>NC_142408.1:1930000-4330000 GCF_059441095.1 Idiotropiscis lumnitzeri
ATTCATGTGTTTGTTTATGTGTGATTGTCATGATCAGGAGCATGTCCGGAGGTCTCCATGAGATGCTCAAAAAGTGTCAGCTTCTACTTCTTTTCACTGGTGAGTCACTTTCATTTCATGGAGTCCATCCATAAGTATTTTTGATGTATTTTATTTATTTTTTTTATATTTTGGAGTTTTTTTAAACAATTTTTTTTGTGGGTGGCGTTCTCAGGTGGAATTCTGGATCAATATGCGGTGAGCGCATCGGGACCGATACAACCAGGTGGGCTTTGGTGTTTGATGTCTACAAACCGAATTAGCAAATATGTAAATTAGAGGGACGCGACATTAAATGCTCTCTCACATATACATATATACACACACATACACATATATATATATATATATATATATATATATATATATATATTTAGCATATTGACACGTTTAACATATATACACCACAAATGTACCACATTTAAAGTCTGTTTAATGTACGTACTACTATAAAGTATCATGTTTACAATCTATGCAACTCTAACATACTTTACATTTTTTTCACATATTTAAAGAATACAGATTACTTACATGGCATCCAATTTCTCATAAGTAATGTGTTATGCACATACGATGTGCTTTAGTTTCTATGTAAACGCCTCTTATTGAGAATACAGGCATAATAATTTCATGTTGTGGTTTCAGTGTCCTGCAAGACTGATAATTACACGTCTAAGTACAAGCATTGCCGCCTTGCCCTGACAGGTAACTGATGAGTCATTGCCAAATAAAAAGAATGTGGACTGACTATTTTCTGTGTGTGTGCGTGTGTGTTAGGTGGCCTTACCGGCTTGGAATGTTTTGGGAAATTTCACTCTCCAGATCTGCTGACATGTCATTGGAGGCGTGGATCAGCCGAGCAGGAGGAGGCAAACTTTACGCTTGTGGTTCGGCAAAAGTGAGTCATGTTAAAAAAAAAAAAAGAATTTAAAAAAATAAATTAAAATAAACAACCCCTTCCAAAGAAGAAAAAAATAAACAAACTGGGGAAGACATTTAAAAAAAACATTAAACGTTATCACAGAAAAGCAGTAGAAAAATTACAAAAACTATAAAAACAAAAACAAACAAAAGAAATCTATAGCAACAACTAAATCAAATTTGCCAGAACCCTAAAAAAGCAAAACATGCAAAAAATAGATACGAACAAAACAAAAACTCTAAAATCTACCCAAAAAATACACAAACCAATAAAAAAACAGCCCCCGGCCCGAAATAACTACAATAAATAAAAAGTAAAGATTTTGATATAAAGTTTTGTGGCTTCCATCAGCAAGGACAAATTCTGCCAAGTGTATAAGACCACGAAGGACACCTTGACAGACATCGTAGTGTACGATCGGAACTTGACGGTGGAGGTTCTGGAGCAGGTGGGCTCCGAATGCTCCAAAGAGATCGTCACGGCGCATTATAGCAGCCTGCGTAAGTTCTTGTGCCAACTTTCACTTCCAAGAACTTTTTGGGAGTTCCTACCTGTTCTGTTTAACGGTTGCCATGTTTTTTTTTTGTTTTTTTTTAACGGTTGCCATGTTTCAGTGCGCTGCGGTCCTCCTCAAAACGTCATCTTCAGGCGACATTCGGACGGTTGCGTTCACGTCAGCGCTCAGTGGAGTCAGGACGACGCCAAGGTCATCACATCTGTCTGCGTGCGTCACAAACAAATCACAGACCACCATGACGATGGACAATGGCGTCAGGTTGATTGGACTTTTTTAGACTTTCACTTATGCGGTGCTTCTCAAATAGTCGGCCAAGCCCCCCCCCCCTCTCCTGAGGGGGTGCGTGTGACCCTTTCTTCTTGTTTGGGGCGTAACAGAAAATAATTGAGAGGCACTGCACTTATGTATCATCAAGAGCATGATATAAATTTGTGATATTAGTGTATAGATAATGAGATTGTGATAATGATACCTGATGCCAGCATCTCGCTAAAGAAAAATATGATGCTTGTGCACTTTTTATGTATCGACACAGAGATCATGATACAGCATTCGATGTCCGTGATCAATGAAGACTGAATGGCTGTCGTAGTTTGGCCTCAAACTTTTCTGCTTGCCTATTTTCTTTACGTTTTTGTGCTGCTGCGGAAGGGCAGCTTCCTCTTTGGCTTATCGGCTCCATCAAACGTCTTTTGAGTGTGTGGCGCTACACGAACTAGTTTGTTGCAATTTGAAGAAGAAAAAAAAACATGCACATAATGGAAACTTCATTAGATACAACAATTATTTAGTGCTTGTGTATTATTGGGATAAAATAGGTTCTCAAATTAAGCGATGAGGGAGAGAGGAAGAAACTGAAGAAGAGAATGAAGGTAAAGGCTAGAGGACTGAAGGGAGTGAGGAAGAACGAAAGGAAACAAGGATGTGTGGAATAAAAGGATGAGTGACTGATGGAAGAGAAAAGGAAAGGAGAAAGAAGCCATGAAATGAAGGTAGAAAGAAAGGAAACAAGAGGTAGGAAAGAAAAAAATGCATGTTTGAAGGGAAAGAAGGAAGAAAAGTTATCATGAAAGGAAAGAAGAGTGTCGGGGATCGCCTGGAAATAAAAAAAAAATCCTACAAATGTAGGAAAGAAGAATGAAGGAAAGGACAGGCAAAGAAAGGTAAAAAGGAACTAAGCTATCAAGGACAGAAAGAAGGAATCAAGGTTTGGAGGAAAAATGGAGGAAGTGCATATCTAATTGTAGCTTACCCTAATATTTAACTCAATGCCATTTTTTAAAATGTTTTCCCCTGGGCGGTCAAGGTATGTTGCCAGGGTGCCGCTGGGTGTCATCTGGCAGGTGTGAAGGGCTTGCCGGTGCTTGAGGTTCAGGTGGCTTGCGAGATCAACGACAAGTGCGCTCAGTGTCCGTGGAGTCGTGTCTACACGCTCCCGCCCGGTGAAGCATCATCTTTTGTCTATCATGAACATCATGTTTCATCCCGACCGTGACTAATATTGCTTCACACTTCGTCAGAGCTGACAAGGCCGCCACTCAGCCTCCATGTGGTAGGAAACAAGATGGCCGACAGAGGAGGACAAAGAATTATCTCGCTGACATGGACGGTATAGTTATTTAACAAAGCATTACTTAACATAGATGTAGCAGCGTAGCTAGCATAACAATATTATATCGCATAGTACAAAACATAACGTAGAATAAATTATTTAAAAACATATAAATCTTGGGTTTTTCTATTATTTTCAGTTCTCTGAAGCACATGACGGCTTCAATGTGTCTGTGAGCAAGGCATCGGGGGAGCCTCCCCGGGAAGTCCTCAGCGTCGTGCGGCCGCCCATCACGTTGCTGCTGTCCAGCGCAGTCTTCCAGGTCCACGTCTACGCTTTCAACAACGTCAGCGTGTCGCCGGCTGCCAGCATCACGCTGATGCCGCCGCGTGGTTAGTGCAACGCCGGATGGATGTCAGTCATTTTAGGCTCATGTTGACCATTTCGTGTTTCATTGTGTCAGTAGTAGATCCATACCAATATCAGAATTTGATCCACCATATAATGATACAGAAATGTTGATATCGCTAATGCGTGCTACCGTGTGCATATACAGTACCAAAAAATTGCAATATCAGTATTGGTATCTTGATACAAAGCTCGTGATTTGACAGTTTGTCGATACCGAAACAACAACTCTTGCGATATCGCTATCGAAAGAAAATGACTACTTCTACTCCTAATTGTGACATCACTCTACGTTGTTGTTGTAAATAGGGATCAATCCTATTATCGTTATCTGATATTTAATAATGCCGCGTCAACACTGAAATGTCAGTTATTTGTTGACTGTTACAGAAGATGACGACAGCCTCGATGACGACGGCGGTAGGTTGAGAGTGCGTGTCCACAACCGGACGTCCTTCACTGTGCAGTGGAAGGACGACTTGATCAGGCAGTATAAGTGTTTCTGTCTGGAGTGGAGCGCCACCCATGGACCACATCCGCCAAACGGGTCATATAAATCCTTCTACGAGGAGGCCCACAACTTCTGGACGCTGGTTGATATCTCAGGTGTTGCTTTTACCATCGGATCTTGATAGTATTGTGATCCCTTGAGTTAGACGTTTTTAGTTTTCTGCTTTCAGAGCAACTGCAGGCGTACGCCAGCTACGATGTCAGGCTGCACGTGCGTGACCAAACCCAAACATGCAACCTGAAGCAAGTCAACAACAGCCAGGAGGCCACCTATGCCAGAGCACGCTTCTACTCCGTGGAAGGAAGTGAGTGTCTTGTTTCTTGGTCTCGATATGCTGGCGTATAATATTAATTCATCTGATTAAGATGGTGCCTTTGTGGGCAAGGGGTTATCAGTATTTACCAACACTATTGATTAGTGATAACGCAACTGCTACAACAGTGTCAATTAGATACCGGTAACCATACGGCAGCGTCAGATAGCAATATTGTGATCTCGGCATCAAATAGATTTTGTGATCGCCGCATCAATAGCGATACACCAATTTCAGTATTGATACACAAGCAGCAACTAGTGATACTGTTCGTCAAGACCTATTTCCTGTCAGCTCCGGCCAGCGCTCCGTCCAACTTCAGCGTGGTGTCCGTCACGTCGTCCTCCCTGGAGCTGCGCTGGTCGTCCATCTTGCAGAAGGACCGGCGAGGGTTCCTGCTGGGCTACGTGATCCACTACGCGGAGGACCAGCAGCCGGAGAGAAGTAAGACACGAGGCTTCATGGATGGCGGCAAGGGTTGCAAAACGAGGAAAATTTGCAAGTGAATTTAAGATGGGGAATTTTCAAAATACTCCAACAATTACCGTCACTTTGCAAAACTAGCAGCTGGTTGATGCCATGTTCTCTTGCAGACATCAGCGTGGGGCCGCAGCTGCACAAGTACACGCTGGAGGGTCTCCGTCGCGGGGCGGCATACCGCGTTCAGGTGTCAGGGCTCACGCGGGTCGGGCCTGGAGTCCGGAGCGAGGCCAGGCTGGTGGAGACGCGGCGTGGAAGTTCCTCAAAACTCACGACACTTCTTATCATCTCCACCCTTGTCGTGCTGACCGCCATCTTGGTGATCCCCCTCCTCAGAAGGTAAAACACAACCCACACACACACACACACACACACGCATACTGCCGAAAGGAAAACGCAACAAGTCAACTTTGCCTGCTCGCTGTCCACCAAGCAGAGCCAAAGTGGTCTTTTGGCAGAATATTCCCAATCCCGAAAAGAGCAAATCCATGCAGAAACTCTACGCGCCCACACAGCTGGTAAGTGTCTGTTGTCACCAAGAGAACATGAAGTGGGTCATTTGAAGCTCATTTGGGACATTTTGGGATGCTAGTTTTACTGGGCAACCTGAAATTTGGTCGGCATGTCAATTCATGTCTCAAGCTTATCCTCGCTATCTCCAGGACGCTTGATTATTGTAATGATCTTTTGACTGGAAAAATAATTCTGAATGCCGCAGCTTGTATTCTGACCAGAACTAAGCGATCAGAACACATTACTCCCAGTCAGCTGAAGAACAGATTTTAAAATTCTGGTCTATGAATCACTAAATGGTTTGGTTCCTGAACACATTAAGGAACTGCTCATTGAATGTATCGCCAGTAGGGCTCTGAGGTCAGCAGACTCGGGTCCAGGTGGCGCCCTGGTTTCAAAGCCAACATGGTGAAGCGGCATTTAGCTGTTCTGCTGCCCGCAAATCAGCACCAAGAACAAAGGCTCGTCATTCCTTTCATTCAATCTTTTTAAGCATTTTTACAATCAATTTCACTCTTTGGTCATTTCAGAAAGCTACTATTTATTTCCTTTGCTTTTAAATCTCTTTAAATCTTTTGGTTGCAAATCTGCTTAGGTGGTCAACATACATTCTTTAAGTAATTTTATGTTTTTATGTTCAAATTAGCTCTGCGAATGTCTTCAGTCGTTCTGTTTGTTCATGTTTGAACATGTGCTTTTGGTTGTTTGGAGCACATTGAGTTGTCCTTTGTAGAAAATGTGCTACAAAAAAAAAAAAAATGTTGTCTTGCCTTGCTTCAAGAAGCCCTGGCAGAAAAGTCAGTCTGCAGTGTTGGTTCAAACCTGCCATGTTAGCGTGGCCCGCCGATTGCTTCCATTGATGCTTTGCTGTATTCGTCAGCTGCTTCAGCACGTCGACACGCTCAAGCTGGAAGAATGCAACACGGCGAGTCTGCTCGTCGTGGAGCTCCGAGCGGCGCCTTCCATGTGCCAGCAACTGGCCGCTGCCGTTGATGAGCAGAGCGTGGCAAACTCCCGTAATCCTCCCTTAGCCGCTCCCTTCAGCGGATACACCAGCTTGGACGTCATCCAGCAGCTGATGATGGGCGAAGAAGGGACGCTCACGCGGAAGACTATGTGACGCAGTTTAGCGTCGAGGGCAACACTCGCGTATGTTTGATGGACATGGAAAACGCGCGTTTGTCGCAACTGTGATCCAGGAATAAGTCTGATCGTCCTCCAGTCCTGCAGGGGGCGACGCATGAAGCACAAAAAGATGACTTGTTTAAAAATGCGTTTTTACTAAAACGTCACATCAAATTGAAGCTTGTGTACATGAAATAAATTCAAAATCACATCAAAGCTGTTTAAAAAAAAATCTAAGTAAATCAAATGATTTGTGGACTTGACGTAATACTGTTTTAATCTTCAGTAACCGATGCCAGCGCTGACGCTGAACATGCAAATAAACTTTTCCAAGATTTTCTACAGTCGCAGCGTAGGCACTTTGTTCGCCACGTCACTTCCTTGTGCTAAAACGTCACGACAATTTATGGTCAAGGACTAAAACAGCAAAAGCTGGCTCTTACCCCGTGTCACTCTTCGGCGTGAAAGGTACCGTACACACGAGACTCGGGATGGAGTCCTGCCCGTTTTCCGGCTTTGGCAGTACTATCAGAGACTGGACGGAGGAAGTATTTATAGGAAGTATTTAAGTATTTCTCTGCGTTGTTATAGAGGATCAACAACCAGGGTGTGAAATTTAACACCTCTTTTATAATTATTAATTTTTTTATATTATCTATCAAAGTCATCTTTTTCTGTTATTGCTGCGCTGTGTGAACGGTACCAACATGCCATGCCAGCGTTTCGAGAACGTATCAGAGGCGAGCAGAAAACCAGGACTGGACTTTAAAGTTTAGCACCCAACTACACACACACATGCCCCCCCCCACACACACACACACACGCACAATATTTTCTTTCGCTTTTTCGTTCACAGCTGCGCAACTAAACAAAGACTAAAAACAGCAAATGTGCCCAAAAAAACACAAAAAACAGGAAATGAAGCTTCCGTGTAAACGACGTGCACCGAGCAGGAAACATCGGGCGTTTCCTTCCTTTCACGCCGCCAAAACGGGCAAGTGAGGCGCACCGTTAACCGCCAATTTTGTGAGCAGGTCCCGAAGCTTTGCGTAACACGTACCGCCATTTCACACACTCGCCGCTTCTTCTCGAGATGCAAAAATAAGACATTGTGGCGCTTCACTTGCCCTTCTGGCGGGGAAGTGACAGTTTAAGTCAGTCAGTCAGGCGGGCGGCGTCAAACGGACGCCTCGTCGCTGCGTGCTTTGTGGACGCCGTTGTGCTGCGTGAAGTGGAGCGAGCGGGCATCCTCGAAGGAAGAGGCCTCTCTGTCGTAGTCGCGTCCCACCTGAAACATTCCACGCAGTGTCCATGTCAGAGCGAAGTCGTAAGACAAGTAGCCCCTTTCACACTGCACATGAAATCCGGCATTCTTGGTGACATCATGTGTCATCTGGGACCCAAGTTTTGTGGAAGTTAGGGACAGGGCTTCTATAAGACAGGATTGAAGCTACTCAAAGCATCACTTTGGCGCCATCTTGTGGCATCCATAAGCAATTAAAAATGTTCTTTTGTGCCTGACTGACCTTGTGCGTTTTCTTGCCTCTTGGCCGCTCCTCGTCTTTACGGTTCTTCTTCCTCGATGGAGAGCGTTCCCGTGCTTCCCGGCTGCGATCCTGCCGCTTTTTAAACCTGAAATCACCCAAGGCTGAGAATGGTTGCTTCTACTTCTATCTTTTCAAATTCAAACAAATCAAAGTTACCTTTTTGGGGATGGTGACCTGGCCCTTCTGGGAGGACTCCCAGAGCGCCCCCTACTCCGCCGGCGGACCCTGCGAGTCGCACGTAATCGTCAAAAATGTGTGCCGTCCACACTGTGGCGTTAGGAATCTAGACCCACCTGGTGCTGCTTTGGCTCTGCTGCCTTTCTCTGGAACGAGAGCGCCTCCCGTGGCTACTTCGGGAAGTGCGTGCGTCGTTCCTTGGCCACTTCTGGGGCGGCCTGCAAGCACAAAAGATAAGTGCTTTAGAAAATGGATGCATGGATGGTTGGAAGGACACCCTGGGCTTTGCGATTCAACAGAGTACGGCGGCAGAAGTACAACAAGTAATATATTCAAATGCATGCAAAGAAATTGGTATTGAATATCCCCAATAATTAATTTGGAGGCGGCAGAAGCATGTGCATATGAACAGCATCCGAATTGTACCACCTCACCTCAATTTGAGCCAGGAAAAACTCTTGTAAAGTGACACCTTACCCGTGTTTGGAGTGCGACCTCCTGCGCGCGCCGGAGCGGGAGCGGGAGCGGGAGCGC
Organism: Idiotropiscis lumnitzeri; assembly: GCF_059441095.1. Lineage (NCBI taxonomy): Eukaryota > Metazoa > Chordata > Actinopteri > Syngnathiformes > Syngnathidae > Idiotropiscis > Idiotropiscis lumnitzeri. The sequence goes on from NC_142408.1 coordinate 1,938,639, forward strand.
GACCGCGACGGGCGGCGTGCCCTCCCAGAGTGAGCGTAACGTTTCTCCTCCGCTGTGGATGACAGAAGACGACAACCTGTTACCCCAACAGTGAAGGTGCGCGACATGGGCCGGCGTCATACCTGGCTCGATGGCGGCGGCGATGGTGGACTGCGCCTCCCGCACGCGCTTCATCACACTCTCCAGCTGCTTGGCGGCGGCCTGTGGCGTCATCTCGGGAGGCTTCACTATCGCGTTGTTGGAGTGGTTCACCCTGATGGACATGAAATAATTCATCTAAATCATGTTCATCATCATTAAGATTTTCCTACAAAGAGAGTTTGGAGGCCACCTGAGACACTGGAGGTTTTGACATCATAATTATTTGACCAGCATTATTTTGAACTGCAATTACGGTAATAGGGTGCTGCCAACTTGTGGCACCAAAATGCAATTACAAATCCTATCCTTCTACCAGGGGACTTCATTTTGCAATTTATGGTACCATCTCCACCTCAATTTTGGCCAGGAAAAACCTTATTGTCATCCCCACGTACTTGAGGGGCCGGTCTCCAAACATGACGCCGTTGAAAGTGAGCGCCCGCGCGACGGCGTCCTGCTCCACGAACTCCACAAAGGCGAAGCGCGAGGGCTGCGTCTCGTCACCCGCCATCCGCACAAACTTCACATCGCCCACCTGCTGGAAGAAGTCCAGAAGCTGCTCTGCCGTCGTGGTCTGCAAATGGAACACAACAAGACCGAGGTTTTACTCCACATCAATATCCAAAACATCTGACTTGATAAAACTGTGCCACCGCCCCCCAAATGATTGATTGACTCACCACTGAGTTCAAGTTGCCTACGTAGACCGTCCTCCTGATCTCGTCCACCTTGGAGGGGTCCACGTTGCCCATGAGAGGGGGCTGCGAGAGCGAGGAGGGGGCGGGGTCCAGGTTGGCGGTCACGTGACCCACCAGCGGCAGATTCAACTGTGTGTTGGGGGTGTGGGACAGGAAAAGGCACAATCAACCCGAGTATCGGGAACAGCTGATATACATTGGCGATCGGGGTGTACAGTGGAAGACGAATTTAAGAGACTGATACGAGGAGCCACGAGCCGATGGCCCGGTACATTAAAAAAAGTTTTGACGTTCATTTAAACCTGGTTTGGTGCTTGAGTGGAGGATAATGGCATGCATCTGGTTGTTTATGAGCCATAATGTTAGCATGTCGTTTTAATCGGGTTCTGTACCAAAAATACTACGTTCGAAAGATGTGTACTTACAGCGATGCAAAGTTAATGATTTAGTCAGCTGCAAAAGTCTTTGTTGATTTCTGACGAGAGAAAATCGGAATCACATGACCAGTATGTCTGATGGCGCCAAAGCACTATTTTATGGGATTTGTGACAAATTGAGGCTAAATCTGGAATTTCCAGACTTGAATGTTATATTTTCTATGTGGGGGAGGTTCAGCCAATCATCCCAGGTGTGGATATTTTGTTAGGTGGTGTGCTGTGAGACTTTCCTCAAAAATATGTGTCTTGGCTCAATGAATGTTGGCAAACGATGCAGAAAAATTTGTGTACCACTCACGTTCTGCAGCGGGGTGGGCGTGGGGATGGGAAGGAGCCCCCTGCCGGGCAGCAGGCTGTGCACGGGGGCGGTGGGCGCCAAAAGTGACAAGGCCTTGGCCTCTTCCGGAATCTTCCCTGCGGGGTACACACAAACAGCAGCTGCTCCAAAAACAGCAAAAACATCCCCATCCCTTTTTCACACACACACACACACGCACAGCATATACTGTCTTCTAGTATTTTAGCACAATTTATCGTCGCACGGGCTAAGCTAGAATAGTCTGCATAGTCGTTTCAACACTTTTTTGCATATGTGGGTCACCTGAACTAGCAAATTGCTTCTGAAATGTGTGCTCAGTGCTGAGGGAGAAGTGCGTGTTTGATGGCAACACAAGACAAGCCCGGTGGCGGCGGTGCTCATGGCACACATCAGACTGAGCAACGACAACAAATCATCTTGCTGCTTTCGTCAGCAGGCTTGGGGTGAAGCAGGAGGCTGTACCATCAAGTGGGTTGTTGCCATAGCAACAGCAGCTTGTTTAAATGAGACATTTAGTAGAAGACGCAAAGATAACGAATGATGCTTATAAGTTATTAAGAGGTGGGCCACTTTATTAGGTACATATGCAATTTAAAACCTAAGGAAAAAAAAATAAGCCTGTCTTTCAAATAATTGGGTTTCACAAATAAGGAATAGTGTCAATTGATTTGTGATCGTTTGGATTGTCATTTAGCGCAGGCGATTTCAAACTTTTTGGGTACTGGGACGTCTTTATTTTTCAAAGACACACTCATAATCCTAATGAACAAGAAACAAAACCGCCTTGTTTGTGTAAATGCCATTTTCATAAAAACAGAAGGCTATTTTGAGGACGAAGAATGTAATGCTACAAGAACAAAGTTGAATTTCGCAGCGGTAAAAATCCATAAATTTTATGAGAAGTCAAATTTTCCCAAGATCAAGAAATCAGATTACATTTAACTCAAAATCTAACACGACCTACGGCGTTTCTTTTCTTTCCCTCGTAATATTATGCCTTTAACTGTGAAGGGCTTCAAATATTTATAATCTTGATAAATAAGCCTTTTGTTCTGGGTACAGAAGGGGACTTAACGCCAGGAATAAAATACTGTTTGGTTGACATTATTCATGAAGTGATTTAAGAAAATTCTGAACAGTAATTTACGGTAGGAAAGACAGTTTTTCTTTTTAATTGGTAATGCCAATTCCCAAATGAAAAGTTAAAAAACAAAAACACATTGATTGCAAAATTTGTAGCCTCCCTAGTTACGGCTCAAAGACGCCAGTTTAGCAACATACGTGACATGGCCAAACATGATGGACAGCGATCCATTTCATATGGTCGTCTACACTAACAATTAATATTGTTCAATAAATAAAAGCAACATTTTATCCATTGGATGTCTTCGGGATTGTGTACCTAATAAAGTGGCTCATATATCCTTTATATATTTGTGACGCTTGTCGCACGAGTCAGCAATGTTGGTCAGGTGATAAGGCCCGATGACGGCATCGCTTGTTCCATTGAAATCAGGCCAGCGTCATACATCAACATCAATATAAAGACTATTAAATCATAATGACAAACATCCACATAAGCTACAGTTGTCTGAGCGGACTTGCGAAGAGGTCAGAAGGTGTTCTCACTCTCTCTCACTTTCTCTGTCACTACGGCAACGACAAGAGAGGCAAGTGTTAGTCATCCTCCCTCTTAGCATCCCGTCGCATCATCATGCCGACTCAACCACAAACAAGCTGCAGCAGGAGAGAGAGAGAGAGATAAGGGGTATATGGGGGGAGGGGTGGGTTGGACAATAATAATAATAAGACAGTGGTGCCTTGACTTATTGAAAGCAGACGACATAACTTCATCTTCAGATAGTTGACTAGCTTAATGACTGCACAATGCGAAATAGAAGAGCAAAGAAAACTAATATCTCTATCGCAGTCATAACTTAATAACCTTCAAACAACTGGAATTGGAACACAAAAGGTGCAGCAACAAATAAAGACAGCATATAATATTCATAGGCACATTTTGCTAATAGTGTGCAAACAACAATTAATATCACGGTAGTTTACTTGTGAGTCTTATTTCTGTATCATCTCCAAATCTATATGTATTATAAGTATGTGTGTAAAATACTGCCCCCTGGTGGACAAGGTGTGCGGCTCTGAAGGAGTCACACAATGCCTACTTGAATTATCATTGTGCACAAAATATTGAATTCTTCACATTCTTATTATATTTGACGTTTTGGTTTATGGATTAAGAGTTTTTCATTTCACGTCGTAAATCAGTCAAGGTACCACTATAATAAAAATATATATATATATGTAAAATCACAGCGCTTGAGAGAGAGAGAGAAAGCGAGATATAGAAAAAGAGAGAGAACCACCTTTTCTGAGACAGCAGAAGTTGGACAACATGGGGGCAATAAAAAGTACGAAAGGGAGAAAAAAAAAAAACAAAGAGAGACAAGGTGTCCATCTTGGAGGGCTCCTGGTCACATGATCACTGACGCCTCGTGGCCCCCCCGCCCGTCATCGGGGACGGTAGCGGCCTGGCAAACAATGCCTCAATGACTCAGGCTTAGTAGTGTGGTCGTGTATCTGATATGCACACATAATCACATAGAAAACAAACAAAAAGCCAAATTAATCACGTCCATCCAGGCAGCAACGTCGACGTATGTGTTGCTGACAAGGGAGGAGGAGGAAGAAGACAAAGGGTCGGGGTGGGATAGAAATAAAAAAAAAAAAAGAGGTGTTGGGGAGATTGGTAATATCAGTGTGACCCACAAAAACAGGTGACGGCGTATTAGATTGATTTGATTTGTAATATGAAAATTGGGGTCCAAAGGGGTGGAACATTTCAGGAAGGTTTCCAGTAAACTTCCATTGAAAGTAAAACTGGGGAATCTTGGAGATATTCAAAATGTCAAACTTTCCATGGGAATCAACTGGGAATTGAGGGCTAAACTAATAGGAAGGTATCACAATCAAGCCATAAATAAATAAATGTTTCTCCATCAGCAGATGTGGTTGCAAAATAGATTACAGCATTTTAAGTGCTACAATTTCTTTTCCTTTCACTCAAGTGGCAGTGTGAAAAAAAAGTGACCAAGCTGGTTCTTTTGGTCCATATCATGCTGAAATATCATTCCCCTATCAACTATATGATTTAATATCTATATTGAAAGAACAAGATCCATTTTGTAAATTCCTGGTTAATCCATCCAACCATCTATTTTATATACCACCCGTTGAGTCCAATAAATCCCCGTTATTTCCAATGGAAAGTTTACAACTTTGCAACCAACACCTTGTGTGTTAATGCAGAGAGGAAAAAATCATTGCATCTGTATTTCACACTTCTATTTTTTTTAACTACTTTTAGACTAAACCGTTTTTAGAGTATGTGTTTTTAATGTAGGGTTTTCTTCTATAGTCCTCCTATATGGCAAGTGGTCCTGAAACATATGCCCTTGCAAACAACGATGGTTAACTACATTAATCTTGCAGTGTGTGTTCAAGTGTAATCAACATCCTTCCAGCCAACCACTCTCTCTGTTTGTTTTTTCAGTCAATCCCAGCTGACTTTAAAGCGAGAAAGGGCACACCATGAACTGGTTGCCAGGCAATTGCTGGCATCATATAGACAAACAATATAGCCAAACCACCATTCACACTCACTTTTGCATCACTGGACAATTTCACCTTCAATTAACCTGTGCTACCTTTGTGGCAGAAGTGGTTGCATTTTACACCCAGCACACATCACCCCGAACCTCAGAACTGTGAGGCTGACGAGCACCTACCCACAATGTTGCTTTGTACATTTTGTTCATTAAAACAAGATTTAAACTCTGCGTGTGTGTGTGGTGGGGGGTATGGTGACTCTCAGCATCCACACAATGGAATGTAACAGTGACCTAACAGCTACGTGCACGCATGCTATCTAGTGTAATCAATTAAGAAACTGCCAAAAATTAACCACAAGAGCGAAGAGCCGAATAGGAGGGAAGGTCATTTTGAAGTCAACAGACATTTTTGGGCCTTGGCTCGCACTCACCTTCGGCACACGGAACAACTATGAGGGCTCTGTCCATAAAAACTGTGTTGGTGAGATGCTGCGCCACACCAACACTGGAAGATTCTCGATACTTGACATAGCACACTTTGGACGAAAAGGATAGAGTGGCGTTGCTACAGGGGAGACAACAAAAAAAGCAGGTAACTACACATTAAAGATTTAAGACAAACACACGTCATGTCGTTAAATGCTGGATTTAAGTTTTCTTTTTATAGCGAGGACCAGGCGCAGACCGCACATCCGCGGCGTCGCCTGATCCATCCGAGCCGCCGCACGTCGCTCTTACTCGGGTGGGTAGAGCCGCAGCTCCTCGATGTCCCCCAGAAAGCCGAAGAGAGTGCGCATCTGCTCGCTGCTCACCGCCGACGACAGATTGGTCACTTGGACGACGGCAGTCCCGGGGATCCCGCTCATTGCGGAAAAAAAGACGGATTTTCAAAAACTCCAAAATGTTATATGTTATATTCGCCAAATATGTATTCGTCTTTTTTTACGTCGGAGGAGGAAAGATTCGCTCGCTTCGTCTGACTTTGAAATGGGATGTCTGAACAACGTTGACGCGCTCTACCGCCTCCTGTCGGTGGAGGTCGGCATAAGCCATTTGCACACGTCCAAAATGAAACACCAAACACTAGCTAAAAGATACGAAGACACTTAAGTTAATAAAATAAAAATGTTCCCACACGTTTCAAGCACATCTGAAGTATATGGTATTAATGTCCGAACTCCCAAAAAATTAAGCACCCAAAAAATAACTGTCCAAGCACCACCAGCATGGCCAATATAGAAACTTAGTAGTCTTAAGTGTACATCAACTACAACCGTTTTATTTATCTTGCCAGCTGGGCTGGGGTGTTTAAAAAAAAAAAAAGAAAACTCACTAACATTTAAATGGAAATTACCAAAGAACCCAATTATGCACAGTGTGAAAGAGCATTTGTTTATTTTCCACAGGAGTTAGGCCAGATAAGATTCATTATGTACAAAATCTGGAATGTCACGTGGATGCACGTCTGTGGTCATTAGAAATACACTAGCTACATGTGAACACAGGTGCCCTCTCTCTGCATTGGAACTTATTGCTGGTTGTACAATTGAAAAAAAAAAAAGAAATTTCTGTGCGCGAATATATTTACACTTTTTGATTAGTAACGTCTAAAAAAAAAAAATAAAAAAAAACAGAAATGGCCCTGCTAAACAATAAATAAGACGTGAGCATCCCAAACAGATCCACAAGGACGACGACCAATAATTTCCCAAGATTGTCTACAAAAAGACAACATTTTGACATGAATATAAACGTCACAATTTCAAACAAACACAAGATGTGAAACATGCTCCTCGTTGCATCATTTGCCGGCTCGTCAACTACAAATCATGTTAACAACCATCTACTTGATAAAAGTGACACATTTACACAAAACGCAGAGACTTCTTCTCCACACTATTGTATACATATAATATATAGATTTCATGTGCTATTTCGTTACAAAACTCTCTTGTCCATATATAAAATCATGTAAAATCATCGGTGGTGTTACTAAAAGGGTTTAAAAAAAAATCATCAAATGTGAAAAAAAAAAGGCTTTATTGCTGTAAAGTGTGAATATTGCTTGTTGAAACAGTTCAAGGTCTTCTTATGGCACTTGCTTCTCTCCCCACACAAGTCAACTCAACAGGAATGGGCACAAAAAGGCAAAAGAGTGGCGCTCTCCCAAATGAATGTGTGAAGAAACTTTAAAGTAAAGGCAAGACAAAGATGAAATATGGACCCGCTCTTACCGCAACACTCCCCCTACCATGCTTGTTTTGGTCACATGAAATAAAAAGCAGAGTTAGGCCAAGCGTCTCACTTTCACGTCCACTCTCCAAGCACGTGTCTTACTGCTCCATTGCTGCTTCATTATGCAAAAAAAAAAAAAATAATATATATATATATATATATATATATATATATAGGGCTCATCCTGCTCCCTAGTGGTCACGGACAGAAGGGGAGCTCAAGTCTTCAGCTGTTATTTTTTTTTCTTAGAAAAAAACAAAACCAAAATAGAAACCACAGTGACAGCCCGTTTGACCACGGCGTCAACACGCTTACATTCAAAGTGGCGTTTCCCCCACATGCTTGTGTAGAAAAATAACTCTCCCGCTTCTACCCCATTCCCGGTCGCCGATTACGCTTGCACGTCTCTCACGATTGTCAGATCCACAGTGCTGGGGAAGGTCTTGAGGAGGGACACGGCGTTCCCATGGTCGATGTTCACAAAGCTGTAGCCGTTCGCCTGGCAACACAAAAAGCAACAACAAAACAATCAGCCCGATCTGTAAATGCTATCAAGGTATCATTCTACACCAAAAACAGTTTTTGGTCCAACACCAGATTTTGTCCCTCTCCTATTTCAATTCAAAACTACTACTACACATTTACCAAATTTAGGACATTGAAACAACTACTTTACAATCATCTAGAAAACTAATCTCATTTCCCATAATTTCACAGTAAAATCCCCAGATTGAGCGATTTACAACCAACTCCTACACTTGTTGATTGATTCAAACCCCACTTCAAAATGTTCAGCTCATGCAGGACATCTTGGGAACAATTCCCATTCTTGAAATTTCAAATGAAAATTCTCAAAATATGAGATATTTGACATAATTCCCTCTTCTTTCCATATTTATCAACATTTTTGGAACACTTCATATTCGCAAAATTTTCACAATGAAACACACAGATTTCTCAACCAATTCAAACCATTCAACCTTCCATTCATTTCAACAATTAATTTCGGTTGAGCTTCCGCTAGTATAAAAAAAATAATAAACATCAAAGACAACAGACGGATAACTTATTTCATAACGTGTCGTCGACGCATGGGCAAAACCCATAACATCCCACTTCCAGTCTTTAAATAACAAAGACGTAGACACACGAGCACATAGACACACAACTTTACATCTATATACTTTACATACTGGGATGGTGACATACTTGGATAATTTTATCACCAGGCTGAAGAATCTTGGATGCTGGACCCTCGGGCTGGACCCTCGTCACAAAGATCCCCTGAAAGGTTGGATCAGACCAATGTTACTCATTTTCATTGTTCTGGGCTATCCTGGGACCTTGGGTATGGTATTTTGTGCCATACGTGGAAATGTGTGTTGGTTTGACAATAAAACTTCCTTGAAAAGTAAGCTTTAACTACAACTTAAAAGAATAACATGAAAACTTTACATTGTCATCCGGACGAAAAGGGTTTCCACGACCTCCCACCCCTCCAGATATACTGAAGCCAAGTTCTGGATTTTTCTCCACCTTCACATGGATCTGAAATACAATGCAAATGTTAACTTTTTATTCTGAATAATATCGCCTGATGTTGATTAAACAGGTGGCCGACGGGAGTGTCCGAGCTGACCTCGTGTGGCGGCCGCGGGGGTCCCGGGGCCTGCTGGGAGACTTTGAGCATCAAGTAATCGATGAGCTGCTCTCTGGAGGGGTGGCGGGCCATGGACGTCTGACTCACGTGAGGACGAGCCGACGGAACCACCTGACCGTTCATCAGAGGCACCTGGCACACCCAAACATTTGTCAAAGTCAAAGCTTGTTGCCATGGACACACCGAGAATGAAATAAAGGAAGGACGTGGGCACGATAGGTAGGTGGAGGTCCACCTACTTTTCTGCGGGAGTCCATTGTGTAGCTCTGCTGCCCCGGTGGACCAAACACGTCGTCCTGCAAGAGACAGAGTTGATTATTCACACAACTCATGAATGAACACAATGACAGGAGACAACGTGATTAGTGAGAAGTATTTTCAGGGGAGCGTCGGTCTTCTGTCAACTAGCTGAGCATCTGAATTGTATCTACAAGCTGAGCAGGACACTACATGTAAGTGCATTTCTACCTCAGGAATCTTTGGAGAACTTACAAAGTGCCACAATGTGTTTGGATTGACTAAACCTTATCTACATATGGTTTGGAAATCGTTTATCAGAGCCAAAAGATCCTGCTGTAAAATAAGTACTTTTTGACACGTGGTCCAGGAACCATTGATGTCCAGAAACCTTTGGTGCCTAGAATCTTTTGGGTTCAGGGAACCGTACTGGACCTATAGAACTTCAAAAGAAGTCATGGGGTGCAGGAACCTTTCAAATCCAGGAACCCCCAATGAACCTATCGGTTACAGAAACTCTTTGGTAATTTTTGGGGCTTTGGGAATTCCCCGATGAAAATTTGGTGTTAAGGAACTCCAATGGGGTTGGGAACCTTTGGTTTGCAGGACGCCAATCCAGGAACCTTCTTTAGGACTACATTTGCAGTGCTGAACCTATTCCATAAGAATCTTTAAGCTTCGGGAACTACCAGGGACCAAGAACCGGAATTTTAGGTGGAAATGCAGCTACATTATCACAATACTATCGCTGTATATAAACATCTCCACTACTGATTCTAGTGGCCACTTACCTTCATGCACTCAAAGTCACTTCTCAGGCCAAAACACAAAGGGACAAGTGGACGACCAAGCAAGCAGCAGAGGAGTTTAAAAGACAATCATGATGAAGTCACAAGATGGTGAGACGATGATGACATATGTATAATGAATATGAATTTGCACATGAACGAGGGTTTCTTGGGGCCTACAGTTGTTTTGCCATTGACTACTGTTCTATCAGATCTATACCAGATGTGGGACTAAGTCTCAAGTTTTAACCTTTTAACGTGAAAAAGTCGCCCTTGCTTAGGTAAATCAAGTTTTAGTCCTAATGTCAGCGACTTAAGTCTGACTTAAAACACCTTCTACGTTGCACAAGTTTAATTAATGGTGGGGAGTGCGTGGAGTGCTCCAGAGGCATGTGCTGGTGACAAACTCAAACATACTCTCACTTGTATGCGTACAAGTGTCAGATGCTTGCGGAGTAAAGCGGGAGAGGAGACACGGGAAAGACCTGCGGTATGGCGGTGCCGGACGGTACTCACACTGAAGGCGACGTAGGGCCTGAACACGTCCCTACAGCTGCCGTAGTAGCAGTTGCGGTGCGGAGAGCAGCCGAGCGGCGCGTTATAAGAATTAAAGGAGCGGGACAGCGCGTTCTGAACGGTGGCGCCAGTCCACGATGTCAGCGGCGGCCATGCAACGCACCCATGACACGCACAAAAACATGCAACAAAGAACAAACGCTTCATGCTTGGCTAAAGAAAGGAATCTTTCCTCAATAAATGTTCAGCATCTTACTGGGTCACACTTTTTGCGAAACCTGTACACAAACTTGCATCTCAAGGCACTGCTCAATGTTAAAGTGACACATTTTGACTGTTGTAAGATGTTTGTCGAGGAGGAGCCAAGTTTAACCTGGGCTGTTAGTGGAAGTCACTGAGTCTTTGCTGTAAGTGTATGAAAACGTTTTTCTCAAATGTACTAAGATCTCTCAGTTGAGATCTTTGTATGATGGGGAAAAACTGGTAGCATCTTACACCATTAGAGAAAGAGCACATAAGAGCACAAAAAACACAAGCGAGTTTGAAAAAACATACCTTGTGATATTTTTGTTTGGTGGTATGCCATGACGCTTTTTGATTATAAATGATGTGCTGTGGCTAAATAAAGGTTGTAATCACATGGCTAGAGTGTCATGTGTGTGTCTAGTTCTTACTGCCCTAAATTCCTTATTTATTTGTTTACCTTTTCCATCTTCTTAGCCTCGATGTGCCGCATCACTTGGTCTCTCCAGTCAGCCGGCACCCTTCCCGGCGCACCGGACACAAGCCCGGGCCCGTCCAGGAGCGAGTGCTCCGACTTGACCCTCACATTAGGTCTCTTACTGGGGCTACCGTGAGGGTAGTGGAAGTCGCTGACCGACATGGTCCTCTCCGGGAGCTCGTGGGGCTGCGGCCGGGCGTTGGGCGGCCTGGCCGGAGCGGCAATGTCGATGCTGTATGTGCGGGTGGAGATGGGCCGCTGCGCTGCATGGCTCATGGCCAGCGGGCCCCTGGCGAGGGTGTGAATGTCCCGGTAGGTCAGGTAGTCGCCCTCTGGCAGCTGCATGCGGCGAGACTCGCCAACGGAAGTAGTGGAGGTGGTGCTGCTCTGCCGTTGTAGAGGGCCTCCACTGGACTGGTTGCTGGTAGAGTGGAGCCTCTCCATGGCCCACATGTCCCCTGGAGGTTTGGATCCCACAGAAGAGCCCCTTTGAGGAGGCTGCAGCGGATATGGCGGTGCCTGATTGCGATTAGAGTAGTTGGTGTTGGCGAGCGAATGAGCCGCAGGGGGGAGGTAGCCTTGGTGTTCAGGGGGCATGGGGGTTCTCTGGGCCCACATGCCGTCTTTGCTCGAGTACTGGACATTGTACTGAGGCGGGGAAGCGCCTGTGGCCCCACCGGGGGTCACGGGGTACCTGCTGTTGCTGGTGGGAGGTTTGGAAGAAGATAGCAAGTCAGAGCTTGGGTACACTTGGAGGTTCTGATCGTCTAGTAAGGAGGCCGACTTGCTCCTGACTATACTCTGGCCCTGAGCCGTGGACGCTGAAGTGGGGCCGCCGCCGTCCACCATCCTGCTCTCTGGCACGCCGTCGCCATCAAACGAGTACATTTTCATGCCGCCCGCTTCGATGTTGCTGATGCTCTGTGACTTGCTCACCTGCGGGGGGAGGCACCTCCTCTCAGGGGACAGTTCTTCGGTGCTGCGAGACATCTCGCCGCCGACCGAGGATCCGTCGCTAACCTGCTGGTTTCCATTCTGGAAATGGTGGTTGTCAAAACCCCGCTTGCTGTCCACTTCCTCCCGTCCCACTAAACCATTATGAGACTCTATCATGTTGTCTGTCGGCAGGTGCGAAACGTTCATATTGATCTGGTCCCACTTGGTGTAACCATCTCTCAGACCATTGTTGAGTCCCTTCTCAATGAAGGCCAGTCGGGCTTCCATAGACAGGTCGTAGTCACCCCCCGGCTCAGTGGCAGCTCGCTGGTTCCTAAGGAGCGCCTGGAGGGATGTTTCCGAGCCATTGCCGTTGTGCAGTCGCTCGCCGACGTCTTTGGAGGGGTTCATGTTCTCATCTTCGTGCCTGGAACAAAGACAGCGCCAGAAATCAGAAGCGGGACTTTGCGGGGATGTCAAAAGAACACTCTGCGTGTTGCAGACCTGCTCTTGGGGAGGAACGGCATCTTGGCTTCCCTCTCAGGGGTGCACAACGAGTTGTCTTGACTGCTGTCGGTGGTCAGAGACACAGAGTCCGACATGCGTGATGGCGACGAGCAATTGCTGTTATTCTGGTTGCTGTTGGCCACCGTGTCGTCAAGCAACGAGTCAGCATCCTTGCTGTCGTCTGCATGTTCAAAACAACACGCCGTTAGTCATCCTGCCTTTTCTTTAACTTGATCAGAGCTTCACCAAATTGGGTCACCGGACCCACGAGGATTGGCAAGCTATAACTCTGGGATGCTCAAAATAATTTGCAATAAATCAATAAAAATACCAAACCATTGTTTCTATTTCTAAACGTTTTGCATCAAGAACCACCTAAAAAAAAAAAAAAACACTCAAAGCAAAACCATCATGACATGTAGATTTAAACTTACTTAAAAAATTGTAATAATGAGTCTATGTATTTCATTGTGGGATGAACTTAAAAAAAAAGATTAACTAAACCAATTACTCTACTTACCTACCTTAACTACACCGCTATAAGGAAATATATTCCTCCAGGGGGTGCTCTGGACCCATAAAGTTTGAGAATCTCTGCTCTAGATACAGTGTCTGTACACAAAAGTTACCTTTTTTGTCTTTACTCAGCGTCACCACTTTGGGCTGGTTAATGGAGATTTCGATGAGAGGCGGCCTCATCTCTGCAATCTTCATCTCCTCCTCTTCGTCAAAAAGTTCCTCAGAGTCCTTGACAGAGGAGAATAGCGTTCAGCTCAAAAAATTTCGGACTGGGGTGTCTAAAGTCCCTCCTGAGATGGGGGTCGAGGGCTGGCATTCGCATCCTGCTGCAGATTTTTTAATTCAAAATGAAAATCAAACATGGCCAGCATTTAGAGTTCTGTGTCATAAACACAAGTTGAAGAGGGTCCCCACCTTCCCTCAATTTTTTTTAAGTGGTTCTGAATGGAAACATTTTGGACAAGTACGTTTAACGTGGCGTCCTTACCTCCAGCGTGTCCTCATGGTTTATGGTGGAGCTCTCGGATGATTTGAGCGGGGCCTGTTGGGAGCTGAAGGACTCAGACTCTGTGTCCCGAGATACTGCTTCTGGAATGTTGGGGATGGTGAAGGTGGCGTTGCAAGCTTTGGGCTCAAAGTCTGACACCATTCCATTAGGGCGGGGAGCTTCTATCACCTGCACAAAAAAAATGTGAATGATGATAACATTATACAATATTATTGATGTTGCCATATTATGAAAAAGTGACTTTTTAAAAGCATGTATACATATAATTGAGCCGATTTAGGCTTTTAAGTAATCAAAACAGTTTCCAGTAAACTGCTGGAAAATGGAACTGCAAATTACAAGCCGTGAAATGTGTATAACTAACAACAGCTACTACAAAAGCTACTAATGTATAGTCATGAAGTATTTCTACTTGTTTACTTCCATCCACTGAGAAAATACAAACTTTCACGAGTGTGAAAAAAAAGCTGCAATTCAAAGACCTTGACTCCCACGTCCTGCACACCAATGTGGTTCCTCTCCACGGGCGTCTTGGGGTCTCTACCCGACTCTTCGCTTGACTCATCCTCTTTGAGCCGGTGCGCCACTGACTGGGCCGTCTTCACCATGTTCTTCAGCTCGTCGGGATACGGCGTGGGATAACGCTTCAGATTCCCCTCCTGGAAAAAAGGAGACGCGTTCTTTCTAAACTTTTACGAGATGGGACGACGACGACGGGGGTCTTGGGAAGGACGTGTTGTACCCTCGGGGGCGTTTCCCTTTCGTCCTTGTCATCGTCGCACTCGAAGGCCACCTGAGCTCGTTGCTTGCGCTGTTCCTCCCACAGGGTCGGATTGAAGCTCTCCGAGTCGGAGTTGGGAATGTCTGGAACACAAGCGGTGGAGAGTGAGGGATCTCTTACAACAATGATCAATATTAAAAAAAAAAAAAAGTCTGACTTTCTGCTGACTTCTTCACTTGGATGGTCATTTTATTAGGTCAAGTGGGTGACCATGACTACCGAGCGGAGGTCAGCTTGCGTAAGATGACGCCAATAGACGTCACTTGTGTGTCAGGTCGCATGAATTAATCACGCATTCAGGTCAAAGTAAGGCTTTGCACTCACAGTCCTCGGTTCTGGTCTGCTGTGGGAACATGTAGTTGGTCAATACGGTTTTTTGGGTCTCGTGGTCCTCTTCCTTTTGCAGCGGGATCAGTGGTTTGGACTGCGAGAGAATGACCAAGAAAAGAGATCACACTCTGAATGAGTCTCAAAAAGAATTAACTAAAGAAGTCTTTAATGAACAAAAGCTAACAGCAATCATACATGGTGATATTCTGGGCCTTTACCTGATTTTCAGACAGCCACATGGCTGTCATTTGGCTGAGCTTAGTGAAACTGTAGGGGAGGTTCTTTAACCTGCAGAGGAACAAAAACGCTATGTCACACAGTTAAATAATTGTAAGGGGTCATTCATGTGGGAAGTTTTATGGGGGAGGGGGGAGTACCAATTACAGTGATTGCTGGCTAATGAAGGTATTGTCATTAAGTGTCTCCTGTTACAAGGGAGAGGCTGCCGGCGTGTGAACACACACCCACGTGTTTTGCACGACACTCACTTGTTGTTGCTCAGATTGATGACCTTCAGCTTGTGCATGTCGCCCATCTCCTCCGGCAGCGACTCCAGCTTGTTGGAGTGCAGGAACAGCACGGTGGTATTTTTCCAGTTGCCCATCTGTCATTAAAAACACAGCCACGCACGTTCAGATGTGCACATTCCAACACGAGATATGGGTCGACCGATGCGAACTCGCCTCTGGGGGAAGCAGGCTGAGGAAGTTGTGATCGGCGGCGAAGGTGCGCATGGCTGCGCACTGGCCAATGGACGGCGGCAAGGCCTCGATCTCGTTGAAGCTGCAGTCCAGCTCGTCCAGAGAGGTGAGCCTAACGGGCAGGATGCAAATATCACACTGGAGGACATTTATGGGCTTCGGGAGCAGCATTAAATGCTGAACAGAAGCAGCACACCAGAAGCTGGTGTCATCTAATCACCCAACAGCGTCAAAGTGCCCAATCGTGGTAAATGTTGTAAATGTTTAGATTTTGTGACAAACGTGTCAAAGAGGTCTTTTTGTCTTTAAAGTCTAGTCATCCAAGTCTGCTTATCCCCATATTGCTGCTTTGTGAGACAGGAACAGACATGGAAGGACCAATTTCCTGGCTTCAGGGTAATATCAGAGGAAGGACGGCCTCAATGAGAAATGGAATAGTAGAAAGCTGTAACGGGGGACGTGAAGTTTAACACGACACTCCACTTGCCAGAAACCAGACGCTGGCTTCATCTAATTACCTTCACACGGGATTCAGTGTCAGCTGTGTGAAAGCTGCACGTATACCACGGCTTTTGTCAAGTAAAAGGTAATCATGGAATGGAGTTGAAGTCCACTCATGATTTTACCAGCATCAGCGGTTGGTTCAGAGATGACAAACACGTCCTGACTGTTCTCAGCACAGCCTGGCCACTAATCTGCTCATCTGACTGCTAACATATGGAGTCATCTTTAAAAGCCTAACACGGGGAGGGGGAGGCTCATTATAAATCCAACAACAACATGTGTCCACACTAACAACCAACAACGCTACTTTCAATCCTCACATGGGATTAAAAATCAACCATCAGGCGTTTTATAATCTGCGCCAGACGCACTCTTAATGAAAGTAAAAAAATAAAGAAGGCGAAGGATGATCCTCACCCTCCAATGGAGTCGGGAAGCTCCATCAGTTGGTTCTCATCCACCTTCAAAGCTGTCAGTTTCTTCAGCTGGCCTGACAACCACAGAGAAAGAGTGAGTTACACAACAACAGATCAGGGTGCTTAGCGACGGGAAACTTCCATCGCAGCATGTATTGGATTACGGAACACTGTCATCAATACTCTCGTTCTGATGCAAATAAATCCCCACTTGTCTGATCGTGTTGTGTTCATGTTCCAAATGCAGGATATTAAACTACATACAAAGAATCACTTTCAACTAAAATCGTTTCATTTGATACCAAATTATTTATTTTATTATTTCACTTTTGGGATCTCTGTTCAGTAAGTCTTTTGATGAATTGTCTTTTGTTGAGGCCTCAATATGCCTAAAAAGTCACTTTTTCCGTTCCGTTGGCAACCCCCCAACCCCATCAGCAAGATTTCCACAGATGATGGTGACTGAGGAACGTGTATTTACGGACATGCTGAAGAGGCAGCCGACTGGGGTTGGGAGGCATCAACTTGGGAAATTCGTATGCACTAAGAATGGGAATTGGCGGAATTTGGGGGCGTGCACAAAGCGTTACCAATAGAGCCTGGCAGTTGTGTGAGGGCGTTGTTGGACAGCAGCAGGTCCTGCAAAGTCTCGCAGCCGCAGATCTGCTCGTCCACCATCTCCAGGTTGTTCTTGGACACGTCCAAGTAGAGCAGTTGCTTGAGCGTGCCCAGCATCTGATGACAAGTACAGACAAACCAGCGTAAGGAAGCGGATCCAGACAAAGAGATGTGTTGCTTGCATTCCGGGCAAAAGAACTTTGATAACGATCAAGCAGATTTCAAAGTTAAGCAGCTTGAGTTTCGGTGAGTGACAAACAAACTGTACTTTAAAAAAAAAAAAAAAGAAAATAAGAAAAAAAGTGAATAGAAGAATAAAAGTTGGCTTATTCTAGATTCTCGGAATG
This sequence comes from Idiotropiscis lumnitzeri, assembly GCF_059441095.1. Classification (NCBI taxonomy): domain Eukaryota; kingdom Metazoa; phylum Chordata; class Actinopteri; order Syngnathiformes; family Syngnathidae; genus Idiotropiscis; species Idiotropiscis lumnitzeri. The sequence goes on from NC_142408.1 coordinate 1,956,184, forward strand.
TTCATGTCATCTAGGATGAAAAATGTTTTATGAGTCTAAATCAGTGTTTTTGAGCAGTCGGGGCTGCTTGCTGCATTGTGTGACATTTCGCTAGCTTGTGTATTTAATATTAGAGTAATGTGACGGAGACAATTACTATCTTGACATGCGTCAACTGCAATTATTTTATTTTTTTTTCCATCCGTGTGGCCCAACAGTCAAAAGTGGCCTGCGGACTGGTACCAGGCCACGGCTCAGTGGTTGGGGATTTCTGATTTAGACTCGAAAACAAATTCACATCAAAGCACAAAAACAACTGGAAATGGGGTCATATTTATTTTAGATCGGTAGTTGGCTATGCCACTTTTTGACATTCATGTCAGTACCCCTGGCAAGAACGTCAGCCGGTTTCCGTCCATCCAGAGCTCCTTGATTCCAGTCAGCTGCTCCAGTACCTCAGGCTGTGGACGACACGGTGAGAAACGAAGTTAAAACCTGCGTGCGTGGGGGTTAAAAGGGATTGTGTGCCAAGCGCAGCTTTGGTAAGAGCCCTCTCAAAGTCGCAGGGATGCTCACCACTTCAGTGAACTCGTTGCTGCCCAGGTCCAACCTTTCCAGTTGTGTGAGTTTTTGCATGCTCCTGCGGACACACACACCCACATAAAATGTGTCAGTGGGGAAAAAGCAGATATTAGAAGCAACGCGAGCTAGGTCCTTCAAACATGTCGACGCGCGTTGTTTTTGGCTAGCTCTCGCGTCGACGCAAAGCAGAAGCCCACCAAAGGCTCTGTTTAGATCTCAGGGGCTCCTCATAAAACGAGAATGTAAGACACGCAAACTGAAGCTTGTCAAAAAGGGAACAACCTTTTTAAGTCCACTTCACGACAGCCCACGTTGTGAAAAGTGTGACACTCAGCATGTAGGGGATATATTATCGAAAAGTGACTTTTGAAAGTGTCAATGTAAAGAGTTCGGGCACGAGAGCAGTGATTCCCAACCTTTATTGAAAAATTCATAAATCTCACGGCACCAAACAAAAATGGCGCAAAATGTATATACAGGTTAATTATGTAACTTTTGCCATTTAATTGTTCAATTGAACAGCTCTAAATAGAGGGTGCCAATTATGTTGTCACGTTGTCACTCTTGATCCATGGGGTAATACGATAAGAAGAAGTCAAAGCACAGAAGTGGTGCGTTTTTAATGAAATACTGTGGTAAAAGATTTTCTTTATTGCAAGAATATAACAGACACGGTTGCCACCGGACAGTGACGCAGCTGTCAACCACCCGGCGTTGTGCTTATAATGAGCCGTGCAGAATTTTCCGGAATGACCGGTGCGGCTTGTGACTCCTAAAAAGCACCGGCCCCGCTGTGTGAGAGCGAGCCCTTGAAAAGGCTTTCTTTGTTTGTGGAAACATTTGCTGACATCTCCAGAGATGCCTGCGTGTCGCCCAGGGCAACCCTCACGATGGCCGCTGCCTCTCTTTGTGAGGTCAGCCGGCCTTCTAACGGCTCTGGTGTCTGTCACGTTAAGAGGCAGGGGTGGTTTGTAAAATGGAAGGCAAGGGGGGAGGAGGGGTGCACGTTTCCCACCCAACAAGTGACAAATGATACAACCAAGTAAATCTTTTGTTAGTGGTCTATCTCCCCAAAATGTGCCTTTGAGCAAGCCCTTCCGCATTTTGCCAGGTTGTGACATCACAAACGGGCCAGTTGACATAATACTGGCCCCTTATTGCCTTTATCAACAGTGAAAATAAGTACGCAAGATCAGTATGACGACAAAGCCAAAAGCCAGATTAGCATTAGCCTCCGATTGGTGACACGTGCTACGATTTGGTATAATAGCGAGGGGCTATGTGTCTGCTGCATTTGCCAATTGACAATTGACATTTGGTGAGGAATTGATTTCAAGGATTTTTTTTCTGATTTAATTGACTATACTCCTCAGATTACTGCAGTTAAAGAAATTCTAAAAGGAACAAGCACATTTACTTCAAGCTAAGAAATTGACAACGTGAGCTGAATCATTTTTACAGTGTTCAAGTTTCGCCAAATGAGCACCTGGAACTTTCTCAAAAGTTCTCTGACGTAGCTCCAACCCTCACCTGCCGTAACAGTAAAAAGGTTAAAAAAAAAAACCTGTCGCAGCAAGTCGGCAGGAAAGAGAAGTGGGGGGTTTACGTAACACGGTGGGATTGAATGGTGTGTGAAAGAAAAGGAGGGGGAGCGTGAGATTGTTCACCACTTTCTTACTTTGGCAACATCTTCAGCTGGTTTTCTCTCAGCTCCAAAATCTGCAACTTTGTCAGCCTGCAGCCAGAACAATGCAAATGTCATCATTGTCATCATACAAATACTCACTGGAACTCATTGTATGTTTTGTCTAATGGTGCGTCATCACAACATGTCAACGTGTCTCATGCGTGAACCACAAACAGGCGACACTGAAGAACCAGTTTAACCGCAAAAATGGATCACTGGCAAGCTCCAGAACAATCTGAATGCAGGTGAAACCAATAATCTATTGAAACATTTGGAGACAAAACGATGCTGATTATTCTTGTGGCTTTTCATATTCAGCATCTATGTTTCTACCTATTGTAGTCACCCCGGTACGGATCGTCATTATTCTTGTTTATTTCATTCACAACTGCTTTTAAATAGATTGATTAATTCTATGTCTGTATTGATCTACAATTGTCACTTCATTGCTGATTGCTGATAGCCTACAGACCTGCCGAAACTGGCTGGTAGGAACTCCAGGAAGGCGTCATTCAGGTAGAGCTGGCTCAGGCTCATGAGCTGGGTGAAGCCATCAGGGAGCCTGAAAACAAACAAGCATGTTGGAGAAGAAGATGAGTCACACGAGCAGACCGACGCCGTTGTGGTTTGCATTTTCCATACGCACTTGGAGATGGGATTGACGCTGGCCTCCACGATCGTGAGCACTTTGCAATTCTTGATATTCTCTGGAAACTCCTGGATGCCTGCAAACACCACCAGAGATCCTCATCTTTAGCTTTAGCCATCTGATATGACCACGGCACACAGTACATATGTATACAATGGCAACAGCAGACCTTTATTTTTTATAAAATGTTAGCTTTGGCAAACTAAAATGACTACAGAGCATAACAAAAAATAACATGCATTTTTGAAGAGGAGCCGACTAAGGAAAGAGCCTTGAGGCACGCCTTGAAGGACTGGGACTTGTAAGCTGTTAATGGTGGAAAAACAGTGTCCTGTTTGCGAGATAAGATGGAAAGCAGCTGAGATCAGTACTGGTGAGGCGAGATGATCGGAGTAGTAGTTGGGGAGAATGGAGTAGGAGAGAGTAGGGGAGCGCTGCGGACATACTTTATATGGCATTTGTATATATGTGTAAAGAGAACACGCCACCAAGGGCACCACTTTGTTCCATACACCGTTTGTTTTACAGAGCTAACATGACAAGGGCCAGCATTTCTAGATACATATCTGTGTGTTTTGGACTCCAACATGGACCTCCAAACAGACAAATTCCGGACTTACTGTTTTTACTGACGTCAAGCTCCCTGAGGTTGACAAGGTTGGCGACCCCCGGCGGCAACACCGTGACGTCATTGTCAGGCATGCTCAGTCGTTGGAGCAGCTGGCAGTTGAATAGTTGCTAGTGGCACAAAGACAAATTTACTGACGCGAGCTCAAGAGTAAAGTCAAACTAAAAGTAGATCGGGCTAACTTTGGGCAGATCTTCAATCTGATTGGCATCGAGAAAGAGCTCCTGCAGCGTCTTCTCATAGCTGAAGATCTCCTTGGGTACTGTCTCCAGGCTGCAGTGGGAGTAGTCCAGTGATGTCACCGCCTCCTCCTCGCCCCGCAAGCAGCGGCATGGCACGAGACGAACAAAGAAGCTGCGCTTCGACATCCTCAGACACTGCAGGGGGGGAACAAGGTCATAAAATTAGTTCATATTATTTTGGAATTGATTATTAAGAGTAAAATGAAGATTGTTTTTCCCGTTGCAATTACTGTATGTCAGATTTCCTTATTTGTCAAATCATTTTGCAGTATTGGCTTATATTTTTGTATTTAAGAATTAGAATTTTGATTTTTGTCTTAACATTTTGTATAATATATTTTTTGGACAAATTTGTCATATAATAATTTCAATGTGTGTCCAATATCTTTTATTATTTTGTCACAATAACGGTTTATTTTTCCCTAATGTGTATTTTTTTTCATATACATTATTCAATTTTTTTCAAATCTTTGTCAAATAGTTTAATATTATTAATATTTAATATTTTGCTCAAAATTTCTTATTTGTTTTCAATCTTATGGTTTTTTTTAATCAGTATTATACTTTCCCTATTTTTGTCAAACAATTCCCCATATATTTTTGTAGGACATTTTTTAAATTCTTATGTAACTTTTTTTTTAGACATTATGGTCTCACATTTCTTGCGTTAATCTCTCGTTTGTTGTATTCCTTGCTTTTTTCTTTTCATGCAAATATATTACTAATTTTCCTTATTTTTTAAAAAATATATTTTTGTAATGCTTTTCATCATTTGAGGTCCTATTGCCAAAACAACAAGAGATCCAGACAGCCTTCATTACGGCCTTTAACTTGATGCGTGACTTGAAGTGGCCATTTTTGACCTTGTTAGTACACAATTGGTATGGGACTGAAAGAAACCACTAAGGCCAAATGATGCGGTGGATTCCGGCATTGAGTTAAATGTAGCGCAGGGTTGACATGGAATGCAGTCCAACAAGAGACACTTTGTTTCTTAAAGCGTGTGGAGAATGTTGGTACACAAGCATGGCACCATATTTTCAATGATAAGAGCCCCAACAACAAGTCGCTTTGTATAAAATAAAATGCCGATTTCAGTCATTTGTCTTTTGGCCGAAAGTGTGTGGGCGTCCAAAGGTCAGTGAGACTGGTGAGGAACTTCCTTTAAAAGGTTGTCATACATACACATACACGTGCGCGCACGCGCACACACTACTGTGACAGATCACATTGAAATACTCTCAGCAAATTGTGTGGGACTGTTGCCATCAAAATAGTGTGATAGTTTCTTCTTGTACAGTATGCTTGCCATGCAATCACATCTTATAACATGTCATTTATTTTCAGTCTAAATTATTGATTTTATTACAATCGCGTTTGCTTTATAACAAACACGACCATAGTAGGCCTCCATTTGCCATTAGACGCAGAGATTGGGAAAATCCAACGGTAACCTTGACAACTGCTGCCCGAATCACTGTTTACCATGTTAGCAGGTTGCCAGCAGCTCGCCTGTGTACATGTCGTAAGTAAATAGTGTAGATCAAAGCCAAAATGAAGTGGCTCAAAGTCAGACATGCTTTGGCAACTACCTCAATGCGCCCATAAGGTTTGGAAACAAATGGCACAAGGGTAATTCCGGGGGGCAGAAAGGGATTGACAATCGCTAACCTGCATCAAAAACATGACAAAACCTTGTCGATGTTTGGGCTCGCGCAGCCTCCTTTACACCGACATGTTTTTTTTCTTACTTAAATAAAACCCTGGAGTATTAACATACTTAAATAGAACGTAAAGGATGGATCAGTTTTGGAATCATTTTAGTCTACTTATTACACACACGTGCTAAGATTGTGAATGGTGGCCATGTGAGTGCCGCGTTCCTGGCGGAGAGCCCCGAGGTCTGGCAGCGAGCCCTGTGGCTTCCCCTCCGCAGTGGTGAATGAAAACGACATTCCCGCTTGACCTTCTGGGTCAAGGCTATTGCCATAGAAACTGTTGCCGCATTCCAGAAAAAGTCGGAAATGTCAGGCTGTGGGCTCGAAAAGGTTCAATGGCATGCCGCTTGATTGTCAGTTGGGGTAAATTGATATGCCTCAACTTCACCAAAGTACTAGCGCAGCATGTTAGCATTTGATACGTTTTAAATTTGAAAGAAGCCCACTGGTGTAAATGCTCTAACCCGGAGGTTGCAGGCAGCACCTCACTACAGGGCACATCATTGTTAGCATTTTAGCATTTCAGCAATTCTCATTTGAAATAGTTCATGACTAGCCACTGTGTTTGCAGAGCTGGCTCTACCTTCCAGGCGGGATAATAACTCCGCCGACATGATTGACAGCACACATCAGATGGGCGCTTCGGTGTTGTTTGTTGACTAGGTCAGCTGGGCCACTCAAACGGTTGTTCCTGCTGCATCATGGGACGCCAGGCCGTCTGGCAGCATTTATGTCCCGTCTGGTACCTGTCTGTAATCTCCGTCAAAATGTGTTGCAGGCGGAGCATGCAATCCCGGGAAAGCCATAACAATCTGGATGAAAAGCTGCTTTGAGGAAAGCAAGGGCCACCCCCACGCTAATCACATTGTCACATACAGCAGACAAGCGCAACGTCGCTATTAATAACGCAAGCTCCCCGCCGATGCTGACATGTAGTTGGCTCTGTGCAAAAGGGATTTCTGATTTCTGATAATGTGGTGACTTGGCATACAAGTGAACCAACATGTCCGTTTTTTTGGACAGATGTGACCTCATCACCATTTTTTTTTTTTTTGCCTTGACTCAAGAACAAAAAATGTACACAAACTCACTTTACAACAAGTAGCAGCATGGCAGACACTGTCGCAAGATAGAAACATGAAGACTGGAATCTGAAGTTCCAGTTTCACTCTGCTTCTCAGCTGGCCTTTGAGCACTCAGCGGTCTCGCATGACTCCGCCAAACAAAAAGCCTGATTGTTTTCGCAACGATTAGCCCCAAATGAGGGTGAGTAAACTGATCTGTGGACGAGGACCAAGAGTGGCATCTACACACGGAGATCAGAACACGTGAAGCCTACGCGCGTTCACATTACAGATGATTGTATCGTTCTACTCATATTCTGTCATGCAAAAATGTCGCGTTCTATATTCTGCAGCTTTTTTCTAAAATTGAAATGGCTCTAATTTCAATTTAAAACTCAGAAGTTAAGTCGTACTTATGAAAAACACAAGTATGGCAGCAACAGAGCAAAACAACATTGAACTTGCAACCCGAAAAAGATTCTGATGAACTTCCTGAAAAGCCACTTCCTGCCTACATGATGGCTGACATTGACCCCGCAACAGAAGCAACACCATACAGCCAATTTTAGTGTCTTTCAACGCAGGCTTAACCCAACAAAATGTTAAGAAGTTTAAAGAGCATTCAATGAAGGTTCTCTGCTATTCATCTTTGCACCTGGTTTGAGCAAACAACAGTGACAGGATGAGCAGGACTGCACGTTTCTATAGAATGTTGCGTCATGGCCACACAGCTCACGTCCTGAATCAAAAGAGCACTAGTACAAGACGAGCACAAAACGAAATTTAAGTCGACAATAATGAGCAACCGTGATTTAGTGTTTTTTTTCCTCTTAAGAATATGGTCTATTTTTCTGAGAAAAAAAAAAAGAATTTTCATGTAAGCTTCAGATTTATTTAAAAGGCACGCTTCCTTGATGTTAACATTGGATGACAGTACTAAAATGTCCCCCCAAAAGACGCTGTAGTGATTTACGTGCTTTTTTTTGTGAGGAAATTTACGACAAATTGGCAAGACCCCTTTTGGAGCTCAGCTCCAAAATAACAATAAACATGTCAACGTTCTAAGCTATACACAAACAGGGCAAAAGAATTAGATTGGCTGCAGAAAGTACCAGTCAGGCTTCATGAGAAAAGACCCAAGCGGGTCAGGCAGGCCTGCTAGTTATAAATAGAAGAGCCATCGTACCGCCGTTAAGTTGTTAATTAAATATGAGCTCTCGTTAAGTACGAGCCTCTGGGATTCATTTGGACTGGGCAGTGAGCATTAACGCAGCAAAGAGGCCGGCGGTGGCGGACAATGAATAGAACCGAAGAAAACAATACCAGAACACATGTTTCCTATCATTGAAGTTTTAAATTAACATTTCTATTTACTTGGAAACAGTCTGTACAATTACGATGCAAACCGTATCAAATGGGAAGAGTTTTAATTTTATTGTCATTTGTGTAATGTCTGTGATCTGCTTTCCCGTGATGAACTGAATGAACTCTCTGAGACTGATGAGTCCATCATTTTAGCCACGGGTTGTATTTGCAACCAATTGGGGGGGTAACAGATACCGGGGTGTAGCGAGAGCTGGTTTGGCAGGTGGCTCATGTCAGGTGGCCTCAGGCCCAACAAGGCGAGGCCCTTCCTGTCACCTCGGACGCCGTCATTGACTTTCGTGAGAACCAAATTGCAGCTGCATCATGAGACAGAAGCTGCAATTATTATTACCTTTAGTAAGGTTTTAGCATTAGCTTGTCGTTGGAAGAGTTGAGGTCATTATGATGGTTAGCAACTCAGATACTAGGATTACACCACAAGTACAAAACTCAGGAAGACAACATTGTTTTTGTTTTATGTCGGTTGTTGACACAAATCAGTGTGCATATTGACGTACCTTGTCATTTAGGACTCAAGCGGTTGGGCGGCCGGTGGAGAGTGGGTAACAGAACCAGCAGCAACAACACTGCAAAAGAGAACACGGGAAAAAAACGAAAAGTGTAACGACACATGTACTGAAATTGAGATTCATCTCACAGCATATGCGGAGTTGGAAATGACTCACGCTCAAGCCCCACATAGACATACACTGTGCAGCTCAGCCGTTGGCTAGCGGATGCCACAGCTAGCCATGTGCTTTAGGCAGTAGGTCAACGTGAATAATATCCATCAGGTCCATGTTCCATAACGCTTATCCTAATTTGGGTCACGGGGGAGCTAGAGTCTATCCCAGCTGACTTTTGGGCAAGAGGCGGGGTACACCGCGGACTTGTCGCCATTTGATCACACATACAAACAAGTATTCATGCACACATTCACACCAAGGGACAATTTTCAGGGGTCTTCAATCCTGTTCCTCGGGGTCTGCTGTCCTACCCGTTTTCCATCTCTCCCTGCTGCAACACACCTGACTGTGCTGATTATCTGATCATTTGAATCAGATGTGTTGCAGCAGCGAGGGATGGAAAACACGTAGGAGAATGGACCTTGATGAACAGGATTGAAGACCACTAATTTGGATGCTTCAATGAGGCTACCATGCATGATTCAGGAATGTGAGTGGGGGTCAGAGAAGCTAGAGAAAAAAAAAAGCAATGAAAGCACGGGACGAAAATACAAACTCCACACAGGGTAGCCAGAGCCGAGAGTCAAACCCAGAACCGCAAAACGTCAGAACTGTAAGGCAGACGTGCTAAGCACTTTTTCACCAGGCTGCTGTTTGAGTAGCTTACAAAAAGTGACGAATATGAATGAAAAAAAAAATGCATTTAAAGATCTTATCCAACTAAATCGAGATTCTCACGAGCGGTCGAAAGGTACATAATTGGGTTTGTCTGCAAAAACACGGCCGCAGCGTCTCGGCCCACCAGCTGATGAGGGCACACAAGAGGTTGCAAGCAGATAGCCACACAATGGCACCACAGTGCAAGGCCTCGGTTGGCCCAGACAAAAGAAGCCGGCGAGCGAGAAATATTCTCATCGATTCATCACGTCGCCCCAATCAGCTGCAAACACTTCGTCAGCTTCTGCTCCACTTCCTCTTTGCCGATTGACACCGAACGCAAAAATACTGTAAACATGTCCAAATGGTATACGCGTGGCTTTCACTTGTAAGTCAATTTGAAGTCTGTGAATGCAACGAAAGCAAGCCTAACCTTAACTTGGCATGAATGAGATTTTTTTTTATGTTATGTTCTTAACTGGGTCACAGGAACAGTAAGGGCACAGATGGATGATTAATTCAATGGCGATCATCTGCCGATCATTCTGTTTGCATGGACAACCGAGGAATAATCGCTCAGAACAGCGTTTGCTGGAGTCGAGGACAAAACCAACCAGATGAAGCTCGTCAACCAGAGCAGCTATCAGCCATATATGTCGTTTGTGATTTTATATTTCAATAGTTATTATTCAATGATTTGGGCTTTTTTGGCAAAGTTTGTATTATTTGCTGATATTTTTCAATCTTCTTCATGTTTAGTTTGCATTTAACTTTTTTCTTTTTTACTTTTTTGGTTTGTTTTTGCTGGATGGAGCCTTATTATCTCCGACAGAGATGCAAACATGTGTCCGCCCTCTTTGGTCAAGGGTTAATTCAACCGGGTCAAGTTTCTGGATCCCAGTGACCAGACTGATCTTATTGGTGGGGTGGGGGGTGTTAAGAGTGGTGGGTTTCACACTGTCACAACAAAACAAAAGTCTTGCAGCAGGCTGCCAGTGAAGCAGGAGGTCTTCCACGTTCCTGCTCAGTTTTCCTACACATTCCCAAACAGGGAAGTCACAGATCGGAAGAGAACATGGAAGTAATATTAAATGGATTAAATGCCGCTGGCTAATCTGATTAGTGAACTGGCGAGAAAATGAAAACGCAAATTAATCCGCAGTAGAAGAAGAAAATGAACAAGAACACAGCAAGAAGATAAAGAAACAGGAAAATGAGACTTGCAACATGAACAAGAAGCAAAAGAAGTAACAACCAGGGCAACAAACAGAATAAAAACAACAAGAGTAACATAATCAGCCGGGAGAACAAAAACATTAACTAGAGCAATAGCACGAAAAAATAACTAGAACAGTTAAATAGAATAATAAAAAAAAATACAAAAAGGGAAAAATAAAAGGAACAAGAACAGCAATTGAAGTAAATATATAAAAAGAACAAGACAAAAGAACAGCAAAAACAAAGAAAATTAAAAGAACAAGAATTAGAATGAAAGAAAACTTATAACAAACATGAATAAAAACTAAGGACAACAAAAATACTAAGAATAAGAAAAGGAGCATTAGAGCAAAAAAAAGAACAAGACCTAGACAAGAACAAGAATAACTAAGAAGGAGAAAAATAGTAAGAATAAAAGAAGAAGCACAAAACTAACGCAGGTGGTCCCAGAAGAAAACAGTGCACCGGCAGCTCGGTATGTTTATGAGCTGCCCTGGCTCGGACCAAGATTCAAATTCCACAAATATCTCAAATAACTGGAAATGTAATAAGCATTTTGTCTGTGTAACGTTCTAACTTGACCATCCCGTCTAGTATCGGTTCCCTAAAAACACAAAACAGCTGTTAACTCCACTTATTGCCATCCAACTCGTAAATATCCTAAATTAATATCCAAATCGAACATCAACTGATAACATTTTTATCTAAAATGATTTTCACTCATCTGTGGATGAGAAAACCTCAGAAGATGAGTTGACTGCTGCTTTTACTCCGCCGTGGCTAGCACGGTTAGCATCGTTAGCATGTCGTACGGAGGGCCCCCCCGGCGAACAGACGCGATAACAAAGAGGGGGAAAACACCCACCTTGGTGCCTTGCTGGCGTCACTACGTCCACCCGTGATGTCCAGATACGATTACAGTCCAATTTGACACCGAGGAGGGAGCATTCAGTCGGCTAAAAAAGTCAGCATCGCTCGACGGTACTTCGAATGGTTTCGAGCTAACGTGGCTAACAGTTAGCCCCCCCCCTCCCCACTTAAAGAGCAACTCGAAACTGACCGTGAGGGCTCATATCGGCAACAAAGCCGCCTTAAAGTTGTTGAAGTCACACTTTAACGTTAAAAAGAATGCTTAAAACTTGAGCATAACAAAATGGCTCATTTACAAGTATTGGTTTCACGTCTGAGGAGGAGAGAGAAAAAAAAAATCCAAAATGTCCACACGATATTCATCGAGGAAATACAAAAGCGGCTCGACCGAGTGGACGCTTGTCGTCCAGGGATGAAGCGTGCCGCGCCCAGATGTTTCCACTCATCGTCTCCTCCACGCGCGGGTGACTTCTTTATCCGTGGGTCGATGTGAAGCAAAGCAGGTAAAATTTAGTCCACGCGCTGCTCCCCTCGCTCAGTTCCGTACTGAGCAGTGAGCACTGAAGCCCCAGGCCGACTGGAGCCGCCTACCCGCAAACAGTCGAGCGCTCGTCCGCATCCGTCTTGGTGTCTGCCCACTGACTGCTCCGGCCCTTTTGGAAAAAAAAGTCCGACAACCAATTCTAGTCTTCATTGTCCTAATGTTTTTTCAACATCTAATTTTTTAATGACCGAATGTACTGTTCCTTCCAAAAATTTGGTTACGGCAAGGTCTGTTTGTTTTTCTTGTTGGAGACTGAAGACATTTGGCTTTCCGATCAAAAGATGAACATGAGACTAAAGTTCAAAAGTGCAAGTTTTATTTCACTGTATTTACATAAAAGGGAGGGGTGTTCCCCTTGGGGGTGGGGGGGGGGGTTCCTCCTTCAGTCTCCTCTTCAGGAGGTAAAATGTATGCTTCTATGGCAGTTGTCCCCAACCACCGTCCTGCAGACTGGTACACTTTGGCGCGGGCCGCACCGATGAAAAAGCCATAAGACAATCGAGTCAGACACAGCAGAGTCTCCACCGATGTTAGTAATTCCTAGACAAGGCCTGGAGACCTTGCAGCCTAGTCAGGAAAAAGTATCCACAATGGAATTCCTACTCCCTGCTTGGTGTAACGTTTATCCGTTTAATTTCGATGCGTCATGATGCGGCGTCTGAGGGGCGTGTCAGTCCCTTGCAGTAGAAGAAGGCGTCCTGGCATGGCGCTCGGCCCAGGAAGCGTTCCAACATGTCCATACCGTCCACCGAGCCTCCTGCCTCCAGGATGACCCGTCGGTACTCTTTCCCCACCTGTTTGAAAAGCAGACTATGAATGAAGCTAACGTACATGTTTTTGTAAACCTCAAAGACAAGACTTTAATTAACCCCACAAGACAATTGTCAAGGTACATGGTTTTAGTAACGTCAATCATCATGTTTTCGCTTGATGTCCCGTACATGAGTTGCACATCAAAGTGTTCATTGAATGTCCAGCGTGAATGTTTTGGATTGGGACCCACTTGAGGATTGAGGAGTCCTTCCTTTTTAAAGCGACTGAAGTAGATGTCCATGGAGTAGACCTCGCTCCACAGGTAGCTGTAGTACTGGCCGTCATATCCTCCTGCCAGGTGGCCGAAGCTGGCCAACATGTTGGTGCCTGCGATCATACGCTGTACTAAGTTAAAAATTACAGACCGGGTGGATTTTGCTGCTTAACTCATATTCCACAAATGCAATTTTAATCAGAATGCCATGTTTAAACTAGTGAACGGATTTAGAACCTATTATTACAAAGAGTTTTTCGGGGTTGACATCCCCTTTAAGAAATTCCCCTGAGATGACAGACCTTCTGTTGCGGGAACGCCCAGGATGTCCTGGCATAGTATAGCGAACACTGCGGCAGAGTCCGCGGCGGAGCTGGTGTGCAGCGACTGGTCCGCCTTACTGAGGACCACCTGACGCAGGTTCATCAGTCCTACAAACACGACAGCAGAGACGTCACACTTTGCGGCATTCAGTCTGATATTGCCAACCGAGCGAGGTTCCGACCCGTGTTGGCCACCCTGGACGCAATGAGGTTGTCGAGCAGCGCCTCTGGGATGACCGAGCCGTCCTTGTAGTGGCGGGACATCCTCCTCAGGGGCTCCTTCTCCCACACCCAGTTCTCCAGCATCTGGGACGGAACCTCCACAAAGTCTGTCTCTACCTGCGTGCCGCTGAATTCTGAAAAAGTCACCTCCGCAAGACATCAAATCAAATTTCATACATTCAGGAGTTTTGTCAACACCAAAGTCAATTTAGAGTCTTCAACAAACCTAAGGTATGTGGTTATGTAACTATCAAATCTGATTCTTAGTCTTAAAGGAATACTTCTGTAAGGAAAGCAAACAACTAACTTCATGGTTATTAAGTCTTCAATGAACACATTTGATAATAAATCTGACTTTTAGGCTTCAACGACCTCATGCACATTTTTCATCAACATCAAAGACCTTTAACGACCGTTCAGAACCCGTTTTCAGAAGCAAATACAATTTTTCAATTAACCGGCTTTTGTAAACATCAAAGACAATTTGCAGTCTCCTACGACCTCATGTAAGTTTTTTCATAAACGTCAAAGTCATCCTCAGTGTTCAGCAACCTCAAGCACAATATTAACACATGAATATTTTTCAGACTTGCGCTCACCTTGGAGCAGATTTCGTGCATGACGTGTCCAAACTCGTGGAAGTACGTCTCCACCTCGTGGTGCTGCAGCAACGAGGGCAGACCCCCGGCCGGTTTGCTGAAGTTGGCCACCAAGGCGGCCGCTGGGAGGCGTCGCCCTCCTTCGGGGCCCTCGCACCCAGGCTGCAGGGCGAAGCATGCTGCGTGGCCGTACTTCCCCTCCCTGGTGGGAGAGGTGGCAATCCGTCACATTTAGTATTACTATTACGAGTACCTGCTAAGATCTGATTTCCCCCCCAAAAAATGGTACAGTGCAACAGAGTTCGACTGAAGCATCGGGCATGCTAACGACTACCTAAATAATTTTTCCACTTGCATACGGCGGAACTACGAGGTACAAAGTAAGGTTTCACTTTGGATTACACTTTCATAATAATGTTTTTAGCCCCGAGGTTAAGCAGGGTTTTAATTTAGGGTTTGGATCCAGGGTTAGGGTTTTAAATTAGAGGTTTCAAGCTCAAGTTAGTGTTTCAAAAAAGGCACGGGGTTTTAAATGAGGGTTTAGCATGAGGTTTAGGGTTCGAAGGTGGGGTTAGAATTTGAAGTTTCAGGTTAGGCTTTGAAGGTCTGCGTGATGCATGGAGACAAAACACGTCACCACTTTGGGAAGGAACGGGTTGAGTGTTGAGGCCCCACCTGGGGTGCAAGTCCAGGTAGAAGCGTCCCATCTCCTCGCCGGTGTCGGCATCGCAGGCAGCGTAAACGTGGACATCCCGGTGCCACACTGGTGCTGCTCGCACCCGCTTGAAGCGCAGCCCCAGCAGGTCCCGGTAGATCCCCAGCAGGCCTTCGGTGACGGCGTCCAGCGGGAAGTACTCGAGGAGTTTGTCCTTGTCAACGGCGAACTTGCGGCGCTCCACCTGGTCCATGTAGTAGGGCAGGTCCCACGCGTTGAGACGCCCGTCGAAATGCCGGCCGCTCGTCAGGCACTCGTGCTTCTTCAGCGCCAGCATGAACTTCCTTTCCCGCGCACCCACCGGCTCCAGAGTCTTCTGGAGGGCGTCTAGGATGGAGCAGGGTTTGGGTTTCACATCAGTGGGGTGAGGTTTCAAAGTAGGGTTCGACACAGTTTTAGAGCGTTAACTCCGACCAGGGATCGATTTTCAGTGAGTGCAAATAAGTCAAGCTCCTGAAGAAGAGTTTTGGTAAGTGAGTGGATGTAGAAGTACGCTACTTAGGAAGGTGGCGACGTTGATGTTGTTCTTGGCCATGTTGACCTCCAGCACGTAGTCGGCGTGGCAACTGTAGCCCAGCAGAGCCGCCACCTCGGCACGCAGCGTCACCAAACGCTCCAGGATGATCGTGTTGGCCTGCCACACAATTCACACACGATCAACTGGCGTTAGGGTTTCAAAATCTGGTTCAAAGTCCGAGTTTCGGTTTTCAAATAAAAATTTTTTCATTGTGTTTTTTGCAGACCGCCTGTTACCTCTTTGCACCTGCTGTGAAACGCTGTCTCCATCTTCCGTCGTGTTTCGGGATCACGGCAACGCTTCATGACGGGAAAAAAGTGAGGATAGGCCAGAGTCACCTTGTACACACCCGACGACTCATCCACATCCAGACCCGACAGGAAGCTCTCAGCCATACCGTCTAGGCAGGCAAAAGACAGTCAAGGCATCATAGACGTGTGGGGGTGTGTGTGTGTGTGTGTGTACCGACCCAGCTGCTGCCGTGAGAAGAGCAGCAAGGTGTTGTCTTCGTTCAGGTTCTTGTTGAACTCAATGGAGAGCTCGGAGATCATCTTGGACGTCTTTTTGATTTTCTTTGGATGACAGAAAGTCTCAAAGGGTTTCAAAGTAGGGCTTTAAAAAGGGGTTAAGGTTTTAATTCTAGAAGTAGGGGTTCAACCCTGGTTTATGGTTTCCAATTAGGGTATTAAGACAGGATTAGAAATCAGGCTTATGATTTCAGGTCGGGTTTTAAACCTGTTTTAGGGTTTCGAATTGGGGTTGCAAGCCAGTTTTGATCAGGATTAGAAAGAACAACAAGCCGTAAACTGGCATTACCTCTCTTGTATCTGCACACAGATGCAATCCGTTCCTCCTGCCCGACGCCACCAGCCGCTCCAATAATCGCTTTTCCTCCGCCGACACGTTTCCCGGTAGCTTCTTCTGTTCACAAGAATAGGACGCGTGTCGACGAGATGTCACGCAGCCGCTCGATCGACCATCTTTGGCTTGACTACCTGCAAGGCGGCGATCCGGAGGAAGACGTCCTCCCTCATGCTCAGCTCCACGTCCAAGTGGCACAGACGTTTGTCGGCCCGGACGCTGGCCAATCGCACGGCCTGACATGGGCTCACGTATTGCGGGAAGTCCAGAGCGTGACGGCGCGCTGGGGACGGGCGACGGCGAGCCACATTGAACACTTAGAGACTCGCGACGATTGGACACACACTCAAGTGTGTTTCGGTGTGTGTCTTGTGCATGTGTGTGTTGTGTATCAAGTGTAGTGTGTCATGTATGTAGTGAGTTTGTTATGTAGTGTTTCAAATTGCGCATGTTACATATCGGGCCTGAGCAAAATGAATTTTTTGAGGGCAATGTGATGCTTGTTTAGAACGGTTGTGCCTTGGCGGAGGTCTTTGCTCAACCGTCTGACATTTTAAGCTAGCGGGACATGAACGTAGCGTGTGTGGGCTTACCTGCGTAGTCCATCTTGACGTTGGCGAGCGCCCTCAGCGTGTTCTCAACGGAGACGGCGTCCACATGGAGACGTCCAATCTCATCGTACACCTCGGTCACACTGCCAATCAAGCGCTCGGTGTCTGCGGCGATTTCCTCCGGCGACCGGTCCCACCTCAGCAGTGTACTGCGAGCGTAGTCCCGAGCCGGACATTGCGCAGCGCCGTTGAGGATGGTCATTCTCCACAGGGGGCCTCTGCACAGAGTGTCGGACGCTCACGTCGGAAAGGGTTATGTTGCTCAATGCACAGGCGGCACATTCTGGACCAGCATGCTCAGAATTCTTTCCGTGCCAAGCAGTGACCGACACCCCCCCACTGTGACGGGTCGGGTTGCAGTCGGACGTCGAGGAACACGACACCTCGTCAGGACTGCAAAAACTTAAGAGGCGGTCATTAAAAGATGACCGCTGATTAAGTGCAACGACCTGTTTACAACAAGCTTACGCACTAGACAAATGACTACTACGAATGCTACATCACACACGTCATAATAAGCAACACATACACCTACTTTACTTTTTGTTGTGTATTGTGCAGTACGTGTGTGCAATGTCTTGTGTCGTGTGTTTAGTAGTTAGAGTGCTGTGAAATGTTTTGGCTTGTTACAGCTCCAGTTGTTGTGAAATGTGCTATATAAATCAAGTTGTATTGTATTGTATTGTAGTGTTTGTAAGAAGTATGCATATTGTGCCATGGGTGTGTGTGTTAACTAGTAAGTGTGCTATGGAGGGTGTCGGTGTGTTTTATATTGTAAGTGTGTTGTGTAGCGTGAGGAAAGTATAATGCGTGTTGTATGTGCTTTGTTAAGTTGAACGTGTATAATGTAGTTTTGTGGGTGAGTTTAAAAACCTAATTTTGGTTTAAAACTCAAATTTGAAAGCTTAACACAACATTAAAAACCTAACCTTAGTTTGATAAGATATTTGTGTTGTGGAGTGTGTGTTAAGTATTACGTACTGTATCGTGTAGTTCACGTGATTTGTGCACTGTGTTGCGTTGTGTATGTGCGTGAGTTTAGTAAAAGTCGGCATTGTGTAGTGTGCGCAACTGCGCGTAGTGCATCAAGTCATATTAAGAAAGTGCGTTGTGGAGTGTGTATGATGAACGTAAGTCGTTGCGCGTGCACGTGTGATTCATACTTGCCGAGCACGCGCCAGGTTGTCGTGGCCCGTGACATAAGCTTGATGCTGATCATTGAAAATGTAAAACACACAAAAAAAACGAGAAAATATGATACAGACGACTTTCTTGGTTGTCGTCTCGGCAACAGTCGCAGCTTGTCAATCAAACTTACTCTGTCACTTCCGGTATCGACGCTCGCCTCTACGCATGCGCAGAGGAGTACCAGGCTAGCTTGAGCTGTCCGGGGCGCGAGTGACAGCGACTGCTAAGCGGCCGCGGCTCAGGTAATTATGATGATGCCGTAAACAACCTCCTTTGACGTCATTTCATCAACCATGCTGGCATTTTTATTTATTTACTGTTGTCATGTGTTCATTGTTCGTCACGTGAACGCCCCGTCCCTACTAGTCGAGCTCGTTTGAGGCAGAAACGCCCATTTTAGCCTCTTGCCTCAAAATAAAAATTAAAACCATAAAATGACACGATGCGGTGACGTCACAATTCGCGTGTCAATACTCTTCGGGAGGAGGTGGGTGGTTTTTATCTGTATGTGTGTTGCTTGTTTCTTCCATTGAGGTTTGCACTTTGTTAAACAAAATTATGTCTGTAAAAGTCTCAATCAAAGAAATAAATGAAAAAAAGGGGGGAGTAGGTGGGTGCGCGGAGTTGAGTACGAATGTGCCGCACGTGACCACTTTTCCCGCGTGTAATGGTTTGCACCGTGCACCCGTGACGTCATAGTTAAGTACACTTTGTACTCATCACACTTAATTGTGTTCATGGATAAAACCTTTAATTTAATCATAGGTAACTGATTGAGTGAGTTCTGTGGTTACCACAGTACTAAATTTTGAGTCGACTGTGTGTGTGGGCGTGTGTGTGTGTGTGTGTGTGTGTATAGGTAAACATGGCGGTGGAGAAGCGCCTGGCATTTTCTATCGTACAGTTCCTACGGGATCAGACGCACGGCGGCACGTTAAATTCTGACGAGCAGGAGAGCCTTGAAGGTACGGTGGATGCCTGGTATTAGTGGTCAGAACCAATATGAGCGTCTGCTTTTATTACAGTTGCCATACAGTGTCTGGAGACCACCTTTAAGATTAACGCTAGCGACTGCCACCTGACGGCGCCACAGCCTCTCATGGAGGTCTTCCTCAACTCGCTGCTCAAGGTGAGCGTCCAATTTGTTTCACATTTCACATCATGTTAAATAATGGTTACCATCGGCAAATAAATCATAATGGAGGTGTCTTAGTCGATATCAACGAAAATCAATCACTACCACTACTCCATGACGTTAATATTTTCCTCAGAATGACAACCTGAGCTTGCCAACTACAACGCCCTCACCCGAAGATGCCGAACGAGCAGAGCAGCTGAAGAACGAAGGTGACAAAGACTGGTTTCACGACGCGTGTGATTGGTCTGCGCGAATCTGGAAGAGACCACGTATGGTCAAAAGCGGCGCTGCTATGTTACACAATCGTATGTTTTTCAGGGAACAATCACATGAAGGAGGAGAACTACCGATGCGCGGTGGAGTGCTACACCAAGGCCATAGACCTGGACCTGAGGAATGCCGTCTACTACTGCAACAGGTACTAACCACAAGTGAGAGTCATTCTAAAGCTGCACAATAAAGCTGCTAAATAATGCTAACGCTGTGGGCTGCACAGGGCGGCTGCTCACAGTAAACTGGGTGACTACACGGAGGCGACGGGCGACTGCGAGCGAGCCATCGGGATAGATCCCGGTTACAGCAAAGCGTACGGCAGGATGGGGTAAGTCAGTGAACAACTATGATGGAAAAAAAAAAATACATAAAATGAAAAATATGAAAAAAATTAACCATGTTTGGGATGTTCTGTGCTCGCAGCCTGGCGCTAACAGCCATGAACAAATACCCCGAGGCCATTTCCAACTTCAAGAAGGCACTGGTGCTGGACCCGGACAATGACACGTACAAGTCCAACCTGAAGGTGGCAGAGCAGAAGCAGAAGGAAGTTAGCAGTCCCGTGAGTGCAAGACAAAACAAACCACCAGGCCGGACCACAAAGAAAAAAGACTGCGGCAACCACGCTCATGATTCAAGTGCTGGTTGGCTCACATATATAAAGTAATTGTGGAAACAATTTTAAACAAATAAGATCAAAAATCAAATAAACGTCAACATACACCTACAAATATTTTTAATATATATTTGTAAAATTACTTACACTTGAAAATGAAATACTAGCAAATATACTGAAATAATTTTAAAATGAAATACAATGTAATAAAATGCATATAGCATAATACATAAATTGTAAAATCTAATGAAATAATGTAAAACGCAAATAAATTTAAAGAAGCATTTTTGTTTGAAGTAATAAAATACATTATGTACTAAAGCAAATTACATAGATATATATTTATAAAAAATACTTTTAAAATACTCAATGTTACTCAAATCAACACGGTAAACAGGGAATAAAATTGAATTAATAAAACAAACAAAATTAAATATGATGAACTAAAATCAACGTACATCCATAAAAAGTTTGAAGAGGGGTGTGTAGACTTTATATCCACTGTCTCATTTTTTTTCACAATGTAGATGGCCGCAGGTTTGGGATTTGACATGGCCAGTTTAATCAACAACCCCGCCTTCATCAGCATGGTAAGCGCAGCGTTTCCTTATATGGTCATCATTGATGACCACAAAGCAAAGCAATTACAAAAACGCTTATTGTGTTGGTAGGCAGCCAGCGTGATGCAGAACCAACAAGTGCAGCAGCTGTGAGTGTCGACACGAGCTACATGTTAGCTTTGAGATGAGCTTAGCTTTTAGCGTCTCACTTCCTCGTCATCATTGTCAGAATGTCGGGAATGATGGCCAACGCCGTGGGAGGACCCGCCGCCGGAGTGGGAGGACTGACAGACATTTCTAGTCTGATTGAAGCGTAAGTATGATTTGCGGACCAATAAATACTGGCTCTACTCTCTGGTAGAGCTTACGTTTCACGGTCCCGTTTTTTTTTTTAGTCGTGTTATGCTGTAGAAAGGTACCTGGTAGTGGAAACAGTGCTAGAACAAATACTTGATAGTACTTGGCTTGCTTTTCCAAAGGCAGAAGAAGGTAGGTACTAAATTGTATTTAAAATAGCACGTGGTAGTACCTGCAGGTACTAACAGTGGATGGTTGGCATGTAGTCATCAGATGGAGAAGCCACAACAGCCACACGACTCCGCCCACCGAGTGTTGCTTGTTTTCCACCAGGGGGCAGCAGTTCGCACAGCAGATCCAGAGGCAGAACCCCGAGCTCATCGAGCAGTTGCGCAATCACATTCGGAGTCGATCATTCAGCGGCAGCGCCGAGGAACAGTCGTGATGCCTCAGGTTGTTGCGCGCGTCCGATTCTTCCCGCACGTTCAGCTTCTTAAATTAAGCATCAAATGAAGTCAACTCTCCTAGGCTGGACCCCCGAGATGATTGACATCTGTGAGAAAGACCCAACATGAGTGCAGTAGCACTTTGACTTTTGATCCGTGGATTTTTTTCCCCCGCTTTCTATTTTGCTTGGCAAAATTTGAGACACCACTCAAACTACTTCCCCTAAGTCAAGGTGCCACTGCATTACGTGACGTCCACTGTTGCTTTTTAGTCACGTGACTGACACGCCTGCATTGTGACATTGTCATTGCACTTTAGCACCACGTAATTAAAAAAAAATAATAATAATGACCACTTCAAAACTTTATTTATGTATGTTGTATAAGTGTAAGGTTGCTTCTCCTGCATGCTTTCAAACTGGTATTTAGCATCAGAAGCTTTATGGAAAATAATGAGCCAGCGAGAACAACAGTGGGCCAACTCCATTTTTGGGTCATTTTAAAGGAAAGTGTTATGAAGTTTTAAGACTAGCTGTCAATGACTGCCGACTAAAAGTTTAGTTCAGGCGTGGTCCAAGTCCAAGTCACTTTTTCATGAAAAACGACATTCACATTATCTAAAATGCAAATGCACTGGCACCAAAATTCATGGATTAAATTGTTAACCCGGAGCGCAATAATGGGCTCTCTCCTGTATGGCAAAATTGGAACTAAACTTTTAGACTTGTATTCATCGCGAATTTATGCTTTTTCTGAATTGATTTCTGCACTTACCTTAAAATTGGACATGACAAAACATGGAGTTAGCTCACTCTAGTTTTCAGCCGCTCAAATCAGCTCTGCTTGGGCCAGGAAGATGCTTCCTTCCAATGACTATAAAAATAAAATGTCATGAAAACCAACTCTTTTGTCATCTTTTATAATATCGTTTCAACATTTTTTATTATGAATATTTTGGTAAATATTATTTTTTAGCTCCCCCCCCACACACAATCTAAAGTATTCCCACTGATGTGTTTCGATGAATCGACAAATCAGGTACTAGAAATGTACGGATGTAGCATTTCTAATAGTACTTCTAAGTACCTAGTACGGCACTGAAAAAAACATTTTTAGCAGGCACATTGGTATTTGCATATTTTATAGGAACCATACGTTAAAAATGATTTCTGCAATTACGCTACCGTTTGATGTTAGGATTTAGAGAGGACTCCTACCAATTGCATTTAAACATCATCTCAGCAATTGGGCATGTTTATTAACACATATTCACATTATTTTCAAAGCAGTTCATTATTCACAACCATTTCATTGAGCATTAAAACACCGTGTGCAGTGTGAGGCGCACCGTTGGTCCATCGTAAAAAAAAAAAAAAAAGAAAAGAAAAAAAGTTAAAAAGTTGGTCGCTAGGACGGACAAACCACGCATACTTGTGCCACGTCGTCGTACTCGTACGTACGCTTCAGGAACGAGTCTGTAAGCCTCAGACCGGAAATACTCTGAAACAAATCAAACAAAACCAAAAGTTTTTCTATATCCTTGATGTGCACCTTAAAGTTTATTACACTCGTAGACCTCGCTACTAAGAGGAATCATTTCAAACATTTTTCCACTGCAAGTACCATTTTTGGCTTGCTAGTAATCACACCTTACAAGAGAACTACTGTCTAGCACCAGTAACACTACCATGCATGTGCCGGACACTAGTAGACTCCTTCTCAAGGATATGGAATATAATATTAAACGCTCAACTGTTTTTCCATACGAGTTGAACAGTACCTGGAGACCCTGGACGGACGCCAGTAGCGTGAGGGGCAGTGAAAGTGACGCCCCGGGGCTCAACTTGCCGAGTGCTCGGCCAGACACGCCGCACCAGTGGACGGACGATGTGTTGATCATGTCCACCAGAAGGTCCATGGTCCTTTCGCTACGCACACACACACACACACACACACACGCGTGTGCTGAGGAGGTGTGATCAGAGATGAAGTAGCGGACCACGTCCCTGACTGTTGCTTCCCTACCTGCAGTTGGTAATTTTACACCTGATATCAAAAGGTTCTTCCAGGTTGACCGTGTCAGGAATGACCTCCATGGATAGGCGGATGTCTCCGTAGCCTGGAGCCTGTCACACACGATGATCTACATTGAAATTACAATCGCATGAGCAACATTCAATTGGATGAGAATAGTTACGTTAGGGGTGAATAAAACGTCCATGATGATGTCACTATTCAACATCTGACGAGTGTGCAAAAAATATGGCCAAAGCCATAGCTAATATAAAAGTATTGCTTAGGTGCCATTTGCAGGCAACCTGGTGCCAAAAACTATGGTGAACTGAGGGGAGATGAGATGTTCATTTAGTCAGGACTACATTGCCTTGATTGTCGCCATCTTGTGGCATTATAGGCAATTCATCTGGTTTTAGTTGGTTGGGTTGAGTGGGGTCGATTTGGGAGTACCATCCTCTGCAGCTGGCTGGTCTGCAGGCGTCCCCTCTCCCCCAGGTTGGTCTTCCACACGATGTCCAGCTTTCCGATGACGGTGACGCCCTTGATGACGCCGGCCTTCTCGGCGTACTCGGGCTTGGGCGTCAGGCAGTAGAGGTACTGACGCGTGTCCATGGGCTGCAGGTATGACATCTTACCAAACGTTGACACACTTTGGAGAAAATGAAATGGAGTCTTGAAAAAGGAAAACTGGGGTAAAAGAAAACAATATTCACTTTTCTGAACCAGTAATAAAGTATTAACCCTCCATTTAATATTGTCAGATAGGTTATTAATACATTTTGAAATGATGTGTCATTAAAATTTGATGCAGACAATTATCATGAGGACAGTTTTAGCCCCAGTCAAAATTAAACATGGAAGAAAGAAAAGACAGATAATGAACAATAAAGTAATCAGCACAACGACAACAAGCATCTCTATTTCCACTTAAGTAGGGTGTCTGTCTATTTTTTCATACCCGTGGTCTTGGTGCATGACGGTGTTGAGCTCAGTCACGTTGTACATCATGGACGGTTCCAGCGACACCTTCTCCATGAACATGGGCGACGTGGTGATATTCTGGATCTGGGCCTCCAGGAACACCTCGTCCGTCTGCGGCGGAGAGGGTGACGAGCAGACGTTATGGGGAGGCGGAATCTCGACCACGGGGTTCGGCCAGAGGGCGGGTGGGGGAGAATTGTTTTCGGATATCAGGCTCCAACCAACAAATCCACTTTTAACCATTGAGGGGCCCAAACGTGCTCTGACATCTCAATTCATTGCATCCATGTCGGCATCATCACCTTATTGATTACACTCTCCATGATTGATAGATGGATTGACAGTTGGATAGAGGGAAAGATGTTGGCTAGATATTGATGATGGATAGATAGATGACAGAGTGATAAATATGTGGATAGATGGATGGATCAATTGACAGAATGATAGATGGATGGATGGATGAATATGTTTATCCCATCAGGGAAATCAAGTAATTGCAATACAGTAATCCTTACAGTAGTTGAGACGTTTTATAGTATCGTGATGGGGACAGTTTAAAAACAGCTTTAAATTTGGTCCGATGGGAAAAAAAATCATGACATGTAGATATGTAAACGAACCAACTGTTGCTATAAACATGCTGTCTTCTAATTTGAGAATTTCTCAAAAACATTGTTATTGTTTATTATGCGTCGTTTTTTGGATGTTTGTGGTCAAAAGCAGCATTTGAACGCAAAACTTGTCAGCCAGCGCAATTAGCTCGTTAGCATTAGCTCATGCCACCAGCTGCCACCGCCGAGGCCCGCCACGACGGTCCATGCAAAGCCAGCCTGGCCCTATCCCTCCTTCACACACTCTTGCTTGATTTCATCATCGCGTTTTCAATTATTTGCATCTTTACATGATGATTTTGAATTCAACAAAACGCAATGAACACACAAAAGCGGACATACATTCACTCATACAAACTCACACAGCTAAACATGGACTCTCACAGATTCAGACGTACACACAAATGATCATACCCAAACACACACGGACACTCTCGCACAAACCTCTGCTCACAATCACTCACGCGCAAATGGACTCACACAGACAGACATACATGGGTGCGCACACACACACACACACACACACACACATACACAGTCAGACACACAAGCACCCCGTGCAAAAGAAAGTGTGGCGAAGGAGGTGTGTGCAAGCAACAACAATGGGAATTTTCCAAAACACGCTCTTGCCGCTTGTTTAAACTGAAAAACAAGAAAACAACTAAGCATAATAATAATAATAATAATGTAGAAGACTACTGCTAATGTCGCCATTGTTGTTGTTTGCTTCCACCTGCAGGCGGCGTGAAGAAGACAGGCGATGACAACAGAAAAAGGAAAGCGATTTACCACAGAACTGAGGTCACTCTAATGGAGAAAATGAACATAAAAGGACAAAATGAACACATGCCAAATGTGATGTAGGCTAACAAGCGAATGGACTAGCTAGATGGGGAACGTACCTCGGCGTTGTAGAACTTTGTCTTGACGTCTAGAGGCTTGAGGACCTGATTGAAGAGAGAATGCAGGCTGAACGTCTCCATCGCTCGCCGGTGGAACAAAAAACAACAAAACAAAACAAAAGAAAAAAAAAAGACAGAGCAGCACGGCCGCGTAACGAATGAGCGCTCCGTTGGGCGCTTTTGGCGAGCGCCTACCACATGTCTCGAGGACACGTTAAGTCAGCCGCCTCACCTGGAATTTGAAGAACTTGCGGAAGTAGAACTTCTCTCCGGATTGTGTGGTGTAGCTGACGGCGCACACCAGGCTGCAAACAAACACATATTTCAAGTGCAGTGTACCACACAATCATGCCTGAACCTCAACGCAAGGTCATCCAGGACGTATAATAGACTGTCATTTAGGAACCAACTCAGCCAGCCAGCCTGTGTTTTAACACCAGAAAGAAAAATAGATACAAAATAAAATAAAATTGGATAAATAGTTTTTTACGGCCTGGTGGCCAAGCCCTAGAATAGGAGGAGCTCACATGTGCGTTCCGATCTCTTTGACTTCATGGTGGATGACATCGTCAATGCAGCACTCAGGTTTAAGTTCGGTCACGGTTGAGTTCGACGCTGACAGGTTGAGTCTTTGAGAGCTGGTCTGCAAGTCGGCCTGTGGAGGAGCACAAGGCACGGTGAGCGGTTCAGGAGGGCGCTTGCGTCGTCTTATCCATTCTTGATGTTGGTTTACCTTAACCAGAATGTCCTTGACCACCTGACTGCTGTCGTTGTGCACGCTTATGTAGCTGGAGAAGGTCTCGCCTAGAAAGATGTTACTGCCGGCACATCACAGGAAAATTCGAATGATAGAAATATTTTAAACAAATACAATGTTTGCATAGAAACCCAATGGAAATAAAATAATAATATGTATATATATATATATATATAAATTAATTAAACTAAAAATCACACCAAAATATCTGTGTAAAAGGACGACTGACCCGAAATTCTGCGGCAGCGTTAGCATCTCGCCCAGCATTAGAGTCTCGGCGCCCTTGATGGTGGACGGGTCGTCTCGCATGAGGCGCCCAAACAGATCACCTGTCGGCACAAACCGCGGCGGCAATGTGAGGCGCACACGATTTAATATGTTAGAATTTTTACTTTATGTGTGGTTTTCCCCCAAACGAATGAATGCACTTTAATTAAAAGGATATTCATGTTGTTTTTCTCCTATATTACTTACAAAAAAAAGAATTAATTAGAAGCTAAAGAACTCATCTCAAACATAGGTGCCAATAAGTATGAAGGGCACTGTACATTCAAGTGCATGTGCATGCCGTGTCAGAGTAGGTGTAATGATGACCTGGTAGGTCTCGTTCTTCACATGTCACTGGCAGGTTGGTAAACAGAGTTGGTTTTGTCAGTCGCATGACTGGAAAAACAACAAAGACATTTTTAGACATTATTATATCCATACGTGCCCTTGTATTGACAGTCAATTGTTTGTCTATCAGGTGCCCTGCCATTGGCTAGGGCCAGTTTAGTGGCACCCAAATGAGGAAAAGCGTTATAGAAAATGGATCGATGGGTACTAATTTATGTTTACTATTAATAATGGCTGTGGGGCGCTATATTAATAACTATGACAGTTGACTTCCTGTCACATTGAAGTAACAGCACACACATAAAATACCATGTAGTTATAGAAGCATAAATGAAGCTGTAGATGCTATATGAAAAGTAAAATAGTGTGGTAATGATAACCACAAAAAATAGGGAGCAGGTTTTACAGCTAGCAGCATGGAGTAACACCGGTCTGCGACATTTTTAACTTAAATCCAGCATGAAATGTACATCTTTAAAGTACTACATGAGTTGCAAAATACCTTTTAGTGCGAGCAGGTGTTCTTGTTTGGCCTGACTTACATCCATTTTGACACAATTCAGGGACGCTAGCCCCAGGGGAAGCTAACTGTTGTGGTAGCAGGCGGGTCCACGTGACCGGATGTACGCGATTTCTTTTTCGAGGCCTGTGCTTTGGCTCGCGCGATGCTGCCGACTGGAGGAGACAAGTGGGTACTGCGACAACAAAACCCTTCATTGTCATTGGGGGAGAAACATTACATTTTTGACGTTTTTATTGAAAAATAAAACTGTGTTTGCGACATTTTTGTCCAGAAGAGTTGATAGCTTTGATATCCGTGCAATATATAGAATAGAGAAATATATGCCAAATAAATAAATCTAATAATAAAAAAAATACTAATACTACCACAACTCATACCGCTACAACTACTACTACTTCAATCACTACTACCAAGACTGCTACTAATAACAATACAATTTGGCCAGTGTGGTACTATTATATGTATTAATATATGTCCTATTATCATCATCATCATCCTCCAAAATAATAAGATAAAGTAAATACACGCATAAAAAAGACAAAAACAAGGAAATTCATAAAATAAATAATGGAAGATATGCAAAAATAATAGATGACAAATGTAAAATTAAAAATATGTAGAAAAAAGAAATAAATGAAAAAAAGCAATGAAACAGGACACTAAAACGGGCATATATAGAACAGATAATTGTTTATTAATGCAGGAATCATAAAGTGGAACAAAGAAGTCATTCATGCTTGATTAAATGTCATATTTTAAGTAGGTTATATGTTAACATGCTTTTCGTCACATTATCTTGTTGTAGTCCTTAAATGGCTTCCTCTCTCAGCAAAATCTGAAAACAATTAAAAACAATTAAATAAAAAAAATCTGAATATGATTCATTTTCCTTGACTTGAGACATTAAACGAGTGGAAAGTCATTCTCACCGGAGCGGCTTCGTCGTTTGTGTTGGCGTTGGGACGTCGCCAGTCGGCTTTGGACAGAATTCCGAACACGAAAACACTGAACGCCACGATCACGACGCCCAGGGTGTTGCCGAACAGCGCCTCTGCAGGCAGCGAGCTGTAAGCGCTTGTTGACACGCCGTCGCTAACAAACACCAAAATAGTGACTTAAAATATATATATATAAATATATGTATTTTTTTCTTTCTGTCGTTCCTATGAGTGTATAAAAGTTGTTGAAAGCCTCACAGTGCAAAAGAAAGCTGTTCGTTGATTC
Source organism: Idiotropiscis lumnitzeri (assembly GCF_059441095.1). Lineage (NCBI taxonomy): Eukaryota > Metazoa > Chordata > Actinopteri > Syngnathiformes > Syngnathidae > Idiotropiscis > Idiotropiscis lumnitzeri. The sequence continues at coordinate 1,985,095 of NC_142408.1, forward strand.
CGCTAATGCAGGCAGCCAGACTGAGCATCACCACCATTTGTCCCGTCCACACGTGAATCCCCTTCACGGCGCCACTCAACCACGGCGCAGAACACGGCAGCAAGAAGCCAAACAGACCCAGGAACCACTGGAGGTAAATGAGAGAGCTCACATTATTTTATTGCTGAGCCTTTACCACAGTTGGTGAATGCAGCTTTTGATCACCAAGCCGGCAAAAACACTATCATTGATATCCGATTTAAAAATGTTTATATCTGTCTATAAATTAATTTATAACATTATTTTAACGCCCCTGGCTGACATAGCTTTCATCAACTCCTTCTTGCTGGCTATCAAAAGAAGACTCAGACTTAGTAGACTCACAAAGAAGCAACAAGATGAATTGATAGTGGCAGAATTTCAAGTCAATTTGTCAAGTCAGCATATTCCTACCTGCCACGCAAACGTCACCACGGCGCACATTCCCACCCAGCTGTGCAGGGAGTACATTGAGGGGATGTTCAAGCTGCGGTGCACTTCGAAGGCGGCGTGCAGGCCGACGGCAGCGAGGACCAGCGCGGCCAGCATCAGTCCCGCGTGGACCAGCTTCCATGTGCACTTCTTCTGAGACCACCCCCAAGGCACACGGAACAGGACAGCGGCTGCAAAGAATAATATGCCATTTGTTCCGTCTTGATGACAATTTATGACTTTTATGTCAGACACATTCGTTCTGAGACAATATGTAGCTGTAATAAAAATGATCTTTAAATATGACTTTGAATACACAATCGATAACTTCATCACCAAATAACACAACAAATATAACATGTTTTAAATCAGTTCTTTGGGATATGATGTTAATATATTTTGTGTAATTGTTAAAACATTTAGTTTTATAGCAGATAAATATAGCAAATATTATTAAACAGTTATTTTAAATATTATTTAACAGGTGAAATATATATTTTTCATTCAACGCAGTAAAATATGGGATAAAACGGAGTATCTCACAAAAATTGTACCGTTGATATTCGAGCTGTATATATATATATATATATATATATATATATATATATATATATATATATATATATATATATATATATATATATTATTTATATATTTAATTATATTTCAGTTTTTCTTGAGAACTCAACCAAAAATATATTTTTAAAAAATACTCCTACCAAAATTATCACTGTGTATGAAAGATAAATTCCCTTCAAATGTGATGGGATTTAAGGCTTAAGTGGACAGTCGTGACTCACCAAGGCCATAAAGGACCATCAATCCGCTGACCATAAGGACGGGATGCCAGTTGAACTGGGCCTCAGTTCCATCCCAGGCGAATCCTCCGCGCCAACGCCAGTTCCATATGACGACCAAGACCACACACAGGAGGCCCGAGGTGACACTCAGACACCAGGACATGTAGAAAGACGCCCGCGCTCCCATCGGAAAGTGTCCACTCCACCACCTCTTTGCTCGGACTCCACAATAGTGGCACGGCCAATGGATTGTCTCGGATCCATAAAATGTCCAACAGAAGCTGTGATAGGCTGTCAGGAGGGAGGACGCCATCGCATCATCTCATACTTCCTGATTGATTTTTTTTCAGCGTTTCCACTCTTAAACAACATGCTGAGTCATGTAGCGACCATGCTAATGTTTTCTTACATATTTATGCTCTCTAAAGATGCACGCTAGCTCAACATAGCTACCTCGAATGACAAATGTTGCTTCATAGTGAGCAAATTGAGGCCAATGCTAATATTTTATGGCGCTAACGCTTCCCTCTAGTTACAGGCAAGTTCACACGCAGCAAATTAGGTATAATAGTTAGCAAACTAGCATCCATGCAATTTTTTTAACACTCTCTAAAAGGTAGACACTAGAACATAGCTCGCAAATTAGCATTGATGCTAATGTTTTTTGTTTGCGTATGCCCTCTAACTATGAATGCAAGCTAATCTTAAGTACAATTTCCATTATTCTGACTGGGAGGCTACTTAGCTTGTTAGCTTATTTTTGTTTTAGTGCTGACCATATAGGATGTGTAGTTCGTGACTGATCAAGTGTGATTTCTAGTACCGTGACTGGTCAGGTAATTGAAACAGTACGTAGTTGGAGCAGGTACGATTTGGAGTACCTTGGTTGATACAAAATCGAATACTTCTGACTGGCTGAGACGTTTCTACCACCAAAGTCAGCCGTCTGAAGCATTACAATTGTCTGCTTTCCATTCCTCGCTGACAACAAACAAATTCCTGTAGCTAACAAGCTAAGTAGCCTCGCAGTTTCCCCGAAACAAAGAATCATGAGGCTGCTTGTCATCTGACTGCTCCGGTGGGAACTGGAGCGAAGTTCCCACAGCGCTGGTGACACTAAAGCTAATTTTTTTTTCAGGCTTTAGGGCTGCCTGAACAATGACGGGCTCTGACCACAAAAAGAGCAGGAGACACGCTCGTTATCTTTCATGAAGCTTTTATAAGAACTAATTCGTTCAGGTACAAATCTTGCAAATCCACGAAGAACATTACCTTCAAGAGAAAAGGGCCACCCACTGATGTGTTTTACAGTCTTGCTTCTTCTTGATGATTGCGCATCCTGTCACGATGGACAAAGAGCACAAGACTTTGACAAACAGACCAAGTGGAGCCTAAAACTATGGCCGTTTGCCCGTAGTTGCAAATGAACAGGTACTGTACAATAATTAGTACATTATTTGACAAGTTACATTATCTTTATACCTCAGTTTCCTGGGTACAAATTCTAGCAGACTGACCACGTATGGTGGACCTTCTCTGAGCTTTCATCTAAACCCTAGACTGACTAGGTATGTTATCTAAGATTTAGGTGGATTGACTGAGGTATTACAAATTAGGGATTAGGTTCAGCAACAGGAGGATTTTTTTGGGGGGGGAATCATCATAGCAATTAATTGCAATGGATGGTAAAGTCCATATTGCGCAAGCTTTTATAGGTCAAACTTAAAAAAAAAGAAAATATCTCAAAAGCCTGACGTGCTGTGAAAAATATATTTAGGGACATATAAAGCCAACAGTAATTAAAAATTTGCTGTTGACAAGTGTTATCGTGGAGCTTGGCAAACCAGGTACAATTTCCAGGGCCTTGACCGACCAGACACACCATTTAGTAACCTGCTTGACTCCAAATACAAACACACACACACAATTAAAATAAAGCATTAAAGCCCTCCCCAAAATGGACGAAAACTCTGAATAGTAATTAATGCCCCTGAAAAGCTAAGCTAAAATACTAAAACTTATTTAATAAAATAAGAACATACAAATGAAACAATAAGTCGTTTATTGTCGGAACAGAATGGAAAACAATTCAAAACAATCCAAAAAGTGACTCTCGGTACAAAATATTTATTCCAAATGTACATAAAAACATACTTCTCATAATTTACATGTCAACTTTATTTCTTTCATCAACGGGACGTGGACGTCATTTAATTCCTTCTGCTTCTCTCCTACAATCTATAAAGTGATACAAATATGACAGTCCACATACTTTAAAGAAAGTCGTGTGACCAAATCTTGAAATTGATGCAGGATGAATTGTCTCTCGTCAACCACTGGATGGCAGCGCCAGCACTGAGCATCACGATACAGTAGAACACCCCCCCCCCCCCACACACACACACAAGACAGTATATTACACGTACACACAATTCTGATCACATGCTCACTCAAAGACCAAATCCACCGCACACACAGACGCACAGTGAGGCTCACTGCAGACAAAAAATGAGCGGGGCAATTAGAGTATAAAGTTGAGCTGTTAAAAACAAACAAACAAAAAAAACATTTCTTAAGTCCAGAAAAAAATGGTTTCCTTCATTAAAGCTAAGCTGGACAAAAAGGTTCCGTACCTGCCGCCCAAGTCGCCAACATCATTTTTGCTTAAACGGTGAATTCCGCCTGGCAACAAGCAGCTACGTAATTATTGGCCAATTGGCAAAAGCCATGACTTCTGCCTAGTAACAAGTACGAGGGACGGGACATGTAGCTTGATGTTCTTTTTCATACGTTACAGTATGGATAAGTCTCAATTATCCATATTTATAACTTAAAAAAAAAAGTCATTTTCTGGCTGCTCACCTCCGAACTGAAATGTAACAATAGCGTTTGAAGAAAGTATGGCAATGCTACGGGGGTATAAATAAGTAGCGCTAAAAATAAATATAACAATAAATAAAAAGGTAGCGATGGACCAAAGTTCATGTGGGTGGCAAAATTGTACATTTGTGAACCTTTTAGCCATTTGATCCCGTATAAATTTGTGTTGCATGACTTCATTTTAGCGTCGTATTGTTTAAAAGGACCGACCACCCCCGCAATGAAAGGAAAAACAATCCATCCATACAAGCAGTGCGACTACATTGTCAGGAGAGAACAGTTAGGAAAAAAGTGTAATCACTTATTTTTTACAAGATTAATCTAATAAAGGGCTTTTTTTTTTAAGAAAATGTTCGTACAAATATAAATTTAAACTTGTTAGCACAACCTCACATTAAAAATAGATCTTAATATCAAGAATATTTTCTTGTGCTTTTAATAAGTCCTCTTATAAGAATAATTTTGTTTAGAAATGTGTTTTTGTTTTTATAAAAGACGTAATAGAAAAAAGTAATTGTATGAGAATTAAAAAGTATTTTTTAGAAAAAGTAAAGAGACAATTTTGGGGAAAAAAAAAAATCATAATCGCAGGACAATTAAGTCATCTTTTGTAGAAAATGGTATTTTTTTATAGAAAAATTGCAATCTTAGAGTTATTTTATATTCTTACATCTAAAATGAACAGTGCTAAATTTTGGGGGGGGGGAAAGGTTTCCTCTGGGTACTCTGGTTTCCTTCCACAATCCAAAAACATGCATGGCAGGTTAATTGAACGATCTAAAGTGCCCCTAGTTATGAGTGTGAGCGCGGATGGTCGTTCGTCTCTGTGTGCCCTGCAATTGGTAGGCAACCAGTTCAGGGTGTCCCACGCCTGCTGCCCGGTAACAGCTGGGATAGGCTCCAGCATGCCCGTGATGCTCGTGAGGAGAAGCGGAACGGATAATGGATGGACGGATATTAGTCAATGCGACAAGTAATGCTAATCCATTTTGACATTGGGAGGCAACGCATCAAAGACGATGACAAAAAGAAACCAACCCCACCAAGAAAAAAAAAAAAAAAAGAAAGAAAAAAAAAAAAATCATAGTGTCAAACAACTGGCGTGACGACATTCTGCCAGTGGCTGAGAGGGCGCTTTGGCAACGTCAGAAGCGCCAGACCAGTGTATGTGCTCGCCAGCAGGTGGTGCTGAGTATGTGCTTTCGTTCTCCATAGTATTTCTTCTTCTGCTTCTTTTTTAATCCGAGCAGCTCAACTTACCCCTTTTGTAAAAAAAAAAAAAGTCGCTGATGCGTCTTCTACAGAAAAACTACTGGCTCTCGATACGAGGAGGTAAGTCCAACAAGGTGACGGCGCGGTGTCCCTCAGGGAGCGGGGTCGTGCTTGTAGTAGCCTCGCCTCAGCGCCTCGGAGGCGATGCTTTCGGCTGAACGGCGCTGGTCCAGGTCCAGGAGGACCTGCAGCAGGTGATTGATGTCGGCCTTCAGGCCCTGCCGCTGCATCCAGTTCTTGAGTAGTTCGTAGACTTTGTCGCCGGCAGCGCCGCTCTCTGCCAGCTGGATGTGGTTGTCACTCACGCCGATCATGCGGAAGAACTTGTTGTGGATCCTAACGTCCAGGTACTTGTCGAACAGGTCAAAGCTTTTCTTCAGTGACTTCTCAGATTCTGCAACGGACGAAATGATGTTATTAGAACCAACCCGGTCCACAAAGGTTGACGCTGGTGACAGATGCGCCCGTGAATGCGTAAGTTCTTTTTACGGTTCTACAGGTGATGCGTCACATTATTGGCGGCTTTTGAACATGCCTGTCTAGACTTTTTTTTTTCTTTCTTTTTTTTTTTTTTAAACGCAATTAAATGGCAGACAATATTTTGCGGAAATTTGCTATTTGCGGGCTGGCTTGGTCTCTACTGACTAGTGAGGGTACCACGGTATTAACAAAAAACAAAAACAAAAAAAAAACACGACCACCTTCCTCGAAAGCGGTGCCTTCATCATCAGACAATTTTCTGAGAGTGAAGTCATATTTCTGGAGCTCTAGTTTGCCAATTTGAGAACCACTGCCTTACACAACTTGTGAACTGACACGAACTGCAGCAATGGACGAAAACAAATCCTAAATTAGCCCCACTTGCTTTCTCGCTCGATTTTTGCCACCCGAGGGCTTGGCCTCGACTCATTCCGTGAAGAGCCATCCGGAGAAGCGCCTACCTTGCAGCGGCAGCAGGCGGTGCTGGAGAGGATCCCCCTAGGGAAAGACATAACGGCGTCAAACAGACGGATGCAAAAAGAAACATAACAAAAAAAAAAAGACCTTTTCGGAGTGATGCTCACCATGGCGGTGGCGCTTATCCTGCAGGGAGCGGGGCTCGGCTGGGGGCTGTCCGCGGACGAGACGGCGGTGGGCAGCGCGGACAGGCTGGTCTGCGACGAGCTGGTGGTGTTGGGCAAGCTGTCGCCGAGCCCGCGGTCCTCGTCCTCCGGGGGCGTTGACGCCTTGCTGTTAGTCATGCCCGCCTGCGTCTCCTGCAACAGCGGACGCGACTCCGGACGGGAGTGGTCGCCCTCCAGGCCGGCGTTACGACTGTTCTGACACTCCTCCGCCGAGGGGGCGCTCTCGTCCTGATGGGGACAAAAATTTAGATCCAGTCAACTATCATTTGTCGTCAATTGTTGTATGTTTTCGTACAGCTATAAAAAGTCTACACACCCATGTTCAAGAGCAAGTTTGCTTAAGACTTACGATTGGAATCTTGATGATTTCGCTGGTGTCGCAGTGACTCTTGGCGCCTGTCAAAAGTGAACAAACGGCATTTGTTAGTAAAGCGACCACGTCGCCACGGAAACGCGGCCGCGACGCGCACTCACACGTTCCCTCGAAGGAGCAGCGCTTGATGACGAACCACCACACAGTCGATACGGTGATCACGACGATGAGGAGGAAGAGGCAGCTCAGCACGGGAACCACTGCAACACAAACGAGGCCCTTTAGCGACAAAAGTGATGGGTCGCCGAATGAAAAAAGGAAACACGGAGATGTATTACTGATGTCTGCCGGCGAGGCGGGAGTGGGCGGGGTTCGGCCTGGCGCCGTTTGGGTGGGAGTCACGTCTCGCTTTCGGCAAACCGTGTTGGAAAAGTGCGTGCACTTCTTCACCTCTTCCTCGCCTGCCTTGCACCTGAGCAGTCAATCAACCGATTACTATGCATGCATTACGGTGCTGTGTTCTGATTGGTTGATTTATTGGATCATTTTTTTTTTTTCCGTTTTCTTGGGTGACTCACTTGGCGCAGCGTTTGCAGACCTCGCAGGCCTGATCTGGCACGCAGAAGGTTCCGGCTCGGCACTGGCACCTGGTGTCCGACGTGGTGGTGCAGGATGCCGTCTCCATCTCATCTGAGACACACACACACACACACACGCATGCATACACGTAAAACTCAATCTACCACACGTGGAACTTTCAAGTACACTTCCTCATTTTTGTCTAATATTTTTAATTTATCAGGATTTTCCATATTTTTAGCATAATTGTTTTCTTGTCAAATATTGCTATTTAATATTATGTAGTTTTTGTTCTTCTGGAAAATTACCTTTTATCCCCAAATATTTGCACATTTTCTATTCAATATTATTTGAGTTTTTCCTGCTTGGTCCAGCAGCAAAGACGTTTTCCCAGGAAGGTGAAAGGAGGACGCCAAGCAGTTTGGGTGTGGAAACATTCCAATTCACAGGCAAAAAGGAGCAATTATCCCAAAAGTGCGAGCCGGCGTAACACGACTCTCCTTTCAAGCGGGACACAAAGACACCACACCCGGACCGGGCCAGGTAAGATCACCTCCTGGGACGCTCGCTCATTGAACGGCGGCAACAAAACGACAAAAGACACGCCCTTTCTCGCCGAGTAACTTCATCACTCGGCATTGTCGCTGCTACGTCGCACAGCGCACAAAAACAACAAAGAAAGCAAGGATCCATTCTCCCCAAATGATCTGGAGAAGGACATCACAGAAAGAGGCCACTGCTAAAGTTTAGGATTTAGATTTTAAATTGGATTTAACATAGTGCCTTTGGGGTGAGAAGATAAGATAAGTAAGAAGAAAACAAAAAAAGAGAGAGATCTCCATTTTGATCCCTAAACAATAAATCGTTGAGCCCTAGTCTATATTTTGTAATATATATTTTTTGTCTGTTATCCGCTATTTTTGTAGTTAATCAAATACTATAAATTTTTTTCCCAGTGGTGCATTTTTCTTCTAATATTTTGGGCATTTTTTTCATCTAATATTTGGCATTTTGAAATCTGATGTAGACAGTTTTTGCTTCAATATGTTTACCTTGTCGACAGTGCGTGCAGGGCAGACATCGGTACATGCCGTTGGAATGTTCCGTGTACGTGTGTCCATGCTCACACGGAGCGCACACCCCCTGCTGGTAATCACGCTCGCATTCCTTCTGCACAAACGTCCCTGATGATGACAGCAAAAGCAAAACATTGCCAAGGTCAACATTTTTCAACAGTCCTATTGATTTTTCTTTTATTTTTTTTATTTCTTTTCATTTCATATTCACAATTGCCCCCCCTCACCCATCTAATATGTGTTTATTGTATAACTAATATTTTTGTATTCTTTTGTCTATTGTTTATCACCCCCTTGTAATATTGGAAAATGTTTTACCTTTTTGCAAATGTTTTTGACAAAGCCGAGCACGAAAACGGACGTACCGGCCTGACAGTTGAGGCAGCAGAGGCCTTGGTAGTGGTACTGCTGGTTCTCCACGCAAGTCCTGTGGCGGCGCAGGAGGGTGAGGTTCCTGAAGTCGTCATCTGGCGCGGCAGACCACTGGGCGGCGGGGGGCGGCTCGGCGGCTCGGCACGTCGAGCTCGCCAGGAGGAGGAGCGTCGCCAGCAGCACCTGAGGGGGTGACCCCACAAAAAAAAAAAAAACAACCACAAAAAAAAAAAAAGGACAAGACTTTGCTTTATTGGCGTGAAATGTTGTCGCACAGACAGAACAGCTCTTTCAGTGGAATCCCATCAAAAGACCAAAAAGATTCGTCATGGGTCGCCTTCTGTCCACAATCTTCACATTGATTAGGAACATCTGACCAGAACATCTGCCGTGGGAATGCAATTAAAGCATCAGCACCCTACCGCGTGTGCAACGCTACATGCTAACAAGAGTCTAGGCCACCATCAGGCTCACGGGCGAGCTGGAGACGATCACAGCAGACTTTGACCGATCGCCTATCGATCGAAAGGCACACAGAGACAAAAAACAAATAGCATGCATGATTTTGAGAAAATCCCGTGCCCAAAAAAAACCAAAAAAAAAAACGGGGTCAATCAACATTCAACGCCACACAAGAGGTCTCGAGCCGAGAGTGCAAGCGAGGACAACACAATAAAACAAACACGCCATTAAAAAAAGACAACTTGCCAAATAAATCGACAAGCAACCAACGAAAAAATACGACACAACTTTGTTATTTATTTTATGAGGTTGCTTGATTTATTTTATGTTTAACTCAAAACTGCAATGCTGGTATTTTAAAAATGAGTCTGTACTTCAATCAGCCATTTCCAAACCGTTTGTTGAAACAAATGACCAGAAAGACAGAGCTTTGATACATTTTCAAAAACACTTGCGTAAATGGCGCACATGCTTTAGCTTGGACCGACACCAACAGACAAAATATTTTTGCTGTTACGGTACTCCTTGCATGACACGCTAGCGTTGCTGTGGGTGGAAAAATTTTTGTTTTTTGGCCTTGTTGTGGTCACTTGATCAACAGTATCTTTTGTGTTTAGTCCAAAGCTAAAATGCTAGTATCTTAAAAATTCATCTTCAATGCAACACCTAATTTCCAAATGTTTGCATTTATTTTTCATTTAAAAAAAAAAAAGACTAACTTCCATAAAACAACGCAAACGCTCTTGTTGAAAGTGTTATTACGTAACATCTCACGCTAGCTAGGCAGCGTTCAGACAGAAACTGTAAAAATGTTATTTTTGTTTAAGGTTGATTTATTTTTATTTTTTTTGCTTAAGTCGGTGTGGTTCTGAGTTCCTGAAGCGAATGACAGGCTAGCATACTTCATTTTATTTTTTTAAATGAGCCTCTTGATAGGAGCGACGGTGTTAGCTAGCAACGGCGTCCGACGTGATAGCGCGGCTATTCATGCGGCAGATAATGGCCGTCTTGTGTAGGTGGGCTTCCCAGAAGAATACTGGGCCGTGCCGCTTTAGTGAGGCCCCCCGGGCGCTGCACTTTTTCTTCGCACGCTTTTCAGCACGTCAATGTGAGAAGGGCCCATTCACGGGCCAACAACACGCTTTAGTGTCTCGACTTCAAATGACCCGCATTCTTCCAACGCAGATGCTTTGAACAGTGCGACATGCGACACCGACGCAACGCGACACCGCCGGGGATGAAGGGGAGGCTGCGTTGGAGGCTTTTGTCCTGCACAACAACACCACACAGAAATCCTCAAGTTGAATTTAAAAAATTTTTAATAGCTTCCCGATATTCCTTCAAACCATAGAGTAAAACTCTTGTCGTCATCAACCTTTGCACTCATTCGAAGTTTTAATTGAGTTCTAAATCCACTCACTGCCAACAGTCTATAAACATGTGCCAATGTATTAACTTTTAACGGTCGAAAAAAAAAAAAAAAAAAAAAAAGACAGAAAAAAATATTGTTTACCTCGAAAAATGGACTACCGTATTTGTGTTATTTATTGGATTAAAACATCTCTTTAATTCAAAATAGCTTTCATCACTCAGCGTAAGTTGCTTGAACTAACACCGATATACCACCGTCGACGCAACGCGATTACGTATAAAGTCAGAACAGTTTGGCCGAATCGGTACAGCTGCACCGGAGCCAAACGGCTTTAAAAGTGCGCTTGGCACATTCATGCTAGGTAAAAAGTGGACAAGTTGGACTAAATTATTCATTGCGGTCTTTGGGCACCGGGACTTGTACAACACAGCCAGCTTCCAATACGAGCCATTAACGGAGCAGGAGTAAGCGACTTGGCGTCGCTGACAAGTAAACGTATGCACTTATTTTCAACTGTTGAACCACGACAGCAATAGTTTTAGGCTTTTGCAAAAAGCCCTGGCCACCTGAAAAAACATAAATATTACATGTTCTATTTAATGTTTATCAGAATTTCTTTGAAGAATGTTATGGGCCATAAATTATTTGAACACTATATTTTGACACCTAGCTCAACCAAAACAATTTCTTGGGATCAAAGGTTGCACTTATAGACTATCGAGGGACAAGTAAAGATGGACGCCATGTGAGAAAAGACAAGGTGGACGACAACCGTAGAACGAGCGGGACTCCTGGAGTGTCGCCATGCCTTGTTGTCGGGAACTTTTCCCTTCAGTCTCTTGTCCTGCGAACACCCCCCCTCCCCCCACCGCCCTCCGACCACCCCATGTCATCGCCCCTTTCCCTGCTTCGTCTTCAGGCTCTTCCTCCTCCTCCTCGCTGCTCACGTCAGACTTTCCAAAGTGGCTGTGAGCAGTCACAATCAGCCCTTTTACATCTATCCAAACATTGGACGCAGGCAGAAGAGAGAGGAAAAGGCAGGCGATTGGGGGGGGGGGGGTTGAACACAGTGCGTTTGTGTGAGAGCACAGCGGGGGGTGGGAATGTGGGTGCGGGGGGGACGTCAAGAAGACTTGATGAAGTGAAGGTTCGGATGAACAGATCTGCAAGGAAGCACATGTCTGCCGCGGACATAACAGGAAAAAAAAAAAGACCTCGGGAAAGAGAAAAAAAAAAGACAACTGGAGATCTCAAGTGCAACGATACACTCGCATGACAAGAGCGCGACATCGCAGGAAACGGTGGCTAAGACAAGACGTGGCGTGGGCGTCGAACAACTGCTTGGTTCACTCACGCAGAGATAAAAATGTGGCGACGCTAGCAACCGACGACTGACCGCAAAAAGTTGGACAGTAATAAAGTTTTTTTTCTGCCACTTTGAGGTTATTAGGTGAAGCTAGCCTAGACTCGTGTCGTCATTATTACGGATTGAGGGTACATTAATGTAAAAACAATTAAAACTGTTTTTATTGTCCACAAAAACATTTGAATAAAGTTATTTCGGAGTAAACACAGCGTTAGCAAGCAGTTTACGATAATGACGGCAGTGTGACGGAAATCAGCTTGTCGCTCAGGAACGCACATTTTGTCAATCATCGCGGACGGCCAATCAGTAGCCAGTGTCGGACGGAGGAGGGATTTGACTAAGAATTCGACCTCGCTATTGCCGTTCATGGAATCAGTGAGGTGATTTCCCGTTGGCCAACGAGTCAATGAGTGAACGAGACGTCATTTCACGTTCACGTACGATTTAGTGAAAGAACGAGACGTCATTTCACGTTCAGTCATGTCGATGGGGTGAGAATGCTAAAGTGAAGATGCAGTAATGACAACAAAAAAAAAGAAAAAAAAAAGTTTTGTCGACATTTTTGGTAGGTTCAAAAGCATTAAAATTGTTACGAATATTTTGGCTTCGTTGAGTTCCCTTGGTCACAACGAGTTTAAGCTAGCAGCAAATTCTGCTGTTGCATTAGCATATTAATGGCATTTTATCACGATAACTTTTTTGTCAACAAAAAGTATTAAACGGGATAAAAAGATATCAGCCACTCAGTTGGTTGAAACTACTCAAATATAGCCTTGACTTGCTGTGGTTAGCAACACACAAAAACAATTGTTTCATCAATGTTTTTTGCCACCTTGTGATCCTACAAAAAAGTAGCTAGCATTTTTGTTTTGGATTGATTATTTAGCGCCTACAAGTCTGCTTGGATGTTAAAGGACCGATTCAAACAACCAGTCATAAATATGGCGGCCGCACAAAGGCAACAATTTATTTGCAACGTTGCACCCAAACCACACAGCTTGTAAGTTGTCAGGTTTATCCACATTAGCGCCGTCAAATTCAAATGCGCTCGCACCAACACAGAACATGTGGGCACATAAATACTTTTGGCTAGCCACACTGCGGCAGCACCAAAAGTGACGTGGCGGCAGGGGGTGACCGTCACCCCGGTGCACAAAAGCCTCCAAAGCCGCAATCCCTGGAGGAGCTCCAGTCCACTTAGCACAGAGCGCCATTGTGACGACGTTGCCGCTTATGCGCAAGCTAAAGCAATTAAAGTCGCAATCAAATGAAGGAGGAGGCTTGTGTCGTGGCCTTCCTCTGAAAAGGTTCCTCCACCGAGGACAGGACATCCGCAGAGCTGCTTATCAATGGGCCATTTTAGCGGCGGCCATTTAGCGAGCGCGCGCGCGCATCCCCAAAGTGACTGTACAAACAGTTGGCGCGCGGCAGACAAAGGGAAGGAGACGTTTATTCAATATTGTCCAGATGACTTTCGTCAGAGCCGAGTCCTAAGCAGGGACGATGTGTCCCCTATTACAGGGTTGCATCCTGGCCACAAGCATGCTTTCCTCATTAAGCGCTAATCATCCAGCGACACGTACAGGGATATCGTTTTAAAGAGGTGACATTTCCAAGCGCAAACTGGTCGGGTTTTGCTTAAACGTGTAATTGGTTGTGTGACTACACTCAGAACTCATATCAATTTTTCCCCTTTGAACTGAATGGAAAGGCTCCCAAAAAACATTTTTGCAACAAAAAAGTACACTCTTTAGAAGTGTACTGCATAAAACACTCACTCATAAAGTGTAAAAAAATGCAACTTTTTCAACATTTTCTGCTTTAATCTAATGAACATTGTGTTGCGCTCTGGTGTCTCTCTTTGAAGGTTTTGTCACGTTTGGAAGATTGCAAACATGTTTGCAAACACTTACTAGTCACGAGGAAATTTGGAGCATGTTGACAAGAGAAAGTGTCAAGAAACCATTGTTTCGCTAACAGTGGTGTTGGGAAACAGCCGCAACATTTGTCATCAAAGTTCTTTTTTTTAAATTCAATGCAAGCGACCATGTGACCACGGTATGTTGACATATTTGTGCGTAGCATTCACAAGCATTCACGGCTCATTTAGATATCATTCTCCGCATTAATCATCAAGCGAGGCCAAACAAGGCACAAAGAAGGCAATGAGGCGCCGTTCTTGTTTGAACGGGTTTAAGGACGCAAATGGCAAAAGAAAGTGGTGAAAGAGAAATATAAAGACAAGGGCTGCTTTGCACTAACTTGATAGTAACTTCAAGAGTAATAATTCATTTCCATATTATGGAAACCCATCGTGGAAAGTAAATGGCGCTAATGACAACGGCAACCCCCTGACTTCCGCCAATATTCGTCAGAAAAGCTGACACATCAACATTTTCTACCTTCACGAGCAGTGAGATACAGCCTACCGCAACAGCAATGCTAGTCTTGTTAGCCCGTCTATGGTATTTCACATTATTTGTTTGCAATGAGCTTGCAGACTTTAAGACAAAGTTGAAATACACAAGGTGTAATCCGCTTTGTTACGTTTACGGTAAACGAACTGTGAGAGCCGATAAACGGCTTGATGAACTAGCGTAATTGTGTATTTCCCATTAGTGCGATTATTTCATTTTGTATTTTGTCCAATAATTGATTCTTATATTTCATCTTATATTGTATCTCGTTTTTTCCCCCTAATTAATGTATATATTTTTTTCCTTTTTTTTTTTTGTCAACACAGTATTTTACCATTTCATATACATTTTGACCAATTGTTAATCTGTTTGTTTTTGTCCAATATTTTGTTTTAATTCTGATTTTAATTGCTGTTTTTGCTCTTGATAATGTAATTTTGTGTTTTTTGTTTAATGTATTTTGCTTCAACAAGCATTGTTGTTTGTCAAATATTTTTACATTTTTTGTCAGATTTATTTTTCATTTTTTTACATTTTCCCTAATATTTGTGTGTATGTGTTGGAGGGAGTGTTGTTGTCAATTCATTTATTGTTTCTAGACGTAACATAATAGATAATATTTTGCGCATGACTGCCTTGGCTGTTGCCTTGTGGCACCCCCGTTAGCAAATCCCGAACGCCGCCACTTTGCTGACAAGAATCATGATACCAAACTTTCCTAGTGTTTCATCTGAAACACAAACAGTGGAAAAAGCGTCTCAAGTCTGCGACTGCCGTTTATGCAATTCAGTTAGCCTTTGAGCGCTAGCCAAACAGCGTTAGCGGCGTGATTTGTTGCTCCAAGCCAAACAACTCCGCTGGATTCCATACAGCAGGCAGCTGGGAGGTCAAAGTCAACAACGACTCAAACCAACCACTAATCACCAAACTCCGCCCACTTTCCACACCGAAGAGCTCAAGCTGGCGCAGAAACAAACGAGCGCCTCGTAAACTGTCGTGACAAACGAGTGACATTCCTCCTCCCGCCATCCCCGTGCGCGCCTGTCCTTATCGCCGTCGTCTCTCCCGAACCGCGAGCACGGCAAGCATCCAAACGTGCCCGCAGGCCAAGAGGCGGCCATTTTAACACGTTACAGCTGTTACTGACAGGCCGACAAGCGCTGGGCTGACAGCAGGATTGACGTGCGCGTAGAATAATGACAAGGAGTATAATGAGCGAGTTCATAAATGAGGGCTTCATTGCGCTTGGCTGCCGCCACCTCATCAAGGCCGACAAAACAACTTTGTCATTGCAACTCGATTGCAGCCAAAAATCCACAGAGAACCGTTTCAGTTTGGTTGACACCTGCCACACAACATATATTGGCACATCGCAAATTTCATTTCGAACAGTCTGTGGGCCCCAACCACCAGTCTGTGGGCCAAATTGGCACCAGGCTGCACAGATACTGTACACGTTTTAAAAAAAGAAAACTAAAATTAAAATTTAAAAAAATTCAGTGTCCTAAAATGTGACACACAATCACAATATTACAATCAAATACGTTCAGTGCTGCAAAAGTTCCTGTACCTCTCGAAAGTATAGAATCTTATTCCCCCCCTCAATAAATTCAATTCCGACAATAGTCGCCACGGTCCACACACACGCAATGGTCCGAGTTCCCGAGGTGGGAATGTGCGACACACAAACTGAACATGACAACATGAAATGTCTCAGTGGTTACTTGGACTCTGGCTGCATCTCCCGTGGCGACTAACCGGCGTAAAAAGTGTGGTAAAGTGTTGAAGTATGCATGTACAATAGCGTGTAGAACGAGTGCACGAGTGGGAGCGTGTGAAAAGCGACGGCCCCCTCCTCTCAGGGAGAACAGGAAGCTGAGACAATACAGGGGCTTCATGCGCCACAGTCACCCCCTACCCCTCCTCCAAAACAGCCTGCACATTGCACACACACACACACACACACACACACACACACACACACACAACATATCCGCCGGGCAGGATATTTTTAACCGAGCAATCTTTGCAGTCCCGCGACACACATTCTTGAGTTTCCTCAGGAGGCGTGCGCGTGGCGCTTGCAGGTTAGGCGACGTCGGCAAACAATCGACGCTAATGAACGTCCAGACTGGCGCGTGACCCGCGCTGATGTGAAACACATGAAGTCAGAAAAGGCTTCTGGGAGTTTGGGAGAGTTTTTTTTGTTTCCTTTGCTCGACCAAAAGGACGGCCGATGAACGCCAGCACACAGTCAGACATGTGCGCGGCCCGGGGCAAAGGGAGGAGGCTTTTCCAATCTCGATTAGGCCTGAGCGGCCGCTCACAAGACATCTGGCAGTGTTGAGGAGGAGGAGGAGGAAGAGGAGAAGGGTGAGGACGACGACACCACGGTGAGGGGGTGACTAACAGATTGAAGAATGCACAAGGAACCTCCGCCTTGCCCTGGCAAATCATATTAGAGCCATCAAAGTGAGCCTTTGTGCCGCGTCCTTGCAGCGACAATGTGACTTTTTTTTTTTTGATGCAATAATATGAACTGATTGCATTAGCAGTTTTATGATGTTCCAAATGCTCCCTCTGGACACCTTGGATGCCAACAAAATACACAGAACTGAAAAATACTAGGATCAATTTACGAAAGATTTTTATTTATTTTTTTTTTTCAGTTTAAAATAAACTTTTCTTGCACAATTGTGTCATCTTAGCAGCAGTGTGTCCGTGTCATCAATTACTTATCAGTAAAGCTAAAACAAATAAATAATGGCGTTTGCCCGAGGCAACGCTGTAAATGAGTTTCAAGACTGCGGAGTAAAATCTTTTTATGAGCAAACTTTATGCGTAATGCTAAGTAACATCAAAGTGGGTCGACTGGCTGTTTGACTCTCATGCGAACCGTTGACATCATCCCGCCTTGCGCTGGAATGCGTCCTGCCGCCGCTGCCCGGGCACACCTGAACAGGTGACAGTGAGTCATTCGCTCTCTGATAGGCCAAACTGGTCACCTCAGCAACAACGCAAGCAGCACCCCAAGCTGCGCTAATCCATGTTGACGGAGTACCTGCGCCAGGCGTTGCCGGCCCGTTGCATCATTTTGAGCGGCGCCGATAAGCTATGCTGGGGTTTGGCTACAGCTTGTCCCAGATGTCCGTCTTGCCCTTTTCTGTACAGTGAGATGGGGGCAGCGGACACGTGGGGCATTTCCTGTGTGAAACCACACCCAGGCAGACAAGAGATACGCATCAAGTTTACAGTTGCAACCGATGCCCACTAATATCCTGGCATGTGTGTACAGGAAATGGACGGGACAGGCAGGCACGTAGGCGCGCTATCTGTGTGTATGGAGTGGGGGGGGGGGGGATTAGCCTGCAGGCAGAGTCGGTGTGTGTGGGTGGATCAAGGGTGGGGGTCTTGTTTCCTTGCAGTCCCCCAGCAACAAGGCCACTTGGCGAGGCCTCCTCCAGAATGTACTGCGGTTTACACAAAAGATAAACAGTGACGTCGCTATCCGACGGGGGGTGGGGGGGGGGGGCAGGGGGATTCGGCGTCGCCTTGTGCTCACACAAGTCGCAAAGGTCTTTGCCGAGGTTTGACGTTTGGGGGCGAGGGGACAATAAGTGTCACATGTCAGTATACTGATGATAATGCAAGGAGGAGTCACAAATAGCAAGCGCTAACCTGAATTCAAAAGCTAAAATGAATTGAAATCAGAATTGACTCGCATTGTGTTAAAATGAGTCAGTCCTCATTTGTTACATTAAGTCGACGTTCACACTGCAACAATTTTTTAGTAATTTTTTTTTTTTTCTGTACACGTTCACAGCACATTGTTGAGTGACAAAAAAATTAATAAAAATAGATAAAAACAAAACAAAAGAAAACATCTTCATGTGGCAGTGTTTACAAGAGGAAGCGCTAATTTTTTTAATCATCTCATATCACCAGAGTAGCGAGGCAGGAGGCTGGAATAATTATTTTGACGTATACCAACGATGTCATGTTATTGTCACACGTGCAACGTGGTCGATTGTCAGTAAACTCCCGAGTACTTGTCCCTCATCTGCTCCTGCGCGGAGCCCATCGAAGGCTTTTGATGATGGGTAGGTTGGATATGTACAGATAAGTGTTCATTCTGCAGATACATCACATATTAATCCAATTTATATCCACATCGGCCCACATCGGATTTAAAAAAAAAAAAAAAATCCTAATTGTTCTGTTCGCTCTGCATGGAAAAAGTTGCATATAGGCAAAAAAAATGGAATTGATTTTTGTTCTTTCCAGTTGTAGCAAGGTTTAGTTTGCCGAGGTCATCGATCATTCGTTGCACCACAGGCTGTTCGCTTCTATGATACATCCATGGCCAAAAAAAATGCATTTGAATGGTAAAACCAATCAGTTATTGCCGGTTCCAATGAGCAGTCCGTCATTACGTCAACAATTTATGGGTCATGGTATTGTCAGTCATAAAGTGACTATTTTGTTGATGGCGCCCTCGTTTGTTCCAATTGTTTCAAGTTAGCATCATTAAGACGGCGTTTCAACAGTTGGTCGCCCATTATCGTTGGCTACGATATAACATGACCGACATGGCTTGTTGCGGTTCGTCATCACTCATTACACTAAAGGTTGTCTGCTACGACTGAGACACTTGTTCGAGCCAAAATCTGCACGTTGAGGTCAGGCGACGCTAATCGCTCTTAACTTCAAATGTTTACTTATAGTCAGACGTAACTTGCAACACTTTTTTTAATGCCCGCTAAATTAATCTAATGTTAAGATTTGATACAGTTGTCTCAAGTTAGCGTCATTCACCATGTGTGACAGTCGGCAATTATCATTTATTACGTTAGGTTGATAAAGTCGTCGCGATTTAAGCTCAGTCAAAAATTACTTTTCGGGTAAAGTTGTATATGGCACGAATCACTCATATGTTCAAATGTTAAAACAAACCAGTCGTGACTTGTTGTGGTTAGTCGCCAGTCATTGTGTCAAATGTTATTGTCAGTCATAAGTTATTGCGGGTTTGTTGATACTCACAGTTGAGGTAACCCATCACTCATTAATCCAAAAATGTCGGCTATGTTCGCTATCACCAACGACCGGTGACATTTAAATGTTAAAATCAGTCATTTAAAGGCAGCTACAGTTGACATTGTTCGTTACGTCAAAGGTTTATTGTGGTTGGTTGTTGGTAAGAGTTGTTGCATGAGTCATCACCACGTCCTTAGGTGTGGACCTTTGGGGTAAGCTTCTCGTCTTTTATCATGTCAAACGTTTGTTACCGTCCATGAGAACTGTTTGTGAAGTAATACTACTCAGCTTGTCACGGCACATTACTTCATATTTTATTACTTATCGTAGTTAGACTCACAGCAGCAAAGAGATTGCTTTTGTTGATGCTCGCAACTTGCGTATCAGGTTGTTACACTGGAGTTTGCATGTTGGAGTTTGTTGTTGCTCATTTGCATTTCCTGTTATCATCGGTTGGTTTGTAAGCGTTTGCTTTCACTAGCAATTTTGTTTTACATCCATTGGCTTTCACTTGTTTACCCCTATAAAAATTGCAGTAACACAGCATCCCGCAATCCGGTAGTGGACAGTGACCAATTACTTTATAAAAAAAATTAAATAAAAAAAAAACAGGCTTGGAGAGAAGAATGTCGGTTCCTAAACTTCACATCCAATTTGCATGAAACAGAACACCAATGCGGGATATGGAAATGGTCTCATAAGTATAAAAATATCTTCATCTATCTGTGCTCGCGACATATAGTGACAGGCACAACAATTTAAATGCTCTTCCATTAGAGGTCAGAAGGTACACTCTCCACCTGTTGCCATTCATACAAGTCATGTCTTCCAGTTTAACAGCTTTGTGTTCTATCAAACAAATGACATTTGACAAATGAGATGAAATCATCATTATTTCCGTACTCAATTTGGGGTGATACTTTTGTTTTACAGACGCCGTTTTATAGCGTGAAACACGTGCACGCGCGCACACACACTCACACGCGCGCGCACACGCACTCTAATTTCACACATACATTAGCTAAACAGCTAACTTGCCAAGAGGCGGGCGGCTGGTTCCGGCTCAGTCTGCACCGGCGGCACTTCATTTTGTCCCAAAATATTTTCGAGGTAACTTGACCGCGCACATTATCCATAGGGCTTATAGGGCGAATAATTACCAACACAATCCGAATATTCATTGGACAGCATTTCAAGTGTAATTTTTTACTCACACAGAATTTCCCGACAGCTGGCCCGGTGTTCATGTCAGAAACTTCCGTGAGACTTCTTCAGCCTAAAAAGTAGCTTGAATGAAACTCGCCGCGGTGTGGAAAAAACAAAATTGCGATTGAAAAAAAAAAAAGAAAACAAGAGCAACAAATAAGCAAATCCGTCAGCCGACTTCTCTCATGAGTAACACCTTCTTGACTGCCGCCTAGACTCAGCTGCACAGATTCTAGCCGCTGGCTCGTCTGCGAACAATGACGTCACATCAGCCTTAACCAATCACAGCGACTTCGTATTGAATATTCATGAGGCGGCCATATCAGCGGGTTGTGCTTGGTTTTTTTATATTATTATTCACGAGGAAGTGAGTCATAGCCTCACTTTTACCCAGCCAATCACGCTGTGGGTAATTGAATATTTATGAGATAATGGGTTCAACCCTGTTAACTTTTGAAACATGTCTCGCACAGTGAAATGCCAGAAGTAACAGAAACATTACATGATTACGTAACATCCTATTTAAATATAATAAAAATAGTCTGAATGTTTTCATATGAATCCACATATATTCAGCATTTTTTTTTACCCACAAAAAAAAAAAAAAAAAGAAGCAGGACCCTATCCCAGATCTCTTTGGTCAACTGATATAATGAGTAACAAAATTAGGATTACACAAAACAATGGGTAATCTGTTTTGCCATCTTTTTTAAAATCTTTTTTTTGCTTAGAGGGGGGGGAAAGTTGCAGAATTGAAACAAGACATACAGAAATAACTGAGGTTTTCCCACTTTGAATAATTTTTAATTTGCTCAGCGTTATGAAACAAACAAAGCGTAACAAAGGGAATCTAATTTAATATAATAATAAGCATTATGATACAAATAAGAGACTGCTCTTTCCAGGCCCCGGGTATCAGAGGGTGTGGTGGAGTCCTTGAATGGCTAATGTGAAGTGTAAAAAGTCACACTTTTTTACATGAAAATATGACTTTTTTTTATTTTAAATAAAGACATCAAGAGAGGAATGTGTGCACTCCATTTCACGGAATGTTGTGTTTGTAAAACATCAAAAGACAAACATCCTGTCTTACATGTCTCCGCCCAATGTTAATCTAATCGCATCTAAAGTGCTGCCTGTCTGTGTAAATCTATGTATGTATGTGTGTGAGTGTGTGTAATGTGCAGTGGATATACATACTGACCGGCTGGCGACCAGTTCAGGGTGTAGTGCGCCTCCGTCTGTAGTCTGCAGGGATAGGCTCCAGAAAATTTGCCCCCCTTGCACAAGACAAGCAGTTTGGATGATGACACATTTGTCTTGTTTTTTTTTCATGCCACAAAACTGACATTTAAACAGGGGTGTGTAGACTTTTTATACCAATAGTGCATGCGTGTGCTTGTGTGTGACTGTGTGTGCGCATGTTCCCAGGAAATGTGTACGAATGCTACTAAAGTGCAGAATGCAGCTGTCAATTTGCTAACACAAATAAACGTGGCGTCCCATGGTGGTGTGAAGGAAGCAATTGCAGCCATTTTGAGTGCGCTGTCGCGAGAGAAGATGAAACTGCAAGATGTCCACTTTGATAGATTGTGATCGCGGGGCACAACGCTTACAAAGGGTACAAAATGGGCTTTTGATGCGCATTTTTTCACTACGCCTGTCATGCCACGCCGTTGTTCTCCATGAAAGATGGCCGCGTGCACAGTCTCCAATGGCATATATTTCAACGTCCGTACGTGGAAAAAAAGCACAGAAAAATGTTTATTTCAATCATGTAATGTTACTCAAACAGATGACTGAGTGGTAGTGACGTTAGCAAACCCAACACACTACTGCTTGTTAACTTGGAAAAAAAAAAATCAGTAAGCATGTTAGCATGTAGCTTCACGATGACTTCCGTTGTCTGTGCGTTTAAAAAAAAAAAAAAAACGCAGTTTGAGTTAGCCAAACAGGTCTTAATTAATTAATGCTCATGTTTGCTGACCTAAAACAAGTTGACTGAGCTGCCCATGCTCACACTCATGTTCTACACTTTTGCCAATAAACTTGTGAAGGGGGAACACTACGAAAAAAAAAGCACAAAGATATAAAATGTATCCGCCTGTGGATTTCACACAGGGCCGTGCGAGCAACGGAAAGCCGTCTAACGCTATGTTAGAAGAAAATGAAGCTGTGCAAGTGAAAATCTGTCGAGGAAAGCTCGTGTGTATGTGTGCGTTTGTGTGTCTTGGGAGCACATCCTGTGTTCTCCTTCAGGAGGTCAAGCACTGACGACGAGCTGGAAAACAGGAAGTGCGCTGCAGATTGTTGGCCGGCTCATCCTGAGCTCTCCGACACTTCACAGACAAAAGATGCAATCATTCACTCGTAGCGCTGCACATGCATACCGCTGACCTTGGGTTTGCCACCCGTGGGGGTGTGTGTGTGTGTGTTATGTGTGTTTATCTTATATTGTATAGGTGTGTGTGAGTGTGTGTCAAGGAAAGGTTATATGTATGACTGACTGTGTGTGAGTGCGATAGGTGAGCGAGTGTGCATACATGTCTGGTATGTGCGTGGGTGTGTGAATGCGTGTGTGTGTGTGTGTGTGTGTGTGCCTGATTGAGAAAGAGTGTGTCTGTGTGAGCACGTGTTACATGGTAGCAGCTCTGCTCGCGTGTGTGTGTGTTACGTGTGTACACGATGTGTTACTGGGTAGCGGCTCTGGCCGTGTGCGTGTGCTTGTGTGTGTGTTGGCAGCGATACGCGGCTTGACCTGCTGACCGGCGGCGGAAAAGGCCGACAAAAATAAAAGGAAGAAAAACCTTCCTGCATGACGTCCGCCGGGTATTGTTTTTGCCAGCACTGTTTAGGAAGGTTTGAGGCAAGAGGAAGACCCCCCCCCAAAAAAAAAAAGCGAACAAACTTCAAGTTCGCAGGTGCTACAAAATAATGCGAAAATGTTGACACAAGGTAGTAGCTGGCTTTGTTGCTTATATCATCCAGCAATGTTGGCGCAAGCTAACAATTAAAACATGTGTAAGGGGCGGCACGCCAGCCTCCGCATATTTGTCTTATCTTAACAAGCGTAAAACAGCGTGCCAACACGTTTTTGTTACGTTGAAAAAGGAGTAAAAAAAAAAAACAGTGTCATTTCCATGCTACTACTTTTGTAAAGAGGCTTAAATTTGAACATCTTCCATTGACATACTGTACACTGACTTATTTTTATAAATAAAAAAGACAAAAAAAAGTAAATTAATAAGTATAAATACTAAAATTGCAAGCAACCACAAAACAGTAACAGCTAGTTCACTTTGGTGGGTAAAAAAAACCCAACAAAAAGCATGCTAGCATGTTAGCATGTTGCTCTGTGTTGATTTTGAGTTCACATAGCTAGCTAGTTCAAAATAAACGATTGCCTTTTTGGGGAACATTTTTGGTGATCCGCCGATCGAAAATCTGGTAAAAAAACAAACTTCAAATTAAAACAGTATAACTTGATTTTATTGTAAAGTAGGTTTTGTCCTTTAGTCATCCGTTGTGTTTTTTTTTTGGGTGATTTTTCTTTTTTTGTGTTTCAGGGATTTTAGAGGCGTATGAGGCATTTTTTTTTTTTTTTAGATGAACTCCACAAAGATGGTGTTCACTCTTCATTTTGCCCTTTGTAGCCAATGTGGGTGAAGTGAGATAGCTAAAAAACTAGCGCCTTTATTCATTTGCTAACTTTAATGCCAAACATGACAAATTTCTACCGAGTTTAGCATCTTGAAGCCAACGATATTAGCCACAAGTAGTGACAAAACTATCCTCTTGCGAAGTTAGATCTGCTAACTCTGTTTTTTTTCCAGATTTGAATCTTTCAGCCAATGTTGTTAGCATTTGGTAGCAACTGAGCTAGCCTCTTGCTGATTTAGGCTCCACAACCTTGAGTGTTTTACACAAGAGTATTTTCTTCCAAGTTTTGCATTTTGTAGCCAAGGTGGTTAGCATCACTGCCGCTAGGAGGATTTAGAGAGGATTTTGGGGGGTCTGGAAGCCGTCGAGACAGCTGGCAGAAGCTTTTGGAAAGTCTTCTTGCGCACTCAGCAGCTCCTCGCACCCCAAGCGGCGGTTGGAACCGGCGGAGGTGGCAAAGGGGCCCGTTCCGGCCCCGCTTAGCTTGTTGAGTCTGGTTGAACGTTAACGCGGCGGATTAGCACGTCGCGGAGGAATGCGGCCTTTTGTCTGAGCCCGAGTGATGTCATCGGTCTGATGAGTCACATGACCTGACACAGTGAAAGGAGAAGGAGAAGGATGAGGGGGATGAAGAGCAGGAGGTGACGGTCAGGGCACCACCCTAACTCTTGTTTGCAACCTTACTTTGAAAACGCTAACGCTAAACTGTCATTTAGGCTTGAGAAATGCTTAGAGATTGGAGGAACCCCCAACTAAGGTTCGAAACTCTAAACCAAGCTTGAATGTGAAAAACCAAACCTTGACACCCGAATTTGAAACCATAATATCTGATTGAAACCCTCATTTGGAACCCTAACATTTGCTTGACACTTTAACCTTTGTTTGAAACCCTAATTTGACACCTTAACCCCGTTTTGAAACCCTAATTTCAAATCCAAACCCGGGATTGAAACTGTTATTTGACACCGCAATTTAAAACCCAACTTGGAAACCCTAACCCTTGCTCAAAACCTTGAATTGATACTTCTACCCTTCTTTAAGTCCTTAAAATCCACAATTTTATTTTGAAGCCCTAAACCAAGTTTTTTTAAAACCCAACTTTAAATGCCCAAAAAAGCAACTCCAACTTTTGTTGGAAAGATCATTTTCAAACCCGAATGGGCCAAACCGATGCCGCTGATGCTGCTAATTGTGAGTGGGAGCTAATGATTAAAAATAGATCCCGGACGGCGGCAAGAGAAAGCCAAAAACTTTGGTCTTGAAAGAATTCAGACGACTGCTGATGTTTGCTGTCTGTTTCCAGACGGCAGCAGACGGACGAGCGCGCCAGCCGCAAGAGTGCGCTAATCCAAAGCATACCACAACACACACGCACACACAGAAAAATTGAGGAATGTTTCGGTGCACGTTGATCACTTTGCACACAAGCGACACATTCCAGCTAATGTCATCATTTCATACACTTCCCTCGAAACAGTCACACAAAACCCCTCAATTCGAACCCTCACACAGGCTCGAAGCCCTAATCCCTGTTTGAATCGGTAACTTGAAACCATGACCCGAATTTGGAACCTGACCCCTTGTTTAAATCTAATTTAATTAATAAACCGCAGCGTAAGTTTGAAACCATAACTTGAAAACCTACCCTGGCCTGAAACCCTGACCCTAATTTAAAAGCCTAATTTTTATTTGAAAAATTGAAACCCTAATCCTTGTTTGAAATACCAACCCCAATCTTAAATTGAAACCTGATTGTAAATTAAAAATTCATTTGGAACCCCAACATTTGTTTGAAACCCTAATTGAACCACAATTTGAAACACTAACATTTGTTTCAAACCTTATCACTGTCTTTAAAACTGATACCTTGATACCCTGACGTAAATTTTAAACCATACTGCTTGTATGAAACACTAAGGGTTATTAGAAAACCTAATATAGATCCCTTGACTGAAACCTAATCCTGATTTTAACCCGATTTTGAAACCCTAACCCTGTTTGGAAACCATCATTTGAAACCCTAATCCCAATTAGAAACCGTGACCTTTATTTGAAATCCTACCCCCGACATACACAATTAACAAACTAGCTCCGCGCATTAGCCTGGGAATGGGAGCGTCGCCGTGGCAACAAGTTAGGGCCCAGTTGTCCCAAAGCAAAACAAGTTTGCCACTTTCTTTTTTTGTGTAGCTTTTAGTTCTCATGAGGCGCACATGACTTGCATTTAGCGCCCCCCCCCCTCACAGGCACACACTCAAACACACAAACTCTCTCTCACGCACACACACACATGCACACACACTTCCTGTTTGTCTCAGCTGGAATGCTGAAGCAGGGCAGCTATCCAAGTTGGGAGAGGGTGGGGCATTAATTAAGTATAGTGGGGGGGAGGGGGCGGGGCTGTTTTCGAGGGACATCCGGCTCGGTCACGCTTTGGCCAGTGAAGCTAATAAAGCAGATTAATATTTACCCAGCATGCCCTGCCACTTATGGGACGGTGATCTATTATGTGAGCTTTTTTTTTTTTTGTCATGGAAATGTGTGGGCATGCACAGAGGAGACGAATCTCTCACGGGGAAAAGGAAAGCCCAAAGCACCCTCTTTTGGTGTTGCATTGACAATACACTCTCTTTGGTCACTTCATTAGGGATACCATCTGATCAGGTCCAGTGCAAAGGTAAAATCAACATAAAGCACCATAATTTCCGGACCATAAGGTGCACCGGCATATAAGCCACAGCAACTCCTTTTTTGGAGAGAAAAAAACAAAAGTGTGACAAACAAGCCGCATCAGGCTATAAGCCGCAGTTTTCTATATTGAAAAAATTTTTTTTTTTACTTCATGTACAGAACGATTTTGTAACGTGAATGCACATAAAGGTATTTAAACAGATTGTTAAAACAGTGCCTTTTAACACGGCAACAACTTTGCTCATTAAAACAGAACAGACCCAAGAGAAGAAAAAAAAAATCAAGATATATTTCCCGTATTTTCTAAAACATAGAGCGCCCCTAGTGGTGAATGAAAAATCCAGAGAAAAGTTGCACCCTTGTTTTAGTCGCATGGTTCAAAATCGTGGGAAAAAAGTAGCGATTTATAGTCCGGAAAATACGGTACACATGTTCACTTTTAATTTGCATTGGGTAACTTCCAGAGCTCACCTTGTAGTAGCCTGTGCGCATTTTCAGGCAAAAGTAGCGTCAGCGCACCTTCTCTCTGCTTTGTGCTGTTGCACCCAAATGGCGAATGCGACCGCGTTTCGGCGGGCCTTTGCCTCGATGTGGCTCTGCTAGATTTATTACTTGCAACCAGTTATTTGTCAGCGTTTAAACAGTGATTTTTTTTTTCTGCAAAACTAACCTCTTGCTACCTGAGGTTCTGCTAACCAGGGAGGATCTTTGTCACAAAATTAGCATTCGTCTCGTTGGGTTTGGCTCCTGCTCAGGTTCAAAACGCTGTGTGTCCACACTAAAGGAGACAATTTGTACGGACAGTCAGAAGAGAGGCCGACACAAAGTTGGACACAAAGCCACTTTATTCTGTTAGGAGCGAGTGGACCAGATTGTGGTCCGAGGTACCGACTCTTCAGAGGGTGTTGCGCAAAAAAATCTTCCTCATGCTAACTCGTTTTCTTAGCACGTTTCAAGTCTCCAACATTTTTGCATTTGTTATGACCTCCACTTTTCGCACAATTAAAGACACGACGCAAAAGCAAAAAAATGACAACATGACGTCACACTAAATGTTTGGCGCGCCCACAGGAAGAGGGAAAGGAAGTCCTCTCTCCAAGATGGATGCTTGTTGTCCGTCCCTCTCGACAACACAAACCTCACCTCGACGTTTGTTCTCGTCAGAAAGAAGCTTCCGGATTATTCCAGGAAGTCCCTGCTCGTGTCTGCTCCTCAGCGTCCATGCGGTCGTCCGGGACTTCAATCGGCAGTCCTCACCGAGTTTAGGGAACCCCGCGTATCGTTGCCCGACCCCCCTGCGGGCGACTGCACCCGGCCGATCTCCTCCAGCGCATTGGCCAGGGAGTCCAAATCGGCAGAGTCCTGCTGCTGCGCCTCCCACAGGCTCAGAATTACGGATGCGGGACTTTCGTGGTGAGCGAAGTAGCCCAGGTTCCTGCGGAGAGAGAAAAAAAAATTGTCAACAACTTGAAAGGTTCAACACATCACCAAGATTGAGGGGAGATATCAAGATGCAGAAATCGAGCGATCACTGGGGGGCGCTGCAGCACAAACTCGGGAAATGGAATTGTTTAGTTGTGACCCTGAAAACGAAACGCTGCATAGAAAATGAGCAGATATGGGCTGTCATATGTGCTACGTTCACACTGCAGGACGTGTTGGCCAATTCAGATTTTTTTTGGTGTTAAATCTGATTTTTTTTATGTACTCCCTCGTGAGTGATAAAGCACTACGCCAAGTGATGTGCACAAAAAATAATCTGTGTCGTGTCCTTGGCAAGGCTCAAACTCAAACTGGTGTATGGCTGGGTGTGAATGTTTGGTGGTGGTCATTTATAATAACATTTTTTAATTTAGTATAGATTGATTCTTTGTCAACAGCCCGGGGTGAAAACTGGGGATGAAGGAATTTGCCAAGGGTGGCAGCAGCCACACCCCTTGCCACCCTGTCAATCCGCCTATGGCAGAGGTGTTTGATCCTGTTCCTCGTGGGCTGCTGTCCGACCTGTTTGCCATCTCTCCCTGCTGCAACACACCTGATTCAAATAATCCGATAAACAGGTCTTTAAAGTCTGAAGAATTGTGGGGGACATTTGCTAAAGGGGGGTTATAGGTTGCATCCAGGCACTTTTCCTGAGCGTTTGTAGAATTTGAACAATCCTATCCTCCAAGTACTTCTAGAGAAGGAAATTATATATCAATGTAAAAAGGAGAATCCAAAGAGGTCCATAGTCTTTCTGTAGAGTGGCAGTGCATGTCAAATCCACTAGGGGGCAGTGTTTCATCACAGTTGGATCAGGGAAATTTGTCCCCTGACTGCCTCCAGGTGATCCTCCTTGTCCCTCCCAGTGACCGTCTGCAAATATTTGCTGAAATAATTGCATGAATCATCTTAACAAAGCCAAGGGACTCCAGAATCTTCTGTCTGACTAGTTTGCGCCAGATTTCCCACCGCCGAGGTCATGGGGAATCATTCAGCGTTCACACTGGTAAGGAGAAAGCGGTCAAGGTTCCCAACGGTCCGAGACCTTCCCGATCAGAATCTGGCATGCCAACCGGAACGCTGTCTCGCCTGCTTTCCCGAACGCCTGCGCATCTATAATGAAATCAGCAGCGTGGGCGCGACTGGAGGCTTTGGTGGCTGATGGCAGATTAGTCCCGACCAGCCGCCTGCAACCCACATACTAAATATGCATTTCGGAAATTCTGCTTTTGCCCCCACGTAGGGTTCCACTCAGAATTTAAATGAGAGATTTCCCACCTGTCCACGTGCAGCTTCTTGGCTAAGAGGCACCAGTCCTTGCCCTTGGCGCCGTCAAATGTGGCACTGATTCTCTGGCGGATGGAGAGGGGGATCTTGAAGGCCCGCGATCCCGCCTGGGAGGTGATGGAACAGTCGGACTCAGAAGAGAACGGGACCGGCACCTTTGGGTTCTGCCAGGAAGGGAAAAAAACAATTAAAAGCAATTAACTCATTCACTTCACGCCGAGTACATGAAATGAATCGTTGACGCGCAAACATACAATTGCTTCCGGTCTCACCTCGGGCTGTACTGTCGTGTAGATCTGCAGGATTTGCTCTTCACCTTGAACCTGACGCACGCTGATCTTACACGAGAGGGGAGATGAGGAGAAAGAGGAGGACGAGGAGGCGCTGTTACGCTCCAGGGAGAAGGCACACTGCAGGGCGCGCTGTTTGCCCCACCACACCTGGCTGAAGGAGAACTCCTGCAGAGGTGGAGGAAGAAGAGGACAAGCAGGATAACCAGGAGGAGGAGGAGGAGAAATAGAAGAAAGAGTGTCAGCCATTCTTGAAAACCTCCACCTGACACAAAAGAAATGAATTCAACGCTGTCAAAGAATCCACGTAGCAAAATAGAATTCAACGAGTTTACCTGGCAGGCGGTGAAAGGCTTGATGTTCCACAACATCTGCGGGACGTCCTGGATGTTCACCTGCAGGCTGAGAGCGTTCCCGCGGAATGACAACACTTTGGGCTCCTCCAGCAGGCACCCGCCTCGGACGCGTTCACCCGCCGTCACCTCCTGAGGGCGCCAGAGGGAGTAGAAACGTCAGAAGTCGATAAAGTAAAATTAAATAAAATCCAAGGCACGCTTGGTCACTCCGCCGAACAGTTGTTGATGATGAGAGCCACATTGTACTATAGAACGTAAACGTAAGAACAAGAAATAATCCAAAAAGTAAAAAAAAAAATTGAGGTTGCACCGGCATGGAGGATAGCTCCTTTGCTCGTTATACATGATGGCAAAATAGAAGAAAACCTGGAAAGCGTGCGGCGTGTCGTCCACGCAGTAGACCCTGAGGATGAAGCCCGTGGGGTTGGCGCTGTCGGGGCTTCCGAAGGTGGCCAGTCGCAGGCGTTTGGCGGCATCCGGCCGCAGCGGCTCGCCCACCAGGGCGTAGCGACCGGGCCGCTCCAGCAGCACGTGACAGCGCTGCGCCTCCAACAGGCAATAGCAGGAAGGGCACTCCTCCTGCACGCACGTCACTTCCTGTCAGGAAACGCACAGAGAAGCCACGCCGCCGGTGAGCCCACATGCGGGTTTTCAGCGCGTGTCGAACTGTCGCCAATCGGACTTTAGGACAATAACTTCAATTTCGGGGAGCGAGAATGAAAATGGGATTGGATGAGTATCACTGATATAAGAAAACGATGAGTTCAGCAAAAATGTGAGCTTTTCAGATTTTATTGGGTCGCCTTGTGGTGAAAGTGGAGGCAGAATGGACTTTTTGGTTTTTCATGAAAATGACATTTTGTGCAGCAGAAATAATCATAGTGCTCGCAACAACTCACAAAGTAAAAAAAATAAACAATCTCAAATGAACAATCTCCTCTTGCTAGTTTTTCATGACAGTCGCCACCTCACACAAAACAAAGATAATGCTAAATCTCCATCTTGTAGTCAGCAAGGCATCTTAAAGTTGCAGAATAAAATGTGCAGCAGGAGACTCGACTCTCTGGAGGAGTTTTAATGGGCGACGGAGACCTCCAGTCGTGTTGGCAACGCTAATTCAGATGAAATCTTTGGCGATATCAGACATCTTTTCTCGTTATCTCACAGCGGTCAGAATCCCGACGCGCCGCTCTCCCGACGATAACGGCGGTGCCACGCGCTTTTCTTTTGTATGTGTCAACCCGGCTCAAAGGCGCCCCCGCAATCCCTCCTCAATCCTTCCTCCCTGCATGAGGTCACTACAGCAGGAAAAGAGCATCGCCGATACATCCGCCATACAGACGGATAGAAAGTGTCAAGGTGGAAGGTATCGAGAGGGAGGGTGTTGGTATTCGAGGATGTGGAGACGAAAGGTGTCAAGGTGGAGAATGTCAAGAAAGAGGATGTTGAGATGGATGAGTGTGTGCACAAGGAGGGCGTCAAGGTGGAAGGTGATGCGACTAAGAATGTGCTTATCATATTTTCAGTCAGAGTCACTTGATCGTAAGTATCTGCTGTTAAATGTCTCGCGTTCTCGTTGGCCCTCAGGATTATTTGGTCACTTTTTCCAAAAATGTGATCTCGTTCACCCGATGCAGATCATCTGAAAAATATTCGACCTTCCGCCAACCCTTGCTGAGATGGACGGTGTCGAAACCAGAGGGTGTCGTGATGGAGGATTTGGACGACTGACCTCCCACTTGCGGTCCTGCGTCTGCCTCTTGAGTCGTGTGATCCAGTGGTCGGCGGCCGCCTCAGCGCAGTGCGCCACGGTCAGGACCACGGGGCACGACAGCTCCAGCCCCGGCGGGCCGTACGTGACGGCGGGACTTAGGAAGATCTCGGATCCTTCGCCCAACGCCGAGCTGCGAGCGTACACGTCGCGACGTGAGTTGGATCAAGATTTGACAACTGCAATGTGACAGAGTCGAGGGCAGACCTCCACCGAGACCGAACGATTATGATTCGCGAGTTAGCAAACTGACTCACCTTCAAAACCAATCAACTAAAGACCTCATTTTCTGTGAACCTTCGTTCCTTCCATTTCTTGTTTTGACACAAAGACGAAACAGTGTTGCCCGATAATGTCAGCGGAATATCATTCCGTCATTCGGCCAATTGGAATAGATCATTTTCTCGCCAGTACGAGCGTGTCACATGACAGCAGGCGCCTCGGAGTCGTGACTAAAATATACGAGGCTCTTGAGCATGTGAAAGTGAGCCGGGAAGTCTCATTCCGGTGACAAGGAAAGAAAGAAAATCCCATTTCTCTGTCCGGCCGGACTTTCCCCGCCTTTGGGCTGATAGCGGTTGATTGACAGCTCGGTGCTGCGACTCGGGCAGCTTCCTTAAGCGGCAAACTGCATGCGTCTTATCACATCGCTGCACAGTGCCGCCCAGCGCAGAAGTAGCACAGATGAGCGGAGAGCCGAGGCTCAGCGGCGGCTGACGCCAGAGGTGCCAACAGTCAGCTGGGTTAACTATAACCTTCAAAGCACCCTTGGATGAAATTTGGTCTGGATGTCGAACTATAAGTTAGTTTTTATGATGAAAAAACTAACTGACGGACCGGCTCACAAAAATAGCGGCGACCTAACCAACGAAACGACCGATTACCAACTAACGGCACGCTCACCTGCTGTCTTCCTGGTTGACGATGACCGTTGTCTGCCACGTGGTGTCCTGAGCGATCCCCCCGACGGGCACCAGCAGACTCACGCCTGCGCACAACGTCGACGCCATTAGCACACCTGAGCTACAACGTCGATAATTAGTTTTATTACACTTGAATTTTCCAATGGATTCGCCTCCTCAATTTTTCTTTTTTTTAGATTTCCATAAAAATAAAATTTTTCCATTTCTAAGGAATTCTTATTGCGGTTTTCCGCATATTCCCGCCGTTCAAGGTGTTTGTGTGCGTTTAAGGACGGTGGAGGCTGACTGAGGTGATCACAAGAAGGCCAAAGCTGTCGGCCTTCATCTGTGGAGTGAATGAAAAATGAATGTTCTTGCTGGATGGATGACATTTTCTCATTCTTGCTTTGGGCCAATAACGACAAGGTCAAACATTGCCGAAATGCGCCTGCCTGCACGCCCGCCTTGCTCACTAAGCGTTTCCTGTGATTTTTCTTTTTTTGGGTTTGGCCTGGAGGATGGAAAGAAGGAGCAAAGAAAGGGGATACAAGAAGGAAAAGACAGAGAAGGAGGAAAGAAGAAAAGGAGGAAACAACAGAGATAAAAGAAGGGATTTGGGAGGGAAGAAAGAACACGAAGAATACCAAAAGGAGGAAAGAAAGGGTAATGAAGCCAGAAAGACGAAGGCATGAAGGAAGGAGGAGGAAAGTAAGACGAGAAGGAGGATTAAAGGAATAGGAAGGCCAATGAAAGAAGGTACAAAGAAGGAGCGAGGGAGGAAAGAAGCAGGAAGGGGAAGGAAAAGAGGATTGAAGGAGACAAGAAAGAAAGCAGGAGAAAAGATGGAGGAAAGAAGGAAAAAATGAATAAAAGGAGGACAGAATGAACGAATGGGAAAATTAGGAAATAAGGAGAAAAGAAGGAAGTCTTTGTCTCTTCCTTCCTGTAATAAATAATTAAGTGCACCTGTGTTTGGCACCACCAGGCGTCCCCCCGCGTGCCCCAACACGGCCGTGGCTTTGTGCCGTGGCCTGACGACGGGCGCCGGCACCCCCTGGGGGCCAAAGAGGTTCCTCTCTCCTCGGCCTAACGTGGCGCCCACCGCGACGCCTCGGTAGTCCGGGGACAGGCCCCGCGGGAACGTCTGAGGGTGGAAGTCGGGACCCTCTGTGATCCCTGCGGACACACGCGCGCACACACACACATGCGCGCGCATGATCTGTCAAAATGGACACCCTGCTCCACAATGCACCACCTGACTTGTGGGAAGAATGAGGAAGAGAGTAACTACAAGTAACTTATTTCCAGTAACGGAGTACTCATGAGTAACTTATTTAAGAAAATGTGTCGCGGAAAGAGAGGGGCTGACCTTTGACCTTGAGATCGGGCAGAGGGTCCAGGAGCTCCTTGTCCATGGCGTCGTGGAAGCACATGGGACTGGTGTACGTGCGAGACACGCTCAGGTCGGGCTGCAGCGACGAGTGGATCAGCAGAGGGTTGCCTGTGGAAAGTCATTTCAGCGTTCATTCATTCAAGTACCTCCTGTGAGTAACTAAGTATTTGCAATGAATTACTATCACTCATATATTATTCTTTTAATCTTCTAATGAGGAACACAGGAAGATAAAGCTATTACGAATAATTAAGAGTCAATCACTACTACCAGTAACTGAATTGGGTAAATGAAAGGCAGACATGAGTTAATACAAGTAAGTTACAACTAGTTGGAGTAACTACAAGTAACTCATTTGGGACAATGAGAGGCTCAATTACTTCGTGTACCAAACTTTGAAAACCATAATTGAGACGCTGGTAGGAGTACTCCAGACTAACCTGTTGCAGTTAATCAATGGCGAGTAAAAGCAACTGTGAGTAACTTCAGTGAGTAAATGAGTAGCTAATGAGTACCGATACACCGACTACGAGAAAATGACAAACTAAAAGTAACTTAAAGTGTAAATAAGTTGCGAATCTGAGTAAGTAGATCGCTAAAACAAGTAACTGATTTGAGTAAGTTGAGAAACTGAGCCACTCCTCAGAGAAAGCGAGTAACTCTGGGTAACTACGTGTAATTATCTGGTGAACATAACAACTGCCGTACGTCATTTATGTGGATAAACCAGAAACGGAGTTGCCACAGGCTGCTATTCGGCCAACGGGGTAACGGCTAAGAGTAACGGAGTAACTATGCAGAGCAGAATGGATGACGTAAATAATTCGGTGAGGTGAGGAGGTAACAGCGCCCAACTGCACCCCTTCACGCCTCCCGCTGCCATCTTGCTGTCGCATCACGACAAACGTGACCTGTAATGCAAACCTTGCAAAACAAATTGACATTAAGTATCACACACACGTACGATAAAACATTAAATACCATTAATGAATTATTCAGACGGGCGCATACATGATTCATACGCACTTTCGGTACAGCACACTCATACGCACACACTCGGAAAGTCATGCCTTTAAATCGTTGCCTTCTTCATGTTAATTGCAGTGTAATATGCTAATATTATGGATATGCAAATGTTTCTGTTTCTGTTTATGTATCGTACGTCCAAAGCGGTGTCACCTTGTCGCGACGTCTTGAAGTTGAAGGACTGGAAACCGCCGGCGATGGCGGACGAGTCGATGACGTCCACGCCGAAGTCGCTGCGGCTGCGTCGGTACATGGTGACGCCCACGATCAGCAGCGCCACTGTGGCCACGCCGGCCGCCAAGCCGGAGTAGAGCGCCACGTCGCCCCCGCCGCCGACGCCGCTCTCCACCACACCTCAAAAACACAACAGCGACTTTCACCAACAAGTTCTTTCCGACGTAACACGCTGATGAGTGGGGGGGGGGGGGGGGCGTCCAAGCAGCGAGCACTTCTCATCGGGCTGCTGGCTTGCTCCGCAAAGATAACAAGATCCAAGAGGGACATTGGGAGAAATCCTCTAAGCAGGACGCAACGCAAAATGGGAAAAATAAAGAAAGCTCATTAACATTTCTTCCACTGGCAGGTTAATTGAGGGCTTGCAAAGTTTGGGACAAACTAACAAAGCCGAAGACAAAGTGGGAAGTCACAACAAAGACTCTCAAGCGCCATTTCCACCGAAACTCACTGGAACTTGTTGTTCTTGGAACTTTTATTTCCAGCGCCCCCAAGAACAAAATATGACACATAAAAAAAAATTTCACCTTGTGGTTTGGCGTCACGCAGCAATTTTCCATCTGAAAACACATCAACATCTTTTGTGAGATGATCATGTGTAGAGATCCCAAACGATTCGATTGCAGCGGCTGTTAACATCCCTCTGAATATAATTTTTAAAAAGAAATTTGTAATAATAATCTCACTTTGTGTGCAGAGGCCTCCCGTGCAGTTGTCAGTGGCCAGAGCGACGCCGTCACACAGACGCCCGCCGTGCTTGGGTTCGGGCGCCGTGCACTCGCGGCTGCGCCTCCTCTCGCAGTCGCCACTGCACGCCGACCACTCCGTCCACGCGCCCCAGCCGCCGTCCACTGGCCCGATCACAATCACGACGACATGAGCGTTCATGCTAAGCTAACGCTGCATCGCTGTCGACGTGGCGTCCCGGCTTGCTTACCCGGACATGGCGAATTGCAGGCGCTCTTCTGCACCGAGGCGCCGTGGCAGAAGGAGCCGCCGTTGAGCGGCGCCGGGTTGGTGCACGTGCGCGAGCGCTTCTGAACGCCGCGACCGCAACGCACATTGCACGGGGACCAATCGCTCCATGATGACCAGCCGCCATTCACTAGAATACAGGAAGGATTTAAAACATGATTCCATAAAAGAAACAAACATTCAATATGCGGAATATCGACCAGGGGTGGGCAAACTTCTTGATTGGTGGGCCAGAATGGGTTCTAAAATTTGGCAGAGGGGCCGGACCGGGAGCAGATGGATCGAGTGTTTTGGTAACCTCATTTCATCGGAGAAAAAAAAAATGCATTTAATTTTTAATAAAAATGCAGAAAAGCATTGCAACAAAAATATTGAGTATTTAGACAATAAAACATGAACAAGGTTTATTTAATTTTTTTCAATTTTGGCGGGCCAGATTAAAACGTTTAATGGGCCGCATGTGGCCCCCGGGCCGTAGTTTGCATACAGCTGATATAGACAGTACAGAATATAGACATTAGATATTGTGTCAGTTAGCTGCTACTACAAATAAACACCATCGGGGGAAGTCAATCGAGACCAAATGAAATGATACGGAATGATTGATGTCACATTTGTTTACCTCGACTGTTGTGTGTAGTTGTTCAGTAAAAACACACACAGAAAGACGCATCCCCCAAAAAATTGATATAAGCGCGAGGCTGTAAAAAAGCTGCAGTAAAAATGCCGTCTCAATGTCCCGAGAGTTCATCGGGAAGACAACGATAATGATCAAAGGCGGCGACTGTCACGTTTGTCCGTGATTTGCGGCCACCAAAGTGACACGTCAGCTCATTGGCTGTCATCAGACGGGAAGAACGAGACGTTGGGCCATCATCAACGTTATGGAAATGAATGACTGATGGGCCTTTGCCAAAAAAAACAAAAACAACAAATAAAAAATAGCGGATTAATTCCTGCGGTGGCTCCACGGCCTCTCTCTATCGACTAAATCACACAAACACAAATTACTTGCAAACAAATCTTAAAAAAAAAAAAAAAAAAAAGCACAGTTAAGGTTTTTTTATTAGCTCACCAAAGACGACGACGGCAGCTGTGGAGCTGCGCCGCTTGGCCACGATGTTGCTGGCGACACAGGTGTAGTTTCCGGAATCGGAGAGGTGCGCCTGAGGGATCACCAGACGGTGGTCTCCTTTGGCGTCTGCGCCGCCGCCGCCGCCGTCGTCGCCGTCGCCGCCGCCAACGCTCAAAAGCTCGTCGTTTTTCAGCCATTCCACCTCAAGATAACAAAAGCAGACTAAATTAAATGTTGCTGCCGTACTTCACACGTCACGGCCAAAACTCAAATCCTCGCAAATTTAGCATCTGATATTTGTCAGAAATGTTGAAAAATGCGCGACTCAAACCAAAATGGCAAACTTCCCGTGCCTTTCTGGCCATGGGCGTTTTTTTGTGGGCCTATGAAAAATTCATGTTGCTATATGCAACTGTCTTCAAAATGTTCCAGAGGGCGCCACCTAAACAATTTTTGGCCTTTGCACGCTCAACCGCAGCCATGTGTGGATTTTCCCCAGGATGAGCAATCCCGCCAAATTTGGCGAGTTTTCGCATTTGAGAAAAGCATCAAGATGGTGGCGAGCTCGAACCTTGATGAAGGACACACCGAGGATGCTGGTCTCCGCGCTTGAGCGCTGCTGTAAATTGACATTGATGTCAGGAGCTTTTCATCCGCGGGGAGCACTCTCTGATTCACGCCGCTCTATTTGAGGATTAATAACTCTGTCCCGCTGGGAACGCCGCATGTTTGTACACCGGCGCGTGTGTGTGTGTCGGTGTGTGCCCGAGCACGCCGTGTGTATTTGACGTCCAGTCGCTGAGGGATTAGCACAGCAGCCAACAAACTCCGTGATTGCTTTGCTCTTTCTAAGAAACCCGAGTTGAAAGGCGGAAAATAACAGAACACCGGGCAATCAATAAATCAGGAATCACGTCATCACGAGAGATTGACTTTTTTTTTTTTTTTAAACACTCTCCGGTTCAGTAATTTAGCGCCTCTGCTGGTGGACTGCGTCGCTCGCTCTGCCGTATTCGTCCGACACTTTTGTCTCTGCTGACTTTACGCCTGGCGGTGTAATCAAGTTTCGTGACGCCAAGCGTGCGCTATTCGGTTATTGTTCGACCCACACAATTATGGTGAGGGCAGCGTTCTAATGTTGACGAGACTCGGTCATTTACAAAAAATAAAATAAAATCAAAAAAAAAAAAGCACATTATGCTGAGCGTTGCCATGGAGACGAAGGTCAACAGCCTTTGCCACATATGAATATATATATATACACACACACACACATTTAAGCGGCAGCTAATATCGGCAGCTAATGTCGGCAATTATGCTCAGAGGACTCATATGCATCCAAAGGACAAGACGTGTCTTTTCAGAGCAGCCAGGCTATTACTTTTCTCATTCATTATTTATTACTGCGAGAATGTCTGACTTTTTCACATAAAAAAAAAAAAAAAGAAGTTGCTTTTAAATAGATTCTAATATCGTCGATAATGCTCAGAGAGCTACCTGGAGTCCATTGCTCATCCCAGAGACACCTAAAGTTCCCGTATGTCTGTCACTGAAGACGGCGAACTGAATGTGAGCATTTGTAGTATTGAAATTTTAGAGAGGTGCAACAGCTCAAGTGTGCTTCTTGACGCACGTAATGGCTGTTGGTGTGCTAGTTGGTGTTAGCATGCATTCATTTCCTTTTTGCGCGTGTTAGCATGTGTGTGCGCTTTCTTGTGAATTGATGGAGTAGAGCCTCGTAGCGAATTGTAGCAATGCAGCACGTTAGCGCTACGCGACAAAGAGCAGAGTGCAAATAAATAATCCATTAAATCAAGTCAATCCCACCAGCAGCAGGAAATAGCTCGTGTCCACATTTGGGAAGCTTCTCTTCGCTCTTTTTATTTTGATTTTTTTTCATTTTTCATGAGGTGAGGTTGAAAAGGTTACGTACTTCCATTGGTCGCTCACGCACCCCTGACTGCCGCTTTTAGCAATTGAGGTCACGCAGCTACTCGAGAGCGAGCTGTACACATTGGAATCATGTTTGGAGTCAATTGACATATTTCCTTGTACCTTACTGGGCTAGCGGTTAGCATTAGCATAGATTTGTCGGGCTTGAATGACAATGTTTTGTTACTTTTTCACCTTACACTGCCTGTTGTTCTCATTACATGTTGACATGGACAATTTTGCCATTTAAGGATCGCTGTTAGCATAAGGAATCACTTCTGGGGGTGATGGTGATGGTTTGGTGGATACTTTTTTCATCATACCGGGATAGCTGTTAGCATTAGCTTGACATTTAGAGTAAAATGACAATATTTGTGATTACTTTTTTATTTTCAAGGCTACAGTACATGTTAGCATGTTTGAAATTTTATATTAAGTGATAAGTTTGATAATTTCTTTTTTTTTTTTAGCAATCTTCCCACTTCCCGCCTCATGTTTATTGTGGGCAGTAAATTTATTTGCTGAAGATCCGCAACTTAACACGCAAACTAGCGCTTGAAATGCTGTTGTGCGCCACTATTAAAAAAAGAGAAAAGCATTTATCCGACTGGAAGCCACCCTGAATGTTACGGCGGCGTTTTGGCTGCTGTGTGACGTTAATGGAAAGAAGAGGCGTCCATGTTATCTGCTGCCCTGCTGTGATAGCAGCAATAAGCTTAGCACGCCTGATAGCAAAAAGAGCTTACGTCTGCTTTAGTCTCGCTGAGGAGAGGACACTCCTTTTTTTTTTTTTTTTCCCATACACAAGCCGGAGAAGTTTGAAGATACAAATATCATCTGGGTGATTGTTCCGCACAAATCCCTTAAAATAGAACGCAATAAGAACACGAAGTCAAAAAGTCAATGAAGCCAAAGTAGGCCGAGGAAATACACTCAAATCCCGTTAACACATTAAGCAAAAATCTGCTGGGCTTTGGCAAATTAATAATAAAAAAAAAACACACACACAAGCACACAAAACACAAACACAAAGCATTTAAAAGTTTACACGTTTTTTTGATGACATGTTGATCGCATGTTGTGATAGGCAACGTCGAACACGCCGCGATGCTACGAACAAAGCTTCCGCTTCAAAGACGACGCTCAGAACGAGTCCCCATTCCAATGATGCCTTCCCCAGACGTGGCATCTTTTATTCATTTTTATTGCTTGACGACAACACGACAATGGCAAAAAGAGGAAGCGCGGGGCTGGAGAGCAACAAGCCGCTAACATGATATCATGACGAGCAAACCGTGCAGAATTGAAAAGAGCTGCGAGGGCATAGCGCTAACCCCGTCCGTGTTTGGACGAGGGGGACAATATAAACACGCATCCATTACATTGGATCACATGTTTTTGATGACTTTTTTTCACGACCAAAGGTTAGCTGTTAGCATTACCATCACATTTTGAGTGAGAAGATACAGCTGACTGGTGGTGTGCTTTGGGCCTTTTATACCCTCCACCTGAAAGCGT
This sequence comes from Idiotropiscis lumnitzeri, assembly GCF_059441095.1. Lineage (NCBI taxonomy): Eukaryota > Metazoa > Chordata > Actinopteri > Syngnathiformes > Syngnathidae > Idiotropiscis > Idiotropiscis lumnitzeri. Next base: position 2,026,410 of record NC_142408.1, read on the forward strand.
CGTCGTCATCGAGTTGCTGTCAGTCAAAGAGAAAACAGCAAGCTTGACTTTTCCGTAAACGTAAGCTTCCGACTTTGACATCGACGTAGCGCAGACGGCAGCTCAGTGTGACGCCGCATGGCTCAGTGTGAGAGCGCTGGTTGTTATTCTCATTGTTGTCCTCATTGATATTCATTTTTGATATTCATGAGGGAGAAATTAAAAAGGCCGCATGTCAAATGCCACAACACGCACCCACAGGGGGAATTGATACAAGTCACAGTGGGGCGTTGCATTTGAGTTATTTTTTGATTCCCTCTTTGCTCGTGCTTTCGCTCATGTCATGTTTGATTATTTGAATAAAAATTACAGTGCAATGACCCCTGGTAAACACTTCTGTGCCATTCTATTTACGAAAACATTCCCCACCCCATATTAATTTTCCACTTTCCCTCCCCTCTGAGGATGGTTTTGCATTCCATGATATTGTTGCAGATTTTTAAATTGAAAGTCATGTCAGATTTTTTCCATTTAGTCGTTTTGAGAATGTGGGGTTTGTCTATTCAGTTTCTAAAAGAGTAAATTGTTTGATTTGCCTGTATTACAAATACGACATTAAATATTCATTATTTATTATTTTAGATTAGATTATTCATTAACTTTAAATGTACATTTTTGTAGTTTAGTTTTTAATTATTCTCCTTTTAATTAATGTCGTAACATAAATTGATATGTAATATATATAATTTTTATGACACTTTCATTGTGTGTTTTTCATGTATTTTTTGACTACATACTTTGCATTAATAGATATATATTTTTTTTCATTAATTAAAAAAATTTGAAAAAAAATACATCCAGTATACTGTCGATTATGCAGGATATTCGTTATTCGCAAGGGACACGGACCAGGCCCAACTGTAAACTGTGAAAATCCATGAATAAGTAACGTTCATTGTGACTGCCATGAGAAGACAAAAACTTCCTGCAACAAAATGCAAAATAAGTGGGGGATTGGGTCATAAATCAGTATATAAGTGAGGGATCGACTAGTTCCATGAAAAACGGAGGATAGTCTAAAAAAAAAAATTCAATTTTCAAATTCCGAACCCCCAATATCTGGGAGTTCACTGTTTTTTTTCCAAATTTTTTTATTTATAGTCTTAATAATCAAGATTATTTGTACTTTTATATATTTCTTAATATTTTTTAACCATTTAATTTTTTGTTCAGGTCATTTATTTTTCTTTTTACAATTACACAGTAACTTACAGTATTTTTAAAAATACATTTTTCAAAATGTATCTATTTGCCGCCCCCTCACTTGATTATGAATTAATGATTCCATAAATACCCAAGATCAGAAGTACTGTAATTTCATCTGGGTGACTCGAAACGCTGTCTTCTACTGTGAGAAAAAAAAAAGCATGCGGGTCATTACCTGGGCTGCCGGTACGCCATCTGGTGGCCGACAATGCAACATGATCATGCCACTCAGGGGGGCCTCCAAACCTTGAGGGTCCTGCTCAAAGTTCTTCCTCAAATCTGGAAAACAAAAGAAGCCTCAGAAGTCATCAAAACCCTTCATCCGCCGGCCTTAGTCATAAAAATGGTCGTGTCTGGCCGGGCCGGAGGGCCGCACCGTTCCGCCCCCGGGACGGCCCGCCCAGCTCTGCTCACCAAACAACAGAAGTTGGGACTTACAGGCGATCCGCACGGACGCCTTACGGCTTTTGGATGTTCCCAGGTGGCTCCAGGCAACACAGAGGCACCAATAGTCCTCCGGACCGTGGAAGTCCTCCACCTGCTGGCGGGACACGTTGATCATCACCTCGCGGATCTTCAGCCCTGTCGTACATATACAGGGATAACTGTTATTATTATTTTTTTTAATGACAGTTTCAGCTAGCGGTCAGCATTAGCAAAAATTGATTTATTTGGATGATTATTTTCTTAATCCTTTTTTTCCCTCCATATAGAGATTTCAGTTAAAATGAGCATTTATTTATTTACATATTTTTCTTTCTTTCTCCGATGAACATTTTGGACAATTTTCACCATGTGCGGTTCGGTGTTAGCAATTTCTCATCGCCTTAGTGATGCCGGTACATGATTCCGTATTTTATCACAATGTTGGAAAAAGAAAATGCGGCATTAAAGGCAAGTGTGAATTTTAATTCCTCTGACTAGAAAACAATAAAAGTCACTTCTTTTACTTTGGGTCAGCCTCGCAGGCCCAGTCATTGTGACCGGACCATCAAAGGCTTCCCATTATTCTGGCAAATGTATTCACCAGCCAGACGCTCATCATCCCGCAGCGGCCCGAAGCCGCAATTTCCTGCAGGTCCAATAAGCTCGTCAGCTATTGTGAAGCGTAATTGAAGGCTTTTAAATGTCCATCGCTCCTCTGACAATTACGCATTTGAATGCACCGTGACGCGATGATTTCATATTTCATTTCCGGACGAGTTTAATCGTCACCTTCCTCTCGTTTAGCTTGTTGCTGCTGATAGGAAAAAAAATCACATTTAATACCGACTGAAATTAAAGCAGATGTATTAATATGCATGTTTTTTTTTTTGTTCACAGTTTAAGGGGACATATTATGGAAAGCTGACTTTTTAATGCTTTGGATACATAATGGCTCTCTAGAGTGCTTTCCCACACGTCAAGTGCGAAATTAAGCAAAAGTCGTTTTAGTTGTCGGCGAGCCCATCTGAATTCTGGAAGATTTTGGATGCAGCAGTGAGGCTAATTAACATGACCATATGAGCTGCTGATCATAATGTTGTATTAATATTCGGCTACGTTATTGATATGGACTGGAGGATTTGTCTTTGGCGTCTCGCATCACACCACGGCACTCAGTGAGTTTAATTGTGGTGATGAAGTGACTTAAAAGTCGCCTCCAAATGACAACGAGAAAGCCACCGTTTGCGACACGTGAGCTCACTCAAAAAATCTATTTGCTTCACGACCCCGTTGTGACAAGAGCCTCGAGCGCAAAGCATGCCGGGAGGCATCGCGGCCAAGCGGGCCCTGCCCTCACATCATCTTTATTAATGGCCATGCAAGAGAACTGATGAATAAACAACAACATGCATGATGATGATGATGTAGCGCGTCTCGCTGCAGGCACAAAAGGTGACTCGCACGACCTGCGGGGCGCACACAAACGCAAAGCCTTTTCTTTGGCTTGAGAGACATTTGGTTTTCAAAAAAAGTAGTCTCGTAGAACTGAATTAAAGTTAGCAGAATCTTCATAGGCTGAAGTAGAAGACAATTGGCCTCATTTATGTTCTTTTACGGCTTATTTTCACTCCATGTACACCACTTTTTTTATACAGCGGCGGTTGTCTTAAAGTGCCGTAAGAATACAGTTGAGTTGGGTTGAGTTGAATGTACATTGGTACAATGTAAAACAGCTAGCATAGTAGCTATCATCATAGCATTAGCATCAAGTACAGGGTCACAGTTTTTTTTAATTACTTTTGTTCGCCTTAACATACCTTTTTATGTTTTATGTTGTTTTAGAGTTGTGATGTGCTCGCTGGAACATCTTCACTCGACTTCCCAGTTGTGGTCGTGTGTCGCTCGCAGGAATATGTGACACACATGCGCACACAAAACCTTCCTAATTCTGTCATTAAAAGGCCTCAAGCGCTCATTTGGCTTGTTGATGTGCGAAAACGTGAGCTTGTGCTGATTAGGAGGCACTAAATGCTCACTGAGGAGTCAGGACCACCGCATTTATTTATTCATAAGCTTACACGCTAGCTTGCTGACACGCTAACCTACCGCAGTTTTTAGACTGAACATCAGAATTTGACCAAAATTAGCCAACTTCTTGAAGACTGCAGAAAAAAAAAAAATATTTATGCAAACATTATGAATGCTAGCTAATGTGTTTTTTAATTGTGAAAAAGTCTAAAGTCAGTTTGATCATCAAGCACGCAGGTTTGTTTATTTTGTGAAACTGAAAAAAAAATGTCTCATACAAAAATTGTGTTGTCTTTTTTCCCCCTAAACAATTACGCATATTCTACGGAATTACTAAGAATATTGGCGTACATACTATGCAGTTTTTTTAAGCAACATTTTCAATAATATATGGATAAAAAAAACAAAAAAAAATAAATTGCAGATTTGAACAAGGTCATGTGGATGTGCTTTTCTTTGAAATATTCAAGTGCCATTTATTCGGAGGCATTAATTTATATTCATTAAAAACATAAGATCTGTTTATACATTTTAAGATATCCTTTTAAATGCAACAGAAAAAGCCATTCGCTTCATCACCATCATCATCATCTGAGCACGTGCAGGAGCACTTCTCGTCTCTCCCTCGTATCCATTTCCATCCCCTCCTCTTCCTCCTCCCCGGTCTTATCTCATCCCATCAGGGTATCATTTTCTCCTCACTGAATGAAAGCTTCGTCCTTCAGTGACCTCCTCAGCTCAGATGCGCTTACGTTCGGTTTTGTATTAGCATAAGCAACAAGTACGGCCGCGGTGTCGATGAGCGGCAGTGTGTTAGCATTATAATCGAGTTTGTGATCCCCCCCCCCTAAAATAGTCACACATTTTTCTTGACAATATCGGACTACCCGCTTGCATTAGCATCAAGTTCGGCATCCCAACACTACGTTGAAATGTATATTTTTACGGGCAGGGCCTATTGCTAGCATTAGAACCGCCATCTGTTATCTTTCACCTTGACGGACTTGTGGTTCACATTAGAATCAAGTTTTGGGCGCTAAGACTTTAGAGCTTTAGTTTTTCCGCATTTAGTTACATGGCAGCTACATTCCAAAATGGAATAAAATAAATCCAATAAAATCATGACAAAATGAAAAAAACATCATCTTTTATTCTTGTGTCAAAATCTCAAAAAAAAAAAATCAATTTAATCCAATTGGTGAGGCTGTAACAGAACAAAATGTGGAAAATATTCGGTGGCACTGTGCATGGTACATGGTACTCATGGAGTGGGTTCTGCTGTGACGATCACATGTTCATGCTTACATCACAATTTCAAAACAACTCCCATCAAAGTGTCTTCCTGGAACACACACGCAGACAGCGTTGTTGTTTTATTATTTTTTATGGTGGGCGCATAATTGTGTTCTTCCCCCCCTGGCCAAAACATTGCAGTACCACCAAAGCTCATCTCTTATTCATATACCTTTACAATGTAAAAAAAAAAACAAAACAAAAAAAAACATCCCACAGTAAACACGTTTCCATTCCGCATTAGCACCAGCAGACGCTCCTCAGCGCCCAAATTATTAGGTACACGTGCCGCTGGTGAAGAGAAGGAGCCTCTTAAGTGGTCCCTGAGGTGCTGGGAATGAAAGAACCCCACAAAGCACACCGCGAGACTCCGTTCATGTCTTCATCACTGGCATATGAAATATTAAAGGCAACACGCGTTAAAAGAGCTCATCTAACTCGGACTCTGACAGCTGCTGCCGCTCGCGAGAATTTCGCCGTGAACATCTCGATTGTGTTTTGCAGAAGAGCTCTCGTCACGGCGGCGCACTCGCTCGCAGTCTGGCAAATCCGCGTCGTCGCCCGTTTGACTAGACCTGTGATACAGTTAGTGTAAAGCACCGGTGTCAAACATAGGGCCGGCGGGCCGGATTGGGCCTGCAAACGGGTTTAATCTGGCCCCTGAGAAGATTTGGTAAAGTATAAAAATAAGTACATCCGTAAACTTAATTCAAAAGACTTTTACCATAACCTCAGATATTTTAATATTTCTAGAAAAATTTAATGTGGCACTCAATCCGTAGGCCTTTCTTTTAAAGATCTTGATTTTTTTCAAGCAATGGTCAAATGAGTAGAGCAAGTTCAATACGGAAATGATCTGGATATCACTATTTAAAACACAACCTTAAGTCATGGTTTTATTGGGAAAAAAAAGTACATCAATCAAATATGAATGCGTTAAATATGACACATTCAACTACCGGTAAGACCAGGAGAGCATGCATATAGCGATAATCTGCGTAATATAGATCATGATTTTACTGGACAGGCCCACTTGGTCATCGATTTTCCTGTAAGTGGCCCCGGAGCTAAAATGATTTCTATGGCACAGTCGGTTAAGAATGCACACGTGTAGCGTTCCAAATCATTCATGTGATAGAAGTGAATAGATGCACTGGAAATTATCCACAAAGTAAAGAAGAAAGTGATTGCGATCGCTCGCCTACACAAAGCTAGCTTAACACAAAAAGAATTAGACACAAGGACAATCTTTTTGCGTGGGTGCGTTCGTCTTTAAAGGACGTCCAATTCAACTTCAAAGGACAAACAATTGATCCCAGGCCAATTGAGTCGGAATCAAATCTCGTGTTCTAGACGCAAAGTCTTCAGAATCAATGTCCTTAATTTGGTATTAATTGGTGAGCGTCCGCTCCGCTGAAGCATCTTCGGCAGCTCCTCTTAACGGACGCCGCGGGGGGGGGGCGGGTTCGTCTCGCACCATTTTTGTGTTCTGGTGCAGAACACGTGGTTGAGAAAGTGGATCTTTTCAGCTCCAGTTAGCTATCGCGTGTTGTTGATTAGCAAGGAGGGCACGCGCACCCCCAAAAACAAGAAGGAAAACATCCTCATTATGAAGCGAGAGCAGGAGGAACATCCCGAGCCAAACAAGTGCTGGGATGAAGGATCGACCGGAGGCTTTTGGGAAAGCTGCTGGGGTCCGGTTTAGGGAATGGGACGGGAAGAATAGACGAGAAAACAGATGTAACTTTTTTGGTTCAAGAGCATCTTGGACTTCTTTCGAACATTGTTGCTTGATGAAAGTTTTTTTTTCCTGGTGGCTTTGAGAACAGGGTAAAAATTCAGAGATGATGTCCCGCCTTCCCGGATTGTTTGACTGCACCGTGATTGGCCGGCATTCCTGGTGCTGCTTGCGCAATCTTACTTGTCAATCCTTTTTGCCAAACTGCTGGTTAAAAGGCATATTTTCGCATCCAAATTCTAATGAAAGCGATTAACATCACTGCCAAATGCAAACGCTCAAGTCACTTTGGGTTTATAAAATTGTCAGCTTGGCAAATTAAGTCTTTGAATCTAATTCAAAGTGTGCTGCTGCCATGAGTAATGAGACAAAGGCTTTGGAAAACTCTAACTCAGGGGTCTCAAACGTGTAGCCCGTGGGCCATTTAAGGCCCGTGGGATGATATTTTGCAGCCCTGTACTTCACGTCAAAGTTTACCACCTTTTTGGCCATGTCATTGCCCTCGGAATTTTTTATGAAATCGTCTCAGGCTCACGACAGGTTATGGCCTCGCGCATTTCTGACAAGTGGGAGGATAAGGAATGCGTTTCTTTTTAAAAACCTGCCGTGAAGAGAAAGGTTGGCGACGCGAACAGCTAATTTCAAGAAAGAAAACAATGTTGGTTGGTTGGTTGTTTCGAAATAGCTTTGTCCGTACCTGTTCCGAGGTCGGTATGCTCACGGGACGCGTGCTGGCTCTGGTGGACCCACTCGCCATTGCACTTGAAGAAGATCTGCAGGGCGGGCCGGGCCTGGCAGCGCAGCTTGATGGGGTTGCTCTTGATGATGTACGCGTCCACCGGCTCCTCCACGAAGCGCGGCAGCGTGCTGGACGAACCGTGCTGCTGGCTCTCGCCGCGGCCGCCTGCACGGAGATCAAATCAAATCACAGTCAGACTCGACGGCAACAGTTCGCACGACATCAAATGACTCGAACGCTTTTGACACACGGGCTGTCAAACTGCCTCCGCGTTGTCAACGTGTTAAACGTCTCCATCCATCAAATTCCCATCATCCCAAATCCGTCGCCATCACATTCTTCCGCCCGGTGACCGACCGGCAGCTATTTAATGGCCTTGCGCCCACTTTTTCGTGGTGAATCCTCAAAATGATGAGCACAGTTTTATAGGCATACCGACCAAATTTCATGTTTCGGAGCGAAACAATCGGTCTGATTTGTACCTTGTGGCGTCGACCGATTAGATTCGTCACACTTGGCTGTCGAGTGCCGCCAACATTCAATGAGCAAAAATAGAACTTCACCAACATCTCCAGTGCGAACCCAAACTTGTCGTTTTGAATCCTTCTTGAAACCTTGCCTCCCAAATTTTTTGTCCCGAAGTAAAACTTGCACTTTAATTCTGACACGTACGTAAAAGTCACCCAAACACATCATGAGTGTGCTGTTATTTTGAAAATCAATACGATTCTTGCCAAGACAGCGCAATTATTCCTGCGGTTTGATGAAGACGGATGGTGAGGTGTCAGGAAACGTATTAGAGTCGCCATTGATCTACACTACCTTGGCCACCAGGCTTGAAAAAACAAACAAAAAAAAAAACACTAAGACATTAAAAATCAATAGGACGGTTCAATGACGGCTTCAATAAGAACAACTGGGAAGGTGCAACAGCCTCAAGAGCCAAACAGGAAGCAAAAGGAAGTGGTCAGCCGATGATCTTCAACTGGTTCTATTAACTAACCATAAACCTTGACGAGTGGCGGCGGAACGACCACAACTTGAACTTTGCACGAGCACTTTGGCGTCTCCGCAGAGGCCACACATCATCGGCACTCAGTCAAAATTGACCGCCCTCAACACACACACATGCACGCATGCACGCACACTAACAACAAAAGCTCACACAAACACACTCTTGCACAACACACACACATGCACACCCACACACACACTCGATATCATGAGACATGCAACATCCACTCACATAACTCATTCATAGCGCTCTCTTGGCGGTCCCTGCTTTGCCGCTGCCAATATGGCACACTTGTAGTGGTAGATTTAGGTTAGTCTCAGAGGGAGCGGTCACTGCGTCGGACGCCATCGCGCTCATGAAAAAAAAAAAAAAAAAAAAAAAGTCCTCCACATCAAAGGCCGCGGCGAACAAGATGGCGGGGAGACGTGGCGATGAAAGACAGAAGTTTGCCGGGTGATGTGAAGAGAACGCGTGTGCTCATTAACACGCAACATGTTTTAATTAGCAAGAGACCACCCACTCCCACAGGGTGGATGAGCGTCCTGCAGGGGTGTGCAGAGTTATACAATTAGCTGATATCGAACATTTGCCATAGAGCCTCGTGTACACGAAAGAACTTGAAAAAATGTCATTAAAGGATATCACATGTACTATTTTAAGATGTGCAGCGAAAAGGTGTGCCATCGTCTTATAAGAAGAAAAAGTAAGAAAATGGCGTGAAAGTCATTTAAAGGCAACATCATCATGCTTCTAAAAGCATCTGAACACAGGAGTACAACTTGATAAACGTCTTTGATGTTTACAAGAAAATAATGATAAATGAACACAATAAATGAGAAAAAATATTAAACTGCAATCAATGTTTATTTTATTATGTTTGTTGAAAATTCTTGTCTTCAATGTTGACAAACACGTGGAAGAGATGTGAGATTCAGGTCAAAAATGTCATTCGCTTTTCAGGCTTGAAGTGAAAGACGCGTTAACTGTACCGTTTCATTTTGCAGATCCAATCAATGACTTCATTGGTACATCGCGACAATTATGACGATTTACCGATAACGATTCACACAATGAGATCGGCATATATATTATGGGTGTGTGCACTGATTTCTCATTAACATGGCGCAGCTGCCCCGCAAAAAAGAAGAGTGGCAGGCTGACGCTAGCGCAAAGAGGCGACAAATTGGGCGGTGTTTCTCAGCGCTGCATTGATTAAATGCTCCTTACGCCCGGCAGATGGATGCGGTGGGCGGCGGAGGTGAGGGAGCATCTGCTATGACGATGTCGCAAAGCTCTTCAAAAAACAAAAAAAAAAAAACAACAATTTGCAGACGTTTTCAGTGTGATTGTTTTAGTGGTTTTCGCGGCGGTTTAACTGCAAACTTCTCGCGGGCGTCAAAAAAATCTAATTGACGGCCAAATTATTTTCAGCATCAGTTGTAAAAGGCTACAAAACTGATGCGCTGTGTGTGGGTAAACTTGCTGTGTGCGTCGACAGCAGGAGAAATTCTAAGCGAGATTTTACTTGACGTTGTTTTAAGAAACTTTTTTTTTTTCCCAGCGTCTTGAGGAGACGCTGAAGTCGGAACGACGACGTCTGCGGCGATGATCTTCTTTCTCTTCCTCTGCTTGAGAGCAGAAAGATGCCGCAGTACTTTGTTCAAATATTGATGCAAACCTCTCGTCTGTCGTCGCACACACGCTTGGAAGCCTTTTAGGCTTTTTCATCCATCCAGGCACACTTACGACATGAAACGGGTCATCAATCCTGTTTCACAAATGAAAAAAAAAAAAGGCAGCAGGTCGAAATTCGCTGGAGGCTGTTTGTTAACACACAAACACACACACAGATATAAATAAATAAATTATGTATATATATATATATATATATATATATATATATATATATATATATATAAAATATATATTTATGTATTTATATATATATATATAAATATATTTAATTATTTAGATATATATAAAATGTATATATTTATTTATTTATATATAAATAAAACATTTCAGGTTCATCAAAGACTCAAAAGTTGTCTTCGATAGTTACAAAAACACACACATTAAGCACAGTTGCTTACAAAACACAGCGTGTTGATGACGGCGTGATTTTTTTGAAGTTTCCAAAAAGGTGACTTAGCTTCCTTAACACTGAATTGGCTTTGGTGATGACAAAAGCGTTCACCTGGTTAAACAAAGCCTTCAAATGCATCGTTAATGTTTTCAAAAACATCTACAGTACGTTTGCATAGCTTGGCACTTATCTGCCTTTGATGTTCACGGAAAACGTCAAGCTAAAGTTCATCGAAGACTAAATTATCCTCTTTGTTTACAAAAACACGTGTCAAGCAGAAGCGTGTGCGTACATTCGGTCGCGGCGGCCTTGCCTCCAAACCCCTAGGTGGTGCCGCGCGTCTTGATCACGGCAGCGACAGCTTGCCAACCTGCTGGTGGCAGACGGGCGACAGGCGCGTCCCTCGGCGCCGTTGCCATCAAAGAGACGAGACTCACGAGCAGAAGTGGGTCATCCGCCGAGCGTCTCCCGACCGCACGACAAATCATCGATCTGTACACGTTTGTTTCTGTTTCTTATGGAACATGACACCTCATTCATCCGCGCTTGCTCCTTATATGTCAAACTGGAAGACACAGAGAACCGAAATCTAAACACTCGCAATTTAGATCAACGTCAGGTATGCAAACTTCCTGTTTCGGTCGTCAGTTTTGGATTCGTGATTAAAGAAAGAAATTAATAGAATGAATGCGAGGTTATAGACGTAAATTGCAAACGTTGAAGACATGGATTAGAAGTTGAAGTCAGTTGCGAATTTAATATGAGGTCCGAGATCTAAATCATACATGTTAACGTCTTCACTTATTTATATATTTATTTTTCTTTATGACGCAGTTCATCAGGACTGCGTTGGTCCCAGAACAAGTCGACAAATGATGCGTAAAAACCATCTCCGGAGGCAAATAGCTTCCGAAGCAAACTCAACAAAAACAAAAGTGATGAGTTGTGATGAATAAATATAAATATATTTTTAAATCAAATGTGTGCACAGATGATTAATGACATTAATCCATTTTTTTAGGATATTAACGTTCTTTCTAGCAACTTTAACAATTTCCCTGCTGTCACCAAGCAAGCGGCAAAAAAGCTGCAAGGTGCCACAAAGCTTTTCTCACGTTAAAGGCCAGGCTGCACTTTCATTTATTCATGCCTCCTCTTTATTTGTGTCCAAAGTGTGACGATTGTTTTAACTTATTTATCGAGCCACACGCACAGGACTTTCATTAGAGAGAGCTGTCGACCCGCCAGAGTCATGCTGCAAAAATCTTCAATTCTGCTGCCGTCTCTTCCGGTCACGCGGATCAAAAGGGCAGATGGAAAGCAAGCGTAAGCAAGAATAAACCATTATTTTCCGTTGTTACCACGGCCAGCGCCAACAGACAAAAAAATACAAAATAAATAAAAAATAAAAAGAGACACCGCTTTTATGATTTTACATCTAATTTACATCTGGGACTCGGATATCTATTTCGAGAAGCATGTTCTTCGAACAGTGAAATAGTTTAAGGCAGGCGTGGGCAAACTACGGCCCGGGGGCCACATGCGGCCCGTTAAATGTTTTAATCCGGCCCGCCGAACTTGGAAAAAATTAAATGAATAAACCTTGTTCATGTTTTATTTTCTAAACTGCTCTAAACCATATGAAACTGAACAACAACGTGAGAAGAAATTATATAAATAAAATAAAAGTGGCTTGAGCGCGAAAGAACAAGTTAGAAGCCGAAACAAAAGAAGCAGCACTTGGGAGCCTTTTGCTAAACAACAACCGAACAGTCGCAGTTTGACGGCTAAACTACAAGAATCAGAATCAGAAATCCCTTTATTGTCATTGTACTCAAGTGTGCAACGAGATTGGAGAGCACTTTCAGGCTTAAACAACATCAAGCAGAATTTGGACATCCAAACCATGACAGAAGCAGCAGTTTGAGACCTCGGCAACAACAGAAGAAGCCATTTTGAGATCTTTAAAAACAAGAAAAGCAGCGGAAACATCCGTTTTGAGTTAACAATCAATTTGTGTTGAGGATGAGGTTAAGCAACAAGAGAAATTTCAGGCAACAACGCGAAGGGGTTAACCTCCTCTTTTCTATCCGGAAAGATCCAGAGCGGAGATTAGAATCCCAGAGTGAGGAGACCTCCTGCCGATAACATTCCTGAAGAATGTGTTCGGGTGGATTAAAAAGTAACGGAATACGCAATGACGCGGCGGAAGATGGAGGCGGGCTGCGGTGAGCGTCGCCACATTGAAAATTCATGACCGTCAAGCAGTGCTTTTCTGTGTGCCAAAAGGTGGCTAATGGGGCCTGAAAAATGCAGGAAAGCTCACATTGTAGATGGTGGACATCTCCAATATGGAAAGAACTGAATCCAAAACATATATTGCAAATAGATTTCAAACGGACAAAACAAAGTGCAGGGTATAAAGCGTATTGTAGAAAGTTGAGGTCCGGATAACGAGTCGGAACTGATTCCAGAAGAGTAGCGCCGATACAAGGAGGCGCCCGCAGTCGAGCTAAGCTAAGTCATTGTGCGTTGCTAATCAGCTTTTCCCTTGATAGCCCTTAATGACTTATTAAGAGGCGCAGCATGCAGCGCAGAGGATTCCCGATGAATAATTTAAGTCAACGAAAGAAAAAAATAAAATTCAGCCGTACGACAAGAATCGGGATCTTTTCAGGCTGAGTAGCACTAGGCTAAGCGTCCCGCGGCGAGTCCAGGGCACACCGTGGCCCAGATTACGGATTATGTAAGGTCATTAGCAGAGTGCGGCGAGTCATACGGCTTGCAGGTGTGCACGCGCTAGCTGAATGAAGGACGACAAGGCAATGGAAATAAAAAACTAAATTTTTATTTTTCAATGATTAATATAATCATTACGAGCAGAGCGGGTGCATTTTAACTTGTAAAGATGAGACAAAATGTTCTGGTAAAAGTAGTCCGACTAGATAAGTCACATTCCCGTCGACTCCAGACTATGTGTTCCAATACGTTTGCAAAGTCAATCACCAGACTTAAATCCCATAAAGCATGCATTTTACCGACGGAAGGAGATTAAAAAAATAGAAACGCGATAACGGCACTGACTAAAATCCTTTTTTTTTTTTTTTTGGAAGCTGTCATTCATTGACGACTTGAGAACATCATCTCACTCACGTGAATCCCATCGTCACCCGGCTGCCATGTTTGTTTGGAGAACAATGGAGGCGAGCGCGTGTCAGCAGGCGCAGCCACTAAGTGGATTGCTTTGGCCTTAAAGCTGATTTATCTGATGGATGGTCGCAGCCGCTCCACTGCTCTGACCTCTGGGGCGGCTTGAAATTCCTTTTTTTTTTTTTAACCTCCCCCACCAACGGCCCCGCCGTCGACCCGCCTGCCCGCGTGCTATGAACTCGGCCCGGATGCCCTCTTGGGACCAGGAGGCCGCGCAGTAAGAGGAGCAGAAGGAGCACCGTGATGGATGGCGCCAAGGAGGTAAACGGCCTGCACGGATGCGATGCGTGCGCCCTCCGACAGCAATTTCATCTGTCGAGCCTTCCTGTCCTGATTGGACGTGTGCAGATTGAAAAACCCAGAGTGGATGTGCTTAAGTATTGGAACGTGTGACAGACAGCTGCGTCGTATGACATGGATTATTCGGATGATAAACCGAGGTGGGAAAAAAACTCAAAGCTTGTACTTGAGTACGAGTGTAAAAAAAAAAATACCCCGTACTCTCTTTACTTTGTAGTTTTTTTTTTACTTTGTGGAAGAATTTATCTATTTGTAAGAGGCGTGTAAATATAGCGATGTATTTTAGGTGCTTTAAAAAAAAAAAGAAATAATAAAAAAATCTTAGTTTATTCGTATATTATTGTTGTTATTGGTTAAAAAAATGTGACATCATTTTGCAAGTTGTTCCCAGAACAATTGAGCCCTTTGAGAAGCGGCGACACTTGGAACGATCCTTTGTAACTTGGAAACCCTCAAAGCGTCACATGACGCGGGTGCTTGCGGATGACGTTCCGATAGATTCTAATAAAGCGTGTGCGGGGATTAAGGTGCTCCGTGATGTTTATGTATCGCGGCGATTAACTCCTATTGATCCCGCTCTCGTTGCTGTCGTTCAAAGTGATTACAAACTCATTTGTCTCGCGGCTAATTTCCAGTCCTCGGATCACGCCGCGTGTCGGGATTAGCCGTAATCCCCGATACGCGCCCACCCTCGAATCCTCTGGTACGACGGGAGACGAGACGTCCTATTCATATTATTGGTATTCATCCTGCTGGCTAGGTCAGGGTTCATCCCGTGCGTGTTCGGCGCCCGTGCGCCGGCGAGCTGCATAAACAGGAGGCCGGGTCGCCGCATCCGGCAGCTCTCTCTCATGTTTTTAAGATGAAGATGGCGGCCTCACCTTGTACTCCCGCCACCTCGCGCTGCGCTTATTAGTCCGCCTGTCAAGTCGAGCGGCGTGAATGTTTATCAATGCATAACGTAGGGAGATGGAATGCATACAAATGAATTGGTTAGCGATGCGCTAACAAACATGCTAACTCAAATTGGATCCCCCCCAATAAGCATCCTAAAACAAAAAAAAAAAAAGCCCAGGCTTGACGCAGTTACTCCAAATAAATATTACGTCCTTATCACTTCACTCCAGTTTAGGTCGATCTGTCCCAATACTTTTGCCCCATCAATTTCAAGACCTTAACCCAATAGAGAATGCATTTTACCAGCTCAGGAGAAAACCGAAAAGAGTAAAGCCCCCCAAACAAACAACAACACAGGTTTGATGCAATTATTTAATAGTCGAATGAATTTGAAGTTATAATTTCTTTCACATTAAGGTTTCAAGCTACGGTAATTTGAAGCCCTATCACAAGCATTGAACCTTATTTGTTTCCCTTAAACCAGGTTAAAAGACCTAATCTGTAACCCTCATTTTTGGTTGGACTGAGGCTTGAAACCCAAATTTGAAACCCTAACCCAGGGTTGAAATTTAACCCTAATTTGATACCCTAACCAAAATTTCAAACCCCAATTAGAAACTTTAAATCAGCCTCTAAACACTAATTCAAAACCCTACCGTTTGGTTGGAACCCTCACTCTGACTTTATCCTCCAATTGGAAACCATCATCATCATCAAAGGCGTTCCATCTAGTCTCATCATTTTGAAAAATGCATTTTGTCTCTCTTCTTCTCGCGACGTTCTCCGGGGACGTCGGCGTGGGTCTGGCTTTCATCGTCAACAACAATTTTTGACTCCTGTCCAAGTTGTCGCCAGACTCCCCCGGCGCAGCGAGCTCGATCAACATCGGCGGTAGCGACCCCCCGCAAGTAACGTCGGCCAACCCGAGGGGGGGAGGCGGGATCTCGGGAGCCCTCGAGCGGGAAAGAAAGTCGGCCTGAAGCTGTCAGTCACGCGTCCCGAGAGCTCGGCGAGGATTTGATCATTAGAAAGCTAGTTGAGGAAAATGAGAGAAAAACAAACACTTCTACTAGCGCTTGTTTTGGGGGCAAATTTAAGGAGATTGTTCAAACGGCTCCCAGGAGTCAACGCCGGACTGGCAAGAAACATGCCACAGCATTTGTAAAAAGTCACAATTTGAAACAGTAATCCAACCCAGGTTTAAAACCAGCATTGAACCATAACACAATCGTAAAATCCAAATTCAACCCTTGAAGCTTCAATTTAAAACGCTAACCCAATATTGAAATCCGGATTTGAAACGCTAACCCAACATTCGATCCCTAATTTCGAAACCCTAACCTGACGTGTAAATCCCATTTGAAGCCCAAACCCTGGCATTAAATAAGAAACCCTAACCCAGGCTCGAAACCTTAACTCCCTTAAACCTCACCCAAAACTCAAATTTGAAGCTGAAACCCTGACTTCAAAAACTAATTCTAAACCCAAATCCAGGTTTGAAACCTTGATTTGAAAAACCTATCTTGAAACTCTGATGAGAAACCCAGTTCCAGGCGTGAACCACAAATTTAAAACTTTGGGTTGGATTTCTAACCCAGCCTTGAAACTGTCATTTAAAACCCTAACCCAAGACTGAAAGCCACCCCCCCCCCCTAAACTAGGTTTAGCAACCCAATTTGAAACCCTTCAAGTCTTGCAAGTAACCGAAGCCCATGCTTGAAACCCTAATTTCAAAGCCCAACCCTCTGCAGAAAGCCTTGGCCTTAAAGGGACACGCCAACTCCACATGCTTGATTGGCCTCGTTGAAGTCATCAACGACAACATCCCCCACCCTCGCTCGAAAAGTCAGAAGTCAGTAAATAAACGGGAGTGTCACGACGCCGCCTTTGCCGTGACGGGCGGATAAAAAGTGTTTTACGGCATCGGGGTCGCGACACCCTCCACGCTGACACCCGCGACACCATTGCTGTCTTGCGCCGCTTCTTTAAAGACGCGTGGCTCTATTTTGGCGACACGCCGCGGCGCGTAAATCAGCGGCCCCTCTCGTCGCGTCTCTCCCTTATCATCCATCTTTCTCAATCATCTTCCCGCACCGAGCGCCGCGCCGCCACAAATCTCACGGCGAGTTGACTCCCGCAGCTCCCGCCTACGCTCGTGTTTATTTCCCGTCGTCTCCGATAGTCGCTGCACTTTTTTTCCCTCCCCCCGTGATGAGTCAGGTTGTGTCATTTGCATGTGGACACGCGGGCGGGGAGCATTTTGGGTGCGCGGGATGACGTGCTCGGAATAGAAAAGCTCAAGGGAGGTAAAGCGGCTCGTCGCCGCAGAAAACACAAGGCGGGCAAAAGCATGGGAATAGATTAGACATTGAAATGAGGTTTTGTTTGAAACGCTAACCCAGGATTGGAACCAAATAAACTTGCTTTGGATTTTCAAGCAAGCACAAACTCCAAAGCCTCATTTGAACCCTCCCAACCTAACCCAGGCGTCCTAAAACCATAATTTAAACCCAAACACAGTCTTTAAACCTGAACATGAGACGCACACCTTTACCCTGGCTTCAAATCCTAAAAAGCAATACCCAAACTCAGACTTGAAGCCCTAATTTAAAAACCCAACCATGCCTTGAGGGCCTGATTTAAAACCCTAACCCAGGCTTGAAACCCGCATTCACGATGTAAGCCCAACGCCAACAGACTTGAAACCCTAACCCAGGCTTGAACCCTAATTTTAAAACAAAACCCGGGTTTATAACTCAAATTTGCAACCCTAAACTTTGTTGAAACACAAACCCAGGACAGAAACTCTCATTTTAAAGCTTAACCCAGGCTCGAAACCCTGAATTAAAACCCTTGTTTAGAAATCCCAAATAAAACCCTAAGCAAGACTTGAAACCCTAACCCTTATCTTAACTTAAAAACACTAAATCACTCTTGAAACTCTCATTTGAAATGGCTTGAAGCCTAAATTGAAATTCTTACCACTAGTTTGAAACCTCTAATTGAAAACCCTAACTCTTGCTTGAAACACGAATTTCCAATTCCAACATTCAAGTTTTTAAAGATAACAAAGCGCAGATGGCATCGTGAACTGAATTTGAAGGGAATTTGGAGAGCTGTGCAAACCTTTTTTTTTTTTTAAACGCCCACATTGCAAGCTTTGTTCTAACATATTTGACATGTAGCGGGTCGGCTAACGTCAGCGTCGCGCGCTAACAATGCTAATGCGCCTGACCCCAAAGGTTCCTCGTGACGGCGCACCGTCTAAAACGTGATCTGCGTGAAGCCGAGCGCAGGTGATGACTTCGAAGAGCACAAAGCTAAAAACAACATCAAGGAGCAAAAGTAAATGAAGGAGACGTTCCAAAAAAAAAGTACACTCGCCTTTGCCATCCACAAGCTCGTTGGGGAATACTCGCTAACATCCTGCCACTAATCGGGCTTGACAAAGCAGCAGTGCATGCTGGGTACTTTTATTTATTTATTTATTTATTTTTTTAAGATATCTTCCAAACCTCGACTCAAAAATGTTTCAGACGGCAACCGATGCTTGAAATTGAATTTGAAAGCCGAACCGAGGCTTGAAACTGATTTCCGACCCTATTTTTCCGCAACTGAAAAGTATGTTTAAAACCCAAATTTAAAACCTTGTATTTAAACCAGCTGTGGGCAAACTACGGCCCGGGGGCCACATGCGGCCCGTTAAACGTTTTAATCCGGCCCTAAAACCGTTTGTTTGAGACTCTAAATAAGGCTTAATTTAAAACCCTAACCTAGACTTGAACGCCTTCATTTAAAACCCCCAACCCTGTCTTGGAACCCCGATGGGAAACCTTAACCCATGAAGCGCACATAAAGCAAACATGGGCCATTTTCATGAGCCATTTGGTGCTCGTGTGGCGGCGATCGTCCTCCGCCGCAGTTTGTCACGTTGAATCTGAAAATGTGCTGAGTCGCCGACGTTCGCGTGTCGCTGTTTGGAGTGAAATGGAAAGTGAAAGCGTGACAAAATGAGACAAGCTCAAGACGGACGACAAGCTGATTTTAATTTCCTCCGTCGCTCGCTGATGGACTTTCCCTAATTATTCACCGCCTCGCTTGGATGGGCCGCAATTACAATCCAACATTGGGAAAGGAAAGAAAAACAAGCGTCTCTGCTTTTTGTTCACACTTATAATCTATTGGGCGCTCTCCGCACATAAATTACATCATTGACCGCATCTACAGCGCGTGTATTTACAGTGGTGCCTTGAGATACAACTTTAATTTGTCCCATGCTTGTAACTCAAAACACTCAAGTCAAGGTCACAGCACAAATCAAAAAAAGGCCACCTACTCCAAACAAAACCCATTTCGATGAACTCATTCACTACCAGCCGAGTTTAAAAAAAAAAAAAGGATTGTGGACGTCTTTAGCCGTCAATGGTAGTAAATGAGTTAAATGAGACATTTTGCAATTCAGATTGCACCGAAAACGGCGCGAGACGCTCCGAACGGGGACGAGGTGCGTCAATGCTGGCTGCGTTCGGAAAGTAATGAGAGCGGCGTGCACTCTACCTCTCCGAACACACCCACTCTCAGAGAAGTGCCCGGGTGTCAGAGTGAATTTACAAACATGCCTTAGGTTAGAGTTAGTTAGCTTGCAGTCCTTGTGCTCGGGATCCAACGAGAGAATCAATTACCGCTATTGGACGGTAGAGTCCAAATCTCTACCTTCGGGCAAATTCATACCTTATATTGAATACGCATCTCTACCGCGCACCACTAGCGTATGTTATACTTTTATTAAAAGTGCCGGACCACATTGCGGGTCAGAGAGCCGAACCGCAATGAAGACTTCATTCCAGATGTGAGCGAGTCTCCGCTGGCGCATCCCACAAGGAAGTGCGACCAAGATGTGGAAGCTTAAAGGATTCCACAAAGATGTGGAAAAAAAAATATAAGTGCAGGACTAAAGTGGTGCGCCGCCATCCGGCTTTGCGCATGTGACCGTTTCAAGGTGCGTGCTCTGCTGAGGGAGCGTTCGCTTTATTTACAAGGACCTTTACGATGCTCCTCTTGATGGCGCCGTTGACCCCGAGCAGCCAGGAGGACCTTATAAAAGGCACATGGCCATTATTACCAGCAGCAGCTCAGGCGGTGGTTAGTGTGTCGACGTGTGTCGACGTGTGCGCACCGAGACAATGCAAGTGCAAGTAATGAGTGTCGGTGCGCTGATCTGGGCCAATTATCCTGACTGGCAAAAGGTCCGGTCCCTGTCTCCTTCCCGAGGGAGGAGGATGACGGGTGGATGGCGAGGGACCGGGTTGGGGGGGGGGGGGGGGGGGGGGGGGGGCTTCCTTGTTAGAGGACTCGCCAGGGACGCCAGCGAGGAACACTTTTCACATAAAGAGCTGAAAGTTTTTTCCGAGAGAAGGTCAAGAGCGTGGTTTGTATTGAGAGGTAGCAGCGCTGCCTCACATTTGCCAGGTTCAGAGTTCAAATTTAGTCGTCTGAAGTAGGATTAAATCAATTACAGTTGTATTTTTTTTCCTTTGGAAATTGAAAAACTAAAATTTTTTTTAATACAATACAATGACATTTTTTTAAATGGACTCAAAGCTAAACGTCATTTTTGTTCTTTATTATTATTGTGGGAGGAGGGTGCGCTTGTACACAAACTCAAGCGCACACAGGTGGGTGGAGACAACTCAGCGTTACATTAGCATAAACTAAAAGACGATTACAACTGAATCTGCTAATTTAGTGAAACGTTTCCTCAACACAGATGAACTAATTCCGCCGATAAATATTCATCAACGTCTGTCCGGGCCTCGTCTCCTCACCTCCCCCAAGCTCACAAAATAAGCGTCCTGTGCATCACAACAATGATGAATAATCCCGGCCGCAGGCCCTTGAAGATAAATAAATGATTAGCGCCTTCACGTGGCTCGTTACAAAATTAATCTCGAGAGTGCTTTTCACCTCAACCAGGCAATAAACTTCACTTCTAATGAAGCGCGGAGGCGGTACGCGGCATATGGCGACTTGTGTTGCGTCTCGAGCAAAACAAACGCACGACAACAAAAAAGTCACCGGAAAAACAAAACACGAGCACAGCCAGAAACAGCATCTTGTAAAAATCAACTACAATGCTGGGATAGCAGCCAGCGACATACGAAAGGCAAATCTGTCACATGATATGAAACAGGGATGCTGCATTCAAGACAGCTGGGACATCAGAGAACTCCCACTTGAGAGGTTGATATCAAAGATTGCCGTCAACAACGTTCAACTATTTGTTTTGCTTGTTCAAACTGAATCCACTATCTAATATTCTTCCTTATCACGGATATTTGATGATGCGAATGCTAAAGGTGAAAAAAAAAAAAATGTCAGTCAACACATTTCAAGGACAGTTTATTTTAAAGTGTAACAATTAGATTTGGTTCGAATCAGACGGATTCGATTGAATTTGGTAGCGCTGATTTTGAAATGGGATAAATAAAATAGCTAGCAGTTTTCATTTAATTTTTTTTTTTAAAATGTGTCATTAAATCTATTGCAATTCACAAAAAAACAAAAAAACATGCATGTGTCGGGGGTGTGTGTGTGTGTGTGTGTTTGTTTTTAATTACATTTGGTCCGCATCGACGGAGCCAATTAGGACGTTCTTGTCGCCACGCTTTTATGTAACCGCGGCGATTACAAACAGCTTGTGTGTGTGCGCGTGTGTGTGTCCACAAAAAATAAATAGTTGATTTGCTCAAGTGGCACCGTGCCACTTTCTTATTGGCGTTGCCTCAATGGGCTGCATCTAACTTTTTGTGTTTTGGATTCTTACATGAGCAATTTTTCCATTTGACTGTGTCAAAACGCCAACATTCAAAAGACGCGCTTGTCCAAAGTCTCACAGAACCTTAGAAAATTCAAAGTGGAGTCAGACAAGGATGCTTCTAGATGCTACAAACAGAACTAAGTCCAAAATGTTGATATCTCAAACTAAAATTATGATGAAATTGTATTTCTTTGCAATTAAAAATAAGCAATAGATGATTGTACTAAAACTATTACTGTGTGACCTTAACGCAAGCTGTGTCTGTCTGCAGGAATCCCAAAACCCAGTCTACCCCGCCTCTGCGCAGATTTAGACTACGCCTCATGCAAGACTTTAAAAAAAAAAAAAAAAAAAAAAAAAAACTAGAACCCGAAATCTTCATTTTTTTTTTTTTTTACCAAGCCACAGAAATCATATCCCAGCCCCCATTGAGATTCAATTACATTATCGCTTGCAAAGATGGCATTTCTTCACCAAGCCACCGAGATGTAATCACATCCCGGCGTCCGTAGAGATTCCGTTGCATTATCGCTTGTGGAGGCAGCATTTGATCACCAAGCCACCGCAATACACTTGCCACATTTCCATAATATGTCCCCTTTAAGATTGATTTCTCATTTTGCGGCGCTAAGCTCCAACTTCCTGTCTCTGTCTTTCTACCAGGAGACTCATCAGTGCTCAGTTTGGATGAAGAACAGCTCGTCAATACGGCAAACAGCCTAACGACTTCCTGGTTTGCCGGAGGATGAAGGCGCACCTGCTGGGATTTAGCCCGCGCCAGCTGTGTTTGGATTGACCGACTATGTCTTCTGTATGTACACACAAAGGGAATTTACTGCGGCACACACCAAGCACGGATGGAAAATGGCCTCCAGTGGATGATTTCGCCGCATTTTTACAGCGTTACGGTTTTAAATGAGCTGTTGTGTGTGTGTGTGTGTGTGTGTGTGTGGAGATTGTGCAGCAGGAGTTAAATGCTTGCATGTGCACTTTTGTTCCCCAGAAAAAAATAACACTCACGGCCTCCCGCCCTCCCCGGAACAATTTATCTCCCGTCCAGGTTACAATGAGAGCTTTGTGAGCTCCGGAAATGATGAACCATACAAGGAAAAAAAAAAAAAAGCATCGAAACGAAAGCGATTCAGATGATTGAAAAGGTTGTCCAATATTGTCAGCGATTCCAAAAAGAAATCAGCTTCCTTTAAGGATATGAAAGTATCTTGTACATTGACGGTGGGCGGTAAAACTCTACGCTAGGCGAACCCTAAACACGGCAATGTAAAAATCTGAATTGTATCGGAATTTGTGTATACCACATTCTAATTGAAGTAAATCACGTCACATCAGAATTGATATCAGAGTTTATCGCATTGAATATGACAATAATTGTATAGCATTGGAGCTGGAGCGAAGCAACACTGGTCAACAAATTTTTACTAAATCTAAATCTAATAAAAAAACACAAGTAACCTCTTCTAGATTTTTTTTGTGCTGATTAAGAATCTGCCTTTGGTTTTTCCTCTAGAACATCTGTTTTTTATAATAATAATAATAATTATTATTATTATTAAAATTATAATAAAAATAAAAATAATAAAAATATAATAATAATAAAATAATATAAAACAATATATTTACTAATATTTAAAAATCTGTTTTGCGCAAGCATTTGACAGGTCAAATTTAAAAACCAAAAATGAAAATATCTCAAAAAACTGATCTGCCAGAAAAAGGGTAAAGACATTTTTGAAATCGGCATCAAAAATAGGGACACGTGTCGTCGTCTCTGATTAAAATTTGCTGTTCACCAGTGAAATTGTATCCTACCGGAACTACGGTAAATCGCAATGTATCGAAATTCAAATGAATCTTATAGTGCTGCTTTGCATTTGGCGTGAATCCTATCGGCTCAAATTCGAAATGATTACACGGTAATGACACGGTAAACACCAACATTGTCTTTTTTTTTTTTTTTTTGCCCCACTTCTCCGGTGTCGGAGCTCTCCTGTAAGTGCAGAGAGGACTTTGCGGTGTTATTTACTGCTCCAAATGTCAGCACTGAGCAGTCTGGACATCTGCAAGTCGCTCTCACTTCCACGAAGCATCTCAACAGATCGATGTTGACCAGCGAAGGCGCTAAAAAGCCGCCGCTCGTTTACTCGTCCACGTCAGGAGAAAGGTCACCACGGACGGGATCAATTTATGCTCTTTCTGCACCGGAGCCTCACGGAATTGCCGTCAATGTCGTCCAGATCAACGTCAATTAGCCGGAGACGATTCTTGCAATCGGATCGATGCCAAGCTTAAAGACGTGTCACAATCAAGTAAATGCACACTATTGAGGAAAAACAAACTCAAACATTATTGATTTGATTGAAGAGATGCAAGAGCGTCGAATCGAACCAAATCGTTCCACTTTAAAATATACTGAGGTATGTACAGAACCATTTTTATTCATTAAAATCTTAAATCCCACATTAATAGGTAAATTCTTTCATATTTCTGACCAAAGTAAACAAGAAACTAATTGAAGGTTTGATTCGCAAACTTGGCCGCATCGTACTGAATCGAATCGTAATCCTGCCGAATCAAATGACTCGAGATATGGATCGAATCATGAAGAAATGACAGAGGGTAAAGAAGATATGCCAGAGTAGAATATTGTCGGTCTACGTGTGTTGCATCATTTGTGTTGCAATATCCATTGCTCAAAGTGTTTGAACGCTAAGTGAGATGCTATTCGTTAGCCGTCGTATGCCGTTTTGCATTGTTTGTTAGCATTAAGCTAAGCGGACATTTCCCAAGGCAAAGCTATCTTGTTCTTTTGAAGACATAACGTGCGGTTCTTTCTTTTGTGTGCTTTGGCAGTCAACCACAATACTACAGTGTGTGTGCGTGTGTGTGTGTGCGCGTGCATGCGTGCGTGTTCACATTATCAGTCTCCACACGAGGTTGGGATGTCACCTTTCATTTCCTGTGAAGAGATGACGAGATGTGCAGCAGCTCATGACGGCGCTGAAGCAGTTCCATCATGCAGGAAAGCAAGAGCTCATTTAACGCCCTAACCCTGAGCTTTGTTTGAAACACGACTTTGAAACCCTAACCCAGGGTTGAAATACAAATTTGACATCCAAATTGGCGGCCCCTTCATTCATGACAAAATGAATAAACAAACAAATAAATTGCTGACTTGAAACCCTAATCTAATTAAAAACCCTAA
Source organism: Idiotropiscis lumnitzeri (assembly GCF_059441095.1). Lineage (NCBI taxonomy): Eukaryota > Metazoa > Chordata > Actinopteri > Syngnathiformes > Syngnathidae > Idiotropiscis > Idiotropiscis lumnitzeri. The sequence goes on from NC_142408.1 coordinate 2,051,424, forward strand.
TCTCTCGGTTCAACCTTGACCCACACTTGAAACCCTAATTTCAAAGACTAATTGAAACCACAAACCCAGGCTTGAAATGCAAGTTTGGAATTCTTATTTCAAATCTTGGCATAAAACCCAAACTTGAAACCCTTACTTCTAACATTGGCCTTTGTTAAAAACCCTGACACAGTCTTGACACCCTACTTTGAAAGCCATTCCAGCAGATTGCAATAAGTTTTGGGTGCCTGTTCACTTTTCAACCGTAACAGGTCAGGTTTTCACAGCCCGGAGACCGATTGATCGTCTTTTATCTCGTCCCCACGTCTAGCCAGACCCGCGGGCGTTCGCGTGTTTGCGTTCTGGCCGCTGTCGTCGTCAAATTGGACGAGACGAAAGTTTCCTGCCTGCGGCCCGAAGCGTTTGGCGGTCGCTTCAAATCAATCGCGGAAATCATTCAGGTTGGGGAAAAAAAATAAGCAGCTTTTCCACAGAAACAGACATTAAAGACTTGCAATCGAAATGGAGGGAAAACGTAAAGCTTGACTGCCCCCTGCAGGCTGAACAAAACACTTTGGAGTCGCGACGGCAACTTGAAACCCTAACTCGAAACCCTAATTTCAAATCCTTATTCGGTTTTGAACTTGAACCTTCTTTGAAACCTTAAAACTCTCTTAAAACCCCTACCCAAAACCTTATCGCTGACTTAAAACGCTCATTAAGACAACTAACTGTTGAAAACCTTTTCAAACCCTATTTTGAAACCCTACCCTGGGTCCCTAAATTGGAGACGCTCATACAGATTTGAAAGCCCGATTTCAAAACCAAAACAAGGATTGTTAAAACCTTGAAAGCCTAAACTTATCTCGAAACACTTATTTGAAACCCCAACCCTGCCTTGACGCCCTAAATCAGATTTGAAACACTATTCTTGTCTTAAACCCCCAATTTAATGACTTGAAAGGCAACTTTGAAATTCTAACACTGACTAGAAATCATAATTTGAGACCCTACCCCGAGTTTAAACACCCCATTTGAAAACATAAACCAGGTTTGTTAAACTCTCACTTGAAACCCTAACTCTCTCTTGGAACCCTACTTTAAAACACCGTCTTAAACACCCACACCCGAACATGAAAATAAAATAATAATTTGCAGCACAAACTTTATTTGGCGATCTGAAATTGAAACGTTAAACCTGCCTTAAAACTAACTCTGTCTTAAACCACCGTGACACTTTGAAACCCAAACCTTGTCTTGAAGCCCTAACACATCCAATGGTGTGTCCTTGCAAAACAAACAAATAACCAAAAAGGCAGCTAAGTGAGACGCCGTGTTGCGTGCCGACGCGCTCACCTGCTGCTGCGTCGCTTGCATAATCAACCGGGCAGAAAATGAGCGAATATCGCCTTTAACAGCTTTCAAGGCATTTACAGTAATTAGCTCCTCGTGACGCGTGACGTGTTGCCCTTTTTCTTTTTTTGTCTCCTTGAGCGATGCTGAATACTTCAAAGCTAGAAAACATTCTTTGAAATACCCTGCATTAAAGCCCTACTTTGGAACCCTGACCATGCCGAAAAACCCAAATTTGAAAGGCAGAATTTGAAACCCTAACTCAAAACCTTAACGACCCTGAAAACCTACTTCGAAACACTAAAACTGTCTTGAAACCCTACCTGAAAACCCAAATCTGGTCATGCAATTCTAATTTGAAACCGAACCACCGTAGCCATATCTTGACGCCCTACTTCCAAATTAGAACCTTATCTTACAACCCTCACACAGTCTTAAAAGAAGAATTTAAAACCTGCCCTAAAAACCTTAACACTCCAAAATTTGAAACACAATCAAAATCGTAATCCTGACTACAAACCATATTCTGAAACCCTAATCCCTTGAAAACATACTTCCAAAGCCTAACAACCCTGTCTTGAAACCCTACTTTGAACCCTAATACTGCCTCGAAAGCAGACTTTACAACCCTGATTGAGCTTGGAAACTGAAATTTAAAATCTCAAATTGAAACCTTAACTCTCGCCTTGAAACCGTAATTTAAAATCCTGAATCTAATTTAAAACCCCAATCTTCTCTTAATACCCAACTTTAAAACCCTAACCCTACCATGAAAGATGACCTTGAAACCCTGACCCAGGCTTGAAATCTGAATTGTCTTGAAAGCCTACTTTCCAACACTACCCCAGGCTTAACACCTTACTTTGAAACCCTAACCCTTGGGTCTTGAGACCTTACTTTGTGTGAAAAAGGTGGCAAACATCAGTTTGGTTTGGTGGGGCGGGGTGTAATTTACGAGGTGTGTTATTGTTGGGAAATGAGAACGGAGGAGTAAATTGCCGACGTGCCAGTCAAGCGGCGGCGGCGGCGGCGGCGAGGACAAAGAGTAAACAGAGACGCCGACTGGATGGAGACGGATGGCGGCGGGATGATCTCTGACCGCAGCTGCCGGCACGCTCCCGCCCGCCTGCCGCTTCCTCCGACGTTTTACGGAGAGATTCATAAGGCCGTCCGTCCTGCAGTCAGATGCAATATGTGATATACGGGTCGGGTCGGCCCAAGGCTTGACACGGGGCCGCTTTGCTCAACCATGACAAGGACGGGAGAGGATACCACGGAAAGCAGCGAGATAAATTGGCCGCAAGTGTAGGATGTTTTACTCGGGTAATAAAATTATGTATCGACATGAAAGTCAAATGAAACCCTAACCAAGGCTTGGAACCCTGATTTAAAATCTTAAAACGGTCTTAAAACCCTAATCCTGGCATGAAGACCCTTTACTTATACGCAAACCGTGACTTGAAATCCTGAATCTGTCTTGAAATTCTAACTATAAATCGTAACCCTAATTTAAGGCACAATCTTCAAACCACAATCCATAATGCAATCTTCAAACTTTCACTTGAAACCTTATTTTAATGCCCCAACGCTGACTCTTCAAACCCTAACTTAATCCATACTTTGAGCCTTGCAATCCTAATTCAACACATAACCGTAAATTGAAACCCAACTTTGAAACTTAACCCAGTTATGATACCTTATTTGAAACCCTAACCAAGACTTCAAACCTTAACCCTGACATGAAACCCTACTTTGAAAACCCATATTAACCCCTCGTATTAATTAAAATCATAACCCAGACCTCAAACCCAAACCCTGAATTAAAAACCAAGTCTGAAACCCCAATCCAGCCTTGACACCCTAATTTGGACTCATTTCAAACCTTATTCCTGTCATAAAACCCAAGTCCTAAAACCCTAATCCTGATTGAAACCGAAACCAATCTTGAACATTTGATTTTAAACGTTACCCCATCCTCGCAACCTTAATTTAGAACTCGAACAAGACTTGAAACCTATCTAACGTCAAACTCAACTTTGAACTGCTATCCGAGCCGTGAAACCCTGACTTGAAACCCTACTTTGAAACCCAAACCATGTCTTGCAACCTGGGGGATAAATTATCCGCAGGTGGAGGATGTTTTATTCAGGTAATTGAATTATGTATCGGGATAAAAGGCTTCTCACGAGGCTCCACAATGCAATGTTGAGACTAAAAGGGGCACTTATTTTCGATCAATTATACATTCGGGCTATTTGGGAAAGTGCACATATTTTTGTCACAATTTTCACATTTATAAATCACATGAAAAACGAGCGAATTGGGACTCCAAGTTTGGGAAAAGTCTGAGTTTCACGACGGAAGTTCAGGACGAGTCACATTTTAGTTACCCCGCGAGGCACGACAACAAAAAAATGGTTTGCGTTAAAGTCACGTTTTCATTGGTCGACGGGTTGCTAGGCGGAATTCAAACAACCAACAAGCTCCCAAGAAAAAAATGAACGCATTGCGCTTCATTGGGATTGGAAATTTGACAACTTTTTGAGAGTAGCTTGAATGCTAGCATCATTGTTAGCGCCAAAGTTACAATTCAAGTCTTGAGACCTTACTTTGAAACCTTATTTCATGCTATGAGCCCTACTCCGAAAACCGTAACCCACTCTTGACAACCCAACGCTGACTTTAAGCGCATCTTTGACTTAGCTTCCGATTTGTTAGCGATCGCCAGAAAAGAGCCGACCCCGAAGGATCCTTTAACGAGCCATCGGACGCTCCTTTCGAATCCTGACGCCCGCAATCTCCATTTGACTGCCGCCCCGTCGCGGCTAATCGACTTAAACGGCGCTCGACGGCGCTGGCGTTTCATATTTAGCCGCCGGTTGAGATGAATCGTGCCTTGAAAGCCCGCCTTCGTATAGTTTCCATGATCTAGCGCCGGCGCTCGTGATGCATCCTGACAGGGGAAGTCTTCACCACCTTTGCCAGGTCCTCCTGCGACGTCTTTTTATCAAGATTAAACGGCTTTCCGGCAGCCGCCTCGCAGCCCGCTCGCGGTAATGACTGCATCCATCAGGCTTTACAGTGTCCCGCGTTAATACCCAAACAAATGGACTCGTCTGCGTCTCGCTGCTATCATCTCATCGCAAATATCACACTCCTTGACGCGCCACCAACATCCGACACCCCCGAGGGCGCCGCTCTCGACGACAGGGACCCCGTTTCTTTTGGGTTTTCAGGACGTTTAAGGAGAGGAATTTTCGGTATTTGCCAGCAGCCGTCTGCATTCGGACGCAAAACTTTGGCCACTCGTCTTTGTTAAATGGAATTATTTAGTCACTGCGCATGGAAAAAGCGAGATTCATTTATTGCTCCTGAAGCGAGAAACACAATGGAACTGTGATTAGTTTTGCTTTCTGGATGATTAAGACATCATCAAAAATGCATGGGCAGACCGATTCCATTTTAATAAAGGGCTTGATTTTGAAACTCTTGACGGTTTCTCCACCTGAGAAGGAATGTGAATGAAATTTCAAGCCAACAAATGACTTTTTTTTCATTCTTCTCATGAATGAACTGAGTCTGTCCTTGTGGAGTTGATTTGTGTCATCAAACTTTAACGTCATTCTCCGCTTACGCACAATGACAAAAACTCAAAGCTTTAGCAAGTTGTCCTTTAGTCTTCCATCCGTCTAGTATTTATTTTAAAAAAAAAAAAAAACCTGCGGGTTGATTTGTCTTATTTTTGGCTGTTTAAAAACAAAAATCACAGACTTCTCGTGTTTTTTTTTCGTGGGTCTACTCAAGATACGCAAATTTTATGTTATTGGGGCCTGAACTTTCCAGAAGAAAAAAAAAAATTGTTTTATGGGGATCAATTCAACTTTTCTGTCATGCCTCACCCACACGCATTGACAAAAACTCAATTCTTCGCAATTTAGTCACGCGTCAAAATTTGCAACAATTTGAAAAAGTCTCTTCAACAAATTCCATTCCTCCGTTAAACTTTACACGTACATTTGGCCCAACGCTACCATTAGCGCTAAGGCCAGTGCTACATTCGGGTCCACCCGATCCCATCATGTTGACGCGTGTGCACGCCGGCTGCTGGCTTCTATTAAAGCCATAAGAAATGCAGAGCCATCGTCTGCCGGCACAAAGCTACTCTTTATTATTGATTCTCCCCAACGCGTGATCCATGTTTTCCCATTTACTTGTCACATTTTATATTCAGACACACAATACGGACCTCATAAGAAGGAGGGGGACCCTCTAGGATCTGACGTAAGGGGGCCTTTTGTCTTTACGGCCTTTACGGATGTGTCGCAGGAAGTGATGGATTTATGTACGCAAGAGCGGCGGCAGGGTAGGAGCGAATCTTGTTTGCGCTTGGAAATGGACACACAAAAAAAAAATTTAATATAAATGGTGACTTAAACGCTAAATGGATGACTTCCTATATCTTTTGGCGCATGAGAAATTTTTTGTCGTCAAATTTTACGTCAAAACATTCCGGGTGACGCTACTTTTTTTTTTTTTTTTTTTTTTTTCTAAAATAAATAATAGTGCTTTTAAAGGCATGCTAATGCTTTATTACGCCCGACTTTGTTCTTTCGAGCACATACAAGCAGGCGGGCTCGCATTAGGCTGAGGCAATAAAAGGTCAGCGCGGTCTTGTCAGATAGAACTGTCGGTGTCAAGCTCACAGATGATACCGCGCCCACACGCACGCACACACGCACACGGCATGGTCAGGGATGCGCTGATGGATTGACAGTCTAATTGGATGTAAGCCACACGGCGGTCCCTATTTGGGCCGGGGTGGATGGGGTTCGACCCTGCGAGGCAATCAAGCGTAAAAATGCGAGCCAGAGTGCTCCTCGCTCACGCAAACTCGCGTAGTCAGACGGCCTGCGGAGCGAGACGACGACGATGAGGAAGATGATGGAGATGATGAAGAAACGAGAGGAGTGGGCTGGAGAGGTGATTACGGTGAAGGTTGGAGAGAAGAAGAGAACATGGAGATGAGGAGAGGGCAGCGCGGGGGGGGGTAGTTTGTTGCAGAGATGAATGCAATAAAGTCAGAAAGGGATGTTGATTAGATGCAAAAGCAGTTTTTATATCGCAATAAAATCATGCACTTAGATTGGAAAATCGCACATGCAACATAAATGACGTTGGAACCGACCACATTTGACGGAAAGCTCCATTTCATTGTTTGGAGCTTCGGTACACTAATCGAAAAATCCTCCTTTTTGTGCTGAAATATTTTTTTTTAAAGTAACAATGTTGACGTGCCAAAGGCTACTCTGTATTATGTATAAAAGACAAATAAAGATCAGATTCATCGTGGATGGACAGGTCTGCCTCTCCCCAACATTCGGAACCTCGCCCGGGAGGAAAATGTTGCATTGGGTTATTTGTCGTGATACGTCAATTGCCGTTAGGTGATAAATGAGCGCTATACAATATTTTATTGTCATTTCGTTTAAATGCCATTAAACAATTTCATTTTTTTAATGAACAAATTATTCGGCTGCTCTGTATTAAATATAAAAGTAGCAAATACAGTAAATAAAAAAAAAAGCCTTTTAACCCTCCTTCCTTCCCAAAGAGTTTTTTTTTTTCTGCGAAAAACCCAAGCCCTCTCCTTTTCCGTCCTCAAGCTGCGATGCTGTCAGAACTCGTAAATCCCAAAGACTGTTTTGCGTGTCACCCCGCAAAAGATAGCTTCCCCGTTTCTAAAAGCGCAGATACGTTAAACATGACCAGTGAGACGTTGACATGAAGAGGACACGTCGGGCCGACTGAGAGTGCGGCGGCGGCGGCGGATGTCGCTCTTGCGCCTGCCGTGTTGTCAGGACATCTTCTTAATCCCGGCAAATCCCCGCCGAGCCTCCGTGGTGTGGATTCTATTTTCAAATTTCCTATTAGTTGCTCTTTGTGGATTAAGCACCGCCGTTGACAGGAGAGCGGCCTGCTGCCCGGTTTCGGCCCACCACTCGCCGCGTATAATTGGCTTTTAATGGATTTGAGGTGGACTTGGTGTTGGCAATATGATGAGATCCAAGTCGAGCCGCCCGCTTCTTCCTTTGCCATACAGTAAACCCTCGCTATTGCAAAAGTAGACACGCCCCCGCAAAAATGTTGTTTTTTAACGGAGTTCGATTTGTGTTTCATCATTCACACCAGTTTTGTGCTCCCTTTCGTTTCCCTCCCATATTGGCTTTTGCTCCAAGTTGAAGGCTTGATATCGCCCCCCCCCCCATAAATTTGGGCACTTTCCTGGTCTATGTCGTTAAGATGCTGCTTGTTTGAACTTTGTTCATTGCTATTTCTCCCGACAATTACTAGTGCTTTGTTTATTAGCCTTTATTCCAGTAATTTGTGTATAATTGTTTTCCTACTCATCAGTGGAGCTTTATTTTTATTAGTCTTTTATTTTGTGATTTTGTTCAGGAGATTGTTTTCCTACTCATTAGTAGCGCTACTTGATTTAAAAATTTTGTTTTTTTACTGTATGTTTTTCTTATATTTTAAACTACTCAATAACATTCACCTTACTTCCGCTTAAATCGGCCTTCCAATGTTACATCTAAAATGATCTATACACTCATTTGTGAGCTTAAAGACAGGCTAGCGTTAGCTTCCGATATTATCTTTCCAAAATAGCTAATTTGGATTGTATTAAATTATTATCCTTTTTTTCCTTAATACTAAAATTTTGAGTTGTATGTCATTGTAGTACCTCATTCTGCGTGGATATGTGGAAGATTTGTGCGAAGGAAAACTTTAGCGTCCCACATGAGCTTCTGAAGTTGGCTCCAAATTTAGTTTCCAATGTTAGTTGACCACTTCATCCGCAAAGAGCCTGGCCCGCCTGTCCCACCGCGACCGTAATCTTCCGTCACGGTGCTGTTCACTGTTGTCAAGCCGACGGGCTGTCAGCAGCACAGATACAACATGTCAGGAGTCTCGAGGCCTTACCACCCCGTCGACACTCCCCCACCCGATTCCTATTCCTCCCCCCCTCTCCCTACCAAGTCACTCGACATGCATTTATTTTGATCCCCGTCCTTGTCGTCCATTATTAAGATAAACAAAGCGAGCAGCTCACCTCTCTGCTAAAAATATCCGCATGCAAAAGTTGGTCACGCAACAGACCGCTGGCCGAGAGACCACCCGGGTGCCCAATCCTGTCACTATTGCTACATTCCGAGTGTATGGAACAGGAAATGTTACAGCGGGGAAGCATACAACTTTATATATGGGGTGAATATGTGCAGCTTTTGTACCAAAGATAGAAAAGCGCTACGCAGGTGACAGCCCATTTAAAGGCGATATCGTGATATTGCGATATTGATAATTGCCGCAATATCGTCGTCGTCATGTTGCGATATGGCAAGTGGCACATTTCGGTCAAAATACTTTTCACCTCCTTCCGCCGAATATAACATTGTGAAATATTCTACATGATACTGTTGAGCCAAGAGAAACACGTGACGAAAATGACTTTTTTTCCTTTCTCAATATCAATATAATTTTTTTTAACCAGATTATAAGCTTTTTTATATCGCCAACATCCCCACAATATTGTGATAATTATTTGCATCGTGAAGTTTGGATATCATAACATTCACAATAAATGTGCTAAATTAGAGGAACAATAAATATGATACACATCTGGTACATTAAATACAAAATAAATTCATTATGTTGAAAGGGTAGAGAACATTGAATATTATGCAAATGTGGTCAATCAGAGGCGCATTAAGTTTGATTTAAACGATAACAGTGTCATTTTTTTGGAAGCCGCCAGTCCTGACCGGCAGCATGTGTTCACGCCAGTCGTATTCATTCTTCCGCCGATTTTTGTTTCCCATTGAGAATTGACAAGTTGTCATTGCGAACACGCTTGAGTGTGTAATTGAACACATTACAGTGCGCCAATGAATTAAACAGATATTGTAATGTGCTGTCAGCCTGGTTGGTTAGCAAGTGGAACAGAAAGATGTGCACACACACACACACACACGCACATGCAGTGAAGTAATGGAGGCGCAATCGAAGCTAACAAGGTTGGCGCCCGCCGCAGTCGGATGCTACGGAGCCAATTATCACATTATAATGAGCTGGCCTCCTTGGGATGCGCGCATCCACTCGTTTAGGATGCACTGCCAACACGCCTTTTGTGCTCCAAACGCAAGACGGCGCACATGAAGCTCTAAAATAAACCGCAGCGTTTATTTGCATTTGGAAAGGCATCAAGCAGAGTGCATTTTTATGGAGACAATTAAAGGTAGGGCCTTTAACGGCACTCGCTAATGCGCTGCCTCACGGCTGGACTTAATTAGGATGTCTTTTTACTCGACTTTATGGATGCATTTAGTCATCAGGCGCGCGTAAATATGTTTTAATGTGGTCCTGGATTTATCCGAACGGCGCTTTCGCACAGAGACCGGCAAAGTGGGGCATGTGTGAGTGGGACGATTTCACACAGATTGTCTGACGTGACGTAAAAATAGTGCCTCTGTTTTTTTTTTTTTTTACTAACTTGAATTGAGTAAAACTTATCCGTCCATCCATCCATTTTTTATACCGCTTATTCTCATTAAGTACATAACATAACCTGGGGTGGGCCATACCGCACGTTTTTTCCCACGCTCACATTCCGATGTAATAACAGTGTAATGACTCGTTCATTGCGCACGTAAGTTTTTCTTGCTTTCGAGCTGTTCGAGACTCATCGGGATGACGCTGGGCAGTGGCGGGTGCCGTGGGAACAAGCAAGCGAGTTTCGATACCCCTGAAAAGTTTTTTTTTTTTTGTCGACGGTTTGGGAGCGCAGAGCACTGACCATGAAGGTGTTATTCCACAGGACAGGATATGTCTTGACAGTCGGATTATTTGATCATGCAAAGTGATTATTCCCACCGGCAGACACGGTTTATACTCATTTGCATATTTATGTCGGGGAGTGGAGAGGGAGGCGTATGGTACTCCAACATTTCTGCAATAATTGAGATACACGATGTGTGTGTGTGTGTGTGTGTGTGTGCTCCATTTTTGGGATTTGGCCGCATTTGGCACTTGCAGACAAACGAACATTCACATTCACATTCAAACCACAAGCCTGATAATGATCAAGATGGTTTGAAAAAGGTGTGCTGAAGTAGCGGAACATCTGCAGCATGCATGCTTGGATCGTGGCCCTCGAGGACAGGCGTTTTGACAGTTTTGATTGAGCGTCTTCAATGAACCCAAGATGACTTTTAGTGAGAGAAGCGGGATCAAATCTGGACTGGGAGCCAATCAATCACATGGCAGATGATCGTTGTGATAAAAATGCATCCAATTTATACAGCGCTTTTCTACACACCAGGACGCTCAAAACATCTAGATAAAATAAATAAATAAATAAAAAATAAAAAATGCAAATCGATGGGCAAAATACCCAAAACAGAATTTTGTGCCTTGCTAATCACTTGATCACAATTCTATTTAAAAAAAAATATATATATATTTTTTTTCATGGTTTAAAGTTGGAAAAAACAAACTTTTTTCCCCATTTTCCATCTGGCACACCCCCTGCAGGGCGCACCAGTTTACTAATCTTTTACATTATGTATCTTGAATCTCGCCCCCCCCCTCTTATTTTCAGTTGTTGGCGTTTCTTGTTTTTCTGAGGCATCTTTTTGATGCTCGTCTCTTCGTCTTCGACTCGTCACCCGTTTGATCGTCTTTCACGTCGCCTTTACTTTGTTATTCTTGCGTTCGGGACTTTTTATTTTTATTTTTTATCCCCCTCGCAAGCATCTAAACTTGACAGATTTGTCACTCGTGTTCTCTTTCATATTTGAATGTTTTCTTGTGACTGCGCATCGACTTGAACCAAAGAGATTTGACAATGAAACGGCGTCGACTCGTAAGCGCGCGTCTCGGCTAATGGTGCGAATGTTTTCAACGTTTAGCGTCTCCTTCGAGTGCAGGCCGCATCTCTCGGGTTTTGACTCGAAGCGTAATTAGCGTGGCGGGATTAAACGAGGACGGAGCGGAGGCACGGGGCACGTTTTGAGAAATGCGAATGAGACGCTCTTCTGTGATAAGCGATCTATGCAAATGAGAGTATGTCCGACAAATCTCAGATAAGCAAACGGCAGTCTTCAAAGTCAAAGACGATAAATCAGCAACACCCGCCCAAAGCACAACACTTCCCGATTTCTAGCAGACATCGCTATATCCTTCATGTCGCAGCTAGCGCGGTCACGGCGCTAACGTTAGCGTCAAACGTGCTAACGACGAGTGGGCTAAGTTTGTTCGTTTTTTTAGAGCTTCAAAGAACAGTAAACACCCTCCATCTCGGTTAGGTTTCACGTTTTTTTGGTTTATTTGAATATGAAATATATCGTGTATATTTGAAAGGAATATCAACTCTAAGATGGAGCGGTATCCTCGAACATGTTTGTTTCATCTACTGTTATTGCGCCTGTGCGTTTTTCAACGTGTTTGAATTATTTTTATCAACAAGAAAGTGGGGGGTTTACTGTATCTCTGAATTGATTGCTTCAATTATGTCCCAAAGGTAGTTGTGCCTTTATATAAGCCGGTGTCTGTCTTTGTTACGTCTTTATGTGCCTTTTCTTTCTTTCATTGATGTTTAAGAATCGTCTCAGGCCTTTTTTGAAGGGAGTTGCGAATGCATTCTGCGGCTCTGTTTACGCCCGATGTTGAACTCATTCCGTGCATGCCGTTTTCAAAGCCGAGTGCCTCATATTGCCGGCCGTCTAAGAGCATTTGGAGTGCCCTTTCAAGACCGACAAAATATTGGGTTTTGTTACACTATAAGTGCCGAATCTACGAAAAGTGGGAGTTGACTTGTTTATGGTTTCATCCATTCTTAAGTCATCAGCAGTCAGTCATGGGTTGGTTTGAAAGAAAAACTAAAGATTAGAACGAAAAAGCAAAGACATTTTTGGGGAAAACGAAAGATGAAGCAGCACAGGTACATTGATGCTGACGCTTTATTTTTTTAAATATTAATTTTTAACATTTGAGACGTAGTTTAAATGTCCATTTGTCTTGCAGTCAGTTCATAAGTCAGTCATCAGTTTTTCATAATAATAATAAAAATAATAATAATAAAATACCAAATAAAAATAATTTAAAAAAATAAATAATAATAATAATAACAGTGTGTGTGTCCCCTTGAAATTTAAAATGGATTTATATATATATATATATATATATATATATATAACACAAAATGCGCCTGAGCCTTTGTCGGCGGTGCAAAAGTGTCGATGACCTTTCCAGTGTTTCTCTAATATTCGATCTGACTTACTGTTTTTTTATTCGCTGATCTTAGAGCAGCTTTGCAAAGTCTTTGCGTCCGCTGTTTTTTTTTTCCCAGCCCAAATGGATCCATTCATCACAAACGTTCACTTGACATCACAGAACATTTTTTCCATTGGCACAAATTGTTAGTAGTAGCAGCAGCTTAAAGAAAGAAAAAAAAAGAAAACAGTTATTTTTTCAGCCCCCTTCAACACATTTTCTCTCTCTGGAGTGCGCCGGCTGATACGGGATGGCATCCTTTCATATTCCTCGAGGTTGTCCATCATGCACGTCCCTGCGGCGGCACTAATGCACTCCTGCCAGCCTGTGCCCACAAAGATGCGACGTGATGAATGACTCGTTTGTTAGCGAGCGCATTAGCGATCCCCGCAGTGGACGCTTAATTGATCTCTCATCAATGCTCACGTTCATTGTTATGCTTTCAACTTTTAATTAGGATATGTGAAAATCGCTTTGTTTCTTTGCTAAATAAATAGAGAAAAACCCAAAACATTTGGCTTGCCTATGCCGGCTGAATTTTTGGGAGGACAATTCAACCCCCAAGGCCAGTTTTACATAGCGACATGAAATTCGGGAGGCATCTCAATCATGATTAGAACTTCCAAAAATCTCGAGAAGCCATGCCGGAAAAGTTTGGACCCAAAATTGTTTTTCGAGCGCAAGTTACGAAAAATTTCTCACCACAAAACAGTTTATGAACAAGCGAACTCCGAAAAGATCAGATCTTGACCAAATGTCTTTGCGCCATTACGTAGGCGACTCATAAGCAGTCCCAGCTGGCAGAAATAATTGCGGCAGTAACTCGGGTAACCGTTTGAACTTTGTATTAATGTTCAATCTTCACTTTTCCTCCTCTGTGTTTTCCTTCCGAACCATAAAGCACAATCCTCGTGAATCGTTCACTGACGTCCTTTTAGCCGTTTTGACTTTAATCACTGGAGGAGGCTGCGCCGCACGCCATGGTTATTAGCATATGATTATTAGTGCTGGACAATTGGCCTCAAAGATGTTCCTAATGAAAGACTCGCTGGGATCTCATTAGCTTTTGCGCTCCGAGGGATTAGCTTGTGATCAGTGGCGCTAACAAGACTAACATTAAAAGGCGAAAGAGACACGGGAGTAACCTTTCGCTGCAGCTTTCCTACCAATGAATAACAAGAACGTGTTTGATGACAAGCGTTCCTCACACAGACGCCCCGCCCCCTCACCCCGTCCCCCCACCTCCTCCCCACCGCCGTTCACCTGCCGATGGCATTTGTTTGCGCCTGACAGGAGCATCCATCAAAAAATGTAATTTCATTTCTTTTCAGCTGTTGATAAAGTTGCTGACTCGTGCCAGTCCCAACAAACAACCCCGCCCCCCCAACACCCCAACCCCCCACCCGCACCCCCTTGCAGGATCAATAGCTGTTTATACAAACAGTACCGCAAAAAAAGCCTCACGCCTCCAAGGGCGGCGGCGGCGGCGGCTGGCCTGCCGTTTAGCAATGAAGCATATAAAACCGGCGCGGGCGCACCTGGGCGACAGTCGAGGTTATTACATGCGCCGACTACACTGTAATTGTTTACACACAAATCCAATTACTCTTGCGTTGGCCAGCGATATACACCGCTAGTACATGAAATAAATTGAATGGACTCCCATTTGATTTTGTTGCGGTACAATGTTTTTCTTGGATAATTGTCTTTTTTTTTTAAATATTTCATTTATTTGTGCGTTTTAGAAGAAGTGAAGGGTGAGTTTGCAAGATTTGAATGTAGCCTCGCTTCACTCCACCCCCGACAAGGCTTTGTCCAAAGCCACGCCCCTCAAAGGTGCAGACCAAAAAAAGTGATCTTACATTGCCAGCGTGACTCGTTCATGATGGAGTGTCGCCGAACACAAAGCGCAGGATTTTCGTAGGAAAACGCCGTCGGATCCTGATTTTTGATGACCAACATCGGTTCAAACGTGCTTGCGCAATTACGTTGCATTTTTTTTTTATCACTAAAGTCGTATTATTCAAGACGCCCAGTTTGCAGATTTATTTTTTCCCAAAACAAATTGGCATAATCAGAGAACGTCATTATATAGTCAGACATCTTTCATCCAAATCTGAAAAGTGTATTTTGTTTATTTTATTTTTTTTTGCAAAATAAACATCTATTGAAAATGAAGTCATGCATCTCCAAGGGTGGCCCGCCTGTCATTTAGCGATGAAGCAACCGGGGCGACCGTCGAGGTTATTATATGTTACTACACTGTGATTGCACATAAAGGCAATTACACTTGCTTTGGCTCACGAAAACACCGGCCGCACTGTAAAAGTAAATTGAATGGACTTGTACTCAATTGTGTTGCTGTACGACACTGCGACACGTGTACCAGCAAGGGGGGGGGGGGGGGGCATGTTGGAAGCGGCAACGCCTCAGTGACTCCTCAGCAGCGCCGGCAAGAACGAGCTACAAATGTAATGCATTTTCTGGAACTATGTTGTTGGAGAGTAGAAAGTCACAAAGGTGTATCACGTCAAAAAAAAAAATTATTTGAGAAAAAAAAAATACTACAACTTATAAAGTCGGAATACGAATAAAAGCGTATTATGAGAATAACATATTTCTTACAAGAAAACTTTTCCCTCCACACAGACTGTTTCCAGATAAAATAAAAAGTCATAACCTGAAGACAATAAAGGTGCAATAACAAAGAATGTCAGAGTTTTTTATCATGAAAGGAAATTGGAAAATATTATGAGAATAGTCGTATTTTTTAATTAAGTCTTTTTTTGTGGAGGGAAAAAAAAAGTAATTTACTCGACTGAAACCAGAGTTTTTGAACGTCATAATTGTACAAGAATAGTGTCTGATTTCGCTCAAGACATAAAGCAATAATCTTACTATCATAATATTGTATTTATATATCAGATAAAAAGTCAGAATATTATAAAAATGAGGTCAATTTTATGGAGAAAAACAAGTAAATGTGCGCATTTAATCGGTTTTGCAAAATCATCACTTTTCGTCCACTGCATTTCAAAATGTGGAGTAAAGTGCAATCGAGTGTCGCAAATCAAGCCGACCGTTTATGTGGCAAAATTACGGTGAAGGGAATTTTCCAAACATTAGGCCGCAAAACCTCATTTTACAATTTGTCCTGCTGCCACGCATATACTACACATATTTCTAATCCTAAAAACAAAATCGCACATCGTAAATCCAAAACCCCAAACTTCAACTCAAAACCAATCCAAAAACCAACCTCAACTCAAAACGTAACCATAATTCAAAACCCAAAACCCTGACCTAAAACCTTAAAACAAACTCCAACCACAAGCTTAAAAACCAAAACCTCGAATCCCATTTTGAACAAGGAAAATATTCACCAAAAATAACAATAAAATACAACTCACACCATGTTTTCGGTAAAGTAAACTTTTGCCAAACATCAACAACGCGAACCCTGGAGCAACGAGAGGAAGAGGAGGCGTGATGAACTGCGAGGTCTCGTGCAGGTGGGATTGTTGTTTCTTTTTTTTTTTTCCCATCTGGAACTTTTCCGGAAAAAGAGAAGAAACACGAGTGGGTGGAAAGTCAAAGCGCGGGGTGAAATGTGCATTTAAATAAGAATACATCAACATACATTACTTGAATATGGAGGAATAAAGTCCACAACACAAGACTTCTTGGCATTTTTTTTTTAAATTGGATTTAAGTTTTTTTTTCCTTCAATTTCATTGTTTTATCTGATCGACACAAACATCAAACTGGAAGTAGTGTGCATTTTTTTTTTGTCCAATCAGAATTCAGCTTCGATGCTTTGCCATGTCATGTAATCTGCCTAAGGCCTTCAGAATCACGAACACACTATAAACAATGGCAGCTTTTTTTTTTTAACGAATCACATTTCATATTCTCTAAAAAAATTTTTATTGACGACATTTGTTCAGAGCATTAACAATTCTAAACAAAATGGGTACTAAGCCTGCCGAGTTGAGTAATGGCGTCTGATTTTTTGTAGTATTCAAGAAATGTCGGCGAGACCCTGAGCTCAACACAAAAAAACACATCCCGTCTCGTCTGCTGTTTTTCTCGGAATTGGCTGTTCTGGTCGCCATCCTATATTTTTTGAGCAGGTTTTGAAAAAGACATGCCTGGGACTAAGTGACAGGATATCTTTTTCTTTCACTTTTTGTCACTTCAGAATTACAATTCACCGAAAACTGTCATCAGTCTGAGCCATGGTAGCCAATAAGCACACACATAAAAACACAAAACACAAAGAGCAACGACAGTGAAAAAAAAATGGGGTGCTGCACTCACATTTGACTTTGATTTCAAGAAAGAGGCCGCAAAATATTATCCTGCGGGCTGCGAATGGCCCCCGGGCCTCAAGTTTAAGACATTTTCTGTCAGGCATCCAAACCTGTGATGAGAGATGACGTTTATTTCTCGGTAAAGGCCACTCTTCCACAAGAGGACAGGCTGAAAAATGTCTCATCAGGATGTGGGAAATGAGGGGGGGGGGGGAATATCAAATAAGAATTTGAAGTGTGACCAAGGCAGGAGAAAGTATTTCAAGTTGCATTTGAACTTCCTCGTGGCTTCATGCTGAATTTTGCTGTCCATTAGCGAATGGCATATTGGGCCTGTTGCAAAGAAAGAAAAAAAAAAGATCAAGAGATTAAAGTCTTATCTCAATTAAGTCGCATGAGGAAAAAAAAAAAGTTTCTTATTTGCTCACACTTTGTGATGAAAACGTGTTGTTGTTTCACGGGTTTCATATAAAAAGTAAAAATGAAGTTAATATTTGAAAGCTTAAAATGGCCGCTTTGAACCAACGGCAGACTTTCTGTATCTTTTTGACCATTGTTTTTTGAGATTTTTTTGTGGGTATACTCATGAGAGACACAAAATTTCACGTTGAAAAGTGAAACTGGCTTTGGGGACTGAATTTTCAATATGATGATATGAAAGTTTTTAGTGCGGGAAAGTCCTAAAAAAAAAAAAAAAGTTCATTTATTCTTCCGAAGAATAAATCCTAATTGGCAACAGAGCAGAGCTTGTGTCAGTTTTCCGCGTTGCTTAGTAGTGGTCGCCGCACTCGTGCGTTAACAACAGAGAAGCGCCGCATGGAAGACGAAACGAGTACGCCATTCATAAAACATGAAGGCTTCTTCTTCTTCTTTGCTTTTTTTTTTTTTTTAATTATTGAACACGCTCGCGGCTTGGCGGGAAGCCTCAAGGGAAGCGTTCGTGGACGACAATAAAAGCAACGAAGAGATTTTCTTGGTCTTCTGCGAGTCCTCGCTGAGTCAAACCTCATGTAGTCTGCGGGGGATTGAACATACAAGATGTCCTTTTTTTTTTTTTTTTTTTACATTTAAGAGCACTTGTTTTGTCTGAAAATCTTTTAGATGGATGGATGGTGATTGTTTGGCGGAGATGGCAAAAAAATTGGTGTGCAACTCCAAAATGTGTGTTTACATCTAACGATTATTTTCATAATCGGTTAATCCGTCAATTAATTTTTCGATATGAGTAAATCAGCCTCCATTTTGGTTTCCATTTTGGCAGAATTGTTTTTTGTACAGTTAATAACTATTTTGGTCTCGTTCACATTTATATTGAGTGCAATTCCGCAGTTGACTACTAGATGGCGGTACACTTGTTTAGTTTGAGATGGTGTCAATTTGATCGAAGAATGAAACAGGAAGTAGTTTAGCACATCTTAGTTTTGGTTGAAAATGACTCAACATTCCCTGCTGTAATCCTGCTTTTTTCACCTACGGAAAACGACAACTACAGATTTATTTTAAAATGAACACCTTTGAGGATGATATTAAATGTATAGTGTGAGATGATAAATTACGGTTACGAAAACATGCAATTTGTTTACAATAAACACACGGGAATCGGGATTAATAATAAATTGGAAAAAAGTGCCGTACGGATGATTACTCATTTAATAGTTAAAAATTCTACAAAAAACATACATAACATATAGAATAACAACTCAAACCAACTTTTCCCTTCATTTGTATTGTCCAACGTCATTTTAAATGTAATAAAAAATCGCATTAGATTGAGGCAAAAAAAAATAATAAAGTAATATAGTGGAATATCGCTCATGCAGTTTTTCTCATGTCATGCAGCGTTGATGACGGCCGTGACCGAACGGAACGCCGAGGCGGTGGCGGGCGGCCCACTTTTGCCCACTTATGAGAGCGAGCAAAATAGAACGCTTGATTACCCTCGACGGCAACGAGGCTCTCGTGGTCAAATATAGAAGGACGCCAATTACCACGTGAAGTGGCGACACCCTGGCGGTCGAGCCTTTGGAACATTTCAAGCCGCTCGTGTTATTACGGCGGCGAACCCGAGTGGAATGAGCGTCAAATCACTTTGGCGTCAAATCACTGTCAGAATAGGATCAGCGATAGGCAGTGTGACAGGAAATGTGGCACACACATTTTTGATCATGTCACACCTGGTAAGGTAACGATTTACGTGAGCTGCGTGGATTTGTCACCACTTCAAATGATTCGGAACAGATGTGACGTCACTGAGCAGTTTTTTTTTTACTGATAAACGTGTGACAAGAATTTAGTACAAGATCAAGTAAAAAAAAAAAAAAGGTTCCAATTTGTTTGGAGGAAAGATTTTAAGTGCTTCAAACAAGAATTTGATTTTTATTATTATTATTATTTGAAGGAAAAACACGTTTTGTTTAGCCTTTATTTAAGTCATATGTACATCTTTAAATTACATGTCCATTTTGACGTTACAGTTTCAATTATGCTTTTTAAATTTTTAAAATAAAAAATGAATAAAAAAATGAATAAAATAAAAAAATAAAATTATATATATATATATATATATATATATATATATATATGAATTTTTCAAATTAAAACTAGATTTTCAAAACATTTTTTGGTTTCTTTTTTTATTTTAAATAGTTCCAAAATGTATTTTTTTTCACAAATCTTTGAAAAATATAAACTCTCCTCCATTTAAGAGCTTTATTAACCTTTGCTCATGTTGGGTGGGTTAAGCGTAGTCTTATAGTTACCTTTACTTCAACACTATTTATTTATTTTTTTAACAACCGTATTGGTGACAGTTGAGACGTTAGACAAGCCACGGTGCATTATTGGCCACCTTTGGACAGAAGGCGACTAATAATTAGCTTTGATTGAATTTCTATAATGAACATAAGCACTGTTGCCAGACTCGAGAGAAAGTAATGATCGTCATGTGAATGTGCATTTCCTTTCTTATATGTCTCCTCGGCCACGCATAAAAACATGATGGTGATGGCTGCTTTTATTCAAGCACTAAACGCTCCCTGGAGGAGGCGGCGGCGCATCGATGCTTTCCCACCGCCTGATGAATGAAAACACTCAGGCAACGAAAAGCCTCCAACAAGACACGGATGGGTGACTTGCCAAATGAAAAGTCGGATTTATTCAATGAAAATGCGGAACAAAGACGTATTTTTAAGAAAAATAAGTTATTTTAGCAGAAGGCTAAAGTCGATTTTTTTTTTTCTCGTGAAGTTATTTGAAGAAAATAGTGCAATATGCAATGTTTATCGACTGAAAGAAAGTTTGTTACAAGGTTCAACAATACATGAATTAAGTCTGTGGGACTAAGAATTTTAAAATTAAGCGAAAGGTTCCATTTTTATTTTTTTAAGACAGGCAGATTTTTGCAATACTTCGACAAAGTAACATTTAATTGGCTGGTTATTATAAAAATAAAAAATGGAAACAAATATGGGCTAAAAAGCATTTCTTTAGGTAAGGGGACTTTAATATTAATACATTAATTTTTTGGAAGTTGCATTTCATCAGACAGAATATATATATACATTTATATGTAGTGCATTTTACTAAAAAAAAAAAAAAATAAATCGCAGTATTAGGGGACTAAAGTCAACCCTTCAAGAAGCCATGAAGCCTAACGGCAGGTGGCGGCAGACACTGTTTTTTTTATTTTTTTTTTTATTTTTTGCAGGCAAGCATATGCATCAACACCTGTCCAACTGCGTCGCCATGACAATGCATCAAACAAATGAAAGCCACTGGAATTGGAAACATTGCCTTTTATCCCACCGAGTGTTGGGCCAACGAGCGGTCAACAAAAATATAAGCAAACACACAAACACACACACACACACATTTGGTTTGTTGGGGTGGCGGTCGTTTGGACCTCAAAGCGCATTCAGTTCTTTGATAGCAAAATGTAATTACGTGTTGGGCGTCTGCGATGTGTTTCATGTGTTTGTTCCCCCACCGCGCTGACACTCCAATTACCGGCAAAACTTTGCGGGAAAAACCTCAAACGCCTAAGAGCTAATTCCTCGCGCTCACTTTTTTTTTTTCCTTCTTCTTCTTCTCCGCCACAGTCGCCTCATTTCAACATTTTGATGGGCGACATCGCTCTTCAACTTCACAGGCGCTTCCAGCTCCATTAGAGCCACAACACTTCGCTTCTTCTGTAAGTGGCACGCTTCCTTTTTTTTTTCCCTCCAGCTAACTGAACGGTTATAAAAAAAAAAAAAAAAAAGAAACCAACCTGAAGTTGTTTTTAGCATCTTGTTTACACGCAAGTGCTGGATGTCAACAAGGTTGTGCTATCTGTCAAGAAAGTTTTTTTTTTTTTCCAGCTGTGAATAATGAGCGTTGCATTATACGTTGCTAGCACAAGACGGAAATAAAAGACTTGTGCTAATATCGTGATTAACTTTAAAAGACATTCAATTGCTATTTTGGGAGCGGAATAATAAATTAGGAGAGAGGCAAAGAAAAAAGTGCTAATATGACCATTGGAAGGTTGTTATTTTCCAAAAAAAAGAAATCTAATGAGAATAATGCCATCAATTTTGTAGAAAAAACAAGTTGCAAATCAATTAAGTGATATAGTTCAATGAAAAAAAAAGTCAAGTCAGAAACAAAACATAAAAAAAATTTGAAAATCATATTGTTCTAAGAAAAAGAAACGAAAATTGAGCTTCTAAAGTAGCAATATTACGAGATAAATTCTAAATTTACAAGAAGAAAATACACACGGAAAAGGTATCATAATATAACGAATAGTAGAACATCAGAAATTGAACGCACTCAATTTAAAGTCATATTTCTTTGGGAAAAAAAGTGATAAAATTCTGAAAAGATACTAGCAATTTTCCCAGTAAAAAAAAAAAAAAAAAGAGTCAAAATAGTAAATAGTAGCTGTATTGTTTAGCTTGAACGCAGCAGCAGAAGAAAGCGAGTTGTTCTTTTTCTGCGTGGAGAATGAGGACAAGCGCGCCAAGAGAGGCAAGTTGCGACCTTTGACCTGACACTTTTCAAAATAAAACACGGCTGGAAGGAAACAAGCGAGCTGAGAGGCGTTGAGGGGCCGCAGGTGAAACGCCTCCGGGAAGAAGCTAGCCAAGGCGAGGGTCAGATGAACGACGCAGATCAAAGCGGAACCATTCCCCCCAGCGATGACATTTCCCAGCCAACTCGAACTCACCACCTCCACAACATCTGAAGCCAACAAGCCTTTTATGTGCGCGGGCGCTAATAACATCACAACACTACAAAAGTTAGAATATTAAGAGAATAAAGACACATTTGCGCCTGATAAGAATTCAGTATTTGAAAGAAAAGTGAAATATTACAAAAATAAAAAAAAAAGTAGCAATATTCCCAAAACAAAGGGTTATGTTATGAGAAAAAAAGGCATTTTACGAGAACCAAGTTGTTTTTTTTATTAAAAAGTTTCAATTTTATGAACAACCATCATGCAAAAAAAAAAAGTTCAGTCACCCAATTTGTTATTATTATTGCTGTAAAATCAATATAACTTTTTAAGTTGTTTTGTGCAAAAAAATAAAATTCGTGATTGTTATGTATTAAACCACCATTTTGGGTTGTTCTGTGAAAAAAAACAAACAACAAAAAAACGTAAGCTAGGCCACTGCTACTTGCAATTTGACTCAATTACTTCCTTGAGTCTAAAAAAAAAAAAAAAAAAATTGAGGGGTTGTTTTGTGCAACATATTGACCCAAGCAACCGTCAGTGCTCTTTTTGGACCCATAATTGGTTTCATTTTTTTATCCAATTGTTTTCAAAGTCAAGTGACAGTTCTGTCAGTCCACACACACAAAACAGTCGCCATCCATCCTCCCCTCCCCAAATGCCTCAAAGCTTTGATCCTGATCCCCCCCACCCTTCCTCCCCCACCCCCACCCCGCCACATTTCACTCCGCCGTCCTTGCGTACCACAGCAGTCTTCCTTTAAAAACCTTTAGCCGCTGCTTGTCAAATGAGGGCTGGCCCAACGGGATGCCGATTCCCTCATCTCAAACCGAGACACCCCGACTCCCTGCGCGCCACCCCGACGTCCTTTTGCTGCATGAAAAGGTAAAAGGTGACTCGCTTTGATGAAGCGTACCTCCCCCCCCATCCCTGCTCCACCTGCCGCGGTGGCGCCCGGTAGCAAACACGCGGTGCGATGGTGGCAAACACGGGGGGCTTCATTAGCACACCACAGAGGATCAAACCTGAAATTTCACATTTCACATTCAAGCGCCTATGTTTGATCATCCGTCTTTTTAAAATATTTAAATACATTTTTGATGGCCGAAAACAAGAAAGAATGTGTGATCCTCATGCTGCTTTCATCTCGGTATGGGCCACGACTTCATGGCTCCTTGTGGTGGCGCTCTTTAAATATCAGTATTGGAGAGAGGACCAGTTAGCAACATGGTAAAAATACTAAAAAAAGCTAATCAAAAATAATATCAAAATGAACCAATATCAAGGTCAAATGTATTTTTTAATATTTTTTTTATTATTATACAACAACTTTTTTTGGTTTTGTTTTGTGGGTAATTTATTTCACGCAACTTTTGGGATTAAAACAAATAACTCAAAAAGTCCCAGCTGTTTTTAGTAGTAAGTGTGATGTAAAATTAGCATCTTGCTAACTCTACGCCTTTTTCCAAAATGTTATAAATTTGACTAAAATTGGATTGTTTTGTTAAAAAAAATTTTTTAAAAATTAATAAATTAATTAAAAAAAACAATGCCAAAAATGGTGTTGTTTCATGGGTTATTCATTGACCCCAACGTTTTGGGTTAAAATGAATAACCCAAAAAGCTGAGTCAATCCCTTTTTTGACCCCACGTGGGTTATTTTTGACCCAACTATTTTTTGGGTGTGTGCTGAGGGGATGCAAACGTGGGTGGCAAACCAACTTTTCTTTTCCTGGAACACAATCGAGGCCAACTAAAGACCAGTTTACACCCAAAACGCGGCAGACAGTGAAATAGTTTGAAAGTGAACCATTTCCTCAGATTGCAAAAGCAACAAAAGAGACGAAAGACGCAAAGGAGGCGTGACCAATGATGAAAAGGAATGTCTAATGACTTTGCCGCGTGGCTCCCGTAACACACACGCTGCAAGGAGAAGGTTGGGGGGGAGGGGTTCTTTGGGGGGGGGGGGGGTAAAGCGGCGAAGCGAGGAAGGATCCAGTTGGCCGGGAAAAGAGCTGAAAAGCCGGAGGGGACGGATGAGAGATGAGCTGGGCCGCCGCGACGCGCCAGACGCTCGCACCTCAGCCAGTCTTTGACGAGTCCTCGCATTTTGCACACTCGACACAAGCAGCGCAACAACAACAACGGGAACGTCAAGGGTGCGTCAATAAAAGATCGAAACGCAACAAATGACGATGAAGAGCCTCCAGCACAAACGTCACATGCCTACTATGTTGCGTTTCTACGACAACAGGCCGGGTAAACAACCTCGGCTACAATCCATTTTCCAAAGTATGGTTTCAAAAGAAGGGGTGCGGCTGCGAAAAATAGGTTACAAATTAGGGTTTCAAGCCAAGGTTAAGGTTTTAAATTATACGTAGACTTTCAAGTTAGTGTGCTTTGCTCAGGTTAGGGTTTTAAAATAGGGTTTTAATTTTGGGTTAGGGTTTCAAATTTGAGGAGCAAATTAGGGGTTCTGGCCTGAGTTAGGATTTCAAATTAGTATTTCAAGCCTCGGATGGGATTTCAAGTTAGGGTTTGAAATCGGGATTTAAAGATAAGATTAGGTTTACAAATAAGAGTCTGGGTTCCAAATGAGGGTTTCAAGCTTGAGTTAGGGTTTTGTAGGGCTTTAAAACAGAGTAAGGATTTCAAAGGAGCCCTTTCAGGGTTTTTTTTTTTTTTTTTTAATTAGGGTATCAAGGTGAAGCCTGGTGAGGCTTTCAAAGTCAGGTTTCAAATAGTGTTGTGATGGTATTCAACTGTTGCGTCGTGGCCTTTCCAAATGACCTGAATGATGAGTGTGCTCCATATCCGCTGGCTGCCATGGAAACAGGAGTTCAGAACACCGCCTCCTTTGCGCTCCCCTGCGTGTCCCGATACTTTTGTCCCAGCGGAGTGGCTCATTTTCACATTCCGCCAGTGCGCCGGGTGTCATGTGTCTCAAGTACTTAGCGCAGGAAAGCTTATCTTATTGATTCCATTCAAGATGGTCACATGACATTAAACGCGACATGCATGCTGGCGCCGGATGTGTGCCTTTAAGGGGCGTGGCCTACAACCTTGGAGCGTCCACCAATCTACGCATAAAACAGAAAATGGAACCCCTCTAAGGCTGGAGGAGAGCCAAGTCCTCTTTTCACTCGTGCGCAGTCCTTACATTTATGGACAAGAAAAGTCAGGGTTTTAAATTAAGGTTTCAAGACAAGGTTGGGTTTTTAAAATGAGGGTTTCAAGTGGCCCAAGGTAGTGTTTCAAGATTTCAAATGAGTTGAAGTCGGTGTTGGGCTTTCCAATTAAACTTGGGTTATGTTTGTTTCAAGTAAAGGTTTGGGAAACAAAGTGCTTCGGGTTTCAAATTATGATTTTAAAATAAGGTTGCGGAGGGTTTGAAATTAGGGATTCAAACATAGGTCAGGGTTTAAAATTAAAATTCCAAGTCAGAATTAAGCTTTTAAATCAGAGTTAAGGTTCCAACAACATCAGTTCGAAGACAAAGTTAGGGTTTCAAGTTATGGTTTCACATTCTGGTTTCAAGGTTTGGTTAGGGTTTCAAAATAGGATTTCAAGCCTGCCAAGGCAGTGATAGGGTTTCAAATCTGTGCACTCTGAAACAAAAAAAGTTTCAAATTTTTCGTTGAATAATTCAAGAGGTACAACCGATGAAGTTGGAAGTGTGCAGTCAACAAGCACCAAATTGGTCGGGACGGCCTCCATTTGAAATGGGCCTTTGATCGAGACACCCAGATGCAAACAGGAAGCGACGTGGCGCTCATAATCAATAGGAGACGCTTTAATGGCTTCTGATAGCGCCGACCCGTGCAGAGCGCTGCTGTTAATAAGACTTTTTTTTTTTTTTAAATCCGGGCCGCCGTCGGACTAGAGCGCCGCATGCAAACGAGGATTAGCCTTACGCCGTATCATAATAACGGCGTCCATTTTAATTCAGCGCGTGTTCGTCGGGCGCTGACATTTCAATTTGGGCGTCCTGTCAGGCTGACAATGGCGAGCGGCGGGCCGCTGCGGATGTCGCCCCCGCCGTCGCCTTGGCAAATCGACTGAGGAGAGTTCTGCGGACCTTCAAGAGTCGTTCAGCCTGGAGTGCTGACGTCTTATAGCGCGGCGCTCGACTTGATGAATAAAACACGACGACGGTGCTGGCCAATGTTTGCTGGTGTTGCCGTGGCGACGGCCTTCACCTGCCTCAAAGTGTGCAACATCGACTTTAACAAGTCTGCTTTACCACTGTCGGTGGAACGCATTTAGTCAAGCACGTCCAAATGAGTGGACTACAGCAACATCTGCACTCGAATAGAAGAAAGAAAGAAAAAAATAAATCAATAAATCAAATAAAAATCGGTATACTGATGAATAGGCTGGTAGGACGGCTTGTTTAAGGCAGGTGTGGGCAAACTATGGCCCGGGGGGCCACATGTGGCCCGTTAAACGTTTTAATCCGGCCCGCCAAACTTGAAAATAATTAAATGAATAAACCTTGTTGATGTTTTATTTTCTAAATACTTTGGTGTGTCAAACAGATATTTTGTTCTCATGCTTTTATTCATTTTCATTTAAAATTAAATGTATTTTTTTTCTCCGATGAGGTGAAGTTACGAAAACACCCCATCCATCTGCCCCTCTGTCAAATTTGAGAACCAATCAAAAAGTTTGCACACCCCTGGTTTAAGCTCCGTGTCCAACATTTAATCGGGACGCCTTGAATCAACTTCACAGAAGTTTCCTGAATAAACCGGACCTGGCCGAGTGCAGACTTATTAAATATGCGCTTGTGTGTGATTCACGCAGGAGTTCATTCATCTGATAGGAGGCGCGGTAGACAAGCGATCGGTCCCGGCGAAACACGAGAGACGCTTTAAGCATTCCGCCCCGCGACGCCCCATCCGTCTCCCACCCCGCCTGCTACTTTTCCCCGGGAACGCCGCCTCGTTGCGCCCTTCCGTCAGGACATTTGTCACGACCGTATATGCTCGTTGAATCACGACACCGAGGCGGCGTCCTTGGGCTCGCTGTGGAATGGCTTTGTGGAATGCCCGTTAGCTCCGAGGCTTTCCCCCCACCTTTTCTATACTGCGCCGGGGCGTTTATTACAGGGGCGACGTTGCACATGCGAAGCGTGCGGCACGTGAGCACGACTCGGCAATAAAAGCACCTGGCTCTGGAACCGAGGTTTATTCCCGGGCGTCCCGGTAACGACGAACAATCGTATGGTTGTGATCAGAGGGGGGCTCAGACTTTCGTATCACCATTACAGCAGCTTGCCTATTAGTCAGAATATCTCGTCTACTACTCTTTGTAGAAAATATCGCTGCTACATTCCCCAAAGGAAATAATGTAAATGCCACCATTTGAAAACCACACGTCATGTTTTAAGTATCATTTTTAACTGCCATTTAGGTCTAAAAAGACAGTAAAAACTGTCAGGATTAAAGCATTAAACAAAAAAATATGCATGTCTTTGCACTTGTATTATAAATTGTACTCTTCGTTGACTCATTTACGACCATTGACGGCTAAAGACGTCAAAGATAAATTTTTTTTTTTTTTTACTCGGCCTCATATAATTTTTGTTTTAAGTGCAGGGATGGCGTTCCGCCGGCATCCGCACACCCAACGTGGTCATGGAATAATTTTGGAAACTAAGAATGTGTACCGGAGGTGACGGTGTTCACCACTAATGGCAGACATTGCTCAAGAGCGCCTCCAACGCTGTTTAGAGACTCGCCCAGCCATGAACAATTTCAACCCAAGTTGTCACTGGAACACTAATCTCAAAAGCACACAAACAGCAATAACACACACACAGGAACCGTTGACAGTTCGTTTGAAGTGCATTGGGACTTACTAGATTTGTGCTCACCGAAAAGTGATTTGTAGGGTTAAGAACATAGACCTTGTTCCTCCCTCTGGCTCTCTGATACTGCATTAGAACTTAACCAAATGTCTGTGGTTGATCTGCAATGTGGTGGAAGAGCCCAACCGTGGACTGGAGTTGAGAATTAGCGTGAGCTATAAATGCGATTCACATCGACTCAGCAGCATCGTCTTTGTCAAAAATAAATGAAAGTGTTTTATGTAAATCGCAATTTGACTGAATTGTCACGTGTAACAGCCACCTCAACTCCCCAATCGTTACATTTTCAATTACTTTCACTTCCAATTCCATGACGAGGATTGCTCATTTTTCACAATGAAATCACGCACCACACGAAGGGCATTAATTATGCGCATATCTAAATCGTCACGCTTACAATACGTATCAATGGCACCCAATGAAGCATCACCAGCTCGTGATCAATCACCCACAAGCACAAAGGAAACTCCCCAAGTCACATGACATCACTTTCACAATAAAAACATTGTTTCTGATCGATGCCACTCCTTCCAGGGAGGGCAAACGGCTTCGGTATTGATCTGCTGCTTTAAAATAAAACAACAATGGATATTGGACTTCACCATTGTCCACTCCTCGGCTCCGCTTTATCAGCATAACCGAGCGCTGCTTTTGTTTCTTCTTTTTTTTTAATCCCCCTTCCAGCATCTGCCGCCTGGCGAGAAATGTGTTCCCCTTCAATAATGCAGGAGCGAAAGTGAGCATGTCGCAATCTCCCGCCAAGCAGGCGAGCGGCAGCGAGCGGCCATGGCCAAGCGGCGCGTCTCCGCTCCAGCGTCGCTTCAATCAAAGTCGTGGGCCGAGAAAAGTCATTTAGCGGCTCACATAAAACACAGCCGCGTTGCCCTTTTATTTCTGGAGCGCTCGTTCACTCCCGCCATCCAGACAGCCTTTCCAAATTCTGCAGGGATTCAAACGGAAATCTTACAGCCTTAGAAATGTCCACCCGAGAGCTTGACTGATAAGGATTTTTTTTTTTTGCAACGGATTCCAATATTTGGCCGAATAAAATTGCGATAACCGATATACTCAGTCGATCCATACAAAGAAGTTCTTAAAAAAAAGAGCTCCTCAATCCTGTTCCTCGAGTTCGGCTGTCCTGCCTCTTTTCCATCTCTCCCTACGACAACACACCTGATTCAAACGATCAAGGTTCGTTATCCAGCTTCTGCATAGCTTGCTGATTATCTGATCGTTTGAATCTTACGTGTTACACCAGGAAGAGATGGAAAAAAGGCAGCACAGCTGAACTCAAGGAACAGGATTGACGATCCCGGCACTAGCGTCTTGAGACACGATTGACTCAGTTTCCGAGCTTCGATCATCGTTCTGCTGTTTTTGGGGGTTTTTTTGCTTTGATTTGCAAGCACAAACTTGACACGAAAGTAAATTTGCTTCTTGTTTTTTTTTTTTTTTTTTCCCGAACATTTGATGCTGTAAGTCGTTTATTGCCACACTCAATTTAGGTTTACAATAAATGTAAAGATAATACAGAGACAACAACTACACGATGTATTTAAAACAACCATATAACTTAGCCTTGGGTCCATTACAATAAAGGGATTTCTAATTCTAATTCTAATTAGCTTCAGGCTAATGCTAATATTGGCAATATTGGCAGTTTTTTCCCCCCGGCATGCATTCATAACAGGCGTCAGTTTTAGTTTCCATTTTTTTGGAGTCATGACCGAATTGAATCAGCACACAAAAGGGTTAAAGTAGACCTCGATTTTATAATGCATTAATATCAATATCAGTCTCTTTGATAGCAGCTTCCATTTGACTTGGTATTGTGTTTTGAAATTATTTACATCAATATCAGTGACACCAGCCTGTATTTTACATGACATCATCCTTTGGAGTTTATTGATATCCATAAGTGTGCACCGTTTTCTATTGAAATGTTGCAAAATCAAAACACATCTCCTTGGTGACCAATCAAAGGCCCTTCCGGTGATTTGTGCTTATGAGGAGGATGCAGTGAAGAACAGAGTGTTATTTTTAAATCAATCTCATTAAAATGCATCTCATCCAGAGACCTTTCCAATAGTTTGCTGGGCAGGTGGGGCTAAACTACTGGAAATACAAAACATATTGATGAGTAAACATCTCTTTGACTGCATCAATCAAAAAGTCAGCATTGTGGCCCTTGAGGATTGCAGACATCTATTTTCAATACTGGCTGGTCGCCAGCCAATCAAAAAAAGAAAACGCATACACATTACACAAAGACAAGATTCGGACCCTGAACGTCAAAACAACGAGGCAAAACACTAGCTCACCGTTTTACCATCCACTCAAACACTTTGCACCTCCTGGGTTGACCGGTCACACTTTGTTGACCCGCACGAGGTTACGCTTGATTGACAGTTGCGAGTCCACACAGGGTGACACGCCCACGCCCACGCGTGCACAACCACTACACCACCACTTGCACTTTCCATCTTCCAGGACTCGAACCCACGACCTTCTCACGCCTCGATTGACAAGCCATGGCAGCGTAATTGACGGGAGAAGCCCCGGCGACTTCCACGTGCAACTTGGACGCGCACAGCTCCGCGAGGGGTCTTACCTCGGCCAAGCGCGGTGGCCGGCAGAAGCAGCACCAGAAGCGGCAACAGCGGCGCGGCCAAAGTCGCGCGTCCTCCGGACTTCTCGCGTCCCATCACGGCTGCGTTCGCGGCGGTTCTCCGCGAGATGCGCACCTGCGCCCGCGCATTTGTGTGGTGAGAAAAGAAAAAAAGGGGAGCGAGAGCGAGAGCGAGATACTACTTAAAAAAAAACAAAAAAAAAAACAAGGGGGAAAAAGCCGCCAATTAAAAACTATTTTAATAATGGCTTACAAATCCCCGAGCTGGCTCGGCTGGTGTATTTCTCCGAGCCGAACCGCTACCTCGCGGTTGTAACGCAGTGCGGAGAGAAGAAGAGGAGGAGAAGAGGAAGAGGAGAAGAAGAAGATACGAGGAAGGAAGAGAGAGAGAGAGAGAGAGAGAGAGAGAGAGAGAGAGAGAGAGAGAGAGAGAGAGAGAGAGAGAGAGAGAGAGAGAGAGAGAGAGAGAGAGAGAGAGAGAGAGAGAGTCACGTGGTGTTGTTTTCTATCTTACTAATTAATGAGCATCTGCTTGCTGATTGGTCCAATGATCAATAAGGTGGAAGGGTTCAATTCAAAACACACAAGCTCTCAAGTCCTTTTTTAAAATATGCATTGTGCAAATTAGTTGGGGGGTGTATAATCACTCATGAAACAAAAGTATTTCATGCCAAATCAGAGTTCGATACTAAAATATTGACACATCAGAATTCCTGATAACAGCTATAACATCTTAATGTGTTATTAGATGCGCAACAATTAATCGATTAATCAACAAATAATTGATCAAATCATTTTAGCCGCTCAAAAATAAATCTTTTCTGTGAATTTCCATGAAAGCTGAACGATTATCTTTGATTCATCAAAATGGGACATTCGCGACATCAGCTTTAACTTTGGAAAACAACATTGTTGCTGATTTCCTGCCAAACTTTTACCTGAATAGTAATCAATTTTTTTTTTTTTTTGCACTGTCAGTTTGAAATAATTTCCTGTTTTTGAGGAAAGGGATGGATATTTAATTATTTATTTTTTCCTGATTTCCTACTTAATCAAAAAGAGAATCAACAGATTATCCACCAATTATCGATTTGTAAAATCTTTAAATTGAATTTCTTTTTATGCATTTGTGTTGATGCGATTTTTTTTTTTAATGATTAGTAGCGATATGTATGCATTTCACTGGTTGTCATGTTTCTGCAGATTATAGCCCCTATTTCCCTTGGTATCCTTTAATTTATCTCTATTGGTATCATTTTATGTGGTATTGTATTGGAAATGTATGAGGTATTTGGGTTGACCTTGTGTAACCTCATTAGCATATCAAGCAGAGAATGTACGGTCAGGCCAGGTCAACCCGGGGATAATATTTCTGTCAGTAGCCATAACCGTGCATCAAATACTTGGGGAGGAAGGCGGCCCGGGGCAGCGACGGCCTCGAGGCCATTGAGCGGACCGCCGGAGCGAAAACGACAGAACGAGCTTTTGTCGCAACGTCGGTGTTTTATTGTCCCGCCAAAGCCGCGTCGGCCCGCTCGCTCGCTCACCTTGAAGATGATGTCGTTTGTCCCGCTGATGACATCATCCAGCAGCACCCGTCTGTCATGTGACAGCTCGGTGACAGCACATGACTGACACATGAGGAATAACGGCTCAAAATAGCTTGGGAGTCTTTCAATGGTAAGATTCAACTCTTTCATGGCCCGGCGACGATTTCTGTGGACATGATATGACATGTTAATGTCATAACAAATGTTTTTTTTTGAGGGGGGGGTTAACTTTTGCGTTTTGAGGCAAAACATAACATTTTCAAAACCTAATGTAGCCTTTTTAATCAGGAAAGTCTCTTAATGACAAAATATTGCATGAAAGCTTTCTACTTCATGTCAAGGGATATGAAGAGATGCAGATGTTTGCATATGCACAGCTGCATATGGCAACTGGCACCAACATGCCCGTTCCCATCAAGTCATCAGGTAAGTTGATCACATCGCTTGTGTTTCAACTGATTGTTCATTTGAACTCATTCACTGCCATTGACGGATATAGACGCCATAAAGTAACATTTATTTGACCTAGGCTGGCAGTGAATGAGTTAAAAAAAAAAAAAAATAGGCCTTCCAACCGATAACATTTCATTTTTGGCAGTAGGAGTCGTGCTGAAAATATAGCTGGGTGTGTTTCTTTGGAAAGCGACGTGAAACGAGGCTGCATTCAAAACATGCTAGCAGCTTTAAGACTGCATACTCTTCAATGTCATTTAGACGGTTAATACACTTACACACACACACTAATAAAGGCCAAATCAAGTCTTTCATATCCTACTGTTCCCTTTTTGTGAACAAATTCAATTTTTGAAAACGGCCAAATTGAATTGAATTCCCGTGGGACGCTAACATTTCCCTGGCCAAAAGTGGATTGGTGACATCATGCAAAGTTTTTGGGGCACAAAATTGCATCGTATGACAACATTAAATTGCCCAAAATGGCTTTAATTAAGATTCAGTCTCTATCCAAATGCTGATTGATTAACGTATCGATGAAGACAGCTGGGTCCATACAATGTGTAAGCGGCAAGCAAACAAGGGCTTTAAAGAACAAACACGAGCTGCTCTCAGCGGGCTCATTTTCCAAAGACGGCAAATATTCCCAGCTAATAAAACATCTCTGACATTTGTGTTTATTCTTAAAGGCGAGGCGTTGGGCCCACGCGGGGTTCATCGGCGGCAACCTCGCGTCCTTCTAAACACACAAAGATGTGAATAGAAGCGTTTAGGCGGCGCGTCCTCGCCTCTGCGGCGCTTCCACGGCCTTGGGCGAGATAACAGAAGAGGTGTCGTGTGGGAGGTCTCGCTCGTAGGCACATTTGTTTGTCGCCGCTTGGTAAATAATAAACTCCTCCTCAGCACAAACGGAGCAGCCACGGTGTCACAACGTACGCTCGCGACGTGCTATTTGTGAAGAAAAACAGAATGTCACAACCTGGGGTTGCCTTTTTGTAAACAAATCGTGTTTTACTGGCGCAAAAGAACTTTTTCAGGACAAAAGTGTTTTTTTTTTGTGGGTCATATTAATTTGAAAAGTGGTTGAAAGGCAAAGGAGACAACAAACAAGGCGTTAGTGTCATATTGTCGTTTTGTATACGAATATACGGTTTTAATTAGAATGTTGAAAAGTAATCCAATTGTGATTTTTCTTTTTTTTTAACCCCCTCAATTTTGCAATCGCTATCTAATATGCTGTTTTTTCTGGGTCCTTTTCTCGTGGGTTTTTGACAAACACCAGCAACAAATTATAAAACTTTGTATATATAAATGTAAAGTCTTCTAGACGATGCTTTATTAAAATAAAAGCAAATCAAGCATGAATATATATGAAAGGCAAATTATTCATCAACTTTAGTGAGAGGTTTTTAGGCACTAAAAAAATTCTGTAGGAAACTACAAAGTAATGCTTTTCTGTTTCCACTGCTCAATTCCACTTGCAAGGTTTAAATTTGCTTTTTATGAGCAAATTGTGTTTCGAATGTCAAAATAGAGATTTTCACGTGGACTAATATAACATTAAAATTTGTTCTAATGGGAAAATAGAGGCAAAAAATTACTAAAATACTTTTTTTAAAATGAAAAACTGTTTTAATGGCAGAAGATTGCAATTGTTTATCAAACGACGATTTCCCAAGATTTGGTTTCGATTCATTTTCGGCTTTCTCTTTTATGTTTGCCGTCTTTGAAAATGATTGCCGATATGATGTTGACTAAAACATATATATATGATAACCGATGTCCTTGCAGAACAGTTCCTTTTTTTTTAACAAATTTGAAGATTTGCCAAACATTTCCTGCTTTCAAGTGACTTATACAACTTCTTTTTGCAACTACAAGTACATCACAATTGAAAGTTAGAAATGAACCCACTCTGGCTGCGCCTCTCCGTGCTCATGAGCCTTTTTTTTTTTTTTTTTACAGTGTAAATGACCGTCGGTTGAATTCAAGGTCGTCGTCATGCTCTTTGTGTGTGCGCGTGTGTGGTAATGGATCCAGAGTGTGCGTGTGCCATTGGGCCTTCAGCTATACGGGCTCAAGCCTCACAGAGCATCCCAGTGACAGGGTCAGGGTCCACCGAGCTAATCAGACCCTTGGGAGTCGCTCTCCGCCAACACTTTTTGTTGTCGGGAATTCTCTCGTTGCGGCACTCGAGGACAAAGTGGGATAAAGTCACCGTGAGGGTCTTTTCGCTATACACACACAAACACACGACACCTGGACGGCCGGGGAAAACCCTTAATGAGAGAGGTAGGGGACTCGAGTTACATGACTTTAGTTGCCAATTTTAGAAGTTGGCTTGGAATGTGCTCTGGCGAAACCTAAAATGAATGACTTGTCTTGATATTTGACTTGGATTTCAAAGGACTTGACTTGGGCTTGAACTACATGACGTAACAAGTAAAATCTCCATTTTCAAGGTTCAGGTACACAAGAGTGGGCGTATCCTTCAAAAGTACACAAACAACTGATTTTTTTTTTCTTTTCTTCACAAGAACCGTTGACAGTTCGTTGAAAATGTAAAAACTGCATTAAGATGTCCATTCCTGGTCTTGAACATAAAAAAAAAAATTAAAAAAAATCTATACTAAGTGAAGTCTAGAAACTTTTTTTAAAAAAAATAAAATAAAGTTCAGTGAAATCTGACTTCAAATATTTTTTGGTGGTAATTGTCCTTTTTATGTTAATA
This sequence comes from Idiotropiscis lumnitzeri, assembly GCF_059441095.1. Taxonomy (NCBI): domain Eukaryota; kingdom Metazoa; phylum Chordata; class Actinopteri; order Syngnathiformes; family Syngnathidae; genus Idiotropiscis; species Idiotropiscis lumnitzeri. The sequence continues at coordinate 2,086,853 of NC_142408.1, forward strand.
CTATTTATTGCAATGCGTTAATTGCCGTTTATGACGTACATCGCTGCCGACTATATTTGCTGCTGCTCACGTTTATTTTTGCATATTCACGTATTTGCCATGTACCGCTTATTTATAGAAATTGTTTTGACACCTATATAGCTTCCACTGCGTAACGCAGTGCTGCTTCTGATCTGCATAAATATACTATTTATCATTCATGTACAGTACAGTGCTCCTCTCATTGCCTGGTGTTTTAAATCTATACATGGACATTTTCATCCATAATATTATTCCATGTATACAAATCACTGCATCCCGGCTTTGTGTTCCCGCCGGCTCAGAGGTATTTTCCCGTGGAGCGCGCAGAAAAGCACTCCTCCCACTTTATGGAAATGAAATGCCAAAATTGACTTACTGGAATCCCCCTGAAACCACTCCGCTAATCTTGCCCTGAAGCTTCTAACATTCACGTAAAGGTGGAGAAAGAAGACGAACGTCTTTGCCGATTGGCAGGGGTGCGGAGGGAGGGTTGGGTGTTATCTGCACTGCCAATCAGGGGTCTGGCGATGCGGCCCAGGATTGCGGTCTCAGGAACGAGGACGTGCGAGGCGAGACGCGGAATAGGAATGACTACACGCTTGTTTGTATGTTCGGCGAGTGCGGCGGAAAACAGCCTGCAGATGTAAGTTTAATGACGCGGGTCAAGTATAAAGCACAAGTGACAGACGGAAGCGGCCTTTAAGGGGTGCTGGCCTGCTGCACACACAAATAAAACGACCCGCTCGCGTGTCGCCCTCCCGGGAACGACGTCCGGATTTAAAGGCGCTCACCCGTAAACGAATCGAACTGCTGCGGACGTGGGCCTCCGATTCCATCGGCGCTCCGTGTGAAATGTACACAAGCACGGAATGTCAAGTTGACGCGGGGATTTCTCAGCTTCCGTGGTCGTGTCCATGCTATGACAAGCAGCCGTAGCGCAGTTCATCATTCCCATCCTCGTTTATATTACATATTGTTCGTCATTAATAATATTGACCGATGTGGATTTTTTTTTTAGGCCGATATTTAGCAGAATAAAATTCCGATTGTCGAGTAATTGAAACTAAAAATTTATATTTACATTTTCCACATTACAGGCACAACATTTTTTCTACAACACTGCAAAATATTATCCATTTTTTTGCAGATGTCTGAGGTTTTAATGTGTTAATGTGTAAAAAAAAAAAAAATTCATTCATACAAGTGTGAGAAGTCCTAACAAGGAAGGAGTACCCGACTTCAGAGGTTGCATCAGAAGCGAAATTGAGGCTGGTTTGGTGGCTATGTAAAAGGTATGCAGGGACAGCTTAACACCTGAGAATCACATCTCTCATCTTGTTGTGTTGAAAGCAGTTGTCGCTGTCGGTAAATAATTGTACACGTTACGCTTCGGCTAATCTGATAATTATCGTCATCCCCCAATTTTGCCGTCTCTCTGCGTCAAAAGGGGTACCATCGCTTCACAAACAAACGCCAGCGTTTGTGTGCTTGTCAGCCATTTTTAGTCGGAAATGGACTGGCGGTCTTGAATGCAATTCAGGACAAACACCATGCTTGATATGCGCATGTGTGTTTGGATCGTGAGGACAGTGTGTGTGCGTGTTATAAGGGGTGCGGGTAAGGTGGACGGGGTGTTTTAAAAAAAAAAAAAAAAAAAAAAAAAAAAAAAAAAAAATCAGTCCATCTGCCAGCGACGCCTCCGGCTGCATACATCTTAAAACAGCGCAAAGATCTCCCGCCGCAAAGTTCAGACAGTGTGTCGGGTCCTTGGAGACCAATTATGTGTTTGTTTCATTCCCGCTCAAATCTCTCGTCTGGCCGCTTTGCAAAACAAAACACCAAACGTGATCAAGAGCGCAGGGACGCAAAACGTTTGCGCCTGCCGAAATGTCACATCGGACCGGTGGCCGCGTGTCAGAGTGCGCTTGTTTGCGTGCCGCGTCGCACGTTCGCCTCTTGGTCCATCTCCAAAGGCCTCATTAACTGCTCGTCAATCAGCCGCATAGCATGCATACATGCAGCACAGCCCCTTTCACGCCGCCTAATAAAGCAGGGAATTCGCAGAGTGATCCAGGTTGATGATGTGCGTGATTGACACACATGGAGAGCGTTGAAGCAGCCGCGCAAATTTGACAGCTTTAGGGCTAACATCTAACGAGAGGGCAAGTGAAAGCGGCTTGCAGAACGCAGGGACGGGCAGCGGCAGAGGTACGTGATGGAACTCACATCTCAGAGAAAATTTGGATACCTGAGACTTTCCTCACATTTTCTCATGAATGCCATTTTCTGAAGAGCCTTTGAAACTCTGCTTCCATTCATTCAACGTGAATCAAAATCATGACTTCTACGCCACAGCAGGTAAAAGTGATTGTTTGGGAAGTTATAGTTTATAAAACCATATATACATATTCAGAACTTTGCTCCACAAGCAAGAACAGCAAAACTCAGATTTGATCATAGTTGTATTAGGAGTGCGCCGAGCAAGTTTAGGATTGCACTGGCTCTTTATTTCGTGCGCCCGCCTACGCGTACGTACGTGCGTGCGTGCGTGCCCGCGCCTCTTGCCAGTGAGATGATGCGTCACCCCGGTAATCCCACTGAAAAATTTCTGCCGCACCGTCCCTGGGGTTGTCGATTTTAATACACGAGATTCACGTCTCGCGCTGTGTTGTGTTAAATCAAGGTGAGAGGAACCCGGGCAATTCGCAGGTCAACTTCAATTCCGTCTTTTGCAGTGAGTACTGTTGACATCCCATAGCTTTCAACACAACAGGGTGGCAGAATTAAGTGGCAGGTGTAAAAAATAAAATAAAAAAAAAGGTTGTAAAATAAACCCGGAGAATTGTTTCCAATTAAGTGCTTCTTTGAAGGTCGGACAATGATGGAGGGAGATGTAGTATTTCATTGCAGAATATAGTACAAAGCTGTTTTTCACCATTTCTGATTTTTTTTAGGGTGCGGGACCCACAGAACCTAATGATGCATTCTGGGATGAGACCCGCCAAAACCCCCCACCCCCTTTGGACAGAACAGGATTTTCATCCTGGTTCTGGCTTTGCCCCCTTTCCTTTCACACGGCCACGCTGCTTTTGAGACGTGTGATGGAGGAATGTTGTTTCTGCTGACTAACGGTGGCAAACCGTTTTCGCCCAACGAAAAGGCGAGCGGAGCATCGTTTCTAAATCACTTTTTCTTCTTCTGCACCTCAGGGGGCGACGGACAAGCCTTCCACACCGACCTTGAGCCGAGAGGGAGAGAGAGGTGCAGATGGGGTGAGGATTGGCTTCCACCCAAAGTGGGGCAGTCACCTGTCGCCAACAATCAGCGCGGCACTCGTTCTTCAAACAACAAGATGAGAGCTTGGGCAGGGAACGGCCGACGCTCGGGTGTCAGACATGGAGGAATCTGCTAACGGGATACCGAGACTGAAATGAGTGCTGACAACTATGAACAAAATGTTAATTACGTTATTTGAACTAAACTAATTCACTCACTTAGCTAAATAATTAAACTCAGACCCGCCTTCCGAAAAGCGCTAGTCGAAGCTCTCATGGTTCAACGTCCGCGAAAGACAGTGGAGCCCCGCTAAGGCTAATGTAGCCTTCCAAGTCGGTGGGTGATGAAAAGATGGAGAGGCCAGAGAGGTGAGCGGTGCACTCCGTCAACAACGTGGCAGCTTGTTGCAAGCAAGATTGATAAGGAGGATGCTTGTTAGCACACACACGCGCGCGCGCGCACGCACACACACGACGTGGTTTCATCTGTCAGCATAACAAGAGCTCACATGAACAAATGGGCTGTAGGGGTGCAGGTGTCAAGGCCCGGTCTTAATATGAAATAATAAAGCGTACACAGGAAGTCGCAGGGGGAGGGGAGGGCATTAGCGGGCCAATCGGGGAGCGACGTGATGGATGAAGTCGACGGTGAAGGGGAAGAAGAGCACGACGCATCACACGGAGTTATTTGCGGCACCGGCTCACTTATTCGGCGGGTGAGCGTCGGCTTAAATCAATCCATTAGATCCATCCGTCACGCCGCTATCTCGGCGGGAGTCAAACGCCTGATGGATGTGCTCGCGTCTGCCGGGAATCCGCCGTAACTACCAGACTCCCGCCGATCCCATTTGCAACTTGTGGAGCCGAGCGCGCGGCGGGAGAGGGGAATCAACCAGGCGGGCCTCATAAATATTCGTGAGATGTAAATAATTACAATCATGCGCTATTTGAGGGCGAGTTACGTAAAACAGCGAGTCATTGAGGCCCCCATAATTTTATTTATAATTGCCCACGCTGATAATTGAAGCCATAAATGTAACACAAATCGTCATCCCAAAATAGGGGAATATTATTTCAAATTCATTTGACATTCCCGTGAAAAAAATAAATGGCTCACAGGTGATTTGAGACAATCTATAAGATATAAGTCAGTCATCAAACAATTAATTGACCCAATCACTCAACAAAATGTTTAAACTGACTGACGGACTCAACTCAATTACAAAAATCACTCACTTGAATAACTAAACACACTCACTCAGTCATCCTTTCACCGAAATAACTAAATTCACTCACCTAAATCTGATGTCACTTACTCTATCATTCACTCACACAATTAAAGTCATTCATCCTTTCACCGAACCACTCAGTCATGACAAAGGTGAAAGAATGTAAACGTTGACTTAAGCAATTGCTTTGTTTTTTTTGCACTTTCTCATCAGCCGTCCAGCAGACAGCCTTCGACCTTTTCACTTTCACACTCGTGCGGCAAAAAGTACTTAAAGCCGCTCGATGAAACAATTGCGGGCGGGAGGAAGCCGTGCGAGGCGGGCCAGCGCTTCGAAAAGGCGGGCGAGAGCCAGCATCCGTCAGCGACGAGGCGCCGCCTATTGCCTCTGCAAATCTCTCTCTCATCCGTCTCCTTCGGCACGGCACCCGCCTCCAACGGCGACCTTGTGCTGGCGAGGAACGCCGCGCGCAGGGTGACAGCATGATGGGTGGCTCCGCGCTCATCTTCCAACATTGCGGCCCAAACGCGACCATGTAACAAGATGCTTGCTGAGCGCATCGAGCCTCGGATGCTCACGTTCATTTTCACAAACGACCATCTTCTTCCACCAACTCACTCACTCTACGAATAAACTTCAACCAACTAAGTCACCAAAGAACTCACCAACACGCCAACTCAACATGGCCAGGGCAGCGTTAAAGGGTTTACACTCAGACGCAAATCTCTTCCCATCTTTGGGCTTTTGTTCCGACTGGAAAGGACCCAGGTAGCTGAGTCAGATGAAGCCTGGGAACATTCGTCATCCTGGCGGGCCATGACGAATGTTGTTGTTGCTCGAACCTTGTGAACAAACTCAACAGACCTCAGCAGGCGCTTACACTTTTTTTTTTTTGTCTGTTGTATACATTATATTATAAAATGCATTTCAAGGAAACTGTCATGTCTCATGCAAATGAGCCAATGCTCACCGCGCCTCCCGTAAGCTGTCTCCAGTGCCGACGTGAACACGGTGCAAATGCAACTCTCACCTTTCTATTATTCTAATAATTGTGCTTTGTTCACGCACGTACAGCCCTTAAAAAAAGTTAAAGTCGCCGTTTGTGGTTTTTCCAAGCTGTCAATAGTTCGCAGAAGTCGCTTTGCCTCACCTGCGTAACGCCACAAAAGAGCCCAAATGAGAACCACCTTTCCTTTGAGCTAAAACTTGAAGCACCACCGCTAGTTGAAGTAGTTCTTCCCGGCATTCCGGGCACCAGTTGAGCTCGTCATGGCAACCGTCAGCCCGCGTGTGCGTGTGTATGTGCACTTTTATCAGCAGTGCCTTCCCTCCCTTGCCTGCTTCTTTGTTCCACAGCGTTGCACCGATCCACTTTTTCCACCGCGCCTGAATTGGTTTAATTAAATCGGGGGTGGGTGGTGGTGGGCGGGGGATCCCGAATAACGTGCTGATGAATTTCAAGGAGTGCGGGGACGCGTGCGTGCGCGCGCATTCGTCAAGCGGAAGCAGCGGCAGCTCGGCGACGTTTGATTGGCGCCGATTTGGCATTCACGCCACGCTCTTAATGTAATATCCACGCGTTCATCAGCGCGCATGTTAATCACGGATTCCAATTGAATTGTCTTTAATGGACTCGACTGCTTATCTTTCCTTATTTCCCCTTTCCCGTGCTCAGGTGCTGACATGGTGTGATGTTGTTAATTCATTTCCGCTCCCGTTCATTCGGACTTTTTACATTCGACGCCGGCTATCCGCATATTAAATCCGCTAATGGATCAGCAGCAGCAGCCTAAGACGACGATGAACGAGCACGAAGTGAGGGGGCCGCATATATCAACTTCATCATGAGGCGTTTTTTTTTTTTTTCTTAGGGGAAGGAGGAGCAAGCTTTCCGTGCGCATTTGTTTAGTTTGTGGCCCAACTTTTTAAAAAAGAGGTTTCAAGCCAGGGTTAGCGTTTTTTAGGTTTTCATTATAAAGCCTTCAAACGAGGATGTGGGGAGGGGGCATTCAGGAGGAGGAAGAGGAGGGAGAAGATGATGAAGACTGACAGGAGAAGGAATGGGGGAGAGGAACAGGAGCAGGAGCAAATATAAGAATTAAGAGGAGAAGGATACGGACCAGGAGAGGAGGAGGAGGTTGCGACTTAAGAAGTGGTTATTAGGGGGAAAGTAAAGAGGAGTTGGAGGATCAGAGGAGGAGGGGTGAGAAGGAGAAGGGCGGAGGAGGAAGAAGTGGAGGTGGAAGAGAGAGAAGATGAGAAGGAGGGAGAACATGAGTGAGGAGTAGAAGAAAGAGGAGGAATAGGGGTTGAGGAGGAAGGAGAAGAGGATGATGATGGTGACGGACAGGAGAAGAAGAGGGGGAGAGGAACTGGAGGAGGAGAAGCTGGATAAGTAGGACGGAAGGTAAGAATTAAAAAGAGGAGGATAAAGAGCAGGAGGAGGCGGGGAAGAGGTTGTGAGATAAGAAGTGGTCAAGAATGAGTATAAGGGGGAGAATAAGGAGGAGGAGGTGAAGGGGAGGAGGAAGATGGAGAGATGAAGAGGAGGTGGAGGAGAGGGAAGATGACAAAGAGGAGATGGAGAAGGAGAAAGGACATGACTTAGGAGGTGGAGAGGAGCAGTAGTAGAAAGGAGGAAGAGGATGAACTGGAGAGTAAATGAGGAACAAGAGCTGGAGGAAGAGTGGTAGACAGAGGAGGAGTTGGAGGAAGAGGAGGAACAGAAGGAGAATGAGTAGGAGGAAGACAAGGAGAAGGAAAGGTATGAAGAGAGGAAGAGGGGAGAAGGTATGAAGAAGGGGAGAAAGAGGAGCAGGAACAGAGCTGGAGAGAGGATGAGAAGGGGGAAGAAGAAGAGGAGGTGGAGGAGGAGCAAGAGGATGAGGAAGGCGAGACAGAAAAAGGCAGCAGGAAACAAGCAAAATGCGGAGCGCTAAATAACACTTTGCTGCTGTTTTAACATCGCTTACACGCAGTCTGCGGGCTTCACCACAGGTGCGCGTGTGCGTGCGCGTGTGCGCACAGCTCCCGTGTTCTCATTAGATTGGTTTTCGATGCGGAACGTTCAAACAGCGCGTTTGTTTATTTAGCTTGCGGTAGCCGCGCGCCGCGCTCAGCCACACGCAAGGCTGCAGGAGAAGCCAAGACTAAAATCCCCACTAAATGATTCCAATAAGCCTTCGTCTAGTTCCGAAAAAAAAAGGAAGAAAAGCAATGAGGCCAGTCGGCATTACTTGCAAAATACATGCCTATCTTCATTTTATATTTAATACAGAGCTTTTATTCAATAGTTAGGCTAATTGTAATTTCACAAGGTTGTGTTTATTGAAAAAAAAAATGAGTGGGTGTGGCGGGCATATGCCAATCTTCTGATTGGCTGATGGCGCCATACAACCTATGAATTCTCCCCAATAAAAAATTGAAATAAAACCAGCGACAAAAGCGAGAGGAAGACCGTGAAGCGCAACATCTGTTATTACGAAACATAAAATCAATGTGATAAATGAAAAAAAAAATAATAAGATGAATATGCTTTTATACCGGAAACAAGCCCGTACGGGCATGGTGACCGACTGTTGACTTTCCAGTTTCCACACTATGAATATGAAAATGATTATCGCAGCTCAGCAGCATAGCAACACGCCGCCTCCGAGGCGTAAGCGCGCACATCTGGGGAATTTTTCTATTTGGCGACGCCTTTAGACGCAAAGCCGCGCTGAGCCCGGCCAGGCCGGGGGCCGTTTATTAATAGACGGTCTGAAGCGGACGCCAACAACCGCTGCTCCGACAACACGTGCGACCACTCGCCCGCTCTGCTGCGGCGGGAGAAAAGTGGGACGATGGCATTAACATCACAAATAACTTGAGGATTACAACTTTGTTCGGAGAGTCCGCTGATATTACAAATATTCATTTTGCTAATCGGGGATTTACGTCAGGGTTAGAGTGGCACTTTCATTGGGAGATTTTACATATAGGTTAGGGTTAAAAGGTAAGGTTTTAAACCTGGGTCAGGGTTTCAAGTTTAGGTGACATATCTGTTCCTGAGGAACAAATCTGTTTGCTTGTTTATCGATTTGACCAAATTCTCATTTGTGAGCCCTGCGATGGGCAATCGGCCAGTTCGGGGCGCGCCCCAAAAGTCAGTTGGCGCTCAACTGCAACGCGATCACACACGTTAGGAAAAGGGAGGAATGGATAATTGCATTAGGAGAGGATGCGTTGATCGTTGATTCACAGAAGCCGGCAGGCTTGCTGCATGGCGACCGCTCGTCTAACGAGTTCGGAAAAGAGGAGGTGCGACATCGGAGGTGTTGCTTTGGCCGGCGAGCCGCCTTTTGGCTTGAAAGGCCTTTCTAGCCACTTTTAGCCAAACAAGTTTTTGTGACAAGTGCGGCAAAAGCCCACAGCGCAAACCTGCTTTTAAGCCACTTTTTTTTTTCTTTTTTTAACTTCCGATCTTTGTTGCTAAAAATAATCATGCAGTGGGACCGGGAAAGTTTTCGCAATCCATCTTTGGAAACGATCTGCCTTGGAAGTGGTTCACTTCATTTTGATATTTGTGAGGCTTAATAATGCCTTTTGAGTTTGAAGTAAGGTGGGGTGTCAAAGCATGGTAAGGTTTTGGAAATCGGGATTCAAGCCAGGGTTAAGATTTTTAATAACACTTCAAGCCAGGTTTAGAGTCTCAAAGTAGGGTTCTAGTCACGATTAGTGTTTCAGAGTAGGGTTTCAAGACAGGGTTGGGGTTTCAAAGTAGGGTTTGAAGTCAGAATTGGGCTTTCAGAGTAGACTTTCAACACATGGTTGAGGTTTTTGAATTACATTTTAATACCAGTGTTTGGGTTTTAAATTATGGTTTCAAGACAGGAGTACGGTTTCAAAGTTGGGTTTGAATCAGGGTGAGGCTTTTAAACAAGGGGTTCGGGTTTTATGCCAGCATTAGGGTTTGAAACAAGTATTTCAAGACAGGTTTGTTTTTGAAGTAGGGTTTCGAATCAGGGTTAAGGATGCCAACCAGCAATAGGGTGCTTAATCCGTGCTCCCATAAACCCAGCCGCCCCTGCGCTCTGATTGGCCAGGCTGCAGCTCAAGCATGTCCTGCGGTTTTCTTCTTGAAACAAACATCAGTGGACACACACAGAAACAGACAAACGACATGAAAGAGCATAAAACATGCCGGCATCATCTCGTCGGGAAAACTGGCCGCTGCCCGTCCGAGTGCATGTTGCAGCCTGAACAGGAAGCATCCGGGGAGTCGGGCCTGGCCGCCGGCTTTCCAGCCCAAGACGAAGCTTGTCCAAGTATAAAGCTGCTCGCTTGAATGACGGCGGGCCGGAGGGTCAACAACGTACAAGTGCGGTGACGGGTGTGGTGGGGTGTGGAGTATTGTGCCGGTGGGGGGGTGTGAAGCTGATGAAAGAGGCTGCAAAGCATCACTCTGCCCTCATCAACAACCACTGCAGACCATTAAGCGGCTTTTCTAGCCACTATTATGCAAGCACATTTTCCTGCCGAGTAAGACCTCCTGCTGCTTAGCCCTATCTCTTCATCGGCCTCGAAACGAGCACGTCTCACTTGACCTTAACAAGATTGGCTCCTTTTATTTCATTCATTATAAAATTAGCACAAACACAATCAGATAAAGCTGTTTAAGTGTCTTCTGCTACATTATGAGCCATTTAGGTTGACATGTAGTAATATATATCACAAAAAAAGATAAAATAAGGAAAAGCACTTGTACGAATAAATAACGTTGTCTTAAGAGTGTCTCTCCTAGTTTACGACTAGAATACAGTACAATTTTTTTTCACTTTTTTTTTTAGTCTGCATGACGGTATTATATTGCCCCCGGTGGTTAAGGCTGACACTACAGAAGGAGCAGTACAATGTCGATTGAATTGAAGCAACAAATTTGTCAAAATCTTCCTTGTGTAAAAACATTAATATTTTTTTTCAAACGGAATAATGCCAATTTCCGAATCATATGTCTGCACACTTTGGGTTCAAGGGATTTTCATAAGAGTCCCTCGGATGGATTCACCTGCTTCTGGCCGCAGGCTCTTGGAGGTTAAAGGAAGTTGCAATCCATGACGCAACACGCAGCACAAAAACACTTGGGCGGCTCGCCTCGGTTGTCACGGACGAGGCGCGCAGTCTATCATGTCCACGGCGACGGCTTTGTTGCCGTAATGCTGGAATCAATATGAATGAGACGCTTGAACAACGGAGCACCCCGTGTCATTTCGGGGGCTTTGCTGCCGCAACTGCGAGGGCGTGTGCTTGGACGCGCGCTTGCATCGGTGCTGCAATCTTCAATGAATATTGCAACAGCTCGGAATCTCACTGCCCATAAAAAAAAAAAAGAAAAAGGACGTTTGGATGGGATGAATTCAATTTATTGATTATTACTGTCTGAACACAATTCTGCCTCCTTAAAAGCAATCAGACTCTGTTTTGATTGACAGGTTTGAACAAGTGTGTATAAATAAACCACTGCAAACAACAACATCGCGCTTTGTTCTGCAAAAGCGTTCTTCCTGAAATATTTGAAAGGCCCGTTTCACTTTGGGAAATTAGTCATCAAATATTTGTGTATTTGTCGTCGAACATTATTTAACGTTTGCATGTTTTGTGTGATGGGAGTTATAATGAGTTTGTTTTTACCTTTCTTTTAAAAAATTCTGTCAATTTCAACTGGTTTTAAGAGTGAGTTTGTTCATTTTGTTTTTATTTTTTCCGCAAATGATTAATTTGAGTCAGGTTTGCATTAGTTTTAGTTTGTTTTTTTGTTTTTTTAATATATTGCGTATTTGTCTGGAGGGACTCCCAGCCACTGATGGACCCAAACTCATCTAAAAATGTCTGTGAGGCGTCTGCAAGTGCATCCAGTGTAAAAACTGTGTCAAACAAACCATGAGAGTGACTGGCTGTGGCGACCCGTGAAAAGTATTCCAAAAGTCATTTCATACAAAACAGACAAACAACGTTAAATAGCGAAGAAATGGCGTTTTTTGCCATTGAGTTGATTATTCGCCATCGGACGCGACACTCCAAAACTTCATCCCACGAGGTCAGATTTTGACTAAGCATTAAAGCTCGTTAGGCCAAACTTCCCAGTGTTCCTAATATTGTGGCCTGCCGTAAATACGCTGGCTGTCATTAACGCTGGCAGTGACGAACGAAAGACACATCCCGTAAAAAGACATTTAAAGTTCCCATCATGCATCATCATTCCTGTCGCTACTTTTTGTCCTCACATTTAGTGTGTTGCTAACCCCCCAACTCTCCCCCCCAGCCCCCCCACCCCACCCTCCACCACTTCGTTCGCCACCCACCCAGTCTCTATCTGAGGCTAATGGCACATGCAGGTTCAGCACCATTAGTCGGCTCTGTGGACTCGAGCTGCACCTATTACAGCGCCGCCGCCCGGCTCTCTGGAGTGGGCCGAGCCTACTTTATCACTGCTTAGCCACCACCTTCTCCCCGGAAGGTCACGCGTTTCTAATGACTCGTGACGCCAGTCGCTGGCAGCCGGCGAAAGCCAATGTGGGGAGCGAGCGAGAAAGAGCGGAGGGAGAATTGCCTGTAATTTTCACAGGAAAAAAAAATAAAAATCAAGAGAAAAAGGTTAAGATAAAAAAATAAAAAATTACTCCGGCTACAGAACAGAAAAAAACAAAACAATAACAAATGGCTACAAATTCATCCGTTTGTGATATTAAAAGTCCATTTTCAACAATGCGCCTGCCTCACCTTGGAGCGCAAATGATGGTTTTGACTTTGCTCAACCTGTTATGCTGTTTCATTCATTTTTAAATTAGAAATTAGGGTTTCAAGACCGGGTCGGGTTTTCAAAGCAGAGTAAGGATTTCAATATCGGGTTAGACTTTCAAAATAGAATTACAGAGTAGGGTGTCAAGCCTTAAGGCTTTAAATTAGGGCTTCAAAACCAGTTTTAGGGTTTCAAGTTAAGGTTTCAGTCTGGGTTAGGGTTTCCAACATTGGGTATTGTTTCAAATTAGGATTTCTGGACTGGATTCGGGTTATCAGAGTAAGGCGTCAAAGATTGCGGGAGTTTCAAACAGGGGTCATGGTTTCAAATTAAGGTATTCAAGCCGCAATTAGCGTTTCAAAATCAGAGTTTCAAGGAGAGCGTTGCAAACACAAGCTCTTGTTTCAAATGACAGTGTCAAGATTTGGACAACTTATTTTTTGCTGTCGTCGTTTGGACACACTTTCTCCCGTTTGTACCACGGCGAGCCTGCGGGCCAAACGGACCTGCGGGCCCGAGAGTCAAACGTGCGTCACGCATGTGAAGGAGGCGAAAACTCGGCGGATGTGACAGCCGTGAAAACAGCCCGGGGGGGATCAACAGCGGCTTCATCACTTACGTTCGCCCCGATACTTTCCCCCAACGCGGTCGTCTTCTTTCTTCTTCTGCGGTGCTCCATTTATTTGCGAAGCAGACATCGCATTAACCTCCACCTCGACAATCTCATCTTAGACGCTTCCTCTCAATAAAATTTGTAAGGGGAAGAAAAGAAAAAAAAAGCTTTATTCATTCCTGACTGCTGGCTTCTACTTCCTTCTGTGTTTAATGCGAAGAATGTCGGTGTGGGCGGGGGGGGGGTGAAAATGAGCCCGAGTGTGAAATGAACAGTAATTAATGTTGAATAAAGACTAGTGCGAGCCGGGCTGCCGCTAATGGGAATAAGATTGCATTCTCTCTCTTGTTCCTACGCACCCGGCTTCTTTTTCTTTCCGTCTAATTCAATCAATACGCGTCGAGCGCCTTGAATGGAAGCGGCCCGCGGACCAAACCGAGCTAAGCGGCCGAGAGGCGGGATGGAGTCGACTGAGCCGAGAAACAAGAAAATACGTCAATGGTTCCTGCGCGGACGGACGGACGGGGATGAAGGCGATAGATCGATGACGGTCGGCTGGACACGTTGAATGGGATGATGATCGGATGGATGGAAGGATCGTTCGGGGGAATAGATGAGTGGATTCATAGATGACGGATGGGTTGGACTGATGAATGGACGGGGAGGAGGGATTCATAGCTTGATTGGAGCGCGGATGGGAGATTTGGGAGAGGGATGGCATCCACAGCAAGGTTAAATAAGAGACGGCATTAGTTGTCCCCAAAAATATTTTAGACGCCGAGTTCAAAAATGCCTTTACTGTTTTTCTGGAACATTGCGTTTATGAGATATTTGGTTTTTATTTTGGCCTATATAAAAGCACGCGTTGTCATTTATGGTTATGACATTTCGGCAAAAAACTCAACCCTGAAAAATGAAAACATTTTGGGGAAATGGTACTTCTGTTGCCATGGCAACACAAATCAGTATTTTTTTAGGGGGTTTCAGATTGCATCTGTTATCGGGTAAGTCTTTTTTTTTTTTCCACCACAATCACAATATTCCGATACAAATCCTTAAAAAAATGGCTCGTATTGTCAGGTTGTGGTTGAGGTGGAGGAGCCAAATGTGGGGATGTGAGGCCTGAGATGGATAAAAATGTTTATTTTGTTGCAAAATTCATTTCACTAAAACTGGGCGGCAGATTATTATTATTATTTACATTTTATATTTTCACTTTTAATTTGATTCTTTTCATTTCTCACTTTTTTCCCCAAGCCTAATTTCCAAATGATCTTCTCCTTCATTTTAACTCCCAATTTATTTCGATTCCATTTCTTATTGCAGAGTTGTCGGCGTGCCCCGAAAGGCCGTCGCTGTCAGGCCGATGTTGACTAATTTTCCCAAAAGGTTGAAAACTTCACAGGGAAAACTGCAAATTTCCTCCCGAGAATTGCGCGCGCGTCACTCGGCGTCAAATCGTGCAAATGTTTGCTGTCATAAGTGTTGGCAGGATCGCGACCTGATAGAGAAAGTAGTCGCGCATTAACATGCAAACAACACAGGCAGCGAGGAAGCTGGCCGCTATCTATTGTCTTCTTATCGGCAGGTGTGTGTCTGTGTGCACACGAGCGCCTGCCGGGTGGTCAAGACTTCTAGAGAATGCAGGTCACACTCTTGCTCTCGCACTTAAAAGAACTTGTCGGTGAATCGGGAGCGTGGTTAAAATTCCCCACCGCGTCTCGGCTCGGAAAATAAGCAGGAGAGGCGCGAGACGAGAGGCGGTGCCGTCCTTTAAAAGGGAGCGAAAACTTCACACCTCCAAACGCTATTATGTTTATCTGATACCTTATCACATGCCCTGGAATTACGGGCTGCATTTGGGATCACTCCACGCCTTCGCGTTGGGCCTACTGAGATGCAGAAGACGGAAGGAAAAAAAAAAATACAAAATAGCAGACTATGTCTCTGTCGCCAGGGAGGATGGACCATCCCAGTTTCAGTCTTTTTCAGAAATTGTATTCATATTTTTTAGAGGCGCATAAATTTTTTACAGTCCTTAGTCAACCTAATGTCCATGTTTGTCAAAACTCCAAGACAATACTATGTCTTTACATCAACCAAACCAATTAGTTTTTGGAAACATCAAAGGCAAAAAAAAAATCACTGCCATGGATGACTTCTCACGTGAATTCCCGGGACCGACGCCCACTTGGGCTCCCCTTGGGCGCCCTTGATTTAAAGATTTCTGCTGTAAATTTCTGTGTAAAAAAAAAAAAAAATTTTTTTTTTTTTAAATCGATCTTGTAATCGCTAATATCGGTTAATTGAATCAGCTGGCAATTAATCGCTTAGGCCCTACTTGTAAACATCAAATATGTTCCCAACACCCCCACACCCCCACCCACACCCGCACACACAAAAACAACGCCAGCCAAAATCTGCCAATTTGTTTTACTGATTTTAAAAGAGCTAATCAGACGATATTAGTCGATTTATGGGTCGGGCCAAGACAACTCACTGCGTCAATGCAACTGACATACGTGTTCTTGAACACGTCAAAGACATTTCAGTGTTCGTTGACAAAGTCCTTCCACCTCCCCCCAAATGTCGAAGACAAACCGGAGGCAGAACATACAAAGTCAAACCTACCTGTGAGGCTAGTGTGCTAACCACTGATCCGCCATGCCGCCTCAATGCCGTAACTCTGCTAATCCAATCAGTGAGTGATCAATGAGCATTGAACGGGCGGCCTGTCTACCGCGCTGGTGCTTTGACCATGAAGAATTTTTTTTTTTTTTTTTGGGTAAGCGAAGGGGCTTGGTTCTTATCAAGGTGCCCCCCACCATATCCAACAAGCCCTCATCACCATGTGTTAATAAAGAGATGCAATCAGCGTCAACATTAATTAAAAGTAAAGAGAGAATAAACAGTAGCCCCGATCGATTCCGCTCACGCTCCGACACGGTTCCTGCGAGGTGGCGGGCGCCTGTAGCGGAATACTAAACGCCTCGCAGCCACAAGGGTCGCGACCTGACACTATGATCAATTCCAGTTTGTCACCCTCCCTTGCCCTCCTCACCATGACATCCCCCTCCCTGCCTTGGCCGTCCGTCTCCTGCCCTGAAGTTATGTAAAAAAAAAAAATAAAATAATTCATACATTCAAGAATATATTTTTATTGTTGAGGTTTACCAAAAAAAAAAAAAAAAAAACATGCATGTAAAGCTGATTAAGTTAAAAAAATTCCTTTGGTTTCCAAAACTCAAATAAATAAGTTTGATTAAAGACTGTCGAATCAAGGAGCGATTTCCTGCAAAGCATGCAGGGACGATGGAGTCGCGCACTTCACAAATTGTGTGGATTTGCCGTGTTTACCTCTTTTTAAACTGCGTCCTAATTATCATTTAACCCTAATTAACCCACGCGGCCTTATTAGCAGCGAACATTGTGGCTGGAAAGCAGCCTGCCGCATTCACTCATTAATCGGCTTTCTGCCAGCGAGCACGAGTGATGTGTGTCAGCACATTTGCACGCACACACACACACACGCACACACACACACACATGCGCATGCACACTGGCATGCACACGCCACAAGGACAGCCGGGCTACACCGTCATTGACATACTCTGCTTTCTTTCCCGGCTTGAATAGAAAAAAAATTTCTTAATTTTTCTTCCTTTTTTTTTCACGTAGTTTGACCTTCACATTTCAAAACGGACTGAAGTTTTCCTCCACCGTAATTCTGTTTTCTAAAAAGCCTCAAACTGCCGTCAAACCCTTTTGTGAGAACATAATTTCAAAAACTTACATTGGGTTGATACCTAATTCTAATTTAAGTTTAAAACTCAGCTGATAGGCATTAGCATTAGAAAAACCCAACTTCAAACTCTATTCAAGGATTCAAACTCCAACTTTATACCACAACTCAGGCTTCAAACACTAACTTGAAACCCAAACTGTAAACCATAACCCAGGCTTGAAACCCGAAACTAGGATTGTAACCCAATCTTCAACCCAAAATCCAGGCTTTAAAACTACAATCTGATACCCTAACCCAGGTTTAAAACTCTAACTTGAAACCCTTACTAAGATTTGTTACCCCCTCTTCAACATTAAACCAGGCTTTAAAAACCTAGCCTGAAACTCTAACTCAGGGGTGGGCAAACTTTTGGATTGGCGGACCACAATGGATTCTAGAATTTGACAGAGGGGCCGGACCAGGAGCAGATGGATGGAGTGTTTTGGTCACCTCGCCTCATTGGCAAAAAGAAATACATTTAATTTTAAATGAAAGTGAACAAAAGCATTACAACAAAATATATGTCTTTGACACACCACAGTATTTAGAAAATAAAACATCAACAAGGTATATTCATTTCAATTTTTTCCAAGTTTGGCAGGCCGAATTAAAACCTTCAACAGGCCGCATGTGGCCCCGGGGCCGTAGTTTTCCCACACCTGCTCTGACCTATGCTTGAAACCAAAATTTTGAACCATAACCCAAGCATGAAACCCTAACCTCGGTTTGATACCCCAACTTCAAACTATAGCCCAGAATCGAACACATCGGATTGTCTGGATTAACCAATGAGGATGAGCCTTCACATTTGATCAAACTCTTGGCGTAATTTCCCATTTTCTTGACTTTGCTTGGCATCGTGGACGCTAAAGTAACAAAGTAGTAAATTGCAAGGAATTGCATCGTACCGCATGTAAGATAGGAAAACAATTAACCCAAACACTGTACACATCACTCAACGTCATCGCCTCGATGAACGCACGCGGCGGTGGCAACAACAGGTGACATTTGCATGGGAGGGAGGGCGCGAGTGACCTGAAACGTATTAAGAAGCAATTACTCTCTAATCACGCTGACATTATCAAGAGACAGGCAATATTGCGATGACGCCTCAGCCAGACTTTTCCCTCCCCTTATCGCCGTTCCGCTCGTCGGTAGCGTTTGCATTTTGGCCTGCTGTGCCAGAACCGGGGAGTGATGAGACACAACGGCCCAGTGCCCCGCGGCTGATAAGTTAGAGCGGGAGGCTGTGCGGCAAAACTCATATTTTATGTAACAGATATTCTACTTTCCATCCCTCCCTCCGCCTGCTTATCTGGGCCAGTTGTGGAGTTGTGTAGCCGGCCCGTTAGCACAACGGTCCAGCTCGGCCTTGCTCGGGCCGTTGCCTTCGCACGTTACCTGCTTGGGATTTGATTTGATTCTCTGCTTTCTTTTTTGGTTTGTTTAGGGAGGGCTGGACCACACATCCCGACAAGCATCTTCAGATTTCCGATTGCGATTTCTGGATTGACCTCAAATGAAGGGTAAACTTTATTGGCAGAGGTGAATAAAGTACTCACAATCAATAGCTAAAGACTAAAGTGAATTCTGAGATTTGTTTCAAAACATGTTTGAAAATACAGCAATTGCCGAAAACCTGCAAAGGCGAGTAGTAATTAATTGCAGGAAATATAGCGCAAAATCTCTTTCAGAGTACTTGATTTTTTTACTATGTTGAAATTGTTTTGAAATGACAATGCTAATTTGCATTAGCTTCTAATTAGCATAATGGGGGCACTATCATTTGTTTCAGTGCTCGCGTTATCCACACACAAAAAAAGACAACAAATTGTCGATGCTGAGAAATTGAATGCTTACTGACAACATGCACAGATGCTAACAGCTAACATCAATACGCAAAGGGAGGAAATACAACAGTCAAAATAGAAATAAGCACAAAAAAACCCAGTCCAAACTGAGGCGCATTGCTCATTTACTACAGCTATAGCTCGGCCAGCAAATTAGCGAGACGCTAGCGTTTTGTTGACTGCGAGCGTTTCACGGACAAAAAGAAAACATCAACGACGACGAGAACCTGTGAAGCGATGGGAACAAAGCTCCGAACGGTCGCTGAGCAAACGCACCCAAATGTGACTGATGAGCGCTAATTAGCTTAGCAACAAAGGCTTAGCCCACTTGTTTGTTACTTCCATCACATTCTTTGTTTAATGAGGGCTTTTAATCTGTAGCCCATAGAAGAAATAAAAAAAAATGCATTTATATAAAATAAAAAGAAAAGCATTTGCTTCATTTCAAAGCAAACAGTATCAATAAAAATGTGATGATAGACGGTATGAACCTAACGTATGTGGGAAAAAAGCTGATGTAGACAATTATCAAAAATGTCAAAACATGGCACACAATAATTTTTAAACATCAAAGACTCACGTCACTTATATTTGACACCTAATGTAAACCTATAAACTATTGCACAAGTGTAAATACAACGGCGGCGTCTTCAATCCAGGTCATGCGCTTTTTGAAAACATTAAAGGCAATTCAGTCATCGAGAAACCTTCCGTAAACACCAAAGACACGTGTCGCTTATGTCTTTATTAAGCGTGACTTGAGTCTCTGGCTGCATTTTTGGCTTTGTCGCTGTCGCTGCTAACGAGCGAGGCCTCCGAGAGAGAGAGTCATAAAGCAACTCGTTTCTCTTGTGTTTTTCCGCATTCGCCCGTAAAACATCTGCTGTTTGCTAACAATTATCCGGAGGAAGGCTTTTCACATCATCCATCACGCCAAGAGGTCTGTTGGTCTGCGTGTGAGATGAGCTTCCTCGGTGAAGACTGTTTGTCGCTGGCAGCTACACGTTCAAGGATGAAGAGCGGTTTGATTGGAGGCAAACTACGGCGAGCTCTCAAATGTCGTTAACTCGTTTGCCGGCGATGAAGGCAACCGGCGAGTTTATATTTGACGGCATGTTGGAGCAGATGGCGCATATTGTCATTTAGACGCGCATGCCAGGTGATTCGATTTTAGCATTTTATGTAAAAATTAGAGAATGCAATTTCGGCAGAAATTGCTTGCGAATGTTGGCGAGTGCAGCGGACTGTGGTCGGAAATGCTGTCGAACTAATTCAATTGTTGAAATGGAGAACGCAAGACTGGAATATGGAATGAACTGGTCAAGTCGAGAAATCTGGAAGAGGTAAATATGTGGAATTGTGGAAAAGCCTCAGAATTTTTGTAAACCTCTAAGAGGAGAACATCTTGATGAGGCTTTTTACCGTCTTGGCATTTTTGCCTCTCGTTAGCGCCATTATGTGAACGATTATGTTTACTGATGAGCTTCTCGCACAACTTCCGAAAAAGAAACTCCGTGTTGAACGAGGGGGTGGGTTCGTCATCGCTATTTCGTCAACCGGCGACAGTGATGGATGGCGGCTGTCAGACGCTCGCTCGGCTCTTCCTCGCTCCTCATCCTCACCGCTCGCAAAGAATCAATCGACTTCACTTAAGCGTGGCGATGTCCCCAACGACAGCGACGAGGCACAAGTCACACCGAGGTCAAAGCCGCGTGGCTCTAATGAACAAAATGTGAAATATTTGATTGTTTACCAAGAAGAACTTTGTCTCCTTTAATGGAGTTCAAATGGACAATTTTCAACAAGGTCAAAGACTTTTCAAGAGTTCTCGAAGAACCCAATATTTTTATGAACAATTTAGTTTTCACTCAACCAAACGCTAAACGATTTCCGTCAACACTGAGTTTAGTTCCAACGAACCAAACGTACGTTTTTCATACATCTAAGATGTCAAATACAATTTAGAATCCTCCATAAAACCAACTCAAAGAGTCAACAGTTGATTTTGAGTCTTCATACATTTTTCTTTAACATCAACAAACAGCTAAACTAAAGATTTTTACATAAGCATCAAAGACACGTCATTTTAAAATACTATTTAAAATGTCAACATTTCAGAGTCTTTAACTAACCTCATGTATGTGTTTCGCAAAATGTCAAAGACTAGTTCTGGTCTTCAACTAACTTAGCATACGTTTCCCAGAAACATCAAAGACAAACGTTTTCAACTTTTCGTTTCAAGCCTTTGCAATGCAAACACCAAATACATTTTGAGATTTCCTAACAATGTTTTTTCTGAAACATCAACGGCAATTTAGTCTTTGACCAAGCTTCCTGCATGATTGCACAAACGTCAAGACAAACCTTGTATACTGGTAGTTTCTACGACCATGTAAACATCAAAGACAAGTTTGAGTCTTCAACGGACCCAACATACTTTTCGGAAATGTCAATGACAAATTGAATCTTCGACACACCTAGCATACGCGTCAGCACACAGTGGTCATCAAAGACAATCCTCACATACCATTTGGATACTTCATCAAAGAGTCCTTAGGGAAGTAAAATACATTTTGCTGAAACATGAAAGACACGTTTGAATCTTTAACGAACCAAATGTACATTCCATGAAACATCCAAGACAATGTCATGAACGAACCTAAACAGCCAAATTTTACATAAACGTCAGAATTCAATGTTTTAAGACACTGTAAACATTTAACGACAAGAAACAGCAATTTAGTTTTCTAGTTTTCGAAGGACCGAATGTAAATGATGACCCCAAACACGTCCACGATGTGCTCTTTTAAAACATTTACACTGAAAACATTTTCTTTCAGATGTTCAACCTTTTGATTATGAAACATCACTGCTAGCCGCCCCCCATTGCGTCTCGGTTATGCAGAAATAAAATGAAACAAACTCTCGCGCTGGAGTGCACATAAAAGCCAAACACTGTAATGCAGACAAAGACAAAGATATCTGCCTCACATTACACCGATTTATTATGACTAGTACGACGCGTTAATGACTGAGTGACACATCGACATCATAGCTGACACTCGGCTGGTTTTATGAGCACACGCCGAGGCTTTAATGTAGTGGATATGCGGGCGTGTGCGCGCATACGCGATGAGCAGCGACAGCCAACATCTCATCAGTCAGCATGTATTCTGTGCCAGCTCCATTATTAAAATCCGACTTTAGTAATTGGATTATTTAATTTATATTTGCCACCTCAAAGGAGCACAATAACACATTGTTCCCTGTTTATACTGAACTAATGGTAACCTTTGACAGGCGCGCAAGCCGACATGTATTATGCATCCGGCGTGGCAATATAAAATATAAATCATCGGTGGGGGCGTGCTTCATTTTTAAAGAGGAAAGATGATCAGCTCCGCCTTTAAGCAGCCTGCTAGATTTATTTTTTATTTCGCAAAATCAATTTGTCGATTTATCTTGCGCTCGAGGTGCTCGGAATGTAATTGCGGGGTCCAGTGTGCGGAGAATGGAGAAAAGTGAAAAGGGAACATGTATTATTTCTGATGCCACTAGGGGGCGACTGAAGAGCTGAATGAAAGATACAGACATCGACTAAAAATGAGGCGTGCCAGAAAAGAATCACAGGTGTCACAAAAGATATTTGACATTGGACCCCACTATTTGCGGACCCGAATGCGAGTAGCAAAATTCTACAAAGAGTTGACGCCCGTTTTTAAAGAAAAAAAAACAAAACTTCATGAACTGCATCATCTTTTCTCCCGATCGTTACACACATTTTCGAATCCCAATACCTGACTTTATGTGCCTAACTTGGCCGACTTCCACCGTGATGGCATTTTCTCAATCGTAATCAACACAGGAATACAAGATTATGCCAAATCTTTATCTTCTACTCAAAATCCATGCCGATCTAAATTCAAAACGATGCAATGTTGTTTTGTTTAGTTTGACATTACAGTGGTTTAAAAAACGGAAGTTTACACACAAGCTGGGCAAGACCTTCTTCCACATGTACTCGTTGAAAAAAATGTACATGACAAACATAGTCATCAGCAGAGCTGGGCACTTGACCCTTTTTTGACGGTCAGTCCCCCCCACTCCGACTGAGACCTAGAGACCCCTCCGGCCTCGACCCGCCGGCCTTATTCATAAAAATCTAATAAATTGTTCTTCCACTTTATGCTTTGTGTCAAGGTCAAATTTATGAACATATCACATGACTGATCCTCAAGTAACCGTTTTAAAATTTGTCATATTACCACTGTTTGCTCTCTTCATGATCTGAATATGGATGTGGGATTGGGCTGCTGTTCGGTGCCGGGGTGGATCGAATCTATACTGACCTTAGGACCTTTAACAGAAAGCTGTTCTGTAGCAGGTTTTCAAATGAACTTGAAAGCAAATGATACATTTACTTGCTTGCTTGATTTTTAGCATGTTAAATATATGAAATGGGAAGAATTTTTAAGTGGCCCTTGCCTCCTTCCATTTTTCTGTGCGTGGCCCTCAAATGAAAAAGTTAGGACGCCCCTGGGCTGCAAACAAGGGGTTATGGTTTCAAAGTAGAGTTTGCAGCAAAAGTTCAGCTTTGAAAAGGAGAAGAGTTCAAGCCAGGTTGACACAAACCATTGCAGTAAAAGCAAGAAAGGAAAAAAAATCCCCATTTTACAGAATCTTTTCAGAGTCAACCGCATACGTCCAGAAATAGGATGCATTTAAATAATAATGCGAGTTGAAATGTCACTTCTATTAACACGTCTCGCTCGGCATGACATTCAACAACAAGCTCACCCCGCACAAAACAACAAGGTGAGTGCACAACACGCCGCATGACTCGATCAGTAAATAAATCAGCAGCCGTATGAATATGCAAATGAAGGTTATGCTGACTATTATTTATTTATTATCATTTTTTTGCTCCGCGTTTTGCCCAACTGTATGTGTGTGTGTGTGCGCGCGTGCAAGCTAACCTTGAAGATAAAGCATCAACACGCTGCTGTCTCGCCTCTAATAGGCTACAATGAGAACATCTTCATTACGCCGCCCTCAGAGACGCTGATAACGCAGAATTACACGCACACACGCACAAATAGGACTACACGCACGTACGCGCGCACACAGGGCGATAAAGGGTTGAATGTTACAACAAGGTGAAATGTTACACCTCTTTGTGCTCCTTTTCACAAATTAACACTTTAATCAGGGAGGTGAGCCAAAGCTGCATACCTCATTTCCCACACAACGCAATGTGGGCATTTGGCTGAAAGAAAATAAATAATTCCACATTAAAGGTTGTTGAAAAGTGAGGTTTCAAGACTAGGTAAGGCTTTTGTAAGTGTTGGATGTGTTTTTTTTTTTAAGTTTTTTTAATCCAGGCTGGGGTTTCAAATCCGTTCGAGCCTTCTCCAAAAAGTCCACAAAAATGTTGCGGAATTGAGTGGCACGCGAAAAAAAAAAAT
This sequence comes from Idiotropiscis lumnitzeri, assembly GCF_059441095.1. Taxonomy (NCBI): domain Eukaryota; kingdom Metazoa; phylum Chordata; class Actinopteri; order Syngnathiformes; family Syngnathidae; genus Idiotropiscis; species Idiotropiscis lumnitzeri. Next base: position 2,110,867 of record NC_142408.1, read on the forward strand.
CACTGTTTTAACTGTGCTTTTTATGTCAGCGATTTACACTTATTTGATTTTTAATCTGGTACTGTACAGTTGTTAAGTAGAGTTCAGTTGTATTTAACTTGAGTCAAATAGTTTATTTAAATAGTTTAGATCCTTCAAGTATTTAGATACTTTTTTTAATTCATTTTATATTTTTAAAGTCGGTGGTTCTCAAACCTTTTACATTATACCACCTCAAACATTACTTACCTCCGCTTCCAGGTGACAAACTTAAACGCCACACAAAAAAACATTTCTAATCTAAACAGCTGGCATATCTACACACACTCATGAAGTCATTAAGATTATACATTTACTAACCAAATAAGAACAGTAAAACCACCATAAAAGTGACTAAGGTCGCCAGAAGCTGAAACCTGTTTAGCGGTGGTGAAAAAACAATAGCGTCAATGTTCTGAGTGGGATAAACGTCTAGAAAACCGTCCATCCGCCCGTTGGCCTCCCAAGCAATTATTTTTTTCATGTAATTATTGCTGTTGTCATCATTGATGAGGGTTAAGAAGGCTGCTAGGGTGTCACAGCTTAAGCACATAAACATAGTCAACCATTAATGGTCAAAGTGCTTTGCATATGCACAATGAGTCATGCTGACTGGCGACATATCGCCTGTTGCACTTTCACGGCATTGAACGGCAGTTAGCATCGCTTGAATTATGGGCAAACAAAAGGACGCTCTGCGAAAAATGGACGGGACCTTCCGGACCTCGCACCGGCTCCTTCGCCAGGGCCTGGCGGAATGCCTCGGGACGCTAATCCTGGTGGTGAGTGGCAACAATGCGGCGTGGCGGGAGGTGTGTGAATTGGGGGAGTACGGTAAGCTATTTTCTAACAGTGGCGGGCCGTGCATTTCACACCTGGACAAATAATATAAAGAAACACTTACACAGTACTCAGTGTTGGACGACTTCGCTCCTCTTGAAAGGTCCATCTTGAAAATGGCTTCGCAAATGTATCTGTAAGTTCATCCACACTTTTCCCTCTTTTGGCCATTGTGGTTTAAAAAAAAAAGTAAGAATATATTTTAGATATTCCAACGGTCGCCAGTTGCGACTTCCGGGTGTGTTGATTCCGCATCGCGCAGCTCCCTCACGAGTGAGCATCCAATCACAAACCGCGTTCATCACCTTCAACGTAAGCCCAGCGAGAAGGCCTTACAGTCATCGAATCGTGATCTGATTGGCTATCGCAACTGTCTATCAACCGTAAACAGTCCTCACGCACTGAATAGACGCCCGCACGATTGCATCTAAAGACCCCGGATGAATGGTGAGCTCGTGGTATTGTGAAACCTGCCTGTCAACACGAGATAGCTGAGTTCTCATTGGATGAAAACTCTCACCTAAAAATACAACACTATGATATAATATGACACTACTGTGAAGAATATGATCATTTTTTTCTTGATTGTTTGGCCAGCGGAGAAGGCCTTGAGCGCCCACCATTAAAATATTGTACAGCTAACACTGTGGCTACCACAGAACCACTTAATAAATTAATCTAAGGCCTTGAGCGCCCACCATTAAAATATTGTACAGCTAACGCTGTGGCTACCACATAACTACTTAATAAATTAATCTAATAAACACAATTTGAGGTAGTTGCTTTTACTTTTATGACTACTTCGGACAAAAAAAAATATTTGAGTAAATCATTATATCTTTGTCAATCAAAAGGTAAAAAAATGTGTGTTTTCCCTTCTCTGCGCAGACTTTTTCTTGTGGTGGGGTGGCACAGTGGATACTGAGCGGCGGTACACACGGAACATTCCTCTCCGTCAACTTTGCGGTTGGAGGCGGCGCTGCGCTCGGCGTCCTTGTCAGCGGACCCGTCTCAGGTGAGAGCTCCCAAATCACTTTTGGAAGGTCCAAAGGGCTGACAAATGGGGCGGTTGAGCCGTTAGCAGTTAGCTGACCGGTTAAAAGTCAGCAAAATAAGTTTCTCATCTCTAATGCGTACCACTTTCGGCCGTTCAGGGATCTCTCGAAATTCTCTCCATGACTCCGCATTTCCATTCGTTTCAATTCACACGTTGTAAACATGTCTGTGCATTCATAAATTGTCAAGATGCATTTGTTACCAAAAATGTCCATTGATGTTAACATAATGCAAACATGTATCCTTTCATTTCCATGCATTGGATGCGTTTTGTAATTCAGACACAGAAAATGCAAATGTGTCACGCATATCGACATCTATGACGAACGTCTTTGGGGTTACATGACTTGGGCAAGCGCTGGTTTTCTACTTCCTGGCGTGGTTACCTGGTCCGTTACCATGGTTACGTGTGGCGCAGCAGCTGTTAAAGCAGCGGGCCATCAGGAAACGAGGCAGACATTAGCATCATCGTCACGTGGTCGTCATCACTCACTTTCCCGAGGCTTCCCCCCCCCCCGCGGTTGCAGTGAGTCATTATCATCGACGGCTCGACAGAGCACAAATATCAGCAAAGGGTAAACTGGCAGTTATGTGAAGTGCAGTATTTACCTCCTTGATGGAGGAAGCAATGGGGAGTTTGAAAGAGGTGTCACTTATCACTTTCATGGTGAAAATGAGACGGCGGGTAATTGAAAGGGACACGTTGGTTTGAGCGGTCCTTTCGTCAACACTACAAAAGGTTCGTTAGCATGCCGACATCCTTTAACGACTTGTTTTTCTTGCTAGCGGCCTCGCAATTAACACGACGGAATGTCTCGGTGTGGCATCCAATTTGGAACGCGTGAGGCAAGGAATGAGCGTTCCAACGCAACTCAGTAGTCAGAAGTTACCCTACTTGAAGGAGAACTCTAGCCAATTATTTTTTTTCCTCGCAATGTTATATGTGCAACTGCTTATTTAAACGCAGTATTCTGATTAATACTGCATTTGTGGACTAAGAAATTAAACAGATTGAAACATCTCAGGGCTCTGCCATTTTGTCCAATACCGCCCTCTGCTGTCTACTGATATGGATGTCAAAGTGTCCTCGGGCTCGCATCGCAAACGTCACCGTCATCTGTTCAGTGGTTTTGGGTACTTGGATTTCAAGACACCGGCATCACTTGCAAATGTTTTCTTCATCACACCACTAGGTGGCCACCTGAACCCTGCCGTGACCTTCGCATTGTGTTTACTTGGCCGGGAGCCTTGGAGGAAGATCCCATGGTACTTCTTCTTCCAGACATTGGGCGCCTTCCTGGCTGCTGTCATCATATATTGCCTCTATTTTGGTAATGAAAGAACATTTTTGATCCGTGACTCTCAGATTGGAAATTATCAACAACCAAGTATTTCAATCCACCAGATGCGATACAGGAGTTTGGCAACGGGGAGTTGCTCGTGGTTGGGAAGAATGCCACAGCTGGGATTTTTGCCACATATCCTTCCAAACATCTCTCAGTGCTCAATGGATTTTTGGACCAGGTGAGACGGCCTGTCCAAGAATACTTGAACCTCACATCTCAACTCAAACCCGACCTTTATGGATCAAAACCTTAACGCTAATACGAAACCGACTAATCGTAACCCAGCGCAAAGTTTTTACATGAACCTATTATCCTAACCTACACCGAGAACAAACCCTACTAACCCTAATTCCAAACCTTAACTATTGAAAATTGGCTGCGGTTTAGGTTATCGGAACCGCAGCACTGGTTACATGCGTCCTCGCCATCGTCGACCCGCACAACAATTCAGTCCCGGCTGGGCGGGAAGCGTTCCCCGTGGGCGTGATCGTGACAGTCATCGGCCTGAGCATGGGATTCAACGCCGGCTACGCCATGAACCCCGCCCGGGACCTGGGACCTCGCGTCTTCACCGCCATGGCGGGATGGGGCCTCGAGGTTTTCACGTGAGACGAGAACACAGTTCGACAGTGCCGCAGATGAAAAGTTGTGGAAGAATTATACAAAGAGTTATTGAAAATTCTACACGCGTCTGCTCAATGTGTGAAACAACGCCGTGCTGGAAAAAAAAAAGTGCTACTTCGTTGAAAACACTTTGTGCATTTTGAGCAATATTTATGTTAGCATAAAATGACACTTTGTTCCCTCTTACAGAGTGAACGCCTATTGGTCCGTCGTGCCCGTCACCGCCCCATTTGTGGGGGCCATAGTGGCGGTGATGATGTACCAGCTCATGGTCGGATGCCATCACAATAAAGACGGCCCACAGAGGAATCAAGACGGGCGGGAAGAAGAAAAATTCAAATTGTCCAATGTTTCGGCCACTGAAGACGCTTGAATTTTTAGTGGTGTCATCAATAACATTTTCTTCATATTTTTTCCCTTCTTCTGTAACAGCTAACTAGCTAGTATATATATATATATATATATATATATATATATATACAGAGAGCGAGAGAGATATATACACAGACGATGAATTTCTAAACACATGAAGGACATCGCAAATGACTTTTTACCATTATTTCGACAATTACTGTGTTGAGCAGCTAGCCATAAAATGTTTCACAGAAAATAAAAGAAATTTAATTTGCGAGTCGGCCTGGGTTTACAAATATTCGCAAACTATTAGCTAAACACGAGCATGTGTCAGTAGCATGCAAATTGTGACATTTGCCGCCTTACAAATTCTTTCCAAAATGTTCAGCGAGCAGCAGGTGGTCGTTGGTGAGCGTGACGCTTGATCTTTTATTTGACAAAGCGCAGAGGGCAACAAAAGGTCTCGATTGTTTGCTTAGAAAAATGCTGGAATGACACGAAAAGCCTCCTTCGGAGCAGCCGGTGACGAGAAGTGACATTTTTCAGCGTCTGGAGAAGAAGATCAGTCTGTCTGGGTGTTACAAAGGTTTAAACTTCAGAGAGTGATGTTTGACATTTGGACTTCCTCTCTGGTGTGACCTTTTCTGGTTGTATCGGGTGTCAATCGAAAGTGGTTTCTGACAAAAATGACAATAAAAGACGCATTTTGATGGGGAAAAAGAAGGATGAATTCCATTTCCATTCCTTTTCGAACGTGACGAGCTACACCGCCTTGTGAATTAATACACATCAGGCGCAATTGTATATGTACGTGAATATTTCATATTTAAAGAATGGAAAGAATGTGATGGAAATCCGCAAATCTTGAACTGAGACGACTTGATTATTGATCGTTTTAAAATTAACAGTCAGCAGTTAGAGTCTCAAAATGAATTGGCAATGAATATCAAACAATAAAAGTGTGTCAACACTTCCCCCATTCTTCATGAACAACCAGCTGACCAGCACACGTTAAAAAATGTCCCGCTCCTTCAGTAAAGTGATCACTAAAGAGAAATCTTGCCAAGAGGCTGGTGAACGATTAATTGTGACCGCCCCACTCACCTGTCATAAACTATGCACGTAATAATTAAGAAGTGGAGAAGCTTTTTGCTTTATAGGTTAAACGTCTTCAAAAAGCAAGATGATATGCTTGTATCCCAATTAATTTGTGGGTTTGTGTGCGTGTATATTTCCATGACACGAATGACTTGAAAATAACACAAAAAGGTGACGAAAATGTTATTTTCAAGTGGTCACACATCCTGTAAGCTTCAGTTTTGCAAAATACTTTGAGCAACAGCGCAACCAAGTGGTCAATCATTTGACTGCACTCACGATGTCATTAAGTCTTGCGTAGTGCGACATCGGGCCAGATGTTTTTACCCCTCTTTCCTCTTACAATGCTGTTAACACAGTCCCACGTTCACGCAACATGTGATAAAGAAACATTTTAATCCAAATTCACTTCTTACTTACGCTGTCAAACGGATTTCCGCGAATCAGTTTGCTGATTTTGCTCCAGGTGACGTTGGTTTGTTCCAGGTGGTAATTCGTTTAATTCAAAATCTCATCCACCAATAGTGGAGCATCTTTGGCGCGGGCTCTTCCCAAACACCAATAAGCGTCTTGTCTGGATTAACCAGCAAAAATGACCTCTTTTCCCCCTCAACCACCACAAAGCATATTGGATTACATATAATTACTAATTATGAAACATGTATGCTCTAATAGATAATAGTATATAACACAAAGGGAAACGAGCTTCACCAAATGATAATCTGTTGTTTGTGTAAAAATGTGGAAGACTCGGTGTACCAAGAGTATTATAACACTATTATAGATATGGTCCTCCAAACCCTTTCCCATCTTTGTCAGTTTCGAACCCGCCCAAAAACAGGAAATTCAGAAACAGGACTGCGACGTCATTGTAACGTTATGCTGATTGGACAACCGTTTCCTCGCACGTTCTAGCCAATCACTGATCTGTAAAATTGTGTATAAGTACATTGCGTCGCAGCAGGCTGCGTACTGAAAAATTCAACTCTTCAGTTTGTAATTAAAAAAAAAAACGACACAAAAAACAGTCAGCTATGTCTGGGCGTGGAAAATCCGGAAAGGCCAGAGCGAAGGCGAAGACTAGATCCTCCCGTGCCGGTCTACAGTTCCCAGTCGGCCGTGTCCACAGACTGCTCCGCAAAGGCAACTATGCCCAGCGCGTCGGTGCAGGCTCCCCCGTCTACTTGGCGGCCGTGCTCGAGTACCTGACTGCCGAGATCCTGGAGTTGGCCGGTAACGCTGCCCGCGACAACAAGAAGACCAGAATCATCCCACGTCATCTGCAGCTGGCTGTCCGCAACGATGAGGAGCTCAACAAACTTCTGGGCGGAGTGACCATCGCTCAGGGCGGCGTGTTGCCAAACATCCAGGCTGTTCTTCTGCCCAAGAAGACCGAAAAAGCCGCCAAGTCCAAGTAGAGATGTTTGACAGTTTCTTCACCCCACAAAGGCTCTTTTAAGAGCCACACAATTTACTCAAAGAGCATTTTTTCATTTCTCAAATACTTAATACTTACAATATTCCGACAGTTGTACAGATGATGCAGATATTCGTTGCACCATTTATTAAGTGTCCAGTAGAAGTATATAAAATGCAACTTTGTGTGTGCAATTTTAGAGACGGTCAGCTTTCAAGCGCAACAGTGTGACGTAATCACCTTCAAAGGCGCGCGGATAAAACGTTAATATACATAATCCAGTTTCATTTCACTACCAACTCTAAAAATCTATGTTTATGTAATAGATTTGGAAGACAAAAAATCTTCCTTCAGTTGGGAGTTGAATGAAACTCCTCCCTGCAAGGTTGCATCAGCTGTTTTCTTGATTATGATTGCCCGCCCTCATAATTGAGTACAACAAGTCCGGAAGAGTTTATGGAGGCCCTGAAAGTTTTGATTTGGTTGCGTATCTATATGTCAAATCGAAAGTCCAGAAAAATGTCAAAGGTGGGCATATAGATAACTTTGAGGTAGAGCAGGGTTGACCCTTGAGTGTTGGCCTGGATATGTTAGCCAAAAACCCTTTGATTCAAAATATCAATTTTGATAGCAGTATAAATGGAACAATTGTGGAACATCCACATAGGTTGTTGGTGTCTGCCTATATTACTGTTATAAAAAAAATAAACAGACAGAAATTAACACTAATTGCATATCTGAAATTTTATTAACCTGCTTCTATCTTAAACCATTCAAAATTTAAGGGGGCTGGATAGGAAACAGCAATATGAAACCTATCTATTTTCTGATTGAAAATGATATTAAAATCGTTGGCCTCTTTATTTGTAACAAGGATTGCACTGAAAGGGATAAACTCTTTGTGAACATGGTCTGGGGAACAACAAGAAAGGCCATGAAAAGTGAAGGAAGAAATTACATTTTTGAATGAATTCATTGGCCAGATTACTACAAACACTATATGTCAATTTGTGTTTTGGAGACATTATAGGTGTATTTTAAAGAATTACATTTATACGTTAGAAAAAAATGGAGTGTACGACGTGTCCTCGTGACGGTTAAAGCCGCACGCCCTTTTGTCTTAAAGGCACCCGGAAGAGACACGTCAGCCAATCAAAGAGTGGCGCTGGCACACTAAGATTTGCATGAAACGGATATAAACACATCGGCTTCTACCACCAGCAGCAATTCACTGCTTACCCACGGAAATATGCCTGAACCACTAAAGTCAGCGCCCAAGAAGGGCTCTAAGAAAGCCGTAACCAAGACCGCCACCAAGACCGGCAGGAAGAAGAAGAGGACCAGGAAGCAAAGTTATGCCATCTACGTGTATAAGGTGCTGAAGCAGGTGCACCCCGACACCGGCATTTCATCCAAGGCCATGAGCATCATGAACTCGTTCGTCAACGACATATTCGAGCGCATCGCCTCTGAGGCATCTCGCCTGGCTCACTACAACAAGCGCTCCACCATCACGTCCAGGGAGATCCAGACCGCCGTCCGTCTCCTCTTGCCCGGCGAGCTGGCTAAGCACGCTGTTTCTGAGGGCACCAAGGCCGTAACTAAGTACACCAGTTCCAAGTAAACTTCTTCAGCGTCCACGCACCCAAACGGCTCTTTTAAGAGCCACTAACTGTCTCGAAGAGTAAAATCCATCCTAGTTTATGAAGAAATTGTCTTATTTATTTTAAAAAGAAGCTTTTGTTCAAAATGAATGTATGAGTATAAATTGAAACTATCATCTGGAGGGAATAGACGTTAAACGACTGTAAAGAGTCACTTTTCATACACTGGAGAAGTAATAAATTAGAATAAAAATCCCATATGAACTCCGACCCGAGTCTCGAGCCTGCGTGCGTGTGAGAGATCGGAATGTAGCCCATAACGGTCGAGTAGCATTAGTTCGTTTGCAAGCGAAATACTAATTAAAGCTAAAACCTCGCTTTCCCATCGTCATGTTCCTTGCTAAACACTTCGTGTGGGTGTAGTGTCGGGGGAACCAAAGTAATTTATTAAACTTTGGCAATGACAGTTACATTTTTTTGTACCAGTATAGTTACTGAATCTGGTGACGCGTTAACAATTTACACATTTAATGAAAAAAATCGTGTGGAAATTCGGCTTACCTGCTCATGTAGTGGGCAAGCTACCAAGTGAAGCAATCGTGACGACCAAACTTCACTTCCTGTGAACGTGACATAGCAAAGTGGAGCTGGTTGTCCATTTGATCTCTTGAAGCCTTCGTAAATAATTACTCGGTCAGCACATTTGCGACAATCAATCACAGTCATGGTTTCATCAAATAAAAGGCGAAGCATATACGAAAAACACGCTTATTTTAGTGAAAAAAACTAAACAGGTCAGTTATCAATTACGTACTCCACCAGTATTTCGGAACCAGTGAAACTGTTTGGGTTACAGAAATCACAAATACTGGCGGGCTCAACCATTGCTTACAAATCAGGTTCAATGGAGAGAAATATTTGAGAAATGAAAAAATGCTCTTTGAGTAAATTGTGTGGCTCTTAAAAGAGCCTTTGTGGGGTGAAGAAACTATCAAACATCTCTACTTGGACTTGGCGGCTTTTTCGGTCTTTTTGGGCAGAAGAACAGCCTGAATGTTTGGCAAAACGCCGCCCTGAGCGATGGTCACTCCGCCCAGAAGTTTGTTGAGCTCCTCATCGTTGCGGACGGCCAACTGCAGATGACGTGGGATGATTCTGGTCTTCTTGTTGTCGCGGGCAGCGTTGCCGGCCAACTCCAGGATCTCGGCAGTCAGGTACTCGAACGGCCGCCAAGTAGACGGGGGAGCCTGCACCGACGCGCTGGGCGTAGTTGCCTTTGCGGAGCAGTCTGTGGACACGGCCGACTGGGAACTGTAGACCGGCACGGGAGGATCGACTCTTAGCCTTCGCTCTGGTTTTTCCGGATTTTCCACGCCCAGACATACTTAATGATTATTAACTATTAATCTAAGACTTAAATTTGAAAACACTTTGGCTGCTGCGGAGAAATATATTTATACACAATCTTGCTGCTCAGCGATTGGCTAAAAGGTGCGGGAAAACTGTTGTCCAATCAGCATAAGGCTACAATGACGCTGATCCGCCTTCCTTTTCTGTATTCAGCCACCTCTATCTGCCGCTCTTATGTTAAACAATTAAAATATAAATTCCAGTGTTGAGTTTTTTGGGGTATGACAGACCGTGATTTAGAAACTGCAATTATAACTATGTCAAACACTAGGAACCAAGAAAGAATTAAAAGAGGAGGGAGATGCAAGAGCAACCCTTAGAATGTTAAATTCGAACCCACTCCAAGAAGAAAGAAAAGCCAGAGAACAACAATTGGCTTAGTTTGCACTGGAGTGATTAAAACTTTTGCAGTGAACGTATAGCACTTTTGAGTAATTAAAAAATAAATTGTTCATCGTGATAGCAGACTTTGTTTCGCCATTATCACACCGTAAGAATTTAATATTCAGATGGCACAATTTGTTAACTAGTAGACAAGTGACAGGAAGTTACTATTTAGTTGCAAATGTGGTGGCTCTTAAAAGAGCCGTTGTGGTTTATGAGTAGAAGCTTTTAAGCTCTCTCTCCACGAATGCGGCGAGCCAGCTGGATGTCTTTGGGCATGATGGTGACCCTCTTGGCGTGGATGGCGCACAAGTTGGTGTCCTCGAACAGGCCAACCAAATAAGCCTCGCTCGACTCTTGCAGGGCCATGACGGCCGAGCTCTGGAAGCGAAGATCGGTCTTAAAATCCTGCGCGATCTCCCTGACCAGGCGCTGGAAGGGGAGCTTGCGGATAAGCAGCTCGGTGGACTTCTGGTAGCGACGGATCTCGCGGAGGGCCACGGTTCCAGGCCTGTAACGGTGAGGCTTCTTGACGCCGCCGGTGGCCGGGGCGCTCTTGCGGGCAGCCTTGGTCGCCAACTGCTTCCTGGGGGCTTTGCCTCCGGTGGACTTACGAGCTGTCTGTTTGGTTCTTGCCATTTCGACAAACGCCTGATACACAAGTGTGTGGTAAGACAAAAATGAGCCGGTGTGCGGTTTTTATACAACTAAGGCAGCGCTGATTGGTGCGTTTGGGGAGTGCCCGCGCCAAACCTGCTTGACTATTGGACGAAAGGATTTTGAAGGCAACCAATCACCACTTACAACGGTGCACTGTCTCTTGGCGCGAACTGATCCGCGGAAAACCGTTCCGACAGTTTGATGCACATTTTTAATGATAGATTTCCTATATTAAGTGAAGGTTTTAGATGACATTGTGTTGCAACGATGTAATGAGGAGATTGCTCGTAAATATTTAACGGTTTGTCTAGACATCATTGCTCAAAATGCCCATGAGATCTATATAAGAACATTAGTTCATTGCTTTATTTGAACATGATGCATTTACATAAAATATAAATATAAAATAACCTAACATTGATTGCTTTAGTTGTACACAATATTAACAGAAATGCTCAATATAAAATAACCTAAACCTCTACCACAGACGTTCTGAGTCGATTCTTGGCCCGTAAGAACCCAAATATTAACCTCAACCATTTCAGTGCGCCCTCTGCTAAGGACTTGTGGTACTGCAACCCTCGCTTGTGGAGCACATATTGTGACGTGACATGTTCTGCTCTAAGTGAGTAAGGTCCTCGCTAATACAAAATGTTCAGGGAAAGTAATAAGTAGGTTTACTTGCTTGCGGCGGTAGACAAACGATCTTTTACAATCTAATGCTGACTTTTCTGCCATCCTGTGGCAATACAAAACACAGCAAGCTTTCGGCGAGCTTTTTATATGGGCGCCTTTTCGATGGATCATTATTTCACAGAGGTTTTTTCAATCACCATTGGCATTTCCTCGAGGCAGTCACAACAGCAGGAATAACTTTTGGATAGATGTGGGTGGCTCTTAAAAGAGCCGTTGGATTGTGGAATTATCGAAGCAGTTTACTTGGAACTGGTGTACTTGGTGACGGCCTTGGTGCCCTCAGACACAGCGTGCTTAGCCAGCTCACCGGGCAAGAGGAGACGCACGGCAGTCTGGATCTCCCTGGACGTGATGGTGGAGCGCTTGTTGTAGTGAGTCAGACGGGAAGCCTCGGAAGCAATGCGCTCGAAGATGTCGTTGACGAACGAGTTCATGATGCTCATGGCCTTGGACGAGATGCCGGTGTCGGGGTGCACTTGTTTCAGCACCTTGTACACGTAGATGGCATAGCTTTGCTTCCTGGTCCTCTTCTTCTTCCTGCCGGTCTTGGTGGCGGACTTGGTGACGGCTTTTTTGGAGCCCTTCTTGGGCGCTGACTTAAGCGGTTCAGGCATAATTCGAAGGGAGACGAATCACAAATCGAATGAAGTGGGTTTCGAAGAGCCAGTGAGCTTATATGCGCCTCATGCAGATATTGCTGCGCCAGCGCCACGCTTTCATTGGCTGGACTTCTCACTTGAGAAGAGTCACTCCACACTCTCGAGTGTGTTTCATTATGGCGCGTGTCTACAACCATCAGAATGACACTTTCTGGGTGACGTATAAACGTATTTCTTTAAAATAGTTTTCAAAACACACTCCCTTAGATTGTTTAGACTCAACGTGTTAAACTTATTTTCCCCTTAAAACCACTTTGTTGCAATCTTTTGATTTCTTACACCGTTTAATTTAAAAAATCTATGGGGAACGTGGAGTGTTTTTTTTGAATGCGTAGCGCATTCAAAGTAACATCTACCTTATCCAATTTTTCCTCATTGTTTGCTGCGCGTGCCGTCAGGGAAGGTAGTATTCGTTATCAAGACTCGGAAAGCATTAACACGTGTAATTTAATGTCAAAGAAGCAGTAATAGACTTTTCTTGACTCAGTCATGTTACACACGAAAGCTTACAACTTCAACGGCAAAACACGCCAAAATTTAAACCAAACCGCACAAAATTCTCAAGAATTTGTCTCTCAATGAAACAGAACTACATTGTCTTAATAATCACTATTAACACGCTCATGTGCCTCTTTATTCATCTGTTCATATGTTATGCATCATTTTTCACTCGTGATACTGCAAAGTGTATAATTAGCATTCGTGCTATTGAGAATGAAAACTCTTAAAGGAAGGAGTGTGTGGCCCTTAAAAGGGCCGTTGTTGTTCTGTGGCGAAGTCGACATTCGAATTTAACCGCCGAAGCCGTACAGGGTACGTCCTTGCCTCTTGAGCGCGTACACCACATCCATTGCGGTGACGGTCTTCCTCTTTGCGTGCTCGGTGTAGGTGACAGCGTCACGGATGACGTTCTCAAGGAAAACCTTGAGCACGCCGCGAGTCTCCTCGTAGATCAGACCTGAGATACGCTTGACACCACCACGGCGAGCCAAACGGCGGATGGCGGGTTTGGTGATGCCCTGGATGTTGTCGCGAAGAACTTTGCGGTGACGCTTGGCGCCTCCTTTTCCGAGCCCTTTGCCTCCCTTGCCTCTGCCAGACATGTTTGTAGCACTCAGTAGTAGATTGAAACAATGAAGTAACGCCTCGCCAGTGGGCAGGCGATCTTATCACAAGACAGCGGACCTGAAAGAGAACAGCTGATGCAATCATGCGGGGAGGAGCTTCACTCAGCACAATGCCAAACGCCAAGAGAGAATTTTGTCTTTCAAATAAAATCGATGCCATAAAATGTTCTTGTTGGCAACCACATCAACAAATATTGCGCGGATATGACTTATACTAGAATTAACTTTCAAGATTATTATAAACCTGTGTTGTTATTAAAAATTAAATACAAATTTACATGAATCCGTTTCATACACACATTTACTGTGCACAAAATATAATTTAACCTATAACATTTATGCAGCTACTACATTGAAGACTCATTATATACACTGCAAAATATAAATGGAGCACTTGGTATGATTCCACAATGACTATTATAACATGGATCATTTTACCACACCTTGTTATTATCTGAATGTGCATGCAAAATGCATTAAATACTTTATTTGTTTTATAATTCTATATTTTATATTGATTTTAGTTGTGATTCAGAAATGCTTCTCAAAATGTGAACTCGATATAAGTTTACTTTATGGATAATCGTGCAATGGACAGCATTGGCTTTAAGAACAAGATGCCATCCACTTCAATGGAGGAAGGAAATTCGGACTTGTTTTCTCTTTCTGAAATATGGGTGTGGCTCTTAAAAGAGCCTTTTTGGGGTGCAGAATCTGTCAAAACTCTCTACTTGGATTTGGCGGCTTTTTCGGTCTTCTTGGGCAGAAGAACAGCCTGGATGTTTGGCAACACGCCGCCCTGAGCTATGGTCACTCCGCCCAGAAGTTTGTTGAGCTCCTCATCGTTGCGGACGGCCAACTGCAGATGACGTGGGATGATTCTGGTCTTCTTGTTGTCGCGGGCAGCGTTACCGGCCAACTCCAGGATCTCAGCAGTCAAGTACTCTAGTACGGCCGCCAGGTAGACGGGGGCGCCTGCACCGACGCGCTGGGCGTAGTTGCCTTTGCGGAGCAGTCTGTGGACACGACCGACTGGAAACTGCAGACCCGCACGGGACGATCGACTCTTAGCCTTCGCTCTGGTCTTTCCGGATTTTCCACGCCCAGACATGATTTCGTTTTTATTTGAAGATTATTTTTTGATTGCGCTTGAGTTACCGCGTCGCAGTGTATTTATAAGCAACCGTGCCACTCTGTGATTGGCCACATGATGCGGGAAAACGGTTGTCCAATCAGCAACGAGCTACGAACTTCCTGTTTCGATGGCAACTTGTTTTGACAAGTATTTGCTGTCGTGATTCTGGAGGGTGTGCCGCGCCTTCCTAACTAATAATGACAAATGTATAAATGGAATAAGTTCTCAGTAACTCTTTCTTCCCCCTCTATTTTTATGTCAGAAAATGTTACTGAATCCAATAAGAGACGGAAATACTTTCTTCAAAAAAGAGATCTTTAGATGACACTATTAGTTAAAAATAATACTTTATATATATATATGTGTTATTCAGTCACAGAATTTCAAACGTGAATAGGAAATTAATGGGTGCAGTGCGCTCCCTGTCCATATTTTTTTTTCTTTGGCACCAAGCAAATACTTATGTTGAATTAACAGTGGTGGACAGAAGGTGGCGGTAATGTACAATAGTCACTCAAGTTAGATCAATTTAATGAAAAAATAACCTTCAAATATTTTTTTTAATAAAAAAAATAATAAAAAACTATAATTGTTCCCTTTATTTCAAACAACGGTCAACCTTGAAGTAAAAAAAAAATACAAATTTGAAAACAACTGTAAATGTGTTTGATGTGTGTGTATTTTATATAATAAAATTAAACTTGTATTGTCCACTGTTTGTCAAACATTTTTATTTCTCCTGAAATATGGTCACAATACTTTTAACTTTTCAAAGCATTAGTATGCACTAACTATGTACATGTACTGCAAGTACATTCTACGAGCCAACTGCAAGCCAACATGTCAAAATGATTAGTTGGACCACAGGTCGCCATTGAGCAACTTACTCAAAATATTATATATCCAAACCATTCTATGTTGCGGGCCACGTCCAATTTCCAAAATTGCGACTTAAACCACATGTTATGACAGTTTGAAGATGAATAAGTTTTTAATAAATCAAACAGGTCACTTAGATGGACAACATATACGACTAAAAAAGTGTTTTGAAAAAAAAATATCAAGAAGTATTTCTTAAGAGAAAAAAGTTGCATGTTACTTTATAGAAGACAATTGCATATTTTCTGAGAACAAAAAAGAAAGAATCACATTTTTCGAGGATAAAAATAAAAAACAAAAATTGAGAGAGAAACTTACTTTTAAAACAGATGGCTCAATTTAACCCGCAACATAGCAATCAGCTAAAAACACAAAAGAATTAGCAAAGGGAAGGTCAAAGTGCTTCATTGGAGTCAACAAGTCAAATCCGAATAGTACAATATAACATGAACATAGTTTGTAAAAAAACGTTTGTTTCTCAATACATGGGCACTTGTCTAGTGACATCACAGGTGACAAATTCTTGCCACCTCCCCTCTAACTAACCCACTAAGGCATTTTGGGCTCCACGCAGTCGAGACGACAACAAAAAGCCTTTGCGACACGTTTACAATTTGAGTTGGACTAATCTTGCCTTCTGTGCTGAAAACCAGGCACACTCATTAGCAGGATTAGCATTTTACGTCATAGGGGTCCACAATTTATTAAGCCGGTCCCCTCAGTGCTCTTCATACAAGTAAACAAATAAATGTGGCAAAGAAAGCGGCAACTCTAAAACTGTCTAATAGAAAAGATAAATCTCTCTTGACACGTTCTTTATAGAATATACGTAGACGTCGTTTCAACGCACTTTGCATTGAGGAACTGGGCAATTAGAAAAGTTGCTGGAGCAGATTGGCAGCTCGGAAGGGTTCTGCTGGATGTCAATCACGCCGAGCAGTGTTAGGCTCACACTGAAAAGGACACAAAAAAAAAGACGACTACAGCAAATTGGAATTCGTATACTTTAAAAAAAAAAATTCTAAAAAAATTAAAGTTCAGTAGTAAAGTTTAGTTTTTTTGTTGAGAAAATAGTTGTATTTGATGAAAAGTTTTTGTCAGAGAAAAAGAGAATTCTTGGGGTAAAAATTCTTAGTCGCACGTATTTCCCCCAAATATTTTTTTTAAACTTTTGGGAAAACATGACTGCTTTCCAGGATTTTTCAACACTACCCCCGGAAAGTATAACTATTTTTATTGAAAAAAAAAACTTGAAAAGATAAGATTAAATATCTATATTTTTTAACTTCAAAGGCAATAAAAAAAAAAACAATCTTGGAAATTCTTTTTCAAAGAAAAACTTTTTTAAAGTAAATGTTGAACTTTGAGGTGCGGAAAGTATTTCTAAGTTTGGTTTCTCTTAATTGAACAAAAGTAATAATATTATAACACTTTTTTTTTTAATTTTTCAGGATCAGAAGTTGCGTTTTTTTTTTAAATCCTCTTCAGTGTGGCCTGAACACAACTTGGTATGAGATGTAACGTAAGAGAAGATCAGAACAAGATGGGTTTGCCGGCGGTCTTCTCCTGCACGTAGGAGGTGAAGCGCTTCAGGAACTTGGGATACTCGCGCTTCGCCACTGCTCGCAGAACAGAAGCCGGAGCCCAGCCGCCGGGATTCACTGCACAAAACACAAACATTCTTCAAATTGGCAACAAAGTTGTAGGTTTTTTTTCCCCCTTAATTAAAGTTGTAGTATTACAAAAAGAAAGTTTTATGTTCTGAGGAAAAGGATACAAAATGCAGGGAAAAACTTTTTTTTCCCCACAAAGGAAAAAAAAAATGTGAATCTTACGGGAAAATTTTTTTTTCCAGAAAAAAATTGAAAATAATGTTTCGTCAAGAAGTAATATTTGTTACAAAAAATATTCAATAAATAAAGTTACATTTAAAAAAGACGGACATTTTGAAAAAAGTAAGATGTTTTTTTCAAGAAAAACTCTCTTTAAGAAGTTGTATTTTACATGAAAAAAAACTCCAAAAATAGTTAAGTTGTACTTTTCAAGAAACAAAAAGACAATTCATAATGCTGATGATGGCTGAAGACATCCTAAAACAGTATTCAGCACAAGCTGTATGTTGTGACCCACCATTAGCCACGTATGTGATTTTACACAGCACATTGTCTCTGCTGATCTCTTTGTCTCCCTCTGGTGGACTGACCAGGGTCTGGCAGATCATGGCGATGTTGATCTTAGCACGCACGCAGCGGTTGCTCGGCTAAAAAAAAAAAAAAGACAAATAACGCAGGTTTAGTACATGTGTGACAAAAAAAGGAAGCCACGCCCCTTTGGTGCCTTGCTGCACACCTGCGCGTCGTGGTGGTCCACAGAAAAGTTGCACACCAGCCACGTGTCGGGATCGCTCTCGTTGCTGGCCACCATCTTGCGCATGGCTGACAGGTACAGAACGTCACGCTGGGAGGCCGGCCACACCCTCTGGAAGTGCACATTATTTACTCACTTTCAGTGTAGCCATTTAATTGGACCATTTCAAAAAAATCATCACCAATTATTGTATTTCTCGCAATGAGGCAAGGCATTTACATTTCAAGCAAACGCCGCACCCACTGGTTAATTGAAGCGCGGTCGTACCTTGTGCGTCTGATAGACGATGACAGCGTTCTCCGACAGCGTCTCCACAATGTTGAAGTTCTCGATGGTGGCTGCAGGGAAAGTAGAGAGTGAGGTCACAACGAGACAAACTTAAGTGTTCCCGCAGGCCCGCTGCGAAATCGGACGTACTCTCCCAGTCGTTGCGGTATGCCGTGTCCCAGAAGTAGTGGCACACCTCGTGTCCCGTCACGCCCTTCACCGAGTGCGTGGCCTTGAGCGGGTCCAGCACAATGCCGTTCTCCTCCACCTCCCTTCTGTACACCTGCACGCATTGAAACAAAAAAAATCCAGTCAGGATCAGTGTCTAAACCACCGTCCAAACAAATAATGCATGACAGGAGGTTAGGCTGTCAAGAGAAAATAAAAGCCAAATTCTGAAATGATAGAAGCTTCTCCAATGAAGCAAAAATGCATCTTGAGAAAAGAAGCCTGTCGGCACTGAATTGGAAAAAAAAAAATCGAAATAGGATCGAGAAAAAAAATCTGAAAAAGAATTCATTTGATTTGATTTTCATTTAACATATAAATAGATTACAGAAGTTAATTTAGTCAAAATTAAAAGATTTAAAAAGGGGAAAAAAATGATCGGTAAGATATCACACCGAACAGGTTTTCTACGTTTATTATTTATTTCCGGGGCTGGGGGGATGATTTGACAAACATTGCAACATACTTTCATCTCTCCTTCCTCCACGACCAGCTGCCAGTTAGCATCACCGCCGACGTCCTGGAGCGAGTAGGTCATGTGACTTTGCACCATCTCTTCCACCTGTGCGTGAGAAAGCCAACGTTATTTCACACTCGCGGCGTTGAGACGTGCACGAGGGACGAATAGAGAGACCGACACATAACCTGCTCAGATAATCGGTGAGAGCCCGAGCTGGAGAAGATGTCTGCTGGTGGAAGTGGACTTGATCTCTGGATTCTGCTCTTCTCCGTCTGACACTGGAACACACAAAAATGGCATATAGGTAACTATGCGGGTGAGATTACAGAACACCCCACAAAAAAGTAAGACCGCGATAGACATAACCTATTTAATAAATAATGTTTTTCGAAAATTTTAGATCACTTCTTTTTATACATACATACACATGCATACATATACACACAACTAAATTAATAATAATGATAATAAAAAATAGTAATAATAATAATAATAATAAAATAATAAAAACAATAGTAATGCGTTTGTCCTGGCCCTTGTGTGGGAATGAGTCAATATTTTTCCCTGAACTAGCTCCAGTATATTTATTTGTGTTACCTGTTCAATTTTGTCCTGACGGTCGAGAGCGGCTTCAACCGCATCGAAGAACTCCTCCTCATTGATGAGGCTGTTTGGACCCTCCTGGTATTGACGGGACGACGCGTTGACAATTGAGCTCGTTATTAAATCTAAATGAAATAAAAATGGACGACTCGTCGGAAGATTTTGGAAGTCACCTCGTAATCGGGACCTCCAAAGTGGGATTTCTTTTTCAGCTCGTTGAGGGCCGACTTATAGCTCTCCTCGATTCTTCTTCTCTTTTCCATCTCCTGCGGCCACGTTTGCACAGTTAAACACATCAAAACTTTCAACAATCATTCATATTAGCCTTTAACGTGTGAAAAAAAAAATAAATCCGTTTGATAATAAAATATGCCTAAAAGGCAATTAAATGAGGTCGCTGAGTGTTGGCACTTGTCAATATTGTAAATTGACAAACGTGTTCAGTGTTGCACACCTTGTCCAGCCTCTTCTGCCAGCTGTCCTCTCTCTTGACCATCAGGTCGATGCAGTGCGACAAGGTGGCCAGGATGCCGGCGGTGGTGGCTTTGAACGTGATGGCCTCGCCTTTGAAGTCGATGCCGTTCACCCCCTTGGGATTGGAACACTGGAACACTGCGCGACCACAACAAGCCAACCGTCAGTTTAGCGCGTGGGAGAGACATAATACGACTTATCAGCCGGACGTACGTTTATCTTTGGTGCTGCTGTTGTTGTGAAGAAACTCTCCATCGTTTCGGGTGCTGGGAAAATCGTCCTCATCATCCTCCACGACTGAAACAAAAACAGGCTGTCAGCTCACATGCACACCGACTGACACGAGTACACGGGCGCACACAAAAGGGTCTGAGGCCGTCAGACTGACGTGGCGATGACAATGGTGGAGTTTCATCTTGAGAACGGAGCGAGGGCGAGAGGGAGCGGGGATGGGAACAAAAGGCGGAGCGAGCGCAGGCGGCCTAACGGGACTGTTTGCACAGATACACGCAATCTAAACTGACCATCACCGGTAATGCGTCTTTTTTTTTTTTTTTAGGTCACCTCTAAGCAGGGCACAATATGATTGGCATGCAGACATCGCTAATGTTTATGTTAATATTAAGAGGCCAGCGGGTACTAGTTAGCCCCAAGGACAACATGAGTAGCCCATGGGTCTGTTCTAAAAATAGCTCACCAGTGATGAGACACTGTGAATTACTTAGAATAATTAAAACTGAAAAACAATGTAAATGTATTTATCAAAGGGAATTTATTCATTTTAACCGAACACAGTACATATTTTAACCTGTACCAAATATTCAATATGTTGTGTAAAAATAAAATGGGTTGTGTTTAATGGAAAAAATGCTGTTTGTATTTCACCAAATGGTTGAAAAAAAAAAGGTAATTTTAGAGCAGTAATTTTTGTTCATGTTTATCATGTGGTCAGAATCGAACTAATATAAGCCCATGTCTGGAATTTCAGAGTGAAATTATTCATTTGTGTTCGAATTTCCTAATTGTATTGTAATTTATATTACACCATATATAAAACCCCCCACAAATAAGTTAATTGTAACTATAACACCGTGTGTTCGACTGCCTTCGATTGCTAACTTTTGAGGACGTAGGCTTACTCTTGTCTCGCTGCAGTTCGTCTTTGGACACGCCGTCGGCACAGCTGTCAAAGTATCTCTGCAGCGTGTCCACTTGCCGGCACAGGATGTCTCGGAAGGTCTCCATTTCTGCCAGCTTCTCCCTCAGGCTGTGACCCTTCTAGAAACAAGGCAGAACAAATTTGACACAGAAAAGCAAGGTGACACGTTAAACAACAACAGACGACAGCTTTCTTAAAGACAGACTGTTTATTTATTTTTTTTGGTTGGCTTCTTCCAACTCCGGAAGTGACCATTTGTCTCGCTCGATCCCTAAACTGTAAATAAACATCCCACTATCCATTAATTGCATGAATACATCTTACGTTACAGCTCGCGTCGGCATTAATTGCGTGTTCAGTTGATACGATGACGTATCTAAAGGAGGACGAGTTCAAATGTCACCTTGAAAGAGGAAGTGGAGGTGGCCGAGTAGCCGCTGGTGGCCGAAGTGAGCGACAGCATGGAGCCGTGTCGGCGCAGGCTGGACTCGGAACTGTAGCCGGGATCGGCCTGGTGAAGAGAAGACACGGCCATCAAAGAGAGAAAAAGTGAATTTGAAGACTAAAAGCCCACCTACAATAATAATAATATTGTGTATACATATATATATGTATATATTGTAACCATGGCAACACATGTTACACCCTTCTTTTTAGAGACACTCCCATGTTGCACCACCAGGGAGCAGCACATACACAGCTCGCCCCCCCCCCCTAGATAACAAAGGTAACTATAGGTCAATGACCAGGAGTTAACTCTGCTGGTAGATTTCAGTCTTTAGAGGTAAGCACACGCACGCGCCCATTAATCAGCTCAGACGTGATGAGTTGATGTGCGCGCGGCCGCCCCACGCGCTCCCAAGCTGTTTTGTGTGCAACGGAGGACATAATCAAATGCGGGGAAGCAGCTTGTCGAGCAGAACTGATTGTTGTGTTACTTTATCTCCTTATAGCACAGTGGCGCTAATATTCTGCATCAGGCGGAATCCCAACAATTACATCATCGAGCTTGTGTTGTGTTGCCAGGGCGACTCGATGGTGGTCTGGAGAGCACTTTGGGGGTTGGGGAAGTTTTTAAGTGGTGACTCACTGGGTGGAATGACAGCTAAAATGTGTGTGTTTAGTGGATGTGCACGAGGGTGAGTCATGTCCACGTGACGCTTTCCGAGCCTGGTCAGGAGATGGGGGGGGGGAGGCTTTCCCAAAACTAAACTCAACCAATTCATTAAGCCGCCATCGTTTTTTCTGTACGTGCATTTAAAATTGTATTGCATTTTCTCCTCAGGAATTTTGGCATATACAAGACAAATTCTCAGCACACTTTGGAGAGCGTATGAGAAGTCACAAAGTGTTGTGACATCCAAACGGGAAGTCATAACGACTTCCTAGTGGCTAGTTGTTGTCAACCATTTTGACTCTTTGGTGCTATACACGCACAAACACAGATCCTTAAACGCACCAGTGGTGAAGGGATGAAAATCATACCCTGGTCACCTCCCTTGTCTCTCTGACACGCTGATTGAAACACAAACGCATGCGCGCGCACGCACACACGCACACACACACACACACACCCTGTGCAGCTCGATGGAGTCGATCCAGAGGCGCCTGTGTTCGGGGTCCTGGGCCCTCATGTACCACACGCTGTCGTTGACGCTGATGTCCAGCCTGCACTCGTCAAACTCATGAGGCTGCGAAAACAAAATGAAACGATTGCTGTGATGTTTGCCTGGCTCGTGATTGCCATGGGCTGCTAAAGAACACATGCGCAGGAATGAGAGGAAAAGCTGAATAAACACACGTGCTTTGACGTGACGGCGTGTGCGTAACAGCTGCATAGGCTGCTCTTTCTGTGTATGAGTTTAAGTCACTGCATGTATTATTGATCCAAATGTCCAAATCTTCGGGATTGAAAATGAATTATTTTTTTTAAATCTACCAATTCAACAATTAATCGACAAAATAATTGACCGATTATTCTATCATTAACATAATCGTTTGCCACCATAATTTGAAGCCCTGACCCAGAATACAAAAACTCAGATAAAAGCCGCTATTTGTTGTACAGTCAGCATCGTTTCTATCAGTTTTCATTTAGAAAGAGGAAGTGTGACTCAACACTGAAAGCACGTGTTGGCGGTGAAAGCGAGAAGGAAGACAATATGTAACAACGGAGAACATGTGATCATTTATCCTCTTTCATGACGACGGAACTTGCGTAAGAGGAAGTCACGGGTTGCATTTCCTGCCTGTGGCAACTTTCTATCCAGCTTCCATATTGACACCCCCCTGTGACAGATGACTCGTACGTTTAATTGAGAAACACCCCACAAGTGTTGTTGAAGTGTTGCTATCACCGCTCAGGCATATTTGCGTTGGGATGAGGCCTGGCAAAAAAAAAAAAAAAAAGCGAGTGTACGACGTGTAAGTTAATATTTACATTGGCCGGGAAGGGTTGAAGCTGCGCAAATACACTTAATTGCAACAAAATGGTTGTCGAGTGCCTGGGAACAACTCCGTATTTTGTCTGTACAGGGCAACGGCAACAAACGCGGAGAAAAGTCATCGATAAATCGTTGAGAGGCCTAAGTGACTGGAGGAGGAGAGCCGTTGTACAAAAGAGACATTCTCTACTGAGGACATCTGGTGATAAAGGCAGCATGTTGGCCAGGGGCGGACCACGGGGCACATATTTGGACCACGTGTACCTGCGGAACAACGGGCTAAAGTTTCTCCGCTGATTGATTTGGTGGATGCTCGACAGCTGAGTCACATTTTTTGACACATGATCGATCTGTGCTCATAAGAAAGATATTTTCGGAGATGAATAAGGGTGACTTTTGAAATTGACCAAGTTTTCCAAAGAAATTACAGTAACTAGGTTTTTTTGAAGACTTTGGCTCCACTAACCTAAAAGACAATCATATGAAGTGTTGCGTATTAAGCACTGCCTTCATGATTGAAAATGTTTTTCTTGTCATTCACCTTTTTTCCAGACACTCTGGGCTCTGCTTCGGCAAGTAAAAACGGTCGCAATGTCGCAACACTCTCAAGCATCTGGCACGCGGTGCACAGTCGCCCATTTGCAACAATTTGCCTAACGTGTGTTGACTAAAGAATGTAGCAGACGAACAATGCAAAATATTTACCTTTAAACATATAACATGAGGCAAACTTGTCAACCATGTGAGTGAAGAAAAACAAAATAAAAATCCATTTAAAGTTATGTCAGGGCAAGTTCCTCCGAGTGAACAAATCTTTAATAAGGAATTTTAATCTGTGAAACACTCACCGTGATAATGGCCTTGCTGAGGCATAACGAGCCGCGGCAGCCGTACTCTGTCTCATCCTGCGACTTGTAGTAGCTGAGCGTGTTGTTCTTCAGCACCACCCAGCGGTCCTGCCACCCGTGGATGTAGTTGGTCCACTGCGGAGAGCAAGAGAACCCGTCAGGAATCCAGCACACATTGACTCGACAAGATTTTCAACAAATTTCTGCCTTGAGATACGAGCGGCCCAACTTACAAGTTTCTCAAGATACGAGCCGTTGTTTGGCGCACGCTGAGGCGAATTTCACTCTATTACACTGATTTCTCTGCACATTTCTTTTTTTTTTTTTTTTACTTATTATCACTTGTGGCTCTATGACGTCTGGCGGCTTTGGAATTAAAAAAAAAAAAAAATCAAATACATCATTTTGCGGCAGATACTAATGTAAAAACGGTGAGTAGTATTTTATTTTAGTTTTACTAAAGATCGGTTAATTTTTGCATGGAACATTCTAAGTTATGCAAAATGTTACCATATAGTAATCATAGGGCTAATGAAGGATTTTGTTACTGTTTTTTTATTACCAGATGTAAAGCCAACTGGAAGAGGCATGTCTAAGTGTGAGACTGCTGCAGCCTCTTTACTCCTCCACTCCCAGCTGAGGCCTCAGTGACGCACGGTGGACTTTGTCCGTGCCAGGTGAGCTCCTCTCCATGTGGGATGTGCACATAATCTCGCAATGTGCGTGGTTAGCAGGTCAGCGCACAAACTGTTTGAAGACCGGCGGCGACATTGGACGCACATTAGCTCACCAATAAAAGCCATCGGTTCGCGCAAATGTTGCGCGTATACAACTGCTGATTCAGTTGCCTTTGAACGGAGGCCCGGGGGAAGGGGAAGCAGGGCGTTTATTGACTACACTGCATCGAGGTGCTTATTTGATGAAAGGCATTTAACAGAGGGAAGGTCTTTATTTGTCTACGGGTTAGGGCCGCGCCATTCTGCAAAAACATGCTATGTGCGAAATCGGTGTTGAATATTTCGATATCGGTATTACTGCAATATTTGAATAGAAGAACAAATGGAAGACGAAAAAGAAATGGAAGATGAAGAAAAAGAATGGTTTGAGAGAAGCAGTGTGTGTATTTCCGAACGCAACCGACAAAGGGACTGGGACCTTGGGTGTGAGTCCGAACTCCACTGTTCTTGGATTTTGTCACATAAGCCGCTAATACCAAATCTTGCATTGTCGCAAACCACGTTTACGTTTACGTCAAGGGCTTGCTTGATTTAACTCGATGTACATTTGCGACCACAGTACCATGTATGGTTTTATTAATTTTGAGTTGACATGATCATGGGTTTGGTAGTTTTACATGCTCATGGAGCAGGCGTGGATAAAGGTCCATCCCATACATAATAAAACTGGTGCTTCAGTCGTAAACTCTTCACCTCTATGTGGCATTTTTAAAACCGCTGAACAGCAACAATTAAATCTGAAAACCATTCATAAGGCTTTTTAATGATTCCCACATGCTGACACGGTAAAGATAAATCATGAGTCAAAGTTGTCAACAATGTATGAGGGGATCAACTGCTAGCCCATTTCTTGAGATATTCTCCAATAGAATAGGATGGGAGGTGTTTATGGAGATTAGGTCTTTATTTTTTTAATCTAGTTCTCATGGTGGTTTTCTGTGGTATTGTTGCACTTTATTTTCTACGTTACTGTTACCCAAGTAATGAAGTTTCTTGCTGTTTTTGTGTTCCTAAACAACACAACTAAAGTAGCTCTTAATCAATCACGTGTTGTCAACAACCCCGTTATAAATAAAGATGGCGACGTTTTAAATCCAACCTTGGAGGAAATGATAGCATTTGATCACTAAAACGAAGGAGACTCACCTTGCTGAGCACTCCGCTGAATACGCCGACGCCCACCAAGTTCCCCGTGTCCTCTCTGGGCTCAGAATCCTCCTCGGAACCGGACGAGTTCCAGCTCTGGTTGTCCGACATGTCGGTGGTTCGTATTAGCGCGCTTGGGTGAGCTACGAACACTAATTCTGGACGTGAATTTGGGGCAAGAGCTCACCGAATCATGTCGGGGGAAAAAAGGACAAAATGCCGTCTGGTAATAATAAAAAATAAAGAAAAAGAAAAGGAAAAAAAAACGGGCCTTGGTAGACGAACGTAAATCCTTCCGTGTGTTTCAGACGATGTATTTAATTACCGCCTGTCCACTATTCGCGATATCTTGTCCTGACGTCTCGCCTTTCGCGTCCTTCTTCCTCTTCTCCAACGTGTGCGCGTGTGCGTGTGTGTGGCCAGAGTGGGGCGCTGGCTGTCGTGACGTCATCGAAGCTCTTCCTGAAATGGGGAAGTAGGCCCCGCCCTCTTTGTGTTGATGCCACTGAAAATAGAAGAGGGAGACCGATTTAGCAGCCAAACACGCTGCATGGAAATCCCCGAACTCATATTGACCAATGTCAAGTGATAGGAAATGACAAAAAAAAAAAATCTTTATATTTGACTGTATCATCAACGCACGGACCATAATTATAGGCAGACCTGCAGCAATGTCTATGGAGGATGCTGTGTGCCAATAATGTAATAAAATCATAATGTCTGGATTCAAAATAATTTATTAAGTCATCCATAAAGAATTATGAGTTTGTTAGTATAAACGATTACGTTAAACCTTTTTAACAATACTTTATTTTGTGACCCATCATGAGACACATGCAAACAGCTGCATCTCAATAAATTTGAATATTGTGGGCAAAGACAATTTATTTTAGTACTAAAGATCGATTCAATTACTTATTTTATTTTGTTTCATGAGACTTTGTGCAATAAATTAATGTGGAAAAAACTAAATATTGAACATTCAACACTATGAAAAAATCTTGGACCACTATTGTCTCGTAATTAGGTCTTCTTCTAAAGCGCATAGCATTGCGTGTATATTTCCTGGAATAAAAAGTAATCCAGTAAAGTGTCCATGTACTTCCCTCTCCCATGCTTGAAATAAACCTTTGCCTAATGAGTCACGCTGTAATCCCTGGGCCTTCTTCCGCAAGCGTCAACGGCAGTAATATGCTAAGCGCCGATGATATACGCTGTCTACGAGAGGGAAGGGGGGAGCAATTCGCCTCGTCACGAGTTCTGCGGGTTCTACGGTCATACGGCAGAGTCACCAGACCTCCAAAACCGCAAGGCTTCCATTAGCTGCACAATGTAACGCTTCTCTATTGCAGAGAAGGAATGCCGCAGCATCCGGAAGTTGATGTCAACTGCACAGAGGATAAGCCGCTTATTTGAGAAGAGGACTTTCTTTATTTAATAAGGCAATTGCAATTCGAGACATTTCCTGAAAAACAGAAAATGGTTGCAAATGTAGCTGCTTTTATAAAAGCTATGTAAATTAGAGCATCATAAGCATCACACTAGAACAGGGATTTAGACAGCTGGCCTTTTCAGAAACATTGTTAAACAGCCGCTGCTTCTTCAAACATTCTGATAATTAGATATGAGGCAATAAAAAAATTGCCTTTGATGGCTAATGTGTATTGTTCACGGATGATGGTGTGGTGATGATGGTGTGGTTCTCACTTCACACATGGACATTTAGCAGTTAGTGGCTGAATGTATGTTAAATAAACTAAGTTGCTAGCCAAAACAGCAGCACCTACTAAGGCACAGTATCTCAGATGAATTTAAGAGTGGAATCTGACCGCACATTGTAAACATGACCAGTCGTTGAGCTGATCCCATGTTATGTGGAGAGTGTCGACGATTAGCGTTGCCACATTTTTTTTTTTTGTCACATTTTTTTTTGGGGTGCCCCTTTATGCCACTTTTGCATTATAACTAACATTAATTTGCATTCTTCCAAAAACAGGTGGATTTGAACCAGTTATGGGGAAAAAATCCTTCCCTAATTTTTTGGGGGTCGATGTTAGCATGTCCAGTGGAAATGAGGAAGCATTTTAATTGAGGCCAGGTGGCACTCAACGGACACTTCATTAGGTACACCTGCCGTATTATTCAATAGTCTGCCTTAATCTTCACCTTTCCCCTACATTTGTGATTCACTCAGAGGCCCTGAGACGGGAATGAGTCATATTGGGTGATCAGATTAGATTAAATCATATCCTTTTTCCAGATGCACGTTGCTCAATGGTCAGTACTCAAGAAGCACGTGACACTAAGAGAAACCTGAAATATTTCATGATGTTACACGCTCACTTGGTATGTTTTACCATTTTTTTTCTGCCCTGGTAGTCCCAAATTAACTGGCATTGTTATTCCTATTCATGAGCTCCTGGCGCCCTCTGCAGGAAATAATTATATTAAATAATATTAAATAAATGCTGAGTTGGGTCACT
Organism: Idiotropiscis lumnitzeri; assembly: GCF_059441095.1. NCBI lineage: Eukaryota > Metazoa > Chordata > Actinopteri > Syngnathiformes > Syngnathidae > Idiotropiscis > Idiotropiscis lumnitzeri. Next base: position 2,139,390 of record NC_142408.1, read on the forward strand.
CTTATCTCAAGGCACCACTCTACCTGTATTTGTAGGTCATAAAATGTGTCCCCATGGTGTCACCTATGGGACGTGTTACGTCACTGCACTGCTGGGAACGCATACAAAAAAAACAAAAAACGATGAGTCAAATACAATTGATGATCACTTTTTTAATGACTCAGCATTTTTTGGGATGTCGTACCAGCTTGTTCCCCGCCCTGCCCCTCCACCTCGTCGCGTTAAACTCAACGGAGCAGAACGTCATTGAGCGCCCTGTGAGTCATTTGTCAGGGGTGGGTGACGCGATGACCTTCGTGGGACAGGCAAGATTTTGGCAGCTCAGCAATTTTCCCCATTTTCCTGAGTGAGAAGGGGGATGAATGTAAAATGAGCAAAGATTGAGTGGTGTGAGGAACAATAAAGCGGTTGAGGATGGTGATCGAATTTATTACCTCTACCAAGGCCAAAAAGCTAGACTTTGGAGGTCTGCGAGTGACTCCAAGCTGGAGATGTTCTGTATTCGCTGTCAAATTGGGTTGATTAATCAGCAGTATGATGATCACCCACTAGGCGACGCTGTTGTACCACAATGTTGTATCTGCACGCAGGCGCCCAGCAAAGGAGGACTACCGAATTAAAAAAAAATAAATAAATAAATACCCTGCTCAAGTTACCACCAGGCCTTGCAAACCAACACTGCTCGAGTGTTGTGTTTTTCGGCAGAACTCAATGTATTAGTGTTGGGAATTGTTTCTGAAAAAATGCCTGGAAAGATTGTTCAAGGATCAAAGGAAGGCATTAGAATAGTCTTTGAATTAAAATATACTATTTGATATATATATTTATATATATATATATATATATATATATATATATTCACACAAAAGCATTAAAAGGGAATTAGCCAAAATAATATCAGATACAAACGCACACTCTGCGAGCTGTCACCTTCGTTCAGAGGCGAGCATTGAGGCGAAGACATGCCTGTCACATCATTCGCCATCGCCACCCAAAGGAATTCCCAGTTGTGAGTCACACATGATGCTTCGTTGTCGTGCGGAGGAGGAGGCAGAGGAGGTGCGGGGAGACAAAACTGCCTTGCAGGAATCACCGTCGTTTCCCTTCATCGCTCAGCCATCCGCCGCATTTTCCCTGAAACAGGCCCCTCAGCAGATCAAAGATGAGCTGATGAAACAAAAGGAAAGAGCGTTCTTGTTTGCGATGCTTCAGCAACAGTTAGGACGGAGTGAAAACGTGTGTGTGTGAGGCGGGGAGTAAAATCAGTAGACTGTGTACATGGTAGCCAACAAAAAGGACGATTGACGATTATTTATCATGGTATTCACTCCTCGTACCGGGCAACCTCCAGCTGACAAGGAGGGGAAGCGATTAACATCATCGTCACAAGGCCCATCTATTAGCCTCCATCTTAATGAGAGATGACAATTAAGGGGTGCGCTGCTGTGCCACCTCCAACACTCTCCTGTGTGTTTGTATAAATGAGGGTTTACAGGTACACTCAAAAATCAGTTGTTGGTTAGTATTCCCCTCTAAAGTTCTTGTTATAGTAATAATAGTCAGAATGAAAAATATATATATATATCTTTTTTCAGCTAAATTGAAAGCGAGATTTTGTCCTTGTGTTGCCGTTGTAATATTTTCATATTTCGGCTCGTTTTTTTTTTTAATGTTTTGCTAATATATTTACGGGACGGTGTCAAATACTTTTTTTATTTTTGTCATATATTTTTAGATTTTGTCCAATATTTTTGTCAACAATATTATTGAAACATTTTCCTTTCAACCAGGCGTGGGAAAACTGCGGCCCGGGGGCCACATGAGGCCCGTCAAACTTAAAAAAATTAAATGAATAAATCTCGTTAATGTTTTATTTTCTAAATAATGTGGTGTTTCAAACACATATATTTTGTTGTTGTGATTTTGTTCACATTCTTTTAAAATTAAATGTTATTTTTTTTCTCAAATGAGGTGAGATTACCAAAACACTCCATCCATCTGCTCCTGGTCCGGCACCTCGATCAATTTTTAGAACCCATTGTGGCCCGCCAATCAGAAAGTTTGACCACCCCTGCTTTAAACGGTTGAAATATTTTTGTATTTTCTTTTCAAATAATTTTTCCAAATCTTTTATTGTTCTAATTTTTGTTTTCTGGTAACTTTTAAAAAAAAAAACTGTGAGGGCATTCAGCCTGCTGCTTTCAAAGCCGTGTACTGCGCGGTGGATCAAATGGAGAGAACATGGTGGCTTGAGACGCTTACATTTCCCCCACACATGCCGCTTGGAATTAACTCGTGCTCTCCAACACGTTCTCATGCTCGGACTTGTCAGCGTCGACGCCCACTCGTGCGCAGATGTCAGCGCGTAGCATGCGATTAGTGTCGGAAAGTTGTCTTGCTCATTTTCCTCCTGAGCGTTGCCAACTTGGCGAATTTTCATTTTTCTGGCGCAAGAATTTTTGGAGTGATTCCTACTAAAAAAAAAATTTCTGTATGTCAACAAAGGAGCCTGGTTGAAGGCTATATCCCAATAGATCTTGTACAGTACATATGTTCATTCCATTAGTTGTATTTCACTTTTAAGTTCAATAAAAAACACACTGATAAAAAGGCCGTGAAATGAGAAATCCCATCAGCTGCTTGTTAAATCACACTGCTGAAAATCTCCAAACTCTCTTGTTCCACCAATGAACCCCTCCCTCCCCATCCCCGAGTGAACGTTCGCGTCATGGCTTGGTCCCGGGAGCAAAGGCACTTGACATTTCAGCATTTACAGGAGATTTGCGCACAAGCGGCAATGTGACTAAAAGGAAAAATGTGAGACAATAGTTCCAAAGACTCTCAAAATAGCCTTTTGCCTTTGTGAGGCCAAGCAGAAGCTCTTCTGGATTTCTCAAAGTCCCTGTGAACTGAAAATGTGAAATTTGACACACCACAGAGATGAGTTTTTATCATAAGTCAGCCTTTTCGGATTGAGACGGGCCTCGCCAATGAGTCCCACCTCCTGTGAGGACTTTGCATGTCCATCGAGCTTCCCGCTCATAAACCACTTTAACTCGTCCTCTTTTAACTCTTTGTGCACTGCAGCCCTCTTTTAACGGCCAACCTTCCCCGTTCTGTGTTTAAGAAATGTAATTAACCTTGCTTTAACCCACCAAGCTATTCTCAAGGCAATTTGTCACTCTGCATTGTGGTATCGGGACCCCAGCAGGCGTCCTTTTTTTTAATTTTTTTTTTTTTACACATGCTGAGTCAGAAGCACTTCCACTCTGGATTAATGATGCCCTTTTTTGGGTGTAAAGCATTGAAACCAGAGCAGAAAGTGGTTTTAATGCCTTCACTTATCACTTATGGGTAACGACGCGTTAACGAGTGGCTTTCTGGACGTTACGCATCATTCCCTGACATCTGCTAGATTGAAATGCAAATGTGTTTATTTTTTTTTCCTGTGAAGAGTGAGAGGGATGTCCTTCTTCCTTCCTGGCTGCTTGAGATGTGGTTATTTTTGGAGGAGATGAGAGGTCTTGTGGGGGTGGGGGGTGGGGGGGGTTGCTCATTCAATGTTTACAATGGCCCTCCAAAGACCATTATGAGCCTCTTGGCCTTTTTGAGGGTTGGTGAGGAGTAGGGATGGGTTCCTTTCACGCAGCAGACATCTGCACTGCAATCGTTCGGTTGCCATGACATTTCCTGGCATGTTAAGGGTGTTTGGATGCAGGTTGGTTTTCAAATGACAAACCCACATCACCCACTTCCGCCAAGTTCCAAAATAATATACAGAAACAAAGTCAGTGTTGGATGCGAGGTCTGTCTTGAAAATGGCCACGCAAGCGTATCTGCAATTAAATCCACACTTTTCCCTCCTTCGGCCATTGTGGTTGAAAAAAAGCAAGAATATACATTAGATGTTCGAACAGTTGCCAGTTATGACTTTCGGGTGTGTTGATTCCGTATAGCGCTGCCCAGATTCTTCAATGAATGATTTTTTTTTGGAATGTGGGAGGACCAGGAGAAAACCTACTCAAACAAAGCCTGAACGTAAGAACTGTTGAGGCAGACGAGCGAGCCATTCATCCATTCTCCATGTGACGATCTCAAGCTGCAGTCATCCCTGAGTGAACTTCTTCCCTGGGGTCCAACCTCAGTCTGCATCCTCCCTAACTCCCCCCACCCGAGCCCACCCTGCTTGTTTATACTCCGACTGTCTCGCCCGATTGTTGTATATATCCTATTGATTATTTCAGTCGGCGCAGCTCCTCCCACCTCCATCCTTTCCTCCCCTCCTTGCGCTCACGCTTTCCAACCCCCCCCCGCCCCCCAGCCTCTCTCGCTCTTGTCTGACTGCAGCATCGAGCGGCAAGCATCTCAATTGGAACGAGTGTGGAGCTCACACGTTCCCACGCGTTGGCTGGCATGCCGTGTCACCAATGGTGAGTGGTGAGTTACATTTTTTTATTCTCCTTGCAAACTGTAGATGTTGCATGCTATGGAATGATCCACACCCCTCCACCCCCCCCCGTCCCTAAGTTTATTTGAGCTTGAAGGAAAAGTTGGACAAAAATTCCCCGCACTTGGCTTCCACGGGTGCTTGAAAAGTTCCGGCACGTAGCGGCAAATACAACACTTACGGCAAGCAACCCGACGAGTCAGGCTGCAGAGGGTGTGTAATAAAAGGTGGGTGGTGGTAGGAACACATGCAGCCATTACTCAGGAAAGCGCTGCAGCGTGAGCGAACCCGAAGGTGGTGGGGTGGGGGAAGGGGGAAGAGGGGGCGGAGGGGGGTTTGTAGGATGGATGCTCACTGAGCGGGACAGCCCACAGAAATCTAATTACGGGACGTAACGCGTGTCAAACGCCTCCCGCGTTGATTGATGCATTTTCCTCCATACGCTTGGAATGAGCCACGGGCTGCAGAGGACTCCTAAATCAGTTTGGAGGAGTTCTACAAGAACTTTGGAACCTTCTGTGGTGGAATTGGTGGTGGGAGGTAAAGAGGAACACATACTTTGTTACAATACTGATGTAGATTTTTCATCTCGTTTTGTTTCTGATGCATTTTTGCTCTCTTTTGCTCATTTGGAACCTGGTGAAAATCCTGCTTATTGCTTTGTTAAAATAATGTGGCGATTTTGAGTCAAATATGTGGTCAGGCGGAGGCAAGGGACCAGAGATAGAAAGTAGCTTTTCAAAGCCCTGATTTATTGAATGGGGTGGTTCATCCCTATCTGAACAGATGTTGTTTATCAGAAACATAATTAAATGTAGGAACCATCCATCCATTATCGGTTCCGCTTCTCCTCACAAGCGTCGTGCTGGAGCCTATCCCAGCGGTCTTCAGGCAGTAGGCGGGGTACACCCTGAACTGGTTGCCAGCCAATCGCAGGGCACACAAAGACGAGCAGCCATCTGCTTTCGCAGTCACACCGAGGTGCAATTCAGAGTATCCAATTAACCTGCCATGCATGTTTTTGGAATGTGGGAGGAACCCGTAGCACCCGGAGGAAACCCACGCAGGAACGGGGAGAAGTATGCAAACTTCACACAGAAAGGCCGCAGCCGGAATCAATCCCACAGCCTTTGCACTGTAAGCCCAACGTGCTAACCAGTCGTCCACCGTGCCGGACATTTTTTTAATATATATACACAATATACATTCCAAACAAAACTGTGTGCTGAATTGCGCAACATCTGCACCAGGCTTTGGCGTGCATTTTTCATCTCGCATGATGCACATTAGCCAATGCCGACTGCAGCTATCTGCAGATGCCGCAGCAAGCCCGCAGGGCGCCACAGTTCCATTTTGACAACCTGGATGTCACATGCTGACGCTTGGCCAATCAATGCGGAACACAGCAAGCGTCTCTCCTTTTGCGCCAAAGGATTGTCCAAGTACAAGTACAGTATGTGTTCTCATCAGTGATTAATGAATATGGCGTTGCGGCGTCAGCGGGCCGTTACTGTGCCACAGTCAGGAAAATCTTTTAGTACCCCTCAGGAATTTTACGGATTGCCTAAATTCCATGCCGTGTCCTCGTAGTAGTTGTAATAATAATAATAATAATAATTATTATTATTATATTTCTGATATTTTTCCACACCTAAAAACAGTATTCCCTTTTTTTAATTGACTTGCATAGTGCTCAAACACATAATAGTTTGGTTTTTTTGGGGGAATCACTGGACACTCGAACTGAAAAAAAATAATGATAACAATTGAAAAATGCATGTTTTCATTAACGTTTTCTTTTTCCTTTTTTTTTCATGGTCCGATTAGAAGGAGCATTTCGTAACACCCAAAACTTGTGGGGTTTTGGCTGGGAAAAGACGCAAAATGCATTGAACACAAATCCCTCTCAGAGCCACCAACATCAATAATTGCGTTAATCAAAGCCATGGCTGGGGAATAGCTTGCTTCTCCAAATCTTTCATGTCATTTGTCGTAATGCTCCCTAGTTCACGTTCCGCCTTGCAAGTAGCCATTTTAATCACTCAATCAAAATCTTTGCTGCTGTTGACCTCTCTCTACTTTTTTTTATATGGCCTTACCATCCATGGAGGTTGGAAAAATATTCCCGTCTATTTTGACAAAGTAAGGTAATTGAAGAGTATTTTTACTACAAAACGTTACAAGAAGAAAAAGAGAAACAAAGTAAAAACAGTAACCTTAATATGTATGTTTTTTTTGTTTTTTTTTAATCATAGGGGCCCGCTCAGACGCCATATGCCGGAGCTGCTCCAAAGAGTTTGCGGGGTCAGTACCACAAAGTACCCGGAAGGCATTTATTTAAAAGGGCACTGAGTGCATTTTGAGCCTTGACAGGTGCATCCACGGCTCGGGTCAGCCGCTTCCTCATCACCCGGTTGCGCCACAGAAAAGTTAGTTACGAGCCATTTCCCGCTTCATTTCGCTGCTGCATTGCACCAAACTCTCTCGGGCGCCTTCCCGCGAGCCCCCCGGCGCGCCCGCGTTCAAATGACTGATCCCAACTGATGTTTTATCTCATCTCGCCGAGCAAAAGGTGAGCGCAGGCGCCATACATCAAACTGCCACGCTCCATTTGGGCGCTCCGGCCAACGTCTCCAGCCCTCTGCTCCCGGGAGCGGGCCGATACAAACGCACCACTAGCATCTTAGCGTTAATGTGGAAAAGATGGATTTTACATCCTTCATATCTATGTAGCAGGTTCCAGATATGAGTGCAAAGAATTTCATGGAACCATGGCTGTGGATGGTATAATGAATAATGCTTTGTCAGCTTTTCTTGCTGTGGTGGAAAAATAATGGGTCTAATTGACATTGACTGCAAGAATCAAATGTTCTATTTTTAAGACCGATTGATCAAAAATTGAGATTTCAGACATTACTCCAGACCACCCTTGGCAACTATGTGGCTCTGACGCTGATTGGTTCACTTTGCTGTCCATAATGTCAATTGATTAATGGGCTGCGTCCAATAAATTGTGGGCCGGTCTCATGTCATAAAATGGAGGAAAATAATCATTAAATGGCATTGTGCTGGCCAACAAAAAATAGCAGCCCATCGGGCATTTGCCATGAAAGCCAGATGGCCGGCCCAGCCCGGCAAACAGCGCACACTATCGATTTTTTGGGGTTTAGCGAATGAACTCAAATGAGCTAAACTACTGATCAAAAAGTCAAGTTCTCGATTCACAGCGCAACAAAATGCAACCTAAAGCCGAACAAATCGCTACTGCACACCAAATGGAATTGTTTTCGGTTTGACAATGACTGATTGTGAGAGGAAATATCTTATCGTAGGAACAAAGTCAAACAACAGACATAGTGACAGGCAGCATGTTGGCGTCTGGCCCACGGATTTTTACACCACCTCACATTTAAGAGGACCTGAACGATAAAGGTAGAACAAGAAGACGCAGCCAAATGGAGACCGAAAACAGCATGCGAGGACATTAAACAGGAAAAGCAAGAGAAAAAAAAGGTGATCTTTGCCGGTGTGAAAGGAGGCTATCGTGATGCGCTGCGAACAAACACTTAAAATGACAACCTGATCTCATTTGGACACGGATCATGGCCCATCATTGTAGAGTGAATGAAAATCTCAAGTGGCCACTCCTCAAAGTTGGACTTCACATCTGTGCGGTTATTGGCCTGCCCACTAACAGCTCAAGGGCTTTGCCATACAGGCGACAAGGCCCTGATGTGCTGTCAGGTCTTTGGCAAGACCGGGCCAGTGCGGCGGCGGTCATGGAACGAGCCCCAAGGGCGCTCAGTCACACGGGCTGACGTGTTCCTGGACGAGAATCGTCATACCGGAATGAATTAGCCTGGACATACTCGAGAAGTGAGCTTTTTGAAGTGGATAAAAATGAATTTCTTAAAATAACTCACCTGTTGTGGTGTATCTACAACTTCTTATTTTAAGATTAACTTACACATAACCAGTAATAAAATCTTATGCCTGATTCAAAAATTTTTAAGGCCCATTTTAGCACAGTTTAGAACTGTTTTGATGAGGAAACTGAAGTTAGCTATCATTTCCTTTCTTTTACCTATTGATTTTGGAGAAATTAAGAAATGAGAGACAAATGCCTACTTTCAATAAGGAACGTGGCCTCGATTGTTTTCGAATGAGTTTGAAGTGTTTTGGGAACAGTTGGTGTTGAGCGCGTCAATTACACGAAAAAAAGACATTCGGAAACGAAAGAGGGCCGTAAACATACCTTTGCTCTACATTGCCATTGAGTATTCATCAGCTAACTTTTAATGAAGTGCTTTTTCCTTGTATTCCTTGCAGGCTGATGGTCTCGTCTGCTGAGTAACTGAGGAGTTTTCCAATTTCAACGGCCTCCTTTCCAGCTCCATGGGGTTTGACCTCAGCACTTAATTATTATCCTGGCAGCAGACTGGCGTTCCCCGGCTGTTGCTCGCTTGACCTATTATATACCACCCAGAGTGCGTTCCACGCGGCTACATCTACTGGAGCTGCTGAAAGGCTACTTAAAAACACTTAGTGCTGAGATTTGTCTGTATCAAGATGAATGAAACGCACAACAACAGGACTTCCCTAGTCAAAGGCGCCAAAGACATCGCCAAAGAAGCCAAGAGACAAGCCGGCAAGAACTTCAGCAAGGCGGTGGACTGCGCTTCGGACGAATACACGACGCATCGTAGCTACAATCGATTCCATAACGACGAGGAGGAGGAGAACGACTACAATACTTACGGACAAGCGGAGAAGCGCTATGGCGACAAAATGGCCGCCGACGACGACGACGGGGTGTCGAGCGACGCCACGGAGGGCCACGACGACGAAGATGAGATATATGAGGGCGAGTACCAAGGTGTGCCGGCCTACCAGGATGGGAAACAGCAGGATGGACAAATGCCGGCTGGTGACGGTCCGAAGAGCCACAAGGAGCTGGAGAACGAGCGGCAGGCCGACGAGGAGGAGCTGGCGCAGCAGTACGAGCTCATCATGCAGGAGTGCGGCCACGGGAGGTTCCAATGGCAGCTTTTCTTCGTGCTGGGTCTGGCGCTCATGTCCGACGGCGTGGAGGTGTTCGTGGTGGGATTCGTCTTGCCCAGTGCTGAGACGGACATGTGTGTGCCCAACTCCGGCGCCGGATGGCTCGGTAGGGAATAACTTGTTTTATTGCTAAGTTGATTGCGCCCTCCAATTCTTTGTCGACGACACCTCTCGAAAGCACAAGCATTGATGTCACACTCGAACACTACAGCATGTACAGTATTTTCTCTACATTTTATGCTCGCAAAATTTTCTTATACTTTCAAGATCAGTCGTTCAACAAGTTTAAATCGGTGTAAAGTGCATGAAAGGGTTATAATTAAAAGATATAAAAACTCTCGGTGCCAGTTCACGGTTAGCAAAAATCTGCATATCGTCACTATCCTGTTAAAATTATTCTTATTATTTTTTCAATTAATTTAGGGCCACTCAGATTGTGGACATGCGTGTGCCACATGTGGCCCGCAGGCCACCAGTTGCCCATCCCTGGTCTTCTGGGACGCTCCTCTTCAAAAAAGTCAAAAACATTTGTTGTTGGAGTTCACGAGTACGGCTTTCATTACTATGATGTGAGAGCTTCTCACTGTTGCACACTCTGATGACTATTTTTTAACAATGTAAACATTTGTGTCACAGATCTGTGAATATGATGCAAGCAGCGGACACATCTCGACTCACAAAATACACATGGACCATTTATTTGATATTTTTAATCTGTGCTCTACAATGACAGATGATACATCCAGGGACTAACTGGTATCAGTTATTAGCGGCAAAAAAATAATTTGGACAATGTTGCTGCACCACTTGTGTCGGCCCTCGTTAAACGGATTGTGCAGGTGTACCTAATGGTGCGGCCTGTGAGTGTAAGGATAGTGTATTATTCGTCGTCCACATTTCACGCGTGAGTCATCTCACGGTGGGAGACGAAAAGGGGAGAACAAAAGAATGAGTCACATTATGTAGCAGCTAGTTGCTCACAGCAAAAATAAACTATACGTATGTGGCGAGAAAAAAAAATCGGAGCGATCGATAGTGGCCTCTGGAGGGGATTCTGTCAAACGGGGAGGAATTTTCTGCACAGTGCTGTCTTACAATTCTCGCTAGGTTTACACTGATAATACATTGACAAAAGTATTGTAACATAATTGTACTTTAAAGACTACAACCGGTTGGATTTTCAATCTTCAACTTAGCGAGACGTTTTGGACCTTTTTCCATGTTACAGTTTGATAAAGTATCACATTTTTGCCTCGTCTTCTTCACATATAACTTTTGAGTCTCAAAGTTGATTCAAAGGTCTTCAATCAAAGAACAGAGCACATTAACCGTCAACCTGGCTCAGGGCTCGGCAGGTGTCGGTGTAATTAACGTTTCATTCTTCCCCGTGCTAAAACCCGCCTGTCAATCACTCATTCTCCTCTGGGAATCATCCGTCATCTTCAAGATCCTTCTGTCCTGAACGAGGAAATTAGCGGCTCGCAACACCTCTAGCGTGGCGGGACGCGACGTGCCGACAAGCGAGAACATAGCACAAAAGGCGTCGAGGGGGAGTTAAGATATAAAAAAAAGAAGCACAACTCAGCATGCGTGGAGTCCATATAATATGAATAATTATAATTACCCCCCGAAGGAAAAGTTGTGCATTTTTCCAGTGAACGCAATCCTCGATATACCGCACGTGCTGTGTGCTTTTTGTTTTTAAATGCTTTTTCAATGTAATTTATATTATATTTATTTGTAAAACCTAACTTGTTTGAATTTTTTATTTTTTTTTGTGATTATTTTGTTTATCTATCCGTGTCACCAACTAACAGTGACAAGCACAACACTTTAATGTTCTTCCAGCCATGGTGGCTTAAGTATATCCGCTTTGTGTACTGTCCAACATGCTCAGATTTCACACTAAAAAATAAAAAAAAAAAATTTGTAACTTGGAAAAAGATAATCCAGTATTCAGACTTGGTAGCGAGCCGTGAGATTTTTATTAACGTAAAATGGCTACCTTGGCTCAATACTGGTTAGAAAATTCTGTTCTCGACCATTAATGGCGACAAAAAAAACAAAAAAACAATTAAAAATAATTTGACAATTTTTCTCAACGTTCGATCTTGCTGCATGGGAAGGGTACTATAAGCGATAACGACGTGATATTTTGTCTCACCCGTGTTGTCGAGGCAGTGTATGTTTGAAAGGTCTGACCTTTGCTTGAACCCCGTAGGAAATAACAAATCCAATCTCGGGACGTATCCTTGCACTGAACCCCCACCCTCCCACCTCACCTCCCCCTCCCCCCCTCCTCCCTCTCCCTTTATTACACATCCTAACTCAGCATGAGCTGCGCCATAAAACAAACGAGCAAACGCTTCTTTATAGAGCGTCTTGGCATCTCGCATTGTTTGTTCTGCCGTACGTATGCAGCACTTGTGACGTTTCGCTTGAATATTATTTTTTTTTTGCTCATATTCCCGCCACCGCCCGGCCGGTCGTAGGTTGGCTCGTACGGCCTCCTCTGCAGAGGCGCTCTGGCAGCTGTCGCCGCGTAATGAATGGCTGGCTCTTGGCGCGGTGTCTGCGCAGCTCGATAAGAGCGTTTTACTTTTAGCCTATCTGTCCCATCACTGCAAACATGGCGCAAAAGAGAGGGCAGAAAAAAAAAAAACAGAGGAGGACTCACCCCCAACTTGCAAAGACATTAGCATTTTTATTAGCACGTAGAGAGCGACGCCATTATTTACTGGCCTGACAACTACGCTCTCCAACGCTGCACTGTCCCGGGAACGGGAAAAGAACTGACCAGGACTTCCTGTAGTGCATTTATTTCAATCTCGCTGTACGTCCATATAAGGACGATCAGACAGTCCTTTGAGAATTGTCGTTTGCTTTACTTTATTCTACAATATTTAGTGACCTTTTTTTTTTAATCTTGCTATTGAAAAATACAGCTTATCTTTAAAAAAAAATCTAAAACTAATACTAAAACCGATAACGGAACTAAAATGAAGCATTTCCGCAAAAATGAAAACTAAAAAATCTGCTCTTAAAAAAAATCCAATTTAAACCAACTCACTTTAAAAGAAAAAAAAAATCAAAATTAAACTGAACCAAATATAATGAGAAATCTAAAACGATTATAACCCAGGTAGAGCCAGACACCAGTTTTGCAGGAAGTCTCTGTAAAGGAGGCTCTAAAACTCTAAACCTTTTTTGAAGGTCTGACAAATTTCTGCACACAATTCCCGAACTCTGTCCATTCCCTCGTTCTCTCCAGGCAGCATCGTGTACTTGGGGATGATGTTCGGAGCCTTCTTTTGGGGCGGCCTGTCGGACAAGCTGGGCCGCAAACAGTGCCTGCTGATATCCTTGTCCACCAATGGCTTCTTCGCCTTCCTCTCCTCTTTTGTGCAAGGCTACAGCACCTTCCTCTTTTGCCGCATGCTGTCAGGATTCGGGTAAGTCAATCATTGCGGGAGTGGAAGTTAAGGTTAGGCGACTCTGAGAGTCTTTGCAAATGTTAAGGTCAGCTTTTGAAGGTCATGCAGTATCTTGTTAGTGTCTAATTGGCACCGACTATCTGCAGGATTGGAGGCGCGGTGCCCATTGTGTTTTCATACTTTGCCGAGGTGTTGGCCCGGGAGAAGCGCGGCGAGCACCTGAGCTGGCTCTGTATGTTCTGGATGATCGGCGGCATCTACGCTTCGGCCATGGCGTGGGCCATCATACCGCACTATGGTGAGTGAACTGTAGTAATCCATCGTAATTGCTGAACTATCTGCTTTTAGTCATTTAGATAAAAATGTGCAAAATAGTTCCCGAATTAACATTTTCAAGCTGGAGAGAGGTTATTAAAGGGCAAAAATATTTTTAAAAACTCCAATTTTTGCTGCTGCTTTCGCATCGCTGCAAGCAGAAATGGAGCATGCACGAGGCGCACTGCCGCAGTGATGCCAATAAAAGGCAACATGTGAGATCATTTGCAAATATGTCCCACTCTTGCCGTGCCCTTAGGCGCGCACGCAAACAACAAGCAGGTGGTGCTGTCGAGGCTGGGGACTCATTTTACACGTTCGGATTTTCAAAACTAAGCTCGTTTTGTTTGCTGATGCACAAAAAAAAGTTCACCAACCTCATTTTTCGACGGTCCCCGACATACGAGGTTTCAATGTTAAGAAATCGGTGGTGTAAGAATACGGAATAATGCGGCACTAAAGCTCCGTTATTGCTGTAGTGCAGGTGTGGGCAAACTACGGCCCGGGGGCCCGCCGAACTTGAAAAAATTTCAATGAATAAACCTTGTCAATGTTTTATTTTCTTTCTTTCTGGTTTTTCAAAGCTATATATATTGTTGTAATGCTTTCATTCACTTTCATTAAATTTTTTTTTTTCCTCCGGTGTGGTTACCAACACACTCCATCCATCTGCTACTGGTCCGGCCCCTCTGTCAAATTTTAGAACCCATTGTGGCCCGCCAATCAAAAATTTTTTTTTTTTTACATTTATCCCAAGTAATGTAGTCAGACACTTAAAAAAAAAAAAAAAACGCTCCATTTATTTAACATATTTCAATTTTTTTTCTTGTATTTTTTTCCCTATTATTTATTATTTCGAAATAGCCAACATAAACCAAAGGTGTTGGTTTCAAGTTGTGTTTCCATTTCAGAGAAATACCGTCGCGGGAGTCTCCTTATCGATTTCCGGACTTTCTGTTGATCGACTCGTTTGTGAATCGACAGAAGGTCTCTCGAGTTACAGCTCACGGGAGCCGGTAGAAGAACGATGTGCTGAGAAAAATCGTCCCTCGCAGAGATAAGCATGCTCAATTATATGATGAGCATCGATTAAAAGGTCGGTTTGTCTTCCGTGATGGCGTATTTGTTCTTGTGGACAAAAAAAACAAAAACAAAAAAAAAACAACTGCAACCTCATAACATGTCTGCGGATGAACTGTGATCCGATGTGGCGCGGAAAAAGAGATTAGGAGGACAAGAGCGGAGGCCAGGTTGGCGGAGTGCGCTTGATTTATGAACCCTCTGTGAGGGATAATGGAAAGGTGAAGTGATGGAGGACGGTGTCCTGAGAGCGAAACATCGGTGAATACAACAAGGAAGGGAGTTGTAGTGCCAACAATAAGGATGTGCCGCCGACTCTGTCAATATATCAGGCCCGTTTTATCACATCAGATTTTGTGCCGAAACGATTCATGAATTAGTCGAATCCTGAGAAGCAAGACCATTTTAAAATATTCAATCGTTGCAGCACAAGTCAAATCTAAGTAGCCGTGCACCAAACGTGGGTGGCGAGAAGGTTATGGTGCTGGAAATAAGCGTGTGACGACTCTGTTAAAAGTTTTTGAGGGCTTCAAATGTTTCAGGAGGGCTGCGCTATGACAACATGTTTGGATTTTTTGGAAAGAAGCGTCGGTCGGCGAGAGAAACAACGGCTTAGCCATTTTAAGGGAAAGCTGCAAGGCGTTGGATATATAACGGACCGCGTTGATGTAGTGCCTCGACCGGGTGCAGCACTTATCTGGCGAGTCGTGAAGAAATAGAAGCCACTTCCAGGACAAAACTCAACTCATTGAGAAAGGTGACAATAAAGATTACGAGAGGGGGAAAACGTGCATGGACTGTGGATTAAAGACTGAGGCTACGCCCACCCGGGTGCTTGGAAAAACCTTCAATTATTCTCAACGCACCAACATATATTTGGTCGTGACGTAAATCATTTTGTAAATAATTTCTACAATTTTCGATTTTTGTTACACCCCCACGAATAATAATCCTTGCTGGTTTTTAAAATGGACTCTAAATGTATTGTTATTAAACAATTATTTTAATCAAGTTAAATAAACAAATACTTTTGTGTGGTATTTGATTTTTTTTATTGAAAAATAAAATGATAATAATGCATGCCCAATGTTTTAGTTGATTATTTATAATGTAAAGAAGTGCCATCCATCTTTTTCCATAACATCAGAAGAGATTGACGAGACACATTAATGTGACACGAGCGGCGTGAAAGGATCATAATCGAGGTCAATTGATTAGATGCCACTCTTTCACCCTTTTTTTTTTCTGCAAGACGCAGTGGTTTGTGGGGAATGGGTTTCGCCGCAGTGCTCTTTACATTGACTGGTGGTGAGTAAAGGCCAGATGTGTGTGTGCGGCTGTGTGGTGTCTATTTTTTTTTTTTTATAGTCCCTAAAAAAAAAACTGTAAAATCTGCCTCTGTGACCAGTCTTAAGTGTGTGTTTGTTGCAGTGTAAGGCCGATTTTTCGGGATGCACTCCTGTGTGTGTGCGTGTGTGTGCCTGTGTGCTTGTCGGAGGCGTTCTCACTTACTGTAGAGTAGCCACATAAATCACGTTGAGTATCGCAACCAGTCAGCCATCGCCGACAGTCCATTACAACTGGAATCCTCCTAATGAGCTTTTTAGCGGACCGAGCACAAGGAAGCTCACACGGGCCACGTGCAAACACGCTCACGTCTCCTAAAGCTAACACACCGCGACTGTGAATGTCCACGATGCAGATTTTTACCCCTCATCGGCGTTGTTTAGCTATTTTCATGTTTTTCATTGATTGTTAATAGCCCAGGTGATTAAGTGGAATTGATTGACGATTGGTCAAAGCATGGGGCAAAAACAGTGCCAAATTAGTAGCGCAAGCAACAACAAAAGTTACGATACAATGTAGTGTGGTCTAATGTCATACACTAAATGATATCATACATTGCGATATATCACGATAGTGTTGCGATACAGAATGAGGTGTTGCGATATGATGTGGCCCGATATGATACGTGGCGATCCATCACGTTACTATCCATCAGTGTTACTAGATCACAATTTTATCACATTGTGATGCGTCGCATTGCAAATTGCGATACGGTATGTTGCAACACATGGCGTTATGATAAATTCTGTTACCATACATCGCATTACAATCCGATAAGTTCAGTTATTATGTCATTTTACGCATTTGTATATGTCGCGTTACGACTTGTTGGGTTACGATAGCTTGTAATATGACACGTCACATGACCATATGTAGCATAACTATACGTTGCCATATGATATATTACGATAAATTGCAAATTTGGTGTAATTTAAGACATGTATGATGTAAGATGTTTTTTTTCAAGTAGTTTCTCATGTAAGTTTGGTATTTATTTACTTATTTAGTATTTATTTTTGAACTGTTTCTTTTGCGATTTCATGAGCATTTACATCCTCTTTAAGTGATGTAATCGCTGTGCGTACATTTACTGGACCGCAAAAAAACCCAAATAAAAACGGCTTTTGTTTCCCGTTGTTTGGATTCCATTTGCATTTTGTCATTTTTTTGTCTTCGGATGAAGGTGACAATGTGTGCGTACTTTGCCACGTTCTGTACAGGTTGGAGTTTCAGTATGGGCTCTGCCTATCAGTTCCACAGCTGGCGAGTATTTGTGGTGGTGTGTGCCCTGCCTTGCGTCTCAGCTGTGGTGGCACTCACCTTCATGCCTGAGAGCCCTCGCTTCTTCTTACAGGTGAGCGAGCGTAATCAGAGACGTACACGACTCCCAAAATGGCCGGGAAGCAATATTGCGCTTTTGAATGAAATTTCAAGATGAACCTCAAATGCACTTGATCTTAATTTGATCTCCACTAAACTTTTCAATGTGCTGTTCATTATCGTGACCGCGCTTCTCCCGATTGTCGTCTAGATGGGCAAACACGACGAGGCCTGGATGGTCCTCAAGCACATCCATGACACCAACATGCGAGCCCGCGGAGAGCCCGAGCGAGTTTTCACCGTGAGTTGACATGCCTCAGGCCGCCCCCCTCTGCGAAGCTTCAGCAAACAGCCAACGAATTGACGAGCATCGCCCCCTACAGGTCAATCGGATAAAGATCCCCAAGCTGCTGGATGAGCTGGTGGAGCTGCGGAGCGAGTCGGCCAACCCGGTGCTCAAGATTCTGTCCAAAGTCAAGGTCGAGCTTCGTGGGGTCAGTTTTGGTTTGAATTCCGAACTTTCAAGTTGGGTGTGAATTTTTAAAGGAATGGACTTCAGTCAATGTTCTGCTTTGTGGTTGTTTAGATATGATATACAAATTATTATTATTATTATTATTTATTTTATTTTTTTTACAGATCTGGTCCACTTTTATGAGATGCTTTGACTACCCAGTAAAGGACAACACCATCAAGCTGGCAGCAGTTTGGTTTACGCTTTCCTTTGGGTAAGAACAATCCTGTTGTGGATGATTGCAAGGCAAACTGAACATTTATGTTGCTTTTATTGCTCGCTGGTCCCATGAAGTCGTTCGTTAAGGCAAGTTCCGGCTCGTCCCCCAAATGCAGGTTCTACGGGTTGTCCGTGTGGTTCCCCGACGTGATCAAACACCTGCAAGCCGACGACTACGCCTCCCGGGTGAAGATCCACACCAACGAACGCATCGAAGATTTCACCTTCAACTTCACGCTGGAGAACCAGATCCACAGAAACGGCGTTTTCCTCAACGACAGGTAACCCGGCCCGACGAATGCTTGGACGCGTCGGTGTTCACCTCATCATATCGCGGGTCTCCTTTTGCACTATTCGTCATGACCGTTCATATTAATTCTGTCTCCGTTATCTCCGCCTCTACCAGGAAATGAAAAGGCTTATCTTGGCGGTTCGCGGTAGACGCCTGCTCTTCCTGGATATGACTTCCACTTACGCAAAGAAAAGATACATGTGCACGTACATGTGTTCGTTGATGTTTTTCACAAAATAAATGCGTTTGCCACGTTTGGCTTTGATTCAACCTTGCATTTTTTACATTCAGACAGGGCAGCGCAATGAAATATGAAAAAAAAAAAATCTTTGAAATAATTGCATATGGATGCCACAAGATGGCGGCAAAGCGGTAAACCATTTCATAATTGGGCCTCAAGAAGGCATGAAATTGTCCCCAACATTCGTGGTTGTTCACATCTCTCTAATCTGTGCAGGTTTATTAGCATGAAGTTCAAGGCGGTCTCCTTCGTCAACTCCTCGTTCCTCAACTGCTACTTTGAGGACATCTCCTCCGTGGGCTCCTCCTTCACAAACTGCACCTTAGTCGACTCCTTCTTTTACAACACAGGTACATTTTTGCGCTGCTCCTCAGTGTCCGCCTCCTCCACTCCAACCCCGTGTACTAACAAAACCCGTTGCTTGCAAAGAGAGCAATGAAAATGTTTCAAAAGTGCAAGTAGAACGGAAAGAGAAGGCGATGCGAGAAACCGGAGCTGAATCAGACCTAGTGGGAGTCTGGGCCTTCAAATGATTTCCCCTGCAGCACTCCGGAAAAAGTGCTGAACAAGGAAACAGCAAAGGCATGGAAGGCGCTGGCGATGTAACATGGGAAATGAAGTCTCTTTTGATCCCGCGAGCCCAAGCATGTTAGGGCGGAAAAACTATTAAAACTGTGTGGTCTATTTGGGAAATGAACTATTATGGTAAGATTTAAACTATAAGTTAAAGTGCACAGATTTTGTATTTTATAAAATTACATTTATTCATTGTGAATGGTACAAATGACTTTTCAGCTTTTTCTAAAGGGGAATATATATATATATATATATATATATATATATATATATATATATGCTAACCTTTTTTTCTACAAAAAATGCCTTCAGTGTTAAATTTCGTCTGCCATGACAATGTATTATACTGCCCTCTGGTGGCCACTAACCTTTCTGATGTACCTCTTGTGCAGATATCGACGACACCAAGCTGACAAACTCAAGGGTGGTCAACAGCTCCTTCCACCACAACAAGACGGGCTGTCAAATGACCTTCGATGACGACTACAGCGCCTACTGGGTCTACTTTGTCAACTTTCTGGGAACGTTGGCCGTTCTACCGGGCAACATCGTTTCGGCCCTTCTCATGGACAAAATAGGCCGCCTTAGCATGTTAGGTACGGCGTGACAACACAAGCAAATACTTTGTCAATGTACTCAAGTAGAGAGTGTGACTACCACCTCTGATAAAAAGCGGCCAATGGGTGACCGTTTGTCCCGCCCACCCACCGCAGGTGGCTCCATGGTGCTGTCGGGAATCAGCTGCTTCTTCCTGTGGTTTGGCACCAGCGAGTCCATGATGATCTTCATGTTGTGTCTCTACAACGGCCTCAGCATCTCCGCCTGGAACTCCCTGGATGTAGTCACCACTGAGCTCTACCCAACCGACAGGAGGTGACAACATGTTGATGTTTTACGAAGTCCATAAAGTAGAAATCCAACGGGCAGTAAATGTGCTTTATTATTCATAAAATGTGACTTTTTGTGAAAAAATTGATTTTCTTATAAGAAAATGATATTAATTTAAAAAAAAAAAAAAGAGTTTTTAATTAAGGTAGTTTGGCTTTTCTTTTGCAACACATTCAATCTGACTAAACCTGACCTTTTGTCCTTTGTTCTTCCGCAGAGGCACCGGCTTCGGCTTCTGCAACGCTTTGTGCAAGTTGGCCGCCGTGCTGGGAAACTTGATCTTCGGCTCGCTGGTGGGCATCACCAAGGCCATCCCCATCCTGCTGGCGTCGTGTGTGCTGGTCTCTGGTGGGCTGGTGGGTCTGCGACTGCCCGACACGCGCGCCAATGTCCTCATGTAAACATTTGATGGCTTCTCTACACAAACACACCTTGACACACATTCGATTGCAACCTTTAAAGGTTGGCTAAGCCCCTCCCCCTCACATAACTTGGTCATTTTAGCACAGGAAAAGTCCCTAAAACACATGCGTCTTCGTGTTAAAATAGTTTCATAAGGGACTAGAGACAAGTACAGCGTCTCGCACAATTTAGTGATATTGAGTAAAATGTACGAGAGCTGCTTTTTCATCCTGGCAGGCAGCCAAAGTTTTACATTGATGTGAAACATTTCACTCTGACAGTACAAACCAGCACTTTTATTTTGGTATTTATTTGTACAGCGAAATGCCGGTGCAGTATCTCCACGTTTTGTGTTGTATTTTCTTTTTTTTTAAACACTGGTGGTTTTGGAGTTACATTCTTACCAGTAGAGGGACAATCTGTTTAGTTTCTTAGCGAGTTTATTCATTCACTTATTTACATACTGCCCATTTTCAACAAAAAGCATATATATCCAATTTTTGCTTTTTTTTTTTTTTTTTTTTTGCATTTGTTTCTCCTTCAATGTGGAAAAATAGAAGTAAGAATTTTTGTTGATTTTGTTTTAAATTGACAAAAGGACAAAAAATCTTTCAGGATTCCTGCTATTCACTGATATTTTTTTTTATAATTTTAATGATATAATTATAATGATGATTTTTATAAGTTCTACAATTTCAAAATAATTTCATTAATTTAAATGTAATAAAATACACACACACACACATATACATATATATATATATATATATATATATATATTTATATACACAATATTTGGATTTATTTGTTATTATTTTTACATTTATTTCAATGAATTTCAGTAACCGTCAATTTTACGATTTTTGCTATTTATAGGCTGGCCCGGTCCCTATCACCTGCAAATCGCGGTCGTTCACCGTATTTTCATTGCAAAATTTAGCATTTTGTTACAAACTTTAGCCATTTTAATAGAAAGATTTTGTCTCTTCATTGCATAATCTATCCTTTGCGAGGAGAGCCTCAAGTGCTGTTGCTGTAAAATACTGCAGCTAACATTTCACTTTCTGTGGGATTTCCCACAAAATTCCTCTCCTTAATCACATGCTCCCACCATTCTGTCATGATATGTGATGCTTTTTTGCGAGAATAACCTCAAATAAATAAGGCCGGACAGCATTCAATGCAGCGCCATTTCTACCGTGACTGAAAAACAAGTTTACATGCTCTGCTTTTTACACGCCGCGTGCGCCTCTTTGTGTGTGTCGTGTTCAAAGATCCCCTGCTCTTCTTGTCGCTTCCCCGATTGTGTCTTTCCTCGCCTTGATACCCCCCATGGAAAAAAAAAAAGCTTCAAGGCCTTTTTTCTCCAATGTGGTGCCTCTCTTTCTCTCGCTTCCCAAACGTGGCTGGGAGTTTTTGCTGCTTTGTTGTGTCTTCTCCACGTAAGGCGTCTGCAACCGAGGGAGAAAACTTTTAACGTTATCTATGATATTGATCCCATCACCTCCGTATATTGCTTTTTTTGGCCCCCCCATAGAAATAAAGCAGGCAAACTTCTTTTTTTTGGGGGGGGGGGGGTATTTCTCTAAAAAATTGGTCAAGTTCCAAATCTCGGGATACTTCATTATTTATTTATTTTTTAATTTATTTTTGACACTTATTTATCTAAACTTCAACCTTCTTTGTATTAAGTGACTTTTGACAATTGTCTCCAACTCCTCAAGGTCCAAATCCCGCTTGAAAATACACAAGCCAATTTCCCCGACTCTCGCCATACATTCCTGTTTCCAAAGCCCGCATGTTTGTCGCTAAATGTCCTTCGTTCTCGTTGCCTTGTGATCTTTCCTTCCTTGTCGTCTTTTTGTCACGCGGTCACGTCAGTGCCGGGTCGTTGTTGCCGAGATGTTCCAACGACGCGCCTGGATGACTTATTTTCATAAGAAAAAGTCGATGTGGTGAATGCCGTGTGTGGCGTCTACATAAAATCTTTCATTTGAACTCAACATCTTCTTGTTGTTTTTCTTATGCAGTTGATGGTGCGAGACCCCCCCCCCCCCCCCACAAAAACATTTTTGATGCATCTTTTTAACGGAGAAAAGTAGCACCATATTATAAAAGGGATATACTATGAATTGATAAAAGAGCAGGTAAATAAATTATGTTTATTCAAGCCACAAGGTTTGACTACAGCTCCATGTGTTTGCATAAGTGTGCACACCCTTTACAACTGGGGATGCGGCTGTGTTTACAATGAACCAATCAAATTTACGTGAAACGCACCCACCATTTAATGTGCTTCTCATTCACCCCAAATGAAGTTCCGATGTTGACGATGACGAGTTGATGATGACTTTTTATATACACAGTATTTGTGTAGTTGAATGTTTGTGCTGTTCACTAATCGGCTTGTACTTTCCATCATGAAAATCTCAAATAGGCAAAACTTTACTGATATGTCTGTGTTGTGAAACCTTTGCTGGATTTCTGTGTGAAGGAATATAAGGAAAAATAGACCAACAGATGACACAAATCAAATGTGAATAAAAATAATTTTATTTAAATAGAGCCAATTTTCGCAAGTCTGACAGCGTGCTTGCATTTTGTTCCCAGTTCTTTTGGGATTATGTGATTTCAGGCATGTCTCACCGTTTCCTGTCACCGGAAGTCCAGGAAATGCTTCTTCTTAGCCTCTCCTCTATTTAGTGCTACATTTGTGCTAAGCTTTCATTTGGATAAGTCTCAAAGAAGATAACAGAAATAAAACGACAACAAAAAAAATAAAAATAATATGTTTATGTGTAATAAACGTTTCCATATGTTAGTTGTCTTGACGCATAAGATGTCACGATATCGCCTTGCGGCGATGAGGAGGTGGACCCAAAAGTCGAGGAGGCAGGAGGTGGATAGGGTTAAGGGAATTTATTGCCACTCTCAGCAGGGACAAACAACGGGGCGTGGACAAATCAACAACAAAAGGCAACAAAAACGAGACGGGAACGAACCAGGCGGACAGGGAATGATGACACGAGCAATAACCGGAACGAAACGCGAGTTGTGAGAGTCCGTGGTGCAGCAACAGGGAGCCAAACAGGATAATGACCCGACACTGGGTTGAGGGCATGGGAGGTATAAATAGTCCGGTAATCAGGGGAGCAGATGGGGAGCAGGTGTGTGATCGTGAACTGGGAACAGGTGCGTGGCTGGTGAGAATGAAAACAATAACACAAAGCACATGGCAGGGAGGTGACGAAAACAATAACAAAAGACACATGGCAGGGAGGTGACGAAAACAATAACAAAAGGCTGTCATGCCCGACGCGTATCATGACAGTACCCCCCCTCAAGGGACGGATTCCAGCCGTCCCCAAGAATAACAAAAACGAAAAAACCATGTCCCAAAAACAAGGGTGGGCGGAAGGGGTCGGGAGGTGGGTCAACGACCCGTGATCGAGGCCGGTCTGGCGGATGCCCGGGGGGCCAGACCAGCGAGTCCTTTCGTGGCCCTTCAGGGGGCCGTGCGGGTGGCCAGACCAGTGCGTCCCGATGGGGCCATTCAGGCGGACGTCCGGGACGACCCGAACGCCATCTTGAGTCCGCTGATGGGGCTGAGACGAGGGGCGGCGGCGGGACGCTGGGTGCTGCAGAGGACGGAGCTTGGACCGGCGTTGAGGCGGGCGCAGCCGAGGCAGGAACTTGGAGCGATGGCGGGACGTCGGACGCCGCCGAGACGGAGACGAGGCATGGTGGAACGCCGGACCCCGCCGGAGCCGGGACGAGACGTGGCGGTGGGACGTCGACCGCCGTCGAGGCAGGCACTTGGTGCGGCGGCTGGTCGTCGAACCCCGCCGAGACCGGAACATGGAGCGGCGGCTGGTCGTCGAACCCCGCCGAGACAGGAACGTGGAGCGGCGGCGGCGGCTGGTCGTCGAACCACTCCGAGACAGGAACGTGGAGCGGCGGCTGGTCCTCGAACCCCGCCGAGACAGGAACGTGGAGCGGCGGCTGGTCCTCGAACCCCGCCGAGACAGGAACGTGGAGCGGCGGCTGGTCCTCGAACCCCGCCGAGACAGGAACGTGGAGCGGCGGCTGGTCCTCGAACCCCGCCGAGACAGGAACGTGGAGCGGCGGCTGGTCCTCGAACCCCGCCGAGACAGGAACGTGGAGCGGCGGCTGGTCCTCGAACCCCGCCGAGACCGGAACGTGGAGCGGCGGCTGGTCGTCGAACCCCGCCGAGACAGGAACGTGGCATGGCGGCTGGTCCTCGAACCCTGCAGAGACAGGAAAGTGGAGCGGCGGCTGGTTGTCAAGCCCCGCCGGGACAGGAACGTGGAGTGGTGGCGGTTCGTCGGATGCCGCCGAGGCAAGGGCGGCAGGCGGCGGCTGGTCATCGTCCACCGCCGAGGCAGGAATCTGGATCTGTAGTGGATCGTCGGACGCCGCCGACACGGAGGCGAGAAGGGACGGTGGTTCATCTGGCACCGCCGGGGCAGAGGCGAGAGGCGGCGGCGTGTCGTCCTCCACCACCGGTGCAGGAGCTTGGGGCGACGGGGGATCGTCGAGCACCGCCGAGGCAGCGACGGGAAGCGATGGCGTGTCCTCGGGCGCCGCCGGGACAGGGACTTGGGGTGGCGGCGGACCATCTGGCGCCGCCAATGGAGGGATTTGGAGCGGCGGCGGGCCAGGTGCAGCGGGGACAGTGACTGGTAGCGGACGCAGGACGTGCTCCGCCGGAACAGGGACTGGTGGCGGACGCAGAGCATGCTCCGCCGGAGCCCGGACTGGTGGCGGACGCAGAACGTGCTCCGCCAGAACAGGGACTTGTGGCGGACGCGTGGCGTGCTCCGCCGGAACAGAGACTTGTGGCGGACGCAGGGCGTGCTCCGCCGGAACAGGGACCTGTGGCGGACGCCTGGAGTGCTCCGCCGGAACAGGGGCTGGTGGCGGACGCAGGACGTGCCCCGCCAGAACAGGGACTTGTGGCGGACGCAGGACGTGCTCCGCCGGAACAGGGACTGGTGGCGGACGCAGGGCGTGCTCCGCCGGACCAGGGACTTGTGGCGGGCGCAGGGCGTGCTCCGCCGGAACAGGGACTTGTGGCGGACGCAGGACGTGCTCCGCCAGAACAGGAACTTGTGGCGGACGCAGGGCGTGCTCCGCCGGAACAGGGACTGGTGGCGGGCGCAGGGCGTGCTCCGCCGGAACAGGGACTTGTGACGCTGGCGAGGCGCCGGAGGGGGGGTCAGCGGCTCTCGGGAGGCCAGAACGGGCCCCCCCCGCTTGGGGTGAGCCGGGACGGGGCGTATCAACTGGCGGGGAGCCGGAACGGGGTTCAGCAGCTGGCAGGAAGTCCGGACGGGACTCAACAGCTGGGGAGGAGCCGGAACAGGACTCATCCGCTGGCGGGGAGCCGGCACTTGACTCATCCGCTGGCGTGGAGCCGGAACGGGGCTCGGCAGCTGGCGGGGAGCCGGGAAGGGGCTCGGCAGCTGGCGGGGAGCCGGAACGGGGCTCGGCAGCTAGCGGGGAGCCGGAACGGGGCTCAGCAGCTAGCGGGGAGCCGAGACGGGGCTCAGCAGCGGGCAGAGCGCCGGGACGGGGCTCGGCAGCTGGCGGGGAGCCGGGAAGGGGCTCGGCAGCTGGCGGGGAGCCGGGAAGGGGCTCGGCAGCTGGCGGGGAGCCGGGAAAGGGTTCAGCAGCTGGCGAGGAGCCGGGATGGGACGCTGCGGCTGGGGGGCAGCCGGGAAGGGACGCTGCGGCTGGCGGGGAGCCGGGAAGGGACTCAGCCGCTGGCGGGCAGCCGGGAAGGGACGCGGCGGCTGGCGGGCAGCCGGGAAGGGACGCTGCGGCTGGCGGGGAGCCGGGAAGGGACTCAGCAGCTGGCGGGGAGCCGTGGCAGGGCTCAGCAGCTGGCAGGGAGTCGGGACGGGACTCAACAGCTGGCGGAGAGCCGGGACAGGGCTCAGCAGCTGGCGGGGAACCGGGACGGGTCTCAGCAGCTGGCAGGGAGTCGGGACGGGACTCAACAGCTGGCGGGGAGCCGGAACGGGGCTCATCAGCTGTCGAGGAGCCGGGACGGGGCTCAGCAGCTGGCGGGGAGTCGGAGTGGGGCTCTGGAGGCAGCGTCTGATGAGGGACCGGCACTGGAGGCTGCATGGTGTGGGCAGCTGACGGGGAGGCTACGTGGGTGGTTGCAGCTGGCATGGAGGCGTGAACCTTTTCAGCCTGCTTTAGGTCAGCCAGCTGTGCCTGCAGCGAATAATACTGCCTCATGCTCTCCACCGTCTGATCCTCCAGCGCCGCGATCTGAGCGGTCAGCTCCTGGAGAGTCTCCCGGGGTGGTGCCTCGGCGGCGCCCTTCCCCGCTATTGAGGCCACCCGCTCCGCTATCTGGGCCAGTTTTTCACTCAGCTCAGTGCGGCGGGAGTCCATCAGGTAGGCGACCCTTGCGAGCTCGTCCTCGTAAGCGGGGTAAGCTGGTAACGAGGCAGACGTGGCGCTGAGCTGTTCGGCGGGTTGGTGGGGGGGGTCCGTGCGGCGGTGTCCATGACGCCGCCGCGAGCCCCTCGCTGGGTCCTTTTTTCGTGGTCGGGTCATTCTGTCACGATATCGCCTTGCGGCGATGAGGAGGTGGACCCAAAAGTCGAGGAGGCAGGAGGTGGATAGGGTTAAGGGAATTTATTGCCACTCTCAGCAGGGACAAACAACGGGGCGTGGACAAATCAACAACAAAAGGCAACAAAAACGAGACGGGAACGAACCAGGCGGACAGGGAATGATGACACGAGCAATAACCGGAACGAAACGCGAGTTGTGAGAGTCCGTGGTGCAGCAACAGGGAGCCAAACAGGATAATGACCCGACACTGGGTTGAGGGCATGGGAGGTATAAATAGTCCGGTAATCAGGGGAGCAGATGGGGAGCAGGTGTGTGATCGTGAACTGGGAACAGGTGCGTGGCTGGTGAGAATGAAAACAATAACACAAAGCACATGGCAGGGAGGTGACGAAAACAATAACAAAAGACACATGGCAGGGAGGTGACGAAAACAATAACAAAAGGCTGTCATGCCCGACGCGTATCATGACATAAGAACTGTTAACATTTGAGAAAATTTTGTCCTGCAAAATTCATTCTAGGTGAAAAAATAATGTAAACAAATGTTTTATTAATATTGCCACTTGGTGTATACAAAAGAAAAAGCAAACATTTGATTTATTTGTATAAAGGTCCAGCTCAAATTCTCATTAATCTTACGTGTAAGGGTCATTTATGGTCCATATGACTGACCAAGACGAAAATAAACCACCCTCACCCTAAGTGAAATTTCTCAAAAGGAATTGCTGAAGCTTCTTGGCTTGGAGGCGATGTAGTACAACCTGGATCCAGCAGATTTGGACATGAGAAGAAAGAGGAAGGGGTCCAAGCAGGCGTGCACGCAGCATAGACAAACGACCACGTTGAAGACCACGTAGGAACCCTCGGAACCATTCATAAAAAGCTGCACGTAATGAAGGAAGTGCACCACCCCGGCGGGCATGAAGCACACCAGGAAGATGGCAAACAGCAGAGAACTGGCCTTCATATAGGCGGCCCAGTCCAGATGCGAGCGCTGCAGCTCGCACATGATCCGACTGTAGCACAGGACCGTCACCACCAGCGGGCCCACCAGTCCCGCCAGCGTCAGGAAGAGGTTGTAGTGAAGCAGAAAGACGTGGGAGCCCAGGTCCAGCGGCAGCACGTCGTGGCAGGTGGTGCGGCCCAGCTCGGGGATCACAAAGCTCTGCCGCACCAGCAGATGGGGCAGGACGGCGGCGGCGAACACCACCCACACGGCCATCGCCGTCCAGGCGGCGTACGAACGCTTGGGGAGACGCTTGTACGTGAAGGGGTGCACCACGGCCAGGTAGCGCTGGACGCTGATGCAGGCCAGCGTGTGCGCCGAGCAGTAGAGGTTGCCATAGAAACAGGCCGTGACCGCTCGGCAGGCGGCCTCTCCCAGCACCCAGTGGTTGCCATGGAGATGGTAGTGGGCCTTGAAGAAAAGCGAGACCAGCAGCAGGAGGTCGGAGGCCGCCAGGCTGCTGTAGAGGATGGCCGACGACACCGCTCGCACCTTGGCGGCCAGCGCGCTCAGGATGGCCACGTTGGTCGGGACCCCCACCGCCACGACCAGCATGTAGGTGGCGGGCAGGATCTTGGTGCTCAGCGGGCCGTCCAGGTACCCCGCCGTGCTGTTGCTTAGCAACCGCAGTCTGGGAGGTGAGGACGCGGGAAGGTGTGTCCGGTTCAAAGAGAAGAAGCGGATCTGTGCCAGCGGTTCTCCTCTGAAGGTTCTGGGAAACGCAACTTGGGTCGCATTCTTCTTCTCGCGGATGTTTAACTTCTTTTTACCTGGCATGAAAATATTTCGTTAGGTACACCGGGACTACCTGAAATATGTTGTGTAACCAAAATATTACATTATAAATATTTGTTTATTAAAACTTGTACTTAGAAAAAGTAAAAAAAAAAAGCAATTTAACAAAACAAACTCATCATGTGATGATGTAATGACCAAAAATAAGTTTTTAAGCTTGAAAATGTCAAGAAATGTAGAAAAATTTGAAAATTAAACCACGTCACTTACAGTAATCCTTCATATTAAAAGCCTTAATCAGAGATTTCCAAATCTGTGAGTATTGACTCAAAATTCCACCACATGAGCATATAATGACCTAAAAAAAGGTTTTGTCTTTTATTTAAAACCAAACAAATAACTCGTGAATTATTTAAAAAAAAAAAAAAAAACATGAACCAGGGCCTCATCGATACACAATTGGACACCTCATGTGATTTTATCAATTAGCAGGGAACTTTTTTTTCTTGATCATTTTAAAATTTAGTAGCAATAAATAAAACAATTAAATTAAAAAGGCCTTGGTGATGCCTTTCCAGATCCAAAATTATTTGGTGCAAATACCCTGATCAAAAAAAAATCCTGAGTATATTTTTTAATTGCAACAACATATTAAAGGCCTTATGTGTTTTCTAGATCCATAATTCTTCTGTCAAAATATCCTCACGTGATTATGCAATAATCATAAAACACATTTATGACGCAAAGCCACACAAATAGTGATTGTTCTTATTTCCTGACAATTTCACGGCCCTGTTCTAAAATCCCAGAAAATTCTCCTGAGAATGTTGTTAGCGTGGGAGGCGACGTACAAAGTGTGCTGGAAAGCTCAGCTGTGAAAACACAATGAAAAACTTTTCGATTCCGTGAGGCACACCCAGGACCAAAACATGTCTCCCTGAATCAACACAAGAGTCAAAAGTGAAACAGATAAGTCAAATAATCCTTCTCGTCTTTCCCGCCATGCAATTTGATCATCTCTTACCTTTTTTCTGAAGTGTTGCGCTTAGACAGAGCGCCAGAACCAACCAAAATAAATATTTCCCCATGTTTTTGTGCGCCTTTGACCCGCATGCAGCTCCACTCACCGTCTACTATTCTTTCACTTCACCATGAGTGAAAAAAAAAATCTTTCCTTGTGGGTTGGCCTCTGCGAGACCCGTACCCGGCCTGTTTATGATCCTGACGGCATTACGTGATTTACGACGTCCAAAGGTGACAGCCTGTTGATGACATACCTTGCTTTTATTATTTGGGGAATTTTTTGAGGAATTAATATTCAATTTCTCCAAATTGGCCTTCAAATATGATCCTTAAAAAGTGAAGTCATAACTAACTACGTGCAAAGGAAATATCTGCCGGGACACGATAAACTTGTCTCAACATGAGTTGCTCCACTTCCGGAACTTTCATCAATTCTGTTTGGCTCTTTTTCACTTGCAGGCCGCATTTGGACTTCTGTGGTTATTTAACGCAAGAAGTCCTCAAACTCAAACGTTCGCAAACCGATTTGATGTTTCCGACTCAAATGAATGGAAATGTATTAATTATTTTTAACCCAAAAAATTATAAGCAGCTAATAATCGTTGTGCATGAAAAACGGTAGTTAGCTAGCCCAGAAACAACCACCAAAAAATATTTTTAAAAGTTTTGGGCCATATTAATCCATTGCCATTAATCTTCTTTCCACAGCCACAAAATCAAGATGACCCCCACATCCACAGTACGCTTCCTTATTTGAAGTCAGAGGAGGAACACTTGTTTACATTAAGTGAACTGCGATATCCCCAAAATAACTCAACAAGTCAACAACAGGAAGCACTTTTTATCTCATGGAAATGCCAGCGAAGAACCTTGGCACTCATTGGGAAACGAGAATGAAACCAATTAAAACAGCTCGACATGTTCTGGGCTTTTTCCTGTTGTCCCTCTGGGGCTCGGCTCTGATTGGTTGACGCAAACGTTTTTCTGAGTGGCACAGTGACAAACTCCAATAGTTTTGACGCCGTGTTAACTGCAAGGACAACGTGACCTTGTCAACTCTTCACTTAACCTCCTTTGTTGATGATTGTAGTCTTTAATCTGATTAAATGTACTGCCTCTCTCTGTCTTTCAAGTAAAATATATATATATATATATATATATATATATATATATATATATATATATATATATATATATATATATATATACACATTTCATAATAATGAGAATAATTTGAATAATTTTTAAATTATAATTATTTCTGTGGATTATTGTTTTAAATTATTATTATGAATTACTTAAAACTAAAAAAAAAAAATTCTTCCACACCTTTGCAATTCTGCTGTTGTCTTTTTGGACATTTGAACCCATGTCTATACTCCAGCTAGGTCAACAAGCTCTTTGCTCTCATCCGGCTGCAGGGGTGACGGGAAACATGACGTCACCCCCAAAGAATGTCTCTGCGCTCACTTCTGATTGGCCGCAAGTCGGATCCCACTTTTGGGGTGGGCAGAACCATCAGAACATCCTGGGAACGAAGAGCAGCAGCAGCACACTACATCGAGCGTGTGAGGGGCTCCGCAGACTCTTCGAGACACGTTTTATTCAGTTTTTCGCGATTGTTTTTGATTGCTCGTTGCCAAATGTCTCCAACAACACTTCACGTGCTGCCGCTTCTGCTTGCCGCGACGGCATGCGCTGCCCACCACGACAATCGTAAGTTTTTATTTTTAATGGTAAATAAAATGCAGTTAAAGTTGCTTAGCAATCATAAACAATGGCCATTTTCATTCACTAGTCAGTTTGTGTAAATATCTTTACGAACTGTGATAACTGTTATTTCATGGTCTGACGTCACTATTGCGGTTTACAGCCTGCTCGGAGCTCAGCCACGATTTGAATGGATGAGTCATATCGCTGATGTAAAAAAAGTTAAACGACTTAATTGATCATTTGCAGCGAGGAGATGTTTGAGGATGCTTATTAGTGCTGTCAAGTGATTACGTTTTTTTAACTAATTTATAATTTTATTAAATTATTTGCGATTAATCACATTTTTCAACTACTATTTTTTTTGTGAAGATTGTAACAGATATTCACTTGAATAATATCTTGGAATTAATGCAAAATCACCAAATATGAAGTATATTTTATTCTAATAGCTTTGTTTTATTCTTTTCTTTTCTTTTGCAAATGAAGGTGGACCTCATTTTTTTTTACATAATTCACATATTGAAATGGTTTTTGTCAGATAAGTTTGTGCGGAGTTTAATAATGTTTATGTAATTCGATGCCACATGTATCACATTACTCATTTATGTCTAAAAGAGTGGCAGATCTTAGCTTGGATTTTTATTAGCGTATGCTAACACGCTAATCAACGAAACGCTATATTAACACATTACTTGTGTCCAGAAAGCGCCTCCGGAAGAATGTTCTCCTACTTTGATTCCTCGGTCACCGATGAACCCTTCGCCTTGGAGGATGTCTATGGTCTTGAAGTGGACCCGAGGGTGAACAGAACCCCAAGGGTCAGAGGCACCTTGAGGGTCACCAACGTGACTTCCATCTCCGAGGAGGTACGCAGTTTCCTGACGGGCCGCCTGTCCACAGTGATCATCCCATCATTCTACACCGTGGTGTGCCTGCTCGCCGTGCCCATCAACGCATGCGCTGCTCTGGCCTTCTCGCGCCGCATCCGACCCAAGAAACCTGCGGCCATATACATGCTCAACCTGGCGTGCGTCGACCTGCTCTTCGCCGTCCTCCTGTCCTTCAAGGCGGCATACCACTTCTCCGGGAACAACTGGGTGTTCGGCGAGTACATGTGCCGTGTGGTCACCGCCGCCTTCTACTGGAACATGTACTGCTCCGTCCTCCTGGTGGCCTGCATCAGTGTGGACCGCCTCTTGGCCGTCGTGTATCCAATCGACTCCCTGGCGTGGAGGAGGCCCCGCAACGCCGTCCTAGCCTGCGTTGCCATGTGGGTCATTTCCCTAGCTGGCTCGCTACCTTTGGTCGTCTCTGAGCAGACGTTCCACCTAAAAGAGCTGCACATCACCACCTGCCACGACGTCCGGCCGGTGGGTGAGGCGGTTGGGCTCTACGGGGTGTACTTCATTGCCCTGTGCGTCACCCTCTTCGTCATCCCGCTGCTGGTCACTGTCATTTCTTACACCCGCGTGATCTGGTCCTTGAGCCGGACCCCTCGCGGCATTCCCGGACGCTCCCGCCGGAGAACCAGGGCCCTGGTGATGGCGCTGACAGTGCTGGTGATCTTCTTGTTGTGCTTCGCACCCACAAACTGCCTGCTCCTGGTCCACTACGCGCAGCTCCACAATGGGGTGCACCAGGCCCGTGATGCCCCCGAGGGCTCGTACGTGGCCTATCTGTTCTTTTTGTGTTTGGGAAGCCTCAACTGTCTGCTGGACCCGGTGCTCTACTGCTTCGGTTCATCCCAGTGCCAGCGAGAGCTCGCCGGGGCGCTGAGGTGTCAGAAGGTCGCCGAGAGCTTCGGCACCAGCTCGTCTGATTCGTATAGGTCCAGCACCCGGACCATCCTGAAGACCAGCCGCATGGAAAGCTCAGAGCGAAACGGCTCGTTGGCAAAAAAAGATTCCTCGCAAGGGAGCCACGGCGCACTATACAAAAAACTTCTGGTCTGACTACCTATCCAAGACCACTGACCAGACACTCTTGAGTGCATTTCTACCAAAGCAACATCCCCCAAGAATCTTCAGAAGAAACAAAAAGGACCACGGTCCAAATTGATCAACTCTCTCAAGAACTCTTCAGGAACTTCTGTGATGGAGTCTGAAAAGAGGAACATTTTAAGTTTAACAGCAAGAAATTACCCCAGGACCCTGCGGCAATGTTCTTCAAAAGACAATTTGATATCAGGAGCCCGGGTTTAAATGTAGTTTTGTGTATATTTACCCACCCTTCCAAAAAAATCCTTGACAGAATGCTTTTAAAAAGTCCAGTAACTTCCGGGATGGGGTCTGCAGTGCAGAATATTCTCGACTTGAAGGCTCGCCACCGCAGGGACTTTCCCTCAGATAGACACAATCTTTGGAAACATTTATTTTTAAATTTAAGGAAGTGTTCAACCCTCTCAAAAAACCTTTTCTGTAACTTTTGGGGTGGGGTTTCCAGAGTAGAACATTTTAGACTGAGCCACAGGATCGTACCCCCGGAACCTTTCAGAGTCTCCCTACTGAGAAATATGAACTTGGGAACCAGGGTCTCTAAATGTAATAGCGTGAAACATTTAATTAGACCTTAGGAATTTTCTCCAGGAACCCTCAGAAGGTTCCTACTGAAGAAATGAACCTGTTATTGCAAATTTTCACAATATTGCACACATAATTGTGATTTTATAATAATATGCGTTTAAACACAATGATGGACTTTTCATTTTGCACACTAAAACTAGTTGAGCTGTTACATTGTAATTTTTTGCAAAGTCAATATTCATATGTTTTGTGTGTATATCTGCTCACTTCCTCAACTGATACCTTCCTTTGCACTTTTGTTAAATAAAGGCGTTTCAAACCACTTTTTGACCCTCTTTAGGAATGTTAAACATTTATCCTGAAAAGATAAGACAACAAGCTTTTGATGTTGTCTGTGCGCTTGCTGCCCCCTGTCGACCATCATAACTATTCCATCTCCATCAAGACAGACGGGTCTTATTTTATCCGTTAGATGGCGCCAGAGCAAAGGTTATAGCCGGAGTTGCCATTAACTCAAACATTTTATGTGCTTTCATTTATTTCACCGGTCACAATCTTCACGCTTAATTTATTATTAATAGTATTGTTATTATCGTTATTATTACCACCACGATTGGCGCGCTGTCATGTGGCACTATGACGTCACCAAGGTGCGATCACCTGCTCCTGGCCCGGTGGAGATTTAAGGCAAGCAAGCCCAAGGCGCCACGCCCGTCGACATCACTTCCACCTCCACTCACGACGACGTCGTTGGTTTTGTTGTATTTGTTTTATTTAAGAGAACGAACTTGAATATGACTGAGCTGGATGGACGACTTGTTGTACTCGTTGTCATTCTTCTTAATTGTCTACAGTTCTGCTCGTGTGACACAGGTGAGTTCGTTTTGTTTACAATTTCGGCTGTCGAAATGGTCCGCTAAGAACATATGTTGTATTTATGTATTTAGTCACGAAGTGTACTGAAATTGTTTTTCGCATATGTACGGATATTTTTATTGCAGAGGGAATGATTTTATTTGGGGCAAAAGTTGAGTTTTTTTTTTTTTTTTTTTTTTTAGAAGTACAGTCACGTGACATAAAGTGGCGCTCGTCTGTGACGTCAGTAAACTTCCGGTTAATCTCCTATAGGGGAAGTGTTTCACAGCAGCTGGCGCAATTCTGTCCTGTCAAACCACAAAGTGTCACACGCTAATGTAAACAAATAAACGCGGTTGTCAACCACTAATGTTCCGTCAAAATCAGGAACTTCAGGCAACATAAGTGAAGCAATATGTGTACATTCTAAAAGAAAAAAAAATTGTTTGCATGTGTGCTGTCACATCAGATTCTGATTGCGTGTTACTTAGACTATGATGCGAAATAATTATTAATATAATTATTAAGTTTGATTGAACCTGAAGCAGTTCTCAGAAACAGCGTTTATACAATTTAATATGTATTAGGTGATTCTGTCATTTTATCTTATTGAATTCCAGTGACTTCCTCTATTTTCCCCCACAGATGACTTGCGAGGCTTCACCGGCACCGAGACCCCTGAAGGGATTTGGGTGGGCTCGCATGCCAAGTCTGTCCTGACCAGCGGCCTCACCACCATCTTCCTGCCGGTCGTCTACATCGTGGTGTTTGTTGTGGGCCTGCCTGCCAACGCCATGGCCGTCTGGGTGTTCCTGTTCCGCACCAAGCAGAAGCACCCGTCATCCATCTACATGGCCAACCTGGCTCTGGCCGACCTGCTCTTCATCGTATGGGTGCCGCTGAAGATCGCCTACCACTTGAACAACAACAACTGGATATACGGTGAGGGGCTGTGCAAGGTCCTGGTGGCCTTTTTCTACGGGAACATGTACTGCTCCATGGCCTTCATTGCCTGCATCAGTATACAACGCTACTGGGTCATAGTCCACCCACTGGCGCAGCGGCGGTGCGAGAACACGATAGCTTACATGGTTTCGGCGGCCATCTGGGTGACGGTGTGGCTCCTCACCGTGCCGCTCTACCTGTACGACCAGGAGGTGCGCGTGGTCAACCTGGACATCCTCACCTGTCACGATGTCACCCGGCCCAGCCAGAAGAAGATAGCGGCGGGCTACTTCCTTACCATGGGCACGGTGGGCTTCGTGGGGCCAGCCACCGTGTGCGCCATCTCCAACTCGCTCATCCTTCGGGCGCTGCGCAGCAGCATGACTGCGGACACCGGCGTGGCCAAGAAGCGGCGAAAGGCAGTGGTGCTGCTCGTCACCGTTCTGCTGATGTTCATGGTGTGCTTCGGGCCCAGCAACATCATGCTCCTGGTGCATTACGCTCTGCTCCTCAACGAAGTGCCCAACAACCTCTACGGCTTCTACATCACCACGTTGTGCCTGGCGAGCCTCAACAGCTGCATCGACCCCTTCGTCTACTACTACATCTCGGACGACTTCCGCCAGCATGTCAAGAACACCTTCCTGTGCCGAAGCCAGCGCACGGCCGAGAGGATGCGCGTGTCTTTCAGCGCGCTCAAGTTATCCAAGAAGAGCAACACGTACACGTCAGACTCCGGCGGAAACACGGGCAGCTCGCAATGCTAGCCGGCACGCCGACTCTCTCTGGATAAGACTACATTTAGTGTTTACTGTTTTAAATAGTGCAGCACAAAAGGACCAGTGCTTGGTTATCACGTCTGCCTCATAGTTTTGAGGTTTGAAACTTCAAGGCTTCCTCTAATATTGCCAAAACATTCAACGTAGACTCTAAATTGGCCATAGGATTGAATGTGATGACCAGTCCATATTCTCCTCCTTCTCTCTCATAGGCAATTAGTACATGTTTAAGGTCTTTTCAGGATACTCCCGTTTCCTTTCGCATACCTAAAACATGCGTGTTAGGTTTATACATTTTCTGTGCAGCATGTACATGTAATTGTTGGTGCATTCTACTTCACATACAAGCACAATGAATAAGTGTAAAGTTTTCTCCAGAAACTTCAGCTACCTCCCACGTTCCCAAAAAATGTTGGCTTCATTAAAGACTTTAAATTATGCATAGGTATGAATTTTTATGTACATGTTGTCAATATGTGACCTACTGGGGGGATGGCTGGATAACAGAATTGGCTGATGACAAACGCTGGTTTTACCCCACCTGTCCCCCAACGTCAGCTAAGCTGGCTCTGAGTACACCTGTGAACCTAATGAAGAAAAATGGAATATAAAATGGATGGATGAAAAATCTTTAATGTTTTAGTGTGACAGGTTGTTGCGTAGTCCGGACAGTTCAGTCCATGTTTTTTATTTTCATTTGAGTAGAATGTGAGAAAAAAAAACTTGTTTGTTAATTTCAGTCATAGAACCTCATTAAAAGAAAGGCAATCTAAAATGATGGAGGGGGCAAACAAGATGTATATCTTAACACTGAAATGTTTATTTTTTTTTTTAATGACTGTGTCTATTATTACCACTGTACATATTTTTTTTTCTTTTGAAATTTTGCACTGTGTGAAATGAAATAAATTGTGGATTTAAAAATGCTTAATATCACACTTTTATTCTACAGTAGCTGTGTGTGTGTGTGTGTGTGTGTGTGTGTGAGAGGTCTTGTTTTAAAAATGAAATGAATTAAAAACATCTGAAAATAATAACTAAGCAATACATCTACAGAGAAAAAAAAAGTTATCAGTAACTGTAACTGTTTTTATTTTCAGTAATTCTAAAGAAAAATACCGAAAAATAGGCTATGATTAAGTTATCTTTAAAAAAAATGAAATGCAAGAAAATACGGTGATGTAAACTATTTGATTTTTTTTAAACAAGCAATTTACATGTCAAAATATCACACAAGAGCTGTAACTGATGCAGTAAAATAAGAACACACACCGATTTCTTGACTTAAGTGATTTTCCACTCGGCGGTGACGTCATCAAAGGCAGCAACGGACTGGGCGGTTTGCTGATGACGTCACCGCGCCTCGCATGCTCAGCCAGGTAGTCTCGGGGCGTGGCCGGCGAGCTTCGGTAGTACCGGGGTGGAGGAGGACGAGTAGGCGTTTTGTTGAAGTTAAAGGACGTGCTATCTGGTCCCGGACACAGCACGCAGAAGAACACAGACCGAACTAGTGGACGGGATCTAATTTAACAGAAAGGAAAAAATGGATTTTGCTCACTTTTTGGCGCTTTCCTCGATCGTCTTGTGTCACTTTTGTTTCGCGGATCGCTCAGGTAAGCTTTTCCGTGGCCACTCGATTAGTCTTGATTCGTCCACATATGTTCTTCGACGATTGAATTGACTTTGTTCTGTGTTGGCAAAAAAAATAAAAAAAATAAAATCACTAATCTTCTGTACATCGCTCAACCTTTGACCGAATACTGTGCTCCAACTTTGGCTTCTGTTACCTCCGAGTCGGGCCTTGTCAAGTGGGCAAATATTGCTTTATTGTCGGTCTTGTCCTCAATTTGAATATGAACAAATATGAACGTTCGGGAGTTAACTTGCTTGTTTAGCCCACGAGCCACTCAACATTTATTTTAACTGGTTTAGGCTTTAAAATTTAGAGGTTTGCTTAAAACAAAATTGGGTGCTATATGAATTTTAAAATTTATGAAAGCACGACTATATAAAAATAGCCGAACTTGAATCATCATAATGCTATAATTGCATAGTACCTACAATGCTTTTCCATTGGCCAAACCATACAGTATGTACGGTACTACCTGTGACATAAAGTACTATTCCCAGTGCTGATACCATACAGGCAAATCTGGAGTCGTACTACTCCACCGTGGCAAAAGTCAAGAATACAAACTATCATGAAAAATCCCAATCTAAGATAACAAGCATTTGTATTCGTTTTGGTCACATGTGGGTTATTTATTTATTTATTTATTTTGCCCAGGAAAGGGTCGCGGTTTTATCGGCTACGTAGACCCACAGTCCTCGGACTTGGTTATGGTGGACCGCGTCACCTTGGAGACCCTACAGAGCGGCCTAACCACCATCTTCCTGCCGATCGTCTACATTGTGGTGTTCGTGGTGGGCCTGCCCGCCAACCTCATGGCCCTCTGGGTGTTCCTGTTCCGCACCAAGAAGAAACACCCGTCGTCCATCTACATGGCGAACCTGGCTCTGGCCGACGTGCTCTTTGTCATCTGGACGCCGCTCAAGATCGCCTACCACCTGGGTGGCAACGACTGGACGTACGGCGAAGGGCTGTGCAAGGTCCTGGTGGGCTTCTTCTACGGAAACATGTACTGCTCCATCTTATTCATCACCTGCCTCAGCGTGCAGCGCTACTGGGTGGTGGCGCACCCGCTTTCACAACAGCGCAAAAACAACAAGGTGGCAGTGGGCGTGTGCGTGGCCATCTGGATTTTCATCTGGCTCTCCACCACGCCGCTCTACTTGTACCAGCACACGGCCCGGCTGCGTGAGCCTGCCATCACGACCTGCCACGACGTCAGCGTCATCCTGAACCCCCTGGACCCGTTTCCGTCGGTCCGCCTGCCTTACTTTTACTTCGTCTTGATGGGCTCGGCGGTGTTCCTGGTGCCGTGCGTCGTCATCGTGGTGGCCTACATTCTGCTTCTTCGGGCACTGTGCCACGGAAGGGAAGACGGCGCGGCAGCCAAGAATCGGCGGCGGGCGCTGGTGCTGATCGTGGTGGTGTTGCTCACCTTCCTGGTGTGCTTCATCCCCAGTAATGTCATGCTGGTGCTGCATTACTCGTTGCTCAAGGACGGGTTGGCGAATAACGGCTACGCCTTCTACCTCAGCACACTGTGCCTGGCCAGCCTCAACAGCGTGCTGGACCCCTTCATCTACTACTTTGTGTCTGACGATTTCCGCCAACATGTCAAAAACACGCTGCTGTGCCGCAGCAGCCGGACAGTGGAACGCATGCGAGTCTCCTTCAGCTCCATGAAATATTCCACGAAAAGCAAGTCGTACGTGTCGGACACCGGGAATACGCAGAGCAGCTCGTGCTAGCAGGCAGGAGGGCGGGCGGACGGACGAGTGGAGGGATACCTCCACCAACGATGGACATTTAATGCCATGCTTTGGGTTGTGGTCCGTCCGGATAGACTGATTATTTCCCCCAAAGACTCTGAAAGTGTTTTTAACCTCATTTAGTGTTACATAATTTTGTAAATAAATACAAAAAAAAATAATCAGCTGATCATTCTTGTCAACGACTCCGAGCCACGTGGTGATGTTGCCAGACTGGAATTCCCGGAATGCGGTTTTCACCATGACTGGCCCAGTCTTGTCCTTCCCATATAAGAAACTGTTCAATAGAGAAAAGTGTCCTTATGCTGACCTCCGTCCAGCAACCCGGAGAGGATGCTTTTTTTCCCCCCGGTGTAAAGGTTAAACAGCCACAGTCTTCTGTTGTTGTCGACCCCAGACAATCATTTTCAAGCCACGTGTTTTCGTTACATCCTTTTTTACCAAATACTTTTCCTGGCAATTGGTTTCAATTAAACCTGTGACCATTAATCGAATTACTCCATAATTCAGCCCCAAAAATGGCTGAAGCAAAATCTCTGCCTCAAACCTTTGCGGGGATAATTCTCCACGCAGACTGTTACGGCACTCTTTGTTGAAATAAAATCCAAGAGGGAAGAGTCCATTAGTGACACGCAAAGTCACAGATACTATAGTAGAACACGAGCTTGTCAACCGAAAGTGGCCAAAAATAATGTCTGTACCTCACATGCAAATGTTATTATGTTGAATTATACAAAATCGATTTGAATCAGATTCATTGTTGGGTTGTAGAAATGAATGTAAATCAAAAAGCATTGCCCCCTCCCCTAGCCACCCACAGAAACATTTCTCCCCCTGCCACCACCTCCAGGGTCTGTGCTGAAAGGCTACCTGGGTTCGTCGAGGCTGCTTGTAAGAGGTAAATGATTGTTGCCGAGTGTCTTGGTGTCCTGTTACCTTTCGTTCTTCACAGCTATTTTGTTGACA
Source organism: Idiotropiscis lumnitzeri (assembly GCF_059441095.1). Classification (NCBI taxonomy): domain Eukaryota; kingdom Metazoa; phylum Chordata; class Actinopteri; order Syngnathiformes; family Syngnathidae; genus Idiotropiscis; species Idiotropiscis lumnitzeri. The sequence continues at coordinate 2,180,084 of NC_142408.1, forward strand.
GGGAAGGGGGGAGGGGAAGAGGGAGAGAGAGAGAGAGATTGACTCTCTTTAAAATACAATCAACTATTTCTATTTTTACCAATGCAGATATTTTATTACTTTTTAATTACAGCGACTTTGGAGTCAACCAGCATCTGTACAAATTACACTCCACTTTCAGAAAGTTGTCGTGTGACATGTATCTCCGTGTGTGCGCAGCAGGTTAAGGATTCAAGCTCGCTGAGCGGTGTCATGTCTACGTATCGTATTTCTATTCTGTTTATGGTACGCCAGAGGTTACTGTGGGGTTACTTAACAACAAAAGAGCCATTGTAGTATGAGTTCCTTGAAACCGCAGTAGTACACAGCAATTAGGAACAGATTGCACACTGTGCTTACGTAGATGAAAAACAATGTTATACATTTTATTTCAACAATTTCAATTTTGCAGGTTTTGGTTAGGCCGCCCCCGCCAACCCACCCTTATTTTGCGACTTTGTTGCTGCGTGTTTACCTCGACAACAGTCCAGCCTGACAAAGCTTGGAACAACAGAACCTCAGCAGTATGCATGTTTAACGCCTATCGGATGTGGTTACACTTGGATGTCGTAACGAGCACTATATGGCCCTGAGCTTCTCGTAAAGTCCAACTGTCCTTTTCGACCGCAGGCTTTACGTACGTCGCCGTATGGGTGGAGTTCTTCCACTGATTACATTTTGACATTTCTTTTACTTCCTATTTTGATGATTTTTAAAGGCGATTCGGCCGCCATGGTGGGGGGCGATGACGGGTTTGCTCGAGGCACCTGCGTTTTGCAACACTGCTGCTAAAATAAACATGACCTCTTGCAACAGACGCGCCGCTTGTAAAGCGCAAATCACGCCAAACCGGTTCTAGCCGTCTCTCGTTGGGAGCCACGAAGGAGAGAGGCGGTGACAAGCCAGGATTTGCTGCCTTGTTATTGTTTTAAAGACCCTGTAAAGAGAAATAAGAGGTTTGAGAAATGCAACATGTGCAGACTCAAAATTACGTCGTACTGAGTTGTGGAGATATGGCATTAAAGTTAGTTTTTTTTTTTTCGTTTTGGCTAAATCGAGGCCCTCGTGACGCATTCGGGCATCGAGCATAAATTGCGTCACCCTCAGTTTAGAAAAAGTTGTACAACGAGGTGACCGGTTATATGTCATATTAATGGTTGATAATACGTTTTATCTTTGTCTCGTTTTTTTATATCACAAAAAATGACATTTGAACCGGGATTGCATATTCCTTTTATATCCACTGTCCATATTTAACTCACTTGCTCTTTAATTGAGAACTCCTTTCAAGCGCCGAGCCATTAGTATTGCGAGCCACGCGTCCCGACCTGGGACTGCTGCTCAAAGGACGCCATTCATGGACGGCGGGGAGCCGGCGAGGAAGGAGAATGAGCGAGCGTGGCCGAGATCACACGCAACTCGTCGGCCCGCTGTGATTCAGTCAGTGAAAAGACACAACTGTCAAGTAAGTGCGCTTATTTGTTTTATTTTGACCTGGTAGGTGGCACCATGTGGGTGCCCCCCAGCTGGTCCCAGTGGGAGAAGAAAGGCGCAAAGTTGGTGGCGGGCCAGCGGTGGTGGGCGTCATGTTTAGGGGCGCCCCCCCAGAGGCCGAAAGGCACCAAGTTGTGCATGGACCACGGGAAGTCGTAGCCGCAGTGGTCCTCGGTGGACACGTAAACGTTGAACACCATGAATCCCCATATGGTGAGGCAATGACACCGCAGCAGAACTGGATCCACCGTGGCCCAGAAGCCCACGCTGACCAGCTCCCAGCCGGACAGGTACTGAGTGACCAGGCTGAACGGGCACCGGTACTCATGGTGCACCGCGTGGAAGGTGCGGTACAGCCAGGGGATGCGGTGGTGCAGCAGGTGCCAGAGGTAATACTGGAAGTCAAAGACCACCACGCAGCCCAGGATCCCCAGGGAGAACTCCCAGAGAGTGGGCGCCTGGCGAGGCAGCGGGGTGGGCGGCCTCCACAGCCACTGGCCCACGACGGCAGGGAAGATGTAGAGCAGGTGGTTGTAGATGGTGACACCCAACGTGGTCCCGATGCAGGGCCAGCCGACGGGTCTGTCCGGGTGCAGCCGGTAGCGGTTGATGCTGGGCCAGGTGGGTGCCAGCAGGTGAGCGTGGTGTAGACCCCCACGAGGAAGAAGTAGGTATAGATAGAGAGTGCCACGGGGAACAACGGGCTCCTGAGGAGGTCGTGGTGGTTCTGGCGGAGGTAATCCCAGACTGGCTGAAGGACCAAACTGGACTCAGGAGGGCCCCCAGTCACGTTGCTCGCCCCCGACATCCGGGATGAAGCCGCCTCGGCTGGAAAAATCATCGACGGCAAATCGTCCGACGAGGCTGTGCCAACTTGGATGACCCGACTGTCTAAAGCTTTTATGTATGTTCAAGCCCCACCTCCCATGCATACCCCCCCCCTCACTCCGCTTTAAAAGAGGGCACTCTGTAAAGACCCCCTTTCATGGATAGCACAAGGATGGCAGCGAGCACTCGGGACCCACAGACGCTCTCATTTTGCCCCCATTTAGTTGCCCGTTTCTTCTCCCAAAAATGAGCACCCGGTTTATTTTTTCAGTTTTGCAAAATTAATATCATTAATGGTTGTTTTGAATTTTGTCATTTTCAAGTGTCCTTCAGAGATAAACTTTCACAGATATTTCAAAATTTAATAGACACTTTTATCATGAGTCCATGTATAAATTATCTCAGGAAACCATGCTTAAAAAGACACAGGAAGTCAGCTCAGTTTTTTTTTTTTTAATGGAAAACTTGATTTGAAATTGGAGTTGGGCAGCGCACTGTGTTGTCTCCAATAGGCCTGTAGAGGGCAGTACTGCTCAACACAGAAATGCCTGCATCTGAAGGCTGTCACTCAACCTACTTGTCTTTTTTTTAAATTAAAAAATAATACAATACGATGCGACTTTATTTAAATAGCGCATTTCAAAACAGTACTAAACAATATATATAATATAATATATAATATATAATATATAATATATAATATATAATATATAATATAATATAATATAATATAATATAATATAATATAATATACACAATCTTGAGGATGCTGCAGAGAGCCCTAAGGATTGTTGTCGGGCGTCTCGAAGTGACGTACAGTCAGTCAAGCAGCCCATAGAGAATCAGTTGATTTGTTGTTCCAGGATTTCAATTTATCAGAGTGACATGACAATAAGAATCATTTAATGATGCTTGCCTCCACTCCCGATAGGTCCAGCTGCTGCAAGGGTTTCGTCAAGTTAACAAATGGAAACTTGTTGCGGCTGCGAGTGGAAGAAAAATTGTCCTGCGGGGCTCCTCTTTAGGGGCTGACTGCTATTCTAGTCGATGGCAGTTAAGTCAGGAAAATGATGAAAGGATGAAACCCACCGCGGTTAAAAATAAACCTGGCTACATTGGAGGGAAACTCTTGGGATTGCGACACCCTGGCAAGAAGGAAAGGAACAAGTAGCTACAAGTCAAAGACTGGAGTGAATTTTTTTTTTATTGTTGATTCAAATCATGTAAGAACCCGATGCACTTTTTCGCACATTCAAAATTGTCGTTCAAAGTCAAAATGGAAACTAAACAGAGGAGACACTTTTCATTTTATACGTCATCCATTTGTACTTTTTGTCCTGAGTCAAATGACCTGAGTTGAATGCATTTTCTGATGAATCCGATCGCTCGAGTCGAATCACCGGAGTGAGCCATAACTTGAGTCTGAACCGTGAACCTTTCAAGTCGACAGCGTTTATGAGTCGGAGAATCAGAATCTCCGGAGTCGCCTCGGGCAGTGACTCACCAGTGTGACTCAGCTCACATCCTATGCTCGTCGGAGTATCACCTCCATCACAAGGCCTCCCTGGAGAGCGTGGAAACACCGGAATGATTAAACGCAGTGATGGAGACGGCGCCGCGGAGGCTCCATCCTGCGCCTCGCACCCTTGGGGGGAAGGTGTAGGCAGGGTCACATCGGCACATTTTTTGTTTTTCAAGCACGCGGCTGGAAAGGAAGATGGTCGCCATGGACGCTCTCGCCTGTGGAATTAATTACCCCATCGGGCGGACCCCTTCCACCCGCCTACTGCAACTCCCCCATTTGTGGTTGACTTCCTGACAAACAAGTGAGCCGTCACACCCGAACACCTCTGCTCACAGGTAGGACCGCTCGTCTTGTGCTTCATCTTGTGCTTCGTTGGGCCAGCAGCAGGATGCCGAGCCAGCTGGAGGGCGCCATGGATGCGCTGATCGCCGTCTTCTACAACTACTCGGGCCACGACGGGGACAAGTACAAGCTGAATAAGGGCGAGCTCAAGCAGCTGCTGCACACCGAGCTCACGGACTTTCTCACGGTAACTTTTCGACCCTCGTACTCGACTCAACTGACCTTTATTTATTGAGCGCTTTTACACACCAAAAGTACTGCCTCGTGATCACTTTTCAGAGAGCTACACAGGAAATTATGAATTTATTATATGAGTTGTAGAGCTAATATTTTGACACAATCATATTGCCAAACTAGAAATATGATTACGTACACTTAAAAATTAACTTGTTTTTTTTCAATTTAAAAAATTTTTTTTTTCAAATTTTGCAGATTACCATGCCTCGGATAATTGAGACTCTCCACGGATATTTTTTTTTTTAAAGCACACTATTGAAAAATAAAAGCATATAGAAAACTCAAAAGATAAATTATCCTGTTAGTCCAAAGAAGTGAAAAATTTCTTTCATTGTGATTTTTTTTAAATGAAACTTTGTGTAATATTTTCATTGCGATATTTTTCAAAATTCCTTTTCTTTTTTTTTTTTAAATCTAAGAATTTACTGCACATCCAATCGGATTGAAGTGCGTTCACACGTCTACCTCTCTTTGAATCTCGGCTTGGGCCTTTCTATGTGGCGTTGGCATGTTCTCTTTGTCTTGTCTGTGTGCTTGCGTGTGTTATCGACAGCTTCCCCACCACATTCCAGTCCAGGGCGTACTTGTCTTGTGCCCAAAGTCCGCTGAGATAGGCTCATATTGAGTATAAGCGCGATAGAAAATGAAAGGATGGAAAATGGCACCTGACGGGAACAAGGCAGTAGGAAGTAAAGTTGACAGAAGATACCAAACAGCATTGTAATTGGAAGCTTGATGACTGCAGATATGTTTTGTTATTATTTTTTTTTTATTTTCTTGTTATCATTCAGCATGTGAATGAAAGCCAAAGCCTCAGGTGCTGGCGCGTCATCTGTGTCATCGGGGGCCCACATCACCTCCAAATATAGACGCTGCCATGATGTCATCACAGCCCTGTGGGCGGCAATCACATCTGATTGCAAGCCTTTAGTGTCGGGATACTCTCGTTTCATTGCATTTGAATCACAACAGCATCGAAAGCATATTGCGATTAACAATCAATTATTTTTTCCAGTTGAATGAAAACAGAACAAATGCATTAAACTAAAATGTATTTTTTTTCTTGAAAAAAAATTCAATTGAATGTATTTTACATTTGAATTAAATCTTATGTTGGATCTTATGTATTTAATTTTTTTATTGTACAGTATTTAGATATATATTTATTTTAGAATAAAGATTAGTTGTCTCAAGAAAAAACTTTTATCCTCAAAAATAAATGACATATTCTGTCAAATGTTTTTATCTAATTTATTTATTTATTTTTTTTCAGTCGCAGAAGGACCCTCTGCTGGTGGAGAAGATCATGAGCGACCTGGACTCCAACAAAGACAACGAGGTGGACTTCAACGAGTTTGTGGTGCTGGTGGCGGCCCTTACCGTCGCCTGCAACGACTTTTTCCAGGAGCAGAAGAAGAAGACGACCAAGTAGATGTTCCTTTTTTAACCACACTGTATATCTTTATCATCAAAACATCCGTCCATCCTTGCACTGTTGTCAATAAATGTGATGATTTCACTTTCCTTTGAAATCATGCCCATTATTGCTAGGTACAGTATGTACAGTTAATATATTTTTGTAACCAACCACAATGCTACCCCAAAACTTATATCTTGTAGTCATAGTTTACATGTTTTACCCCATTTATTGAGCTAGCTAGTATGTTACCTCGTGTTTCTAGTAATCTGTTTCTACCTAACTGTCTATAAATGTCTGGATAGATAGATATTGTAGCTAGCTTGCGTGATTAGAAACGGCTATAAGCTAGCTAGCTAACTGCTACTCTTATTTTATTTCCCAGCACAGCAAGAAAAAAATTAAATATATAGATATATACACATTCCACTTTTTCGATGATCCAGACGTTTTAAACGCCCCCAAAACAAGAACAGTCTTCTTTTATCTGAAATATGAAGTGTGAAAGCACATTTGCGTTTCCACTACTTGAGCTGGTGCGAACTTCACACCCCTCACACGCTATCGGCCATTTTTGACAAGGGGACGACGACCGACGCCTTTGCTTTTTGGGAAGCGACCACCCTCCCAGCCAGCGTGACGCACGGACCACCTGCGTCCACTCACGACGGCCCGGCACATCTGACACATTTTGCCGCCTCAGGCAAGCAAATCCGACACTTTCGGCTTGATGTAAAATCCATAAAAATATATTTGCACTTTGTCATCACTTGATTGGAGATGACATTTCCCGGCAAAAATAAATTACGCGGGGTGCTTTATACTCAAATGCTCCTCGTTAACTTGATTGGCTTTGATTGAAATGAGCGGACGTGCCCACCCGACGAGACGTCGTAATGACTAGTTGTGTTTTGCGCAGAAAGGTTGCGATCAATCAAAGGCGTCTTTTCATAATTTCGCAACCTACATACGTGGTTAGCTGTCGAAGTGCTGACAAAAAAAGAAAAACATGTAGCTTGTAGTTGGGGTTTTTAGAAAAAAAAGAGATATATTCTTGAGATAAAAGTTACGAAACTAAGCCTTACAGGTTTGTGAAAAAAAAACCCGGTATATTTTAGAGATGTTCCCAAAAGTTTTATTTTTAGATTTTGTTTTTTTCATTTTATCGCAACACAATGGCTGCAGAGGTGTGTGTCAAAGAAAAAGCACCTGTCCTCGATTAACACGAAGCAACCATCATTACTCCAGATAGTGTCTGGTGTTTTGCCCGTGGCGGCAAGGGGGGGGGTCTTGGTGGTAGATGGTAGTAGTTGGAGAATTTATTTGTCGTTGACGTCAGCGGGGATGACAAGTTCTCCACCCGAAGGAGTCTTTGAATTCATTTTTACTGTCAAAAGTTGCCGCTTCATTTTGGGTGCAGCTTTTGTAGTGGCCGGTCGCCATGGCTACAGTTGCCATCACTCCAATGGATGTGTAAAGCAGTGGAAAACATTGAAATGCTCTCTCAGCAAGAAAAAAAGACAAATAATTGCTTTGCCATGCAGTGAAATTTTATTACAAAAAAGCAAGTGTGTACAAATGGCAATGAATTGTTTTTATGAACAGTGCATCACTCTGACAATATATTCACTTTAGCACCGTTCATCAGAAGAATGTCACAAGAAAGGCAGCGACGACAACTTTATTCCACAAAGAGCACAGATGCTTGGGATAACAAAATCGACACAACACACAGTTCGTTTTCATTGATATTCCAATTCAAACAAGAGCCATCAGTTGGCTAAGCAGAAATCCTCCACGTTGTTGACTCGGAGCCTCTGCAGTTCTTGCGTGTCAAGCAGGCGGTAGCTGAAGGACACCCTGTTGACGTAGCGGCCGCTGGACACCATGCGCACCACCGTGTTGTCGCAGCCAACCTTCACGTGACCTGCAGGGGAGAAGAGAAGACAATGGAACGGGAGCCGACCCATACAGCGACATAGAAGCACTATTTTACGTGAGGGCCCTCGATTCCGGACGATAACATTGAGTGTTGATTGTTCACACACACACACACTGTACAAATATATGTCCAGTACTCACTGGGCCTGGCAGAGGAGCTGCAGAACTCCATGAGGGGGAACATCTTGGACGTGTCGAGACCGTTTCCCCCGAGGAGCTGGAGCATGTCCTCAGAGTCCGATGTGCAACCCGACGTGGGCCACTGGTGGTGGGGGGGGGTCAGCATTTTTGTTCAAACAAAATGACAACTGGGTCAAAATACTGTATGAACAGATTACAAATATTTGATAAAATATTCAAAATACGCTAGAGGTCAATTAAACATTTTTTTTGACAATCTTGAGACATTAAGAAATTTTAAAAATTTTAAAATGCACCAGTATATATTATATGTCGCGGGCCAGTGTAACCTCACATTTTGATCTTTTATAATGAACCAATGTAAACATAGGCAGACATTCAGTTTCTGTTGTGGTTGTTTCACCTTCGGAAAGTTCCCGCTGAGTCCTAAAGAGGAAAATTCCAAGATGTCAACCTCTACAGGGTACACGATGGAGAAGCTGCAGTTCCTCTGCTGTTGTGGGCTCACCATGGTGAAAGTGCCCTCTGGTGACTGCGAGATGACATTGCAGGCTGCAACGAGATATGTGACACATAAACGTGAATATTTCTCCAACGAGAAAAATGCACAATGCTAACCATTCAAATGGTAAACAACAACCACGATCAAAATGCCCACAAAGTTTGGGATGTGTTTGCTATCAGAATTTTAGACACTTTTTAGACATTCTTGTGAAGTATCAGAATGACAATTTCTAGTGAACTACACGTAATGAAAGTCATTTAGCGCGACGATTTTTTAAATTTTCGTATTTCAGAGTGTTGTTTGGTCATCAAAAGCACCTAAGGTCAAGTATTGAGAATGTGATTTTAGAACAAAATAATGCTAATTGCCAAGCATTTCTCTTGTGCGTAATAGCGGCGAAAGAACATGGCGGCCATGTTTGTAACAAGTGTACAACTACTTTCAAATATCAGACAATTAATATTTAAAACATTTTCCAATCCATTTTCCCCATAAGCACAACAACTTTCTTCTGCTTTTAGTTTGTTAAACAAAATGGAAGTAGCACATGTGTGCTATTATGTTTAACTCTCAACCACTAAATGTAAACATTTTTTTTTCCATTCTTGGCTTGGATTTAAGGATTGCATTTACTTACGGAAGGGGTTGGCGAGCTTCCTGATGGTGACGGTGAAGCTGCTGCCAGCGTTGTGCACGCGGAAGAAGATCATAGCCACATTCTGAGAGGAGCGCACGCTTCTCTTGGTGGAAGTGGAGGAATCGCAGTAGTCCACGTAGCGCTCGCGCGGGGGCAGCGGGTGGTCCAGCGAGCTCGGAAACTTCTCGCCCTTCATCACCCAGCCATCAAACACCTTGGAGGTGACATTCCAGAGATGAGGAGTGCTACGATGGGGTGTGTTTTTGCGTTTACTGCAATTGTGTGTTGTTTACATGTTAGCATTTAGCATTTTTGTTGTTCAAGAATAGCATTCACAGCATTGACACTAGTGGAAAGTAATCACACACATTCCAAACTTGGCGCACGTTCACCTTTAAGCATGGGCAAATTTTATAAGGAAGAAAAATCCCCAAATGAAAGTTGCTGTTACGCATCATGTATGTGTTAGCATGTAGCATTTTTCTTCATTCACTCTTTTGATACACGTGCCAAGTGTTCACGCACATATACCAAAGACAGCAAACGTAATGATTTGGATTCAAGTAAAACACGTCATTTCAACGTTGTGAGTTCTTATTTTAGGATAACCAGTCGGCTGCAATATAAGGTATTTACTGCTAATATGCGATCATCACATGTTAGCATTTAGCGTTTGTTCTTGTCCAAGTATTGTATTCACCGCATTCCCACTTACACTATGTTTTAGCGCACAAATACCAAACATATTGATCTGAAATGAGGCAAAATTTGGTCAAAAATGGCTCCGCTATTAAGTCTCATTTTATTCTTAGCGTTTAGCATTTTTCTTGTTCTCGAAAAAACGTCCACTTTTTGATCTTGATCAAGGTCACGTGTTGCAAAATGGCGCAGCTGTTACGCACTGTATAAATGTTAGCATTTAGCATTTTTATTGTTCAAGAACATCAGACACAAAACCTTTACGCAAGATCAAAGTCCATATTACAATTACCCACACAATCCAAACATTACGCACATAGAAGTTTTGATCTAGGCCAAATGTTGTCGCAATATGTATTATCATTTTGCATTTTTATTAATGTTGTTTTAGCCCTCACTTTGCTTGTTGTGTTGCCATCTCTCAGCACTAAAATCGAATTTGGGGGACGGTGGCCTCACCGTGATGAAGTCTCCCGCCTGGCAGTCGATGTCGACGCTGTCGTACTCGACGCTGACGATCTCGTTGGGCTCAACCATGAAAAAGGCGGCGCAACTGAGCTGGGGATGCTCAGCCGTGAAGGTGAAGTGACCCTCAACCGCAACCATGTCCACACAACCTGAGAGACACGTGTAAGTTTGTTTCTTTGAAGCCTCTGCAATGTTTTTGATGCACTATATAAAAAAGGTATGAGAGATATTATAAAAAAAACAACAACACTTTTTTGATGTTTACAACACATCGGTTTTTCGTCACGTATGTTAGTTTACCGACGGCTTATCTTGATGTTTTCACTCTTGACAAATTCGTTTAATTCATCATATTGTGAAAAAACACATAATCGGTTTATCCACCCTTACATTTTCTTCTGCTTATCCTGGGTCGGAGGGCAGCAGATTAGGCGGAGAAGCCCAGACCTCCTTCTCCCTAACGACTTCCTCTGGCTTTTCCAGGGATAATCGGTTTATTGAAGACTAAACTGTCTTCCGCGTTGACAAATTACCTTTGTTGAAAATTTGTTGACAAGACTCTAAATCATCTTTGATGTTAAAAAACAAACACTAAATTGTACTTTTAAAATATGAGTTGTTAATTGTTTATTTAGTTGAAAATTGTTAACTATTATAAACAAAACACACAGAAATGGTTTATATCAAGACTATGTTTTCTTGGATATTGACAAAAATATGCAAGTTGTCTTAATTGAAGACCGAAAATTGTTTCTACAAAGATATGTTACATTTGTCATTGAAAACTCCAAATTGTATAGTGCAAATTTAAAAAAAAAAAAAAAAAAGAGCGCCTGATTGGTTTATCGAAGACGAAATGATCTTCAAAATATCTTCATAGAAAATTCTTTTTTTTTTTTAATATTTACAAAAAGACATGGGAAATGAAGGCTAATTTTTATTTTAAATGTACAGGAAATAAAACCCATAATAGATTTATTTAAGACCAAAATATCTTAAAATTTTGTAAAATACATACAAATTAATGGAATACTGACAGGTGTTTTCAACTACACACAAAGGATAAATTAATATTATTAAAAAAAACACAACATGTAACCAGGTTATGAAAGACTAAATTATGTTCGATATTTTCCAAAACACATGTTGGATTTGTCCGAAGGAAAAACTCACGCAGTGGTCGTCGGTACATGATCAACTCATGCGCCGTCTCCCTGCGCAGCTCCGAGTTGAAGAAGGAATACAATTCATCCTTCAGGACGTCGTTGTCCTACGCGGTATAGGACAGGAGACAATATTTGATGCTGATGATGATGATGATGATGATGATGATGATGATGGCGAGTGAGGAGCGAAGACCGTCCTACCTCGATGTATCTGCAGTCTCCCTTGAGGATGCACAAGCTCAAGAGCAAGAAGAAGAGCCGCTGCCGAAGCGTGCGCTCCGTCATCATCGTCATCACCGTCATCGCATCGTCTGAGCCTCCGTGGGGCCGCCGCCACCTTTTATAAGTTCTGCGAGGACCACCTGCCAGCCGCCCAGAGCCCCATTACCAAGTGATTGCGCACGTGTGACGAGGGCAAGGATGGTGACAGTGAGGACAGGGGAGGGGCAGGGTGTCATCATTGTGGGTGGACTAAGTCAGTAATCCCGCTCGCTTGTGCATCGAATCCAAAGGAGTTCAAAGAAATATTTGGCTCAATTTGATGAAACGGAAACAAAAGTTCCACCAGTCCCGGTAATTGTTAGTATTGATATTGCCGATATGGGGCTTGAACGCAGGGAAGCTGTTTCGTGTGTTTGGCTTCACATAAATAAGCTTCTCCCGCATTGGTTAGGTTTGTAAACGTATTTTTGGTTCATCGGAAAAATGGATGCAAAAACATTTGTAACATCAAAGACTTTTTCCATGTGTTACATCCATAAACGAGTTAGATTCATTGAGAGTTACCGTATTTTGCGGACTAGAAGCCGTTTATTTTTTCCCACGATTTTGAACCGTGCGGCTAATACAAAGGTGTGGCTTTTTTGTGGATTTTTCTTTCACCACTAGGGGCGCTATAGTTTCGAAAATACACTAAATAAATCTTGATTTTTTTTTTTTTTTTTTTTCCTCTTGGGTCTGTTCTGTTTTAATCGGCAAAGTTGTTTATGTACCATTATGTGCATTTTCAGTACAAAATCGTTCTGTACATGCGCTCAACTCATTTTTTTTTCAACATAGAAAAATAGCCTTCTGCGGCTTGTATATCTTATTTTCTTCTTCTTATTATTTTTTTTTAAATCGCCTTATACAAAACCCGCATATAATGTTCATAATATCGGTGAAGGCTAAATTATCTTTGATAGTTAGGGGGAAAAAAAAACAAGACACCATGAACCTGTAGGAAGGGTTTGTAAACAACGAGTAGTCATTAAAGAAATGAAGATTAAAAGTGTTTTCAATGTTTTTTATTTTACTCATTAATTTTTTTTGGGTTGCGCTCAATAAAACAAGAAACAATCTGTCCGTTAATTGCCACTCGTCTGATCACACCAAAGCGCCTGCGGCCATTTTACATGACGTTCACTCTGCACCTGGATGATGACGATTAAATTGATTACACACCATGCCTGAATGACATGATGGTGACAAAACGCTGCCGGTAATGTAAAGCGCCTCGGCTCAAGTGTCAGCCGTGCAGATCGACAGGCGCAAACGTCACATTACAAAATGCAGGGCGTTGCGTTCAAGGACACTGTATTTACCGAAACCTGTACGTTAGGCACCGAAGGTCCTGTGTTCAAGGACACGGCGGGAAATAAGACGCTGGTCTCCCAGCTGGCTGCTGGCGACTGGCACATCCAGGACGGCATGTTTGTGTGTCCAAGATAAGCTTGCCCGTCAAGCTGGAAACCTCCATCAGAAATAATCACGCCTTCAGGGGCCGATAGAAATTAATGGGCTAAATTTAGCAAGCGGGCAGACGACATCACTGCCATGCCTGCCTGTCATGCCTTATAAATAAAAACTGAATTTCCTCCAGAAGATGTCTTAGATGGCCCACAAGATTGCCTACTGACGTCAGCGCCATCGTCATGTCGCCAAGATGATCCGTTGCCTGGACTTGGTGGCCAGTTGAGGGCTTCCGGAGTCTCAGGGTAAGTTGACAAAAAGCTTTTTGAGGTTTTTTTTTTTTTTTTTTTTTGGCATTTGAGAATACACGTCAGAAAAAATCTGCGGTAAGCCTACCAGGCCACTTAAGTATGGAAACACTACATTAAAATTTGGAACATTTACGCCGCATTCTTCCTAATCAAAACTTCCTCGTCTGCTTGGTTTGTTTCATTCATGTAGTAAAAATTCCAAATGCACCCCCCGCCCCCCAAAAATAAATAAATTATGTAGTTTTGCCTCACAGATTTTTTGGCGTGCTTTAATTGTTGCCTATGAGACTTTGTTTATTATTTGTCTACATGTGTTGCGCCACCGTTTGAGTTAAGGTCTATAACACCGCAGTGCCGATGCTATTCGTTAGCACGTTTAAGGCATTTTACATTGTTTGTTAGCATTAAGCTAATTGGCTTTAACGCAAAGCTATGTGATTCTTTAAAATACAGTAAACAAGGTGTAATTATTTTTTGTTTGACAGTTAACTTCAACTGAAAGTGGCAATAAACGGCATGAAGCATATTCTTTTATTTTTTTTATAAATGCCAAATGGCTGCTTGTTGTGAAGTCATTTAAGTTGACTTCACTGCCACCGAACAGAAGTAGATATACTTTTTTGGGACATATTTTGTTTGGTGGTGTGTTTTGTATTCTCTTGTATAATATGTGCACGGCTCAATAAAGGTTGGGAAACACTGACAGAGACAATCATGCCCAAACGTGTGTGTGTGTATGTGTGTGTGTGGATAAGGCGGATTCAGTTGAGCTGTGCATAATTGAGATTTAGGGAAACAAAGGCTGGCTTATGTCATAACGGGCTAAGCTAGTCGACGCTGCCAGCAGAAGAGGCTCAACGGCAACTTCCTGTTGACGACCATGACAGCGCCTTCAGCATCTTTTGCCTCAGTTTGTGTTGTTTCCCGGATGAGGACACACAATTACACGTAGTGGGCATGACTGTCAGGGCGAGGGTAACTTTTGAGCTTACAGGCCTAATTATTTTTTTTCTTAAATGGATAGGCAACTTTGGTCACTGATGTGGTATTGGGAACATTTTCTTTTTTTACGTGTGTGTGTGTCTGTGTTTTTTAATTCATTCATTTAAAAATTATTACATTATATGTATGTTTGGATGTGTTTATCTTACAAATATTATTTTATTATTACTTGTAGATTATCATTAATTAACCAATTATTTATAAAAATTAATAAAACAGAGTGAAATGGCTGCATGGTTTTTGTGTCAGTAATATTCACACAAATGTTATTTAATGAGAAGTTAATAAATACAAGTAATAAAAAATAAAATAAAAGTAATTGCTATTAATTTTAGGACAAAATGGCCACATTAATCCAACAATATTCCATTTAACGTTGGGTCATACTTTTGGCCACACCTGCCACCAGTTTCTATCAGTAGATGCATGAATTACATGCATTGACCACAGGAGGGAGCTAAACTAATTATTACAGAAGGAGGAGAGATGCAGTGAGCCGAAGGAAACATATTGTGCGTTTTTGCACAATCTAACACACATTAATAGCATTTTTATCATTTCAATTGGGAAAAATAAAGATTCGAATTTGGTCATGGAAATAATTGAACTTATCAAGGCACCACTGCATTGCCTGTTACCAATATTGTTATAAGCTAACAATTTAAATTGGGCTGAGTACATTGCCCAGCGGCACCTCAGTCATATTCAGTGCCTGGTTGGATTTTTCTATTTTATGACTTCGGTAAATTCCACTGGCGTGATGATGAAAAACTACTATTGTTATCACTTTTGGTCATGTGCAGAGACTGGGGGCTGGAAGGGGGGTATTATGTCATATTGCGAGTGGGTGGGATATTGGGGGGGTGAATAACTAATACCACATCAAGTCAGATCCTCCTGACGATGTTACAGAAGAAACGGTGGGTGTGATGCGTTCAGGTGCCGCTCCAATCAGTCACTAGACACCGCGTAGCAGAGCCATCGTGCCGGACAGCAAAGATGACATCCAGCCCGATGCCTTAGCAGAGAAAAAGAAGGAGGAGGAGGAGGAGGACCGTGATTCGCCTCAGCGGGGGCGGCATGGGCTGTGCACCCAGCATCCACGTCTCGCAGAGCGGCGTCATCTACTGCCGCGACTCGGACGAGTCCAACTCGCCGCATCAGACCACCACCACCATCTCGCAGGGGGGCGGCGGCGGTGCGCTGCACGGCCTCTTCATAAAGACCGACGCGGCCGACGCTATCCCGTCCGTCATCGCCTACCAGAGCCGACATTCGAGCTTCAACTCCCGCCGGGAGCGCCGGGACACGGGCGGGGGCGGAGGCGGAGGCGGAGGGGGCCCGCAAGTCCTCATAGAGGCCGAGACGCAGACCAGCGACGCCGGCGTCAAGGTAACCGCCAGGCGGCTGTGCGCACGTGAGCAGGCCTCGGTGTTTGTTTATGAGCGGCGGAAGAGAGGGCCAGCAGCACGAGTGTCAATGTGCTCATGGATGCACTCGCACAGCATGGATTTGAAATACAAAGGAACCCCGCTAACTCGCTGTTTGGCATCCGCGGATTCACCTCGAATCTTTTGGGTCTTACGATTAAATGATTCCAGTGCATAATTGCACACTGATATTAGGGGGGGGTTCCACACAAAACCACAATTATGTTGATGTGTGAAAATTACCAAATTACCAACTTCTGAGTTTTTCAAGATACAAGCCGCTGTTAGGACAATTTTTGGCTTTGTCATGCGAGCATAATCTTCTCTTACAAAACAAATACGCTAAATTGCACTCATAAAAAAAACAAAAAACAACTACAACCACAAATTATTCTAATTACTCTTTGTGCAACCGCTTGTTGCTTGCAAAACTCATTGAATGCACTCATTTATGCCCCCTAGACCGATAAAAACATGAAGTTACCGACCGTCTTAAAAATGTATGTTATACATTTTGAGAATTCACTATAAAAGTTCAGATCTAAAATGAAATTTTAGCTAGCTGGCAATCTTAGCAATCAAACTTAAGTGAATCGTTAGCACTTATTTCCCTTTCTCACTTTTACGTGATATTTATACGGCTCAATTGTAACTGAAAACACTCCTTCATTCAAATATAATATTGAACTTTTTTTTTGTATGCCGTCTTGCAAATGTTCACGTTTACGCATTTGCTTGGCCTTTTTCGAAAATGTCTTAACGAGCACAAAACGCTAAAATAAACACTGATTTATTATAAAAGTTCACGGCCAAATTAAAATTTCAGCCAGGAAGCTGTTGCAACGTCAGTCAACAGAATAGCTCACACAATTTATTTATTTATTTTTTTTAGATGTACCTTTTTTTCAAATCCTTTGCTGCCAGAAACTACCATTGACTCTCGGAGTTAGCGCTACGCTACTAATCAACGGTCAGCTGTGCAAAAGTCAGCCATGTGAACCTCCCAAATCCAGAAATAAATCAGGATGCAAAAAGCGGCAGCAGATGAACACACATGCTCGTTTTAATAGCCGCCTGTCGCCCCGTGTCACGAGTGTGTGTTAGCGTATCCACTGTTGCTTCAGAGGAGTAATCAATGACACCATTGATTATTTGAGACCAACACTTGACGCCTTCCACCCCTGCAGGACCTTGACAATCTTCCACGGTGATGATCATGCTCCCGTGTGTGTATGCGTGCGAGTGTTATTGTCGGCATGTTTGTATGCACAAGCGGTTTGTTTACCCCTCTGGTCAGTGTGTGCGCGAGTCACATGAAGGCGCTGATGCCGACACTCACGCCTGAAGGTCAGTAAAGATGGAGATGAGAGTCATCGCAAGTTTGTAAACAATGTGCGTTTTGTGGTGAGCAAAGTGCCTAAATTTAATCCTCAGCCTAACCCTGATGTTCTTTCAAATGTGTGAGTATGGAAACCGAAATCGAACTTTCATGGAGTAAAATTAAATTTGGTCGGCGTTAGTCTCATGAGTAGACCTAAAAAAAAGTCAATTTACCGTATTTCCGGACTATAAGCCGCTACTTTTTTCCTCGATTTTGAACTATGCAGCTAATACAACGGTGCGGCTTTTCTGTGGATTTTTCTTTCACCACTAGGGGCGCTCTAGAGTTCAGAAATTACGCTAAATAAATCTTGATTTTTTTTTTTCTCTTGGGTCTGGTCTGTTTTAAATAGCAAAGTTGGTGCCGCGTTAAAAGGCACTGCTTTAACAATCGGTTTATGTACCTTTGTGTTATATATATATATATATTTTTTCATAGCCTGGTTCGGCTTGTATGTAATCTTTTTTTTTTTTTTTTATTGGAGTTGCTGCGGTTTGTATACAGGTGCGGTTGCAATTTATAGTCCGGAAAATCCGGTAATCTATGCCAGGAAAAACCAAAGAAAGTCCGCCATTTTAGCCTAAAGTGGCCGCCGTAAGGCCATCTTGAACGTGTCTTTCTTATTTGAAGTAAACAGTGTCACACAAAAAGTCAACAGAAAGTCGAGTGTGTCGTGACGTAGCAAAACGAGTTTTGTGCGGGACCTCTTGAAGCCAAGTGCATATGAAAGCGGAGCGCATACTAAGTCCATCAAAGGACAAACGGCCTCTTGAGTTCCCTGGAAAATGATTAAACATTCACATTAATTCTCCATGTTGGAGTGTAACATCTTGGAAATATTAAACAACTTGATGTGTTTGCACTTGACAGTCGCCATAGCAACAATGATATCATCGACGAAACCCTTGCAATTCTACTTGACAGCTCGCTAAAAACAAATGGCTGATCAGTACAAGGTGTACAGCTTTTCTCTTACCCCAAAAAATAATTTTCTTCTCACATTGGTCATCACTGGTACCCTCCGAAAAAAATATCCCCATATTTTTCATCATTCAAATCAGTCATTGTCCGACTATCCGTTAGCTTAAAGAATCATAGCTTGCGCTTGGGGTCACATGTACCAAACAAAGCCCTCGGGATGGGTTGAGGGACGGTCCCGTGACTGTGAAGGCCTATAGGCTGAACGGTGGTCAAGTTTGAGGAGTAAGCAGCAATTTGTGTTTGACAGCAATTAGAGATGCTTAGACATTGACACTCATCCATCACTTTTTCATGCGTGGTGAAGGTCTATGACGCACACGTGCAGTCCTGTGTTCCAGCATGTTGCACTGATAACAAATACTGTAACGTAAATAATACGTAGATTTTATTTTATTATTTTTTTTAATTAATTTTTTTTTGCTTCTTTTGCCAGGTTTCCTCTACAGAACAATGCGTGGGACCCATGAGAGTGAGCCAGGAGCCCATTCAGGTGAGTCTATATATAGATATATATATTGCTTTTACATTTACTTTTAGATTTTCTTAAGAATTTTTTTCCTGTAGGATTAGGACATTTTTTTCCCCTCTAAAGATTAAAACCTTTCATTTTAACGATACGACAATTATTCATCATTTTCAACAGGTCTTGCTGGTGTTTGCCAAAGAGGACGGCCAGAGCGACGCGATGTGGTGGGCGTGTGACCGCGCCGGTTTCAGTTGCAACATCGCCCGGACGCCCGAATCTGCGCTCGAGTGTTTCCTGGCTAAGCATCATGAGATCGTTGTCATCGACGGACGCCACTCGCGCTACTTTGAGCCCGAGGTCGTGTGCCGGTGAGGGACGTGATCAGTTGACTTTGTCAGAAAAATTCTTTGTCATGTCTAGCAGGAGTTGACCCACTGCTACTTTGATTTCAAATTATTTCAGATGAATTTTGGCCTTTTCCAGAGTTCCTTCAAAGATGAACTCGTCCATGAGACTTTGTCAGATTGCTACCAAATTTGAACTTAAACTAAGCAATGCTGAATTGCAAAGTGTGCATCCTTTTTGTTCAGAGCTGGCAAGCATGTCTCACTTTTTTTTTTTTTTGCAGTATGATCCGTGCCAGGAAGCCATCAGAAAACACGGTTATTCTTGCTGTTGTGCCACAAAAGTAAGTCAATGCAATGTTGTCTCAAAATACCAAATACCAAATGTCATCAAATACCGTGGCGCCTAAATATGAGTTTAATTTGAAAAAGAAAAAAAAAACACATCTCATATTATTTTAAAAATTAACTTAGAACCCTGTAATATTGTACTTTATCATAAAATACAGTAATAACATTATCATTTAATTTTGAATAGTTTGCACATCCTGAATAATTCATTGCGGATGATCAGTGTGTGCCACCTGACCACCAGGAGGCAGTATAACACAGACTTTCAGACACAAATGAAGAAGGGTTTCACAACCTCTGTAAGTGACTGAGTACTATAAGTAATATCCGTGTGATTCTTAAAATAACAAGAAGCCAGAAAAGTCACGGGAAATCCGACATTCTTTTGTTTGAAGCGGCCATTTTGGTCATTCCCAGACGTTTTTCAAAAGCAAACTTGTCCGAAAGAATTTGATGGTCAGATCAAAGCTTTTTTCAGTTTTTCTCATCTTATGCCGCCCATATTAAATGACTTGTTCGTATTTCTGATAAACAAGGACTTCACTTTTGATTCCTAAATAGTTCATTGGACTACCCATGATTCTTTGTGTGTCGCGTTGTAGGCCATCCGATCAGGATGAACCCTCGGTTCTTCCTCTGCTTTGTGCCGGATTCAGCCGAGTATGTACTTTCCTCACTTTTTGGTTTTAACCCAATGAACATACACAACAGTTGACTCTCCGCACCTTTGCAGAGGTTTGTGGAGAACACCAGCGTGTCAGCGTGCTACAATGAACTGCTTCAACTTGAACACGGAGAAGTGCGATGCCACTTCAAACTCAGGTACACCACTCGTGACTTTTATGGCTGGTGAGGCACCAAGTGAGTGTGCTCCTTTCTCATTCTGGCAGGGCTTGCAACTCGGTGTTCACGGCTTTGGAAAAGTGCCAGGAGGCCGTGGAGATCACCAGTGAAGATCATGTCATCCAGGTAGGAGGGAAAGACTTACCAAACGCTATTTTTTAACGGCGTCGGGGGATAAAATGGAATACTGACCCACCAGTGATGCGTTTTAACCGTCCTTTTCCAGTATGTGAACCCCGCCTTTGAGCGCATGATGGGCTACCCCAAGGGGGAACTCATCGGCAAGGAGCTGAGCGAGCTCCGGAAGAGCGACCGAAACAGGGCCGACCTCTTAGACGCCATCAACACCTGCATTGAAAAAGGAAAAGTGAGTCCGTATACCCGACCCAACGCCCTCGCTGAGATTGGTCGGAACTGCAGCGTGCCTTTTCACTCGCAGGAATGGCAGGGGATTTTCCACGGCAGAAAAAAGTCGGGTGACAGTATGGTGCAACATGTGAATATAACGCCCGTCGTCGGCCAAGGAGGGTGAGTCCAGACGCGAAATGGTGCACGGTGGGAAATGGCTGACAACTCGCTGTTTTGCCGACAGGAAGATCCGACATTTCGTAGCCATCAAGAGACCGCATGCGGAAAACAACTGTCAAGTGGGTATTGCAAAAATGACCTAATTGGCAGGAATCAAAGTTCCTAGTTTTTTTTTTTTTTTTTTATCCACTCAAGGGTGAAAAATATACAGTAAATATAGTGAGCAAATTGCTACGTTAGTTACCATGACTGGTCAATGCCAGTGTTATGTCAAGGAATTTAAGGAGGCTGCCGATACCAGCCACCGGTACTTGAGTCCAAAAACAAAAATGACGCTAAATTCTGAACCGCTGAGCCTTTTTGTTATCCAAAGCAGCGGCAAACTCTCCAGTTCCCTGGCACGCTTCAAAAGATTGTTTCTACGTTAACGATTCCAGTAGTGACGTGTTGCGTGTCTTCGCTTGGCAGAAATGGGAACGTACCGCTAACGTTTTTTTTTTAATATTGTTCTGAATATGCGTCTAAACTCGGCTCGAGATAATGAGATGATGGCGAATGCAGCGCGTCGCTCTGCTCAGCAAAGCTCCCGTCCCAATTACGTCACGCTGCGCTAAGCTACGGCTAAGCGTCAGGATAAGGCCTGCAAGGGCTAGTGGCCAGGCCTCCGGTCTATTTATACGTTGACGCTTTTTCCTCCTCATGTATACGAAAGGTGAGCCAGCCTTTTGGGATCGGTCTGCCAAACGGCGTTTTTGACTCCTGCCTTGTTGGGATTGGAAATCTCAAGCGGCTGATCCGATTTGTTCCATTGCAATTGAGTTATTTTTGTGTTGTGAGCAAAACGCTGATTAAAAGTAGCGATCCAAGTTGAGTGTAAGATATGATCTGACAATTAGTTAGACAATGCAAGACCACATGGTTCTTTGATCTGATTGCGCGCCGCGTTTCTCCACGCAGAATCGCTCATTAGTCGTTGAACACACGCTTTGGCCGTGAAACTGGATTTCCATTTCATTGTGTTATCTTGGTTGGCTGCGTTTTTGGAAGCACTCGGGACTTCAAGCATGTTCTGTTTAACTTTTCCGTCTCGCTTTAGGGCCGCCATCATCTCAAGTATTCCAGGAGCTTGGTTGAGATCATTCCGGAGACATTTTATTTTATTTTTTTTATTCGCATAACACGGCCCAAGATGCTCTTTAAATCTGGCAACCTTGCACATCCGTAGATTTGTTTATTGTACGAGCCAACTTCTTACTATAACTCAGGCGTGGGCAAACTACGGCACGGGGGCCACATGTGGCCCGTTAAACGTTTTAATCCGGCCCGCCGAACTTGAAAAAAAATTGAATGGTCCGGCCCCTCTGTCAAATTTTAGAACCCATTCTGACCCACCAATCCAAAAGTTTGCCCACCCCTTGCTATAATTCATCAGTTGTTTGCAGTAAAGCAAATTGGAATAGCCACGACATTGCATGGTATGCTGCTTGCTGCTATAGATTTCAGAAGATTTCATTGAGGTTTGTTTTTTTTTTTGTAAAGTTCTTTGGAATAAGTATGACTTGATGACACATTTCCTTGACTCACTATCCATTTCTTTCTTTTCATTTTCTGGCGTTAGGTGCACAAGTATAACAAGGAAGACCGTTGCAGTGTTGAATATTTGCATTCAGGTAATTTGTGCCGTGTTCGCTTCTGGCATGTTAGCACAGATTTGTAAGCAATGAGTTTTGTCAGACTTAAGGCAAAGCTGTCGCTTGTTAAAACGCATTCACTGCCATTGACGGCTAAAGACGCCAAAGATCAATTTTATTTACTCGGCTGGTAGTGAATGAGTTAAGCAAGATATTAGCTCATTTTATGCTATGTTAGCTTATTCTTTTAGCCGTGTTTTAGCCTCTTATTGCTATTAGTAGCAAAGAAGCTTTAACGACAGCCTTTCTAATAACTTATAGTCTTTTCGGCATTTTAGTGGCATTTAGCAGGATTAGCCTAATAAGTTGTATGCTAGTCACACAATTATTCAAATACTTTTTTTTTTTTTGTAATTTCTTGATTTGTTTTTCCCCTCTTTATTATTTTAAGAGTGCCACTCTCTGCTCCACCGCGACAGGAGGAAAGACTCGATGGATACGAGATCGCTCAGCTCCCGCAGTAGTGACGGTGAGGCGGTTTTAGGATTATGTACAGTCGTTCTTATTCTTATTATTATTGCCTCTTAAAATGTTAATAACTCTTTAACACTCTGCCACCAGCCACCAGTTTACAGAACCGGAGACATTCCTCCGTCGCCAGGATTCACTCCATGACCATCGAAGCTCCCATCACCAAGGTTGCTAATGTATTTTATTTTTTTTTAATCATCTGATCCATTTCAGATGTTTTAGGAATCGTGTCGATTTATAGATTTTTATTCGCGCATTTTCTTCCAACTACAATTTTGATTTAGCTTCTGTCTGTGAAAACGTTTTTAATGTCCATTTGAACAGGTGATCAACATCATCAATGCCGCCCAGGAGAACAGTCCGCTGACGGTGGCTGAGGCTCTGGAGCGCGTTCTGGAGATCCTCAGGACCGCTGAGCTCTACTCGCCTCAGTTGGCGTCCAAGGACGACGACCCACACACTAATGACCTGGTCGGCGGGCTCATGAGTGTAAGAGGCGTTTTTAGGTGTTTTCATTGCCTGACAAGGATCTCTTTTGTAACAGCATCATCTACCGTGCAAAGTGTAAAAAAAAAATGGTTTCATTTTCTTGTCCAGGACGGTCTGCGACGGCTATCTGGCAATGAGTATGTTTTCTCCAAAAGTAAGTGAGCTTCAAAAAGCAATTGTGACACTGAAATTTATGAATTTACAACCGATGAACATTGTTTAAATGTAATGTTTGTCACACACGAAAAGCGAATTGAATTACTTTGCTTCATACTATTATTTTCCAATTGTTATATTTTAATTATTGTGTTTTTGTTTTATGACATGATTTCAATTATTCATATTTATTCTTAATTTTATTTTTTTTAGTATTTTATTTTACTGTTTAATCGCCAAATTGCATGTCTGGAAGGAAGTTAGATAACATGATGGTTTCTTCCAGACATGAGTCAAAGCCAGCTGGCAATTCCGGTCACACTGAGCGACGTTCCTCAGTCCATTGCTGACATGCTTAACGATGAAGAATGTTGGGAGTTCAACATCCTCGACTTGGAGGCGGCCACGCAAAAGAGGTAGTGAGCAGTGTGTGCTTTTGAAGACATTTAAATTTCTATGCCGATGACCTTCAACCTTAACTTGCATTTATCTAGCTTGTGTCATTTTTAAAACGATATCCAAACCTTAAAAGAATATTCAGTCGGAAGCTGGTGTACCGAGGTTCATCACGAGCACTGCAGTTACGTTTAGTGCTCGATAGACACACCTCACGATATTGTTGGGTGACTCAAAGGCCGCTGACTTACCTGGGCCTGAAGATCTTCTCCAGTTTCGGGGTGTGCGACTTCCTCGACTGTACAGAGACGTCGCTGCGCTCCTGGCTGCAGCTGATGGAGGCCAGCTACCACTCGTCCAACTCCTACCATAACTCGACGCACGCTGCCGACGTGCTGCACGCCACCGCTTACTTCTTACGCAAGGAGCGAGTCAAGGTTAGTATCGTGTAAGGTCAGGAGTGTCCGAACTTGTTATTCGAGAGATGCCGTCCTGCAACATACCTGATTCAAATGATCAGGATTGTTATCAGGCTTCTTCAGAGCTCGCTGATGAGCTGATCCTTTCAATCAGGTGTGTTGAGGTTGGGAGACTTATAAAACACGAGGGACCGCGGCCCCTCGACGACCCGAGCTGGACATGCCTGATGTAGATCGATCTATGTATTGTTCACGGAAAACATTAAGGGACCAATGATGGAACCTTGAGGGACGCCTCAAGCACAAAACTATCGAGAGAGCGCAATCACGTCGCCGTGCGCCTTCTGTGTTTCCCGCAGAGCAGTCTAGATCAGCTGGACGAGGTGGCGGCGTTGATTGCTGCTACGGTACACGACGTGGACCACCCGGGCCGCACCAACTCATTCTTGTGCAATGCCGGCAGCGAACTGGCCGTCCTTTACAATGACACGGCGGTGCTAGAGAGCCACCACGCCGCCCTCGCCTTCCAGCTCACCATGCGTGACGGCAAGAGTAACATCTTCAAGAACATCGAGCGGTCGGTGGCAGTGACACTTTTTACTCTTGACATTTCAGTTCTCCAGAGTTTTCCAACCATTATTGAGCCGGGGAACTCGCTGTATTTTATGAAATGATCTTGACTCCATTTAGTGTGAAATCTGGTGTGTATATTGACCATTTATTTGTTTTGCCTGTAATTACCTGATTACGACACAGGTATTCAGTATAGACGAAAAAATGATCATAGACAGTTTAATAAATCATAATTAAACGTAAATTATATCATTTTCCGTGGCTGACAATCCAATAGAATCCCATATTTGTTCCAAACGGCAACAGGAACCAATTCCGAACGTTGCGGCAGGCCATCATTGACATGGTGCTGGCCACGGAGATGACGCGACACTTTGAGCACGTAAACAAGTTTGTGAACAGCATCAACAAGCCCATGGCGGCCATCGAGGAGACCAACACCTGTGTGAGTGCCAAATGTAATCTTTTTTTTTTTTAAATGGCAACTTTTTAAACTTTTTTCCATTTCAACATTATGACTATTCTCAAACTGACAGTTTTTTTCATCACATATTACAACTTTTTCTGACCCCATTCTCGTTTTAATTTATTAGAATAAGAATAAATAAAATGTTTGTTTATGTTGTGCACAGAGCATGAGCAGCGACTGTGAAGGTCAAGCAAACATCAAGAACTCTCCGGAGAACCGGCTGCTGATCAAGCGAATGTTGATCAAGTGCGCAGACGTGGCCAACCCGTGCAGGCCGCTGGAGCTCTGCATCGAATGGGCGGGGCGCATCTCCGAGGAGTACTTTGCACAGGTACGTGTCATGGATTTCCGCCCTTGTCATGCCCTCATCATGACTTTTTTTTTCTTCTCTCTGTGGGTTCTTGCAGACGGACGAGGAGAAGAGGCAGGGGCTTCCCGTCGTCATGCCGGTGTTTGACCGCAACACCTGCAGTGTGCCCAAGTCACAGCTCTCCTTCATTGACTACTTCATCACCGACATGTTTGACGCCTGGGATGGTAGGAATGATGCAATCATCGGGGAGGGATGTTGGAGTTTTAACCAAATCAAGGTGTTAAGATAAGAAAAAGGGAAAAAAAATATTTAAAAAAAACTCTAAGACTTCATTCTCATAAAATGGCTATTTTTTTTGTAAAATCACAATTTATTATCACAATTTAAAACTTTCTCATGATATTGCGACTTCTTTCTCATCACATTGTGACTTGTTTCTCGCAAGATTGCAACTTTTTGTAACATCACACCTTTATCTTTTTTTCCCTCATAACAGCACTGCTTTATTTTACCAACAGACTTGCTTTTACATCATTGATAACATCTGTCGGCTTTTTCGCCTCTGGCTCCTTCTTCCCTTACTGTGTTTCCATGGCAACTGACGCTTACATGCTTTACGGTTGTTCCCGCAGCATTCGCCAACCTGGCCGGTCTGATGGAGCACCTGTCAGAGAACTACAAGTACTGGAAGACTCTGGACGACATGAAGTGCAAGAGTCTGCGTCCTCCGCCGCCATTTTGACTGCCAACACGGAGGCGTTCATCACATAGAAGATTCTGTTGACTGAGAGATTTTTAAAAGAAAAAAAAAAAGTTACACTCCCATCACATGCAGGTGTGACGGACACTGCTGAAACTATAAACATTGTGGGTTGTTCACAATGTTTTGTCAATGTGTTAAATTAATTTTTATATACATCAAAAGTTCTTGTGGTATCAGTATTCTGTATTGGGGAGTATTCAAAGGGTGAATACTCGTACTGATATCGGGCTGGCAAACAAGTATTAATAGGGACTTTAATACTTTTTGTTGTTGGCGTGTAGTTTACCAACGCCCTCTGGTGCATATGATAAGTCACTACAAGCTCCCCTGGAGTTAAAAAAAATTACTCAAGATTGATTCATTCTGACATGATGTGGACACCAAATGAGTGATTTAATGGCCTTGTTTACGCAACCTGCAGAAAACAAAGTGCCAAGTGAAAGAAAAGTTTACGTGAATAACATGGGCAACGTAAGTTATGGAAACATAAGTGCTTAAAGTTGTGATTATGGGAGTGCTCGTGAAGGAAGTAGGAGAGTTTATATATTTTTATTCATTTAAAAAACCAACATTTTACCAGCAAATCAGGTTAAAATAAATTCACGTGAAAACATTTGATTTATTTTTTGCGTACAGCATTTTTAATAAGCGTTTTTTCCACACGAGAACGTAACTATTATCACGTGACTCCACTCACTCAATTTAGCGCTTGCCAACAATCCCATTTTCAGCCACAAAGCGGCGCCCTTACAGGTAACAACCGAAATATCTCGGAACAGATGGTTTGATATAGATAAGAAAAGACATTCAAAATGTTCTCTCAGGAATTAGCACTTTATTTTAAACATAACACAGGTTGAGATACAAGATGATTCTTCCATCTTGAACTCAAGGTTTAATTATGTTGATTTCTAAACCATAGCAAGACGTCGTTGTTGGACAATTGGAGGATAATGTCACTTCTTAATATTTTTTTACATTTTGGCAATATGTTTAACTAAAAAAATTAAAGGAACAACGAAACGATTTAAATGAAGAAACGCAACCTGGTCAAATGAACTGCAAACAATTGACTGTCAATTCAAAAACGATAGAGATCAAAATAAATCAATGTCATATTAATGTTGAATTTACATCAGGTGATCACTGAGAATGCAATTAGAGTAAATGTTTTATTTATCTTTCTGATCTAGTCCCAAATTGAACCTAACTAAATATGACCTTCTTGCGGATAAATAATTTTATTTTATGAGTTTTTTTAATAAGCATTTTTACGCGCAACGATTTATTATTGTCACATGACTCCAGTCAGCCAATATAGAGAGTGCTTAGATTCTACCGAGCCAATGAAGAGGGCCTGCTTACCTTGTCCCGGAAGTGTCAATAATGGCAACGATAGGCAGTTAATTTTTACTTGTCTTCCAATAATCAATAATGCCACTCTGCTAAAATAGCTATACTAAAACGAAACGCTTTTTCGTGTACGGTTCATTTTCTGGCTTTTAATCATAACAAAATGACGTTCTTTCATTTAAAAAAATGAATGAAAATATCAGTGCTTTGGGTCACATTTATTAATTTTGTATTATATTTTATATTGTACCCTATTTTTGGTTAACAATAATTGTTAATGTTTCAATGTTCGACTAAAATTATTATTATTGTATGGTTTTTATGAGAATGTAACAAAAAAAAAACAATGACGTTGTCCACCAATGTTTTGGTTCCTGGTGGTGACGTAACACACAAAAACATGGTTCCCTTGTTTTGGACCTGTGAAGCGTGCTGCGCGCTACGCGCGGAGATGCTGTCTCGAGGCTGAACGAGTGGAAGAGTCTTTCCCCCAGCAGGCCATGGCTCAGGATGGGGAAAGGTGTGCCGAGTCCGGCCGCCGGCTGGTGAGTAACCGAGAGCCGTGGCGACGTTTGCCCGACGAGAGGGCAGAGGCTTGGAGCTAATTAGTTAGCCGAGCTAATGCCAGGCACCGTGTCGTTGTAGTAGTAGTAGTAGTAATAGTAGTTGTATCTCTGGTACATCACAGCGCTGACAAGTTCATTATTTTTTTTTAATATTATGTGGCATTGCATGCGAGACAGAATTGTAAGGTCAACATTGAAAGCCTTTTTTTGTTTTGTTTTGTCACAACACGTTATTTGTTAATTTGACATCATAATTAGATAAAATTCTAAAGCCCCTCGGTATATAATAGAAGCACACAAAGGAGTATTAACAATGGCCAAAATGCTATAAGAATCAAGTCTGTTTGTGTGCAAGATTAATGTAATTTTTTTGAGTGGAAAAATAAAATGTAAGGTAATATAAGATGAAAAGTCATATTTTGCATGAATATAAGTTATTTCTTTTGGGCAAAAGATGCAATACTCTGAAAAAAATGTTTTTTTTGGGGGGGGTTAAAAAGTTGTATTTATGCAAAACAAAGCTTAAAAGAATGGTTTGTTGTTGTTTAAGATAAAAAGCTTTAAAAAGTTTTTGCATTCTGAGGAAAAAAGTTGTGTTTTGGAGAAAAAGTGTTTTTTGATGGCGGTTGTTTTTTGAACATCAACATTTTGGGGGAAACAAATGCAAGTGAATGTCATGTGTATGTTGTAAATTTACAACCTTAAAGCGTGTGTTTTGAAAACGGGTAGCGGTCCATTTGCCGGCGGCTGTATGACGAAAATGAGGACCTGTCCGATGTGGAGGAGATGGTCAACATCCGAGGATTCAGTGTGGAGGACAAGCTGGCCAGTGACAACTACGCCGCACACTTTGCGTGTTTTATGGAAGCTAAAGGTAAAACACGGTCACACACTCTCACATCATCAGTTTATATGAGCAATGAATCATCCCCCTTTTCTGTACGTACAGACTTCACGTACGAATATGTGCAACGGGAGGGTCTAAAAGTTCCACTTATTTTCAAAGAGAAAGAAGGACTTGGGATCATGTAAGTACTTATTTCCTTTTTTTTTTACAAAATGAACAATAACTATCAACTGAGCAAAACATTTTTTTTTTAAATGTTCACAGAATGCCCGATCCGGAATTCACAGTGTCGGAAATTAAAGGCTTAGTCGGTAAGTCAAATGCTATTATTGAGTCATTTTGCCATGCATTTGGCCCCTCAAAACAATTTTGACAGAATAAAAAAAAAAAAAAAAAAAAAAATTTTATCCATCTGATCCTACTTTGTATGAACAGTTTTGTCTCCTACTTCTGTATTCAGGCAGCCGTCGCTCGGTGGATGTGATGGACGTGAGCACTCAGAAAGGTTCGGAAATGAGCATGGCCCAGTTTGTGCGCTACTACGAGACGCCGGAGGAAGAGCGCGACAAATTGTTTAACGTGATCAGTTTGGAGTTCAGCCACACCAAGCTGGAGAACCTCATCAAGCGACCCACTGTGGTACGTCACTCTCCTTATGCGTTGCTCGGAAAATCGAGTAACCAGTAATCAATGATGGCATTTTGAACACACAATTGAAAATTTAATTAATTAAGTAAATATATTTTCTTCAATATTAACATCAATTTTGGGGAAAAATGAATATTAGGAAAAGAAATATAATTTTAGAGAAAAAAAGTTATAAAAGTATGAGAATAAAATCAAGCTGTATTTTGGGGGGGGGACTCAAAATATTATGACAATCAAGTCCTAACATATGAAGATTCTTTTTCTGAAAAGATTTGTCAATGTCCGATTATAAATATATTTATATATATATATATATATATATATATCCCATTCATTGATTAATGTGAAAATAATCGACATGTGAATCAATGATTAAAATAATCGTTCGTTGTAGCCTGAATTAGAAAGTTAGTGCTGCCTCTTTTCGAATCCTCCCAGGTTGATCAGGTGGACTGGGTAGACAACATGTGGCCTTCGTATCTGAAGCAAAGCCAAACCGAAGGCACCAACGTCATCTCGGAGATGAAATATCCGAAAGTCCAAAGGTAGGTGCAGTGGAAAGTCGGACAAGTGTACCTAATGTTGTGTCCGCCGAACATAGAGAGTATTTCATGGGATCGAGTTTATTTTTAGTCATGTCTTGAGAAATGCTCAGCGTAAGACTGTTCAAATAATTCCCCCGGTTATGTTCTTTTCTGCTTCCTCCTGAGATTCTCTCCCATAAAATTAAGGCTCATCTACTCTAACTCCCATCTTGCTCCATGACTGAATTATTAATGGCCCCCTTGGAGACTTCGCACTCTTCAGTTTACATCCCTTTTCAACGCCCGACGCCTTTTCCAGTGCTCTTTTGCTATTGTTTCTAGATAAGCACATTTGTTTAACCAACCATATATGTGCATTTTCTGTCCTAGGTATTGTTTGATGAGTGTGAAGGGCTGCTATACGGACTTCCACATCGATTTCGGGGGAACCTCCGTGTGGTATCATGTCTTCAAGGGGCAAAAAGTGTGTATGCAATGGTGTTGTCGTGACAACCATTTCAAGAGTGGTTCTATTTTTTTAAAGAAATTACATTACGAGATTGAAGCCATACTTTTTTTTTTAGACTAGTTTATTTTTTGGTGGGGGGGTATTTTGAGAAAGATTTTTTTTTTTTTTTAAAGATACGTTTTTTTCCCAAATTCTACTTAACACGTATTTCTTTATCATTGTATGAGACTAAAGTAACCAGTCAGAATCTTTTTAAGATAACAAGTCATGCTGTATTTGGGAATGTTGTTGCCTTTTGTTGACGCTCAGGTGTTCTGGTTGGTGCCCCCGACGCTGCACAACCTGGCCCTGTACGAGGACTGGGTGTTGTCGGGCAAACAGAGCGACGTCTTCCTGGGAGATCGTGCTGACGGATGCCAGAGAGTGGAGCTCAAGCAGGGATACACTTTCTTCATCCCATCTGGTGGGTTCCTATTTCACAACATTTTATTATTTATTTATTGATTTAATACCATTTTGTGAGTTAGGTAGGAATATTACTCTTGTAACTAATGTATTTTTTAGATGATGAGAATAAAGTTATTTTTTCTTGATAAATGTGATTTTTGTTTGTTGTTTTTTTTCCCCGAGATAAATAAAATGATACTTTTCTGAAAAGGTAACTAAATTATTACTAAAATATAGAACATTTTCAATATACCTTTTTTTCCAAAAATATTTTTACACTATTTTGAGACTAGGGTTTTATTTTGCAGGATAACTTTTTAGATTTATAAAAGTTATGATATTTTCTTTTTTTATTTGTCCATTATTTTGGGGTGAAATGTATTTTTTTTTAAGCTTGTGTTGTCTTTGTGTGTTTTAGGATGGATTCATGCGGTGTACACTCCCGAGGACACGCTGGTCTTTGGCGGCAACATCCTGCACAGCTTTAACATTCCGATGCAGCTCACCATCCACGAGATTGAAAACCGTACAAAGGTGAGGTTAAGCAGATGTGCAAAGACATAGAAGCTAAAACTAACTTAAAAATGTTTGGGTTTTTTTCCTTCAGGTTCACTCCAAGTTCCGCTTCCCCTTCTACTATGAGATGTGTTGGTACGTCCTGGAGAGATACATGCACTGCCTGACCAAACGGTCCTACCTTTCTCAGGAGATCCGGAAGGAACCTTTTCTCATCGGTCAGCACAATCACGCTCATCTGGCGCATTCACAATAGCTGTAAATGTAACAAAGTGCTTAACAGAACAATTAACGTAAAATAACGATAATACGACTGATCCCATAACATAAAATGATCATCAATGATGATTTATTACGGCATCCCCGCAATTTCCTTGTTAGCTTATCAGTCAGCCGAAAGCCAGCATAGCATTTATTTATTTTTCTTTCTTTTCCTTCCAGACTATGAGACAAAAGTCCACATGGGCAGCCCCTGCTCCGACTCGCGAAGTCAGGACATGAACGAGGACTGGTGCGATTCACATTTCAGGGATGACCTGTGTGAAAAACCAGAAGTGGTTTCCAGCCAGCAACGCCCGGAAGCCATGTTGCCCGCCTACTCTGAGGACAGCTGCTACCCCGCCTCCAACGCTGCGGACTTTCCATCTGAATCGCTGACCTTGGAATGGCACAATAAGTGGATTCATCTGACGGAATTTGAAATCAACGGCCTGAAGAAACTGGTGGAAAAGCTGGAGTCGCTACCTGAGCATAAGAGAGAAGTTCCAGAGGGATTGGAGAACCCGCTAGGCCTGCTGGAGGACATGAAGGTGAGGGAGCACTTTCTCCTCAAGTAAACACAAAAAAACTAAACGCACGCAGAATAAAGTTGGCCATTTTTTAGATTAAAAATAATATATATTTGAGAAATAGAGTGGAACCTGGATTTAGAGAATGAAACTATTGCAGGACGCCAAAACATTTACGGACCAGGATAATGTTTCCCCTTTCCCAAAGTCGTATTTTTAAAGGGACTAAAGTTGTATTTTTTGAGATCACTTTTTTAAAGAACTATATCGTGATATTACAAGAAAAAGAGTTTCTTTTTTTCTTTTCTTTTTTTTTTTTTTTTTTTAGATTGCAACAAAAACAACAACGATTTACCCATCGACATCATGAATTTAATCAAGTCTTTTTTATTGTCGGCTGCAGGTGGTCTTAAAGGAACATGCCGATGATGACCCAAAGTTAGCCATCACTGGACTTCCGGTTGTGTTCTGGCCAAAGAAAACCATCAAGGTAGTTTTTTTTTTTTTGTCGCTCTTCTGCATTGTTCACAAAACGGCGAGAAAATTCAGAAGGAGCTCAAACTAGCATGGCTTTTCCTGCATAGATGCGACGGCCACCTGCTGCTTAACAGCCCTGTGTGTGTGTGTGTGTTTGTGTGTGCAAGCACCTGTGTTTGCTTTTTTTTTTTGCAATGCGATGCCATCTGTCTGTATTGGCCCTGTGTGATCGTCATGAATATGAGCGCATCCCCTCTCCTCAGGAGAGGAGATACGCTGCACGCCACGAGGTTTGCTCATTAGTTGGGTGAGTTGATCGAGGCCGTTGTGTCGCCGTGACCTCTCTCTTGCTTGACCTTCCTTCCCATCTATGGCACTCTTGGCACACCAACTAGTTGAATCCAGTGAGGAGCGACGAGCCAAACATTGTCACGTGGGCGATTACCTCTTTACGTGTGTGACAAAACAACCAACTATTTAGAATAGATAAAAGAATAGGTAAAAAACTTCATTCATGGCCGTAGTTGTAGTATTAAAAAAAAACAATTTATCCGATTAGAATTCTTTTGAGAACATGTTTTCAAATAAAAATGAACCTATATTTATGTATATGTGTATTATTTTTAATTGTGAGCAATAAATCAGAATTTTTCCAAGATAAATGTCATAGTTTTAAGATTTTTAAAATACGTTGGACAGATAATAAATGGATGGAAAAAAATTAGGAGAATATTGTTGTATTTTTTTAGTTAAAAGGTTACATCAGTTTAGAAAAAATTGTAATATTGCCAGAATAAACTCATAAACATAACATTCAATTTTAAAAAAAACCCTGTAACAAATAAGATGAATTCTAATTTTCTGCTTTCCTTTTTTACTGCCGTCTGTCTCCATTGGCAATTCATCGTGTGATGATTATGAATCTATGCGCACCTCCTCTGCTGATTGGTGGAGGGCGTACCTATTGGGATGCACGCCAGCCTCTCATTGGCTGCGCACAGCCTCCCCCGTATATTAATGAGGCTGGCTGGTCTTGTGCTGCCGACATCTGCTGGAGATATTGTGGAGTTGTAGGGAGGAGGAGGAGGAGGAGGAGGAGACGAGTGCAGCCATGTCATTTGGTCGCGCGTTGGACAGCGTGTGAAAAAGCCACCATGGCCATGTCGCTCAGCGCCGACGATGAGGACTACGACTCTGACTCGGAGCAGGTTAGGCGCCCCCACCCGCCCATCTTTCAAGCAGGCTTGCGTAGTGCCGAGGCCACCGGAGGAATGTGTGTGCACGCAGCACCTCTGCTGCGTAGCGGGAAGATTGAGCTACCTGACGATAAACACAGATGAAATTCCCTTTGCTGGTCTTTTATGTGACAGGTTTGCTGCGTGTGTGCGTTTGAGTGTCATGAATCCCTCCATAAGTGTGTTTTTTTCCAGCTGAGAGCCTGAAGGCTGTGATTGGTTTTGAAACTGCAATGTACAAACAGTAGATTTGTTCTTCTGAATTTTTTATTTATCTATTTTTTTCCATTTATTGCCATTCAGCATTATCGGCGTGACATAACGCGCACACAGAGGACCGTTGTTGCACCCTTTTACCAAATTGTGACAATGATAATATTGTAGTTGTTGCCTTGTGAGTCAAAAAGGATAAATACAAGAATACAAGAACTTACATTTGAGTACTGGCCGATAAAGAGTGCAAGTACTTGATTATGTCAATACGTCTTGCGGTTGTGAATAAAATAAGTTTTATCTGAACGAAATATTGTTTGAAAATTCAAACCTCTCTTGAACATGGCATAACGAAAGCTGAACGATCAATCAAATTCATTGGGCCCCTGCTATTCATATTCATTCACATTTATATATATATATATATATATATATATATATATATATATATATATTAGTGGCATTAAAAATTAAGATGCTTATAATCCAGAAAATACGCTTGTCCTTTTTTTTCTTTTTTTTGAAGAGTATAAGGAATTCTTTAAAAAAAAAAAAAAACTATATATATATATATATATATATATTTAAATTCTCTAAAAATGATATATTTGTTATTGTATGATGACTCTTTTTTTTCCTTGAAAAAAGCCAATTTTTAATTCCAATGGCATTTAGCATCACATGTGGTTATTACACTTAATTGGACAGTTAGTAGTTGCATTTTAATTAGGATTATGGGGGGGGGGATGCACTGATGAGTCGTGCAATAAACCAAAGAAAATGGAAAATACAATACAACTTTAGGCAACTCTGTTTTTTTTTTTTGGTTTGTATAGAGATATAACAAACATTTTAATCAGATTATCACATATTAGGAGACATCAGCGACATTTCTGGACATTGATGAGATATTCTATATTTCCGTCAAATCATATTTGCTGTGCTTTGCTTCATTTTTGTATTTTGCCGATATTCCCATTACTGGTGTTGTTCGTCTGTTCTTGTAGTTCCTCGCCCGTAATCCCCATTTGAATCTCCTCAGATCCGGACCGGGCCCGATTACAGCATCCCGAACCCATTCAGTATCTCCCACTAAACCCGTTGGCTAACCTGACATCTGACTGGCTCCTACATTTCACGCCAGTATTCGAATAATAGACCACCCTGCGCTTCTCTTTCATTGTGTCAATAGTGATCTTATTGGTTCTGTGCGCGTGTCCGTGTGTGTGTGTCAGAACTGGGCTGTTGCTATGCTGACGATGGGGTGGGGGGTGGGGGGGAATGAAATCCGCACCGAGCGACAGCTGATCTTGATTTCTAACAGCTGATGTTTATTTTGTTTTCATCAATTTATATTGTTTACTATATACATGTACATTATTTTTTTGTTTGTTTTTTTAGAAAGGGAGAGTGTGAGAAAGGAAGGCTGGAACGATGAAAGGAGGGAAAGATTGAAGGAAGGAAGGATAAAATAAAGAGGGGGGAGGGATTCATATAAGAAGGAAAAATAGATGGAGGGAAAGAAGCTAGGATGGAATGAACGAAGGAAAGCAGGGAAAAGAAAAGAGAGATGGTAATTACGATTGTATGAAAGAAGGAAGGAAGCAAGAAGTTGCAAAGTCGCGGTCAAAGGAAGGAAGAAAACAAGGATTTATGCAAGGAAGTAAGAAAAGATTGAAAGAGAGGAATGTAGAAGGAAAAGAATGGCTGGATGGAACGAACGAACACAGACGGGGAAGAGACGCTTTGTCGACATGTCATGGGTTGTGGGTGTGTCGACTTTTTATATCCACTATGTGGAGTTGAATGGAAAGAAGGATGCAGGAATCAAAAGAGACAGAAGAACTGTAAATGCAAATCTAATTGCCAAAGTGTAGACGTTACTGTATGGTGTAAAACAAGCAGCCATGTTTGGCACCCGAGCGAAGAATACATTTGGATCGATAATGACCCAGATCAAAGACGTCTCCATTTTGCAGTTGTATGAACCGGCACCCATTTAGCGCATAGTAACCCCCCCCCCCCCACCGACGACGCACAATCGTGGCTGCCAGAGAGTGAAAACGTAGCAAAGAGCGTCCGCTTCCTCTTTGAAGTGGAAACAGGCGAGTAAGTGAGGAGCTAAATGTGGAAGACGCCTCCGGGGAGCGTCTTGATGGATCTCTTCTTTCGCTTCATCTTCCACCTCAGCATGCTTCTTTTTTTTTTTTTTGTTTTTCTTTTTATACCAGAAGAGAATTAACCGGCAATTAATCCATTCATTGTCATCTGTGAGAAGGGTGACTCTTATGTCTGAATGTTCTGAACTCCTGTTGCTGTGTCATTGTTGTATGAAAAAGGATCGTCGCGCCATATGTTGTGCCGCCAGGAAAATGTTTCTTTTGTTTTCAAGTCCGCTTTTATTCAGGCAAATTTAAAGTGTAAAATTGTTTTTCAGTCCCACATTAAATTTTTGAAATTGTAAATAAAATAACAATTTTACATGCATGCATGTCTTATCTTATTAAATGACAGTTATTTTAATATAACAAAATTGTAAAATTCTCAATTTTACATAATGCAAGTAATCGATTGATTTATGTCATTTAAATAACATATTTGTAAAATAACCACTTTTACATCCACAAACATTTTCCTAATTCTGTTAAATAAATGGTTAATCATTCATTATATTTTGCAAATAATAAATGAAAAATATTAGTAAATAATATTTTTTATAAGCATGTAAAATTTTTAATTTAGATGAATCAGTTAAATGGTGATATCCAAGTAAAGTCAAATGGAAACATTAAAACAGGACTAAATTATTATTTAAATTATTTTCCATATTTTACCAACGCATTTTTTTTTACATGGCCGATCTCTCCTTTTTAAATTCAAATACGACCTTCTAGCACAAAAGTCTGCACACCCCTGAGCTATTTTGTTTCCTGAACTTGGTATCTGAAACTAAATCTGATTGGCTTATGGATCAATGTGTTCTGCCCCTCAGGCCCGGCCTCCCCACCGACCCAAGCCCAAGATGGCGACATCCCCGGCGTCGGCCCCCAAGGTCCCGATGGGGCGCAGCGGCGGCAGCAGTACGTCGGGCGCCAGGAGGAGACGCACTCGCTGTCGCAAGTGCGAGGCCTGCTTGCGGACCGAGTGCGGCGAGTGCCACTTCTGCAAGGACATGAAAAAGTTTGGCGGGCCGGGACGCATGAAGCAGTCGTGCATTATGAGGCAGTGCATCGCGGTACGTTACCTCCATTATTATATCACGGGTTTATTCTGCTTCCAAAAAAACGTACACTAAAATGAACTGATTAGTGGTGCCTTGAGTGATGAATTCAATTCACTCCAAACACATCTCAAATCACGTTACTCTACTGAAATGAATGGAGAGGGCATTAATTTGTTCCAACCTCCAAAACATTTTTAAAAGAAAAGCATCACTCTATGTTATTGTGCATGAAACAAATTGCAAAATCCATTGAACTCATTTTCTACCATTGATGGCTATAGACGTCAAAGATCCTTTTTTTTTTTTTTTTTACTCGGCTGGTGGTGATCTATCTTGAGAGGGGGGTTCTCTGCATTCCACATTTTGCATTACAATCCCACATCAATGCTGGCATTTTAAATATTTAGTCCCCCTTTTCAACAGAAATTGCATTCTTAGTTATTGTTTCACGGCTATTTTTAGACCTTGACCTGGGGGACTTGTTCATTCAAGCCTCATCCAGATGGTTGCTATGGTGACACCAAGGAGCGCCACTTGCTCTCTTGTGCTGGGAATTGCAAGTGTATCATTGTCAGTTGAACTCGGAGGTTGAGGGGGTTGTATAATCCAGCACAGCAGGCATTTGTATGATCAATAGTCCTGGAGTATATATATATATATATATATATATATATATATATATATATTTTTTTTTTTTTATTTTTTTATTTTATTTTATTTTATTTTTTTTTTTGCATTCATTTAACGCTCAACCACTAAAGTTGGTGAAACTGTATTTATTCTTTGTTCAATTTAATGTTGTATTAATTAAATAACACTTTAATTTACTTTAATAATTGGTTAATTATTTATAAGCAAATGGATTATGAATTACAAAATAAGGTATACAATTGCAACCACATAATTTTTTTTGTAATAATAACATCAACAGTTTTTATACTGTATTTTGTATTTATTCCTTTAAGTTCATCTACAAATAAGTTGGCTAATTATAAATATAATAAATATATATTTGTCAATAATAAAATTCATACTTTTTAATAAATCCTTCATCCAATTCAATATTTGAATCATTAACAAATTTAAGATGTACTGTACATTTCATTTAAAAATATCTAATTAAAAAATACATAATTTTGATATTATACTTACAGTAATGACTTATTATTTAACTGCTAAAATAAACAATTTTACATTGACATTTGAACTATTAGTCATTCATTTGTTCACTGTAAAAGCCATTTTTGCTCACTTGTCTTCAACTGACAGTTCACATGATGATGATGATGTCGATGACGTATTCTGTGTTCAGCCGGTGCTGCCACACACGGCGGTGTGTGTGGTTTGCTTAGAAGCAGGCAAGGAGGACACGGTGGAGGAGGAGGAGGGGAAGTTCCAGCTGATGCTGATGGAGTGCTCCATCTGCAACGAGATTGTACACCCTCACTGTTTAAAGGCAAGCAATGTGTTAGGAACGTAATGCAAAGGAGAAAATTAGGACTTGACCCTTTACACTGGTCAAAAACCTTTTACAACAGTTTTTAATCAGAACTGCAAGTAAACTTTTCTAGATCCATTTTATTGCCCTTATTCTTATCTGCCGCTTATCTGCCATCGATTTTCTCTAGCATATCAAGTTTTCATAATAATAATAATAATATTATTATTATTATTATTATTATTGTTGTTGTTGTTGATATAGTCTCTTGGACTTTTTTTTCCGGAAACGTCATAGCTGTTAATAACTTTTGACAAGCTTTTATAGTTCAAATTTAAAAACACAAAAATTAAAACATCTCATAAATTGATAGAATTAAAAGATGCAGCTGACCCTGGAAAGTCTCTGCACCCTTCTCTTTTTTTTGTTTTGTTTTGTTTTTCTAATTAAAACAAATATCAGTGAAAGTTTAACATTTCGGTTATTTTGAAAAAAGAAAAAAAATGAAATTGAATTTATATTCCCCTACTCATTTTTATTGTAATTTTTTCTAATCTTCACATGGTTGTTGTGTGCAGGTGAAAGATTCCAGCGGTGTTATCAATGACGAGTTGCCAAACTGCTGGGAGTGTCCCACGTGTAACCACGCTGGGAAAACGGGCAAAGTAAGCAACTGTATGGATTAATTATGTGCTCACCAAGGTCGTTTCTGATCAACACCACAATCAAGAGGAATAAAGTGATTCTCTGCTTTCTAATCTTTTTGGCCTCAAAGCAAAAAAGAGGTCCGGGATTCAAATACGCCTCAAACCTCCCGGGCTCGCTGCTGAAAGAAGGTCGTCCGGTCCGGGACGCCAAGGAGGAGCCCGACTCCCCCTCGCCTTCCCCGGCCACCGTTGGCGCCAAGAGAAAAGCCGAACGAGATGACGAGCTTCCCAAGAAGCGCCCCCCTCTGCTGTGCCTGGATGGCTCGCCTCGGCCGAGACTGGAGGAAAACCCTCTGAGGAAAAAGAGGAAACTGTTTGACACTCAAGACGAACCCGGTGATGTCAAAAGGAAGGTCAGGGTCACATTATTAGGTACACCTGCATCTGGCACAGGGCCCACGCAAACTAAGGACAAGCTAAGGGCCCCAATGATTAAAACTGTGCTTTTTAACACGGCAACAACTTTGCTGATTAAAACAGAACAGACCCAAGAGAAAAAAAAAAAACAAGATTTATTGCGTATTTTCTGAACTATAGAGCGCCCCTAGTGGTGAAAGAAATGTCCACAGAAAAGCTGCACCCTTGTATTAGCCGCATGGTTCAAAATCTAGGAAAAAAGTTGCGGACATTTTTTTTTTTTTTACTCGGCTGTTAGTGAACTCGTAATTGTCTGCCCAAACTCAAATGACGGCTGTCCATGTCGATCCTCACTGTTGTCTCTTTTGCAAAGATCTCAAAACTGGACCAGCCTCTGAGCGCCAAGCTGCTGCGGCACATCAAGACGGAAAACGACCTCGGCGAGTACGAGGACAACCTGGAAGACAAATTTTCTGTGCACCGGTTTCACTTCAAAGCCAAAAAGGAGTTGGACGGCCGAGAGGCGGACGACGATGAGGAGGGAGAAAAAGACGACTACAAATCCAAAGTGTTTATGAATCCTCTGAGGAGAACGACGGCGACCGGAGAGAGCAAACAGATGTCCAAAAGCGCCTCAGCAGTGGGAGCGAGCGCCGGCGGCGAGGAGGCCGGCGAGAGGCCCTCCGAGATGTCACCAGAAAATAAAGTAAGGTTGCAACAAGTGATGGAATGAATCCAGTCATGTGATTCAAATCTCCCCCCTCCACATTAGTTTTTTGTTGATCATTCAAAAAAAGCTAACTCACTTTTCAATATTCACAAATTCATTTTTTTTTCTTTGCCATGGATCATTTCCTCAATTTACTCAGCAAAATTCTTGTTTTAAGATATTTTTGTGCTCTGTCAGTAATGTCCTAAGATGCCACAAGATGGCGCCGAAGGAAAGTAGTTGTGATACAAACAGCGAGAGAGACAAGCTTTGTGCATGGAGGTGGAGCCAAGTTTAGCCTGGCTTCTTATTGGAAAAATACAGAAAGTCTTGTGATGGAATAATTGAACATTATTGTACATATATAGTTAAATGCAACTACTTTGTACTGAAGAGGTCATTCTTTCATATGCTACTTGAAGGAATTTACATGCAAATTTGCTTCCCTTCAAGGCTCGCTATCAACGCAGACGCCTGGTCAAGATCGAAGACAGCGTCAAGCACCAGAAAAGCTCGGCCAACCAGCTTCTCAGTCAGCCAAAGTCGGAGGACAAAAGGGAAGAGGCGACCAATCAAAACAGGAGGACGCTCAAATCCGAGGAGCTCCCGTCCAATCGGAACCACAGACCGGTCAAGGCGGAGCCCGATCCGAGATGGCCTCTAAATAATGGCAGCGGGGACCTCGGCGGCTGGATGCGACACAGGCTGGAGGAAAACGGGACTCCGCGACGCCACTCGCCGCTCAGCTGCAACCGGAGCACTCCGGTCGCGCCGCTCGCACAGCGCCCGCTGCCTTGCCGCTCGCCGCCCAAATGCGTCCAAATGGAGCGCCACGTCATCAGACCGCCTCCCATCAGCCCCCCGCCCGACCGGCTTCCCCTGAATGACGGCCTGGAGCACGCCATGCGGCGCGAGGCCTGGATGTCCGTCTTCGCTCACCTGGTGCTCCGAGATCTCTGCGTGTGTATGCGCGTGTGCAGGACGTGGAACCGATGGTGAGTTTTCACACTTTTTTTTTTTTTTTGCTGCGGTTCACTGGATATTGTGTACACCTTTGCCACCTGTTGGCAGTATTTACTCTATTAAAAATGACATTTTGTTGATGGCCAGGTGTTGCGACAAGAGGCTGTGGAAGCGCATCAATCTGAACCGCTGCAAGTCCATCACACCTCTCATGCTGAGCGGGATCATCCGGAGGCAGCCGGTCGCCCTCGACCTGAGCTGGACTAACATCTCCAAGAAGCAACTCAGCTGGCTCATCAACAGACTGCCAGGTATTAAAACAGTTTGTTGAGTTATAATTGTGACGAAACAATCTGCATGTTTGATTGTCTATATTTGTCCTGCCATTGGCCTATAAAAATGTGTCCAGTGAGGATCCACGTACTCTATTTGTGCCTTTCAGTCTTCTGACGCAACGCTAACGTCAAAATTGCAGTGATTTCTGTAGTGAAAGTGTAAAAGAGAACTCAATTCTGAAGCTGTCCGTGCAGGTTTGCGAGTGCTGTTGTTGTCGGGGTGCTCGTGGGTGGCCGTCTCCGCTCTGTGCACCTCCTGCTGTCCTCTCCTGAGAACGCTGGACGTTCAGTGGGTGGAGGGACTGAAAGACGCCCAAATGAGGGACCTGCTCTCTCCCACTACTGATAACAGGCCCGGTACCAACTGTTCATTTTCTCCGTACGTTTAGATTCACTCTTGTTGGATTTTACCGCATCATGGACTTCCCTCCGCCGTTTATCGCCCCCTACAGGCCAGCTGGACAACCGTAGCAAGCTGCGTCACGTGGAGGACCTCCGTCTGGCCGGCTTGGACGTCACGGACGCCACGCTGCACCTCATCATCCGCCACATGGCTGCGCTGTCCAAGCTGGACCTGAGCTACTGCAACCACGTCACCGACCAGTCCGTCAACATCCTGACGGCCGCAGGGACCACCACTCGGGACTCCCTGACGGATGTCAACCTCTCAGGTGGGATGCTGAAAACTGAAATACAAAGTATTGCTTTGGCGCCATTTTTGTGGCATCTTGGGGACGTTTTCATGATACGTTTTTTTTTTTTTTTTCTAATCGTCTACTAACCCTCGCCATTTGTGCCCCGCCAGTGTGCAACAGGGTGACGGACCAATCGCTGACCTACTTCAAGCGCTGCGGCAGCATCCGCCGCATCGACCTGCGCTTCTGCAAGCAGGTGAGCAGGGAGGGCTGCCAGCGCTTCGTGGCCGAGATGTCGGTCAGTGTTCAGTTTGAGTTGATCGACGACAAACTGCTGCAGAGGATCCAACCCGCCGGCGCCACTGCCCGCGATTAATGCGTCGCTCCACACGGGGGCGCTGCAGCACCACTGGAGGAGGAGGAAGGAAAAAAGAGGATAAAGGCACTGTGTGCTGTTTCCCCTTGCCAACTA
Organism: Idiotropiscis lumnitzeri; assembly: GCF_059441095.1. NCBI lineage: Eukaryota > Metazoa > Chordata > Actinopteri > Syngnathiformes > Syngnathidae > Idiotropiscis > Idiotropiscis lumnitzeri. The sequence goes on from NC_142408.1 coordinate 2,223,472, forward strand.
CTGAGCCAGAATGTATTTAAAAAAAAAAGGAAACAGTTCTTGCCAAATGTTTAGCCAGCCCTTCCCATTCGATAGCACAAGGAAGCATCTCTAAACCTTTGACTGCAACTGTCTAACATTTTTATTTATTTCTTCAATTTTTTTTTTCTGTTCGAGAGTGACTATTTTTGTAGCAGAAAGCGTTTCCTACATTCATATAATGGATTATACTACTGATATTGATAATCAGTACACAGTGTTATTGTTTTTATTTTTCACTTTCATATTTATTGAAGCACATTTGTCTCTTCGTTAACGTCTGTATAGTTTACGTTTCTTGCGCCTATTTCACGAATGCTGACACTGTCGAGTGTATTCAAGCATATAAACAGGTTCATCTCAATAATTAGAATATGATGGACACTAATTACATTTAAAATGTTTTTTTTTCTGAAACTAATTTATTATATACAGTACTATATCCGGAAAATATTAAGTTTTCCCAAAATCCAATTGCAGAAAATTAAAACTGGTCCAAAAAAAAAAAGAACTACAACAACAAAAGGGAAAAACAAGGTCTCTTGATTTGTTTTTGCTTAGAGCTATACATGTACAATTTTTTTCTTTGTTCCTTGCTAAAAGCTTCTGTTAAAAGTTCATCATTCTGCCGTTCCGTGTGTTATTTGTGGAGAAAGTCTACTTTTAGCTCAGCATGCATGCTTGCTCTTTCAACAAAATTAAGCATCATTAGTTTGAATGCTGTCACTTTAGAAAAGAACAGAAAGAGAATAACTGTATTTAAAGCAGTGCAAAAAGTGAGGACAATTTAATGCACTTTTCTTGTCTTTCTATGTGGATTTTTGTTCACTTCCAATTTTGTACTTTTTTTTATACTTTAAAAGTCATCAGACATGTTTACATTATTTGGTACGGTTAAACCACTCTATGTGTATTCTACATGTTGACTGTAAATGCTGTACACATTTAAAGCCTCTAGGGAACGTTTGGGATATTAAAAGCCTTTTAAAAAAACAAAACAACACTTGGATCAAACAGATTTGACTGTGTTTTATTGAAACTAATAAATTATCTTTTGTTTTGTTTACCAAAATAAAAAGGTCCAACCATTCCAAAATAGAAAGATCCAGGATTATGAGTGGCCTCCAGAAGACTGTAGCTGCCCGTGAATGACATCGTCCGTTGACAAACAGCCGCGTTCAACCAAATAATGAAAAAAAAGAACATACGTGAATGAGGAATGTGTGACAAAAAAAATTGCCAACCGACACCATCTATATATTTAAAGGTCTTGTCATGAATACATTCTGTTCAGAAACCTCCGAGCCTCCCACCGAGTCCATGTAAAAATATACATTTCATTCCGAATAATCACAATGTTAGACGCTATCTATATGAACATTTACAGTAACAGCAATCCCGCACACCTGATTTGCGTCAGTTTTCATTTTTCATCCTTCTCGAGCCATATATTTTTAAAATACGGATAGAAATCATGGAAATTGTACAACATATACTTTTAAAGACCAAAAACATTCAAAAGAAATGATGGTGCGCAATCTTTCCAATAATTCTAGTGCTTGTTTGATTGCGTTGACAAACGTGCAAGGAGAAAATTTGAAATATGTTTGGTTGTACAGTTCACCCCATCCATTGCGGGTTCTCGGTTCACAGTCCCACTATTTTGAAGATTTTATTTTGTCCAGGAATTTATCGGTATAGTTATTGTTTGTGGTGTAATTCCACTTTCCGCCACTGGGGTGCGACACACTTTTGTCCAACGCTGTAAATTTGGAAGAAGAACGGAACAAGATCAGCCTCCTCCTCGCTGAAGTGATTTTTGACCGTCTAAAACCTCTTCCATCCGCCTTTTTTAAAATGTACATCGTTGAGCATGATTATTGATGTATATTGTGAAACGATAAGTTTGTTCTTTTTTTGTTCACTCCACGATGACGAATGGGATGATGTTGGATGATACACACTTGCAACGTATATTCTGTGTCTCCTGGTCCGACTCAATATTTTAAATGTTTTAAAATATTTGCAGTATTCTGAAGTGTGTTTTAAAACGTTATAAATGATGTAAAAGATGCTCTGGGAGTGTTTCAATACTGTATTTCTAAATTGCGGATTTGTCTTATTGCAACCGTGATCTGGAATGTAACCCCGCAATGGAGGTGGGTTCACTATATTTTATGCTTTGATTGCTGTGAATTTGATTTGTACTCTGTAATGCTTTCACATACCTCTAGAGGGAGCCTGCGTACTGCTGGTGATACACGTACCACACTAAGAATCACTGCATTACCTCACGGACATGATTTGATTACAGGGTTATGTCACTCTGCTTTAAAAAAATAAAAAGACAGAAATAAATATGAAACCTTGTTCTACCGTCACATCAGGCTTGCTGGCTATGAAAAACAAAGTTAAGAGTATGAGTGTATAGGCGTGTTATTTGGCGTCGTCTGCTAAAATAAGATGTGTTGTTAAACGAAAAGCAATATTCTACAAAAAAAAAAAAAAAAAATCACAAGTCTCCTTTTTTTTTTAACTGTATTGCACATGTTACCGTCGACCATGTCGACTCGAACCCCTGCCGTGTCCCAGGAGAACCGCCGGTCCAAGCCGCTCGTGCCCGTTTTAAGCGTCTCTGGCGGCGAGAAATTTTCTAGGACTTGAAGACGTGCACGGCCCGCACCACGTACTGCCTGCAGATGGGGCACTCGTTCATCCTCTTGCCACATTTGGTGCACGTCACCATGTGGCCGCACTCCAGCAGAACGCAGTCAATGATGGCGTCCATGCAGATGCGACAAAGGTTCTCGTCGGAGGCCAGCTGGGCTTTCACGCCGTCTGCCGAGCGCATATAACGCAAAACGCTAACTTGAGTCACGTGACTTCATTTAAATCGCTGATTATAGGACTTGACTAAAATATATGGAAAGATGTGAAGTGCAGTTATTGTTGTTGTCTTATGTAGTTCCACCATTCTTATTGTAGTATCTGTGACTGAGTGCATGGCTTTACACCGTAATATTCTGAGTAGGTTAAAAAAAAAAAACTTACCTCCGACGGCACTGTTGCATAGAGGTGGAGGATATGCAACCACTTTGGAGGAAAAAAATATGACAGGGAGAAAGAGGGAAGGCATTTAAAGAATGTTAACAAATATATATAGTTGGTACTTTGTGGACTGCAAAATGCGTATGTGGAATTACGTACCTGCAGTTATGCTCACGTTTCCCACTAAAAGAAAAAAAACAATAAGAGTAAGAAAAAAAAGTCTCGTTAAAAACGTCAAGATGTAAAATGTGTTTTGAAAGCTGCCGATGCCTACTGGACTTTCTGTTGTGCTCGTTTTCTCGGTAGAGGCGGTGCACACGCTCCAGTAGCTCCCACTTCTCGCAGCAGCCCGAGTAGTTGACGAAGTTTCTGGCGAGGATTTCCTTCAGCTGGCGAACCGACAGCCTCTCGATGGCGTCCTCGTCGTCCAGGTCGGACAGCGAAGCGCGGACCCTCCTTTGCACGGCCGGGCTCGCCTCCGTCGTGCTCGCCGTCTGCTCCAGATTGAGGAGCGACACGCTCGCCGTGTCCTCTCGCTCCTGAGGGGAAAACTAACAACAGAGCAACAAAGTAAGGAATAATCAACCGCTACGGCCGTCAGAGTTTAGTTTAGTTAGTTTCAATATTCGTATGCACACGGTGAGTTAATAAAAAATAAATTGAACGATTAAATAAATAAATAAATAAATTGCAACACCTTAATTTACATGCAATGGTATAGCCAAAATAAAAAAATGTAAATTTTAAATATAAAATGCAATCAACTTAAAACGTACATTATAAATACAAATAAAAATGCTAAAAATTGTATCAAAAATATTTTCGACTACGAATACATTGTTACTTTATACAAACAATTGTGTTCCTAAACTGTGTTAAACTGACCTTCAATCTAAACACAACTCGAATAAATTTCATTTCAAAGCTCTCTCTCTCTCTCTCTTTTATTTTTTTTCATGTTTCCAAGTGAATCAAGTCCTCCTTGACACCATCACACACAATGCGCCTCATTACCCGATGACTTTCAGTATCGCACAGAAGGAATCGAGTGCTTATATTCAGAGTACATCTGTTCGGTTATCTAATACGACAGGAGACATATTTGAGCACGCGCGCGCTCCGTTGCACGCACGGCAGGCACTTAACTCGCCGCTTAATGATTCTCTTTTAAGATGGAGGTCACGAATGAAAAGGAGACGGAATCAATGAATAGTTTCGTAGTGGAAATGGAGATGAGCTCGTCCTTGATTCAAGTTGCTTGCGCGTGTGCGCGTGCGTGCGCGCGTGTGTGCGTGTTGTGGTCTCAGCACATTCCTCCTCGGACGTCTGAATAATGCATTGGTTTGGCTAGACAGATGACGACCTCAGCCTCAACAGACACCCCCTTTTTTGTGAGTGTTTTGCTTTTTCTTTGACTTTTTGTGTGTACGTGTGACGGCAAAGACGAAACCGTTAAAACTGAAAGACAAGAGGTTGGGAAAATAAATGAATAAATAACCGTTTAATGTTTTATTAGCTCCCTCTATGGGTGGAAAGTTGCTATTACAGGCATGCAATTGGATACAGAATTGATCGATTTGCTCATTTTTTTACACGCTTAACCTCAAAGTAGAGTTAAGGTTTCAAATGATGGTTTTCAATTAGAGTTAGGGCTTCAAAGTAGATTTTCAACCTGAGGTCATGGCTTTTAAGAAGGTTTTCAAACTCAGGTGAGGGTTTCAAATTAGGGTTTTAAACTAGGGTTGAGCATTTGAAGTAAGGTTTTAAATTTGGTTTAGGGTGTCAAACGCAGGGTTCGAAATTAAGGTTAAGGTTTCAAATTCAGGTTGGGGGTTCAAAAGTGGCAATGATCATTTTCTTTCTTTCTTTCATTCTGTCCTTCTTTCATACAAACCTTTTTTGATAAAAACGTGTATAAATAATCAAATTAAAACTAAATATAGAAATGTTTCTTCATTCACATTTATAAGAAATGTTGGAATTTTGCCACCAGCCAATACTTGATAACTTCGATAAACAACAGACGAAGAAGCATGATGGCGAGATGGCCGGCAAAGTGCCCATGCAGGAAGTTGTGTGCGCGTGCGCGTGTTGTGATATTGTGTTAATGTGGTGTTTAGTGTAGCGTTTGGTGTCAGCTGCGTTGCTGTAGGGAATTGTCAACCTGCGTGCGCGTTACATAACTGACTCAGCTCATGTAAGCGACCTAAAAAAAGGCAAAGGGCTTAAGCCGCCTTGCTCGCTGGTCTGCATGTACACGCACGCACGTGCATGTGCACGTGCACACGCACTGACAGTCAGAGAGTAAACGCTGCTGCTTGCAGCTGTCACATGAATGCAGGATGCATGCGGCGGAGACTTTTCATAGTCAGTGGAGAGAAAATCAACATAATTGTTTGTAGAATTCAGCTCAATGAACTCGAGGGCCGCGTTACAAAAGAAACAGATGGGCCATTTGTCAAGTTTAAATGTTAACCAGTTATTGAAATTCTATGATGCTGTTTCTATTCAAAAATAATTCCGAAAGTGTGTATTTTTTTATCTAAGAAAAATAACTATACACTAAAAATAAAATATTGTATGTCAGAATATTGGTAACTTCACAGAACATTATTCATGGGAATGGGTCGTTTTTTTTTTTTTTTTTTTTTTTACTGTAAGTGTGTGTGTGTCACCTGGCTTGGGGTCCCTGAGCTGTCACTTGGGCTGAGCACAACTCCCTGAGAAGCGGATCCAAGCGACTGTTCGGAAGTCGAGCCGGCGGGCGAGTGCGGCGAGGCGGCGCGTGAGCGGAGGCTGTCCGTGTCATCTTCGTCATCTCCCTCCTCTTGTTCCTCGGGTGTGTCTCCATCCGCCTCCTCTTCGTCCTCCTCCTCCTCCTCCTGCACCACCATCACGGGTCGGGGCGGCTCCCTGGTTCCCCGGTGGCACAGAACCAGGTCCACCAGGTCCTCCTTCTCCCGGCAGGTGTCGGTGGGGATGTTGCGCAGGAGCAGGTACTGCCGCAGGTCCTTGACACGCAGCTGCATGAGGCGCGGCCTCTGGAAGGCGGTGCCCCGCAACAGGTGGCAGGTGGCGCAGCAACGCAGGTTCTCCTGCAGGACCGAGCACAGCGCGCAGAAGCTCTTCTTGCAGTCGCAGCACACATGCTGTCGAGGAGAGGGGATTCAATTTTATAATTAGGACCCGACCTATATGGATTTTTTGTTTTAATTTTTCACGTCCAAATTTCGTTACGTTTTATTTAATGACTCAATTAAACAATGGGGTAATCAGGAAAGGGACATCTCATTCTAATCAGGCGAACATTTGTTGATTTTATTCTTACATTCTACACTTGAGTTAGTTCGACAAAATTTTCATTTTCATTTCAGCTCTTCAATATTCACGTTCGGTTTCTGCACACTCACACCAAAGGGATGTCATCAGTCATGCTTTTTAATACCACTCGAGCATCATTTAATAAACTGCTCTTAAATACTGCACGTCTGCGTGTCTGACTCCTGTCGGCATTTGAAAGGGTCCATGGAGCCTCTCGCGGCTCCTTATAAATAAGCTCGACTCCACGCAAACTTTGATACGCAAAAGTGGCCCCGGAAGGCGGCACTGAGCTCATTGCAGCTGCCGTTTGTAGTCGAAAACAGACAGACTGATGGGATTTAACCCAAAAGTGTCAGTCATCGTGCGGTCCACCTGATGAAGAAGCACCACCACGGCTCATATGAATTCTCTTGTGTTTCTTTCCAAGAACATTAATATTTGGAACAACGCTCTCAGCACTGCACTTTTTCCACATTTGTGTTGCGTTGCATTATAGGAGTGGTTCTCAAACAGTGTGGCGCCCGCCCCCCGTGGTCCGATGCTGAGGGGGCTGCGTGGGAACCTGGGGAACATGCTTTTTTCCCGCCGTAATACAATAAGGTGTAATTGCACATTCACTCCAGCAGGTGGCAGTGGCGCCCTCCTTGCCCATTATACGCAGCGAGTATTAACTCTACGGTGTTGGTTTGTTTTGCAACGAAAATGCTATTATTTATAGATGCAGTGGAGAGTGGGTGGTGGGGCGAGGGAGGGGGGGGGGCGGGAATTGTTTTCTTCTTGCTAAGGTGGGCGTAACATAAAATAATTGAGAGCAAAGTGTAAAAAAAAAAAAGCTCCCAAAAAAAAATATATTCAATCTGTTTGTTGAATAAAATAAAAAGAGGACCTTCAAAAAATAATCGCATATTAAATCGCAATCGTAATATTGAAGGGGGGGGGGGGGAATCGCACTTAGATTGTTTTTCAAAATCCTTCAGCTCTACTCTCCATCCACATTTACACCAAGCAGCTGAATGGATTGACGCTTCAAAAAGATGTGAAAGGTAAACATTTGCTTATCACTCACACGCAAATATGTCTCGCTTCCGCACCATCATGGACACCTTCCCCGCTCTCATTTGCCGCAATCCTCCCCGACACTTATTAAAAGGTGGACTGAAAATATCACGCTGACTCACAAACGAGCCTATCGCAGGGAGTCCGTCGTGCAGTGATAGCTGTCACGTGCACGTCTGACTGGCACACACATGCACTCTGCCATTCTGCCATTATACTCTGACATGACAAATGTCAGCGTGACGGAATACGATTTTCACAATTCTGGTATCGTTTGCAAAGATGGCACAGCCAACGGAAAGAAAGGTTGACTGAGTGGAGAGGTTTTTTATTTATTTATTTATTTTTTAATGATTTCAGTCCAATTGCTTCAGGCAGATGATCGCCAGGCGGTGACTCTTCATATGCTCTACTAAAGGGAACATATTGTGGAAAATTGGCTTTTTAATTGCTGAGGAGGGGGGGGGGGCACTTGTTTTCTATTATAATTATTTATTTTTTAGAGTGGAGTTTGTAGAGTGGATAGGCAAGTAGGAATAAGAGTGTCATGTCACTTCTATGTGTCAACAAAAAAAAAATAAAAAAAAATAAAAATAAATAAATAGGTTTCTTCTTAAATCTTACGACAAGCTATAAATGAAAACTGTGTAGGACAACTGCAGCGACTTTACACAAACATTTTTCAACCTGGCCTGAATCACTGTTTGCTGGACAAAGTGTAGTCATCCGTGTTTGACAGTATGACTGAGACAAAATAATGTGAGCTTGCACTTGTCAGTGTCTTACCTTGCGTCTGAAGACGGAGAAGGCAAGTCCGCAGGCCTTGCACAGCTGCCCGGCGCTCCCCGAAGTGGCGGGCGGGTACGTGGAGTATCCCGCGCTGGGGGCGAAGCGGAACGGCCCGGCCCCGGCCCCGAAGCCGGGCTGCTGCGCCCGCACCGTGCCCGTGCCCATCACCTCGTTCAGCAGCCCGCAGCATGATGCCCACATGGAAGAGGCCCCCGCCTGACGAGCACACACACACATTTATCTGTCCAACAAAAGACAACTCGATTTGTACGGCGATATATTTTAAAATGGAGCCGCTCGATTCGATTCACTCGCGACTTCTAATTCAAGACAAGATTTCGGGGAAACGCTCTTGCAGAATGTTCGAACGTCTTGAAGACTATTTGTTGACGACATGAAACTGCGGCGCCACAGCTCAGAAGGATATTAATGACCGGAGGAGGGGAAAGGAAAACCCCGTCTGCCTGGACTGTACCAGCTCGTGTCAATCGATAACTGACCCAAACACACACACGCACACACACAAGCGCACACACACAAGCGCATTGTGAAGCTCACAATACAGGAATTCACCTCTGGTTTCCGGGCAGCTCCCTCCTGGCTCGGACTTGTCACAAACACGCTGTGATGTGACCTCAGCCGTCTGCTTAGTGACGGTTTACGTAATCCAGAGAACAAGACACTATATGTGGCCAGGGGAAGCTCTAACCCTGCAGGCATGTCTACTAAATAGGACTTTCCTTTAACAATGTGCGGAAATGTGTTTTATCGGCACTTCTTTGGCGGCACGGTGGACGACCGGCCTGACTGCGCAAAGTCGTGGAATGGATAACCGGCTCCGGCCTTCCTGTGTGGAGTTTGCATGTCCTCATGGCCTTTTTGGAGGAGTATAAGCCACAATAAAATGTTTCACGGTTTGAACATTTCATTCAGTGATTGTTGCTTCTCACACTAAAGGGAGCCCACGTTCCACGCCACAAAGGCTGATTTAAATATACGACATACAAGACTTTTTTTCTCCTCTTATTTTCCCCGTGCGGAATGAATGCATATAAAACTCAAGCTGCGGCCAGGCGGGGTGAGATTTGTTCCTGCATAATAAAGAGATTCAGGAGACCTGAAGGCAGGACAGAAAAACATTTCGAGCGCGTAGAACAAAATCGACAGCCGCAGGGATCACCGCACGCCGCAAAAAAAAACTTGTGCAGAAACCTCTCGTGTGGCCTTCTCGGTATGCTAATTTCGTTTCATTTATTTTGAACCAGAGCATGAAAAAAATGTTTATTTTTTTATTGTAATCAACAAAGCGTCAAAGTAACCATGATTCAGTCAACAGGCTAATGTGCTTGGGCTAAACAGAAGCTAAAAGTGGTCAATTATTCTAGTCGAGAAGATGAAAATTGCACGACACATCTACGCCACTGCAATGTGAAATCACACGACTGAAGCTATTTTTAACCGAGCGTCAATCCAAAATAACCTGGAATGCTCTTGTATTGTATCTCAGATGTACCAAATATGAATTGGCGAAATGACAAATTGGACTACTAATTGAATTGTCATGAAATAACTATATCTCGCACACAGACACGCGCGCACACGCACATTAGAGAGATATCTTCATGGAAGATTGGAGATGCACGTACGGTATGTTTTGGTTGAGTATATGACGTCATCGCTTCGTCCTCATCTGCAGCCAACAGACACAGGGGAGAACCCCGACACAGTGTGGAGCTGAGGGGCGATCCTGGCGTCCCCCCACCGAGACGTCTCCCCAAAATCCTCCTCGTGCAGAATGCAACCCCCCTCTGCCCCCTTCCTCCGGTGGAGCGCGCGCCCCCGCGATCTCGTTAGAGCGGATTACAGCGACGAATGGAAGGTGGCTGCAGCGGCTTTGCGTCCACTGAACTCTCCAAGTGTGTGCGTGTGCACGTGTGCGTGTGCACGCACGCACGCACGTCAGCGTGCGTGTGCGTGTGCGTGCGTGTAGTATGCTTCACGTTCGCTTCTCTCGTTCGCACCGACCACACGCGCACACGCACATAAAAACACGCACCACGACCCGAGATAACCCATGACAAGTCCCGGAAATAATCACCAATGCTGCAATGAAGCCCGTGTTCAATTTTGAACTCCGTGTAAAACATAATCAAACACCTTGGATGGGGAGCTGCGGCACTGTGCGTATAAGCGCTAACAACACAAGTGAGTCACTGCCATGTCACCACAAACAAGCTGTACTATAAATGACATGGAGAGGGGTTTACGGAAGGGGGGGGGGCACCTACCTTCATTGCGCCTCCCGTTTGAGGAATGTGCAGACTAATGCAGGAGCCACGATCATCGCAAGTGCACGCACACAGTCAAACCATTACGTCTTCCCTCTCTCCTGCCGCCTCTGTGTCTGTGATTTGTGTGTGCGCGCGCGTATGCGTGTGCGTGTATGTACGCGTGTGCATGCGCGTGTACGTGTGCGGACTAGGCATAACGTCATTGCCAAAGGCAGGCATTGCAGCCAATCAAATTGCGCGTACGGCGGCTGGTGTGTTCGGCAGCCAATCCGTCTTTACGCAGCAGCGCCGTGCGTAAAGACGCACGTGCGAGCCCTTGGCGCACGCTTCACGTATTTATTTAATTTTTAAAAAATAATCTCCACACAGTGGTTATTTCACACGGTTTATTTTTTACTTCCTTCTTACCGTAAATGAAATAAGGTGAAGCCTTGTTATAAAATAATCCTGGACAGGTGCGAAATACCTGAATGCAGCATTTCAGTCATCTTTGACAAATAATGGGTTTATGCTCATCAATTTGTGCCTGCAGAATTTATTTAAAGGAGGACAACGCCAAAGGTGCCCATAGCATTTTCTTTTTTACCTTATCATTTTGGAGAAATTAGGAAATATAATTAAAGTTGTATTGTATTATATTGTAAAAAGTGAAAAACGCCTACTTTTAATGAGGATGTGGCCACGCCCCCTATCCTCTCCCCATGTTAGTGCAGTCAGTAAAGGGACCGATTACAAACTCTCTTTTGGAAAATCATTGTACTTTCATTGCTTATAATGTCCAAAAACGGTGATCAATCGGCACCAAAAATTGGGAATGAGTCGACACCACAAAATCTCGCCTTCCAATGCGGCCACATTCGGCCGTGGAGGCGGAAGCATTCAAGAAGACCACCTCCAATATTCATCCACGAGGAGTTTATCCGAAATCAACGCTGACTTGCGCCGCAACGCTGACAGTTTCATGAATTGGCTGCAACCAGTGGTGGACCCGAACGGGCATGAGTGGCAACAGCCAGGCATCCCCGGAACCAAGTCGCCGGTAAGAAGCTAACTGTGTTATGCGAACGTCGTCTTTTTAGTGACCAAAAGCTGTTGTTACCGTGGGGGGTGGGAGGCGTAAACATCTATGCCTGGTTGCCTCCTCACACTTAACGAAAGATTAGCATAGCTAAATGTCCAAAATATAACCATTTGGAGTTTGTGTGCACGTTTGTGCGCTAGTCCGCTTCAGCTTGCATAAGTGTATTTTGTGGCGGTGACGCTGAAGACGCTGAAACCGGAAAAAAATAAAAAGCCGAGCTCCAAAAAGGGGGCTTGCCAATTTTAGTATTGATGTCATTTTTACATGGAAACCTATTATATAAGTGCCAATGTTAACGTCAGTGAAGTGTCCCTTTAGTTTAAGGGGTTTCCTTCCTTTATAGCCAGTAACTGGTGAAAGCCCGCAGGGGGCAGCAGAGAGGGTTTTAGAAAATCCATAACGATCCTTTCTGGGGAATTAACGGCCCCATGTGGAGGCATAAAAAAAGCTTTTCAAGGATTTAGCGAATTGACGATTGTTCGGCGTCAAGGATATACAATACAGTTTTATTTTTTATAACGCATTGGATCAGGTGGAGGAAAAGATGAAAACAGTGCTTCCTTTCCATCATAGGAAAGGACAGTTGACTGCTTCAAATGAGTTCGACTCCACTTTTCCGAACTGACGTCATCATTCAAGAAATGAAAAGAAAAATTATTGCATTAGAAGTTAGGATACATATTGGAATATTTAGTTTTTGCATGTTATGCATACACACATAACACCTTTGCTGACTTTGTTCTGATGAGTCGGAGAAAAAAGCTTGCATTTGGCCTAATTATCGGCATGCGCGTACCAGATTTAGCAGACCCCAGCATAATAGATCAGGAATAAAATGTTGGTTGGATTCGCACTATATATATATATATATGTATATGTATATGTATATGTGTGTATATATATATATATATATATATGTATGTATGTATGTGTGTGTGTATGTATGTATATGTATATGTACCTTGCTTCATAATTACGAATATGAGGCATAATTGTTTGACTTTGGAAGTTCCACTGTATCATCATAATCATCATCCAGGGCCAAGTGCGCCTCAGGAGAGGAAGATTATTCCGGCAGCTCACACTTGATAATAATGAGCCACATTTGTGTACAAGCCTCCATCTTATGCTGCAGCAGCATCACTGCAGGCAAGCACAGAAATGATGCAAATGCCCCTTTGAAATTCTCTATGCCATATCACATCAATAGTGACCCGCTGTTGGTTTAATTTCACAACCATTTTGGTCTAAATATGTTCCAAGGCCCTCGGGCCAGTGCTGACACACTTTAGCACGGATATTCTTCCACACTGTCGGGAACATCAAAGATGGTGAGGAAGGGGTTTTATTCAGTGTACTCAAGGTTTGAAGTGTTTGAATATCTGCTGAATCTTGACTTGTCTCACCTGTTGACTTGTTACCTGGCTCCATTGATCCAATGATTTGTGGTTGAATAAAAATGAGCAGGATTACTCAAAAACTGCAAAAGCAATTACAATGACATTTTGTGTTAAATTAGGCAAATGATACCCATTAGAACTGTGGTCACAGGTGGGATAAAAAAAAAACATTATTTTATTGACGAACTTAATGTGTATGATTAAAAAAGAACTGGATAAATATGATATGGATTTTTATTTTACATAGATCTTCCAGTCTCTCCGCAAGCTGTGTGTGTCATAGGCCTTGAGAATTCATTAAATGGATCCCTCTGCTTATTCCCATGTAAAGCCATTTTCTTACCACTAGATGGCGTAGTTACCCTTTTGTAAATATACAAAAATGCTGCTCGCGCTCAACCAGAACTACAAAGTAGAACACCGGCATTGTAGATGCAGAAATGGTCACACAAATTGACGCCATTAACATTTGAATTGTTTTTGTTTTTAGTTGAGTAAAATGGGCATTCCTCGTTTGCTCGTGATTCACAAGTCAATTCCGTTTTTCAATGTAACGCAGTGTAGTTTATGGATTATTATTTCATGTCGCCTGTTTCCTCTCTTTGGATTTTTATTACACAGCTACAGGAACTTGGTCAATCTGCTTACTCTTTGACGACTGTGCCATGTTTGTCATGATCCCCCTCAACCCCCCAAAAAATAAAAAATAAAATAAATACAGTTCGGCATGTGTGCAGCCGAAAATATTATTTCCAGAAACGAACACCAGGGGGCGCAGTTGTTTCGTAAGTGACTTTCACTCAAGTTGACTGCAAAAGGTTCAAAGGTCGGTGCTTTGAGGGACCTTTTAGTTTGCAATCATAATTTGCACGTATTTCAATTGTTAGACATGCTTTAAATTTAAGGTGTTTATTCGTGTAAGCTTGACTTCTTTCCTGCTCCTTTTCGGCCTGGCAGTACAATTTTTTTTTTGTGTGTGTGTGTGTGTGGGGTATTTATGTTGTGGACTTTTGTTCCGTTTTGTGTGTCGTTTTTCTTTTCCCTTCTTCACTGCAAGTCTGAAATGAATTCCCATTTCTTGACTTTTGTCTTTTCTACTGTGTTTACAAGAAACACTGAAAGCCCTAAGGTCTCATTTTCCACCTGACTCACCCATCCTTCATTCGGAGGGACGAGGGCTCGGGAACGAAGATGGATGGCCTCACTCGCTGGGTGAAAACGCCTCACTGGCAGGATGTTGGTATGATTCTTCCCGTGACAGGTCGGCTCAGGGCGTCACTACTTCACACAGAACAGATGAAACGCTGACATGCAAACATGCCGATGGGGGGGGGGGAAAGAAAAATGACTCGGCTGTCAGCATTTTTCCAGGTCTCTCTCAAACACACACACACACACACACACACGCGCAAACGCGCGCACACACTAGCGGCGATACAATGTGCATGATCAAGCTCAGATTGTGTTTATTTGACAACATTTCCAAAGAAAGACAGTTAAACATTGATTTCGTCTTCTCTTATTCTACTCACAAACACTGACTGAATTGAACATATTGTCAATTATACCTTACCGCATATGAATGATTTTAATTCAGAATGCATCCAATAGAACAGAGCTGCTTATACGGTGGAGTACTTTCACCCCAAAGTCAATGGACAAAAATCCACAAAATGTCGTATTTAAACATAATTTATTTTCAAAGCAACAGCAGGCAAATTTCAGTTTTATTCTGAAATCGAGTCACAACTCTATTGATAAAACACACCTTATCGGTAGAAAATAATCATTTTCGGATGTAGTGTTTCATTAACTTCTTGGTTGCATGTCAATAACGACTCATTAAAACAAAGTCTGTTTATTCTGAGGCCTCACCGTCCTTAAAGTGCAAATGAGTAAACATATTTCTGCCATCAAAAGGTAGTAATTTACGCCGTGTTCCCGCAGATGCACACTCTAATTATACAAACACACACACACACGCAGACATCCTTCTCATTAATATCCCTCCCAAATAAAAGCGCAGAAAGGAGGACACGATAATACAGCGATAATAACAAGAGGCAGAATGTGTCAAAAATCTGCAGAAAATATATATTTGTAGTATATATATATATATATATATCTATATATGTAACTCATGCATACATACATATACTTCATGTGCCCTGAATAGCACATGTGCACATGAGCGGAGATGCCAGATTGCCATCCTTCTTGTCCCTCTGAAAAAATAAGCCATCATCAAAATGATCTGGGGCTCGTCCTATTTACTATTAAAAAAAAATAGACTTGAGGGACCCCAGGCAGTATTTAGTACATTGCGACAGTCAGAAATACTTTTTGGATCATCTATCCGTTTTTTTATCGTGGTTGCTCTCTTTGTCAGGAAGACGGAGTCGGCTGACTTTTGCCAAGAGAAGCTGGCTACATCCTGGGCTTTTTGCCAGCCACTTTTAGGGCACATACAGTATAGACAAAAAACATTTACACTCTCAAATATTGAAAATGTCGAGTGTTCACTGAAGCGGTCATGCACGATTTTAGAATCTGGGATGACCCATTTACGTATAGGAAAAACATGCAAAGGGGTTCAACCCCAAATCTCAAAATTGTGAGTCAGATGTGCTCACCAGTAGCGCACCGTGCTGCCATGTTTGGACAATTAATGCCATTTGAGCTCCAACGGAACGACAATGTTTTAGTTTTGAGCTAACCTCCTACGTAGAAGTTGAAATGAGTGTACCCTGTTTTCTTTTTGTTCATAAAAACAGTTAAAAATGTTCTTCAGATGTATTTTCCACCTTTCCATTTTCAAAGCTCAAGAATCAATTTTGACACCTTAACAACTTAAGTCTCAGGAACGTATTGTGTAAACTTATTGGACGCATCAAAGTGACGTGAACTGAGTTTGTTTTCTGGAAGATTTCAACAAATCATTTCGCAACTGGCGATGTCAGCAAATGGGAACGATTCCCAGAATGTAAACATTTTGTCAGTGACCGCTAAGGTGCCTTGTGCAAGGCACTTAACTGTCCAGCTTTTCCACTGGTCAGTAAAGAGACTCAGTCAGTGGGTTTATAAGTCAGGGTTCTCAACCTGGGGTTCCTGGATCCCAGGGGGTCACCTCAGAACAGGGTCCGCAAAATAATTAGCAATAAACTATCGCTGTGGTGGAAGCATCTCGAGCAGGGGTGGGCAAACTTTTGGATTGGCGGGGTTCTAAAATTTGATAGAGGGGCCGGACCGGGAGCAGATGGATGGAGTGTTTTGGTCACCGCATCTCATCAGAGAAAATAAATACATTTAATTTGAAATGAAAATGAACAAAAGCATTACAGCAAAACAAATGTCTTTGAAAAACCACAGTATTTAGAAAATAAAACATCAGCAAGGTTTATTAATTTTTTTTTTTTTTTCAAAATCTGCGGGCCAAAAATTTAACGGGCCCCCATGTGGCCCCCGGGCCGTAGTTTGCCCACACCTGAGAGGGACCACACTCCACTTGATTTTTTTTTTTTTAGCTCAAGAGACGAGACTAAGAGCCAGGAATCTTTTCTTGATCACCTCCCACAGAATGCCACCTGCACACTCCGGGACCGTCTCTCCGGCGTCAAGCCCCAAACTTGAAGCTCGAGCCTGTCGTCATCTTCATCCCGCTCATCCTCGCCTTCGTCACCCTCCTCACACACGCTGGTCTCTTCCACGGAAGTCTCCATGTTGGGAACGTAGCTGCTCAAGTTTTTGGCCTCGCTGTACTCGTATATGGTGGGCAGGCTGCTGCGTAAACCGAAACGGCGGCGCAGGGCCACCAGCAACGGTTGCGGCACGGTGAAGATGTCCACGTTGTTACCCAGGTCGATCCACGCCAGGCTGGGGAACTTCCGAGGGTCTTTGACCGCCTCCATCAGGTCCTTCAAGACGGCTGCCGTCAGACGGTTGCCGTTGACGGCGAGCGTGGTCAACTTGGGCAGACCGCCGAGAGCCGGCAGGAGGAGCCGCAAGCTGTCGTCCTGGAGCCCCGTGAAGCTCAAGTCCACGGCCGACATGGCGTCACTGGCGCCCTGCAGGTACAAGGCCACGCGGTGGACATCTCTTCCCGAGAGCGGGATGCCCGAGAGGTTAACCACATCGCCGGAGAGCTTTTTCTTCAGGGTGGTCTTCAGACTATTTGGAAAAAAGAGAGAAAAAGTTTTGGCGGTCAATTGAGTGTTCAGGCAGACTGGTAGGACAATTCCGCTACGGGATGGGGAGGACCAAGCTATAGCTCCATGAATCCCAGAAATATTACTCTAAAGCAGGCGTGGCCAAACAACGGGCCGGGGGCCACATGCGGCCCGTTAAACGTTTTTAATCCGGCCGGCTGAATTTGAAAAAAAAATTCAATGAATAAACCTTGTTAATGTTTTATTTTCTAAATACTGTGCTTTTTCAAGGACTCATATATTGTTGGAATGCTTTTGTTCCTTTACTGAACTACCTTGTTCTTACTGTATTTCTAAAGGTCTGTAGAGGGGCTGTCATGCTGTCCCACTAGACTATAGGAATTGCAAAGTATGCAAAAAAAAAAAAAAGAAAAAGGAACCCGCAAGCTCTAGTAGAGTGTAACAAGCGCTGCGATCAATAATATAATGAGAGAATCAGCATTTCAATATGTCTCAGTCTCGAATAATAACTTCAGTCCCCTGGGTGCCAATGTCATTTCCGTGGAAGAAAAAAAAAAAAAAATCAAAGACGGACAAATGACAAATATGGCCCCGCGGAGTCAGAGGCTCCAAAAATTAAAATAAATTAATTATATATTTATATATATATAATTTTATTTTTATTTTTTTTGTACTGACTAAAGTTTTAAGCTAATTAGCTCGCATGTGTCCCTCCAGATCATCTCCTTGCTCATTAATTTGCACGCAATATATGCATCTGTCACCCTTCAGGCTCAGTTGAGGAATAAGACACCATCCGCACAGAGATTCGGAAAATGATTGATTAAAGCCTTCATCTGCTCCTTCATATACGCGCAGTTCATCTTCATCTCGTATTTTTCTTGAGCGGCTGTAGCGGCACATAAAAATTCTCATTTTGGCCTCCCAAGCCTTAAGTAATTTTTATAGATTATTTTAATCATATTAGTGTTTTCCTGCCTGTGCTTCATTCAGCAATTCATCAAACTTTATATTGCTACTATTAATGACTCGATGATAAATGAGTCTGTTTGGTCCACCGTCCATTTGTAGCATGCAAGGGAATTTCAAGAAGACAAAAAAAAAAAACAAAAACAATCTCCACAGATCTATTGAAATAGTTTGGACTGCTCAAGACGGCTGGGATGGACTTCAGCTCATGTTGACGAGCACAAAATGAGATCTTGGCGTATTTATGTTAAGCAGGTGTTGTCAACTCTTGTCCTCGAGGGCCGCTTTCCTGCATGTTTCGCTCCTCCAGCACAGCAGATTCAAATGATCGGGATTGACAGGCTTCTGAGGAGCTTGCTGATAAGTTGATCAGGTGTGTCGGAGGAGGCGAAACAGCTAGAACGCGCATGATAGCGGCCCTCGAGGACCAGATTTGCCCGCCCCTGATGTCAAGTCATTGAAGTTTCCGCTGTCTCGGTCGCTTCTGAGTCGGAGCATGAAGTTCAGTTCATTCAATTGGAAAACTTTAGGAACTGTTCGTATTGTTGAGTAGTTGCAAACGTCCGCCATGTATTTAATGACACCCTGCACAAGCAACGACGTCAGGCAGCGTTTGTGGGTGGCGCAGGGGTGTGGGAGTTCGGGTGTCTCGGGCTGGGTTTTTAATGAGACGGAGAAGTGACGACGCCAGACTTAGCTTCCAAGCACAGTGCCTCGGGGGCTGCGTGGCCACAGTTCCCACCCACAAGCTGCTCATTTGGCCGCGGGCCCGCCGGGCCGGCAATTTGCATTTTGTGAAGACACGCTTTTGTACGCTATAAGCCATTATCATGATAACTTGGCAAAATGTAGCGGCATCGTTCGGAGACGGTGAGGTCCGTACATATCAAAAGAGTATCAACAAGAAGGAGTGTGTCTGCGCCGATTCTATTGTTCTGGTTCTGCTCCTGTTTGTTTTGTTTTGTAGTTTCTGGTTTGAGCATTGGTGGGCGGAGCCTTCTGCATGGGTTGTAATCGACACCAGGTGTGGGCAAACTACGGCCCTGGGGCCACACGCGGCCCGCTAAACGTTTTAATCCGTCCCAACATCAAACAATTCTCGTGCAGCCAAAATTGACGAACGTGACAAAAGTCGGGAGTACAAAAGTATAGATCGGGAGTAAAAGTAGAAAGTCGTCAGAAAAATAAAGCAAAGTAGACATACCTGACAGGATACTTCAGCACAGTAATTCGATATTATTTGCGCTTTGTTACTTACCCGTTCCTAGTAAACAGAACGCAAAGAGAGCACGCGCTTGACGCATGCGGTCGGGGAAGCGCATTTATTGACATGGTCGGCAGCCAACTGACAACAGTGCAGGAATCTAATAAACGGCGAGTCTCGTGTGTCAAACTATCGGCTGCTTACATATGGCTCGAGCAGACAGTCTAATTGCTTTTCATAGAGCGACTTTCCTCGGGGATGTTGTTAACTTTCAGGCAAGGAGCAAGGGTGCTCGCTGGTGTGTGGTTACGTAAAGCCCAGAGATGGCAAAGGAAGCGTCTGGGGCCTTTGTGATATTGAAATAGAACGCAAGCGGAGGGGGAACGGCCATGCTGCAAAGGCCAGCGTAACCAAGAGAAAGCGACGGCCTAATGAAGCTGTTTTTAAGGCTTGTGTTGCTGGAGAATTGCACGGAGTCGCGTCATCATTAGAGCGGAGGCTCTCGTTGTTAAATAATGACAATATGTGACGCTAGAGGTTTTGGGGGCACCTTTACTATCAGTTTAATGTTGGCGTTTTTTTTTGAATGGCCAGGTTTACAATGAAAGGAGTGGTGGTAGTGAAAATCCACGTATAATTGATTTCCAAATGCATTGAAAAAAATTTAACTAAAAAAAATTGCGAACATTTTTGGGGGAAATAAAACAGGGATAAACCTCCAATAGTTTTTGCACGAAAAAAAAAAGTGTTTTGGATGAATGGATGATTCAGTTCAGTTTGATACAATCCAATTTTTTGAATCCAAAATGATTTTCTGATTATTTTTTTTTTCTCTTTGTTTTTTTTCTTACACCCCTCGTGACATGGTTATCTGCAGTAGCACTTTTTCGCTTAGTTCCAGCTTGGTTCTCATCTTCATCTTCAAATATGGAAGAACATTTAGATACTGAAGGGCTTGGGGGGCGAGGTTTGATCCAATCCTTTGACGACACGCTCACCACATCAAATTTTTTTTTTGACTGGAAGATTTAAGCAACTCCTGTCTATTGCACCTCCAGGGTGACCGTTAAAAGCATGTGGCGGAATGAAACTTGTAATGACTGTCCTCCCACGCAGACGATGAGTTCCCCTTCATTTACGCTCATGAATGAGTAATATACAGGCAAGTGTTTGTGCTTCTTTATTTCCTTACTTACAGGGGAGGTTACGGCCACTTTCACTTGCGTACCCTTCAATCCCTTTGAACCAACTCTAGTTGGCTTTCGTTCTTGGTGCAGTTATTTTTATTTTTTTTTGATTTGTTGACTCAGCAATCCAAGTTGAGTTCATGTATTCTTTTATTTACTTGCGATTTTAGGTTGGGTAAATAGCAGTTTACTTTTTCCCAAAAAAAAAAAAAAAAAAAAATTGGAGTTTGCATAAGCCCATTTCGGTCGATTCAAAGCTCTAAAAGACAAAAAAGGAACTCAAAGCATTGGAGGAATTGATGTCGCGCCACAAGGGATCTGATCAATCGATCTGCTTCATCGACGCTTTTCTTTTGACTTGTTTTTATTCCTTGAATCAATCAGAACCGTTACGCCGGAGGGGCAACCTTCTTCGGACATGCACAGAAGCTTGTCAGAGTCGTGGGAGAATCTGGAAGCATTTTAACCCTTGAAAAGTACCCTGGTAAAGGAACGTTGGTTTAATCATCCCGTGGCTGTAAAATCTGTATGAATTTGAATTTAGACTTTTTTTTTGTAGACGTTACTACAGCTGAAAAAAAGTATATAGAAACACCCCATTTAAAGACTCCTTAGGCATATTTTTATACGATTAAAAAATATATATATATATGTAGATATATATAATGCCGTGCTTCGATTTGTGGGACTTTAAAGAACATATTATCGTAAAGACATTTATCTCACTGTCGTCGACTCCCAAAAAATCTTTATCACCTAGAAATGAGCAATTTAGGAATGAGGCACGTTCATTCTTGTTTTATTTCACTTGTCTGGTTTCTTGTCGGCATTTGCCTCTGTGTTGTTGCATTGCTTGTCTCCTTCTGTTGCGTTTGTGGGGGCTTTCTCCTCGCTTACTGTAAAGAGTCCATTTTGTTCGCTTATTGCCACACGCAGCAGCGCTGCGGTTGGAGCTTCGGCTCTCTGGGGAATCGCGCTGTCAAACTCTGAGATAGAAGGAGGAGGCGGAATCACTGCAAGGTTGCTGATTAGAGCGCTTGTATTCACACAACCACCAAACGGTTTTTTTGTTGTTTTTTTTTTAAATGCGTTCAAAATCACTGGAGAATTTTCACCATTTTTAGAGAAAGGTTAAAAAAAAATACATTTTTAAATGAAAGTGAACGAAAGCATTACAACAATATATATGTATTTAAAAAACTAACTACAGTAACTAGAAAATAAAACAAGGTTTATTTATTTAATTTTTTTCAATTTCGGCGGGCCGGATTAAAACATTTAACGGGCCGCATGTGGCCCCCGGGCCGTAGTTTGCTCACTGCTGCTCACGATCATATTAAAAATAATTGTCAAATATTATTGCTCTTCGGATTGCAGACACAATTTCACGGCCTGTTTTTACTGCGCGGCCTAGCGCAAACATCCGTGACACTCGTCGAGAAATCAGCGTAGCTTCGCAAGCCGACTTCAACTTATTTGTCTTGAATCAGCATTATATCGCAATTGAGGAAAGTGTGGCAATTACGCTGCCTTTTGTCTCCGAGCCGAACACATTACTCAGCTGGTGGGCATCGGCAGCCTTTAAGGCGTACGGCTTTGTGCCGTCTGATGAGAGCAAGACGAGTCGTGGTCGCGGCAGCTCTTTGGCCAAGTGTCACCCGATGTGGGTGAACGATGACGGTCGGGATTTCTCTCACGAGCTGCTTCCTGTCGAGGCCCGCGCTCTGCAAAAAATCAGTAAGCTTGGATGGAGGTACTTTTTTGCGAGTGGTTGAACAATTGAAGATTTTCTTTTTTGCAGTCGACTGTAAGGTGATGATTTAATTTTTTTCAACACACTATCGAGGTCCTCGTTTTTTTCGCGCGTTCACATGAAGCATCACTTTTAAACTTATACTACGGATGAACACGTGTTATATTTGAATTCAAGTGCGCAAAGCGGCTAATGTGACAAGACTGTAAAAGTGCAGACAACCTTTCGACTAACTGCCAGACAAAGAACTTCCAGTTCTCCTCACAAAGCCGTGACTCCGATTATTTCTCTGTGATGGTTCGCATTAAAATGTCTCGTTTCTGCTTTGCTCGGAGGCTTAGAAAAACTGACTCATCCCCGAGCAGACATTAGAGAACGTCACGGCATCATAGCGAAGCGGTAGACATGACTCCTCTGGAGGGAAGTCCTGAACCAGATTCGCCTTGGGTTTCCTTAACTCAAGAATCTTCATTTGCTCTTGCTCTGGGGAGGATAATTGACTCAAAGCTTCAATGAGATCTTACATCCTTGTTCGCGGGTTTTAATCCCTCCTCAGCAATATTGTCACGAAACTCTCTTGCGGTCCGTAAATCACCAGTTGAACATCCGAGATGGTGCTTCTTCTCGAAAAGGACGTCTTCTGGCAAACTCGAAGCATGTGACATGTGTCATGTGACCATGTGAACAAACTATTTGTGGAACCAAGTCACGGCGCCTCCAAACTGTACGCTAAGTCAACACGTCGACCTTTGATGAGGCTGCGAGGTCGCGCCCTGAAGCTCTTTGAGAGCTGCAAACCAGATTTGTTCAAAGTCACATGTTGTATCTGTCTCCAGGCGTATTTGTAATATTCCTCAACATGGCAATCCCCAACTATCACAGCGTTTGAGCTGGCAACTTATCGCACGGAGAGACTGAACAAAAAACTAAATTCAGCGCATTGGTCAGTCGGATTTTTAATCATATGTTTTTATTTTCTGTCTGGTTAAACCGCATCTCGTAGTCAATTTGCCTCCTCCCACCCAACGTCTGGATTATGGCCTGTTTTACTGCCGCTTCTCTCCCCACCCTGGAGGAGGTTGGCGACGATTCAAGTGAGGCTTTTTCTGGGATTCCGCGCTGACCGGTCAGAACAAATCCAGAGGCAGCTTCCCGCGACATTTCTTTAAATTGACTTTCAGACTATTTTAATTCGCATTATAAAGCATCCTATCAAGTGATAAATGTTGCCCACTCTGCATCGACTGCAGCTTGATCATCCGGGAAAGTACGTGATCCCCTCTCAAGATTTCTGCTTTTCCTTCTCCAAAATAGGTTTTGTGGGTCTTCTTTGAGACTCTTCACATGAATTTGGTTATATGTTGGCCCATCAAAATATTGCCTCGTCGTTAATCGCGATCATGAATTATTGAGGCCTTACCTTGGCATGGGGCCAAGAAGGACGGATTTACGTCCAGGAAATGTTAACAGACAAATAAGATTTGAATGTGATTACCTTGTATGTGGAATTACGAAATCTTGACACGTTTAAAAAAAAAAACAAAAAAAAAAAAAACAGCTATTTAAGAATTTTCTCATTTTTTAAAAATTATTTATTTATTTCAAACCGGCCATAGGGTAATAAAAATCACTGCTGCCCGTTTGTTCAGTATTTGGAGCTGTACATCTCCATGCCGGTTTCATATCAATTTCTCGACATGGGAAAGAAGCCGATCCATGATATAGCGTTATGTAAGGCAAACTGTTTTCTGTCGCAGTGCTCGTTGCTTACGAGCATCCCGTTTGTCACATGCAATCAAAATCGTCGGTGGACTCGCAGTTTAGCCGTCCAGCGCTCCATTCCTGGAATGGCGCCGCGATGTCACAGGTCAGCCGAACGGAATCGACTCATTTCATATGGACCGCTCTTGAGAAGGATTGTTTCCTTGCATTCTTTTTCTGTCACGCGTAACCGTCTGCGTCATGTGTCTTTTGCATGACAAACAAATGTCTCCCAGTTCTGCTTCTTTGCTGCTTGAGCAGCCCATGAGAGACGTGTGACGGAGTAGCTCATCGCCGGCAAAGCTTTGCTGCGCTCATTAGTCCTCTCTTGTCTCATTACAACGGCAACTTCACACCTGCACTAGAATAAGACGCAATACGGAAAGGGGTTCTTGTTTGTTTGTTTTTTTTGTGTTTGGCTGACTGTTCTCTCTTCCTGTGACATTAACATTGCTCATTTGATCTATTCCGTTTCCATGAATCAAGTGACTCATCCGGGATGTCAAAAAAAAACAGCGTAGCCCTGGGGCGGCGCCACTCAACGTGTACAATGGTGGAAGCCTTCATCAAGCCATCTGCTGAGAGGTTTGTTTTCTATCCCCCAAAATGTGTCATTATTCTGCAGGAAGCCCGCAAGCGTATTCAATCACAGCGTTTGTGAATCGGTTAAGAACGTGACCCAAATGTCGACATTCAAATTCAGATGGCAAAAAAAAAATACCCTAAGAGGTCAACACGGGGAAGCCACGGTGAAGCAGTCAAAGCGCCTTTTACAGGTGTGGTCAAACTACGGCCCGGGGGCCACATGTGGCCCGTTAAACGTTTTAATCCGGCCCGCCGAACTTGGAAAAAAATGAAATGAATAAACCTAAATAATGTTTTATTTTCTAAATATTGTAATGTGTCAAAGCCTTTTTTTCACGTTCATTTAAAATTCAATGTATTTTTTTTTTTTTTTACTTCTCCGATGAGGTGAGGTGACCAAATTTTAGAACCCATCGTGGCCCACCAATCCAAAATTTTGCCCACCCCTGTTCTATTCACTCTGCTTCTTTTAGATTGAAAACTAGTTCAGAAGAATTCAACTGCAACTCTCCACTTGACCTCATTTGCATAATCAACCATCAATTGGATGCTATGACCAGATGACTTGTCCATCTATCAACCATTATTGAATATTTTTGCACGCACTTACTAAAATCGCACAGCACACGAGCCGAGTCAAATCACAGAAACGGGTTGTCTGTTTTAATGAGTTTGTCTGCATGAAGCGCTGCGAGAGGAGCAGACCCTCATTAATGAGCTCATTGTTGTTTGCAAACACGGCAAGATGAAGGCTGGAGCGACGGAACCTTTGTTTATACCGTCTTCAAACACCTCGAGGAACGATCAACAATCTTAAAATCGCTTTTCGTCCGCAAATAATTGGCTGTTCACGGTGTTTGCGTGTGATGTTTTAAGTGAAAGTCTTCGAGCATGTTCGGGATTAGGGCAACGGGCGCAAACGAGTGTTTTGTGGTATCTTATTTTAACGTTTAGTGATGCGGGAATGAAGCTTCATGATTGCTTCACGAATCAGTTGTTAATTTTTTTTTTTTTTTACTCCTCTAGGTGGCACTCTCTGCTCAACATTGGGTTGAAAGTACACTCACTAACCATTTCTTAATCCCCTTTATCTAAGATGACAGTGCCATCTAGAGGAGTAAAAAAGGACGACAACTGGTTCATGAAGCAAATTTTGAAGCTTCATTTTTCTATCACTACTGCAGGTCACAAAACAAGACGGTAAGGAGCACTTCTCCAAACTCCCCTACACTAAGTCCGATTAGTATTTCAGAGAGGCTTTAAGGAGGATTTATGACTCTCGCTAATGTTTATGGCGAGGATGTGCCCGGCATGACAGGGAGCTTCCGTGTGAAGAGTGATGATGCGGCCACGACGCACACTCACCAGGCTTGAGACTTTCTCCTGGGAACGCTTTGTCTCGTCCACTTGGAGTGAGGAGTCAGGTGGTAAATGAGCTGGCGGCAGATCTTGTTGGTGGACTTGAACGAGTCCGTCTCCTGCGGCAACACGACAGATGCGTATTGAATAGCAAGTAGAAAATCTCAATAAAACTCGCTTGTGCTGCTCGTTCGCATTGGCATGTCTTGCTAATTAGGTTTCCGCACTGTACCTTGCATCAACCAATCATCTCTCCCCAGCCGCTCTTGCCTTGTCCAGGTGTACCTCATTGCCTCGTTGGTTTGCTTGTATTTTGTTGTCTGGTTTCTATCGGTCTTTCAATTTTTTTATTTTATTTTTTTTAAATCGGGTTATAGTAGAAATGAACACTGTCGCAAAGCATTTCTCGGATCCTATAAAAGAAACATATTCCTCCCGGCAACATGAACATCGTGGTCCTCCTCCTTCTTCCTCCATGTCCTTCTTCTTTTCCTATCCTCCCTTTCTCTGTCACTATAAATGGAATAGGTTGTGCTGAGCTGGGCAAATTTAATTCATGTTACAACACAACAAGAAAGAAGGAGAGAACGAGAGGGAGCGTGAAGAAGGGTAAGAAAAGATAAGGCAATTTACTTTAAGGCGATTAACCATTCCAGCTGCCACTTTGTTTCTTGGGTGACAAACAAAAATGTCTCTTCTCTCACTTCTAAACAGTCCATGCAGCCATTTTCAGCCACTTAGTTGACCTGACGCGCAGCCTCACATACTAATTAACAATGTGTTCTTGGACAATGGGAAAATGTGATTTGGAACGATGGATATGCAGCATCAAAACACACGCTGCATTATTTGTCGTTATTAACTCATTTAATGCCATTGACGGCTTTAGACGTCAAATATCCATTTTTTTAACTTGGCTCGTTGTGAATGAGTTAACAAGGTGGGTGGGGCCTTGCGATGCAAGAAACCCACCTTGCAATTTATTTTTGGGAGATACAAGCTGGCACTGCGTATTTAAAACTACCACATAGTTTAATTGCCTTGACAAAGTACAAAAAAAGGACGCCGAAATATATCATCCAAAATATGTCAATGTTGGATCACACCGGCCATAGCAGCAGCTACTCATCGAAAATGAGCAGGCAGGCTCTCCTAAGGCAAGTCACGTCCACGACTGCGTCCTGTCTCGGGTTGCCAGCCAGTCAAGCGAACGGCTCTGTCAACGACTAACTTTCTCCGCTCACCTCGTGGGCTTCCCTTTGCCAATGTAAACGGCGATAAGATTAGAATTGCTCATAGGTCATTATCCTCATGGACTCAGTGAGTAAAAATGAGCTCCCGGCGAGTTAATCTTTAGGCAGCCCATCTTTTCTGAAGCTGCCGTTGCCAGATAACAGTAATGGCTGCCAGGTCTGTTCTGTGATTTGCAGCCACTCAGGTTATTTAGTGTCTTTCCCTTCTTAGTGCCTCCGTAATGGCGAGTTTCTTATTTGTATGCCAGTGGTGAGCTTGGATGCCCACTTGGATTCATCAAAAGTCGATGAATGAACACATAAAGTAAATTACAAGTACAATTTTAAAATCTGTCCTTTTCGGGAAACTCCCCCCAAGGTTAAGAGTTTCTAAAACTCCTTTTTCAGTGTCTAGACCGGAAAGGCAGTATTGTGGTGCCTTGAGGACCGGCGCAAATCCGGTAGGGCGCCAGGCGTATAGGGCTTTCGTAGATCAGTACAAGATGGGAGATCCGCAAGAAGGAGGGCTGCGCTGCTGGGGGAGTGGTCAGAGCCAACTTCAATCGTGGTCAATCAAAATGACTCCTTTGATTCTCTTTAAATGCGCCGTGCTACCCGCGCACGAAAGCTTTGCGGAAATGGCCACTTGGAGAGTGAGCGCAGTTGCAAATTCCATCACGTTGGCCTCGCTTCACCTGTGCTGAACTGAAAGCCGATGAGGGGAGCAGCTCTGATTGGCCGAGAATCGTTGGCTGTGTTCACTCCGCAAACACTCCTTTCTAACTGGGTCTGTCGAAGAACATACCAAATGAAAGATTGGAGAAAAAGGGTTTGGATATATAATACTTACGTTTAATTGCTGTTTTTATGAGTGGGTCCTTGGAAACAAACCTCTTCCCAAAAAGTTTGTAAACCAATACATTATATTACAAAACAGCAGTGAATGTTGTCTTCCTAAAACTGTGCCATTGACCACTGGTCGCCTGACTACATTTATCAACTGGAAGGGATTCACACATTCCAGCCACTCCCACAAACTCACTTCTCATTAGCACAGACACACACACACACACACACACACATCTAAACTCGAAAAATACGGGGAACCGGTTTGGCCACTATATGGTCCAATGTAAGAAGTACCACATTATCTTTCAGCAGATGGCCACAGATCTGGAGCGACTGTGGCTTAGGATTCTCTGAAATTAACTTTTGCACATAATCATTGCGTTTTAAACCGAGAGCGAGACATTGTTTGAAAAAGTACCTCCTTAAGGAGACATGCGCTCAAGCACGGGCAAGCTGCATCGATTTATTTTATTTTTTTTTAACTTTTCAGACTGTCTCCTCGCAAAGAGCAAGATAAGTGAGTGTAGCCTGGAAAATGATGGATGTTTGATCCCACGGTCCGCCCACGCCGCTCAAATGGAAGACAATCTCACACTCCGGAGGGTCCCCGAACCCCCGCGACTGACCTTTTTCACCAGTGAAAGGAAAGAGCACATGAGCAGCAGGTAATAGCAATTTTTTTTTCCCCAGAGAACAACAAAAATAAACATTGTAAATAAACACGAAAACTCTCTTTTAGTGTTTGGACGGCAATTGTAAGGCTGACTGGTAAACTCCTGTTTTTTGGGGGTCGATTGTGGAAAAAGTGATTGCCCCTCCCCCAATCGCCAATAGTTTAAACTTGAAAATAATTTGAACTCATCTTACAAGCTTACCTCTGAGAATAAATATTTAATTAGAAAATAATGCCAATGTTAAATTTCCACTAACAACCCAGGCTAAACTTAGTTCTTGTGCGACATACAAAGAAAGGGTTCATTTCCACTTATTTCCTCGACATCAATTAAAACATGGCTTTGGTATCATCTTGTGGCATTTTAAAGTTGGAGCTTTGCTGTCATTTAAAAAAACGTCCACTTTGAGTCACCTTTTTCAAAACACGTCAGCCGAACAATTGACATCGTTTTTATCAATAAAGAAAATGAGGCTTGACATTTCATTTTACTCTTCTGCTTCTAATTGGCCCCTCGTGGATGTAATCTTCAGAATTCTTCCAAAACACCTTCCACTTAACCTTTTCGACAGTTTCCCCATCAGCTCGTCAACAATTCACGAGCTCAAATACTGCCTTGAAATATCTTGGTTTGACTTTACTCGTGACAAGGGCAATGCTTTATTTACGATGTCATTAAAATGCCAACCAATGCTGGACACATTTTAGGCTCTCAACGTGGGGGAGTAAACAATTTCAATCTAGAAATGTTTGGCACACTCACCCGCTTAGGACACTGCAGGTCGCGGGCCAGACTCAGCAGCAGCTCGTGTGAGATGGGGTCCACCAGATTGAGAAAAGCCGCGTTCTTGTACAAAATGTCATTGAGCGACGTTCCCTGAAGTCCCAAATCCTAGGAAGAGAAAAATGGCCCTTGGCGAAAGACTAATCTTGGCGTGACAGAAAGTGTACCAATCATGATCAGGACTGATAAAGTTGCTTTCTTTGCATTCAATTTCTCCTGACGCTAATCAATAGAGATTTGCGATATCTGCATGAATCTTAACTTATTTTTAAAAGCTGACATGTTGAAAGGGGCGGGGTAAAAGGACTGTCGGTTGAGTGATTCAGTCTTCATTTTTTGCGCTAAAAGAAATTATTAAAAAAGAAAATCAATTAAAAGGGAGTTTGAGGTTTGAAAACAAATAAATTATACATCATATATATTAAATATTATATATATATATTATGACCCAGCTCTAGAAATTTTTTTTCATAGGTCTTGAGAAAATCACGACCAAGTCAAGAATCTCAAACGGCAAACTCTCTTCCTTCAAGTCGTAAGAGATTCTGAAGTAAGTAGAAGTCCCGAGCCAACTGAAAATGTTCCGAGCGCATAATTTTCATCTGCTTGATGTCAGCTGGATATGAAAATGTTCTTAATTTCAAAGTCAAGAATAAAATCTTTTTTTATTTCTTTCCATGATTTAAACAACTGATGACTTGAGCTATATGGAAAAAAGGGCATCATGTTCAAATACCGTCATTTGATTAAAAAAAAAAAAAAAAAAAGAACGGAGAGAAAAGAGACAAATCAGTGACTCGGATTCCAGTCCCCCCCAAAAATGTGATTGGGGCATCCCTAGTAATTCACTATTATACATCACGCGAGAACACAACGTAAAGCAAGCCATGCAGAAGCAGGACACATCTCCGGGGAGTGGACAAAAATGGCATTTGCATCACTCTAAATACAGATCAATTGTGTTAAAAACGACCTAACTCGAAAAGATTGAACACCATCGGGGCAAATAGTGTAATATAACGTACACGGTCGTACAGACTGGGGGGGTCGAGGTTATGTAATGTTGTGCACGCTCTGACAGAACAAACCCTTTGAGGGGGCACGTAGACGAGGAAAACTCCCATCAGCATTTTCTCCTCCTCTGGCTTCTGACTTGATTTATTACACTGGACCTCGGCGGAAGTCCCGGCATCCAGGCCAGCTCGCCCTATGAGACGCATTATTTCATGTGGAGGCGATTGTATTACGATACAGCTACAACGCTCACAGCTCGAATTCCAAGAAGAAACTTGGCCCATTCCCAGTTGGAAAAATATCACATTTTCCCCATTTGTCCACATCTGCGTTGGT
This sequence comes from Idiotropiscis lumnitzeri, assembly GCF_059441095.1. Lineage (NCBI taxonomy): Eukaryota > Metazoa > Chordata > Actinopteri > Syngnathiformes > Syngnathidae > Idiotropiscis > Idiotropiscis lumnitzeri. Next base: position 2,254,348 of record NC_142408.1, read on the forward strand.
GTCGTGGTTCATTCGGCTGATTTATTTGCGGCCAGCGTGGCATTGGTTGATCAGTGACGGTGCATGTGGGTCCCCTGGCGACCAGTTCAGGGTGTCGTCTTGTCTTTTTGCGCTCGCACCTTCCCGTGTGACTCAGTACAGACTAAGTGGTGTTGAAGATGACGCTTTGAGATTGGGAAACGTATTTTTGAATGTCATTTGATATCAGAAGCGCTGCCTCATCCCACTCGCGCGCTTCATTCGAATGCAATTGTTGCCAAGTGCGACCTGATCCAGGCCAGCGTTGAGGAAATAAATACGTGGAAAGGTGATGCCACTTTTTGTACTGAAGTGCAGCAGTAAATTGCCTTTTAATTGCCTCGTCGACATGTAATCAAAAGAACGGAGCCTCGGGAGAATTTCAACCAAACGTTCTGAGTCTGTGAATGTGAGTGAAGGTTTGCTTGTCTTTATGGATGAACGCCACTCTTCTCACCAAAAGTCATTTGGGGTTAACAAGAGACTAAATCACACGCAGTTATAAATGTGAGAGTGAAGCAGCCATCCAGAAAATTCTTTGAAAATCATTGTGAAAAATTGTGTTGCCTTTAATTCAACATCATCTTGACTCCATTTGTATTCGAATTACTCACTCAAGAAGAAAACTGCGGTGCAATCGGTAAACTGTAGAACAGTGTTAATGCTAACAAACAACACAAAATGCCATAGATGGGCTAATGAATGGACTTGATAGCCGTAACAATTTAGAGTTTTTTTTTAAATTTTTTTTTTTTTGAACAAGCCAGGCGAAATTTAGCTCCTCTTGACTTATAAAAATATTCACAGTCAAACTGTATCACTCCAGTATCTTGCTGCTGACACCAATTACTACTTTCCTATGAGCCAGGACTTTGGAGCCACTTTGTGGCATTGTAGGTTGCTTTTAAAGTGTAAAAATAAGACGGGGGAGAGCCCAGGATGAAAGGATCCTTCTCATCTTAAGTGAGTCACTGCGTAAATGCTGCTAATGTGCACGGACAAACGCATCGGTCAGAAAGTCTTCCAGGAAGTTTAGCATGAGTCACATCCTTTCAGCATCATGCAAATATCAATTTAAAGACATCTGATCATCCCACACCCTACTTGACATTCTGCTTTAAAGCTTTCATGGCAACACACAAGCATTGTTTCTCACTTTCACCGTACGGTGGGGTGGATGTATGCCACATCAGCTGCAGATGGGCCGGAAGTTACTTTCAGGTTGTTGTTCTGTTTTTTTTTTTTTTTGGTTTGTTTTTTTTCCTCTCCGCCTGACACCGGGGAGTTCTCTTGATCAAAAGTGCTCCCGTCAGAGCATCCTGACTGTTCCCCGCCTTTGATCAGAGCAAAGCTACCAGGAGGAAGTGGAAAGCTCAAGCTGAGCTCTAAAAACGGTGCTCACTCTCGTCTCTCTAGTTGGGGTAAATCCGCCCCACCCCCACCCCGTGGAAAGTGCGGATTAAAAGTGTGGAAAGAGTTACGTAATCATATGGATATCTGATAAGTATGTCGAGTTATAGGCGGCCACGAAGATGACACAAAAGGGGTAGCGAGGAGCAGGACTTGAGTATAGCAAAGCTGTGAAGCAGTTCAATTTTATTTTAGGAAATTTATAGTGGGTTATTTCGAGCTCAATTTGGATTTTTGTTCAAAAAAAAAAAACGGACGTGATGACATTTTAAGTAATGCAAAACACATTTCGCATTTCATGTCTGGTTTTCAATCCGTTGTTGTACTTTTAAAGGCTTATTGGATCATGTGTTCTTTACGCTCTTCAGATTGGATGGTCTTGCAATTTATACTCTGAGGCGACTTAATTGTGCTGAGCCTTCCAGCCACCACCAACCCAACAAAACTGTCAAAAATGGCGATCGTCTTCAGCTCTTTAGCCCACCCAAATCCAAAGCAAATTTGCTGGGTCAAGATAATTAACCCAACCTTGGGTAAAAGTTAAACAACCTCTTCACAGAGTCGGTTACAATGATACCAGTGATTTTTGGGAATGTGGATTTTTTTTTTTTTTACTGTTAATTTTTTTGTCATGCCTTATACGTGTTGAATACTAGGAGATGTACTATTTATTTACGGTTTCTGCAATTCTTGTTAAATGCAATCGGGATTTTCTTGCTTTGTACACGTGCATCGTGTTGCTGATGAAGTTAATCTATTATAACAACTAAGTCTTGTAAATGGTGTTTAAAAACTTTTGTTGCAGAATGCAAGGTTTGCGAAGGTAACCTCATCTAGAATAAACTTTGTGCATGCGCGCAATAAAAAACTTGAAAGTGCGAATAAAGTAGGGGGGAAAAAAACGGTATCCCTAACCCAACACGAACTTACCTTTCTCAGCAGTTTTAGCACTTCGGCCGCTTGCTCGGACCTGTGCTCTCGCAGATGTCGTTGGATGTCGCGGATCCAAGCCACCCGCTTGACGTACGGGCTGTGGTCGCGTTTGCGCAGAATCGCCGGCAGCTTGTCCGACTTCAGCATCAAGGAGGTAAACAACAGATCCCCTCCTCCGCCTCCTCTGTCGCTTTGCACCGACGTGTCATTCCTCTGCCGCCGTCTCTTGGTCCATTTACTTTCCAAATCGAGACTTCTCTGCCTGCTCAACTTGGACCCCATCACTCCCGAGAGCACGCGTCGTCGTCGTCGTTGTTGTTGTTGTTGTTGTTGTTGTTTCGTGTAAACGTGAAGGCAGCCGAAGCATGACGGTTTCGCAGCCAAGTGCTCGCAAACGTATCCACGTTGAGGAAAGTTTGAACGCAGCACAACGTGACTCAAACGTGACAACGGTCTGCGCGTAGAGTCGACAGCACCTCGTGCCCCTTTCTTCCCCTCGCATCTACCGTGCACGCGCTTTTTGCTCTCAACCAATCAGAAGAGAGCACTCTAAACAGCTGCTGTCATGACCTCTCACAACAAAAAAAGCATCTCCCGAGTCTCTTGACGACATGACACAGGAGAATAAATGCATTTGCAAGGAAAATATTGGTTAGGACCCGGGGGCGCAGAAAAGGGGGGAATCAGAAGAAGGATTCGAGGGGACCATGATCGACAGGGTCCCAGAAGGGCCCCTAATAAAATTATAATACTGACAAAGTAATATGACACTCAGTAATAAACGAAGAGTTACCCATATGTTTCATTTACAATGTATTTGTGGGAACAGTAAATGTTGTTTAGGAAACGTTTCCAACGCCCCCCCCCCATTTACATAAAATGGCTCAGTCCACCGCTCCAGCCTAAAGAGGCTGACAGCTTTTCACTTATCAGACAGTGAGTCTGAGTACTTGAGCTGTCTTTGGGCAGTAGGCGGGGTGCACCCTGAACTGGTTGCCGGTTAGCTTAATGCTAACAGACAACACAAAAACCATTGGGAAGCTAATGGCTATAGCTTTGAAAGTTGCATGTTGAATTATACTAAAGTCGTACTCACAGACATATATTCTTGATCTTCCACGAAGAATGACTCATATTAAAGCATCTTACTGACTTTATTATACTGCCTCCTGGTGGCCAATGCAGGGATACTTGGTGGAGCAGTACAATTAATTGGAGTTCTGCATTAAAACACCATGCACACAGTTTACCCATTTTGGATCTATTCAATAATATTATTTATGTTTTTATAAATGCCGATAATATTGAGTTATATTTTTCCTGGATGAAACAACAGCGAGAAAATCAAATGTGTGTTTATTTTGGGGCAAGGCTAAAACAGATTAATGGCATTCCCGTTCAATGTGGAACTCTTCACAAATAGATAGAGTGTGTCCAAAACTTTAAGCCTTAGCCAAGATTTGCACTTGTTGTGAAGGAGTTTGAAGGCCATTCAGTAGGCGTCTGCCTCCTCTCTTGTCAAACACACTTCCGTCCGATTGGCCGAGGTCAAGAATGGGGGGGGGGGTTGCATTTTGACACCTGGTTGGTGCGTCCCGTCGCATTCCCACTTGTCAGGAATCCAGCACACCATACCGGTTAACCACCACCTCCTGTTCTGGTTCGGTTCTTCGACCCTCTCTCCTCCCCTCGTGGTGGTTGGTCGTTGGTGGCTCTACGTTCCGGGTGAGGTGGCGCTTCATTTAACATTTTGTTGTGCGACTATACCAAAGGCCAATGTTTGACGTGCGTCATCTCATGTGGCGGAGAGTTAATCTTTGTCGCAGCGGAGTTGAACCGTCTGTGCAGATAAAGCACAAGTCACACAGCTGAATGCGGATTCCTCTCAGGTTCTTAATAATTAATTCATGGTCAGTGTGTTCTTGTTGTGGTCTGCCAGTTAGCGGGCGTTTGGATTTTATTTTTTTTATTTTTCATGGGGCACCTGTTAGAGTTTGCATTTGTCACACTGTACTACTAATTATACTATTTCCACTACTTCTGCTAAATTTAGAATAAGAACTAGTACATAATACAAGTAATAAAATTGCCCAGACCAGGCGCAGATGGATGGAGTGTTTTGGTAACCTCACCTCATCTGAGAAAAAAAAAATACATTTAATTTTAAATGAAAGTGCATAAAAGCATTACAACAATATATATGTCCTGAAAAAAAACACAGTATTTAGAAAATAAAACATTAACAAGGTTTATTCATTTAATTTTTTTTCACGTTCGGCGGGCCGGTTTAAATTGATTAAAGGGCCGCATGTGGCCCCTGGGCCATAGTTTGCCCATGCCTGCTTTTAATAGTACTACTACTGTTAGCTACTCTTGCTCCTAAATACTTCAACTGGGATATATAAATTATATGAATGTGTATATTACTACTTATAACACGAAATACTACTTCTATGGGAAATATGAGTATTAATACTGCTACTACGACTACTACTACTAATAATAATAAAACCATACAAAATCATGTCTCCAACCATTCATTCTGCTACCACCACTAATAAATATGGGAGTGAGTAGAAAAATGCAAACGCTGCTGAAAAAAAATCCAGTTGAAAATGATTTCCTCTCATGTTGAAAATGATGAATTCATTTCAATTTGCCTGCGTCACGCGATGCGGCGTCAGTGTTCTTCTGGTGATCTGCGTTTCATAAAACATTTTTAACGGTGGGCCGGCTTAAGGTTTACGACTCCAGCGATAGTTACATATTGAAAAGCCACAGTGAGTGAGTGTCGCATATCACCTGGTTTGCAGAATGTGGCCAACATAACGACGAGGAGCAAGCTTTTTGTTGCAGAGGACCCTGACACGAGTTGAAGGTAAGACCACATCACACTCGCCGGTTGTCAACCTTTGGAATGCAAAACAATTGAATCCTACAGTCTGTTGAGTGATGCCGTTACCCTAAAATGGACAAAATGTTGCAGTAATTTAGTTTCAGGACAAGTCCCAGAACAAAAAAAGTCGCTCATCTGATTAAGATTGAAATCCAAATATAAAGGTTATATAAAAATGGAATTACAGCTTTTATTTTTTTTTTTTAAATTGGATTTTCGACTATTATGGTCCAACACGAATATTTAATTATGTCATGTAGCAGCTCGCGTTCTTGTGTAGTTGGGGAGGGGTGACTCTAGTGGGATGCCCAAGTGCGTCATTGGGTGTTATTTTAACCATGCCCTGGAAAAAAAAAATCATCGTCATCGACTGCTTGTTGATATTATTTAGATAGATAGATAGAAAATATTTTCACCGACCGACGCAAGGAAAATAAGAAACTCACAATTGCTAACACTGCTTCCTGAGTCTTGACAAATATGGTTGATTGCAGTGCAGCTCAGGTGTGTACAGGAGGCTCCGCCCATACCTGCGTAGATCTAGAAAAAAAAATCTAAATAAAATTAAGCACAGCACCAGGCATGGACAGAACACAGATTTTGGACAGGGATCAGGGTTAAAATTTTGACAGAATACGCAATCACGGAAAAATGTGTGGGTCACGTCAAAACTGTCCTAAACATATCATCCAAGTGACGGGAAAATTTGCTTCTTCTTCTTAGCAAATGTTGGTCGTAAAATTCGTGACTATCGTATTATAGATTGATCGCTTGGTAAGCCATCCATGCATCCATTATTAAGGGGTTATTTGAATTCATTTGGGGGGGCAAACCAGAAACATTTAACAGAGGTATCTTGTTTAATGATTACGGATGTGGTAGGCCGAAAGTGCAGAACCTTGAAGCCTTTTGTCAGTCATTAAAAGCAGTAAAAGTCATCTAAAATCGATTCAAATACAGAATTAGACACCGGTGTTCTTTTGGATAAAAGTCCTGTAGTGTCTTATTTTTATTTATTTATTTATTGCAAATGATGCCAGTCCATTTTTCGCTTTGAGTTATTTTGTGAGAAACCTACATAATATTTTTAAAAGAAATTATGTACTGGTGGTGTTGTATTCAATTATGTAAACCAGAAAAAAAGGAGGTTATTTATTTGATTTTATGGATGTTAATCTTTCGAATATTTTTTTTTCCCTTTAAATTCTTGACAATCTATTGAATTGTTTTCAGATTTCCGCATTTCCACGGGCGTCGGAATGGTGAGGGTGACGATCGTGTTAGCGGTGACGCTGCTACTGCTGGCGGCAGCGGCCATATTTGTAGGCGTCTACTTCGGCGTGGACAGGAAGACGCACCCGAGTGACCATGTGTACTTGAAGGCGGCCGTGGCGGCGGACGCCGGGCCGTGCTCGGTGATTGGCAGGCAAGCACGCACAATTTGCAACTCCGCTTTATTCTTCAAATTGATGTCATATTATATCCTTGTGTTGAAATTTTAGGTGAGAGTTTTTATCCAATAGGAATTCAGCTAGCTTGTGTTGCCAGGCAGATTTCATAATACCAGTGGCACGCACTATTCGTCCGAGGCCTTCAGATACAATCGTGCAGGCGTCTGTTTTGTGTCTCAAGGGGTTTTCACAGTTAATAGACAGTTGCGATAGCCAATCAGATCACGATTTGATGATCTCGCTGGCCTTACGTTGAAGGCGATGAACGCGTCTTGTGATTGGATACTCACTCATGAGGGGACATCGCTATGCGAAAAATCGTAACTGGCAACCGTTCGAAAATCTAAAATATAGTCTTGCTTTTTTCAACCACAATGGCCGAAGGAGGGAATTTAATTGCAGATGCGCTTGCGAGGTAATTTTCAAGACGGACCTTTCAAGAGAAACTAGTTCGTCCAACACTCACCCAGTAGTCCGTAAGTGTCTTTCCGTGTATTATTTCTCCAGCTGTAGTGTCATAAATGATGGCAATATGAGGGGGGATTTATTCAAGTCGGAATAAGTGCGACTTCACGACCAAATACCACTTCCGCTACGATAGCAAATTCTCATCATCACTGAGTGGGAATTAAACCGATGCAAGTCAGGCAAAGAAATCATCCCTGACTGCTATTAATACCCCTTCCATGTCTCTCTCTTCACACACATTCATGTAACCCAACTCAGACTTAACGAAACCATAAGCAATATATACATTACGGTACTTCATACACTTTCATTCCCCGCAATAATCTAATGACATCCAGTCGAGGCATAGCGAAAGATCTAATTATATGCATCACACTCAAGACTTTCCTGAGAGGATGAGGGAGTCTTTTGTCACGCTTGCACGCTGGTATGGAAACAGTTTACGAGGCTTAACATCGGACTCAGGGAACATGTAAATGACTTGCGCATGCATGCGACGGCTGCAAAATGAGCACAGATGGATGAACAGTGCCTGTCGCGATTTTTTTTTTTTTAATGTAGAATAGCTGGCACCATAAAGCTCTTGTAATTCATTTTTGTTCACAACTCAAAGCCACCCCAAAAAAAAAAAACAGCCAAACAGCTTGAATCTTGAAAGGCTCACAAGTCGGCTCACTGGTTTCTCAAGGCATTGTCGTTCTAAAAGTGAAAATTCTTTTTTTGAAACAGTGACACACTGAAGAAAGGCGGCTCCGCCGTCGATGCCTGCATCGCCACCTTGCTGTGTGTCGGCCTGATGAACGCTCACAGTATGGGCATCGGGGGAGGGCTTTTCATCACCATCTACGACGCAACGAGCGGTACGTTGCCATTTCACCCAGAAAAAGCTTTCCTGAATAACCCGCTCGCACATGCTGCGCGCCCATAATAATGACGCTGCATGCAACACGCACAGGCAAGGTGGAAACTATCGACGCTCGGGAGATGGCGCCTCGCAACGCAACAGAGAACATGTTTGGAAACAGCACTGATTTGTCCCAGAAAGGTACTTTGGGCTCTCCAAGAACTCGAACTCCAGGTTGTTGAAAGCATTTGTAAAACCAATGTTGTTGGCAAGCTCTGGAGAAATCTTACGCATCTGTATCTTGATTAAAGTGGGAAATGCAATGAATATCACAGCAAAGCCCTCATATTATTATTATAATAATATTAATAATAATAATAATTATTATTATTAAATGACAGGCTGAAGGCTGTGAGGTGCAGGACTGATATTCTTTATTTTTTTTTACCACTTGTGGTCACCGCCCTCACATTCTACACTGTAGTATCTGCGACAGCGAATGCGTGCGTTCCTTTAAAAGTCGGGCCCAGCAGGTTGATTGACTTGGAAGTCTGCGAATGAGAATGTAGAGCGGGCTAAACCATTTGTTGGCTAAACGGATAACACTCCGCGTGCGGGGTGACGGACGGTGTCAGTCGAGAGCATTGGCAGGTCGTTTAAGAAATTGCCTGTTTGCTGAATTTTGTACTGCTTGTTTAATAAAGCGATTGAATGCGCACACACAGCTTCGTGGACAGAATATTCCCTCTATCCCAACCACATGTGGCGGCATTTCAATTTCTTTTAAATGATACCAAACTTTGAACCGTCTCTGTGTTATACGTACTCTTTCCTCTTGAATCTCGCTTATTGCTTCGGCGGTCTGCAGGTACAATATTCATTCGGACTCGTGGATTCATGTGGGAAAAAAAGAATGCACTCTTAGATTCTCAAATGCTTTCTTTGATGGCGTGCGATCTGATAAGAAATAGTATCACTACTGTATTACAAGCCGTTCCAACTTTTATCATTTGCTCGCGTCTCTCATACTTCACATAATTAGGTCATAAAATGATCCGTCTTGCTGGTTTTATGGCTTGATAGGAGGTTTATCCATCGCTGTTCCGGGAGAGATTCGAGGATACGAGCTGGCTCACAAACGCCACGGCAAACTTCCTTGGAAGGATTTGTTCCAGCCGAGCATTGATCTGGCAGAGAAAGGATTTCCTTTAGGCAGGGCGCTCGCCTCAGCTTTGGCCAAACTGAAGGCAACCATCATCAAAGATTCTGCCTTGTGGTGAGTCATGAAAATCATCACGCTCATTTTCAGGCTGTGTTCATGGGATCTTTAAACAAAAAAAAAAACATTCCATGTCCTCGGCAGTGAGGTTTTCTGCAGGGATGGCGGTGGCGAAGTCTTGCAAGAAAACGACACCATTAGGTTTCCCAAGCTTGCACAAACTTACCGGCGAATAGCAGAAGGGGGCGCTGACGCCTTCTACCATGGAGAAGTTGCAAAGAATCTGGTGGCGGATATTCAGGCAGCAGGTTATTTTTTGTTTTCATGACTGACCGTCTTCCAGAAAATAATTATTGTATATTTTCTCAGCAGTTTTTGAAAAGGGGTGTGGCCTACTTAGGTAACTGGCCATTTTTCACTCTTGGTTATTGGCACATATAATATAAGAGAAAGGGAATGAAGAAAATAAGTTATTGTCTTCATTTTAATGTATTAAGTATTTTATTTTGCCAAATTTAGGAATCGGCATTGGCCTAAAAAAATATTAGATATGGTCAGGCCTACTTTCTATATATGTTTATATTTGGATGGATGGTACATTATGTCACGTATCTAGTCAAAGCTGTCTTTTACATAAAAAAATATATATTCATATTTATATCTTTGTTGATTCAAAGGCATGAACGTTCTAAAGCGTCACAGCAAACTGCTCCCCTCTATGCGGCGTCTAATTTTACCGCCGTGACGGATTTGTATTCCAGATTGAGTCCAAGCACATTGACGGTGTTTGTCTCTTGCCTGCGTAGGCGGAATCATCACAATGGAGGATCTGAGGGATTATGTGCCCGTCTTGGATGAGGAGCCTTTGAGCGTGAACGTGGGGGAGTACACCATGGCTGTTCCCAACGCCCCCGCCAGCGGCCCTGTGCTCTCGCTGATATTAAACATCTTGAATGGTAAACCTTGGATGCTCTGTGCAAAAAAAAAAAAAAAAGCATCTTGTGTGGGCGAAGGTACACTTTCATGTGAGCCGCCTTCACTTTTGGCCAACCGCTCGATCGCAACGGGAATGACTCCGTAAAGTTATTTCGATCGTCTTGAACGACATTGGACAACAATATCATCAGCCACTTTAAAACGATCTTACGTCCACTGTGGCTGGCTCCAGAGAAAAAAAATTCCCTTTGAAAATATGTGCCTCAGTGACAGTATCTGAGGGTTAGATTACGTTCTAAAGTCATTAATTTCTTCGAATCTTCTTTTGCTCTGACAGGGCCACCCTCTCGCTGGGGCTCATGCATAAACTTAAATCTAGCCAATTTGGCTCTAATTGGAAGAAAATCGAGCTGGTGGCGGTGAGCGGGCCAAAGTTTTTTCCTGCGTCTGACATCCAAATGAAGCCATCACCATCCGACAGGCCACATAAAACCTATCAAGCATGAACATTATCCACTCATTTCATATTTGTTGCATTTAGGCATTTTTGTATTTATATGTATTTATTCATTTGAACTTTTTGTCATTTATGCAATTAAATAATTGGATAATTGATATTGTTAGTATTTTTTTAAATAATTGTATAATTAACGTATTTTGACAAATTAATAATAATACAAAATCTTAATAAAAGCATCATCCCCATTATTTTAGAATTAAATTAGTTTTACATAAATAATTTTTTACATAAAATAAATTTTCAAAATTGAATCAATGCCTATTTTATTAATCAATTTGTTAGTTATTATAATAAAAAATATTATTATTAAGAATTAAGAATATAAAATTTTATTCTTCACAAATGACAAGATGAGGATTTATGAAGTTATTTTACATGAATCAGAAAAGTTTGTATAAATTTTTTTTTTCATGAGTTGGTGAATGAAATTAATGCTGTATAACACAAATTAAAAACTTACAAGGACATTTTTTGAAAATAAAAAATCACTCAAATTATGTGGAAAATATAATAAAATAGTTTAATAAAAATATTGAATAATTTACTATTTGCATTCATTAAAAATATTTTACAGTTTCATTCACTTTTGGAGAAAAAAATTAATAAAACAAACTCATTTTCCAAATGACTTTATGGCCCTGCTGTCTTGTTTTAAAAATGAAACTCTTTCTCAAGAGTACCAACATTTTCCACAGGGTACAACTTGTCGTCTGACAGCGTGGCGAGCACTGAGAAGAAGATCCTGACGTACCACCGCATCACGGAGGCCTTTCGCTTCGCCTACGCAAAGAGGACCTTGCTGGGAGATCCGGCCTTCCTCAACATCACCAACGTAAGGGTCCTGTCAATCATTCCAAGCTCCTCCCCATGCCATATGCGTCCTTCTCGAGCATTAACCTCAAGTAAATGAGTCATGCTTATTATGTAGTCGGTTGAAAAATGCGGTTACTCTTTACCTTTAGTGACTTGAGTACAGCTATTCGATTCAGTTGTCCGAAAAACAAGAAATAACTCTGAACCTAAATCACATGCTTAATGACCAGGATAATATTTTTGCGACGCTAATCATGCCAATGCTGACTTTGATTCGAAGTGAGGAAAATTGATCAAATTCGGCTCAATTATCAGGATGTGAGTTGGTGTTGGCAACACAGAAGGATTTGCTCTTGTAAATTGTAAAACATTTACGATAGTCAGCATGATTAATGGGTTTCCTTGATCACATTTGATTTTAAAATATTTTTCTCCTTGCAAAGTTCATTGAGAACATGACCTCGCAGTCCTACGCCGATGAGCTCCGAGGAAAGATCACGGACTGGACCACTCATAACATGAGCTACTACGAACCCGAGTTTTACCTCCCCGACAACCACGGCACCTCGCACCTCTCTGTAGTGGCGGAGGACGGCAGCGCTGTGGCGGCCACCAGTACCATTAACCAATTGTATGATCGCTCAGCGGAGCTCTTCAGCGGAGGCGTGAGAATGTTTTTAACGTTCTGTTGGTTGCTTTCGACACACAGTTTGGGCTCTAAAGTCATGTCGAGGTCAACGGGGATCCTCCTCAACAACGAGATGGACGACTTCAGCTCCCCGCTCATCACAAACGGCTTTGGGGTGCCTCCATCACCGAATAACTTCATCAGGCCAGGTTAATTAGTCCCCTGTGAACGACTTACTGGGGAGTTTTGACCGGCTCCATCTATTCCAAGATAATGGCACCCTTCTGGGTTTGATAATAACTGACCCCTACTATTATTTAACGCCGTTCAAAGGGAAAAGGCCAATGTCTTCCATGTGTCCGGCCATCCTCTTCGACAAGCACGGCCGAGTGAAGATGGTGGTGGGCGGCTCCGGTGGTACCAGGATCACAACCTCCGTTGCTCAGGTAACCCATTTTCACTTTATTCTATCTTTGGGTCTACTTTGAAAACGGTTGTAATGATGAAATGTATCCTAGGTGATCGCCATGGCGCTGTTCTTCGATTACGACCTGAAGAAAGCCGTATTCGACCCGAGGCTCCACAACCAGCTGAGTCCCAACACAACTGTGGCCGAGCCAGACTTTGACCAAGTGAGGCTCGCTAACAGGAAAAAATATAAACGGGGGGGAAAGTCGGCCACGGGACTCAACAGTTCCTAAGTCAAGTTCTTTTTGCTGTTATGTAAATGAAAATTTAAATAAAATTTAAAACTATAGAGGAAAACAAAAATAGATTTATTTTTTTCCAAAACTGTTGCGATAAAATTATAATGAAATTAAGATTGAAAAAAAATGCAGCAAGTGTCGTGTTTTCTTGACATCACGCTTGTCTTGGCAGAACGTCATTGAGGGTCTGTCGAAGAAGAACCACCAAACGGAATTCAAGTCGGCCTCAAGCGCGGTGCAAGCGGTGGTCCGCTATAAGGACGGACTCCACGCTCAGTCGGACCCTCGCAAATGGGGGTACGCGGCGGGCTACTGAGCTCATCGGCGTAACGCCACTGTGATTAGAAATTAAGATTAGAGACTCTGGAGACTTCTAACTGTTGTCATTTGCGCCAAACACTCTACCAGAAAGTTTATGATTGTCTATTTTTTTGTAAAAAAAAAAAAAAAAAAAAAATTAACTTGCTCCTGGTGTCTGCCGTATTTGGACATGGTCGTCGTCCTCATAGCTTTTAAAACGAGGCACTGTGAATGTTTAAAGGACAGCCCCGCTGTGACCTTGTCGGGTCATAAAAGTGTACGATTCCTTGCCGTTTATGAAGGCCGATTAGTAAATCAATAACAACGTCATTGCTGTCCATTAACCGATGCTATTGTCATACGAACAATCGCTCTCGAGAGGACCAAATTATCTCTTTGAGATTATTTTTGAACCAATGGGACAGAAATTCATTTTTTTTCCCCTCTAACTCCCTCTTGCACCCAACATTGCATTCGTAATTTTAGGACGTTGTATTTCTGTATGATGTCGATGAAGTCATTTTACTCGTGCAAAGCACATTAAGTTACATTTGTGTATGAAATGCGCTACAAGTATGAATAAAAAGCAGTAAGCACCGTGTACACTTGTCCATTTTCTACTGACCATGGATGACATCTCACGCTTAACAGAAAAAAAATCAGTAGCTCCCAAACTTAGTAATAAAGATTCCCACTTGCTGAGCATCTTGGCAATTAGTCATTAAGAAGACAAGGAGACATTGGAGTCTGGCTGTTTCATGCCTCCAAGGCCCAATTAAGAACCACCTCAGGTCCACACACGTATTGCTGATACTTATACAACACACACACACAACCACACACACAACTTAGTCACTCCACCTGAACTGTGTGTCTGTGGTGGTTGGAATTCGATTTTGGACGGTGTCAAACGAGCGTTGTAATTCAGACGACAGACCTCGTTACGGCATTTTTGAAGACGCGTCCACGGCACAGTCTTGCCTGTGTCTGCCCTGGTAAAAGCCGCTTTGATTAAAACGACTGACATTCAAAGTGACTTGCAATGACAGCAAACAAAACATGTGAACAGCGAAATAACATGAAGTGCAAGAACTCATGTTGTCTTGCATGTCATTCCAAATCTGCAAAAACATATTAGGCCCACTCACGTTGTAACAAAATCGGACCTGGTGCAAAGAATAGAATAGAAAAGAATAGAAATCCCTTTATTGTCATTGTACTCAAGTGTGCAACGAGATTAGAGGGCTCCCCTCTCCAGTGCAATACAACAATAATACAGACAAATATATAAATTAGATAAATAAAGAAGACAGTGCAATGGAATTCAGTACTGAATAGGGCATATAGAAACACATCACAATGCTGTTTTGCGAGGTTAGGGTGGTCTCGTGTGTGTGTGAGAGTTCTGCTGATACCTTAATTTAAAATAACTTTTGCTTAACATTTTATTGTGTATTATTGTCCTGGCATGAAAATGCAGGAATTTAGTTTTTTTTCCACATTGATTTTGTTCTCTGGTACTCTTGATACATGCTGCTATCCTTTATTTCTCTCTCATTATGGTAAACCATTTCACGCAGCAAATTTTGAAAATTATTTTGCTCACCCATGTGGCCCCTCATGATGCACAAGATAGGAATCACTGGCTCTGAGGCTGTTGGTGGCACAGTTGAAAGACAACATTTATAATGCCCATTATAATATTCACTGTGACGGTACGTTTTAATACATCACCTTGTCCAAAGCGGGTTCAAATTTCACTTTTTTCTTGGCATGGACTTGTACCGTGGGAGCAAATAAGGTTGAAAATTGTCACATACAAACGTGACAATGCGTGTGCGTGTGTGTGCGTGCGTGCGCACAGAGGGCAAACTGAATGCACATAAGACAACCACAATGATGCCATCTAGTGCCAAGACACTACAGTACACATTTAGAAGAGGAAACTTGATGGAGTATGCCAATAAATAATATACATCCATCATCTTACCTGCTTTTCCTCACGAGGGTTGCGGGCATACCGGAGCCTATCCTGGCAGCTTCACATTTTCAGATGGACTTGCTTGGAAAAAGCAAGAAGTCGCCCCTTCTCACAAAGGAGAACCACATGCCAGTATCTCTTCGGTGATTGGACAACCGTTTCCTCGCCCTCGCTATCCAATCAACGATCAGCAAGAGTGGAGCTCGCGACGAGGCTCCACGAGCAGACAGTACAATAAAATATAACTTAGCTTATATAACGCATTTCCCAACAGCTGGAGTTGTAATAGCCAGATACATGTATAGATATACATACAAGTAGAAATATGTCTCGGTGTGGCTAAGGTCAAAACCCCACCCCCAGAATGTTTGACTGAAGTACAAACGCTTGGGCCACATCACAAAGTGATGTTGTGAACTATTACCTCCCTAAAAAAGCTTTTAATTTTTAGGACTATGTTATATTAATAGTGATCATTTAGTAGGCCTACAATGCAAAAACATTAAAGTGTCATGTTTACTACTGAGCTATCAGATTTCTTCATCACAATTTATAGTAATCTGTCAATCACTTAATCTTGTGGAGTACGGGTAAATGTAACATGTATAATAAATGTAATGTCAATAAGAGTACAAGCAAGGTGACTAACACTAAATCAGGATGAATTCCGTCATAGTAGTTTTAAAATGAAGAAAAATGTGAAGGCCGAGTTGTTTAGTAAGTCGTGGGGGAGGGCGCCAAATTGGATCTCCTGTCTTCTTTGAGGTCCGCTGTCTTGTGATATAAAAGCCGGTTTTGTAGGAGGGGACATTCACTTGTTACTTGAGCTTGTACTATCCACTGAAAATGTCTGGCAGAGGAAAGGGAGGCAAAGGGCTCGGCAAAGGAGGCGCCAAGCGTCACCGCAAGGTTCTTCGCGACAACATCCAGGGCATCACCAAGCCCGCCATCCGTCGTCTGGCCCGTCGTGGTGGTGTCAAGCGTATTTCAGGTTTGATCTACGAGGAGACTCGCGGCGTGCTCAAGGTTTTCCTTGAGAACGTCATCCGTGACGCTGTCACCTACACCGAGCACGCTAAGAGGAAGACCGTCACCGCAATGGATGTGGTGTACGCGCTCAAGAGGCAAGGACGTACCCTGTACGGCTTCGGCGGTTAAACTTCGCTATCTTTCCATCAAGACATCCAAAGGTCCTTTTAAGGGCCACCCAAATATACTAAGAGCTGCTGTTTCCAAGTGATTTTTCAGTCGTCATTTTTTTCGTTGTGTGGTTAATGTCAGACGGACTGGAATTATTTGGAGTAATTTACTTAGGCAAATTTAGAATTTCCGTATGCCTTCCAAATATTTAGTGTCGTGCAATCGCGATATAAAAACTAAATTTAACGATACATGTATTTGTATCATGACCCCAAAAGGCCACCAGGAAGGCTCCGAAACGACAGTGATCTATTTTTTTATATATTGTTTCTTTAACGATTGCCCCCCCCCAACATACACAGAAAGATAATGCAATGTCTTTCCACTAAATTGCTAAATATACAATATAGTGATATACGAAGAAAAACAGGTTGTATGGTCATTAAGTAAAACTAAGGAAAACAAGAATGCAATCTAGAACATTTGTGAATACCTGAAAAGTCAATCAAAACTTTTAAAAGTAATGTGTAAACAATACGGCAGCTTTATGTAATTCACAGTACTCTAGTAATTTACTGTTATGTTCAGAATCTTTATCGAAACGTAAACCTTTACAAACTAATTTGATGTAAGAATCTATACCCCCCCCCCCGAAACAAATAAAAAAGACAACCCAAAAGAGAGAAAACAATTTAAGAGACCTTTATGTCTCATTTGGGGTAAATTAATTGTATTTCTCTCAGGGATTACAGTCGTAAAAATATATATTCTAACAAGAATATCAACTTCCAATTTAAACATCTTGAACATGTACGAAAGTACCACGTAGGATAGTGAGCGTAAAGTGAAGTTGTCTGTGCCCTGCGATTCGCTGGAAACCATTTCAGGGTTGTACCCCGCCTCCAGCTGGGATCTGCTCCAGCGCGCCCACGACCCTCTCGAAGAAAAACAGTTTGGACAACAGCTAGATGATTTCAGCAAATCGAGTAGTAGCGATGGCACAGTGCTATTTGCATGAGAGCGGCTATAACTGCTCTGACTCACCGTGCTACAGCTATTCATCGCACCATGCCTGAACCTGCGAAAGCTGCCCCCAAGAAGGGTTCCAAGAAAGCGGTCACCAAATCCGCTGGGAAACCCGGGAAAAGACGAAAGAGGGGAAGGAAGGAGAGCTATGCTATCTACGTGTACAAGGTGCTGAAGCAGGTCCACCCTGACACCGGCATTTCATCCAAGGCTATGAGCATCATGAACTCTTTCGTCAACGACATCTTCGAGCGCATCGCCTCCGAGGCATCTCGCCTGGCTCACTACAACAAGCGCTCTACCATCACGTCCAGGGAGATCCAGACCGCCGTCCGTCTCCTCTTGCCCGGCGAGCTGGCTAAGCACGCCGTGTCTGAGGGCACCAAGGCCGTCACCAAGTACACCAGCTCAAAGTAAATCTCTTCACAGTTCATCAAAAACCAAACGGCTCTTTTAAGAGCCATCCACTCTTTCTTGAGCGTTGTTTCCACTTTTGCATTGATCTCCCAAAACCAAGTAATGTCATTCAAATAGACTGCCCTACGTGATCGACCTGAAATTACTTTTTATAACCTAATTGAAAAAATAAAAACTCAAATGATGCGCTTTGGAGAGATTTGTTCGTTTGAATCGCGTGGAAAAACTGCGGGTTTTGTAAATATTGCCTTGTCACTTGTTTTTCTTGATTGTTTTTATGACGTCATTTTTTATTAGTAAAAAAACGTGCAACTTTTTAAAATTGCTATCCAAGTAACATAGAGGGAACTAAACAATTACCATAAGCATTTGCTAAAAACTTGACTTTGCAGAACATGAAACAAACTATGCAGTGTGCTTTCTGGGAGAATAATTCTATACACCCTCACCCCTCCAAAAATAAGTACCTTTCTTTACATTAGCCATTTTGGAAAATAATTTAGTGCAAACAGGCCCACACAAAACCTTAATATAAAAAGGCCAACATTGGTTATTTTTTTTTCTCCGTGCAGCATTGTTATTTAAATGTAGAAATTTCTCTTTTAGTTACAAGTGGGGTGGCTCTTAAAAGAGCCGTTGTGGTTGTCAAGTGATCTTAAGCTCTCTCTCCACGAATGCGGCGAGCTAGCTGGATGTCTTTGGGCATGATGGTGACCCTCTTGGCGTGGATGGCGCACAAGTTGGTGTCCTCGAACAGGCCGACCAAGTAAGCCTCGCTAGACTCCTGCAGGGCCATGACGGCTGAGCTCTGAAAGCGAAGGTCGGTCTTGAAGTCCTGAGCGATCTCCCTGACCAGACGCTGGAAGGGGAGTTTGCGGATGAGCAGCTCGGTAGACTTCTGGTAGCGACGGATCTCACGGAGGGCCACGGTACCGGGCCTGTAACGGTGAGGTTTCTTGACGCCGCCGGTGGCCGGGGCGCTCTTGCGGGCAGCCTTGGTCGCCAACTGCTTCCTGGGGGCTTTGCCTCCAGTGGACTTACGAGCTGTCTGCTTTGTTCTTGCCATTTTCTGAGTTTGTCTTTACGAGAAAAACAAGGGATGTGGAGGTAACGAGCAGACTTGCTTTTAAGCGCTTAGTTCAGCCACGCATGAGTGACGCGCCCGCAGACGAGCTCGCCCTGATTGGTGCGCGGATACTGCTGGAGGTGAGCTCCGCCTGTAAGAGAGACCTCCCTCTACAAGGATCGCTGCCAATTGGGGGACTTCTGTTCAAACTGACCGCCATAATTCAAAATCCCTGCGCGCGCTGACATACTCTTTTCTGGTTGGTCCAAGTCAAGCGCCCCGCGCATTCTGCAACTATTAAAGCAGGACTTCAGCGACTGAGGAGCACATTTTTCTGAATTTTGACATTAGAAAGACAAATCAAGATGAGTGGAAGAGGCAAAACCGGCGGCAAGGCCAGAGCAAAGGCCAAGACTCGTTCTTCCCGTGCCGGACTGCAGTTCCCAGTCGGCCGTGTCCACAGACTGCTCCGCAAAGG
This sequence comes from Idiotropiscis lumnitzeri, assembly GCF_059441095.1. NCBI lineage: Eukaryota > Metazoa > Chordata > Actinopteri > Syngnathiformes > Syngnathidae > Idiotropiscis > Idiotropiscis lumnitzeri. The sequence continues at coordinate 2,273,599 of NC_142408.1, forward strand.
CAACTACGCCCAGCGCGTCGGTGCAGGCGCCCCCGTCTACTTGGCGGCCGTACTCGAGTACCTGACTGCTGAGATTCTTGAGTTGGCCGGCAACGCTGCCCGCGACAACAAGAAGACCAGAATCATCCCACGTCATCTGCAGTTGGCCGTCCGCAACGATGAGGAGCTCAACAAACTTCTGGGTGGAGTGACCATCGCTCAGGGCGGTGTGTTGCCGAACATTCAGGCTGTTCTTCTGCCCAAGAAGACCGAAAAAGCCGCCAAGTCCAAGTAAAAATTGTCGACGAGACATCCAAAACAACAAAACGGCTCTTTTAAGAGCCAAGCACCTATACCCATAAAGAGCTTCATGTTCTAGTTAGAAATGAGAATGTTTTTTGTGTGAACGGGTGTTATAGGTTTCCGACGCTTTTCTTAATAAAATATTACATTTCTTCAATACAAACTATAAAGTTTGATCACCGCTTCTATTTTAAGAAATCAAAATGAGTTGTCATTAAACTGCTAATGTGGCGAATTTAGTGAACTTGTGTCATAATTTATCAGAGATAATTGAAAAACGAAAAAATAGACCTGCACGCACCACTGAGACGTGAGCGGTGTTAAAATAAAAGGCTGTCAGTTTGAACTTAAAATATAATCTATCCCTTTCACGATTTTGTTCTGACATTAACAGTTTTTCGGGACAAATTCATGACAAAGAAAAGAATACCCTTTAAAGGAGAAGTGGTGGCTCTTAAAAGAGCCTTTTTGTGTGAAGTTGTGCTGAAACACTTCACTTCTTTTTGGGTGCTGCCTTCTTGACACGTTTGGGCTTTGCCACCCTTTTGGCGGGGCTCTTCTTGGCTGCGGCCGTCTTCTTGGCCGCGGGGGCTTTTTTGGCCGGCGCCTTCTTGGGGCTCTTGACGGGCTTCTTGGGTGCCTTCTTGGGCGTTGAGGCCTTGGTGGCTTTCTTGGTGGTTTTCTTGACAGTCGCCTTCTTGGCTTCGGCTGTTTTGGGCTTCTTGCTCGGCGTCGCCTTCTTGGCGGCGGGCTTCTTAGCTTTAGTGGGGGTCTTCTTGACAGCCTTTGCAGGCGCCTTTGCCGTCCCTTCGGCCTTCTTGTTCATCTTGAAGGAGCCGGAAGCGCCGGTGCCCTTGGTTTGAACGAGAGTTCCCTTGTTCACCAGGCCGACCACGGCGAGCTTGATGCGGGACCTGTTTTTCTCCACATCGTAGCCGGAGCCTGCAAGGGACTTCTTGAGGGAGGCCAGAGAGACGCCATTGCGCTCCTTGGACGCGGCCACGGCCTTGACGATGAGCTCGCTGACGCTGGGTCCGACCCGCGGCTTAGCGGGCTTGGACGTCGTCTTTTTCTTGGCAGCTGCAGGAGCTACTTCTGCCATGTTTACTATCGAGGGTTTGAATGAAGAGATGCACTATCGCTTTCCCCGAGCAAGAGGCCGGGCACTTAAACGCACCATGAGAACCGTGGAGAGTCAATCAGACAGTTCGCTCCACCGCGCGACAGTGTCTCTTTGTGTTTTCTGCGCTCACTTCAAGTGGTTAAAAATCACAATGGAAACACCTTGAACAACCGAATGTTACTGTAATCGATAGCATACTTTTGTATCTCCACGTTGAAGCTATTTAATAGTCACGTACACCCTGCAGTTCGTTTACAGAGCTTCCAAATGTCGCCCCAACGCTGGCGTGTGCAGCGCTTCTCGGCGCATTTCCTCGCTCATTTCGAAAATAAAACGATTTAAAATAGCTCACGATTAGATGGAACGTGTTTTAAATATGATGTAGCATGTTCATCCAAACACCCAAAGTTTAAACAAGCGAGTATTGATGATCATTTTGGAACAAAACAAGGTTTTCTGAGAGAAGCAAACACAAATGATGACTCAGACCTTTGACTTGATTCTGTTGGCATTTGAAAACACCCCCACGTATTTAAACTGAAATTATACTATTTTAAATTCTTCAAATACATTTGTCTGCCTTACTATTAAGAATTTACCCAATAAATGACAATTAAGTTAAGCATATAAAAGTGTAGAAAAGGGAAGTGTAGATCAGGAACAAATATGTATTGTAGATATCTGATGTTTTAAATTTTCAAATAAAGCTTCCCGCATAGTTTCCCCACTTTAATTTTTAAGATCATCAAACAACTGTGAAGATCCGATACAAAATAAACAAAGTAAACACAAAATGCGCCCGTATTATACACTCATCAGCGTTTGCGGCCCGCAAAATAAAATATGCATCAACTTTCATGAATATTGCTCAAATATGGCCCTGATTTCAAATGATCATATTTAATGATTAATAAATTTGTTTTTTTGGGGGGGGGGGGGTTGAGCTAGAGCAGTAACATAATTCCTCTATTTCTATCCAGAGTAAGTTTACGATAAACATCCAACCGTCCATTACTGCAAGATGTAAAATCCGGTTGGTTGTTTAAGGCGGCAAAGCGGCAAATTTCACCAACTGTCCTCTTTCAGACCCTACTTGGACCCTCAACGGGAGGTTCTTTGTTTCCATTTCTATAAACCAAGAGGTTTCCGGCCAATCAGAGAGCGGCGCTGGCACATTGCTCTTTGCACGAGTCCTCTATAAGAACAACAGCTTCGCCGTCCACTAGCTATTCTGCAGTTGAACCCTGAGTTTCGTGAGGATGCCTGAGCCAGCAAAAACCGCTCCTAAAAAGGGGTCCAAGAAGGCTGTTGCCAAGACCGTCAATAAAACCGGAAAGAAAAAGAGAAGGACTAGGAAGGAGAGCTATGCCATCTACGTGTACAAGGTGCTCAAACAAGTGCACCCCGACACCGGCATTTCATCCAAGGCTATGAGCATCATGAACTCGTTCGTCAACGACATCTTCGAGCGCATCGCCTCCGAGGCTTCTCGCCTGGCTCACTACAACAAGCGCTCTACCATCACGTCCAGGGAGATCCAGACCGCCGTGCGTCTCCTCTTGCCCGGTGAGCTGGCTAAGCACGCCGTGTCTGAGGGCACCAAGGCCGTCACTAAGTACACCAGCTCCAAGTAAATCTTCCCAGCGCCAATTTAACCCAACGGCTCTTTTAAGAGCCACTCACTTACTCTTGAGGGTATTTCTATCTTTCTTTTTTGAAAACTTAGTAGTATTACATCCATTTTAATATTCATTATGAGATACTGCAATTTATTAGTGCGTCTACGACGACGTCACAACGCATTTGCGTCAAGGCTGACGCATACGGTTTTAATTAAGCATTTTTCAAATGTCTATCTTCGCCTGTTATTTTTTTATTATCATTATGTTGTATTTGTATATTTTGATTCACTAAACATGAAAATTAATATAAAGAAAACTGCATTTGTGTCACATTGGCACAGTAGCTCCTACGTCGCATGTTTTCCCTCCCATTGGGTGTTCTGTATATTGCAATGTTTAAATAAAGGTTTAAAAAACATGGAGGAAACCTCCATGACGACGCTGGCGCGACATAAACGGAAATTACGTCAAAGCTGGCGCGACTTCTGTTGCTGCAGCAAAAGTGCGTTAGCTCTGACTTTTTCCCAAATTATAGTCGTTTCGAAGCGACCCTCTAACCCTGTATACTGTACACTCGTCACTACTTAACTGGACAAAAACTTATTTCTTCAAGTCTTTGCGTTCGGGTACATGGTCTCGGTGCACGGTGAAGTTTTGCCGCCTGTCCTCGTTTTTGTTAGCTTAGCCTAGTGTAGCATAGCTCAACTTGGAAGCCGCAAACGGAGCGTGATCATCGCAAATCCGAGATCAAGTGTGAGCGCCACGTGTTTCCATTGTCCCGTGAAAATGTGTGCAAGAAGGACAGCAGAGTACGAGGAGGAACTTTGTGAAACAAAAGAGAATAAACGACATCGTCAACGACAGGACGTCGTTTTCAAGAAGACTCGATTTGGATTTCAAAAAGCAGGTTTGTTCACGTCTTGTGCTCACTTCTTCAGAAAATATGCGGTTAGGGTTCCCAGCTAGGGTTTTAAAAGGCAGTTAGGGTTCTGAGGTGAGGTTTTAAAGCGCAGTGTGGGTTCCCAGGTACGCCGAAGGTGTCAGCGAGTTAAGAGTGTTTTGCTCTCCACCAGAAAAGTTTATTTGTCTGGAAAAAAAGGAAAACATGGTTGACATATATAGGCGTTTTATTACCTTTGCGTAATTGTTTGAAATTCACTGCACTGCCGTGCTGTAAATGACACGATCTGGCTGCAATGGATGCCGAGTGGGCAACATTTTACACATATAGTGATGCTATACAATGTTAGTCGTACAACTACCTTAAATATCAACACAATAATGCACAACATCATTGTCGTGAAATCAAAATTGACACTATCACACCATGTTTGTTTTTATTCTGATGTTTTGCAGATGTCAGTGTAGATGTTCGTCCGAAGCGACAGTCATCCCGCATTAAGAAGCTAGTGCAGAACAAAGAGCCCATGCACGTGAAAGAAGACAAGTGGGTGCTCCCTCAAGTGAGAAAGGAGGAGCAGCCAGAGGCCTCCTTCATTAAAGTGAATGAGACTGACTGCCCCCACATCAAACAGGAAGTGGAAAAGCCTCTGAATATTCAAGAGGCACCTGAGGAGGTGGCAAAGCAAACGGAGCCCCTCTTCATTAAAGAGCAAGAGGAAGCGAAGCCCTTCCAAGTAATGGAAGAGGAGGAAGTGTCTCCACACATTAAAGAGGAAGAGGTGGACGAGGCAATCACACTGACTGGTCTTCCTTTAAAGAGTGAAGATGAAGGTGGAAGTGTGGAGAACAGCGGACTGGAATCTCCAAGCAACAGCTCAAGTCAGCACATGATGACAGAAGGTGATGGAAACCTCAGTAGAGGATTACAAGCAGACATTCTCTTAGCTCCGCTATCAGATAATGACGACGTAGCGTCACACTCTCCTCACACTGATGATGAAGATCAGTCTGAACGTGATAAGACAGGTCATGTTGACGACAAACATTGGAAATGTTCTCAATGTGGGAAAATGTTTGCTTATAAGTGGGATTTGAAGAGGCACATGCGAACACACACTGGGGAGAAACCTTTTGTCTGCTCAGTTTGTGGTAAAAGATTCTCTCAAACAACCCATTTGGCAACACACTCAAGAACACACACTGGAGAGAAGCCTTTTGCCTGTGTGGTTTGCGGTAAAACATTCTCTCAAACGACACATTTGACAACACATTTGAAAACGCACACTGGCGAAAAAGGTTTTTCATGCTCAGTTTGTGGTCAAAGATTTACCCGAAGAGCTAATTTGACAACGCATACACGAATCCATAACCTCTTAGCTCCATTATCAGATAGCGATGACAGAATGTCGCACTTTCATAACACTGAAGATGATGATGAACAGTCTGAATGTGAAAAGACATCTCTCTCGGAACACAAACCGTGGGAATGTTCTCTGTGTGGGAAAACGTTTGCTTCTAAAAGCGGTTTAACAAAACACACACGAACACACACCGGGGAAAAACCATTCGTCTGCTCAGTTTGTGGTAAAAGATTTTCTCAAGCAACTCATTTGGCCACACACAGTAGAACGCACACTGGTGAGAAACCTTTTGCATGCTCAATTTGTGGTAAAAGATACTTTCAAGGAAGCCATTTGACAACTCACACAAGAACACACACTGGAGAGAAGCCTTTTGTTTGCTCAGTGTGCGGTCTAAGATTCTCTGAGAAGGGAAACCTGAGATTGCACGCAATAACGCACACTGGTGAAAAATCTTTTGCCTGCTCAGTTTGTGGTCAAACATTTTCGCGAAAAGAGAGTTTAAAAACGCACACTAGAACCCACACTGGTGAGAAACCATTCAGCTGCTCAGATTGCGGTAAAACATTCTCCCGAAAGGGGATTTTAAGATTGCACATGAGAACGCACACTGGTGAGAAGCCTTTTGCCTGCTCAGTTTGTGGACAAAGATTCACGCAGAAGGGTTATTTAAAAATACATAAAAGAATACACACAGGTGAGAGACCCTTTGACTGCACTGCTTGCGGTCAAAGATTTTCTCAGAAGGGCCAAGTTAAGAGACACAAGTGTGTTGGTGAGAATAGCACTGATCAATGATGCTCTAAATGAAATGTTGAGTCTTGAAAGTAGTTGCGGTGACACTGATTTGGAACTAGTTTCCTGTATTCTGTGTGCCTACTTTAAGGAGAATTACTGATGAGATGTCAAAACTTTATATAATAAACAGCTGGAGCTGTAACAAAGCACTTTTCATATGATGTAATATAAATTAGTTGGGGTGATGCTATTTAAAGACGAACAGAAGTATCTTAAAATTAAATCTAACGTGCACTGGGAGCCAGTGATGATCAATTTATGTAGTATTCTGGGGGAAAAAACACATTTAATCAATAACATGACTTGCTTGAAAATTTAAGCTTGTAAAAAAAAAAACTTAAATATTTGGAGAAGGTTAGGTAAGATGAATATTTGATATACAGTATGAAACGCACAAAATATCCCAACATGCACGATGATTGACTACCAAATATACGGAGTGCATGATAGATGTTTCCTTTTTTTTTGTGAGTAGAAAACAAATAATGTGAATAATGGGAACATATCACGCGTGTGGAAATGTATGTTCATGAGATTTTCAAAAATAAAGCTCTCTTTTGAAAAAGTCAAGTTTATATGTGTGATATGAATACACGAGTTAAAATAGCACCGAGACAGTTCGAGTCTACATAATCAGAATATTCACATCAATAAAGACACAAGTATTCTTGGAACTTTTCAAAATAATTATGAGCAAGGAACATTAATCATTTGGAGCAAAAAAAAAAAAACAATAGACAACCATTTTTGACATTTTTTTTTGCACATTTTCTGATATTACAGACCAAAACCAGTTACTGAATCATAGTTTTTTGTACATTTTCTGCTCTGTCAATTTGAAATAATGTCCCATTTTTAATAGTGATGCAAATTTAAACATCTCATTGATTTATTGACTAAATGAAGTCTTTAAGTCATAAGGCGAGCACCAGCACACTTTCACTTAATTCTTCTGGCATCTTCTCACTCTCTTGAATTCGATTGAACGACTTGGTCTGAAACTCAAGAGCTACACTTCAAATATGATTCTATAACTTGACAAGTATCTCATCGGGAACAACAGTTTTTTCATTTTTCATCTTGTTGAGTGCCATTCAAGCTTTACTCATCATTGATACTTCCTGGTCCTCCACAGTCGCCTCTTTTACAGAAATCTTTTTCCTTTAATGCTTTCCTGCATGGCAAGGTTCCCTCACCAAGTCTCCTTTTCCTTTTCTCTAATAGACGACACACCGTACCACAACCACCGAGTCACTAATCTTCTGGCTTTTGCCTCCTGTAGGCCTGCATTCTGGTTCACACAATGAATACCCTTAAATATAATCAATAATAGAGAACATCAAAGTTACAATGAAACTTTACATGACCAAACCATGTATTTTCTATTTTTGTGTCTTGTAGAAATTTGCGAAAATCTTTGTCCGGGGCAGAATGAGTCAACATCCCCCCACATTAAGGAACAAGAAGACGAGCTGGAGCTGCATCGCTTCAAAGCGCCGGAGCAACCAGAGCCCCCTTATGATCAGGAGAAAGCAGAGACAGAATACTATCACACTAAAGAGGAAGGGGAAAATTCCATGCACATTAAAGAAGAGGAAGACCAAAAGCATCCTCAAAGTATGAAGGGAGAGCAAGCAGGGCCTATAAAAAAACAAGAGGAGGAGGAAGAGCCTCCACACATTAAAGAGGAAGACGCGGAACAGGATATCACCAAGATGCCATTGAATGGTTGCTCTTCAAAGAGTGAAGATGAAGATAAAGGTCAATGTGAAGAGAACAAAGGGGAGGAGCCTCCAAGCAGCAGCTCAAGTCAGGACATGATTACGGAAGGGGATGAAGAACCAATAGCAGACAAACTATTAGCACCACTATCGGATAGTGATGACACAATGTTACACTCCCCTAACACTGATGATGAACAGGCTGAAGGTGATATGGCAGGTCACACTGACAACAAACGCTCGAAATGTTCTCATTGCGGGAAAATTTTAGCTTATAAATGGGATTTGAAACGACATATGAGAATACATACTGGAGAGAAACCTTTTGCCTGTTCAGTTTGCGGTAGAAGATTCACTCAAGCACAACACGTGGCAGCACACACAAGAACACATACTGGAGAGAAACCTTATGCCTGCTCAGTTTGTGGAAAAAGGTTCACTCAAACGCAGCATTTGTCGGCACACACAAGAACACACACTGGAGAGAAACCTTTTGTTTGCTCAGTGTGTGGTAAAAGATGCTCGGAAAAGGGAAACCTTACAATACACCTAAGAATACACGCTAAAAAGAAATCTTTTGCCTGCACTTTTTGTGGTGAACTATTCTCTAAAAAGCTACATTTAAGAATGCACACAAGAACACACACTGGAGAGAAACCTTTTTCCTGCAAGGTTTGTAGTAAAAGGTTTGCTGAAAAGCACAATTTAAAAATACACTCAAGAATACACACTGGTGAAAAACCTTTTGCCTGCCCAGTTTGCAGTGAAAGATTCGCTTACAAGGTAACCTTAACAAAACATGTAACAACACACACTGGAGCTAAGCCATATCCATGCTTAGTTTGTGGCGAAAAATTCTCTCAGCAGGGACTTTTAAGAATCCACACAAGAACACACCCCGGTGAAACAATTTTTGTCTGTTCAGTTTGTGGTCAAAGATTCTCTTGTAAGGAAAGCTTATTACGTCATACAAAAACACACAATGTAGAAAAAACCCTTGAGTGCTCAGTTTGGGATCAACAATTCTCTGATAGATTAAGCTTAACAAAACATACAAGAACACACACTGGTGAGAAACCCTTTGCCTGCTCAGTTTGTGGTCAAAGTTTTACATTTAAAGTGAGCTTAAAAAGACACATAAAAACACACAAGGGTGCAACTTTGGTGTGAAAGGTGGGGCGACAAATATTTTTCATGTTCCACCCCCTATGATTTGCTTTTGTTACATGTATTGTCAACAGTGAACGCGTTTGAGATCAGATCTATGGAAAATTGTAGCACACAAATAAGTGTACAACAAATTTTCACATTATGTTAAGAAGGATTTTTTTTATTAAAAGTGAAGAAAACATTACATGGAATCGATTTGCGTTAGTGTGCCATAGAGAGTGATTCTGTCGGAAAGATCTGGCACCAAGGCCTTCACTTTGACACGTGCTGGAATGGTATGTGAAAAAAAAACTGAATTAAATGCTCCACTTGTGCCTAATGTTGCAGTGGCTTAGATTTTTATTTCTTTATTTTTTAAAACCAGTGTAACAAATGGCCTCAGTCCCAAGACCCTCAGAGCCTCGATTTCACATCGTGTTTGGTGGTGGGCCTTTTCCATGGAGTCGCTGATTTTGTCTCGTGTTGTTTTTTTCTCCGCCTGTCGGTTTAAAATCTGGAGATGTTAATATTTGCGGGCTTGTGAATCCCTTTGATTGAGACTCTTCTGAAATTAAAGCGGCACTGGATACGCACAACGTATCGGTAGCTGCCTACTTATTTTGTCCTAGTGTTTTTGCCGTAGGTCGCGATGTGCCGTGACCGAAATGTTGCGCATGCGCATCGCCGATTGTCCCTTGACTAGCACACGTTTATTTTGGGTAGCCGCAGCACGTCACTAAAACTTATTGATATACGACCGAGCGTCCAGAATCGTCGACATAGTCCGCCATCACAACTTTTGGACCAATACATCATCCGATAAATCTTTATGTTCGCTCAAATTCGACTTTTGAAGCTTCTCGGCCTAGTTTAGCTTAGCGTGCTAGCAGCTAACAAAGGGACGCGTTTGTAAGTAACGTCTCTAAACTGATATCAAGTGTGAGCGGAAAGTGTTGCGAACGTGAGAAAATGTGTGCAAAAAGGACAGAGTTCGAGGAGGAACTTTGTGGATCAAAAGAGGACAACGAGCGACAACGCCGTCAACTTCTGGATGATGTTTTCAAAAAGCCTCCGGCAGGTTTGTTCACGGCTCACTCGATTACTCCGGAAATATTCAAAACCTTAACTAGACTCGGTGTTTATTTTCTGGGACTGTGTGACGTGAAGAGTGACATTCAGTAATGTTTGGATCCTACGGATTGGTCTAATGAACATATAAACATATCACGAAGATCATATTTTGTATGTTCCAATCAAGTAGGAATAAGTAGAAAAACATCTCGTCCTAGCCTGTTTTATTAGCGTTTTAACAAACATTTCTTTCAACCATTCCGAAGCTGAAACCTTTCGATATTTCAAGGCTGAAAATTTTAATTGAAAAAATTATGGCGCCTAAACTTTTAACACTCTTAGTAGGTCATTCATATAGTCTGAGTCTCATATAATAACAAATGTAAAGCAGTTTACAAATTTAAAGATTCGGCCACATGGAGGAATATATATATTCCCAAGTGGGCCGGATCAGTAAAATCATGATCTATAATTTAAAACAATTGGCATCAATACTACACAGATTTTTGCCATTTGTGTGCTGTCCTGGTCTATTCCCTGCAAATAGCGTTGGTCAATTGTAAATATCTAATAATTAGGGCTGTCAAACAATTACAAATTTTATAGAGTTAATCACAGTTTAAAATTAATTAATTGTGATTAATTGGAATTTGGATGGATGGATCAAAACCTTAAAAAATCGCATTGTCTGAGACACCGTCCCCTTTGTGATCACTGCACGTCTCCAGTTGGAATTATTATCATGTAAACAGAACCACAAGGGTGGTTACAAATCAAGAAACAAGGTGTTTGCCCAAGTGCCTTTGTTCTCTTTCTTGTAGAAGTCAGTGAAGATGTTCATCCGTCTTCGTCAGACCTTCAACCTGAGTCACCTCACATTACAGAGCAAGTGAATGATAAAGAGCCCTCCCAAATCAAAGAGGAAGAGTTCCTGTCCATTAAAGAGGAAGAGCAAGAGGATATTATCAAGGTCCTATTGACTGATGTCCCTTTGACGAGTGGAGATGATGATGATGATGATGATGATGAAGGTGAGGAAAGCAGAGGGACGGAGCCTCGAAGCAGCTGCAACAGCAGCAGCTCAAGTCAATACATTACAATAAAAACTGAAGGGGACCACTGTGGAGGATCACAAGTAGGCGGACTCATAGCTCCACTATCAGATAGTGACGACACAACATCACAATCTCATGATGAAGATGACGAGGAGGAGGAGGCGGAGAATGATGACACTAATAATGAGGATAGTGAAGAATCTGAAGGTGATATGAAATGTCACAATGTCAAGAAACGCTGGAAATGTTCACAGTGTGGGAAAAACTTTGGTTTTAAGAGTCGTTTAAAAAGTCATATGATAAGCCACACCGGGGTGAAACCTTTTCCCTGCTCGGTTTGTGGTCAGAGATTCTCTGAAAAGGGAAACCTAAGGAGACACATAAGAACACATACTGGGGAAAAACCTTTTGTCTGCTCAGTTTGTGGTCAAAGATTCACACAGAAGGGCCCCTTAATATATCACACTAGAATGCACACTGGGGAGAAACCTTTTTCCTGCTCAATATGTGGCCAAAGATTCTCTCATAAGGGATATTTAAAAAGTCACATGAGAACCCACACTGGAGAGAAACCCTTTGTCTGCTCTGTGTGTGGTCTAAGCTTCTCAGAAAATGGTACTTTGACAAAACATACAAAAACACACACTGGAGAGAAACCATTTGCCTGCTCTGTTTGCAGTCAAAGATTCTCTCATAAGGGAAACCTAATAAGTCACACTGCAACACACACTGGAGAGAAACCATTTGTCTGCTCAATATGTGGTCAAAGATTCTCGCGTAGGCATGCTTTGACAACACACACAAGAGCGCACACTGGAGAGAAACCTTTTGCCTGCTCAGTTTGTGGTCAAAGGTTCTCTCGAAGACATGTTTTGACATCACATGTAAGAACACATACTGGAGAGAAACCTTACGATTGCTCAGTTTGTGGTCAAAAATTCTCTAAAAAGGCATCCTTAAGAAGTCACTCCAGAACACACACTGGTGAGAAGCCGTTTCCCTGCTCAGTTTGTGGCCTACGATTCTCTCAGAAGGGAACCTTAACAAGTCACTCAAGAACGCACACTGGTGAGAAACCTTTTCCCTGCTCAGTTTGCGGTCAAAGGTTCTCGCAGAAGGGAACCTTAACAACTCACACACGAATCCACACAGGTGAGAAACCTTTTGCCTGTTTAGATTGTGGTGAAAGATTCTATCAAAAGGGCAAAATTAAAAGACACAAGTGTGTTGGTAACAGTAGAAGTGATCATTGATACTTAAAATGTGGTTTAATTGTTTACTCATGTGTTGTTCTGATTGTCTTGGAAGATGCTTCGGAGGCTTCATAGTTAGTTCTAACCTCTTGGTAGAGCTCTTCTATCTGGCTGTGGCGCGTTTGGACTGTTTTCTCAGGCCTGCAGCAGATTGTCTGAACCCGATTTGGACTGGACCATAGGAAAAAGTGTGAACTGTTTAACTTATGGACACTGGATGATGTGAACTGACTTCTGACCTCAATTGACTTCTGAGGCTCCCCAAACAATATTTTGTACTGTATTGCTTATTTTGGCCCAAAAAAAATACAGTGTCAATTACAGACACTTTTCATGAGGAGAATGTAAGTAAGAATAAAGACAAATATACATATTGAAATGTGGAAATTGTTTCCAATTTCTTGAATGTAGTCAACTCAGTTCAGCCCACTAGTTTATTGAAACCCATACTTAAGAAATAATTACAAAGTCCAGCAAGAGATCACAAATCAGGGCCAGTAAAAAAGTGAAAGACAATACTTGTGACTTTCTGCAATAAACAGAGCCAAACTTCGACTATGTTTAAATTTTCTTGGATCACTTGGTCTCAGGTAAAATATTCGCTGCTGAAATACGATCGCTCTTGGTTCGATTTAGGCACCCCTGCTAAAAAAAAATGGCTGTTTACTATGCATGGTTTGGGAATGCTGGAGAAAGTCTGAACACCCACTTTTCAAATTGAAAGCACAAAAACGTGAAGGAGATTTGGAAGAGGCACTCCCGAAAAACGATTGACCGATCAGACCACTCTCCCTGCACCGATTGGTTGTTTAAGTCGGGGAAGAGGGCTGCCAATCAGAGAGCCAGGACACAAAACATGCACACACCAAAAATCGTGGACATTCGTGGATATTTAATATCAACATAATGTGAATAAGGTTTCTCGATTCAAATAGTTTCAGTGATTAAAAAAAGATATATATTTCGGTCGGCCAGATCAAATGTTGTGTCAATCATTAGTTTCACTGTCCGGTAGCTTGCCTGTGGTGCCTATCTGTGCACGTTAGACCAGTCCAATATATATTTAAATATTTGAATAGCGTGACAAAATCTCCAAAAGGGAGTTTATAAGAAGGACCCTGTCTGGCTCTCCCTCTCAATTTCGTCCAGAGGGCCAGATGACCAATCCAGGTGGTATTCCTGGAAATAGATTAAAAAAAAAACATTTTCATTTAAAGAATCTTCAGTCTAGAGCAAAGTTCCACACTTAAACAAGGGGTCGTGTTTTGTGAACCCTCTTGTTGTTCTTCAAACCATATTTACACGATGTATTAATTTGAATCAGTTTTTGGCATTTTTGTATGAAATAGCTGAGAATGGAGGTGTGTAAAAGACAGCAAATACAGTCCAAAGGATTGTGTATGTCATGACAGATAGACTGATAGACATAGGTTGATAATTCATCAAAAAGCAACATCCTGTTCTGCAACAGTGACGGCACAATTACGTATTACTGGATGTCCTGTACACATACCTACTTGTACGTGTGGACTTAATGTTATTTTTTTAGTATTATTTTTTTATTCTAACAGTTATTTATATTAACAGTCTGTTTTTAATCGTAAATACTCTATTTGCCCGTTAATGATGTGAGCAATGTGATCAGATACCAAGCGTCAAGTCACCTGTCTCAGTCATCATGTGTGTTTGCTGCCTTCGGAGAACTTCGCCTTGTTCCAAAATGATCATCACTATTCGTTTGTTTTGACTTTTGGTGCTTTGATAAACATGTTATTAAGTAATTGTTGCAATTTTAACTATTATCTGACTCCATTAACCAACATTCATCCAACAATTATGCGCGCTCGTTTTTGAGAGAGAAATGACCAGGAAGCCGGCGATTTCACACGGGAGCGGATTTTGTAAACGAAATGAGGGTGTCTGCGACTATTAAATAGCTTCAACGTGGAGATACAAAAGTATGCTATCCATTACAGTAACATTCGGTTATTCAAGGTGTTTCCATTGTGATTTCTAACCACTTGAAGTGAGCGCAGAAAACACAAAGAGACACTGTCGCGCGGTGGAGCGAACTGTCTGATTGACTCTCCACGGTTCTCATGGTGCGTTTAAGTGCCCGGCCTCTTGCTCGGAGAAAGCGATAGTGCATCCGTTTATTAATGCCCTCAATAGTAAACATGGCAGAAGTAGCCCCAGCCGCTGCCAAGAAAAAGACAACGTCCAATCCCGCTAAGCCGCGGGTCGGATCCAGCGTTAGCGAGCTCATCGTCAAGGCCGTGGCCGCGTCCAAGGAGCGCAATGGCGTCTCTTTGGCTTCCCTCAAGAAGTCCCTTGCAGGCTCCGGCTACGATGTGGAGAAGAACAGGTCCCGCATTAAGCTCGCCATGGTCGGCCTGGTGAACAAGGGAACTCTCGTTCAAACCAAGGGCACCGGCGCTTCCGGCTCCTTCAAGATGAACAAGAAGGCCGAAGGGAAGGCGAAGGCGCCGGTGCCCGCTAAGGCTGCCAAGAAGACCCCCACTGAAGCCAAGAAGCCCGCCGCCAAGAAGGCGACGCCGAGCAAGAAGCCCAAAACAGCCGCAGCCAAGAAGGCGGCTGCCAAGAAAACCACCAAGAAAGCCGCCAAGGCCTCAACGCCCAAGAAAGCAGCCAAGAAGCCCACCAAGAGCCCAAGAAGGCGTCGGCAAAAAAGCACCTGCGGCCAAGAAGTCCGCCGCAGCCAAGAGGGTGGCAAAGCCCAAAGGTGTCAAGAAGGCAGCACCCTAAAAGAAGTAAAGTGTTTCAGCACAACTTCACACAAAAAGGCTAAGAATAATAAAACGACAAACACAAAACTGTAAATGTCAGAACAAATACGTGAAAGGGATCGATTATATTTTCATTTCAAACTGACTCTTCTGAGTTTAGGAACTATATAAAAATGTTTTACTTGTCTTGGGTTGGACGAGAAGTAGTGAAGATAGACTGGAGGTACTGATACGCACAACGTATCGGAGTATGCGTACATATTTTGTCCTCGTGCGTTTGCCGTAAGTCCCGATGTGCCGTGACCGAAATGTTGCGCATGCGCACCGCCGATAGTTCCTCGACTAGCACACGTTTATTTTGGGTAGCCGCAGCACGTCACTAAAACTTATTGATATACGACCGAACGTCCAGAATCGTCGACATAGTCCGCCATCACAACTTCACTGGACCAATACATCACCCGATAAAACTTTGTGTTCGCTCAAATTCGACTTTTGTAGATTCCGGGCCTAGTTTAGCTTAGCGTGCTAGCAGCTAACAAAGTGACGCGTTTGTAAGTAACGTCGCTAAACTGATATCAAGTGTGAGCGGAAAGTGTTGCGAACGTGAGAAAATGTGTGCAAAAAGGACAGAGTTCGAGGAGGAACTTTGTGGATCAAAAGAGGAGAACGAGCGACAACGCCGTCAACTTCTGGATGATGTTTTCAAGAAGCCTCCGGCAGGTTTGTTCACGGCTCACTCGATTACTCCGGAAACATTCAAAACCTTAACTATACTCGGTGTTTATTTTCTGGGACTGTGTGACGTGAAGAGTGACATTCAGTAATGTTTGGATCCTACGGATTGGTCTAATGAACATATAAACATATCACGAAGATCATATTTTGTATGTTCCAATGAAGTAGGAAAATGTAGAAAAGTCCTAGCCTTTTTTATTAGCGTTTTTAACAAACATTTACAGAATGGCTTTATCGCTAACCATTCCTAAGATGTAACCTTTCCAAAATATCAAGACTGAATATTTTAATTGAAAAAATAATGGCGCCCAAACTTTTAACCCTCTAGTAGGTCATTCATATAGTCTGAGTCTCATGTAATAACAAATGTAAAGAAGTATACAAATGTAAAGATTCGGCCACATGGAGGAATATATATATTCCCAAGTGGGCCGGATCAGTAAAATCATGATCTATAATTTAAAACAATTGGCATCAATATTTCACAGATTTTTGCTATTTGTGAGCTGTCCTGGTCTATTCCCTGCAAATAGCGTTGGTCAATTGTAAATATCTAATAATTAGGGCTGTCAAACAATTAAAAATTTTATAGAGTTAATCACAGTTTAAAATTAATTAATTGTGATTAATTGGAATTTGGATGGTTGGATCAGAGCCTTAAAAAATCGCATTGTCTGAGACACCGTCCCCTTTGTGATCACTGCACGTCTCCAGTTGGAATTATTATCATGTAAACAGAAGCTCCGGGGACAAGGGTGGTTACAAATCAAGAAACAAGGTGTTTGTCCAAGTGCCTTTGTTCTCTTTCTTGTAGAAGTCAGTGAAGATGTTCATCCGTCTTCGTCAGACCTTCAACCTGAGTCACCTCACATTACAGAGCAAGTGAATGATAAAGAGCCCTCCCAAATCAAAGAGGAAGAGTTCCTGTCCATTAAAGAGGAAGAGCAAGAGGATATTATCAAGGTCCTATTGACTGATGTCCCTTTGACGAGTGGAGATGATGATGATGATGATGATGATGAAGGTGAGGAAAGCAGAGGGACGGAGCCTCGAAGCAGCTGCAACAGCAGCAGCTCAAGTCAATACATTACAATAAAAACTGAAGGGGACCACTGTGGAGGATCACAAGTAGGCGGACTCATAGCTCCACTATCAGATAGTGACGACACAACATCACAATCTCACGATGAAGATGACGAGGAGGAGGAGGCGGAGAATGATGACACTAATAATGATGAGGATAGTGAAGAATCTGAAGGTGATATGAAATGTCACAATGTCAAGAAACGCTGGAAATGTTCACAGTGTGGGAAAAACTTTGGTTTTAAGAGTCGTTTAAAAAGTCATATGATAAGCCACACCGAGGTGAAACCTTTTCCCTGCTCGGTTTGTGGTCAAAGATTCTCTGAAAAGGGAAACCTAAAGAGACACATAAGAACACATACTGGGGAAAAACCTTTTGCCTGCTCAGTTTGTAGTCAAAGATTCGCTCAGAAGGAAACCTTAACAAGTCACTCAAGAACGCACACTGGTGAGAAACCTTTTTCCTGCTCAATATGTGGCCAAAGATTCTCTCACAGGGGATACTTAAAAACACACAAGAGAACCCACACTGGAGAGAAACCTTTTGTCTGCTCTGTGTGCGGGCTAAGCTTCTCAGCAAATGGTGCTTTAAAAAACCATACAAAAACACACACGGGAGAGAAACCATTTGCCTGCTCAGTTTGTGGTCAAAGATTCTCCCGTAAGGGAAACCTAACAAGTCACACAGCTACACACACTGGAGAGAAACCATTTGTCTGCTCAATATGTAGTCAAAGATTTTCTCGCAGGCATGATTTGACAACACACACAAGAGCACACACTGGAGAGAAACCTTTTGCCTGCTCGGTTTGTGGTCAAAGGTTCTCTCGTAGACATGTTTTGACATCACATGTAAGAACACACACTCGAGAGAAACCTTACGATTGCTCATTTTGTGGTAAAAAATTCTTTAAAAAGGCATCCTTAAGAAGTCACTCAAGAACACACACTGTTGAGAAACCGTTTGCCTGCTCAGTGTGTGGCCTACGATTCTCTCAGAAGGGAACCTTGACAAGTCACTCAAGAACGCACACTGGTGAGAAACCTTTTCCCTGCTCAGTTTGTGGTAAAAGGTTCTCGCACAAGGGAACCTTAACAACTCACACACGAATCCACACAGGTGAGAAACCTTTTGCCTGTTTAGATTGTGGTAAAAGATTCTATCAAAAGTGCAAAATTGAAAGACACAAGTGTGTTGGTAACAGTAGAAGTGATCAATAATACTTAAAATGTGATTTAATTGTTTACTCATGTGTTGTTCTGATTGTCTTGGAAGATGCTTCATAGGCTTCATTGTTAGTTCCAACCTCTTGGTAGAGCTCTTCTATCTTTCTGTGGCGCGTTTGGACTGTTTTCTCAGGCCTGCAGCAGATTGCCTGAACCCTATTTGGATTGGACCATAAGAAAAAGTAAAAAAAAAAAATGGACTGTTTAAATTTATGGACACTGTATGATGTGAACTGACTTCTGACGTGTATTGACTTCTGAGGCTCCCCAAACAATATTTTGTACTGTATTGCTTATTTTGGTCCCAAAAAATACAGTGTCAATTACAGACTCTTCATTTTGCTCGGAGAATGTAAGTAAGAATAAAGACAAGCTCTCCCTCTCATTTTCGTCATGAGGGCCAGATGACTAATCTAGGGGGTATCGTTGGAAATGAGCATATAAGAAAAATCATTTTCATTTCTAAATAGAAAGCTCTTTAAGGATAAAAGTGCTTGGCTCTTAAAAGAGCCATTTTGGGTGTTTCGTCGGCAATTTTTACTTGGACTTGGCGGCTTTTTCGGTCTTTTTGGGGAGAAGAACAGCCTGAATGTTTGGCAACACACCGCCCTGAGCGATGGTCACTCCGCCCAGAAGTTTGTTGAGCTCCTCATCGTTGCGGACGGCCAACTGCAGATGACGTGGGATGATTCTGGTCTTCTTATTGTCGCGGGCAGCGTTGCCGGCCAACTCTAGAATCTCAGCAGTCAGGTACTCGAGTACGGCCGCCAAGTAGACGGGGGCGCCTGCACCAACGCGCTGGGCGTAGTTGCCTTTGCGGAGCAGTCTGTGGACACGACCGACTGGGAATTGAAGTCCGGCACGGGAGGAACGTGTCTTGGCCTTGGCTCTGGCCTTGCCGCCGGTTTTACCTCTTCCGCTCATCTTGCTTGTTCGTTTTGTCAGTGGTGGAGACTCGACGAAATTATGCTCATCCGCGGAACAAGTCCGGCTTTAATAGCTGCGGATTGCGCGGGACGATTGACTTGGACCAACCAGAAAAGAGTCTTTCAGCGCGCGCGCGGGGGCTTTGAATTATGGCGGTCAGTTTGAACAGAAGTCCCCCAATTGGCAGCGAGCCTTTTTTGTTGGAGGGGGGGGGGTTTTCTTACGGGCGGGGTTGACCCTCCAGCACACTAACCAAGATGCGCCGGTTTGACTTTTTTAAACAACTTTATTTGCGATATCATTTTGCTCTAAAGAATAATAATTATATTCCAAGGCCGGCAAAGTTTGACAAGCAAACTCATAGTTTGATATAATAAATATTTATTAACGTCAGATGTCTCCTGTAATTCATATCATTTCCATTCCCTTGTTTATACAACAAACATTACACTTTTGTAAAATGTTTTTCCCATTGGCAAATTTCTAAGTATAGTAGTCACAAAAATCGTTAAAACTTGTTTTTTTTTAAGAAATAACTACAGGTGATAAAAGACATCATGGAACATAATGAAAAAAGAATGATTTTCGGCCGAACGTCGAGTGTACTATTAAAAGCAACACAATCGAAATGTGGAATGGTGTTCTTTTAGCCAATCAAAGACTGGCGCTAGCGCAGTGCTATTTGCATCAGAGAACTGTGGATCACTTGTCTCTGCTTGTTTTCACTCATTCAGACCTATTTGCTTATTTCAAATCAAGCTCGTTGCCCGACCCTGTGAGATATTAAAAGCAAACGAAACCATTAATTGAAATGGAACCACTTTAACAAGTAATTCAGAATAAGTATGATTGTACGTTTATTGACTTTGATAAAGGGTGTTATTATGTTCTAACGAGTTACGTTGGTTTGTTCCCTCGTTAAACTGCATTTCATAGAGCATTCTCCAGATGAGTTAATAATTGAACATTGAAATTTGTATGCTTACAAGGTATTTGCTTGCAATTCGCGTATATACGTCATATTGAAATTTGTCCAAATGGTTTGCCATACATTATGCGTTCTACTCGTACTTCCGCATACGTTTTTTACGTAACCATATGCGTGTCACTAGCATAGAACGTTGAGAAATCTAGACGCCGTAGGTCCATTTATTAGAGCAAAACATATTTGTTTAAATGTTGGGTTCCCATTTAAATTGTTTTTGTGCACTTTGAATCTTTTTGAGCTTCGTGTAGATAATTTGTTATTTTAGCTTCTTATATTTTGTCTTAGCTTGCTAGCCGCTAACAAAGGAGACGCGTTTGTTGTGTTTTGTAAACACATGGCTCAGTAAAAATCAAGGTGATCGGAAAGTACTGTTATTATCGTTTGAACAAAAATGTTTACAAGAACCAAAATAAAGAACCAGGAGGTACTTAGTGGAGGAAAAGAGGCGATCGAGCGACACGGAGCAGGTTTGTTCACTTCTTACTCTCACTTCTTTAGTCAAGACATTCCGTCTGCAACTGTTCATTTTTCAGTGGAATCCTAATTACGTCACTGGATGACATTAGGTTTACCCACATCCAATAATATCTACTATGTGGATGTGGTGGTCTTCTTCCATCATTGTGTTGGTCCCATTTCAGCAGGTTTGGTGTAAAAATGTTATGGCAAATGCTGCATTATGAGATGAAACAGCTTACTTGGAAAACGAATGCAAGATTTTTCCTTCTTTTATTTCTTCTTTGTAAAATAACTACCAACCAAGTAAACAATAAATAATTTGGTAAGCTTTCTTTGATAGTTCATGCAAGTACAGAATTGATTGTGTGTGTCACAAATATTATTTGAGATTTCTGTATGGAAGAATTAATGAACGGGCATTTCCGGTAACAACGTGACGTGCACTTTGCCCAGTCGACACCAGGGGGCAGTGTTGCATGAAATATCAACCTCCATCAATTAAATGATATTCCACAAATTCAGTCTTAATCAGAATATGGTGTTTGGACTGTAACTTGTGCTTTTAATATGAGTGTAAATATAAACAAAACATTAGATCGAAGTCACAACAGACTTGACTCCACCGGTTTGTTTTTTCATGTTCTACAGAGTTTAGTGAAACATGCCTTCATTCTGAGCCGCAGCAGGAGCCAGTCTCTGACATTAAAGAGGAGAAGGACTTGGAGCCTCTTCAAGTTAAAGCGGAGGAGCGGCAGCAACCCCTCAACATAAAACATGAAGAGCAGCAGACACCATGCATTAAAGAGGAAGAAGATTTCACAGAGTTGCCAGTGACTGGTGCCTATTTGAAGACTGAAGATGAAGGTCAATATGAAGAGAACGGATTGGCCGAGCATCCAAGCGGCAGATCAAGACAACAAGTGAAAACAGAAGATGATGAAAACCAATGTGGAGGATCGCGAGCAGACAGCCTCTTAGCTCCAATATCAGATCGCGACGACACGTCGCACTCTCCTCACACTGGTGACTATGAAGACGACGACAGTAATGATGATGAACAGTCTGAAGGTGATATGACTCGCCACACTGACAACAAACAAGGGAAATGTTCTCAGTGTGGGAAAACCTGTCCATACGAGTCTCTTTTGAAAAGGCATATGATATTCTACGCTGGACCAAAAACTTTTGCTTGCTCACACTGCAGACAAACATTCTCTCAGAAAGAATACTCAGATACACACACAAGAGAGAAACGTTTTGACTGCTCAGTTTGCGGTAAAACATTCTCCTCAAAGGCATATGTCAAATTTCACACACAAACCCACACGGGTGAGAAAACATTTGCCTGCTCAGTTTGTGGTCGAAGATTTTTTCAAAAAGTACACTTGATATCACACACAAGGATGCACACAGGAGAGAAACCTTTTGCGTGCTCCTTTTGCGAGCAAAAATTCTCTACCAAAGGAAATTTAAGAATTCACATGAGAATTCACACTGGAGAGAAACCTTTTGTGTGTTCAGTCTGCGGTCAAAAGTTCTCAGAGAGCCGCGTTTTGACAACACACATGAGAACACACACCGGAGAGAAACCTTTTGCCTGCTTGAATTGTGATAAAAGCTTCTCGACCAAGACAAACTTAAAAACGCACACAAGAACACACACCGGTGAGAAACCTTTTGCCTGCTTGGTTTGCAGTCAAAGATTCTCGGAGAAGCGAACTTTGACGACACACACAAGGACACACACTGGAGAGAAACCGTTTGCGTGCTTAGAATGTGGTAAAAGATTCTCTCAGAAAGGAAACTTAAAGCGACACACAAGAGCGCATAGTGGAGAGAAACCTGATGCCTGCTGATTGTGCGGCAAAAGATTCCCAAGAAATGTAACAAACACAACACACTTGTTTGTGATTAAAAAAAAAAAAGCTACCCGGATCAATCAAACGTTAAATGGAATTTTAGGTCATTAAAGTCAAAGATATGACTTTAAACATGCAATCTTGAATCGTGTTTACCTTCTCGTATTATATCTGCCTGCTTGTATTCTGTACCTTTTGGAAAGCCTCATTTGGGCAAGTATTGAGAGCAATATATGTGGTCTGTCCATTTTTGGTGATGTACATATCAATTAAATGATTTATTGACATATACTGGAGCAATGTTGACTTTTGGTAAAAAGTGTAAATATGTAAATGAATCCTGAATACAATTTCCAAATAGTGATGTAATTCAATTCAACATTAGATGAAATTTCTCTATTATTATGACTTGAAATTCCAACAAGTCAGCACCCACACCCCAATAAAATAAAAATCAAATTTTTTGTGTTACATTTTCCTAATGGAAGAACATAGCATTGTGTTGTATCAAACATACTGTAAAGAAGTAAATGGATGAAAGTGTATCAGAGACTGTGGCTCTCCTTGCCCAAATGCGGGGGCATTGCAATAGCTTGACACCGCCCCCCCAACCACACACACGCACACACACTTCAATTTTACAGAGACTCATCTGAAGACCAGTCTTAAGGCAAGGCAAGGCGACTTTATTTATGTAGTCCATTTCATATACAAGTTAAAACAATGTGATTTGCCTAATTAAAAGTAAAATTAAAAGCTAATGCAAACAAAATACCTAACGTCATTAAAAAAGAACACAAATACAATATAGATTCACTCAAATAAATTAAATAGAGAAAGAGAGAGCGATTCGCTCTCTTATAATCAAAGTTTGTCCAAGTGGATTTGCCGTAGATCTCGTGTAGGAACTATGTCACCCGACGTATTTTTTTTTTTTAACTTGTCTCCACGCGCATCACTAAATAATGCTTCCCCAATCAATACTGTACGTACTGAAGCCTGGACGCAGTATATTCAAATATATTTCTTTGAAAGAATGCGTTATTCTTTAAAGCGTGTCGGGTTAAACTCGTCTTGGCGCTCCTTTGAAGCTTTGGGGCCTTGGTTAGCTTAGCTTCGTGTAGCTTAGCTTTCATTAGCTTAGCTTAGCTTATCTTGCTAGCCGCTAACAAAGGCGACACGTTTGTTATCCACACGTTCACTCAGAAGAGATCAAGTGTGATCGTAAAGTGTCGCGATTGTCGTATGAAAATGTGCGCAAAAAAGACAGTAAAGTGTGAGGAGGAACTTTGTGGAACGAAAGAGGAGACCGAGCGACAACGTCAAGTGCTGGACGCGGTTGTCAGGAGGCCTCCAGTTGTGTTAGGCGCTGCAGGTGTGGTAACTTTTTGTTCTCATTTTTTTCTAGTCAATGCTTTGTCTCTAACGAAATTCCTGTGTTTATTTTGCTAACTTCCCCTCATCCGGGAACTCCATGAAGTTACGTTTAATATAATATTGTTCGAATCCAATAGTGTGCAATATGTGATGGTGTGTCCTCGTAATTTTAAGTTTTTGTATACTAACCATCTAAGAAAGCGTTTGACTCTTTGAAAATAAAAATTATCTTAAAAGTAGTACAGTGGAATTTAGTTAAAACCAAAAAATCGGAATGATGTAAAATTAAGAAGTCGGTTTGAGTCCTACTTAAGGACCAGTTGCCCACCTATGGTGGTCGTTGAAGACCAGTTCTCCAACCTTGATTGTGTTTCTCTAGCTTGATTGGAAAGGGTTATGCCTCAAAGTCATTTGACGAGTGTGTTTACCTTGATAAAACCATTTACAGCAGTTGTACACAAGTAACATTGGCCTCATTACTTATGACATAAAATTCTAAAACTTAATCATTTATTCTTAAATATATATGATGACAATTACAGATAAGGACCCATCATTTCAAATTTTGACTTTTAATTTTTAGATGTTAGTTCATTAATTTTCAGAGCAAGTTTGTTAATGTTTATTAGTTGTTGTTCTTTTAAAAAAGGTTTAGTTTAATTTTTACTTATTTTATTTATTTATTTATTGTGTTTTTTATTAGTTTTACTATTAGTTTTAGTATTATACATACTACAATACAAAAAGGAAACTGTTCGACCTTCCCTCTTCTGAACCCTGTGAGCTCCTGTATGAAATTAATCAACAAAGACGAAGGACATTTTAACTATAATTATAATTTATTTTCGTTGTTTTTATAAGTGTAAGATGTAGGTTCATTTTTTTAAAAGCATTTTTAATTTTTGTATATTTTGTTATGCAAAATGCATTTTCAATTTCACTTATATTTTGTTAGGTTCCATTGACTATGATAACCTTGCTACAGACTTGACTTTATAAATGGTGTACATTTTTTCTTCTTGTGTCCTGCAGATGTCAGTGACAAATATTTTTGTCCTGAGCAGAAGACAGAGTTTCCTGAAATTAAAGAGGAGGCATTGGAGGTCCTACCCATCAAAACGGAGGAGCAGCCGCAGCCGCCATACATTAAAGAAGAGGAAGATTTTACAGAGTTGCCAGTGACGGATGTCCATTTGAAGACTGAAGATGAAAGTCAATTTGGGGAGGAAAACGGAGGGGCGGAGCCTGCAAGCAGCAGCAGCAGCTCAAGTAAACTCATGAAAACAGAAGATGATGGCAACCTCCATGATGGATCACAAGACAAGCTATTAGCGCCGCTTTCCGATAGCGATGACATAGCGTCAGACTCTCCTGACACTGATGATGATGATGATGATGATGATGATGATGATGATTATGATGATGAACAGTCTGAAGATGAGAGGACACGTCACACTGGCAGCAAACACTGGAAATGTTCTCAGTGTACGAAGACTTTCATCTACAAGTCTCTCTGGAAAATGCATATGATTGTCCACACTGGAGAAAAACCTTTTACGTGCTCAGTTTGCGGTCGAAAATTCTCTCAAAAGGGAAGTTTGAGAAGACACACATTAACACATACAGGAAAGAAAGCTTTTGCCTGCTCAGTTTGTGGTCAACAATTCTCTCAAAAAGGAAGTTTAAGAAGACACACAATAACACACACAGGTGAGAAAGCGTTTGCCTGCTCCGTTTGCGGTCTAAGATTCTCTTATCGACACACTTTGACAAATCACACAAGAACACACACTGGTGAGAAAGAATTTGCCTGCTCAGTGTGCGACCGCAGATTCTTTCAAAAGGTACACCTAATATCACACACAAGAACACACACGGGAGAGAAACCTTTTGCGTGTGCATTCTGCGATCTACGATTCTCTGTAAAAGGAAATTTAAGAATACACACAAGAATACACACTGGAGAGAAACCTTTTGCCTGTTCAGTATGCGGACAAAGGTTCTCTGAGAGCCGTGTTTTGACAACACACATGAGAACACACACCGGAGAGAAACCTTTTGCCTGCATGGAGTGTGGCAAAAGCTTCTCCACAAAGGCAAACTTAAAAACACACACTAGAACACATACTGGTGAGAAACCTTTTGCCTGCCTAGTTTGCGGTCAAAGATTCTGTGAACGGCGTACATTGACGACACACACGAGAACGCACACCGGAGAGAGACCTTTCGCCTGCTCACTATGCGGTAAAAGATTTTCTTCGCGGAGATATTTTCAAGCACACACCAGAACACACACTGGTGAGAAACCTTTTGCTTGCTCAGTCTGCGGGCAACGATTCGCTCACCAAGGCAACTTAAACCGTCACACAAAAGCGCACAGTGGAGAGAAACCTTACACCTGCTCAGTGTGTGGCAAAGGCTTTCCAAGAAAAGAAACATTTAGGGCACACACAAAAACACACACTGCATGCTCAGTATGTGGTCAGAATTTCTCTCGAAAGGATCAGGTTAAAAGACACACATGTTCTGGTGAGAGAAACAGAGATCAGTAAAGCTATATATTGAAATTTACATCTATAATATTGAAAGTAATCTCTGTTACTTGAAATAGTTTACATTCTTGTATTCTATCTACTTTATTGTATTTTATCTTTCTGCTTGTATTATATGTATCTTTTTAAAAGCCTCCAGAGGAGAAATGTTGACAAATAGATCTCATGCTAAACCACTTAAGGCAATGTGTCAAGTTTCTCTAATGTTTTTGTGATGCCAATATCAAATAAGTAAAGGCTTGATTTAAACTGGTTGTGAAAAAAACCGACTTTTTGTGATGACATGGAAAAGTGTAACTGTTATCCTGAATAAAATACAATTGTTCAGTGATCCTGAAAAAAAAAATGCAATTTTCCACACAGTGCTAGTAACTTTATTTGGAGCGTCAGCAATCTTCTTGCGGAAATCTCAAATGTCAAAGTATTCTGACCCCATCTGATAAAATGATTGAGTACTTTTCAAGGCAGAAATGCCATTGAAATGCTCTGTTTGCTGCTCCAGCAAACCCTAACTCGACTTTTAAGTTTTGGCGTGTTTCCCTTGTGGCTCAAGAAGTACAAACAAAACAGAGTTAACATGGCCCTACTGAGACAAATTCCCCTCAAGTAATAAAAACCAACGCGTGTAGTCATTAATTCCAAAGCTCTGACCTCATCCAACCTCCACCTGAGGGGAGAGCTGTGCTTATACTTTTTCCAGTGAATAACCGTTCCGTGTTCACATGCTGGAGTTTGGGAAAGACGGACAGAAGGATCAAACGGAGAGTCTTTTCAAAATGTGCCTGGATCATACTGATGACGAGATACGATCTGAAACAGCAAGACTTAAAAAAGAACGTGAACCATCCATGTATTTAAACATTTTGGGAACCCCGTGTATGTGAAAATGGCGACCTCAAGTGGACAATAATTGTACTACAAATCATAACAACTGCACACGTTGGATGGGCTGCGATACTTAGGGTATTTTTGAAACGTAACTTACACGGAAAAAATATATTGCAATATTACATGCTGGAATTGTGTAAATTTGCGGATTGGACAAACAACTTTGCTTTTGTTTTTTAGGCAATCGCGTGTTACTGGCTTGTCAAGTTTGTCCAAGTGGATTTGCCGTACATTGCCAATTGTAGCTTTAGCAACTTGTGCTCACCGTACTTTCGTCACTAAATAAGACTTCCACTTTATCCGTACTGAACGCACGAGGCCTGGATAGTGCGCCCGTCGCTATTATTTTGGAGAATTACATCATCATTAATTCTTCGTATGCGGTTAAACATGTGTCCGTTGATAATTCTCGGCCTTGCTTAGCATAGCTCACTACTTCCAAAGGAGACGTTTGCTGCCAACTCCTAGCGAAGCAGAGATCAAGTGTGAGCGTCAAATGTTGCGGTTACCATGTTTGCAAGAGCGACAGTGAAGGAACCTTGTGAGAAAGAAGAGGAAAACGAGCGACAACGTCAACTTCTGACGGGCGCTGCTTTAAAGAAGTCTCGTAGTTCGTTACATGGAGCAGGTTTGCCGACATTTTGCACTTGTACAGTGCTGCACTTTCTTTTTTAAAATGATTTTCATTTCGCAATTTTGTTTCGCTAAATAAATTTATACTCTACTAATATTTTCAATATCAAGCACTTAAATTATGTACTGTATGGCCTACATCGAAAAAATGGCATAAGTACATCTTTGCGAGATGGGCATAGTTGTATATGCTGATAACAATATATAGCTAAATGTAGTATTTTTACCTTAAAATTACATGAAATTAATGGCGATTTTCTCTGACCGATTCATTTATTTACAAAAAAATACCAAATGGATAAAAGGTCACACCTGGTAGTACCCGGAAGGAATGTTTTCAGTTTCATGAATGTGCTCGTGCTAATTGGAGTGTTGTCTTCTTCCCGCAGACATCAGTGAGAAATATCTTCCTCCTGAGCAGCTGGAGCTGGAGTCGCCTGGCATTAAAGACGAGCATCTTGACATACAAGAGGAGGAGCAGATGCAACTACCCAACATCAAAAAGGAGGAAGAAGAGCACGAGGATAATATCATAGAGTTGCTATTAACTGGTGTCCCATTAAAGAGTGAAGATGAAGGTCACGCTGAAGTGAACGGAGGGGCGGAGCCTTTGAGCAGTCAACGCATGTCAACAGAAGGTGATGATGACCACTGTGGAGGATTGCAAGCAGACAGCCTGTTAGCGCCAATGTCCGATAGTGACGACATGTCGCAATCTCCTGACGATGATGATGATGATGATGATGGTGGTGATCGTGATATGACCCATCACACTGACAACAAACGCTGGAAATGTTCTCAGTGCGGGAAGACATTTGTGTACAAGTCACTTTTGAAAACTCATATGATATCCCACACTGGAGAGAAACCTTTTGTCTGCTCTGATTGCGGAAAAAGATTCTCTCATAAGGGACACTTGAGAACACATGCGAAAACACACACCGGTGATAAACCTTTTGCTTGCTCAGTTTGTGGTCAAAGATTTTCTCAGAATGGTAACTTAAGGACACACATAAGAAAACATACTGGAGAGAAGCCCTTTGGCTGTTCAGTTTGCGACCAAAGCTTCTCTACACATGTGAGCTTGAAAACACACACAAGAACCCATACTGGTGAGAAACCATTTGCCTGCTTAGTTTGTGATCAAAGATTCTCTGAAAGGGCAAACTTGAGGTCACACACAAGAACGCACACGGGGGAGAAGCCTTTTGCCTGTGCATTATGTGGTCAGGGATTCTCTCAGAAGGGAAGCTTAACGATACACATGAGAACCCATACTGGTGAAAAACCTTTTGCCTGCTTAGTTTGCTGTCAAAGATTCTCTGAAAGGGGAACTTTGATCAAACACGCAAGAACACACAGTGGCGAAAAGCCTTTTGCATGCTCAGTTTGTGGTCAACGTTTCTCTCAGAAGGGAAACTTAAACGTACACACGAGAACCCACACTGGTGAGAGCGGTCAAAGATTTTTGAACAAAGAATGTTTATAAGTGTGTGTCAAAATGAAGCTTGCCATAAAAAAATAAGGTGTTTAAGTATTGAAAGTAATTACATTGACATTGTTGAATGCTTTCTTTTTTATAGAGCTTCCTCAATGCATGTCATGCACAAATAAATAAATGATCTGCTTTGACCAAAGTTTTCAATGTATTGAATAAAAAAATCACACCAACATGTATTATTATTCAGGTTTTTTTTTATTGGTTGTAAAAAAATAAAAACACACACAAAACACAAGACATTGACACATTATGCGCCTGTTACATTGAGCTAATTTAACATGCAAAGACAAATGTCAACAAGCAAGCTTCTGCCCTTATTGCTTGAAACTATCATTTGAAATCCTATCCTGTTTAAAATCATAATTACAAATCTTGTCGGTAATTTCAAACCCCAAACCAGGTTTAAAATCCTACTTTGAAACCATAACTCAAGCTCGAGGACCAATTTTAAAATCAGTAACCTAGCACGGCCGCTTTTTATTTTTTTCAAGGGCCGGAATGTGGTCAGGCGCCGACAATTTTAATGAATAAGTCATGAACATAAAATATTTTGTCTTAGAAATGTATTGAATGAGATGTTTTAACATGGTTTGCAAATAATTTTATTCTGTTTTTATTGACATTTTACATTATGTCCCAACTTCAATGGAATTGGGGTTACAAGATTTGAAATAAAATACAATATATTAAATAAAATAAGTCAAGACATCCAACGCACACACTAAAGACCTAACTACATATTAACACAAGGGCTAATTCGCAACACTTGTCCACAAGAGACTTATAAGCAAGCACTTAAGTATACAAGTGGATGATGAAATACAAGAATGTCAATTATTTACAACTACTGTCATTGTGTTATTAAACATGGACATTTAAAATAAAGCAATGATTTCTGCTATTGTCAACCAACACACTAGTGTCGCTTAACCGCATCATTACATTTGAATCTTTTACCACAAACAGAGCAGGCAAAACGTTTTTCACAAAAAAAAAAAGGTCGATAGAGAATTGTTGACTTAAACCGAACAGACAAACGGTTCCTTTCGTGTGTGTGTTATTGCATGTTTTTTTAAGCTGTAACGTGTGGCAAAATTGTGACCACAAATTGAGCAGGGAAAAGGTTTCTCTCCAGTGTGCCTTCTTGTGTGTTTTTTTAAGTGCTGCTGTCTATAGAATCTTTGACCACAAACTGAACAGGGAAAAGGTTTCTCCCCAGTGTGGATCATTGTGTGCACTTTTAAATAACCGTTTGTAGAGAACCTCTTGCCACAAACAGAGCAGGCAAAAGGTTTCGTTCCAGTGTGTGATACTGCATGTTTTTTTAAATTGGCTCGCGTAGAGAAATTGTGACCGCATACTGAGCAGGGAAATGGTTTCTCGCCAGTGTGTCTTGTTGCATGGTTTTTTAAGCTGCAACGAGTAGAGAAACTGTGTCCACAAACCAAGCAGGTGAAAGGTTTCTCACCAGTGTGAGTTCTTTGGTGTTTTTTTAAGTGTTCCTGTCTACAGAATCTTTGACCACATAGTGAACAGGCAAAGGGTTTTTCTCCAGTGTGAATTCTAATGTGTATGTTTAAATAACCCTTCTGAGAGAAACTTTGACCACAAAATGCGCAAGAAAAAGGTTTCTCTCCAGTGTGGATTCTTGTGTGTACTTTTAAATTGCCCCGTAAAGAGAAACTTTGACCACAAACTGAGCAGGGAAAACGTTTCCCACTATGTAATAAAATGTGTTTTTTCAAGTTGGACTCATATCCAAAAGTTTTCCCACACTGAGAACATGTCCACCGTTTGGTGTCAGTGCGACATGTCATATCTTCTTCAGATTCTTCATCGTCATCAGTGTCAGGAGAGTGTGACGTTGTGTCATCACCATCTGATACTGGAGTGAAGCGGCGGTCTGCTGGCGAACCTTCACAGAGCTCGTCATCACCTTCTGTTTTCATGTGCTGACTTGAGCTGCAGCTTGGAGATTCCACCCAGCTGTTCTCCTCATATTGATCATCATCTTCACTTTTCAAAGGGACAGAAGTTACTGGCATCTCTGTGAAATCTTCCTCCTCTTTAATGTTTGGGGAGTCTTCAATGTGAAAGGGCTCCAGATGCTCCTCCTGCTCTTTACTGTCAGGGAACAGCTCCAGCTGCTCAGGACCAGCATTTTCTTCACTGATGTCTGCGGGAAACAAAATACACATGGTTTGGTCAAGTCAGTCTGTTGTGGCTTTTATGTTGTCTATTCGTGATTATATTGAAAGTTATCAGATGGGCGAAACAAGCAAAAAAATTAAAAGTTTAAACATATTAAAAATAGTAACCACAACAAAGTAAAAATCGGTCAAATAAATTTTATACAACAAAAGTGTAAGTAATGGTAATTTCTGACTGATCAAAGACTATCTCCATGTGAGCCCTGCAAAACTCCCTTATTATGACGTCACACTTCCGGGTTTGTCTCTCGACAGAATCTAACTTCGGCAAAACTATTATTTTGTCAAATATACCAAATAAAAACGTTTATTTCGTGCTTTATTGTTTGTATTATGTGTAAAAAAATTGATTTCATTAGCCATTTTCGAAAACGCACCTCACACCTCGTCCTTATATGAGGAATTAAAAAAAAACAGAAGAGGGTGCATCACAAGGAAAAAACTATTGCACATAAACACAGCAATGTCGTTAAAACGTATTGATAAACCAAACCTGCAGTGTTGAAGTCAACTGAAGGCTGCTTGCAAACAGCGTCCAGTAGTTGATGTTGTCGCTCGTTCGCCTCTTGCGCTCCACAAAGCTCCTCCTCGTATTTCACTATCTTTCTTGCACACATTGTCACGCGATGATCACAACACTTAACCTCACATTTGACCTCTGCTGAGCCGATGTGTCGAAACAAACGCGTCTCCTTTGCTAGCGGCTAGCAAGCTAAGCTAAACTAAACAAGGCCGAGAAGATTCAACGAGCCACGAAGTTGTAATAATAATGCGCGACATGAATAAAGTAGTGACAGACGCACACTACCGAGGTTTGAATACGTTCAGTGCGAACCCAGGGCGATTTATTTTAAAGCGCCTGGACTTATGTAAGAGGTAGGGAAGCCTGGAAAGTAGCAGAGTTGCAACGGAATACGTACGGCAAACCACATGGACAAATTGTATTTTCACCAAAACAGGAAGTGACGTCATCATAAACACAGTTGAGTTAGTTGAGTTATAGCATCCTCTAGTGGTGCAATGTGTTATGTGCATCAGATTGGAACTTTCAGTCCTCCATCGTAAGTGATCGTTCATGATAAAATGTATAATTTCTCCAGATGTAAAGTGTTAATGAGTCAATTTGTATGTTTCGGGGAAGGCAGTATTTGCTTTCTTAATTTAAAAAAATCTTTACAAAATTAATTAAAAAAAATAAATAAATAAATAAAAATAGCGCCTTACTAAAAAAATAAATAAATAATAAACTCCTTTTTTCACGGACTGATGTGCCTCCCAACTTTAAAGGCTACCTTCTGCACTTCAAGTCCTCCTCCCCCTTCTGTTGATCTGCTGGCTAAATGACAAGTCAGCTCCATGTTGCTCTGCCAAAGTGTGCCTTTCGTTTTGTGCGCTCCGACCCCCATGCCCGCACTCCCTGAACCCAGCCACCCACACCCCAACCCCACTTGCAGCCTGCTCACTCACAGCTCCAGACTTTGTGTTTGGGGTGAAAGGCACCGTCTCAAATGTCCAATGCATCCACAGCAGCTGCTACAGGACCTCTCTTTTCTTTAGCACAAAGGAGTAAAGAGGTCCAGGGTCCCCATGCACCTTTGTTGGAGGCCCCTCCCCTCGTTTTTCTGCTCTTTGCGTCCATTGAAGAGGGTGCAGAAGTGTTGGCTGCAGCTTTTGTCTGAGTTTTGTTTTGGCGAGTGGAGCTGTGGAGGGGGTGCGCAACAAGCACACTTTGCCTCCTGATGTTTTTCTGCAGCACACACGAACACAGACTCACAACACAAACTCATTATACATGAGTGGATGTTAACGTTTTCATGTTAAAGTGTATGTTAAAGTTAAATTGTGTGTGCGTGTGTGCGTCTGGTTTTGTTTGGCGGGGAATTGATGCAGCTATTGAATATGTCTTTTATTGCAACGGAATAAGAAATTGAGACTGTTGATTCAATTTCAAAGTGTAAATCTCAAGGGAGGGGCAGAGCAATGTTTTTGCAACAGCTGTGTGCGTGCATGCGTGTGTTTTCATGGTAATGATGCAGCATAATATTAGCATAGTTACTAGACGGCCTGTGGCCTAACAATGACATCATTATTGCAAATATATCTCATTCACAAAACTGTACCTAACATTTTGAATAGCCTATTTATAGATTTTTTTCCTGCATGCAAAATCAATTTTATTTCAGCTAACTGTGTCAGCATGTGTGGGGCAGTGATGGGAATTTGTACATTAAATCGACTTTCTTTGATAATTAATTTAATCCTTCAATTAGATTAATGGAGATGCATGGAAGCACACACACACGCACACACGCACACCCACACACGCACACACAGACTGAATGCAGTCCATCAGAACCATCTGCTGCAGCTCTCTTGCACATAGAAAAGATTTGGGGGGAACGAGGGGGGGGTGTAGACTTTACATAGAAAGGACACTTGAGAAGCAGCATGTGGCTGCAGCAGCAGACGTCTTTATGGTCCAGGTTGAGGAAGAGGGCAGATGAGGTTGCTCGGGGTGAAGCGGTGCAGGTGATGTTTGCAAAGTAACAATCTTAGCGAGACGTTGCAGAAAGCTAGCGCTGGAAAAGCCTAAATAACTTCATGTCTAATAGTCTATAAAACTTTTTACGCAAAGAATTACCGTACATGGCCTCAGTTTTGCGGGTGGATTTCCTCTGCAATAAATAGGGGGTTCGCTGAATTTAGTTTTTAAATGCATGACATTTGAGTTGCCAGGCATGTAAAGTTTCATCGTTCTGTGTTGTGATTTGAGGCGCTTTTAATTTTCCTCCAACTATACTCACTCACATATGGATGAAGTGCACACGCCTTGGTCGTCACCGCCCTTCACCCTCTCTTTCTTGTGCTCATTAAAGTGAAAAGCAGATGGAGCGAGTGCCCGGTGGGTTGCCGAGGAGATTTAAAGTGCTGATTGCGTTTCAGCTGGTCCTGCTTTGTGCGTGACAGTGGGGCGTGGAGACGTCAGCAGCTGTTGACTCTGCAATGGTGACACAATACTTGGTTAGTTTGACGAGAGAGTCTGAATTCAAAGTCACAAAGGAGTGCTAAAAATGTCTGCATCGCAACAGCGCAAGAGAAGAAAGTACGCGTGCCGGGTCCAAAATGGCACATTCGTTATGCTGCAACGCCAAGTTGGGTGGAATTGAATCGATTTTGTAATGAGAGTAGGATCAAGACTTGAAGCTTTGATGTTGTTTTCAGTGAAAATTCACGGAAGTATTTGATTCAATCTCAAAACTCTTCAAATATTTATAGTGGCAATTTTATTATAATTTACAATTATTTTCTGAAATTTAGAAGTAGGAAAAGTGTAAATGACTTTTATTTGGCCTGCAAAAAAATTGGTATGTCATACTTGGCCCATTTGTAGCTATACCGTAGAATGGGGGGTGCGCAGAAGTGGTGCGCTGGTGCACATGCACACTGAAATATTTAAAGTGCACTAAATGCTACCGCGCAAATGCATAACAAGCATTTTGCTTTTTGTGTATTTTTTTATTTTTTAGGTGAAGCTAATGAAATGGGCAAGAAAACACACATGCCTACTTGGCGGCCATGTTGGTAGGGGCGACAATGCATCAACTTTGAATTAAACCAATTCAGAAAAGAGAAGTCCTAAAAATGTTACTACAAAGAAGAAATCATCAAATAGTCTGAATAATATGAGTTGAGATAAAAAAAAAACTTCTGAGATTAATTGATTGAGTCATATTTTGCGTATCAACATCAATCAAGTATTCAACTTTTCAATCTCAGAAATAACGTATCTCCTGGGACACTTTAGTACAAACAATGTTGGCTGAAATTTTTTTTTGGGGGGGGGGTCGAATTAACTTAACAGTAAGATTTTTTTACCTTTAAATCATGAAAAACATGAAACTTAGCCTGAAAACAACTTTTTGAGATGGAAAGTGAAAGTGTCAAACAGGTTTGACGGGGGACAACTTTGCAATCAATATAAGAGACAAATATGACTTCAAAATTTTATTTCTTCCTTAAAATTCTTCTTTCACATGCATCCAACATGGCAAGTCATTTGGCAAAGTGACATTTATTTGATTATTTTGCTTCATTTTCTTTTTAAATATTTTTTCCTTTTTACTTGAACCTTTTAACCAAACAGCTAATAATCTTAAAAAAAAGAATCCAAATTATATTTGATGTTCTAAAGTGAAACCTTTAGAGAACAGGGATAGGTTCCTTTAAAAAAATTTTCTTTTTTTCTCTTTTTTGTCATTGTTAAACTTCTAAAGTGAAACCTTTA
Source organism: Idiotropiscis lumnitzeri (assembly GCF_059441095.1). Taxonomy (NCBI): domain Eukaryota; kingdom Metazoa; phylum Chordata; class Actinopteri; order Syngnathiformes; family Syngnathidae; genus Idiotropiscis; species Idiotropiscis lumnitzeri. Next base: position 2,309,411 of record NC_142408.1, read on the forward strand.
GAGAATTAAGACAATTCTGGAAAGTGGGAAACATTTTCGCTGACTGCAACTTGTTGTCTTGTTGCTCAGCCAAGAGGCCATGGTTAAAAAGTCTCTTTTCAACAAGTCCTCTTCCTTCAGCACCGCTTCTTCTCCTGCTGCGCGTGCTTCAACGAGCGACGTGCGCGCACACGCCGCTTCTCCTTCCTCTCCAAACCTCATCCGCACAAAGAATGAGGGTCGATGTGTCGCTCTTGAGGCATACCTGACCTCATTCACACAAAGAATGAGAGTCATCTTGGCATGGACGGGACAAGAGGCGACGGTTCCACGGGGGCCCCTTGGGCCGGCGCCGTGCGGCCTGGATTGGGAATCCTCCTCAGGAGTATCCTCCAAGGATGAGCAGAGACATCCTCATCCTGTCCTTCAGGATGAGTGTTTCCAACATGAGAGGAGCCCGATCCCGCATCAGCGTCCGGGGAGGCTGATCTCGGGAACCCAGTCGTTCACACGCCGGCTCTCCTCACAGAACAGGTGCAGCTTCTCCAGGGAGGGGTCCTCCCAAGCCCCGTCTGATGGGTTCTGTTTGAACAAGAAGAGGAGACGGAATTTAGACACGTGCTCGGTGCGCCCATTTCGCTCAACGGAAAAGTTTTTCGCTGCACGCACCGTGATGAGGACACAGTGAGCGTCATCGAGCTGCTCCGACTTGTCAGCAACAATCTCGGCCAGACGCTGCATGTCGCTCACTCTGACGATGCTGATGTCGTTGTCGAAGCAGAAGGACTGGATGAGGGTGAAGTGGATCTGCAGAGCGATGTCACACCCGAAATCCTCATCCACGGCCAGCACGCAGAAGGACACACTGTCTGGATCGCTGTTAAAGCAGAGGAAAAAAAACTTGATTCGAGGATCTTCCATGGTGATGATAAAGAATTCAAAGAAGGCGAAAAAGTTCTTTGAAACTTCTCCCAACTTACTCTGTCATTATTTTGGCACTCTCGTAGACTCCAACGGTGAGTCGATCTTCGCTCTGAGCGCAGAGCAGAGCTTCCTTCAGGGATTTTCCAGGCGACTGCATGGTGAGCTTGTTTCTTACACTTCTGTTAATGGCGAGCTGTTTGTGCTGGCTTCAAAGAATCTGCCACCTTTTGTACTCCAGGCCCGGCACGCGCTTGCCATCTGATTGGCTCTTTCAGCCACAATGGCTACAACGGGCCTGCATGCCCTCCGCCTGCCTCTGGGACGCGTGCCTTTAGAACTCTTCCAAAGACGGGGCAGCGTCCTTTGATTGAAAAGGATCAGATGGAGAGACTTTGTGACCTTTAGACGATTTTGGAATAATGAAACCACGCAGGATGGAAACTCAAAGCTTGACAAACTAAAAAAAAAAAAAAATCAACATGTTGAGGTGGTGGCTGTTTGAACTTTGTTGACCATTAAGAATGACATTATTTTTATGATTTTCTGTAAATCTGCTCAGCACAGGAAAATTTTATGATTCTTAGCTGTCATGAAGAAAAATACAAGTCTAAATTTGAATGTCATCTTAATGATGAAAGCATGATGCGGAAGTGAGTCATGTTACAGGTGCGTCTCCACATTTGTAACTTTAAATAATTTCACTTCCATTTTTTTCGTAAGAAATGAAATTCATGATGTGAATTTAAATTCTGAAGCAAATCAGAATCGGACTTTTACTGACTTTTTCTTCGGAGAACATGTTTGCTGGTACAAGTGAAATGCAGCGGCACGCGCCACTAGTTTGCATACATAAAGACCGAGCTCAGTAGAGGCGCGTGGCATCTGGAGATATACCTCCGAGTCTTATCTGCGTCCGTCGCCATGACGACCGAGAGGCGCCATCTGTCCCCCTGAGGAAGGTGAGGGGAGGGTGGACAATGGAAGTCGGCCATCACCTGCTGCGCGCGTGGGCCGCACACGAGGCACTTTTACATTCATTCACTGCAAAGTTTAGACGGTGAATAATGTGATAAATGCGTTCAGATCTGTGCAGTATTATCGTTTTTTTTTTTAATTTTTTTTTATCGGAGGCGGTTATGTGTACGTTTCAGCCTTTCAGAGCATTTCAATAAAAAAGACGGATTTGTATGTGCCTTCTATTCACTAATTCACTTTGAAATGATCCTACAATTATAAGAAAACATGAAAAAATGACAAAGGAATCAAATGTGTTGGATAAGCAAAGAGCGCTATTGCGCATGCGCGATGTGAGCTCCTGAGTGTCTTTTTTTCACCTTTGATCTCAAATGCGGCTAATTCAAATTTGACCCCTCCGAAAATTCCTTATTGATTCATGCGAAGAGCTCAGTGGGTCACCAGAGATCAGAGGCTCATCCCCAAACCAACACCTGTCGCGCGAGTGCCGGCCGGGGCCTCCGTGAAGCAGATGTGCTGCTGCAGCCACAAAGGATCGTATCGATTTGCACGCGCCTGACCCGTGGCTATGCCATCAAATCCTCCAATAGCTCCATGTTTTGAGTTGACTAAACCTTATGTCAGCTGGAGTCGGCTGCAACTTGCACGACGAGCGCACAAATGCGGGACCGAAAATGAAAGTTGCAAGTTTGCAAGTAAACACTTTTTTTGTTGCTGCAATAATGTCCCGAAGCGTTTGTGGTCGCAGACAACATGCGCAACATTCTTTACGTATGTTTACAGGATACACACAGGCGGGCGATTTGATCACTGTTTGTGCGCCTATGGCAGGGAGCTCTTTTCGGTGGAAAAGTTTGGACCGCAAACTGATTGTGGCCTGTTTGGCATTCAGATTTAATCAAAACTCAGACTGGGGCGGCAAAGTTGTGGACAAAAGATTCGTGGGGCGCCCTGGGTATAGGGGTTGACCTGTGTTTAGGAAAGAGTGGGTAGGGGGGGGGGGCATCCCGACACTTCTCCATCTGCCGTTTTGCCTTCAGTTGGACAATAGGGGGAATCAATCAGCCTAAACATGGGTCCTGCACCGCCCCTTCACCAAAGTATCACCCCCTCAGTGGCAGAACGCCGGATGACATTTTGGATTACCATTTTTTTTTTCAAATGAGTGTAATGGGGGAAGAAATTTAACATATGCAGCAATAAAGTAATGCAATGAATTCACCAGAATTGTTTGTATGCAGTATTGTCCGAATAACCAAACTTAACACAAAATATAATTAAGACAATAACTGAAGAAAAAATTACAACACAGAAAAAAGATCACATGAACAACTTGCAGAGAATTGAGCAATTTGCATTTAAAGTTTTGGACTTGAAAGCAGTCCCTGGGGGCTCCCCAGAGTAATTAAATAAAAAAAAAGGCAAGGATTTTTGTGTACAGCTGATGATCACGTGGTCTGCGTGACCCCCGCAGCAGCACGCACAACGTTCTGGCACGCGCTACTTATTTGCATTTGTATGGGTACTGTGATAATAGAAGGCTTTTCTACACACACAATAGGCCTGCTTTATGGTTAGTGCAGCACCGAGTCCACAGATGGCACCGTCCACCTGCCCTTTCTCTGCATAGGCTGCTGGGGGGCGGGGATTGGACACTTTCTCTATGCTGCTACTATACATTAAAAAAAAAAAATATATATATATATATGTATATATATATATATATACGTATATAATAAAGTTACGTGTTTGCATCTTTTTTATGTTGAACTGTGGCTGCAGGAAATATTTCACATAAAACTATGAAACTCACTCAACTCGAGTCACGTGCTATTCTTTTGTAAGTTGCACAAAAGAATTAGCAGCAGACTTTTTTTTTTTTTGCGTGCGTAAATGAGGCTATTTTTAGATTCAGGCCAGGCTGCTCCATCCCACAGGGGGAGCGTGCGTGGCTCGATGACTACCATCAATCTGCCACGAGCCAGAAGTGTGACAATAGCATTATCATACCAATACACGCGGCTGCAGCCAATCAGAGAGCAGCTCTTTCACAGCCCCGCACGAGCTGCTCTGTATAAAAGCGGCAAGGCTCTTTTCCGAGGACACTGCCCTTTCTGCGGATCTACTCCACGCAGCCTTTCCTAGCTACTTGTCTGTGCTCGTGAGGAAACTCATCATCGACATCAACATGACTCTTGAAGAAGTTCTGACCCAGAAATCAATCGAACGTGCTCAGTGCACCGGCAAAGCCCTGGAAGAGGTGCTTGTTACCGCCATGGACAATGACTCCCTCACCGTGGGAGTGTACGAGTGCGCAAAAGTGATGAATCTGTAAGTATTTTAATTGAGAAATTTGCACAAACTTTTATCAATGAGTACATTTGGAGATGGTGCTTAACTGTTTTTTTCCTCTGCTTTAACAGCGATCCAGACAGTGTGTCCTTCTGCGTGCTGGCCGTGGATGAGGATTTCGGGTGTGACATCGCTCTGCAGATCCACTTCACCCTCATCCAGTCCTTCTGCTTCGACAACGACATCAGCATCGTCAGAGTGAGCGACATGCAGCGTCTGGCCGAGATTGTTGCTGACAAGTCGGAGCAGCTCGATGACGCTCACTGTGTCCTCATCACGGTGCGTGCAGCGAAAAACTTTTCCGTTGAGCGAAATGGGCGCACCGAGCACGTGTCTAAATTCCGTCTCCTCTTCTTGTTCAAACAGAACCCATCAGACGGGGCTTGGGAGGACCCCTCCCTGGAGAAGCTGCACCTGTTCTGTGAGGAGAGCCGGCGTGTGAACGACTGGGTTCCCGAGATCAGCCTCCCCGGACGCTGATGCGGGATCGGGCTCCTCTCATGTTGGAAACACTCATCCTGAAGGACAGGATGAGGATGTCTCTGCTCATCCTTGGAGGATACTCCTGAGGAGGATTCCCAATCCAGGCCGCACGGCGCCGGCCCAAGGGGCCCCCGTGGAACCGTCGCCTCTTGTCCCGTCCATGCCAAGATGACTCTCATTCTTTGTGTGAATGAGGTCAGGTATGCCTCAAGAGCGACACATCGACCCTCATTCTTTGTGCGGATGAGGTTTGGAGAGGAAGGAGAAGCGGCGTGTGCGCGCACGTCGCTCGTTGAAGCACGCGCAGCAGGAGAAGAAGCGGTGCTGAAGGAAGAGGACTTGTTGAAAAGAGACTTTTTAACCATGGCCTCTTGGCTGAGCAACAAGACAACAAGTTGCAGTCAGCGAAAATGTTTCCCACTTTCCAGAATTGTCTTAATTCTCTAAAGGTTTCACTTTAGAAGTTTAACAATGACAAAAAAAGATACATTTTGAAAAAAAACAAAAAAAAACACGCCTCATGCCTAAAGGTTTCACTTTAGAATACGGCTGAATTAAATTAATGCTAAATATTAAAGAGAGTATGTCACTCCTGAAAAAAAAAAATTAAGAAAAATAACCTTCAGATATTGTTGGAATATTACAAGTGGAAAATCTTAATAAAAAAAAAAACACTTTCAATTATAATTTGGGCGTGTGTGTGTCTTACTTTCCCTTGCAGAGAAACAAAGTTTGATAGGGGAAAAGATTCATCGAGGAGCAGTGACGGGCTTTTCCAAACAAAAGTTTGAAACTTAGCAAATTTGTCTGAAATGGGAACTCTGGTCTATCATCTGCTCACTGCTGTCCCCCTCAGCACAGGACAAAAAAAAAAAAAAAACACACCCCTCCCTCCCTTCCCCTAATCTGCATGTGTAAAGACACAATAGCGCAGCTCCGGGCCTGTCAGCTTCAGCAACCAGGACAGAACCCCTATTGTCTGCTCTGCAGATGTCTCCATAGCCACGCTACGCCATCTGCTGTTCCTGCAGGAGGGGGTCGACCAGGGAGGAGCTGTGGCTTTAGTCTGCATGGACTTAAAAAAAAAAAATGGACACGTTGGGTTTTGGGTCCAGCTGGTTTGGCCCGTTGTGAAAAAAGAGAGGGGTCCTGACCGTACAGCATCTGGTGTCCTGCCAGCTGCTGTCGGGACTTATTGTTCACTTGCAGGAACTTGATGAAACTTTGGTGAACAGGCCACGTAAAGATGCAGTTACAGAACTGTTTGGGTGCAGCAGCCACCTGCTCGATGCCGGTAGAAAAAGAATAAAAGAATAAAACCTGCATGACTCATCAGGGGTTTGCTTACCAATTTACATTATATTAAGCAACTGTAAAAGATTTTCAAAATTTTTTTTTTCCCCCCCAAGCAATACTTAATTGATAATTAATTAATACCAACCAAGCCACACATCTAAAATGAATGACACCTTCTTTTAATGACACTTACAGAATCATTGACATTATTTATGCATCCTTCGTGAGGTAATAATCGGAGTGACCTCAGCAGTCTTGATCATGCATGGGCAATAAATATCATAGGCTAGCATGAATCCAATCAAATTAAATGGGATTAAAAGATCACGCGCGATACTTTGGTGTTCCAACTGATGTAGCATGTTTGACAAGGCTTGGAAAAAAAATCAATAATAAAATAATCGCGCTCGCTGCCGGACACAAATGGCAATGACAGACACACTGGACTGGACCGTTTTCTTTCAAATATATTGAAATCAAATCAAGAAAGACTACAGCAGCATCAGACACTCCAAATTATTTGATGCCACCAAATATGAACCATTAATCACTTTGAAGTTAATTTCATAATGTCTGTCCCGATACTTTGCAAAGTGGGTGGCTTCAATTAAAAAGTGCTCCGTCCTGTTGTAAATATTTTGAAACGAAAGCTTAACATCTCCACTTTTGTCTTGATATTCGTCATTTGATCTGAAACCCAATGGCCTTCTGGATAAACAACAAAAACAAAGGAATTGACCTTGCCATTCCGAATTCCTTTGAAGGGGACAGTAAAGAAATATTGAAATCAATATAAATTCAAAACTAGTCTCAGTAGAAACACCCGTTGAAGCAGACCTGCAGATTAGGAGAGCACACATAATTTGGAGGTGTGCCTCAGGCCCCTGTATGCTCGAAGTCCTTCCCGCTTGGGGTCCCTCACCATCCCTCGAACCACCGGTAGACTGTCGCAGCCCCGCCTCCTCTGCGCTCGGTGCAGCAGGATTCGATAGACGCCTGTAACAGGGCTGCGGCTGTCGTTCAGTAGATTGTTCCGTAGGTGTGCCGACGTAAACCCGAGCTTCTCCAGGGAGCACCTGACCTCCTCCGCTTCCTCCTCCTTCACACGGTCTCTACTTTCAGAATCCAACAGGCCTTGTAGAGGGCTTGCTGGTTCTGGAGATGCCAAGGACCAAGGGAATTCCACAGGTAAAAGCCAATCACAACCCAGCATCTGGTCAACGGCATAACGCTCGATGGGATCGGCCTTTAAGATGCCCCGGATGAGCCTCTGACACGGGCCAGGAACCCAAGGGGGGATACTGTAGATCCCCTGGATGACGCAGCGCCTCAGCTTGCCCATGGTTTCAGCACGGAATGGCATGCTGCCGGTCACCATGAAGAAAAGGAGGACCCCCATCGCCCACACGTCCACAGGAGGGCCCAGGTAGCACTCGTCCCTGAAGAGCTCCGGGGCGGCATACGGAGGGGAGCCGCAGAAGGTGTCGAGTGTGTCATTGCGGTTGGAAATTTGCGTGCTGAAGCCAAAGTCCGCCACTTTAACACAACCGCCGGACGTGAACAGAACATTTTCGGCCTTCAGGTCTCGGTGTATGATGTTATTATTGTGCTGCAAGGTAAAAAAAATAAATAAATAAAATACATTAAAGTTGCAGTTCTGTGCAGTTCTCAGTCTGACTTTTTGAGTGGCGTCGATGTCGACTCACCATATACTTAATGGCAGAGAGGATCTGCGAGAATGTGATCTTGCTGGTGTTGTCTGCAAGTTTTCCCTCATTGCAAATCTTGTTGTGGAGATCTCCGCCGCCCGCGTACTCCAGCACCAGGTAGAGACGGCTTGGCGTCTCCACCACTTGGTAGAGACGGATCACGTTCGGGTGCTGCATGGCGTTCATGCTGCTGACTTCCCTGGAGAGAAGACGCTGGGCCTGATTGTCAAATCTCGTCTTGTCCAGGATTTTGAGGGCCACTTTGTCTGTGAGGACCAGTGACAAGACTTCAAATTAGGATGAATAACTTCACAAGAATGCAGGTGTGGAAAAATCAACCCAGTCATACAAAGCCACACATCTAAATGAATGCACAAACTCAAAATATTAAAATGACTGATACCTTTAGTCAGAGCATGAAAAGCCAGTTTGACTCTGGAGAAGGTCCCGTGGCCAATCTCTCCTCGCACCTTGTAGAAGCCGACCCTGCGGCCGATGACCAGTTCCTTGATGGTTTGGTCATCTTTATGCATGTCCATTGTGAGCTTCTGCAGAGGGGTGAGGCATAGCGGGCCATCTGCGTCCTCACTCTCTTGCTCGGGGTCGGAGCTCTCCGTAAGGCTGTAAAGGCTGTGGTGGAGTTTGGGACTCGCTACCTGGATCTGTCCTGCAGGCATTTTCGGTGATGCTTTCATCTGCAAATCCGGCGTAGACAGTCGAGCCATTTCCAGCAACAAACAAAAAAAAATCACTTGACACCGATAGAAGCATCAGACATATTTTTTGAGACGTACGTTCTTACCAAGTTTCCAAAGTGCTGGTTGGCATCAAAACGCAGCGATGATGTCCATTTTTGGGTCCCACCTTGGAATTGTAACTCATCACAGACCTCCGATGCACTACGGGACTCAGCTGAAAAGGAAGGTTTCTTAGGCCACGCCCCTCACCTCCACCCATCCACCGTCAGCTTTTCGCCCCATTGAGGGAAGACGCCTCATGCTGGTGTCATGAACTAAAATCCGGTTTACGTTTGGCCCAACCCTCTCATATCAGATCACAAAAAAAAAAATTGTGTTCAACCGAATTCATCAAAAATGTGTTAAGGGTGAAATATTCTGTTAGCGTGTGGCTGTGCCTGAACGTGGCGACAACTGATCTATTAGCGTTTGCCAGATGAAATGTTACGCAACTGTATTACACAATGTTCTTGGTGAGATTAGTGCTCAGATCCCTCTCATACACTGTCTGAGTAGCACAGTTAATGAGATTACAAAGCATCATGTCAAAGATTCGCCACGAGGAGCAACTCCATTCGATTGTTTCCGCAAGGTGAGAGGTAAAGCGGGGGGGGGGACAATGAGACCGACAGGAGAACACGGAAATTTTACCTCCACGCTCCATAACTATTAGCAAGCATCTGATTTCATGGAAAGGTGTATAAGAAAAAAATATTTAAAAAATCATGTTCCTTTCTCATAAATCAGGTGGGAGAGGCCCAAGTCAAACGAATGTTCCATCACACCATCAGTTAGGGGTGGGGGGGTCAGAATTTTTTTTTTTAATATCACCAAACTGAATCGTAACTTTTTCAAACTTTGAATCATACTTCAACCCCACGTTCCGACATACGAACCAAATTGGCGGGAATCAAATTGTTTTGATGTTGATAGTGTTTTGTTATTTCTTTGAATTTACTTGACTTGAACACTCGATACAACAGATTTTTTTTTTTTTTACGGCAATCGGTCTCGTGTTTTTCTACTTAGCGCTCCTCCCGCCTGTCGTCCACTGATTCAGGCGTCTGATTGGATTAAAGCCTTAGACAGGAATACAGCCTGTGTTTAACTTTGATCTCAGTACACTGGTCACCTGACAGCTCGGAAGTGAAACTTGAAAAGTCCAATACCTGAATTCAAAGAATCTGGAAATTTTAACACCCAGGAAACACAAAACCTTGTGAAGTGTTGTTTGAACCTTCAGAAGCGACAGGGCAGCGGCTCATTAGTCGCTCTTAGCCTGAAAATAATTTAAGTCATTCTTTTCTTCGAACGGCTGCAGAGGCTGGCAATACGCTTGCTGTCTTCCAGCTCGTTGATCCGCTGACGTAGAGCCCCGATCTCCTTGTTCTTTTCTTCTTGAATGAACTGCAGCTTCTAACGGGCAAACAAACGCGGTCAAAATAACGAAACGAGTTATGAACTACAACGTTGCTGTCATTTTTTTAAATTTTTTTTATCGCTGGTTCACAGTCAAAATGGAAGAAAGTAAGATAAAACTAACAAAAAAATATAGCTCTCAGCAGAATCACAAAAAAAAAACAGGATCACCTTCTTGAAGAAATTCTGTGCAGAAATAACCGAGTCATGTTGTTGTTGCTGGTGCTGGCTCATCTGAGCTGTATTCTGGATTCGCCCCAACTTCTCACCAAACTACAAAATAAAATCAGCTTAGCGCAGATGAAGCAACATCAAGCATTTTTCAAGAACGAAATTGCTCAACTTTAAAGCAACTTTATGTATTAACATAGAAACATACAAACCTTGCCACAATCAGACAATTTTATGATTTCTTTGTCATTAAATAGACTAAGATAGTATGTTAACACAAATTAATAAACAATCAAACAAAAAAAAAACATTTACTATATAAAGCAGCAATGATGGAGGACCAACATTGAAATGACCTCAATTTGCAGCTTCAGAAGCTCGCTTTGCTGTTTTCTCTCCTGGTCCTTCAACTTCCTGTTCATCTCCTCCAGATCCAGATCCTTTTGCTCCAGTAACTTCAAAACGTCAGCCTCTCTGGCTTGCACTTCAAAAATGGCAAATACACAGACCACCAAATTCATGACAGTTGTATTAATTATGAGTTCATTGTTCAAATCCCAGTCTGCCCTGTGACTGGCTGGCGACCAGTTCAGGGTGTAGTGTGCCTTTCGCCCGTAGTCAGCTGGGATAGGCTCCAGCACCCTCCCGCGACCCTATACAGGATAAGCGGTGTGGATAATGACATGTTCAAATCCCACATGTGCAAAAGTACATTCTCTCCCAGACTATTTATGTCTCGCCTATCATACAGGATTATTTTCGTAAAAGTGGTCAGTGACACAATCGTGTAGTGAGTGAGTGATGTTTCCTGCTCTTACTTTGACCGAATGCTTCTCTGCGCGCTTCCTCCACTTGCCACTTGCACTCTTGCATCGCGGTCTCTAGCTCCCTCTTGTGGCCATCTTTGTGTGCTCTCATTTCACCGAGCAGTCGTTGGATCGCAGCCTCCCCATCCTGACGACCGAAAAAAACAGACACATCACACAGCCTCAGTTGTTTTTATCTTTTCAAAAACGGAAAATGGCAACACCGTAATGTCAGCACCTAGTATCCATAATGTGACACATTACTAATAAACAAACAAAAAGTTGAAATGAAGCCGAGTTTTCACTCACTAGAAACATTACCTCTGCTGTTCTTTTACTTTGTTGCTTCACGATTGCCAGATTGCTCTTAAGTCTCTCATTCTCGCCTTGAGCATGAGAAAATCGTTGCGTTATTATTCTCATATAGGCCAAAACAGTAACTTGATAATAAATTGGGCATGCATCCTACAGAAAAGGATTGACAATTCTTGGACTAGTTACAAGGTATGTTAGTAACAACACTTTCCTAATTCAACACATATACTCGTGTTACCTCTGAGGTTGCACTGCTCCTGCAAAGCCTGCTGCAGCTTGTTCACTGTGGCAAGTAGGGCATCTCTTTCTGAAAGAACAATGAAGTATAGGTATGCCTATTTCATCGACTAGTCAGTTCTGGTATAATTAAGTACATTTGTAGAATTGCTTTGCAAAACCCTCATGAGGCGAAGCAGCTTCGATAATGGATGGATGGATGAAGTTAAGTGTCTAATGTGGCTTGACTTGTAGTATTTTGCTTTTGTATTTATTATATTTTAACGGTCACCTCAGATGCAGTAAATCACAGTTGTCTTTGTCTAATTTAGGTACATTAACACCACAAATTATGAAATGAAAACTCATATTCTGACATATGAGGACGCTGATTACTCCAGCTCTCAATGACAATGTGATGCAGTACAATTCAAGGCTAATGCATACATGTCAGTTTTAATAAAAACAATTTTGATTTTTGCCAGTTTTCATTCATATGTTGTTCTCGTATCTCTCCAACTTGAGTATCTGGCCAGCAGGGGGCGACACATATACACCTCCGAAAAAAAAATCATCATCAAGACATATTTACTGGTAAAGTACCGCCTCGGTGCTGTATTTTAGTACAGTAATATGCACATAACCGTACCATCTTAATATCAAATGGACCACTAAGTTTAAAATAAAACAAGAACTCACCTTCAGTGACTCCTTTCTCCTTGGTCTCATAAAATTTCACGTCTCTATTGGCGTCTTCTAGCATCGTCTGGAGCAGGATGGTTTTACCATTCAACTCTGTAATTTTCTGCGTTATTAGTAAAAAATTAGATTGGGACAGACAATCGAATACACCACGCACCTTTCTTTAACAGTGAGTTTTACATCAACAAATACACTGCAAATTTACATTACCCTAACTTTAAATGCAGAGTTGAACATAGAAACTATACTTACATTTTCGAGTATGGTGAATTCCTCTATTAATTTGTCGAGATTAATTCCATTCAACAGGGCCATGTAGGAGATGAGGTTAGAATCAAAAGTAAAAATGTTTACACGGTTTGAGCAAGGGAGAAGACGAACGTGTCCGAGTAACAAGTGGCTAGCCGCGTAACAACGAAAGCTAAAGCTGTCCCCACTGCACGTGACATTAGTTACGGTGAGAAAATGTGAACATTTGGTCAATCAAGATCTCAACGAGTTTACCTTTTTCAAGTTACATATTTTTTAGACCATGTTATCGTCCTTAAAGATTGAAAAAAAGTAACTAGCCTATTATTACAAAGGCGTACACAGTACAGTTAGCAAAAGTGGTTGAAAAAAAAAGAGTCAGATAGCAAAAAAAAAAATCCACTTCAACGTAGTAAAATATTTGCACTTCATTTTGAACCACAACCTCAATTTACTTACTTACAATTAATGTTGTTGAAAGTTTCTCTCCGGAATACACGTCACAAGCCAAGTGACTCAAAAATGTTACAACTTGAGAAACAGTGTTAGCACAAGTTAGCATTGGCTATGCTGGTCATTGCATTTTCAGTTTTCGTGAGCCCTTTTTAGCAGTTCGTAGGCAACATTATTTCATGTTTTAAAATGTATAGTATTATGCCTGAAAAGAACCAGACAACATACACTGCAGGCTATGGTCGGGAAGCTCACAAATCGTAATGACTTTTATTATAGCTGTATAAAAAAAAACACAGTAACACATTATGAGAATGTTTTGGAATTTAAATGACAATGAATTGTCTATTTACATGAATGTTCACCCGAAATAATGTGATGCAAACACACTGTACAGAGTATCTATAAACGGTTTTAGACATACACAGAACCTGTTTATAAGGAGGATTACATGAATTTAAAATGCCAGTGGAAAAATTATTGTTGTTTCCATGACTGCAGAAGTGAGTTAAGGAACAAGGGAACACGACACACTTTGACAGTGGATGGCTAATAATTTGCCTCGTGTCTATAACTTAATCATGAAGACATATTCATGATGAATGAGTGGTATAATACAGCAAACCCTTGCCATCCGTGGAGATATTGACCAAGCCCTGCCACAAATAGCTAAATTCAGTGAAAAACTGAGGCCCCTGAAAATGGCAAAATAGGATCATAAAAAAAAAAAAAAAATCTACGCATGCTTCTAGCTTGTACACAATCACGAATCAATGTTACATAAATGACTATTAAATAGTTAAATCGTTCAACACAAATCACCTTCACGTGAGGCTCATCAATTGTATTAGCTACCATGTTACCCTTAAACACGCTAGTACAAACTGACATGAAATTGCTCAGGCAAACCTATATGTGCTAACGGAGAGGGTATTAAATCATTAAATTCACCTTTTGGTATTTACACAACATAAAACATGTTCCAAATGCAGGCAAATTGAAGGACGGGGGTCTCCAAGTCCGGTCAAATGAGGGATCGTTAACAGGCTTGCACAAAGCTTGCTGACGAGCTGATCATTTTCATTAATCTGTGGAATCTCCAGCTGCGGCTTTATGATATTTCCGTTCCCTTTTTGTTTATAAAGTAATACACATATTTGCCACAGGGGGTCGTGTTGAGCAAAGGTTGTCGAGACGATAGCAGGATGGGCATCCCTTTCTATTTTAGATCTGACATTCAACACTGAAGCTTAAGACTCTCACTCTTAAAGACAATTTTAGGAGTCCGTCTCTCCTGTTGACAGAATCATTTTTATCTTAAAAAAGATCGTCGCGGGTTTAAGGGGTAATGCTCCCCAAAAGGTCGGGGGTCAGGTAGCCATCTGGTGTGGGCATGTTCTTTGAGACCGTCAGCTGCGGGGCAGGTATTGAATTTGGCGTGAGCACAAGGCTGTTTTGCCTGTCGACATCCTCTACTACGGTATAGAGAGGAGTAGGGGGAAGGTGGGACCTTGTAACTGAATTCTGCAATGATTTGGGGGAATTGTCTGATGATGAATGTGTGATACAACTCAAGTCTTCATTGTCATTGAAATCGCATGCAGGCAAAGATGGGCTCATTTTTCCAGCATTGGGGTCGGAGGTGTATGTTACGTGGAGCTTAAAATCGTCCTTGTCCTCCTTTTTTTCAGCCGTTTGGATTTCTTTGACATCTTTGACTGTGTTGTTCTCCATCTCCTCCTCGGGGGACAACACCACTTTGCCAGATGGCTTAATCTCACTTACCTGCGTATACAATGCCTTGACTTCCGAAGGAGGCTCTCCCGCTGCGGTGTTTGGGCTTGCCGAGCGAGATCCAGAAGCAATCGGCGGCTCCTTATTGCGGATTTGGTTTGTGACAAGAGAATGGAACGGCGATGTTTCGGCATCGCTGGCAAGATCGGGATCACAGCAGCTTGCGTGGCCCGAGTCGTCATCCCTGAAACCGATGGAAAGATGGGAACAGTTGGAGAACAAGGATCGATCCGTGAGAAACTCAGTGTCCAGGTTTGTTAGTTTGTCGCTCTGCTCCTCAAAGTCCAGATCGATGAATTCCACCCAGGGGTCATTGGTGTACAGCTCTGGCCTCAGATCAGGAGGGGAGCCCAGAATGGATGTCAACTCCGTTAGCTTCCCTTTCTGTGGGATTATGAAAACACAACTTTGAGATAGAAGTTGACAATTTTTGTTGCATCAAATATATCAATATATCCTGAAGGAGTTACTCTTAAGTAACTTAAAATGAATTTTAAGTTATAACTCTTAATAAATATATAACATTTTGAAAGTAACTTTCCCAACACTGAAAATGATATAGACCAGACATTGTTCCAAAATGGGTTTGGCCTCGTCAACACGTACTTTTGACATCAGGTCAACAGCAGCTGTTATTGTCTTCACCACGTGACCAAAATAAGTTCCTCGCTGTTCAAAACACCTTTAACTGAGGGGAGTACCAAAAGGGCAAAACAACACAGTCGCGGTGGTCTAGAAAGCAAATAAAGAGGGTCAGATAACAAGTTGGGTGTTTTGCCCGCAATGGTTGGTCGGTGGACATTTATTTGCACGTTTGTTTAACTTTTAAGTGTCATAGATTTGAATTGAATCGTTTTATTACAGTACTGTGCTTAGGACTACTAAATGTTGGTCATGGTGGTGGTAATTGGAGTCAAGGTTTTTTTTTTAGTGGTACATTTTTTTTTTTTATTATTTATTTTATTTTTATTTTTGTATTGGCGAGCAGGTTTGAATGCCCAAAAAAAAAAAAAAAATTAAAAGTCAAAACCAAGAATTAAAAAGTGCATGGATACCTTGAGTAGTTCGGGGTCAATTCCTCTTATTTTAGGTCCAGGAACAGGTGGCAGAAGAATGACCATCAATCTTCAGCAAGGGAAAGGGGAACAAAATGTCAAGTGATAATAAATAGAACGAGCTGGCACATGGTTGGTTTAGTGCTAAATGTTTTTATTTTAATTTGCATTGTAGCTTTTTGAATGACTAACCCAAAAAAATCAAAGTGTTATTTTGATTGAAGTGGCGGAAATTGTAGATAATATTCTCTAAATACTTGTTATAATAAATACAGTATATACTTCAACCTACTTTTCCTGCTGCAATATGATGACCAACATCATGATGGCTACGAAGCACAAGGTGCCAAAGATGAGTAACGCCAACAAAGGGAATCTTGATGCTGGAAAAATAAAGACACACTGTAACATACATTATAAATGGTTAAAAAAAAAAAATTAAAAAAAACAGTGGATCTGCTGTAGCGCTTATAAGGGATTTATTTATTTATTTATTTATTTTTTACCTTCAGACGGGACAGAGACGAATATCGAGTCACTGAACCCTCCAAACTTCTTCTCGCCATGCTTTTTGCAGCGGACCCGGACTTCATAATTGACATTACTTTGAAGCCCATACAGGGAACAATGAGTAGTTTTCACAAGTTCGGCCTGTGATCAACAGAACAACATTTCAAGTATCGTTACGTCGTGCCTAAATGGAGAACAATCTTCCTTTACAATATTAGTATTAATACTTTCTACATTGTGTCTGAGACATTGTCATTGAGCGAAAAAAAAAAATGTAGCATAGGATAGAACAAAAAGAGGATATGAAGCGCATTCAACACGCACCGTATCCCAGTGTTCAGAATCGACTTTGCGGTGTTGGACCTCATACTGCAATGTCATCCATCCCATCTTTACATCTGCAGAGGGAGGCGGCTTCCAACTGAGCATTATATCATAGAAGTTACCAGTCAAACTCACATTCAGCATTGTCCAGTTTAGGCCGAGAGGCGGATCAGGTTGCACTGGAAGGAGAATTTTTTTTTTTTTTTAAGTTCTCATTATTCCAGCTTAATATCTTGGTCAAACTATTTTTCATGTGCTTCAGGACAGGTTGAAGTAAGAAATAAAAGGGCACGACGGAAAATGTTATTTTTAAATCATGTTTTTAATAGCGTTCTTCTGAACTGGATAATGACATCCAGACAGTCTTGCATCAAACTTACCAATGTCCTGAACATTGAAGTGTTTCTCATCATAGAGGACGGTTTGATCTCTTGAGCGGAGTTGAACGCTGTAATCGATCCAGACAGAAGTGTGGTTTTCACTGAAGAAACACTCGTTTAACCTCTCTGTGGAGTAATGAGGACACTCAGTCCACTCTTTCGAAGATGCGTGCAGGGGTCTGCAGGGACGACAAAGGATAGACGTGATCAGCTACATCAGGCGTGGGAAAACTACGGCCCGGGGGCCACATGCGGCCCGTTAAACGTTTGAATCCGGCCCGCTGAATTTGAAAAAAATTCAAACCTTGTTCATGTTTTATTTTCGAAATACTGTCGTGTGTCAAAGACAGATATTTTGTTGGAATGCTTTTGTTCGTTATCATTTAAAATGTCATTATTTATTTTTTTTTCTCCGAGAAGGTGAGGTGACCAAAACACTCCATCCATCCTCCTGGTCCGGCCGGATTAAAACGTTTAACGCGCCACATGTGGCCCCCGGGCTGTAGTTTGCTTACACCTGCTGTAGAGTAAAGTAGTTTGACTGTGAAGAGCAATTTAACACGAGCACATCCAACCCATCCATTTCCTTCATTTTATCTTAGGTATGTCAAGCACAATTTATTTATTTTTTTTAACAGACCAGATTTTGCACATCAACTTCTGATAGGACGGAACTTTTCCGCTTACATTTTGGTAATGTAGAATAAGCGCACATCTTCTGACTTGGAGACGTTCTGTAAGGTACCAAAATCCCATCTGCAGTGGAACGTCTCCATGTTGGTGGACACACAGCCAGTGAGATGTGGGTACTTCACGGCTGCTTCTAGGAATTCATAGAAGGAAAGGACGAGAGAGGGAGGGAGAGAAGTATTCAAATATGACAATTTAAAGATCTTTTTCAGCAAAATGGCTCTTGCCTTCGAGGTCAGATCAGTTGCACTTTCATGGAGCAACTGTCGCTAAACCGCAGCACAAACATTCCCATCTTCCAGGAAGTCATTTTACAGCTCTTCGGAGCAAGCTGCCACATTACCGCCATGCATCTTATAGAAGCAGCTATTTTTTTTTTTTTTGCCCACACTAGGACACGTTTTTTTATTTCATTTTACAGTCGATACAACCTCAAGAAAAAGATGATCATTCTTTCCTTGACGTTTCTGACAAAAGAGTTGCTTCTATTCATGCACACTGAAGCAACAAACAAACGTTGGACAGGGAATATTTGCCACCATTAGTTTGCTGCGTTCTAAGTTAATCAGTTACTCGACTGCAGCACATCAGTGAGTAAACTTGGTAGACCGTTAGATGCGGCCAAGTCATTGCTCGAAATCATTACATCACGTTTTTCACCTCAAGACCCAGACTTCCAAAAAAAGCATCATCATATTCGCGACACCATTTTTATTCCAAAGCACGACAATTGCTATTAATATGCAATTGTTTTTTTTGTTTTTTTCCCCCAATGTCCTCGTCCGATGCATCTTTTTAACAAACAAGCCATAAATTGAAAACAATGCCTTTCGACTTGGTTGTTTCACACTTGGTAACAAATTATCAGCAACCACTCCTGTTTACATTTCTGGGAAAGATGCGGCCGATAGCCAAAGCCAACACCGCAGAGAGGAACAATAATAAGGCTGGATGGGCTAAAGAAGCAAAGTGAGAACAAGATCTGCGGTAACACTCAGTACAAGTGATTGATAACTCGGCTTAGTACCACGAGCTTCAAGGCAAAAAGTGTCAGGGGGGGAATATAATCTGTTTACCAAAAGAAAAAGTGCTATTTGGAAATAGCCTCGCTGAGGAGGCAGGGAAAAAAAAAAAATCAATCACGGCACTTGCCTGTGTTCTTTATTTCAGCTTCCTCCAACAGTCCAAAAACATGTGCAGTACGTTACGTCACTTCAATGGTCACTAAAGGGGAAGTCAAGTCAAAATTTTCCTTTACGATACGTGCTATGAGCGTATGGGCTATGCGGCTTTTCAGTGGATTTTTCTCTCACCACTAGGGGCGCTCTTACGTTCAGAAAATCCGCAAAATAAATCTCGATTTCTTTTTTCCTCTTGGGTCTGTTTTGTTTTAATGAGCAAAGTTCTTGCCATGGCATATCATTTGCATAAAAGTTGAACAAAAATCTAAGATATGAGCAGTATACAGTAGTCTGAGTGGACACAATAAAAAAAATAAAAATGAAAAAAACGAGACTCACACAGAAGCTTTTATCTGACAAGAATGACCTACACTAGTTCCGAGTAACACACCTAGAAACAATCCAGAGATAAGGATCTGCGATCCACCGGGTCAAAGGTTGCTGTAAAACACAGAACGGCCACAGTAGCACACCACAAGCTTTGTAGAAAGTGGATTTATTTAGCTACATTTATTTTGAGTGGAGTAAGTTGACAAAGACTGCGCAATACGATACTACACTCGTTGACCCGGGGCTTTTTGTCAACCTGCAAACTGAGCAGACTGCATTGTTCTGGTTGCATGTCAAAGTATGTGCTTGCTCAATCGTTGTCAGCGAACAAGAGCAAACTCGACTGTCAGCCTGTTCACACTTAAAGCCTCAGGACACATTTCCGAGATGGCAAAATGTATTGCCAATTATTCTTTCCGAAGGACTTCGAGAAGTAAACATGTTTACGAGGCCAATTTTTTTCTTACCAGCTTTTTAGGAATGCAGGCTGCCAAAGTCTTAAAAGGAAACCCCGACGGTTGTGATATTTTTGCTCGATATGATTTATTTGGTTTGTTGGCAACATAACATTTTATTGAATTAATTATCGCATAATCTTCATCCCAGAAATAAATTCCACCACAACTATTAAAAAGAAATTGAACATGTGCTGCCTTGCTTGGACCGAAGATAAAAAAAAAGGAAGAAAAATGCATACAAAATGAAACGCTTTTCACATTCCAAAAAATGAGCAAACTGCTGTAAAAATCAGCCGAATTATTATTTCGGGCAAACTTCTGATGCTGATGCTCTAACTTTGCCAATAGTTTGATGTGCAAAGTAGGCACAGTATATATTTTTCTGCATTATTTCCAACAAATATCTGTTATTGTATTTTCAAATATTACTGCAAATTATATCGCAGAACCCTGTGGCGAGCATTCCTTAAACCAGGAAGCCATCCTCCACCGTAAAGCGACAGAGTTACATAACAAGCAGCAGCACAGGATGTTGGGACGTGAACGGTCAACGGGGACCTCATTTATTGAATGTCTGTGGTTAAAACAGGATTCATGAACACAAAGCTTTTTTTTTTTCTTCCGCCGCGGAGTTGAGTGGTCGCGAAAGTGGAGGCTTCGCACTTTCAACAACTTGCCATTGTTCGAGCGCTCTTTGCTCTGCAGAATTCCTGGGAAGCCACTTCCCTAGAAATCTGCAGGCTGCTCTCCATGTGGAAGGCTTTGTGGTTGTGCAATACATTTTGCCAACGGGACTCTCCAACTCGACAGGCTGGATCATATTCTCCCACTATTTAAATTGCCTTTCAAAATCTATTACTGCACCCGTGTGGTTTTACCATTTAAACCAAGAAAATCATAGCAAAAACAATCGTGGGTAAAAAAAAATCCTTATCTAAAAAAAAAAAAAAAAAAACATACCTTTGTCAGACGCGGATTCCAACGCTGAGGCGGTGACGCAGTGAAGAAAAAGAAAGAAGCCAGCAGCCATTATGTTGATCTGTGGAGGAAACATACGGCAAGCGTGCTTGAATCAACACAACACAGGCACATCTGCGCCGTGCGTCAAGGGGCACGCCGTCCTCATTTCACTTCACACACCGAGTAAGAAAACGAGAATACACTCCACGCTCCAATAAAAATGTGATCTCCTGAGTTATTTTTGAGCATCAAAATGAAGTCAAGTTATGGACCCTGAGCCACTTGAAGACTTGCAAGCCGTAAAACTATAAATGGAAACAGCGGAATGAACAAATGTTGAACGTCAGCTTAACTTGACCCCTGAGGAAACTATTTTTGGCTTTTCTTGCGACTAATTATCATGTCATTCATGAAACAGTTAAATGCGTAGAGTAATTTGTCACATTGCGACATTAAGATAACTGCATAGTATTGGGCAGACTAAATTTGCCTCAGCTTCAGATGACACAAGATCCGTATAAACACGTTTGGATCATTTAGCCTTAAATTAAATTGAACAGTACAATGACACTTAATATGAAATAATCATGACAACTTATTGTATTATATTTTGAATATAATATAACAGGGCCTCCACAACTTGGCCCGACACTTTGCGATCACTCAAAAGGTCTTCACGTCAGACCTTGTGCGACTCCCAAGTTCCAAACTTCTCCAAGTACTGAAATGGTTTAAGAACCTCAACCGAATTTTGCCGTGTGAATTATTTTACTTAACACAAACCCAACTCCAAATTTTACAGCACTATAAAAACAACCAGCACCGCATGCAAAATTAAGTATAATCAGACCTCACAAAAACAAAACAGTTGAAACGATATCCGAATAACAGGAAAACAATAAACATGGGGAGATTATGCAAATTCCTACACTATATATTATTATATAGAAACTTAAAAAATGGCTGGGTTGTCATTCCACCTGGTCATTGCTATGATATGCTGTGATGTGTTAGACGCATTTTTTTTGACTTAGTCATTGGTTAAAAAAATACGTGGCAGCATTTAATTTTTACATTTTTTAGGTTAGTGGAACAGACTGAAAAACACGATTTTTCCAGTCGGTGTGCATCCTGTTGATTAATGTCATAAAGAACATTCTGTTTACATCCTCTCCGGTTACTTTTCAATGCCAGATGCATTTTCCGCCTTGGTGTGCTGTCGAGGATTTGGCAACATTCCCAGAGTAAAGTAAAACGAATAAAAACGGAGGACTTGTAACTTGCTTTTGTTTTTGTTTTTTGTAGCATACTACCAAACCCGTAAGTTTTACGTCGATTATGGGACACGAGATGTTTAAACTAAGGAATAAACACGGAGAAACAAGCAGGAGAAACACGAGAGCTGACTTCAAGTCACTCACCGCTGAGAAATGGAAAACAAGCGTTTGGCAGCCACGCGATTCCATCGGTTTCGTTGATTCAACGACACAAGACTTGAAGAGAGAACTTCCTGAGTAGCACCGGAGAATTACAACCGGGAAAGGTCCACCTTCGATATGTTGTAGAGAAAGAAGTGTGGCGAGGAAATCAGCCAGTTTGTGTGGCGAGGACGCTGGAGCAGTTGAAACCGAGTTGAAGTTGAAGATGTGCGCGCCACCTGCTGGTCAAATTTGGGAGGCACTAAAAATGTGAGATTTCCAGGAACTGCGAGAAATAGGACACATATGCCGATTTAGGAATTCTAAGGAGCCCTCCTCCGAGAAGACACGCAGTCATGAAAGGGTGCCCAAAAAACATGTTTAAACCTGAGATTTTTTTTATTTTTACAGTTGAAAAGGAGAATTCCTTTTGGTCCATTTTCCATGTTGTAGATGCATTAAAACACAGGTGTCAAACTCAAGGCCCGGGGGCCGGATCTGGCTCGTGACCTCATTTTATGTGGCCCGTGAAGGCCAAATCATGTGCGTCCATGTCTTGTTTCAAGCACATTTTCTTCACTTTTAACAACATTAGGGAACATTAGGGAATTAGAAGGATTCAGATATCTTTTAACATTTATGAATGAATACTGTTCGCAATACTATACGGGGTAGCAAACAGTTTTCTAGAGTTTGATATATGTTGTTGTATGTATTTTGGCAGTCAGCTGCCGCTCATATTTGACTATATGTACTCCACATTCCATACTTGCAGTGATGCATGCAAATAATTATGCAAATAATATGCAAAATCTCCTGGCATAACTCCCACTTAATGCATGTCGCTAGATGGATTTAAGTAGAATATGCAAAGTGTGTCCCACTAAGATTTGCTCCCATTCAATCACCTGAGAGCGGTTGAGACAAATAATCAACATGTCCCTGGCATGGTGAGCTATTTTGACGTCAAACGCTTGCACAGCATGCGACATTTCGAGGTTTCAAATGGCACGCAATAAACTTGTTTGTGCAGCGACTTCAGAATACATGATCACGTGGCACAGAAGGCACTCTCTCTGATGTTCATTCATGTAGCTGAAGATGGGTTTGTTCAGTTATTATGTCTTTCTGCGAGGCAGGCGCAGTATGTTCGTACATAAAGTGTAGGTGACAGATCGACCCGGCATTATTTTTATTCCCTAAGTGTTAGTTAAGGGCCTTTTTTGGTGCATTTTTTCCCCCTCAATTTTATTGTTGACTTAATTGCTTTGTGTCTGATAAATGCATACTTGATTTGTGTGTGTGTGTGTGTGTGTTTTAATTGGACCAAATGTATTTATATATTTTTTTATTTATCAAATGAGGATGGATGTGTTGACCTTTGTCCTGTTTGAGCACACTCATCTGCCGATGCCCAGAATAAACAATGATTACGCAACGGTTCCTATAATGGAGCACTCTGATAGAGTAGAATGGAGCAAAATGTTGTCAAATATATGAACAGTTTTGAAGGGAAAATGAAATGAATTCATTAATTCTCGGACACACTCAGAATAATGGAATTTCAAATGACGACTCGGAAATAGAACTCTGAATTTCTTCCTGAGTCATCGTGTGTACTCAAGCGTTTGAAATGTACTTGTTCCAATTTGACAGATGAGACTTTCGTCAGTGGGGGGGAATTCCAAACAAATGGACTTCTGTTGAGTAATCTGTCAATGCGGGAAGATATGACACTGAGTTTTACAACGCTGGAAAAAACAAGCATCTAAGGACGACACCATGAAGGTAAATGACTAAAATCAAATTCAGTTTTGTTGTGCTTCACGGTTGGTTCTTCATTTTCTGATCATGTCTTTTTTGGTTCAGAGCTCACGCTACTTGACTGTTAGATGCCTCAATAAATTTATTGCATCAATATTTTCTTTCAGTAATTTTATTAGAATTTATATGATTTGAAATACTGTTTGTTCTTGTTTTATGCAACCAGTTGGAGTTGGCTGCAGCCTTGCCTTCTTTGGCTTTGTTGCTGGCTTTTCTTTTTCCTGTTTGGTAAGTAACCTCACAAAAACCCTTTTTTTTTTTTTTTGCTTTCATTTATTTGTCAATAATTTTTTATTTTTTTTTATCATATGTTTTCCTAATTAGTAATATGAGAATCTAGCACTTGGTCCATAGTAACAAGAAATTCATGGGATTTTTTTTTTTTTTTAAATCACTCTGCTTGTTTTAGGTGTCAGCAGCCAATAAACTGCAGGTGGGGGTCTTTTGGAGATTGGTCTGAATGTGATGGCTGCACCAAAATAAAGGTAACCCACTGAACTTTAGGTAGTGGAGTGGCCTCAATGTCTACTTAATTAATATATTAACACCATTTTATGATTTACCAAAAAAAAAAAACATCTTAATTCTTTAGCATCCAGCTAGATTCCCACGAGCATCCATCACTATACTGAGACTCCATTTATTCAAATATTTGATTAATTTTGTGATTGCGTGACTTTTTAGGACTTAGGTCTCAAGGCTATTTTTTTAAAGACAACTTTGTTTGCTTTATCTCCATTAGGTGCGCACTCGAACTGTGGCGGTGTATGCCCAATTTGGCGGTGTGCCGTGCTCAGGAGAAAGCGCAGAATCACAAACATGTGAGCCACAAATGGGATGTCCTCTAGAGACGGGTTGCGGAAGAAGATTCCGATGCACATCTGGTGAGCTAAAAGCATTAGCAATCTTTCCCTTTTTAATAAAAAAAAATAATAATAATAATAATTTGGGGAATATTGACGTTCTTTAATTGTCTCCAGTCTAAATTCTCAAATGTTGTCAATAAAGGTCAATGTATTAGCCAGTCTTTGGTGTGCAATGGAGATCAGGATTGTGAAGATGGTCTGGATGAGAGAAGCTGTAATGAAGAGAACAGTCAGTTTGTGTGTGATCTTGACAAAACGCCGCCCAACTCTGAATTGACGGGCAGAGGGTGAGTCTCAAACGTCGACAATGCATTGTAGAACCTCACACGCACTGTATGTGAGCTGTTGTTGTTGTTCCTCTTACCAGGTATGACGTGCTTACAGGGAAGCTGAGGGCAGGTGTGATCAATACGCTGAGTTTTGGAGGGCAATGCAGAAAGGTTTTCAGTGGCGACCATAAAATCTATTATCGACTTCCACAGAATATCCTCAGGTACAATTTTGAGGTGAGTAAAAGAGATTCAAAGTAGTTTCTGACAGCCCGTGCCAGCAATGCAAAAAAAGGTGGAAATATTATTTACAAGGTGAATTTCTTTTTTCTTTTAACTCAATTTCATTGGACTTCAATTTACTGCTCTCTTATTATTATTATTATTATTATTATTATTATTATTATTATTATTATTATTATTACCACTACTATAATAATAATAAAATTATTATTATTACTATAATAATAACAATTATTATTATTATTATTATTATTATTATTATTATTATTATTATTATTGCTGGATAAGACCAAAAATTAAATGTTCTTGAAACATAATAATGATTAAAAAAATCCTCAACAGACATTCACGTTTTCTTCATTAGCCAATCCAACACATTCAAATAGTTTGAATTTTTTTCTTAAGAGTAAAAAAAAAAAAATAAATGTAGTCAAATTAGTATGCATAGAATTAAAGTAAAAACATTGCATGTTCAGTATAGTAAAGGAGGGGTCAAATGTACAACAGTATTTCAGATTTCCAGCAACAAGTTACTTACGTTTTTTTGGGGGTTTTTTTGCAGGTGAAAGTCGACAACGAGGAGAATGACGAATCCTACGAAAGCTCTTGGTCTTACATGCAACACATCCAGACGAACTCTTTAGTGGGACATGACCGTCGCACCTTTCACAAAGATCTCACTGAAACAAAGGTAACGATGACGTTAATCTGCATCAAAAATGATTGAAGACAATTTTACTTGTAGCCAATTTTGAACAACACTCTTCATGAATCCTTTCCTTGTCTTCATTCAATTCTCATTCCTCCCTCAACATCAAACAGAATCACAGACTAATAATTCTCAAGAATAAAGTGGAGTTGGCTCAGTTCCAAAATTCAGCTCCTCAGTATTTGACCCTGGCTGAAGAATTCTGGAAGGCTTTAATGTCACTTCCATTCACCTACGACTACGCTGCCTACCGTCGATTGCTGCAGATGTACGGAACGCACTATCTCGCTGAAGGCTCTCTTGGCGGCGAATACCAAGGCTTGTTGGAGTTAGACCGCCAGACATTCGTATCTTCCAGTAAGAACATTTGTTAGGGGAAAAATTATTCTCAATAAACCTAAACCTGACTTACTTTCTAAGTAATGTCAGATGAAAAATATTCTCCTGTCTACCAAATACATATTTGAACTTTTTTAAATTGTGATTAGTGCAAAATCAATCAGTTGATTCAATGTGGTCTTGCGCTTGAAATTGTATTAAAGGCGCAACGCAGATAGACTACCAGCACTGCTGGCGAAAGGTCAAACGACGGCTGTTCAGGAAAAAAGTCAAAATCGTCTGCGAAAAATTCTCCAAATCTTTATCATTTGGTGAAGGTGAGTCTAAAATTGAAAAAGTCCCTCTCGGCGAGCAACGGGCCATTCTCAAGTTGGGTGTTCTTCTCATCAGAAAGAGGTGTGAACAAGATGCCCATTAAGGTGAACACATTTGGGGGTGATCCAGCCTTTGCAGACATCTTGAAAGTTCTAGATCTTGAAAATCCAGAGGTTAATGGAGAGGCCTACGACAACTGGGCCTCGTCCGTCAAAGATTTTCCTGACGTGATTGACAAGAAGGTATGACCACTAACAAAACTGAACGTTATTGTTCTTCTAAAGGCATTTTTTTTGTACAGTCGACATTAGTGCTAGTGTCCATGTACTAGTAGCTGGTGAGGTTCGGAAAATTGGTTTACATATACAGCGGGTTGCACTATACACTGACGGTCTTGAAACTTGCTTTCCAGTTGCGCCCTCTTTATGAGCTAATAAAGGAGGTGCAGTGTGCAGGACTAAAAAGGCTTCACCTGAAAAGAGCCATTGAAGAATATCTGGCAGAGGAGCACCCATGTCACTGCCGACCCTGCCGGAACAACGGGCAGGCGCTCCTTACCGGTTCCGAGTGTCGTTGCATCTGTCGACCCGGGACCTCGGGACGGGCTTGTGAGCAGGGAGCTGTGATTGGAGAACAATCAGGTAACGCCCGCAATCCTGGTGAGGAGAAGCGGTTCGGTTATGGATGAACTCAATGAAAAAGGGCAAATGTTATTTTCACAGGCCGTTTTGTGCTCAGGCCCTCAAGCCGCAAAAAAATAAATAAAAATGTAACAGAGCTTTGGCCTTTTTACGCGTGATACAAGACATGCTCTTTTTGCAGGTGTGATTCATGGTGGCTGGAGCTGCTGGTCATCCTGGAGCGCTTGTTCTGGGGGTCAAAGATCACGATCCCGCACCTGCGACAACCCCAGCCCCAGCACAGGTGGCCAGCATTGCCTCGGGATGCCTGGAGAGCAATTGCCCTGTGAGGATGCAGACATTCAGTATTTGAAGTAAATTCATCAGTTCTGATCAAATTAAAATGACAACAAATAGCAACAGAATGAAAACTTTTCATTTTGTTACCGTCTATAACTTGTGGGCAGGATGATGGAGCCGCAATGTTTCAGCCTGACTGTGACGGCACCGAAGACTTGTGGACCTCCTCCAAACCTCAGAAATGGTTTGATCCAGGTTCGCTGTATTATAATAAAGTGTAATTGCACATCCATTACAATAGGTGGCAGTGGGATGCTCATTATCAGAAAGTAGACAAAGAGTATGAGTTCCTCTGCAGACTTATATCGCTTATCAGAATTTGATAGACGACCGAGTCTATTTACAGTCGCGGTGGAGCGATTGTGGGACGTAATAGAAAATCATTGAGTGAACTCAACTGCTTTTGTGTGTTTTTCAGAATCCTAGTGATTTTTATTTGGCTGGGACGACAACGCAGTACTCTTGCGTCGATGGCTATTACCTCGTTGGAAACTCTTTGGCTGAATGTACTCAAAGTCAGACCTGGAAAACGGAAGGAATGATTTGTAAAAGTAAGCGTGCGCTTCAATAACACAGATAGCGTATGAAGACACTTTATTAGGTACGCCTTGTATGAGATACGGTTGAATGAACTTTGTTCCACAAGTCAGAATCAAAGACACTGTCTGTCAGGTTCGCCGAATGTGGCAATGAAAGAAAGTAGACATCCACATAAGACCACGTCAGAAAGAATTTGTCAGAATTGTGAAACCTTGTTTGAACTTTGGACCCCAACTGAACACACTTGTATATGTTACAGTTCCACTAAAGAGCACTGTACACCGCTCTCACTGACTTTTTTTCCAATTCCAATTCACAGGCTCAATATGTAACATTCCCCATCTCAACAATGACGTTTTGGCCACGCCCATTAAAGTCAACTATCAGATTGGAGACAGGATATCCTTGTCCTGTCCTGAGGGATCGAGGCTGACTGGTGACGTTTCCGATATCAGTTGTACGACAAGTCTGCAATGGTCTCCTTCTCCGACCACAGCTCACTGCACTAAAGGTCATGATGATTTTAACATTGAAAATTGCCTCAGAAGTTTCAATCACGTTCATCCAAGCATTTTTTTGTAGCGCTGATCCTCATTAGGCTCATGAGTGACTTTCATTCTCTCTCAGGCCCCACAGCTCCGACTCCTCATGAAGGGCTGAAGTGTAAACTCTGGGAGAATATCGGAAAAACTGAGTGCGTGTGTAAAATGCCATTCCAGTGCTTGTGAGTATTAACATTTGTTGCAGTGAAAAAAAAAATATATATATATATATATATATATATATATTATTATTTATTTTTTTTGAAAAATATATTGAATGTAATGAAACGGTTTCTCCATTCTTTCGAAGGACTTCGCTGGAGTTGTGTGCCAGAGTAAGCTCGAGCCAGCCTCGGGTGCTCGGTGTTTGCCAGCTTGGAGCTCTGCAATGTTTAGGCCGCAATTTTACGCTGGTCAACGATAGCGAGTGTGACTGGCCGAAAGAGATTAGCGCTGGAACAAAGTGCCAGAGTGAGTCAGGATTGCTTTTAAAGTATTATCATTGTCATTGCAAAGTTTTTGGTTAAAAAAAACAAAAAAACATCACTGGTCTATATATGTTGGTTTAAGGTGAGTAAAAAGCTAAGAGTATTTATGTAAGACAAGGTAGATAAATAAATGATGACTTTAAGAATAACATGTTTTTCATTTTACATTTGTTTAATAATAATATCGCTATAGTAATTGAAGTACAAAAAGCCACAAAATTTCATTTCTCATATTTGCATGAAATAAGCCTTTCCTCTGTTTTTTTCTTTTTTGAATATAATTAGCTGGAAGTTGTCAATGCCAGAATGCATCAGATTGCCCAGAAGACTCGGCCCCACTGTGTGTGACCTCAGGTGTTGGCAGTGTTGCCATGACGATGACCGAGTGCCAAGTGGGGTCCAGGAGGTGCGCTGGGGAGCAGCTCACTGTGATCAACATTGACGCATGTCCACAGTGAAGATTCCCTCCCTTTTTTGTTCTGTTCTTTCTTGTCTCAAACCTCATTCTGTCTGACTGCGTTTTTCCAATAAATATTCATCACGATACAAATAACTGCTGGGGTAGTCAAGTATATCAGACTCACTTGTTGCACAGAATAAAATGCTAAATTTTGCAGCCAAACAAACAATGTTGTCTGGTCATGTACAAAAGTAAAATAATGTGATTTTGGCTCATCTGGATTCACAGACCCCTTCATTGAGGATTTCAAATTGATAGTTGGCGCACTTCAGAGCAGCCATGGAGCAAAGGTCAAGACTGCGAGACCTCTGGAGTCTGGTCAGCATGAGACAGAACTTGTGCGTGTCAACTCGGGGACACTCCCGAGCAGCAATGCAATCACACTTCTTAGACGCTGAAAACACATAGAGGACGCACATGAATTTCTTTGCCTTGTTTCTACACAAAAAAATCAGTCACACTTACTTGAACATCTCTCCCATTCGTAACACGTGTCAAGATCACACGACTCTTTGGCAGAACTTTTTGAGGCAAACTTGGCTCGGAACCTGGCCCACTCCAGTTGATGCGGATCCACAGTGTCGCAAGCGCCTTCGCTGACAAAGAAGAGTGGATCGCCATGGCAACGGGCCGCGTGGAAGGAGCAGAGGGACATCGGCACGATGACGTTGATGTCAGTGTTCAGGATGCAGAGACTGTCTGGTTCGGATCTAGGTGTATGCACACATGCACACACACACACGGATACAGGTTTTTATGGTTCGTGGGGACCAATTTTTTATTCATCATTTGTGGGGACAACCTTTTCGAAAAAGATTTTTTGTGTGATTGATGTAAATTTATTTACATAAGTCACACAGGGTCCTCACATGGTACATGTGATTAACGGGAACCTTACACAAAGTGTCACTTACTAGTACTATTATTGACAAATGGCAAGCATTTGAACTAAACTATCTAATGGGTCCTCTGAAGTCCATACAAAAAGGTCAATTAATAGGAATATTTAAGTTGAACCCATCCAACACACATGCTACTTTAAGTACAGTGTACAAAAAGAAAGAATATTAACAAAAAACTTACAGGCAGTTCTCCCGCTGTATACAGACACATTGAGAGCCTTGATGAGTCTCTCCAGGACCACACTGATTGTCAGGTTGGAAAGGTACTTCTATAAAGAGAAAAAAATATGTCTATAACAGATTAAATGGTTAAAATCACACACAATTACTTTATATTCAATCGTGGACAAATTTCATTTTGACACATTAAGCCGTAAAACCACATGCAATTACCGTCAGTGCAGCGCAATCCTGCAGGTAATGGCGGTTCCCAGGCGAGACTGTTGCTGCACCTGTAAAAGTCTCGAGGCAGTGGCGACAAACTGGCATCAACGCAATTCAAACCCACTGAATCACCCACTTTGTACTCTTCTTTGCTGGGGAACAGCATCATGCCATCAGGAATATCCGGTGGAAGACATATCTTTCCTAAAAGTGGAGGGGAACATGTAATCATGAAGAAAGACAGACTATTATATGACCGCTTCATCCAAGAATCCAAAACCTACTGATGCAGCTTCCTTTTGATTGAGTCCATGTCCCGTCAGGAAGACAATTGATGAACTGGAACCCCTCCAGCTCAAATCCTGTGAAGCACTGGAACTCGTCATCCTCACCAAAATTGTAGTACTGCTTTGCTTTCTGGACACAAAATCACCACCATTTATCTTTTCATACATAAACGTCATCACGTCATTGAATTCAATTCAATAAATATTCAAGTATGTGTGTTCGCTCATGCTAATGCTAACGCTAACACTTTCAGCTCAGATTCATTTGAAGTTTCATGTGATAGTGATCCTGCCGCCATTTATTTTTATTTATTTATTTATTTGGTTTGTCTTTACCCTCAGGTAGCTGTTGTCCGGCGGCTTTGGTCTGGGGCAACCCTGCACACCAGGAGGAAGCTCCTCCCTCCATCCGATGGTGAAGTCATCATCATTGTCACATGTTTCATGTCTGCACACGAGAACATGAATGAAAAAGTTGTAAAATGACTCGCATTGTGGAATTTTTTTGTAGCAGGTGGAGATGAGTCTCCTACCGTTTGAAAAGGGAGATGTGACATGTTTCCTCATCCCTGTCGGGACCCTCGCAGGGTTGGCCCCCTTTCAAGGGGGCTGGGTTGTCACACCGCCTTTTCCGCTGTCTCTTCATAGACGCTCCACCACAGCGACTCCACGGACTCCAACAGCTCCAGGAACCGTCGACTTGCTCTGTGAATTTCAAAACAAGTCAAGAGAGAATCTAAGTCAGCATCCCCTTAATCGTCACGACACTCGCCGTTGCTGTTGCAGCACTTCCGCCTCCCGAGATCGCAATATATTGGAGATATGAAGATAAAATTCACCGTGGAAAACAACACCGTACCTGAATTGTAGTCAGGAGCTCGTTGCTCGCAGTTGGGCCCAAAGGTACCAGTCTGGCAGGCACACTTGCACTCGGTACCAAAGAGAAAAGCTCTGGCATTGTTGGGGCACGGAGCGCACTTGCAGGTATCAAATTCTTGCAAGTATTGCAGTAAGGCTTTCTGCAGGTGCCTCCTCTTTGTGGCTGCACAGGGGATACCACGCACTAGATTTATGATCGGCTGCACCTGGATAATCACAAAATGCAAACTTGTTCCTTTTTTTTTCTCAATATGTTCCATGTGTTGGAATCTTTTCAATGTAACCTTAAAATCAACCACAGCGGGATTATCAAGGACAGACTTGGCCCAGTTCTTGTAGGACTTCCGATCTGGAGCGGGGCCTTGCCTCTCCCAGGCCAGAGATGCGGCCTCTCTGGTGCGTCCGCCTTTCACCACGGAGTAAGACTTCTCTGCGGCCTGGATGTACGAGCCTGGCTCGAGAAATGAAAGAAAAATATGGAAACGTGTGCTGACAATCCTCTTATTTGTATTTGTTGTTGCTGTGTGGCAGGAACCTTGATATTTTTGAGTCATTTTGTTGTCAGAGCACATCGGTAGCGCCCTCTGCTGGGCGAAGACGATTGTCCATTTGGTCTCTCGGCCCAGACAGCCTTTAACATGCTCCTCTGATTCACCTATTGGAGAGAAAATATGAAGAAGAAGAAAAAAATCAAAGAGAATCACCTGTATAGTATTTTTTTTTTCAATTAAATAAGAAGACGTTCCTTTTGTACTGACCAAATCAACCTTTAAACCCAATGAGTCACAGAATCTTTGAATTCCAGGAATTACCCCAAAATCTCGGGTTGCATTTTGAATGCTGTCCTCAAGGATTCTCGTACCTGAACTAGTAAGCTCCTCTCGGTTGTACTGGTAGAGCAAGTCATAGAGGCCTCCGAGAGTGCCTGAGCTGTAGTAGTGCGTTCCAAAACGTTGAAAGAGATTTCTGTAGAGGGGATAGTTGTATTCAACCGGAAGAGCGTGGAGAAACTTGAGGAACGGTCCAGACAAGACCAAATCGCTTGGGTCCCGCACTTTGAACGTGGACACAGGCAGAACCTGGTGCACGCGAAAAAACATGGAATCCTAACAAGAGAAATGAGAACATTAACACTTAAGATGCAATTGTATGTGAATGTGTGTTTCGGACTGCGTTTTAAGATTCTTCTCGGTTTTCGGATCATGTCAAGAAAGTGTGTCGTCATTGCCCACTCACGGTTTTCTTTGAAGCTTCAAATGCATCCTTTGATTTAATATTGGGTGTCAAAGAAGGGAAAAAACGCCAAAAACCAGGGGGAAACGTCTCTTTGTTTCTCTCCTCCTCGGTGGAAATGGACTTCTTCACATTAAAGGACTCGGAGTGCAGAGGGCTGCGATCCGTGCTGAAGTCTTCGATCGCTCCAACCTTTATGATCACAACAACAAAATAAACAATCGACCTTGCCTTTCTAGTACTTTTGAAAAAAAGGACTGCACTTGACGTTACCTTAATGTCAAAGCTCTCAAAGTTGTGAGGTATCCGATGGTAAAGGAGTGTGCTCTGAGGCCTCCTGATGATGCAACTTCCTCCCATAAACATGTTGTCCAGTACTGCCCCCCGCGGCTCATTTGCCAGCGCGTCCAACCTTCCAAAATATTAACGTGCAATGTTTTGGAACGTGGGTGCAAGCCAAGTTACGGCGTTCAGTCCAACTGATCGTCATGCATCAGGGAGAAGCGATTGATTTATCGGCACCGCGGGAGAGAATGCAAGATCAAGACAGGTTCATCTGAGCGCTGATGTGTTGACCTTTAGCTTACCCATTCCCCACCAGGTCAGCACCAGGAGCCACTCGCTTCTCAGCTGGACAAACAATTTTGAAGTCACCACAGTCCCTCTCATCTGAGTTATCTTCACAGTCGTTCTGTTTGTTGCAAGTTAGTGTGGCGTTGATGCAACGTCCTGAAATGGAGGGGGAAGATGAAATTCCGAATATTAATATCGCAGTTAAATTAGTTTGATATTTTTCATTAAGGTTAGTTTTTATTTAGTTTTTTTTTGTTCCAGTTTTTTTCCTAAAAATTCTTTCTTTTAGTTTGTTTTATTTTTTTTGTTAGTTTTGGTAAGTTCAAGAGTGCAACATTTAAAAAAAGGTTACAATAAGGGTTTTGTAGTAAAGTAAACTACAATCGCCCCCAAACTGTCCCATCTTCCTTTTTCATTAAGGCCAAACAATAATACCAAACTAAATACGTTCATAATTAAACCCCAAAAAATATGAAAGGAATTGACAAAAACAAAAATAAAGGACATTTACGACTAAAAATAAGGCGGTTTGAGAACTGGTAGAGATTTCAAAGAGGTTTTTCTTTCTTATTTACAGAAGATCTGAGAACTCACGCAGCTATCGATGGCGTCAAGTGGCTATCGTGAAGGAAAAAAATAATCACAGCTACTTAGTAAGTGGAAAGAGCCACTTTTTTTTTTTGTGACCAAATGACCAAAAATATAAATAGCTTTGTCAGAGATGTAGCGGTTGTGAAAGCACGAAATAAATAAAGATGTATTGTATATACCGTTGTCACATTTGAAGTTGTTTCTGCAGTCGATTGGTGCCAACTTGCACTCCGTGGCAGGATAACAGGGCCTCTCTTCCATCAGCTCCACATCGCATGATGCTCCACCAAACTGCGATGGTGTTTGGATATCTCTGGTCCGTAACTATGAGATCGACCAAAAAAGAAAAAGTCAGCCCAAAAAATAAAAAGTGTATGAACCGTGTATGAATGGCATGAGCGATGCGTGTTTTGTTTTAATAGTATTTCTTTGTTTCATTGTTTACTTGTATGCTGTTCAGTGATAGTGTTGGTTTTGACTTAAAACCGTGACACTGTTGGTTTGCTTAGTTGTCACGAGCTAGCATGCGCGAGCTAGCAGGCGCGAGTTAGCAGGCGAGAGCAAGCAGGCGCGAGCTAGCAGGCGAGAGCAAGCAGGCGAGAGCAAGCAGGCGTGAGCTAGCGGGCGGGAGCTAGCAGCCGCGAGCTAATAGGCGCGAGCTAGCAGGCGGGAGCTAGCAGGCATATACTTTTTAAACCTGAAATATGCTGACAAATGAACTTCTTGTGTTGTTTTTGTAATGTTTCTTGCCTGTTTCTTGGCACACGGTGAGCAGTCAGACCAGGGCCCAAACTCTGTCAACAGGCAATTTATGGGACAAGCCTGGACATTACAAGCCCTTCTGTCATGTTCCTCGCACAGCTGATGACAGCTGCTCTTCCAGTAGTAATCATCATATGTATATTTCCTGTCCGATGGATATGAACAAAACAAAGATTTTTTTCATCAGAATTCAGTCCATCTGTTTTGTGTCAGCATGTGTGTGCCTTGCCTATGTCTGTTCTGTGTGCCATGGTTGCATGTCCGGGAGCAGGTAGACCATTCAC
Source organism: Idiotropiscis lumnitzeri (assembly GCF_059441095.1). Lineage (NCBI taxonomy): Eukaryota > Metazoa > Chordata > Actinopteri > Syngnathiformes > Syngnathidae > Idiotropiscis > Idiotropiscis lumnitzeri. The sequence goes on from NC_142408.1 coordinate 2,344,767, forward strand.
CCCAGGGGTAGCGATCACAAAAACAAGATAGACCGGCAGATATCAAACTGAGGAGATGGAGCAGCACCAACAAACTTGTGGAAGTGTCCATGATCAGGGTAACAACAAAGACTGTAGAAAAAAATTGGGTGTCCATGACATAATTACATTGTTCATAGAAATCTTCACATTAAGGTCTTTTGATTATTTGAACTATGAAAACTCAGGCACAACTGCTAAAAATAATAATTGCGTCATTAATGTTCTAATTATATTCATAACAACAGCTACTACTTTATTGCAAATTGAGCATATCAATTATCAAATAAGTCGTCTATGATTTGGAATGACTGATTGAATGAAATATCAACAATAATGATTGCAGTAATACACAAATTATACTACAATCGCTAATATGTTATTGCATTTGTTGCTAAATTAATTTTAAAAAAATAATAATTATTATCCTTTACTTCATGTTTATGCGTGCCTCATTTACATAATGCTATATAGCATTCCAATACACAGAACAACGATGGATTAAATAGTCTGACTCACCACACACAAGGTTGCCGTCTCAGCCAATAACTTTTGAGATTGGGATGTTATCTGCACTGCAGGCAGAGTTGAATCTGAACTGAAAATTCGAGTTGACATATTTATACATACAACCGCCCTCTGGAATTTCTCCATCAATCCAGCTTGTTTTGGACCGACTTCCCTCTCAGCATTCCAAAAAGGGTCAAATTGGCATATCTTGTTTGATAACAAAATTCTGAACATGAAGTAACATAAACCATTTGTGCGTCCAAAATTACGGGAAGCAAAACACAGAGAAGTTTCCCGTACGCAAGATGTGCTCCAGATGTGTTGTGTTGAATCTTGACACTTTCATTTTGAGAGAGAAGAAAACTTTTTCCCCTGTAATTTCACAATCTTGCACTCACACTAATACTATTATAACATTATAATAATACACAATAATTGTCATTATGTTTTGGAATATTTCAATGACTATCATGAGATGTCACTAATAATGCCAGAATATCACAAGAACATAATAACCCCAACAGCGATATTATATTATAAGAAATATAATTAAAAATGTTCAATCCATCTTACGTACAATATGCCTTTTGAACAGAATAGAATTTAAATAGAATAAATAAAATACTTCCTTACTTTTAATGGCGATATGTTTACAATAAGTTAACCTTAAGTACTGGATAGAAAACTTTATTCACATTATAAAATTAAGCTGTACATACATAGCTGTTGCTTGTCTACATAGAAGGACACTAACTACACAATACATGCTATGATAAAAAAAATAATAATAATACACATGAAAAGAAAGTTTCCACATAAACACAAACTTTACAAATGACCGTACAATACATTGCATTTACATTCAGTGGAGAAACGACTCTAGTTTAACATTAATGTTATATGTGAATTTGGTCTTCAAGTGGAATTGTGTTCGGTTCACGTAAGGGTGGGAGGCCTTCAACCCTTTACCCCCACCCCTCAAAAAGATGTAAAGCAGAAAAAGACATCGTTTGGGCATGCTGTTTACGAAAACAACTGCAAGGTCTACTGTCGTCCACTAGAGGGCGCCATGATCAATTCACACGTGCATTATAGAAAACTATCAAGATGTAATTAAATCTTTATTAACGAATGAATTGATATAGAACTCGTGGTCTAGGGGGAAGAATAAAAACACAGAGAAGGCCAGTTTCGTTTTAACTGGCAGTCACTGGCATTTTTTTTTCTTTTCTATCTGGATAATCTGATCTTTAACTGCTGATAGAAAGGACAGCAGTGGGGTATCATTAAAACTAAATATCATGCTAATAAATCTCGCAGTTTGAGACATGACATCGTCGATTGAAAAGCACTGAGCAACCAATACAACCATGCGTCAACACTTTAAGGGCGAAAATCAAAGACGAACAACACCTAGAAAGAAAAACTCAAATATTAAATATATTCACCGCAATTCCCATTCACCCTTTCTAAAATAAAACACATAATTGGAACCAGTTGTGCGTATGCAACAGAACACCGATACACCATTTTGTTCACATCCCGTGAAACAACAGTATCTGCGATTAAAACACCGTGTATTGTGACACACGTTTCGACAGGACACAAGCACAGTGAGAAAACAGAAAAACAGTGATAATGCTTGTGCATAGCCCAAATATATACAATTGAATTCAATATACTGTTATTGTTCAAAACGGAGTGAGAAATGCCAAGGGAAGTACCTCCTCACCCCCAAGAAACAGTTGGCCAAAAAGGCTGACGGAATCTAAATAGCACGGCGTGTGGAAAGAAATAGCCACTTCTCATAAACTGCTGGAGGAATGTCTGCTGACCGGGGAACAACAGTGTATTTTATAAGGATAGAAGCAAAATTGTTGATGTACAGTACATGATGAATTGAGTTCAAGACTGTTAACCGGACACCATGCAGCAGAGTCCAGGGAAGCGTCTCTTCCTTTGGCGGACCAGCGGGTGTGGAGTCAGATTCAACAAGCTGCTGTCATCTGTGACACGCAACACTCGAGTTAAACATAGGACAGTCAAGCGTTCCGGTTCACGTTCAGTTGATTGAAGACTCGAAATTGTCCAGAGAATGTGAATGGGAGTAGTTGTTTGTCTCGCGTGGACGGAGATAAATGATTTCTATTTTTTTCACCATTAATGAAGAAATTTTCCAAAGAGGCGAATAACTTTTATTCAAGTCAAGGTGGAGGAAATTGCTAACAGACGACTGCAGGAATGCAACTAACTCCATCACTTGACAAATCTGAATTTTTCAATCAGGCCAAATGAACACTTTCAGACAGTTCCGCCTTAGCAAAGGCCGGTAGTTATTCAGTCCCGCTCTCGTTAGCTTGTAACTCGCAAACACTTGAAATACTTACTCATAGTAATCGTAAAAATCTCATTTACACACCTTGAGTTTTCAGTGGCAAAGGCATCGTGTCCCTGAGTTTGCTGAGCAGATTTCTCATCTCCTGCATATCTCTGCCAATGTAAAGACAAAAGTAAGTCTGCTTTGTTGCATTTTTATTATTTTAACTTAATAATAAACAATCTGTTTATAGCACTACCCCAAAAAGTCAGACAGCATACCTCTCAATATTTTCAATATGGACTCCCACCAGCCACGGATCATGAGGGTAGTCGATGGGTGAGGAAGAGCGGTCCTCGAGGATGGGGACATCAGAACTTTCATCCACCCGGAAGTCCATCTTCGGCTCTGAGTCAGTTCCTTGAGGGCCAAACACAAAATAACATTTCATGAAGTAGATATCATGATTATATGGTTATATTCTCAAGTCCTTAAAGAGAAAAAAACCAAGATGAATGGGGTCCATTTTTGCGTATCAAGCTGTAGTTCTGATTTTACAGTTTTGGGATAGTCTGAAGAATCACCTTTTAATCTAATTTTCAATTTGTTGTTAAAAATCCTGAATTTTGTGACTGAAAACCATTCACGTTTTCATTAAGCCAAGATTGATGTCAGAACTTTGCTGCCCTCTAACGTTGTTGTTTGGTACTACGTATTCCGAGAAAAGAAGTTATCCTATACTGTATGTGGTATATAGAAATAGAAAGAAAATTAATTGCAGATCACATCTATACTCTAGCTTTATGCTGCACCAGGTGAACTTGTTGAGCAAGTATCCAAGCTTAGTAATTACTAACACACCGCTGCAGTGTTCCTGAAAATTGGTTTACAATAAAATCAATATAATCATCTGCCGCATCATATCATGTCAAGTGGCTGTGTCCTGTGTACTTTTTCTGTGAAGCTGCAGCACCCCCAGCAGGCACATGGACTTTAGCATCTCCGTGATGAACATCTCCAGGCAACACTGCAGCTGGATGAAGAGCCGACATATCTCAGGGTGGATCTCTCCGTCCTCTGGACTGCGTCGGCGGTCGATAAGGGAAGGGTGGGAATTCAGGAGAGAAAACAGATGATGTCAAAAGAAATCTTAAAAAAAAAAAAAAAATCAACAAATAAATAAATTAAAACATAATAATATTAATATAATAATAATATAGTATCGAAAATAACTTCTTAAATTTTTTCTTAATAATTAATGAATACATTTTAGACAAGCTAAAGTTTTACTTAAATATAAATCGTACATAGCAACTGTATTTTCCATCCTTGAAAAAGTTAGCATAGGACGAAGTGACATCAGAACCACAGCGGTGATTTTGCCCGATCAAAGCGCACATTTGAGTAAGCTGGGTTCAATAAAAAAAAATGGTCAGTATAGGACTGCGACTGTGTCGTGTTGTCAGCAAAAATGAGCAGTTGTTTTCGCCTCTTAAACTGCTTTTGAAAAGCAGTCTCCTGCGCTTGCTGCTCGCTTAGCGGCTAACTGCTAGCGTCATGTGTCAATGTCAGCGTAATTAATTAAAGGTTCTCTAGCATCCTTAATTAGCGACTGACCATCATTTCAGGATGGCACGTCACTCTCCGTCCGAGAACAACTTTATATTAAAAACGCACTACGGCATTGTTGTCCATGTATTTTTTGGCAAAATTTATTTTGAAGTTGGCCTTCTAAATCATAAAATCATAAAAAAAAAGTGCTGAAAAAAGTCTGGACAGTCTTCCCGAAGACACCCGGTGACATCTGTGTGCACACCAAATAAACAGGTACTCTTGAGGCAGAAAAAAAAAATCCTCTCGCATTTTTCAGAAGCAAATACTCGTATGACTCGATGGAATTAGCGCCTATTGAATATGGATGGATGAGAATCATATTCCAAAAAGGCTTACTGGCGAACCAGCATGAGATTTTTGCAGTTTCTCTATTTTATTTATTTATTTATTATTTTTTTACAAACCGCATAACCGTGCTATCATGACAACCGCAAATACCGTAGTGAATATTTTCTATGGCCAGAGAAGGCTCTGCAGGTGACTCTCATGCTTACCCAGACACAGCAATGAGGGCGAGGTCTTGGTGCGCAGCCCGGGCCATGGAGCATCCTTTAGCTCGCGTGTAGTGCATCTGAGCTCGCAGAGATGGACAGTCGGCTGACATCTCCCCGACAGAAATGACTTGTTCCCGGTACAGCGCCACCAGGGTGTTGAATTCCTGCACAGTCTGAACAAAATCATCGGCTTGATGTTTTGTACTGTTGACGTGAAAACGATTGGCAACAGTGATTTGTCTCCTTGCGTCGCTCCGTGTTGCACCTGCACACCCTGAAATGAGCTCTAGATTAAAAAAAAAAAAAAAAAAAAAACATCTTGCTGTGAGAGAAACTCACCATCCTGCTGCCGTCCACGGTGCTCTCTCGTTGCTCCGAATCCGTCTGCGCCCCTTTCGTGATGGGCAAGATGCTGCCTGCAGATCTGGGGCGCTTTTTCCGCCCGCACGGTGCAGAACTCATGCATGCAGAGAGCGCCCGTCTTCTTCTGGAGGCTTGCTGTGTCCTCTCAGCAGAGCAAAAAAACAAAAAAAAAAAAAAAAAAAAAAGGACACCGCAGAAAAGCGCAGTTAACGTGTGGAGCCCCGAATGAGGCGAACAGATGTTCCCCGGATGAGGACACTAAAGCGGGGCGGAACGACCGCCAGCAGCTCCCTCTGCATCCCACAGCCGAGAGGAGAGTCACCTTCAGCCGCTCGTGAAGGCCGAGGGGGAGGCTCCGAAGTCTTCCGCCGCACGCTCACGTGTGAGGAGGGAAACAAGTCGTCACCCACCCGCCTGACTTGGTGTTAACCCTTCAGATGCAGCATTAGAAATGCTACACAGACGGATTTAAAAAAAAAATGCATCTGCTACCTTTTAAGACATGATTTCAGCGTTAATTACCTTTTTTTTCGCGAGAAATATCTTTTCCCCAATCATGTGTCATTCAAGCAATGAGGTACTTGGGCCAATATAGAAATCTCAATATTATATTACAAACCCAAATTACAAGTTTTCATCTTCAGTGTTGGCCAGACGATCAAAAAGTGCTTCATTTAACGAGTGAACAGAGGTGAGTTATGACAAGACAACAAGTGGCTGCTTCGTTATGAAATTGAGCCTGCTCACACTGCCCCGGAGCACCTGACAGTTCCTGGCAGAGAAGAACATCACCATGCTGGAGCAATCCACCTGCTCGCTGGACTCGGCTCAGTGTGACTTTTTTTTTCCTCTTTCCGAAGCTCACAGCGGTCATCCAGGCAAATCATTTTGTAGACAAGGATGACATTGATTGATTGATTTTTTTCTGAAAATGTTTTATTTTACGACCTCATAAGAGTAACCTTTTCTGAGACATTTTGAGCAGTAAAGTGAAACTTTAGCCTGGATGCAACCATGGAGTTTAACAGAAGGAAAAAATACAGCAGTAAGTTTCCCTTCAAACTATTGAATTCTCTTCCACGTGTTCGATACACAAATAATACATGTACAAAAGCAAGACACAGGAAAGCTAACATCCAGTTAGCTAAATAAGGCCAGACCACTATGGCCAGTCCGATATTATAAAACCAGCCACACACTTCAGAGAGGTCGAAAGTCTGCAACGTGAAGCCGACACGGGGCAAGTGCCAACTTCTGTGGACCCTTACTCCATTCATCCGAAATCCTGAAAGGAAAAAGATCAAATGACAATGGGGCACCCAAAGTGATTCATCACCCCAGCTCAGCATTGAACCCAAGACCTTCTTGTGACAATTCCTTTTTACTCCTTGTCTTATCTTACAGGCTTCAGCATCAGTGTGTGCATTAAGCCAAGAAACACTCCATGGTACATTTCTCCAAGTTGCCGCTATATTTGCTCAACGGAACCTGACCTGAACCCTTACCACACTTAATACGTCACGGTCAAGGTATATATATATATATATATATATATATATATATATATTTGGAGACTTTGGGACAGGATGATCGACGATGAAGTTTCTCATGTGAATTACCAAATTACGTGCAATGTCTGCAAATTTGACTCTGTCAACAAAAAAAAAGGGTTGAAACATAAACGATTTCTCTCGTCTCATTTAAGTTTCGGTAAAGACCACGGAAAGAAACACTTACTCAGAGAAGTTCCCAAAAAATACAAAACAAAACGGAGCACTTCCTGCCCAAGAGCTGAGGCACTACGGCGAGCCGGATAGGAAAAAAAAGGTATTTATATTCAGTGTAAAGCAACTATATTATACCAATGCAAACACATAAATTCGTATTTACTACATAACCTATAACATTTATTTTATACGTGTGGTTAAATATTAATATACGGAACAACACAGGAATCAACCCTGAGTGACTTCTCCTTTTTTATTTAACTAAACTAATAGGCTTATATACAATTAAAATTTACTTAGAATTTCACTTTACTAAATTTTCTTTCAAGTAAATATCACTCGAATTTTTCAGTGCAACTACTACAGATTATGAATATATGGCCATAACTATATTTAGACAAACAGTCAGACAGGCAATGACAGTCTTCTAATTGGACAATTTCACACATTTTGTGACACATTAAATGATTTATAACCTTCGTACCTATTTTGCGCATTCCTTTGTAGCATGATTTATGTGTGGAATAAGAAATAACAAATCAATTTTTTTGCATTATTATATTAAACGTGGGCAACCTTGAAGGCACTGCATGTTGGCAAAAGTATTATTTAACTGTTTTCAAAGAAAAAAAAAATAAGCAAGACTACAAGCTTCCTCCCTTGCATGCACCCTCACACACTGTGACGCACGGGTATAAATAAGTCGCATCTCTCCAAGCCGTGAGCCTCAAACAGTGGCATAGTCCGCTATGTGCTCCTCAAAGTGGGACAGTGCTCTCTGTGCCATCTAGGAGCATCTCTAAATAGTGTCAAACCGGCATGGAGGACGCAAACAGCACGACAGTCTTGTCTCAGTTTGACCCCCCTTTAAACAAAACCACCAAAGCGGCCGAAGACGAGGAGGTGAAGCTGAGTTACCAAGTCGTCACCAGCTTCCTCCTTTGCGCGCTCATCCTGTGTGCGATTTTTGGGAACGCGTGCGTGGTGGCGGCCATCGCCCTGGAGCGCTCCTTGCAGAATGTGGCCAACTATTTGATCGGTTCTCTCGCTGTCACCGACTTAATGGTGTCCGTGCTGGTTCTGCCCATGGCGGCGCTGTACCAAGTCTTAAACAGATGGACGCTCGGGCAGATTTCGTGCGACATCTTCATCTCTTTGGATGTTTTATGCTGCACCTCGTCCATATTGCATCTGTGCGCCATCGCACTGGACCGATATTGGGCCATTACCGAGCCGATAGACTACATGAAGAAGAGGACGCCTCGGAGGGCAGCGATTTTGATCAGCGTCACTTGGCTGGTTGGCTTCTCCATCTCTGTGCCGCCTATGTTGATCATGCGCTCCCAGCCGAACAGCGTGGAGGAAGACAGGAAGAACCCGAAGCAATGTAAGATCAGACAAGACCTCTGGTACACCATCTATTCCACTTTTGGTGCTTTTTACATCCCGCTCATCCTCATGCTGGTTCTTTACGGCCGGATATTTAAAGCGGCCCGGTTCCGCATTCGAAGGACTGTGCGTAAAAGCGAAAAAAAGAAAGTGGCCGACTCGTGTTCGGCTATATCCCCCGCGCTCTTCCACAAAAAGACACCCAGAGAGGCGCAGACGAAAAGCTGGAAAAGAAGCGTGGAGCCGCGGCCGGTGCCGTGCGTCAACGGCGCGGTGAAACACGCCGAGGACGGAGAATCTCTGGAGATCATCGAGGTTCACAGCAGCCTCAAAGACAGCCTGCCGCTGCCAAACACTCCGAGCACCGTGCCGTTGTTCCAGAGCAGGCACGAGAAGGCAACCGAGGCGAAGAGGAAGATCGCGCTGGCTCGGGAGCGCAAAACGGTGAAGACGCTGGGGATCATCATGGGCACTTTCATCTTCTGCTGGCTGCCCTTCTTCATCGTCGCCTTGGTCATGCCTTTCTGCCAGGAGTCGTGTTACATGCCCCGGTGGCTGGAGGACGTGATCAACTGGCTGGGCTACTCCAACTCACTGCTCAATCCCATCATTTACGCCTACTTCAACAAAGACTTTCAGGGGGCTTTTAAGAAAATTATCAAGTGTCATTTCTGCAGACCCTAAATGCTTTTTAATGGCGCCACCCGGACAGGAGCTGGCCACCCAAAAAACTGTACAGCGACTGATCCTAAAAGAAAATACATTGACTACGACTCCGCCATCACCATGATGCAAAGCCGTATTAAATAATGCCTGAGGTATGTGCATTGATAAAGTTCGACTGGCTTCATCTTGTTCTGTAATGTTCAATAAAGATAGACTTTATAATAATCAGGTCACCATTTTTAAATTCTGCATCTATGAAATAGAGACTAAATTGATCCACATCCATTTGAAAACCTGTTGATGTCTACATGGGGCCATCTGTGAGACTTGAATTAAACAGTTGCAATTAAAAATAAAGTGCTTATTTATTTATTTATTTTTTCCCACTTAAAAAATGACTTTTGGATATTGGGTAAATGTGTTATATTTAATCTTGTTAAATAATTAGCTCTCAGTCTCAAGATTGATAAACTCAAATAAACTTTGAAATTAAATTGCTAATTCAAAGGCAAATTTTTCTTGTGCGGTAATTTATTCGATCGCAGGAAGGAGGGGCAAATGCGGAACTAAAAGCATCATCTTTATTTTGTACATTCTGATGGGGATTATGAGTGACGGTGACATGGGGCCTCTTGAGACAGAAGTGGGATTGTGTTGCGTGAATAATGACACGTTTTTTTTTTCACTAGTCCCCATAAAAAGACACACAGGGGGTCAGGGTGTGTCTCCAACGTCCTTTTACTCCGTCACTCTCAGTCTCATAACAAACAATAATTCTTGAAAGGCAGTGGAGGGGGGGGGGGCAGCCGAATGGATATGCTGGAGAGGTGGTTGCCATAGCAACATATGGGAGATGCAAACTCCGGGAGCCGAAGGGGCAATTACCTGATCAAAGGCCCGGTACAACACAGGAATACAGAGGTGTATTTGAGTGGCCCACAGCTGGCGGGCATCACACACAATCAACAGGTGTATTATTTTATATTCTTTGTTTTTTGTTTTTTTTCCACTTTGAGGAGTACGCCATAACTGCACTGAAAGATGAAATCAAGCCATTCCAAAACAAGATTCTCAGAAAAAAGGTTTTCACATGATCCCTGTATTTTGCAACCTGCCTCCATTTTCAATAACTGAGCGCCACTAAAATGCCATAAGAGGAAATAATCCAGGTGAATATTTCATGAATAAACTCATTAAACCATCCTAATCATTGTAATATATTCATCAAATCACCCCAGGCATTACCTGAGCTCTGAGGCACTGTGATGTCATTTTCAGTTGCCAGCAGGGGGCAGTACAAGTGAAAAATGGCCTCGCTCTGTGACGGGTAAAAACAGGTGGATTTTGCTGTTTAATCCTTTAAAGGGAAAGTCCACCCCAAAATATTCTGAACAAGAATATGTTCAATGCAGCCCCACAAGTCAAAACAGAGCATTCTGGGTAATAATGCCTTAGTGGAATATGGCTTCCATCCATTTCTGGACATCTCACTGGGCGGCCATTTTGCTACTTGCTATCAACTGAAAATGACATCACAGTTGCTTAGGTTCAGCTAAGGACCAATCATGGATGAGCTTCAGAAAGCAGGTGAGCCGTGATTGGGCGTCACCTGAGCAACTGCGATTGTTTCAGATCACCCGAGAATAGATTGACGTGAAGTGATAGAAGCAAATACCTGTTTCCGTAGTCGTGTGTAGTCCTTTTATTACGAGTACTATTATGTTTGTTCATCAAGTTTTGTTCAAATCCTCACCATCAAGTGTTGATCCTCTCTTCCATCTCTTCTTGTTTCGACATTTCGATGTGCTGCCGTGAACTGCTCGCGAGGCTGACAAACAAAAGCGATCAATGCTAATTGCACATTTGCATCCCAGAGTTTGAAAGGATTGTTGCGGTCTCCTGCGGAGGAGACAACTTGGCGGGTAATAGCAACGACTAACATTTGCTTGCGCCCCATGTCGTTTGGAAATGAGAGAAGTAAAGATTGCGTTCGGAGAATCAAGGCGTTTAAAGAAAACACATCATAAATTGTGTGTTGGGCACAAAATGCACATGGGCATTTAATTGCTTTGTGCATTTGCACGGAGGTATGGAAATATGAATATGAATCGCCAAATAAATGAGTGGTGCTACTTCTATATTTACATGGGGGGAAAAAAATTGCACTAGTAGATTAGTTTAGCATGCTAAGATGAAGACTGTCGAAATGGCTTTTGCATCTTTCGATTTTCTTTATGCAGTCCTTGGAACGGAAACTTTTGACTCCTTAAGTAATGACAAAAAATCCTGGAAAAATAGGATAGGATTTATTCCACATGCATTGAAAAATCCATTATAAAAAATGAAATATATTAAGACCACATGCATGTATTTCGCCCATATTTAAGAAAATATTTTTGTCATACGTCTTGTTAGGAAGTGTGATGTCCTTTTTTGCAGCTACTCAAATGTTGTCTTAAGAGCAGTAAATGTTCTATTGCTAAACTTTTTTTGGTGAAGGGAATTCCAGCAGAATGCCGAAGAATGGCGACATGTTACAATTCGGCTTGCAACAACTCGTCATCCGAAGATGAAGAAAAAAGGAAATGAGACGTCACGATAAGCAGCATGCTCAGGTCAGAGAGATGAGTGTTCGAAAAGAATGACCTTTGAATGGCTGGATAGGCCGGAGAGCCTGGAGGGCCTGTAAGCCCCGATACGAGAGTACACATCGACGTCCGAGCAGGCACCCCATGACAGGTGGGGGCTCGGCGCGGCGGTGTGGATCGCGGGCGCGGGGGGGGTGAGGGGACGAGGCGTCATCCGGAGCGAAGGCACCGCCGGGTGGACGGGCGCTGGCGGCAGCGGCATCGAGGCTGGACGGGGCACCGGGACGGGTGGCAGTGGCGTGGTGGCAACGGGTGTTGCTATGGCAACAGTTTGCCCAGGTGGAATCGTGTGTTGAACGTTGCCATCGGACAGCTTCTCATATGATGACGGCGGTTTGAAAGTGTAGGTGGCTGCGTGGTAGAAGCTGAAATACTCCAGAGCTTGTCTCGCACTCGCCATTCTCAGCCTGCGGAATTGCACAAAAGTCAAAAGAGGAGATTAGACCGCTTGGGCTTCGAGGACCTTGACGAGGAACTCAAGATTTTATGAACAAGTTGGCAATGCACACACCTGTGTCGTGTTTGTAAGAGTCTATACAGAAGCAACAAGATGACAGCTCCGGCAAGAGTCACCAGAAGCATCACCACTCCGGCGTCCAAACTCCAACAGGATTTCCCGGCTGCTTCAGATGAGCGACAAGTGCCGGGGGTCTGCGTTGTCTCCATCGCTTGTTTGGCTCTTGCGACTTCTCGGCTGCTGGTCAGCACAGCTGTCTCGGAAGAGGGAAAGATAGCGGGAGAAGTGCTGTTGGCCGCCTCAGCTCGAAGCGGCATCACTTCCAGGTTTGATCGACAGAGTCAAGCGACGAGGTTGAAAGCATGCTCGCCGCGATGGTTCGCTTCGTCGAAAATCAAATGTAAAAATTAATACAATATAAAATAACGAGGATGGACGACAGTGTGGCGATGTCAGAAAAAAAACAAAAAACATTCTCTTGTCTGATTTCTGACTTTTTTTTATTTTGTCATCTCTGAACTGAATTTTTAGGCATGCCTTTGAACCAGTGATGCTTATAAAACTAATTTTGTTGAAATAAATGATTGATTGTCATAAGTGTCAACTCATTCACCGCCATTGGCGAGTATAGAAGGCATCAAATAAATTCATTTTACCAGTTTCTGGCTGTGATTACATTTTTTTTTTTTTTAAATACAACCAAAGTCATGTTTGTCGTAAAAAGAAAAAGTCTAAAAACAACTTACCTTGACCACCCCAAGAGAACTCAGCCTGTGTGCTTGTGCAGCTTTCCAGTACTCAATGCAGAATTCCAGGCATGTACATTTGGAGGGAAACTTGTAAAAACAACAGGAAACAGTGCACTTCCTTAACCGAGCGCTGTGATGACTTCCTATCGCCATGGTTACAGGAAACCAGGAAAGGATGTCATCCCCCACCCCCCCCCTTTGGAGATCAATGTGCATCCAAATGATGTGGACAATTAAAATTCTATTCCATGTATCTTCCTGACAAGTGAGTAAATATAATCAATGATCATCCAAAATGAAGTCGCGTCAAAATGTTTTAAGATAAATGAACATGCGGGGAAATTTCATTTCAAAGGTTATTTGAATCAGGGGACAGCATGCCAGATGCACGGATCGAACGCAAAGTCCGACCTTTGTTGATGCCGCTTTATCCGGACCAAAGAGCAAAAACGGAACGTGTTGTTCCGAAGAGGAAGTCAACATCTGCTTCGATGCCACCAAAAGTCCACGGCAACCGTGCCAATGCCGGTGTCGGTCAACAGATGCAGACGGATGGCAGGCGCTGTGAAAGGTTCGCTCCTATCTGATTTAGCCGGTATTCAGCCAACAAATAAACGACACACGGCCACCGAAAAAGGCTCGCTTCAATGCAAGTCCAGCTTTCATTTATCGCTCTAATAAGTTTTGATTTGAGGCCGAGCCAAAAGGGAGCAACTCTTAGCTGGCGCTCAATATCCCTGCTCGCTATTTTCACAATCCTTTTGATATCGGAGAGTAATATTAAAAAGATCTGTTATCACAAGTCCAATTGTTGGCCGAGGGGAGAGGTGACCTGCCCAGACAACCCGGCAGAAAATGGAACAAGGAACAATGCGCCGTGCTAAAACCGCAGACGGTAAAAGAAAGGAATGGATTTTTTATTTATTTTTTTTTTTGCATTACGAGTAAGAACAAAAAGTTTGGAAACGTTGTGTTTCGCTTCACTGCGTCTCAAGGTGGAGTATTTCAAGCGGATTTATGGCGAGGAATCCGTCTGCGATGGAATCCAAACCTCTGCAAAAAAGAAAAAGTCTTCATAACTGCCCAGGTTTGATATATTTGCATATTTCTTTTTGGAATACAAATGATTTTGCGACTTTGCTAAAATGTGGCGACATAATGAAAAATAAATAAGGCAAAGTTAGTATCAGCAGAACATCATTTTTCGGTTTTCTTATTTAGACATTTATAGCGACAATTAATGATGGGAAAATGAAGCTTCAAATCTGCTTCATGAAGCACTTGTAGTATTTTTGGAGTCCTCTAGATGGCACTGTCTGTTCAACATTGGACTGAGAGCACACTGACTTGTTTTAACCTTTATTTAAACCAACAGTGCCATCTAGAGGACTCCAAAAATACTACAAGTGGTTCATGAAGCAGATTTGAAGCTTCATTTTCCCATCACTAGTGACAATGAGCTCATTACAAGAAATCATTTTAAAATAATCAATAAGACAAACGAAAAGATTGCGTTTGATTTTCAAGTTGAATTTGACAACACAGTTGAAAATAATAAGCAGATTTATTAGGAATAAAAAAATATATGATGGGCTGTCCTGGTGATGTCAGTTGCGAATGAATAAACGCTCTAAAAAAAAAAAAAATCCGGAATTTCCATCACAAGGTAGTACGGAAGTACGGCTTTTCTTGATGAACGCCACATTTTCACTCCAAGTTGGTTTCCGTCGGACCCACTCGACGGTTCGATTTACTTCGGAGTACTTCATCATGAACATTCATTAGCCGTCGTTGATGGCCCTTTAGGAACGGTTTCCCGATCCTTTGCATTTATGATGGAATCAGCTTCGTGTCCGTCGCAATATCCAATCAGTGCCGAGATATTCAATCAGACTCACAACTGCTCCTGAGGATGCACTCGATTCCCCGAAGATGGTGAAAATGAGGATGGTGATGTCGATGAGCCTCGATATGTAAATCGATTCAAACGTGTTCATTTGACTACCAGCAGATCACTAATTGTTTAATTGACGCACAACGTAGACAAAAGCCTTGCAGTGGTTCGGAGCCAGCCGACAGAAAATCTGCCACCTCCATCAAGTGTTTGCCGATTTCGGGATGTGCACATCCACGTGCGCGTCTCTCCAGCCTTCGGCCTCGGCCTGTCAGATCGACTTTCCACAGCAGACAGCACAAGGTCATCGGATGAGGACCAGCGGCCGGGTCTGCCCGCAGTCACTCGGCTGTCCATATTCATCCTCAGTGAGGCGGCACGGCGCTCACACGCCGGCCATTTTGGGATCCCGATTCCTGTGCTGTCAACCTGGAACGGTGATTATCTCGCAATTTTTTTCAGGCTTACCTTCACAAGGCCAGGCCTGCTCGTGTACTTTGAGATCTTAACCACAGACTCATAAAATAGAGGAATTGATTTACTTCCCGTCATCATTTTCTATAATCAGTCTTAAAAGTCTTGCGACAGGAAAAAAAAAAAATAATGCATGAAACAGACAAGGACAAGAAAAAAAATATTTGTGGAAGTCAAGAACATGGTCAATAGTCACTCCAAACGGTTTGTTTATATTTGAGACGTCTCTCGAACGTTCCCTTCGGACCACCAAGCAGTGAGCCTTCACCGCCCCCACCCCCGCTCCCCGTCAACAGATAGCAGAGCATGAATGCTTAATAGAAGAGTCGCGGGCAGAATGTCAGCGGACTCTTGATGGCAATCATCGAGTCGCTCGAGCGGAAATTGGTGCTGCTGTTTAATGTGGCTCTGCTCACACTGATCACAAACATACGCTCACCCATTTACATTCGCGCACAAAACCAAAGCTCGTTGCCAGTCATTTCACCCACATATACGGAATCTTTTAAATGAAAGCGACTTTTGGGATTTTTTTTTTTTTGGCGCCCCCAGCGTGTGACGTTTGTCTGCTAAAATGGTGGACTGGTGTTTTGAGCGTTAATAGAATCACTGTGCAAAAAAACATGATAGATCAGAAATCCCTTTGTCATTGTACTCAAGTGTGCAACGAGATTAGAGAGCTCCCCTCTCCAGTGCAATACAACAATAATTCAGATAAACATATAAATTATATATATATATAATTTATAACTGATTATATAATTTATAATATATATATATATATATATATATAAATAATTTATATATAAATATATATAAATATTTTATATATATATATATATATAAATTTATAATATTAAAATAATAAAATAAAAATAATATAATAATAATAATAATACACACACTCACATATACATAGACATACAAATACACCGGTTCAGGAAAAAATTCAAATCTGTTGTATTTGGTAGGATTTACTGTATTGCAATTAAGCAGAATACAAACATAGAATGGCATTTGTTAAGAAATAAATTAAGTAGCAAATGCATGTTGATGACAATTTCAATTTGAATAACGTGACCGATGGTCTCTGACCGTCGGTTACTTGCGAGCTTTTCTTTCCCGTGCATGCTTGGCTGCCTTTTGTTTCCGTGCGTGGCCGTGAAATTGGCCGGAGAGAGCTGAGATGTTGAAGCTTGGGTCATTCATCGCTCTGGCTTGGATTTTCATAAACTCACAGAAGAAGGAGAAGGGTGGGAATGTGACTCCATGATCTTCTTTATATCTTGATCCCACCATCATCCATTTTTCTTGCAGATAGAAGGGCAACTTCTCCACGATTTCTCGCACTCCCCTGGCCGTGTCGAGGTAAGTTAAACCAGGTAAGTGTCCATCTTGCTTTGCGGCTTCTAATTCACTCATGAGGTCCGAGAGCTCCAGGAGCCTTTTCGGGTCTTTGCAGGAGAGCTTTGGGAATTTCTCGATTCTGCTAAAAAAGGAGTTTTCAATCGCCTCTGGCAAGCCGTAGACTTCTTCGAGTCTTGTCCAGATCAGCCCCAGACCAACAGAAGGTCGCCATAAGTGGACGGCTTTTACCCTGGTCGCGTGTTGACACGATTCGGGGCCCAGCCATTGGATGAGGAGGTTGATTTCTTCATTCGCCGTTAGACCAACGTCGGCGACGGTGCTCTTGAACGTGCCCTTCCAGTGACGATAACTCTCCGGTTTGTCATCAAATTTAGTCAGCCCTCCGGTCACCAGCTGAATCTTTGCCAGGAACCTGGCGAGGTCGCTGGTGGCACTATCAGCGGCGTCCGGGTTTGAATTGAGATTCTGCTGCGCTTGTGGCGCACCTTGGAAAGCATCTTGCTGGGTGACAGTTGTTTGTAGCGTTTGCTCTCTGTCCGGTGGCAATTGGTGATACGGACTGGGTTCTTGTTTGAGAAGAAGCGGTGCGAATATTGGTGATGGAGGGCTAACATGTTCCTCCTGATATGGTGTGACGTCGTAATCTTGGGCAAAGGAATTGATTTCCATATGAGTGGGTTTTGCTTCATGTTTATGGATATATTCTTTCACTTTCTGCTCCGGTGTGGTCTGAATAGGCAGGAATCCCAATTCCTCTTCCCCTTGGTCTTCCATATAAAACTTAGCAACGGCAGACTCCATCACATCCGCTTTGGCCGAAGCGGCGTCAGCTTCTTTCCTCTGATGGAGAAGATCGAGACTGGCTTCCAAGCGTGCTTTTTCCATTTTCATATTTATTTCTTCCTCGGCATAGGCTAATCTGGTTCTGGCGGCTTCTGCATCAGCCTTGGCGAGCGCCGCCTCCATCCTGGCTTGGGAGGATGCGGATGACCTGCTCAAAGATCCTTTTGAAGAGCTCACGGTGATGTGCGTTGCGGATCCTGAGGATTTACTACGGTGGGAGAAGAACGACTCGGAATCGCCGTTGCTTTCACCGCGAGCGTACAATTTCTCCATTTTGCTGCTGAAATTGATTCTGTGCACAATCGGCTCTCTTTGAAAGCTTGTGTATGCGGTTGCACTTGTCGCCGTTGTCACTCGCAGAGTGCTTCGATCTCGATTTTTCGTGCTCCGGCTTGATATTTGCAGTCACAGCCGGTTGAACGACTACTTGTGTTTTCCAAGGATCGGGCAACGGGATGTATTTGTCAGGATTTATCACAACAAGGAGTGAAACTGCAAGGCAAGCACAGAAGGTTATTTGGTAAGCAGCAAACCAAGTTAACTAAGCCAATAGCAATAAAATATGTAAGCATTTAGAAAATAAAACATGAACAAGGTTTATTCATGTAAATTTTTTTTCAAGTTCGGCGGACCAGATTAAAACATTTTACGGGGCACATGTGGCCCCCGGGCCGTACTTTGCCCGCGCCTGAGCTAGATCATCTTTCATGGTGCCGTTTGGCAACTTCCTTCAATGAACCTACCGTACCCCAAAGAAACGTGACATTGTTCTGCTTCCAAGCGAACCAAAAATAAAACTCAAAAATTCACCTTGGGTCTGTTGTTGGAGATTCAAAACATTCGACTTCCTTTGTGTGCCGAAGCTTCTCTTTCCAAAGCCTCGGGCGGGGAAAACAAGTTTCTCCTGGAGCTCAATTCTATATGACATCGCTTTGCTCATAAAGCTTTGTGACATGGAGACGATTGCCCAAGATGTGTCATTTACACTTGCTCTGCGAACAAATAAAGACATGGACTCAGCGGGTGTGCTGACTTTCATCAGGGCGAAACCATTCTGATTTGAATCCGTGGGCATAAAATTTAAAAAGAAAATATATACACGTTGCAGTGGTAGACCCTAGTGATGGGGAAAATTAAGCTTCATATTTGCTTCGTGAATCCGTTTTTTTTTTTACTCCTCTAGGTGGCGCTCTCTGTTCACTATTGGGTTGAAAGTACACCCACTTGCCATTTCTCAAACCCTTTTATTTACGACGACATTGCCTAGCGGAGTCAAAAAAAATACAACTGGTTCATGAAGCTTCATTTTCCATCACTACTAGTCCCTCCATCTGATTTTCCTGAGTTGAGTTCGTTACTTTGTGCCTCTTGAGTGCACATTTACTCAGTTGGCCACAATGTATAGTTACGTCAAATGCCGCAACGGATTGCTTGAAAATAAGATCGGAAGAAAAAAATGGCGGCGCACAATGGCAAATCGGTCACATTCAAGTGCATACGACACGAAACAACGTTTGAATTGTTACCTCAACATGTACTCAAAGCTCACAGCATTTTGCAGCGACACCCACGGAGGCACGTGACATCTCGTCGTCCTTGTGGGGGGGAAAAAAAAAAGTCTTCATTTGAAAGAGGAGCGTTATCAGGCGATGTCTTGCCCACACGGCCGCTGATAGCCGCAATCAGCACGAGGAGGAAGAAGGAGGACTTGAGAAGCAGCTCGTCAGCACTGATACGGCCTTCTGCATCACCTTTGATTGAGTTCAAACCCTTAAAGGATGTGTTAGAATGATTGCCCTTTCAGATAGACGAGTGGCGATGTCTGAAGACGGTCGCAATTTTATAGTCGCGTGTTGCTCCAAAAGAGTGCAAATGAAAAGGAAAACTGAAGGTCTGACTTGGTTACAAAAACATCCGCCGTTCTTTTATGTGATATTAACACAAACATGAGGCTGAGGATGACGCGGGAATAAATCTTGTGGAGGGGGGCAGAGGGGGGGGGGGGGTCATCATATAGCTGAATTGATTATTAGACTTTATCTGCGACCATTTCCATGCCAACTCATTTGAATTCATGAGAAGGATATTACGGATATTTTTACATATAGCGAGATTATGCGTCACTTGAGGAATAATCATTTAGGGAAGCGAGTCCGATATAATTTAAATGGAAATTTAATGTAGAGAAAACAAAGCAAACAAGGTGCCATGAAAAAAAAAAGACTAAACTATAAAAAACACAAAACAACAGGACTCACAAAAAAAATCTTATCTCAACAAGGCGAGACAGGCAGTCGGACAACGAACAGGGACAAAGAATTGACACGAAGTGAAAGCAAACAAGGAACTAAATACAAAAAAAGTAACGAGATAACTAACGAGGAACACCTGGACAAGACACAAAGAGTTTGAGGGATTTGATCGGTTCACACTCGGAAATGGGTCGACAAGCACAGGTGGACACAATCCGGTTTTAACAAGAGACACACCAAACACAAGGAAAAACGTGAAACATTTTTGCACAAGGGGACACATTTCCTTAAACAGTCTGCTCAGTGGATGCGTAATTGAGGCACATGTGCACGACTGTGAAGCACGCGCGTGCGCCGCATGCATGCAGCGCCGAGAGCACCAAATTCGCTCGAGGGAGAAGCGAAGCAATGATTGGAAAGGAGCGGAAGGAAGATTAGCAGGAATAAGACATATGCGTGTGCGCGTGCGTGTATGTCAGAGTGGTGCAGGAAGAGGGGGAACAAACGGGAAGGCCACAGTCCCGATTTGAGACCGCAACTGCACTCACCGTGCCAACGAGTTGAATTTTTGTTCCATCAATTCTGCATCATCCCCGCATGGGTCAACATATGCAATTCGAACGTTTTGAAAGGGGGGGGGGGGGGGGTGCCCTCTGTTGGTTGATGCAATTACCTGAAATATGAAAAAGGCCTGTCATGCAGCTAGTCCTTTACATAAATCATTCATGTTTGATATTGCTCTATTCTCTCTCTCTCTCTCTCGTTAAACCTCAATGAATTGTACTTTAATAAATCAAATAAAAATATTAAAATTAACCTTGTCATTGTAATTAAAAGCTGTTGGTGTCACCGTTCAAAGCAAGAAAAAGAGACATATTTTAACAAGCACATCATCGAGATTGCCGGCATCTAGACCACCGAGAAAATTGCCAGTAAGCCGCCAGGAGGCGCTACAGAGTCGCAAGGGGGAAAACCCCGTCACGATAAACACTGTAAAGCACTTCATTCATAAAACGACAACGAGGCGTTGGAAAGTTGACTATATTTGTGGATATGTGATTAACAACCCCATAGTAATTAACTCGAATCTTAAGATTTCCTCAAGTTTGAAGAGATAAAACTGACTCTTAAGTGATACTTACTACGTACGTGAAGTGTGACATGTGGCTTAAGGTGATTTTTAGGCAAGAGGATGTGGTTTCGTTTAAAATATGATGTGTACAGGATGTCTGTGTGGTAATGAGCATTGCAATAGTTCATGTAAACATCCAGATTTACACTTTAAATGCTGAGACGTCATATGCGTTGGATAAAAATAAATATAATATAATATATATATATATATATATATATATATATATATATATATATATATATAATATATATATATATATATATACACACACACACTATATACACACACACACACCCGCACCCCCCCCACACACACATATCTATATATATATATATATATATATATATATATATATATATATATATATATATATATGTAGCTGACAACTTTGTCAATCTCTGTCTCTTGAAAGCTCTTTTAATGACTCATCCTCTTTATGATTCCCGCTGAAGTAACAGGAAGAGGACGATTTCAGTGGTGGCTTCACGATTGGAGTAACACGGTTGTGTCACACAGACATCCACGTACACACGTATCAAACTCTTACTCCACTGTAAAATTCCACAGGCTGCCACTCAGTCTGCCTAAATGATGAATAAATTCTTCATTTCATCAAACACTATTTTTCATACAGTACCTCAGTCAAATCGTCGCCATGACAAACTTCACAGTTATCAGATCAGCCGAGCCAAAGGCAATAAAATCTGACCGTCATCCAGTGCCAAACGCCCACTGGCAAATGTTTTTTTTTCTGAAGTCTTTCCTTATGGAATATCTGCACGACAGCAAACAAAGAAGGCAAATATCAGTTGCTGGTTGCTTTTCTCATCTATGATATCAAGTTTCTAACAAAATGAAATGCCTAATTAAGGAATACATACACTGAAAAAATGGTGTGTTGGGTTTAATCAATTTTATTTTGTCAAGTGGTTGCACAAAATGACATGATTTGGATTCAGATGCATACAGTTTACTTTAAAAATGTATCTGGATAAAGGTGATTTTATTTCATACAAGCACTTGATGAAATAAAATTAAGTTTATATTACTCGCCCATGTACATTATTTGGACTGTTTTCTTTTTTTTTTGTGCTGTGACATGCACAAGAACAGAGATTGGGGTTACGATTAGGAATAATTTAAAGGGAATTAATGTATTAATTCCAACCCCTGATTAATGTATTGTTCTGGTTTTACAAGTAAATGTTATTTTAAGACATACCACCATAATGTATAGGTAACACAGTAGTTTAAAAATTTTTGATGCCAATATCAATCATAAAATGAGAGTTTATATTAATATTCAGATGTTTTCTTAAAGAAGCATACCAAAGAGATGTCAAGTGGAACTAAAAAAAAATGATTTCCACATGTTGTGTAATCTGGGCCTTCTTGGTCCTCCTCTGCAGGTAACTGATACGCTTACTCAATCCTCGCCACAAAGCCACAAGAGCCCTGCCCAGATTCTCTGCACAGCATACTTAAGCGTCAGATCATCCCAAATGAGACTCGCACATCTTTTTGGACTCAACAAAGATACCACTGACAGAATTTAAGAGAACTGAAAGATCAAAGTAACACATCTGGTATTGGAAGGAAAAAGGTAAATCTATTATTATGAATTATTATTCGTAGAATGTTTTTTGTAGTGACATGTTTTGTATTATCAGAATTTATTTATTATCGTCCTTGTTCGTACGAACTGTAATTTTGTAACGTTTTTATTGGCAGGAACCAATTCAAGATGAATCTTCCAACATTTTCGCTGATTGTTGTACTTTTTGTGACAGCATCTACTCAACCAGTAAGGCTCTACTTATTTTTTCACTCACCTACTGCTTTTTACACATGTACCCGTCTCGTTAAAATCCTTATTTGCTCCGGGCAAGGAATACATTTCCACTTTTACACTAATGGTCAAATCAAAATGAGCATTTTGACTCAGACTCAAATAAGTTGGACTGTATTTTATTCTTCCCTCTCAAGGTTGATGAGAACTGGCGGCAGGATGCCGTCATCACTGAAAATAACCAGAAACAAGAATCACTTCCTTCTGAGTCAGTGGAGTCACATGACTCGTGGGAGTCCAAAGACGTCTCTGAAGAGTCAATTGAAACACTGCAAGACTCTTTTAAAGAGTCATCTGAAGAATCCTCTGAGGAGAGACCTGACAAGTCTTCTGAGGGGTCCACCACGCTTTCCTCTGAGGAATCTTCAGAGGAATCATCCGAGGAGTCATCCGAGGAATCGTCCGAGGAATCTTCCGAGGAGTCATCCGAGGAGTCTTCCAAGGAATCATCCGAGGAATCCTCCGAGGAGTCTTCCAAGGAATCTTCCGAGGAATCCTCAGAGGAATCCTCCGAGGAAATTCCTGTCACACATCCCATCATGACAACCGCAGAGGACCGAACCGCCCCCACGCCCAACCCTGCCACCACAAGCGCAAATGAGCCAGGGACAACCACACCTGCTGGAGATGTGACCGAAGGTGTTTCAACAGAGGCTCCCATCACTGAAAGAAGAGGAGACAACTAAAAAAAATAAAAAAATCGACAACAAATTATTTGTTTGTTTGTCTGAAATCAAACGTATTGTAGCTAAAAGCAAATCAGGTTAATAATGCTCATATTATTTAATATTGTATTTATTTGAACGCATTTGTGAATAACTGTTCCAATGTATAAAATGCACAACACCTTTTTGTCACAGGTATCGTCAGATGTACATAGCGTACGTATTAAATTTGATATGTATATTTAATGTTCCACAAAAACACGACGTCAAAATGTTTGCCCAGTCGCAAAAAATGCTACACATTACATGTAGCGAAATGAAATAAAAACTACTGATCTGAGGCACTCGTGCACTCTCTTATGAGAGCTCAAATCAAACTTATAAAATAAAAAAATGTACTGCGTATGATCATGCATTTATATTCAGTGTAAAGAAAAAATTCTTCTCTTCGAATTCATCTCATTAAATTTTGCAGACGTCTTCACAGCGTGTTACGGGATGGGAAGTTTCTACTGCCATCTAGTGGAAAAGGGCATACATTAAATTGAGTTACTGGAAATACATTTCCGAACAAATGGAATGAAAAAAAAAAGAAATTTACGTACGAATTTCTGAAAATGTGTCCGTGAGCGAGCCCAAATGTTTTAAAATAAAATGACTCTCATTTAATCAATTATATTACATTCTACTTTTGGAGAATCACCAACACATGCAAGTGAAAAATCAGGTGTGTGCATAACTTGAACGGATAGCACGCCTTTTATGACATTCATTCATCAATCAATGTCATATGTTCTATGCGGCCAAAACAAATTAATTTGACCATTTCGATCAAAATAAATAAACCGTATGCAGGGTGGATTTAGGTAAAATAATTTTATTCATATTTTAGAAATGTTACAAAAATACATTACAATAAAGGGGAGGCGGGGTCCATATGTAGTGTAACGTAAGAACTGAGGACTCCAACAGATTTTATACTAAAGCAAGCAACAAGCTAAACCCCACACGAGGCAAATACGGCTTCAAAGTTTTGCTGATTGAATTTATGGCCGATATTTGGATCCAACTGGGTGTCCCTCTGGATTGTGACCCGGATATGATTTGATTGGGTGTTGTGTTGGTGCGAAGATTTTCTTCCAGATTATTCTTTTTTTTTTTTTTTTTTGTCATCAATGTTGAGAATTTTGGACCCCGTTTTGAATTCAGCAGAAATGACCTGTTTGAATTAGACAAATACATTTGTGCCAATGAGCTCAAATTTATTCTTAGAACTCAATGAAAAACTGTTAGTAAACAAGCATCGGTTTTCTTGGATTGTCTTCAAAGTGGACAGATTGCACCTGAATGCCGCTTGAACGCCTTAACAGCAATCTGCGAGACACCACTTGACTTTCTGGACGACTTATTTGGCGGTTATGACCACAGGCATGTCAGTGGTTTCGTGGCCCGTCTCGTGCTCATCCGAGTCACTCTCCTCGCTGTCGCTCTCGTCAGAATCGCTGTCGGCAGCTCCGGGCGTCGCCGTGGCCTCCTCACTGCTCTGCTCCTCTTCCTCCTCCACATCGGCCGAGCTTCCGCTATCGCTTGTGCCATCATTCTCCTCCTCCGCGGGGAGAACATCCTGGTTCTCAGGAGTGCTGGTATCCTCCTCCGCGATGTCAGAGTGCTCCGGATAAGTCTGACGCAAAGAATAGGAGCAAAATTGCAGATTTGGAGGCTCCCAGAATTTCACACAATCGTCGCTTTAGCGAAAGAAAAAAAAGTGAAATATTGAATTGCCCCCAAATTGGAGCCCTTGTCATCTATGAGGAACCAAAGTCAGGATCTCTGGAATTCACTTTTCTCAGCAATATTTGTACGTAAAAATGTGCAGCATTATTTACGTATACTTCGGGCTATGTTATGTTGCTAATTCATAAGTGAGACATCAGAGTGGATGTGTGTGACAAGTCACATGAAGTCCATTTGACGGCATTTTTCTATGTGACTTAACACAAACTTAGAAGGAACAAATCATTTCAGGACACCTCACGGCTAGCTACAGCCAGACGGACCAGGACTCATTTCAAGCCGGCAATGTCACGGCGCCAGTTGAAACTCTGTAATTAGGATTTTCGTAAATTATGACCCTGAGTATTTTAACTACTGTATTTTTCCCCCCCCTTTC
This sequence comes from Idiotropiscis lumnitzeri, assembly GCF_059441095.1. NCBI lineage: Eukaryota > Metazoa > Chordata > Actinopteri > Syngnathiformes > Syngnathidae > Idiotropiscis > Idiotropiscis lumnitzeri. The sequence continues at coordinate 2,370,369 of NC_142408.1, forward strand.
CTTTGAAAGTTTGCACCGGCGGCATTACTGGTTTTGCAATATTGGCTTACTTTGGTTTTGCAGAACACAAGCGACAACTATGGAGGTCTTGAGGTTTTAAAAACATGTCATATTGAGTTCTCATTCACAAACGTGTCGTTAAATGTACAAATACCTCCAGATCTGGGAAAAATAAATAAATAAAGGACCTTATAAAACTTCATCGATTTCTAGAAAATTTCTCGTGTCTTACACCACCAACACACCGTTGGAGCAAGGCGCATACTGAGGTCTTAAATATAGCCACCATGTTCCGGATATAACCAACCAAATGAGAAATAAATGACCCCTCTTGCCACAAAGTTTTTTTTTTTTTTTTTTGCTCTTTCTCTCTTGTTTCCTGTTGATATATAATTTGCACAAAAAATAGCTCACAACCACATAGTGGATTTCAAAATAATCCAACTGACCTCGCTCTTGTACACCTCGCGTGACTTCTCCACCTCGTTGTCAATGGGCATGTCATAACCCGATTTCTTCCCCGCGTCGACGTATTCATAGGACTTGTAAGAGGACGGGGCCTTGTGGTAGGTCTTCTCCTCCGCGTAGACGTAGCTCTTGTATTCACTGGGGTATCCTCCCATGCTGTCTCCGCGGCCTGAATCTGTGTCTGTGACTATGGTGGGCAACAGGGGCTCCTCGGTTACAATGACGGGGGTCACCGTCTCGGGAGCAACGGTGGAAGACTCGCCAGATTCTGAGCTGTCTTCCTCGTCTTCCTCTTCGCTTTCCTGGAGGGTGTACACGATAAAACACTAAAACAATGTCGAGACTGATGCCGAAGTTAATGACGAAAAGAGAAGTGGTTTAAGGAGAAAAGTATCTTTTTTGCTTAGCGGAACATAGCTCTGACTGCCATAAGATAGAACCCAGGGGTAGTATAATAATCATACAATGAAAACTGCAGGGGTTCCGAAATTGAACCTTGAGGAACACCATGAATAGATAGCAAACATGTGGGAAACATCTCTTTTGCTTAATGCATATAAAACAGCTGAACAATTCTAATATAGGAAAGACAAAATGCGGCAGCTCAACTCCGGAACAAAGATGAGAACGTTTGATCATATTATCCCGATACTCGCCAATTTGCATTTGCTTTCGGTCCACTTGAGATGCGATTTCAAAGTTTTGCAATTTACCTCAAAAATAATGCACAGCTTAGCACCTTCCTATCTCGTCGACCTCGTGGTACCGTATGTTTTGTCCTGAAACCTTCGTTCTCAAAATGCTGGTCTTGTCGTGATCCGGAGAGCCCAAAAGAATTCTGCGGGTTTTCGAGCGTTTTCTATTCTGGCATACGGCGTTAACCGACCGGGCATTGGTTTGACTACTCACGCTCTCCTCTGAGTCATCTTCATCACTGTCATCATCAGCATCATCATCATCATCACTGTCTTGATTTGGTTCGTCTTGGTTGTCGACGGACGGCGTGTCCGTTGTAGCTTCATCGGTAGTTTCAAAGTTGACCAAAGCAGGAGTCTCGACTGCTGCCTGCTATAAAAATACAGAATTCCGAAGATTCACTGATAAATTATTCAACGTTAAGCGTCCCGGCATTCAATACTAGGATTTAAATGTATTCTTCATGTCGTACCTTATCAGAACCATCTGTACTCTCATCTGAATCGCCAGCAACGGGCGCTAAAAATTTCTGGAATAGCTGTAAGAACGTTGGTCACAATTAAGTTAAGATTGTTTTTATACTTTCATCAAAGCAAACACATTTGGAATGTAAAATATTCGTTTGCATTAAAGAAATGTCGTACCCTGAATGGTGACACATGGAAGCGAGTCAATTCGGCCATCTTTTTCTTGAAAAGTGACGCTGCAGGTCGCCTGACCTGAGGATAAAATCAAGAGTCAACTTGGATGTCTCACTCACGACAGTCTCTCCGTCTGGCTGTCTGACTTTATACCCACCACTTCTTCAGAGCTCTCTGCCGAACTGTCAGAATATTTTTTTGCCTGAGAAGCAAATAATCACAATCAATTAAAAAATTAACTAAAACTACTAGTGGCTAATCAAATTGCATGGGCTCTTGGGAGAGAAAAAAAAATCTCAGCGCATCATAGCGTTCATGAGCAGTATAGAAACGTCATCATTTCAAAATGATTGACAACTTAGCAGGCTTACCAAGTAATCGTCACATTTCGTACAGTTAAACTTAATTTGGTTGAAATGGATGGACAACGTAACACGTGGTCCCTGATGCAAATAAATTGGGAAGAAAACAAAAGAGGCAATCACTCACCGGTCGGCAAAGAACTGCAGCAAAGAGCAGAACAAAAACAAAAGCCACTTTCATGGTGTCTGTTTGGCGTCTAAAGAGCAAAAGAAAAATAGAAGCATTGTTAAATATTTTAATGCAATATATAAATATATATATGTAAAATTTTACTTTTTTTTTTTTTTTTTTTACATTTTCTCAGTCAACACCCAAAAATAAATCCCATCAGTTATCATGATGGGATCATGGATGTGAAACTTTTGAAGTTCTCAAGTATAGTGAAAAACCCTTGCAGCATGTAAAATGTTCACGACATTTCTACTTGTACGCCTCTGGGTTTGTATTTTTGTTGAAAATGACTTTTCTATCAGCACTGCAGCCTTACATCAAGCCTAATACATGCAAGTATGATTTGTCGACATAATTTTTAGACAGCAGAACAAAAAAAGTTTGGACTCTGGTTGTACAATTGCTTATTTGTAGAGCAGTGTTCAGAACGCAGCATGAAATGAGTTAAATTGCAGGTTAAAATTAAAGTGCATCCGCTGCGAGACCCAAAAATATAGGAACAACTGAAAGGCCGAACGATACAACACACACACACACGCACACACACTCATAGTTAAAAACTAACATCTCATTCCACAACCATAGCTAGTAATCTATTGCCGCTCAGCTTCAAATCGTCCGTTTTTTTTTAGTTTTTTTTTCTGGGCTTCTCAACAAGTTTCAACCACTCGGCCTCACGAGCGAGACACTGCCGTTATAGTCAAGCTCACTTTACTCACCCCAGATGTTGGATGGGAAGCTATCATTGAAAATCAAGAGTCTCGGATCATTTTGCATGCATGGAAATTAACTTAAAGTTGGAATTATTATTATCTGCTCAAGAAGCTAGTGTACATTGCTCAAATGAAATGGTCCTATATAAGTAATTACAGGAGAACTATTTGCAGCGGTGCCCTTAATCAGTAACATGTCATTCAGTTCCACGACTACGTTCCAGATGTTATCATCAACCAAAATCCCTCCCAAACACTCCATTTTTTTCATTCACATTTTATGAAGTTGTACTAACCTTGTTAGCAAGAGGAAGCCTGAAGAGGTTTGATTGCAGTATGTTCCCTGGATGCTGTGCGCCGTCCTGTGATGCTCCAGCAGTCTCCCCGCCAGCCTTTAAATCCGTACGCTTCTGTCAGCAGCCAATCAGAGTCGAGACTATGATGTCATGAGGTTAACCGCTCCATGGTCCACCTCTTGTCTGTCTCCCCCACTCTTCCTTTGGTTTGTGGTGTGGGGGCTAGCGCACATACACAAGTACAGAGAAGAAAAATTAATTTCAGAAAATGCTCTGGCATGATGTAGATTAAAAAAAAAAAAAAGCAAACAAAAGCGATGACATTGATTCAACTTCCTTACAGACAGAAAAATGTCTGACTGAGGTCTTGCTGGATAATTGACAATTTGTCTGGAAGATGAGTCGAGGGCTTTCTGCTGGTTGGTAAAAATAAATATGAAGTGTTATTTCCCCCAAAATTCTGTTCGCTGTGCACTTGTGTGGCATTTCAAAATTGCGAAATTAATATCATTCAATATTTAACAAGTTCCTAAAAAAAATTACATTTGTATTTTTTTTTAATAATTGTTTTTCAGAAGTGAGCTCAACGAATTATGACCTCATTCATTGTAATAATAATGTAATAATAATTTATTTATGGGTGGTTCTCAGAAAGCATGGTCCAACGAGATGCTCAAGTCCTGACCCACTTGGAGAGGCAAATATTTTTGTTTTGAATTTAGAATTAATAATCAATGAATAAAATAAACAACCTTACGGAGATTTGGCTGTCGTTCTCATTGTTTTATTTTGAACGTGCTTGAGCGAAACCTGAGCTCACGACATGAAACCAACGTCACATACGTCCGCTGCCATCATTTCTGCCTCGCACAATATTCCGTGATGATCGGGTGGGTGGGTGATGTTATTCCTGTGTCTCGTCTGGCTATATTGTCTCACTTCTTGTTTCCATTAAGACATGTTGGTCTGGTAGTCAGTTTATTTGCAACACAAAGACATTTTAAGGAACTGGAAGACTGCAGTTACAATTTTAGGTGGCTCAAGTAGTACTTTTATTTGAATTTTACTGTTCTTCTGATTTGTTAAATTTACTTTGTCATCATCCCTATGAAAAGACGTAATTGTGTGTGTATTTTGACGTGGAAAAACACGGTTTGGGGTTGGGTTTGATGTTTACAGAACAATAAACACCTTTAATAAAATAATAAATGTGTGTTTGCAAAAAAAAAAAAAAAAAAAAAAAAAAAAGAATTTGACGCAGGTTTTGAATAGGTTTTTGTTAGAGAACTAAGATATTTTGCCGTTTTGGTCAAAAGTTCTCCTTTTTGCGTGAAGTGTTTAGCAAAAGAATTAAAAAAGAAAATCATTCGAAACAAATGTAATATATTTTATGTTTGTAGTCTGTATTGCTGTTTTTTTTTTTAAATACATACTGGACATCCACATATTTATACATACACACTCATGCGTATATACACACACACACACGCACACACGCAACACCCACTCGATGACAAGTCAGTAAATTGACTCAGCTCAACCCATGAAACACATTTGGGACAATCTAAAAGCAAGATTCTGAGCAGGTGTTGGTCCGGCACTGGCTGGATGACCAATGACCAAAATCAAGTGCAACAAAAACAGATTTAGCAATGAGTATTATTACACTCTAATAACACAAATGGCACTTGTTATTGCTTCGGCACCAACTGAATAGCCTCGGAGATTTCTGTTAAAGTTCTGTTGGAAGTTGCATGTGTACCACGCTTTTTGTTTTTCCACTAATGTTCATATTTGTGTGATGCCGTTGGTACGTAGACAGTGACACATGAGTCTGGTTGAGGGCGGAGGGATAAAGCGAGTGGATCGTTCATTCGACCGCCTGACTGTTTGTTTTGTGATTAATCAGACGACTGTCTGGAAATGACATCACAGTCGCTCAGGGCTCAGGTAACAACCAATCACGCCTCGTCGATTTTCTGAAGCGGAGCCATGATTGGTCGTTCGCTGAGTACGAACTGTGATGTAGTTTGATTCGACAGAAGAGGCAAAATGGCCGCCCCCTGAAATGGACTTAATGCTGTGTTTTGATTTTTTGGGGGGTTCACTACCACTTTAAGTCAGTTTTAAATAGTTTGCAGAGCAGGTTCGTTTGTTCATTAGTTATAGTTTTTGGGAGTGAAAGGTTTAATTTTTTTCCCCATTTTATTTTATTAGTTTTAGGATTATTTTTAGTTTTTATAGTAGGCGTTTCATTTCTGCGCAATTAAAAAAAACAGTATTATGTAGTGGAAAACTCAAGAAAAATATTTTATTTTATTTCAAAAACAACCATCCTCATAACCTGCTAAGAAATTTAATAGAGTGCCACGAATAAACTTCAGTGCATCACATTAAAGCATCACCAGAGCCCAAAACACCTCGTAAAAGGGAAAAAATATTTCATATTCATATTGGAAAACAGCCCAACGAATTCGCAGCCGGACTTTCTGGTGTGTTGAATACATTGTCAAAGCACACGATGACCTCATTCTTTAAAAAAAACAACCCAGATGTTTGTCCTGCCAGCCGTGGTCAACAACAGAAAAAGGAAGGACAACCGTTCTTCACCCGCTGGAGGTCGTTCACGCGGCAAAGGATGACCACCAGCAAAGACCATATTGTCCAAAGTGTCTGAAATGTGAGGATGGCCAGCTCACGGCAACACTTGGAAATCACCGAGAGTTTTCGATCTCCAGTTACTGCGGAGCAAAGATCTCAAATTCCTTTGTGGAATTATAACCCAGATGCAGCCATCAAGTTTCTCTGCTCAGAATTGTGTTTGGTTTGGCAAGTCCTTCAGACAAGTCTTGCATTTGTCCTCAACGTTGTTATTACTTTAAGGAACTTACTGTGGCTGTCGCATAACAGGCACGGTCGCGATGATCATATATTGGAACGTTCAACAGATGAATGAAGAACACAAACGTGGCTTTGGATAACGTGTCCCTTTCTGCTCATGTTGGACAGTTTTCAGGATGACTGCGCTTGATTGGCAACTTAGTTTGTCTCACCAGGGTGTGTTCTTCATAATTGTGGCTGTGAGTGCAAGTTGCCGGGCGGGGAATGTCGATTTGTTTTGTACGTTGTATGAATTAGACAGAACTAAGTGCTGCAAATTTGTCTGTGTTAAGTTAGTGTCATGACTAAGGCAACATAAATATTATTCATTGGGTCTTGGTGGGAGAATAAAAACAAAGAGCGAGTCAACGCAAATGTCATTTGATTGTGCAAATGATTCGAGTCGCAACAAACTGAATTCCGTTTTGTGCCATGCGTAATGTGCAGTCCAAACTATTTTTGTTTGAGGGTGTGGCTGCAGAGGGGGCTGCGTGAGTTATTTGTGTCCGTAAAAATGGCAGCTGCGGTCCTGTTGTGGTCGGACTCAAACCAGACTTTTACGCGCTCGAGAAAAGTTGAGGCAAAGAAGGAGCGATGAGGACTGGAAAGAGAATAAAACACTAAATCATATTCCCCAAACTACATTCGAATGATCTCCATCTATCCGTCTAGGTTCTTTACAGCATCTCCTCATGACGGTTACGGGTGATCGGGAGCCTATCGCAGCCTATCCCTGCACTGGTTGGCAATCCATCATGGCCAAAATTATTTATTGATCAAACTCTCATTTATGAAAAAAAATAATAAAGATGGTTCAATTTTTTGTGTTTTCTGAAAAAAAAAGAAAAAAAAAAAAACATCTTGAGCCACAGGTGTCAAAGTCAAGGCCCGGGGGCCAGATCTGACCTGCAAACTCATTTTATGTGGCCCGTAAAGGGGAAGAGATGCAAATAAAACTTTGCAGATTTTTTTCTTTTTTTTTTGGGTTGATTCTGAATCTTTACTCATTTTCTCTTTAGAACATCAGGGTTTTATAATACCAAGAGCAATAGTATTAATAATACGAATATAAAAATAGGTCATATAGTCCTGAATTAAGGGGTTCTGCAACATTTATTTAATCTGTAAAAATAAAGTAAATTCTGTATTACACAAGCAACTATCAGTAAAACTGAAAAACAAAAAAATTCCAATGGATATGGTCATCGCAAATAGTTTCACCGTCACCTTCGGACATTATTTCGAGCTTGTTTTCATTGGGAACACTCTTTTCCAACAGCATAATTTCACACAACTTCATTGTGGTGTGTATGTGACACGGTGTCATTGTGGCACGCATCGAGTCAGCACTTTAAACGAAGAAAATCGCAGTGAGGAAAACCCCTTCATTGTGGTTCTATCAAGTTACCGGTTCCAAGTAGATACGGGGCGAGGAAAAACGGAGACCCGTCGTGGCTTGACTCGATGTCCTTCGCATATATTCTGAAGTTATAACAGATGTGAGATGGACCAAGTGAGTGGAGTGAGCTACCCGATTGCCAACGAGTTGGTGCCGGCATCCAAGCCATATTCTGATGGGGAGAGTTTGACATGCCTGCTCTACGTTTTTACGAGACAAAGTAAATGCTTCGAACAAATTATAATCACAGCATTTCAATCAAATGCAAGTGCAAATTGCATTTTTAGTGTGGCTGAAATATGGCTTCCAAAATTATTTTGGACCACAGAGGGGATGTGTGCATTTAACAGGATCACCCTAAAATAGTATGGTGGGCGGAGCCTGGCGACCTACACATGCACGTACATAAACCTTTTCAAGGATGTGCCGGCACAAAATAAAAAAGGTTACGTTTTTCCAGTAAAGGGCATTTACATGAAAATATTTGAAATTGAATCGAGTGAGCGCAACCGTGATCTCAGTATGTTTTGGAGATATTCTGGGAAATAACCGTGACACCACCGTGACACTTGGGACTTACCCCGGACTGGTCAGCGTACTCCCCCCCTGGTTTGAGATGTTTATATTCTTTCATACTTTTGAACAGATCATAAAAGAACAGAAAGTCTAGTCATTGACCACAATCCAACCAAGTCAAATCAGCAGCTATCGCACAAAAAGCCTTTATGATGAGAACTACAATAATATTTTATTCGTAATTTTATTTTCTTGATTTTACCGTTGTCCGTGGTTTGTCTTGATCTCGAGGCACATACGTTTGACCAGTTGAAATATTTTTTGCAATTTAAAACAATTTCCAAGTGACTCTGGCAGTCTCAAGTCAAAAAAAAAATAAACGATAAAGAACTCTATCCACTTGTCACACTCTGGCACTCTAATTATTCACCAAGCTGCAAAATGACATTTTTCAAGAAGAGTAGCGGATCCATGTGTTTATTTTTTTTTTTTTTATATTTGTCACAAATTAGGTTGCCGTCAGCATTGTTCATTTCTATTTTTATAGCAGCCCGTAATTAAAGCATGTTTGTTCCATAATAATTTGATGTGATCTGCTTCCACGTCCCAGTGTGTGTTTCTTGCGTCCAGACAAGGAGGTGTTATGCAAGCTTACACTGTATACTCTTTTAAACACGGTCTTCCTTTACATACGCAAGCATGTGATTACATGTTTATGCACGTGTGTTCCAACTCTAATTTGAAACATTTTAGGAAAAGTAGCAACTTCTCATTGGATGAGCCAAATGTAATAACAGGTCATCACACAGTCAAGGCTGGCACTCCCTGAGAAGAGGCCCCGGCTGCAGGGACGAGGAAAACGACCTAATATGGCCACTTCCTTTGCGTGACTCCGGAGCCTAAAAGGCCACCTCTGCGACCTGCAACAACCCTTTCGAAACATCCTAAACCAACCCATGAAAGAAAAATAAAAAACAATAGAAAATAGAACCAAAGCATGACTAAGATGTAAGAAATACTGGCAGGTTATGTGGCTTTTTACAGTAAGAGGCGGGACTCCAGCCGCTTCCTCTCAGCAATGATTTAACAGTATGGAAGTGGCCTGGCACTTCTCAAAATGTGTATCGTTAAACTGCGTATACTAATATCCGTCATATCGGTAACTTTTTATCGCTTTGTATGACTGCATTTGATGTGGTCATTTTTTCATATTGGGTCATGTCGGGTTTGATTGTAAGATTGTGTTGGAAAAACGAGGTGAGCAAAGCAGTTTTTTTCTTTTACTGGAACTTCATGCTTCATTGGTTATGTGAGTGGGCATTTCGAATTGCCTGTCTCATCTGAGGTTTGGCTCAACAGCCAGGGAAGTTCCTTTTAAATCTACTTAAACATGTTCTTTAAGATGTCACGGTGCTGTTTTTGTTTTTTCTTCCATTACACCACTAAAACACAAACGCAAAACGATAACTGCATAAGCTGGCCTGTGTATACTCACAATCAATTTGTAAGGCCTTTATGAGTGCAATGTCCGTAACGATTCCCGCTCACGTGAAGCGTAGCCAATAATTGTTTGCGCTTGCAAATTTCATAACATTGTGATGTTACATAACTGACTACAACAAGCGTCTTTTCTTTGAGACACAAACACTTTCCAGTCAAGATGCCAGAGATTCTACTGTGGTGAGATGAGAAAGGGCGCTAAATATACGCTCGAAAAGACTGGACCTGGGAATAATCAGCATTGGGACTGCCACATGCTAAGATGTACGTCTGCCTCCTATGCGTCCGTGCGTGTATGTGTGTGTGTGTGTGTGTGTGTGTTCTTATCTGGCATGGGAAATGAATGAAATTATTTTCATTTACTTTTTTTTTTGACAGCATGCTAAGAATAATGAATATTTGTCACATGTACCTATTTTTAAAAGCTATTAAAGCTAATGTCATGACCAAGGTTAAATTACTTGGCAATTACAGAGATAATGTCCTCATTTTATGTGGACACGCTGCAGTACCTCGAATCCACCACTAAATGTCGCCATAGTACACTTTAAAACACAGTATCCGGATTGGCCTCGGGTTGCATAAAGTTGGACTGTGTGTTATCTGAACTGGCACGCTAGAGAGCAGCATCATTCCTCAAGTGGAGATGATAATGTAAATGATATTAGTAAGGTATATTTTTTTTAATATTGCTATATGCAGGTATGCAATTTTTCTCAATAATGGTTGTTATTATTAGTTGTGTTGGTGGTGGTTGTACAGAGGCCTTCTGCAGCATGTTTTTAGAAAATGGGAGATAACCGGAGTGCCCGGGAAAAACCCACGCTGGCACAGGGATAAAATGTAAACTCCAGACAGGAAGGCCAGAACCGGGATTTGAACACAGGACCTCTGCACTTTCTTTCTTTTTCATCTTTGTGTGGCATAGGTGAGAAAAAAAAATAACCATGTAATGAGGAACTTATGAAGCACATTTAAAAAGTCGGTGATTATCAGTCGTATGAGTGGGTAAAATAAGCAAAAATCATTATCTTCATTGGAAAAAAATGAATGGTAGAGAGGTGGTCAAACACAGAAAAAAAAGCAACAAACAAGGAAGGCATGAGTCAGAGAGAGCGCTCATTGTCGCTGTTGCGGTTTGACATGTTTCCTGTGACTGCTAAAAATGGTGCAGCGTGTGTTGTTCTCTGTAAGATGCAAGAAGCGTGGGTTGGGTTTGTTTTTCCCCAAATAGAACCAACATAAAATGTGAAAATGTGGTCTCATTAGCCTCAAGTCATTTTTTTTTAAATACTGATCGATGCGACGACTTTTAAATGCAAACCAAAAAATGTGATGACCTCATAGGAATTAATTCTAATTTCGAATCAATTTGAATTTAAAAATGCAGTTTAAACTTGATTTCTGGGGCTATTCGACATGAAACTCCCAGATTGGGTGTTTATGACATAATTACGGCCCAGATGTTTGAGGGAGTTTTCTCTAAAGAGGAAGTAAGTTCAGAATCCGACTTCTGTCAAAGCAGCACACTTGCAGTCAGGATTTGAACATTCAGTGGAACTTTTTTTTTGTGTGTGTGTAATTGTTTAAGCAGCAGAATGAAAACAAAAGTTATTTCTGCTTTGGCGGAATGGAGCCTGCCCTGACGCTGTGCACAGAAGCTTTGAAAAGCCGTGTCAGGAAGTGATCTGGGCTGGAACGCGGCGGGACTGAGAGCTGCGATGTCAAACGCAGACGAGCTGCTCAACTGACGCGACACTCGATGGGTGAGTTTCCTTCACTTTCATTTTGTGCTCATTTTCTGTGCGTCTTGCATATGAGGAAAATAGAAAACATCCCTCAGAGTCAATCGACCTTTAATCTGATTTTTTTTTCTTATTAAATAAATGTTTGGGTAAATTATCACGATATAATGAATATGAAGACATTGTCGGAAAAAGGTACAAGGTGCAACTATGAAATGAAAATAATCTGTTGGAAAAAAAATGATCACAATTTCACCGTAAATTGTAGTTCAGTTCTTCTGATAGGCCGGCAGAGATGTCATTTCAGGCCCCGACTTCACACCAGCGCAAAAATCCGAAAAACAAGTGTGATATAAGAAAACAAAAAACTCAGAGAAACACAGGGGTCATCAACCATTTTGAAAAAGAGAACTACTGATTAATTAACCTTGCCATGACCTCATTGTTTTTGTCATAGTTGGTGTGCATCATCTGCAGTACCTGCTTGACATCTTTTCAATTGTGAAAGATGTTCGCTGAGGTTAAGCTACGCATTGAACAAAACTTACTGCAGCTCTGCTTGCCTTTTGGCGTTTACATGATTTTTCACCTCTTTGCAGTCAGGCTATAAATGGAACAAGCAAGATTTACAGTAAATCCAAATTTAGCCGCACACATACACATGTAATGGAAATCTAGACTCAAACTTGTTTGGACAAGTTTAGACAAGACAGATGTGAGAGCACACCAGCCAAACAGGATTGCCACTTCAGGTGTCTTCATTTGAGAGATCGTCTGAAATGTGCCACCCAGACTCAGTTGAGTTGCACGGATGGACTCCGAATCGGACTCAGGGAAGTTCAGAGGAGTGCTTTTGGCTCCAGCAGGATTTGTCATTACAAACTGCTCGAGTGGACAAATGTTCGACTTTTATGGCATGTTGCGGTTTATGTTCGAAGCCAAGACATCCAAGCAGACAGTTGGTTAGCAATATCAGTTTTTACATCTGAAATGTAATAACAATAATAATAATCATATGTGGCATGAACACTTTTAAACTAATCATGTTTTGTCCCAAGTCGATTTAAGGATGAAATGAATGACTTTGGTTAATGAGCATTACAATTAGCCCCATTGAAAAATGTGGATTGTGTTGACTCATTGCCTCACATAGAAAGAGATTTTCCACAACTTACACTGACAGTATACTTTAAACGAGACCGAAAGTCATTAAATTAATTGTGAATAATTCTAAAAACAGTTTGACATTGAATGATTTCAATTGACTTGAGAGAGTCGGTTCAGTCGTGTTGCTTGCTGCCAGACAAAAGGTCTTGTGGTTTGCGACGACAGCGAATGCGTAATTTACTGTAACAGGAAGTAGTCACACTCTCGATTGTCAGGTATTTCCGTTTATCTGCTGTGTGCTCTAATACCTAGAATTATCTTTACACAGTGGCGGGCGGTCAAGGCCTTCGCTGGCCTTTTTAGGTGAGAGTTTTTATCCAATCAATCGTGTTGCAAGGCAGGTTTCACAATACGAGTAGCACGCACTATTCTTTCCGAGGCCTTCAGATCCATGAACGAATTTTGTGATTGGATACTCACTCGCGAGGGGGCAGCGCTATGCGGATTGAACACACCCGCGAGTCGTTACCCGCGACCGTTCGAGAATCTAAAATCTATTCTTGCTTTTTTTTTTTAAACCACAATGGAAGGATTAATTGAAGATATACTTGCGAAGCCATTTTCAAGAAGGACGTTTCAAGAGAAGCTAAGTCGTCCAACACTCACTTTCTGTATATTATTTCTTCAGCTGTTGTTTCATAAATGATGGTATCATGAGGAGGATTTGTTCAAGTCAGACTAAGTGGGACTTGATTGAAGTTCGTAAGTGTGAAATGCGCGGCCCGCCACTGAACAGGTGGTTGATGGTTTAATAGTTCACTCGCCTGACTTCCGCGCAGGCTGCGAGTGTTCAGTTCCCACGCAATGACAGCGTGAACGGAAGTCTGAATGATTGTCTGTATATTTGTTCCCTGTGACTGGCATTGTTTTCAGCCACGGTGCCGCCCACAACATTGAATTTCTTTACATTATTGTGTTCTTAACTTGCAAGAAGACTTTTTCACTTAAAGGTTGACTACATACAAATACAGCATTTCATGTCAGATGTCATTCTATTATATTCCGCTTCCGTCGCCTGTTCACTATAGTCTTAAATGTCGTTGAGAGGTTTGCTGCCAGGGTTGATGTTTTATTGTATCTTAGTTAAATACAAAAATTATACAGGTTGGCAGGGTGACGGTCACTAGTGGCATCCATCCACGTGTCCTCTGGCCCCACAATATACTTCTATGGTGACTTACCCAAAAGTTTAGTTGACAGTATTTATTCTGGCTTCTAATGATGGAAAGTCCCCCCCATCGCTCTCACGTCCTTTGTGTCCCCACGATAAGCATTTTTGTGTAGAGGTGTGGGTTCTTTCCACGAACCAATCACACTGGGGCAGACACAAAGCAGGAAGGAAAACGCTTCATGCAGCCGACCAATCACAAGGAAACCCCTGCAGGAAATGGCTGACAAGAGTTTGAAGACTTCAAAACCCCCCTCTGCAGAATTAAGGAAAGCCACAACCTTTTCTTCTTATACTTTAACTTTTGATCCGTCCTTCTAACCATACATTCAATCATCTCACAACAATTGGCAACCTACTTTGCTTTTTACGTCTTTATCAAAATGGACTCCACCTACCTAACGCTTGCTCAATTTAACGAGACATTCAACCCCCATCAAGCTCTGTGAGGGAAACAAAAAAAAAATGCTCTACTGGGAATTGCTATCGCCAGAATGTATGTTCCATCTGTGAGGAAGTCCACTGTGAGGAGCTCAAAGCCAAGTGTTAGGATCTCTTTTCAGGAACAGAGGGATGTCATGTAAGTAAGGATCGTCTACTACGCACTCTATGCCGTTGATTTATTTATTTATTTTTTTAGTAGCAATTATTTTTTGGTGATTAATTAGTAACAAAATGTAATCGCTTGACAGCACTAAGATTTACAATTAAAAAAATACTGAAAAACCTTGCCCAGCATTTAATGAATAATAATAATTAACTTGCTCGGAGGTAAAATTAAATTTACCATGATATTCTCATTTGGCCCCTGTAGATCCTTCAATTTGATATTTAAGTGGATGCTCAAATAAGTAAAACTGCAATCGTTCCTCTGTTTGTTTGTTTTTTGCCTGATTCAAGTTTTTCCTCACTAGAGTAAGTAAATACCAAAAGTCAGGCAGGTGTGTAGTTTCTCAGATGTTCTTTCAATTGAGAGCTTAGTAAACAGCTAACGGATGTTATAAAATCCAGCTGCGTTGTGTTTTTGATATACAGCACACCTCTTTTTTTTTCAGACAATATTGGTTTAGTGGAACATCTCAAATTCAATACCCACTTGCACAATCTGGAATTTCTGCGAGATGTTTGAGGGAAATGAGGTCGCACATGCAGTACAGTCATCATGCGCAATTCAGCATCATAGTAAGCGAGTAACTCTGAGAGTTTTCTTTAACTTAAAATAAATCCTATGATAAATGTCAGTCATCGTTTCAGTCAGATGTGGCTTATTGACTCCTGCTACCGTTATCTGTTCGAGATAACACTCCATGCCAAGTCAGTTGTCGCTAGGCTAATGGTTCTTGTTAGAAAATGGGACATTTCCAGGAAGTGTTTTAGATCCGACCCTCCGTCAAAGCGGAGGATGGGCGTGGAATCGTATTTGTCTTCCTGCCTTGTGCTCTTTCACTTTCCCTCATTATTTGCTCTGATATGTATTAGTTTTTTACTTACTGTGTGATGACAGATGATGACAGCATTATGGAATATATATGTAGCTCTCTTCACTGTTGTGTCGCTGACACAGGCGGTTCTTGAGAACGGGCGCTTTGAAAACTACATTTATAATGCAATAGAAGAGTACAAATGAGACACATATTTTCAACAAAGTAAACAAAAGCACAACAAATAAATACCTTAATAGGCCGCTTTCTGTGAAAAGAGATCAAATGTCCAATAATCCACGAAGGAGTCCCTTTTAGTCCTCTTTTAGTGTCCTTTGACGTCAATCGAACTTCGAGCACCAGCATTAGCATAAACAGGTGGACATGCGCAGTTGAGTTGCAATTAATGTCCTTCAGTCTAAACATTCCGTAATACCAACATAAGAAGTATTAGTTCCGGACATGAAAACAATGTGACATTGTTAACTATAATTAATATTAACACGTTCCCTTCTTGTTACATTTAAATAACACATCACCTATGAAGACGTAAAATTATGTAATAATTTCCAACAAAATCACCCAAGTTCTGACTAAAAAAATGTAAATTATTATTTTCAAATCTAAGAGTTGCGAGCAACATTTACAATATAATTTCTCAAAAATGGTTAAATGACTTCAACTATTATTATTTGTGCTTCCATTTAATATTATTCATGTCACATTAATAAAAATGCGTGTTTGAAAATAAGGCATTTAACTTAGCAACTTGAGTGGCGATTTTACTTCTTTGGTGAGAGGAAATGCTGTGGCAAATTTGAAATGGCGAGATGGTGAGAGTTAAGCTGATTTTTCATTCATCATACATCCTCTTAGAGGAGGAAGTGACCTTGTCTGACACCTAAGAGTTCATTGGGCAAAGTAAACAAAACAAAAAGATGGTTGCCTCCATACTGCAGCTAATTGCGATGTAGTGGTGTTGGTTTAATCAAGTCGGAATCATTCCTAATAGAAAATAGAAAACACTACAACTGTCTGGTTTCGCATTGAAAATGTAAAACAGTTACAGCACCATTTTGTTTTGATTTGGTCTGCTGCCTGTGGGTTGGATTTGCTGGAACTCGACAAAGGGGGGGCAGGAAAGGACGGACCGCTGCCACACCGAGATGGTGATAGCGGTGGTGTTTGGATCGCGAAAAAAACTACACATATCTTCTGTGTGTCTTCTTGCAGCCGCTCCACCCTGATGATTGATTGTCTTTTCACCTTTTATCTGCATTCCGTTTAAGCCTCCATTAGACTACCATGCCTATCATGCCTGAGGGTTGACTCATTGCTTCACTTTTAGCCAAAACGTTGTCAGCTTTTCACATTTCAAAGATGACTCATACTAAGTACATTTTAAAGGGGACTTAAGGCTTTAAACCAAACGCTTTAGTCATACTCAGTGTATTTAGTTCTGTGACGTTATAAACAATGCGTTCTTTCTCACTAGGTGGATAATAGTTCCCCCAAAATTAAGCGGATTACCTTGTTTCAGACAACTAATAAGTTTCCCTTTTTCCCTTTTTTATAAACCAACTGTACCATCAGAGAGGAAGTTAAAAAAATAAATAAATAAAAGAACCGGTTCATGAAGCACCTTGAAGCTTCATTTTTCCATCACTAATTACTACTGATACTCAAAATAATTCCAATAATATGTTTTAAAAATATGAATATAATTCATATCTAATAATTATGGTTTTCAATCCCTGCTTCTTGTTATTGTCATTGCTATCAATGACACCCTTGGAATGTGATCACAAAAAAAAAAAAATCTAAACACATTAATCCTTCAGCTATGCACATACTGTCACATATGATGGGTTGAACTTCTTTTGTTTGACTTTTGGTGTCTAAAATCAGTCAATTACAGGAGTTTTTTTTCTCCAAAGGCAAAGGGAGGAGATGCCTTCATTCTTAGGCTACACATCATCACATCATCATCCACCCTTCATCCTCTGGAGTCTGCTGATAAACTGGAAGTTACTCGGAAAACTCATTTGAGGATGAAAAGCATGGCTTGGGATGTTTATTTGAACACTCATCCACTCGCCAGACACGCACACACGCACACACATAAACACATGAAACCTCATCTGAAAGTCTCCGGGCACGAATCTTTGCTGTTTCAACTCAGATTGTTTGTGTGCTCAAGGCAGGGCACTGTCTCAGTATAGGCGTGAGAGGGAGGGCATGCGTGAGAAAGGTTTCCCAGTCAGAGATAAATTGAACTATGTCAAGCTCAAGAGAGGAAGAGGAAAGGCAAAATGAGTCCGGTGGACTTAATCTGGGTCAATTAAAAGGTCTGGCGGTCGAGCTGCTGCCAGCGTTGGCGTACACGGCGGTTGCTTCGACTGTCAATCTGCTGAAAGACAACGACGCAGTGAAGAGCATCAAAACAAAGCTTGACAGGAGGTAGGCGGCAATCGGAAAAGGTCACCGCTTCTCACATGTTGCAAAGGAATGTGTGATAGCGATGCTTGTGGCACAAAGATGGATGTGCCGACTGCCTACCATACTGACATTTGATGTGTTTTTTTTTTTCAAAGTCATCACGTTTACAAAAGTGTGTAATAGAGTGACTGGATTTTGTCGGTCAGTGGAATGCGGCGCCAGTCTTTTTTTTTTTATTGCGCTTTTGTTTGGCACAGTTTGACACAAATCAACAAATGTTTAAAATTGAACCTTGCATGTTTAGACCGGGTTAGTATACAGTATTTGGGCTCATTTTTCTAACACTTAGAACAGGGGTGTGCAAACTTTTTGATTGGAGGGCCACAATGGGTTCTAAAATTTGACAGAAGGGTATTTTGGAAACCTCACCTCATCGGAGAAAAAAAAATACATTTAATTTTAAATGAAAGTGATCAAAATAATTTCAACAATATATTTGTCTTTGAAAAACCACATTATTTAGAAAATAAAACATTAACAAGGTTTATTATTTTAATTTTTTTTCAAGTTCAGCGGGCCGGATTAAAACGTTTAACGGGCCGCATGTGGCCCCCGGGCCGTAGTTTGCCCACGCCTGACTTAGAATAATTAGTCTATGCTCCACGTTATTATGGTAAATTTAGTAAGCGGCTTAAAGTCTTTAGTGTGTATGTGTTTTATCCTTGCTTTTAATTGTCTGAAATGATTTTGACTGTAAACGCCTTTAAATGTCGTTTCAGTTAAGTGAAGCCCATTGCGTCACGTTGTA
This sequence comes from Idiotropiscis lumnitzeri, assembly GCF_059441095.1. Lineage (NCBI taxonomy): Eukaryota > Metazoa > Chordata > Actinopteri > Syngnathiformes > Syngnathidae > Idiotropiscis > Idiotropiscis lumnitzeri. The sequence continues at coordinate 2,388,760 of NC_142408.1, forward strand.
TGAAATGTGCTGCATAAATCAAGCTGCCTTGCTTTGCCATGCAATTGAAGAAACTTAATAATGTCATGTTTGCCGCTACGGAGGGGATTTGACTGAATTTGTTGAATCGAATACAGAGATGGATGCATTGTAATTCTTTCTCAACTTCTACTTCCGTTTCCTGCAGAACCATGTCATCTCTCGAGGTGTGTTGGCCAGTGCCAATGCGAGCCATTGGAGCACAGAATCTCCTCACTATGCCCGGAGGAGTTTCTATAGCAGGATACCTCCACAAGAAAGGAGCCAGCCAGTTTAGTCTCATGAGATGTGAGTAAATTGACAATTTTACTTTTTTTTTTAAATTAATTTAATTTCTAAAAATAAACATGGAGGTGTTGTGGGTGATGAGAAAGTAGTCAAAATGAGTTGAATACACAGTTGCAAGGTTGATCGCGGCGCTTTTGACACATTCTGAGGCAATTTTGGTCATTTGCCCACTTGGTCGCCACCACATCACACGCCCAAGGGCCGATTCGTGGACTAAAATTCACTTCCGGCTTTTGTCCCGCCCTAAAAGAGAGAGAGTCGGACCATTCCATCCCCGGGACAGAAATAGACTCACTCGGTTCCGTGCATGGAATTTGCAGGTAAACTGCAAAATCTCCCCTTATTCGCGGATGATCTATTCGGCTGCGCATGTGATGCGTGAAATTGCAACCATGACCATTTCAGCAACGATACAACATTTTTACATTCTTCGAGAGTTCCGATAATATTAAGCAATAGTATTCGTTATTGATCAAAACCGATTCTCAAGTGTGCTAGCGTCTACCCAAGTAATGTGAGCAGTGAGTGAATATGTTTTGCTTTTCTTTTCAGGGCCATTGAGGTATATCATTGTCCACAAGGGCTGTGTGTACTACTTTAAAAGTAGTACGTCTCCTGCACCACAGGGAGCATTCTCTCTAAATGGTTACAATAGGTCAGCAGCGGAGTTCTCTCTCTTTTTTTTGTGATTTTTTTTTTTTAGCCTTATAGAGATCTGATTTGTATGTGACTTTTTAAAAATGTATTTAATGCTACACTCTGTTCACACACCAACCTCAACCCTCCTTCTCACCCCCCCACACACAGAGTGATGAGAGCAGCGGAGGAAACGACATCTAACAATGTTTTTCCATTTAAGATGATCCATTTCAGTAAAAAACACAGGACATGGTTTTTCTCTGCAGCGAGTGAAGATGAGAGGAGGGTAGGAACAATCACACACCCACACATTACAGTTGTATTAAAAGTTGAGATTTGGGGATCAACTCGGTAAACATAACATGTTATATTTTATGCTGTAATACAGAGATGGATGCGATCCTTGCGACGGGAGATTGATCATTATAATGACAGAAAAGAGTCCCAGATTCCAAGGTGACCTCATTAAACCCTCTCCAATTCTCCAAAAGCATCGGAGGCATTTTCATGTTTCATTTTCTGCAGATAATCATTTAGTGCTAACATTGTCTTTGTTGCCATAGTGACTCCGATTCCGACGCAGACAGTTTCTATGGGACCATCGAGAGGCCTTTGGATATTAAACACCCAATCAATAATGCAGACACTGGTAAGACATGCAGAGGAAATTGATTTTGGATAAATTTGCCACTGAGCTACCCAATCTTCCTGCAAGTAGATTACGGTGAGGATGACGATGACGAAGGTGATGAAGACTATCTGAAGCCAGACGGTGACAATTTCCTGACATGTCCAAGTAAGTGTAACTCCAATAATCATAATCACATTATCTCCAGTGTATAAATCAAGGTAGAGTTTTGACGCCATTACAATTGATGTTTGCAGAAGTGTGAGATGTTAAATCATATTAAAAGACAACTTCTCTTGACACTGCTGTATAGTTAGTCATTTATTCAATCTATTGTTGTTTAATATTTTAGTGTATAAAATGTGCAGAAATGCCAAAGGCCTGTAGCAAAGTACTACTTTACTGCCATCCTGTGGCGTCTTTGTGCCATGTTTGAACGCAATCAACTCAATTGGCAGTAGAGTACGTACTTTGATAAGATGTGACGTGGCCTTATGCAAATGAACAACATGGTTTTATCCTTGTTTGGTGATTATGTCACTGTAAGTGCCTTCAATTAATTGATTCACAAGTAGATTCACAAGATTAAGTTTGGCACAAGTTTAGACGCTGAGACTGTAAGATGCAGATACGTTCTTAAAGTAAGTTGAGGAGCTTTTCCTTTTGAGAAGCATTCACAGGCAATTATAAACCTTTTTTGGATTTTCACCAGTTGGATTTTAATACTGTATTGTATCTGGATGTTTATGGTCCTAATGTTATGAAATAAATAACAGAACCTGTAAAAGTAAGATTTAAAACAGGTGTGAGCAAACTACGGCCCGGGGGCCACATGCGGCCCTTTAAACGTTTTAACCCGGCCCGCCGAACTTGAAAAAAATCAAATGAATAAGCCATGTTAATGTTTTATTTTCTAAATACTGCGGTGTGTCAAAGACAAAGATTTTTTTGTAATTCTTTCGTTCATTTTCATTTCAAATTAAATGTATTTTTTGTTTTTTTTTCCCGATGAGGTGAGGTTACCAAAACACTCCATCCATCTGCTCCTGGTCCGACCCCTCTGTCAAATTTTGTGGCCCATCAACCAAAAGGTTTGACCACCCCTCATTTAAAGGGTATACTTTGAATTTAAAATATAACATGCTTAATCAGACTAAATTGGACTGTCTCTTGACTTTGGATGCAATTTGACAATAAACTTACCATAAAGACAAAAAAAAAAATAGTCTGCCCTAAACCAATTGAAAATGTTTGTTTTACTTCCACAGGTCGACCTGCTGGGCCTCCACCTTCTTACCCCCCTCCTCCCGTTCCAATGATACCTCAGCGACAATGTTTAGACATCCATAAAGACCCACCACCCCCAGTTCCATCACACAATCGATTGCCAACCAACGCAAACCCCCCCAAAAAACTGCCCTTGGTACCCTCTCCCACTCTGAAGGACTCAAATAAAGGTCCGCTTCCTCCTCCCCCCTTCGGCGCCCAGCCGCACAATCACCCATCTTCCATCCCGCCACCTCTTCCACCACCCAACTCACAGAAGCCCGTGAGAAGCAGGACGCAGTTTGCGGTCGGTCCAGGAATTAACAGAAGACCCCTGAGACCCTCATCGGCTATTTCAGTCCAATCTCCCGCCACCCTGCCCATCTGTGAACAGCTCGAAACCAGGATGATCGCCAAACATTTAAATCACTGTTCTCGTGATGCCGGAAGCAACCTGGCTCCTGTCAGCAACCACCGCAGCAGGCCAAGCCGACCAGTCACCAATGCTGCAAATTTTGAAGGCCCAACTCCCAGTCCTCGAATGCCGCACCCCGCGTCGCAGACTCCGACACCCTCCGGCACACCACCGGTACCCTGCCACCCGCCTCGATCTCCGCGTCTTCAAACTTTACAGCACAATGCACCAAAACGTCCAACAGTCAAGCCTCCTCTGCCTCTAACCAAGCCCCGGCAGCCGGGCACGCCCCTCCAGTAAGTTTCATTGGAACATGAAAATAACATGCAAAGGTCCAAGATGAGATTTGAACCCATAAATCAACTCACTCGTAGTAGCGCGGGCAGATTCTTCTCGTTATTCCACATGATTTCCCCCAAAATAAAACTGATGCCATGCTGTCTTGTTTAAACCGAATTATATTGCGGTGGAAGCACTCTTACTATTTGTAATCTGTTTTCCCACCAGAAGAGCAGCCCCAGAAGGTCAAAGTTTCCGTTCATCAGGAGACAATTCTGCTCAGGAGTTCAAGACGAAACAAGACGTGACCAAGTGCACTGAAGGAGACCTTTCCGATGAGGATTATGATAATGTAAGAATGACTGGGGACGAGCGATATTAACGTTATTTATTTCCATCATGATGCTTGAATTACTGTGAACGTGAACAAAACGTCCCATCAGATGAAAAAAAGGTCCACCCTGATTATCACGTCACATCAAGTTTAAATATATTTTCCAACTTATTTCATACATATTAACTTGTTGATTTTTGTCATGATAAACTGACGCTGCAGTGGAAATGTTTTTGTTTTATTTACAGATGCACCTGCCTCAATCCGTTTTCATCGACTCAACGGAAACCATCTTTGTAGAGAAGTATGATACTGATGTTTAGAAAAATATTTGTCTCGTAATCAGAGCTGGGCAGTCCGACCCTCCGGTTGCCCATTTTTGAGGGGGTGAAAATTTTCAAAAAAGATTAACAAAGTGGGCCGACAATTTTTATGAATAAGGCCAGAGGATCGAGATATCGGCCGGAGGGCGGTGGACTGACCGGCAAAAGAGGGTCAAGTGCCCAGCTCTGCTTGTAATAATATATGTTCTCTCTCGTAGCCCAATACTTATCTGAGACTATTCTTACCTTAATATAAGACACTCACTGTGATTGTATTTATTCATGCTTATTGCTTCCACTGCTAAAACTTGATAACATTTCCTCCTGTAGATTATTTAAGGAGAGTTCTGGCGTTCCGCAAGATGGACTTTATGGCATTAGAAACTCTGGAACCAAAACCTCCAAGGTAAAAAAAAATATATATGTGTGTATATATATATATATATATATATGTATATAATTTTTTTTTTTTTTTCAAGAGTGCAATTTTGAGAAAAAATATCGACTTTGATTTTATTGTTTAACAATATTATTGTCTCGATTATATTGATGTTCTCAGGTGCTGGTGGTTTGGGATGTCAGCATCGGAAAAGCCAGAAACTACCGTTTGTTTGAAGAGGTACACAAAACTGCAGTTCCCTTTCATATCTGACCATTAAATTATTGAAATTAATCCTCTGCAAAAAAAACCAAAAAAAACAGGGTGACCAGGTGTTTCTGGACGGTGATGTGACCTTCCCCACGCTCTCAGCCCTGATCGAACACTACTACAGCCATCCTCTTCCTCACCAGGGCTCCCTTTGCCTGCAGAAACCTTATTCAAACTAAGCGTCAAGTTAACCAAGAGTGAGAACTTGCTGACCACCGTGGAGACAAACCTGATTTAAATTCAGAATTGAATCATTGCCACGGAGAGCTAAATATGGCTCTCCTCACTAGAGGTTGCGCAAATGCCGTAGTGTGAGGAATTGTTAAACTGTGGTAAATCTCGCACTTTAAAATGTGGTATTGTAAGTATTACGATGGTTCACATGTTGCCTCGTTGCTAGTTAAATATTTTGTGACACTCACGCAGAGAAAACAAAATAAGGTGAAACTGTGTTATCCCAAAAAAGACAATCATCAGTATGGCGGGCAAATGTAAACTTGAGTCTTGTCTTTTCATATCCAGAATTTCACTGAATCTTCCTTTCTAGGAATGAAATATTTTCTGTTTATACCGGCGAAGTGTCTATCTTTCTGTGAGCACATTTTTTTTTTAAATTGAATTACCGGGACAATGGCTGGCGAGAGCCGTCATAGAATGAGCTACTTTTATACGTACATAAAATTTTAATGATGGTCATCACTCTGTATTTATTTGCTGTCCATGATGTATGTCAAGATGTAAAAAAAAAGTGCATTCAAATGTAAATATGAATTTCATTTTCTAATATATTGTAAATAAGATGAAATGGTATAAAATAGGCTTGTTGTTATATTTGAATTTTTCCCCCAAAAATTGCTGGAATAAAGTAAAAATCATAGATGTGGGTGTTGTCCATCGCATAAAAAAAATGCTATATATTCATTGAATATTTTATATTTGTTCAAGCTTAGTTTTAAAATATTCAAGTACAGTATAGAATGTAACTAACATTTGATTTAGGATGCCTCTCGGGCACATCCTCCAGTGAGGTGTTCTGGGCTCGGGAATGACCCAGGATTGGCGGGGAATTTTTTTTTTAATTAAAAAAATATATATAGGCACGTATGGGTGATAGCAAATCCAAACCAGGTTGTATATGTGCCACCAAACCAGTGCCATGACATTTCCAGATGATTGCAGCTGACGTCAACGGTCGCTGTCTGTGGTGCTGAATTGTTTAAAAAGAAAAATAGGATAAAATGTAGATGTTTTATATTTAGGCCATATTGCACTTGTCTTATAATATATGTAGTTTTCCAGACAAAAAAGGCCCATGTCTGGCATTTTTGTATTGCAAAACTCAAATCTGTTAGTGCCAGTCGACGCAAACAGAATTGGTCAGTGGCTTGGGAGAGTTTTTTTTTTTTTCAAAGAACATAAGAATCTAGGGCAGAACAAGCTTTAGGGGGTATCTGCAGCTATCAGCCATCACGAAGGATGAGGTTCAATCCTCTGATAAGAGCAGAGTCTGTCAAATTTGGCAACAAGCAGCACATTGAAACAATCAAAGGTCCCATGATCAAAATGGTGAGGAACAGTATCAGACAATGACAGGGAAGAGATGAAAGCTGAGCTTAATTCTAAGACACGTGCCAAACTCAAGGTCCGGGGGCCAGATCTGGTTCGTCACATCATTTTATGTGGCGCGCAAAAGCTAATGATATTGGTTTCAGCTGCTTCAATCGCAAAATTGCAACCCAGAACCTCTTGACTGTGAGATTGATATTCATCACAAGCAATTTAAAATGCAATGTTGAGGAGAGGATAATACATCCAAATTCATTGAAAAATGATTAACTTTGAAAATATATTATTTTGCCCTTAGTTTGTATAAGATTGGGAATTTAATTTGCTCAATACATCAATTAGTCATTTTATATCTTTGAATGTGTTCTATACATTTACTGGCTACAATATTAGGTCTCATCAGCAGGTATGGCGGCATGTGTACGACTGGTGGTACACCAGCCCCCTCTGGTGGTATGTAAAAGAATCATTGCTTTAGTGATTCAGTTGTATTCAACTTTTAAGGCAATGATATTTGCATTTAAACTCATAGAACAGTTTGCTTTAAAACAATAATTTAGGTATATTTATAATTAAATTTTAGATGCATTAAATCTTAACTGAATCATTTTCTAAATATAGATGTTTTTCTTCCCTATAGTCAAACAATTTCAATGTTGTTTTATGGTATTTTTAATTTATTATTATTATCATTATTATTATAAATTTTTGTATTATTATTATTATTATTATTGATGTTGTTGTTGTTGATTGTGGCGAGTAAACTATTTAAATTGTGCTTTGGGAAAAAAAAATGCACTCGCGTTGTGTATTCTTAATAATATCACCCGACAAAAAAGATGCAGTATGTTTGCATTATTGAATACGTGAAATAAGTGAACTAAAAAGCTGATCAGTGTCGTACAATTTAATGCGGATCTTTAAGGGTTAACAAGACGTAGAGAAGGAGGAGGGGAAAAAAATCCACATTAGTTGAGACGGGATCGGTAATGCACCAGCGAACCGATCACCCGCGCCACCTTAACGTCCCATTTATGAAATGGATTTGGTGTGGAATCGGGTCAACTGGTTCACAAGCGACCAGTGAGGCGCGTGACCATCTCATTAGTTCCGTAGAGCGCGTGCTGGTCGCTACCTCCGCGCGTCAGTTTGTCTTTGCACGCGTACGTACGTGCGTGCGTGGGAGCGTGTACGTCCGAACGCACATGCGTGAGCGCGCACGCGTACGTTCATATGTGGTGGGCATTTGAACCGCCACAGACCCAAAGAGCTCACAGGGCAACGCCAAGGCTCAAGAAAGCCAAGCCAAGCGAAGCGGAGCGGAGCACAGCTAAGCAGCCAGGCAGTCCGCCAGCGCTCAGCTAGCAACCAACCGCACGTTCCACGGCGAGACATGACCGCTTCCACAGCCGGGATCCTTCTGCTACCGCTGCTAATATGCCTCCAACACTACACGAGCGTTCGCGGTAAGTGTTGACTCCCGTCGTGAATGTAACGCTGGCAGCGTACAGTCGTCAACGTTAGCTAATGTCGCCGAGCTTAAACACCTGTCTTGGTGCTTTCCCCTGATTGAATGACCCAGCTAGGCTTTGCTTGTCCCTTCACCTTGCGTTTATTGTTAGCAATGGGACGATGCGGGCGTGACATGTAATGTACAGCTACGAATGAATATTGGCCATGATAGCCAATTTTTTTTCGGACTCTTTGGAATGATTTTTCCAAGTGGGCCTGTTTCGTTTGTGTTGCGCAGACATATTTCGTGTCTAATTAGCTTTGTTGTCAGTTTCCTCCTTCCGAAAAACGCTTTCTGTTCACGTGTGTACGGAATCTAATATTCGTTGACGTTCACTAATAAAGCGTGTCACAAGCTCTTATTCATATTTAAATTGGTATGTTGAATGGGGCCACGATGAGTTTTAATATGAAATTCTCACTAATGTGCAATCAAACACAGGTGGCGACAGCTGAGTTTACCTGCCCCAGGTGACTTAAATCGTGCTCCAATTAGCGTGCCAGTCTAATTACGCAATGTGGTTTATATCAATAATTTTTAAGTTCTCAATTCTTTTACACAAAGTCCCAACTGAATTAATTCTGAACGCTACAATACCAAAATCATGACCCACATTGGAATGCAGTATTGTCATGACTAGGTGCAGGTGTTTGTGAAAATATTTTCTTTTTTTGCACATTTCTTACTGGTGCTACACTTCACTTGGGAAACCTTGACTCCCCCAATAGCCATTTTGACAATTTAGTTGAAAAAACGAACACCGGCCACACACAAAAAAAGTATTGCCAGCTGGAGTGAGGATAACCAAATAATAAAATGACTATTTTGCATAATTATTAATTATTAATTATCCACCTGCAGTCACTCAAAAATGTCATCTGTTTTGCCATCGTTTTATTAAATTTGGATATATACAATATATTTGCAAAATAATAGCCAATTAAAATATATAGTTAATGTGAGTTTTAATCCTGATCCTCAGTGTATAGCATCAGGGGCATCAAGTCAACATCTTAAGACGATTCCAAGCTATCATCTGTGAAGCTACATGAGTGATATTTGATTTTAATACATTTAGCATGAGCATTAACCAGCCTGTTTTTAACGGACGCTTTTCTTTTTTTTTAGGGATTTCTAGGTTACCTGCCGCGTTGATTTGTTCAGAACACCAATTTTCTCCTACAGCTTTGTAGTTTGGCAACATTGCAAGCTTCAGATCATTTCCTAATTGGCAAATGCTGAGCTCGGCCTCACACAAGAATGTTCACTCGTAAATATGGAATCAGTACAACATTCACAATGCTCCGCCCTTGACTATTTTTCAACGACGATTGCAGAAAAAAACATTCTTAGCACCTCACCGCCACGGGATAATTGGTCTGCATTATTTTTAGAGGTGATCAATAAATGGGCTTTCGCTGACTTTGATCGGAAACAGGCGAATCGGCCTCCAAATCGATCCATTCGTTGCTTAATGTGGCGCGGGCTTAAGCAAACAAGCAATTGTAACCTCTAGCTTCAGTTTCTTCTTACTTGAAAAGAGTAAACTAAAATGGAATTGTTGCAAAAAAGACACTCAAGTGAAAGTTGTGCTGGAACATGCCGTTCCACTTGTTTTATTTCCTTGGTCGTATCTGTTATTAATATAAGCAGATGACATCGTTTTGAATGTAGTTGGTAAAATTATTCTCCAAATGTTCATTCATTTAAATATCACACATTTAATCCCCCCCGCCCCCTCTTGTTGTAGCTACATTCAATGAGTAGTTAATTCATAGTTACTGAAACTAATCCATCCGAGCAAATGGATCTCAATGATCAAATTATGGGTAGTATTAATGTCACTGTCTTTGATATTTTCAAATTCATAATATTACACAATGTTGGCAACGAATCCGTTGTGTCTTAAAGAAAAAGCACCAAGTCCATGCCCGTAGATCTAAATTAAGAGTTTGTGAGCAAGGCGTTTCGCAAATTAGATCAGCCGCGAGAGCAGCAGCGATGCTTGCCCTGATTAAAATGGATGTAGCTTCCCTCCACCGTCGATGTGATGGCATGCTAGACCCAGATCCTCACTCGGCTACATGAGCGCAGGCAGTGTGGGGGTGCACTTGGCTCCTGCAGTGGGCGGGGTGGTGGACTAGAAGAGGAGGAGGGGAACGTACTGCAACAGTTTGTGTTACTGGGGAAAATTGCTTTCATGTGACCGCCAGTGTGACAGCTTTTTTTTTTTTTTTTTTTTTTTAATAAATAAAGCACTGTCCTATTTTTAGCAGGACACAAGGTGCGACTTAGTATTTGTTTTAGGCAATACAAATACTTTTTTTGTTTTTTGTACTAGTTAAATTTATTTCTATGGAATTGTTTCCTGTCTTTCCATAAATGTTTGTTTTTTTTCCTCTGTGAATTGTCTTGACTAGATTTTTGTCAGGCCAGTGCCAGCATCTCCTTTTTTTTAAGCATGTTGCTCTTGATGATATTCTTTTACATAATTCAGTAGGTCCAAGATAAACATTTGGTGATGGACTGGTGGTTTTGATCCACCATTTATGAGGGTGACTGAAATTGTAGTGTAGTTAAAGCGCCGCATACTAATGTTCAGTATTATGAATTCCACCTGCGTGTATTGCTGGAGATTCAACCCTGCATGGACAGAAGGATTATGCTTTTTTTTATTTTATATTTCTGGGGAGTACACAAGTGAATGGCACTTTCATTCTCACTGACATGTAAAGAGAACAAGTTTCTACAAATTACATTTAATTTAGTTCCACTTCCTGTAATTCCAATTCAACATCGTATAGGGGAGTCAATTAAAATTCCAATTCCTACATAGAATTCTGAATAATTGCTCTAATTTAAAGGTATCGGGTGTCATGAAGGAATCTGATACCAGCCACCAATACTTGGGGCAAAAATAGTGGTGTCAAGAATCTCTCAATCACATTTTTCTTTCTGCAAAAGTTAAGTTTGTCATGATTTTGTTTATGTCCTTCAGGAACTAAAACAGAATGTGAGGCCAACCAGTTTCAGTGTGAAAATGGTCGTTGTATCCTGTCTGTTTGGAAGTGTGATGGTGATGAGGACTGCAGTGATGGCAGCGACGAAAGCTCGTGTGGTAAGAAACTCTTGTTAATCTGACTTGGAGCTATTTTTCAAAATGAATTCAAAGAATTAAAACATGGGCTCAATTGGATGTTTGAGACATAGGGGGGGGGGGGGGGGTTTGAGGAAATAAATTTGATGGACCTCAGTGATCTCGAGTTGGGGGGTGGGGTGAGTTACCGATTTTCTTTTTGTTTATTTATTTTTTTTTTTTTTTTGAAAATCCATTTTACTTCCCTTACTTTATCTGGACCATTGGACATGGGAATGAAAAGGTGTTAAGGAATAATACAGCTTGATACCAAATAAAGGAGAATGAGATTAATTATCCCAGGTGACTCGCCATTGATTCATTTTGAGCCCGCTATGGGCCACTGGTGACACGTTACCTATATACTTTGTCATGCCTTATCCGTTGAGTGATCATGAAAGATGCTGTCTTAATGTGCACAGAAGTGGGAATAAAACCCTGGATTTGATTGTCACAATTATTGTTTTTCTTCCCCCTCCCGCAACAGTCAAGAAGGTTTGCCCAGAATCCGACTTTGTGTGTCGTAATGGCCAGTGTGTTCCAAAGAGGTGGCAGTGTGATGGGGAGCCAGACTGTGAAGACGGCTCAGACGAAAGTGTCGATATTTGCCGTAAGTAGAGCTCCAGTCCGTTTTGAAGTTTTTTTTGTAGTAATGCATTGAAATGGTGATAAATGCATAAATTTTATGTGATTTTATTTGCATAAAGAACGTTTGAGTAATGAGCTTCATGTTTACTCATTATTTGGTTAATTAAATTACATTTTAATGGCACGAATGAGCAATTCTGAGACATGGGGGAAAAGCTCAGCCTTTGCCAAACTAAGTGAGTGCATCAAAGATTGATTGATAAATCTATCTCATAATGGAGTAGTATTTTTATCTTGTCACGTGTATCCAACAATAAATAGTCGAGACTGTTGTTTTGATTGTCCCTTAAAATAAAAAAATCCAATATTGCTAACAAACTATGGGATGTGTTTGCAGAAGAGCTGTAATTTAATACCGTATACCTAAAAGTCAGTTCCGATATTTATGGTCGGCTACCACTTGGACTGCTTCCTGAAGTCCTTGAACTTTGCGGTTCTGTTCATGTGCACATGATTTAAGTTCCAGGCATACTAACTACGTAATACACGAGCTGAGCTGCACGTATGAAAAGTTTATCACTGTGTTGTTTGTCCAGCCGTTCTTATTCGTGTTAACGGCGAGTGCTGCACTCTGTTGTTCATCTCCACTGATTTTTAATGCTGTGGTGGACTTGATCATTAGTAAATAAATGCATCTTTTGATCAAATGTTTTAATATACTCTAAATGGATGGCATTTTTTTATGAGCAAGACACGATGTCATGATCTTTAATACATACTGTACACGCTAATAAGCTTGAGAGCAGCAACATGTTAATCATAAAAAAAACATCTATTGTATGTAGACATGTTATTTTAGGCACTGTTTAAGAGGTCTGGTAACATGAGCAGCGTGAAAATTTGTACTTCATTCTCGTTGTGGGTAGGTGAAGTATGGCTCGACTAAAACTATTACAAATTTTGCACATCACATTAAAGTTTACCGTATCGACAAATGGACTGGCCCATCTGTCAGTTTTGAGCCCAAATGTGCTGTTCCATGTACAGAATGAAACAAAAAAAAAAAGACCCGAGTAGTCCTGTTTATGCAATGTAATGCTGTAATTTTTTGTTGACCTTTAACCTGTTTTTTTTTCTTTTTTTTTTCTTTTGCAGACATGCGGACCTGCCGTTTGAATGAGTTTAGCTGCGGCGCAGGTTCCACTCAGTGCATCTCCAATTTCTGGAAGTGTGATGGCGAGAAAGACTGTGACAATGGTGAAGATGAGGTCAACTGTGGTAGGTTGACACTTTTAGGTTCCAGTGGAAAAGAGATGGCGATAATTCACAGAACGTCATTGCGATTTAGGACTAGCTGTTTTGTGTTCTAGATTGAGCTCTAATCTTAATATACGAAAGTCTCACCTGATTATACTGCAAGATGCAGGACGAGCCAAACTATGAAAAACAAGTCAAACTTATAGTCTGGAAAAATATAAATGATATCTATTTAAAAAATTTAATTACCTGCCAGGAAGGCATTTAATCTTTCTTGGTTGGTCACGTTGAATGCATTTTTACTTACCATGAATCAAATTAGAAAATATATCAGCACTGTAAGTGGATCTAAAGTAAAGCAAATAATACTGTTCGATTAATATCCCCGTAAATGACCAATTGAATTTGTGAATATGCACTTTTAGGTAACGTAACCTGCGCTCCAAATGAGTTCACCTGCGCCAGTGAGCGCTGCATCTCCCGAAACTTTGTTTGCAACGGCAAAGACGACTGTGGCGATGGCTCCGATGAGGTGGAGTGCGCGCCTTCTTCCTGTGGCCCAAATGAATTCCAATGTGGAAATTCATCGTGCATCTCAAATAGTTGGGTGTGTGACGACGATGTTGACTGCCAGGTAAGGGAAATGCAATGCAATGAAATGGTAAGCATAGACATTTACCAAAATCATTAGCTGTGATCACAAATGACCTTCAAAAATGTCAACCTGAAACGCAAAGAACTTCAGACCTTAGACATTAAACTACACTGCAATAATATTCTTCAAAACAATTAGGGGGTGCTATTTTCAATTCAACCACCTATTCTATGTTCTTCTGCAGGATCAATCTGATGAGTCGCCGTTACGTTGTGGTCGTCACCCGACCCCACCCGCCAAATGCTTAACTAGCGAGATGCAATGCCCTTCAGGAGAGTGTATTCACAAAAAGTGGAGGTGTGACGGAGACCCCGACTGCAAAGACGGCAGCGATGAAGCAAACTGTCGTACGTATTATTATTATTTTTTTTTTAAATCCCATAATTTATCGCCATCGATTGACTTTCACCCGTGTTTGGCAGCTGTACGCACCTGTGGAGCGGATCAGTTCAAATGTGACGACGGCAACTGTATTCTGGGCAACCGACAGTGTAATGGCATCCGAGAGTGCACTGATGGGTCAGATGAGGTTAACTGCAAAAATCGTAAGTTTGGATTTCTTATATAATACTATCTTTCATATTTTACATTCACACAAATGATTTTTTTTTTCCACTTGTAGCTGTGATTTTCCTTCACTTTTAATCACATTATGTGAAATTGGCCGGCATGTTAAGTCGTGGCGAATACACTATAATCATTGGCTATTAAAAAAAAAATAATAATAATTGCAACAGCATCATATTAGATAAATTTCAAATGATTTCCCCCCTCACAGTGACTCAGTGTCATGGACCTGAGAGGTTCAAATGTCGCAGTGGGGAATGTATCGAAATGAGCAAAGTGTGTAACAAGAATCGAGACTGTCCAGACTGGAGTGACGAGCCCATCAACGAATGTGGTGAGTTTGACAACACCAAATCAAATATTTAACACCCTATTTGATAAAAGTACCGTGACATTTTGTCCCACATGGCGAAATCTGATAAATTCTGGGGAGAAAAAAAAAATACATGCCTGTTATTTGACTATCTGGACCAGGCATAAAAAAAAAAAAATTGCCCCATAATAGTATGAACAGTGTTGGATTTGCTGTTCTAAGCGCTGTATTGTCATGTCGTGCAGATGTCAACGAGTGCCTGATGAACAATGGCGGCTGCTCGCATATTTGCAAAGACATGGCGATTGGCTTTGAGTGTGACTGCACACCCGGGCTGCAGCTCATCGACCACAAGACCTGTGGCGGTATGACAATTTTTCTTCGCAATGAACATTGCTTGTTAATATTGGCTAGCAGTCGTTAAAATATTGCCGACAATTCATAATATACAGTGTGTGTGTGTATATATTTAGCAGTGTATCAAAAATTACATGTGGATATTATGGAATCATAATTTATGAACACCAGCAGCTGTATGATTTTTGCATGATCACTAAACATTTCCTGTACAGTATGTAGCTGTGAGTAATGCATTTTTTTTTTTTTTTTTTTTGGTGACTATTCTAAATTGATCTCATTCTACCCTTCTTTCTTCAGACGTCAATGAGTGTTTGAACCCTGGCATCTGCAGTCAGATCTGCATAAACTTGAAGGGAGGATACAAATGTGAATGCCACAACGGCTACCAAATGGATCCCACAACAGGAGTCTGTAAGGCTGTAGGTGAGTGACGCCTGAACCAGTCGCAAAAAAGGTTGGGGGCCGTTTGTAAAACGTTCCTCAATTGTTGAATAGGAAGTGTTTTTTTTTTTTTTTTTTTTGCCCTTGCGTAATGACTGATTTAAGAAAATGTTTTGGATATGACATTTTAAAGCAATTTTTTTTTTTTTTTACTATTGATGCCAAAGTGAAAAAGTGCCTCTATAGCAACACTTCTTTCTTTATTTGAAGGTAAGGAACCCAGTCTGATTTTCACCAACCGTCGGGATGTCCGTCGTCTGGGTCTGGAACGGAAGGAATACACTCAAATTGTGGAGCAGCAGAGGAACACCGTGGCTCTCGATGCGGATTTTGACCAGCAGATGTTGTTTTGGGCTGACCTGGGACAGAAGGCCATATTTAGGTAAGGCTCACATTATTCAGGCACATCTAAGAACAGAAACTTTGTTTGTGTGTTTGTGTGCGTGCATGCGTGTCTTAAAGGGGAAGCGACCCCCAAAGATCTTTGCCACCTTCACAAGTCTGAACATGGCATTGTGATGAAGTTAACTTTGGAAAACTGCAGTTAAATTAATCTTGTTTGAATGGAGAATGTAAAATGCATAAAGCTCATATTGCGGTGGTGTTATCAATGGCCTGACAATTTGGTCTCCTTTTAAAAATGTAGGCTCTTGGTTAACTGTGTTCAAAAAGTGAAGTGAAACTGCAAGCTTATCGAGCGTGACTTTTTTTTTTTTTTTTTTTGTCCGCATTACAGGTTTTCATTCATGTTTAGCAATACTTGACCCAGAATTGTCAATTTTCATGAAGCTGGATTTTTGCTGTATTAGTGCTTTGTGTACAGTTATCATTATGGTATTATGCTCACTTTTTTTTTTTTTAACCCTGTTGTGAAGTCTAGTGGCGCAGATCTCTCAACAGAACTAAACACCTTAGCGCTGTGTATCAATTTTGCATCCCAATTCGGGGCTGTTTGTCTTTTTCTTGCAGCACCGTGCTGGACAAACGAGGCGACGTGAGCACCCACAACAAAGTAATAGAAAACGTCCACTCTCCTGTTGGCATCGCCGCGGACTGGATATACAAGAACCTGTACTGGTCCGATCTCGGTACCAAAACCATTTCTGTTGCAAACTTCAATGGAACCAAGCAGAAAATTCTGTTTAATACCGGCCTGAAAGAACCAGCTTCCATTGCGGTGGATCCTCTGTCTGGGTAGGTGTTTGTAAAAATTTGGAAGCGGTTGATACAGAATAGTGTAAAATATTCAAAATATTTTTTGGGGCATTTCTGTCAATTGTAGATTTCTGTACTGGTCTGACTGGGGTGTGCCAGCCAAGATCGAGAAGTCTGGTATGAATGGAGTCAATAGGCAGATTCTGGTGGCAACGGACATCCAGTGGCCCAATGGAATAACTCTTGGTAAGAACTCGAGTGTGCTCAAGTCAGCACATATTTTAAATATCAGTCTATGATTCAACTACAGTGTTGATTTTAGTTTTGACGTAGATTTGAAAGTGTTAATGCAATGTCCAGGTGTAATTGTTCAATGGCTCACTTGTTGGATTTTTTTTAATTTATTTTTTTTTAAACTCGATGCTTTGCTTTCATTGTCCTTCACACATCCTTTTTTTTTTTTTTTTTCCCAACCACGTTGAGCAACTTGGTTGCCACCGTGATATTTTTTTTCAAAATGTCATGCATCTAATATTCTGCCTGTTCTTTATCTAGATCTGATCAAAGGCAGATTGTACTGGGTTGATTCAAAGCTACATATGCTGTGCAGTGTCGACCTGAACGGCGACAACAGGAAGAAAGTGCTGCAGTCTTCAGATTACCTTGCGCACCCTTTTGCTCTTACTGTTTTTGAGGTAAGCCTGCCATATTCTGTAGCATGTTACAAAACATTGGTCTTTTTGTCATTGTGGATTCTTTGACTTTTTTTTTAATCAGTTTTAAAATGTGGAGTAAGTGTTCTCTCAGAACTAATACCAAATTATCACTCCCTCTTCTATAAAAATCTTTTTTTATTCCTGGTACGGCCTTATTTATTAGTCGTTAGTGATAATTTCATTATTTTGAACCTTATCAAGTTCATGAGTTAAATGATATACCGGATAAAAATGGGTGTGTTTGTGTCAGTAAGGGCATCAGAAGTATAAACTGTGCAAACCTTTCATGAGGAACTCGCTTCGGCGACCTCTGACGGGGAAAAGCCGAAAGTCACTTCTTCTACTCTATGCAAATTTTTATAATCAGAATTCAGTTCTGAAAGTAATTGTACAATTTTTTTTTAAACCCATTTACTTCTAGTAGATATCATGTCACTGATCTTTTTGTGCAGCATTGCTTGGAGGTGATGTTGAAAATTAATTTATTTTTAAATTTTGCATATCATGATCCTCTTTCCAGGATCGTGTCTTCTGGACAGACGGTGAGAAGAAAGCCATCTATGGAGCTAACAAATTCACTGGATTGGACATTGTGACACTAGCCAACAACCTGAATGATCCACAGGACATCATAGTGTATCATGAGCTCATTCAACTTTCTGGTAAGAACATGTCAATTCTTTGACATCCCCTTAACTCATTCTCTGCTTTGGATGTGTCCATTTGTTGTCATTTCTGATTGTTTTTGCTTCTCTAATGATCCAAATTGACTCCCCATTCAAATTAAAGATCCTTTAATTCGTCGGAACCAACCCTAACAGTCAACTTGTTGAAGGCTCTCACTTCTTTGTAATGCTATTCGGGAAACTGGTAGAAGGATGGCTAAAAAAGAAAATGGAAGAATGAATAAATTAATTCTGTGGCAAGAGTGCTGGCTAAACATGGACCTGAACGAACTAGAAAGCGCTACTTGTTTGCAGGAACCAACTGGTGTGCAGAGAAGGGTGCAAATGGAGGCTGCAGCTACATGTGTCTACCTGCACCACAAATCAACAAACACTCCCCCAAATTCACTTGTCTGTGTCCGGGAGGACAGGAATTGGCGGCCGATGGTCTTCGCTGCAGGCCTGGTGAGTTAAAAAAAGCCCAAATGAAATTATGAGCCTGATCCATCTTCCCCCAAAATGTTCGACATTCAGAATGCGTTTTCAGCCAAAAAGAAATTTTAATTAATTTTTTTAAATATAGTTCCAATAATGGCAACTTAATAAAATGAAATGAATAGCACAAATGGAACATTTATTCATGCGAGAGAGCAGTTTAGGAAGTAGAATGTTTTCTACTTAATCAATTGTCTGTAATACATTTTTATAGAGGATTTTTGACGCATTTGGAGTGCCCATTCAATGTTTTTACAAAATTCCACCAAGCTAGTGGCCGCTTGTCAAGTTGCCACATAGAGGCAGTAGCTTTACATTGACTTCATACGGAAATCCAATATGTTGATTTATTTTCTGTGAAAAGATGAATATTTAATGGCCGCCATGCCAACAGTCTTCATTTTTTTGTTTAACAATGTGACTGGGGAATGCTCGTCTCCCTGTGCTCTCGCTGGCTGACTTTTTTTTTTTTTTTTTTTTTTTTTGATGAATATATAGAGAGACAGTGAGGGAGAAACCCGGCAATGGGATTCAATGCGTATAAACTCTTAATTAGACTCTCTGCCGCAGACTAAGCAAGTGGTGTAAACAAAGCACTGGAACATCTCCCTGACAACTGCGTGCCACTTTGCTCCTCAAAAGAAAAAATGCCTTGTTAGTCGAAGTTGCCTTGAAACGTTGGTGTGTCGAATTGCGTTGACACGCCTATCAGTGAATTTTGTGTGCTGAGCTTCGGAGAAGGATGCCTTTCACCATCTCAAGTTGGGTCGTAGCCAAATGCCTTTATGCGCTGATAAATCTCGAGCAAACTCATTTATCTCATTTGTTCAGCCATCGTAGCGGCGCTAAATGTTACTGTGGATCGTTGTTGTCGAAGCTTTTACGACCTCTCGTTTGTTACAGACGGTCGGCGATAATAAGCGCTGCCATCCATTTGACGCTGAACCAATATTTTGGGCTTTAACAAGTAAATATGTTGCAATTTCTCTCTTTAAATGGATGAGGAGGAATAATTATCCAAGTCAATAAAACGTATTAATTGCTCGTTTGTTTGCAAGTCATACAATACCTGCAGTCCTCACAGTCGCAAAAGCTTTATTTGGAATGTGCATGACCCAATAACGCCTTCATGCAAAAAAAAAAAGTGATTTGGACCAAAGTGAAACGAGTGCATATTAAGCGCCATATAAATTCTTCATTTTGACCGGAAAAAAGACACATTTTAGGTTGCCACCGCCACACCGAACTCAAAATTATCATACTTTATTCTCCATTTATTCTCTCCTCTTAGGATTTGCACCATTTATTGTCAGTGGCCTTTTTTTTTCCCCCGTGTCCCGCCCCCAAAAATAGTCTGACCCTTGATTGTTTGTGACAGACGGTTCGACAAAAAGCACATCAAAGGAGGATGGGAAACCTCTATTGCCGTCCTCCGCAGGTAAAACGATCAGATGTTGCCTGTTCTGCTTCCTGATGCTGCGCTGCTCGCAACTCACCTTGAGGCTTGCTTTTAAGTGCCTTGCCTTTTTCTGGCTGTTATGCAAGACTTTTGCATTTGTTACTCGGGACAAAACCTGCGGCATGGTTTTGGTCACATTTGCTGTTCAACCTTGCCTGTTAAATATTTAATTTTTAAGGGAAGTGTTGCTTATCTTTTCTACATTCTGGGTTGAATGTCACTCATCTACTTTTTTAACACATTCTTTTAATTTTTCAGTCATTATCCCAGCTGTTCTTTGCTCTCTTTTCTTCCGCTTAATTATTTAGAGTTGTATTTTTTTTTTAACCAAATTAAGATGCAGATTTTAATATTGTACAAGGCTCGAATTGACCCCCACACCTCGTTGGCGCAATTTTGCTAATCGAATTGCCCCCCCCCCTCGTTGGCGCAATTTTGCTAATCAATTATGAAGAGCAAATGACTAATTTTGATGAATTATTTTTTTTTTTTTTTGCAGTCTGTGAATTTTAATCAAAAATATAACCGGGAGGTTGAATGTGTCTGTATTGATTAGCCTACTGAAAATGCTGTAGAATAATTGTTTGGATGAATAATATTTTGACTAAATACATTTCACTTTATATCAACCAACCAATTGGTTTATTTATTTTTTTTAAATCATAAACCACTTTTCTTAGATTCACATTGTGCATAGCGACAAACTATTTTGTCTAGAAATATTTAAAATTAACATTTCTTATATGTTACGTTTCGGCGCATGACGGCCGCCTCACGCCCCGAAAAACACCGCTTTCACCCATTTCTTCAAATGACAGTGTACTTGCTTTTCTCACAAGGACGCTTTGTTTTTCCAGAAGCCAATGTGAGTACGTCAATTCAGGTAAACACCACAGCCAGAGGTTCTGCAGCGGCTTGGGCCATACTTCCTGTGTGTAAGTGAACATCGGCACATATACTTTATTAATCTTTCAATTTATATCAATTTTCTTTTTTTTTCACTAAATGTTACTGTCAAAAGATGCCTCTTTTTAGCCCCCTTATAGATAATTACTAACAAAATGTCCTGATTTAATCCGAAGATCAATTGCTTGAAATAGTCTCAATAGATCTTCCCCTTTGTGTTTTGTAAATGGTGGCCGTGTACCAAACGATCAAATATGGTCCTGTTCGAGTTATTTAGCTTTTTTTTTTTTTTTAAGCATTATTTCAAATCACCAAAAGAGGCTGCATGTGTTAATGGTTTTTAACTTGACAAAAATTCAAGAAAGCATTTCTCTCCCCTCCCTCCCTTTTTTTTTTTTTTTAAACTGACCGCCTCAAAATTTGCGCGCACTCAGTGCTGCTTGCCATGGCAGCAGCCGGCGGCTATTTGATGTGGAGGAACTGGACGATGAAGAACCAGAAAAGCATGAACTTTGACAACCCCGTCTACCTGAAGACCACAGAAGAAGACCTCAACATTGACATCACACGGCACAGCGCCAACGTGGGCCACACGTACCCGGCGGTGAGTGCCGTAAAAAAACGCTTTGAGCTGAGACCTACTCCACAAACATCACATCTCACAACATGCCCCCCCCGTTAAAATTGACCTGATAATTTAAGTCAAGAAATCAGTTAATTGATGCAGACGCCCCTCGCATTAGATTAAGATGGATTAAATAATTTGTTCCCCACAGAGGATTGAGACTGCTCGTTGATAACCTCCACTCTCATCTCCGGCCTTCCTTAATCTTTAGTTTATTGTTGGCCGTCCACAGAGCACAGATTAAGTAGATTAACCTCGGCTTTGGTCATCCTCACAGATGCTGACTCGAGACTCTTGCGACATCATTCAACAATATGCCATAAATGTGAAGAAAGTTATCTGTATGAGCTTTACATCGGCGGTTTCTGCAAAGATAACTGCCCTTTCACTTTGAATAATAATTTCCTAACTGTCTCTTCTTCTGTTCTCCTCTTTTCAGATTTCAATAGTGAGCACAGAGGATGATCTATCGTGACCATTTTGGGATTTTTTTTTTTTCCCCCCTCCCCTCATTTTTGTTAATTAATGGGACTCATGGCAGAGCATGGCGTCTCCTCGTTCCCATGCTGGCGGTGGTTCCATCCGCAACATCGCTCACAGTATGACAACATGCCTCCTGAAGTGCATTAAATAATTATCAGTGGTGACAGTAACTGGAAAAAAAAAAAAGTTATTTATTTTGTAAATAATACTTTGGATTTTTGTCGCTTAGTCGTTGCCCTGCTTTTCTGCCCCTTCCCTGAAAGGCGTTCGACAGTTTATGAACTTTTTGTTCATCTTGAAAATCATGCACGAGGCTTCAGTCCTTCTCTCACCAAACAGTCTGCTGGACAGGTTTTACAAGTCGATCTGAACGACATCTTGCCTTTTTAAATCGACCAGCTCTGTATCAGTAAATTATTTTTTTTTTTTTTATAATTTTTTTGTTTTGCAGTACTTCTTTGAGTAAATTGTGTTTTGAGTCTTTAATATATTATTGTTATTGACCGCCAGTTTTCTGCATTTTTAAACATTGTACATATTTCACCGTCAACTCAGACTGTCAATCAGGATTCTATTCGATGCACTTTGATCAAATGTTTTTGTGTAAATAAGATTGTATACAATTTACATGATCTCTTTTTTCAAATGTACTGAAGATAAGGAGGGAAAAAAAACGAATGCAACAAAATTTGGTAAAACTATTTTGTATGTTTGCTGTGGCTGTGGGTCTTTTCTAGCCTTGTACAGTTTAAACATTTGAAAGCGCTGTATGTCTATGTGTGTGTGTGGGGGCGGGGCGATGATTTGCAAATCAATTAAATGAAAACTCTAATCCAGAACTTTGTTCCGATCACAGCTTCCTGTCATTATTTTGCGCAACACTAACTGCAGCTTGCTATTTTATTTATTTTCTCAATATCTGTACGTCCCTATTCCCGCTTCTTCCACTCATTGTGGTCAGCAGGACCAATTTGTTAGCAAAATCGGCACCATGAAGAAATCCCAAATAGATGTCAATCTTTAATTGAATATTTTTCTGTGCAACCATCCATACATGATTTAGCATTTCCCATTACAAATTCACAGTTGAGGTGAAAGGTCAAATGAGCATGCACATTTCAAATATATTTATAGAACTGTACTGCTCTACATACCATACAGCCATGAGCAACTTGATTGGTCAAGTTCTATGATGGCTTGAGTGGGAGGAGCGTGATCAAGCGATGGACGAGTGCAAGGATAATACCATCGAAAACACTCTTAAGCACCCAGATCATCTCAAACTGGGTTTGGGTCATTGCCACTCTTGCAATGATGCGTTTTCTGCTTGAGTAAAGTTAAATGCATATCAATGCTTGTTTTAAAAAAAAAAAAAAAAAACAATTTCCCTCCTTTTTGACAAAATTGACTTTTGCATGATGCGTATCGCCTCGAGTATGAGAATCGAAGCATGTTGAGACGTCTCCGAGCCCGCAGCCGGAGTTTGTTCCCCGGTTACAAACCGGGCAGTCGAACTGCAACCTTGAGGGAACCAAACGACTTTGTGGATCTGACCAGGATCTTTGTGAAGCCATGGAATTCCATGCAGGTAAGACATTTGGACGATCCGAAGCCCTAAAATGTAGCATATTTCAGTATTTATATATATTTCATATTTCCAGTATCGATCTTTTCATAATTCCTCCTGTTCACCTTACAATATTTGATTTGTGTAGGATCTAAGCAAAGACGTCTATGATCTTTATGCTGAGGATGAAGAGGAGGATGCATCGCCTCATTTCATGCTGCTTTCTCCGGCAAAGCACTTCACGCTCAACATCAACGTTGGTGGAACCGTAAGTTTCTAAAAAAGACCAGATTGTTCCGAGCAGTCAATTTTCAGTCGATATAGCTCTTGGCAAAAACTTCATCCCGCTTGATGATGTGCTTTAATGTGGACTCTTTCCATTTCAGTGAGTCGGCTGTATGCCACTTTTAGCACGTTTTTTTTTTTTTTTATACCCAGATTTGAGTTTTTACTTATGAGTTATGAATAACAATAAAATCATTTTTGACATATAGAAAAAAAATGGCTTTTACAGACCCAATTTTATTCAGTTAGTGAGAAGAATAATTCACTTCATAAAAATGGATATAAGCAAAAAAATATATATTTTGGTTTAAAGCACATTTAAGCAATAATGTTTTGTTTGAAAGAAAAAATAAAGTGAATTGGAAGCAATTAACTTTAGAAGTGGCTTCTTTACGCAATAAATCAATCATATTGTGCTCTGCTTTGAAAAAAAAAACGGCAGCAAGCATGAGCAGTTATTGAAAACATGACTTTTAAAAGCCACGGCAAACCGTCCAATCAGGAATCGGCCCAAGACTACTTGGACGTTCCGTGAAGTTTGTTGTTTCTAATTTTGCAGGTGTACCACCTGCCCTACAGGTTAGCTGTCAGGTATCCAAAAACACGGATTGGCCGCCTCGCCACATACACAGACCATAACAGGAAGTTGGAACTTTGCGATGACTACATTGTGCACAGCAACGAGTTCTTCTTCGACCGGGACCCGCAAATATTCCAAAACATCTTCAACTTTTACAGGTACAACAAACTGTGATGCTAAGTGAAGTCAAACACATGCCTCAAATGTGGCCCCCCCCCAAAAAAAAAAGACAATCATGCTGAATGTTCTCTTGTTCCTTGCAAAGGACTGGCGTGTTGTGGATTAAAGATGAGCTTTGCCCCCGTAACTTCCTGGAGGAGATCAACTACTGGGGCGTCAGGATCAAGAACAGCCAACGCTGCTGTCGCATCTCATTCGAGGAGAGGCAAGACGAGCTGAACGAGCAGCTGAAAATACAAAGGCAGCTTATGGCAGAGGTGGGTCGGCCTCGGTATCGGCCGTGGTCCGGGGAGGTTTTTCATGTCGAGCATTTAATTGATTTAACAGCACGGCGCGGGCTTCTACCTCCTGCATATGATAAACATTTAGGTTAATTGAAGACTCTCAATCACAGGTGTCAAACTCGAGGCCCGGGGGCCACATCTGGCCCGTGACCTCATTTTGTGAGGCCCGCAAAGGGCGAATCATGTCGCACATTTTCTTCACTTTTAACAGCATTGAGATATGAGACGTTGCCATTCATTTGTTAACAATCCTCCCCTTTTTAAAATAAATTGAAGAATTGTTGAACAAACAATTACTTTCTGGCTTTGAATTTCATAACTGGCTTTCCATCAATTTGTTTTGTGTATGCGATATCGTAAGGCGATCATACATTTATAGTCATAAACATAACCCCGCTGTGGCCCGTCCACAAAAATGAGTTGGACACCCCTGCTCTAAATTCTAAATCCGAATGTGAATGGTCGCTTGGCTGTACGTCGCATGCACTCTAAATTTAAGATTATTTACCACAAAATGTCATCTCAAATGCTCCCCCCACCCCGCACTTGTTCAGTTTGTTTTCTTATCTAATCTGCATGCTGACTGACAGTGTGTGACCTAAATCGGTGTTGTTGCTGACAGATGGTGTGAGGACAAAAGACCTCTTCTTGGCACACTTTTACCACCATGTCGCCATCTCACAAGTCCTTGGTCTCAAAGTGTCTCACACATACCACGATTCACCTTGACATTTGGTTGCAATGTCGGGCAAAGTTCTTGGAGTATTTTCCCATTCAACTTGACATGCAAAATATTTTTTCAAATCTATTTGGACATATTTTCCTGCATTTGTTTTGCGATTTTGGCTGTTGTCATTTCCTTCAAGAGCCATTCAGAATTGGTTATGCATGGCGATAGAAAGAAAAAAAAATGTTTTCCATATCAAATTCTCTACTGCCCCCTGCAGGTGGAGATAGTGGCGATGGAGGAGGACGAGGCCTTGTATCAAAACATGATCTTTGGACGCATCCGTTGGAAGATCTGGAACATGATGGAAAAGCCCTTCTCCTCCGTTTCTGCCAAGCTGATGGCCGTCGCATCCTCCATGTTTGTCCTGATTTCACTGGTTGCCATGACGCTGAACACCGTTGACGAGATGCAGTACAAGGTGAGAAAGTGGGGAAGTGGAAAAGTAAGAAATAAATGAACGGCAGAAATCGGAGTCACTGTCACCCACCCCCTCCCGAAAAATTAATTGCTAACCTTAATTTCACCGTGCTATGACCCATTCTCCGCTTTCAGATTTGAACTAATTGAAGTCTTCATGTTGAATGAACACATCAAAGAGTCAGTTCTGATAGCAAAGACAAAAAAAATAAATAAATAAAGTGCTGGATGTCGGACTTTGTTTTACAGACGCCATCAGGGCAGCTAAGCGGCAGGTTCTACGGCGAGCACATGGAGACTTTCTGCATCGCCTTCTTCACCCTGGAGTACGTCCTGCGCCTGCTGTCTACTCCCAGCATCAGCAGTTTTGGACGCAGCGTACTCAATTGTGTCGACCTGATCGCCATCTTGCCACACTACTTGCAGATGGTCCTGGAATGTTTTGATGAGGACACGCGAGTGCATTCTGGTGACATTGAAACCATGTCACGTGTTGGAAAGGTAAAAGCAGCGCATTCCGTGACCGATGGGATGAACATGATTTTACATTAAGAAGCAGACAAAATAATGGCACATATTTGGACCGCACTTTTTCAAGACTTACACATAATTAATATTTTTGCTTGACTCCTTCTCTCTGTAGTTAGGCCAAGTTCTGAAGATCATGCGATTGATGCGGATCTTTCGGATCCTGAAGCTGGCTCGTCACTCGACAGGCCTCAGAGCCTTCGGCTTCACACTGAGACAGTGCTACCAGCAGGTCACGTTCTACGCGTAATTTAATGCTTGTACAGCCGGACAACTTGGAGTGACATCACTTACCTGCGCCTTCAGGTGGGCTGTTTGCTCCTCTTCATTGGCATGGGGATCTTCATGTTTTCAGCCATGGTGTACACCGTCGAGCACGACGTGCCCAACACCAACTTCACCTCTATGCCGCTCGCGTGGTGGTGGGCCGTTGTGAGTCAATACTTGGACACACTCGCCAAGGTTACAGAAAAGTACCCCAAAAAAATGTAAAAAAAAAATGTTAAAAATGAGAGAGAGAGAGAGACTTGCGTGAATAATGAGCAAAGCAAGAATCACAAAAGTTTGGAATTTGAACAGGGATTCTGACATCATTGTGTCCCCACTCCCTCAGGTTAGCATTTCCACGGTGGGCTACGGCGACATGCTCCCGGAGACCAACCTGGGACGCGTCTTTGCTTTCGCCTGCATCGCCTTTGGCATCATCCTCAACGGCATGCCCATCTCCGTCCTCTACAACAAGTTCTCCGACTACTACGGCAAGCTCAAGTCACAAGAGTACGCCGCCGTCACCAAGGCCCGCGGTGACGTGCACTTTGCCCGAAGGGCGGCCAAGAAGTTTGCCGAATGTTATCAGGACGCCGTTCAGTCGAGAGCGTCTCGGCTGCAGTGTCAGCTGCTTGGCGCAGCGGAGGGGCGAACTTTTGCATTCCGTCATGGCCACACTGACCACGCATGCTCGTGACTTCATTTAGAGTTAGAAAACCTCTCGGAATTCTTGCACCATTATGAAAAATCGTGACCACCGCTATTTGTACTAATACTATTTATTTTTCTTTTATGGATTGTTTGTGCTCAGAAATACTGCGGCCCACAATCTCAAGTACGTCATGAACTTTTTCTCGACTATCTTTTTAGGACCCTCACAAAAAATGTTCTCCATAAACCATCTAATGTGGGTGGAGAATAGCGTCATAGTTTGGTCAACCAAGAAAATGTCGGCGAGTACCCGCACTTTAAACTGGAATTAATGCTCGTACGGTTTTCCACCAACGACGCGGCAGTCGTTGTCATTTTTGCTCACGCGACCTGGCTAAACGTAAAACTAACTTTTTAGTTACATCTCTTCTGGGAGTCTGTGATGGACCAATGCTGACTTTCTTACTTCCACTTCCCTTTTCTAAGTGCGTCACAATGTCAAGTGAGGCATGTCGAATGTGTTTGTGCGCCATGAGTACATGTGAGAGAGCTGCGGTGGAAGTTAATGTATAATATGTGTGTGTGCGTCACAGGCGCCAGCCGGCCAGCAGTAATATGCACACAAGCTTATTTTATCAAGAATTTGCAGAGAATTACATCCAGAGTAATCAAACCTTTCACACAGTTCTTGGCCAGCTGCTTTGTCAGCATTGTGACTCTTATGAGGGGGGGGGGGGGGGAACCAGAAGCGTTTTTTTCAGTTGTTGATCTCCCAGTGGTGGTTAAGGGGATAACACCTGCTGCTCTAAATCGCGAGCTCTTTTGCACAGTCGAGATTGCTTCTTATGAACAAATTAGACTCGTCAAGAAATTGTTTTTTTTTTTAAATCAGAGATTGAAGTAACTTTTCATTTTTAGAACACTGCCATTCGTTTTCTTAGCACTAAAATATGGCGCCATAATGAATTTAATGTTTATGAACTATTACACAACTGATCATCTATATTGTGATTCAGTTTTGCCAATGCAAAAAAAAAAAAACTATTATACAGCATTTTAGGTGGAAGCTTTTCTCCTTGCTCATGTCACTTGAGGTTCATCTTCAAGGTGCGACATCATTTTGTCACCACTTATGACTTTTCTATGGTAGTTTAATTATCGTCTCGCACACATCACTTGGTTTGGTTGTCAGTCCATTTGTTAAACGGGATTTAGCTACACATGCCAAAAAATTATTTTCGGTGGTCCTCAAGCACAAGACCCCAATTGACTTTGGAGTACATAAATACTCAAACATCAGCCTAAGCTGACGATGTTCGATACACCTCCCCTTTGGGACACTTTTTGGTGTTCAATATCTTGTAAAATAGTTCCGTTATGGTCCTCATCAGTTCCGGATGTGACTCACTCTGCTACTTTCAGTTCCAACGTGATGCTGAGTGTCACCAATACCGTATTGGATTGGCCTATTTTCTCAAATTTTCCAGCAGGATTTCAGCTCCTTTGCTGCTGTTGGCACCGCCGAGCTTTAAGTCCTGCAGAGCTGCCTTCACGTCTGCCGCCACAGACCTGTCGCAGCTGTTCAGGAGGCTGTGAACAAGACAAATCTTTGAAACATTGACTTTCCTCCCAGCTTTAAAATATGATTTTTTTTAAAAAATA
The DNA here is from genome assembly GCF_059441095.1 of Idiotropiscis lumnitzeri. Taxonomy (NCBI): domain Eukaryota; kingdom Metazoa; phylum Chordata; class Actinopteri; order Syngnathiformes; family Syngnathidae; genus Idiotropiscis; species Idiotropiscis lumnitzeri. Next base: position 2,417,650 of record NC_142408.1, read on the forward strand.
TATATACATTTAAAGCATTAAATATAAAATATTTACACACCCATCCATTATTAAAAAAACAAAAAGAAATTACACAAAATTTCAAAACTTTTTCCCGCCAATAATGCGAGTCACACCCGCTTAACCGGGAATGTTGGCAGTTTATAAATGGCCTATCACGGTGTATCAACTGAATGAACCTCAACTGCGACTGAAGATGATTGGAACCGTTTTAAATTGAAAGACACGAACCTGCAGAGCACCATGGCTCCTCTGTTGACTTTGCACCAACTTCTTAGTTTTTCCATCCCGACAGTGTCCACCAGGATCCGGGAAAAGCGCTCTGACAGGAGGACACGCGAAGTAGTTACTCAGCATTCTGTTGGGATCAGCACTCATTTGGTAGAAAGCTCAACACATAACAAAGTATGGATATTAAGTACTGTGACTTCAAAACAATAGAATGTAAATTGACTTTTCCCCGATGAGGGATTAAAATGAAAAAATAAATACTAATCAATATTACCAGATTTCTGTATTGAAATTATTCAGCAGAATACATTGCTGAGAGAAGAACATAAATTATGTTCATAGTGCTTACTAATCTGCTGCTGCAGCTCACTTGCAACGTTAATAAGTGCTAAAGAAAATGAATTGTTATGTATTGCTTGAGCCACATGTTATCGAGTCACCTTCTTTGCCAGCCTCGGCCAGAGTGACGTCCTGCTCTATGAGCCATTTGAGCACCAGGTGTCCTGCCGGATGTTCTGCCATGTGAAGCTACAAAAGAGGGATGGCACATTTGATTCCTACAAACAACTTTACACTGACACTTTTTAGTGTTAATTTCAAACCATTTTGATGAACGGAATTATTTGAAATGCAAACCAATTGTCATTAATTCACACTGACCTGCCCTTCGACGCCTCCCGGCACTAGATCCTGACTAGCCAGCTGCGCTACCGCAGCCATGGCGGGTCGTAGTTCGCCGCAGGCCGACGCCAAGATGTCGCTAACTGTCACGCTGCTGGCCTTGTCCATGACCATGGCGGCGGCGTTGTCGCGGAGATAATCCAACAGCGGTGGGGAGACGACCTCAAGCAGCTCCTTTCTTCGGAGGGCCGTGTCCTTTTTACTGGTGGGAAAAGAAGCGACAGACGTCTTACTTGCTGACGCCAAACATCGACATTACGTGTGATCAGTAACATTTAGACATGCCCAAAAGTGACTACAAAGACTAGTTTTCGAAGTCTGACCTGTGCGCGTTGCCGTCTCCTTTTTCCAGCACCTTGATGATCTCGGGCAGCAGGTGAGCAGGATCTCTGGGGCTCAGCAGATATAACAAAACCTTCTTGCCATACTTGTTGCTGATGACCTCGTCCAAAGATGACATGAGCTCCTGCACAAGTGAGAAACAAATTAACGCATGATTAAAAAGACAAACAATAGATTGGAGAAGAACAGCAGAACAGTTTGCAAACAAATGTTACACTTACAGACAACACAGCCTGTTTGACAAGTTTGGTGTCGTCCACGCAGTCAAATATGGCGAGAAGAACCAGGTGACCAAACTCCCCCTGAGGACACAACACAGTTCTCAAACGGGGCCAGACTTCATCTAGAACATTCAAAATTCAAGCAACAAGTTAGTGTGAGAACGCACCGTGGCAAACTTCACCATGTAAGTCTTCATCGTTTTGATGATGACTTTCCTGTCCTGGAAAATAAAACGCCCACATCTCAAAACAAACAATTTGGCCATTCAGATGTACGATGTTTAAGAGAGGCTGAACCGCAACTTTTGTTGCACCTTCTCAGATTTTTGAATGAGACTCAAGTGGATGATTTCATTTCTGAAAACTGTATTTAATTGCCTGATCTTTGTAAGATTCAGTCGCGACCCTCACACTCGGCCAACGTGTGTGTGTGTGTGTGTGTGTGTTTACCTTGGCAGTGCCGTGCCACAGACAGTGCATGGCCACTCGAGCTCCATCGTGGGTGTGCGCCATGTAGACAACCGCCTCCCTTATGGCCTCAATCATTTCCTGTTCGCAGTGATACCATACACCATAGAAAAAAAATTTCATGAGCGACACAATCATGCCCTGACACTTTTATTTTCATCATTGACACTTCAGTCATATTTCGAAGCAAGCAGCTCAGAAATCCTGATCGGACTTGTATTTGCTGCAGCCGCTACAATATATTTAGGCAGTGTCCCAAAAGAGCTCGTCTGCAATGGCGCAACTTGATAGCGGCTTATAGTCTCGGAATTACTGTAGCTCACCATTCAATTTAAGAAAAAGTTGGAGGCGCCTCAGCAAGAAATCCAAAACAGATTTTGTTTTTGCCGTAACAAATTGACAATTTTCAATCAATAAATCAGCCTACTACTTTACGGAAAGAAAACAACTCACCGCTCTCTCTTTGTCAGGACTTAACAAGAAAAAGTCCAAGAAGACTTTGTGGACCAGAGAATGTTTGATGACCTGCTCTCTGAAAAAAAACAAAACAGCAAATGACATCACATCTTCACAAAAATAGTCATCAAAAATGATTTTTTTTTTCACCCCATCCAATTCTTGGATTGCTTTCATGTGGTGCAGGGAGTGTATGATAAATTAATTTCCAGTGGACTTACTTCTGTGCCATTGGCGTAAGAATTTGCTTCATATCAGTGACGATGTGTTTCAGCTTGTCTGGGTTGGCCTCGGCAACCTTCTCGACGGTGTTGCACACCGATGACTGCGCACACACACAGAGACAACATAGACCTCCTGAGGTAACGACCAATCACGGCTCACCTGTTTTCTGAAGCTGAGACATGATTGGTTGAGATTTGCCACTTCTGAGACACTTCACATATTCGATACCGACGTAGAGAAGTGAACCGCTCGCACATGGAATACATGCGGTCTGTTTGCATACCTTACAGATGGTGAAGGCGTTTCCGTACAATTCCTCCGTGAGCATGAGTCTCTGTGCAAGCACAGCTTTGTCGTTGTAGGCGTACTCGATGATGGCGGAAGCGGCAGCGTGGCGAAGCATCTGTCGCACGTTACCTTTAAACGTTCGCATCACGGCCGCCACCAGCTCTTTATTCCTGGAGAAGCAAAACAATAGGGTAGCAGCTCATAAAAACCCAATTAGAGTGCAAAAAAAAGTTCAAAATATTACAACATTCAGAAAAAAATATATTCAATTAAAAAAAATAAAATAGGCAGCCCGTGCAACGTGGTTTTCATGTTAAACGAGCAGCCGATGTCAAAACCGGACATGGGCTCAGAGAGGAGCAACTCACCCGTACATCAGCAACTTTTTCACCACGTGCTTGCCGTACTGCGACTTGCACAAAGCAATGACATCATCTGCAGGAGACACGGCGACAACATACATTATGATTACAAGCTAACAGTGGCGATAATTACATCGAGAGATAGCTCTACTATAAATACCTCACCTTTAAGTTCATCAAACACTTCCTGTCTCTGCTCGTGGCTACCCCACTGGATAAAACACTGCAGCACTCGCACAGAGTCGTGAGCATACGCCATCTGGTGGAGGGAAATGGTGGCGGCTCTTAGCACACACAAAGCGAATGCAACCGGTTAAGATTGTTTTTCATCAACTCTGACAAATACCTGTTTGTACTTCCCCCTGATAAGCTCATGAAGATCTTCCATTAATTTCCTCTTCAAATCTCCGTTGCACTTCTTCCTGTGGACACGCACAAATGAGATTTAGATACCGTTCATCTACAGTTTGAATTTGACTTCTGTGTGCGCGAATGTGCCTTGACGTACATTCTTAGGTCTCCCCACACTTGTTTGGCCTGATTGATGATCTGGTACATGTCCTTTCGATCAGCTTGCTGTCTGCTCTTCTTCAGGTCTTTTTTCTTCTGCAGCCTGTTCTTCTTCTGCTCTTCATCCGTCTGCTCTGCTTCCTGCTTCTTGTTCTTTGTCTTAAGATCACCTTTCTTGATCCTCTTTGCCTGCGGACCTGGTCACACACACATGTTAAGAAAATTTAAATGTTCTCAAATGTAAGTATGTGGCAATTGTTGTGGAAGCGCTAGAGGGGAAAAGAAGGGGGGGCTTGACAGCATGAGTGCGTGGCCGATTGAGAGTGCCTCATTGTCAGCCTCAGTGCCTGAGGAGAGGGAAGTCTGGGTTTCCCTGCTAAAGATACTGCCCCCGAAACACGCAAGACGGAAAATGGATGGATGGATAAAGTTTCTTACCTCCATCCTCTTTTGCATTGTCTCCTGCCCCTTTGTCAACAGTAAATTTTCTCTTGGGCCCTTTTCCACCTTCGCCTTTGTCGACAGGGAATTTTCGCTTCGGCCCTTTTCCACCTTTAGCAAATGTATGTTGTTTCTTGACATCTCCACTCTTCCCCATTTTGCCTTTTATTTCCTTCTTGTTGTATGGTTTAAAGGGCTTTTTACCAGGTGACCTACTATTAGGCGCTTTCCCAGGAGAGTCTGTATATAGAGAAATGTGAACGACCACATAAGTTTCAAACTTGAACAAGAGCGTTTACCTGTTTTAAAGTGTTTTCAAGCTTACCCTTGCCCTTCTGTTTCAACTTCTTCCCTCCTTTGGGGGAAAAGGGTGTTTTGGGTTTAGCTTCCATTCTAAGTTAGAGATGGAAACAAGATCAGTGTAACAAACTTTGTTCATACTCACATGCTTAAAGGCTTAAAACCCGACAAGATTAAAATGCTATTGATAAGAGCATGAAATGTAAATGAAACTGCCCGAATATGTTTCAATATTGAATACCAACAGTTGAAACTTTCAAGGAAAATCAAGCTGGAAAACACGTGATCTGTGGGAGAAAATATACTGTATATGGTAAGATATGTAACTCGTTTCTTGAAAGTTTTTTTTTGTAATAACAACAGAAGGGAAATTGACTGACTACTCGACTGTCGCCATTTTTTGTAAGTCCAAAGGATTCAGGATAGTTTATAGCTATCAAGCGATCGAAACATCCATAACTTTAAAAAAAAATCACAGACTTGACCACTACTATAAGACACATATTCAACTGATAAAACAACCGATTTTTTATTAGGCTTACTTACATTGATTGCAAATACTCTGACACGCTGCCTCAAACTGTCCATGCGTGTTTAACCTCAACAGTTTACGACACTGAAAACTCCAATCAAACTCAGCGGTTGCTGCCGTAAAACGTTGATATCGCTACGACAGTGCTGCAGTACAAAAAAGCAATGAAAAACAACTGAAGTAACGCGATTACAGTTTGGTCCACGTGACTATATTCTGCCCCAGCCAGTGTCCACAAACGCGGTTCTCTATTTGATACAAATATTCAGCGAAACAATCATATTCGTTAAAATTATTTTGGCTGTTATTTTCAGTGGTTAATCAGTGGTGTTTTTCATTGTCAGTCATTAAAGTCATGCAAGTTGCAATATATATTTAGGATTTTTTTTTTTTAAATCAAACAACAAAATATGATTTACTTTTTCGTTTTTAATTGCTTAAAAAAAGGTGGGTGCTCGGGGGCGCAATGGGAAGACTACAGTAACCAACAGTCTTAGCAGTGTTAGGGATGTCTTCTTGTTGCCTGGCTACAGAGGCAACGGAACAGGACAGACAAGGTTGGACATGAGTCAAGCGCTGAAATTGCAACGATCAAGTAAAAACGTAAGCGTAACCTTTTTTTTTTGCCCGCATTTAGTATATTATCATTTGATGGCCAACAATGTAATTGTTCCTTTGCTCTAATTTCTTTCCCTTTTCTTGTTTGGTTTTGCGGACCACCAGGAGTGAAAATGTCTACAACACTCCCAATTAACGATACCAATGAAAATGGTGACAACACACACATTCTGAACAATAGAAGGCAATTCCAGTAATTTCAAGTGCTTTTTTAAAAAAAAAAATGATTAAATTATTATTAAATGATATATTACATGATTAAATATAAATATGTAATAAAATTGGACCAAGCAATTGTAAATCCATGACACCAACTTTTACAAATGAACAGGGTAGACTTTGTCACAAAACAGACAACTTTTTTACTTTTAATGTGATGGTTATCATTGCCTTCTGTAAATTGATGCTAATAAGTGTCTTTGCGAATTAAATGTTACAGGGGAAGCCTGTGATCACATTGCAATATCTGCAGAGGAAAAACAACAATCTGCAGAAATGTACTACAAATATGAGCAGCTTTATTCAAGACCGTTCATCACCCCAGGCTCTGACCTGCCAGAGAATCTCCTGAACCTCTCGTATCCTTCATATACTCCCCTTCTAACCTCTGCCATGGAGATTATCATTGTTTGTGTGCCCAAATGTGCTCATGGACAAAAATGATATCACGCACGTCTAGGAAAACCTTTAAAGCTACACAAAAAGTGATTGTAACGTTGACACACTTGCACAGTTAGGTGAAGTACAGCAAAAAAAATTGTGTGCCATCTAGTGGTGTTTGCTGTTATTACATTTAAAACTAGTCTACATCATGCATGTTCACAGTTCGTAACCTGCGGATTGACTTGTAGATTTTCTTTTCCAATATTTTTTCACATTTTGTTTTTTTTCTCCCCAGTTTTTCTGGATTTATTCCCCCGCCCCACCCATTCTTCATAGATAAAGAACATTGAATCTTTAACGCTTTTTTTTTTTTTTTTTGCAGAATTTTGGAGATAAGCCTTTTTCATCTTAATTACCCAAGATCCTTCTATAGAGACAAAGCTGTTTCTATCTATACCTGTTCGGTGGTACTAATGCAAAACGTTTTGAAAATTTTGATCATTAGCCTTGATTCATTCTTCTTGAAGTCACTCCTTTGGCTATGACTGTAAGCGCAAAGCAAACCTGCAGCTGCTGGAAGACAAAACTCTGATCTATATTGCTGGTCAGATGCTGATCCTGCTTGATGTTTCCACCAAGCAGCAGAGATACATCCGCACCTGCAGTGGCACTGGAATTGGTTCAATTGGGGTAAGAATGAGGCAAATAAAAAAACACTTAAAAAAAATAATTATAAGGCAGCAAATTGAAATGTGTACAACCTGAGTCCTCGAGATAGGAGAGCCCAGACTCTGCTTCCTCGTGGAAGGCATGAAATTGAGGTACTTGAAGGTACTAGTCCCTGCAGCCAGAGAATAAACATTGTCATCAGTCATCAGGAGACTTGGCAGATTGTTTTCCCAAATTCGGGTGAAATTGACTTCAGCTCTTGCATTGACCTTGAAAGCTCATAAGCAATATAGAATTTTTTTTTAAAGTTAGTTCAAGTCCAGGTTGCTGCAAGCAAGTGTAGATCCCTCAATCTGATCTCTGTGTCCAGTGGAATCAATTTACTAATTAGTTTGTATATATTCAGGTAGACCCAAGACAAGAATTCTTTGTCGTGGCAGAGAATGGAAAAAAGCCCATCTTGATAGTATATGAATATTCTACATTACAAGTATACCGTCTTCTCAGAGGTAAAGACAACCAATGTTCCTTCCTCTGGGTTGTATATTTCTCTTAAGTGGCGGTGTTGTGACCATGTCTTCAAATATGTGTGTGTAGATGGCGCAGAACGTGCGTTTAGTTCCGTGAACTTCAACAGCGATGGAAGTCTTCTGGCCAGCCTGGCCAGTGCACCGGACTACACGCTGACCGTGTGGAAGTGGAAGCAGGAAGAGGTGATGCTCAGGTGCAAAGCCATTTCTCAGGAGGTTTACCGAGTGAGCTTCTCCCCATACAACTCTGGACTACTCACATCATCAGGATCCGGACATATCAAGTACAGGACACAGTGCCGAAAATGCATCTTTTGCTGTTGGGGTCATGTATAAATCCTGATCTGGTTTGAAATTCTACGCAGGATGGCAAGCGTTCATGATCAAATATCTTCTCTCTCACCAGGTTCTGGACGATTGCCAGCACATTTACAGGTCTCAAATTGGAAGGACTTATTGGCCATTTTGGAAAAACCGCCGCTACAGATATTGAAGGATACTTAGAACTTCCTGATGGGAAGGTTTGTGTCCTTCACGTCTGACTGGTTGGCTTTATTTAAGAAAGGCTCGTGAACAATGCCGAGCTTTGACCTGTGTCCACCCTCTCAGGTGGTGTCTGGCTCAAATAGGGGGAACCTGCTTCTGTGGGAGGGAAATTCCATGAAAGTGGAGCTCTGCAGCAAGGGAGGACATTGTTGTCATGCGGGGGTTGTCCAACCTTTTGCCTTGGAGGATGGACAGCTGATGACATTTGGCTCGGATGGAGTGATTCGGGTAAAACAGAATTGACCGGCATAAATAAAAGTCCTGTCGGTTCAATATGACATTGTCACCTCCCGTTTGGAGTTTGCAGGGCTGGGACTTTGAGACGATGGACAACGCAGACAGTAGCAAATTTGAGATGGAGCCCATGAATGAGATGACGGTTGGGCGCCATGTTCGTCTCTCCTCTATTGTGAAAAGCTCCAAGTCTGACTCAACTGTTTGGTTTGCTCAGGTCGCCAGTCATCTCTCGCCAAAAACGCACAAGTCGTACCTCAGTGAATAATTTCAACCCCATCTTTTACTTTGTAGGATTCCAACGGAGCTATTTGGAAACTGGATCTTTCATTCACATACACTGTGAGGCTTGTCGACACAATTACTAAAGCAAATTTTGACCTTATTTGAGAATCACAATAACGCAGTCAGTCCTGGAACGAGCTGCCTTGAGGACATGACTTTAAACCACCTTTGAGAAAATACCAGTTCAGAATCGTTTGCTTTTCTCAAGTATCTACTCTACAGCAACTGAAAACACTTGAAAGACTTTATCTAACCGAAATCTGTTTGTGCAGACTCCCGATCCAGAGTGCCTGTTATCCTGCCATGCTGGACCAATCAAGGGTCTTGATGTGTCAAAGAAAAGTCATCTCATGGCCACGACGGCTCTGGACCGTGAGTCACTCATTTTATACATGTCGTACCGACACATGGACTAAATTATTGGTATGCTTCTGTTGAAGGCAGAAAAATCTCCACTAGTTGCTGACACAAGTTTTAATTGTAATTAATAAGTGATTAATGGGACAAACGGGGCGGTATCATTAACTTTTTTTGTTTTTCTCTTTTCCAGGTTCAATCAGAGTCTTTGACTTTCTGACAAAAAGAGAACTCGTCAGTAGCCGATTCAATCAAGGTGGAACTGCTCTTCGCTGGGCACCACTTTGGGTAGGTATGGATGTGCGTCAATCAAACTTGAGAAATGGAATAAACAACTGGAGATATTTGTTTGCAGGTGAACCACGCCGGGGGTTTATTGGTGACAGGATTCGAAGATGGGGTGGTCCGCTTATTGGAGCTTTTTGATCCGGCAGGGTTGCACAACAACAAAGGCGATGCCCACGTTCGACTCAAACAAGCTTTCAAGCCGCATAACGCCCCCGTCACCTCTGTTGCGTATGAGTGCAATGGGAAAATATTAGCCACAGGGGTAAGCACCTTTGTTGTAATGCAAAACTAAAAGTGCACTTGGAAATCAGAAGACATATTTTGGTTACAAGACTTGCAGTGCAGTTCTTCAGAACAGTTTGCAAAAGTCTGTCGGAATTTTCCTTTCCTTTGATATTCAGCCGTTACCTTTTTCCTTAGAGCTCAGATTGCACCGTGTTCTTCTTTACGGTTGGAGAAAAATATGAGCCAATCGGTTTTGTCCATGTTCCCGGGCCAGTGCAGTTACTGGAGTGGTCACCGCCTTCCCATGTAAGTTTCTGTTTGAAGGAATCAATCGATCAATCACAGTAGCAATTACAATTCTTGCACAGCATGAAAGCCAATGCACCCATTTCTAATCTTGTACAGCATGAAAACAGGTTGCTGATCCTGTGTCTGAATGGCCATGTGGTGGAGGTACCGTGTCCTGATCAGAATACCCTGAAGCCAAGCAAATCCTACCAACTGCTGGAACTGCCCAGAAAATCCTTCTGCTTCAAGAGCATCAAATCCCAAATCAAGGTTTCGTTTCATGTATTTGTTGGGTTTTCAGCACTGTATACGGCAGAGTTGGGCAGGCCGGCCCGGGGGCGGAACGGTCCGACACTCCGGCTCGTCCGGACGCCCATTTTTGGGGCGGCGGGTGACAAATTTTAAAAAAGGGTTTGATTAACAAAGACCGGAGGTGGATTTTAGTCCGGCCCACGACCCGTCCTACTGACGAACCTACTCGCGAAACGGGCAAACGACAAACTTTGTGTATGAAGAGACGTGAGACAACAGGGGGGGGGGAGCGATATCACAGACAGAGAGAACCTGTGATTCGGGAACCAGAACACTGTCGTAGTCCGACAATTTTTATGGAATGAGGCCGGAGAGTCGAGACGGATGGGTACCGAGATGGCGGCCGAAGGGCGGGGGACTGACTGGCAAAAAAGGGTCAAGTGCCCTGCTCTGGTATACGGTTTTACAACAACAGTTTTCATTTACCAGCTGAAAAACCACAATGTATGCTACCAATTCATTCATTACTTTTAATAAAAAAACAAAAAACTTGCATATATCCTTGCGTTCTAGCGAGAAGCGGAAATAGCAAGACGACAAGCTTTAAAGGTGAAGCAGGAGAAAGAGCAAGAGGAGCATCAAGTCGTAGAAAAGGAGATGCTGGAAGAGGAGTTACCCCCCATTTTCATTCCGAACCCTCGGAGTCCTCTTCACTGTGGTTTCTACTCAGGGCCAGGTCAATTCTGGCTCACTATGGTACACATACACACAGACACATTATATGATGGACATCTATCCACCGACAAACCCATGTTTGCAGAAATGAATGACATCTGCCCCTTTCATATTTCCAAACTTTTTTTGTCTCCAGGGCGGGTTTGACTCAGGTTTCTTGTACCATTGCAAGTTCTCTGAGAATCAGGATGCGGACCCAGACCAACGTCAGGATGAGCCATTTGACTTCCTTTGCGTCCTGAATGCTGACGACGATGCTATTTGCTCGGTCACCTTCAGGTATGATGACTGAAGAAGCAAAACTGAAATTGACTTTGTACGGATATGGTCAGGCTTATGTTTGGTTGTTTTTGCCGCAGCTCCAACCGGCAGCTCATGCTCTGTGGCATGCACTCAGGCTGTCTCAGAGCTTACCCTCTTGATCCGGACAAGCCCACCCTAAGCTCCTTGCAGGCATACTGGGAACTGAGCATCCACGACAGCAATTATGGACACCTGCGGCACATCTGCTGCAGCTTTGACGACCGGTTTGTGTTGACAGCAGGAGATGATGGAAATATCTTCTCGTTCAACCTGCTTCCTCAAGAGGAGCTCCTGCGAAGAAACAGGGCCTTGGTTCCTTCTCCGAGGGTTAGTCATCTCTCTCCAACAAGAAATCTTCAAATTATACCCCTAAAGACACAAACAGATTGAGCGTTTGATAGAATTTCATGGAAAAGTAATAGAGGATATTGTGATCCTTCAACTAGGATGGTCTTGAGAATGAGGATTTGGCTCAGGACATTGATGACCCAGCGGCGGACAAGTTGAGTATGAATTTTATTGACAATCAATTTTTCCAGAATGCAAATTATTCGTTATTTTTTAAAAACATCATTAACATGATTTGATCCGCCCATCCAGCATAGAGATGGTCAAACAAAAGTTGGAGAAAGACCATCAGTATCGGGAAGCTGAGAAGAAGAAATGTGACAAGCGGAGAAGGCTCGCTGAGATTCAGGATGAATTCCAAAAACTGCTCAAGGACAACCTTGAACTGCCAGAACATTCCCGGTTAACACTTACGGTACCACCCCCCCCTCCCCCACACACACACACCCCACCAACAAACACAGACGCACATAGTAAAATTTTGACGGAACATGAAAGACAGATCTAAATTTTCAACTGTGCAAATAAATTACTTCCCACCTCATTGTCATTTATTTGCGAGCAGGAGTTGCAGCTGGACAAGTGTTTTGCGGAGGAGGCTGAGAGGGAGAAATCCTGCAAATTAAAAGAGATCCAAGAACAGATGAGCTGGGAAGAGCTACACTCTCATATAGCACTAAAAAAACTACAGGAACGGTACAAACCCATTCATCCCAGATCTCTAATTTTCCTTGCGAACTTCTTCCTGATATTTTCCTCATGCATTTTATTTTTTTTAAACCACCCGTCCCGATTGCAATACCTAGCAGCTGAAAGTTTTTGTAATTACAAAATACAAGCCTGCAACCATAATGAAGTCTCGTTGGTGTGTTATATTTCCAGGTTCAACGGTTCTCTGGAGTCTAAAATAGTTACGGTGTTTGCCATCCGCACTGACCGCAGCGTCTCCACATACCATGTACCAGAACTTTATTCGGAGCAAACCCAACAGCAGAGCAGTTACAACGAGACCGGCGGCAATGAAACGGCTCCGGATGAACGCAGAAAATCCAAAGACCAAACTGTAAAAGACAGTCATGAAACAGATGGTGAGACGCGCATTTATTTGACCTTTCACCTTTACAATAATCCAGGAAGTGTTTACTGATGTGTGCTCACCAGAGGAAGATATGCCACACCCCCTGGTGACTCGATCTTCAGCGGTAAAGCTGGCAGATCGGCAGCTGGAGAGGCTCAGAAAGGCCGCCGAGAAAGCCGAACAGGCGCGAGCCAAGATCGAAAAGAGGAAGCAGGAATGGGACAAACTGTAAGCGGGGCGTCGCTGAAGATCTTTTCGAAAAGCGCTGCCCAATGGTTTTGTTCAACTATTGCCGTTTTAACGCTAACCCCCGTATCGGCGTCTCAGTTATACAGCGAAGCCCAAGAAGAACTGTGAGGATCCGCACGATGTGCAGGCCATCCGTGAAGCCAAAGACAACATTGGGGACTTGAAACTTAAAACGGACGAAAACTTCACCGTACCAAAACACTTACGAATGAACGCAGACAAGAAGAAAACAGAAATCGCTGACCTGGAGAGAAATGTAAAGCACACACACGATATTTATTTCATTCCCAACAGCAACGTTCTACTTTCCCAGCAGATTCGTGACAAACAGACTGCGATGAACGCAGAGATCGTGGCCTTGCGAGACTCCAAACTTCTGCTTTTATCGAAACTGCGAGCCGAGGCTGAGCAGCTCCAGAGGCTTCAGCGTCTTCTGCCGTCAAATCTCTCACGCCGTCCACCCTTGCTTCCCACCATTCGTCCTGAGGAAATCCCAGACAAGATCCAAAGCACCCGACCCATCCGAGAGAAATACGGAGCACTGAGGAAGCAGAGGTGGAAGATAGGAAGAATCAGCTTGCATTGTCTGAACCGTTGTGAGAATGTTTTATTATTCATGACACGTTTATCCAAAATGTATCTGCGACAGGTTGGAGGATCAGGATGGAGGAACGGGTTCGCTAAAGCAACTGGAAAATGGGATGGAGGAAGTGTCATTTCTATCTGCTGCCATGGAAGAAGAAGACGAAAAGGAGCCCAAAGGAGAGGAAGCGGCACCGAAGATCAAGGAGGACGAGAGCAAATTGCTGTCCATGCAGGACTCTAGCCTGGAAAATGTGCGTGATTATTGTTGACTTTTTAGATTTCAGTCAGCAATTTTCAGGGGGAAAGGCTACTTGAAAATGTTTTTTTTTTTTAACGACTAGATGGAGAGCCTGGTGAATGAGTTTGACAAAAAACACCTGATGTGCCTTCAGAAGGTACAGATGCTGGACTGGCGGCTACAACTTGGCAAGCTGCGTCAGCTGACGCTCTTTCAGGAGCTGCTCGTTCTCAAGGAGGTGGACGAGAGTGAGAAGATTCTGCAAGAGACGCTTGACCCGCGTGCGCAGGAGGAGAACAAGTTGATGGTGAGAAAATTGGTCTCACCTCTTTTAAAAATTTCAAAATGGACCAATACAAACTTGAGATGTTGCACCTCATGCCGATTTTGCATTTTTTTTTAAATACTTTTGTAAAAGTTGAAGTTGGAGGAGTGTAAGGAAGAACTGGAAGTGAAGTTTAAAGCCATGGCCAAAGTGCAGGAGAAAGAGAAGGCTGTCGCCAAAGCCTTTCAAGCCTCGCTCGGTGACGACAGGAACTCTGAGGAGTATCTTACAAAAGTTTTCAAAAGGAAAATAAAACGTGCCAAGAAGACGGAGCAGCCAGGTGAAGGTGAGGGGAGAATCCAGCGAATCAAAGTGGGAGTTGTTTTTCTTTTTCACGTTCCAAATGTATTTTTGCAGAAGACGAGGATGAGGATGACTTTGACGATTATGAAAACTGGGACGATGATGATGATGATTGGGATGCCTCAGAGGGAGAAGCTGCCGTCGAGGCGTGTCCTCCAGGTCGGTCCTTTCATTTGTGTTTAACTTTCTCACCCAAATACAACTAAGCACATCCTCTGCGTATACTTTTGGTTACAGGCTGCGAGCCAAAGTTATTTGAGCACATACTGCAGCTTCGTGAACGTCGACTGGACCTGGAAGAACTGCTGACGGAGGAGAAGAAGAGTGCTGACGTTCTGGAGAAGGAGCGTGACTGCCTGGTTAAGAAGGTCAGATGCTCATTAAATGTGACATAGAATGTGGCGAATGCTGCACAAAATATTTTTGTTGATCAACACAACGATGCACATAATTGTGAAGTGGAATAGAAATGATATAGTTTGCACAACTGTGGGCAAATCCCCAAAAAAATGTGCAGAGGTGTTCTGTCAGTACTAAATACCAGGAGACGATTTTTACTCCTCCCCAAAAAATCCCAAAAGCAGCTATATTACAGAGCGTACTGGAATCTTTCTCAGACTCATACGAGGCAAATTCACAGATGAGCTCGGATCGGGGTAAGATGATTATTTTGGATCTCAATTGCTTCTTCTTCACATCACCGTTCATATCACTTCTGTGTTTTTGGTCGGTCTCTCTCCCTCTCTCTCTCTCTCTCTCTCTCTCTCTCTACACACACCTTACATGTACCTACATACAGAATTCAAATTTTGCTTATTTGTTTGACCCTCCAGCTCAAATCAGTGACAACCAATCGCAAAGCAGCAGAGGATGACTTGGAACAAGCTAACAGAGAGAAACAGCAGAAAATGAACCAATTAGATGTTGTGGTTCCTCTCAGACTGCACCAGGTGAAGACCACTGGAGGGTTTATTCGTCATTTCACTTCTTTGGATTAATTTTCTGCCACCGCCTATGTTTGCTTCAAGATTGAGTTTGACATCGCAGTCCACGTGCCTTCCGACCACGACCCGGCGTTGCTACTGAACAGGACAGAGCTGAAACGTCTGCAGGAGCGAGTGAAGGAGTTGGACGTCGAAAAGCAGCAGCAGACCGAAGTCTACAATCAAGCCAGGCAGCAGCACATCAAGATCATTCAAGAACGCAAGGACATGAACGCTGAGATCCAGTGTATGATCCAAAAAAGATACATAACCAGAAGGGCCTCCAGCTCCCAACCAGCAGAACTTAAAAGGAAATTATTTTGTGTTTTCATGTAGTGCTGGAGAAGCTTTGCAACCAGCTAATGATGAGAAGGTTTGGGAGAGAGGTGGATCTGGAAGTCCTGCAAACGCTGTCCGGTAACAGAACCGTTGAGGAGTTGAAGCAGGAGAAACTCCTTCAAGAAGCCGCTTATGCCAAAGAAATCAGACAGTGGGATGTACGCGGACATTTGTGTGTGTTATTTCAGGCGTGAGTTTGTGCGTTTGACATTTTGTTTTTGCGCATGCGTTTCAAAGGGCAAAGTAGAAAAAGCTCGAGAGTCGCTGATGGAGAGGACAAGGAGCAACACGGAGCGACTCCTCCGTTTGAATCGTCTCTTTGAGCAGAAGAAGTTGCTGGAGCAGAAACTCGACGCAAGACGGAAGAAAATTGTAATTTATTTTTTTTACGTTTCCACATTGAATGCTAGCATCATTGACATTATTCGCTTTGGGTTTACTGTGCAGTCATTAATCCACAATTTTCACTGTCCACTCAAAAAATGTGGGTTTGATTTCACAAGATAAGAGAGAAGTGATCATGAGGTCAATGCGATTTATGAACACCGGCGGTTTCAGGTCAAAACCATTTTACATGTACTCGTGTGTTCTCAGGGCAAACGCCTTCAAGACTGCAGCAGGCGAACCGACAGAAATGAAATCTTGAGTCTTGAAGAGCTGGTGAGAAAGCAGTCCCAGCAGTTGGAGAATCTCAGTCGAGAAATCGGCCTTCTGTCCCATAAAGGAGCCGACGTTTTACCAACCAACCAGACTAAGCTGCCTCCACTCGCGCATTTAACCAACCCATCAGTTCAGAAACACATGCGGAAAGCAGGTAAACCAAATGTTAACAGTAGAGAAAGGAAGGTGAACAACTGAATGTCGGATGACGAAAGGAAACAATCCCAAGACGTGGTTAGCCGAATTTTGTCAGAATTATTATTTGCCACATGATCAAGATTAAGTTGATGCAAATTTGATTTCAAAATAATCCCCTACCTATTTTCCACTTTGTACCCTTTTTTATTGTATTTTTATTTCGGCAAAATTGTTTAATTTGAACACGTCTCCTTGTATGATCATATCCTTAATTTTGTTTGAGGCTCTTAATGTTCTATCTTGACAAACACAATTTAAATAAAATCTACTGAATGTTTACTTTTTTGTCCACAATTATCTGTACTTCTTTAGTACCCGGTGCGATCACAGTCGTGTTTCGCCACCTTGACTCAAGACATTTGAAAACAGATTTTGTGTATTGAAGTGTGCAAGTGTGCCGAAACTTGAATGGGGTCACGTGATCACCGCGTTTCATTTTCATTTATCAAACACCCAACGCACATCCACCCTGCGCATCTCAACCGGCCTAGGAATAATATTTATCATCATTAAAGGGCTTCAAACTTCTTCAAACGACCTCCACTGGACGAAAAAAAGCAGAAAATCAGCGCTCGTTTACTGGTAAGAATTATCACCACCCTTTTTCCTTTTTCGAAACGTAACAGAATCTTACAAAAAAACGTGGCTCACCCTTTTGTTGTAGCTCAAAATGTGTTTAGTTGTCTTCGATTAATTCGGCTATTGATCGGTTCCGTTTCTTGGAGTCTGTCTCGTTTTTCATTATGACGCCAGCGGTGACGTCACGGACGTAAGCGACTTCGTACGCGCGCGTCAAGACTTTTATACTCAATTATCTGCATTTTCGTCTCACGGAAAAACGTGTGAGGTCAACGCGAACCATCAATTCAAGATGTAATTATAATAATAATGAAAATAATAATACTTTTAAGTAAAAAAAAAAAATCGACAGGCTTGATTTTCAATTTATACATTGTTTCTTGATATCAAATTATTTCCCTTGACCTAATACATGGCTGACAATGCCGCTCAACAGGTTCGTTTTTATTACTAGTGGATATTAATTAACAACATATTACTTTGTACAAAAACTGTCATTATTGCATGAATAGTCATATATATAATATAATGATTTAACTCAATTGAATCATTTGAATTTCCTGCTTCCTAATAAAAGTATCCATCTCTCATTTGAACTTAACAATGACTCAATCACAATAGGCTTAATTAATAGGGTTTTCGAGTTATGTCACATCTGTTAAAAAACACTTTTGGGCCAGATGTGTTTACAAGAAATGCCACGTTGTGGCTCCTAAAACTCCCAGTTGAGCAATTTCTGTCTTTCTTGCACAGGAGGGCAAAGAAGGCAACGAGTTGCAGGATGACGAGGAAACACCGTCTTTACCTGTTGACATGTGTTACGATTATAAGGAGCTTTACTCCAAGCCATTCGTCACACCTGAATCTGACATTCCCGAGAATCTCCTCTTCCTCTCGTAATTATTTTTGCAACTATTTCAACCTCAAATATACATCTTAAAGGTCCCGTGACACTTTTTTTTTTTCAATCTATAATCTTTGTGCCATTTTTTTATGAGACTTTTAAATGATCTTAATGTTCTTTTTGAAGTCATTCGTTTGGCTACGACTGTGGCCGAAGAGCAAACCTGCAGCTGCTGGATGACAAAACTCTGGTCTTTATAGCGGGTCAGCTGCTCATCTTGCTTGATGTTTGCACCAGGCAGCAAAGGTACTTGCGCTCCTGCAGTGGTGGCGGAATTGGCTCCATTGGGGTAAGCGCATATCAGTAACAGATTAACAAAACATATACACAAAGGGGAAGTCAACCCAAACATTTTCTTTACAAGAATATATTCTATACAGGCCCGCTAGTCAAAACATGGCATTCTGATTAATAATGTGTTTGTGGAATAT
Organism: Idiotropiscis lumnitzeri; assembly: GCF_059441095.1. Taxonomy (NCBI): domain Eukaryota; kingdom Metazoa; phylum Chordata; class Actinopteri; order Syngnathiformes; family Syngnathidae; genus Idiotropiscis; species Idiotropiscis lumnitzeri. The sequence continues at coordinate 2,435,860 of NC_142408.1, forward strand.
GAGTTAACCAATAATATCCCGCCATTTTTAGCCATCACAGGGGGCGGCCATTTTGTCACTTCTGTCGACTGAAAATGACATCAGTTGCTCAGAGCGCAGATAACGACCAATCATGACTCAGCTTCGGACAACAGGTGAGCCGCGATCAGTCATTACCTGAGCCCTGAGCAACTTTGTCATTTTCAGTCAACAGAGGTGACAAAATGGCCGCCTTTTGACATGGCTAAAAATGGTGGGATTTTACTGCTTAACTCATATTCCAAAAATCAAATATTAATGAATCAGAATGACATGTTTAGAGTAGTAAAGGCTATTGCAAAAATCTTCTTTGGGTGGACTTCCCTTTTAAGAACCCCAAATTTATCGCTCATACTTACTCACTTCTACTTATTGTGTGTATTTCCACAGGCCAGCCATAAGAAAGATTATTTAGTGGTGGCGGAAAAGGGCCGAAAACCAATCCTGATAGTATATAAATATCCTTCATTGGAAGCGTACCGCATCTTGAGAGGTAAACACGACCACAATCCATCCTTGATATCATTTTGGTTTGCCTTGAGGACTCGCGTCTGATCAAATGTTACCTGCGTGTAGAGGGCACAGAGCTTGCCTTCAGCTCGGTGAACTTTAACAGCGATGGAAGTCTTCTGGCCAGCCTGGGCAGTGCACCAGACTACATGCTGACGGTGTGGAACTGGAGGCAGGAGGAGGTGATGCTCCGGTGCAAAGCCATTTCCCAGGAGGTTTACAAAGTGACCTTCTCTCCGTACAACCCTGGCCTCCTCACATCATCGGGATCGGGACATATCAAGTGAGAGACAAAATCGCTGACTTTGCAGGTTTCATAGGATGCTCATCATATCTTCTCTCCCCAAGGTTCTGGAAAATGGCCAGCACGTTTACTGGTCTCAAATTGGAGGGGCTGATTGGCCATTTTGGAAAAACCGCCGCTACGGATATTGAAGGCTACATCGAACTTCCTGATGGAAAGGTCACATTTATAATTAAGATTAGAATGATGTTCAAAGTCCTGCCGTTTTTTTTTTTTTGAGCCATCCATCTGCAGTAGGACAAATCATCCGTGTGGTTCAGGTGTGGGCAAACTATGGCCCGGGGGCCATGTGTGGCCCGTTCAGCGTTTTAATCCGGCCCGCCAAACTTGAAAAAAATGTAATGAATAAACCTTGTTAATGTTTTATTTTTTAAATACTCTGTTTTTTCAAAGACAGATATATATATATATATATTTTTTTTTTTTTTTCTCAGATGAGGTGAGGTGACCAAAACACTCCTCCTGGTCCGGCCCCTCTGTCAAATTTTAGAACCCATTGTGGCCCGGTTTGTGTCATCTGACCTCTGTTCTTCCTCCTAGGTGGTGTCTGGCTCAAATTGGGGCAACCTGCTGCTGTGGGATGGAAATGCGATTAAAGTGGAGCTCTGCAGCAAGGGAGGACATTGTTGTCATGCGGGGGTTGTCCAACCTTTTGCCTTGGAGGATGGACAGCTGATGACATTTGGCTCGGATGGAATGATCCGGGTACGATACGTAGAAACATGAGATTTTTTTTGTGTTCAGCTCATTTGTTCAACAATATCGATGGCAGAATTTGATCATCTTGTTTAGGATCTCAGGTGGCCATAATGTTTCCTTTGACCGTGCAGGGCTGGGACTTTGAGACCATCGACGCTGCTGACAGTAGCAGTGAGAACAACAAGTTTGAGTTGGAGCCCGTAAATGAGATGGCGGTCGGGCGCCACGTTTGCATTTTTTCAATCGTGAAAAGCTCCCAACCTGACTCGAGCGTTTGGTTTGCTCAGGTCAGCTCACCGTACGTGTTTTTCAAAAGCACTTTGCCTCAGGGAATTATCTTAAACCGAGGTGTTTTCTCTGTGGTCTGGTAGGATTCCAATGGAGCCATTTGGAAAGTGGATCTTTCATTTACATACTCAGTAAGATTTTCACAGCCTTCACACAATGAAAAAAACATCACTTTAATACAATATGGAATATTAAAAAATAAAAAAAAACACTGAACCTGATCTATTGTGTTTTATTGCCTGCACCGATCTTAAAAGATGCCATTTAACGTCTCTGTGAACAGACTCCTGATCCCGTGTGCCTGTTTTCCTTCCACGCTGGGCCAATCAACGGCCTTGATGTATCAAAGAATAGTTATCTCATGGCCTCGACTGCTTTGGATCGTGAGTTGCTATTTTTATACTCAAGCTTGCGGAGTAACAGAATAAAGGATAAAAAGAAAAACTAACAGCTTTTTCAGAACGCGTGGCAGCCATAAAATTCAAAAGTTCAAGATTGGCTAAAAACAAGTTCATCATTTCTGCACATTAACTCGTTTACTGCCATTGACGGCTAAAGACGTCACAGATTTGCAAATCATTGTATTCTGTTTTTACGTACATTTTACGCAACGTCCTATTTTTATCCAGGTTCAGTCCGAGTCTTTGACTTTCTGGCGAAAACCGAACTGACCAGTAGCAGCTTCACTCAAGGTGGAACTGCTCTCCACTGGGCCCCACCTTCGGTAAGCATACCAGTGTGAGAATGTTCCCAAAAATGAGCGAGCGAATAAACAAACGCATCTCCAGGTCACTGAGAGTGGAAATCTACTGGTGACTGGCTTTGAAGATGGAGTTATCCGCTTACTGGAGCTTTTTGACCCCTCTGGCCTTCAAATAGTAACCAGGCACCAAGTCAAGGCCCAGTTGCGCCTCAAGCAAGCCTTCAAACCGCATAATGCCCCGATCACCGCTGTTGCATATGAACGCGATGGGACAGTCTTGGCCACCGGGGTAAGCAGCCTTCAAACTTAAACTCAAAATCACATTTTGATTGTCTCGCTGTCCTCAGAGCTCAGATTGCACCGTGTTCTTCTTCACCGTTGGAGAAAAATACGAGCCAATCGGTTTTGTCTGTGTTCCTGGACCAGTACAAGTGCTGGAGTGGTCACCTCATACCCATGTAAGTCTCATTTTGAAAGAGAGCCCGATGGAAGAAAATATAACTTAGTACATTCCTATTTTTTACCTAGAATGAAAACTGTCTGCTCATCCTGTGTCGAAGTGGTCATGTTGTGGAGGTCCCATGTCCTGACCCTGAAGCCCTGCAGACAGACAAATCCTTTCAACTGCTTGAACTGCCCAGAAGATCCTTCCGCTTCAAAAGCATCAAATCTCGAATCAGGGTATGAACAAAATGTTTCCTTTTATTTGAGATATTTACACTATCTTCATCTTCATTTTTTGTACCAGGCCACGTCTAATTAATTTAACGGACCGCGCCGCGCCATGCGGGGTATTCCGGCGGACCAAGGACGTTTTGTTTTGCATGCCCCCGGCGCGCCTGACTATTTGATGACAGAAATTCGACTAGACTTTAGACCAGGTGAAATCAGGTCTAAGTTGTGGTGTAATGTGATTTAGGTGAATTTGATCAAGGCGCAGGCACACAGATTGTGTGCTCCGCTCATATGTGTGCTTGATTTCATCATATTTGACTCATAAATATGACAATAGTCTGCATCATAGCATTTTAGAAATTAATTAATTGAATGCATTATTAATATTCTTATTCTTATTCTTATTCTTATTCTTATTCTTATTCTTATTCTTCTTCTTCTTCTTATTATTATTATTATTATTATTATTATTATTATTATTATTATTATTATTATTATTATATTTTATTTATTTATTTAATTTATTTATTTTTCAGTTTTTATTATTATTTATTAACTTTCTTTGCGCACTGAATACAAAGAGAATGAGGAGAGCCTCTTCCATTGGCCGGGAAACCAGCCGGTTGTGTTTACTCCCACAACGCCCCTTTGAACCTGCCTGCGAAAATACCAAAAGAAAGAAAAAACCCCAGCTATGTGCACAGTCAAACGCCACGATGCGCTAGAATTGTGCTGGGCACAAAAATACAACCCCCAAATTAATCTTGAGGAGTTTCTTTAGGAGTTGATCTGTGCTTTTCAGAGGGAGGAAGAAATAGCAAGACGACAAGCATTGAAAGAAAAGCGAAGGAAGGAACAGAAAGAAAAGGAAATCATAGACGAAGAGGAGGAGGAAGAAGAGGAGGTGTTGCCCCGTATTTTCATCCCGGACCCTCCAAGTCCTCTCTATTGGGGTTTCTTGTCAGAGCCTGGCCAATTCTGGCTCTCTGTGGTACGTACACTTTGCAAAAACAATTACAGAATACTTTATCATGTCCAGTCGTGATGCTATGAGAAGCCGTTTCTCTCTGTTGTCACTTCATCAGCAGCGAGTCCGGCAAACAAGCAAGCACGTCCGAGTGATTCTAAAAGGATCAGGGATGTTTTGGAGTGAAAGCGCCATTTATATTCTTTTTCCTCATCTTTAGGGAGGTTATGACTCTGGTTTCTTGTACCACTGTAAATTTTCTGAGAAACAAGATGAGAATTCAGAAAAATGTCCGGTTGAGCCATTTGACTTCCTGTCAATTGAGAATGCTGATAGTGACCCCATTCGTTCAGTCACCTTCAGGTAGGTGTCGATAAAATTCAATTAGCGGGTATGATAAATAAATAGAAATACATGAAGTCATTTTGCTTATATTTGATTGTTTCCTCCACAGCTCCAACAGGCAGCTGATGCTCTGCGGCATGCATTCTGGCTCCATCAGAGCTTATCCTTTGGATCCCAACGATCACGCCCTAACCTCCATGGAGGGGTACTGGGAACTGAGCATTCACGACAGCAATTATGGACACCTGCGGCACATCTGCTGCAGCCATGATGACCATTTTGTGCTGACCGCAGGAGAGGACGGGAACATCTTCTCCTTCAACCTGCTTCCTCAAGAGGAGCTGCAGAAAGGCTTGCAGAAAAAAAAGGCAAAGGTTCCTTCACCAAGGGTGAGTTGGCACTTCGAAAGAGAGAGAGAGCGAGAGTGAGAGAGAGAGTGAGAGAGGGAGGGAGGGAGGGGGAGAGAGAGAGAGAGAGAGAGTGCGAGAGAGAGCGAGAGAGAGTGAGAGAGAGCGAGAGAGAGAGAGTGAGAGAGAGAGAGCGAGAGAGAGCGAGAGAGAGTGCGAGAGAGAGAGAGAGAGACTGACTTAAATGTCACAATAGAACTTTATTTGCTGATTTCACAACGTTGTCATCTTCTTCTTCTCACAGGTGGGTCTGGAGAATGAAGTGTTAGCCAAAGACATTGATGATCCAGCAGCGTACAGGTTGAGTATGAATAAGCACTCCATGGAATTTCACACTGCTCATGAAACCTTATGTTTCTTTTGTGGATTTTATATTTCTAAATTGAAATGATCAAACGCACTGTCATCCATCCTGAACTTTTAAATTGAGATTCTCCCTCCCTGCAGCATAGAGACGGCCAAACAGAAGCTTGAGAAAGACCGCCAGCGTCGGGAAGCTGACAAGAAGATATTAGCCAAACGAAAACAGCTGGCTGCGCTCCAGGAAAAGTTTCAAATAATGCTCAATGACAACCTGAATCTACCTCAACGCATTCAATTGACTCCTATGGTATACATGCGCACACACACACACACACAACTATTTCACGTTTGTTTAAAAAAAATAATTTCAAGAACTCTTCACACAAAACTTGATTCATTGAGCCAATAAATATTTGTAAGTAGGAGCTGCTGCTGGACCAACGTTTCGAAGAGCAAGCCGAGAGAGAAAAAACCCGGCGATTAAACGAAGTCCAATACCAGATGAGCTGGCGAAAGGAGCATTCCCATTTATCAATCAAAAAGCTACAAGACTGGTACTGTACTGTCTAATCACGAATCATTTTCATCATGACAAAAGAACGACGAAAAGCCCGCTGGTGTGTTTGTTCATTTCAGGTTCAGCGGCCCGTCAGAGTCCAATATCGTCACCGTGTTCGCCATCCGCACGGACCACAGCGTCTCCACTTACCGGATTCCAAGTCTTTCTTCAGCCGAGCTCCCGGAGGAGAGCAGTTCAAACATGCCCGAAGTTGACCAAACGGCTCTTGTGGAACGACCCAAATCCAAAGACCAATCTGACCACGACAGCAGCGAAACCGAAGGTGAGACCGTTTTCTTTTAAGCGTCAAATTCTGTCAACAACGTCGTTTATTGCCCGCCAGAGGAAGATGCGCCTCGCACCTCGGCGACTCGCGCCGGCGTGCCGACCACAGATCGACAGGTTGAAAGGCTCCAAAAAGCTGCGGAGAAAGCCGAACAAGCGCGAGCCAAGATTGCGAAGCGGAAACAGGAATGGGACAAACTGTGAGTCCCGAAGATTTTACTTGAAAATCACGTTCATGCCGTATCCGATGTTGTCTCGTTGGTGTCCCAGTTATGCGGAGAAGCCGCATAAGGATTGTGAAGATCCACGAGACGTCCAGGCCATTCTCGAAGCCAAAGACAGCATTGGAGACTTGAAACTCAAAACGGACAAAAACTTCACCGTGCCAAAACATCTTCGAATGAGTGCGGGCAGAAAGAAAGTTGAGATGATAAAGCTGGAGGACAATGTAAGCTCACACACACTTTACATCCCAAAACCAAATGATAGTCAAAAGAGGTTTTCGCAAATTTTTGCCTCCATCCCACCAGATCCGTGAAAAACAAACGGAGATGAACCGAGAGATTATGGCCTTGCGGGACTTCAAACTTCTGATTTTATCAAAACTGGCAACTCAGACGAAACAGCTCCAGCGGGTCCACAGTTGTTTGCCAACGCAACACCACCGCCATCCTCCGCCGCCGCCCACCATACGATCTGAGGAAGTACCAGAGAAGAGCCTGCAATGCACCCGGGCCATTCTGGAGCGATACCGGGAGCTGAAGGAGAAAAGGTCCTGTTTTGGTTTTTTTAACTCCTCTAGATCAGGGGTGTGCAAACTTTTGGATTGCCGGGCCACAATGGGTTCTAAAATTTGACAGAGGCGCCGGACCAGGACCAGATGGATGGAGTGTTTTGGTCGCCTCACCTCATTGGAGGAAAAAAAAAAATACATTTAATTTTCAAAGAAAATTGACAAAAGCATTTTAACAATATATATGTCTGAAAAAGCAGAGTATTTAGAAAATAAAAAATGAACAAGATTTATTCATTTAATTTTTGTCATGTTCGGCGGGCCGGATTAAAGCGTTGAACGGGCCGCGTGTGGCCCCCGGGCCGTAGTTTGCCCACACCTGCTCTAAATGATGCTCTTTGATTAAAGATGGCTAGAACAACGTCGATTCAATTTCTTCAAACCAAAAGTGCCATTTTGAAGGATGAAAAATGATCACAAGCGCCACGAAGCTTCATTTTGTCCATCACTCACATTCTGTTTCCAAAAAACAAAATATCTGTCATTGTTCAAACAGGTCTAATGATGAAGACCCGGACGATCAAGAATGTGGCATGACTGTGGTGGATGAACTGGAAAAGGAGATTGAAGGAATGGAGAAATTGGAAAATGTCGCCGATTTGTCAGCAGAAGAGTCGGCAGCGGAGGAAGGAGAAGAACTGAGCGAGGAGGAGCTGCTCAATATGAACCAGGACGCGTTGCTCGACATGCAGGACTTTCTACTGGAGCAGGTCCGATTAGGTTTTGATTGAAATCCACTGCAGTGAACATCTGACGATCAATATATATATATTTTTTTATTGCCGTTACTAGATGGAGAACTCGGTGGATCAATTTGATAAGGAGCACATGATGTGTCTTCAGAAGGTTCAGATGTTGGACTGGAAGCTTAAACTTGGCAATCTGCGTGAGTTGACTCTCTATCAGGAGTTGCTGCTCCTCAAGGAGGTGGACAAGAGTGAAAAGATTCTTCAGGACAAGCTTGACAAACGTCTGAAGGAGGAGGATGAGTTGCTGGTGAGAGATCGTTGGTTCGTCTTTTTTTTGGGGGGAACCTCGGGAAATTTTGCTCGCTTGGACGAGCTCACGCCATTTCCGTGTTGGTGCCATTTTGTCACAGTCGGAGCTGGAGAAGTACCGGAAGGCGCTGGAACTGAAACGTAAAGACATCGCCAAACGGCAGGAAAAAGAGAAATCCAATACCGCAGCCTTTCATGCCTTGCTGGGTGACGACAACAACTTTGAGGAGTATCTGACCAAAGTTTACAAGAAGAAGATAAAACGGAGCAAGAAGAAGGACGAAGGGAGTGACGGTGAGGCCATGTTCTGATCACAGAATGGACTTTTTTTTTTTTTTGCGTGTGCTGTCATGCGATCAATTAAAAATTTTTTTTTTTTTTTCAGAGGAGGACGAAGACAGCAATGATGACTTTGATGATTATGAAAACTGGGATGATGATGACGATGACGACTGGGACGGATTAGATGGAGACGGCGCAGTGGAGGAATGCCCACCAGGTCGGTCATTCTGTCTCGAATCAACAACATAGCGTTGAGGGTTTCGTTGGGGAAAAAAAATACAAGAGTTCATTGATTGATTGCACATTATTAAATTATTTTGATCAACTGATCAACACATTTCAGCAGTGGCGGGCGGTCAAGGCCTGCTAGGTGAATCGGTGAGAGTTTTTACCCAATCAGAATTCAGCCAGCTCGTGTTCCCAGGCAGATTTCCTAACACCAATAACGTGCGCTATTCGTCCGAGGCCTTCAGACGCAATCATGCGGGCGTCCGTTCTGTGTCTCAGGAGGCTTTTAGGGTTGATAGCCGGTTGCGATAGCCAATCAGATCGCAATTTCACGACAGGAACGCCTTCTCGCTGGCTTTACGTTGAAGGCGATAAACTCGTCCTGTGATTGGATGCTCACTCGTGAGCTGGCGACTGTTCGAAAATCTAAAATATATTCAGACTTTTTTTAAACCACAATGGCCGAAGGAGGGAATTTAATTGCAGATGCGCTTGCGAGGTCATTTTCGAGTCGGACCTTTCAAGAGAGTCTTTCCGTGTCTCTCTCTAGCCAATGTGTCATGAATGAAATAATCCCAACTAAAAGTGTCCGCGTGCCTCAGGTTGCGACCCCAAACTGTTTGACGACGTGCTGGAACTTCGTGAACGTCGTCTGGATCTGGAGGAGCTGCTGGCAGAGGAGAAGAAGAACGCCGAACAGCTGGAGAAGGAGTGCGACGCCCTCATCAAAAAGGTCAGGTGCATGGTTACTTAGTTACTCCGTACTGAATTGTAATTGCAATCTTTGTTTCCACATTTTTTTTTTCTTTCCTCGCTCATTTTTTAAACTTATGGCCTTGCAGATGAAGTCGGTGAAAGTCAGCCTGAAGGCAGCCGAGGATGACTTGGAGCAAGTCAACAGAGAGAAACAGCAGAAAATGAACCAACTGGATGTTGTCGTCCCTCTCCGGCTGCATCAGGTTTAGAAAACCTTTCTCAATGACTTTTTAAAAAAAAAAAAATTTTATTCGAGGGATATTAAGCCGTCTTTTGCCGCGTTTTCAGATTGAGATTGACGTCACTGGCCAAGTGCCTTCGGACCTCAGTCCGGCGTTGGTGCTCACTCAGATGGAGCTGCAGCGGCTGCAGGAGCGAGTGAACGAGTTGGAAGTGGAGAAGCATCAGCAGACGGAGGTGTACCGTCAAGCCCGTCAGCAGCATATCCGACTCATCAAAGAACGCAAGGAAATGAGCAACGAGATCGAGTGTAAGACCAAAAACATCCGACGGCAAACAGCTCCCAAATCCGAAATATTGACTTGAATGTGTAACTTGGCGCAGCGCTGGAGAAGCTCTGTCACCAGCTGATGATGACAAGGTTCGGCCGAGAGGTCGATATGGAGGTTCTGCAGACGCTTTGTGTCAACAAATCGGCCGCCGAGATGAAGCAGGAAAAAATATTGCGGGACATTGCAAATGCCAAAGACATCCAACAGTGGGATGTAAGAACAACTTTACAACTTCTTGGATAAGTTTGACTTTTCCATTATTTAAAAAAAATAAAATAAATTTCTGTGTGTGACTTTTAGAGACAAGTAGAAAGGGCGCGTGACGCTCTGATGGCGATGACAAGGAGCAACTCCGAGCGTCTCCTCTGCTTGAATAACCTCTTTGAACAGAAGAAGGAGCTGGAGATGAAACTTTACACGAGACAAAAGAAAATTGTAATTACATTTCAAAAAATGTCACCCTCAAGTGTGTTTGCATGCCGGTCATGATTACTGGTCCTCAAAATCCTAACAATGAAATGAAATTCTATAGCGCTTCAACGTTCATCAATCTGTTCTCATGCTGTGATTCTTTTGCTCACCGCTAGAGGGTGCTAAACTTGAAGAAAGATCCACTGATCTTTTAGTCAATTTGAATCTCATCAGTACGATTTATGGTCGTCATAATATATCAGCCAGGGCCAACCGTCTCTGTTCTCGTGTGTACTCAGGGCAAGCAGCTTCAGGCCTGCAGCAGGCGAGCAGACAGAGATCAAATCTGGAGTCTTCAAGAACTGGTGAAAAAACAAGCCGAGCAGATCGAGAAGCTATCCAATGAGATCAACCAGCTTGGACCTACCGGCGGTCACATGCTTTCATCTGGCCACGGTCATCTGCCGCCGCTCCGTCCTCTGTCCACTCCCATGGTCCACAAACGCACCCGAAAAAGTGGAAAACTTATACCTGGTATAAAGGAAGAGAACACGACTGATAGTGAGACAAATGACTAAAAATGGAATTGCTAACGTAGCAAATCACTACCATGGGAATGCGCTCAAAAACATTTGAGGGAATTAATTAGCCAACAATTGGTTCATGAAAGCAAATGGTAGAGATGTTTCTGACTGAAATGCAAATGCAGTCCTTCTCTTTGGAGATTCATTTTTTCCCTCCCCAATTAAAAAAAAAAGTATTTTATTGTATATGTATGTATATTTTCCAGGACGGTTTTGGTGTGGTGCACACGAAAATGAGGTAAAATAAGATCAAAACAAAGCTTGTAGATCTCATAGTCTTTATGTTAAGTATACAATATCTACAAGGGCTTGTCCATTAGTCCAAAGGCACATTTATTTTATTTGTTGGGTAACAAAAGATGCTTATTCAAGCATGGACAGGTTAGATGGGCTGTTTGGCCACAAGTGGGTTGCACCAATTCATAACACCTTATGATTTTCCTTTTTTTTTTTTTTAATACCGAGACCCAACACATGACCAGGGAAAAAATAGCACATGTCTTTATTGCTCTTAAATTGTGAGGTGCATTCAAGAGGACCAACACAAAAAGTCTCCTCAACCGCAGTACCAAGACTGACCTGTGAGGGGCAGCATTGGACAGTCAGACCGTCAGAAAATACAAAGAAATAGAAATGAATTAATTATAAGTATTAAATTTATCTCCACATGATATCCAACTAATACATTTATTTGTCAATGTTTTAGCACATTGAATGACATTTCTTTGCACTAGAACAACTCGGGCTAACTGAATGTGAGACAAAAGTGCACTAATTTACATCTGCGCTAATAGTACTGCTCGTGAGGAGCTACATGTTAGTAGAATTTTATGTCACTAGTAGTACTAGTAGCACGCTCACTTGTAAGACGTAATTCTACGACTGTGCATAAAAGCTACATAGTTGTGGAAAGAATAAGTGAGGCAGTCGTTCTATTAATTGTCTTACTAGTGAGAATTAAGCGTGCACTTGTGGGCAATTCAGCACACTAATAGGACATTCCATGAATGCTCAAACAACGGTACCACTGCCTGGATGAAAAGAAAAACTAACAGTGGAGTAGCCTTGACTCACTGATGCTTACGAGTTTTCAAGTAACGAGCCATCGCTCGTTTTTTTTTCCTTGTGCTGGGAGCAAACATTTGACTTAAGACGTGATTATATGTGACAGAACTTTATCAATGACCACTACAGAGAAAAAAAAAAAATTACCACTACAGAGATGGAGGGGTAAGCCTGACACGCCCCCCAAACAATGGAAATGAACACGTGCCAGCTGTGGATGTTGACATGAGGTAAGCATTTAGCTGCTACGACCTCCAATATGTTGTGTTGTGGTAAAAAAAAAAAAAAAAAAAAAAACATAAGGTAATCATTCTTCCCCCAATCAGAGGGCATTCAGCTCCTGTGTCAGCTTCTCCTTCTCTCGCTGCAGCTCCGCGATGGTCTGCTTGTTCTGCTCCAGACGATCCTCCAGCCACTGCAGAAGCGGTCCGCTCACCGCAGACATCTGGCTGCACAAGTTCTTGGTGAATACAGATCCGTTGTGGATCTTGGTGACGGGGTCCAAGTGGGCCAGGTTGTGGATCTTGCGGTATGTATCCTGTTCCTCCTGACACAGAATCCGCGGCAGCTCCACGGCCGACTCAAGGCACACTTTACCGATAGCCTCGCGTGGGACGACGTGGATCGGGATCTCCACACGCTCGTACTCGGAACCCTTTTGGGTCTGGACTGACTGGAAGCATGTGTAGAGGATGCGGCCCGTCTTGGTGTTTTTGTCCTCGATGAAGCAGGAGAAGATGAGGCCCACAAAGCCCTGATCCAGCATTTGGTACATAGCCTGCGTCCGGACGTCGACGTGCGAGGGCCACACGGTAATGTGCGGATGGGAGTGGTACCAGCCCACCACCCGCATCGGCTTGCCCGTCATATCGGCAAGCCTCTCAGCCTCCGTGGAGGCGGCAGACAGCTGCTCCGGGGAGATCTCCACTCGGTCCTTCCTCTTGTCCGAGCGGCGGAGGATGATGACGGAGTGGATGTGGACGATCCGGGTGACTTCTACCTCTCCGATACACAAACCCATCACTTCCTCTTTCTCCGTGCTCAACGCGTGATTCATACACACCAGGAAGGCGTCCGACTCCAGATGAACCGCACTGACTGCCATTTTCTTCTCCAAATATTTGTTTTTAATGAGAATGACGATAAAAGCACCAACAGGAAAAAGAGGCAGTGTTTACTTCCGTGTTTTCTGCCACTTCACTTAAAGCGGTCCGAGTTGACGCAGCAATCAACGAAAGGTTCCGTCCAAATAAGACGATGGCGATATATAAATATTTAAATAAAAGGGTTCATTTGCTTTAACTTCACTGCTGGCAGCTGACCTGAAGTCCCGCTCGGGTATGTTACTTATTTCTTTAAATGCCCTGTGATTAACTGGCGACCAATCCAAGATGTAACCTGCCTTTCACCCGAAGCTTCTGAGCCCTAATCTTAATGCACCCAAACTTGAGAGAATATAAGCAACAACTAATATAGTTCCCAACAGTCTTGACTTGGTGATGGGATCAAACATGTGCAATAACCTACACTTAGATGCTTTTACTGTTCATGTTTAAATACCAATATTAAAAGTGCATAAGAGCACAAAAAAATACACGTTCACCTTCATCACAATCAAATTAGTATGATATCACCCTGGTTGTCAACACCTGTTGAATATCGAAATTGAAAGAAATAGAATGTGGAGAGCACTTGGACCCAGTCAGTCAAGTCATTTTAGTTCAGTTGTTGACAAATGGTAATTCCGATGAAGGCGAACTGGTATTTTCTCCAGTATTTCAAAATTATTAATTTAATATTAATTGTCAATATCACTTCAATTAGATACAGTTGGAAATTATTATTATTATTATTCATTAAATAACACAATACCCCAGCTCAATTTGCAGTGATATTGTCAAAGAGGAACACTATTATGTTGTCTGGTCGCAAATCTCAATAGTAATGGTGTTGATTTTCACAGTGATCTTTTTTTCCATAGCTAGTGAATTTTCACTTTATGTCAGATAGATACTGTATCTATTCGTACCCGGAGAATAATAAACTCTACTATAACTGACAGCGATTTTCTTTATGACTCGCTACCAAAAACGCATGGAGAAAAAAAATCTTTCCATTTTCCGAGGTGTCCCTGAATGCGACACAACGTCAACCCTCCACCCCAGGAAAACCGAGCTTCCTCCATAATTCCGAGGTCCACTTGTTAGTTCGTCTCTCATTAGACACTTAAACTAACTTCTGTGCACCTCGGTCGCTCTGTGCGCGGAATTCCCTCGCCATAAGGATCGTGGGAGCGATGCAACGTCTTGGAGGAGGAGGAAGAGGAGACGAACTGGCCAGAGAGCAGCAGCCACCTGCAAGAGGAATCTGAGTTTGTTTCTCTCACGTCAAAGGTACGAGCACGAGTCGAAACGTCTTCGCAATCCGCCCGATACAGCTGCCTCGTTGACGGCGGGGTTGCTTACTGGAGCGTTTCCGTGTTACTTGTGGCTTCGAGCATCATCGGAAGGCAGGCGACGGGCTATGAGTCATAACCCGGCAGGCGCAGGGCTGATTGGGGCTTAGCTGTGGAGTGTAACCAGCGGCTCTGCAGCATCTCAAAGACTGTGTTCTTTATTTATTTATTTTATTTAAATAGGATGCCACATATGCATGCGACCGATGTGCTTAAAAAAACTGTGATGCCAAATGTTTGTCTTGAGATGACATCATGGATCTCAGAGCAGTTCAGTTTGGTTTGGAAGAAATTCAACGAGTGATTAAATGGAATCTCTGACAGTTTATGTTGGATTTATCTTGGTACAACCTCGGTTGCAAGGGAGGATATTGATTGTGAGTCTTGGATCAACAGTTGGGCCTTTCAGGTTTAACAAAAAAATGCTATGCAAATCCAGACTTTTAACACTCTTTCAGGGTGCATTTCAAATCTGAAATATGTGAAATAGAAAATATTAGTAGCTGCGCCTCATTCTAAGAGGAAATCCAATCTGGTGCAATCTAATTTTACCTACAAGACTGAACTGACTTAACCTTTACCTTCGCAACTGGATGTTTTGTGCTGCAGTGCATCGTGGGAGATAATCAATGACAAATCACTACGGTTCACATGCAACACGATTCTATAAAGTGTAGAACATTTGACGGTGACGTTTCATTTTCCCACACAACACTGGGACTGATTCTGTCTCGAATTCTCCTTCCTGGTTTCATTCCACAGTTGTTTGTCTTCATAAAACTTTGTCTGAGCGATAGATTAAGAGTTTGACTTGTTTTGAAGTGTCTACATAAGTTGTGGTGCGCCGGGTTTGGTCAGCTCTCGTGCACCAAACACTGAAAAGGACATTAAGGATATTCTTAAAACACCCTTTCCATGTGTAAGGCCGGTCAAAAATCAAAATGTTCAAGAAATGTAGTTGCTCCCCGCACTTACTGAAATACACGTCGCAAAACATACTTTATACTAATAATAATTTATTACATTAATTATGAACTAAACTGGATGCCTTTTTAAAAAGCATCACAGTAACCGACGACAATTTACACCAAAACAAAATTAGAATTAACAAAGATTTGCAAAAATATGATTTAAGTATTATTTATTTATTTTCATAACTTTGTCTTCCAACTACAACGCCATTAATGTAAAATAAATCAAAACAATACTCTCTCAAACACGATCTGTGTGTGTGTTGTCTGCACGAACTGCTGTTTGAGGCTGACTGTAAGAGCGAGCGCAGCTGTTTGTGTCCATTCTCACAGAGCTCCTGCCTTGATGATGTGCGGCTGAGATCCATAAACATTAAAAAGCCGCCTGAAACCATAAAGAACACGCTACTCTACCAACACCCAGCAATGCAGGAAGCAGGGCAATTATTCCTGAGTTTTTTTTTGTTTTTTTTTTTAAATTCCTCAATTTGTTTTCCTCCTTTGTTGGTGCATCATCTTAAATAGTTCAATTGAATAGTTGCCTATGAATAAAAGAATAGAAAGCTCGGCAAAGAGAGCAGGGAATAAATCAATCTGGGGATGAATTTCAGGGATGTGAAAATACTTTCAGATCAATATTGAAGCTTGTACTGGTGCTCGGAAGAACATTTTCTTCCCCTCAGCTGCCACTTTTATCTTCAGTCATAAAGCACCATGATTACAACTTCTCATGGAGGGGCACTCCTTATGAAGTGGTGCCGTTTTAATGGCAAAGGCTGCATGTGGATCTAGGGAACGCTGTTTTCCGAGACTATCGTATTGGAGAGAAAAGCTGTTTGTCGCTTAAAGTCACAGATTTGATGACACCATCGAAGTCCTTAGGGAGGGGGGGGGGTGACAGTTTATCCCTGTTCTGTTACTTGATTATTTTAGTGTGTGTGTGTATATATATATATATAATTTTATTTTATTATTATTTTATTTTTTTAAAATTTTAAAACATTTTTAAATTTTTTTTGTAAATTTTATTTTTTATTATAATAATAATAATAACCACTATATTGTCTCAAGTTTGCAACACAATTTCCAATTAATTCACTTAGGAAGCCCGCAAGTGTAAAAGCTTGATGCGCAGGAGGAAAAGATGTGTGTGTGTGTGTGTGTGTGTGTATGTGTGTCCAAAAACCACACGGAGTAATGTAAAAGAAAAGAGAGTAAGAAAGATGAGAGAGAAAGCAGGAGAAAAGGCTAGTTGCCTGGTGACAGAGACGGAACGACTGCAAGGAGAGAAGGTGGAAAAAAAAAGGATGCAAAATGAGGAGGTGGAGAGGTGTGGAGTTGTTTTACAAGTGCAGAGAGTTAGCGGTCACGATGCTGCTGCCTTCACGTTGACTGCACTTAGGAATGCGCAAAGGGGGGGGGGGACAAATATGCTGTTTGTCTTTAGTCGTTGCAACTGGCAAATCGTGGAAGTTACTGCCAATTTCATCGCGTCGCCATTTAAGTGAATTTGTGCGACTCCTAACTTTTGTTGATGAATGTTTCTAAAACCGCATGACTATTTCATATCACTATTATTGTAAGTATGAAAGTATCAGTTCTCAGTATCGCCGTGATATTTCTCAAACACAAAACAACAAACAATGTCTGCATTCTCAGTGTAATCATTCAAGTGTAAAAAAAAAAAATAAAATGAATATTGCTCATGGATAGCAGCTTGTCCGTCGAGGGGTACAAATTGACTCCCGTTGTTTTCTTTTAGTGAATAGTGGAAGATTTATTTCTTTATTTTCCATCCAACATTTTTTACCGCTTATTCGTCGTCGGGTCGCGGGGGGCAGCAGCTTGAGCAGAGACCCCAGAGATTTTATTACCCATTGAAAAGAAGAAGAAGAAGGCGAAAAAAAAAAAAGCACCAAACAGTGTCTATTTGTTTTTTTGTTTTTTTTCACACTCCCTCCGTAAATGCAAAGCGCTGGGAAACGGCCCACTGCCAGTTGCTACACACACACTGCAGCTTAATCATTTACCCTTTTAAATTCTGCATAGCTACCGTGTCCCTAGCACATGTGCAGCAACTGCATGTCCTCGGGCTCGCATCCAAAAACATATTTGCAATACGCCACTGGGTGTATATTTGGATTGAGAATTTGATTTATTAGATTTCGTATTTTATAGAACAATTAAATGTGTATATAATCAATCAATAAGTTGTTTACGTCTGCATAAGTTTAACTCGCCGGGTCGTTCTATCGGTGTTCTTCATCGCTCTCGACTTGTTGACTTCATTCTGGCCTGTGAAGAACGTGACGATCAGCAAGTACGCAACAATGATGTCCGTTGTGCAGGCCGGACTCGACATTGTGTTATTGGACTCGCATTTTGCCTCTAAACACATAATGGATGTTCTCCTGCTGGCGAGAAGCTGTTGTTGTCTTGTGACTCTGACTTCCAGGCTGCCATTTCGACCGTCGAGCATTTTTATTGTTACAGAAACGATTTTAGCATTTGGACTTAATGACCGTCGCAATTGCATTGTTTTAGGTTACTTAAAATGAGATGAATTTAAGACATAGAAGATGTCTTATTCGGAAAAAAAAAATCTCCTCCACATTGCACATCATTTTTCAAAAGCAAACATTTGGAAAATATTGTTTAATAGATGAGACATTAACAATAAATGGGCGCGTTTTTCCCTCATTTCTTGTCTGCAGCACCATAGCGATCTGCTACCCTCCTGGTTAGTATTTCCGAAAAACTTTGTGGATTTTTGAAACTCGATGAAGGACGATCTCGCGTAAAATACCTAATGTTGAGCAAGTTTTCTCCAAGGTTCTAGTTCTTCTCCTTTTGCACTTTTCACCGTGAAAGTGAATTTGTGCCGTTTGTTGAATATTCTCGTTGTGTATTGTCGCAGTTCCAATGGAACTCAAAAGCCTGCATCATATTCGCACTATTCTCATTCGGACGGCGAAAAGAATGGCAGCAATTAGAGTTGGGCGGCCAGTGAACCATAATCGGTTGCCTGCTGTGTGTGTGTGTGTGTGTGTGTGTCATCTTAACACCTTCCTGTGAGCTCATTTCCATGTTAGATGTTACAACTGCGCTCCGTTCAAAACATTAACAAGACCTTTTCTGGTTCACGTTGACGTGTGACTTGCCTTCCTCTGGGGGCAACACGTTTGTTTGATGTTGATATCTTAGCACGTCGTCGTGGGCCTCGTTGTCGTTTTTATTTTGCGCTAATGGGAGCAGAGGGATTGTAACGGTAGTCGGAGGCAGTTTACGGCAGCTGTTCCCGCTGATGTGATGGGACAAAATACATCGCTATGCTCAAACGTTGGAACTCAAAAAGAGAGAGCGTTCACGGTTCAAATGTGGGAAGTGTGTTCTTTTGTATTTCTCACATTTGCTCCAGTGGCCTTTTGTGTCTCGGCTTGCCCAAAGCGCGCGTTTCTCTTCAATACTTCATGCGGAATTAAATGATACAGTGAACTATCCATTATTTCGCATGACGGCACTCTTGCTCTTGTGGTCATATGACAGGGTGACTCAATAGAGCCGGGGTGGGCAAACTTTTGGATTGGCGGGCCACAATGGGTTCTCAAATTTGAGGTCGGGGCCGGACCAGGAGGAGATGGATGGAGCGTTTTGGTCACCTCACCTCATTGGAGATAAATAATAAATTTAATTTGAAATGAAAGTGAACAAAAGCATTACAACAATATATATGTCTTTGAAAAAGCACCGTATTTAGAAAATAAAATATGAACAAGGTTTATTCATTTCATTTTTTTCAAGTTCACCGGGCCGGATTAAAACATTTAATGGGCCGCATGTGGCCCCCGGGCCGTAGTTTGCCCACGCCTGCAATAGAGAGTGCCTAATCTGCTTAAATTAACACAGGTAGATGTGCATGACCCTTTCATCTCTCCAGCAGAGAAGCGAGAGTACCAAAAGATTGTTCCGGCCTAAACATATTAACCGCAACAACATGAACAGTTCGATTATCTCTTTAGATCGATAAACTCTTATCATCCCTTGCAAATGCCGTCAAAATAATTTCAAATGTAATGCAGTGAGAGAATGAGCGATCTGGCTATCACTTTGTTTTATTTGTTTGCTTTTATTTGTGCAACATGTGAGTTGTCTTGCGTAACAAACAGAGAATGCATTTCCTCCTCTCAAGAAAGATCTTGCGCAGTCACATTTCAGGTCTTTTCTACTTCCTGCTTTACGACTCCACCTGCATAACCTGCGGCTGCTCTTGCTTCAAATGATTAGATGTGCGTGCGCGTGGTGGTGCGTGTCTGTGTGTGTGTGTGCGTGCACGTGCACGACCGCAGCTAGTTTACCAGATCCTGGCCCCACCCTCTAATTACACAGCACAGCAGTGGTAGAGTCAGACCGAAGAAGCAAGAAACAATTGCAGAGGCGGAAGAAAGGACGAGGGGGGAAGCAGAAAGAGAAACCTTCTAACTACTAATACTCAGTAGGTAAAAAATAAATAAATAAACCAATGAGCTCGTTGGCAGGATGCCGCACACCAAGAGTAAACATGTCAGTCGACAAATAACTGAAATAGTTAAAATGCTAGTCGGTTATTTTTGCTCAGGTTATAACATAGTAATAACTATGTTATTACTATGTTCTAAGTAATAACATTTTTTAATCCCATATTTATTCTGTTTTGATTTTTTTTTTTTTTTTTAATTCCGCAACTCTTTTCTCTACTTATTTAATTAGCGCGATCACCACCACAGCAACTACAGCATGGTGGTTGCTTGACTTAACAGTTTTATTCATCCTTCCCTGCAGCCCCGGCAGCAAGTCAGCTGATCAGATAACTCGGTGGTGCTGCTTGTGGTGGTGGTGGGGGTGGTAAGTGGGGGGGTGTATTGGGGGGGGGGAGTGGCTGTTAAAGTTCCTCGTCCTTGTCTGCCTCCCGCTGAATGGTAGGCAAACAGTTAGTTGGTGTGTGTAGATGTGAGGCTGCCGGTCAGCTGCTCCCTGACGCCTCCTTTCCCCCTCCAGGACCCGACACTGTTGAATCAGCTGAGGAGCCACTGAGCGGTAAGTCAGGCCTCGAAGCCACGGCGATGGATGCATGTGACAGGCCACTCGATGAACGCGTTGTTGAAAAGTAGCAGCAAAGACTTGAGACACTACTTGGTTGTTTGTACAGGGAAATGTAAATGTGTGCAACTGTGGAATCTGATCACACCCTTTTCTTTGAAAACCGCTGCGATACTATTTGGCTTTTGCTTATGAGAATTGTAAGAAATAGAACTGCATAGGCAGAAGGTGGTGATGAATGTTCTCTGCAGCTCTGTCTCGTGATCAAGTGATGTGGAGCAACAAATGACCCCGGTGTGGGCAAACTGCGGCCCCGGGGGCCGCATGCGGCCCGTTAAACATTTTAATCCGGCCCGCCAAACTTGGAAAAAAAAATTAAATGAAGAAACCTGACACCTTGTAGATGTTTTATTTTCTAAATACTCTGGTGTGTCAAACACAGATATTTTGTTGGAATGCTTTTGTTCATTTTCATTTAAAATTAAATGTATTTTTTTTCTCCGATGTGGTGAGGTGACCAAAACACTCCATCCATCTGCTCCTGGTCTGGCCCCTCTGTTAAATTTTAGAACCCATTGTGGCCCAACAATCAAAAAAGCTTGCCCAACCCTGGTTAAAAAGGTTTTGCCTGGTTTAAGATGAACAAAACTTTTGTGTACTTTGTTGAAATTCCTCGAGCGCCATAAGCTTTTTTTAAACCAGCAAATTTGCATCACTGTAAGGACGCAACTAGTTGTTTTTACATATGCTGGGGCTTCGTCTCATTTCTAACAAAAATCTGTGATGTGCTTCATGGATGTCTTTAAATTCCAATACAAAATAAAATAATACTCCCTATTGCGGTTGTAATTAGCTTTGCTCGCACTGTGAATGCTTCTTCGTTGAATAACACTTCCTCTCTCGTATTGCTAAATGAGGTCACGAAAAGATCGGAAACGCGTTTTACTTTGATGCCTCGCCATTCCTGCACCACTGACAATATCAAATTACACTAATCAAATTGCATATAATCATGTAGTGTGTCCTCTTGCAAATACATTTAAACAACAACAATAAAAACATCCTTACAAAATAATCAGCTTTCTGTAATAACCAGCGTGCCACGGCGCTAATACCGGAACATACCACAAAACACCATAACATGCATTATTGATTTTGTTATCATCACCACCATTTCCCCGAAGGCAAAAGGGTACTTGAATAATATTTGTTTTGAGAACTGGGTGAAAATCGCAAATCTGTGCTGCCACACTTGTGATGCTTGTTGGTCGGGAGTGAGTTGATGACGCCAAAACACTAAACAAGGAGGAAGCTAATAAACAATGACTAAACCTATTATTGTAGACTCGCTACGCATTTTTCTCAGTGGAGTGGTGATATTTGGACTATTGTTACTTGTTGGTTGTTGTGGTTCTGCCCTGCAGTTCGTATCAGTTTAGGTCTTGAAATCCAGTCCATTGCTAGCATCATTGTGCTAGTATCATCGTGTGATTAGAAAGCTGTCTATTGTTGTCGCACTCGGGTCACATGAACAAATTTTCTT
The DNA here is from genome assembly GCF_059441095.1 of Idiotropiscis lumnitzeri. Classification (NCBI taxonomy): domain Eukaryota; kingdom Metazoa; phylum Chordata; class Actinopteri; order Syngnathiformes; family Syngnathidae; genus Idiotropiscis; species Idiotropiscis lumnitzeri. The sequence continues at coordinate 2,457,597 of NC_142408.1, forward strand.
TTTCACTGCCAGTGATGCTGGAAATATTTAGTGAATCAATAAATGGGATACAGGCTTTATCTATGACAAATCATTTTTGTTTCGCATCATGCTATTCATTTGACAGAAGTGTTTCATGCTGCTGCTGGTTTTCTACTTTCTGTTTTTGTTCCCATTTTCATTGACTTGAAAGATCTTAACAGGTGCCAGTATTGACGCGTTTTGCGAACCAAATGACTTTGATTTCGACATTTTGTGACTGGTGTCCATTTGTGCTGTTTGAACAGAAGGGGCACGGAATAGCGATGTAGACTGCTGTGCTAGCGTTTCAAGCTAGCTCTCATTGGTTAAGTGCCATACATTTGTATTTGGTTCATTACATTAGTGGGTCGTTTTATACTTTCAAAAAAAAAAAAATAGAAAAATCATGTGTACTGATTCCGCTGATGCTTTGTGGCCAGTGTCCTGCCCGCTGTGATAAATACAATAAATCACGGTTTGCTAAGAGGATGCAGTATAGAGGCACACTGTTTTTTAATACCGCCATGGGGAATCAAGTTATCATAATATTGCGTTTCCATTTCAACGTGTGTGCTATGGGATTTAGGGCCTCGTTTGTAGCTTCCCTTGTGAGCCATAATTTGGAGTTTCACTTAGCTTGGCGGTTAAGCAACGAACAAGACGACGTGATCCGTAAAGAAAAATGTCAATGTCCGCATTCAAGACACAAAAGTTTTATATTCTTTACCTCGTGTTACATCTTAAGGGGACTAAAGTTATATTCACAACATTTTAAATTCATTTTATGGGTCAGAGAGACACAAAGATATCTTTTTCATAGCCGTCACATTTAAATGGACAAAAGACGGCAAAATAATGTTTGCCTTGCAGGCCACATTATTGAGCAGAAGAGCCAGTGACTTTGTGGAGATCAAAGGTCAAATGATTTCCAATTTTCCTTTCAGCAGCTTGGCCATAATTGCAAATAAAAGAGATTAGCTGTTAAGTAAAATGTCAGCTTCTAGATGTCCACCGAGATGAAAGAAGACAATTCCTTCTGTCAAATTTATACTCGGCTAGTTTACCTGCCCATGGAAACGTAATTGGCAGCAACACGAGCCACTATCAGTGCTGAAACCCTGAAAAGATCTTTTGAGGTTTTTGCCACATTGTTAATGTTAACTTTTAACACATACTGAGCAATTAAATCTGTTTTTCCTCCCGATACCGTGGCGGATTGTCTGAGATGTTTTTTTCCGTTTGATTTGCTTGACAAATTGGTTAAGACTGAGTAAGCCGCATAAAACCCACAAATATAAACACACAACTTTATGAGGAGGGGAAAATAGAATTAGAATTAGAATTAGAAAGCTGCAACTCACAATTTAAAAAAAAAAAAAAAAGAATCTATTAGGCTGATGTTTATTTCTTTTTTTAATTAATAGTTGAATTGGATGAAAGAAACGAACATTACTAAACACTTTACACAGAGTAAAATAATAATAAAGTCATAATTCAATAACAAGGATGGTGAAATGAGTAATAAAATAAAATAAAATAAAAATAAATAATAAAAAAAAAAATGTACTCCATCTTCACTGGTATGTGTCGTCAGAAAGCTATCCACTTGACAATTGGGATAGATTTGCCGTTTTATTTTGCACTAATGCATAACTGCACGTCATCATATTGATTGTATTTAGTTTTTTTTTTTCAAGTCATTCAATGAAATTACATTTCAAAAATTCTTACGTATTTTCGAGTTGCTCTTCCTGGAATGGCATCATCCATGCTGACCTTTCACACCCAGCTGTGGTAGCTTTCTGTGGCGTTTGCTGGTGCACGTCCTGCTGTGAGATGAAGGAAGGAACTGGTTGAGACTTGCACATCTGTAATGATGCTCTTCATGCGCTACTGCTTTTGTTTAGACTGCACTCAAACAAAGACACGATGAAGGCTGAGTGAAACGTGCAATTTGGAGATGCACAAGAGCATATTCGTTGTTTCGGGATTCTGTTGCGGTGAAGGATGAGCTGCGCCGAAAGGTCAAGCTCCGAATTCAGAATTCTGAACTCATAAATCTCCGCCCTCACCTCCCGTCACGAGCGACGGGTCTTGACAGAAAACAATTCTTTTGCTGCCAACGCTATGCAGAGCGATGAAGCTAAAGGGCCCGGCAGGCGCTGACATCATGAATGCATCACTGCCGGGTTAAGTGGCTCGAAAATATGCCACGGTTTCGAATCGCCGTGGAAACCCCGAAGAAGGTCTGAACGAAATGATTACGAGTCGGTCGTCGTTTCCCTTTAGAAGTTATTGATTGTCGGCTTCGAGGAACAGATTAGCGCCTTGAGCAAAGACTTTCATCGGTGTCCTCGGATCAGGAGCACAATTAAACGTATGTCTGCTTCGTTTAAGATAATCTAGACTGTCGCCGACGCATTCGTCTGGGTTTCTCTGACAAATGTCAGCTGTCCTTTTCATGTCTTGGGGCCAAAGACAGAACCCAATCTGGACGGCTCATTTGTCAATCAACGGGTGACTGTAAATGCAACATGGGTCATCGCTACCAGGGCCAATCAGATATTGAGATAATAAATTGAGCAACAGGACTAAGTGTACTTAAAAATAATTTGAGTGAAAATAAATGCTTTATTCACGTTTAATTAAAGTACAGCGGATTTCTGTTTCTTTGACAGCTTCATGTGAGCTCCTTTTCTCCAAGCACAATCATTTTATGATTTGTCCAGAGAGCTGCACACTCTCTACATCTCCACTGCTTGTTGTTCCCCATCTCCCCTGTTGTGTTTGATTCTTCATGTATTTTTAATGCCTCTCTGGTGCTTTATGGTTTTGTTCTGCTTCCATGTTATTGAGAGAGAAGATTTAGCATGCTCTTGGGACTAATTTTCCCCACTACGAGCCCAGTGTAACAAATCTTGCAGCAGTAATTCTGATAGTCAGTAAATATTGTATTTCTGGAATGATGAGGTAAGATGGCGTGTCGGGTAAATGACGAGGTGTCTCTTTGTATGATGCTGTAAATGGCATGTATCGTCACCTCACTAGATTAAACGGTTCCACCCTCATAATTCAGCAATGCATCACATTAAAGTCTTGTTTGATATGCACCAAGAGATGACATCATACAGTAGCAGCACCAACACGCACATTTCATTTTAAACTATTACATGAAACAGATTCAATTATGTTTATGTGCAGTTTGCTCCATATTTCCCTTCCCTACATATTGCCTCCCCCTATCCTCATTTCCTAGTTAGTTTTTTTCTGAGCCTTTCTTATAAAAGTAGGTTCCACATAATAATTGTTCGCTTATACCAGTGTTTTTGAAATAGTGGGGCGGCCCCCCCTGGGGTGCGATGCTGAGACCATCGAGAAAACGTTTTTTTTTCCCCGCCGTACAACAAAGTGTAATTGCACATCCAATCCACAAGTTGGCAGTAGCGCTCCCGTTGCCCATTGATCGCGGCGAGTATTAATTCGACGAGGGAGGTTTGTTTTGCTACGAGCTGGCGATGTGAAGCGCAGTATATACAAATACCCCAAAATAATCGAGAAGCAATGTCATCTAAAAGTCATAGGTAGGATGATTATATTATCATTGTATTATTATTAATACTTCTAATGTATGCGGTTCTTTTAATTACAAAGTAAATGTAATTAACAGTAAGCAAATATGAGTAATATGTGTAAGTTTTTATGTACATTTTGACAAAAATACGAAGGATTATGTGAAGTCGAAATCCACACTGAGAAGAATAAAAAAAATACTCCAGAGGAAAAATGTCTGCACTAATGGTGTTTTTTTTTTTTCAAAACAACTATCTATCACTGACTGAAATTGCGTTCATACATGCTGTCAAGTGCTTTAAAATATAAAAACAGCAGCCTCTGACTGCACTCGTCCGTGTCGTGTGAGCGTTGAAAGGAGCAATGTCTCTTTCTTCATGTTTAAAACCAGCTCTCATTCGTTTCTGTTGATTGCTGAAAGAAGAATATTGCCTCTGCTTGCTACTTACTTTTCCGAAAAGTTTCCAGCACCAAAAACCCAAAGCCCTAGTTTCTTACAAAAAACTCTTTTCTTGAGCTTGATTCAGACATCAACTTCAACTTCCCATCCTGCCGTCCTGCACGTGCCTGTCTTCTTGAAAAGTCTCATCCAGAGCTTCCAAGTTGAATAATTTAGCAAGGTGTACTTTTCTCTTTCTGTGTTATCTGAATTATTTCTGCCGGGTTGAACTATGGCCTCTCTCTAATAAACCGTCTCAGCTGAGTGAATTGGAGTCGTATGGTAGTCCGTCCAAACATTCCAACATTTAACCTTGAGGCCATCAATAGAAAAGAGAGAATGAGTCCAAATGCGCGGCATTCCTCTTCAATCAAACTGTTATCTGTACTAACGGAGTTCTGTCACGACATCCTTTTGGCTTTGAAAGTTGAACAATGCAGAAGCGTATGATATCATTTGAGCTTGAAGACAAGTTTGTTTCTTTCCTGCCGCAACACTTACCGTCGCATGAAACTTAATTCATTTTAATTGCACTATGGATATGGATAAAGTGTATTTTTTTTTTAGCATTTTAACTAATAAATTTGCAAAGATTTTAATTTCTTCCCCTTGCTCTCCACTTGTATTATATATATATATATATATTGTGTTTTATTCTCTTTTGAAATGATACACTGTTAATGTGTTCTGGCATCTGTGTGTGTGTCTTGTCCAGGTTTCTATTGGTCATCACGATGACTGATGGGGATTATGACTACCTGATAAAGCTCCTTGCTCTGGGAGACTCCGGTGTGGGGAAGACAACATTCCTGTACCGATACACAGATAACAAGTTCAACCCCAAGTTCATCACCACAGTCGGCATCGACTTCAGGGAAAAAAGAGTGGTAAGACGTCAATTTGGTTGATCTCCAAGTAGTTTAATTTCCCCCCAAAACTATGCCGGACCTTTTCCATTTGTCATCGGAAGGTTTTTGGTTTGCCAACTATTGGAATCCTTCCGTTCATTCCGTGGCTGCGGGTTTTTTTTTTTTTTTTTGTTCTTTTTGGATGATGAATTTCTGTATTCAGGAAATAGCAAACACGTTACATGGGGGAGTTTGTCGTCTCTGTTTGGCATCATGTGACTGCTCTAATTTGGAAATGGGGAATTCTCTCATGGGAACGTTGCTAGTTCCCAGCTGTCTCAACTCCCAGGACTGACTTTATGGAGATGCCGGTGTGGCTGTAAGAAAAATAAATGTTTCATATATATCATTTTTTATTTATTTATTTTTTTTAACATGGCTTGCCACTTATTTGTCACCTTGAATTTGAAACCACCAATTTTACATGTGCTGAAGAAGTGTATGAAACGATTCCCACTCGTGTCAGTGGCAGTGCCTCGCTCTCATCTGTCACAGTAAAAGGTGTGAATGACGCCCGAGGCTTCCCACCAATCCACAAACACAAGCAGTGAGTCGCTTTGCTCATCCGTGTCCATTTCTCGACTTTAAAGCCCGTTGAGCTATCGTTTCCCCGAAGTAGTCCACAGATGAAAAATAAACGGAAATACATTTAGGTTTACCTCCCACACTCCACGACTGCCAAGGAAACCAGTCAAATGATCGCCATGGTCTGCCAGTAAAGTCTTCTTGGATGCATTTTGACGGAATATCCCTTTTGATCAGCTCCACGTATCAACACAGCGTAGGACGTCGTCTAAATTGACAATAAAATATCGTTTTTCTTTTTTCTTTCTGTCGACGCTCACAGTTTTTAACTGCAAGAGTTGACAACGTTTTTGGCTCCACCTGATCATTGTCTGTCAATGATATTTGATTAGTAATTATTACATGCGGTAATTAGATGAGGCAGATATTGGTGCAATTTAAATGTCATGAGCGTGTAACCCTGGGGAACATGCTTTTTTTTCCCGTGGTACTACAATGAAGTGTAATTGCACATCCACTCCAGCAGGTGGCAGTGGCGCTCTCCTTACCCATTAACTCGACGGTGTAGGTTTGTTTTGCAACAAAAATGTTATTATGTAGAGTTGCGGCGGTGAGTGAGTGGGGGGCTTGAAGTGCTTTCTTCTTGCTAGGGGGGGCGTAACAGAAAATAATCAGGTCAGTTGAACCGCACATCCCAAGCGAGCCGTATTTAACCCAATGTGATGTTTCTCCTCAGGTGTACACAGCTTCCAATCCTAATGGAATGACAGCCGGAAAAACCTTCAAGGTTCACCTCCAACTCTGGGACACAGCTGGCCAGGAGAGGTGGGCTTTTTTTTTTTTTTTTAATAGCCATTGTTTGAGGAAATGTCATCCAGATTGCATTCATTCAGGTTGGCTGCGCAATAAAATAAAATTAGTCAAGATTGAAACACAGTTTTCAATATACCGGAGCAATTACAAGCGTATCACGTTTACTCGGACAAGTGTGCGTATGTTGTTTTGCTTGTTCACGACTTCATGTATCATTGATGGCCGCTCTGCGTAATGTATCTTCGTGGTCTTTACTCAGTAAAAGGCTTTGATCTGTTTTTTTTTTCCCAAGGCTAGATGACTCACATTAGGATGACTCATTCACTTACATAAGTTTTTTTTTTTTTAATTATACTTTCTGGAGCATTAAATCAAAAATAAATAAAATGAAGGGATAAACTAATCACGTGGAATCGCTCCACCTACGCAGAGTACATTTGTCATTTATTGCTCTGGCTCCGCATTTTGGGGTTACATGAAATGCAGGTTTTCTTTATCTATAATTATTCCTTTGATTACAGTCCATTTACAACATTTTGTCAAAGATGCATTTCAATAATTGCCTTTGCCACATCGGCGTAACAATTGGCGTTGCTGCAGTGTTGTAATGATTCAAACAAAAAATGTCTGTTTGAACGCAACCGTTGCAGCAATTCTTGGACAATCTCGGACTAGTCAGAGGCGTGTATTCTTTATCCTCTGCGCAGAATGACTCATATTCCTTCTGTGCTGAGAATGTGTTGTACCGTCCAGTGTGTCAACATAGGTCTGAATGTTGAATTTGTGAAATGTTGACTTTTTGTAGCTGCAAAGTGTGCATTGAATATTTTTACGCTATTAAAATCAGCGTTGATAATTTGGATTGCGAACCCGTTGGCGCCGATGTACAAATCTCATTTATGATGAAGTCTAATTTGGGTTGACATTTCAGATTCCGTAGCCTGACTACAGCGTTCTTCAGAGATGCCATGGGGTTCCTGCTGATGTTTGATCTCACCAGCCAGCAGAGCTTCCTCAATGTCAGAAACTGGATGAGTATGTCGTTGATGTCACAGTCACTTTTTAAAAAAAAAAATTCTAAACTACAATGCCTTTGTGTAAAATCCCACACATTCCCACTGACGCAGCTGTAGGCAAATGTACCGTCAAAATGTTTGTTGGATCATTGAACAAAATGAGAGCTCAATAGGTTGCTTTGTGTTGCCTTCCAGGCCAGCTCCAAGCCAACGCTTACTGTGAGAGCCCCGATATAGTGTTGGTTGGAAACAAGGCAGACCTGGCTGACCAGCGCGAGGTTCAAGAAAAACAAGCAAAAGAGCTGGCAGACAAGTATGGGTATGTCCACAGTATGTTTCATTGTATAAATGTGTGTATATATATTAGGAGTGTACCTCCAAAAAAAAAAAAAAAACAGTTTAAACCGGAAAATCTTTTTTTTTTTTTTAAATAAAAAATATATATCTTTATATTTAACATTTTTTTTTATATAAAATATATATATATATATATATATTATTTTTTTTTTAAATAAAAAATATATATCATTTATATTTAAAAAAATAAATATATATATATATATATATATATATATATATATATAAAATGTTTTTTTTTTTTTTTTTTTTTTTCGTCGTCTTTGGAAAGCGCCTTCAAATATACCAGCTATCCATCAACTGTCCTAACTTGGCTTGTTACCGACAGGATCCCATATTTCGAGACGAGCGCTGCGACCGGGGTGGAGGTGGAAAAGGCCGTGATAACGCTGTTGGACCTGGTCATGAAGAGAATGGAGCAGTGTGTGGACAAACCGCCTTCAGAGCCTTCTAACGGCACGGGGAGCACAAAGCTCTCCACTGCACAGCCCGATGAGAAGAAATGTGCATGCTAGAGCTCGAGAGCTCGTTCAGGAAGTGACCAAGTGTACTCTCTACTCGCCAATCTTTCGCTGTCTTTCCTCATCATTGCTTGCATGCTTCTTTGGTGTCATCGTGACCATCTCCTTTCCGGCCCAAACTAAACCATTATTTAGCTTCCTTATTATCTTTTACCCCATTACATTCTGTTGCCAAAATGCCTCAATAGGACAAGAGCAACCCAAGTGCTCCCTCTAAGGGTTATTCTAGGTACTGCAGTCTGATCATTCAGTTTTAGTCGCAAGACAGTTGAGTCAAGGTCAGATTTTTGTCCGTTTTTGTTCCTCATTTAAACTGCAGTCGACCATTCTGGTCCTTATCGCTGCTGCTTGGTGGTTTTAAGTTCAATTGTCTAATCTTTTCATCCTGTTTCGGCTGCCTTTCAAACTCGTAGTTCATTCAACAAGACCACTAAATGAGTTTCTTTCTTGGTCAGGTTGAACGGCTTTGCATCCCGATAGTTATTTGTTGTTGCATTTTTGTGCCGTATCTGTTCGACACCCTGATGATAATCTCGAGGTTTGGTCTGGTTCACTCACACTTGAAATGTTCTAAAATTGAAGCAACTGCTGCGGTTCTGTACACTGAAGCGCGCGGAAGTCTTAGGCCTCCACGAGTTTTGCTAAAATGTATAAGAGGTGCATTGAGTGTTTTGGAGGATCAGGATATATTGTATATAGTCATTGTGTGTGCGCATGTGAGGGCGAGTGATACTTTAATAGAGATATATATTATAGATAGATAAATCGTAGATTCTGGATCTAATGGCGGCCTAAGACTGCGCATATTTACTTTTTTTTTTTTTTTTTTCCAAAAACAAACGTTTGGAGGAACTGTTAATGCTTTTCACCGGAGGGTCAAAATTATGCCGAGTGTTCATGACTACTATCAATGTGTATTTATTTCCATCTCCATGTAAAACAGCTGCAGAGTTGTGTTTTGTTTTTTTCTTCGTTGGTTGCGTTCCAGTTTGACGATGGCAAATTGAGATTTTCTGTCACAAGAACTATTATTTACACTCAGTTTCATGTATCTCACAACCTCTGTCTAGCTTTCAATCTCAACAATTTTTCTGCAAGTCAACCATGTACCTAAAATCATAACGCCTCTATCTGCCTTACATGATGGAAAATGTGTGTTGATTTGAAAAGAGTTGATTTGCTCAAGTCATGAGAATCACCGTTCTTGCTTGTTGTGTATTTATTTCTTCCCCTATGATGCATTTGTTAGGCTTCCAAGCCTAAAATTGTGCTGAAACCAACGGCAGCCAAAAGAGTCGGTGGTTTATTTTGTTTTCTTTGTTGCTGCTTAACGTGACTTCCGTGGCCCTTTTAGTAATGATGATACAAAACATTTTTTTTTTTTTTGTATTGTATGCGATGGATCTGTTCAAAAGGTTTATGTGCCCTTAAGCTTTGGCTTCACTTTGTCACCTTTAACCTGCCAATGTGCCAAATCCTAATAAAAAGAGAACCTTCACACAAAAGCATTTTTTTTTTCAACGAAACTAAACCTCGGATAACAACGTTCACGTTTTGTGTGTGTGTGCGCGTGCGTGCCAACATCATGATTAAGAGTGTCATAAAACTCACAAAATGTGGTAGCATCCTAACTTTACTTAAGTGGTGGGAAAATGAAGCTTCAAATTTACTTCAGGAATCACTTTTTTTTTTTTTTTTTTTACTCCTTTAGGTGGCCCTCTCTGTTCATGGCATTCCGACTCATGGACATCTCATGAAAACATGAACGAGTTTTAGTTTGACGTTCTTCCGCACACACAACATCCTCCAAAGCAAATGTGTGTTTTAGCCAAGTCTCCCTTCATGCATCATTTTAGTTCCTTCAACTTGTTTCTTCTTGACTGATGTACTTGCTGCATGTTTTTGCCATGCAACCTCAATCTTAAGTGTAGTTTGAAGATCCTCTTGAAGAGTTTACAATGTTTAAGGACTCATTCGGTGCCTGTTACTAAATCTCTCGGATGCTCTGTTAATGTGTGCTACTCGATATGTTGATGTATTATTCATTCTGGAGTGCAACACAGAAGCAGAAGGAGAGGATGACATTGGTTTATGTGCCAGGTTTAAAAAAAAAAAAAAAAAAATCAAAGTACCTCTAAGAGTTTTTTTTATTTTTGGAACGTCTCTTTGTGTGAAATTTCTCAGACGACTGCAGTTTGTAAATGTTTTGTTTGATGCTTGTGTGTGATTTATTTTCTATTTTCTTCTTTTTAGGTTTGTGGCACCGCCGGGCAGCATGTTTGAAACTATTGCGAATGAAATGACTGTGATGCATTTAGTGTTGCAAATAAATCTGTTAGTTTTGACGCGTTCTGAGGCGCTTTTTGTTGTTTGCCCATTTTGCAAGGAGGTTCATCATCCGATTCGTTGGGCCGGACTAAAATTCAGCTCCGGCCTTTGTTTATCGAATTTATTTAAAATTTGACATCCAGAGCGTCTTCCGTTGTAGTACATATGTTCTACCGACAGATGGTGGTGTTTCAACGTGCTATTTCTGCTTTGATTGACGGATTGTCTGAGGTTGACAGTTCGCTGCTGATCAACTTTCGCTCATTTATTTGAACAGCACTGACAAATTCAGAAATTCTGGGCATGGTTGATTTAAAAAAAAAAATATATATAAAAAAGACTAGAGACCTTAAACGAAAAATAACTACGGAATTATTATTATAATCATTATTATTCTTTACATGTTGATCACATTTGGTCCTCAAATAAATTAATTAGAATCAAAAACAATGCTTTTACAGTGGAGAAGAATTTATTCAGGAAACTTCTCACCAAAGACAGAGAATGTGGAAAAACAACAATAAATATCCAACATGACAGCAAAACCAGCATATTTGTTTACTGAGGAAAAAAAAAACAGGAGTATGTTTTAATATGTTGTAATAGTTTCTTTTATGGAATGTGGAAAGACCAGTAATGAAATACAGTAGCAATACCATACATCAAATAAACTGCATTCCAAACATCATGGGAAGTAAATACACCAGCAAATGTAAACAAAATAGACATAACCTGACGTTATCTGAATATTAGCTTTATAATATACTGCATATATGTCAAAACAGACTCACTTACTCGCTGAGCCCAAAGGAGGCAGTGAGTGAAAATGGCAAAGAACATAAAAATACATTGGCCAAGATCCAAATATAAGAAGCTTTCATTTTTCGAAAAAAAAAAAAAAAAAAAGCCTCTTAAATATCGTCCACGTTAATTCCATTTTAAAACTTCATATTACAGTTTGGATGTTAAAACAATCAGGCAAATTGGTGTTTAAGGCACAGCAAGTTTTTTTTTGGTTATTTATTTATTTATTTTTTTTTGCGTTCAGCAGTACACCCGGCCCTAAACGACTGAGCATTGCAAGTATACTTTTCATTCTTTACAAACCTGTTTTGCCCAAGTAATTAGTTGGAAGACAACTTTTATTCAGTGTGAATTCATTTGTAAATGTCGTGTGAATCCCACGCGCTGCACTTTTACAGTGTTTTTCTCAAAACGCTGTAAAGTATTAAAAACCAGTGAGACCAACATAGCGACAATATACTAAACACTTTTTAACACAAAAAAAAAAATCCTGAAAGATTGTCCGCAAAAATCCACAAATTCAATATGGAAAACGCGTACAATTTGTGAAAATTTGACTCCACGTTAATAACTTTTTTTTTTTTATACAACTGAATAAATTCTAAAACACCATCTTCAAATTTGAATTGTACTCGTTTCGGCGCATTTTAAACTCCAACACGACCTTTCAAGAGTAAGTTTGGCGATCAGGACCATAATAAATATATTATTTTATTATGAATTCTCCTCATTTGCCCATTCATTCACTTTATTTTGATTATTATTATTGACTTAATTAACCTTACAAATGAATCTTAAACATTTAATCTTCTCATACTAGAGTCAATTCGATACAAATTACAGCCAAAATAATAAACGTACTGCGACATTATTTCCTCTCTGACAGCATCAATCAAAAATTTGCGAAAGAGCTCGTGTATGTGCAGGTGTACCTAATGAAGTGTCTCGTGAGTTTATCCTCTGATTTTTATTTATTAATTTTTTTAATCTTGTCCAAAAGTTCATATTATCATGGAAACATGATAATCCATAAACAAAAATATTGAGAGTGATACAAAAACAAAAAGGCATATTTAGAGCACATGGCCAACGCATGTAACATTTTGTTTTTGCAAGACCAGCGATGACGTGGCGTCACTGCGTACGTCTTTTTTTTGGGCTGCGATATTGTGATACAGCGATAGCTTATGTTTACACGTCGACAATGCAAATTTGAAAGAAGAATGTGCTTGCAAAGATATGGGATAGAATCGGGCCCCCATAAATACGCGTAAACTTGATCCCATAGAACATTTGATACTATCTTCTGATTGCGATATGTGCCCCTAACCTCGGTGGACTCTCAAACCTCAGTGACCTTACTGATCTGCTCCGGTACCTTCTCTTCTGCTTTCACTTCTTGCTGTTGTGGCACTTGTTCATCTTCATCATCAACGCTGAGGTCCAGCCGCAGGTTATCGAGAGTCTGGCGAATTGTCAGAGTATCCTTACGCCTAAAGAGGGCAAACGATTATGGGTTTTTTTTTTTTTTCCATTTGTTTCAAAAGGTGCAGAAGACTCACTTAAAATGACTGGCAACAACATTTTGAATAATAAAATAAAATAAAATAAAAAAATTAAATAAAAAATAATAAATAAATAAATAAATAAATAAATAAATAAATAAATAAATAAATTAAAATAAATAAGAATAAATAAGAATAAATAAGAATAAATAAGAATAAATAAGAATAAATAAAAATAAAAATAAAAATAAAAATAAAAATAAAAATAAAATAAAATTAAATTAAATTAAATTAAATTAATAACTTGAGCAATCCAAAATTGGAATTGTTCAGTGGGTATCATGAAATTTAGAGCAAGAAAAAAAAGGAAAAGAAATAACATAGAATCTTTGTTGATACCGTCTGCGCATATTTGCAAAATGTAAGCAATGCGCGTCGAGTGCTTACTTTGTTTGCAGGTGTTGGTCGAGCAGCTGCCTCTGAAGTCGTCCGTTCGATTCCCTCTCCTCGGCCAGTTCCCGTTGACAGTGACGGAGTTGAGCGTCTCTCCTGCTGGCCTCCTCCTCCGCCTCGTTCAGCTGACGCTTCAGTGAGCGGATTCTCTGGGCCATCTGCACGACCGATCGCAGAAGAATTGAGCATGTATCTTTAAATGAAAATTAGGAGACCGCACGCGTGTGTGTGTGTGTGTGTGTGTGCGCGTGTGTGTTACCAGGTCTTTCTGTTCAGCAGCTATCTTGTGCTCTTCCTCCATCTGATCGCTCAGCTCGTTGATCCTCCTCTCCAGTTTCCCGATAGTGTTAGAAAGAACAGCTTTGTTCCTGCCCAGAACACAAATGGAAAGTGGGCACGACAAAATGCTCGACATGCCGATGCAAACGTGCAAGAAATGCAATCCTTAAAATTAAAAAAAATAAAATAAATAAAAAAATTGAAAAATAATAAATTGATACGGTACCTCTCCTCAGTTCTCAAAGCATTCTCAAGCTCTTTGACGCGACTCTCTGTCTTGGAGATGACATCTTCCAAAGGTTTGGTGCTCTCAAACTCATCCATTTCCAGGCGCAGGTCACGATACTTCAGACAGACGCAGAGATCATCTGTTAAGATCTTAGCGACTATGAGCACTAGAAGATCATTCAAGGTACAGATAGATATTGCAACGCTACCCCAAACCCTAACACAACCCAACCCTTAACACACCAAACGCGCAAATGCACACACACGACCAACCTGTCTCTCTACGATGGCCTTCTCAGTTTCCAGTTGGTCGTTCAGATCTTTCTCCTGAATGAGCTTCAGCTGCAGCTGCTCAGTCTTGAAAGGAAACGCAAACGTGTCAAAATGCAAGACAAAGGAATTCATCGGATCAAATTCAAAAAGAACAAATGGTGAACCCGTTGCAGGTGTGCACTTTGTGTACCTGTTCAATGGTTCTCTTGTGCTTGCTGGCCCATCTCTGCTCACTATCATGCAGCTCCTCCACGTCAGTCTCGAGGTCAATCAGTTTCTCCTGCGAGTAAGAAATAAAGAAGAAGTCTCGACGCATTCAACCATTTTCAGACTGTGTTTCGACCTCATCATCGGAACGCACGGACTTTCGATAGAAATGGGACGGATTCGCTTTGTAATTTTGCGGAGAACAACGATGAAATAGCGAGCGACTATTGAAATAACGACATAAAGGATATACGAGATCCATCGAGTTTTCCGAATCTAAAATCTAATCTGTATTTCTTTCTCCAAACCACATCACAATCCAATATAAAGAAATCAGCGCACCTGAGCCTGCTTGAGTTGTTTGGCCAAGTCGTCTTTGGTCTGGATGGTGGTCTGCAGCTCCATCTGGAGGTCGTCCACGGTCCTCTCCGCCTGCTTGCACTGCAGCTGGAGGCGCTCTCGCAGCTGGATCTCCTCCTCCAGCGTCTGCTCCTTGTCTATCAGCTTGCCGGACACCTGCACCACACACACGCACGTAGCACATTCTCACACATTGTATAGGCCGTGGGTGTCAAACCCTGGCTCGCGGGCCAAATTTGGACCGCCGTGTTATTATATTTGGCCCGCGAGGCGAAACCAAAGCATTTACATTGTTTTTTCGGCCCACTGTTTATTTGAGTTTGACACCTCTGGTCTAGTCTATCGTGAAGAGACTCACATCTCCCTGCAGCCTGACGACGAGCGCTTGAAGTCTTTGCAACTCCTGCTCCTTCTCCAGCAAAGACTCCTCCAGTTCCTCCATCCTCAGCTGGGCATCTTGACGCAATTTCTGCTGGAGATTCAACTCGGCCGCTGACTGCGCGGACGACTGCAGGGCTTCGGCCAGCTGGGGTGACAAGTCACATGTGGGACACGTGTGATCAGGATGGAAAAAAAAAAATAAAACCCGATCCGGTCGCCAAAAGGAACGCCTCCGTTCATAAAAGACCACTTTTTTTGTTACGGCACCTCCGTCTCCAATCTGAGGACAGTGCCGCTGAGTTCAGACGTCTTCTTGCTTTTGCTGTCTTTGTCCACCTCCAGCTCCTCCAGTTGTCTCTCCGCCAGCCATAACTTCTCGGCCAGAGACTGAGAATGCAGCGTTTGCTTCTCAAGGCTGTCCTACAGACGCACACGCATCAAATTGTTCATTATCTTTTAAACGGGAAAAATATCTTCATTTCCATTCGACAGAAGCGCAGATGACAAGTGACAAGATTTCGGTCGATTCTGCGAACCTCAGCATCATGGATCTTGTTTTTAAGGGACTGCTGAAGGAAGCCGAAAGCGTACTCCTGAGTGTTGGCCTCCACCATCATGTCGCGGGCCTGCTTCACCTCCAGCTGCACGGAAGACGATCGATCCAGTCAGTCAGCGCGTTTGTCCGGCGATCAATATTATCCGTTTCCGTACCTCCATCTCTCGCTGCTTGTCGGCCAAAGCCTGATTGGCTCGCTCCATCTCGATCATTTGCTCTCTCATTCGCTTCATCTCATTGGCCAGTTGAGTGTTGGTCCTCAGTAGGTCTTCGTTGTTGACCAGCAGGCCCCGCATTTCAAACCTGAAGGCAAAGGACGGCATAATAGCTCAATTATTTAAGATCATCATCTTCTTTTTTTTTTTTTAAATTATCTCATTTATTGCCATTGACGGCTAAAGACGTCAAAGATCCATTTTTTTTTTTTTTTTTTTAACTCTGCTTGAAGTGAACCAGTTAAAATGGAATGGTTTAA
Source organism: Idiotropiscis lumnitzeri (assembly GCF_059441095.1). Lineage (NCBI taxonomy): Eukaryota > Metazoa > Chordata > Actinopteri > Syngnathiformes > Syngnathidae > Idiotropiscis > Idiotropiscis lumnitzeri. The sequence continues at coordinate 2,473,595 of NC_142408.1, forward strand.
TGGAATTTCACAGTGGAAAATATATTTAAAAGCCGAATATATTAAGTTATGAGCTTGGTCTCCAAAAACAAGGCATCATAGAAGATGCAACGTTGACACAGTTTATATAAATCAAACTATGAGAAATAAAGACTAAAGACAGTCGGATGAGATTTAGCATGAACAGATCACCTAATCTGGTTCCTCTCTTTTTCCATCTCCACGCTCTCGGCCTCCAGGAACTGGTTACGCTGGAGAGGACAAACACCTTCTTGTTATTTCATTGATTGTTCTTGAGCTTGAAGATCTCAAATACACCAAACACCACAAAAACATTATGCAATACTAATTCAAAACTGAGACATAATTTTGTAGATTTATTTTCCTTTTTAAAATGTTTTTTTTTTTTTTTGCTTTTTTGGTTACCTTTGAGGTCCAAAATATTAGAATAGCGTATTTAAAAATACTTGTAACAATCTGATGGCGATAAGGCCCACCTTCTGACAGTTATCCAACTGCTTGGTCAATTCCTCAATAAAGTCTTTCCGACTGAGGCCTCCCAGAGTGGCAGAGCGCATGCTGTAGTGGCTTGATATCACCTCGAGTAAAAGAAATACATATCGGCATGACAAGCACCGAAACTTCAGGTAGAAGGTGAGATGTAAAATGTGAGTTTGGTCAGACGCGTACGGGGTTGGGGACGTCGTTCCTCCTCTTCATCAAAGAATCGTAGGCAGAATAGCGCGTGCGGCCGGCGATGTGAGCGGGGCCGCCGACCATAGGCACAGGACTGCTGCTGCGACTGTTGAAGGTGTGCAGGCTCATCTCGGATGTGGCCGGAGAAATTCCACTCTGGATGAAGATTAAGGTTAATTCGTGTAAGACGCAGTATTCATTTTAATCGTGATTTATAATCAATTACAAAGTGAAGAGGGTTGGCCTGGATGCCTCAGTTCTCTCCAAATATTTATGACTGACTCCTTCAAAGTCATTGTGCAAAAAATTATAAACTTCCAAGATTGTGGGAACATTTTTTTAAAAGAACATTCACCATGTTTCAAGTGAAAATATTACAAACCTTAAACTCATTTGTTCGGTACATGGGGTTATAATCAGCAGATGCGTTCACGTTCATGGCGTAGGGACTGTTGAACACGCGAGGGCTTTCAACAAAAAATGTCTGCAAAAAAAGAAAGAAAAAAACACACACGAAATTGTGATATGGGAGTTATTTAACTTTTTACGATTAATATTTACTATTTTATCCGTTCACATGTCCATTCTAGGAAGAATGTTAATACGTATGTATTCTAAAGTGGGAGAAAATGGATGAATGGAAAACTTTAGATAGGATTCATTAAATCTGAAGTTCTTCCAGCAGAGGGCGCTGTTTGACAACAGGTTAATTGGGTCTGCTCTAAATTGAAAAATAAAATAAAAAAACAGCATCAGACACCCATCCGTGTTCTAATCTATAAGACTTGTCTTTTTGAGGATCGGGGGTCAGCACAAGGCAAATCCAGCTGACTTGACCGCTGAAAAGCGGCGTACACCATGGCCTGGTCGCCAGTTGGTTGCACGGCAACAAGCACACGTTCACATTCACACCTATGAGCAATTCATTAATTCATGTTTTGGGGATGGGAGTATCTGATGACGAATGTGGATTTAAATACATGGCAGGGTAATTAAAGTTTATGAAAATTATGTAAGAAATTCAAATAGAAAATGAAATTAAACCGAAAAAAAAGAGAAAGGAAATAAACAAAAAAATCACTTTTCATCTTGCCATGTCAATTCCCAAACTGTTACATGTCAATTACTCCCCCATTTTCCCCCACGGTCCCGTGCATGCATAAAAGAAACACACACATACATTCATCATCACCACCCACCCGATCAATTTCTAAGTCCCGCGAGGCGACTGACTCCATGGACCCTTGGAGGTTGTTGACCCCCGACCGAGTGCTCTCCCACCGGGACAGCCTGGGGCCGTTCTCCGCCACTGACCCTCCACCTCCCGGACCATCTGCATCTTTGCTACTCAAGCCGTTGGTCTTCAGATCGTTCTCGAGGAACAGCTGATATTTGGGGCTGGGTCGCACGGCTCGGGGAGTGGTGGGCTCCTCCTCTGACAGGCTGTCCGACTGCTTGTTTGATTCTGTTTCAGGCTCCTGGATAAAACAAAAGAGGAACAGTTTTTTTTACACATCACTTTACGTGGAAAAGCCATCATTTGCCTTTAAGCCACAATAAGTCACTGCTTATCCACAAACATTGAATCAACAAAAACCCAAATCAGGAATTTCAAATGACAACGTCAATTTTACCACATCAAATCATACGGTAAAATCGTCATTTGGGGATAATCTAGAAGGAGAAAAAAATCTACAGGTAGGACAGGGAGGAGGAAAGAGACGCTAATGCTACCTGATCAGTGTGATTACTGGCGGTCCATGACAATTATTTGCATGGATATATTTTTTTAATCGTGCATTTTGAAGATCATGCGGTGCCATGCTGTCATTTTGTCTTCATGCAAAAAAAAAAATAATTAGCATTTCCTATGCAAAATGTATTTATTTTTTTCCTTACCGAGCCCATGCCAGAGTCCGCCACCGAATCTCTACCAGAGTCTGCCGGTTTGTTTGAATCTGTCCTCTGAGTGCTGCCCCCTACTGGACAATCAATTCTTACAGTTATCTGACTAATTCCAGCGTCCTTCTGAGCAGATCCGGCGGATTGCTGAATTTCCTCCTTGAATGGAGGAGTCACAAAAATACTTGGAGCGATAACAGTCGGATCCAACTTCGATTTGGGAGACAGGATTGCCTCGGAGGAAGCGAACTTTTGAGCTCTTCCTGCTCCTGAGTAAAGACTCAGAGAAGACCCGAGATACAAGTCATGCTCCGGACCAGAAAATTTACTGATAAGGTCTTTGACGCTGCCGGCTCGCTGCAGATTTGAGAGGCCTGCTTTCCTCTGACTGGCTCGCCAGTTCTGTTCGGCTTCTTCTTTGTTGGCTGTCTGCTGTGGACTAAGTGGCGATTGGGAGGAAGAAGACTCAGACGTATGCTGAAAGAGGTGAACACAATAACAACCCACCAAAATCAAGTTAAGGAGGGCTAGCAGATGACCTGCGCAGCATTTGAGGTGTAGCCAGTGGTCCCCAACCTTTATTCCGCCGTGGACCGGTTCATACAACTCCAAAACCTTTGCGGACGGGCTGTGACGAGGGGCAAGGTGGCGCTCTACGTGATGAGCGGGTTTCGTACGAGCTATCGTTACTCATTTTGCTAGCTTGTGTGCTTAAAATTAGCGTAATGCAACCGAGACAATTTGCATCTTGACATGAGTTTATTTATTTATTTTTCCTCCATCAGGCGACCCACCCCGGCCCGGTCCAAAGTGGCCCGCGGCCCAGTACCGGTCCGCGACCGGGTGGTTGGAGACCATTGGTGTGGGCCACAACAGTCAGACAGTTTTTAATACAAACGTTAAAGTGCTATGTGTGTTTAAGGAATTTCATTTTTTTTTTTTAATGAACTGAAATTTCATAACTTTTGGATGGTCTTCGAACTAACTCAAAGGTTGCACTTTATTGTCAAGTCAATTTTATTTGTATAGCCCTTAATCACAGACAGTCTCAAAGGGCTTTACATAACCACATTGATAATTAAAGAAAAAGTATTCTACTTTAATGGGCGTGATCATGGTTCTTATCCCCTCTATCTTCACTGTTGTTTTAGAAATACATAATATTCACGACGACACGACACGAACCCAGAGTGTGTGTGCGTGTGTTTGTGTGTGTGTGTGTGTGTGTTATAATCCTGACATAAATCCCTCTTGAGAAACTGCAACATCTGCTCGCTCATCTGAAAACATCTCCCAGCGAAACAAACACCAGGCTGTCTCTCACGGAAATAATTAGATAAAAGAGGTAGACTCCAAAGTCCACTTGACTTAATAGCTCAAAAGAGACAAGAATAACTGAAAATGGCAACATTTTTCGACCAACCACTTGACTAAATCCAACTTTAATTAACAATCATGGCAACGAGGCTAATGCCACTTAGAGAAATGAAGTGGCAGGAGTCCAAGCGTTTAAAGCATCGTGTGGCCTTAATCCAGCGACTCGGCTGTCCGCCTCCCCGTGGGACGGTGAGTCGAGGCTGGGTCGGGAGAGCAGTCAAGCCCTGGGAGAACTCAAACCGGGAGGAAAGGGTTTCTGGGGTTTAGAATCGCTGCTCATCGCTACTGCATTATCCTTTTTACAGGACGGAATAGGATTAGTTTTGAAGCTGGTTATTTTCATAGAATTATTTTCACCCTGTACTCATTTTGACATGGTCGAGGTAATTCAAGTTTGTTTTTGAAAGGGGATATCTCATTAAAAAGCACATTTTCAAGTCTTAACGCATTCACTACCAGCTGAGTAAAAAAAACAAAAAATTCTTTGACGTCTTTAGCCGTCAATGGCAGTAAATGAGATAAGAAAAAAAAACATAAAATTATGGACAAATGATTTTTTTGAGGCCATGTTCTTTTTTTTTTACAAATGATTTGTATGAATAAGCCATTAATCACATTATGAAAAATGACAATGCGTAGTCATATTCTCGTGGATATTTTGTGGGGGGTAAAAAATATTTGTATAGCTTCAGGGCCATCATAAATCCTCCTCGGTGCATCTGGTCCAAACAAAGCTAGGATGCCAAAATCCAGGCTGTGAAGACTCCTTGATGTCATGTTTGTGTTTAAACTGGTGGCGAGCACCGTTAACTGCATGTTCTGTCCTCATGTCCGACCAGCCGCCATTGGACTGAGTCAAATTTGAATTGGTACCGAAAGCCATGGGGATGTTTGCAGAGATTTCTTTTGATGGTCGGCTTTGTTTACGAGGCACCCACAAAGAGATTAAAGTCATCTGCACAAAGACAATAGGAACAATAAACCTTTTTTTTTTTTTTAAGTTAAAGACAATCAATTTGATCAACTGTCAGAGCAGATCCGTCTGTAGCCAAAAAGGACTTTTCATCATTTCGGCTTTCGAGGCCACCTGACTGCTTTGATGATCAAAAATAGATTCCAACTCATGAAATTGATTTATTTCCGTGATCTTCTACTGGTTTGATACGTGTCCTTTACTTGGTAAAATATAGTATTACTTTTAATTGATACATATCAACATTTATAATATTTTTTAAATATTAATATTATAAAATAAAATAAAATAAAATAAAAATAAATAAATAAAATAAATAAAAAAATAAAATAAAATAAAATATTTCATCTTCCTTTCAAATCACATTTAGATGTGTTATTTGTAATTACATGCCATTCAAAATTCATATTCATATCCTCATAGGTTAAATCTGGACATTTGTTTCAACATTCACTACCTGCCGATTGGAAAAAAAAAAATGAATCTTGGACGTCTTTAGCCGTCAATGGCAGTAAATGAGTTAATAATGAAACCTTAACCTTAAACCTCAGTAATATTGGTTACCAACTCCGATGAAATCTGGTCAAATCCCGGATCTCTCTTTATCTCATGTGGGAATAATAAAACTGATTTTACATATCATTGGATTAAACCCATTTTTACTAAGCTTCTTTAATGAGATGCATCTCTAAACGCTGGGTTAAATAAGGATACAGTAAATCAGGATGAATTTAATTACTGTAAAGGATAACTGCTCATCACGGCGCAAATTAGGAGTTTCAAATAAATGAGTACAGTAAATCTGGTTTTGTGGTCAACAGATGTTCTCATGTTGATTTTTTTTTTTTCCAAGATCTCAGATAGCAGATCAAAAACAATGAACAAAAGCAATCCATAACTTTAACAGAAGGATGCGTATCATTTCCAAACCTTTCACTCAATAGAATGGAAATGTATTAGGTTGATTTCTAATCACAGTGATGTGTGATTACATGAATCTTGGCTCATTTTCTGGCCGATTAAAGCCAAATAATCTGATCAACTGCTTACAAAGCCTCTCTTGGGACTGCCTTGGCTCATCGAGATTAGCACAACCAAGCGTGAGAGTGCAGGTTTGAACGCCCCAAGATGGAATTCCCAGTCAACTGAACAGCATGCAATCATTAGCCTTTTACTGTATGAGCAAATTATTTTTGGTATTTTAATAAAAAAACAGCAACGGGACAGTCTTTATACGGTACGTACTCTCCGCGTCCTCCAGGTCCAAATGACTTCGCTTCAATTGTGGTTGCATTTATCCGAGGAGTTAATTCCAGTTATCCAACAAACTGCATTTTTATCAATAATATTTTCATAAATTTTCAATTTAATATTTTAATAAACTTACAATTTGAATAAATATAAAATAAATTATTATTACAATTCTATATTATTAGAAATAATCTCATGAAAATAAGATCATTTATGAATTGTAAGTGTCTTTTTTCCAGGTCATTGTTATAATAATGAAAATATTTTCCGGACTATCAGGCGCGTATATCTTTTTGAAAAGAAAACAAAAAAGCCACAGTTTTGTATGTTGGATTTTTTTTTTCCTAATGCATGTACAGAACGATTTTATCCTGTGAATGCACTCAAAGGTACATAAACTGATACTTAAAACAGTGCCTTTTAACACGGCAACAACTTTGCTCATTAAAACAGAACAGACCCAAGAGAAAAAATTAAAAAAAAATTGCAATTTATTTAGCGTATCTTCTGAACTATAGAGCGCCCCTAGTGGTGAAAGAAAAATCCACAGAAAAGCCGCACCGCGGTATTAGCCACGTGGTCCAAAATCTAAGAAAAAAGTAGCGGCTCCAATGCAGCTCATTTGTGCATTGTTTGTATAAAACAGGCCAAAAAGTTTGAGCACAAAAGCACAAACAGCAAACGACAACGTTTCTGCCATTTTTCAAACTTGACTTCACATTCATCCCAACGGTGTTGCTGCACGTCTACTGAAAACATTTTCTGTGTTTTTCTTGCTGGCAGTCGGCCGACGGGCTCTTTGTGCTTAAGATTCTCCACTTAAACTCTGATGACACTTTGACAGGCTTCCCGTTATAATAAGACTCCAAACTCTTTTTCGACCCTCATCGTTACCTGTCACAACTGTGTCAGTCGATTACCGTTTTTTTCTGGGGACGGATGGTAAACGCGGGTGTGCGTGTATTTGTTTGTATGTGAATCAGACAGAGCCAGATGAGCAGGCAGATGTTTCCTCTGTATCTACTCCAACTGTCTAAGAAAGACTGACAACAGCTGGACTCATGCCAGACGCGCACACACACACACACACACGCACGCACACAAACACACAATCGCACGCTTTATTTTTTATTTCTAATTTGCATTTTGGGTCTGAAACCACACTGGCTTCTTTATGTAAATATAACATTACTTTAAAATATTATTATTTATCTCCAACCAGATGCTAAGCCGAGTTCTCGTACATATCAAGAAATTGTGGCCATTTACTCATTTTTGGTCAGAATTTTTACCATTAATGTCCATATGGTTGAATGTGTTAGAAAAGCCTGACCTAAACCCAATCAAACACCGGGTTTTCTTCTTAAGTTGAATTTTGCATGTTTTTAATAGAGATTTATAGATTATGAGCCAAAGTCAGTGACCTCTGACCTCACAATCAAGTGCTTTTTTATAAAATGAAATTCCACAAATGTGATTAACATTTTTTTTTGGCGAGATGGGATTAGTTAGTAATTTTTTCACCGTACCATGTTGTTTGTCTCGTTCTTTTCTTGCATGCTGTGGCCACACGGGCTGTTGGTGGCGGAAGTCTCGTCTTCCTCTTCTGGCCTGAAGGTAGAAAAGACAGAGAAAGGTTCCAAATTAAATTTGAACCCGATTTAATTTTTTAACTCCGTTTGATTTACTTCAAAAATCCGTTGCAAATATTGCACCATATTAGCTGTACATCTTTAGCACATCATCTCAGAACAAAACACCCTGCTCAACTTTCCACTGGGCTTCGCACAACCAATTTTCTTTGGCAGCTTGCATTTTTTTTTTTTTTACACTTTCCCAGAGATTTTGGTCATGATAATGAACGTAAAAATGTATTCGGATTTGCAGCGTTCACGAAAAGCGATCAGCTAAAGTTACACTATCCCTTCTACTCTTGAACCATCTTCGTTTACCTGTGTTTGATTATTTTCCGAGTGAATTTGGTGAGTCTCCGAGTCTCTTCCTGGAATCTGTGCAAGTCGTGTGTCAGAAGGTCACGGAGCGAGCCCAGTGCCTCCTTCTGGAACGCAAGCTTCTCCAACTGGACCACACAAGCCGCAACGGAGATCTGAAGCTCCTTACAAGCTCTCAACTGCAACTGGGAGGGAAGACAAAGAAAAGCAGTATCGCTGGAATGCGCTTCTCTTTTTACAGTTTATTAAAATTCTGACAAGGATCCCCAACACTTTGTCAGAGGTTGACAGCATGCGTGAGGTTAAAGAAACTTGGATGAAAGTGTATGTTAGGTGTTTTCCTATTCAGCGAATCAACTTTTTTCCAATTCTACTGCAGGCGTATTTTGTTTTTCCAGCCACGTTCACTCACAGTGGACGTCTGAAGGGTGGGGTTACTTGTAAACTCTTGTCGGATTTGCTTCTTCTTCTCTTGCAGAACAAACAACTCAGAGGTCAGCTCCTGCAGACGACCTTCAATGTGTAGTTGTCTGATGACACACAGGTAAAAGAGGTTTCCAAATGTACCTCAACTAAATTTACACTTGACTCCTGAATCCAATTTTTTTTAAAATTAAAAACACACAAGAGGATTTAAACCAGGGGTGGGCAAACTTTTGGATTGGCGGGCCACAATGGGGTCTAAAATTTGACAGAGGGGCAGGAGCAGATGGATGGAGTGTTTTGGTCACCTGACCTCATCAGAGAAAAAAAAAATACTTTTAAATGAAAGTGAACAAAAGCGTTGCAACAATATATATGTCTTTGAAAAAAAACCCATAGAATTTAGAAAATAAAACATCAACAAGGTGTATTCATTAAATTTTTTTCCATGTTCAGCGGGCCGGATTAAAACGTTTAATGGGCCGCATGTGGCCCCCGCACCGTAGTTTGCCAAGCAGTCGTTAATTCGTCTTTAATACATTGCGGTACAAGTGTTAATCATAAAAGCTTATTTGTCAAAGTTTGCTAGAAAGGCTGCACTGTATGAACAAGTAGAAAAAAAAGAAAGAAAAGTGAACTGGGTCTAAAAAAAAAGGAATGTGCTTTACCGAGACTTAAAGAAAACAAATGTTTGAGAGGAAGCATCAAGTAGGCACATGCAGCAACCTTTAACACAGCAGTGCCGGCGATTAAATTAGTTGCTGCAATGGTGAGCAAAAATATAATTCAACAACATTTTAAATAGCACAAACATGTAGGTTAGAGTTTAGCATCTTTACGGCATCATTGACTTTAAATCCACGAGGGGATGCTATGTGTCTGTCTCAAAGAACCAAGAGGGATTTTTGAGGAACAAACGGTAGAGCAAGGTAAATGAGCAAAAATGACACAAAGTATGGCACAAAAACACAAGGCTAGCTTGTTAATGATGTCATTAATGAGGCACAACAGAGTAACGTTGGAGGTGCTGCTGCAGTGCGCAATGTGGCCTCTAAGTGGCAGTGTGGTGCCGGCATGGAGATAACACAACTAGTGTACGTTGGTTATATAAGCAGAAGAAGAACGTCCCGGCCAAGACAACAACAAAGAAATCGACATATAAAAATGTTAAATTGTTAAAAAATAATAATAATTATAAGTAATAAAAAAGTTTGAGATATTGTATTTGTGATGGTGTTGAGAAACTGAAGCATAATAATAATAATATGTAACAATTTCTTTCTCAGTATTTGATTTGATTTACTTGGTGATATGTATTGTATAAGAGTATACGGAGTGTTTAATCGTTTTTGCTGGGTATTTGGTTTTATAGTAAGACTACAGTACAAAGTACAGTACACTAAGTACAGTTACATTTTTATGAAATGTTGTAATAATACATATTTACAAAAGGTAAGCACATTTTTTCCACTCATTAATTGATACTAAATGTGTGATTCATTTGCATCGGGAGAATTTACATCTAGTTTCACGTTTAAGTTTTCAGCTGTCCTTCAAAAGTGTTCCTAACATTCATGTCTTCATTAAAAATGTGGATCGTGCGACGAGTGAGGGGGGATATTATAAACCGTAATTAGCAGTAAAATGTGTGTGTGTTTGTGTATGCGTGTAACACAGGCCGCATGTTAAAACAATGTGTCAAACGCATGTACACACACGCACACACTTTGCCAGCTGTCAGTGTGATCTGATTTGGTGCTTTCGTAAATAGGGCTCCATAATAATATGAACGTATGTGACAAACGGCATAATGGCAGGTGAAAAATGTGTGGGTGTTGTTTATTTCTTCATTTTTATGTGTCTCATCGCTTCATCACTTGCAGTCTGTCGCAGGAATTGCTTTTACCTATATGGCACGTATACATTATGCGTGTATTCATAAAGTTAATGCTGTCACATGAAAAAGCTGCGACCAAATGACAAACGTTAACAAGTTGCCAGACTATTTCGGATTCTGTTCTTCCAAGCTACCAATCAGAGAATGCAGACACTGTATTTTTTTTCCCCCTTAAACTTCAAGAGGCCTTATCACCCCTTCAAAGAAACTGAACAAAGTGACTCGAATGGGATGAAGTCACCGGATTACTCGCTGACACTCACAGAACACAGGCGTACACACACACACACACACACACACCAAGACTCCCTTCAAGCGCTGCTCGCTGCCAAATCACTTTTCCTACGCTAAAAGCGGACCAGGAATGATGCTCTCGTTACAACAAACCTTGGAAAACAAAGGTAATTGGGTTTATAAGGAGTGAATATCCTTTACGGCATCGGTGTCAAACTCTGGCCCGCGGGCCAAATTTGGCCCGCACTGTAATTATATTTGGCCCGCTTTACCAATTGACTACTGCACCATTTTACATTCTCTGTGATAACAGTAACATTGAAAATCACAATAGTAATTTAAAAAAAAAAGAAACATTGTATTGCATTAATAAAACCACTTGTAAATTTTTTTTCAACAATAATAAAAAAAAAAAATCTGCATTTATATTGTTTTAAAAAAGTAAATGCTAGCCCGCGGCTTCGTTCAAGTTTTACTTTTGGGCCCACTGCGTATTTGAGTTTGACACGGCTGTTTTTTTGGCCCATCGTGATTGGTACAGTTGCGATTAATTATGTAGCCATAAACGTGTCTGATCCAGCCTGAAACATTATGTCAGTGCCAAAATTCCAGGGAAATTAGGAGATTTCCAGGAAGTGTGTCGTCAAACTGTGTGAGTCAAGTGGGCAGACTTTCTTGGCACACCTTAAATCCCGAGCTGTGTTTTAGCCTGCCGTGTTTATGAAGTATTGTTTTGCCAAAGTACACCTGTCATGGCAGGATCATAGAAAGAGGGAGCACGTAGGGTGAGGCCGACATCACTAGAATATTCACTTTCCACACAATGTAGGCCAATCAAGTGAACATTCAAAGTGAAATAAAAGTGGATTGTAAAAAAAAAATGTTGCATCTGTAATGGCGTTCAATTCCGTCCTGGACGGACGCCCATTTTGGGGACAGAGGACGAAACATTTTTAAAGAATGACGGACTACGCAAGACCAGTGGGTTTTCATCTGTCCCCTCACCGGGTCAAGTACCGCGATTAAGGAATTGAAATATTTGCACTCGGAGCAGAGTGAAATGTTGTATTGCTGTTGCGTATCGTGGCCCTTTAACCAAAAGTTCAACTGAGAGAGAAAGAGCGAGCGAGGGAGAGAGAGAGAGACGGCAAAACTCAAAGTCGGCAAAAACATGACATGCGTGGAAGCGAGAAGAAGCATTTGAGAGTCAAAATAAGCATTTTGAGTTGAGTTGAATTTGAGCAAACGCATATTTCTTCATAATAATTTTTTAACTACACCCTGATAAAAACAAGGAAAAGAACTTCATTCCGATTAGAAAACATTGTTCGGTTAATTCAATTTGCGAAGCGAGGTTGCACTGTTTCTTGTTTTCTTTTTCTGGAAAGACGCTTCCGTTATAAATTGTCTCGTGGAAATCGGCTCATGCGATTTCCTACGTCTACAAACAAGTATATGTTCCCTTAAGACATGGGTGTCAAACTCAAGGCCCGGGGGCCATATCTGGCCCGCGACCTCCTTTTTTTGTGGCCCGCAAAAGGCAAATCACGCGCGTCAACTTCCTGTTTCTGGCGCATTTTCTTCACTTTTACCAACATTGCGATGTTGGAAACGTGATCTTGGGGTGGGATTAGGAGGATTGCGTGAAGGGATAACGCAGCCTGCAAGACCACACTACGCCAGCAACCAAATGCGTCATCTGCATGTTTAGCATATGAAAAGTAACATTTGGAATTGTAAGAAAGTCATAACAGATTGCTGCTTCGGTAAGAAAACCTGAACGTCGCCACAGAAAAAGTGAACTTTAGCCACAGTACATCGCTTATTTGGCCGGACTGGAATTCGAGTAAGTCGATTAAAAGTACTCCCTGCTGCTTTTCCCAGAAGTGCAAAAACCCGCTGCGGTTGCGAGATACAACGGAACTTCCCCAGCCGTGTTTCGGCTGTGTGACGAAACCTTACAAAGCCGCGCCGAGCTGCCTCCTAACAGGTTCAAACACAACACAACCGGTCGTCATCTCAAAGAAAACAATCAAGGGTTTAACGGAAGCGGAAATGTTGTTCATGTGAAAACCTTTTATAGCGTGTCTGGCGCCCTTTATTCGGAAATATATTCAAATTGGAATCAATATTACAACGTGTTAGTGGTCATAAATTTTACGGTTCTTACAAAACTCAAGTCGCTTTCATATAATAAAACAAAAAGCGATGTACTCACTGCGTCTGTATGCTGTCGAGCTCGTGTTCAGTCTCGGTCTGCAGCTGCAGGAGGTGAAAGGTCAACTCCTTACTCAAGACAGTAGACTTCCACAGTCCTCCCCCGGTGTCCTCCGCAAACACCACACCCTGAGACGGAGAATTGACGTGACTTACAGACTTACTGGCAACAAATCGACAGTTTGAACTTGCAACCGTTTGGGAATAATTTAACCTAGACCCGAAAACTACGTGTGGCGACATCAGCAACAACCTGCAGAAGGCAGATGCAAACCACTCATTTAAAAAAAAAAAAAAAGAGAATAGGAGGCACCAGCTAGACTAAAAAAAATTGTGGACCACATTTCCTGGACTGATGAGACCAAGATTTAAGCGACTGAATGAAAAAATGATCCTTAATAGGCCTAACGGTCTGTTTTTTTAGATTATTGTTTAATACAACATTTTGCTTTTATTTAAAAAAAAATATATATATTTTTTAAATATTTTTTTTTACTTTGAATGCAATATGTCTTATCATTTTCTTAAATTTACAAAAACAAATGATTTTAAAATCTGATAACAATAATTTGTTCAACTGCTATTATAAAATGCCGTTTTGTAGACAGAAAAAAAATGTTGCAATATCAGTGATGAAGAGTTCATGAAGAAATTTATATGTGTAAAGTGGGCCAGTATTTTACGCGCTAAAAAAAAAGTAGCAAAAGGGACTGATCACCCAAAACAACAAAAAAAACAGGCAGCAGGTGAAAAAGCGAAAGCGTCTCAAACGTCAATGAATCACACAACTTCTCAAAAACCACCGCACACTATCGACTCAGGGCATCATAGGAGAAAGTAAAATGACGAAACATTTTCGCAGACAAACGTGTCAGCTTGCGAGACGCGGTGAGTAAAAGCAACGCTTGCCATGAATCACCAGCTAGCTGAGGGAGAAGACGAAGAAGAGGAGAGGAGAGGAGAGGAGAGGAGAGGGCGGACAGACTGAGGAGGCAGGAGGTGATCACGGAGCCCAGAGAGCAGAGGAGACACACGAGGACATGATGTGGGAGGATTGGAGTCGGTTGGAGGTAAGCGTGGGCGTGTCTGAGCTCGTCGCGGTTGACGGAGTCCTCCGATGGCGGCTGTCGACTGAGAGACAGCAGACTGGATGAGTGAGTCACCCTGGCAGAACATGCTGATCATGCTCAACGCCTGTGAGTCATGTGCTCAAACATGACTGCGTTTCACAAAAAAAAAAAAAAAAAAAAAGAGCTCAGACCGAAACTGATGAAGTTAGAAAATGAATTACCGAATGGGGCTGGGAAATTAATCGAAATTCAAAATTGGCAGATGTTATTCGTTCCTACTTGGACTCTCCTGACCGAGGTCGGGGGACGGAGGGGAGATCCGTCTCCAAGGCCGGAGTTGCCCTGGGATCGCGGCCGGCACACGTCGTCGTAAATTGAAGCCGTTAAAAATCAATAACACGCCAGCAGGGAGATAGTGGTGCCGTAGCCTCGATTTATTTGATATACTCTCAACTTTTTCCTTCACACTTGTCACTATCGTCGCCTGCCACTCCAACATCCTCACTTCTCATGCGCACACACACCCACGGGTCACGCACAAACTTGTCACAATGCTCGCAACACATCATTTAAAAAAAAACGATTATATAGTGCATATAATATTCTATATAAAAGTAAAATAATAAAAAATAATAATTATATATATATATATATATATATATATATATATATATAATGTATTTTTTTTTAATTTATTTTACGGGAAATGTTACAGTTCTAGTCTAAAAGTTTTTTTTTGTTTTTATTTTTTTCAGGAAATTTTTATTTGACATTCATATTCATAGCCCAAAAGTCAATCTTTAAAAAAAAAAAAAAAAAAAAACATCCATCCAATTTTTAGAAACGCTGAGATACAGGTGAGCTGGAGCCTATCCCAGGCGATTTGAGACACACCCTGGATTGGTGGTCAGCCAATCACAGGTCACTTAAATAGGTAGGAAGGTATACATGGGACAAAATTGCCTGACCAGAAACTAACTAATTATTACTTCTACAGTACCTTCATGTTGAAATGCCCTAACAGTTGTACAATGTGGAGTTCGTCCCAAATTAAAGATATACCCCAAACATGTTTCGGTGTTTGAGCCTTCATCACATAACGCATCATTGCATCTCGTCCAACCAAATGAAAGGTGAACCTTTGCCTGGCTGGAATACACATACCTGATCTGTGACAAACTGACTTCCAACATCACGAACGCACGTTTATTAAAGTCTAACATGTCAAAACGTGGAAATGATATCTTGCCGCTGGGATATCAACCCACGTCAAGTCAAGTCAGCCAATGAAAAAACACGCCAGACGCAAGCAAGTGTGTCGGTGATACGGTATAAGGCTTGAAGTCACAAGTCTCCTGGCTTGTATTTCTTGCAAAGAAACCGACGAAATCTCTTTGTGATCATAAGTCAGAAAATAATGGTTCAGCTAAAACGCGGCAAATCCCTTTCTCCCAATAGAACAAAATTTCAATGAACACTAAAGAGGATGTTCGTCAGTTCAAATTAGCTGCACCTGCTTATACAAAAGTTTACAGCAAACATTCCGGGCGAGTGTTGATTGTGTGTGCGATCTATCGAGCCAAGCGAGTCTTCCTATAGGATCGCCGGAAAGAAGCAAGTTAATTCATGTACATATGCAAGACTTACAGACGGCAATTAATTCCCCACTCGCAGTATGAGTGATGGCATTCCGAAGATGAGTGGGCCGGCTGGTCATGACACATTGAGATAATGATGTCCAATAAAATGGACTTGAAAGACATTTATGCTGTCATTATGGATATTGTGCGATACGAGCCGAACCAAAACAGCTAATTAGAGAATATAAAGTTGATTTCTAAGCATGTGTTTATGTGGAAAACTTTAAAAAAAATAAATAAATACGTCCACATATGAAGCAAAAAAAAAAAAATGACAACAGTATGTCAGGAATTTGGATATTTTTAAGTCTGCTTTGGGAAAGGTTGCCAAGTAACAGTAGAAGGAAAAACAAACATTTCTCTTTGACGGGGCTGAAAATTGCAACGGAAAATACCAAAGATATTTTTCAACAAATAAAAAAAAATGAATATAAAATAAAATAAAATGAACCTGCACCGAGATTGCGATGTCCCACGGATGTTTGTGAAATGCCAATAACAACATCCCTAAACTGGCTCATACCAAATCTTAGCACTCTCCAACACAAAAGCCACCCCCAACAACCCCCCCCCACACACACACACACACTTCCGTATTCAATCCATTCCATTCCGAATACTTACGACAAGAAATGGAGAAAGTGGAGAATTCATGTCGACAGGATGACTTCAAAACTAATTTCCCGACTGAGCCGAGAGCGCGGGGGGGGGGGGGGGGGGGGGGGGGGGGGGGGCTCGTATTTGCATGCGTGATAGTGGGTGGGCCGCGCGACTGTGTACATGGAGATGACCCTAACGACAACCTCTAGTGTGGACAACAAAGTCAGGAGGAGATAAAACTGGCTGAAAGAGAATGGAACTTACAACACACACACATGAATAATTTAATAATTAAAAAAAAACATCAATGCACATTATGGTTCCATAAACACTAATTTGAAACCTTTTTTTTTTTTTTTTTGCACACGCATCATAATGACTCTAGTCGGGCATCCTAACCAACTCCAACAAGACATTTAACTTTCCGCGCGTGACCTTTCAACAAAATACATCAATAAAAATCTGAACTCAACGTCTGAAATCACATCCAAGTTACGTGACATTAAATAAACAATGACTAAATTGGAAGATGATGTGACTCGCAACTTTCCAGCCCGCACCCCCCCACCCTGTAGTTGGGTTCCCCACCCCAGGGTGTGTCTCCGTACAGCCAGATAACTGCGGCAGGACGCCAGCGCCGACACACCCTAATAGGCAGGTAGCGATGACGCGAGCATTGCTGCCACTCGAACGTCCCTTTTTTTTTTTTTTTTGGGTCGTACTTATTCTCTGTCCTCATATCTGTCTCCTGATCGACATGCCCAATATGACGTGAATTCCACACAAAGTACCGTAGAGGTCGTCATACTAAACGCTAACGATGCGTTGAGTCAGATTAGGTTTGTTTATGACGACACAAAAAAAAAAGAGCTGGCCGCAAGAGGAAACAAACACGTTTGTTTCCCGTGGATAGGTCAATTTTATTTGCGACGTTGAAGCGGCAAACAATGTTAGCTCCTTGGAAACGACGACAATTGTACCTGAGCCTTCAAGAGTGAGTCTTAACTTGCTTCATTTGAGTTAATTACAGTCGAACACTCATTAAGAGAGCAATTTGCAGTCAGAAGAGCCGTGACTAGAAAGGAGCAATCAATTAGGGATCCTTGAAAGTGTGTTAGCGCGCAAGCTAGCTCGTGTGTCGGCTCAAGAGCTAGCTAGTGTCTAGCGCCTATCATTATGGAACGTCTCGTGGCAACTCTGTGAGATATATTCCAGCCGCTGGAGGCTTTAAACGAATGTCTGTATTTTTTTAGCATTTTAAAAAGGTTCCGGGCGTAAAAAAAGAAAAAAAAAAAAAGCTCTTTCAATCATAAAGACGTATTTGCCAAAATTCCACTTCATAACTCAACCGTGGTTAAAGTTCAAATATGCCATTTTCACTGATCAACATTCCATCCAACCTCCACGTCAATAAAGTTTCATTAAATAATCGGCAACTCATTTGATAATCGATTAATCGTTTAGAGGCCTTGTTCAACGTAAAACTGTCTAAATTTATCAATGCTAAAAATTCATTTTTTCTGACTGGAGCCAATCAGTAAATGTCTCATCAACATTTCAAATTTTTACATTTTCTCGATTGTCATTTGGAAATAACGTCTTTTTTTTTAATAAAGGGACATTAATTAAGAAATGTTACATTGATTAATCACCAAAAAATATCCAACTGAATAATTTATTATTCATATAATCATTAGTTTCAGCCCAAAAGTGTATACACAGATTCCGGTCTCACCTCCTTTTAAGGACATTGCTGTGCAGTTACCTAATTTGGACGAGTTTGCTCCAAACCGGGGACTTACAAACGCAGGTGTGAACAAGTATGAAACCAAATATATTCATTCACTGTATCTACACTCTCCGGCGTGCTTCCTTCATGACTCACATTTCTGGTACGTCACCTTGCGTGCTGGTGCACTTCGAACCAGTAAGCGCTCGAAACTGGGAGGGAGAGTTGATTGAAAATTATTCAGCATGTCTAACATTTCAGCAATCAGAGAGAAATTTGAACAAAGTGCTGAAATCGACTCAAATAATCACACTAACACGATCAGATGTTGATTTCAAGATTTCATGTTTGAACACACTGACGTGTTTGTTGTATTTACCGAAAAAAAAAAATAAGCCATTAATAGTGTCATTCTTCAGCAAAACTGTGAAATGTAGGAAAGGGTATAAGACAACCGTGGATTGTTCTGCGAAAATCCAATGAGGTGCAACACTTTCTTCACACTCCATTCCAAAACAAAACAAAAAAATTCATTTGTAACATTTAGCCGTCCCTTCCGCTGTCTTTCCTTTTCCGTTCCTCGTTCAACCTTGTGAATGAAGTTGTGTAAGGCACCTCTCAGTAGTCAGCACACACAACAAAGTTCTCACGGTTGCCTGACAACAATTCGAGGAGGAGGGGGGGGGGGGGGGGGTGCTTGGGAACCTGCTTTAAACGACATGTTGGGACGTATAGACAATAGACAAAACATATTCTTAACGCCAGCAATGAAATCGATGACATGTTTACACTGCAAGTCATTTCTTTTGAAAAAAAAAAATAAAATAGAATCCTTCCATGCTTCACATGCCATCAGAAACCTATTTAAATATTTATATATTTTTTTGTATAGTACGTACAATACCTCAAATATAAGCTCAAACAAACTGACATATTTGACATAAATAATATTTATAAATATAAAGTAAAATAAAATAAATGTAAAATATATTTATAAATAATATTTATAAAGAACATTTATCAATATATAATAAAATAAATATAAATTATATTTATAAATAATAAATAAACGAGTTCATCGCTATCCAGCAAGCCAAGTATTTGCAAAGACAAATCCTCGGGAACGGGCAACAAGACATCAACCCGTTTTTACTACATCACAAGCATACTGAAGAGTCGTTGGGGTCCCATCAGTCTGCCGATTTTGTTTATTGCATCCGTTTTTCATAATAGAAAAATCAAGCATGGTCAAGCATACACATACAATTTTAAATATATAATCTAGTTCATGTTCAAAGAGGTTTGGTCATTTTAAATAATGCGTCTAATGGATTGTCCTCAAACAGATTTTCATAATTAGCTAAAAAAAAAAAAAAAAAAAAAAAAACGGTTCCACTTTGTAATCATGTTTGCAGTAGTACGACTAATGTATACAGAGAGTGCGGGTTCAGACATGCATAAACGATACCTTATGCATTTTAAACTCTTTCACCTTTTCATCTTTGACATCACTTGAAAAAGTAGAACATCCACAAACAACAACAACAACAACAACAACAACATCCACTCTCAGAGCACTGCAGCTCCCACCAAGCCTGCACCCACTCGGCCCTCTGACGAGGCTTAATGAGTAATAAGCACTGGTCCACCACAGTTTTGGAGTCAAGCCAACACTCCCAGATGCCAAATTGAAGCCTGAAGGTACTGCATAATGCAAAACAACACTCATTAAAACTTGAAGGGAAAAAAAAACAAAAAACAAGGCGCTATAAAATGCAAAAAAAAAAAAAAAAGCACCAAGATGCATTTCAGGAGAAGCTTCGTGGCAATTTCTCCACAACGGAGATGAATAATTAGAACGCTCACGAATCCATTAGGGGAAGAAATTATAACATGTAAAAATGGGTTTCATGACCTGTCGATTATAGTTTGAGAATTGGATGGAGATAACTTGGAAAGGCCATTTTTTTTTCCACACAGCTACAGTGTGATGGTCAAGAAGCTGCCTCCTTCAAGATGATTTAAACTAGTGATACCGATTAGTAGTAGTAAAATCTATTAATCGGCTGACATTTATTCAAATTTCGGCAAAGTCTGTTGTCGACTCGAGGTGAAAAAGCAAACAGGCAGCTTGCTGCTGATTGGCTGCTAGCCACTGCACAAGGAGCCAATCAGTGCTGTGAACGGGCCAGTCTGCTTCTGCAGGCAGGGTTACCAGCACAGCAGAGAAAGAGTTCTGCAGCGAGCCAAAATAAACCAGCTTTTAATTTATCGGCCATGAAATTGATCAAAACGGCCGATGCTGATTATGGGTAAAATGCCAAATATCGGCCCCGATAATCGGCCTGGCTGATAATCGGGATATCGCTTGTTCAAACTTCAATGAGTGAAATTATAAAAGCAATCGGCACAATATTTTGGATTTTATTGACAATATAGGTGAGCTCCTGTGAGGAAAAACAAATTAACACCTCAAACATAAATTGAGTTTGTCATTGAAAAATGGACCATCCCGGTTGTATGGTCCACGCCCCGTGTGCCTTGTGAGGAGAAGCAGATCAAATAATGCATGGATGGATAACATGAGTATTAACGAGCTCGCTAACTCTCATTTGCATAACGCTAAAACTAGCAGGAGGTAATGTTTGGCTTCTGACTGACTGCGGGGTAATACAAACACAACATAACAGGTTTGGTGACTTAAACATACGGTCGGTAATTAAGGATTTTTTTTTTTTAGGAGGCCTTATATTTGTGAGGGCCAACACAGAAATTAATGTTAAACAACTTTACAGTATAAAAAAAAAAAAAATTTCATTTTGGACATTCTTCTCAACTCATCCATGAAGCAAGTTAAATAAACATCATCCAAGAAATTCATTCATCCAAGTTGCGTTCCCTTCACAGTCCAGCGAGCACATTATTGCAACGCAAACAAAGTCTGCTCTTGGTTGCTTTGTAGAAATCTTATGGCGAGAAAAAAAAAAAAAATTGATATTCGAAATATTTGACGTAGCAAACTGATCTGCTTCATTCTCACCTCCCAAATTCATTTTCATGTACAAACTTTTACTTTCTGCCCCCACACGGAAATCCCGCACGATTCAGGAGTATTACTGGTCGTAAAAGTCAAATCACTTCCCTTCAGATCATTTGCCAAAAATGAATAAATCATTCCTTCTCCAAATTCATCACATTCCAAGAGTTGCTGCTTCAAGCTCCGCACCCGCTTTCTATTCGAAAATATTTTGCAACACGACTCCAGTCCTTGAGAAAAAATTTGTTTTTTTGCTTCTGAGAGGAGAATCTAATACGCTTTGCATTTTTTCCCGTTGTCATGATAACATTAATAAATTTCAAACGATACTGCCGCCAATATTATTGCCGATCAGCAATCGTATCACGATCTTAACTGCACATTTAAGATTCAACAAAGGTGGCGAGGGGAGAAAAAAAAAATAATTACAGTAAGCCACGCTGCTACCTTCTCACTTATCCAGTTGAGCAGCTTTTGATTTTTTTTTTTTAATGCGTGAGCGCAGAAGAACCCTCAAACTAATAATACAGTACCTGATAGCGATTGTCAGACGCCAATGAAGCGTCCTCGCATCAGTCCAATGTAACAACACATTAAACTCATTCACTGCCATTGACGAGTATAGACGCCCAAAATTAAATTCATTTTACCTGAGCTGCTAACGAACGACTTTTAATAACCGATGCAAAATGAACACTTGAAAATGTTGGAAATTTGGATTTCTATGCGATGGAATCGCCCACCGAGCTTTTTTTTTCCAGCGATTGCAGAGTGACAGCAATACCTTTTACATTCCGTGCTCTTATCGGAGCCACCTCGCCGGTTGACAACGCTCCATCAGACAAAAGCAAGAGAGGCAGAGAAAGTGTCTTGGATACCATCGACATAAAACGACACTTGACATTTCGCCGAGTGACGACGCAAACCCGAGCATTAAACATTGCAAATATTCGGAGGAACGGTATGTGATGTGAGCGATCCAAAGTATTTCATGTGCGCGGCTCACGCCCTCATTCCTAACATAGCCAGAACAGCCATCCGACTTCCGACTTCCCATGATTCATTGCTGACTGGCAGATTAGGCCCATTGGGTCAATTTCAGTCCGGCTGGGATTTCATTAGTTCGCTGGTGCAAACTTCAACAGATCAATATGAAGGAAATAAATCAAATAAATGAGCTAAAAAACAGTTCGGGTACAGTATTTAATTATTACCAAAATAAAATGGGCAGATATTTACGCCATAGGCTTTTGACTTGAAAAATGAAAAGTGAGATATTCATGTACTCTAATTCCCAGAAATTGAGAGAAAGCAATTTCAACAGTGGCAGGTTATTCCATACAAGTCATTCCAATGAACAACTTTTCCGCCCAAAAAAAATAATAATTCTTCGCATTCTTCTACATTGCTGTCAATTTGAATTTGATTCATTATTTGGCCCTTTTCACTATTTTGGTTTGACTACGAGTGATATAATATCGATTCTAAGTAATACAGAGATCTGTCAATCAAAATGGTCTTAAATCAATTTTGAAAATCGTTTTCCAAAGAATAAAAAGGCATTTGTGTCTTATCATGGTTTGCACATAACGAGCAGCAGCGTAACACTTCTACGAGCTGAGTGGATTGAGACGGCAACATTCTCCTGCTCTGCATGAATTCCACGGCATTAATGATTGATGGGCACCAAATGCCACCTCAGGGTGTTCCTCATACCAGAAGTCGTGACATTTGCAGGAGAATAGAAACTGATGCAGCACATAATGGCCGGCTTGTTCACTAAGTGACCAGCTCATCGAGCCTGATACGAGAATAAGAAAGTACAAGGCTGCTCCTTCCCACCTGCAAAGCATCCAAGAACCACTGAGGAGATGCAAAATTTATTTAAATAATAGTGAGTACAAATGTACAAAAATTATTCTACAATGCAAACTAGAGACAAAAAAAAATTCCAGGTTCACATGCACCGAAAATTCTTTATAAATTGATTTGAGTAAAAATGTCATGCTCGTGTGGCGGAATGGTGCGAAATTCCGATTCCAAACACAATAGAACAAGTAGAGGAGAATGACAAAAATAACAACGTCAACTTAAATCATCCCGATAGATGACAGATTGGCAACACCCTGAATGAAAAATCCGGCAAGAGGCGACGCTTGCACGTCATAAGACAAAATTATATGTGTCACAGTTGCATCAGACGCTCGAAAATGATCACAAGGGTGCCATGGAAGACAAGCGCGATGAAAGAATTTCACTCACTGTTATGAACAAATTGTTTTGTGTTTCTTATTTGAGGGGGGAATTGCTTTTCACCAAAACAAAATTGTCTCATGATGTGGAGGGCATCTGGATGTACAACCTGAATATTGTTGTTGAGAGAAGAGAGAGAGAGAGAGAGAGAGAGAGAGAGAGAGAGAGAGAGAGAGAGCAAGAAAGAGAGAGAGAGAGAGCAAGAAAGAGAGAGAGAGAGAGAGAGCAAGAGAGAGAGAGCGCGAGAGAGAGCAAGAAAGAGATAGAGAGAGAGAGAGAGACAGAGAGAGAGAGAGAGAGAGAGAGAGCAAGAAAGAGAGAGAGAGAGAGCAAGAAAGAGAGAGAGAGAGAGAGAGCAAGAGAGAGAGAGCGCGAGAGAGAGCAAGAAAGAGATAGAGAGAGAGAGAGAAGGACTAGAGAGAGAGAGAGAGAGAGCAAGAGAGAGAGAGACAGAGAGAGCAAGAAAGAGAGAGAGAGAGAGAGCAAGAAAGAGAAAGAGAGAGAGAGAGAGCAAGAAAGCAAAAGAGAGAGAGAGAGAGAGCAAGAAAGAGAAAGAGAGCGAGCAAGCGAGAGGTAGGACATACATTGAGGGAGTGGAACAAGACTAAGAATGGAGAGAACATAACTTCATAACTTCTTAGACTTGAGCCTCCAATTCATTCCCGTGCGTGCTTTTCTTTTCTGCATAACACCAAATCTTAGACGCGACTCTTGCTAAGAAGGCTCATTTGGATAGCTTACATGAAAATACAGTGGGTGCGCGAGGGCCAGGAGTTGTGCTTCCTTGTCGGTCTGGTTGGTTAACTGTCTGCGCTGAAGTCAAGGGAAAGAATGCGGGCCCATTAAACACAATAAAGAGACAGTGAGAAATACTGAGCGAGAGAGAGAGAAAGGGTGTGTATGTGTGTGTGCATGTACGTGTGAGAGATGTGAATGAGGACCAATCTCTGCACTACTCCAGAAATTTGATTGCCCGATAACACTTTTCGGTTTTAAAAATGATTTTCAAGTCTCCTAATGTAAGTCTCAAACAAATGGAAATGGGGACGCATTTAATTCTAATTTACGCTCACACACGGCACGTCGTTGGATGCAATGCAATATTCCGCATGACAACAGATTTATAGAATAGATTTTGAAGTATGTTCGAATGGCATCGAATCAGATTAAAACGTTTTTCTAATAGGGCGGTCAAAATTTAAGCGATAAGTCAAAATTCTTTTTTTTTTTTTTTTTTAGAAAATTCACGCAATTAAATATTTGAACTTTTACATTCATTACAAGATATTATTCAAGAAAATACCAATTAAAAGCTCCCTAAAAAAATTGTAGTAGCAAAACTGTGATTAATCGCAATTAATTACGCAATTTTTGCCATTAATTAGTTCCCAAAAATATATTGGCTTGACCGTTTCTCATGTCCTCGTAAACATATTCAGCGACATGAAACATATTTGATCGGATGTAATATAACGAGATTAAAAATGTAAAACAACGTTCGCTAATCAACTTTGAGCACGATTCCGTTTGTCGACGTTTGATCAAGCGCCCGCGTCGGATTTGCGCGCCGCAACATTTTCCGTCACTTGAAGACAACTTTTCCTACTCCAACATTTCGACGCGAAGCGCCTCGTTTGGAGCGAAGAGCCGAAGGCGGACTTTTCCATGCCAACATCTGATACTCGACTTTCAGCATTCCCCAACCCGGGAAGACGCTTTCACTCGCTTGACTGATTCGCGTCGGGACACCGTTGAAAATTTGGCCCGCAGAACGCCGCCGCATGGCAGCTAAGGCTGAAACCGTG
Source organism: Idiotropiscis lumnitzeri (assembly GCF_059441095.1). Taxonomy (NCBI): domain Eukaryota; kingdom Metazoa; phylum Chordata; class Actinopteri; order Syngnathiformes; family Syngnathidae; genus Idiotropiscis; species Idiotropiscis lumnitzeri. Next base: position 2,498,630 of record NC_142408.1, read on the forward strand.
TGAGCACAATTCCTTTTTTTTTTTTTTTTTTTTTCGTAACATGTTCTGACAGAACCCCGGCACAAGTGTCAAAGAAGTGAAATTAAAAATGTCCAAGTTCCTGACTTGACTTGTCTGAACAACTCGCTGATTTCGGAATGATGCGGGTTTATGCCCCAAAACACATTTCAACTGCTTTTGACAAAAAGCGACAAAATTTGCATCTGTTTTATAATTCGCCCTTTAAGCCGCACGCAAAAGTTTGTCTCAAAGCTAGCAAGAATATTTACGGCAGCTATCATAAGCGTGACTTCGCGTGAGCTGAATCAGGGGACATTAGCGACCCGCCGCCCAGCTGCGATAACATTTCTTTTGGTCGCAGCTTCCTTATCGAAGCGCAGTGCAGAGTACAGTCAGACTCGCCCTTTGACTCAACAGTGAGTTTAGCTTTGAGAAAACAAGCGCAGATTGTATATTTAAGACGGAAAACATTCTCCGATGGCTTCACCCGCGACAAAACGGTTTTAGCAATTCTTACAGGAAGCAATTAAGGAAAGGCATGGATTGTTTTGTCTTCTATCGGATCACTCGAGTTTACACAACGGGTGCCGCAATCGTGACAACGCAATCACACTACGATTTAAAGCGCTTGTTGTTTGACACTTTGGGTCAAATATTAGCACAAATGGTCCTCACAATGTGAGATAAACAAGACGGAAGCACGTCATCTTAGAGAATTGTGATAACACACGTCCATATAACTGTCAAGTGACACGTGAAACGTGCTAAATAAAATCAACCTTGTTATTATTATTATTATTATTATTATTATTAAGTGAATGCATGGCGTGCCTGGGATTTAAAGCGTCCACACATCTTGTTATATTGTAAAATTGCAGAGCATACAGTAGAAAAGTTAAAAAAAAACTTCATGAAAAAGTCAGTTCAAGTTTGCTCTTGAGACTCCAAAGAGAACCTCGCCTGGCTTCTGAACAATTTAAACGTCTGCGTCTTCATCTGTACTTCTAATCAGCCATGGCGACTTTCAGCGCTGTTGAAAGTTTTTTTCAAAGTTTGCATCACACGCTTGAAAAGACTTTTGGCAGCTCAGCAGCTGTCCACCCAGAACAGCCAAAAGAACCAACACGACCGAGTCACGCCAGCGGAAGTCACAGAACGCCACCGAAACGAACTTCACTTGTCGCGAGTTGCCAAGTGAAAACTCTCGAATGGAGTCAAGTTCAAGCGTCCGTCACTTCTTACCTGTTCGCCGGCGTCTCTGCGGCGCTGGTCGGCACACTGACAGGCAGCACAAGTTCGCCTGTCAAGAGTTTGCTCGGTGGGTGGGACGCTGGCTACACCTGCAGCATTCCGATAAAGCGCGCGGAAAGACGCGCGTCCACGGAGGGTGGTGACGTCATCACGCATGCTCAGTGAGTCTTGCTCAACCAGGTACTGCTAGGTCTAGCTATCTATCTATCTATCTATCTATCTAAGCTAAGCGATTGAAAAATACCTAAAGAGATTTTTTCTTTTTTTTTTTTTTTTGCTATTGATTGTATCCAATAGCCCTTTTCCTAACTTGACACACCAGACGACAGAAAGTTTTCCTCTTTTGCTCATACTGAGAAATGTGGGTGGGAATCAGTCGGCACAGCCCTTGCAGGAAAATTCAACTTTGACCGCATAATCAGGACTGAACAACACGTCCTGTAAGGGCAAAACAAAAAAAATAATATAACAAAAATGGTCAATTAGATGATAATGACAACTTAAAAAAAAATACCTTAGTTGCATTTTTTTTTCATATTTCATGGGGAATTTTGGAACCCCAAAGAGTAAATTTTGAAGAGTACATTTTACTTTAAAAAGACTATATTTTGACCCAGTACACAGAGTGAAATTTGAGACTAAAATTTTCTGCATAAATGATCAGAATTGAAATTAATATTTATTAAATTAATACAATTATTTTATTATTTATTACTATTTTAAAAGGGTAAATTATAAATTAAATATTTTACTCTCAAATATTATTCTGTTTACCGGGTCCTAAGATTGTCTTTTTAAAGTAAAATTTTCTCCACAAAATGTTCTCTGTTTGGTAAAAAAAAAAAAAAAAAAAAAAAATCCTCATAAAATATTCAGCGTAAAAATTCTCAGAGTAAATTTTACACAAATTTGCGCAGATTATTTTAGGAGAAGAAGAAAAAATCAAATGCAGGGAGTAAAAGAAAAAAAAAAGTCATTTTCTGAAAAATAAATGACAGATTCCTGAAAAATCCATTTAAGTAGAGTAATAACATATTTATAAAATCCCCAACATTGCCGTTTATCCATCTATCCAAGATGGTGGTGTCCTGCACAATCTAGCTACCGTCCTCACCGGTTGAAATTGAAAGTACTTTGAATACTTGATATACTCTACTTTAATACACAACTGCTTGAATATGCTAATGGCCGACTCCAAGCAGTTATTGAGGTCAGAAAAGAAACATATTCTCGTAAAGAGAGTTTACAAGTGAGGTGTGGAAGCTCCCGAAGGCAAGTGTTGGTTAAACAGCAGCAGGTTGCTCTGAGGTTGGCCTGCGCACGCAATTTCTTGGTGCTGCTCAAAACTGGCAACCACGCCTCACATTCTTCTGTGCACGCGCTGGCAAACAAGTCGGCTACTACAAGTATGGATCTTAGTCTGAAAAAGAAAATGGAGATCATGGAAGTAACGAAAATGCACATTGGCACAAGCCACAGACTGAGAGCTGCTGCTCATCTCACAAATGCACGTTCCTTAAAAATGTGACACCATGTTAAAACACAGGTGTCAAACTCAAGGCCCGGGGGCCAGTTCTGGCCCACCAACCCACTTTTATGTGGCCCTCGAAGGGCAAATCATGTGCGTCAACCTCCTGTTTCTAACACATTTGTTTTTTAAAAACTTTTAGCGACATTGACATATGCCAGATTGCCATTTATTTGTTCCCAATCCTCCCCCCCCCCGTTTAAAATCAATTAAAAAATTGTCCAACCAATCATTGCTGACTGGCTTGTGATTTTTTTTTCCTCTGAGGAAAAACAAAACTACGAAGTGGCCCGTCCCCAAAAATGAGTTTGACACCCCTCATTTAAAAGGTCAATAAGTAGGATTGTTTCAATCGTTTCAAGGTGTGCAGTTTCCGTTTTTGAATAAATCAGACAGAGACCAATCTCCCTGCACCAATTCTGTTCAACCTTCCACATTCCCAACTCGAGTAAGACCTCTGGCATGTTTGAATATTTTAATCATCTAATAGCAACATCGATTATAAAGTGGAAGTTTTGCTTTATTTTTCGACCTTAACGCGTGGTAAAATAATCTCTGTTGTACGATTGTTAATCCTTGCATTGGTTCGAAGCAAACAGCCAGCCGTGGCTGCGTGTCACCTGTTGTTCAGGGTGTGACTGGAGTGAAATTCTGAAGATGGGAGCGTCCCACAAAAAAGCCAACCTTTACTCACACTGATAACTCCCGGCGCTGCAATAACCCAACTCGAGATAGCCGGCTGATTCACTCCAACAGTTATGCGGGCAGACAGCTTGCTTTTTGTGCAACGCTTTCAAAGTGCTTAGTCGCTTCTTCAGCACCTCCGTGACCAAGAGTTCATCTGTTCATTCTCGGCACTTGTTTTGGTCTTGAACTTGATGAGAACCCTCAAGAAATTACTCAACTCGGAGACATGAGTTCAAATGATGGGATTTACGACATTTATTGAGTCAGGTGTCTCGGGAATTTATGAGCAAATACTTTTGACCAAACCGTGTAATCCAAAGCGGACAAAAAAAAGGAAAAAAAATGTTCTCATAACGAGACAATGAAGGCCTGTTAAACCAGCAGCGGCTTTGCTCGGGTAAGCCGAAAATTCTGTTAGTGGTATGACATTGTGACAAAACTTTTTCCAGAATTTTCCAATAGCAGATCCAGATAACTACGACAACAATACATCCTTTGAAGAGAGCAGCTACTGGAATGTCAAACAGTCTGAAATGACGACTTGAGCGGCCTTATCGCTCCAAATGAGTCGACCGTTCAAATAGATTTGGAAAGAGCAGCAAAAAACCCCCCCCAAAAAAAAAACTGCGATTCATACGAAAGGTGAGAAGGTCAGTAAGATGGACGGTAAGGCAAACATGACTCACTCGTGATTTCAAGTGCTTTTGCAAGTGCCTTGTCCATTCCAAACAAAAACATCAGTCGTAGAAAAAGATGTGTTCTGTTTCGTGCTGTCAAGCGAGTACATTTTTCAAATTAATTGCGATTATTTGGTATTTTGTAGCCAATTCTAGACCATAAAAGTGTAGGTCTATAACTATTTTATAACATTATCTAAGCCAGGTGTGGTTAAACTACGGCCCGGGGGCCACATGCGGCCCGTTAAACGTTTTAATCTAGAAAAAAATTAAATTAATAAATCTTGTTGATGTTTTTATTTTCTAAATAAAGACATATATTTTGTTGTAATGCTTTTGTTCATGTTCATTTAAAATTAAATTTATTTTTTTTATCTCCGATGAGGTGAGGTGACCAAAACACTCCATTCATTTGCGCCTGGTCCGGCCCCTCTTGTCAAATTTTAGAACCGGTTGTGGCCCGCCAATCCAAAAGTTTGCCCACCCCTACTCGAATCAGTCATTGCGACATATTAAGGAAAATCTTCTTGCATAACGACCGATGGAAATTGACTCTTACCTTGTTCTAATTAAGATAGTATTAACACCACATTGTGTTAAATCTTTACCACTCGGCATCCGTACATCGTAATAAATCGTGACAATAAAGGACAATCGTGGAGATTTTTGAATTCAACTCATTATTGCAGTCAAACTGATACAGAGTAACAGATTACAAAGCTCTTGGCACAGTCACTGAAAAAAAGAGAAATGAGATTTGTATGTACAACCAGGAGGGAGAAGAAAGAAAAACGAACGGGGGGCAGGGGGTCACATAAAATGACAATGTGAAATGATATGATCAGCAAAACAAAATAGAAAATGTGAAATTAAATGTTGCAAAAATAACATTATTTTTTTTAAAAAACACATTTATTTTACACGGACAGATTCATTCCTCGCGTTCAACCTACAGTAGGTCCGATTCGAAGCAGCACGGCCTTTTGACACAAAAGTCAATTGGAACGGCAAACATTGAAAACAAACTAAAACTGCCTTGCTCACCATCTGACATTTTTTGGGGGAAAAATAGCTGATACGATTGTTGGCTGACGATTTATTCATCAATATAAAAAAAAAAGTTCAATGCTCTTATTATTATTTCTTTTTTGTTTTTAAACAAAACTTGGTTAAGAATCACGTTCTGCAGGACTTTCAATTACATCTCGCGGAAATAAATAAAGGAAGTAAGAGCAGGCCCACGGCCACAAGAGTCATTTGAATATCAGGACTTTCTTTGGGTGCATCAGCTCACTTTTTTTTTAACACATGATCAAGGTTCCGTTGTGAAAAAAATGTCGGAGGATCATCCGATTTGTAGAAGTTTGCATTTTGTCCGATTTTTGACAATGGAGAGCTGGCAACCGGCTGTTGTAACCAGACAAATACTATTTTATTAAAAACAGCTTCATCATCATCATCATCATCGGCACATCACACAGGCAAGTCCGCACCCCACTGAAATCTCACAGAATTTGATTTGTGACTATTTACACTTTCATCTGCAAAAAAAAAAAAAAAAAAAAGAAATACAATTATAATGGACATATTATGAGGCATGGGGTTTCGGACAAATACCATACCACATATATCTGTTTTGATCTTATCAGCATCATTGTCCGAACGTCCCTAACATATCCAACATCATTTAAAAAAAAAACAAAAAAAACAATTGGGAATTTGTGATCTTACAATGATCTTTTTTTTTTTTTTTTTTCAAACACAATTTTTTTTTTTTTTCAAAATAAGCCCCGAAAAGCAAAACATATTTCTAAGAACACAAATAACAACATCTACATGTAAAAATATAACTTTTACATACACCATTTCAAAATACGTGTTCGGTTTGCTGCTTTGTTGCATACAATTTACAATGTCTGTGTGTCACCGCCGCAAGTGAGTGTGGCGGTTGGACCCTCCGGTGCCATTTTGTCCTGTGCGGGGCGCCATATTAGTCAGAGGCAGAGGTTGTCATGGCAACAGAAGAAGAAATAACAGAGTCCGTTGACGATTTGTAATACTGGGGGGCTGACAGTTCAGTCTTTGGAAAAAAAAAATCATTCCTCCCCCGAGCAAATACAACAAAAAAAAATGAAATAAAAAAATGGAAAAATGTCACCCTCCTTATATATTGTATATATTTTTGTACATTTATATATATAAATGGATCTACTCAAATAGATTATTTTCCAGTTTCTGTGCCTTCCTGTTGATTGAGTTGCATTTTAACCGTGCCAAAAATGGACGCTCGTCAGAGAACAACACTAATCATAGCAAATTGTGTTGATTTTTTTTTTCTTTTTATTTCTATTTTCTGACATTTTCTGTAATAGACATGTAAACCAGAACATACAAATAAAAATGAACAAGAAAATGATGTTCCTTAAAAAAATAAAAGGAGAAAAAAGCGCTTTACAACATACAACCACACACGTTGTACTGGAGACTACATCGGCTCAAGGAAAAGCCCATCAAATATTGATAAAAAGCTGATCAGTTATATTACAAGAAGAGACGCGTTCACCATGAAAAGTGGGCTGGGTTCAGGACAACGGATGTCTTCCAAGGGGGCGGGGCTAGTTTTGCTAAATCAAGTGTCTGTCCGAACACGCTCTAGTTACACAGAAGCATACAGTACATCAAATACATTTTATTTCCTTCTTTCTTTTTTTTTATTTAAATCCCAAAAATACTTTTTTTTTTTAATTTATTTTTTTTTCCAACTTTTTTTTTTTTTTTTCTTTTTTTATATTCCCAGGTCTGGTACAAAAACCTGACTGCATAGAACCTAATGACCAACGACAGGTTTCCCTAAGCTTGCATCCTATGAAAGACCAGCTCCTCCTCTGGCAACTCTCCAATGATATGAACTCTAAAAAGGCACATTGGTACAAGTGTGAATGTTCAAATTGCATCTCTGGGACCACTCTGGGGGTTTCGGGATCGGGGGGGGGGGGGTGCTAGACCGCAATGTTAGGGCTCATAAGGCTGGATCAGCAGAAAAGGACAGCACTGAGATTGAGAAGCAAATATTGGCTTTCAAAGCTCGAAAACTGTTGGAGGTAAAAAAAAAAGAAAAAAAGAGGAAAAAAAAAGAGATTTTAGTTAGCCACATTCAACGCAACCTGATCGCATCAGGCACGAGCCGCAACTTTTACGGTTGAAACACAGCACAGTATCTCATAAGGATACTCGACATAACCGCTCAGACAATGATGATGATTCGACATGAAAAAAAAAAAAATCACAGGACTGGTCCGTATTAGAGGTTGGCTTGAAAAGTACAGTGAGCTCCTGGATGTCCAACAGTTTGGATGGTCTGAATTGAAATGAATCAAAAACCCGAAGAGGGACCGGAAAGAAAATGTAGCACAGAATCGCTGATCTTTCTCGCTTTCTCGAACGTTTACTCAAAAGTATCTCACTCGATCGATATATTTGTTTCATCAACGTTCCTCATGTGAATAAACGAACGACTTTAATCGCAAATGATCCAGCCAACAGAACAGAAAGACACACAAAATCACGCTGACAATTAAATGTTCAACAAGGAGAGGCCACAAATTTTCTCGATGGAAGTTGGTCCTTTTTACTTTTTTGTCCGATTTGCCAACTTGGAGCGATTGATTGAAATTTGTTCGTCCGTGGCCTCGACTGTTAATTGCGTTGAAGTGCCCGATAGATTTGCATCAGCGCTACAAAAATAATCGGACTTTCCAATTTTGAAGTCTCGTTAGGATGTGCGAAGCAATCCGCCGCCGACCCCGCCGCCTTTTTGCCCAAAGTCAGATGGAAAAAGGCTCTTAGCCAAAACTCGAATGAAAATAAACAGAAAAGAAAAAGAACGGATGGTTTAAAATATGGTTATTTGCATGAAACATTCGTCAACATCAAGATGTTACATTTGACCTGTGTGAGAAGGGGATTTATTTTCTTTTTTTTAATTCTGCTTTTAGTACGTCTCATTTCGGTTATTTTTTTTTTTTACCATTGCAAAATATTTAAAAACAATTTTTTTGGGACAGTTAATCTCAAACCTGTCATCTGTAAGAAACTTTCCGAGTTTGTTTGTTAATTCTTCTGGGGTATCCATCTGACTGTTTTTACTGTTTTGCATCCAAGAGGACGTCAGGCACAGCTTCATCCACAGTGTGGCATTAGTTTGCCATTCCAAAAAAAAAAAAAAAAAAAAACCGCTTCAAATACTTGATATGTTTTTGTTTGCTAGCCCAATTCCCGATGCTCCCCGCAGTCCATTTTTTGTTTGATTTTTTTTTTCTATATATTTATACATATACAGTACTACACATATTTTATATAGAGCCCAATGTTCTTAAAAGTGGGAATGGTGATAGTTGTAATAAAAGTAGAAGAATTTCTTAAATGATTGGTCAATCTATAGGTTTTCTTTCCCTTTTTGCAGTAACTGCATGACTTCATCTCCCACAAGGAGCCGATGGTTCATCGGCCGTTGGGCGTCTCCGCAAAGCAGGAGTTCACGTCAGGTGTGAGATGAAAAGCAACTCGTGACTGTGCAGTTTTGTTTTCTTGATAGAAGAAGGAGGCAAAGTTGAAGAGGAGGATTAGAAGACAGAGGAAACACTGAGGCCGATCTGATTGGTCCGGAGAAACGTGATTGGTTTGGCTGAGCGACAGTGGCTTTGATTGATTGCCGGGGCGTCATAGCAACACTGTCAGAGGAAGTGGTCACTCATCATTTTGATGAACTCTGGCACCTTGGACCTGGAGAGAGAGAAAAAAAAAAATACACACATGTATACATCATCAAGAATGGAGCTGGCGGTGCAGCCATTTATTTTTATTATATTTAAATTTTTTTATATTATATTTATTTATTTTCATTATAACACAATAATGTAGTAGGAAAAAAATCAATCATTTACATATTTTATTATTATTATTATTATTATTGTTGTTGTATAATAAATTATATTTTGGGAAAAATATTTACAGTTTAAGTGGTACGCATTACTCCAAAATAAATAAATAAATAAATATATATATATATATATATATATTTAAAAATATATATTTAAAAATATATATTTATATATATATATATATATTATTTTTTATTATATATTTTTGGTTTGTTGTGCATATTTGAAAATGCGTTGCACAGCCAAGAACAGAATTACAAAGACAAGGTCTCTCAATTAAAAAACAAAAAGACAATAATAATGAAATGACAGAACACACAAGTCACACATCAAAATCACACTTACTGCCAATCTGTTGTTACAATGTACCCAGACCAGACGGAAAGTAAATCATGTCTGGTTTCTTTTGTCCAGCTGTTGTATCATCAGCTCTGTACACATTTACTTGTCAGGAACTGAACAACACAAGTTCATTCAACGAAAAGATGAGAAATTTGGAGCGTGTTTGAAATTCAAGCCACGTCCTGGACGGCTTTGGATGAGGTGATTGCGTCATCATTTTAGCATCCAATAGAAATCACATCCGGCTGCATTTTAGAAATAATAACATCTCTTCCTCTCTTTTGTTTTTCATTCTTTTATCACAATAAGATATTAAAAAGCCCAAAGACAAATTTCATCTGAACTTTAATTGATCTTTTTCAGATCATTCTGGACATTTTTTTCAATTTTATTCAATTTGGCTTTGAGTTGAAGGTACAACAGCAGATTAGTGAATAAGTGAAATCTTCTGACCATTTATGGGGGGGGGGGAGAAGATGTTGCTGCATTTTACATTTGTCCCAGCGGGTTTGACCCATCGCCCATGGCGGCATGGTGTGCTGCAGCTAGCGAGAGGGGGTTCCCGTCTGACGCCACGGTGACCTTCTCCTCCTCGCGGCGTTTCAGGCAGGCTGCCTTTGGGTTCAAGTTTCTCTCTGGCAATCGGAGGAGACACAAAATGTCAGATGGATTATTCGTGATGAAAACAATCATCTTTGGGCTCCTTGAAGCCAAGAAGCAGAAAGTTGCAAAAACATGACATTTGCTGCCCTCTCCTGGCACAATATGTGTTACCAAACTTTCGAGTTTAGTCCTTCAACAGATCCCAAGAATCATTATTGGAATCATTTTATTTGATTTTATTTTTTAATTATTTTCTTTTTTTAAACCCTTCAAAATTCAAATCTTCCAGATACATTTTGTGATTTAGATTTAGGAGTAAAATGGACAGGAAAAAGGATATAAAGATTTTATTGGCGGCTGACTTTCGAATATGAGGCCTTGAATTATTATTATTATTACTTAAATTATTTTCTTTGTAAATTGCTTTGAATGTTTTTTTTAACTATATGAATATTACAGATAAAAAAAACAAAACGTAATTATTTTAGGGTAGGAATCGGACTTGTGAAAATTGTCCTGTCTGTCAAAGCACTTTTAAATGAGCTATATTAATAAAACAAATTTTACAAAATAGTAATAATAATGAAAATAAATATGTAATTACGTTTGCTGATACATTTCACTGACCTCTGACTTGTTGCTCCAAACTGAGGATGACGGCGACGGCCTGGTGAAGGATTAGCAACTTGGTCTGCGGCTTGTCGCTCTTTAAGTGCAACTGGACCATCCGGCCGAGCTCCTTGAACGCCTCGTTGATGTCGCGTACTCGCAAGCGCTCTCGAGCATTGTTGGCCATTCTCCGTTCCCGCTCCCGCTCCATCTTCTGCTCTGGTGACAGGTCCTCATCGTCGTTGTTGCTACGGTAGCCAATGATGAGGACGAAAAAGGGGGGGGGGGGTACGGGGAGGGCGGTATGGGAGTAAGATTGAGGATGGAAGTTCAGTTTAAAGGTTGTTGCTTTTCACCCAGTGGTGAGGAAAAAAAAAAAGATTCACATCATCATTGACATGACCGCCATCATCATGTATCTGGGTTGGGTTGGGGGGGGGGGGGCAGTCCGATTGGTTCTGATTTAATTTAAGCTCCAGGTGAAAAAATATCACGTTAAACAGTTTGTTTGTTACTGGAGGCGTGAAGGCTGCTGAGCTGCATTCAGGGGGCGTAGGAAATTTTAAAGTCAGTGATTATTGAAATTGGAAAAATACTGTAATTATTTAATACTTAAAAATGAGTCACGATCAAAAAGTATTCCGATCCCCTGAATGCAACGTGGCACTTCTTTGCGAGAATTGATGGTGGGTTCTACTCTGTTGTGTGAGAAACAGCTAAAACCAGGCTCAAGACCATGGAGAGACGAAAGGGATCAAACGAGAGCTTCTTGTCCACCACGAACCTCTGTTTTGTCTCAACAGTGCCGCCGCGCTTCTCGGCCAAAAGCGCTGGCTTAACTCAAATCAATTAGCGGCGGCCGCGTTTCCAAAAACAGAGCAGCCTGGTGGTTTGCGAGCAAAACGCCTCAGTATTAGCGGATTTTATTTAGCTGCTTCTCGTCACACTTGGTCGCTTCATCAAAGTCTCCAGGCTGGGTCCCAAAAACCGCTCGTTTCTTCAAAGCCTTCCTTGTGCAAGTGCTCCTCCAAAGAAAGACGATCGGTTCGTTTCATAGCGAAGGGCAACTCAAGGAGGGTCTCTGGGAACTCAAGTGATTTGGGGAACCAGCCTAATGAGAGTTTTGATGGAAGCGAACGTCTAAGAGGTTGGCGGGTTACCAGATCTTGACCTATCAATTCCTTTGAGATCCTTGCTGTCAATGTCTTCCTTCTTGGGGTCCAAAGGTTTGGAGTCCTGCAGGAGGTTTTCATCTCCCTCATCCTCCGACTTGATCTCTGAGCTGATGGAAGAGGTGCTCTGGCCCTGAAGGCCTCCAGATAGAGCTGCAAAGAGCACAAATAAAAAGGTGCTTGAAGGTTATTCATCAAGTTATCCATCCAGCCATGCAATCACCGCATCTCAAACTAGATTATGGTGAAAACACTTTGACAGTCAGAATTATCAGTTTGTGTGTGTTTCTCTCTCTCTCTCTCTCAGTAACTCACTCACTCACTCACTCACACTCTCTCACTCTCTTACTCTCTTACTCATTCTCTCTCACTCACACTCTCTCACACACTCACTCTCTCTCTCAGTCTCTTTTCTCACTCACTCACTCACACTCTCTCTCACACACTCACTCATCACACACTCTCGCTGTCTCTCACACACTCACTCACTCACTCACTCACTCACACTCTCTCTCTCACACACTCACTCAATCACACACTCTCTCTGTCTCTCACTCACTCACTCTCTCTCTCTCACTCTCTATTCTCACTCACTCACTCGCACTCTCTCTCTCTCTCTCTCACTCACTCACTCACTCTCTCTCACTCTCTTTCCTCACTCACTCACTCACTCACACCCTCTCTCTCACACACTCACTCATTCACACACTCTCTCTGTCTCTCACGCACTCATTCACTCACTCTCTCTCTCTCACTCTCTTTTCTCACTCACTCACTCGCACTCTCTCTCTCTCTCTCTCACTCACTCGCTCACTCACTCATTCACTGTCTCTCTCTCTCATTACATAAGAACATTATTGCATGTCTTTGCGACTTATCGCATAAGTCATTATCATTATATTGATATTTTTTAACTATTGTGCAGCATATATATATATATATATATATATATATATATATATATATATACCTGCTAATGCTCCAAATTCATTTTCCTTTATGTTTTCACACTCACACCCACTGATTACTGACAACGCCAGTGACAGATTTGTATTAGCTAATACATTTGGGACAGACTAGAATTCAATTTAAAATGACAACTTTTTTACATTGATCTCAAATTTTACGGCAGGATTAAGTTGTAAATGCTCCCGAAAAGCCGAGTGTTCAGAAACACCCGACGCTCTGACAGCAAGTTGTGTGCGAGCTTTCACGCAAATGTAAATGCCGCTCTCGCCTCCTGTCTGTCTCCCTCTCTCCTCAGTAGAACAGTTAAGTCTTTATTTGACGTCTGTATGGATCGGTAACTGGGAGGCTGCCAAATTCCCTGTCAACACAGAACACTCGCCTCTGTTCCCACACATACACCACCAACTGTCGGCCATTTTGAATCTCCGTCTGCCTGACTGGAGGCATTTTGTGTTGGCTTTTGAGTGACAGCCTGCGCTTGGCTTGCATGTGTCCATCAGTGCAATTACTGTTAGTTTGTGGACAAATGGATGCATTTCAATGAGTTTCATGTGAAAGTGACTTTTTGTGTCGGAAGATTTGAATGAACCCAGACGTGCGACCGAGGGGGGATGGACGGGGGGGGGGGCGTTTGAGGGCTGCTTTTCTCAATTTGGGGAAATTTGTTGGTCTTAATGAATGTTGTTTCTTCAGCTCCTCTCCAAACTTTGTCGTTGAGAATTATATCTCGCCACTTTTTGGATTTATCTGAGGAAATAAAATAAACAAGTCATCCAATGTGGGAATAGTTCATTTGATGATCTAGCCATCAATTTTATAATTCACAGGTAAACCCAAGTGAGGGGCACCCTGGACTGGTCACCAGCCAATCACAGATGATTTCAAATCAATCAAACAGAACAAAAAGACTCTTTGTTTGTCAGCAATTTTGAATCGATGCCTGCCAAAAGAGTTAAGAGTCCCTTTTTTCCCCCCACAGCCTTGAACACCTCCATTACACTGTGTGTGTGTGTGTGTGTGTGTGTTCAAATGTGGCGCAATGTCTCTTTTTTTTCTGCTTGAGTGTGTGTTTCACTCTCTCTCACCTCATTACACACTTGGCTGTGGTTGCTGCTTGCTGAACTTTGCTGCCAGCAAACTCATTTGCAGCCTTTAAAAAGAGCTCAGGGCTAATTTGTTTCACATTGCGCTCATATACACTTCCCTCCTCCATATTCATGCCGTATATTTATTTAGTGTTTTAGTGCTCAGTAAATGTGAGGTTTGCCAGATGAGCTTTGACTTCACGTGTGTGTGTGTGCCTACTTTTGCCCGAGCTTAAAGTAGGTTTTTATGTTTCTTCATGATTTATGGTCAAATGAATCAGCTCGACTCCGCTCGCACAAAAATGTCATATGAATACAATATTTTTACGGATTTGAAGTAGAAAGGGATGACGCCGGCTTGCTTTGCAACAAATGTATTTAAGTTTAATGTGTCACTGCAAAATAATACATCTTTCAAATGTATTCATTCATTTTTTTTTTTTCAAATTTTAGGTAGCGCAAGCCCAAAAAACGTGCTGATGATTTGGATGAATCAGAATTCCCTTATGATGATGGAACCTACCGCGGTAAGGGTCGGGTTGGCTGAGGTCCGGCGAGGTGGCTGACTGAGCAGGCAGCTGAGGCACCTGACCCGCCGCCATCGAGTGTCCACCACGTAAAGGACCCATACTGCCGTCTTCTCTGTGAGAGCTCACCTGGGGGGGGGGGGGGGCGAAAGACAAAAGAGCGAACAAAATGAGCTTGCTGCTTCGGCCAGATGAGCTCCAGATTTCTTTTTTTTTTTCAAAGTCATTTGTAATTGGTCTTTATTGTTTTGTTATTTTCACAAATAGAGAGTGCACAATACTCATAGCAGCAAATTCCATCATATGTACTTTATTTTCCCAAATATATTGTTATTATATTATAATTTAAATTAAGTCTGCTTTTGTACAAGATTAAATTGATTAATCGCAATTAATTATGGAATTTTTGCGATTGATTAGTTAAAAAAATTTAATGGCTTGGCAGCACTAGTAATTGCGGCTGATTTGCACTTGAAGCGTTCAAATCATTCTCAAAATTGTCTTTACCTTAATTGTCCCACAATGTTTTGTGTTGCATTATTTGATTTCCCCCCCCCCTGTAGACGATTGTTCTAATCTACAACACGTGGACATGAATTTGCTTCCATTCTTTTACAGCCAATAGTTGTAGTTCTCTTTTCGGCCTGCTGGGGGCATCAGCTACCTTTCCACCAACTCAAACTGAAGGCATCCGGTGTGTTAGCGTCCCATCGAATGTGCCTGTCATGACTTGTATGTTTTCGACTTGTGTGTGGGCTTTTTTTTTTTTTTTTTTGTTCCTTGGTGTTTGCAGGGGCAAACAGTGAGTGGGGTGCATTTGTGTGAATGAATGTGTGTGTGTGCGTGCTTGGCTGAATCCTATCCATCTGTCGGCCACGCACGCACACGACACCATAACAACTGACAATTATCTTAATGCCCATATGTTTGATTGTGGGATTTCGAATTCCCAGGGCACCGAGCAGCTTCCAGCGGGGACTCACTGTTTTGGCACGAGTTGGGCTCTCTTTAAATGCGTGTGTGCGTGCGTGCGTGTGCGTGTGTGTGTGTGTGTGAGATGCCAGTCTTTGTCAGCATCCTTAAGAATGTTTTTTTTTTTACCCCTTCTACTTTTAAAGATCCTTGTTGTTCCGTGAGCGGATCAGCAAAATATTTCTTTGGATTCTTGAAGCAGGCGGCACTTTATCAGCGTCCCAAAATGTATGACCTGGCGTGTAAGTGGAATTGTTAGCCCGCGATTTTCTCGCATTCTCGTCGGCAATTACAGAAAGTTTACAAGTTAACATCTCGTTCTTCCTCTGCCACGTTTTGGTCGCTAACTTACGCTAATACTGCTCGGCTGACTGGCGTGGTTTAACGTTATCTGCACAGTCGCACAGCTACTTCACTCATTTCCTGCCATTGACGGTAAAAGACGTCAAATATCCTTTTTTTTTTTTTTTGGGCGGGTTTGAATGAGTTAAGGATTATTGTTTTCTGTCTTAGAATAATTGAATATTGCCAACCCCTGTCGGAACAAATACGTAGGCTACCTTACTTCCTAAAATGATCCATTTGCCGTGACTAATTTGGTGGCCAGCAGTTGAAGCCGAAGGGGTTGTTGCAGATGTTATCCCAAGGGCACCGTTGGCTCATTGGGCAAACCAGCCACTGAGCGTAAAGAATGGAGTGCTGAAGGAGAAAATCGGACCATTTTGGGGGCATATTTTTTGAAATCATGTTAATATTAACAAAAATATGTTTGCTGTTACATAACAGGAGCTTTGCAGATGTGTCGATGAGAAAATTTAATCTAACGAACAAATTGAATGACACAAATGTTTTTTTTTTGTTTTAACATGAATAAGGATCTAATCGCATATTAGTCGCATGCAGACTTTTCAAGTGGTCATTGTTTCTTTCATCGTCACCCAAGCGTGAATAAAATGGTGTTGGGGGAGAAAAAAAAAAAAAAGGAAAAAGGAATCCCTTCGTGTGTTTGTTAATCCCGCTGGCGAACAACAAGGTCGTGCCAACGTCGCCTCCCGTCGCATGCGCAAAATGTTTCATGGCACAAAATGTCGGCCGCGCGTCGCATGATGAGTGTCATTCAGCGCCGGCGTATATCGTCGTTCCATCTGTCCGTCCCCGATGTATGATTTGCCACTCATCCTCCTCGCTGTCCTCATCTCTGTCTTTCATCATCGCCTGGATTCCCAAATGTAAAATGGCAGCAGCGAGGAGGAAAGAGAGGCCGGCGTACATTTTTAATGGCGAGCTTTTATATTTTAACGAGCGTTCCTTCTCTCGTCCTTAATTGAGTTGAATGAGGAAGGGAAGACGAGGAGACAGACGGCCGCGCGAAATATAAATCGCTAACTCAAACTGATCTGCAGCTCGAGAGGTGTGCGCCGTTGCTGTGAATTGAAGCCACGCCCACCAACTTCATCGGGTTCAAGAAAGACATCGGATGAGACAAATAATAAGTGCGCATGCGCGACAATACAACAGAGGTATCATTCCATTTTTTTTGTTACACCTCACGTCACACTTTGACATCCAAACAAGATTTATAGTTGAATAACTTTTCTGTTTACCAGGCAAAGTAATCAATCAATTAGAATTTGGTGGAAACGTCTGAGGCGCTGCCGATTCGAGCTCAAACCAGTTTGCCGCCGAGAAAGGTCAGTCAACTGACAACTATCTTTTTTTTTTCTTTAGTCGCTTTTAAAATAATGCCAATGTTAGCCTTTGGCCATCATCATCCCGGAAGATACAAAAAAAAAAACAACATACTTGTCAAAACAGATAAAAGCGGTCACGCTGGCATTGTTTTACTTGAAAAAATAAATAAAGTGAAATTCCAAAAGTTGCAAACTGGATACAAAGATCCACATTTTTTATAGTCGTCCGTCCGTCCGAACAATTCGTCCTCTGTGCAACATTTCAAACCGAAGGAAAGCACCTGCCATTGCTCCACGCACTCGTGCACGCACTCGTGCACGCAGGGAAAAAGAGCTGTGACATTTTCCAGTGGTATGACACACGCGGTAATGACGTGTTATTTTTTTATTTTATTTTTTTTTCCAAAAAGCATGTGCTACCGAAATGATTAGCTGCCATCGTACGGAAACAAATGTTTCTGAATTTGCGCGTATTTACATGCTTTATTTGTTACTTCGGACAAAGTTTGTTCTCGAATGTACAAAAGATGAATAAATTCATCTTGCTTTGGACAAGATCTTTTCATCAAATCTCATATTGTTGCTTTCTTGCGTTTTCTCAGGGCTCCGTTATTTTTCAATCTGAGCGTTGAACCCACGTCGCATTACACAATTCTAACGCTTGTTTGAAGTTAATTAATGGAAAGATCTTAAGATAAAAACAGTCCAATGACCAACACCTTCTTTTGTTTATAAATATTCAGTACGCAAAGATGTGAGTCGTTGAAGTGGCACTATTACCATACCGCAGAGTTGTATATTTACATTCAGGTATGTACTTCACAAGTATTAAATCAAGAAATCAATGTTAATAGTAGCAGTAAGATAATAATACAAAAACAAACAAAAACAAATATAAGCAAATTAAAAAAAAAAAAAAAAAAAGATCCTCCAATGATATTTGGCGAGAAAAGACTATTTGTTGAACAGGTTAAATAAATTGAAAAAAAAAAATACTTGAACCTCTTTTTGTCCAACCGTACACATCACGCCAGTTTCTGGGTAATGACTAGGCATGTTAATTATGAACGTCCCGCATGTGCTTTCATTCGGGACAGCAATGAGATAAGAGCACATGTGGAAGCAATCATGCAGTTTAACAACGTGTCAAGAGTCCAATGCATTCTTGAAGAACGCATTTGAAGCAATGAAGGAACAACTTGCAACTTTTAGCACGAGCTACTCAGTACTTTCAAATTGCCGGTTTAAAAGTGTCAAGTCCTTTTCAGCATTTTGAATGAGATAATAATGCACGTCGTTTCATAATTATTCTGTATTGTACTGCACATGTCAAATGCAGTGTAGTGTGTAAGTTGATTCGATGGCTAAGTATTAGCCTCTCTCTCGTTTTCTTCTTCTTCTCACCCACATCCGTCTGCCACCTGTTTTCCCAGAGTTATGACCTCAGTCTGCAGGCGTCTCTCCCAAACAAAGCCAAACTACATCCAGCTGTGTGTGTGTGTGTGTGTGTGTGCGTGTGTATGCGTGAGCTTGCCCGTGTGAGTGAGACAGAGGGAAATTAAATAAAGCTGTGGCTTGAGATATGAGTTGAATTCATGCCGCGATGATGCTCGTGACGCAAATGCAATTCAGCCTTGCCCCCAAAATAGCAGCAAAATGTCTTTTAATTTTTATTTTAATGAGGCAAAGTAGAAACTCAATTACATAGTTGTACATTCCACGGTATAAAAATAAACAGTAATAACACCATTTTTGTTCAATTTGACCTAGAACAGCTTCGGCATGCGTTGTAATTTAAAGCTTTGACCTTTCAGGAATTAATAGAATTCCACACGTAGCGCAACCTAACCCTTAATTCATAAATAATATAATTTACTATGTTACACATTCAATTATTATTATTATTATTAGTGGTAGTAGTATTAACAATAGTAATTAATGGTTAATAACATTGTTATTACTATTATTATTAGATTTGTATGGATTTGTATCTACAATTTGATTCCATCTTTTAAAAAAAAAAAAAAAATCAATCTAACGAGAGCCGATATTCCCAATTTTTCCAAAGTAATTTACCTTTGCTTGTTTTTCTTTTCATTAAGTAGCACTGCCGCATGTGATTCCCTTCCTGCGATTATGTTTTAATGAAGCAAAGAAAAGCAGTAAGGTAATCACGGCCACATCCTGTCCTGACTTCAACAATGCATCTCGCCGAGCGCTGACATAACACGCAATGACGTGTTCCGCCAAACCACGCCCACTGTGGGCAGATTATCACGCGCAGACATCTGTGATGAGGAAACCAGGTGTTTGGGTGAGTCTCAAACCGGAGCTTTGAGCTTCCTCACCGTTTTAAACCCGAGCACATCTCGTTAACATTATGTACACGACGGAAGCAATATGCTTACGAGTCGGAATAAAGACAGAGGTGACGAGAAAACGCGCGAGACAAAGATGCAGCGCTGGGACCCGGGTGACACGCGCACAAATTCACGCATACGCGCACACGCCTCTACAGCAGGTGTTTTCCATTAAGAGAAAAGACACGGAAGTCAATACCGCCACCTAGACCTGTGGGAGTGTGACAAAGCTCCTGAACGACTCCGCTGAGGACAGAACAAAATGTCGCTCACGTCACTGCAAGTTTGATGCGTTACAAGATAGAAAGCCGCTAACAAAAGTGAAAACAAATTCGATTAAAACGGCTCAGCATTTCTTCGGCTTTTCTATCAGGAGACATTTTAAGGTGAAAACATGTAACGTATGCTCGGAACATATGTGTGCGAGTGCGTGTGTGTGTGTGTGTGTGTGCACATTCGAACGTGCACAGGCAAAAAAAGAAATAAACAAACTGGGCCTGAATCAACATGTTCAGGCATCTGAAAGTGTTTTTGTGTTTCGTAACGTTCCTCTGCAACAAACCCTCCCACATCCCCCCTTATGTCACACAGCTGTTTACTGTTTCAAGTCGACATAAAAGACAAAAACTCACCCATGTTTTGTCTTCAAACGGCGCACTGCCAACCATCTTTGCACATGCCCCATGCGTGAACAAAAAAAAAAAAAAAATGAAAATAAAAATGATCAGGTCGTACCATGAGTGAGTGTCTGTTGGCCGACAGCAGTCCTGTCCCGTAGCCGCTTCCCAGCGAGCCCATAGCGCCGTTGTGCGTGTGTGCGGCCCCAATAAGGCTGTGCATGTCACCGTGCCCGCTGGTCATGGCGGTTGATGGGCCCACGGCATGGCTTCGCAGTACATGAATGGCATCATCCAAACGCTCCAAACGGTCCTCGATGCGACTTTGCTGCACGGTGGAAACAAAAGCAAAAAAAAAAAAAATTAATAAATAAATCATATTAATAATTCTGAATACAGCTCAGGACAGAATATTGTTAACAGTGTAACACTTTTGGCATAACAAATTTCAAGTTGAACAAGGCTCGTGTTTTTCCCCTGTTCTCAGAATTATGATAGGCGAAAACATGATGTAGCTGTTGGAAGGAAAAACTGCGAAAACAAAAAAAATCAAGTGTGAAGTCAAACTCTTAAGAAACACCTCATGTATATTTTCGACACGCTGTGGAGGTGTGGGCGTGCGTACCAGCGAGTGCAGTGGAGCCTCATAGTTTGGCGAGGATGCTCCCTGCCCACCATTCCGGGACCACACAGCTGAACTGGCGGCTGGGGGGAGGGAGAAAGAGGAATTGTTAGGACGCGAGGTCAGGTTGAGCCAAGAAATGTGTGGAAGATAATTGGACGGGCTTTCATGATGCGCATGAGCGTTCCGGGTTTGCTGTATTTTTTTTTTTTTTATGATTATTTTATTTTTTTTTGGATAGTTAATGTTTATGTTGTTCTAAAAAAATGGTCCGTTCTGGGTATAATTATTTTTCCGACCATATATGGTGGCACAGAACATATTCTGAGATGGTGTAAATTTGAAAAAAGATGACCAAAGAAGGAAGTTGTCCGCACAGAAAACCAGCACTTCGTTTTCTGCTAGAATGATTCACAAGATGAAGAGAAGAGAAAAAGATGGATCTTCAAGCATTCCTCTTTACACAATCTCCGATCTGGGTCCTGCACTCTCTGCTTTTTTCTTCAATAGGGTTGAGGTCAGGGGACTGGGCGGCCATTTTGTGAAAACGACCAAAACAACCAATCACGGCTCACCTGTTTTAATTAATTAATTAAATAAATGTATTTATTTATTTTTTGTATTTATTTATTTTTTTTAATAAAAAAATATATTTTTTTAAATAAAATATGACAAGAGAATAATCGAGTTACCCCCCCCCCCAGCTAGCAGCTTTTAATGGGGTAGCTGACATCATTGAAAAAAAAAAGAAAGGTTTGGTGTTAACAGACAAAACATGTTTTACGCAAGAGCGTCTAATCGTGTCCTCTTGTGATGTTGGAACATAAAAGACGCAGTGACAAAAAACCTAACAGGCATACAAATATCAAATTTTGTTTAAGTGTCTCTCTGATTAACATGGCTCCTCAACAAAACACAATTTTTGCGCATTTTTTTTTTTTTAATAAAGGTATAAGGTGATTTCCAAATGGACAGGTCTCATTAGCTGGTAGAGACGAGAGACACTTGTTGAGTTCACATTAACATGAGGCTTTGAGCGTCAACAGAATCCCGACTGAGAGTATTATTCTTTGGTTCAAGTAGCTTCCAAATTAATTTGAAGGAGGAAATCCAATTAAATGGCTGAAGAAATTTGAATTGATAAGGACAACTGAAAATCTTTGGCTTTTGAAATGTGGGAGGGAATCGGACTACCTGCAGGAAAAAAAAAACCCCCACTAAAAACGTGGAAGGAAAAATGCAAAGTCAAAGGTCAAAGAAAGCTATCAGAACAGCCCGAGTTGAAATATACTTTTATATTTTTCCACGCATTAATTTGAAGATTTTACTCGAGTAAATCTTTGAGTTTTATAAAAAAATTGCAATTGAAAAACACGATTAATCGCGATCAATTATTAAAATGGTTGCGATTAATTAGTTACAAAATGTTAATCGCTTGACAGCATTAGTCATTGAACAAACACCGCTTCTTCTCATGCCTACGGTCGTAGTTTCACGTCTCATCTCACCGTCCTGAGCCTCGCTCGGTTCTTGGCTTGATATCGGCGAATTCATCTCATTATCTCACGTATCCCTTCTTGTTTGTTCTCCCGTTGCCTTTATTCAGAGTGCATGCTAATTAATAAACAATCACCTGGGTACATTCATGTGCAAATACAAATATCTATGAAACGGCAGGGTAAGTTGTTTTCAGTCCAACGCTGTCAAACACCCTCGCAGCATTATTAGCCTTGGATATCAATTTGCATGTCGTTTGCACTAATAGGTTTCAATTCTAATTTGTAAAAAGTAGAGTGACTTTGACACAATCATAAACACCAATTACGGTTATGCAAGCAGGAGCCCAACCAGATATAATAGTGAAGAGAGGGAGCGGGGGGGGGGGGGGGGGGGATTGCTTCGCTGAGGCTCTCGCTCACAGAGCCTGTAGCTTTTTGCGAACAATTTGTCGAAGTGGCGCTCGTAATTAAAGCTATCTGTCACGAGGCTCGGAGGAGGAATATAAAACGATGTATGTCGCCGCCACAATTAGAGGCAAATTCAACACGACTCTTATTCGGGGTCATTTTTCACTTGAAGGAGCAGGAGGAAGAGAAGGGAGGGAGGGAAGGGGGGGAGGGGGAGACACAAGCAGGTAAGATCATTTTATTGTTAAGTTTGAGTTGATGCCAACCTCGTTTGTAGCCCGAACATGATTCAGGGTTTGAAACAACTTCAAGTCAATCACAGTCGAGTTCGAATGATAATTAAAAAAAAAAAATAAAAATATTTGGAGATGTGTATTTGATAGAGGTCGGACTTCATGTGTCTACCTGTGAGAGTGGGCGGGGAGCCCACTGGAGTTGAGGGATTGGACGAATAGCTGTTGTTTGTGTGGTCTGGGGAGTAGATCTGAAGAGACAAAAAAAACAACAAAAAAACGAGTTAAGGGCTTGTAAAACCTGTAAGGAATAATTCAATGCGATACCCGACACAATTGTGAAACGATATTAGCGTGAATAATATTTGAATATTAACGAAGAACTGAACAGGCCCGTCATTGGGGAGTGTGTGTGTGTTTTGTGTCGTGTACTTACCGATGCAAGTGCTTTCCCTAAGGCGTCTCCTGTCTGAGAGCTACTGGCTGCGGCACTCTGTGCTCGGTTAGCTGTGACACACACACACACACACACACACACATGTGAACGGGGGGGGGGAGAAGGAGGCATTCTTGCAAATAAATCTTCTTTCAACATTGCTTGTACAACCTGAAAAAGATACATTTACGTTGACCAAGCGCAAAACCAGAAAGGGTGTTTTGAGACTTGAGTCAAATTTTACACTGAATTTTTTGAGTGGCTTGAAGACAAATTTATTGAAAAACAAATTGAATTGTATCACACATAGTGGAAGTTTAAAAAAAAAAGAAAATACCATCCTGCCATAATTCCTCTAA
The DNA here is from genome assembly GCF_059441095.1 of Idiotropiscis lumnitzeri. Lineage (NCBI taxonomy): Eukaryota > Metazoa > Chordata > Actinopteri > Syngnathiformes > Syngnathidae > Idiotropiscis > Idiotropiscis lumnitzeri. The sequence goes on from NC_142408.1 coordinate 2,522,217, forward strand.
AACCACCCGAACTGTGACCTCGCACATTTTTGACAGCATTCAGCAGAACAAACTGCAGATGTGCATCAATTTCACACACACGGAAGGTTTGTTTCATTTTAGATTAGGTTCAATTTGATATTGTATTGGGTACTTTCGTATGATTGCTCCCCCTATGGGTTGTTAATGGTATGGCAGGCTCACAGACTGTTCACCGATTGACGTGCATGTGCCAGGTGTGTTTCAAAGGCTGTTTGTATCAAATCAAATGTAACCCAATCGCTTTGTCTTGGATCAAATCGAGCTGAATCGTGATGAGGAGGTGGATTGTTGCTGCTAAACTATTTTTTTGAATCGTTGGTCGGGTATCAAAAAAACGTACGGTGTTGGCCACATCCAAGAATCTACTCTTGGCCAACTTTTGCTGTTTGTGGAGGGTCCGGGTCCTTAACCCTCTCCAAAAAATAGCGAGGATTTACTGTACAACCAAATCTGTTTCACACACTTGGGGTGTGCTGATGCCAAAGAGGAAGGATGTGACCTCAATGGACCAGATGAACTTCCACTCACAAGCACACACACACACACACACACACATGGGCAGATCGAGTCTGACATGCTCATATCTAGCAGATCCCAGATGGAAAGTTCACGCTCATACACACAAGTTAGACGTCGCCGCACGCATAACAACGAATACAATCGTTTTTATTTTTTTTCATAAATGAGAGATTAGATCCGCAAAGGAGCAGATGAAATGGCATTTTTCTGTCTGTCTACTTCATCTCTTCAAAGAGAGAGAGAAAAAAAAAGGAATCGGACTCAATTTCCTGCTTGTGTATTTTATTTGACAAAAAAAAAAAAAAATCTGATTAACGGGACGTGATATCAGAAATTCAAAGTATCGAGAACTTGTTGGAATGTTGCCGATGTCTTTGCATGAAAACAAACTTGAAATCTGTTCCATATGGCATGTTGTGCACGTGAGTGTGAGCGCGCACGTGTGGAGGCAAAATGGAGAGCAAGGGTCTTTGTCATTGCAATTAACTGTCGTTTCTTTGCTAGTGAATGTCATAACAAAAAAAAATTAATAAATAAAAACAAAAAAAATATATATATATATTATTTATTTATTTTTTCGTACCCATAATGCTGTCTGTGCCGTTGGTGGGAGCGCTGGAGCAAGAGGCGGTGCTGTAGTGATTGGCCCCGCTCCCGCTTCCCGCTCCTCGGTGGAAGCTGGACATGGGAGGAAGGCTGGAGTTGATGTCTGCAGATGAATGTGCTGGGTAGCTCTGTTAAAAAAAAAATAAAATAAAAATTGTCTATTTTTGAGAGACCATGAGTATAAATAACAATAATTTTATTTTTTATTTTTTTAAATGACATCCTTTTTTTTTTAGATCTGGAGGCTCCATTTCGACCAGGCGGAACACAGCTCAAATCATTTCCTCCCAGGAAAACTTGGTGCTCACCAGTCGGTCGTGAGGGTGAACCCCACAGTAGGAGGAGCTCTGGGAGGGGCCATGAGCAGAGTTCCCGCCTCCTAACATGCTGCCGTGGTAACCCTGTTGGCTGATATTGCTGCTACTGCTGCTCCACGGCTCGCCGCTGTGGTGACCATCTAATAAAGAGGCCAACAAAACGGCGCGTGATCAAACATTTTTGGGCTTTTAGATCAGTCAAAGCAACATAAAATCATCTTTATACAGAGTAGCGGTACGTAAGAAAGGAGGAAGAATATTGACTACGTTTAGTAAATAACCTTTTTAAAACCCGTTTTTTAAAAGCCGCGTAAAGGTGCAATCACCCCAATAAGCTCTTATTTGGTTTTTAAAATAAATAATTACACAAATTTCAGGAGTTCGTCTTGCGCATTCGATGGTGCGTTCCTACGTGCCAAAAAATGGACACATTTTTGTTCTGTCTAGCTTACATCCCTGAAAAAAAAAATTCTAAAAATTGGATTTCATTTTCCATTATTGTGAAGATTTCAAGTAAAGAGAATAAGATGCTCCTTTTTTTTTTTTTTTTTATTGAGTGTACCTGGCATAAAGAATGAGCTTGGGAAGCCAGAACTCGTCGGTTTGGAGTTGGGATATCCCGGTGAATCCCTGTTGTAGTCGGCTGTGCTGGCAGATGGCGCGTATACCTGCAACAACAACACACAAACATCTCAGAAAAAAAAAATGGCTGTCACACAGACGATAGGTCATTTCTATCGCCTCGTCATAAATACGCTTGTTCCTCAAGGGGGCGGGGCTTAGTGTAAGGTATTTTCCTGAGGCCTGGCCCCGTTATACCGAAAATACACTCAAGCCTTTATCTGCAGTCCATCAACGCATCCATTCATCAATTTTCCACAGCATTTCTCTTGTTCAGCGTGACAGAGAGAAGCCAAAAGTGAAAGGGACTTTTGGCCGCAAGGTGGATTACAACCTGGACTTCAGGCAACCACACCGATAAAAAAAAAAAAAACGACCGTTCACACACTGTGAGAACTACAATTGCACAATTTTCCGGCTGAATTTCATAAATTGACGAGATAAAGTGATAAAATTACTTTTAAATAAAGATAAAAAATAATATATAAAATAAATCATATCATAAACCATATTCTCTTAGCCTGATTCCATATGCTCATCATTTTCTTTCTGACTTTTATTTGAAAAATGCATTTTCATAACCTTCTTAAACCAAAATATACGTTAATATGATGATGAATAAATATAAAGCAATATTTACTGTGTAATAACAACAAAGCAAGAAACGGTTAACACTTAAAAAAATGTCGATATGTAAACAGTACAGTGAAGTAACTATTCTGCGAAGTCTTCTTGAGAAAAGCGCATAAGTGGGACGGATGTTTATATCTGCCAAGTTCTTTGGGCCGTACACCGAACACATCCACAGCAAAGAGCTCAGCCAAAATAGAGTGTTTAACTTATAGTTGGCTTGAAAATTCTCGCGACAATAACCACTCACTTGACCCGCCCGACCGACCCCACTAGCACAAACGAAAACGCTGCTTAACAAAGCAGTGGCAACACATTTTTCGGCTCTCCTCTGACTCAGGCCTGGTTTGATGTGCAAATGAGGAACAAAGCGGTGATTTTCTTCTCCGAGGGGGAGCGGCCGCATAGTAGTTTGACACCCAAAATGTGAGCCTCCATGCAAGACGTCGAGGCCTGTTATCACTCAAAACAGGTGACGTCCTTCCCCGCTCACACGGCGGCCACACGAGAAGACAAGCGGGGCTCCCTATTACATTCCTCCGTGTGTGTGTGTGTGTGTGTGTGTAGCGTGCAAACACTCAGCCATGACACTAGCTCGTGCCGGAGGATGACGCAAGCCCTGGAACAACTGGTAAAAAAAAAACTCTCCTCTCATAGTTCGCCCAGCCCCACATGATCCATTTGGAGGCGTGCGACAGCCAGATGTGCGCAGGTGTGTGGACGGACGAAACAAATAGCGCCGTTGAGTTATTAACATGTGATTTCGTTACGTGCGGTTGCGTCACAAGCCCTCTCGAGATGAAATTTGAAACATAAGCCTCTCTGGTGGAAGCAAAGGAACTAAGTGAGGATTAGTTCGACCCTGACACCCAATATAACAAGCTTCAATCATGGGTCAGGCATGGCCTTGACACATCGAGGTATTGCCAGCGAGCAAAGGGAAAGCAAGAAGGGAAGGAATGTCAAAACGGTGCTTGCGTATCGAGTTTCAAAAATCAGACACTGCAGAAAGTTTTAGCGTCAAATCTGACCACAAAATACATCAAAGATTGAAAAAACATAATAATAATAATTATTATTATACATATAAATAATTATGCAATAATAATAATTTATTAATTATTAATATTATTCATTTTAATATTACTATTATTATTATACATATAAATAATTATGTAATAATAACTATATTATTAATTATTATTATTATTATACATATAAATCATTATATTATTAATTATTAATATTATATATCTATATATATATATATATAATTTTAATATTGTTATTATTATTATTATTTAGTTGTGCATTTGGTGTCACATTTACAGTAATGACCATTCCAGTGAGTGAATGATTGTTGCTATTGTAAAATGTTCGAAACTCTTTTGATATTACAACAGGAGTGGCAAATATTACTTGAAAAATATGTACCTCGCTTTAGTTCCCATAAAAACGAATACAAACAAGTGATGTTTGAGAATCAAACTGCAGTTTATTCAATTGAACTTGGCGAACACTGCATAAGAAAACAAAAAGACCAAAAAAATCATTTGACTTTTGACTTACTTATTTTAATGTCTGTGGTGATAGGTGGACTGTTTCAAATAATTAGCAAGCTGCAAACAACAACCTAAAAGAAATAGACGGATAAAGACAGCTGGCGGAGCTTCTCCTGATTTTTTTTTTTTGCTTCCAACAATCAGACACACAAACAAACACACACATGCACGCACACACACGCACGTACACACATGCAGTCTGTAGTTGAGATTAGAGCTGAACTTGAATCCCCCAAACCCATTCCTCCTTTTCTCCGGTGAGTACTGAACTCTCTGATCATAAAACCACATTTATTGACACAAACGCCATTGGAAAAAAAGCACACGCACGGGGACATGTTTTTCCGGCGTTTAAAGTATTTGAATTTATGTCCCAGAGACATATTTTCCCATTGAATATGTTGTTTCAACTGGCGACGAAAGGATGTGATTTGTGTGTGTGAGTCGGACATACAGAAACAGGTGCAGAGTGTGTTCAAGTCGAAAGAATGCAAAGGGACTCAATAACAAACTCTTTTCCAACACACACGCGCACGCGTTCCCACAGTAAGCAGATCCGAAGGCAGTCAGAAAGCTCTTAACAGTGTTGTCACTTCTTTCACAACTGGTTAAACTTAAGACGTCAGGGATAAAAAAAAAAAAAAAAAAAAAAAAAAAAAAATCACAGAAACCTCAATGGAAACCAGTCAAAACAACAAAAATAGAAACGTAGACGCATTTATCACCAACCGTTACTTTTTAAATCCACTTCCATTATAATTCAGGATGTCAAATTGTGGCAGAGCAAATGTTGGGTTCTTAAATCTGACAATATTTAAAGAGCCACTCATTTATCGTTGAACATGTTCAGAGTGAGACCGAGAATTGTTTTCACTCGCTAACTAGCTAGCTAACTGGCTAGCTAACAAACTTGATTTTCTGCTCCTGACTGTGTAGTTGAGGGGTCTCCAAGTCCGGTCCAGCCCTGTTTTAGATGTTTTCCCGCTCCGACACCTGATTCAAACTTTCGGTATTTTCTGTTAACGATCCCGCATTTGAATCAGGTGTGTTGGAATTAGAGAAACATCTAAAAGAGGCTGGATAGGGACTCCCGAGGACAGAACTTGCGGACCCTTGAACTACACAGATAGTAGTGAGCTTGCTAGCTAGCTAGCTAGCACGTTAGCTAATTAAAACAATATGTTCAAATATGATAAAAATGATAGAAACCAACTTTCATATCCATTTATAAAGGATTAAAAAATCCATCGACAAATATTGTACGTAACCCAAAAGAGCCAGCGAACGGACTCACGACAGTTCAACCAGTTGCGCTCCCAACACGGCCCAAAACTTAATCGAACCCAGAGAAAGCAGCGTTCGCGCAACATCACAGATTGCATCAAAGCATCGCCCTCGGCAACGGCGGGAGAAAATAAAGACACATTCCGCTGAAAACTGATTCCTCATGGGGCTCAGACACACATCTCCAAGCAGCAGCTGTGTGCTCACTCATCTCCATCGCAGGTAAAAACCAAACATTTCGGCGTGGATGCCAACGAGTTTGCACCACAGTGACTGTCGTGGATGTGGATTGCAAAAGCAAACGTTTTAAATATTGGGGTTTTTTTTCCCCAAGAAACGACCATAAGATTCGCTATTTTACGTCCGAGCGGGACTGCCGGGATGTATAAGTCGAAATATTTCCCACTTGGAAGACGTCAAGGTTCAAAGTTCACGAACGAACGACGGAACTTGTCTCGTCACCTCAAAAGACACGTCTTGGGAATTACGGATATCTGAGAATGCCGAAGGAAAACTTGATTTATTCATTTACGTTTGACCAAATGGCTTATTTAGTTTTCCATCATTCGTAAAAATGTTGTCGTAAATAAAATGCTGACAAATATAGATAAGCTTTTTTTTTTTTTTTTATCCTTTTGATGAATATTTCAAAATCACAGCGACCACATTTCTTCATCTCGTTGATGTCACTGGACTTGACGTTACGCAACTTTGCTCAACATTGCAGTGGACTTTTCGGAGTTGGACGTCTGAAGTTTGTTTTCTGGAATGCAGCATTGTCTTCAAGTAACACTGTGTTTTCATTTTTCTTCCGAGTCCTACAAAATTCTTGCGAAAACACTAAATGTTGCAAGTGCGTGTTTGGACTGACTTAGATGTTCTCTTCTGTCGTTTTTTTTTTTTTTTTTTTCTCTTTCTGGATCCAATCTTTCTTGTCATCTTTGGATCGCAAATCTTTTTTTGTCATAAATACAGGAAATAAAAATGATTTTTTTAAAAAGAAAACCTAGTTAAACATACATTACCACAGACAGCACACTACATGGAAATCAGACATTTTTTTTGCCTTCGTAACCACCTTACTCGCCGACACACGCACACACTCACACAGTTTACCACGCTTCATCCAAAGCAGATGTGCTGGAATGTGAACACTCAAAGGAGCAGTCACGAAACCTCTTGACAGACACACACGCACACCCACGCACACACGCACACGCACAAAACAACACACAGCTCGCTGCACCTGTGCGGATCCCTTTTTTTTTTCTCCCCCTCTTTGTTTCCCTCTCTGCATCCTGCTGCCTGTCCTCTGCCTCTCACTTCTAAATGATTGCGTTCTTTCATCCCCCACAAACATTTCGGCACCACGGGCATACAAACAGTGGCCAGATCTCAATACAAGTGTATTCGTTTAACACACCATTTTTTTTTTCCTGTTGGCATGAGTACTTCAGGACACTGACCTGATCTGTCTACCTGTCTGATCCCCCCCCCCCAAGCATCATTCCGTACTCAGAACCAGACATGGTGAAGTGACTCAAACATGCCGCAGACAGATCAAACATATTTGAGCGAGGGAGGGGTGGGGGGGTCGGGCTTTTTCTGTTTTTTAGATGTATTTTTATAGAGGAGATCTGAGCCATGGTCTCAGAGCCCTCTGAAGGTTAATTATGTCCCTGATTCAAAACACATGGAAGGAAAAATTGTGTGTGTGTGCGCGCGTGTGCGTACGCGCACGTGTTTGTGAGAAAGCGGAAGGAAATCCCACCGAGCCGAGCCTTTTATTCTACCAACCTGCAATTGGGCTAATGTGAAGCAGATGTACACACCCGCACACACACCCGCACACACACACGCACGCACCCCGTGTGAGCATTGCTGCCTAATTGAGTCCATATGAAAAAGTCCAGCATGAGGAAGATTTTGGGGAAGAAAACGATACAAATAAACACACAAAGTAGAACGCGAGAGGGGAATTGAAGAACAAATGAATTCCTAAAAGCTTCAGAGGTGAAAAAGGAGAAATTAGTCAAAAATGAGGTGATAGGTGATTAAACAGGACAGGAAGCAATCAAAGACATTGAGGGGAAAAGACAAAAAAAAAAAACCTTCGTAGACTCACACATCTGCAAAAAATACGCGCGAGTAATTGAAAACATGCGCGGCGTTCCCACATACACACATTTACGTGCGCACATGCACACACACACACACATGCACGCTTTGTATCCCCCCTCTTCCTCTCTCCTCGTGGAGCTTCAGCTTCCTGTGGATTGATTAGAGCCCCCTATGTGGAGATAAGTAGACTCAGCATGCCGATATGCGTGTGTGTGTGAGCGTGCGTGTGTTTCTAAGCGTTCGGCACCTGTGACTGAAGTGGGGCGGGGGTGGGGGGGGGGGAGTTAGGCACAACACAGTAGGGGGGCAACAGAACAAGAGCAAAGGAGAAAGGTGTGACACACAAGTGAGAGTGAGCTGAGCGGAGCTGGCGACGTCATCCGGAGTCGACGTGTGTGCATGAGCGCGGTTCGAATTAGGTTTTAAGTTTCATGTTACATTCGACAGAGAGGGGGGGGACAAAAAACGCACGTTTCAGTTCGTCATAAGGAAACATCTTTCGGTGCATTCCTGTCTGCTGTCATCATCTTAACTCTTCCGCTTAGCTTAGCGCAGCTTCAAAAGATTTGCTCCATTGAAAATTTGGCCAAAGATGCCAATGTGCGTGTAAATACTCGAAATGGGGACCTAAATTCGAATTTACTTTACTGTCCGAACTTTTTGGGGGGTGTTTTGGCTCACTAACATTCATGGCGTGAAAACGTACAACACACCACAGCCAAAGGAAATTTTACTTTCACTGAAAAGCGAACCAACACAAGCAACGTGTTTGTCAAGGACCAAAAGGTCGCTTCTTCTCGCCTTCTCCGCTCGTCTCCTCCTCTCTCGCGAGGCGGCAGACTGTTTATCTATTATTTAGTGGCATTCTCCAGCACCACTAACCTATTTAGCAGCTCCTCTCAAAGTTATCCAAGTTCACCGTTGCACTGAGCATCAAGTGCAGAAACCTCCGCCGACAAAAAAGAAGAGTTTCAATCGCACATAAAATGTACAGTGTAAATATAGAGGTCTGTTTAATTTGATATATCCTGATATACAGTGTATGGAACAAAACAGAAATGAAAAAGTGGGACTAGTTGACGTGTGCGCTTATATTGAGGCCCATAAATGAATTCAAGATGGCTTTTTTTTTTTCCTTGTCAACCTCCGCAACATCAAAGCTTCAGACAGGAAATGACGTTGCACCGTTTAAAATGACCACTAATGACACACATGAGCTCCGGGAACAAGTGTGTGTTTTCTGCTGCCTTCTCGATATGTACTGTGGACGAACCGATGCTGATTTATGTCGTACTCGACCGGTCCCGAACGGGAAGTTTGCGCCACACCGACGCAGCGCACGCACAAAATGTTTCACCTGAGCCACGATTGGTCGTTAGCTGAGCCCTGAGCAACTGTGATGGCATTTTCAGTTCACAGCAAATGACAACATGGCCGCCCCCCCGACATGGTTGCAACGGGTGGATTTTGTTGTTTAACTCATATTCCACAAACAAATTCTTCATCAGAATGCTGCATTTTGACTCGCGGGCCTCTAAAGAACATTTTATTGTTCCGAAAATTTTGGGGTTGACTTCCCCTTTAATATGTTTTCTCTGAAGGACATCCACCCATCCATTTATTGTGTGTGCGTGATATCACAGGCTTTTTTTTTCTCCAGGAAATTGAGAGGTCTGATCTCAACACACACACACACACCCCCACGCACCCCCACACACACACACATGATTACAAAAGCGGGGAATACGAAGGCTCATAGTGAACATAATGCAACTTTCTTATACCTCCCCTGACACAGGAAATAGCCGGGCCGGTCTGGGACTGTGTGCGTTGGGGTGTGTGTGTGTGTGTGTGTATGTGTGTGAGCGTCTGAGGAGCCAAATACCCATCACTTGAAGGAAATAACGAATCACACTGTGGCTCAGTGCAGGTTCTCCCATAAACATGGCAAATATATTCATATTTAATATTCATATTAAATGTATATGTTTAATTTAATATGATTAGGTGAATTTGGGTTGAGCTTCATCGTCCTGTTTTTTTTTTTTTGTTCCAAATGATAAATATGAACATGTGTGTGTAACTGCTCTTCCACATCTGGGTGTGTGTGTGTGTCTGAATGCCTTCTCCATCTGTGCGGGTGAGTAACGAGGTGGTTTTGCATGTCTGCTAGCACACATGAGAAACCTTGCTGACTGTGCGTGTGTGGAGCCTTGTTTTTTTTTTTTTAGGTTTTGTTTTTGTCTGCGTTTGTGAATGCTGCTTTTCGGACAAGAGAGGGGGAAAAAAAAAAAAAAACCTTCTCCACAGGTGACGGCTCTTTACAAGTCTCTTCCATACTCATTTTATTAGGCTCCCATTTTCCTTTCAACCACCAGGACTTTTTTTTGGCAAAGGAATCACACGGACGTTTTCTTTTTTTTCCACTTCTGTTTCACCAATTTCCTTTGATTTAATCACTGCCACATGCTGATGACTGCCAGCCACTGTTAGCAGGAAACTTGCTCAAACACACACACACACACACACACACACACACACGGAGTAAAGGCTAGTATATTTCATACTCCGCCAACACTACCGGCAGGTGGTTTTATCACTATGACTATGCTTGATACACACAGGCGCGCATCAGGGCCAAAGGTTCGGGGTGTTTGTGACGTGGGGGATCAAGAGTTCACCACATGTGTGACTCCCGCCCCTTTAAAAATAGCCAAGAAGACATCTGGCCCAGTTTGGAGGAATTTTTTTCCTCCTCCGGATCTTGACCTCATAAATAGCAAAATTCAAGTAAGGAAAAGAAAATTTGGCCTCAAATAGACAAGACCACACAGGGAAAGTGTAATGAGAGAGAGAGAGAGAGAGAGAGAGAGGGCGAGCGAGCGAGAGAGAGAGCGAGAGAGAGAGAAAGAGAGAGAGCGAGGGCGAGTAGAGAGAGAGAGAGAGAGAGAGAGAGAGAGAGAGAGAGGGCGAGCGAGAGAGAGAGAGAGAGAGAGAGAGAGAGAAGTGGAGAGAGAGAGAAAGCGAGAGAGGGTGAGTGAGAGAGAGCGAGAGAGAGAGAGGGAGAGACCTTGACACAGTCCTCGCAATATGCTGTCAACCCAAAAATCAAACAATTTGAATGATTTCAATCAAGCGTCTGCAATGGTGTTCCTCGAGGGCCGATTTCTCTCAGCAGCAACCACGATTCAGAAGATGGATAACAATCCCGATCGTTTGAATCAGGCGCGTCCGAGGAGAACATGCATGCAAACGACACGGAGGGAAGATTCGAAGCACTGTGAACAAACGGGCGAACCACGTGTCCAACGTGCCTCCTGATGTCAATTAATATTCAGCATCTTGCTCAAGGTTACTTCCACGTGAGACGCGAGTAAAAGGTCAAACGCGATGGATAAAACTATGCCTCCCTGCTTCACTTAACTGCGCCGGCATTAAGGTCAAAACAACACGCAGAGATGCGGCATATTATGCAGGATCGGAACAACACAGCATTTGCGATATGAACAGTTACAGTAATTATTATTATCGGCGATTAAGAACAAGCGGAAGAAACAAACACTTCAATGGCGGTTGAAATTTTGCTCATAATCTGGAAATGTTCGTTTGGTGCAAACACAGCACAGCTCATCAGCCATGCTTCATTTATTCAAACCCATATTTACCATAAGACGGAATTCACTGTCATAAGAGGGTGTGCACACTTCTGCAACCACATCATTTGACTTTTTTTTTTTGTACTTCCCATCTTATAAATATTTAGACAATTTTGTAATGATCTTTGTCAGTTTTTTTTTTTTTTTTTTTTCAATATCTCGGAAGCCCGATATTTGAACATGGGTGTGTAGACTTTTTCTCTCCATGTATATAAATCACATGAGCTATTAAGTTTGCATGGAGATTGACTTGGCCAGTCTGGAAAAAATAAAAACAATTCAAGTTTCAAACTTCTTTTCCAGCTCTGACACTGTGATCCAATGCTCGTGTTTTGCGTGATTCACACATTTCGTATCTTCTACTTCAACCACACGCTTGTCTTTTTACGCTCGCTACGATGCTTTCACGACAAAACGCAATCTGAAACCGATTGTCGACATTCATCCCCATTTAAATGTATTGAAATAAATCTGTGCAACAGGTCCAGATGTTAAATAAAAATGGTGGCAATTGTCCTGAAATCCAATCACAAAGCCAGTTGCGGGGCATGCGGCCAATGAGAACGCAGCACTGCTGTCAGGGCGAGAGGAAGCCCGTGGGAGGCAGCGTGCACGCAAACTCATTCACATTCACACAAAAAAAAAAAACAATGCGCTGCAGCTTGCCAGGAACTTTGCAATTTCTTCACTGATGGAATAAGATTCTCTAGAGTGCCGAGATTATTTTCTTATAACAAGATTCTTCCGTCGTGTCTTTAAAATGTCGAAATGAAAAGCGCTCATCCGTGAACGCCAACTCCAAAGGTTTACGTAGTAGAACGTGACCGGTGTCACTGGAGTCGGGAGAACATTGTTGCCAAGGCAACATGCTGGCAGGCAACCGACTCACAGCCAAATGCTAAGATGGCGGCCGCCACGTCAATTATTGAGGAGAGTGCAGAAGGAGAGTTGGGGACACAGCGAGCGGAACCCTCAGATGCCGGGTCACACTGAACCCATTGCCATAGTGATGCAGACTGGCAACACGTGCCCTACTCGCGTTCGCCATGGCAACCATAGCATTCGCGACACATACCAGATGCCACACGCACACACACACGAAGACGGCTCGCAAAATACAATTTGCAAAAAAGGTTGATTTCGACCAAAGCTCCTTTTTTTTTTTTTCTTCAATGATGTCATGCTTTTAGTCAGTACACAATGTCTTTACTTTTTGCACGGCGAGCAGGAGAGAGTGTGCTAAAGTGATAAACATATCAACATACGTGAATACATTTAATCCTTCATCTCCAGCATTTCGGCTTGTCGGGATTTTAACCCCTGACCTCTTGATGTTGAGAGAGCCCGCGCAGCTATTTGCTCATCCGGCCGGCTGCTGGGTTACATCACTGGATGTGTTCATAGCCCGTTCATGATTCATTTCAAAAGAACTGCTGCTCACTTTAATGGTGATGACAGAACGACAGAAAGACTTAAAGCTCAAGACCGCTCATGCTGGCCGGCCCCGGACTGGAGCATTCATCATATGTGTCAGAAGCAATAAAAAAAATTTAAAAAAAAAAAAGCATATGGAATGTCGTTGGGCACATAAAATCCAAGACTACACATGTGAAGCAACACTCTGTTTCTATTGTTTGTGAATGAAGAACAGTACGTTTGTTGTTTTGAGCAATGCCCTGAAAAACCAAACAACTTTAGATAAAAAAAAAAAAAATCATTTTTATTAATAACTAAATAACGAAATAAATAAATAAATTTAGATCGTATTCAAGAATCCCAGAAAGCTATTAGAACAGTCTTTGAATTAAATATACATCATATTTGGTGATTTTGCATCAAGATATTGTCAGTTACAAGCTTTGCAAAAAATAGTCGTTGAAAAATGTGATTATCACGATTAATCATGGAATTTTTTGCGATTAATTTGTTAAAAAAAATTTATTACTTGACAGCACTAATGTGTATATATATATATATATTTTTTTTTTTAAATTTTATTTTATTTTAATGCAAGAAGAAGAAAACTGTGCGAATTTTCTTTCCCCAATTTCTGGTCACTCCAAGCTACGTTAACCTGGAAATCAGCATTTTAAAAAAAAATTCAAAAAATCTCCGCAAGCTGCAGTATGCTTCGACGACCGCTATGAAAACCTTAATAGCCAACACATGGAAGCGCACTGGCTGCCAGCAACACAATCAGGATTACATTATTAGGCCCACACTGGAATAACAAAGGAACCAGATCAAAGCGCTTATTAGTGCAACACTTTGGAGCTGCGGCATTTGTCTTTATTTCCTTTCTCTTCATGTCTTTCTTTCGAGCCCCGACCTCGACACGCATGTCGCCACATGTCGGAAGCACCTGTCTGACGGTCGACTAAAACGACATTGCCGTCCCATTCCAGTGCGCCGCAGCGTGTTACAGTTTTGTTGTTTTTGTTTCAAGTGTGACAGCTGTCCAGTGATTATCTGCGAGCTCTCGAACTGCCACAGCACGACTGACCCATTAAACACACCCACAAACACAAAAACACACAGACGTATGCTCCACAAAACAATAAGCGGAGCGTTTTCCACGTCGGCAATAAATGGCGGCAATGTTTTACGCGTGCGTGCGTGCTTGCGCGTGTCGTTGTCCGCAAAGTCCACGCTGTAAACAACACAAAGAGACACCCGTAGCTACGCTTTGTTCTTGAGCCAAAAATGTGAACTGACTTAAGCGTGCTTCACCGCAGCAAAGCTTGTGCTTAGTACATATATGAGCATCGGGTCCACGCATTCTTCTCTGTTCAATGGCAGTCTGACAATGCTGCGGGGAAAATTAAAGCGTTAACTCAAGCTTTATCAACAAAAAAAAAATAATTTTTTTAAATAATCACGGGATTAAATATTTTAAACTCTGTTTTGTTTCCGTCACAAATAATTTGCATCACTTCAAATAGTGTACCATATTACGTGTGCATCAAAACACCGTGCTCGAGTTACCACTCAGCTTTGCAAACTAACACTGCTGTAGTGTTAGTTTCGATCGTATTCAAGGATCAAAGAAAGCTATTAGAACAGTCGTTGATTTGAAATTCGCTTCAAATGTGGTCATTTTACGTTCATTGAAGTAGATATCTTTTTCAAACTTCACAAAAAAACGCTAGTTGAAAAATGCGATTAATCGCAATTAATTACGGATTTTTTTTTGGCGATTAGTTAGTTAAAAAATGTAATTGCTTAAGCACTAAATAAAATATGCGATTCAAGTATTATTTTGACGAACATGCTCAAGAAAAAAGAAGTTTATTCAGGTGCAATATTTTAACTGCTAGCACATTCATTAAAAAAATAAAATGGTATGCAAAAAAAAAAAAACATTTAAAGGGAAATGAGTTCAGCATTCAAACAAATCTCCTCTATTGATGACAATGTTCAATTAATTTCCAATAAATTTTTATACATCGTTGACAATATTAAACCAGTTTAAAAAGGTTTTCGCAATGGAGTCCACGAGTCCCAAAATGTCCTAAATTCAGATTTTGCCATTTTAGGAAATGAGGCCAAATCAGCACGGATAAGCAGCGCTCGATTGATGGATGACGTCAATCTCAATCATGTGCAGGAATGCGAGTAGAGATGGAACAGAAAATGGACATTTGAACAAATAATGATTTACGTAAAAAAAAAAAAAAAAAAAAGAGGCAGTAAAAATAAAAACAATTCAATTTTCTAGCATTAAAACGTAACCTTTACATCGGGTGGACGTGAATATGTTTGCCCACTGCATACGGGTTCACCAAACTGTATTCAGGCCAGTGGAGCCGTGATTGAGCAGGTAAATGCAGGTGTGACGACATGCACAGCGGCTGGCACGCTGCTTTGTAACTTGATGGTCTGTACGCGTCGACAGTCAACCAACCGAATAAATGAACCGTCATCATCATCTGCTTCGACTGTTGCCTGTCTCGGTCTGCCAGCTGACCTTGATTTTCAGCGCTTTGAGGGAGCTGGCAGGCCCTCAGTCAGTCGCTGGGTATCAAACCCGTCTCACGCAGCAAAAGATTGGGGTCTCATTGGACAGTGGAAGGTGGAAATTCCCAACTATCCCAAGAATGCCGCGCTATTCTGCAACGCAACTCGATTCCGAACGTTTACGCTCATGCGCCTGCATTCAAATGTATGCGTGTGCGTGTGTGTGTGTGTGTGCATGCCACACATCGTTTGGCGGTAGTGACCTTACACGTTAAAGTCAAGGGGTTTAAAAAGAAAAAGGTGAGCAGAACGTTGGCTCCAAAAACGCAACCTGCACACAGCAGACAATGCAGAGTAGCTCAAAATGCAGTTCATTTATTTTCACCCCCCGAAAAAATAGCCAGCGCTAATAAAAAGAATCGTCATCAGAATCATGAAAATAAAAATAAAAAATAAAAAATAAATAAATCAAATATTAACAAAATATTAATAGATGCATTAATTTACTGGTTTTCAAGCAAGTTCAAATTGAGAGGAAAGAAAAAAAAAAACGATTTAACAAAAAGTGTCATTATCTCTGACATCACAAGCCAGTCTGACATTCATATTTGACAATTATGTCACTAATGATCTTCTAATGACCCTTTCATCAACATTACTAATAATGAGAGGAGAAAAAAATCACTGGGGAGGGAAGAAATGTCTCATCCATCCAAGCATAACTATTGAATAATCACCTGATCTGTTTGCTCACTTTTTTCCCAAACTAGAACAAAACAAAAAAAAGATGGAATGCCAGAGAATTAGAACAAATGAAATAAATCTTTTTGAATATATTCAAAACACATTTGTACTTTATGCCACCGTCTGTATCAGCAGCATCGCTGTCAGATAATCTGATGGAGAAGGATTACTGTCTAAGACAGGGCAGTGTGGATACACACACACACACACACACACTACAAAACAAACCGTAAAGACACCAGCACAAACCGAAAGGAACCAGCTGATAAAACTCAAGACTGAATTTACATCACACACACACACACACACCGCCGTAAAAAAGAAGTCTAGTATGTTTTACACACACACGCAAACTACTGATAACTTTATGTACAAACACACAAACATAAATGTATATACACGTTGGCACGAAGCAATTTTCTGTCTGTGGTAGCAAAGCAAGGTCAAAGGTCATTACTGTTGTCCGTGGATTATTCCATTTTGGCCTGGTATATTTAGGAGGGGGGTTTAATTAGACATATACACACTCTTCAAAGGGGAATTTTTAGAGTGGTACACTCAGTACAAGGGAGGCAGATGGAGTCAGAGGTGTGCAAACACGCACACACACACACACGCACACACACGCACGCACAAATGTTTCTATTTATAAAGTCTGCATAACATGCTGTGCTCTAATTCCACACAGGATGTCCACAAAGATGACGAGCACGTGCGCACGCACATGCACGCGCAAACTCAATCGCGTGAAATAATTAAAAGGCCTGAACACGATAAGCACTTGAGGAAAAAAATGAATGGATTGATATCATGATCAATATGAGATATTTGCCTAAAGGCCCAAATGGGAAGCGTTTCAAAGGCCTGCTTTCCTTTTAATTTCAATTTCAAATATGATTTTACTGGTTTGTGAGTTGATGTCTCGTGATTCAGTTCATCCACCGACGGAATAAAAAGGAATTAAATCATCTGGTTTGGCCTTGACCTCTGGCGGAAGAAGCACATTGGACGAAAGGAGTCAAATTAGCTCAAATGTTAGCTAAGATTAGCAGATAAATGCTTTTGCATTAGGTAGATGTTCTAGATAATTCCAGGTAACCGATTTGAAATGAATAAAAAAAAAATTAAAAATGACAAAATTGAAAGGAAAAAAAAATCAATTTGATGATTAAAAAAAAGAAGACAGCCAGATAATGAATTTAGTCAGGAAATTTCAGGCGCGCAACATGGAAAGTGAAAGTGCGAAAAAGTGCTTTTTTTTTTTTTTTTTTTTTGCTGTAGCAGCACAGTGACAGCGGACTGCAGATTTTGGCAGGCTGTTTCGGGACCCTCCTAATTAAAACTTACTGAATATTCAAATGTGCTGTTAGCATAACAATAGCCGGCTGGCCGGCCCGCTTTTAAATGAGACCTTTTGTTTTAGCCCAGCTTTCTGTTGCCTCATTAAGCTGCTGGAGCTTAAGTTAGCGAGCTGACAGCCGCTAACCGAAGCGCAGGCCTCGGCCCTCGCCCTCCTCTTCTCCTCCTGGCCTCCCCCCCCCACCCCCCCATGCACACTCCCATGCCAAAAGCCCCAGTTCCAGCTTTTCAGTGTTTGGTCTCTGCGGGCCCGGCTCGCGGCTGCTGCAGCACATCCGTCCAGGCATTTCTGCCTCTGCTCTCAAACGCCGACAACTCCGGCCCACTCCCCCCCCCCAATCCCCCCTCTCTCTCCTACACAACACACACACTACAGAGTAGCCTCCACACTAACCACCCTGTGCCCAAAACCCAAAGTCGGCCTTGCGAAAACCCCCAAATACAGGACGCGAGAAGACAAACAACATTTGGTTATCACAGTGTTTCTCTCTCTGATTCGTGTGTTTCGCTTTTTGCCAACAGACATGGAGTGTAAACAAGCTGTGATACAGACAGCGAGAGTGAGACAGCGCAGGAGGGGGGGGGGGGCGGTTGTAGTGTGGATAGAAAGGAGCTTGGCACCGGATCAAGACCGTCGGCACAATGTGCCATCCAACAGCCAGCCACCAAACAAAGCGCTGCCACACCGAGCCCTGTGGCAGCGCCGAGCTTGGAGCGCTCCGAAAACCGAGAGAGGTCGGTGAGATAAAAAAAAAAAGGAGGCTGGGAGCTGAAAGGAGGAAGAGGGTATTCAAAATAATAATAATAAATTAGGAGACTTTGGGAACCGCGGCCCGTCGTTGACGATGGCTTGATGGAGGCCGAAGACATGCCAGGCGTCAAGCATGCAGAGGCCGAGTGTTGGGGAGTGTTTCTACAAACGGAGGCTTTGTGGAACCCCGCTGAATTCACTCTCTACACGCTGGGCAATGAAAATAAGATAATATATTTTCTTTTTTTTTTAAATACACAGCAAAACAGCTCACCTAAATGACAGAAAATTGGTCACCCATGTAAAACCAACGTCATGTATATTTGCTAAATATATTTAACGCGTAGCATAAAACACATTATATCTGCTTTTTTTTTTTTTTGCTTTATTAAATAAAGTCCTAATTTTAATTTTGTTTTGGTCTGACATCTCCGCTGGTCCTTTAATCGTGTCATTACAATGCAAATTTTAACATCGCGATTATTTTTTTTTGATGAATGATTTTGAACGGTTCGGTCACGCAAAGCAATGCAGAGAACAATTTCCTTCCTTTCGACATGAAAAGTGGCGGTCGGAAGTGGGATAAAATGCAGATGGATCTGAGGGGAGCGAACACTTGCCTGGCAGGTGAATCTGCAGAGAATTAGAACCTTCCATCTTAATTTACACCTTGCACCTTTGCAGACATTTGGGCTCCATTCAAGAAACTCGTGAAAGACATCAAATCCCCGCTCGATTTGTGCCCTGTTCCGAAGGTCTGAGCACGAACACCCCCCCCCCCCCTCGCCCCCTCCCGCTCTAAATCGCCCCCCCCATCCACTTGCTGAGGGGTCAAGAAGGGAGTTTGACAGGTTCATTAGAAAGCAAACACCTCGTAACTTTTTTTATTGTCTTTTTATTTGGGGGGGGACAAAATTTAAAATATAAAAATTGCA
The DNA here is from genome assembly GCF_059441095.1 of Idiotropiscis lumnitzeri. Classification (NCBI taxonomy): domain Eukaryota; kingdom Metazoa; phylum Chordata; class Actinopteri; order Syngnathiformes; family Syngnathidae; genus Idiotropiscis; species Idiotropiscis lumnitzeri. Next base: position 2,541,300 of record NC_142408.1, read on the forward strand.
AAAACGTTATGTTTATTTGTTATAAAAAAAAATTCAACAAAATACAGCTGAACAAATAACTGCACACTGGCATCATTACAGCGATGACAATTATTTTTAAATGGTGTGCACTATATTTATTTATTTAATATGTTTTTTTTTTTTTTTTGAGGCAATGCAAAAATGTAAAATTAAACTAGTGCATTTAGAACCCGGACTGAGATTGTCTTTTATGCGCAAAAAATCCTTTCATATTTATTCCCAATTTTAGGAAAAGGAAATTAAAAAAAATGACACATTTTACACGCACGTGACAGCAACAAACGCAATGCGTGTTCCCTAATAAGGCTCTTATCTATTTGACGTGCACGTCAATTTGGATAATTTGAAATAAATGATGGCGAGAGAGAAGGGAAATAAATCTGAGCGCTGGATTACTCCGGTTGCGAGCTTTGAACGCAAAACTGCTAAATGATCAGGAGCAATCGCACGCACAGCAAACCCGCTGCATTTTGTCTCCCGTCCCATGCCTTCCGTGTCACGCGCGCACGCACATCCGCACGCACGCGCGCACACTTGAACGTGTCCCAATCCCACAGAGAAGGCCAGCGAGAAGTGATTGTCGCACCTTGACGCGCACGAAGTTGGAGCGCGAACTCAACACAACACTTTCCATTCACACCTCATCCCTTCTTCCTCCTTAGATGCTCACATAGAAGTAAAAAAAAAAAAAAGGAGAAGACAGAAGAGCGCTTACCGCTTTGCCGTTGTAGTAGTACATCAGTGAGCTGCCTGTCATCCCCGGGATGGTGTACGCACAATACATCGTTCCTGTCCTCCGCGGAAACAAGAAAAAAATCGACTTCTCCCCTCTCTACCTCTGCGTTTCTTTCCGGTTTGCACGCTGTCTATCTCTCTCTATTTTTTCTTTTTTGTTTAACTCGTCCTTGATCGGCGGCTGCCTTCACGCCTTCTCCACCCGAGCCTTTTTTTTTTTCCCCTGTGAGGCGCGCTAACTTTTCTCGCTCAGTTGTTATGATGTCAAACTCTTTTCCGCTCCGCTCGCGTGTCCCTGCCTGCGCGCTTTTTTTTCGGCCGACAATTCCTTCAGTTGCATTTTCCCATATGGCCGAGCCGAAGCGCGTGGAATATGCAAAGTGGGCAGGGAGAGAGAGCGCCGAGTGCCCCTCCCCTCTGCCGCTACCGCTACATTCGGCGACGTCGCTTCCCGCCCTCCTCCCCCATCCGGCAGGCGCGCACACGGGAGGAAACGCGAGACGGGAGGGACGTGCACGCGGATACTCGCGGGCACGCGCGCAGTTGCCTCCACTCTTTCAACTTTCCACAGCGAAAATCTGGAAAGCACCACCTCGCAAGACCCCGCCCGCGCCCCCCCCCCACCTCCTCCCGACTCGCGCGCCGTCGCCTTTGAAGTGAGCCGTTCACTTTTTCCACTCTCGCCGTCTGCCTCCCTCCTCTTCTTCTCTCACGTTCTCCCTTCATTTCTTTCTCTTCCATCACCTTCTTCCCTTTCACCGACAGTAATCGCCACTTGTTTTTCTTTGCCCTCTCCTCACGCTTCCGCCATAAATCCATTTTTACCTCCTCCCGTTTCACTCTAAATCTCATCCATTGCCGTCATTTATTTGTTTCGTCCTCAATTCCACCCCATTAAGTTTTCAAATATGAAATACTACATTTAAAGTCTATTGGAAATTGTTTCTATTTGGTTACTAATGTGAAAATTGAAATTAAAAACAAATATTCAGTTCTAATTTCTAATAATTGGAATTATTGCTTCCTTTCAATAAAAAATAGAACCAAGAAATTATTTCAAGAGCTATTTTCCAGATTTGCAACATAATTATAGAATATGTCAGTATTTTGTGACCTAGCTTCTATGTAAATTCGGATCATAATATAAATATACATCAATTTAATGTTCATGTTTTCAACAGGAATCATCAGACTTTTAACAAGACCAAATAATCTCGTAATCGACATTCGACCGTAGCGCCAATACAGCGCCTTTAAAGTTCATTTGGATTTTTATTCAAAATATGACCATCATTTTTGGGGATTATGTCACAACATCATACCTTTATTAATTGTCATTTAAAAGGTTTTTTAATGATCATTGGTTCATTTAAATTTAAACGTGTGACTTGTAAGAATTATAATGTTACTTAAAATTGTGCCGAATTTTTATAAAGGTATTATGATGGCCGCAGTTTGACCCTGGAACATATTATTATTTCTGATCATATTTCCTATGTCTGTTATGATCTTCTTACCATTAATATATTAACAAGTGCCATGAAATATCCATGGCCGGATGGGTAATGCCACAAGGATTCAGCCCTAAAATGTAGTTCTGATGGTTTTTGAGTTGAATCTGTTTGGAAAAAAGAAACGTTCGCTTTAGATTGACGCCAATGAAGATTTTTGCTTATTCAAATCGTGTTTATTAATCCGACAGACGGACGAGCAGTGAAGGGTCCATCCTGTCTCGTTGAATATCATCCGGCCGAGGTGGACTGTGATTAATAGGAAAAAGGTGCGGTTGTTGACTTTTGAGGAATTAGCGACAAAATCTATTCAAATGAATTCACTGCGAGGAAGAAATACTCCAAACCAGATTCAATAATGCCATTGGGGATGTGAAACGCCATCTGTTTCAGTTTATTTATTAAATGATTGTTTTCGTCGATGACACATCGAGATTGTTTTGCATGACCTCTTATTTTACTTGAACAACTAAGACAAACATTGCGTGTAAAAGGATATTTACAACACGCTTAAGTTTAATTTCCATTGGTCAGATGTTTTTGTGATAATTAAAGGGAGACTTTATGTTAAGATTCCACCGAAAGTCTGATTGACGTTCAGGGTTGTCATTCCAAAATTTACAACAACAGAAAGCAGGCCGATCCTGAATCATCGTTATCGTTTTCTCTTTGTGAAACTTGAGGGATCTGCACATATATTTTCCCGCTAAAATTTTGCTTGTCTGAGAATAATGAAAAGAAAAATGAAAGCTGACTTATTGCGGTTTATGTGAATGCTATTGAAAATTCGAGGAGGTTCATCTTTTTTGGACTGAATCGATTGTACATTTAGGCCAAGTAAATGCGTTTACAATTATTTTATATATATATATATATATATATATATATATATATATATATATATATGAAGTAATAATAATAATAAATAAAATTAAAAAAATAATAATAAAATTCAACCCGGATCTAGATGAAAGGGCCACATACGGCCCTAGAGCCGCAGGTTGTAGACCTCTTTACTAGTCACACTGAAACAAATGAAAAAAAATAAAATAAAAAAATAAAATGGGTCATTTGTTCATGGCATTTGCACACCCTTCATTTTCACACACCTTGTTAGTTTTGGAAATTCGTAATTCTTGTTTCAAAATTGGCATCAAGTTGAAAACGAATGAAAACGCTCTTCTGAGCCGTACAGGACAGTTTACAACACAGGCTCTCCTCAATTTTTTTTACTCTCCCTTCATAGTCTTGATATTATTAGCTTTTTTTTTTTTCCATGTCCAATCAGTCTCCGTTTCGTTCCAAATGCCTCTGAGAAGCTGATGATGTGCATCAGATGCACCGATTTCAAATGGAGCTTCAGGGACTTGTGCAAATGGGAAAAGATTGTCTACAATAAAGCAGCAGATGCCTTCTACACTACCTATGCTATTATCCTACCTACATGCACCAAGTTGTAAAATCAATGTATCCTACTGGGCCGCCATACACGCTTTTCTCCAAACGTTCCCAAAGGAGGCCCATGGAATCCAAATCCCATTATGTGGCACTGGTTTCATCTCAGTCACCTCCCTAGCGAACAGAACGCTGATGGCATCCTTTTGACTTCACCCGAAATGTGGCAAAGGAGCCACATCAGAGACGGCTTCGACACAGAAAACGAGTGGGTTTTGCCGACCGAAGACATTAAGAATATAAAAAAAAAAAAATGGAGACAAACACAAGACAGATGTACTTGCAGTCACCACAACAGACAAGGCAGCATATTAGTCTCCCGAAATTTCATTTTAATATTATCATCACTCATCCTATTAGAACAAATAGTAGACTCCAAAACAAGCTAGCAGACCTCCCAAACCCCTCTTGCTCTCCTTCTCTGTCACTCACGCTCTCTATCGCTTCCCCTCTCCTTCCTTTGGCTTTAATTTGATTAAAAAGCGAGCTGCAGGAAGGGGAGGGAGGGCTGATGCACATCTAATAAGTGGACCATCTGTCTGCAGCACTGGCAGCCTCCCAGCATTGTACCCAACCAGACTGAATGGGAAATGAAGAGCGAGAGATGGAGGGAGGGAGGAATGAAGATCAAGGGGAAAAGTAGATAGAACCCAAATTAAAAAAAAAAAAAAAGTGAGCCGGTTGAGGAAAAATAAGCAGAGGCACATTTTCAATTTTGCCTAACAGCCACATGGCCAACAAACTGCACGCGCAATGACGAAGACTGAAGAGGAGACAAACGAGAAGGGCAAAGAGACAAAAAAAAAAAAAAAAAAAAAAACGGGGAGGAGGGAGGGCAGCAGTAAAAAGAGGAGGAATGAGAATGAAACAAAAACAGTCAATGAAGGGAGGGAGCCAGAAAGAAGTTTGAGAAGAGAAGAATTGTAAATGGTCAGAGATGACGGAATGAAACGATTGCTGAATAACTACGGGGAAAATGAAGCGAAACACGAAGGAGTAAGAAGCCCAGAAAGTTGAAATGTGAATGACGAGCAGATGCGGAGACGCAAACGGGACAACCAGCGACAAGTAAAGGAAGTCCTCAAACTGACTTCCGCCCCCCCCCATCCCAATCCCACTTTGATTCCTGCTGTGCTGTCCCACCCTTCCCTTCTTAATCCCTCTTGAACGTTGTTGTGCGCTTCCTCAAAACGTGCTCGTCTGCTTCCCTCTCACTCCTTTCAAGATCTGCTTCCCGAGCTTCCTCTCATCGTCCGTCTGTCTTCTTCTCGCTTCCAATTCCAGCATCTTCCGCTTTTACTCACTCTTCCTCGCCATTGGGTCATTACGGCCCCCAAATGCACTCTCTTCCTCCTCGCACACATGAAGACAAATAAATTGAGCTGGACTGGCCTTGTTTAGAAGAAAAGGAGAGAAAGCGGACTTTCACAGGCACGTGCACAGATCGACCACTAGGGTGCTCGAGCACCAGCCCGCTATCCGTTCAGCGATAGGTCGAAATAAAATAGAAATAAACAGTTTCTCCGCCACCAATTGTACCTTCATATGGTCGCTATGGAAACGTAACAGACATCACAGAACAACTATAACGCGCATGAACGAGCGACACAAAAAAAGTGGTATTTTCTAGATCAGGTGTGGGCAAACTACGGCCCGGGGGCCACATGTGGCCCGTTTATCGTTTTAATCCGGCCCGCCGAACTTGATAAAAAATTAAATAAAGAAACAGGGTTAATGTTTTATTTTCTAAATACTGTCGTTTTAATTTGGCAGCTTGACATGCGTCAATAGAGCATCATAGATGGAATGTAAAAATATTTTTTCAGCCTCAAATTTGAAATAAAGCGTGATTATAGCAATTCTTTTTTATTTTTTTTCATCCGTGCAGCCCACCGCGTCCCGATGGTTGTGGATCACACAGCTAGAGGGCACATGTCATCCCAGGACGAACCCCGCGTCACATACGCCAGTCCGTCATTACAATCTGAAGATGTCTCGGTATGCCGCTTAACTTTGCCGTTTGTCGCAACTTGGTGGCGCTAACAGGCTCACTCGAGCTGTCAGGTTGTCACCAGAAATCCAATGCTGTATGTTAATGAGGTTCTCCCCGAAGCTATAAATAAACAAGAGTTGTTCCATTAAAGGCACATAATAATACCAACAAATCATTGTCGCGTAATTAATGAAGTATTTACAAGTAGGAAAATTGTGTGTATAACACCATTAAGTAAGAGTCCATATTTTATTTTTTTTTTTTTAGTAGCGCTCGCATGTCAATGGATGACATTAATTGGTGGCGGAATGATGTCTGACATTGCAAAAGCGGAATGACGTTCACGTCCTGTAAAAGATGAAGAGACGGAACCACCGACAGAAGAATGTGTTTTGCTTTTGCTCGCTCCACAGTAATCAGACTTAAAAATAACCTCAGCTAATTTTCCTGGAAATCGAAACTGAACCGAGTGGAAGAGAGTACACAAAGTGTTTGGAGAGGGCGTGTATGTGTGTCTGTGAAGTGAGTCTTTGAGAGTCTCAATAAAGTGTTTGTGTGCGTGTGTGGCATCCATCGGAAAACTCAGTAAGCGCCGAGCCGAGCGAGAGAGAGAGAGAGAGAGAGAGAGAGAGGCAAACGCACGCTGCTGCACGCTAATTATGTATGCATGATTTAATCTGCAACTCAATAATATGCAAATATATTCATATGTTAGTTTCTTAATTAAAAATGCAAAGCAGCCCTTATGGTGATTTTTCTGTGATTTTCCTTTCAGCCTAACAAACGGAACATTTTGAGAAATTCTACAAACTGGAGGGGAAATGCTATGGTGGGAGCAAAATGAAAAAAACAAACAAAAAAAACACAACTTCCTGTAGTGACTTGTTGAATGAGAGGAAATGAACGCCGAAACGCGCATGCGTCCATTTTAATGAGAGTAGATGCATGACACCGAAAAGTGATCAGGAGAAAGTTTTCTCTACTTTTAAACCCAAATTGCAAGACAATAAAACTTAATGAAACCAAAATTTTTTGGGGAATGTATGTATTTATTTTATTTATTTATTTTTTTTTTTCCTGGACGTTTTTACTTATATTTTAAAAATATTAAAAAAAAATATTCCATATAAAATATATTCATATATATATATATATATATATATATATATATATTTTTTTTTATTTTATTTTATTTATTTATTTATTTTTTTTTTTTTTTTTAATTTATTTTTTTTTTACATGAGATTTCATGCCAAGACAAAATCATCTCCTTTTAGGGGCAGATGTGCCTCACGCAGTGAGCAAGCCCCTCATCCCCTTCCCACATCCTGCCGGCCCAATGGCGAGCCCCGCTTTCATTCGAACGACAACCAGCGAGGCTGGAACTCATGGGAGTGTTCCCATTGACTATTGGCTGTTTCTCTTCCGCCTCACTTGGCGCCGAATATTTGCGGCAGCCGGCTGCTCGCTTCTTCTAATGGAGCGAGAATCCGTAAGTGTGGAAAAGCAGCAATCAAGCCGTTTTGCGGCACGTTGCGAAACACGACCGCCACGACTGCCCCACCAACAACTTCAAGATGCAATTACGTCCGTGTCGTTTGTTAGAAGCTAATATTGGTATAATTCTCATTGAAAGTCATCACTCCCGCGCGCGCACACCTAAAGTGAGCGCCGAGAGACATTCAATTGCGTTGCTGTTGAAAGCACCGTTTCATCACAGGAATACACTTGTCAATTATGTGGCAGATAACACTGGAAAAACACAAATAACCTCGACCTCCACTTCCACAGCGGTGACTATAATGCATATTATTATAGCATTATTATGATAAAAAAAAATAAAAAAGTAATTCAATTTCACACTTTATGAGTTGCCCGGCGCTCCAGAGACGGAATTATTTGTACACAATACATTAAAAAAAGCACATTTTCCATCGTGTGTCCCTTTTAAAACAGTCAAACCTCAGAGGACTAACTAACAATCTGTTCTGAGAAAATGATCAACCTCTGATTTTTGCCAAAAGAAATAAAAAATAAAATAAAATAAAGCATTCCAGGGTCAAACGGTCACCATCATAAAACGTTGATGAGCTGCACGGCTATTTGTAAGTAATTCTTAAACATTTGTGACTGTCATCCACGCGTCCAATAAAGATTATCAATGTCAAAGTTGTAATGTTGCCGTGATTTATGTTGCCGGTGTGGCACGCGGCCCATTTTGTAATGCTCGGAACTTTTTAACCACTATTGCGTGAAAAAAAACAAAAAACATCTGTGCTTTCATTTTCTACGTACATTCTCCTCATGAACGGAGCCAATCCCAGCTGATTTTGGGCGGGAGGCGGTTTCAACCCGGGACGAGCACAAACTCACATTTCCACCTACGAATAATTTTGAGACTTCACTTAAGCTACGAGGAATTTATAATGACCTAATTACGAAAAATGTACCTTCAAAATTTTATTAATCTTTTTACATTTTTTGTGTGTCCAATTTTAGAATAAAATTTGCCTATTATAACTTAAAAAAAACCCAAAACATTCCAATACTGACGAGCCACTGCCGCGTGAGACTCAAACATTTCTACGAGGAGACATGAGTTGTAAACATCGTCAACTGCTTAACAAGTGCCGCAAATGATCTCATGTTTTTTTTTTCTCCTCGGATCACAAATTCTCGAAAACAGCTTTTGACAGCTTGTCATGTTAAGATCACAGAGCAATTAGCTGTCAGCAGGCAACACTCGCGGGTGTTGAGCGCAAGGTAACTGATCATCAGGATAATCAACGGAAAAGGGAGAAGAACAAAGCTTTTCAGAATTTGTGGAAAATTGAAATGGGTGCTAAGTTGTTAGCCAAATCATGCTGCCCAATAATACAAGTCATAACGTTTTTTTTTAATATATTGGAAAGAAGACAATAGATGTGTTGGGTTCAGAACACAACATGAGCTCTATTTTTGAAAGACAGGCGGCCGCGAGTTCGGCGTAAAAAAACGGCGGCAAGTATCATTTAGAAATTTGCCTCGATAGATGTATTCAAAAAACATTTTAGATTAGCTAAAAGCAGGTCTAAGTCGCGGCGCAACACGATTTTTGTGTATTTGCTCAAGGCGCAGGCAGATGTCATGAATACGAACAAGAAATATTTAACTCGATACAGTCGACGAGACAAAAAGAGTTTTTCTTATCCATTTTTCGGGTCAACGTCATGCGCTGGCATGGCCATTTGTGTGTGTGCCTCTTATGCACGCTAGGCTGTTCAAATGGCAGACGAGGGTCTTGGATGGAACAGGAAGACAGACAGGCAACACAAAAATGTTTTTGAAAAATAAAAAATGAAAAAGGAAAATTACGAGAAAGAATTAATCTTTCAAATTTATTGAAATATTAAAATATATTAAATATGAATTTCAATGCTAAAGAAATGAATATGTTTCAAGTTTGCAAAGTCTACTCATTCTGTGGCTGTCCTCACATATTAAAACATAAAAATTTCAACCCTCATTATCGAGTTAATATTTACATCCAGTGTAAAAAAATTCAAGGAAATGCTCAGTTTGCACACAAATCCACGAGGCCTCATTTAGTACTTCCGAAATACAAAATCTGCCTCAAGGCTTTTTTTTTTTTCTTCAGTTTCTCGTGGTTGATTTCAGCAGATGACCCCAAAAAACTCCTGTTAGTCCGATATAACAGCGGAAGGTCACGAAGCCTCAGGCAGTTGGCTACTGGTCATGTTTTGTAATCCATCCTTGGCAAACGTACTTAACCTTTACAAGACAAATACATCCTTAATCCGATGTCTGCTCCATAGATAGCGCCACGCTAATGGCGAACAGCAAATGCAACACAAAGCCGATAGAAACGCAAGTAAGATTTGGATTCAACCAAAGAGGGGGGGGGGAGGTAAAGGCATTTATTTCTTTAATTGGGAGCGGTTATGAAGTGATGCCATTCTGAGTGAAAATACAACCATGCTATCTTTGCAGGCATTTCATTTTATTTTTGTTACCCGAAGCACAACTGGAAGACAGACTACGGCCCTGCCCCTAGTCGTCGTGGAAACGAAAACCAAACTTGCCATTGGCCAAGCAGGATAGGGGACGGGGTGAGCAGTGTCTCATATGCATGAGGCAGACCGCCCACTCAAAACCGGCATCATTTTAGCATGACTCACAAGCTGCTTCTCGCTCACTTGTGATCGCTACAGAAAACGAATGCATGGATGCATGGAGGTTATGAATTCACCTGCGTCGATGTGCCTCCTTTGAGGGGAAGTTTGTGTTTCAAAGAACAGTTGCAGAAGCAAATGGAGATTGAATATGATGCAACACAATTTTCAGAGACAGTGGCAAGGTCTGGAAAGATAAATTAAGATACATATTGGACATGAAGATTTCATTTACATGGAGTACTATGAATATAAATCTATTTTAGAAATAATTTAAAAAAAAAACATTATCAACTGCTACTAAGTATTAATTCAGTAGCCCAATTGCCCAGTGGTGTTTGTCACACATGTGTAATACCTTAGACTGCCTGAGGGGGGCAGGGTGGCTCACCAAACAATCTGTCCTGCACCCCACGCCCTCCCCCCCACCACCCCTTATCCACCCGTGGACCACTGGGGACCGCTGGCTGTCCTACTGTGTCTTCTGCAAGACCTGGCTTAATTTAATTAACGCTGTCAGCTTTAAACAAACCCACAGCCGAGGGAGAGAGATGTGGTCAGGTCAGTATATATATATATATATATATATATAATGTTTTATATATATATATATATATATAATACATTATTATTATTATTATTATTATTAATATCATTATTATTATGAATAAATAAAAAAAAGAACGAGCAAATAAAACATGACAGTAGCATAGAATGTTTATATTGATTGCTTTCTGCTTCATTTGTTGACGCGACTATCATGAATATTTTCTGGCCATTTTACATGCTAATGTGGAAGTGCGCACTTTTTGTTTTGTCACTTTTGCTTTTCAAACCTCTGAAACGGCTCACCATCAGAGGAGCACAGTGAGAGAATTCGACAACAATCTAATGTTTAGTCTAATTTCCTTTTGATTACAATGACATCCCACGCGCTCCCCTCGCTCGTGATTTAATTGTTTCTCAAAGTAAATCATTGACTCAGCAAAGCAAATTTGACAAACAAAAATACACGTGAAGCGTGGGGAGAAGAAGTGGAAAAATAAAAGAAGTAAATTAAAATTCAAAGGCGAGCGCCGTTGCCAACACAACCCACATGGCTTTTGCTGTCAGAAGCGTGCGCGGTTGACACTTGGCAGAGTAGTGACGTGCGGCACGTGACAAATTTCCAAACCTAAAGAACAGATGTACATTTAAGTGATGTATTCCATTTTTTTAAATCGAACTAATTATGAACACTGCCACATATATTGCACGTCTCAGAAATAGACCGTAAACCTTCAATGTACAAAATAGAGGTGGTGCGCATAAGAGGTGCGCCAGTGCGCAAGAGCGCTAAAAATGACATATTGCGGTTCAAGTCTGTAAAAAACGGGACACATTAACATTTTGGTCAGTTTCCCAACATTTTACATTATATCGCGTAACATGTTTCTTGAAAAAGACATTTGTCCATTTTCGCATGAACAATTGTCTGTCATTATACGATGATAAAACAAAGCCTATCGGGCTTTTTCCAACAAGGTGTTACTCCTGAGAGACAACAAAACCAACAAGGTCGCAGTTAAAACCTTGGCTCAAAAAGCAACGGCCTTCACAGGCTCGGCGTGCTGATGACACGGTGTAGAAATGAGACGAAAACGATTTGTGTGTGTGTGTGTCTAAACAACAACGAGAATTTGCCACAATATTGCTGTCGTCCAGTCAAGGTTAGGACAGTTTAGTACGAAATCGCATCGCATTACAGAACAAATAAACAGTGTGTTTCTTTACACAAAAGCCACCCGAAGCATCAATCTGTGAAACAATTTGCGCTTCCTCTTCACTTTCACACACACACACACACACACACACACACACACAGCGATGATGTAGGCCGAGAGAGGAAAGAGCGGAGGAAGCAGGGACAAAGCAGGCCGAGGTCACAGAAAGCCGGACTCCCGCTGAGCCAAATCGGCAGCTGACACCATGCGCATTCAGCACTCGTTAAGTGATGATTAATGAGGTCAGTGTTGAAGAATAAAAATAAGCACCGGATGGAGAAAACAAACAAAACCAATCTCGACCAGCAAAATAGGATTCAATTCAAACATCTCAATGCGTTCAATGAAAACAGTCCGCTTGTTTTGAGGAGTCACCGGCACAAATGAAGACGGTCTTTTAAAATGAGAAAAAAGAACGGCAAATCTGAAAAAAAAAAACGATAACAGCAGCTGCCTTTAGTTTCAGTCGCAAAACATTTACCAGAAATAGACTACACTCACTTCTTAGTGATTCTCTCATATCACATGTTCTCATATGAAAAAATAAATAAATAATCACGATTGATATTTTACCTTCCTTTGGCTACTTATTGTCGCCTCTTTTCAAGATTACAAGATTATCATTTTTCGAATTTGTGGAACCAATCGCCCAAAATCCAAAACCAAAAAAAGAATAAATAAATAAATAAAAAAATGCAATCACCTCGTCTTTGAAAGTAGAATTCTTGTCAATCGAGGATGAAGGTCATAATTTCCAATTTTATGGACAAATCTCAATACTAATATCAATCGAACTTGAGTCAACAGCAGAACGCAGTTTTTTTTTTCTTTTTTTTTCCTTCCGGAAATCTTGTAAAATGAGAGTGGAACCCTTTGTGCCGTGATTACCGATTATGATTTATTTATTTTTTTTATTTTCTCCCCCCAAACAATAATAAGCAGCTTCGTCTCATCATTCAGTCAAAACACGTCGACCTCTGCTGCTCTCGGGCAAAAAGCAGCTCAGCGATGCTAAACCACAACATCAGCAGCTCTTTCTCGAATATCGCAACTTTAAGGTGGCAATTCGACTTACTGACGATGGCAAGCCTGGCGGGACCTTCCGTACTTTTTTGGGGTGTATTTCTGAAAGAAAAAAAAAATAAAACAAAATGAAAGAGTGTTTCACTTTTTTTTTTTTTTTTTTTAAGGATTTTAAAGGTTGAATCAAACTGGCTCCGAGGAAAAAAAAGGGGCACTTCTAAAAACTGCCCATCAATGTATTTACTGAGACTGCAAACAATGAGAACAGAATAAGATGTGTGTGTGTGTGGGTGTGTGTGTGTGTGTGTCAATACAAAAAGACAAGATAGTTTTCTTTCCCCTTTTGCTTGGATAAAAGAAAAGCGGTGTTGTTTATTTTACTGTATTTTCAATTCTTTCAAAGGGAGCAAAGGAGCAGTCCATTACCTGGGAAGGGGAGACTTTGATTTTTTTTGTGAAATTGGCCCAGAATCATTTGTGTGAGTGTGTGAGCTCGTGTGTGTCCGTTCCATGTGCTTTCAAGGCAAACATTACCAAGGCTACACTTGAGCATTATTGTCCTGAATGTTTTCCATTTTTCTAGAAACGGACATGGCACGGCGGGCACACACACAAAACCCCCCAAAAAAATCGCAACCGTTTTTGATCATTCAAATATAAACTATAAAAAAATTAATACAAATTCAATTTTTTAGGCAACACATATTGAACAGATAATTCACACTGGATTTTACGGGAGCGAAGTGGAAAAAATATTTTGAGTTTTTATTTTAAATTGCTCACATTGGAGTGAGCACAAATCTTTTTCGATTATTTAGGAAATGTGTGATGGATGAAATCAAAATAAAAAAATTATCTAATTAAAAAAAAAAAACATGAATTATTGTATATATAATAAATGGTTTTATTATTTTTTATTTAAATGATTATTTTTATTTTTATTATTATTATTTTAAAAAAAAATAAAACAGAAATATTGAAATATTTAATTTCAAATAAACTATATATTTATTTTCTTTGTTTCAGACCTGGCTTCTTGATAAAAAAAAAAAAAAAAGGTCTTGTTATGCACGTGCATTAATCCCTTTTAATTGATTTTTTTTTTTTAAATAGATAGGTACTGCATAATCGTAAAACTATGCAATTGTCCGGCTCCAGATCAATGATATGAAATTGAAGTGTTTCATAACCAGAGCACAATATTTGTCAATCTGAAGGTACCCGTCGTGAGAGAATTACGTGTACGACGCTCCTTTCTCAAAAGCACCAACTTACCCATGGAGTCCATATGCAGAAGTCTCCTGCGGGGGTTGGCGCTGTAATGCTGGTAGTACTGAGCAGGCGGCTTGGTGGGCGAAGTGGCACCAGGACTCCCCAATCCCATCTCACCGCCCAATAGTGACTGGTCCAAACACATAATGGGACACAAAGAGAGGGTGTCAATGAATTCCACATTTCAATATGAATGCAACGGGATCGTCTCCCACAAGTTTCATATTCGGATATTTCCAGAGTACTGACGAATTGGGACATTTCTGAGATCTGACTAAACAAAGGTCACCGGAGCTGTGAGTTCAGAGTTTTTTGTGAGACTGCTACCCCAGAATCAGAAAAAGAAGTTTGACATCACATGACAATTGCGGTGCGTTTTGTAAATTTAAAATGGGAGCTTACATGGAAGCTCTTTGTGTGGAGGTATTTGGCAAATTCCAATTTATTTATTTTTTTTTTAAAGGCTGCCGCTTTAGCTGGAATACTTTGAGGTTGGAGCTTGGAAGTTCTAAGTGAAGTGTTTCTATAATTGGACTGGTTGTAAAAGAGATCCTAATCTTTACCTTTCGCACTTCAAAATTGCCCTTGAGCAATGAATCAAAGCCCGCAAAAGTCTTTTACCGATGTTGATATCGTTCCCTTGCCAGAATTTTCCTCTCAGGCAATACAACTAAAATCATATCATGAAAAATATTGGAGAATAAATCAAACAAAGCAAAGTGCTTAAAGTCATGTCCATTTTGAAAAAATATCAACAGTACTTCTATAACAAATATGACAACAACAACTACAAATACTACTACGACTACTATCACTGCTGCGACAATAAAAAAATAAATAAATAATTAAAAAAAAATAATAAAAAAAAAATAATAATAATAATACAAATAATAATAATAATAACAGTTAAAAATTTATTTGAAAAAAAAACAACAACTTTAGACTCAATCCAGAATAGTAAAAGATATATAGCAAGGAAAGAGAGATATCAAAGCTGCAGATATCAATGGGAAAATACAGCGCTGAGAAGATATTTACATTTACCGTACCTCCATGAAGGCAACATCATGCTGCTCAGCCGAGACTCGGATTTCTAACTCTTCCTCGCTGCTGCCTCTTCCCTCATCTAACTCCGACCCGGTTTCACAACTCAGACTTTGCAAGCGCCACTCACATTGTCGCTCTAATTAAGTTCAATCTTTCTGCAGCAACAAGTGCCGGCTGGCCTGATCAGTAGAAGAGCGAAGGCACAAATAAAACACAAAAAGGAAAGATGGATGGAAAGTTTTTTTCGTTTTTTTTTTTTTTATAAGAAAGGCATAAAAAGTTAGAGAGGAAAAAAAGTGGTGATAAAGAACTCCCCCCCCTTCTTCTGTAAATAGACTCTTCCACTACGCCGTTAAATTGTAGCCCCCCAGTTTTGTCGTCAACTAATTAGCGTGCAGTGTATATAAAGCAGAGGGTGGAGGGCTGTATTTGTGAGGGGGCACTGGATGTTTTTCAAACTAATCTGAATTCTGATCAGCACATCGGTCGTCTCTGTGGCTGAAAACAAGAGTTAGCTTGGCACCGGCGAGCCAAGAACGGCTTTTCTCATGCTAAACGGGGTCTAAGTAGACCAATTACAGGGCCAGCCTCGGCCTCCGTGCCATTCTGCTGCTTAAAACAAAAGGGCCCTTGTCTTAAATAAAGTCAGCCTCACACACAAGAATGAGTCAGACACAAAGGCACGAGCAACACGCACACACAGCACCTCGGTCAACTTGTGCCGTGAGACTGTGTGTCATCTGGGGGGGGGGGGTCCCGCTAAAACAAAAAGAGTCGCATTGATTGTGGCGCTTTTCTTGCTTTTCTCCTCTTGTACTTGAGCACTGAGCCAGGCCAGACGGTCGTCCTGGCAACTAGACGAGCTGGAGGAAAGACAAAATACCCATCTGTCTGTCTGACTGTCTCTCTTTACCTGCTTGTCTCGGCGTCCCGACTTGTGATATACTGTACTCGCGCCGATGATGTCACAGCGGATACGGCAACTGGTCACGGTCGCAGGGAAGCGCAAAGTGAAACTCGAGTCAGTTCAGGCAATGTCACTTTGACGTTCCTTTAGAGTTGAAAGTTATGTGGTGTCAAGCGATTGCAATTTTTGAAAACGAATTCATCACAAAATGTTTCCGATTGATCGTGATTAATCACGTTTACCCATTATAATTTTCTATGGAGCTTGTAACAAATATTTGTTACTGGAGTAAAATTTTGGTATTAATGTGAAAAAAAAAAAAAAAGTTTATTTATTGTTGAACAACACCCCAAAAACGACATAAAACGAATATGGTATTGGAATTAGAATTTTTTTTGTCATTATTTTGGATTTCTTCAATGCACCGTCATGCAAATTACAAAATGACGTCTTTCTCTTTCTTCTTTATATTAATCTCCAAAATTAACACTTTCACTTTGACAGCCCTAAAATATAGAGCCGTTCAACTTTTTTACAAGTCGTTTTAACGCAAACTGAACATTTTATTTGAGATTAAATTCCACTCACGTGTATACAAATCTTTTTGAAATACAAAAGGAACATAGCTCACTAATTTCAAGGTACCGTATTTTCCGGACTATAAGGCTTAACTGTGTATGAGCGGCACCAACTCTTTTCCGGGGAAAAAAGGAAAAAAAAAAAAACAATATACAAGCCACACCAGACTATAAGCCGCAATTTTCTATGTAAAAAAAAAATATATATATAAAATAAATACATAAAATAATATATATATATATATATATATATATATAAAATTAAAACAGAACAAACCTAAGCTAAAAAAAAAAATAATCGAGATTCATTTAGTGTATTTTCTGAACCTTAGAGCGCCC
Organism: Idiotropiscis lumnitzeri; assembly: GCF_059441095.1. Classification (NCBI taxonomy): domain Eukaryota; kingdom Metazoa; phylum Chordata; class Actinopteri; order Syngnathiformes; family Syngnathidae; genus Idiotropiscis; species Idiotropiscis lumnitzeri. The sequence goes on from NC_142408.1 coordinate 2,558,116, forward strand.
CCTACTGGTGAAAGAAAAATCCACAGAAAAGCCGCAGAAGCATCAATGCTACTCAAAGTAGCGCAGGCTTACGCGTTTGAGATCAAATTGAACTCGGAGCAAAATAAACTAGACTTCACATCAGCAACCAGATTCATTTGCACTCGTCAATCTCGTCAGTAAAAAAAATGTTCGAGCAGTCCTCGTGCTCCAAAATGTTTCGCCGAGATTTGAGCGGTGCATGCATGTGACACAACGGTGGGCTCTGTTTCTTGCAGAGCTGATTGGGCTTTCCGTGGCCAGCTGCTCACAAAGAAGAAATGAACTAAGATGGATGACCAAGAGAGTCTGGGAGGGAAACGCGCAGACGAGGGACACAGAGGAGCGTCTCTGTCCTGACACTCATCAAGACATATGGCCGAATGCAACTCGCACGATTCTGTGACTTTGACCTTCGCTGATTAGGCTTGTCGTGTTGCTCAAGCCGTGAGACGACTTGTTGGGTTGCGCCAACGTTGTTGGGTTTGGTTAGTTGGGGAAAAAAAAAAAAAAAAAAAGTCCAACGAGAAAGTATCAGTTTGTGTTTCAGTATTTGTGTTTCAAGAACAACAAAATTAGTCAAGGAATTACAATGTCAAAATCAAGAATTCTGATAACAATTACAAGAAAAAAATCAAATAAATCTCAGATAAAACAATAAATTATTGAGAGAGCGAGAGAAAACACCATTAATAAATACAAGGAAATGCTGGCGAGGCACTGGCACACCTGTATGCCAGCTTTGCTCCAGCTGACGCGCACACGCACGCACACACACACGCACACGCACGCACACACAAACACACACAATACAACACGTGCGCAAATTGCTGAGGGATTCATACCCCGAGGCATACCAGAGAAATTCAAACCAGCAGAAACCAACAACTCACCAGACTCGGTACTGCAACCACAAATGACAACTCATTCGCCACCGCCAAAGTTATCGGAAAGTTTAAGACCTGATTAGAATAAATGGAATGAAATTGTTGAAATGATAGCAAAACAAGTTAGCAGTTAGCACGAACGCCTCACAGTCAAGTGGCCCAAAGTTGGATTCTTTTACTGAGGCCTTGCTGTGTAAAAGTTGCCCGTTTGCATCCAAAAACGTCAGGCACACCCCCCCCCCCCCCCCCCCCACACACACACACACACGCGCAGGCATGCAGGCATCCGTTCAAAGCCTTCCCCTTAATAAGCACTCAATGCTTGGCTTGACAAACACATAGCAATCATTTAAGAACACTTAGAGAGGAATCAGACACCACATTACACCTCACCATATCTGGCAGCTTTCTGCGAGCAATTAGAACCAAAAGAGGAGGCGGGCCAGTGGGTCGTGTTGGAGACAGTAAAAAAATAAAAAATAAATAAATAAAAAATAAAATAAATAAATATATATATATATAAATATATATAAAATATATAAAAATCTATAAATATATACAAATAAATATATAATATATATAAAAAAAGGTTGGGCTCGCTAAGCCATTTCAGGCAAGTTCAAGGTTTGTTGAAGGCTGGATACTGCTGCTTTGGCTGCTCCGATAAAAATCTATCAGTCATGGATCAAGAGCAGTTTACTCTTTTGAAGGTGTTTGTGTCCACACGCGTGTAAGAATCGTTGCAGGATGCGCATCCGTGTGTGAGCGAGCTCTGGAGTGCGGCCACGATAGCTCGGTTCTGTTTTGTGGCCGTCGCCAGCTCGGTCTATCTTGTGCAGGCGTGTACGCACATACATTGTGACAGAATTTTCAACTCACTTCCAACAAGCCTCTTGAACTCATTTCAAAGTGTACGATGTTTAAAAATAACGAAGCACGGTAGCAAGAGGAACAAATGATGGGTTCGGAGAAAGTTTGGACTCTCACTTCAGATTGGGTCCGGCGATCTCCGCGGAGATAACAACTCCCTGTCACTTTGGTCAAGATGGAGCTTGAGAACAGGAAGCAGAAAATTGCAACCAAAAGAGCAGTTCTGAATCACAAATTAGACGTCGATGTTATTTTGCTTTTCTTGACATCATTTTGCTTATTTTAATCGCTCGCTTGTTCATCTTTCCAATCACAAGCTATAGAAAGAAACCAGAGCAAATTCTGGATCGAATATCAGTGCCCTTGGCGAGCAAAGCGAGCTGATATTCTGTTCATTTGTACATCACTCTGGCAGTGTTCGCTGACTGCAAATGGCATCTGCTGCATGGGTAGCAGGCTGCAAATAAAGCGAGGCAGCATATTACGGCGAGGGACAACGACAAAGGACCTACTGTACGTAGCGTCGTCGTTGCCCTGAGCAAAATATAAATCATTTAAAAACAACATACACTTTTGTGCTTTTGGATGTTTTTTTTTCGGTTGGCTGATAAATTAATATCCAGTGTCTATATACGGTGCGTACAACTTGCCACGAAATGGAAGTAAGATTTTGATCTCGAAAAGTTACAGAAGGGGTGGCATTGCAAAAAAAAAAAAAAAAAAAATCACTTCAGATGTGTAAAAAAAATTCATTTATATAAATTAAAAAATATCACTTAAGATGTGTAAAAATATAAATATATACAAATTAAAAGAAAATCACTTAAGGTGTATAAAAATATATATAAATAAAAAAAATCACTTAAGATGTGTAAAAAATATATATATAAATAAAAAAAAATCATGATGTGTAAAAAAAAAAAAAAAAAAAAAAAAACTTTCACAATCTTCAACAAATATCAGAGCCAAGTGCGAAACTAAAAGCTAAATTAACCCGAAACTCAAATAGTACAAATCTATTTGACTGCAGATTAAACTGAAGTCATTTGAATCTGCCAGCTGTCACCATGTGAGCTCATCTTCTCCTCTAAATGTTATTTTACCGTTTTTTTTTGTTTTTGTTTTTCTTCCCTTTATTACAAGGACAGAATTTTCTCTAACAGCCAAGGATGAAGCCAAAGGATTTTGGACTTCAGCCCAGCATGTAAATTTATCTGCCATTTCCAAACAATTTCCATCAAGAGCCATTCAGACTGTGTGGCAGGATAATTTGACTGCAGCTCAGCAGGAAAATGGCCAGTGATGCAGTAATGTTTGATTTACTTCAGATTTTGTCTCCGTTGCCATTTGTTGGAACCCCCCCCCCCACATACAAAAAAGACCACAGCTGCACAGAAGAGGTATTTGAGAATATAGAATAAATACATGAGCTATATGAGTGCTTGGATGGATGCATTATCATTAAAACAAATATTCGGAAAAGTAACTAACAAGATGATAGAGTATGACAAAAGCAAACACAAAAAGCGAAAAATGGCTCAAATGTAATACGTTCATCTGAATATAGCTGCGGTATGCGAAAATGATTCCAAAAATGTAAAAGAAATTGGCACAAAGCTTGTTCCTTAAGTTACGTGTCTGCTTGTGTACTTTCCCGAGCTTGACGAGGCCGTTCTATGTCCTCGTGACACAAAGGAAAAGCGCAAACCAAAGGCAGGAAGCTTTTTATACCCTGACATCAGAAAAGCCACATGAGGGCTTCCAAGTCCACAATTGGGAATTACAGGGTGGGAAAGAAAGAAAAAAAAAAAATAAATAAATTGAGATTCAAATGGAAACAATTCTGATGACTGATATGTACATCGTCTCCGTATATCGCGATTGCACATCCACAATATAGAACCAAGCCAGAGGCACGTTCAGCTCTTCTTATCTCTCCTTAGTTGCGAAAAATCATGACATGAGACGGTAATTACATAAATGAGAAAACACAACGGCCACATTTTTCGGACTATAAGGCGCACAGAATTAGGTGTAGTCTCATAAAAAATGTCAAATTTCAGGGGAAATTTCGATATATATATTGCGCACCGGGTTATACGGTGCGTTACGGCAGATTAAGGGAAACAAACCAATACAGCAATTAAAACATCATTCCACTTCCGTGCGAATGCCACATCTGATTATACGGCTCACTGTCGATTTTTGAGAAAAATTCAAAGATTCCAATTCCGCCTTATCGCCCGAAAAATACGGCGTGAAACGAAAATAAAAAATGTGGAAGAGGCATTTGTTGGACAATTCACCACGGTTTGCGTTTGAAGATGATATCAAAATGCTTCCCGACTCGTTCGACTGCGGCTAAAAATAAATGTGGCCAAAGCTAACGCCCAATCACCAAGTACCGATACCAACGTTTCCGAAGCAAAACAGATCTTTATTGTGCACGCTCCAAATTCAAGTAGCATCTGTTGTATCGCCCCCGTTATTGGCTATCGTATTCTTATACTTTCAACGATAAAACGCTCCATTGCAAACGAAAGGTGTAGTGACGAGAGACATCTGTATCTTTCCGTTCCGGAGCGCTTAAATAAAACCATCTAATGTCCCTCAGGGATCAATGAAGCTTCATTCAAAGCACAAACCAGTGCCGAAAAGGGAGATATAATACATATTCATTACGCTTTCTAACATCTTTTCATTCCGCTGACTTTCACAAGGACATACATCCCTTTGATAAGCTTTAATTGATTAAAGCCATCACATGGCTCTCCGGCAGCGCAGTGGACAGCCTGACTATGATGGAACCTGTGTAACATCAAACTCGCATCTGTGGATTTCCTGAATTATCAACTTGTATTTTCTAATAGGGTTATATAGTTTTTTTTGTTCCATTGCAAAAGTCTTCACTACCCCCGTCACCATGGAGGGCTCCTTTTAAAACAATATTCCAAAATATTACAATTCATGTACGGTTTCTCGGACTCTAAGAATGTCCAAACATGATTTTTTATTAAAAATGTTTATTATAAGTGGTTTTTCTTAATGCGATACAATGTTTAGTTTTTAAAATGACTATTTTCGTTTTGAATGCTACTGTTATCAAAAAGAATGTAAAATGCTGTCGTAGTCATTTGGTATAGCCTGGCGGACCAAATATAATGACACTGCGGGCCAAAATTGGCCCGCGGGCCAGAGTTTGACACCCTTGCTCTACAGCGTGAACTTTCAGAAAAAAATTTAATCCATTGTTAGAATTGAAATCTGCATGTATAAAATACAATGTTTTTCATAAAAATCCATTAAAAGTGGTGAATCTTGTCTTGTGTGAAAGCCGGAGTTTGTCGTAGTCCACTTTTGTAGTCCCTTAAATATTTGTGATCCTGCTGTTCCAACTTTTTGACATTCCAACATTTGATTTCTTTTCTTTTTTTTTTTTGTGGTAGCGCTTCTAATGTTAGTTTTACTACGAGTGTAATAACATTGTAATAACTCTAATTAAAAACAAAAAACAACGTACACGATATCACACTTAATTTTGGACATTTCATGAATTACTCACCTGGTGGCAGTGCGGGTTTGATTCTCGGCCATACGAGTATGAACTCCTCTCTGTTTTACCTGCAGACAGAAAGAAAATCATTTACAGTCAGGTGTATAATTTGACAAAACAATATAGAGTATTTTCAGTGTAAATATTTTTAAGGAATGTTTTTCACGGGAACCTGATAAATAAAAAAATAAAAGATTATTCATTTTTGTCAATTTGCTGTTTCCCAAAATGTGTACTTGTTTTTTATCAACTCGTCATGCAGTAAATAAAATGGACACATTTTTAATCTGACAAAATGGTAAAATAATGAATTAATTAGCAATTATTATTCATATTATTATTAGTGTTATAATTTCTATCGCAGCAGTTCCGTGTAATCTATTTTTACGAGATGTAGCTTCCAAAAAGCTTTGACCTCCCTCTTCTGAATATTTCGATGACATAAAAAAACATGACAAGCACCTCTCCCTTGACTCCTTAAATGCAGGCCAATTACTGATCACACGTGACAGGGAGGCACATCATTGGCAGGTAACCCACGAGCATTTTTATACACAATTTGTGCGTCCGGGCAAGCAGAGGCGTCTGATAAATCGAGAACATGTACAGACCACCGCAGCGTTTTGACAAAAAAAAAAAAAAAAAATGCTATTTTCCCCTCAAGCTTCTGAACAGGCGTTCCCGCTCTCCTCGGAACTGTGGGACCACTTTAAGCCTATTTTTACCACGCAAACCTTTTTTGGATAAAGCCTTAAATCTTCAGCCAGTCTAAATATCAAACCACTGCTAGTGTGTAATTACATTCTGTGGTTGGTGCAGCCATACGCGCTGAAATGAAGGGGCTTTATAGTGAGCGTGTGTGGAGGGAAAATGAAGCGTGTACATGGTGAAGGGTTTGAATCAGGCATGTATAGATGGAGCTGAATACACGCCAACATGGTAGTCGATGCAGAAGAGCTTGATAATTAGAGGCGTAGAAAGTGGGAATGTGGCTGACGGTGTGTTCGTGTGTGTGCACGTGTGCTGGTGTGTATGGGACGGATCCAGGGGGCCTCAGCCTCAGCTACCACTGATGCCAGCTGGACTGGTTTGGCACATATACAAAGACCCCCCCCCCTCACCTCACCCCACCCCCGCCTTACCCACACCCTTCTCCTACCACACACACACACATATATATACAACACTGACAATCACTGGCACACAGACCCACACATGGAAATGTGTGTAATACACAGTGCATATATAGCATGCTAAAAAAAATATATATAAAATATATATATATATATATATATATATATATATATATATATATATATATATATATATATATATATATATAATTTTTTTTGGTCTTATTTAATTTCTAGGCATTATTTTTAATTTTGTCAAATGAGATAACAGTGAGTTGTCTTTAGTTTCGTATTTTATTCTTGCCTGCAAAAGGGTTCTGTGTTCATTGTACTTATTACAGCAATTATGTTAGTTAAAAAATAAATACATGCCCCGCCCCCCACCCCCCCCTCAAAAAAAAAAAAAAAACACAAGTGATGTCAGTTTAATTTATTCGCGAATACAAAGCACCTTAAAGACACCTGAAAGTCATTTCTCAATGCCTTCAGATTCTACCTGGCCTTGTCTTAAAAAAAAAAAAAAGAAAATAGGTTAAGCCTGAACAAAGGGTATAAAACCTCAGAATGTCCTTTGACAATTCAAGGTTGTCTGCGAATTTCATCACAAGGAAGTAATCCTTGGCAAAAAATAAATAAAATAAAACAATTATTTACTGTACTGTCTAACTACCTCGAACAAACTAAAAAAGAGGACCTTGGACTTTTCAACACATGTTCATGACTCTCAAAGTTGAACAACCCCAAAAAATTTGCAACTTTCCAATAACTGACACAACGGAAATTGTTTAGGATCCTTTCTGTGCTTCTGCCAAAATGATGTCACAGACATAAGTTGCAGTAAGAACACACAGCATGCATTAATCATGTTTCCAATTAAGAAACATCTTCATATTTCACACTGATCCATCGTTGGCGGGAAGTGTAAAATTAGAAACACACTACACTTGGGGGTGTTTGACCGCAAAGATTCCTGAATAATCATGCATGTTCAAAAGATTTCCGATTTGTGAGGGCCAACGAACAATCAGGAAGTGCATTCGTATTAAAATGAGCAAGTGTCCATGTTTTTACTTATTCCTCAAAGCTCGTCTATTTATGAAAGTTATTGCGACTCATAATGTGTTTTGCAGGTTCATATATCTCTCTCTCTCCCCCTCCCCCCCCCTCTCTCTCTTCCTCTCTCTCGCTCTCTCTCTCTCCCCCTCCCTCCCTCTCGCTCTCTCCCTCCCTCCCTCTCACTCACTCTCTCTCTCTCTCTCCTCCTCCCCCCCCTCTCTCTTCCTCCCTCCCTCTCTCTCTCTCTCCCTCTCTCTCCCCCTCCCTCCCTCTCTCTCTCTCTCCCCCTCCCTCCCTCTCTCTCTCTCTCCCTCCATCCCTCTCTCTCTCTCTCTCTCTCCCTCCATCCCTCCATCTCACTCACTCTCTCTCTCTCTCTCCTCCTCCCTCCCCCCCTCTCTCTTCCTCCCTCCCTCTCTCTCTCTCTCTCTCTCTCTCCCTCCCTCTCTCTCCCTCTCTCTCCCCCTCCCTCCCTCTCTCTCTCTCTCCCCCTCCCTCCCTCTCTCTCTCTCTCCCTCCATCCCTCTCTCTCTCTCTCTCTCTCCCTCCATCCCTCCATCTCACTCACTCTCTCTCTCTCTCTCCTCCTCCCTCCCCCCCTCTCTCTTCCTCCCTCCCTCTCTCTCTCTCTCTCTCTCTCCCTCCCTCTCTCTCCCCCTCCCTCCCTCTCTCTCTCTCTCCCCCTCCCTCTCTCTCTCCCTCCATCCCTCCGTCCCACACACTCTCTCTCTCTCTCTCTCCTCCTCCCTCCCCCCTCTCTCTCTCTTCCTCCCTCCCTCTCTCTCTCTCTCTCCCTCCCTCTCTCTCCCCCTCCCTCCCTCTCTCTCTCTCTCTCTCCCCCTCCCTCTCTCTCTCTCTCTCTCTCTCCTCCTCCCTCCCCCCTCTCTCTCTCTTCCTCCCTCCCACTCTCTCTCTCTCTCCCCCTACCTCCCCCTCTCTCTCTCTCTCCCTCCCTCTCTCTCTCTCTCTCTCTCCCTCCCTCCATCCCTCTCTCCCTCTCTCTCTCTGAATTGTTCAGCTGCTTTACTTTCTTTAAGTTGGTGAGGTACAGAAATGGTGCGAACCCCGAGCAAGGGGGCACTACAGCCCTATCAGAAATCTGTGTAGCCGCAGTTAATCCCCGCTTGCATTTTATTTGATATTGTAAAATATATATGTATGGATTAAACCTGCGCTTCAGCCCGGGAGACAAAAAAAAAAATCCTGGTGCCGTCCCTGCAGGTGGACGATTGCACAACCTGTTCTGCACTTTTAAGCATGGTGAGGATTGTAGACCATTTAAAAATTTTATGCCCCTTTTAATTCATAACCACCCCGCCCCATCTCTGTCATTAAATCTTTTGGATTCTGTCTTTCTTTATACAGCATTCGCATCGTTTCCTGAAATTTTAATATCCGTGATTCTTGAAACAGATCATGGCTATGTTCACCGTAACCCCCAAATGACAAACCCAAACCGACTCACGGGCAGAATGAAGACGCCCAGACAGAGCAGCGCTTGTTAAGAGCGTGCTGGCGGCAAAGGTACAAAAGGTGGAGGAGGGGAGGTCAGTCCACTGGGCTGTATAATGCCCATCGAGAAGTCGGTGAGCGATGAGGGCCAAATCCGCGCTAATCCACAATGCCGGGAGACACAGAAGTTCCGTGGCAAGTTGAGAGCGCGCATGATACTCGGCCAGAAGAGGAGCTAACAGCAGTCTTCATTCTGATGTATAGAATCTACTTGACATTTTTCAGTTTTTCACATTGCTTTTCTATCGCATTACATTTAAAAATTTTTTTTATTTAACTTGGAGGAGTTTTGAAACATTAATACTTGTTGATTTATATATATATTTTATTTCAGTGGAAAATATTTTCAATATCACCTCTGTACTGCATTTTACTCCATCATAACGGACGCTTCTAAATGAAATTTCCAATTCCGCTTTTTAATTTCGCAACAACGACTCAACTTCTTACTCGACTGTCTCCCCTTTTTCGACTTGTTTCGACTCGATCCTCTTTGACATCTATTGTCTGTTGACATCCATTGCTCTTAATCAGAAGGAAGAAAACGATGCTGCAGGATGGAGTTGCTCGCAGAATCAATGCCAATGTCTAGACTCTTTCTTTTCCGAGCTCGAGAGATACGTCAGGTCTTTGTAGGCGTGAAAGGAATCATTTAGAAGACATGATCTCCTTTGACATGCATATAATGACTCGATTTGAATAAACAATATGACTAATAGTGCGATTTGCCGAGGATGGTGCGATGATGGCAAAAAAAAAAAAAAAGAGTAGGGAAGCAAAAGGGTGGTGAAGGGGGAAGGAAGATGGCTAGAAGAAGGGTTTAACTCCCTCTTCCTGTGTGTGTGTGTGTGTGTGTGTGTGATATGGGGGAGGGTGTGATGGTTGCTCTGCGCAGACATGAATCATTCTGAGCGATTCAAGCGTTTCCATGACATCGCTGGGCACCGGTCCAGAAGTTTCCACAAAGTCTAAAAGGTAGTGACACACACACACACACACACATTGATACACACGCTCAAATGTGGATCACGTACAAGCAGACCATCTGAAACACAAAATTGAAATTCCATAAATGTATTCCCACGTAAAGCAGAACAATGATTTGGAATCAACGTTCATTTAACAGACGACGACCGATGATGACTAACCCTCGTCGGACAGACATTACCGCCGCCTCCCCAATACTCCCGGCAGGCATTTTTTCTCTTTGCAGTGGAGCAAGCGAATACATCAAACAACAGATGAACGTATACGAGCATCGAGAACGACTCGGGAGACCTCAGCATCCAGCGCCGATCTGTCCGTTTCTACCTTCACCACGCCGCAACCACGCAGAACCCAACTGCGACGACTGGCCACTCTATTATTTTGGAGGATGTCACTGATCAATCCAATCATCCATTTCCTGTTCATATATATATATATATATATATATATATATATATTTTTTTTTTTTTAAATATACATATATATAAAAAAATTTTAAATAATATTTTACAATTTTATTTATATATATAAATAAATTCGATTATATATATATATATATATATATATATATATATATAATGTAAATTATATTATTATTATTATATGAAAATTCTTGAAAAATTTGAAATAATAATTAACATCTCAGTGGTCACCTATCTTTATTAAGCTCAACACAACTCTCAACAACTCTTATGAAACGCTTTGATCGTGTCAGGAGTTAAGTTGTACAAAGACGCATTTTCCTAAAACAGACTCCAAAAAAAAAAAAAAGTAAAATATTTTTGCTACATGTCAGCGTTTCAGGGACACATCAAAAGCATGTATCTGGCGTGGTGAAAAGTTGAAAGGAACTTAAACTTGTGGGCATCGATTCAGGTCAAATATTTGTGTCATGTTTGAAAATGTGAACATTTTTCAATCGCCATGACGCTCGTTGTCTGGATGAGAGAGACCCAAAGAGCAGTCCCTCCCTCGCATCATCGGCGCCAAATAGTCCTCGTTATCCAAATCTGATTCAAACACATACATCGAGCCCTCCGCCACCTGAGCGACCGCGAACAAACAATGAAGCACTATTTTCAAATTAATATGCCCAAGTAGCATTTGAAAAACAGGGAAAAAAAGGCTAGTAAAAATCTTATTTTTTTTCCAACAAAATATAAATGATTAACTTCTTGTTTGATTTCAACTACATCCGACCTTACATTAAGATACTTAAATGAAAGCAAATCGTAATTACGTACAATGGGCATAAATATGTCGCCGCGTGTTGCTCTCAGACAAAACCGGGCTGCTGAAATGCGGCAGGCACTGCAGATTTTTGTTGGCGGGCTGACAGTGGCGCGTCGGTGCCAAGCCCCGGCGGCGGAAACGACTAAAAGACGCATAAGGCTGGCATTAGAGCCCCAAATCTTCTCTCCCCCTCCACCCTTACATCCCTCCTTCCCTTTTCTCCTTCTCTATTCTCGATCCATGGCATGGCATTTACTTTGGTTGGGGCCTGACTCGGGGTTGGCAGCACTCGTCGTCGTCCGTGAATTTATCAATCTGTCTTTGGTTTGCTCTGATCTGTCGGGAGGCGGGAAATAAACGTGGCACCTGAAACTCTGCAGGAGGTTTATTGTGTTGCGATGTTTTTTTTTTTTTTTTCGATATCACCTCGTTTTTGGTCGACCCCCCCCCTTTCATAATTGTTACTAAATGAACATTTCAAAGGATTCCAATATTTCCAAGCGTGTATATTTTCCTCGCAGTAATCATTGCCTTTGTCTTGAGGATTTTGGGCAGCACTTCCACCCAAACCTTGGACACAATAGCATCGGGAGTTAACATCCACGAGGCACTAAGCCTTTGCCCCCCCCCCAAAAAAAACAAACAAACCAAGAAAACAACATACTCTAATTATGCTCACAAGACAATAAAACAGACGTACAAAAAAAAAAAAAGAAAGAAGAAAATCTGCCGTAAAACATTCAGGATTACCTAGAACTAAATGTCTGTGTGTGTTTGGAGTCTTTCTATTATTGATGAGACAATATTTAGCGGCAGAGTCAAGAAAACGGATGCTAAATTGTGTGCTGGTATTGTATTGCCGACAGATGACAAGTGGAAAAGGCTCTTAGAGATGGATTTAACACGTTTGCTCTTGTCTTCGGGCTTGCGACGGATGGGAAATGACGCGGGCAGACAAAGGGAGAGGTAGCAACGAGAGGAAAGGTGTGAAATTTGGAATTAGCAGCACAATATGCTAAGTATTAAAGTGCAGCACAATGAGCAGCGCGGCAGAAGGCAGCACACTCACAGTCGGGCGGAATAAATACACACACACACACACGCGCTCGTGACCTAGAAGCTTTTCATGTCACTAACAGGAGGCCCGAAACAAGAGCGCAGCGTGTTCGACAATGAAAACAAATTCCCGTTCTCGTTTCACAAAATGTCCTTCTTGCATAAACCGCCATGACAGGGAATAATATTTATTTGTTTGCCTGGTGAGCACAAACACTATTTATATCTTTTTGCATATTTATTATTATTTTTTTTTTAAATTATTATCATGATTTTTTTTTAAATGAAAATAATAAAATATAATATAATATTTAATTTGTTAAATATAATTTTTTTTAAGACACAAATTCACTTTTAAACTATTTTATTTTTACTCCCCCAAAAAAAAAAAAAATTCACAAAATTTTGTGTGGATTCGTGCAGATCCAGGAAACGACATTTCACAGAAGTGAATATTTTTTTGGACAATTAGCAAGAAGATTAAGGTGAGAATTAATTATTTATCCTTGGTTGAGTCTTATTCAAATATATATTTTTTTCAATTATTATTTGTATTATTAGTATCATAAAATATATTATTAATATATTATTATTATGATAAGCAACAAAACTTCTCAATAGCTCCGGACAACACAGATATTTCTTTTTTCCCAACTTGAGGCTGACATTGTTTCATTGGCCGATGAACTTGTCCCCATCTGTCCACTTTTGCCGGCGCGTTACTCGTTAAATGAGGTGTGGTCAGGTGCATTGTGGGGCTCATTCGTCTCTCAACGCAACGCGTCGCCATGCCAACCGTACCGTACTAAGGTGAATGACACGCTGCGAATTAAAGGGCACTTTATTAAGACGATGAGATGGCGCACAAAGAGCGTGACACTATATTTTTTTTTGTTAATAAGGTACGAGAATGACTTCAGTCAGAATTCATCCGCGGCACACGCGCAGTCCAATGTGGAACTGTTTAAAACATAAATAAATAAATGAAAAAAAAACAGGAACCGTCTTGGGTCATTTTGAGGTCACTCCTAAATAAATTAATAAATGAATAAAAATGTGCATCACACTAAATCTGCTTGTGTTGTTCGAAGATTAGAAGGAAAATATATGGTAAAAATATAAACGAATATAAATTTCAAGGTCTAAATGAGGTGTGGGAAAACTACGGCCCGGGGGCCACATGCGGCCAACACTGCCGCTGAAATACAAACTAAAAAGGCATTTGTCGAGTTTTTCATGAATTTAATAAGGACTATTTTAATTAAATCTCGTAAAAATCTAAATTCCCGACTGTGTCCCATAATTCAGCTTTTTCGGTCGAAGTGGAAATTGTCACCATATTCTTCCTTCCTCATTCAACCTGTTATGGCAGCGCATGAGGAGGAGGAGGAGGAGGAGGTGTGACCCAATAGAGATGGATGAGGGGTCAGGTGCTGTCAGACTCGAGGGGCAAAGGTCAAAGGAGACCAGGGTTCAGCATCATACTCTGACTTTTTCCTGTCATACCTGTCGGTGTCGAAACACGTTTCCTTCTCTTCTCTGGTGCTTTACTTTTCTCTCTGTGTGCACGCACAGACACTTGAAAATGTTCATTCTCAATTATTATTTCATATCCAATTGGACAAATGTTATGATTTTATTATTTTTAAAACTGGTTAAAAACAGTTGGCGAGAAACAGTTCCTTGATTTCAGTTCACGTTTTTTTTAATTTATGACATTTTAAAAAAGAACATTTGAAAATGCTGGCAGGAAATTCTCCAATAAATGAACAATTCATAAATAAACAAAAGAATAGAATTAAGTGATAATAATAATATGTGACAGCTTATTTTTCTCTTTTAACTAGAAATCACAAGATCAGTAGTTGTTCTTTTTACCTCATGAACAACATTAACAGTTTGATCAGGGCGAGTAATTATTGTTAAAAAAAATAAATGAGAAAAAATAAAAAACGAATAAACACACCAGTCGCATTTTTCATTGTAGACTCAATTAGAAGCGACCGAGAGCGAATGAGTTTATTACAAGTTTATGTTTATTTATTTCATAGTTTGGTGACTTCTGTATAATTATTATTTTTTTTAAACATAACCGTATATAATGACTTCAATTCAGCAAATTAATATCATTGAGTACCAAACTTGGTATTAATAAATATGTCAGATCAAGAAATTAAAAAAAAAATAAAAAATGTGATCCAAAAGTGAAAATGAAAATCATTCAGGCCAAAGAAGAAAACGTTCAAGAATACTTCACCCAAAATGGAACTCAGGAAAATAATACGTTTCGCTGTTTTATGTTTCACAATCAAATAAAAAATGCTTTAAGCTTATTTTGAATCACAAAATGTATCTTATATTTTCATGATTCCTAATAGAAATAAAAAAAAAATGAAATTCAATGTTCGACTACTTCCTGGAATGGACTGAGCTGCTGAGGGTCCACGGTACCGCCTAACTTTTGGTTTTCCCTCCCCCCTCTTACGCCCCCCCCCCCCCTGTTGCGTTGGCCCGACTCCCAACTTAATACCTGTATTTAGACTAATGTGACAACACACGAACACCTGCACGCCTGTCACTTGAGTTCCAGAGCCTCTGACCGCCGCACGGCTGATATGCTTTGTGCGATTTCCGTGTGACCACCTGGCCGCGCATAATGACATATCGGCTCCCACACACTGCTCGGGAAATGCTGATCACAGCGGCCTCATCCCAGCAGGACACACTCGCCTGACGTTGTTCAGCAAAGGGGGATGAGAAGGGTGGGAATACCCAGACAGCAGGAGAATTGTCAGGAATGGAAGGAGGAGGACAGAAGTCATCCGCTACCAAAAAAAAGATGATAGTCACCTGCTTTCAGCAAGGTGCAAACGTGGAGAAAAGTGTCAAGTAAACACGATGTGAGGCCCAAAAATGATTAAGCATGCGGTGAACTGACAATGTCAAAGGTTAGAAGTTCTTTGTGCATGTTTCCATGTTCTTTTCATCTCCATGGTTTTCCGGTTTCCTCCCACATTCTGAAAAAAAAAAAAGAAAAAGAAAAAAAAAGAAAAAGAAAATAAATAAATAAATAAATAAATATATATATATATATATATATATAAAATAAATAAATACATAAATAAATAAATATATGTATATATATATATATATATATATAAATAAATAAATAAAAATATATAAATAAATAAATAAATATATAAATAAATAAATATAAATAAATATTTATAAATAAATATAAATATATATATATAAAATCTAAAACCAGTGCCCTTCATCTAAAAAAACTCAATTCCTTCCAGACAACGCGACTTCTGTTCCAATAGCAATGGAATATTTTGTAAATAACAAGGCTAAACGTGGACGTTCGTCACATTGAAAGCAACAATCGCAGGGCACACGGCTGCCTCGCAGTGTCATGAGCTTGTTAACACTTCCCTGTTCATTTGCTGTGACCTGTGGCGGATCCATTTCGCCTCAACCCAAAATATGTTGTAACAAATATGGTTTTTTGGTTTAGACTGGGAGTACGAGCATGCAAGGCAAATAAATGAACAGCCGCAACACATTTTAACAGCACAAGGGCGAGTTGAGGCCTCTTACGGAATAGAAGTTAAACGTACGTTACCGCTTTACTAATCGTTGAAGAAATAAACTACGGGTTGAAACACAAACCAAGCGGTGAAATTGAACCATTTGACTTTTTCGCTGTCATGAGTCTTGCAGTAGCTGACCTCCCTCATCGCGTCACACTGCTTTCTCAACCTATACACACATAAATCGGGAATTAAACCCGTCACCCGCCGTCCCATTCAGACTGCGCCAACAACCGCCATGGCACTGCCCGGGATGCATGGGAACCATTTGGCTCCCGTCTGCTACCATGGAAACTAATGGGCGGGACATAAAGGCGGCGATTCTGAGGGAAACATCGCATGCAACTAAGTCAGCATAATCGCTCCTCTTGAGTTTTTTTTTTTCTCATTGCTCATTTCGAGAAGACCGGTGGAACATCTCAGTGGGAACTTTAAATGGCATGAACAAAACACGTTTATCATTAAGATTATGCAATTATGGTGATGGGGAGCCAGTGCTCATCTCAAGTTCACTCATTCACTGCCATTGACGGATATTGACGTCAAAAAGGACTTTCATTTGACGTGGGCTGTCAGTGAATGAGTAAATGATTAAAAAAAATGTACAAAAGGAGAAATGTAAAATTGGTCAAATGGAAAAAAAAAAAGTCAATTTAATGACATCTGATAAAAGTGATCACGTAACATGTTTGTTTGACATCAAATAAAAAATGCTGCAAATGCAAAGATCAAATTTGGATGACATTTTCAGGATGATTTGATGAAGCTTAGCTCAGTGTTCATGATTATTCAGTGTTTTTTTTTTTTATATATATTTTTTTTTGTTTATTCACATCTTTTGGCACTCCTGCCATATATTCAATAATTATAGTGTGCATGTGGCGTGCGTGGAAGGCGGAGCAGGTGATTGGTTGTAACAGCTGGAGAGAGAGAGAGGCGAGGCTGACGAGAAGAGAATGAAAACCAAGCAGCGGATTGAATAAAAAGGGTTGAAATCAACAAATACACAAACAAGAGGCGGGTCATTCTGGAATGACCACCAAGGCGGTGGCAATGACGTCATGTGACTTGGCTTACAAGTCCCATGACGAGCGCAATCATATATATATTTATATATATGAATGTCACTTTCCTCACAGTCTCCAAAAATAACGGGAAAACAATATTTGAACCTGTTTCTAAATGACAAAACACCTCGACATGCGAATGCGGTGGCCGCCCGAGTGAGCGCCGCCTGAAGAAAGACGAGTGACACGCAGCATGCGAGGGAATTTTTGGGTTGATTTTGCTTCATGATTCCTCATCCCACAGTCGAGAGCATCAGCAGCTTCATATAACACACACACACACACACACACACACGCACACACCCACGCACGCACGTACGTTGAGGCAGCAAGCAGCAAGCTAGCGCTTAAAGCAAAACTGGGCTTCCATGGCCATCCATTATCAGTGACAAGCTAAATGTACCATGGTGCACCATATGGTACTGAGAGAGAGAGAGACGAAGTAAACTGTGGGCAGTGATTTAAATGAGCTGAAAAATACGGAGAGCAAAAGAAAAGAAGAGCATATTACATCCCATAATTGAATGAAAGCCCCGTGTTTGTTTGATAAATGCAAGCTCTGACCAGGATGCTAACTTGCCCCTTCCAATGTGGCTGACTGTTTGTCCACCGCTGTTACTTCAAAATAGACTAGATACACACGTAGCCAAAAGTTGATGAAATTTTATATTTTTTTTCTTCTGAAATTTAAAAATCTTTTAAAGGAAATGACGGATTTTTTTTTGTATTGATTTACCTTTTTTTTTTTTTTTTTTTTTGCATCTAAGTGTTCATGAGAATCCTCAGTTTGGAAGGTATTGCAATTTTTCATTTTTTGACTTTAGAGTAGGGCTGCCACCTGGCAAACCTCCACCAGCAATCAGTCCAGTCAAAACCGGTCACTCAATTGAAACCAGCCAACATCCACAGAATAAACAAAATGGTGCAATATGCAGCAAAACCAAAAGTGCAGAGCTTGTTGTTTTTTTGGGTTTTGTTTTCTTTCGGTTTTTTTTTTTTTTTAACTTTGCAATCAAACACTCACTCACCTACACACACCCACGCCTACACACACACACACATGCGCACGCACACACACGGTTAAGGCTGTTACCTAAAAGCCTCCAGCAGGAAACATCTGTGCAGACAAAACAGACACATTCAGTTTAGACAAAACCACAAACAGGACAGCTTCAAACTCACGCTCGTACAAACAAACACACACACACACGCACACACACACGTTAAAATAGTATTTTTACTGCTCCAAAAAAATTACACTTCATTAATTACTCGTATGAAGTGCATTTACATATAATTTGATATGAAGTATCCGAAGAAAAAGATCAATCGTCAGTAAAATTTGCAATTTGCAATTGCATATCAATTTCAAATAAATATACAGAGGGTGAAGAGAATGTCATGAGGGGGAGGATGAAGAAGGCGATGGACGTGAAAAGCTACAGAGAAGAAGAAGGAAAGAGTGGGTGACCGAGGAAGGAAGGAAGGAAGGAAGGAATGATATGAGCATAGATGGTTCAATGCAAAGGAACAAAGGCAACTGGAGGAGCACAAGTTTAGCAAAGACCAAAACAAAGGACAGGAAGAATGGTTTCATGTCCAAAACTGTTATTAAAAAAATAAATAAATAAATTTCAGTCAAGAAGAATCTAACACACACACACACACACACACACATTCACGCACACACATGCACGTGGGGCCTTTTTCACTTCCAAGTCCAGTACTTTCATAAGATCAAATAGTTTGAAAATTTTGGATAACATAGCTTGCACAAACACACACACACACACGCACAAACACACAAATCAATGGCACACACAGCACAGTTAGTTTCATGACAAAGACTGAGACCGTGCCATTCGACTGCAAAGGAGGCAAAGCTACATTGGCGAGGCCCAGGGGGCAACTGCTATCTCGTGCCAACACTTCACACACACACACACACACACACACGCACTCACACATGTACAACACAACACAACACATCAGTATTCCAACACTGTTACGGCGGCAACTCCTCCGCCGGCTTAGTGCGCCTTCATGTTCATCGTGGCACATTGTGTTTCCAAAACGTCTATTAGAAGGTTGATATTTCACAACACTCTTCATCTTAAACACAAGGGAAAAAAAAATATGTATATATATGAGAATATTTTCCAGACGTGATGAGCTTGTAATGGTTGGCATTGTGCTTTTGGATAACGGCGCATGGAACGTGAAGCTCGATCAACTTTCACTAAATGTCACAAAATGACAGTAATTATTATTACAATCATTACTGCGCACATCATTACGGTTGTCTGGTACGACATTCATTTTTTTTTAAATTTATTTTTTTTTTTTGTGATTGCGCCTATGCTAAGCAGACATTATGAGGAAGGTTGAAGGCCGCAACCAAACAGCACTTTACAGAGATTATCCGGCTTTAACCTGAACAAACCCCAAACCGCGTAATCTGTACAGTTTTATTCTTCCTATGGATTAATATGACGACTCGCCCGACCCCTCGTCCCGTTGTTTTATCTACTTTTAACCCAAAGTCGCCACATTTGAAATAAACTGCTGCTCCTGTCTTTAGAAAACAATGCCATTTCCTCGATAAGGACATTCTCAAGTCATTTAAAAGTATATTCGTGTCATATGTCATGTTTGGGTTCCTTAAGACGATTAATCGTTAATCGAAAAAACGTCTCTTAAGGATTGTTTGACAAAGGAGATGATAGCAGCTTGCCATGAGTGAGGTGTCGCCATTAGCCGCGTTGCAGGTGACGGACCGATGATACCACACTGGTATCTGTCAGGATTATGTGCATGAACCACACACACACACACACACACGCAGCGTTTGTCTTTAAGTCAGATTCGATATTTAAATTTTTTGCTGTCATGCTTGACGATGAAATTGTCCTGTGGTGTGAATACGTGCGTGAATGGCAGTTTGTGAACTGTAGGTGACTGGCTACCAGTCCAGGGGGTACCCCAGCCCTCACGCAAAAGCCTGCTGGGATAAGACCCAGCTCATCGGTGACCCGACGCTGTTTAGGAAATGGATGAATGAAAGGACGGAAACAAAAAAAATAAAATAAATATGAGTGGCTCTAATTATGATCACTGCACAGATGCACAAATTAAAATCACAAAATAGACTCACTCTTAATAATTCTACAAAGACTGTGTACTTAATATCCATTTGTGGGACTGTGACTGCTGAGTGTATATAATTAGAATGTGAGCGAATAGCCAGTTTTTCACATGTCTGCCTTTGCATCTTCCTTTTTTTTATGACTTTTTTTTGTATTTTTCTTTTTTTTTTTGTCTCTCCGTCTCTCTTTGTAGTTGCTTCTCTGTTTATCCGTCACTTTCTCGCTGCCTGTCTTCCTTTCATCTCGCGCCATCTGCCTTCCTCTTTCTCCATTTTATTCTCTTCTTCTCCTCTCGCTGTGTCTGTCTGACTGTCTAACTCTCCACTTGTCTCACTCTCTCAATATGACTGCCCCCCCTCACCCCCCCCTCTTATCTCCCTAAAAACTTGGCAGTGATCCCCGTCGTGTTTTTCTCCACTCCTCGTTTGGGGGATTGCGAATGAATGCGATCCAATCTAGGCCTCAGCTAAGAGACATGAATTTTCATTAATTACAACCTTGTCAGCAAAAGCATTATGGGATCTGAATATGAAAATGCTAATGAGTGGAGCTCATTTGCATATTTTTCTTTGTTGGAATGTCATTAATTATTACGTTTTATGATGATGAATGCAGCTGTCGATGGCTAGCCCTCCATGGCTAATTAGCTATCAGAAAATGCTCTGATCAAAAAAATGGATAGGAACCCTAAACTACTTTTAATGTAAAGCGTTTTATCACTTGTCTCGTAAACTTACTGTCGCGGTTTTTCACCCGGAACTCAAGCCCTTACACTCCATAATTCCAGGTGCCTACTTTGGCCCACATCGCAGAGATTCGAAGGAGCGACATGAAGTGACCATGATTGAGCTGTGACACCCACAGCGGCGCAGCCTTCCCTCCACACAAAGGAAATATACCGTACACCATTCAAAATTTACGCCAATCACAATTAAAAAAAAAAGGGCAAATACACTTATAGACAAACAAACTTCATAAAAATCCTGAGACAAGATTGGAACTCAGAATTTTGGACTTGAGGCAGAAGTGCAACTCACATGACTCTCATACAAAGAAATAAATGAATTTTCATTTTGGTGCTAGAAATTTTCAATAAGCATGAACCCTAACATGACATGAAAGGCTAAATATTTTTCCTATTTGTGTAACATGATTTTTCTAAATCACTGGTTGTGTATTAAGAGGATCATCGTGTTTGTTGCGCAATTAACTGATCTGCCTTGCTCGACATATATCACGCTCCCAAAGGTAATGCCAGGCTGACAAAATGATGACGATGCGGTAAGTCAAACAAAAAAAAAAAAATGGTATGGTTCTGTTGGGAAAATGAATCATTGTGAATCAATCAGTCACTGTGGATTCGAAATATAAAGATCCTTCAACAGCTCCTCATAGTACTCGTGACCATTTCGCCTCATCGCATTTTTGTTGCACTCTATTGTTTAAAAAGTGCATCACCAAAGACCTAACAAATCCCCCTTTCCCAAAAAAAAAAAAAACAAGAAAAAACCCACTAACGAACACCCCCCGCCCCCCCTTCTCCTGGCTTAATGAATGCCAGGCTTAATTAGAGCACCATGATGTCAGAGCATTAATTATCAGTTGGCTTCATTTCAGGAAATAAACACTGTCTTCCTTTCTGATTTTTCCATTTCACTCTGCACTATTCTTTTTCGTCTCTCGTCGATCTGTCGCGTTTTATTTCGCTCATCCGATTAAAATTTGAAGTGACTCTCCGTGAGGAAGCATTTCATATTTTGGGACACGCTGCTAAAGCTGATGTATGAATGTGACTCATGACGATTTGACGTGAGCGGGCGTTAATTTAGGTAACTTTTGCAAAGTTTATGGATATATATATATATATATATATATATATATATTATTATTATTATTATTAATTTTTTTATTAGGTCCTTCAACGTTAAAGCCTTAACTCCACATGAAATCCAAGATTTTTCGCAAGTAAATATCGGTTCTTAACTTAGTAAAAAATTGTAATTGGAATTAATTGCGATTAAATATGCACATTTTTGCAATTAGTCCCAAAAATTGTAATCGCGTGACAGCACTAATATATACTTGCCCCGTAAGGCATTAAAAGCCATTGACCAAAAATCGATTCGTGAGACGTTACATTAACTTGCGCATGACTTACACTAAAGGTGTTAGACAATCCTTCCTTTATGAAAACGGCTTTGTGCAGGTGTCATTTGTACGCAGAGCACTGGCGTCAATGTAAGAAGAAACAACTCAATACAAACACATCTGTGAGAAAAACGAGTCCAGGCTTAAGAAAGTGGATATTTTCCTTTGAGGCATGCAATGTAAATGCTCAGATGATGAAATAAAGTTCATCTTTGGCCTTTGGGAGCCAAGCTCATAAGTGAAAAGCTCTCTCTCTCTCTCTCTCTCTCTCTCTCTGTCTCTCTCTCTCTCTCTCCCTCGCCTGCTCACGCTCACAATAAACATACTGTTTCAGGCTGCACATCTCTATATTTCTCTGTCACCTCTTACACACAAACAAGCACTTTCTCTCTCTCGACACACACACACACACACACACCGACGTACACACACATACTGTAGCGTGGCTGGCCAGATGGGACTCTTCCACATGACCAGGCCGATCAATCAACACTGAAGGGCCCAGGTGCTACTACGCACCATTTCACAGTCTGTCACACAGACACACACACACAGAGACACACACGTTGTACACTCACATAACAGCACAGACATGCATAGATAAAGATAAAGGACACGCACACACACACACCAAGGCAGCTAAAACTCTCAGCCATAAACACACAGTGTAACATGTATGACCCTAGCTCGGTCTCGGGGGTGCCTCATCTGGATGGATGACAGAAAGAAAGACAGACAGACAGGGAGACAGACTCTGTAAATATACAAAAAGAACTTTCATTTGGCCCAATTTGCTCCCTAAAAAGCACGCGACGTGATCAAATGTTTATATCGGTCACGGTTGCCGTGATGAAATAGCGAGAGCGGTCTTGTAGCATCTTATTGAGCGTACACTCACTGGACACTTCATTAGGTACACCGGCAACATTTTATCGCTTTGCAAAGAGGCATGAATTCCCTCGGCCAAGAGTGTGAGATTACTTTTATTCTGTAAAGCTCCAACTATCACGCCGCCTTCGGTCACCAGTTGATTGCATCGGTACGTACCGTACGGACAATCAACAATTCAAACTCACATTTCGACTTTTGTACAATTTAATTGAGGGAGGAAGGCGGATAATACAGTGAAACCAAAAACTACTCGGCTAAAATTATTCCGTTGTATCATCCATCCATTTTGGAGAACCGCTCCTCCCCACTTGTCGTGGGTAGAGTGGTCGCAGCTGACGCCGAGGAGGAGGCGGGGCACATCCTGGAATGGTCACAAACCAATCGCGGGGCATCGTGCAAAATATTTCAAATGAAAGCATTTCTCGATACTCAAATGAGCTCTTTTGTTGTTTCGTTTTTCACCCGACAGTCGGACAGCTCCTCAAGAAAGTAAAAACAGTTGTTCCCCAAAAATTCCAGGACAGATTCCCTCTTGGGTCAGGAACTGCAAAGTGCGTCGCAATGAACTGATGTTTTACATTTCCGCCCTCCGCCCTGCTGCCTTGAGGAGACCTATGATTAGGACGTCAGATCCAATTACACTGACAATTTCCATGTGAGACACAGCCCCCTTCCTAATACACTACAGCCACTTTTATGGGGACTATGTTCAAAATAGCATGGGAGTGAGACCGCGGTCGCTTCGTTTCAGTCAGGCACCATCAAAACTGAATTAATCAGTGATGCCACAGAGTAACTAACACATAAAACGAACAATTTTTGTCACTACCAAAGTGATCTAAAACATGACTACAAAGAGAAAATCAGATTAAATTGTTTTTTTTTTCTAGTTACTGTGTGCTACTAGTACGGTGAGAATGAGTCGCACGAAAAAAAAAAAAAAGTCAAGGGCGCATCAGCTTGCCGAGGCAGAATAAATAAAATAAAGAAACAAAAATAAACCAACGACACAAATGCAACCAGATATGACCGATATGACCTAATACTAAGGAAGAAAAGAATAAATAAATAAATAAATACATAAATAATTAAATAAATAAAGAAATAATTAAATAATTCATTAAATAATTTAAGAATCAATTAAATAATTAAATAATCAAATTATTAAATAAATAAACACTTAAATAATAATATAATTAAATGATAAAAAAATTAATTAAATAAATACATAAATAAAAATATCAGGTAACGACAGTTACAGTGAAGAAAAACATGTTGTTTTTTTTATTTGCTTTGTTGTCTTTTTCCAAATTCCAATCCTCCCACCTTACACCTCAACGGTGAAATTATTTTTGCATCCCCATTCCTCATCCATTTTTTTCACCACGCTGACCTCCTTTCAACCATTGTGAGCATAAAGACCCAGACTCAGCAGGGAGTGACAGGAACGTGACCTTGGCACCATACCCAGCTGAGGTAAGGTGTGCCGGGGGTAGAGATGGCGACAGGTGAGCCACTTTTGCAAGGAGACACGGGCACCGGCGAATGAAAACAGAAGAGGCCAAAGTAGAGCTACATAGCATAGAATTGATAATTGAGCCGGGGGGGTAAATTGAGGGAGAGAGAGAGAGCGAGATTTCTATATATAAAGTGTCCAGATGTGACCTCTGCAGAGGGGGTCCGGCCTCATGGCTCAACACTCATTAATAAGGTCACACAGAGGTGAGACAGGCGGCTGACTCACTGCATTTCAACAAAACAATAAGGGGAAGGGGAAGCAGTCAACATCAACAAACGGGCTCAGACTTTTTCAACGCTTTGCCCTTTCAGGCTCCTTCATGTGCTCGTTAGACAACATTGTTGTCCGGATTTATCATACTTGACCTTTTCGACATTTTAGGGTTTATCTATGGGATGCATCGGATAGAAATGGGAGACAACATCCAAGCGTCTGAAAGGGAGGAACTTGTATTATGCTCGAATAGAAGGTGTTGGTGAGAGAAATATTAAGCTCGGGATTCGAGTTTAGGCTCCGGAGCTGGCAACATTCTTGGGGTGTATTTGAAAAGAGTCGACGATTTCTGTTGGAAATAGTCATTCCCATTGAATGCACTTGTTGTCGAGTATTTGAAATGTTGGATTCACAAATGCTGAGTACGTACTGTAAATCTGTCATTGCTAATTCAAAACACATGGAATGTATTACATCATTTACAAAACTTTTTTTTTTTTTTTAATTGCTGCGTTTATATTTGGATGAGGAATACACACAACAAGACGTTTATTGGCCCGTTTATGTTAAATGTTAAGTAATTCAAATTTTATAAGCAACTGCAATGGACATAAATCTTATGAATCAACCCTAAAAAAAAAATGGTGAATGCTGTTCAATACAGAAATCCTGGAAGGATATAACTAAAGTTGCCAACAGAAGTGCACTTTAGCTGAAACCGCCACAAAGTCGGCAGCAGTTAGTGGTGGTAGCGTGCACCTGTTCGAGCCGCTTCACATATAAGGTACACCAACCGCATACACGCTTGCAATATGAAGAGCAAAAATGCACACGTGACAAATTGCTAAACAAGCAAATTGTACAAAATCCAACCCCTGCAGAAGAACCAGCTCAACCCGCGAAGTCCCACTTGCACACAAACGGCTTCAAATGACCAAATTTAAACGTTGCCGCAAAAATCACACACACACAATAATAGGCAAGAATGAAAAATAAAAACGTTCATCCGCTTCGTCGTCGTAGGAGTCGATACATTTCAACGCATCCTTTAGAGTGTGAGATCACTTGCGGATTCTGCGTGTGTGCGTGTGTGTGCGTGTGTGTCTGGTGTGTAAAGCAGGAGATTAATCTAGTAGGGTCGCTGAGATGACACTAATCCCTTCGCTGATTATCTAGAGCATAACATCACTCTAATCTGATGGGGGGGGTTAAGAAAGATAGACAAGGTTAGAGTGGGGAAAGCAAAGAAAGAACAAGAGGAAGGAGCAGCGTTCACACTCATTGATTCAATTCTGCGGCATTTTTTTTTTTTAATTTGGGCTAAATTGGACCAGGCAGGCACTCCATCCATAATCTTGGAAGAGAAAGAGTTGCTGGTGTGAGTTCATGTTTGTCTTTACAGGTCTCCTTATACCAGGTGTGGGCAAACTGCGGCCCGGGGGCCACATGCGGCCCGTTACATGTTTTAATCCGGCCCGCCGAACTTGGAAAATAAATTAAATGAATAAACTTTGTTGATGTTTTATTTTGTAAATGGTTTTTAAAAGACATATATATCACCGTGTAATAACACAGAGATTAAATGACTGGTTATTACTCATCCGTCGTTCAACATTTTTGTTCACTTTAGAATTATTCATATTATTTTAAGCAAAATGCTGCCATTCAAACCGGGAATAGTGCTTAACTTGACTTATGAGCGGCAAAATTGAAAGATTTTTGTGTTACAAAACGTCGTTAGGCCAATATTCGTCTTTGTGCTACAAGCCAAAATTTGAGTAACCAGCAAACATCAGATAATGATGGAAAGTGAAGGTATTGTGGTGGCCTCATCAACAGTTTTGAAAAACAAAACACACCAAAACAAAATGAGAGCACTCACAAGGAGCAGATGCTAACACCTGACTTACATCATTCCTTAAGTCACACCTCTTGAAGGCACACCTCAACGCACAAATACTATTGTGCCTGACGTTGGGCTTGATTATGCGTATGTTAGAGAGGGACAGAAAAGCCAACAGACTCCGAAGACAATCTGATATTACAATGAAGTTATTCGGGCGAACCAAACAACAGTCACGAGTGGAAAGTGAGGAGGATGTTTTCTATGCCATGTTGGAACTGCGTGTGTGTGTGTGTGTGTGTGTTTGTGTGTGTGGCTGTCTCTGTCTCTTAGCGTTATCATTATCAAAGTAAATTGAGGTTCCCGTGTGCGAGATGAACAATACAATATTTCCATTTCTAACTCGTGCGCCTTCCCTGCCGCAGCGACATGGTATAATCACAACACTGTCAAAACACATCGCACACACAATGGATCATTTCAGGAAACCGAAAAGTTTATAGTTCTCGGACGTCTCGGCCAAAATATTCCTGGCTTGAGTGATCCGTTTTCATTATTTGATTCATTTATTTTATTTTGTTTTGTTTTTATAGCCACAATGAGCCATGAAATCGTCCATATTGTGAATATTATAAGTATAATTAATTATAATTCATATAAATAATAATATAATACAAATAATAACATAGTAATTACAATTACGGCCCTACAAATAAATCCACAGGTTCTTTGGCGACTTATTAATCATTTCTGGGTTCAGAAAGCGCAATTTACAACGCTGCTCGCCGAGTCAAGATTTTCAACACGGGATCATAAACCACGAACAAGACCGAAGCGCAAAAAGAGCGATGGCAGAAATGGATGGCTGAGGCCTGACATCGTCCATATTTTATGAATCCACTCGGAGGTAATTAAGCTCAAAGTGTGTGAAGGAGAGAAGAGAGAGCGATTGACAAGGAGAAAGAGAAGGCGGGAAAAAGAGAGGCGGATTATCTGTGTCAGTGGCCATTTGCTCACAACTGGCGCCACATCGGAGCGCGAGGGCCAGAGGCATGGTGCATCATGGGTAAATGAGCACACGAGGCTTGGCGTTTTCCACACGCCAAGGCCGAAAGGGGGGGTGGGGGGGGGCGTACACTGAAGGAGCGAAACTCTTTGCAGGAGGAGTTGACTCCTCCATTGGACATCAATCATTGGCTATCGATTTGCACTCGCTATCATAAACGTTTGCGCATCAAAAGCAAGAAAAACGTTGAAATATGAACACCCAGTCAGTCGGTCATCTACCTGTTAGCCTGGAGTTGGCGTAAGGAGGTGAGAGGCTGTCATGCGATGTGATGTACTGAGATCCTTCGGCATAGCTCTGGATAAAGAGAGGAAAAAAAAAACTGAGATTATAGTTTAAGTTGAAACTTTGGGGGGGGGATAGAGGGGGGCAATTGATTATTGCCAAACTTCTTATTGATTCATTCCATAATTAAAAAGTGTTGCAAATTTCGTGCCCATTAAATCTAATCGGCTCGCTAATGACTTTTTCCAAAATCCATATTTTCCTTTATTTGACTTTTATTTGAATGGGGATCGTTGGGGTTGAGATATTTTTATGACACGCAGCAAACAAAGTCGAAATAAATCAATTCATCAGTTGATCAGGTTTCATTATTCTTAGTTTTCTTTTCACCTTCGAAGAACGACTTCCACTCGCCCATGAGCCCGCGCTCGTTCTCTCCTCCATATCTGTGGCAAAGTGAAAGAGAAAGAGAAAAAGTTGAACACAAATTAAAAAAAAAAAAAAAAAAAAATATATATATATATATATATATATATATATATATATATATATATATATATATATATATAAATACATTTACTTTTGTTTTTTTTTAATTGAAATGAAAAAATTGCTCAAATATAATGCAACATTTTTTCATGAGAAGATAAGAAAATTCCCCGGAGCATTTGGCTGTTGCGGTCATCCGTATATTAATCCGGCGTAATCAATATACCGTAATGACTTTTAGACTTAACACTCAAAAACACCGCACATGACATGCCATGTGTGTACGTTCTGTGTACAGACGAAGAGTGTAATCAACGACATCCGAGTAAATCATCATCTCTCCTTTCTCCATGTCATTAAACATTATTGATTATGATTGCAGAGCCTTTAATGTCTCTATGAAATGTAATGGACCTTTAAGCCTCGCACACAACACTAATCCCCGATGCCATCACACTGCATTGCAAAGGTCAGCCTCTCGCCTGAGAGGTCACAGGTTTGATTCCCAGCCACAAGCGAATGATGCTGGAATGAACTTGCGGGCAAACAACCTTGGAAAACTAAAAGGTCCTTTTTCATTTGAAACACTTGATTTGGGAGTTCTCTTGTGAAATATTGTTTAGGTTGAATACAGCAGTGGTGGGCGGTCAAGGCCTTCAAGGCCGTCTCTGCTGGCCAAACATAATGATGAAATTCTGATCATATTCTTCACTTTCATGTCATATTATGTCCTCGTGTTGACAATGGCCAAAGGAGGGAAAAGTGTGGATTTAATTGCAGATGCACTTGTGAGGCCATTTTCAAGACAGAACATTGTAAAAAAAAAAAAAAAAATTTAATAAATAATGTTGTATTACCGTACTAACAATCAATGTTAAACATTGATTGTACTAAATTGTTACGATAATTATCAACGATGATTTAAGCCACACTTTATTTCGAAAAATCTCTACAATGGTTCAAATGAGCCCCTCTACAACATTTCTGGGAAATCACAATGTCCAATCGCTGATGAGCTACTTTGAGTACATATTGGAAATTCCTGATCGAGACAAACAACCATTCACACACAGATTCACACCTATATAACAATTTGGGGTCTTCAATGATCTTGACATGCAACCAATGCAAACTTGCAAACTCAACAAAATAGCTTCAGCGCCGACATTCGAATCCAGAACCTCACAAGAGTGAGGCAGACACTAACCACCGGTGCTACTACAAAAACAGATCTAATGCCTGAAACTATAAACTGACAAATAATAAGAGTGTGACATTTGACAGAATTAGCGGTTTATCGCTCGTCACCTATCTGCATCTCACCAAACGGCGAAAGACATTTGATAGGTCGAGAGTGGGGAGGTGGTGGATTTCCAAGCAGAAGCCATGTTGAAGAGGATGGCGAGGTCTACAATTAGAGAGAGCGCTTCATTCACCAGCGCAAATCGAGAGGACTGCAAAGCAGATTGAAGCAGAAGGAGGAGTGCAAAAGAGGTGAGAAGAAGTGAGCAGAAGTTAAAAAAAGTGGAGGAGGAGGCAGTAAGAAGGCGGCGTCCATGTGTCCTGCACCTGATAAGGCCTCCGATTGAGGGCTATAATTTACACTCGCGAGAGAGGAGGAGGAGGAGGAGGGGGGTTCACAAATGGCAAAATAAAAATGGAGATTTTTTTTTTCTCCCCCACTCCCCACCCTTGCCATTGGTAACACACGCATGTGCGTGCAAACACACACACACACACACACACACACGTTGTAGATGATCTATCATCAGTTAATGAACTTAGACTGACAGACAGCTCCATGTCTCACACAATGATCATATTAAGACCCGCCTGACACAAAACAGACCCCTATTAATGCTGTTAGCGAGTGTGTGTGTGTGCGTATGTGTGTTCTGTGTGCTACTGCGGAGGAAACACAAATACTGGTCTTTAGTCCAAACCATTGCGCTCCATGTCATTGCTGAGAACCCAAAAAAAAAAAAAAAGGTTCATGTAAGAATGTATAATAATTAGTTTGTGAGTGAGTTTTGGGTTGGAGATAAAGGAGAAAAAAAAACTAAAACCAAACTAAAACCAAATTAGGTTCTGTCATTAACACTTTCCGGTAAATTCTCTTATTAAAAAGGCTCTCATTTGAAGTTTCAGTTTGGCATCAAAAACTGTGCTCCACAAGTTCGACACTAAAAAACCAGTGGTCCTCAATCACAGGTTTGCGGCCCGTTTCCATCCGACGTGGCGTAAATTTGCACGAGTCCACCTTTTCCTTCTCATTTTGCAAGTGTTGGGAATTCAAGTGAACAGAATATGGCAATAAATTCAAGAAGAAACAGCACACAAAAAGTCGTAGTAACAATAACCGAAAGCGCGGCGGAACACGGAGCAAGATGACTTGGCGTCATCTCACGAAGGTGACGCGATTTTTGACAAGAAGTCAAATGGATGGAACAGGTCGCACCCAAGTGATGAAGTGCAAAGCATGAAAATGGGAGCCCCCCTAAAAAAAAATTCAATTTGCACAGCTTGCCCAAGCAAACATTAGCAGACGCATGGAGAGAGCATGCAAACTCCACACGAAGGCCAAGATTCCCAACATGTACTCGTGCCCGCCGCTAGACCCACCACGCTGCCTGCAAAGCAGCATTCGCACCAAACGCGAGTTGAAATATTTTCAAGCATGTTTGAAGGATTTCAACACAAGCCTCTTGTACTTGGACCGAACCCCATTCATATTATCATCTTGGGTTATCGCTTCCCCTCACACAAGCTCTAACACACAAGAAGATGAGACAGTAAGAATTAAGAGTCAGATTACGTCTTTGAATCTTCTTCTTTAAAGCCGCTTAAACTGTCTGACACCCACAATCCCACTCCGAGTGTGTGTGCGTGTGTGTGTGTCCAAAGAAATGTAGTGACGTAATGCACAGTTCAGAATGTCATTCTTTGCTTTCTTATTTTTGTTACTAGTTACTTAAAATAAAAATAAATAAAAAAAATAAAAATTAATAAAAATAAAAATAATATATATATATATATATATATATATATATATATATATATATATATATATTTCATTTATTTTTATATATATACATATATATATATTTTTTCTTTTTATTTATATTTTTTTTTTTTCGAGCATCAATTTATTTAATATAAAACAAACATGTTTTAAACATGTTAAACAAAATATGTAGTGAGAAAAGAATTTCAAGAGGAAGTTCAGGTTCAAGAGGTTAATGAGCAGAAATGCATAAACGCTTCTGTCTGATGCACATTCAATGTGTTAGTATGCCCATTGATTCCCTGCACCCATACAATCCTGCACAACCACACACAAAAATACACACACGCGCGCGCACACACGTGCACGCAAACGCTCATACACTTGTACACACACGCACACACACAGGGGCCAGAGTTTCCTGTCATTAGGCAGCAGAGCTGTTCTATAATTAGAACATCTGGACCCAAGTAAGTTTAGTGCCAATGGCCTCTCACACACACGCACGCGCAAACACACGTGCACAAACAGACACAGAAACACACGCACAGAACCTACACGTTATGGTTTTTTTTTTTTTTTTTTTTTTTTTACTCGTGCCATTTTATGTTGCTCGTTTTCTCGCTTTTTTGTTTGGAAAAAAAAAAAGCACATTAAAGTAGCAAAACAAACAACAGCTTGGAGAGCTAATGGCACACTAAATGAATAGAGAGAGGAGCTTGTGAAGTCATAGAGGGAACGAGAGAATGGGAGGGAGCGACAGGAAAAGTAGAGAAAAAAAAAAGATTAGCAAGTTCAAATATGGTTTTCTTGAATCAGCAGAGTTGTTGTTTTTTTTTTTTTTTTAATACTCATAGCCTACAGATGCCTTTCCAAAAAGAGAGATTAATATTGATAATAGCAGAGCACTTCTCTTTCTATATTTTTCGCCTCTCCGCAGTGGATGAAGAATAAGAAGCCCAGCCGATTCCTTTGACAACCCCCCCTTCGCCCCCCCGCCACCGTCTCTCCACACAAACCATGTGAAGCCGAGCCAACTGTGGCTTAGATCTCTACACACCATTACCACCAGAGGAACAAAAGAAACTTAAAAAAAAAAAAAAAAAGCTAAATTGTCGGAGACTTAAAAAGCAGCAGAGTTCGCAAACTTCTAAAAGTTGCGAGTACAATACACATGACAGCAGAGCGCCAAAGCAAGTTCTATGCAGAACAATAATACATGACAACCAGTTAGTAAAATAAAAATCGTTTGCTTGGGTTATGTTCACAAACAAAGAAGTTGCCAATGCTTATATGCGCATTTTGTTCAGCGGAACATTTATGATCGGGCGCAATCTTTTGATCTAAAGATGTAAACAGTTAATGAGAAGTACAGTGAAATGACAAGTCACAAGAAGGAGTCATGCACTTCCTTGTGTCTGGGTGAAGGCTACTGTTGCAGTTTCGTTTTTCAATTGGACTGACCCATAGTTTTTTTTGTTGTTGTTGTTGTTTTCACAGCCACATCCAATTCCCACACACTATGGATGAGTGAGTGAACTCAAAAAAAAAAATGTAAATCCGAGAAGAGGAGAGAGAGAGAGAGAGAGAGAGAGAGAGAGAGAGAGAGAGAGAGAGAGCGCAGTGGTCTCTGGGTAGATTTGTGTTTGACAATTCAATTAAGGCTTCTTTCCCTCTGAGGAGTTTTTTTTTTGTGTGTGTGTGGGGGGGTGTGTGTGTGTGCGTGTTGGTTTTGTAAAACTCTATCTCATAGACACCTGCCAGCTCCGAGGAACTGCAAACAGAAGGATAAGTAAGGCTTAATCATAGCACGACAGAGGAGAAGAGACATTTTCCCAAACTGGAGAAAGTCCAAGGGTTGGATGAGGGGCTGCAAAATGGTCTTTCAACAAGTGCACAAAGTAAATCGGCAAACAGTCGGGCTGCGTGAAACAAGCTCAGAAATTCGTACCTTGACATCTGCCGTTAATTACCAGGGAAAATAGAAAACAGCCCAAGGTTTGATTTGATATTTTTCTGTTCACTGTCTTCCTTTCAACGAACACTTCTCAAATGTTTAGAACGATAAACCGGCATTTTTTTGTTTTAAATTGCTGAAAATTGTCATCGTTTTAGTGTATTTGAGGAGTCCTTGTGGAAATGAAGGATACATTTGGATTGACTGTGACTGAAAAGAAGAAGATTGCTCCTCTAAGGTGTGCAGAAGAGGACGGTTGCACGTGAGATCAAAGAGAGCGGTCATGGCTTGCAAAAAAAAAAAATGACTTAAGTGCTAAAGAAAATCTAAACATTTATGCCAAACACATTTTCTTGGTGTGTCGTCTGATCAATAAAAAAGTATTTTCAAATATTTCAGACAACAATGACGACTAACACAACTTTGTATTCCAATAAACAAATCACTTGAACTCTTTGTCACATGAAAAAATAAAAGCACAACTCCATATTAGCTTGACAAGTTTGCGTTTGCATGCAGGTAGAAGATGAAGCGACTGAGTTTTGAGCAGAATACACAATAAAGCCCTCAACAAGTAAATATGTATAGCATATGCTGTAAATAAAAGTGTCTCCATCAGTGACAGGCGGCATTATATCAAAAGCCCCAAACAACCACGAACATCATCACTCATCATGAGAGACAACAGACTGCCTTCCCTCTTTTAGAGCCAGCCTTGGGTAAACACAATTTCAATTTCCCTTTAGTGGAAGAACTTGGAAATTGCTTTTCAGAGAAAAATATGAAACTGGCCATGTCAGGTGTTAAGTCACTCCGAGCGTACCGTTCATGCTCCTAACGTCCGCACAGGCAGCGTGCGTTCAGTAAAAGTCTGAATGTTCGTGAGGATGGTTGTCATCTCTCCATGTTCCCGGCAATTGACAGGTCACCAGTGCATGTGTCGTCCAACCGAGGTTCATTTAGTTAGCGGAAACTAAAGAAATAAATAAAATAAATTGATTAATTAATTAATTAATAAAAAAAAATATATATATATATATATATATATATCACAAATCCACTTTAGAAGTAGGCAACGTGGCAAATAATCCATCCAAGCTTTAATTAATCAGGGTGCGTACTTTAGCAGCGGTAGTAAGCTCCGCATTTATCATTTATTCAAAGTTTGGCAACGGTTAAACTTTATCCTGTTTTATCAAAATATTAAAAAAAATAAAATGTTTTTCTAATGTTGCACACAAGTAAAAGATCATTTTGTTAAAACAAAAACTAATACTAAAACTAACTAAACCTTAACATTAACAAAACCGCAGTGAAAACCAATGAAACGCAGCTACTTTTAAAAAACAAAACTGAAATCGAAATAAAAACTAACTGACTAGAAACGATTCCTGATGAGGTCCCCTTTGGACAGAAAAAAACCCCGTCAGACTCCGGCGTTCTAAATGTGCGGGAAATGCGCTAAGAGAGGATCAATAGGCAATCTCTGAGCGATGGATCAGATAAAGAGCAATTCTCACACACATTCATTGACATGCACCTGCGCAGGAAGGGGAGCAGAAGCATTAGTTGGTGCGAGCAGGCGACGAGGAAGTGAGAGTGGGGCTCAGGTGAATTCCGTCAGCTCGCGCCCAAACTGCTAATAATAGATCACCGAAAGCATCGCAGCATTAATAGCCATTTACCGAGAAATCAGTCGCGCAGTCACTCCAAACGAAGAAACAAGACTCAGCTTCCTCCCACGGAGTGTCTCGCACGTAGCGGCAGAATGTGGAAATAAATGTCAAGTATTGTCATCATCATGATCATTATAAGAAGTTGAAGTTGTCGTAACGCAAGACAAATTGTTGAAAAACTTTTGTTGCTGTGTTTCAAATGAAAAAGGAGCAACATTAGTGATTATCGACGCCGAGGAGGTTTGAGTCAGTTGATGTTTTTTGGGCGGGGGGAAAAGGCAAAGCTTCTCCTACTCCAGTGCACCCTCCAAAAAAAGGAAAACGTGTATATGAGCATGCTCGCAATCCAAAATGTTTACGCCTGGCAGCATTGCAAATAATTATCGGATTTTCCGGACTATAAACTGCTACTTTCTTTCCACGATTTTGCACCATGCGGCTAATACAAAGGTGCGGCTTTTCTGTTGATTTTTCTTTCACCACTAGGGGCGCTCTTTCGTTCAGAAAATACACTAAATAATTGTATTTATTTTTTTCTCTTGGGTCTGTTCCGTTTTAATTGGCAAAGTTGTTGCCGTGTTAAAAGGGTTTAACAATCTGTTTGGGTACCTTTATGTGCATTCACAGCACAAAATCATTCTGTACATGCAGAAAACAATTTTTTTCAACATGAAAAACTGCCTGGTGTGGCTTGTATATTGTTTTTTTGTTTTTTTTCCCCAAAAAAGAGTTGCAACGGCTTATATTCGGGTGCGCCTTATAGTCCAAAAATTACGCTAAATGCTATTTGTCAACTGTGGTTATGTGAAGTACTTTAAAAAAGGCGATAAAAATAAATAAAATTTTTCATTTCTAAAATCAATAGACAGTAGTAACTTAAAATTAAATAATTGCTGCGATTTTTTTTTTCAGGAGCGATAGTGTGCGATCAATGCAAAAAAAAAAAATCCCCCAAAAAAATCGTTGAAATGTTAAATCCGCGTGACGTGGTCGTTACCGACGGCGGCCGTTATTACAGACTGGGAAGATGTTCATCGTGGGATATCGCCACCTGGATGGCACCTCCTTTTCTGGAAACGAGGAGTGAGAAGCCGCTAACGAGTTAGCATGTCTGCATGGGTGCAAGGTTGTAGGGACTAACACACACTCACCAATGCGCACATACTTGCACGCGCAGTTTGACAGTCAGTGACAAACAACCTTCTTGACACACACACACACACACACACCCTAACAGCCAAACACACCCACTCAAAGTCAGCACCGCAACACACACACACTCACACAAGGCAACAAATCGCGACGCACACAGAGATAGCGCCTGCAGGCATTCTCTCGGTTTCTCCAGACTTGTTGGTTTTATTTATTTATTTCTTATTTATTTTTTGCCGAAGGTCCTAACATCGATAAAAGGCCGCAACTCGCGTTGCATTCACGGATTAAGACGAACCAGCCTTGTACGATTTTTATGGTATGACCATGTGGTGTTCTCTTAAAACACTGAAAGCAACGATAAATCCTACCTGTTGTTGAGGCTCCGCAAATTCAAAAAAAAAAAAAAAAAAAAAATCACGCTCAGACCTGTCACTCTTCACAGACCCCTGCAAACCTCCTCATGTTACAAATTCCTCCGTGACAGACTACAAACGAGTTTTCTTTTCACGGAACATCTCACTGAAAAAAGAAATGGAATCGCCGGTTCATTGAAAATGCTGTCAAACTCCAGGTCCTTTCAAGTTAATCTGCGGTTGACTTGAATAGATTTTAAGAGTGCTACTGCGAAGTGCGGAAGATGTCTTCTTTTCTTGCCAAGATTTACAACAAAGAGAGTCACGTAAGCTATTGCAGCTGGACCACAATCCATGACAATCCACGCCTTTTGCATGTCCTACTTTTACAACGTGGCCCAAAACACAACAACTTATGTCATTCTATTCCAAAATATTGTGGAAAGAAATGCTTCCATTCATATAGAAACCCATTTTGTAAACAAGGAATACTCATTTGCGTACACCGCGGTCTCGTGGAATCAACCTACGGTAAGCAATAAAGAAAAAAAAACTTATGCTACTAAATCATTTTGTGTAAAGTTGATCCTAAAAAGGAAAGCTTCTTTAAATTTACATGCGTGATTATTATAATTAACTCATTAACTGCCATTGACGGCTAAAGACGTCAAAGATCCTTTTTTTTTTTACACGGCTGGTAGTGAATGAGTTCATTCATTTAGCTTGGAAAAACACATTTGAACTGAAAAATACTCATTTTGATATATTTCACTTTGATGGCAACATTTTCAACACGGATGCGCCCATGATGGGTCCAATGAGACTCAACGTGTGAAATCTACTTCTGGACACGCATTGGACAACGAGGAGGACACAAAGCGAATGGCATAATACAACCTGAGAGAGCGAACCGGGGCATACTGGCATTTTATTCCATAGGTTTTACAAAAAAAAAAAATATTAAACTAATTAAAACAGTGGAAAGAAGCAGTATTTTTATGGTTATGTTAGCTTTTATGTTTACATTCACTCCACATTCAATTGAAATTAAAACCAGTTCAGAAAGCTTAGTTGGCTTCAAAATGATTTAGATTTTTAATTTTAGGGTTTTATATACTTTAGATATTTATTGACAATGGAAAAAAAATGTGCAAATATGTAAAATTGTGATTTTATTTGTAAATTAGGACTTGACTTACCAAATCAAAGCCTGGAATAAAATGACATCAATGTAAAAGTGATCTCAAACTTTCTTCTTGCGAGCCACAACCAGTCAAGGGCGTACGCCGCCTTTCGCCCAAAAATTCGACGTTCCTCCCTCCGACTCCCAAAGTCCTTCACTTTTATTCCTTATTTACTTTTTCATCTCCCTAACCGCACCTCCTCCCTTCACTCTTGCTTTTTTTTGTCCTTGTCTCCCTCCACTTGGCCAGCCTTTCTGTCATCACCTCAAGAAGAGGAGGTTGCAGCTGGTGTAAACTTACGAGAAAATAATGACAGGCACCTGCCCACGGTATCCCCGTTGCTTCGAGCGCATTATGTGCGCGTACGGGCAAAGAGCAGAATGAAACCTATGACAGATCTAAAAACGGAGTTGTTCCTGTTTGCTCAGCAAGTCCCCTTAAAAGCCACCAAAAAGACCCCATGGGACTTTGCGAAAAGCAACTGAAGCTGAACGGTATCGACTTCACGGGCACTTAAGTCAGTTGCTTTTTTTGTTGTTGTTCAAGTGAAATCTACTTCAGCAGGGAAGGACTTGAAATTATGAGGATACGATTATTATTGAATAGACGATTAAACATTCTGTAGCTGGCGTAGAATTAATACAATTTTTAATTATTTTTATAATCGCATCTTGAAGCGAGTGTGGCAAAATAGAGTAAAAAAAAAAAAAAAAAGAGCCGCCCCTAAAACCAGGTGTGGGCAAACTACGGCTCGGGGGCCACATGCGGCCCGTAAACGTTTTAATCCGGCCCGCCGAACTTGAAAAAAATAAAATTAATCAAACTTGTTATTGTTTTATTTTCTAAATACTGTGGTTTATCAAAGATTGCCTCAAGGTAATGTCCCACATATCCTCACTGATGGGAGCCGAATCTGAAAGTCAGACTAGACCCCAGAAAGGATGCCGTCAATCACAATCAACCACGACATGTCGAGCGAAAATCAATATGAAGTTGTTCACAAGTATGACAGCAATTAGCAATATAAAAAAAAAAAATACAAACAGTATGGCCGGAGTCGGGGATCAAACCCTGCACCTCTGAACTTTGAGGCGGACGTGCTAACCAGTTCACCACCGCGCCAAAAACTTGCTACGCCAACCTCCTGACACTTTCAGGCTATCCACCAACCAACCAATCAGAACTCCATCCATTTGCACCTTCCCAAGTAGCAAATCAAAATCATCATCAGTGAAGTTTGAGAAGGAGTTCTGTGAAATACGGGAATTCTGCTCACAATTGCAAAGCATCGATCGCATCAATGAAGACTATTACACCGAACACGCACGCATGCACGGCACCACAAGGCGCCCAGAGGTTTCAGTGACCAGATGTCAGAAGGGCAGAGTGTGTCACTTGACTAAGAACAGGCACCACTGCGTGTGCGTGTGTGTGTGTGTGTGTGTGGGGGGTCAAAAACTGCAGCACTCCATAAGTTCATTGATCTCAAGAAAACGCCCACACCCACCATACACACGTGCACACTGGCAAACACTAAAGTGAAGGCTTCCCCTTTGAAAACCACAAAATGCATGTCAGGGCATGAAGTAGGTGGAGCTCGGCTACTCGATCTCAACGCATTGGGGTGTGTGGGGGTGGGGGTGTGTGTGTGTTGTTTGGCCTCAGTGACGGGGTAATTCCCAATTCACACACTCACACACATTTAATTTGAAGAGTTCTGTACAGGTTCATTCCACCCCACGTACGGATTGACTGATCCATATGATAGCCCGACACGTGTGAGAAATATTGTGAAATATCGTGTGAAGAAAACAATGACTGCTGACGATTTACTTTCTTTCTCGGGACTCACTTCTTTTTTTTTTTTTTTTTTTTTTTGCTTCCAACTCAAGGTAACCAATTGCAACACCCTTAATGAAGGGAACGGAACCCCACACACTTGTTGGTACATCCCACAGTAGAGGGGGTTGGTTGAGCTTTGGCAAATTTGCTTGAGACAGGACCGCCCCCTCAAACAGGATTTCTTTTTTTTTTTTTTTAACATGACACAGTCAAGAGGCTTAATGTGCTGTAATTCTTGATTGCTGTGATTTTTTTTTTTTTTTTTAATAATGAAAGCTTGTCATAGATGCATTAAATTCAAGCTACTATTTTAATTTGAGGGAATATTTTCATTTTTTAGGATAAGATTTTTGGATATTTTGGTTAACGCTAGTTATTGCAGCTATTTTGAAGAAATGAACAGAATATCCTCCACAGTGACGCAAATAAAACGTGCGTGCGTGTGTGCGCGTGTGTATGGCTGTCGTGCTCCATAACGGAGGTCATTACATGAACAGAGAGCAGAACTTGCCGCTTCACATATGACGTTGTTACTATTCCGAGAACCTTAATACGACGTACGCGCTGCAACAAACACGCAAAGCCCGCACACAACAAAGTGCAAATGACCTTGGAGAACAATAACCGCATTCATGCCAGATCACCACAAACGTGGACAAACTTAACAAACGGCATATTAGCGTTTACTGTATAAGACGGATTCAAAGAAAACAAGCAGCCAGCCAAGCTCAAAGACATTTGAGGGAAAATCCCGAACATGACAAATAGGATTTTTTCTAGGATCTAAATATGAACCAAATCAATACG
This sequence comes from Idiotropiscis lumnitzeri, assembly GCF_059441095.1. Taxonomy (NCBI): domain Eukaryota; kingdom Metazoa; phylum Chordata; class Actinopteri; order Syngnathiformes; family Syngnathidae; genus Idiotropiscis; species Idiotropiscis lumnitzeri. The sequence continues at coordinate 2,598,602 of NC_142408.1, forward strand.
GACTTTAGAAATGAAACAGCAACTTAGTCACTTAATTGTGATGCGCACGCTGCAGAACTCGTGCCGAACAAACGGAGATCATTCGCGAGAAAAGCGGATTCCCTCCCTTTATTCGAAAATCCGACAGCGAGTTTCAGTTTGCCGTCATTTTTCGAGCTTTTGGTTGAGTTACAGCTGTCTGCTTTCCAAGCCTTGTGATAAATACGGCTATTTGAAACAGCTGGTTACTCTCCGTTGCTTATGTGATGAGTCAAAATCAGCCACGAGCCAGCTGGATGGAGACCGAAAAAGTCTCATTCAAGACCTGTGGCAAGGAGAGAATACCAGATCACAGCAACATCTGTGTTGGTCTCTCAGTAATTAACAATAAAAATAGATTGATATTAACACAGACGCAGTGATACAGGTTCTTGACCAGGCTTGGTTCCTAATTGGCTGATGATTCCATTCGTCAGGGAAAAAAAATCAAAAATAGAGTCATCTTTCTAATGCCGTCGTCACGCTTCCGAGCATGAATATCATTTCTGAATGGTCTTTAACAAGCTACGTCGTATGCAAAAATTCAAAAAAAAAAAACAATGTCATGGATAGCCGGAAAAATGACAAAGAGGTAAAAGCCCAGAATCAAACGTGACATGTCAACTCATTTACTGCCATTGACGGCTAAAGACGTCCAAGATGACCCTTTTTTTTTTTTTAACTGTGTTGGTAGTGAATGAGTTAATCAGAACACTGAATTTACCATCAAGGCCTGATATGAGCTAATACGATTAAGTATGAAAAGCAAATGAGCTAAATCTAGTCAACTAACTAGTCGACTAAGGACAATTTCCTGTATCCTTGTCAGCAAACAGTTGATTGAACTGACTGAAACTCTACACACCTAAATTGAACGTAACACTTACGTATAAATATTCAACCCGTTTATGCCGTAAGCACATATCGGGAAGAGGTATGGGAACGAGTTGACGGGTCTAAGGGCCCGAGAGAGAGAAAAAAAAAAAAGAAAAATCATTTTCAATTGGCATTGGCATGGCGGTATGTTACTGATGGCGTAGCGGTTCATTTAGCACGGGTGCAGTTCCCACTCAGTGACGGCGTGAATTAGACTGTGAATGCTTGTCATGATTGACAGATGACCCGTCTAGAAGTGCCTTTCACCTCAAGCCAGCTGGGATAAGTTCCAGTTTCGCCACAAACCAAAACGGGATAAGCAGTGACAGAAAACTGATTCAAGAACGGAAAAATACATTTTGGGGTATTGTTGTGAAAACATTTCCTCAAATTAGCAACAAGTTTTCTATGCTGTCAAAATGTTTGTATTCGCCTATGAGTAGCTAAAGGCGGCCCGGTGCAATACCGTTACGGGAAGAGACAGCCGAAATATTCCCTCAATCTCATTACTTCCATTGATGACGTTCAGAAGAGTCCAAGCGAAGTCAATATTCCAGGCAAGAGCATCTGAGGCAATATGAGCCACATCGCTTGTCTACATAGAAAGGGGGGGGGGGAATCTATAACCATATATTTACAGTGGGTTAGCCTTTTCTATTTCATACCCCAACAAGATCCTATGCATCTCATCGCTCCGTCGACGGCTTTGTGATGATTCCGGTGGACAGGAATGAATCCAAAAAGCGTAAGGAAACGAGCATGCAGTCTTGCCACATTTATTACCACAACAGATGGTACCATCGTGTTGCATCTCTTCTGGATGGACAAAAAAAAAAAAAAACACCTTCCACAATAATCCACTGATTTCTACGATTGGTTCTCCTGAAAGATAGGCCAGGTGAGGTGTTTTTTTTTTTTTACGTCACACGGCAACAAGTCTGACTTGACGAAAACGATTCCAGCCAGTCGGTTTGTCAATATGAGTTCTGGAGCTTCAAGTTTCATTGATTTATTGATGTATGCTGGGTCACTTGCACTATCGTGGCCCCGAAGCAAGCGGACTGAAACGTCAAAAAGCGCAACGAAACGTGCCATCTATCTGTTGTTGTTGCACACAAACTAAATGTGCCAAACAAGAAGCTCACTGAAAACATAATTTTGCAAAAAAAAAAAAAAATGCAGCCAAAAGTGTTTCTAATTTTCTTCGGGTTCTTCAGAACTTCTTCCCATATATCTAAAAGACGCGCGGTATGTTATATAAGGAATTGAAGACATTGTGACTGAAATTGTCGCATGTGAGTGTAAATGGCCGTCGATTTGTGCCCTTCGTTTGACCGACCACCAGTCCAGTGTCTCACCCGGTGTGAGCTGGAATTGGCGCCAATGAAGACAAGTTCAAAGTGATCGCTGGTATAATTTGACTTTACAATTGGAATTGTATCATCACATTTATGAAATTCAAAAGGAATAGTAGCGCACATTTGTAAAAAAATAAAGAGATAAATAAAAACCAATATTTGCAATCAGGGGACTTTTTCTACATTTAGATCCCCCCCCCCCACTTAAACATACACACACACGCGTGCAGAGCGCCAAGATGAGAAAGGACGGTGCAAATGTGGAGCAGGGCTGGGCCGGGTCTCCGCAGCCCTGCGAGTCTGGCCCACAGTACGGACGGAGAACAGTCACTACTTGTTTTATTGCCTCATGATGAACACCTGCAACGACTGAGGGGGAGGAGAGGCGAAAAAAAAAAAAGGTCCAAGGCAGACAAAAGGCTCACATCTGTGTGTGTCTGTGTGTGTGTGTGTGTGTGAGAGAGTGAGGTACTATGGGAATGTCTGTGAGTGTGTGCGTAGGTCTCAGGTTACATTCTTGTGGACAGGCTGCCAAATGAGAGCGTCTGCGCACATGCTGCTCACAGCCGCCGTCATACACGCGCCTTCGCATGTTGCTAACTATGTTGGTAAATATCCTACACGAGTGACTGTGCATAATTTGGATTTTAGGAGTTGCCGTTAGTCCAGGCAGAGGGAATTGCTAAGAATAGAGAACTTTTTAACAATACTTTCACAAAGTCCTTCATTTTACATTAAACGGGAATCAAGCAGGCGAGTTTTGCACAATTCAAAACTGGTTATAAGTGTCTTAAAGGGGAAGTCGAGCCAAAAATTTCCTTTGGAAGGATATGTTCTATGCAGGCCAGCTCGTCGAAACGGGGCATTCTGATTCATTTTGCGTTTGCGGAATATGAGATAAGCAGAAAATCCACCCATTTTTAGCCATCTCAGGGGGCGGCCATTTTGTCACTTCTGTTGACTGAAAATGACAACAGTTGTTCGGGGCTCAGATAACGACCAATCATGGCTTAGCTTCAAAAACAGGTGAGCTATGATGAGTCGTTACCTAAGCCCTGAGAAACGGGATGTCTTAGAAGTGACAAAATGGCCGCCCCCTTAACGCATAGAACCTATTATTGAAAAAAAATACATTGTGGGGGTTGACTTCCCCTTTAATACATTTTGCTGGCTGAGATTTGTCTGTTTTAAGGGCGCAGTCCTACGTCATTAAAAAAAAAAAAAAAAAGAAAAAAAAGCTATTGCTCACCATAACTAAGATATTGGAAACATACCTTGAGCATTTGGACCTTAACAAAAATTTATTTTGAGTTATTCGGGAGTCCTCTAACAAGACCTTATCTTAGCTTATCTCTGTAAAAAAAATATATATATTCCTTTCCCACAAAATCTGGTATGATTTACTTTTGTTATATTGTGTGCATTTATGTTGAATTCAAAACTTGGCGCGATACCACAGACCAAAAGAATCCAACTCTACAGGTTAAACACCCATTCAGGAAGCAGTTTATTGCGGAAACGGAGAGCGGAGCGCCTGTTTTCCTGAAAATACAGCTGTGCCCTGCAGTCAAGATTTATTGCTGCTACCTTCAGACTTTTGCTTCTAAAACAAAAAAGGTATAAGAAAATGATTTATCCAGGACAACAAGCGACTCTAAATCACCGGTGACGATTCAAAACCACTTTTCCGCACGGACCCCAACACTAACGGGCGCTTCATGTCGTTTTCCACCCAAATTATCTGTGGCACATTGTCGTGTTGAATTCGCACGTTTATGCAAATGAGACTGACCCGGCAGACATAACGGCACGACATCCGCCATGTGGGCGGCGGCGGATGAAAGACTTCTCCCCATTTTGTTGTGACTGATCCCCCTGACCTCCAACGATTCGATCATCTTAGGGGGCCAGCCTTGCTCCCCACACGAGCCGATGAGAGAAAATTCCTATCAACTGACAGTGGAGCCTTGAAAAGACTTTTCGAACAGAAGCCACAATAAAGTTCACGTTTTGTAGCGTAACAATGCCATCGATCAAAATCGACGCGTCAGATCGTCACATGCGCGTCAAAATCCAAGCACCTTGCGAAGCTAAAAAAAAAAAAGTCGAAGGGTGTTTTCCAGATGTTTTGTTTAGTTTGGCTGAACTGGTCTCTGGTTCACGCAACCCCTTGGTGTGGTTTGTTTGGCCAGGTGTGAACACAGCGTTTGAACAGACCGCTTCGAGAAGTTTTCTTCAAGTCCAGAGATTGTTTGTTTGTTGCGTAATGCGATTTGGCCTCGATCGGACCAAATATGCAAAAGTTGAGAACGGACAAATCGGAACGGGGAGCACGTACGGTACAATGTCAGGTTTTCATTTCATTTTCTAGACATCCATTCAAGTGGAAATGTTTAAGACATTAAACACCGTTGACAACAGTTTGAAGCGAAACAGTTTGGATGTGGCGGATTAAACGGCTTCATGGGAGCTTGTCGAGAATGTCGCTTAACGTTAAGCCGCGTTTGTGCGCATTGGCGGAAGCGGACGAATAATGAGGACTGACCGTGCAAGCAAATAACTAGCTATCACTTTTCACGAGGACAACAGAGGAGTGCGGCGCAGGCAGCTGCATTAGAACGCCACAGCTGGTTTTCGGGCTTTGCGGTACTGCGGTTTAGATTTACGGGCCAATTTCAACGCAAATATTTGCCGGTCGAGGCAAACATTTGGAATATGAACGAAACACAGCGGCTTCATTTCTCTCAGCATTTGGATCGAGTGCAAACGTGGCACATTATAGGACGTAGGGTGATACTTTATGTTGGAGTCAGCCGGTCCTCCATCAAGCATCTCCAGCGGGTCTAAAATACTGCCGCTCGTCTTCGAACTGGAACTCGGAAGACGGATCACATAACCACTTCGGAGTTTGCTTTAAGATACTTCTGTTTGTCTTCAAACACCCCGACGCACTTGCCCGCTGCCTCAGGTCTGCGGACCAAATGCCGCCTCGTTCGGGATCGTGCCTTTTCTGTTGCCGGTCCTTCCCTATGGAATGACCTCACATGAAATATTAGGCAAGCCACCTCTCTGTCCACTTTTAAAACGCATTTTTATTCTTAAACTTTTGACTCAACACGAGACTGTCATTAATCTGCTGCTCATCTGGTTTTTATCGCTTCTGTGTTCTAATTTGTGTTCTAATTTCCCGCTAATATATATGACACCATATGGAAAGCGCTCCAGCTGTTGGGAAATGCTCTATGTAAATAAAGTCGGATCATATTGTATAATTTCCGACTGAGACCGTTTTGTCCGAGGCCGTGTTATCTGATGGTCCGTGATCTACTCCGTGGACGAGACAACTTTTTTACTGATGCGATTTTGCTCGAAGTCCAAAGCTGCAACTCCATGACAAGGATTTTCTTTTTTCCCCCAAATGAATTTTAAGATGATTTCAAATATATGGCAATGCGGTTCCATTCATTTAAGACACCTGTCCGACACCTGTCTCTGACAACCGAGGACGCGCTTAAAAATACACACTAACCCAGTCGTTTTTCATCGTTTTTTTTATCACGTTTAACGCAAGATCGTGAAGCAGAATTACGACATTTGATTCATGTTTACGAGGACTAGGTGCGATTATTCTTTCGAATGGTTATTATTTGTTTCAAAGTTTCTGAAAGTAAATCTTGGGCTGTCAGTAATAGCGCAGCAGCGAAACAACGTCATTATGCTGCATTTATTGGATAATTGGTTCTTTGAATGGCTGCAAGCTGCCAAACGACGGGCAGCAGGAACGAAAAGTGCGGGGGGGGGGGTGAAAGCATAGAAAAGGCATGAAAATAAAATCATGCCTTAAATATACGTTTCACCAAAGGTAAAAAAAACCACAAGCAGGTTATGTTTCAGCCTCAGGTATAATTTTCAAAAATTTTTTAATTAGCATATTGCAGATTATAGCGTTAGCATATTGTCTATCAATAAAAAAAAGTGGACTAGTGCATTGTTTTTTTTTTTTGTTTTTTTTTTTAGCGCATCCTCGCTAAGCCCATGCGAGCTAAAGCCAGCTAGTTTGTACCAAACTACACTTTTTTTTTTTTTTTCACGGGGAGCAATTTTATGGGTGTAATGGTTGAAGTGAAGAGGGGAAAGCGGGACAAATGTTTATAGAGACGAGTTCTTGCTATTCGGAGCCCTGAGAGAATGGAATGTAGCAGGAAGATCAATGTGTCTCTCTTGATGACACACACACACGCAAACACACCAGATTGCAGATGTTCAGAAGCTCTGAGGAAGGAAACCTTGGGTCTCTTCAGGACATTGTGAACTTGTCGCACGCACACAAACGCAAAGATAACGGAATAAATGCCGTTTGATATTCGATAGCCGAGAGTCGTTTTCTTCCCTCTCATATTTGCGCGCAGAAGAACAATAAGGCAAACACGTACGACCAGAAAATCTACACAGATATGCATATACTCGTTTTCTCCATTTTCTTTTTTCTCGCTCGTGCTCCCTCTCTTTCTCTCTCTCTCACACACACACACACACACGCACGCACGCACGCACGCACTGTCTGGCCCATCACAGGACCAGATGGCACGAGGGGTGTTCCAGACAATTTACAATCTTTGTGAGTGTGCACGTATAGGGGTGTGTGCGGGTGTATGCGCGCATGTGTGTGTAGTTGAGAGAGAGATTTTCGAAGCAACCCCCTCACAATTTTTGCCCCCCTCCCCAAACACACACACACACACACACACACACACATACAGGGAATTGGCAGTGCCACTCTGGTGCCAGCGCTGCCAAAGCCTGAGACTGAAACAAAAGCTGGGACAAACCATTGTGCGGCTTTGCCGCTCCATCCCACCACTCACTCTGCACCAGATGGTTTCATCTGCTAGTCGCGCTCGTGTGAAGGTTCACTGGGTGTCTGGCAAGTCAGCGTACATCACATTAGTGCATTTAACCCACTCAATGAACACATTCTCTTGAATAAGAATATTTGCTTCATGGCTGACTTTGAAATGAAATGTACTTTCAGTTCATCCGGCGATTTTGACCTCATTTGGTCATGGGTGATCGTGGGCATAGCCAAGATGACTCTGCATAAGAGGCGGAGTACATCCTGCACGGGATGCCAGCCAATCACCGAGCAAATATTTCAATTTACAAATAGTTGGATGGAATTTGTAAAAGGTAGGTGAGTAAAATGTAACATCTGTGCAAATGAAAAGTATGTGGTGGACAGACTGTGATTTTTTTTTTTCCAATTCATTTCATCCTATTTTTTCCACATTAATAACAAGCAACAAAATTTGGAATGCCACACAGAAATGAACACTCTAGCACCTGCTGCGTTCTCATCCGCGTTCTTCATCGTCGGGAACCTCTCGACATTTTTAATCACAATTAATTTCGTTTGATTTTTATTTTTTTCTTTTAACCCGGAAGTACAATTTGAAGCCATTAAGTTTTGTTTTTTTTTCCATATGTGTCTATGTTTTAGTTCTTGGTTGTAACGAAAACTCACACTGGCAAACAAAAGTGAGCTCAATGGCTGAGAGCGCTCCAAGTTTAAGAAGGAAGTGCAGAATAATAAGGGCAGGAAGAAAGAGTTGATGTTGATGGCGAGAAGGAAATGTTAAATTAAAAAGAATAAAAACAAAAACATCACATGATCACAGGATGTTTTGCACAGAAAATACCCCGAAATTGTGCTTTCGTTCTAAATTTAGAAGGGGGAGAAAAAATGGCCTGCAGAAATTGGCAACATTGGAATGAAAAAAAAAAAAAAGGACAGCAACAGTTTGGTAGACGACAATAAAAAGAAAGTGATTGGTTCAAGGAAATAACAAATTGTGTGAGGTTTTTTTCTTTTTTTTAAATTATTTTTTAACAGGCAGTTGAGGTATCCCATGACGGAAGGATTGTTACAATGAAGACGAAAAGGTGGCGCACTCACAATAGAAGGTGAATTTGAGGAGCTGCTGCTCCTGTTACATTATTTCCAAGTATTCTGAAATACACAAAAAAAGCGGAATGATTCGATTCGTTTCGACTCAGTGGGATTCTGATTTCCTTTGGTATCGCTGACTTTGAGACCGTATGATGCGATGATTTGATTTTATTGAACTTCTCAGTACTGTAAAGGTGCCATTTCCTTCTAAAGTATATCATGCCGATAAAAGACCATTAAATACTTATCTCGATATATTTCAAGGTGGAAACTTTTGGTTTGATTCGACGTACTTGTACCTTTAAAATAAAAAAAAAAAATTCCGCTTCAAAACCGTTTTCTTGACGTATTATTTCATTTTGGAGAAGAAAAATTTCATTTGACTGCATACCTATTTTGTGTAAAATAACTGGCGTGTGCCAAAAACAAATGTTATCACCTTGTCGCACAAACTATGACCACACTTATCCGCATCCAAGAAAGCGAAGAAATGAAATGTGACGCACAAGAGACATATTTCCTCTAAATTATATGGACATCTATGCAGTCAATTTCTCTGCCTGTCTTGCATCGCTAATCACTCTCCGCAGCTAAAAGCGGGCTTGCTTATAAATCCGACAGATTACCTGCTGCAGGTGTCCAACAGATGCCTCTAAAATAGCCACTTGTGACTCCAGAAAAAAAAGAAAAAGTTGAGGAAGACCAGCAATTAAACACTGACAGTTTGTCAGACAGGAGGCATTTAGTCGTCTTATTACAAAGCGTATCAAAAAGGCAACAAAACACTCAAACGCTGACAAAAAGTGACAACCGGGTCGGATCTCACTGAGTCACAGACCAAAGTGAACAAACTAAAAAGAAGCTATCGCTAACGCTATAGCTAGGCCCAACTAGCCCGGGCTGCGCCTTTAGGGAAAACATATGGAGTGCCGACTCGGTCGTAAGTCAGCTTGCCGAAGCAGTAGCGACGTCAATCTCTTGAGCTTTGTAAAAAAATAAATAAATAAATGAGAAAAAAAAAAGCCTTGCCAAGTTCCAACAGACGCGAACATTGGAGTCGCTAGCATTATTAGCAGCATCATTATTAGCGTTTGAAAAGCAAATGGGGCTCATCATATTTGCCATTATAGCTAAAAACGCCTATTAATTCTTAATCCGTGCCTCAATTAAAAGCATGGCGGGGAGGTTTTGCCAAGGAAACAAGACAATTTAACAGCCTCAGAGGCAGAGAGAGAAGGTAGGAGGGTGAGCTATTGAGCACCCGGTTACCGCTCGCCACCTCTATTTTGAAAGCCACCATCCAGGATGAGTTTGAGTGACGGGCGGAACGGAGGCTGATTTGACTGAATAGAGACAAGAGGGCGGCGGTGGGGGCGTTGTTCACCACGTTGACGCGCATTATCGCTTTCGGTACAAGTGTATCAAATCAAACGTGAGAGGAGATATTATTGAAGCAAACCCCTTTTTTTTTTAATTCATCTCAGCTGTAAACTGTGACTGAATAAGTTCTACCAATTAGAAGAACAAAAATCCCGTTTGCCAATGCAGTTGTATCTGCGGCTGGCCAAATTTCTCTGCAGATGTGTGAGGAAGCAAATGGTGCTGTGGGGGGGGGGGGTGATTCCAAAATTAATTTCCCGCCTAAGATAAAACAGAAACGGAATGAATCGGTTCCAGGAGTGGAACTTCGACCACCGACACTGCTCCCGCTTATTCTGCTTAGAGTCACCTGGAAAGTCCTAGTCTGGAGTGGGCAACCTACGGCCCGGGGGCCACATGCGGCCCGCGAAATGTTTTAATCCGGCCCGCCGAACTAGAGAAAAAAAAAACCAGAACAATTTAAAGTATTTTTATTTGTGGGAGGAACAAAATCATCCACACAGACCTTGAGTCGAGCTTCCGTGTTTTGTTGAGCGCATTGAGGTAACTTCTATTGGGATTAAGCCCCAACTTTGTGAGCAACAGCGCGCATTTTTCCCTTAACGATGCAATCAAAAGACTCTTTTGGATCTTTTCTTTTTCATTTGCTACTTTACTCAGTCTTTCGTTCATCTTTGCTTCGTGCCTTTGTAGCGATATGTTTCGACTTCAGACGCATGCAAGCACGTACAAACATACATATGCAGAATTTGGTGAAATCTACTCAAATCTCTCATTTATACACTATCACACTCACACGCCTCAGTCGCCTTCCAACACTGGTGACAGGGAAACAAATAGCACATCTGAGGGGTTCGAACGGCGTTGTAGTGAGGGGAGGGTGGGGGGGGGGCACCAAAAGCAGCCAAGACCTGAAATAGACGAGTGGCGCTAGTGACAAGCACAGTGGAGCTGCTCTCTGAACGGCTTCATCCAGGAGGAGATTAGAAACACACACAGAGTTTGATGTGTGCATTATCTTTCCAGGGATGATCCCAAAATAAACAACAACAGCGGCAAAATCTCCCAATAATTAAAACGGTTAATCCACTTCCTGCTTTCTGATGACCGTGGGCTGAGCATGTCATGTGGGACTCTAGCACCATTTTATGTTGCGAGGCTTTTGTGTAGAAAGGTGAATTGATTTCCTAAAATATATGGATTTAGCAGCCAATAAGCCGTCAGAAACACAAACGAATATTTATAGTTTTTGTGGAAGGTGCGAAGAAATACATCTTTCAGAGATCTGAAAATATACATTTGTTTGACATATTCCCGCCATCGTATTTTGGGTATTTTTTATATGCTTTGTGCCGTTCAGATGGATTACATTGCATGTGTGACACCTCCACATAATTCTTTACATTTATAATTTTCTGCCTTGTGGTAAAAATATACGGGAAATATCGGGTAGACGTAAATCACGGTTTTATAGTGCTTGTATTATTAAAGTAAAAATTTGTAATGAGATGATGAACACAAGCATCTGATATCGTTATGCAGACGCTATGAACGTTTAGCATTTTCCCTTCTCGAGCAAAAACGTACACGCATACAAAAACTCTCCGCAACTCGCCAAACAACCCGGGCTAAACTTAGCTCACAGTGTAAATGTATCAATACTACATATTTCTTTTACATAAATTACTACTTTCCTATTAGCCAAGTTTTTTTTTTGTGGCAGGATATAAGGAGTTCATAAAATGCAAAAAGGATAATAAGTTCCAGAAAAATAAAAAAAGCACGGTGTGGCAGCAGGAATTTTTTTTTTATATTTTCTAAAATGCACACTTGGATTTTTTGTTGAATTTCAATCCAATAGATTTTCTCAAAGGTTAGCGGAACAAAAATATTTTGCTGGGAATGATTTAGCTGCATGCTAGGAGATCAAACCGCTGTGCAGTATTTATTTATTTATTTTTTTTAAACGAGCCCAAAATCCAGACCAAAGTCACGACTGCTGAGCAGAACTAAACATCCAATGTGAGGAGCGGGTTCAGTGTCAGCATGTCCGAGCCTCTGGCCTCATCCCTTCCTTTGCAAACTGCTGCTCTCATGGCTGTGTGGGTCTATAGAGTTCTAATTAGCTGCATTCACAAACAGCGCCGGGCTCATCAAAATGCCGAGGCCTGCAGAAAGCCGCAGCAGGGGTGAGCACAATGTGTGTGCGTGATGAATCTTGTACATGCGGGTGGAAAAATGGGATTTTGTTGGTGTAGTTTCAAGTTTGTGTGACAGTACTGTGTGTTTGCTTTTTATTTTTTGGTGCAGGAAAATAATTCCAAAGTGAAGATGCATATCGAAGCTGCAAACCATAGCATAAAAGCCGCTGAAAATGCAAACCAAAACTAGGTACCCCCCCCCTCCCTCTTCTGCCCCCAAACTCATAACATTTCTGGTCCTGCTCCATTTGCATGCGCGGCACGGGGGCAAACCACACCATGGCACACAAACAAGCAGTAAACAAACAGGACGTCTGCATCGTGCTGTTTTTTTGTTTTTTTTTGGGGGGGGGCAAATAACAAAATGGCAGGATCAACGGAAGTGACCTCCGAGTTTCACTTGGTGAAAACCCGGCAGGAACGATTTCAACCAAGCAGACTGCTTGTGCTTGGACGGTGGTAGACTCGGTTTGCCTCAACATGGCACAGGACATGCCGTTACGCTACACGCACGTTGCACTAATTAGGCGCGTCTTTGTATTCTGTATGTTGTTTTGCGGAGGACGTGGAGTTCAATATTTCATTAGCACTGCAACATTCTGCAGACTACCGAACCCCCAAATACAGTAAACACAAGTTAGCGTGTGTCACATTTATCTCATGATATAATTGCGACACTGTAAATCGATTTTTTTTTTTAAATACAAACTCATCTACATGTGATATAACAGCGCGCACAAGACATTTCTGATTCATCAATGACAACATTGTATATAGGCCTCATTCGCTCACTAACGGCCTCCGGGAATCCACACAAGGATGTCCGCATGCCGTTTTTTTGCCTTAGCCACGAAAATGCACGTGGATGGACTAAGGCTGAGTGGAATTCCCACGCTCTCAGAACTGACAATATGTAACCGTGCAATTGAAGGTTAAAAACTTTAGCATTGGTTTGATTTTTCATACATGTATCCAAGGTTTCATACAACTCAAGTCAGCCGTTCATTTCCTAGAATTGAGCGTGCACACAAAGCATAACCATGAGTTTTTCCTTGTTGAGTGAGCATCACCCTGCAACGTTCATCTGAAACATTTCTAAAGTTTTGCATGCTTGTTTATTGAGAATTAAAGAAAGAGTGCAAAGCCATTTACAAAAAATGATGTACGCATGGTCAATCTCAGCCGGATGGATGGGAAGTCGACATCAAAGAGAGATTTTTTTGTTTTTGTTATCCTCCCAGGCTGGTCCTTGTGTTCGTAAAATTGAAAGGGAAGTAACACCGGACAACAGGGATTGCACTTCCAAACAAAGATATCGCCTCCCATTGTCTTTCGTACGCCAACAAGCATCTTTAATAAAGTTAAAAAATATTTTAAAATTAATTTATTTTTATTATTTATTATTTATTTTTCATTATTTATTATTTAATCAAATTGTTTTCTATATTTAAAACTATAGTTATTCTCTATAAATTCAATTTTAATGTCTGGAACAGATTACTTGGATTTATCTTATTTCCTATGGAAAATATTGCTTTGGTTTGCGTACAATTCAGTTTTAGTCTTTCTTTCAAGCATGCAAAACTGAGATTCCACTGCAACTTGTATAAAGACGACAGTATTGGCAGCAATACGGTCGGCGGCCTCCATTTCAGGTTCAAGAGTTAGCTGGGGCCTATCCCGGCTAACTGCAAGCTAACAAGCAGCTGTTCAGGAGGCGTCGTCGGCAGTGTACAAGAACTGGGACGATCTTGCACTTTTATTGTCCTGATCTCAGCATCTGAACTGCAAGCTAAACATATAACACACAGCCCTCCGTTTTTAATGTGCTGGCTAAATCCTGAATTAGTAAATGATACACAAGTTATATACTCTGTTTATTGTCTGGCAAAAGCAGAGAGGGGCAGCATAAATAATCATTGGCACACTTTGGGGGAGATTCAAAATGCTGACCGCTACAGCGTACCTCACCGACCGAACGTATGAATAGAAGACACATAAAGGAAGTAAGTAACTCACTCACTTACTAAAAAGCCAAACAGGATTACGTGAATAAATTACACACTCTGCTGGTATTATCTCATTAATGTCAATCTCACTCACACGTTCATGACAAACTCACCAAGTTACAACCTGCGTTTAAACCGAAAACAGTTTTCCCTCGCAATCGACAGTCCGGTTCAACTTTCAAAGCGACCGTGTTTCACGACAGCTTGACACCACAAGGTCCGCACTGTATAGAACCGCAATGAGCTAATCCCCAGTCAGGAAAGAGTGACATCACCAAATCAGGAAAACAGGAAGTCTCTGAGGAATGAACATGAGTAGCTCAAAATAAGTCATCCACCACATTGAGGGTAAATAAAACGACCAAAAACATGATAACATTTGTATTATTACATTATATTACAATGTCATAAACTAATTAGCAAGAGCCTCTTGTTTTGCTTCGATTCTGAAAAACCTGCACAAAATACACAACTCTGCACAAAACTGAAACTTGAGCTCATCAACTGAATTATATTTGAGTGAAGCTCATATCGACTGCAACATATTTTTCTAACATTAAGGTTTTTTTTTTTTTAAGAAATACTTCAGTATGACGCAGTCCATCACCACAATTAAATATATTGTTACATTAATATCTCAGATCTTGTATCGGATCGAATCAGATTGTGCACGAGACCCCAAGTTGTAGCAGCAAACTTCCACGACTGGAACCATATACATATTTCTTTCAGGAATATAAAGTATAATTCCACACAGCAAACTAGAAGTCTGAGCAAATACAACACAAGCCAACTACCCCACAAAAAAAAAAAATGTGCGTGGTTCCCCACAGAGCAGTAGCAGAGCAGCAATGAACAGGTGTATGGGAGCATTTCAAATTGAGAGAACGACATACAGCTCAGTAAAACCAAAAAAAAAAAAAGAAGAAAGCTGACGTACTTGAGCCGGCGAAATGTCCACTCCCCAGGGAGGTCGGTCCATTCTTTCCACTGCTAACAGGAGGGGAAAACATCTAGAAGACAAATAGAGCGCACATTACCTCCAAGAGCACAGACAGAAGCACCAAATAAGAGCACACCAAAAAAAAAGAAAATGACTGCAGCTACATATGAAAAGCTTCATTCCAATACACCAGGGATACATTTGGCTGGGAAATAGTGCCGCAAGAAGTATATCACCTCTTGCCTCAAATGTAAAGGTGGCATCTGCTTTTCAAGAAGCATTCACCTCAAAAAAAAAAAAAAAAAAAAAAAAACAAGGACTGAATTACAAGGGGTACACGTGCACAATTGGAACAGATCAGCACCCTACTTGTCTGTTCTTAAAACTCCAACTTGAAATTCTACAGTTCCGTATCAGTTTTTCTCCGAGTGGTTTTATTTCTGAATAGCCAATTATCTTGCAAAACACAACTTGGGAATGAAACTCATCATATTGAGATAATATCAGACTTCATCTTTGAAAGTGACAACTACATGCAAGAAGTCACACTCGTGAATATGCTGCTTCACCATATTACAGATCGTGAAAAGTCATATTTTATTTTTTGGTGGAGCATCAGTGTGCACTTAATGGGTGTCAAACTTTCACATACAAGTATCTGCATTTTTTTTTAATTATTATTCATATTTATTTTATTTTATTTCTAACTTTATAATATAATATAATATAATATAATATAATATAATATAATATAATATAATATAATATAATATAATATATAATGTAATGTAATATAATAATAATATGATATTATATAATATAATATCATATTTTTATTATAAATTGAAAGTTCTCTAAAGTCATTGATAACAATTCAAATTGACGTCACTGTGCCTCCTGTTGGGCCTGAAATGTGCCCGATGGAGGTCACACAAGTGTTGGATGGTTTACAGAAGTGTGATGAATTGAGAGAATTTTCTACTTTTTTATCAATTGTTATCGGTCCAGTGGTGGGCGTTCACAGGCTTCCAAAAGCATAAATTAATCTTTGGCCTGCTTTAAATGGTAGGAGGAGACGCTCAGGCGGGCTTGCCGCTCTATTCGGGCAAATGTTTGTTTATTGAGATTTTCATATTTTTAACGAGTCCACATTGCGGAAAATGATGAAATGCAACATTTGAGTTTGTATCTTAATGTATCGGACAGAGGCCTTAAAGGTGTGTGTGCCGGTGTGTGTGGTGTTATTTTGCAGTTCTTTTTTTTTTTCCATGTAAAATGGACTGAAACATTTTAATGCACAAATTTATGAATACATCTAGCACGCTTATGTGTATTTGTTTACAATATTGTTCCGGAGAAAAGTCTTGAAATGGTATAATAATAACAATAAAGTTTTGATGCATATATGATTCTGTGAATATTCTATTTTATAATCCTTAACACAATATAATGCATGGCGATATATCTTGAAACGATTTCCCATTTTTTGTTTTTGTCTGTATAATTTATAATGCTTACTTTGCAAGCACTTCCCAATAACAGTCCCACAGGACACACACACAAAAATCTGTATTTGATATAGCCTCATTATAAAGTCTCTTAAAGACTCTTCAACTGGTTATCAAACATTGACAATAGTGCAGGTCAAAACGCCTGTTACATTTGATGTCTTTGAAACTAAAGATTGGCACCCCTGTCTTGTTTCTGTGAAACTCGGCTATTATAGTTGCATGAATATTCCTTCTGGGAATTATATCAACCTGTTTAACTGTAAGACAAGATATGTCAATGTGCACGTTATTGTCATATTGCATTTGCTTCTTTTTTTTTTAATTAATAAGTACTAACATGCCATTTTTGTCTTTTGTTGAAGGATTTCCTGGCATGCAGCACCACTCGCCTTTTTTTGCACTTTCTAATCTGACATATCTTCCTTTCATACGAGGATTAATGGGAGTCCGTTTATTCTTCCTCATTGAGGGCTGTATCTGTTTTCCTCCTCCTCACCCCCCCCCCTCCTCCTCTTGTGACCAAACTTGCTCCCAGAGGGAGGTAGAGGCACAGAAAACATGGCCGAGAGCATGGAACACTATTTCCTGTCCCTCAAGTTCACACCACAGTCTTTTATTCCAAGGGAATTGGGAGGGGGGGAATGGTGGGAGGGGGCTACATTTAAAACGGGATTAGTACTTTGCGCGTGTAACACTGAAAGCTGCACGAACGGGACATGTGCAACACGCAGGTTCATGCTGAAAGAGTTTTTTTTTTTTTAAACTATTCTGTCTACTGTGCTGTGCACGGTACATTGCAATTGAAAATTAAAGAGCATTTTTTTGTTGTTGTCAAGGGCAAAAGGCTACATAAAAAGTGGGGGGGGGAGAAGGACTTAAAATGAGATATACTACCATGGATGATGGGAACATTTTCAAATCGCTGTTTCGCATCTATAAGACAACAAAATTACCAATGCAGCATCAGAAATATCTACACACACACACACACAAACAAAATGAAATCACATAATATGCTCTCACTTTTCTTTTAACTTACTCTAAATAAACACACTTTGTCCAGTTAACGTTAAAGGAAATAGAAGCAGGTTATGCGCCGTGCAACTCATTCATTAAACATGTAAACTGCGAAAGCCTAACAGGACGTGCTTTATTTACTTGCAACCTTTTCCTATCATCACACTCATTTGTTTCAAATAAGAAGAAATGAAATGTTCTTACCGCGCTAAAATCCAGTAAGTCACTCAGTTCCTTGTCTGTGCCCAAAGCTGCCATCCGCTGTTGATGATGCATTTTAGCAAAATCACGCGGACCTACAACATGGAAACAAATGGGAGAAAGAGATGGACAGAGGAAGGAGACGGAGACAGACAGACAGACAGAACTGGAGTTGGATGGTGATGTAGATGAGGAGAGCGGAGGAAAGACCTCTTTCGCTTTTTTTTTTTTTTTTTTTTTTTACGCGCAGCTCCTCTCCGCTCCGGGTCTTTGCTTGCCACAGCCAAAATAAATCCAGTAAAAACAAGCTTAAAGCTTCGATCAACACGTCTAATTTCCTCTCATCCTCAGCGGGGTAGACAGCTCACAAGCGGGTTCCTGGTTTAAAGTCGCTGGACGAAAAAAAAAAAAAAAAAAGAAGTCGCAGAGAGGACTTGTGTTTTGGCGTGTGTGTGTTTTTTTTTTCTCTCTCGCCCTCTCCAGCCAAAGAAGTCCGAGTTCTTCGCGTCAAGACGCAGTTCGTCCGCCCCGGTTTGACTGTCAGCCTCAAACGATTATACGAATCAATAATAAAAATAAAAAAAACTAAAACACATTCGCAAGCTTGTCAGAGCTGACGCAAACCTCCGGAGAGATTCCGACTTTTCGCTCCGTGCGTGTGCATGCGAGTCAAGAGGAAGAGGACTGTGGAGGCAGCTTGGAAGAATCCGGGCGGAGTGTGCGCTTCTTGTGGCCGGGTGAGGGCTCCCTTCGCTCGGCTGCAGGTGCTGAAGATGCCCGGGCGCTCAGCACGGTCGCCGTGCGCGTGTGGCTGTGAAGCCTCGGTCGCTTTGATTCATGTGGTGGTGCGGCCACCTAGCTTACATCCTCGTCTAACACCATCGCGCCGTCGCAGGCGCCGACAGTCTGCAAGAGAAAGAAAGACAACAAGAAAGCCTCGTTTGCCACGTAAAATTTCACGAAAATTAGCCAGCCATGTTCAGCCCTTTTTGAGTTGCGAGATAAATTGACTCTACTTCCAACCTCCTGTATTATTTTTTTAAACTGTAGTTGGCCTGATTAAAATAAAACAGTGGATTCATTTTTATTTTAGGGTAAAATGCATTTTTTTCCCCATGCAACATATATTTTGCTCTTCTATATCTATGCCAATGATATCAGGGGTTCACAACCGAGGTCAGATGTGACCAGTAATATTTTTTTCCAGTAAAAAGACTAAGAATGCAAGGTCCACTATACAATTTAAAGTTTTGCCATTTCATATATATATATATATATATATATATATATATACATATGTATACACACGATTATATATATGATTTTTCAGGATTTTGTGTTTGCCCACAGCTCTCTATCTCACTATAGTTCCGCCCCTGTGAGGGACCAAAGTATGAGCAATTTGCAATAAACTAACAATTTTTAAAGCTGTTTCTACATTTTTACAACTTCACCAGGGTACCTTCAAGAGGATCTGTGTCACTGTTTTAGTTGTTAAAAGATTCTTTTCATTTTTGTAGTCCTACAAAAAAAAAAATGAAGAGAAGTTGAAGT
The DNA here is from genome assembly GCF_059441095.1 of Idiotropiscis lumnitzeri. Taxonomy (NCBI): domain Eukaryota; kingdom Metazoa; phylum Chordata; class Actinopteri; order Syngnathiformes; family Syngnathidae; genus Idiotropiscis; species Idiotropiscis lumnitzeri. The sequence continues at coordinate 2,617,617 of NC_142408.1, forward strand.
CACAGTTGCCAAGGGCGTAGCACCCGTGGGTGATATGGTTGTCGCAAATCCTACGGTCTGATCAAGCCCCTCCTCCTTGATTAAAAGTAGCATTTGGCTTTAAATAAACTGCTTTAGTGAACCAACATAATTATTGGACTTCAAAAATGAAGCTAAAAAAAAAAAGAATGCGAAGTTTTTAAAATGGTAGAGTAACAATTCTTGGTAGACTGTAGGTTGAAGGTGGGAGGTGAAGAGGTGCAGTCACACCAACCTGGTCACCAACAGCCTGCAGGTAGAAAGTGACTGACCTATTTCCACAAATTACTCTCTGCATGAGCATGTTTTGTTTTTCCTACAGGAAATCATAAAATCGGCCCTCTCCCTTGTCAGGTGAAGGAGATGCACTTTTGCCTATAAACCAGCTTACAAATATATACATTGCTCACAAAGATTTCCAAAAATTAAAGTGGAAGCCAATCCTCCCCTACAACTGCAGAATACTGGAATTCTAATGTGAAACAGAACCCTAGCCATCTGGGAAGTGACCTGAAGCTGAAGCTTAAGCCGGACACAGATTCACATGGAGGAGCAACTGATTGTCTTCTATGCTTAGTATTAATTCACCCATTTCAATAGTCATTAGTATTTATTTCACACGTCGTTGATGGTGAAGTGGTACTTTTGGTCCCACTTTCAGTCGTAAATGTGAGAGTGAATGGTTTTCTGTCTCTATCCGGGCACTATAACTAACTGGCGACCAGAATTGTATTTTTAGTACTATGTTTGGGTGTCTGGAACAGATTAATTTGATTTACATCATTTCCAATGGGAAATATTGCTTTGGTTGTGGAAGGATGTGGTTAATCAGGCCTTCTTTCAATGGATTTATAAAAAATAAAAAACAAAAAAAACACTCCATGGTACAAAGCAAATTCATTGGATGCACTTAAAGCAGTGGTTCTTGACTTGGATCGAACCCGAGGGGTTTGGTGAGCGACTCTCAGTGCTTCGGCAGAGGTCAGGACAGTGTGCGTGTGTTCGTCCATCCGTAAAATGCCTTTTCACACTGCACTTAGCGGGGCGCAGTGCACTGTCATGACCGCATTCATCGAGAGCGTGACAACGAAACACTTGGTCAAGGTGGTCGTTTGACATTGTGCCACCGCGCCTCCAGTTGAAAAATGTTCAACTCAGACGTGGCTTGGCAGTGACGTCAATAGGCGCCGGATTGGCAGACTGATTTCAGCGTGCTCGCAATCGACCAATCAGAGGGGCATCCATGCTTGTTGCAATCTGTTGCGGCCGTTATACAATATATTATTTTAGAATAATAAATTGTGAGGTTTGGCAAATTTGGGAAATGGGCAATTGTGTTGCATTTCATTGCACGGTGACATGACATCACGCTGGGTGACAATATGAAACCCACGCATACCATTGTCCAGACTTTGCTTTCTATGGCTGGGGTCCCTGCACACACAAAAAAAAAAAAATTAGAAAAACAAGTGCACTGTGAAAAGGCCTTAACACTTGCGAACAACAATGTTGTCAACCTTTTCAGAACAACAACATTCTCAACATTTTGGTGTCACCAAATGTAAGAAAGCCCTTGAGATACTCATACCGTATGTTACGCAAGAAGACAAAATTGTTCATATATATATATATATATATATATATATATATATATATATATATATGTGTATGTATATATAACTCCACTATTCCTGGTGATGGTTTCCTGTAAAATCAAATAAAATGTCACTTGAACACTCATTGCTTCTATTCGGGCTCAATGTGTGAATAGGGCCAAGATGATATAACATGAAAACAATATAAGCTCGTTTAGTCTGTGTGCCACGTTAACCTTGACAAAGAACAGGAACAAACAGTTATGGTCTGACACAGAACAAAGTATGTCTGTCGCATCTGGGTCACAGCTGAGCAGCTGAAAAAAAAAAAAAAAAAAAAACATCCTTGAGAGAAGTAACCGTACGTATAAGAAAACGAGCACGAGAAGTGAGCGATCGTGGATTTCTCGTGATGTTCCCAACATCGGAAGCATCAGCTTTGTGAAAGAATGAAGTTACTCATTGCAAGTACGGAGATGCAAAATGAATTGTTCTTTTTTTTGTATTGTAACTTGCATGCTCATCTTATTGTTTGTGAGATCCCGTAAGAACAGGTGAGATCTGATTCTAGACCAGTGTTGGAGAGGCACATCCGGCGGCTGTCTCAAGTACCTGTTCCGGTGGCGCACGTCCTGCAGCCGTCTGCAGTCCCTGTTCCAGCGGTCCAAGTCCAGCGGCCGTCTGCAGCTTCAAGTTCCTGTTACGGCGGCGCACGACTTGCGGTACCCTCCGATTCGCCTCCGACGGGGCACATCCTACGGCCGCCATCACTGCCGGTCTGGCCTACGAAACAACCACCTAACTGGCCCAGTCAGGATCCGCTCGTCTGGTCTACTGGACAGCCACCGGACGGGCCCGATTCAATGGCCATGATCCTTAAACATTTCCTTGTCTGCACTCCTGCCTCGCTACCCTGCGTTTTGGTCCCCCAACTCCAGGCAAAACCTGACAGTATTAAAATACAAATCTACTGTCAGGTCCCGCAGACAGTTTTCCATTCATGTGACAAAAAGTTTTTGTTGTTGTTCGTTTTTAACCATAGAAAACGTGTCTCCTTTTGTGTGTTCTTTACATTTAGAGAACACATTCTGTGAATACCAAATTTTAATTTAGCAAAAATACGAAATTCAACAATGTCACAATTCAAGCATCGCACAATTTCAACTCGGACTGCACAGAATTCTCAGCACAGAAAAATTCTGTGGACAAGCTCCTGGTGGGAGAAGTCATGTCCACAAAAAAAAAAAAAAAAGTGTGGGAAGCTGGTACAGCTGTTTATTTCAACCACTGGGCCCTCACCATGCACTTCAGAATAAAATCTTACAAAAAAAAAAACACTTTGTGGTTTTCCAGTAGTTAGCCAACTCCAACATTATAAAAGGCCATGCTGTACTGTACCAAAAAAAAAAAAAAAATCAGACCACCGGCTACCACAGTTGAGAGAGAGAGAGAGAGAGCGAGAGAGCAAGAGAGAGGGAGAGAGAGAGAGAGAGAGCGAGCCCCTCCGCAGTCGCTAACAGTGTGTTTTTGCCAAACACCTGTGTAATCGTACAGCTGTGGAGAATGCTGGGAAAGGACCGGGGGAACTGAACACCGCACAACTAATACCCTTTGATTCCACCCGGATCACCGAGTGTGCATAAGTGCGTGGGTGTGTATGTGTGTATAAGTCTGTGTTAAGTTCATGAGTGTGTACAAGTATGAGTCGTTTTGGAGAGAGAGCAAAGAGTTGATGAGTGTTGGACTCAATTTAGGCGTGTGTGCACGTGCATGTGTGTGTGAGCATTTGTGTTTTGGTGTTTGTGTGAACATATTTGTGTATCAGTCCCCCAGTATCAGCATTCTGGAACATTCCTCTATCCTCCCTCCACAGCTGAACTCATCAAGCCCCCCCCCCTTTCTAAAAACACTCAGACCGTGCCGCACAAACGAAGAATGAGCTGTAACATTCAACAGTCTTATTCAAAACCTGTCAGGGTTTATTCACCATTCTAAACACGCATAGATTTTTGTTTACAGAGAGGGTATGATGGAAAAACTTCCTTGTTGTCATTTTACATACATATGTATAAACTTGTCATCACTGTAAATTTGGCATTTCCTTCAAAGATATATATCGGCAATCTCGATATATTATAAAGAGAAACATTTCGTTTTGGTTCGATTTGATACATTGGCATCTTTTCAATGAAAAACGATTTTAGAAATCAAATGTGATTTTGTTACGTCTCGAGTAATAATATTTTGGAACGGGCATGGTATACAGGAAGGGATTTGTGATGTCGCGCTGTGTGTTCTCTGTTTCTGTCGGGCAAATGTTAATTCACCGCTCAAATGTTTTTGGGTGTTTTTTTTTTTTTTTTGGGGGGGGGGCAGTTTTGTGGAATTATTTATGAAACTCCCATTTTATACACTCTCATTTCAGGAAAATCGGCATTTCAAAGGCCAGTCCAGTCAGAGGCACTACAAGCACTGCTGATTTAATATTAATGCTTCCTCAGTCCAGTTACAGTAAATACCAAGAGCCTGAAACTGAACATTTTAAGTGGAGTTAAGTGCAGGTGTACTTTGACGTGCCAATTAGGCCTGCGGCTTATTTTCATCATCTGTCATTGCTCACCAGCTTTATTCATCATAATCATTATCAACAATCACATCACAGTTTCATTGTAATACTTTGTACAAAGTCATTTTTATAATCACCATTTAGGTCTATCAGGTTTTCCAGCAGGCCTCTGAATTTCAACATCTCCGAGTAGTCTTCAATGTCAATGTGATCCGCGAAATTCAAATTAATGAAATCATTGACCTCCTCATTGCCTTTATTTATGCGGTATCTGCATAACTATTACAGCATCGTTGTTATCTCTGTCATCATCATCATCTCAATGTTCATTTGTTGTCATGGCGATCACTATCTTTCGTATCCTCCTTCAGCGATCAGCCTCATTTTCACCAGTATCACACCCAAATGATCAGCAGTCATCATCATCATCATCTTGTTAGGATTCATAATTATCTTTGGTATCATCATCACCATCTTCAGAAGTTGCACGACCTCCCTCAACTATATTTGTAAAATCACCAGTGGAAAAAAATATGTTGAGTATGATCTTGAAATAGTATGCTTGCCTACGACATCCGCTTTGTCTGCTGAGTCCACTCTAATAATGATGAACTCGGCAAATAAAATACCGAAAATGCTATTTAACCCAAAGAACGGTTGACTATTTTTACCTCCTTTTGATTCATTTACCTCAAATGTAGGTCGCTGTGTTCGGCTTCAACTTCTGCTGACTGGGCGAGGAGCTCACGAGAGCAGTAACTCGGCTGCAATCAGATTAACACCAAAGCTAGTGAGTCTTAATGTGAAGCACGTGTAGCGTGGTGCAGGAAGACTTGTCTTTCTCAATCTGTCGCTACGTATTTCATTTTGGGTTTCTGAAAGACAAAATATTAACATTTATTCTCAACGTTCGCTTGACACTGCTGTTTCCACCATATGTGGAGCTCTTCTTCGCACAAGAATGCTAGACTAATATAAACCTTTTAACCAGTATTACAACCAATGCAACGCATCCGTAAACTTAGACATATATTCAATGCAAACATATTTCACATAAGTAGCATATACGCTAGTTTAGCAGCATTGTAAAAGACGCTCTCACCATTTCGACGGCAACTCCTCCCTCTATTTCAATCTCAAAGTTACGTCTCGAACGAATAACGTCGATGAACACTCTTCACGTCAATATATAACACTCACTATCAATAAAAACCTTCAAACATCAAGATATAGTATTGTGACTCCATTGTCTTACCTGAAACACAAAATATTAACATTATTTCTCAACGTTCGCTCGACAGAGCTGTATCGCCTTACGTGTAGCTCTTCTTCGAATTAGAATGCGAGACTCCCCCTTGGTCATACGCGCAAAGCAGCGAACGCTGACCTCTAGTGGTCAGAGTTAGTTATTGCAAGTAAAATACCATCATTTCCCACGTTACGCTCTACAAATAAACCATAACATAAAATGACCACCCTCTTAACACGGGCATGACTAGGAATCAATATAAAATATCTGTGGAAACAATATAATTGTAAATATAATAATTTTGAATATAAATGTATGCCACACATGACAACAAATGTATCAATAGAGACTAAAGACTAAAATTTACAACAAAAACTCTCCCTGTAAAATTTACACTGAATTTCTCAGTTGAAAATACTTTATTATTTGTTTTTCAAGTAAATATCACTCAGAATTCTTTTTCAGTATAGGCTTCACTAATATGAGTGACACATTTACCGTTGAATAATCCACAATGAAATGGACTTGGACGCTGACAGAACGTATTCATTTGTAGCTAATCTCTCTCATAAATGAACAGCCATCTTCGTCATGATTTGATGATTTTGGCAGACATGAGTATGATCACCTTCTGTGTGTTGATATTTCAGCAAAAGGTCATTTACTACTGAAAAGCTTAGCTCCCTAAATTTAATCTGTGTGTGTGTGTGTGTGTGTGTGTGTGTCCGTCTGTCTGTCATTGAGCAGATTGAAATATAATCTGCTGTTGATCCCCTTTTCGGACCATGCATTCCCACATTCTCATAATACATAATTATATTGACTTTTTTGCTACAATATACAGTATTTTTCATTTCGTCTTGTTTCAACCTTTGAGTGTCAAACACGGACAACATGCTCATGTTTATAAACGACACAAGGAAATATTAACCTCAAAGTAAGGCAGGTTTGATTTTAAAATATTGTTGTCCCCAATTCCCCTCCCCATATTGCCTCACTGCTCAAAGGCAGAACTTTTTTTTTTTTATGGCAACTAATGGTTTTAATAAAGTGTGTTTGTATGAGTTAGTGTACAACAAAGCGATACAGAAACGCGCACACACACATATGCAGGCCTTTGAACAACCAGATGTTGCTGAGCTGCAGGTTGGAAACATCAGTGAACTAAAAACAGAGTAAGAAGTGGGCCGAGTCTGTGGCTAAACCAGAAACTGTAATGGAATACAGATTTCATCAAACTGCTACAACCTCACACACACACACACACCCCCACACATATATGGGCACACACACACTCTCTGAAAAAAAAAGGCATAACAATTTTGTCAATGTCAAAATGTGCTAATATTACAGTAGCACTGCGTGTTCGTGGTTAACACATCTGCATCACAGTCAAGAAGTTCTGGGTTCAAATCACGCCTCAACCTTTCCTGCGTGGAATTACACGTTCTTCCGGATTTCTCCAGCTTCCTCACACACTCCAAAAAAATGCATGCCGGGTTAACTGAGGAGTCGAAATTGTAGCTGCGGATGGTTGTTTGTCATTATGTGCCTGTGGCTGTGATTGACTGGCAACCAATCGGGTATCCTGCCTCTCGTTAAAGTCAGATGGGATAGGCTAACTTAAGGGAATGGGCGCTAAAAAAAAATGGACTTATGGATAATATTGTTTTATGTCTTTTCTGATTAAAACTCATTGGTCAAGTGGACTGAAGAGATTTGGCATGTCGGAGCAGTGGATGTCTTTGCAGGTGAAATAGCGGTACACATAAAGCAATAGTCCTCACAATATTCTCAATTTTCATTTCATCCGCCTGCTACGTTTTGTAGTTTTTTTTAAATTTTCTTTCCATTGCCATCGAGTTCAGGACGAACAAGACTGACTGTACCGCCCCAACTTTACATCAAAGGCGTTCAACTTCCTGCGAGTACAGCTCTTCGATGACCTCTCCTGGACACGCAACATCACAGCAGTGATAAAGAAGGTCCATCAGCGTCGACACTTCCTGAGGGTCTTCAGGGAAATACAACCTGGACAGAAAGTTGCTGCTGGCCTTCGATCATTTGTCCATCGAGAGCCTGCTGACTTGCTGTGTCTCTACCTGGTACGGCGGCAGCACTGAGGCAGACAGAGTGAAGCTTCAGAGGACAGTCAAAAGAATTGGCTGGATGGTATGATCTGAAGGCTATTTCACTTTTTACCACCGAAGAATATAAAGTGATACTGCAGAGAAAATTTACAGTATCTCATCATTTCCCGGCATGTGTGAGGTTCACCTGTAAATCGGAATTCAGACACTTTGAGCAGGTGATAGAATCTTTTTCAAAACTTGTTATCATGCTGCTGCACATCTTAGCGGGAAACTCTGAAGAGCTGATAGGGAATGTGTGAAGACAAGAGGAGGAGGGCTGGAAGCAATGAGAGACTCCCGTTGGGTACATTTTCACCTTTGGCAAGGGAGGAGGGTGAGAAAAGAAGAAGGGAAGGAGAGAGAATCAGAGTGTCTGATGACGATAAAGTTTTAAAAAGCTGTGATGTGAGCTGCTGGTTCGAGCTCGACAACAGATTTGTTGTTTTTTTTTTTTCAATTTGCCTCCTAACTTTCATGTTGTGAACGTGTCAATGGACCACAGGGCTCTTCTGACTGGCAAAGTGCTTATTAGACTTGAAAATGACAATGACACCTTTAAATACATCAACACATTTTTGCACAACAAGCATCTGGCTGTGAATGACTTTTTATATTTATGGTATGACATTATTAACAACTAAACATGTTCTAACTCACGCATGCATGTTTGTCTCTTTAGCACGTAGGTTATAATTGATTTTAGGTGCAAATAATAGTACATGAATGTTGTTGTTTTTTTCGTTTAAATAATCACTCCGAAGTCAATCCAAGAATTAGTTCAGTTTCAAGATGAAACTGAGACAGAGGTATCACTGCTTTTGTTTCTCACAGGCAATTGAACATTTTTCCATATTTTTATAGTAATATATAAGTTGTCCAACTGTTGCGTTCAATGGGAGAGATTTACACATTACACGTCACATGTGGACAACATTGTGGGATCCTTCCAATAAAGAATGAAAAATTCACAATCGTCGCTCGAATAAATAAATCTGACAAAAGCAGAAATAAGTAAAATTTTCTGAAAATTAACTTCAAAATCTTTTTTTTATATATTTTTTTAATTACAGAATTATAGATAGAAACAATAGAAATGTTATAATGACACTGGCCTTGGTTATAAGGGTAAAGTTTAAAAAAAAAAAAAAATAACAATAACAAAATACATGTTACGTCTCCCATCTGTGAGGCCAAAAACTGAGTCAGTGATCGTTTGATTTTCATGGTCATACCACCAAATGTCTGTAAATATCCAATCCATAATATATTCAACCAGGGGGGGCACGATACACATCCCTGATGGATCCCTGCACAAACCATGAAAAAATAAGAAAGCGCTTTAGCATAGTAAATAAATAGTGCCACAATATAGTACGATAGCGATAGTGCGAATGTGTGTGCGTGCGTGCGTGCGTGCGTGCATCGGTGTGTTTGCGTGTCTGGCTAATCTACCCTCCCCTTCCTCCGATCTACCAGCCTGTCTTAGTGAAGCCTCTCATCCTACGCTTCGCCTACATTCGAGATCTCATATGGTATCGCACAAACCCTTTTGAGAACTGAAGCCCTGTGATTCAACATCTCACTTGTGGTGAAGCATTTTTTTTTTAAAAAATAATAATTTAGGCTGAGGCTGCACAGTTGAGGAGTGGTTAGCACGTTCGCCACTCTCGCTTTTGTTTGCCATTTTCCTGCTTGGTGCTGTTCACGAGAACGCCCAACTAAAGGTCATCACCCGTCAAAGACCAAAATGTGAAAATAGGCATGATAAAGATTTTTCAGGGTTGAGAGAGTATCTGGTCCATGAAACAGCTACAGAGAGAGAGCACGTCCTACTGGATAGTGACCAGATGGGGATATAAAAGTTGGTGTGTGTACGTGTGTGTGTCACAAGTTACTGTTTGATGGAATGGGTGCTTTGAAAATAGCTTAAATGGGAGAACGACACGACGATGATGATGTTGATGTTACATTTTAGGAGTGTGTGTGAGTGTGTGTTGACTAGGTGTGTGTGTGGGGGCGGGGGTGGGTGATGTCAGGTACGCAGGTGGCTGGCATGGGGAATGGATGAAAAGGTCTGCAAAATAAACACAGCTGATATCACTGGATTTGGATTTTCGGGGAGGCAGTAGCTCATCTGTAAGGACTTGGCTTTCAAAGAGAAGGGTGACGTTGTGACTCCTGCTGCGGACAAACGCAAAATGGCAGCTCTGCTTCCCGACGGATGTTGAAGGGCCTTTGAACAAAACCACCAAAGCCGCACCGCTTACTCGAGAGGTGTAGCGCCGGCTCGCTTCTTGCTCTGAAATTAAAGGTCACGAGAGGGGCAACTTCCATTCAGGCTCACAACGGGAGAAATTTCCAACGTTCACTCAACCTACCATGCATGTCTCTGGAATGTGGGAGGGAACCGGAGTACCCGGAGAAAACCCACACAGACACGGGGAGAACGTGAACTCCACACAGGAAGGCCGGAATCGAACCCTGCGCCTCTGTACTGTGAGGCCATCGTGCTAACCAGTCATCCACTGTGTCGCATCCACGTAATCTTTTTTTTTTTTTTTTATATTTAGACAGACAACCATGTGCCCATGTTAACGTGTCGTTTTGTAAAGGACAAACAGTGCCCCCTTGGGATAAGTCTCTCTTTCCGTTTGTTCCTCTGGATTTGTCATCGCCCAAAATGCCTCCTTTTCACCCTCTCTTTCTCACCTCAGCGTACCCCTTCCTCATCCCTCCTTCCATGTCAATGAGTGAAATTCTTTGAAATATAATTGACATTATTTCCCCTTATCTTTATTTAAGATCGACAAAGATTAATTATTCAAAATGATGAACTTGGATTTTGCCTTTAACTTGGTCAAAAAATGCTTTTTACATGTCATCATATCCGTAAGACAATAAGATCTCGCAAAACGAGTGAATAAAAATGGAGGGCCTTGCTTTTATCCAGAGAAATTGCAAAGGAAAGAAGGAGCGAGCACACGCTCTGTGCAAATGACGGTAATTGTTTTGACTGAACTACATGTGGAACATGAACAATTACAAGCAGATTTTGGGCAATGACTAAGAAAGGCATCAAAAGGGGAGAAGGAGAAGGTGCAGTTAAGGAGGAATGACTCCCCTCCACTAATCCGTGCTCTTCCACGTCCTCTTGCCTTTAAATATATTCCACTGGCATGCATGTACATTTTTATTTTTGTTGTGTAGCTGCTGCTTTTTTGGCTGTGGGCCCCATCTGTCGGCCAGCTGCTAGATGTTTGTAAGGGAGTGTGTGTGCACGCGTGAATGCGTGCGTGTGTGCGTGTGAGTGTGTGTCAGGTTAGGAATGAAAACACACAAACTAATGCAAGGAGATTAAATGCTATTGGATGGGAATGTTTGTTGCTTTATGAATATGCATAAAAGAGAAGAGACTTTTAAAGGATGGCCAAAGGAGAGGAGCAGAAAATGTTGACTGGAGGTAGAGGAAGCGGGAAAATGAGTCAAATGAGGAGGACATGACAAAAAAGAGTGGGGAGAAGATTTAACATGAATGGACAAATTCACAAAAGAAGACGATGTTAGATTAGCGCCATCTTTCCATCCATTTTTTTACCCGATACTGCTGGAATTATTGACGATGGTAGGTAAACTGATCTCCCCCCGCGGATAATGTAGGCGGCCATGCATGAACGCCCAGTGAGGCATAGCAGGTCTACCCAATTCACCACCGTTGTCCTAGACGATTGCCAAAGAACGAAAATGGCAACGCGTGCGTTTTTATGCCGAGCAAAGACTGGTGCTATCAAATTGGCAAACGAGTCAGGAACGAGGCCGCTCTGCCCAGACAGGTGTAATATAGCCCCAAACCCGTTTTTACGCTGAGCACACAGGCACCGCTCGACCAAAATAAGGCCCTAAGTGCTCTACATGCGTGCCAAGTCGAATACAAAGAATGGTATTTTTGTTTTGTTTTTTTTTTATATATGCGGTTTGGAGGTATTGCGCCGTTGTGGGCGTGAACACAGTTGATAAGCTTTGCTTTAGTTTGGTTCAGCAAAGTTTACCTTCTGCACTATGCTTGGTAATAATAAAAAAAGGGTTAATTAATTTCTTTTTTATCAGAATAATTAAAAAATGTAAACAACTTTTTTTTGGGGGGGGGTTGATTAATTTACACATATTTTGTATGTTTTAGCGCTACTATGTATTTGCATCAGTTTAAGCTCTGTTCTGCATTGGGCACGTCCATTAAAGTAGGTCACTCTCAAATATACAATAATCACACAAACACACCGTCCTTTCTCTCTCTCTCTCTCGGTGGGTTGATAAATCTGTTGGGGTTGATTCTTTCTTTCATTTGTTTGTTCCTCTGTTGTTGCTGTAGACATTAGTGGACGTGGTGTGTATGCGCGTGTGCATGTGTGCGGGGTCCTATTTACGGGGACAAAGCCCTCAGTGACCCAATAAAGATACACAAATGAGAGTGTTGCATTGTTAGCCGCTCTGCTACGTTGAGGTTAGCTCAACCAATAGAGACGAGCGCTTCCCATATGATTTGTATACTGTAAATATACGTGACAGTATACAAATGATTTAGTATGACGATGAACAACAATGTTTATACACAGGAGATCTTTTATTGCATTTTGCTACCATGCATCTCCTCTACTGAATATTGTGACAAATAATGCAAAACCAATGAAATCTAATGTAATGCAAAACCATTTTTACAATGAATCTTTGCAAATTTTAACATGACACAGCTCACCAACAAGCTCTGTTGGGATTGACGTATCAAAAGGAACAATTTTACTCGCTGATGTTTCTCTCAAATTCCCTTTGTGCGTTTCCTCTTTGGAAAACAGTTTTTTTGAATTGTGGACTTTCCGTCTTTAATTTTTGATCTCCCGAGTGAAATGCTTCAATGAATCAGTCCAGAAATCCATCAGCATTGCCAGTTTATCCCCTAAAATGGATAACCCTATGGGTGCGCGGACTTGGCAATACTACATTGCGTCATTTTATTCCCGTTTGCTTCCTTTTATCCTGCTTCCCTTTCACTTAATTCAAATCCCCTGACAAGCAGGAGGCCGCCCTAATTGAAGGAATATTAGAAACTATTATTCCTAATTAAACATCACAGTACACGCTGTCAGAGCAGGACAGGCAGAGAGATTTAAGATGTGCTAAACCTCTGGCACACTAACAAAGTCTTTTGGCAGAGAGGGATGAGGGATTCTTCAATTTTGCCAAGCAGACGCATAGGCACATGCAATCTCTGCCAGGTTTCAACTGTAAAAGGTGTGACTGTGTGCATTTGTGTGTCTGAGTGAGTTAAGTGAGTAAAACACTCACACCTGCAAACATGTATTTGCACATTTCTTTACTGTGTCTTGATGTTCAAAAAAAAAAAAAAGCATTTCCTATTTTACTACGCATTTATTATTCACACAGTGGAACCTCTAATGTAAAAAAGAAAATAAAATTAATTCATTCATTCATTAATTAATTTCCACCCATTAAACATTTTTGATGCGAGATGTTTTTGTGAGTGTGTGTCGGCCCATATCAATCCTGCAACTGATTGACAGTATGTCCAGCGTAAGACTCTCCTTTCCTCTTCTCAAAGCCAGCTAGGATAATGGAGAAAAAAATCACAAGGTTTTCCAGGTGTTGGTGTGGAAGCAAAATAATCTCACATAAATAAATAAAAAAATAACGGGTGGAAATTAAAAACCTAACAATAATATAACAATATAACAATATAAAAAAAGGGGACTTTGCCACATTTAATGTTTTTTTTTTTTTTACTTTTTTATATTAAAATGAGTTAGAGCAAGTTCGAATATTTCTGTTTATTCCATGATTACAATAAATGGCAATTGTACGTGATTACACCTGTAATCACTCATCAAATATTATTAGAGTACATCAACTTGAATACAGCAGAATAAAAGTACTTGTCGCAGAGTGTGATGTAACGCTTCGGCTTTTCTGTGAAATAACCAAACTGGCGCTATGGTTGCTCCGCATCGGCCCTCTGTCGTAGCGTGATGCCCCCTCGGAGCCTTCAAGTTTGTGTTTACTGGTGCTTTATAGCCTCCTACCTTCTGTCAGACACATTAAACACATACTGGCTCATCCCACGTAACAACAATAATACACCCGAACCCACTGCTACACATTGTACATATCAAATTAGAAGCGGCTTTCATTGTCAGTCCGCGCCTCAGTCACTTGGTCGTATGCCAAGCAAAAAACAATAAATAAAAAAATAAAAAAATTCACACTAACTAACAATAACAACAGCAGGGCAAATTAATATATAGGATATGAGAAAATATCGCGGTTTCGATCGTATAATAACTGTTTCAAACTAAAGTTGGAAAAAAAAAAACTCATGCGAAACACATTTTATCACGTGTCAAATTCTTTTTTTTTTTTAAACCGTACTTTTGGTAGCTGTCATTTATTAATAGATGTGTAGCAATTAACAGTAATCGAGAGTATGGCTAACAAGCAGCAGGAGCTCTACAGAAAAAGGCACCGAAGAGCTTCAGTGTAAAGACACATTCCTTCTCACTGCTCAGCCAGATGTGTGGAAATGATTTGCTATGAGCTTGGTTGAAGGTGAAGGCTGATCGGTATTTTTGGGGAGGAAAAAAAGTAGCTGACCTTGAGCTCCTATCATGACAAACTGCCTCTTTTGTACAGCATTCAAAATCGAGCACGGTTCTTCCAATGATAAAGATAAACACGAGGGAGGACAAAATAGTAGTTGATTTGACCGTTTTTATGTCCCTTTTTCTGTGCTGGTTTCTTGTTTTAAAACATATGATGTTTTCTGTTTACCAGTGGCGCAAACCTTAAGTGAAGTCCTACTTAGTCCGACTTGAATAAACACTTCTCATAACACCATCATTTATGAAACAACAGCTGGAGAAATAATACAAAGAAAGACACTTACGCACTACTAAGTGAGTGTGGGACGACCTAGCTTCTCTTGAAAGGTCCGTCTTGAAAATGGTCTCCCAAGTGTTTCTCCAATTAAATTCCATTCCTTCTGCCATTGTGGTTTAAAAAAGAAAGAATCTATTTTTGATTTTCCAACAGTCGCCAAGTACTACTTCCTGGTTCCGCATAGCACCGCCCCCTCACGAGTGACTATCCAATCACAAGACGCGTTCATCGCCGTCAACGTAAGGCCAGCGTGAAGGCGTTAATGTCAACAACTCGTGATCTGATTGGCTATCGCAATTGTCTATCAAACGCAAAAGCCTCCTTGAGAGACAGAAGAGACGCCCACACGATTGTATCCGAAGGCCTCCGACGAATAGCGCAAGCTATTGGTGTTAGGATATCTGCCGAGCAACGCAAGCTAGCTGAATTCTGATTGGGTAAGACTCTCAGCTAAAAATTCAAGCCTAGGATATAATATGACGTCAATGTGGAGAATATGATCATGATTTCTTAATTGTTTGGGCCAGCAGAGAGTTTAAATTTAAATTTAATTACAAATTCATAAGAACAGTCCTATATGGCAACATTTCATTTCGTAAAATCAACCACCGAAACAACAAAGATGAGCAATTGGCTTTCACGCTTCTCTCAAATTAACACTCTCTTAAACTCAATTTACTGTTTTTTTTTCTCTCACTTTGCTAAACACATTTAAAGCGAACCCTCTCATATGGATCTGGAATTTGTCTCACTTTTACACCCACCACTAACATCCACTATGCCCCTTCCACTTACTCTCTCACATGCTCACGCATTTCAAGTGACCACTCTCTTGCCAACGAGCCAATTATCCATTCTGCTTTTTCAACAGCGTGCGGTATTAGTGGTGGGCTGTGTGTTTAAACAGGACTAATAGTTGAACGCTTAATTAATGACGCCGCAGTAAGCAGTCTGTGTCGCGATGACCTTAGGCTACGATTATTCACAGTGTTAGGAATATGGAGAAAGTCTCCAAAATTCATTTTTCGTTTTCAATTACATGAGCACCAACCACTTAGTTGGGCTCCAAACTAGGAAATCTAATAAACTCGCTTTTGCTCATGTGCTCTCCTAAATGCCAATTTCTCGTGCTTAAAAGCATTTTCATAACTCACAGAGAGCAAAAATCTACTGCGAGTTTTTAGTAATTGAACTTTCTGATGTTTTGTCTGCTTCGCTGACCACTGTCTGCAATCGTTTTTCTGACGGAACGTTAAATCACTTGACGTCATTCGAAACCCTTCATAAAAGGACTTTTTGACAGTCTTCTACTAAAAAGAAAACAATTACGAATGTCTCATGCAAACGAGCCACTGCTCACCCAGCCCCCGTTCGTTGTGGGATTTGGACACTTTTACCACGACGATGAAAGGCGGAGCCAGTAGGTGTGCTCAATCTGTATCGGCTGCCCATGAAGCAATCAGTAAATGTTTATATTTCTTAACATGCCTTTAATCAACAAAAAAAAATAAACACACACTGTACTTAAAACTAAAGCACAGGAATCTGTGGATTGCAGGTCATAGACGTAACATTTAAGGTCATAATCCAATGAAAACCCCTCAGATATCCCCCACAAGATTTTAACATCGCGGTTGCATCTCGGAGTGTTTGTTCACTTATTGACTCCATAAATTAGAATGAAATGAATAGTTAAATATGAAAATATGACAGGGACGTTGGTTTGACGTTTGCTCACATTGACAAGAGACATCTGCTGTGGCCTGTGGAGAGCACGAGCTCTGTACGTGTGTGTGTGTCTGTGTGTGTGTTTGTCTTTTCATTGGGATTGTTGCGACGAAAACCTCTCATTTACATGCATTGCTGTGAATTCAAAAGAGAACCTTGCGTGTGTGCGGCGTGCGCGCGTGCGTGTCTATGGCGGCTTCTGTTACAGGATAGGATGAAAGGATGAGGAAGTCTCCAGAGTAAATGGATGAGCAGCCAGCAGCTGATGGCATGAGAGGGACAAAGCTCAGTTTTCTGCCACATATAACACCGCCGCCGCCGCCGCCGCCGCCGCCGCTGCAGCAGCAGCGTGGGTCTGATTAAAAAACACATTCTTTGGTGTAATATTTTAATGAAATATTAACGCCACTAAGTGTAATTAAATTAAAACGAGAGCCAGAATAGACATTAGCGGCCCTGTTGAAATAACCTAATGAGGAGAGTCTCCCTCCTAATTAATAACAGAGTACGAGATTAGCAGTGCTGTCAAACAGACGTGAGCATGCGCAAAAGGCATTCCCAGAGGTTCCAAAACCAAATGAGATCAAACTTACATTTTTTTATTCCAGTCTCTGCATACAATAACCAATTCATTGCTATGAAAATGGATATACTGTATTTATAAAATTAACATAAATTTATTTTAACTCAGATAAGTCATATATATATATATAATCATGTTATTACATAGTAATAACATAAATACATGATCAAAATAATTAAAAAAATAAATAATGTATGAGCTGTGTCAGAAAAGTTCCAGGACAGGCGTCACTGGTGGATTTAAAACTCAAATTGTTTTCTTTTGCTTGATTTCATCTTGATTTATTCATTTTTTTTAATTTTATTTTCCCCACATGTTCATCTCTTTTCTTCCTTACTCACCCATTCCACTCCAGAACAGTATTTTATTTGGTGGAAGTAACAATCAAAAGGATAAAATAAGCTGTTGCGTTGGCCTGGCTTCACGACATTATCGTAACCAATCAGATAAGAGTGGCAAACTTGTCATTTCAATTACCATTAGAGTTATCTGCGCCTTTGTGCTTGTTGTCTTTTGATTGTTCTATATTCATCATTGTCATGTATATGCTGATTACTCATATCAGCAATTAATTTTATCTCTCTAATATTGTAATAATTGTCCTAGGCCCCCTCTAGAGAATCATTTTTATCTGCGTTGAGTAATTTACCGTCTTCGGTCGCGACTATTATGTCAACAGCTAATAAATGAATGAAAGACACCGCTGGTATGTCGGAGAATGAACTGGACAGATGTAAATAGTTCAAGTGTATAATTTTCAGGGTCAAGACTATTGGGAACAAAACGTTTCTAAATTTAAATCTTGTCTTTTGTTTATTCGTTTGAGTAAAAACCAGGCAGCACCAAGACACAAAATTGTTCCCTTTGTGTCCAAATGAAGCTGAGTTTGTTTTGTTTTTTTTTGCTTCCTACTCTCGACTTACAAATCGTCCACCTTGTTTGTCCTGCTAAAGAAGAATGTAAATGTCTCCTGCTTTCTTTTTATTGGTGGGAACAGCCTATTCCGCCCGGCGACCGGCTGGTGATGGATGATGATTGGCTGGCCGGATCAGGGTCTTCCGTGTATTTCTATACATCATCTCTCTCGCTCTCGGCCCCTGACGATCTGCACCTGTGTCGCCTTGGTTTTCCCGAAAATACCTGTGATTAATGTCCAGAGCCGGAGGGCGGGGGGGGGGGACGAGCGAGGAGATGCTGCGGTATTAATTACACCAAGCACAACACGCCATCCCTGTCATACGAGCAGGCCGAGAGATAGAATGAGAAAAGTCACTTTCCAAAATACTGTAAATATTGGGCGCCTCGTTGCGATCCGTGTGACGAGAAAGACCAGATGCGCTAAATATAAACGTGGCAAATCAGGATCGAGAGCGAATCAGAGTGGAAAGAAGGGAAATAATGTGGCATTAAATGTGAGAGAAAGAAAGATAGCAAAAGAGATTAGATTCATATAAAATTTTGTAATAAAAAAACAAAACAGGCGTATAATGTTGATCGACGATGCTGCTTGCAATCGCGCTTGTTTTTCCTTACCTGCTCATAATAAAAGCTGCTGCTTCTGCTCGTATAAATCAGCGTTATTGTAAACCCACATGCACAAGCCGTGTGTTTGGAAACGCGTCGTGCAGCATTTGTTTTTGCCTAATTTGATCACACAAGTATGCAGAAGAAGAAGGAGCCGGATTCCTGCGACCGCTCTATCGTCGTACTTTGAAAAGCCTTTCTTGTTTTCGAGATTCTTGATTGACAATGAAATGCACGAGGACGAACCAAACCCGATGAATTACTGCATCAAAAAGCCCAATTATTATTGGAAATGTAAATATAAAGATGCATAAAAGCCAAAGTTGCACAAAGGCATGTTTGCACCTAGCGGCCACAGATGACAGGAAGCTCACAATTTATTTTTCGAATGTATTATTTAAAAATGCAAATGTATGCAATGACACTCGTGTTGTTTATCGGCAGTTATTAGCAGTAGTTTGGCGTCACCACTCTGAAGAGAAGCCATATTTCAAAGTGTTTGCCGCTGGCTTCTTGCTGCGCAGATAACGCATTCCCCCTTGCCGATGTAATTACGGCGCAAAACAATTTCTAGAAAACAGCTCCACTGTTAAGAATATAGCAAATATACACGGATTCATTCAACATTTCGTGTCGATGGAAACACGACAATGCGATTCTTCTCAAATTTGCAATTCCTTGACTGAGATCGAATGGTGGCGTTGTAGCGATGACGCAGCAAAAAAATGGCAGGCTGTAAAGACGTGTTGCACTTTTTCAGAGCGGCCGTTCACTCTTTGAATCGATCAGAACGCTTGACTTTTTTAACAGTAGTACTCATGTGAGCATTGCGTAACTGCTTTTATCGTAGGAAATTCAAGTTCTTCAATGTGAAAATTAATTAGCATTCCATCATTTGTTGAAAGCCAACATTCATCTACAAAGATGACAAAAATGGGATACTGAATTTTTTTATATTGAAAAATATTATATTATATTATATTATATTATATTATATTATATTATATTATATTATATTATATTATATTATATTATATTATATTATATTATATTATATTATATTATATTATATTAAAAATAAAGCTAATAGTAATCATTCCTGAGACTATTTTCATTTTGTTACTTTTCTATTATCTCGCTAATTTGACCTGCTAGCATTACACTCCACATTTTAACGTGTGCAATTCAAGACGCATACTCATTTCACTCTCAGCCAAAACAATAAAATGATATTACTCATAATAGTTCCTTCCATTATCCGAATGCTCATCATATGAGCTCATCCTCATCGCGATGTCAAAATAGATGTTGACCTTCCAGCACCCGACGGTCTGTCACTCTGCAACTTTGACAAGCACATACCAAACGCGAAATATGGCATCTGCCTACGTAAAAATATCAGCACCCACTCACACACACACACAGACACACACACACACACACACACACACCTGCATTTTAAAATGCATGTGCAGCCTGAACATATGTAGATACGATGCATATGAAAGCACATATGCATGTATGGCGCATATTGCATATGGACAAACAAAAGGAAACACATGCTCCTTCCAAGGAAGAAATTACAGTGCAGATGTGTGTTGAATGCACAGGATGCGACTCCATCCATGAGTGGTTGTCATGGCGTTGGGATGGCAGATGGATGACTCGGGTTTAGGCTTGATTCCAGAAGTTAACACACAAACACCATCATGCGCACACACATATTCAGACACTCTTCATTTACTAATAATTGAATTTTTCTTTCCATTTTGGCAGCTATCACCGTGAGACTTCAAACAACGGCAATAAGACGGGAAGTTTTAATCAAAGCGATCGAGCCGCCCATCGGTCGATCGGCCGGTTGGACCATCCCTACGTTTGTTTATTTGTCTGCTTAAAATGAATTTCAAGCAATTCCCATTTTTCGGTGTATTTCTTGAAGGAAACACGGTCAAAATTCGAAATACGTATCTTAAGATCAGCGGTTTCAAAGATTTAGAAAAATCTTTCAAAAATTCACGTAATCGTTCTATGTAAATGCATTTTGGACTAAAATAAGTTTTCGTTGATTTCCATGCATGCTGCCTGACCCCAAATAAATCCAACTGTTCCAAATTTCTTCTTTAATGAAGTTATGAAGAGCCCAGCAGGCCTCCCCTTAATTTAAATGTTAAAATGGCCCGGGACCTGAAAGTCAAACAGAGCTTTGAGCCAAATCATGTTTTTTGGGGGGGTATTTTTTTTTTTTTCAAAGTATTTTCCAAAAGTGGGAAAAAAAAAATTCTGCTCTGTCAAAGTCAAAATTAATTCGAATTTACACAGTGAAATGGGCGCTTCTAATTCATTTATTTTTGGGGATTGAGGTTAACAGACAAAGTTCTACCTTTGTGCCGCCGATTGGTTGTTACAGGCCGACATATTTTTCTGCTTTCAATCCATATTGCTCACGTGTGCATCTTTATGCAAACCTGTGCGTGCTGGCATTGTTCTACGAATGGCTGCCACATCCGAGACCCGCCTCTCTAAATCGACGCTGATTGAAGCTCAGCAAAATCAAACATTAATAATGTGCATCGTTGTGTTTTTCTTTTTTTGAAATTTTAAAATGTATCAATAACAATAATTATATTTTAATATCATTCAAAAGCAGTGTATGCATAAATGTGTGTGCGTGTGTGTGATTGTGGTAGGGATTCCTTTCACAGCAGTCGGGCCAGATGTTTGTGGCGAACACCCCCCCCCCCCCACCCTCCTTGTGGTTTTGCTCCTCTCCCCTTGCTCATACATAACCTCATCACTTCATCTCTCCCGTGATTCATTTTTCATTCATTTGGATTTTTATTCTCGCTCGTCGTTCCAGTTCGGAGTTTGCATGTTCATCCCCGTCCTCGTGTGGGTTTTTCTTTGGGTAATTTGCCTTCCTCCCACATTCCAAAAAACAAGCGTGTTAAGTTAATGGAAGACTCCAAGTTGGCAATGTGAATGGGAACGATCGTTTGCCCTTATAGGTCTGTGATTAAATGATAAATTAAAAAAAAAATTTAAAAAAAATTAAAAAATAAATAAATTAAAAAAATAAATAAATAAGAATGTAAAAAAAAAAATCACGACCCGAATGAGGATAAGTGCGGGATTGAAAATGAATATTTATTTTAAAACAATGGCTGTCCAAATTAATTCAAGATTAATTAAAAAAAAAATAATTCACGCAATTAAATATTTTAACTCAGTTAACTCCGTTTTATTTACTTCAAAAGTGAATCTGCAAATATTGCAAAGCCAAAGTCAATTAGCGAGCGTGTAGCGAATGTTGTTTTTCCGTCGAGGTTCGTTCAAGGTCGCAAATGGTCCCAAAGATGAATCGACAACGGTTTTAACTTTTGCGAAGCGTTTTGTCATCTCAACAAAATTTGGAACGTTCCAAATCTCTTGCCGACAAGAAAAGCTTTTTGCGGCCGTTAAAAACCAAAACACCAAACAGTTGTGTATCACTGGAATCAGAAAATTCTGCAAAGATTGGAAATGACAACACAGCAAGAGCGAAAAGATTTTGCGGAGTGGGTGGCACGCCGCCGGCTACTTTGCCTTTGTGTTGAAGTGTTATTTGGAATCAAACACTTTCATCACCATATCATTCAGTTTTATCTTATCTTATCTTTTAGCAATTTCCATCATTTTTTATTAGTGTTTGGTTGGTGAGGATATTCGGGAGACAGTCAAAGTGAAAAATTGAGACTTGAGAATGACAGAGGTTATGAGGGCGCGAGGGAAATCCGAACCGTCAGGTCTGCCGTCCTTAAAATTCACCCTAAAATATTTACTGGTTGTCATGACAACCGGCATTGTTCTTGTCCCGACACCCTGACATTTGGATTTCCCCATCTGGAAATATTGGGCTGCGATGAGTAAGCGTATCAGATTCACATCCGACTGCTGTGACGCAACTTTTTTATTTTTTTTGGCTTTAATTTTCCATTTTATTGTTTTTCCTTTTGTCTGCGGCAGTTCAAAGGAGCATGAAGAAAATCATGTCTGACTGAATGTTAGCTGTCAACTTGCTTGATTTATCGATCCGATTAAACTTTTCCCAACCTGGGCTATTTCCGGGTTTTTATTTATTTTTTAGTTGCTTTGCTCCATAAAGCGATCTATTGACAAAAGCGACTCGTTGTTTCTAGCGATGCGGACCGGCAGTGTTCCCTCTGAACACGAGTTAACGTGGTCACCGCTGGCCTACTTTAAGGTCTTTTAGCTTCGCTGGGCCACCCACCACTCGCACACGATCCGGAGTGGTCCACCTTAACAACACGCTGCCTGGCACTCACACAAGCTTTGTTTACTGACAGGATTTGGCAGGCAGCCATTTTGTTTTTGCACATTTACATAAACCCCAAATGGTGCCTGTTTCCTTCGTGTGCGTGTGTGTGTATACGAACCTTAGCTAACGCTGCCTTCCTCGCCACAGTTGATGAAAATCGGAGGCAGTTTGCGATTCATTCAAGTGTCGTGGCTCCCTCGGTTTCTTGCAAAAGACACAAATGCTCACGAGCTGAAAGTTCATCTCTCCATACCTTAATTTAGTTGATTACTAAATTATGCATTGACCTTGCCAAAGACATCTAAAAGGGGGGGGGGGTGGTTTGCTGCCAGGGATTTTTCTCGAATTGCCCTGTTTTTAGAAATACTTCTCGCTCGCCATCACCTCAGGGTAAACATGTGTGCCAAGCAACATTGGTGTATATTTAGCTATTTTATTAGAGCGCCCCCTTGTGACCAGTGGACAACTGCAACGATGTACTGTAGGACCAGCAGAAAAAAAAAATATTCATATGTAAACTAGTGACGGAAGTGGCACATTGCGCAACAAAATTGACATTTACTGAACATGTTTTGATGAGCATAAAATTCTGTTGATTGTATTTCTTCAAACTTTTGTTTTCAAGGAATCGATCATGAGTGATGCGTGATTGTGATGTCATGAATTTTCAACATTTTTTGATCAGTGATGACGTCATTTTATGAGCTTGAGAACACATTATGCTGCATTTTACGTAGTTTTAGAGGTGAAGATTTTTTATTTTATTTTTTTTATCAATCCAGTCATAATAGAATCCAGTCCGTTATTTTTAAGACATATATTTTCTTTATCGATTAACTTGACATGAATATACCAGGATGGTTCATTTTCAATTCCACCGGAGTCTTTTGAAACAAAAAATTAAATAAACACAATACAACACCACAATAAATGACAATGATGGAATATACATTTTAAAAATCTATATTTAAAATCACACGCTTTACACCGTATTTTCTTTTTTGTAATTGTTTCATCTGCAATTTTTTGCTTCTCTAAAAATAAAATTCAACCCTAAAAAAAAAATAAAATAAAATATATGCTTGGTATGTGACTAATGTTGATTTGAAAGAAAACAAATTCTATCAGTGTGTATGCCAAATATTCAACCTCTCGTTTGCTTCCTTCCTTGGGTCCTAGCTTCTTTCTCGCTTCCTCCGTTTCCACCGGGATGGCGACTGTCCCTTCAGGCTGTAATTAGGCGGCTCAGCCTCTCTGCGTTCAGTCATGGCCGCCTCATTGTACACATCGATTCCTTCGCAACGCTTAATTGGCTGAACATTGTTTAGCTCTCTTCGTCATTCCTCCTCCTCTCTTGTTATTCTTTTAATATCACAATTATTTCAACAACCGTCATCCACGTTCTTCCGTCTCTCCCGAGCACCAACATAAGTCGTGTATTTCATGACTTTTTGTTGTTTTTTTTAATTTTCAGGACTAACTTTGGCTATTCTCTCGCTATGGCTCTGATTTGAAATTTGTCTTATTTTTTTCTGCCTGCTCGTTTCCTCCCCCTCTTTTCATTTTCTCCTCTCATTTGGCCACGCTCCAGATCCGGCAGGGCTTTAAGCCCGTGGTCTTAATTGTCAGGACGAGGGTAGATCCTGTATGAGACGGCCATATGGTGCTTGGCTACCAGGCTAAACTCCTCGGGCATTTTAAGGTTGCTTCAATCCAAAGAGTTTGTTCTCTCGATGGCGGACTGTTTTTGACATCACCAATTATGACTCGGCACGGGCAGACTGGCTCAGGTTCACCGAATGATTTCATATAAAAATCTTTTTTTTTTTTTTTTTGCATAGTCTATCATGGAGGTTTTGTCAAACAACTTTAATGGATTTTTAGCAATTAAAAAAAAAAGGCTTAGACATAAAAAAAATGTTTACACTACGATTTGTTTTTTTAATTCTGCTACGGAAATATCCTTCAGTGGTGCCGCACAACAATTTTAAAGTACAACTTAAAAACAAAAAAAGGACATGTTTGTGAATACAGTCATTTCTTTTTTAATAGTAATATTGCTCACATGACCTAATTTAATACCATTGACGGCTAAATACGTCAATTTCCTTTTTTTTTTTAATTAGCTGTTTGTGAATGAGTTAACGGCACGATTAGCAGACACCTTCAATTTGAAAAAGAATTATATTATCGCAATAGATTAGCTTCAGCATCCAAACATTTCTCAAAGGTTTGACCAAACGTGTGCGTATGAAGGCTCCGTTTAACATATGCCGGTGATCTCCTCCAGATGTTAAAGGTCAGTAGATCATCCCTGCATATCCGTCTCGATAAAATATCCACACAAACAAACACAAACTCACCAACACTTTACCTGCAGGTGTCATGTCCGTAATATCTGCCGGTAGCCGACTCGACACGTGCGAGCGTGCATGTGCACGATGGTGTGTGCGTGTGTGCGTGTGTGTGTGTGCGTGTGTGTGGTGTAGACAAAACACAGGTCCCACTGGGAACTTTGGATCCAGCTGCTGACTTCAGAACAAATGGCATCTGCTTCCTGCACATACCACCTCCCTACCACCACCAAGAGTATATACAAACACGTAAGCACACGCTTTCGTGGTGCCACACACACACACACACCCCCACGCACACACACACATTGTATGACAGATGTAATGTGGGCCTGAGACACATGCTCGCCCTCCTCCAGCTCAGGTAGTGAGAGAGCAAAGGATGTCACTCGTGGATAAAGTGCAGAAAGTCATCCATTACTAAAGAAGACATACACTGAGTATTATGTAAATATTAGATTCCATTTTTTTTTCTTCCAAGTTTTATCTCCTTGTGTATACCCAAAGTTTCCTTCCCTCCAGCCAAGAAACGTTTGACAGTTTACTGCGCCGTTTAACGGCCTCACATTCAACTTGCTTTCAATGGACTGCAAATGGAACAAGACGGGTTTGTTTAAACGAGTAAAATGTTCCTGAAGCAAATGTAATTAAACAGACCAACAAAAAAAAAAGACATCTTTTCTTCCGAGTCCTTGTTTGACTTTGACGTGTGTCGAAAATGCGGTGTCACAATATATATTTCAAATGCCAACTAAAAGTTTGGCCCTTTCAAAGTATTCCCCCTGACGGACTATCCTTAACCTTACCTTAAGCATATCTTAACCTTAACCCCTAACCCTTAATTATTATTATTTTTTTTTAGGAAAACAATATTTATCATGCACATTTCTCCTGCCTTCCAAAAATATGCTTACTAAGTTAGCTCATTCACTACCAGCCGAGTAAAAAAAAAGAAAACAAAAAAAAAAAAACAATGGTTATTTGACGTCTTATGCCGTCAATGGCAGTAAATGTGTTTAAATTGTCGCTAGGTGTGAGTTGTTTCAAAAAGGTTGCTGACCCCCTGCTCGACTGAAAGTTATGATAGGATCACCGTTTTCCTCTCGCAAGCTTTATGCATGTGACGGAAAGTGTTTGTACCGTACATGTGTGTGCACAGGAGGGGGGGGGGGGGGGGGGGGGCCCGGTCAGTGGATCAGAGTGGCAGGTGCAAGGATCGTGGCGGAGCCCCCAGGCCAACCACGGGGCTTGAACGCTCACCGCAGTGTTTAATCACCCGGCAAAATGCTTCTGACATGCTGAAGAGGAAAAGAGGAGCTTCATGTTTCTGCATCCTTCACTGAACATGTGTGAGCATGTGTGCGTGTGTGTGTGTATGTGAAAGTAAAATAAAGATTGGATTAAGGCAAACCAAGTGTATATAATAGTGTTTGTGTATAAATACACACACACACACACACACACATATATATATATATATATAAATGCAACATGATTAGTGTGTAACTGAAGTCAATAAAAGTTCTCTCTTCTTTTATTAGCTGGATATGCGTGTGTGTCAATAGAGTTTCCAAGAAACGAGGCCTTTCGCCCCAAAATGGCGGAACGATAACATTTTTAAAACCGTACAAACAATCTTTTCTTTTGTTTTTCTAAGAATTAAAAGAGAAACGGCGATACAATTGTCACATTATTAATGGTTTCATTTGCCAGAGGGCGTCATCATGACCATCGCTCGCTGCCAATGATGCGCCAGCCGGGCTGGTTCGTCATAAAATGTCCGTTTGACGGCGTGAGCCTATAACGGTCCCCACAACACACCACATTTGTGTGTTCAAAGTGTGCAGGAAAAAGCCACCGGGCCAATCACCGTGGGAAAAAAAAAAATGAAAGACAGAAAGTGAATAATTATGAATAAAAAGAGAATGAGAAGAGAATATTCAAATAAATAAATAAATAAATAAATAAATAAATAAATAGTGCTCCACTAGTAATAAAACAGTCACTTTTTGAATGGCTTAATTTGATCTGTTGGGCCGCAGAATGAAACAGCCGCCGATGATGCACTTCATGCCAAGGACATGTTGAAACCTCAGCGAGCTGGGTCTTGTAAAAAAAAAAAAAAGTCCTCGCCGTGCGCATGTGCACGTGCGTGCATGTGCATGCAAAAGCACTCCAAATGGAAGTGTCCCTTTGAGGTTCACATTTACATAACCATTCCGTGTCAATTTGATTTATCCGTTCGAGGCTGACCCCTTTTTGGTTTTTGTTTTGTTTAAAAAACCTCGATGAAGCGATTTTTGTAAAGAATCCGCTAGCATTACCTGGCCTTCATCTTCCAACAGTGGCCCCACTTGCTGAAATGAGCGCCAACTATCCAGGTAAATGGAACAAAATGCCAGCCGTATTTATTCATAATTAAGCAACTGTAATGTATTTCAAAAAAAAAAAAAGGACCAACCACAAGGGACCAAACATGCTCGGGTATTTATTCTAGTCAAAATGAGGCTTCATAGTTATTACGGGATAAACATAAAGCCTTAAGTATCATTATCATGTAATGGGCTGCAGCTATGATTTATTCTCATTGTATTTTTTGGGGGGGACGGGGGGGGGAATATATGACTACGTTCAATAATAATTGTGAATATTAAATCATTGTATTTTAATGATGTAGAGTTTAAAAATGTAGGTAGACTTTTACAGGGATTCTACGGAATAAAAAAATGAGGTTTATGGATACAATATGGAAAAATACATAAATGCATACAGTACGTTCGTCAATAAAATTTGCCCAAAAATGATTTTTTCCGTGTTTCAGCCATGTCTTTTTGTAGGATATTCAGATGGAATTCAATTGACGTCGAACATGCACACATTTAATGCATTTGATCACCACTTGAGTTCATTCATCTGTACATTTGTGCGTTTGTGTATCGCGTCCGTACACTCGCCGTCAAAGCAATTGACATTTTTTTCACTTCTGATCTGTGCAGGTGTCTTCCATGAATATCAAATTCACCTCAAAGAGAATAATGCACCTCACATAGCAACACGGAAAAGCCGTGTTGTCAGCCTGGGATGGTTTCAAGACAATTTTTTTATTTTTTGCTAAAACAGCAAAAAATAAATAAATAAAAAAAACATAAAAATAATTTAAAAAATAATTTAAAAAAACAAATAATAATAATAATAATAAAATTTCAGTGTTCTTGAAATTGGTCATTTTTACTCTATTAAACAAATTGGCCTTCAATTTTTTCTAATTGTTTGCTTTTGATCGACTAAAAAAGAAAACCATTTTTTTTTTTTGCGTCACCGCTGTACATTTCAAACTGTGTCATTTTGTGGCGATTTTGTAGGCCTTGGAAGGCCCGTTTTCATTACCGTGAGCCATCCCTCAGCACTTCTCCCTCTGTGTTTCTATAGTAACCTTGGCTAAAATCCAAACAGCCAGTAGGGCCCTCTGAAGGGCACTACACAGGGAAGATGAAAGATCTCCACCAGGCGACTGCGGCTTCCAGGCAACGGATAAATGTGATTTTTGAAAGGAGGCCACGCTTCCACGGTGCAGACGAGCGACAGTGACTGTCGCTGTCATATTTGTCTCTCCAGTATTCTGATACGAACAAATATTAACACGCTTTTTTGTCAGCCATGTTTACTCTTTTCTACTCCATTGCCTTCAAGATGATCACAGGACGGAGAATGACAATTGAAAAGTTGTTTAAATGCCCACAATAGCGGTTCATTTACATGGCAGGGACAGGTAACCACGCGGATGTGAGATTTGAGTTGACCTTTTCCGTTCCAAATGACAAATCTTTTAAATGACCTTCCGGAGGGGTTTAATGCACAGCAGCATCTAGTGGCCATTTGAGTTGCGTCCAACACAATTTACCCCACAAATGTAGTGATGGAAAAATGACCTTTCAAATACGCTTCATGAACCAGTTGAAATTTTTTTTGAATCCTCCAGATGACGCTGTTTTTTTTTTTTAAGCTGTTTAAGAAACCAAGTCAGTGTTTTTTCAGCCCAATGTTGAGAAGATAGTGCCATCTAGTGGAGTCCAAAAATATAACAACTGCTTCGTGAAGCGAATTTGAAGCTTCATTTTACCATGGCCACCCAAATGGTAACATAAAGTAATCCAAAGAATTTATGTAACACCACAAAAAAAAAAACTCACATTATGCAGAATTTTTATGAAATATCTTTATTAAAAATCATTCACATGCACAGTAATATTTGATTTCTTGAAAGAAAACCATTTTTATTCACAGCTTTCTTTTAAAGTAATCACTTTCCAGCAGAACATTTTCTGCTTTCTCCGTACAGAAGCGTAAGTCCACTTGACTTTCTTCGGCCATGTTCTCAGTCCCATCAACCGGCGAGCGTTTGCTGCAGCAGCCGCGGCGTTCCAAAGCTCTGAGCGTCAGTGTTTCTGTTTGTTCTTTGAAAGATTCATAAGCGCCACATCCACATGAATCATTCACCAAGGAAATGATTGTCATAAACATGAAGTGCCATCTCTGCCACTGCGTCTTGAAAAATGTATGCTTTTTAAGTCATAAATTATGACATGGCACTCATCTTCCTTCTGCTAGAGGAGGGTGCGGGTGGCCATGACTTTCCTGCTCATTTCACAGTGATAAGAGACTTAGCATGGTTAATGGCCTTTGTTTTTTTTTTTTGCAATGTTGAATTCAAATCGCTGCCAAGTGACATGTCGAATAAAAAACAAGAGCGAAGCGCCTTACCAGAAAAGATACAAAGGGCCCAATGTTGGACTGTCTGATGGATCCACGGAGCACTTCAGGTCCGCGGGGGGTGCAAATAAGTGACCCTGAGAAGAACTTGTCAAAAATATCCCACTGTCAGTTGTTGCAAACAACTTTTGAATACTGTGAGAGCATGTCCGAGTCTTTGTGTGTGTTCCTCTCTTTCTGCCTGCACTGCATGAGAGCCTCACCTCGAGGCGAGCCGATCCTCTTACTATAATACCTTTACCTAATCTCAGAAGCGAATCAGAGGGAGCCTTCGGCACTAGGCACTAATAGGTTCACACAAATGGGATCTAGTCAAAACCCCTTAATCCTCCCGGAACTGTAAATATGGAGAGCATTATCTACGTGTAGGCCTAGAGGCCTCTGATGTGGTTCTGATGTCGATTTGACAGAGAGGCTGAGATATAGGAGCCAAAAATATGAGTAAAATAAAATAAATAATTGAACACGCTGTAGACAGTGTTGCAGCTGTAATACTGTTAGATGATGAACAACTTTTTAAAAATAGATTGAGTGTGATGTGATGAGTTTTTTTCTTTTAAGGGACAAAAACGGAGGGGGGGGGTACCTCAATGGAGGTAGAAAAAGTGACACTTGTCTGGGCTTGGAGAAGACATGCACTATATCGCCACCCTCATTCCCATATTATTATTCACGCCTGAGTATGAATGCATATGTGGGCCGCATTGGGGAAATAATATGGCATGAGATTAAAGAAAAAAAATATATAAACAAAGTGTGAATTCTGTGAACATAAATTCACGTCAAACACTAATGGAAGTGACAGCTCACCTCAGCTGTACATGTGTTGATCTACATGAGGACATTTTCATATTCACGTATTAAGCATTATCCTTGCATTATTATTCCTGAAAAATATCATATTTTTGTTGAAATATTATGACTTTGCTGGCTCCTAAAGTCTCAAAACTAGCGCTAGTGATTCTCAGCGTTTTCCAAATTTTCAGTTGTACCTGAGCTCCCCCTGCCGGTGAGAAATGTAGCACACTTAATTCTCGCAAAAAAATCAAACATGAGTTTGCCTCAATCCACATTGGTTAAAATTCTGATTAAAAAAAAAATAGAAGATTGTAGCCTGACATAAGAACCGACGCAGACTTGTGACAAGTAGACATTTCAATGTGTTTATTTTAAGTTTACACATCCGATGTAATCATGCCATCATATATTTTGACGTATTACTACTTCCTACATACAACCTGCTATCGCATGATCATTGAGAACGTAGGTGGGACCCATTTAGAAAGTCAGAACAAATATGATTTAAATAATATTTAAAAAAAATCTAATAATAATTAGCCCATTTACTTAGTGACTGCTGTTAAAAAGATTTCTACGACTAAGACGTAAATTCTTTAAAGTAAGAGCTCGATTGTCCATTCGAGAACTGTGAATAAATGATAATCATCCCCAATTTGCACTCGCGCTCTTATGATACATGAAACAACTGAGTTGGGCAGCGTTGACTTGCAGTGACACCTAGAGGCTGTAACGAGTACTGACGAACTAAAATGCAGGAATTGAAAAACTACGGTACTGAAGCAAGACAAGCAGATCTGTGAATGGATGGATGGATGGTATTTTGGGATATATGTAGAAAAATACGTTCCTTGGCTCCATAAACTAATTGATATGATTCTAATTTGGCTATAAATATGAGTGAGTGCGTGAATAATTATCTCAAGCGTGTATGCATCATTCAAGTGATTCAAATTTTCAGGGTGTAGGTTTCGGATTCCCTGCGATCTCCAACAGATGAGGAGAAGAAAAGACATTGTTTCACATGGGTACATATCTCCTTGGCTTTTATTAGCAACACTATGATAAAATATCCTCAACTCAACCCCCAACAACCACTCGAGAATTTCTGGTTCAACTGCCTCAATTCATTAAGTAATAAAAACACGTCTGCATACAGTAACAGAAAAACAATGTCTCCGTTTTGGCTTAGAAGTGTGTGGCCGATACATAAATAAATTGCAGGGCAAACGAAATGACAATGTTTTGATATAAACAAGTATTTGTATATTTACATGTACACAGATGCAAACCAATTTGTAAAAGCGCGAAAAAAAAAAAAAACAGGAGGGAAGCTCAAGATTTCTTATCGTTGATTAAAAGTGTAGTTAAAGATTTGGAGTGAAAGAAATTTGAATTTCGAAAATAAGTGAGCACTACAGCGCATACCCTGACATCGTAACTTCCCTCCTTTATTCATAATAAAACGTTAAAAGTATGTAAGAAAAATGAAGGTCTGGTTTGGATTTCTGAATTCCAACAGACAAAAATGAATGGATCAATTTCATCAAATATCATGACGATAAAATGGCATAGAAAATACTCGTTTCAAGTGCACGATGGACATGGAGCCATACCTGTCGGAAGTTGGGTTTCATGTTTCATGACAAGTGAGAAAGTTGGGTCCGGTGCGCGTCAACGAACCTTTAAAAAAAAATAATTAAGTGTTTAGTTTTAAAAATCCTGAGCGAAATAAATGACATCGTAAGCCGCAGAGCATGACGAAAAAAAAAAAATGTCCGTTGTTTCTCTTTGGTTTAGTCTGTGCATTGAGGATGAACAAGTGCCTCAGTTCTTCTGTCACTTTCAAAAGCACTTCAACATCCATTCGAAAAGATCCCTCAACTTCGATAAAGTCATTTTCCTGCGCCGAGTCACCAATCTTGAGCTTATCAGGCGGTGTTGTCGCAGATCGGTCCCTCTCAAATGGTGATTCGAAAAACATGAATCCCATCACAGTCGCTTTTTTTTCTCCACCAGTCTTCAGGTCTTCAACCATCAAATGTTCTCAGCTCTTTCAGGAACTTCCCTGATGCTGCTCTGGGGTCCAACCCGCGTCCCCGTGCGCCTCCGAATGCTCCGGCCAGAAGCGATGAGGTCTGCATATCCTCGAGAGTGGGAGAAGGCATAGCCAGAGCGGCGGGAACGTGCGCCGCGTTGGAAGCCGGGTGCCCGTTTCTTCGCCTCCTGTTGCATTTCCAACTCGTACCTCTTCCGATTTCTTTGGACCTTGAGGACAGGTTAAAAAAAAAAAATGCTTTAAACGACGACAGCTCACAGGGGACTTTGATTGGTAAACCAACCAGTGAGGTTTTCACAAACTGAGACAGAGTAGGGCCCGCAAGTTTGACCTTACCTTGTCTCCGATGGAAGGAAAGATGATTTTATGGAGGAACTGGATACAGATGATAGGAAGTAGGCTGATTCCCACGGTGAGGATAATGGTTAACCACAAGTAAGGCTGACGGAGAGCATTTGCGGCTGCCCCTATAAGAAACGGAATAGGATTAAAAAAAAAAAAAAAAAACATCGGATTATAGCATGCAAAAAAAAAAATAAAAAAAATGCTTCAACTAAACTAAGGACAGACATAGAAAGTGCTAAATGACCCACTGACCTGTGAAAGTAAAAAATCGGGGAAAGATGACGTGAATTCCAGCACTGTGCAAGTCAAACATAATGCCAAAGTAGATGGCGATGCTTCCTAAAACAGCAAAACAGTTGACAAAGGTCCAGTAGGACGTGTCCAGGGAGATCTAAAGGCAGCAAGAATGACAACGTCCCATCAAAACAAAGTCATTCCTCTCTGACACAAATAGTGTTAATTCCTTGTCATTTCATCAAAGGAGAAGACAACAAAAATCTTTACAAAAATTATGTTCTATGCAGGTTTACTCGTCAAAACATGGTATTTTGATGAATATCGTGTTTGTGGAATGTGAGTTAAGCAGTAAAATCCAGCCATTTTTCTACTATCTCAGGGGGGGGGGCGGCCATTTTGTCACTTTCGTCGACTGAAAATGACATCACAGTTGCTCAGGGCTCACAACCAATCATGGCTCAGCCGCAGAAAACAGATGAGCCGTGATTGGTTGTCACCTGCGCAACTGTGACGTCATTTTCAGTCGACCGAAGTGACAAAATGGCCGCCCTCTGAGATGACTAAAAACAGGTGGGATTTTGCTGCTTAAATTCATATTTCAAAAAGACAATATGAATCAGAATGCCATGTTTTGACTCGTGAAGGCCCGTAAAACATTTTATTGCAAAGAATTCTTGGCGAAAATGGTCAGTATAATGTCAGTCTCGACAAACAAGCAGTGAGTGACCAACCTGTAGATTGACTGTAAAAATCAGCGAGGAGGCAGTGACAACGGCAAAAGACTGGTAATCTGAGGGCGCTTCTCCATCTTGCCCCATGGTTTGCAAGAATGCTCCATAAGGAATGAAGAAGATAATGAGCGAGACAAAGATGCCATGGAACAAGCTGATAAAGAAGTTCTTGTAGTTGAACAACGCCCCCTGCTGACCGGGCAGATACAGTTTGGGAAATTTGAGGCTCAGTCTGTCGTTCACATCCTGCAGCAAATACAAATGGAAGAGAATCATTTTAAGATTTACTGATTGATTTGCCATTAAAAAAAAATATTTTTCATTGATTACAAATAATAGTGTAAACTAAAAAAAATAAGTCACTCACTCTCTCTCAATTGGTGACAATAAATTATCGCTGATACAATTGATTTTCTACAAATAGATAAATACAAAATTTGTGCTTCTCAATTATCCTGCGCCGCAACTACAAATAAAAGCATTTTTGTTGCAAAAGAGTTCATACTCGCTGCGCACAATGTGCAAGGAGAGCGCCACTGCCAACTAGTGGAATAGATGTGCAATTGCACGGTGGGGAAAAAAAAGCATGTTCCTCAGGGACGCACTCGCTCAACTCAGCATCGCGCCCCACTATTTGAGAAGCACTGTCCTAAATTTGATTTTCAAAAATTTTACTGGACTGGACCTTAAATTTAAATTGAAAACCTCTGAACTAAAAGTTAGACACGACACAGTTTATTGATTTGTTGACAAAAGAATTCCTGCAGTTAGCACACCTTCAATTCATTGAAGCGTTATGCTGAGTCACGCTCAGACGTGGTTCTATTCACAAAGCTGACACACCCCACAGTGGAAATCGGTTTATTATCTCAAACTGGACTGTGAACTGCCACGCTTGAATGACTACACGTTTCATTTCAGAATTAAACAATATATAGAAATTGATCCAGCGGTTAAACCTTCAGATCTCAGTACATGATGGGACCGAGCCGATCTTTTGCGTCCTCAATTATGACCGAGTTGTTTTTACCTGGTCGAGGAGTCCAACGAGAAGAACAGGTAAGCTGCTGTAAAAAAGATTGTAGAGCGTGATGAACCAGTCCTCGTAGGCCACCTAAAGCCAAAGCACAATGACATTAAAAAAAAGTGGGCTCACCCATCACTTGAATGTTTACGTCACAAAAACCAGATGCTGACCTGTGCCGAGTATCCGCTGAAGAAAGAGTACCAGAAATGCACCAACGTGAAGGCAAAGTTCTTGAAGAAGAAATACCGAAGAAACTTGCACATCCGAATGTAAGACCAGCGCCCGTGCACGAGCAGGAGTCGTTGCAGATAACGGAACTGAGCAAACGCAAAGTCGCTGGACATCACAGCTTGCATTCCCTCTTGGCCACTGATGCCGACGCCAATATCTGCGGCTGGAGGGAAGAGGTGAGAAACGTGTTGAAAAAGCGATGCTGATTGGGGCACGTATGACCCTTTTTTTTTTTTTTTTCAGTCGTCCTACAATAAAGTGTAATTGCACCTCCACTCCAGTAGGTGGCAGTGGCGCTCTCAATGGCCATTGTGCGCAACGAGTATTAAGTATTATTTCTGAATATAAATAGTGTGGATATCGGCATACGTACTCTTGATCATGTTGACGTCATTGGCCCCATCGCCTATGGACAACGTCACGGCCTTCTTATACTTCTTCACCAAACTGACCACATTAGCTTTCTGCTTCGGTGTGACGCGGCAGCAAATCACCGATTCACACTCACAGGCCATGTCCACAAAGTCGATCTGGAAAGGAAAAACACATTTGGTTGTCGTCTTCGAAATTCAATTTATGATTTAGTTTCGATATACATAGATATATATTTTTTTTTAACCTGTCTCATCTCTTTCTCCCACTCGTTCATTGGTTGTCCATCCTGAGGGCTGCTGGGAGGCGGTCGCTTTCCCAGACGACGAAGACGCAAACGGCGACGTTTCTTCTTCTTTTCATACAGAATTTCGTTCTGAGGAAATTCGGAGAAATATTCGAATATTTGATAGATAATAATCTAATTGACTAAAGTTGCGCTTTGCTATATCATTAGCCTCTTAAAAAAAAAAACACTTTCAACAGCAATAGAACCACAGTCAGGAACAAAAAAAAAAAAATTTACCAGCCATCCTCCAGTTATGATGAGCGCATTTTTGCCAGGTTCAGGGAAAAACGGCTCTGCAGGTTTCTTTCTGCCTCGGCTCTCAGTCGGAGGCTCGCGTCTCCTTTTAGCCTGACGGAGGCTCAACTTCTCGCTGGCGACAAACAAATCAATAAATGAGTTTAAATTATGATGCGATGGTGTACAAAGCCAGGAAAAAAAAAATATATATTTTGCATCGATTCAGGAGGTATTTCTGACCGATATTTGAAGTTTAAAAAGAATAAAATAAATACAAAAATAAGGGGACTACATGTCTTTAAAAATCAACTAACTCACTTGACATCCTCTCCATAATGAAGATGCATGTCGTCCGTTAAAAGGGAGCATGAAAATCCGATGTTCTCTGCAGTTTCTGGAACAAGGACAGAAAATTGACGTACAAATAATTTACATTTCATTTATTTGCTCATTGCTTGTCCTCCGTACCTTTCTTATCTCCGGTCAGAACCCAAATCTTGATATCTGCCTTGGCCAGTTTGGCGATGGTTTCCGGTACTCCTTCTTGCAATTTGTCTTCGATGGCTGTGGCTCCGATCAGCTGATCAGAAAGGCGCGGCGGTTATCGATCCCGAAAGATAATCAAATGATGGCGCATTTTTTTCCCCACTCACCATCAAGTTTTTCTCGATCATTTCGTAGACTTGATCGAGCGCCGCCTCCCTGTTGACCATGGTCACCTGAGCGTCCATGTGTTTCCGGGACCAGGCGTCATACTCGCTACTGCTGATGTCTTTGTAGCACAAGCACAGTGTCCGCAAGGTCTCGTTGGCAAATTTCTGCAAGGGGGGGCGAACCATTTTTTAGAATTCATCCACATTTTCCACGTTGAAATCAGCGAAAACGAGCTCACATCCAAAGCGGACTGAGTGGACTCTTTGTGCTTGGAATTGGGCGAAAGTCGCTGGTAGATGACCGTGTCAGCTCCTTTGCAGTAAAGACGAATACGACCATCCGGAAACTTCACTGAAAGGGGCCACGAAATCAATGAAAGACGATTCAACGTCACCAATGATGCGTTTGCGTGAGCGCTCATACAGATGATGGACATGCGTTTGCGATCAGAGTTGAAGTCGAGCAGCGCTAACATCTCGTAGGTTCTCTCCTGTTCCATTTCTTTGATGGTGATCGTGTCCTGAGTTCGGGAAAGAAAGACGAAGCCGAAGTTCCGAGCCGCTGTTACGAGGGCGCCCTCATCTGGAGATGCGGCTTGGTACACCAATTCGCCTAAAAGAGAAAAAATAAACATTTTCATACTGAATACATTTTTTTTTTATTAGTAATTAAAATTAAGATGAAATATTTTGCCTTTAATTATTAGCAATCATTAATAAAGGTCTTATTACCATCTTTGTTTTCTACCATGACAGTGTGACAAAGGGAGAGGAGTCTGAAGAAGTCGATCGCCTCTTTATCCTTCTTGGATCGCAAACAGGCAACGAGGGAATTGTCCATGAATTGGAACTTTTTGTCTGCAAACTGATTCCAGCTCCAGTCCACGGGCTTTTAGGAGAGCAGAGGTAAGGTTTCTCGACAGTGGCAACAAAAAAAAATTTCAAACAGATGTTTTCAGTGTTACCTTTCCGCGGTCCAGACGCACGCCCTCAGCAGTGGTTGGGTCACCTGTTGCAAAAAAAAACGCCATTGAAATTGATGTCAAACGTTTTTTTTGCTGGAACTTTTGACGTTACCATAGCTGCGTCCGGCAATGGTGCACTTTTTGAACTGCATGATGTTTTGCGTCAGCGTTCCCGTCTTGTCTGAGAAGATGTATTCAATCTGTCCGAGCTGCTCATTCAGGGTGGTGGTTCGAGCCTGTCGAGAATTCAATCGCGAGGGATTGTCACGATTGAAGCTCAGAAAAGGGAAACTCGTCGCCAAAGTAAGGGCCCATCCCAAACCTTTGTTAGCCTTTAATATTTTCAGCCATAATGTCAGCTTTCAGGCTACACCTATCGCATGGAAACAATGTCCCGATATGTTTCCATTGTCGGTTTAGAATGCATTACGAGATTACCTTTGCTGGTGTGTCTTTCTCTGCGTAGTACATCTGCAGGTCCCAGTTGATGAATTTACTCTGGCCAAGACGGATGACCTCCACACTGAACATAGAGCACGTTTCAACTCAAAGAAATTACCGTAGAGCTTGTAATAGCGGGCATGAAATCTTTTTACCAAC
The DNA here is from genome assembly GCF_059441095.1 of Idiotropiscis lumnitzeri. Taxonomy (NCBI): domain Eukaryota; kingdom Metazoa; phylum Chordata; class Actinopteri; order Syngnathiformes; family Syngnathidae; genus Idiotropiscis; species Idiotropiscis lumnitzeri. The sequence continues at coordinate 2,655,940 of NC_142408.1, forward strand.
CTGACGTAGAGTGAAATAGGCACCATGGTGTTCAGAACAATGAGGTAGCCCCAGAAGCCGAGGAATCCTCGGTAGGAGGTACTATCATCTCGACCATCGTACAGATACCACGCGTTGGAGCCCACTTCCTCGTACCAGAAGCTGTGACCAATGGCGAGTCCTGCTGCCACCAGGATCAGGAGGGCAAAGATCTACGGTATCCAGTTGTCACACAAAAACACGTAGAGTTTGAATGAATGGATGAATGAATGAATGGATGAATGAATGAATGAATGAATGAATGAATCTCTCTCACATCTCAATACATCAAATCTTAAATTATTGTCTTAAACTTTAACTCACGGTATACACCATATAGTTCATCAGCTCATCAATCTTGGTCCTCTTGAACCTTGACTTGCCACCATTTCTCATGATTTTTGTATCAGCACCTTTCAAGAACAAAAAAAAAAAAGAAAAAAGATTTTAAACTTTAAGTCGCAAATCTGATGCTGTGTATCTAGCTACAGAAACGAACTTGTATATAAATGCATCTCATCGAGCGATATGCAAACCTGCAAAGATGACAAGTCCGTGACTTGCTTCTGTATTTCTGATCTTGCAACCTCGGAGCAGCATGTTGTCCAGGTCCAGCGGATAGCGTTCTCTCTTCCAGTGCATCACCCCCGTGAACTTGTCCAGACGGTTGTTGGGCTCCTCACATTCAATCAGTGCTATAAAAGAGTAGAGTACATCGACTGGTTAGAAAAAAAAGCTATTTTTAATATTAAAAAAATAATAATAAATTTAAAAAAACAATCCTGTAGGCCCATTATTTGACATACCTTTTACATAAAATACAGACATCATAACTAAAAATTTAAAATTACATTCTTATCTTAAAAATCTAATTAAAAAGATTTAATTAAACACAAGCTCAAACTTGATAAAAATTCATAATCGAAATCGATACAAGCTGCATATAATAGAATTAGAATCTACCTAAAAAAAAAAACATGGAATTGTAAATAAGTGCAGAATTACCATCAAACTCCGCCAATTGGCGTTCCTCCTGCAGTCTTTCATCAGTTACTCGAAGTCCCATCTTGAACTTTAAGTTGGTTTCTCTGGTAGGAAAAAATAAAATTATTACCTACGGCAAAAAAAAAATGACTGTCGCTAACCAGAATTCAGTGATCACAACAGACGCGCTTGATAAAAATAAATCAATGGCATACAACAAGAAGTTTTCCGTTTCTTTTAGTCCACTTGGTATTAAATTTCACCCGTGTGTCACTGAGCGGCGAATGCTTGCAAACGGAGCTAAATTTAGGTCTTTGTCAGGGTTCGTAAAAGGTTGCAAACAGTTTTATTTATGACGAGCAGTATTTCTTGTCGCAAAGAGCCAAGAAAAAATGTCGACAAATAAAACGCAAAATTTGCTACGCTCAGTGAGAGAAGGGCTCACTCACTGTAAGGACAATCCGAGCATTTCCGTTCTTTGAAAACAAAAGTTTGAATAAAAGGTGTTCATTTCTGTATCCAAAAGAGTCACATGAGTCAAAGCCGAAAAGCAAAATGTTTGGAGTTGTCTTACTTGAAAAAGAGTCATGTGTTGACAGAGAGCTCATAAAAAAAACTTTGCATCATTAATCAAATTTAATTTCATAACTTTTTTTTAATTTTGAAAGTGTCTTCACGACAGTATTTATTTTTGCATAAGCATTTTCCATGATTAAAAAACTTTTTTTTTTTTTTTTTTAAACAAAAGATAAAATAAGATGTAAAAATAGAGGCCTCACCCATCAAGCTCAGCTGTTTCCACATAACACAGGCTGTTCGGGTTTGAACTAGATAACAGCAACATGTCCGCCTGGAAAACAAAACAAAACAAAAAATTAACAATACAAGCTGACACACTGGACAAGTCGTACAACATGCCAGTACAACAAAGTTTGCCGTCTGGGCCACTTGGAATTCATAAACTTAACAGAGGGTGTATAATGGTGGTTACGTACTATAGACAACTAGAATAATAATATAACGAGAGCATTGTGAATTACATATTACCTAATGCTTAAAAAAAGATTGAAAAAATAAAACAACCTTCAAACTAATCGCTGAGGAATAACGGTAAATAAAACAGCCCTCCTGATTATTATCCTGTAATCATAATCCAATATTGAATAATTCCGAAACCGTAAAAACGGATTATTACATTATGAATAAACTAATGACATCCAAATCCAATTTCTCGTCGCCAGTCTAACGCAGACAAACAATCAATCCCTCTCATAAAAATCCCAATTTACACTTACAGGAATGAAATCATTTTTCTTCAGACGAACGACATCGCCGACCTCGATGTGTCTCCACTTTGACTCTTGAAACCTGAGCCACGAATAAAAAAAAAATTTTTTAAAAAAAACAAGGATATTTTATCAATTTGTCAATAGAACAAACAAAAGCATATTTTGATCGCAAATGGATTCTTAACGATGGAACATTACGTTCTCCAAACGTGAACAAGTTCTGACCTTCCATCAAGCAGGACCTCACATTTCCTATTATTAATCTCCTTGTCCATCTTGTGTCGAGCCTGAAAGGCAAAAGCAGTGGGGAACGTAATTTCCAAGAGTGTTGCTATTTTAATTTAATATTGAATATTAAACGACAGCGGCTTTCCTTACAAGATCGTCCACCAGGTCTTTGACGGCAGTCACTCCCAGAACCACAACCAAAGGAATCAGGGTGGTGTACCAAGGCAGAGTTGTAATCGCTGGAATGCACTGCAAGACAAAAATACCTTGGCGTATTCTGTCCATCAATACTGCGCAATTGGACCTTCATTCACTCCCATTGACGGGTATAGTCGTCAAAAAGCACATTTATTTTACCTGGGCTGGCAGAGAATGAGTTCATTTTATATGATGATTATATATTATTTTGGGGACAATGGCAATCTAATTTATTATGAAATAAGGAATTATTTTGGTGACTATTTTTAAAAAAACTAAATTAATTTACTTACAGCAGGTTTGATTGTGGGAATTGTGCCTAAATTTAGAGTTGATTAGAATGCTCGCGAATTATTATTAAGTTAACCAAATACTTTCGAATGTTGTAAAATTTTAATTTTTTCATATTTGTGCAAATTTAAAAAAAACATTGAACTTGCATCACTTTCAAGATTATGTCTTAAACAACTTCTCAAATTCAATTGTTTTATTTTTTTTTTTTAAATATTCAATTATGACGCCAGAGGCGATGTTGGTAGTTGGGATATGTACCTGTAGGATGAGCAGAGCCAAGAAGTAGATGTTGGCGACTCTCTTAAACTGCTCGTACAAGTTGAGGGGAAGGAATGTGAGGACGTTGTATTTGTACGTCTTGATGGCATTCCCCTGTAACAATGACAAATGTTGATGAGGAAATAATCGAAACGACGCAACAGTGACGCCAACCATTTTTATGACCGCGTTACAGTAAATGACTTACAAGACAGTTTGAGTATCGTAAATTCATGATCAAGTCGAACAGAAGAAAAATAATGCAAGCCCCTCTTAGTTCTCACGACGTATTGGCCAAGAGTTGTGATTTGTGCACTTACTGAGTATCTGCTCTTCTTATAACACAGGAATACTTTTTTGTCAAATTCTGGCAGGTGGTGATAACCTCGATCGTTGGCTTTCACCTTCCAGCCAACCTCTAAAAAGAAGAAGGAGTAAAATCATAAAATTTCTCGATTATGTTTGCATAAAGTTAAAGAAAATAATTTAATTTGTTCTGAATTTTTTGGACTATAATTAATTTATGTGCAGTAATTCCCTTTATACCTCTACATCTGGGAATTATAAAAAAAAAAAAAAGTTCATTGAGACGGACGGCACCTTATAGTCCGAAAAATTACGTTACGTGTCTCATTTAGCAACTCGTAACAATTATAATGAATGGATGGATGGATACTCTTCATAGCGCCTCACCAGCGGGTCGAATTTCCACGGGGGGAGGCGGGGCTCCGGGCGCCGGCTCTTCTTCCTCTTCTGTGCTCACATCCAGCTCATCGTCCGTCTCGTCGTCACTGTATGGCATGACCTCATCATTGGGCACCTCAGACCCGAGGGTGCCCACACGGCGCGTAGTCATTTTGACAATCTCTACCAAAACAAGAACGAGTTGTGCAACAGGTGAACGCTCTGTTGTCCAATCAAAAAGTAGATTCGGGCCGAAAACAGGAGCAGCGGGGTAATGGGCATGGAAACTGAAACTGGACGGAACGCTGCCACAAGTGTCATAAGTGGACTATGAAACTTGAGGAATTTTCAGGATAAAATACCTGCATGCTATTTTATATTCAGTATGGCAACTGAGATGGACAAATTTTGACTTAAAAATATAGTTTTTTAAATCAAACTGAACTATTTTAGACATAAATAATCAAAATAATATTAGGAACATCTCAAAACATGAAACGACTTCATCAGTGGCATCAGCCGCCGCAGAAAACAGGTTTGCTGGTATCTGGCGAAGGGGCGTAACCATGGCGACAATGGGGGCGGGGCAAGTGATCTGCAGAGTGGGACAGAGGAGAGCATACCGTCGTGACGACAATGAAACCTGAGAATGGGGGGGGGAGGCTCGGCTCGCGTTCAGACAGGTAAGGTGAAGAGCAGAAAATGGAACGACGCGAAAAAGACGGAGCAAATAAAAAGAAGGCGGGATCGCTTGCCAGCTGTCATGCTCCATTTTAATACGAAGTAAAATAAGAGAGCAGAGGCTTTAGATCAGATCACCATTTCACGTCTGCAGCACCAGAGGTTGTTTTGCAAGTGATGCAAATAAGTAATGAAAAAAACAAAAAGACACATTGCATACTTCTTTTTTTTTTTTTTTTTTGAAAGTGCAACACAAATCAACACAACCCCCAACACACTAAATCAGGTGTGGGCAAACTACGGCGCGGGGGCCACATGCGGCCCGTTCAAACGCTTTAATCGGCCCGCTGAACTTGAAATAAATTAGATGTATAAACTTTGTTAATGTTTTATTGTCTAAATACTGTGTTTTTTTTTAAGACATATTCATCTTCATTTAAAATTAAATGTATTCTCCGATGATTTGAGGTACGATTCAAGATTCCGTTAAACGTAAAAGAGTATTTTTATTTTATTTATGTCAACTTTGCGCCATTGAACAAACTGTGATCAAAACCACACATATTGTCTTTACATGTTTGTGCTTGGTGGACATTAAAAGATTTGGCACCTATAAATTACTACGTTGTGCATATTCCTAAAAAATTTTTTTTTAAAAAAGAGTCCTTTAGTTGCCAAATGAATCTATTCATTCATTAGCTGATTGCTAATGAGAACTAGCCATCGATTGCTTGCTGAAGTTGGTTTGAGACATCAGAAAATAATATTAAACTTGAGTTTAGATAACATTGCAACGGTAGTTACATTTTATTTTTGCTCTAATGACTTCAAGACGGATCGACAATTTATCCAACATAAATGGCAAATGATTAATTGATTTCCAATTTTTGTGTGGCGTTTTCATTGCTGAATATTAACTTTTGCTCAATTTGAATACTGGTTGAGTAATAAATTAAAATCAATACGACATAAAACAAACTAAACTCATATTTTTGTGAACTGTGTTTTAAAAAAAAAACTAGAAACTTCTCATGATTTTTCTGAGTGAATTTTTCAATTATAATTTTTAAATCTTTAAATTTTAGTCCTAAAGTCCACAAAGACACAGACAGTACTTCCCTAATCCAAACTTTGTCTCATGACTTGCTTAAGGTAAACAATCGGCGCAGGATGCTTGACCCGGGCCGCATTGTTTTAACGTACAACACTCTCCTGGAACTTTCAGCATTAAAGTGCTTCAGCAAGTGACGATTACAGCTTTCAAAACGTGGACTGCGAAGCTATTTTGGGTGCCTGCTGTGCTGTTTTAAGCGATTCGGATCGCTGATTACGCTGTCTTGTTGTGACTAACTTAGACTTCAGCAAAACAATTATTTTTTTTTGTTTGTTTTTAAACTATCATATGGGTCATTGGGAGGTTTGTATTAGAAGGCCTTCCGGGCAAATCGAGACTAGTTGGAAGCTAACACAACAAAATTGAGACAGTCTAAATAACGGTAATCAAATCAAAAGACGACAGAATTAAACCCCTACCCACACAATTTTTGCATATACTATAACAACTTCAACACTTCCGGGAAGACTTGCTACGAGATGTTGGAGAATGCTGGAGGGAATTTTTGTCTAGTCATCCAGAGCAACATTTGTGATGTCACTGGCAGGGAACACCTGATTCATCTGGTTCTGTTCACATTCATGCAAGCAGTATGTACTGCTGTAACTAATACTTAAAAAAAAACAAAAAACGTCACTTGTAGTTACAGTAAGATTCAGGTTGTGAATACACTCTGGCCAAATGAAATTCAATCAAAGTAAAATTAGGAGTTTTCAGATAATAGTGTAGTGTTTCTTAAATCAATAATTTCATTATTGCAGTTGCATTTTGCAGTGATGTGTAACTTTACTGCATTATATTTTTTAACATTATCCAAAACATTGTGCTTGTATCGTGTAGATCAAACACGTTGATTAATTCCAAAGTTGTGCATGGGAATATTTTACTTGGTTATCAATTTGTTTTTTTGCATTTGTCCCAGTGTGTGTCTTTATTAACATACCATCCCATAATTAGTGTGTGTGTGTGTGGGGGGGGGGGACAATTTGTCTAGTTTGGACCTGTTTTGGAAAGTCAATTTGTGGCTTGACATGTGATCATGGATTCTGAACTTGTTTCGTTTTGGCTCAGTTACAACTGTGCTGTTCCAGTTCTGATAGGGCTAAAAATTATTAGAGATTAGATCAACATACATTTAAAAATGAATAAATGAAATTTTAAAAAAAAAGCATATTATGCTTTTGATAAAGCCAAAAAGGTGAATGGAACCAGAGAATTCGCCCAGGTGAGACACTGACACTCCCTTCGAGGTGTTTTGAACCACGCAACTCTTCAACAGCAACTTGAAACTGACCAAGTCCAAAATGTCTACGATTATATTAAAGTGTACTTACAACGTGTTCTTTGCTGATGTGTGGGAAGAAATTTTAAGTAAAAATGGAAGAATCAGCTCTCTGTGGGTGTCCGGCCGCTGTGTCACCGTACCATGTTTCTTTCTTCTTCCTGCTTGTACAGACGCTCCACAGCACCCCGCCCTTCCTCTTCCCCCACGCAACCTTACCTGCCCGGCCCTCACCAACCCACGCGACCGGTTCGACAAGTCAATGCGTTCACGGACCGCAGAAGCGGCCTCCTCGGGAGTGAGCGCTGGGCATTTTTTTTTTTGATTGATTGATTGATTTTAAATGATTGGGCACTGAGCAGGTATTGATGTCCTGAAGACGTCACGTGGTACGCGTGATATTGAATTGGTATTCTACATTTGAAACCGCATTGAAAATAACTACTATTTGTGATTTCTAAATCTCGGGGAAAAAATGTTTCAGATAATTGATGGATGGCTATGTAATTCATTTCCATCTTCATTGTATCTTTATTTTATGTTGATTGTGTACAAATAACGGCCAAATGGCGTTTTCATTGCAGTCCTGTGTATTATGCTGTAAAAGTGTGATTTACAGGATGTTTGCATTTTTTAAAGTTCGTTTATTTTTAAAACACCACTAATTGCAATAATATGCAAAAAAGTAATATCATATCAACGTACATCTCTCTCTCTCTCTCTCTCTCTCTCTCTCTCTCTCTCTCTCTCTCTCTCTCTCTCTCTCTCTCTCTCTCTCTCTCTCTCTCTCTCTCTCTCTCTCTCTCTCTCTCTCTCTCTCTCTCTCTCTCTCTCTCTCTCTCTCTCTCTCTCTCTCTCTCTCTCTCTCTTTTCTCTATATATATATATATATAATGAGATCTTTAATTAACATAAGCAAGGCAAGTAACTTGTCAACACCCTATGTATGGTCACGGTGTTACATCAAAACCAATACTATCACCCAGCATCAACAGAAAACATTTTCTTTATGAAAGAACTACAAATGCGTTTTAAGAATCACATTCTACGATAACTAATCTAAGTGAGTTCTATTTCGGACAGTTGAAGTTGCAAGAAAAACTGAACACAATCACAAATCTTCACAAATCTTATCAAACCAGGACAAATGTATTGATGTGTTCCCACTCCAAACCTGAAGGTGGCGGTAATAGTAACGTGAAAGTATGCCAACGAAAAACAGCCCGGCCCACCCCATTCCTATTGGTCAATCAGAACGTCACATGTCGATTCACTTGCGGATCTGGAGTGTGCCTAACAAATAGACAATTTCACCCACTTTTGACGCAAAGCCAAAACACAACAATATAATTTAAAGTAATTAACTATAATTGTGTTCTTTTGGAAATATTTCTGCAGTGACAAGGCCTCGCTGTCTATATCGTCTGTCATTTTACCATGGTCGGTGTTAAAGTTATCGGGAGTGATCCGGAATTTCTACCGGAGCTAGCGGCCGCCGGCTCGAGGCTCACGGTGGTAAAGTTCACAATGGCCGGGTAAGACCCACGTTGGAGGCCCTCATACTACAACCAGCTATGTCTCTTTACGGAGATTGGTTGGTCACGAGTTGTCACCATTAACTCTTTGGCAGAAATGCCATTTACGGTGTTGATCTGTATCTGAAAACATTAGCTTGTATGATGCATCTATAGGTTAGCATTATGCTAGCCTTAGCATTTCTAGCGGAGTTGCTTGTAATGACATAGCACTATTACGTTCGTTCACTTAACTTTGGGGAATTGCGAAATCCAATGGTGGCTTGGCTAATATAATAAATGTGTTGAATAGAGAATCTGATCTTGGATCACCGCTGAAAAGATATGAAGTGTACGAAATTGTCCAATTCTCTTAGTTGTCCAGTGTTTGATTGTACGCACTTGGCAAATACATTTCCTGTGTGTTTACTTGCTAATCAGATAATTTGTCATATAATACATGTTCGATATGCCAATTCTTGATTGCATGAGTTTGACTGTGTATTTTAATCGGTCAATTAACAATGACCCAAACTCAATTGTTGACAGATAATACTAAAATGATTAACTGTCAGAATGAGACACATACAAGAGAGCCAAACTGTGTTTAATCTGGAACAAAATAAAGCTCTGCTGTGTTTAAGATACATATTTTGTTGTTTTAAGTGTTCTTGTATAATTTGACCAATTATTTGAGCACTTCTGTGTCAAGAGCTAGTTAATAGTACTTTCTGCTCTCCCATCAGGTGCCGGCCATGTGTCAGAATAGCTCCAGCGTTCAACATGTTGAGTAATAAGTATCCCCAGGTGGTCTTCCTCGAAGTTGATGTCCATGTCTGTCCGGTCAGTCTGATCTCAACACAACAATAAAACATGCGGTGTATGTTTTCAAAAATTGTTGGGTATTAAAAAAGTGAATAACCTTGTGGAAGTTTAGGAACAGTGTGAAATATTTTGCCAAAGAAAGGCAACCATTTAGATCATTTTGGTTATTTAACTGAGTAATCTCTCTCTTCCCTAGGCAACAAAGGAAGCCAACAACATATCAGCGACACCGACGTTCTTATTCTTCAGGAACCGTGATCGGGTGGACCAGTATCAAGGAGCTGATGCTGCAGGTCTGGAGGACAAGATCAAACAGCTCACAGAAAATGATCCAGGAAACGGCGAGGACTCTGACATTCCAAAGGGATATGTAAGTGGACGTCATTTTAATACATCAAAATTGTTCCATGACGAAGTTGAAGTATTTACAAAATTGCAGAGAATTATGTTGACTTTCAAATAAAGCTAAAATGCAGTATAGTACTTGATTTTGTTTCCAGATGGACCTCATGCCTTTTGTCAACAAAGCCGGCTGTGAGTGCCTCAACGAGAGCGATGACTGTGGCTTTGACAACTGCTTACTGAAAGACTCTTCCTACCTGGAGTCCGACTGTGATGAACAGGTAAGCAACAAAACGGACAACAACCAGGGCAACAGGCTAATTCCACATCCTCCAGATCCATCCATCCATTATCTAAGCTGCTTCTCCTCGTGAGGGTCGTGGGCGTGCTGGAACCTAACACAGCTGTAGGCGGGGTACACCCTGAACTGGTTGCCAGCCAATCGCAGGGCACACACAGACGGAAAATTCATTGTTGCACTAATCGTAACGCCATATTGTATCGTAAACCTGCATCCCGGCAGAATGCCTTGCAATTTGCGATTAGGATTTTCTTTGTGATTTTTTTTTGTAATGAACGTGGTACATGTTGATATTGATTTATTGCCAAGCCCTACGTGTTCCTATTCTGGTCTCTTGTACAAGAGAAATAGTGACTGCAGCTGGCATATGTTCTAAAGCATGCCTTCATGAATATGTCTGAGTCAGGTCGAGCTCAAATCCCAACTCCTGGCTCATCAATCTTACTACTTTAAAGGTGTTTGATATTTTGTTTGCAGTTGCTGACTACTTTTGCCTTCAACCAGCCTGTGAAGCTCTTTTCCATGAAGCTACAGTGCTCAGACTTTGGTGAGTATGTTTGCACTGATCTTGAATTGTTCGTGAGCCTATTGAGCAATGTTTTCTGGCAACTCTTTGTCTCTCCTTAATATTTCCACCCATGATAAATGTTGTATCTCCTTTTTTTTGTGTCCTAGCCCAAGCTCCTAAAGTGGTGAAGATATTTATCAATCTCCCGCGTTCGATGGGTTTCGACGATGCCGAGAGAAACGAAGCCACTCAAACTCTGGAGCTGGCGGAAGAAGACTACAAAGACGATGGAATCATTCCACTGCGCTATGTCAAGTTTCAGAATGTGCAGAGCGTAACGGTAAGAACCAGAAGTTCGCTTTTATGACTAAAATATTGCAACGAACCAAGTACATCTTGCATTATGACTAGTATTAATTTTTTGTCCTGATTACAAATCCAGATTGTATTCTCACAACAAGGTCCACAACCGTAAGCAGTTATTTAATGATCATGCATGCTTCTGTTAAACTCTAGTTTCTCCTTCCACTCATTCACTGTTGAATAGGTTCCTTATGATTCCACGTAACTTGAGATCGTTTGTCTGCAGAACACAAAAGGTGTGATGCAACGCAATATGAATGTGAATCAATGTTCTAATTGATACACATCCGTGAACAGGATGTTTGTTCTAAATGATATTAAACTGTGAAGTTGCAGTACACATTTAAGTGTAAAAAGCAATTTATTTAATAGTACGAGTTGTATATTGGGTTTGTGGATATTAACAGATTTTTTTTTCCTCATTACTGGAGACGGGGGAATTTTCTTCCTGTCCGATCCCATAGTAGAGTGTTGTTTGCTGCTTGTCACCTCACATAGGAACAACATCTAGCACCTCACTGGACTACAAAAATGCATTATAATCTATTATTTGTGTCTTTGTTTCCCCATTCACTAGTTGTTCGTCAAATCAAATCAAGGAGATGAGGAGACCACAAAAATCAACTACCTGACATTCATTGGTAATCCAGTACAGGCCACCAACATGAATGACTTCAAAAGGGTATGCATCGATCACAACACTAAGCCAATGTGTCAAACATTTTATATGTGTAGTAATAAATGAATGGTCTGTTCATGCAGGTTGTGGGAAAGAAAGGAGAGAGTCACTGAGTCGGGACGATTGGAGGGAAAGAGGAGGCTGCTGATATTTTGAAGGACTTTTCCATTTGCCAAAGCTGCCACACTTCAAACAGACATTGACACACGTACATAGTTCACACACACACACACACACACACCCACACACTCCTCAACTAATGATTGAAAGAATTGTGAGTCTCTGAGGACTCTCCTCTCCGTCAATGAACATTTGTATTGTAATTCAAATCAAATTTCCTGTAAATAAAACTGTCCTTTTTCAAAGGCATGCATGTGTTTCCTGATTTTATGGCAACTCATTCCTGCAGAAACGTTTCTATAATGGAGGTAAGTATTTATTAAAACCCACCATCCAAAGAACACTATGTCCGGATTTGTTGGAACGAATGCTGCTTTGGCAAATGGTGCAAACCGCCTGCTTTTACTTTGAAAGAAACACCCGGATGCGGTTATGGTCATAGCCTAACTATGGCTCGTGATCAATTGACTGACCGTCACGCAAAGGACTGCCTGAGCTAAAAGCTCAAAATAAGCTGCGTTTTAAAAAAAAAAAAAAAGTTTTTATTTACCACCAACTGCGAAAAAATAACCACATTACGAAGGAGATGCCTCAGTGAGCTGCTGTTTTTGGTGCGTATCCACAACCTTAGGTATTACATTTTCATCCTATGAAGCTTTCGCAACCCGGAAGTCCCAACATTACCGTTCATTGACTTTAATTTAGCATAGCATTTTTTTAGCCGATCGGTTGTTGTTAGTATGACATGCATAAATAAGGTAACGAAAATGCAACAATATAGGGAATCACACACGACACCCTTTCGAGCTATTCCTACACACGTTTCCCTTAGCTGCATTTTTACTGTTAACTGCTGACATATAATCCGCCGACATCAAATAAGATTGCGGACATTTCAGAATCAGTTTAATTCAACGTAATTTTAATTCCCAGTCAGAGAATGAAATCCAGTTTCCATCGAAGCTTAACAGTGCAAACAAACAAAACTGAACTGAAGGTGAGTCTCTACGTAATTGAAGCAAAAGCTTTATTTAACGGTAGTGCGTCGTGCTGTCTCTTCGTTGTAAGATATAATGATCTGCGCAAATTGAGTGAACGATCGATTACGACAATGATCTTATTACTGTCTGCACACAACAACGCTGTTAGAGTTCGGTGTATTGTGTATTATCTTTTCCACTCCCAGAATAACCAAAATGTGGCAGTGTCAAGCGTATGTTTTTGTGCACGAACATTTTTAGTCATTGAAGGCTAGGTTGTCATGGAGCAAAAGCTGCATTAATATAACCCTCTGCAACCAAAATAAAGTAGTACGTTTTACTGATTTTTACAACTTTAAAATACTACACATTAAATTATGGGATTTTTTCCCCCCTAGTCTTCACTTATATTCACTTTAATTGAACCCTACCAGACAAATCAACACAATGTCCGGGAACAATCTGGTTCTACCCATTGTTCTATGGGGTCGCACCGCTCCAACCCACTGTATCAGCACCCTGTTGGTGATGGACGACTTCAGCACGATCATCACTGGCTGCCATGATGGACAGATCTGCCTTTGGGACCTGACGTCGGAGCTGGAGGTAGCAATAAAATCATACGGTGTGGTTTACCGTACCTTTACCTTTTCAGTACCTTATGGAATTTAGCAGCTGGGTTTATCATGGTAAAAATTCACAACTACTCGGGTTTGCTGCATGCTCCCTACAAATTGACTGATGGATGTTCATCAAGACAGGTGACATGAAAAGTATCCCGAACTCCTGCCGGGAAACATACAGCCAACCATTTTTAAACTGCCGTGAACTCGTCTGCACGACGGCAGAAAAATATGTGATCAATGAGCGCAAGCGGGCCCCCTCCGTTAAAAAACAAAAAGGAGGGCGCAGACTTGATGGGGAAGCTTTGTCACTTCTGCTGGTGGTTTGGGTCCATTCCTCGCTGCTTGCAGGTTTAATTGTTTGTATGTTTCCATTCTCACAGATTTGTCCCAGGGCCATGTTGTTTGGTCATACAGCCTCCATCACCTGTCTGTCTAAAGCCAGCGCCTGCGCTGATAAACAGTATATTGTCAGTGCATCAGAGAGCGGGTGAGCATACAATACCGCGCTATATCGTCAATATTTTTTTTTTTACCAAACTCTTTTTTAAAATTTCATTTTACAATAATTTTTGTGGTGTCCCCAGGGAGATGTGTTTATGGGATGTTAATGATGGTCGCTGTATTGAATTTACAAAACTGGCTTGTGCTCACACTGGCATCCAGGTAATCTTTTTTTTTTTTTATGAAATGTATTAACTAACAATCACTCATTTCATTTCATGGCTTCCATTGCCATCTTTTCTCATCTGTTGTTCTGATTTCTCCCTGTTACTTTTCCTCTGCGATACCTCCCTCTAGTTCTATCAGTTCACTGTCAGCACTCAACGAGAAGGTCGTCTGCTTTGTAATGGCCACTACCCAGAGATTCTCCTGGTGGATGCCACCAGTCTGGAGGTGCTTTACTCGCTGGTGTCCAAAATCTCTCCCGACTGGATCAGCTCCATGAGTATTATCCGATCACACCGTACGCAAGGTTTAAAGATGCTATTTTGTCCCTTTTAGAATGTTTTGCGCAAACTTTCAAGATTTGTAGAAATAAACCGGTATGGAGTCTATGTATAAATGTTTACTTGTATAGACTGAAATCAGGACTGACGATGATGAACGCACGTTTAATTTGTGCAAAACTCAAATGACCGTTTAAAATTACAATTCACAAATTGCTGGATCCACGGTTACATTCTGATTTATTGACTCTCTTTTCTGTAGAGGACACAGTCGTGGCGGTGTCAGTGACGGGAATTTTAAAAGTCTGGATCATCACAGCAGAGGTCAACAGGATGCAGGTAGCAGTCATTCCGAAACAGGAAATCCCTTAATTTTTTTCCAGACAAAAACATGAACATAAATATATTAATGGCAAAACAAACATCCCCTCAGGACCTGGACCCGGTGTTTGAAGAAGAGTCCAAACCCATCTACTGTCAGGGCTGTCGGAGTATTTCCTTCTGTACGTTCACTCAGAGCAGCTTGCTGGTGGTCTGCTCCAAATTCTGGAGGGTAAGAGATGGTGGCACTCACAAATTAACGGAGCAGAGCGTCCCTTTGCCTTATATTCAATCCCAAATCTGTTTTTGTGTTTGTCAGGTTTTTGATGCAGGTGACTATTCGCTACTCTGCTCCGTACCCAGTGACAATGACTCGGCCTGGGCTGGAGGCGAGTTCATTGCAGCAGACAAAGTCATCATCTGGACCGAAGATGGCTGCAGTTACATTTATAACCTGCCAGCCAGGTATATTTGCAAATCACCCAACTTCAGCATCATCATTTAGATTAGACCAAAAAGCTTCAATTCTATTTTTTTTCCCAGCTGTCTACCTGCTAGTGTCCATTTCCGAAGTGATGTGGGCAAAAAAGAAGGCTCAATCCCGCCATTGGTCTACAGCATGGAGAATCGAACAGACAAACAGGTCAGTACGCTGGAGTTGTCATTACCACTCCGAATCAAACTTACAATGTGAAGTGGGTTAACAAATGCAGAAGATGTGGATGGCTCTCTGAATGTTTTGTGGATTGCCACAATATCCGAACGAGGACGTTCAGAAAGTCAGCGTTGGAGTGATTTTGTTTTGCCATAAAAATTCCAACGGGCATCAAAATGTCTTTTTGCTTTGCAATACACCAGGCGCAAGTCAAACATAAATACTCCCCCTTCTCTCCATCACACACACACACACACATGCACTCCACAACACAAACATCCACACTCCTGGTTGATGAATAATTCAGTCGGATGTCTGTATTAAAGATGTGGGCACTCAGCGTGACAGATGGCGGCTATATATTGAAAGAGGTTTAAAACTATTCTGATCGCACACTCCAAAATTTCCTACAATCCACACAGAATATTTTTTTTGGGGGGGGGGGGCATCATAATCATGCGCTTGCCCTGGGCAGCCACTGTGCTTTGAGAAGCAAAATTCCTAAAGTGCTCTCGGACTTGTGTCTCAGCAGATCAAAATGTTGTTCAAATAACAGGACCTGAGGTTATCGTTTGAGTTCAAATTCCTTAACTTTTGCATGCGAAAATAACGTGATTTGAAGTTCAAGGTTGCTCTTAAGCCTGAGGTTGGTCGTACATCTCATACTTTCTAGCTCCTGATATGTCCTCCTGTGACTTGCTTCTTCTTTGGCCGACGAGAGCCCTTCCACAAGCTACTGATCCAGGGAGACTCTGCAGGCAAACTGTCTTTGTGGAGCATCCCTGACTCTTCGCCTCCACGGCCACAGTCCACTCCGGCGGGTGAGGACAAATGAGTGTCCCAAACTCCACCTGAATGACTCCAATTTGAGAATCACTGCTCTACACAACTGTTGTAGCAAACTCAGGTGATCTAATCTCACGGGTCTGTGTATCCGCTTTTCTCTAGAGCTGCAGGTGTCATCCACCATCAGTCTCCAAAAGGCTTTTGATAAATTGATACCTGTGTCTTCTGGTATCATTGACCAGCTCAGCATCCTGTCTAGCAAAGAGGAACCTATTAAGGTTGGGGACCCAGCGCAAGAATACGTTTCTCATACAGGAGTTTGAAATTTAAATATCTGATGGAGTGTTATTTTGTTATCTTCCATTGAAATGCATATTATTTCCTTCTTCAGGTGACAGCGAGTGTCTACATCCCCTCCCAGGGTCGACTAGTGTGTGGGAGAGAAGATGGCAGCATTATTTTGGTTCCTGCGACTCAGACTGCCATCGTTCAGTTGCTGCAGGGAGAACACATGCTTAGAAGAGGTGAAGAAAGGAGAGTTTTTTTTTTTTTAAGACTATCTAATTGCAAACCTCTGTCAAGGACTCTCAATACTAATTGATTTTGTCATCAACATTCATGCGTTGTCCAATTGACCAAAAAGGATGAAGTTATTTTTTTTAAAACAATTAATATATAATTAAATACAATTAATAAATATAAATAAATAAACACACTTCACCACAACAGTGAACTGTTGATATTCATATAGTATATGTAATTAGCAATAATTTAAGGTTGTCGTACGTATACTATTAGAATGACAGTAATAATACAGTAATATGTATGTAATGCGACAGCTAACCCCAAACCCTGAGCTTAACCCAGCTCCCTCTATTTTCTCTCCCTCTCAAATATTTTTTTTTATATTTATTTGAACTCATTGATGATTGGACATGATTGAAGTAGGGTGGACATTAGTGAAGTTCCCAGTTGAGTCTGTTCCGTAGTTGTTCTTGAGTATTTAGTTTTTAAATGTAACTTTTTTTTTGTTATGATAACATCCCTTTGCTTTCAAGTATTACCTTGGTCGTAAATTATTTGCTTGTTCTCTGCAGGATGGCCACCCCATCGTACACTACGAGGTCACAGGAATAAGGTGACATGTGTCCTGTATCCATACCAGATATCACCCCGCTACGACCAGCGCTCCCTGGTGTCGGGAGGGGTGGACTTCTCTGTCATAGTGTGGGACATTTTCACTGGAGAGATGAAGCACATTTTCTGTGTGCATGGAGGAGAGATCACCCAGCTCATTGTTCCTCCAGAGAACTGTAGCGTGAGTCCTCCTTCAATAGACTTTGTCACATTGTCGACAAGCCCTTGCGTTAATTTTTTTTGCCTTTAAAATGAATGTATGATACGGTGTGGGTCATTGTTAGTGTAGTTTTTCAAGTGGGCGACTTTCATGCAGCATAAAAGTAATCAGCACGTAACCCAACGCTACCAGTGCAGTATCGAACAGGAGAGTGTTATTGAAAAAATGATTTGAAACTATCCTGCCCTTGTTTTCTCCGCAGACTCGGGTGCAACACTGTGTCTGCTCCGTGGCCAGCGACCACTCGGTTGGCCTGCTCAGTCTTAGGGAAAGGAAGTGCATCATGCTTGCATCGCGGCACCTCTTCCCAATCCAAGTCATCAAGTGGCGCCCTGCTGACGACTACCTTGTTGTTGGATGCTCTGATGGCTCTGTTTATGTCTGGCAGATGGATACAGGTGAGAGTTGTCATACAATGAACCCCCTCTTAGTGCAGGGGCTCAATTCCGGACTCGACTGCAATGTTTGAAAATCATCAATATGCAGAGTCTAAAACGTAAAAAAAAAAAGCAAACTTATGAACATACTTTGAAAGTAAACAGGCAGTTTTTAATAACTTTGGTTATTTTGATATTTTTATATAATACATTGCACCTGTCCTGCGATTGGCTGGCAACTAGTTTAGGGTGTACCCCGCTTTTACTGCCCAATGACAGCTGGGATCGGTGACCCTCCTGAGGATCATCGGCTTATGTAACGGATGGACCTGTAAAATGTGAATGTTTTAGAATTATTCTTAAAAGCTCATTTTGCTGCTTCAAGAAACAATTTCAGTTCAGCGTCCCACCTCAACGTCAGCACAAATGGACATATGCATATCAGCCGAAACATTGGTTGGAATACACCTCTACTATGATATCACTGGGAATGCGTGCGTGCGTGCGTGTGTGCGTGTTCGGGGGCTGAATGAGCTGTCGTGCCGAGAGATTGCAGGGTAACTGAGTGTGAAATTAAAGCGTGTATGAGACATTGAGTGAGAAAAAGCGTGCTTGCCTCTGTGGATGTGTGTGAGAGAGAGAGCAGTCAGAAAGCGAGAGAGAGAATGTGTCTGTGAGCCATGGCACCATTACATGTCTGATGCCTGAGTCCACACACACGTACGCACTCTCTCTAAAACCGACACTAACTCTCTCTTTCTTTGACACACACGCACACAGCATAATGGTGCCACTTCTCTTCTCACTCAATACCTAGAGCCAATCCTGATATCAGGTCTGTCTGCAGCTAATGGGGTCTCCTCTAAACCTCTCTCTTTTTGTAAGTGTAGAGGATTGTTGCAGCCACAGATAACTGTGACCTGAATCACATTCAAGACGATAGATGTTGATAGTGAGCCGTATGAAACCAATGTATGGGGGATGAAGAATATTTGGTGTTGATTTAAAAAAAGAAAAAAAAATGTAGAAGACGTCAGACAAAAAATGTGTGACAGGAAGGAAGGAAAAACAAACAACAAAGTTTGTCCCCCTTCAGTGGTCAAAAGATTAAAATGAGCAAATCGGATACTCCTCTTATTCGTTTTCAATGTTCTGTTCGGCTCTCTCTTAACCTGCTCACTATCCGAAACCTAATATTTGCAGGGGCCTTGGACCGCTGTGTAATGGGTATCACCGCCGTCGAGATACTCAACGCCTGCGATGAGCTGGCTCCGGCCACCGTGGATGCCTTGAGCCACTCGGCAGTGAACCTGAAGCAGGCAATGACTCGCCGGAGCCTGGCGGCACTGAAGAACATGGCTCAGCACAAACTGCAAACACTTGCCACCAATCTGCTGGCAGCAGACAATGCTGATAAGGTACAGTCACATTTCAGTGAGGTACTGCCGGAAGGAAGCATTGTAGGCTGCCAGGATGGCCGAGTGGTCTAAGGCGCCGCGTTCCGGTCCCAGTCTCCCCAAGAGGCCTGGGTTCGAATCTCGAATTGGCTGCCAGGATGGCCGAGTGGTCTAAGGCGCCGCGTTCCGGACCCAGTCTCCCCAGGAGGCCTGGGTTCGAATCTCGAATTAGGCTGCCAGGATGGCCGAGTGGTCTAAGGCGCCGCGTTCGGGACCCAGTCTCCCCAGGAGGCCTGGGTTCGAATCTCGAATTTCCCCATTGTGGGACTAATAAAGGGCAAATTAATATTGGCTGCCACGATGGCCGAGTGGTCTAAGGCGCCGCGTTCCGGAACCAGTCTCCCCAGGAGGCCTGGGTTCGAATCTCGTGGCTGCCAGGATGGCCGAGTGGTCTAAGGCGCCGCGTTCAGGACCCAGTCTCCCCAGGAGGCCTGGGTTTGAATCTCGAATTTCCCCATTGTGGGACTAATAAAGGCATTATTATTATTATTGTATTGAAAACTAATTAGACAGTTATTTAGTGTTGTAACACGTGCGAAAAGCAAATTCCTTCCCTTTTTAATAACACTAAAACTGACTTATAATGCAATTAATAATTAAAAATCCATTAAAGTCGGACAGGCTATTAATGCATTAAAAAGATCTGTAGTTCATCATTTATTATACATTTATGATTGTATGAGATACTTTTTGAAACCTAAAGCACAATACATTTTTTCTGGTTTCTGGTGTCAGTACATATTTTTGGGAGGTTTTTAGTGTTTGTGAAAAAAAGGTCAGTGAGCGTCTTCTTTATTATGTCATTCTGTGTACTTGTGTGCAATGGGGCCCTTGGCCTCTAGGTGGCAATGTTTATCCTCTGGAACCCCCTGGCATTGGCCCAGCGACCAAGACAAGAAGGCTGTTTAAATTGGATTTGTTTATTATATTTTTCCCTTTCCAAAATAATTGCATTTCTAAAATGTATGATTTTTTTTTATCGTATTATGGGTGATTTAACTGATTTGTAGATTTTCACATTCAAGGGAACAAGTCGCCAGTAGTGTGTCATTGTTTCTCACGAAATGTGATGTAACAGGATTCCTCTTTGATTGATTTGTTTTTAGTTTTAAGAAATGTGACTACTGGTTCAATTATAGTCTTCCTCTTAAACTTGTATCACCTTTGCGTAACATATTCGCTGTAATTTTTTTTTTTCTCCATGTTTTTTCCTCCTCATCAGGGAAACCTGCCCAAATATTCTCACAATGCACTGGTGGTCCAGGCAATGAAGACCAACCTCACGGACCCTGACATGCATGTGCTGTTCTTTGACGTGGAAGCAGTGATCATCCAGTTGCTGACAGAAGAAGCTCAGAGGCCAAATCCCATGCTGGTGTCCCCTGAGACGCTGCAGAAAAGCCAGGCGGGGGCTGACAAGGGAGGCTCTTTCCTGGCCAACAAGATCTTCAAGCAGGTCAGGACGAAACACGCAACAATCCAGAATTGATCGGAACAGTAAACTTTTATTGGGACTTGCTTTCGGAAGTGCAAGGTTGATAATATGAATTTATTTCAAATAAGCGCGGCATAATCCTGAAAAGGAGCTGATCATACAGAACAAGGACGGAGAATTATGTAAATGGATTTTTAAAATTAGAATATTGCAAAAATACGTTATGAATAATTAATTTATAATCAAGCCTGGATCTGCACTTAACTTTTGGAATAGGCCTTTGTGTCATACAGCATGACAATTAAAGTACTTTGCCTTATCTAGACTTGGTTTAAAACACCTGTGTGGACTTATTTTTTTACAAATAGGTAAAGGAAACAATGAAAGAGACCATCAAGGAGCACCTGTTGGACGAAGATGAAGAGGAAGAGGAGGAGATGAGAAGGCGCGAGGAGAAGTCCAAATCCTTGAGTCTTCTGGAGTACAACCTTACGATGGACACAGCCAAACTTTTTATGTCCTGCTTGCATGCTTGGGGTCTCAACGGGCAGCTGGACGGCATCTGTCTGGAGAGACTTGGCATGCTCAGGCCACACTGCCCCATTTCTTTCGGTCTCATCTCCAGAGGAGGTCACATGTCCCTCATGCTGCCCACCTTCAAGGTATGTTCCGCTCCGCACGATCGGTTAGCGATTTCAAAATTTAACATTGACAGTCAAGCAAATTTTTCTTTGAACTAATTTGTTTTTAGGGTTAGCCTATTTTATGTCAGGGATGCTTGAATTTAATTTTATTGATTGGCTGGGAAGAATTGCCATCAGTTTAATCACTTTTGTGTGTGTCATTTTAAAGCAGATATTTGCAACATTCTCTCAGGAACGCAATATTTAAAACACGAATCAAAAAGTGGAAGGATTAATGAACACATTTTTCAGTGCGCTGCTGTTGCATATTATAGTAGTCGTTAGTAGCAGTAGTTGAAATCTAAATTGTGTTTGATTCACAATGCTTAGTGAGCGGTTCAAATGATGTCATTGTGGCGCAGAAGAAGAAAGATACTGAATGTGGACGATTTTATTGCTTTAAAATATTGGATAACTAAGAACAATTATAAATGTAATATGTCATTTACAGTAAAGTCACATTCCACCAGACAGAATCCTTTCAAGAATTGGAGGCTGTTATTATGTTAGCCTTAGCCGAGCGAAACTAAGTTAGCACACCGTCATGCCCCAAACGCGGAAACGGTGCATGCATCGAGTGCACTATGTTATTATGGGGCCGTAAAAGAAGAGTTGTAGGAGGTATAACAGAGAGAACACTTTATTGTACACCTGTAAACTATGAGAGGCTTGGGGGATAAACAAGAAAGTACCATGCGCCTCAAGTCCATCATGCCACACATTGATGTATTTATTTTTTTCATTTTATTTTATTTTGGCCTTATTCCTATGTATAGCTCCTCCCTTTAGTTGGGGGGTTTTATATTTTCTATTTGTAAAATAAAAAAAAAAAATCTATAAATTATGACATTTTTATTTTATTTAGAATTCAATAGTTGAAATAAAAATGTGCACTCTTCAAATGACCAATTGAGATTAAAATGAAACTAACCTCCGATGTGCTCTAACCGTCACCTGTGTTTGTTTCATTTATCATCCGCAATTTGTTAGGAGTCTTTGCTGCGGCAGTTGTCCCTCGCAACAGGTCGGAAGCTGACATTGTCAGACATCGTTGGCAAGGGGACGTACGGTGTGTCGAGGGCGGTCACTACGCAGCACCTCCTGTCCGTCATCTCTCTGGCCAACACGCTGATGGGCATGACCAACGCCACCTTTGTTGGCGAGCACATGAAAAAGGCACCAGTCAGGTCATAAATGCAGACGCAAATGACGCTCTCAAACAACACTAAATCGTATTGTGAAAAGCTATTTGCCTCTTTGCAGTTTTTTTTCCCCCACTTTAATGTTTCATGTCATTGAACAAATGTAAATGAAAATGACCGGAAATGCAGTTTAATGGAGATTTTTTTTTTTTTATTTACTCAGGAAAAAAAACAATTCCAAGCTATGTGACCCTAAAGAGTTGTGGCCCCAATCGTTATTATAATATCATCAATTTTACTGTGGCTAATCAAATTTGTCAGTTCATTTTCACTGACCACACCCAACCTTGATTAACTCCGGACCTCCTCAATCAAGCAATCACATAAATAGAGCCTGTCTGACAAAACAAAGTCATCCCACAGATCTCAAATCGCTGCAAAAAAATGCCATGATCCAAAGAAATTCAAGAACAAGAGAGTAATGAAGTAATTGAAATCTTTCCGTCTGGAATGGTTTACAAGACCATTCCTGAAGACTCTAATGTATCAATGATTATTATAATTATTTTTTTTTCAATCACTTTTAATATATAAATGCATATTCATGAGATCTGTGCAGCTTTTTTTGTCAATTGTATTTCTGGATATTTATGTCTCAAAAAATGAGTTTCCTCTGGCAAGATTGTGCCCTTACTTAAAAATTCAATAGCCTGATCATACAAATGCCCTTTTGTGTGTCTCTGTGTGTGTATGTGTCCGTTTTTTTTTTTTGTTTGTTTTTTTGTGCTCTTCCACCTTTCTCCTGTCCGTTCCTTTAATATTTCATGCCTTGTCTTTGTGATCCTTCTCCAGGCCTCCCAGACCAGGAGGAACCCCGGAGACTCCTCGTAGGACGCCGGCCACACCCCCTCAGCCCTCCAACCCGGCGCTACAAGCCCAGATCAAACAAGGTAACTACAAAAGAGGGGGTGCTTGCTTCACACACCCATGGGGCCCTGCGGGGACATTGAGAGAGAAGCGGGGGCTCAGAATGTAGCCTACTGGCAATAAATCCCACTGAGACTTAAAAAAAAAAAAATATCACAGAAGGAAGCTGCTGCTGTTTTCTTGTTCAGTGGTTCTTTTAAAGGACTCTTTTGTCGTTTTTGATATGGTAGAGGTATAAACAGCTGGAGTTCCTTCTGAAAAAAATAATTATTTTGAAAGTCTTTTTGAGCATTGAATGCTTTTATCTTGTGAAAAAATATTAATTGCATTTAAAGAACAAACGTTCGGAAATGTTTTTAATGCATTTATAGACGGAAATTGGCGTATGTCTTCCACAAACTGTTTTATACAAATCAAAACTATTTTGTCATTTCATGAATATTCATAACTATGAGAAGTCTGCCAGAAACCCCAAAAAAAAAATTCTGTTTTCTAATTGTATAAGGAGATGTTGAAAGACAAAATGACAAAAGTGACTGATATCATTTTAAAACTGAAAGAAGTGTTGAAACTTGTTCAGGTTCCCTGTCGGCGACATTGTAACCATCTGTCACCATCTGGCGAACACACGCGCGCACGTGCACACTTATCAAGCACAATACCTGCACAATTGTTTATACACGCACTTGCTTGCCTTGGATGGCACACTTGTGTTCTTGGTTGGGGGAGGATGGGGATGGGGGGGGGCGCTTTTGTCATGCTTTAATGGGCCTGAAGCGTGACAAGCGTGTGGACTGATTCGCGCCACACTCCTATTCACGTCCATTCAGAGGGACTCCTTGGCCATGACCTCTGCTCAGACGGTCTACTCCAGCCAGGTGTGTGTGTTGTGCGCTAATAGCGGCTTCCAATCTCCCAATGGGGAAAAAATAAAAAAAAACCCTGTATTGTAAGCAATGATTTTTTTTATTCTTTCTTCAAGTCTTGTCATGATTGCAAAATTGTTAAAAGCAAGTCATTGTCAACAATCTGTGGGGTTGGCAGACACAAATACGTCACATTAACTTAAGTTTTTTTTTATGGGTTATATAAACCAGTGCTTCTCAAATAGTGGGGCGGGCCTTGGGGAACATGCTTTTTTATGTTTTCGCCGTACTGCAATAAAGTGTCATTGCACATCCACTCCAGTAGTTGGCAGTGACGCTCTCCTTGCCCATTGTGCGCCGCGAGGATTAAGTCTACAGAGTTGGTTTGTTTTGCAACAAAAATTATATTATTTAGAGTTGTGGCGGAGAGTGGGTGTTGGGGGGGGTGGGGAACGTAACACTGTATTTTTTTTTTTGGTCGATTTCATTGTTTCTTTTATTTATGACCAATGCATTTTCATCTCCTCTGCATGGCTTCAGCCTGTTGCCCGCTCTGAGAGAAAAAAAAAAAGTTTCTTTTTTTTTTATTTACGGCACCTTTATTTCTTATGTTATCCCTCAACTTTCTGGTTAGTCCTTGGTCTTCGTGATGCAGTTATTCTCTTGTGTTCTTAAACAAACCACTGAGGCCTTCACAAAACAGGCCAAATGACATTTTTTATTTCTTTTTAAGGAGTATGAGACATTGGTGCATAAGAATAGAGTGCCCTCTTGTGGCCGTCTATGAAATAGATTTATTATTTTTTTTCACGTATATGTTGCTCCAGAGCAAAAGTCGCAGGAGCAGCCAACCTATGGAAAAAAGTGAGTTTAAGTCCGTAAAATACCGATGTGATCCTTTTTGTTGGTCTATTGTGGATTATCTATTTTCCTCTCTTTTTGTTTTCGATGGCCTTCCATTTTGACTCATGTGAACTTCTCTTGTTACTTCTCTCCCACATAGCAAATTGTACTCTGTAGTTTGAGTGTATTTCACATTGTACACGTCGAAGATGTTTTAATCGCGAGTTCTAACTATTGATCTTAAAACCTCCTGGACTTCTGTATTTTTCTTTGTCCAAATTGAGTAAGAGTTATGTAATTCCATGTTGCTTTTTTTTTTTTTTCCAGACAGGGTCAAGACATTTTCTTTCATTTTTTTTTTTCTATAATTTGCTTGCCTTGATTATTTTCTGTTGCTGTCTGTTTTGTAATGGAGTAAAATATTCTTCCTTTCTCCTTAACTGCTTATCCTCCTCCCCCCCTTCCTCTATGTTCTTTGTTTGTATGTATACCGTTAACAGCTTTCTAACATCTTCCTTCACTCTTTACTATTTTTCTCCTTTTCTTCCTTTCACAAGCTGCGGTAGCCACCACAGCCAGCACCAACGTTGCTGCTACCGCTACGACTGCGGGGCCCTTGGGGGCCCCTGGGGTTCTTCCTCAGAGGGCCCCTGGCTCCCCCAGCCCAGGTCCTCCTTCTCATAGCATCCCCTCAGTCAATGAAGGTACTGACTGAACTGATGGCTACAGCTTCAAGGAAATCTTTCAGCCCTGTTCTTGATTCACCCAATTTATCCTTGGAGAGCCTCCTCTCCCCTTCCTCTCTTCTGTTCCTTTTCTGATGTTCATAATCTCCTATTCTTGTTTTTTTTTTTTTTTAACTATCATGTCATGTTTCTCTCCTCAAGAAGTTACTGACATCATTCCAACTTTACCATCCTCCTCCTGCTTTTTTCTTGTGTCCATGTATGATTTTTTTTCCCCCTCGTCTTCATCACCGTTCGGGTCTATAGCGCTGTCTGTCTACGTGTTCCGTGTTTGTCTGTCGCCGGTGTGTTCAATTCCCTTTCAAAATAAATTCCCAGCTTTGTGGAACTTGCAAACCACCAAAGCTGTCTTGAAATGATTCATTTGAGAGTGCATTGACCGTTGTTGTTTTGTCTCGTTGTTCGTGTGCAGTGTACGACATGTCGTCCAGTGAGATTTCTCTTTCTGTCTTTTGCATGTTTGCTCTTTTCTGCTTCTTTTTGCTTACTTTGCATGCGTGTCATTTTCGCCAGACAATCCCGGCAGAAATAGTTGACTAATTGGAAACTCTCTTGGCGATCTTAAGCCGCTGAATACTGCTTCCTTTAACTTAATCAGTGATTCTTTATCATGGGCAAAATACTTCTCAATCAACCCGATGAGTGTAAATTTTTTAAATCCGTGACGTAATCTGTAGGCAATCCAACCATCCAAAAAAAATCAACGTACACTTTGTTTCTCACAACCAATGATTCCGATCATATGAGAAGCACCACACACTTTGCGAGGTGCAACAGTTGATTTTAGCGACTCCTCCCTGATGGGGTTGTTATGATTTCAGTCTGGCTTGTTTCATTGATAATGACGGCAGATCTGGAAGTAAATATCCTCAAAATGAAGCTGAAATTCTGGAGATGACGGACAGCTTGTTTCATTTCACGTCCGTTGTGACGTTTAGGGATGAAACTCTTTTTGTAGATGGGATCTGATAGTCAAGAGGCGTTTGTCTCTTTGAACAGACTCTGATTGTTGTTCATTAACTTTCGGGTGATCGTTTTCTTTAGTTTAGCATTTGTGTGTGAGTTAACTTTAAAGTGGACCTCCGCTACTCAAAAAGAGAGCGACTGGATACATCGGCAAATAGTTGACACTCTTATAATTCCATTGCGAAGATTTTGTAAAAAAAATTTAACCCAAAAATTCTTTAATAAGCAGTTATATAATGCCGGTAGCGTTTCCATTGAAAAACAAAGGAGGAGACCCTTCCTCTCCAATAAAAAAAGACTTGAAAATGTTAAATATTTAAACAAATTTTGGAAAAAAACAAGCAAAACCCAAGTAGGCAGAGGTCCACTTTATGCATTATTTAAAAAATGTAGACAATTCAGTCTGAAGTGATTTTTCTGGATTAGTTTTGTTTTTTGGCGTGTCTGCAGGTGGGTACACGTATTTTCACATTGAGACATGCCACTCTCGCAACCTTTCTCTAGAAAACTTGAGAAAGAAAAGTGTTGCTGATAGTTTGTTCAAATCCTTCTGAAATATATCATTGTTTTTAATAGAATCAAATTATATTATGTGTGTCTGCAAGGCTGTGGGAGCATCATGGCTGTCATGTAGAAAAAAAAAAAAAAGTTTCTCGCACTTTAAAATAAAACAAAATGTGCCTCTTTCATGTGGGGATGTTGCAAAAAATTAAATTTTCAATCAAAATGTAATTTGGTTGTGATGTGTTTTAAGTTTTCGGTCAATCGAATCTGTCTTGTCCGACACAAGAGCAATGTAAAAAGCTGACAATGCATGAACAACTTGTCTTTTTTTGCGAGAACAATTGTGTGTTTTTTTTGGGGTTTTTTTTGTTTTGTTTTTCTTACACCTGCCAGTACAAATTCCACGAAATTACCGTGTGTATATTTGCAGGTTGGAGCCAGCTGGCAGCAATGCACTGTGTCATGCTCCCTGACCTCTTGGGCCTAGATAAGTTTCGTCCTCCACTGCTCGAAATGCTTGCGAGGAGATGGCAAGACCGCTGTCTGGAGGTAAAACATCAAAGATTGAACTGTGGCACCTTAAATTGCACTTCATTTGCGCCCGCCGGCTTAACGTCCTATTATACAAATGTCAGCGCCTCTATCTTCACACCACAACTGAAACTGTCCTTTTTTTAAAAAAAAAAATTTCGTTTTTTTTTTTTTTTTAAAACATAGGTACGAGAAGCAGCACAAGCTTTACTGTTAGCTGAGTTGAGAAGGATCGGCCAATCAGGACGTAAGGACACCATTGATTTGTGGGCTCCTTACCTGCCTCAATATGTGGACACAGTCAGCTCCCGTAAGTACTTGGACATTACATGGCATTAATTATTATTCTTGTTTTTACACGCAAATATATATATATATATATATATATATATTTTTTTTTTTTTTTTTTTCATTTATTTATTTATAAAAATTTATTTATTTATTGATGTATTTATTTATTTGTTTTTACACAGTATATCAAGCTTTTTTATATCGCCAACCTCCCCACAATATTAATGATAATTACCATATTGTGACAGTATCGTATCGTGAAATTGGGCTATGGTTCCGGATATCTCTCCATCCCTAATAGCATGTTGTTGCAGTAATCTAGTCTTTAGTGTAATGAATCCTTGCACAGAATTTAGCGGAACTACAATTTAGTCACATGAACCATGCAACCTATTCAATTTTCTTAAGATGGCTCCATCTTTTTTCGTGCTTGCTTTTACTTAGCATGGTGCCTACTGCATCAGTAGGCCTACATTATAACATTGGCTGTGTTTCTTTCTCTCTGCTGCCCCATGCATTTCCTAGCCCCCCCCCCCACTCCCCGCGTCCCTCTGTCTATAGTTAGACCTTATGATAGGAAGAAAGGTTGATTTCCGCCTTCTTTTTACTAGAAACAGCCTTCTAAAATACCATTCCTGTATGTGTGTATGTTTCCAGGAGTTGCCTTGTTGTTGCTGAGGATGCTGGGGGGGTTCTCAGGGGAACAGTTGCCATGGAAATGGGTACCAGTCAGTGTTGTGTTACCACAGCCGTACCGCAGGCGGGGGAGGTAGGGAAGTGATGGACGGGTGACCCCAGGGGAAGAGGGAGGACAGATGGGGGAGGGAACACAGAGGGCAAGATAGAGTGAGGTTATAGGGTCACTGAATTTGATCTATGCACAGCACAACAAGACTGACAGACCCCCCCCCAAAAAAAAATAGGTGGGTTCTTCTGGTCCCGGAAATCTGGGTTATTGGGAGAATGTCGAGTAATGATGATGCAGTGCAGGCGGCTTTCGGCTGGTTAAACTCCCGATATGTGTGTTTCTTAACACATTTTCATTCTATCAATAGTCTTTGACTCATCCTTTAGCTTTTAGTGCAAAGGGGATGTGAATGTATTTTTGTTTTCCTTGTGTCAGCACCTGCTAAGCCAAACATGCTACAAAGAAGTACAATAAAACATTGGTTGTTTCAAGTTTAATATTAATCACCAGCCCAAGAAAAATGAATCCACTTTTTGGCTTCTCTGCCCGACAATGGCAGTGAATGAGTTAAGGTGGACTGCTGGCGGAGGAGAGAATACCGAATAGAAGCCCAGGAGAGGTGGAGCAGGGCGAGAAGTGTTAACCTCAAATAACCGCCAATAATCCCACTCACTTCATTAAGCAACATCACCACCATTCTTCACACCTACACGCTCATGCACACGTGCAATTTGCCGCTCACAACTCTGTGTGCCAGCTGTTCCTTTGATCACTGAATAGTAATCACCGTAACCCCCAAACATCTGTTTTCCGCAATTTTGTTCACCTGCTGCTCTTCGTGGTGGTCATCCTTTTGTCTTGCGCGTGTTCATAAGTTGGAAAGGTTTCTTGGTGAAAAATCTTATCAATAAGATAACTCTTTCCACAATGAAGTGGAATCAGCCCCGCTGTAATTTTACAGAAAAGGAAGTATGTGTTTTGAATAGAGGAAGAGAGAGCAATAGACACAACGAAGTAGGAGGAAAAGGTCCAGGAGGTTAACAAGGCATGCTGGGAGCTATGTGTCATGGCTGACATGACAAGCTTGACCTTGGAGCAAGCTCCAATACCTTCTTCTCCCGCTCCCCTCCCATCCATCCTAACCCCCTCCCACCTTCAATCCTCCATTCTACCAAATATCACCCCCCCCCTTCTTCCTCCCGCAGCGTGTTTCAACTCTTTCATTCTCCAGCAGCTGACTTATAGATCATAGGCCTGGTTGGATGCGTTTTGTAACGATGTGAAAAGTAATGGTGTGGAAGTCCCAGTGGCAAGTGGTTCTGTATGTCAGATGGATGAAATGATCTTGCTCAAGATACAGCACCAGCTAAATATCTTTTGGTAGACCTCCAATAAGTGACTTTTTTTTTTTTTTAAATCATCAGAAAATTGCTTACCTAAGGAGACCATCTCCAACTGTTCTTGTGTTATATTAGGCAAAAAAAAAATGCTGAGACATTGATCTAAACATAAATTAAGAAGCCATCATTTTCCTTCTATTTCACAATTATGTGATCATTTTATCTTGGTCCAGCCCCAAAATTATAATAAATGAATGAATAAAAAAAAATTATTAAATAAATAAAGAAGTGATGGAATTAAAAGTGTCAGTGGTAGAAGACACAAACATATTCTATTTCTTTCTTAGATAATTTGGGGAAAGCCAACAACCACTATTTGATATTTTCTTTTTTTATAACTGAGTGCATACTAAGAGGATGTACTGGAATGTCCCTAGATTGCATTTAAAACTTGCGACAAATAATAAAAAAAATAAATAAAATAAAAAAACCTTTCTTTGTCAATACTAATTGTTCCACTGTGCTGACTCAGATTCCCAAACATGGAAAGATTGAGTTTCACATTATTTTTCTTTATTTATCTGTTGTGCATGCCAAGTACCGTGTGTTTCATGCCGGTAAAGATCGGTCCACCGATCGGTAATTAAATCCAGCGACTGTTCTGCCTTCATATCCGTTACACTGCAACAGTTGTGTTTGAATTAAATCCAATTACATCTTTATCACTTAAACGTTTGCACCAACGGGCTGTGTATCAACTTT
The DNA here is from genome assembly GCF_059441095.1 of Idiotropiscis lumnitzeri. Taxonomy (NCBI): domain Eukaryota; kingdom Metazoa; phylum Chordata; class Actinopteri; order Syngnathiformes; family Syngnathidae; genus Idiotropiscis; species Idiotropiscis lumnitzeri. The sequence goes on from NC_142408.1 coordinate 2,686,852, forward strand.
CTGTCGGTCTGTGTTCGTGTTTGGAATCTTAAAGCTTTCCAAAGTCATAATGGAGAATCGCCAGCACTTTGTGTTTGTGCGTTAATTGGAACATGAACGAGTCTTAACTCGGACGAATCACTGTAATTAAAAGAACGGCGTAATTATTTAGTTTTTTTTTTCTCGAATATAACGTGATCACGTGCAGATGATATGTTAAAGGCACGGTCTACTTAAGCTCAAGTTGATTGCGTTGTTTTTCTGTTGGGTGAGATAACACAATTGTCTTGTATTATTTTTCAAATTCTTTCTACTTATCTGTCGTGTTGGTCTCATTTTGCTCAAATTAACATGTAGGAATGACGATTGTTTTCTTGCATGCTGTGTTGGGAGTGTCTGTGTGGATTTCATTAATGAATCTGTTTAACCCGAGATTAGCCCGGCATCACTTCAATTACCTTTTGTCGCTCCATTCATTAGGGAAGAATCATTCATTAGCCCAGCTAATGAAAGGCACCGTTAATTGGCGATGGAGCGATAAGAGTTTTAATGAAGGCACTAAGTGTAGCATGTATGTTTGTACTAGTGTGTGTGTGTGCTTCTATTAATTCTCTTGATTACGAGGGGGTCCAATAAACCTTTATTAGCTTCTTAACCAGGACAATAAGAATCAATGTGAAATCTCTTGTGATGAGAATGCTACCGGCAACACAAACTTTGATAATTCAGAGCCGTGCATTTTAACTAAGTGTGCTTCTATCTTATAGCTGGCACATCGGCTGAACCCTCAACTCCAGCCCCTCCCCCTCCTGAAGCTCCACCAATTGAGGTCAAGGCTCCTGAGGAGGAAATGGACGTGACTGATGATGACATAACTGCAGGTACTTCTAACGATGCAACTTTAACATTTTTGGACTTCTATATCCGTCAATGGCAGTGACATCACACATTGTGTGAGAAAATGTAACGGTTTCATCCTATCTTACCCACTGTTGCATAAACAATCAATTGCTGATTATTCACTTTAAATTTAGAAACATGCACATTTGTAGCGTTGCATAAATTTTCAGTTGTCTTATGACGTGTAAATATTTTTTGCGACACTAATAACCTCATACATCCAACCTTATTAACTTATTTAGAAAAGAAAAAAATGATTTGACACCTTTACGCTCGCAGCTTCCTTCCTTCCTACTTTTCTCCCCATCCTTCTCGCAGACCAATCAATATTACATACACAGCGAACAATTTGTCATTTTACACTGGTCATTCTTATTTTTTTTCCCCCTGTACTGACAGCAGTATTTTTCATTTTCTGTGCAGCATTAAATCTTTCAAATTGTTTCTTTAAAGTTTTCTTCTATTGAGGAAAATTGAAGAAAACTTCACTTTTGTCTTCACTCGTAATAAACTTAATGCCCGTCGTAATATTTGTTTTCCTTCTGAATTCAACATTATGTGGCAATGCTTGAATGCAGCGAAAGGCACAGATGCAAAAGATTAAAAACAGGAACTAGAAAAATAAATAAATAAAACAAACGCATACGTGGACTCACCTGTCTGCTTTCGTTGTCCTAAATAATTTCACGTGACGTCATGAGCATCAGTGGCATCGCTGCAAGCTCTCACATTGCACCTTAAGTGCTTTTTAGTAGTAACTTGTGATGGCTACCATCAGCATACATTAAAAATGTATGTGCATAATAGAAATTGGATCTAGTTGGAGAAATGGTCACGCATCCCGGCGACTGTCGAAGGGGAGAGAGAGTGAGGCATCAAACAGCGTTACAATTTCATTGTACACTTGGACGCAATTTTTCAACCCCATTTAAATCATGAGATCAGCGCAGTTGCCCCACACGAAAGAGAACGTTTCCTCCGTAAACTGAGAGCGTATCATGTCTCTGTCTCTGTTCAACACCTCATCACTCCAGCTCTGACACACGAGAACACGGTAAAAATATGAACACTCCTTCACGTTCCTCTTCTTTCAGGGATTCAGAATATATATTTTGATCAACATTTTCTAGACAGAGCCTTCCAGTGTAGATAATTCTAGTTAGTCTTCATTACTCCAAAAGCGGAACAGAACTGAAAAGGAAAAAAAAAATGGAATTCTTATCTCCTCTTTTTGTTTTCCCGTTTCCATCTTTCACCCCCCCCCGGAGAAAGGTTTGCGGCAGCACAAATAGAGGTCAGAGGTGAAAGGTCAGGCTGACCCTCACCTCTCGGTGTCATTAGCCCAGTTGTGATTCAGTTAGCCGAAACGCTAGCCTCCCCTGCTAATCTAATATCAGAGCCTGGAGGTTGTTTGGGTCAGCTCACATTTCTCTTGGACACAGATTGAATCTGCGCAGGGATGAATGTTTTGAGTGGTGACGCTAAACCCTCTCGATTTGTTTCTGACGATTGGCTTTGCGCAGTTTTTACACACTGTGACACATTTGTCATATTTTAGTTTTAAAAAATGTATTTAGGATTGTTGATCCCAAGGATACGCAACATTTCAATTAGGCACAGGCTATTCTGGTGACTCATTATTGCCTCTAGTGGAACAAAGTGGTATCATAATTAAGTGGCCTTGGTGCCTGGAAAGGTGCTGTATAAATTAATAATTGATGAATAAATAATAATAATAATTAATAATAATAATAATAGTTATGAAGGTTTTCAATTTTTTCAACTTGTCAATTTTTCATTTCGTAAGAGCCTTCGGATTTACAGAAATGCAAATATATTACTCCAGTCCTAAAGGCTTGAGACTGGCTCTCAATTAGCTGTGGAATAGATTTTAAAATGCTGCTACTGGTCTATAAATCACTGAATGGTTTGGTTCTTGAATACATGAAATAAATGCAGATTGAATGTAAACTCAGTCAGGATCTGAAGTCCCCAGACTCAGGTCAGGTGGTGGAGCCCTGAGTTCAAAGTAAACATGGCGAAGCTGCATTTTTAGCTGTTATGCTGCACACGAATGGAATAAGCTGCAAACTGAAGTGAAGTCGCCCCGAGTGTTTTAATCCGTCCCGCTGAATTTGAGAAAAATTAAATGAAAAAACCTTGTTCAGGTTTTATTTTCTAAATACTCTGGTTTTTCAAAGACATATATATTGTTGTAATGCTCTTGTTCACTTTCTTTTCAAATTAAATGTATTTTTTTTTCTCCCATGAGGCGAGGTGACCAAAACACTCCATCCATCTGCTCCTGTTGCAGAACCCATTGTGGCCCGCCAATCAAAAAGTTTGCCCACCCCTGGTCTAGAAATTAAAAAATTGTGGTTGTTCATTATTTAGTAGATTTTATTTTATTTTGGCAAGTTGGCAACAAGTCGGCAATGTTTGCCATATTTGTGGTGTTACTGGCGGACTTGTCCTTGTTTTTGATTACCGCCATCGGACCAAAAATGTTTTCTAATTTGGGGGCATCTCTATGTTTCCCGTGGCGCTGCGTCGCGATCGAAAGTCACCTCTTCCCGTCATACGTGGGGGTTTCTTCCGAGTACAGATTCTTGTCTGTCAGTCCTAAGACAATAAAATGCGTTTAACCTTTCGACTGACTTAGGCAGGTTCGAAGGGCAATAACCACTTTGGGCTTTCACATTGTTTTTCCTGTGGCCTTTTTTTTTTTCTTTATCATCTTAATTGTGTTTTCAATTATTTCCCAAGCTTTACTGTCTCCTGACATTCACTCGAAGGACACAGTGTATCCTTGACCAACAATTTATTCCATAGAGCAAGCACAGGAATTTTTTTTTTTCCGTGATTGTACCTTTCCGTCGTCTACTCTGTCTGCTCTTTGCGTTCTCCTTCTACCTGCTTTCGTTCTCACATCAGTTTCCTGCTGATATTGATCCCCTTCCCTGAGTCCCATGTGGTCAAATTTTACCAGCCTCCTATTGATTACCAATGGGTGCAGAGCCTTGGCGTAGGATTGGAGGTTGATAGGGTTACCACTTTTGAAGTGAGGTTCGGTAAGCTTGTTAGCATGAGTTCCCACTCGGGGTTCCTCAACAAGGATGATATTATCGTCATATGGCCATAAATTGTTATTTTCTACCATCGTTACGGTAAAGAAAACATAAAATGCATATTTTTCATGAGTCCATCCGTCTATTAATCCTTTACTTGCCCTGTCTCCCTCATATTCTCTGTTCATCTGACCTTAAAAAAAAATATTGTTGCATTAGATAATTTTCTTTCTCTTCAGGATAATGTTATTTAGCCAGGTACCTTCTTTTTTTCCTCCCCCACATTCCAATCCAGTGACGATTTAGCTTCTTCGTGCCCCGCTTTACTATATTGGGTTATGTTTGGGCGCAGGTTGACCAACAAATAGAATTTAGATACAATGTCATTACAATAGATCTTTCAGTCGTGAAGGAAGGAGATCGATGGCCTTCAAAAATCAATCATTCCTTCCACACGGGCGGAGAGACCGCAGGTAGGATGAGATTCACCCAACAACCGTCCGCAGACATCTCATTTCAGAAAGTTCAGAGCATCTGAGAGTCTTAAAAGGAAAAGCGTTTACATTATCAAAAAGTGTTTTTTCTTTTTGTTTTGTTTTGTTTTTTTAATTTTATTTATTTTTTTGCGCTAGCACTGGCCCAACTGTAAAGTTTGGAACCATCAAAAAATGTTGAATCTCTTTGAAGGTATATATATATATATATATATACAATCTGAATTTCCGAACTTTTTGGGGATTCTGGTTGGAAGTCTATCTCTAATTCTGTTATCTACTGGCCCAGTCTGGCCCAGGGAATGGATGCCATCTGTAATCCATTTATCAGAGCCAGCCGCTGGGCCCTTTTCCAAATGACAGCTGGCCTTTTAGCAATCTCATTATAAAAAACACCAGGATATAGTATGAAAATATGGGGGAAGGGGGTTTTGAGGGTCTGAAAAATTGAGTAACTAACAAACAGTGGACAAATGACTCAGCCATGTTTTTTTTTTTTTTTGAACCACTGGATGACATATTTTCAATGGGCATTTTCGCGCCTTTGAAATGTTTATTGTTTGAATATTCACACGTCGTCGTGATTAGTCGACTCATCTTGGCAGCCCTGATGTGGAGTTAAGGTTTGATCAGATCCAAATTTCTTGAATTTAATGGATTCATTTTGACGTGAGTTTTTAGTTGAAACTGAAATGTGAATCAAATAATCACCAATGATATGCTTGCCTTTGCTGGCTTGGGATATCTGGACGCGATAAACTTCCCTGTGACCAATCAGAAGTAATTGTTGCTTTAGGCCTGCACTGCGAGGTTTTTCTCATGATCCTCGGAGTTCATTTTGCCTTTAGCGTCGTAGTCATCTGCAATTTGAAATGCTTTTATTTATTTTACTGATTTTTTTTTTCCCATGAATTTCAGGAGGTTGCTTTCTGCTCAACTCTGAAAATGAAATTCATTGTTTTATCAGCTAAAAAAAAAGCCTTTAAAAATTCTCAACATGATTATGATCCACGAGTTTTGATTAACAGTTTCCAGAATCATGTGGCATGAACAAATCCCGGAAGGTCAACAGCAAGACCTCACAGTGGCTACCTCTCTTCTTTGTATGTTCCTCTTCCAACCTCCTGCTGCTCGTGTGCGAGGGAGGACGGAGGGTGGAGTGTGGGTGGGTGTGGTTAGCGTGCGCTTTGTTCCCTGCAATCTAAATGAGTTGCAGTGATTTGTTCACTCAGCCAAAGACAGAGAATATCAGAAATAAAAACCTGACGTGTTGGTGGCAAGAGACAATTGCATTCACTATTTATCGCCCTCTCTCGTGCTTTTGCTCTGACTCGCTCTCTCTCTCTCGCACACGCACGATGTATATGCTGCTTTTATTGGGCTTGTGAGCTTTTTAACTATGTGTGTAAGGAGCTCTCATCTCCTCCTGTGATTTTGCCACACACACAATTTTCATGAGGCCGCTGCTGTTGCAGTTCCCCGCTGCGCCCGTTCTGTTAGAAACTGTACGCACATACACACAAGGTTCTTTTTCGCCGTTTGTCAACACAGTGGGGGCACACACAAATACTCAATAGACAGAATTGGCAAAGGTGTGTCCAAAAAAAAAAAAAAAAAAGCAGACAGAGCTCTCAAAATGACTGTGTAACAAAAGGCTTTCAGTTGAACAATAAGGCGTGTGCTTGCATTTGTTGGCTGGAAAGAAATTCCCCGACAATAGATGTACTGTGTGCCTTTTTATTATTATTTTTTTTTTTAACACATTTCGTAGCAAGAAGGATTAGAGAATTGTAACAATAGCTGCCACAAAGTCCGCCTCATAAAATGTTGTCACCATTTTTGCTTTTTGGCTTGGTTTCATTATGGAAATGAGTGTTTGGTATCCAAAAGTTGCAAGAGATTTAAAGCATTTGTCAAATTAAAAAAATAAAAACGTTAGTTGCTCAATATGGTAATGACCATGAATAACCCGACTGTATCTTATTGTTTGTAATATTTCACACAGTTTTTAGTCATTTCTATACAATTTGTCTGTAGTCTCCAAGAAAAGAATTGTGATTATAAAATTTTTTATTTGAAGCCAAATATATCTTAAATTGTAAATCAATGCACCTAACATCTAATATTAAGTCTGCTCAATTTCCAAAAGTCAGACGTTTGCCTCGAAACGCTTGCTAAATTGTCTTTGTCTCTGTGTACAAGGCTGCCTGTCCAACCTGCCCCCAAATGCCAAGAAGATCTCCAATTCGTATGAGGAGCGTCGCAAACAGGCCACCGCCATCGTGTTGCTGGGTGTCATCGGGGCCGAGTTTGGGGCTGAGATTGAACCTCCAAAAGGTGCAGCACGTACTCGGGCCGGCGGGCAGGCGCCTGAAGGCTTTGGGCCAACCAGTGGCGGTTCCTCAAACTACTCCCTGGCAAGACACACATGTAAGTAACGCAGACCATAAAAATGATTAGTGTGAGGATAAGCTCTTTGAAAGTTACCGTTCTTATTTAGCCCTTGGATACAACAATCACAAGTTTAGCCGCAATTTGAACAAATTTATGTGAACTCACCTGCTACCATTGACGGCTAAAGACGTCAAAGATCCATTTTTTATGTCTTTGCTGGTAGGGAATGAGTTAAGTTGGTACTTGCAGCGGAGAAAACGTGAACTATGCTGAAATTCAACCGCAATCTATGCCGTGATGCGGGTCAAACTTCGAACAACACAATCACAATTTGGTCACAGATGTAGTCCTGATGGCGAAAAGAAAACACACTTGGATTAAAGTTGAAGGAGGGAGAGTTGAGATTGATTTTAATCTGCCAACCTTGACTCTTTAAAGAGCTTGGCGCTAAACACACACACACACACACACACTGATTGATCTGAGCCTGTGCCACATGGCGCCGACGGCACTTGAGCCTCAGCGGGCATCAAACCTGCACTAAGCAGAGGCGCTCTTCCATCCTGCTTCGCCTGAGCTCTGATTGGTTGTCTCTGGGGGCATCCACCCAGAAACGGTGCCTGTCTCCTCACTGATAGGCTGTAATCCGTGGTGATTTTAACACAGTGGGTAGTTAACTCACCTGCGGAGCTTCAGCACTTGCGGTACATAAACCCTCGAAAAAATCTCGTCCTTCCGTAATATGGCGCGGTCGATTAACCGTGTGACTCTGCGACTTCCATTGTTTTGGTTAATACAAATCAGCCCACAATAGCGAATACATTTTACAGCTGCAATTCCGCAGGCAACACAACATGAAATGAAAATATATGAATTCTATGAAATTTAAAAAAAACTGTTTGAAATTATACATTGCACAGACGCATACCTCGCGCCGCATATCGAGGGTGTTACGGGAAATCTATCCAAGGCTGCCGCTACATATGTAAGATATTTCACGTAAATTTGTTTTCTCTATTTTTATTCAGGTCTCCTCAGTAGTTTTAGCCTCATTCGATCGGTCTGTCTTTCAGCCTATTCTCATTCGGTCTATTGTTTTTCTCTCTCCGTCCACCCCATCTCGTACGTCACCTTGTCTCTGTCATGAAATTGAAAGATGGATTGGTGGTGTTGGTCTACACTGCTGGGTGTGTTTGTGTGTGTGTGTGTGTGTGTGTGATAAATGGGAGCTGTCTACCCCGAGAGAAGGTGGGTACAGTAGTCTACACGGCAGTGTATGGATTTATGTTTTCATATGGTGAGAGAAGAAATGTAGAGGATGGAGGGGGAAATTGAGCCTAGGCTGGAAGGAATGACGGACAGATGATGACAAAGGAATGGTTGGACGGGATAAAAGAGACAAACTGTCCATCGCGTTCTTTCTCTGGACAATTATCTCCGCCGTAAATGTCAAAATACTGCAAGTCCCCACAGGGGTTCATTCATCATGAATGGTGGCATTTTGAAACATTCATGAGAGCTGAGTGGAAATTGAGGTTTTTCTTTCTTTTGTTGTTTTGTTCTATAGCACTGCGCTCGAAAACGGTTTTATGAAAAATGTAAAATTGTAATTACATTGTAATTACATTGTAACTACTTCATATGTGAATTGTAGGCCAAGACCTTCACTCTTTGCAGTCATTCCGATCGAGCCTTTATCCACTAAGTCCTTTACATTGATTTACCTTCACTCAAGTAACGGATGAAAACAGGATGGAAGTTGGAGGAAAGAAAGTAGAAGCCTTGTTGTGTAGGCCGTTAATTCAGCCCTGTAAATTGAAATGTAGCAATCTGTTGCTATTTCACACTCTCTTAGACTCTTTCACTCCTTCTTTCCTCCCTTTGGCTTTGTCTGTTTCCTCCTACCAAACTCCTGCTCTAATTACCCACTCGGTGTTAATGTGACATGTTTACTACTCTAACGAACAGCCCATTATGGCCGACTGATGCTTTGTCAATAGATATTGAGTCATTTGAATGTGGAGCCTTCCTTTAAATAAAGATGTCCGCCGAGAGAAATGGACCTCAGTGGAGACCACTCTCACTTTTTCTTCACTGTTCGGAGAAGAGCTGTAATTGAGTCTCACGTCTAATTTTATTTGTCTTTAAACAACAGGGAAAAAATGCTGCAAAGTGAAAGTCAGCTTAAACTTCATCACAATCAAAACTTTCATCAATGACCTCTGACCTGTGTTTGTCGTGGAATGAATCTTTTTTTTGTTTGTTTGTTTGTTTCACTATGAGAAAAACATCTGCATACATATTCTCATCAGGAATTTGACTTTTACCCTATGACCCCCCCGCGCCCCCCCCCCCCCCCCACATCACACTCCTCCCCTAAAGGCCTCCTACACAGTCACCCATCCAGTTTATACACTGGTTATCAGTTTATGTGAAACTAATCGCTCTCTGGAGCTCACATTGATTTGCTGTCAGAAGCAGGAGAACAATTAAGTTAGCAAATGAATGTTTGCATATTTTACACGCCGACTACATGGCCATTCAACAAAATCGCTTGTTGTGGAAAGAGTGTTTCAGTTTTGCTTTTATTGTTTCATATTTTTTCAATTAGGTATTGCAAGATTAGGCTGGTCTTTATCTCACCAGTTGTCAACAAGTCGCAAATAACCAAGAAGTTATTAGCGCCCACTAACTACAAATTAAATGTTAATGAATGGGAATGGCTCAAATAAAGAAGCTCGGTTGAAGATACACATGTTCAAATGTTTTCTGTTCACATTTACCAGGTTCCGGTGCCTCTCTCTCTGTCATATTTGCTGAGGCTCTGGGTTCCACTGGGCAAGATCTAGTCACCTGGGAGATAGCCAAGTGGGGGTGGCTGATGTGTGTTTGGGGGGGAGGGGGACGTTATTGCGGGCTGGAGGATATTTTTTGGAGTCTTAATGGTCAGCGGGTCCCCACAGAGGCTGGCTCAAATGTCAGGTCAGCTATGAAATGACCTCCATCTCACTCACTTGCTTCAACCTGTGTGGGGCGCACCTCCATTTAATCGTAATCAATTTATCCTTCTTCAATTATAAAAATGTTATTATTATTATTGCAGAATTCATGACGGTTGTAATGTACATATTGTGGCCTTTTGTGACGTCACATCTCGCCACCGAGGCTCTCCGATGGCCTGATTAAGGGAAGCCTTCATGATAATCGCTGTTACACACCTTTGTTTGTTTGTTTAGAAATGATACTAATATAAATCATAAAATGCCAACAAATTGTATTCATGAATGAAATATTAATTGTAAATGTTTGACTGTCTCAGGTAAGGCACTGACCTTCCTGCTGCTCCAGCCCCCCAGCCCAAAGCTGCCACCGCACAGCACGATCCGTCGCACCGCCATCGATCTGATCGGCCGAGGCTTCACCGTGTGGGAGCCGTACATGGACGTGTCCGCGGTGCTCATGGGACTGCTGGAGCTCTGTGCCGATGCTGAGAAACAGCTGGCCAAGTGAGTCCTTGTGCCCAAACATTTAAATCTACTTTTTATTTTATTTTATTTTTTATTTTTTTTGTCACATGCGGATGAAAATTGCAGAAATTTCCCTTGATCAACTTTAGGGAAAATTAATGAACTCATTTAATCCCGGAAATGTTCACTATCGGAAAGCCCTCAATTCCAGCGTTTTTCTGGATTTTGACTGATTTTGCGAGGCCAACAGAATAATCCTATAAAAACACGGAGCAAGGACGCCAAAACAAAACAAAATGCTAAGACGTATAAATACGTCTTTGGGAGGCAGGAACTGCATTTTTTGAAAACGTATATGTATGTCTTATGGATTGAATGAGTTCGCTTTCTCATGCAGCAACAAAACATATAGTTAAAAGCTCCACACAAACGTAACGCATCACTTGAGCCGACGCTAAAAAATGGCATCTAGACTTTAATCGGATCTCAGGACATTACCGTGATGTTGCATCGTCTGCATTGCGCTGACATGTCAGCCATTTTCTGTGTTCGTCCGTCTTCGTTAAATGACCACTTCCTAAAATGATGCACATGCCTTTATGTTCAAGGAAATATTTTTTTTCTCAAGCCAGCATCCATCGGTCATTGTTGCCCCCCGTCTGTTCCATATAATCCGGAATTTTTGTGGCGCCGAGAGATGATTAGTAGCTAGGATGTCAGTCATACAAGCTCAAGCTGGCAGGTTTTGTTAAGTCACTCTGGCTTCCTTCTCCATTCTACAAATATGCCTCGAAGGCTAATTGAAGACTCCAAATTGTCGTGCGGTGTGAATGTGAGTGGGAATGGTTGTTTATTGCTGGAGAGGCTAAGCGATAAAAAAAAAAAAAAAATTTACATTTCCATTCGGAGAGAGAATGCATTTCACTGAGCTTGTCTGGTGGATCATACATGAGATAACTGAGTGTGTCCGAAATCGCTGTAGTCTGCATGAAGTGATTTTGTTAAAGCTGAAACCCGAGACGGGCTCGTCTCATTTCATGAGTACGGATATGTCTGTTCTCTGTTGGCTGTGTGTTTACGTGTCCGTAAAGGAGGAAGGAATAAACACAATTCAGTTTTTTTTTTTGAGAGGCAGGATATGATGGCACTGCTTTGATTACTCACACAATTCCCGTAGTTTAAGTAGGGAAAGAAGAAGGCAGCACATGAGAAGTTGAATGTGTAACAGGCTGAAAGGAGGTGTGTGTGTGTGTGTGTGTGTGTGTGCGCACAGAGGCTTGTATTTCCATGCAGCTGAATTGCAGCGAGGCTCTTTGTCCGTGTTGCACACGACTAGCCATCAATACACTCCTTACAGAGCGCCTTGTGTGAGTGTGTGAGTGAAAGTGATAATCCTTTTTGCAATTCGTGCAAAATGGGAAAAACCCCCGTGGTGGAAGGGGCATTTTGTACATTTTCAATGCCAGGCCACTTCATTCATTTCTTTAAAAAAAAAAAAAAAAAATTAAAAAAAAAAAGAGAGCAAGAGAGGGAAACGAACTTGAAACGGAAGGAAATTCTTAAAAAAAAATTTTTTTAAAGTATATTGGAAATTTTATTATCTGCAAAAAAAAAAATCTGGTTCCATTCATGTTTTTGAATTCATGTGCTTTACAACCTTGCCGGTCATCACTCCATGTCAGGTTTGTAGGCTAATCTTGATGCTTTGTCGATTTTGAATCGCATCAACTGACCTTAAAATAGATTCAAATAAAAACCTCCAATACTTGTCAAATTCAACATTTACACGTCTCGTCTCATTTGGGGTTAATTGACTTGTTTTTCCCGCCAAATATTTCAACATCAGTACAGTTGATTTTGTCATCGTGTTTGTTTGCCACACTAAAAAGTTGCACCCTCTAATTTTCGTCAGATTTCCTCCGAAAGTCAAATCCATGTGGTGTTGATTTCTGCTTGCAGTGACTCACACAATGTGACTGATGTTATTAGCTCCTTTCTCACACATAACAATCAATATCTTCCTTTTATCACTGTGTGTGCGTGTGCGCGTGTGTGTGTGTGTGTGTGTGTGTGTTTGTATTTGGGGGGGGGCTCATTATTGAGTGGATAATCTCAGTGTTGTATTGACGATTAAAGCACAAAGCAAGCTGGTTCTTCCTTTGAACTCGAGTAAAATGGTACTTTAATATAATTCCGATACATTCGAGCGAAGAATTGTCCGTGCCAAGTATGAACATCATTGCTTCACCCTTCACTTTACTCCTTCGAGTAATCATGTCAACGGGTTGTTCTGGTTTTCATTGGCATGTTTTATAAATATTCTCGTATAGCCGTACTAAATGAATCTGAAAATAATGAATGAAAAATTTGGATGATCATGATGGCAAAATTCGAATCGTGTTCTTGTGCCTTCGGTGCTGTTGTGTGATGCCATCGACATCTCCGCTGCAAAATCCAGTTAATTTCCGTTCCTTAAAAAAAGCCTGCAAAAAACCGTTTGCACTTAAAAAAAACAAGTCAAGAAAATGAATTCATTTTAGTTGAACTTACGAGCTCTTCGTCCAGTTTAACGACGGTTGCTCACCTTTACAATGAGCATTATCGCCCCCTACTGACCCGGTTGGGAAATAGATCCGGCGTGAATGAGTATGGTTGCTGATTTTAACTCTAAACTAAGTAATCTCCACTCAAGACGCAAAGTACTTTTCATTTTTAAGCATGCAAGTGATTGTTGCTTCATAAATACCCGTCATAAAGGCATATTTTTGATAACCTAGGAAAGTGAACTCATGTTAGCACGTCAGGGCAACGACTGGATTTTACACTGTAGTGTCCACGTGTGTGTGTATGCGTGTGTGTGAGGGACCCAACGATAATGATAATTGCGATGATTTCATTCCATGTACTTAATGTTGGTCATTAACCTCATTGGTTTTCTGTACAATGAGCTCGCCGCACTCCTGCCTTATATCAACATGTTGACCGTTTCCAATTACAGCCGACACTATAAATGAAATGAAACATTTCAGCATTGCTGATTTATTGCTAATATATTACCCGCGTTAATCTGGGGCTGTGATCTGTAATCAGGGGAGATGAATCGCGCAAGTCACCACCTCGCTCTCTTTTGCACTCTTTCAAGCCCTCCCTGGCTCGCTCATTTGTAAACAAGGCATTGCATCTCAATGAAGATGAAAAAAAAATATCTGTGCCAGTCTTACAATTTCAATCAAAACTCCTCTTCTTCTCTCTCCATCTGTAGCATTACGATGGGTTTGCCGCTCAACCCACCCGCAGATTCGGCTCGCTCGGCTCGTCACGCCCTCTCTCTTATTGCGACTGCCCGGCCGCCGGCCTTCATCACCACCATCGCAAGAGAGGTGAGACCAAATGAAATTTCTTTGACTAACGTTTTATATCGACGTGATCATTTTCTTATTTCCGCAGGTCCATCGATACAACGCAGCCCAGGCCAACTCTCAGTCGCAGCAGAACGTCCACACCACCACTCTGGCGCGAGCCAAGACTGAAATATTGAGAGTGATCGACATCCTGATTGAGAAGATGCCTGGAGATGTTGTCGACTTGCTTGTCGAGGTAATCATATTGGGCAGTTTTCACACTTCCTGGTTGCCGTCGCCAATGTGATAGCTTACTTAGGCACCCAGCTCGTCAATAACGAAGCCCTTCCACCCCATCTTCTCATCAGGTGATGGATATCATCATGTACTGTATTGAAGGATCTCTGGTTAAGAAAAAAGGGCTGCAAGAGTGTTTTCCTGCCATTTGCAAGTAAGTTAGACGGCCGGGAGTGAACAAACTCCAACGCATTTGTTTCAGTGTCATATTTGGGGTCTTGAAGTTTATTTGGAAACGCTTCAGGTTCTACATGGTGGGTTACTGCGACCGCAGTCATCGCATTGCTGTCGGAGCTCGTCAAGGTTCGGTGGCCCTCTACGATGTCCGCACTGGGAAATGCCAGGTACGTTCCTGACGACGCGCAATTACTTGCAGATCATAAAAAAAATGAAGATTCAATATCCTTTCAAGCTTCCACGACTCGGCACGTTATCCATATATTCCTCCATCGTGAAGGTCTTGGCCTTCAATTCACATATGAAGTAATTACAATGTAATTACAATTTTACATTTTTTTATAAAACCGTTTTCCAGCGCAGTGCTATAGAACAAAACAACAAAAGAAAAAAAAAACTCAATTTCCACCCCAAGTGAAATGCGCTATATAAATAAAGTCGGATTGTATCGGGTAATAAAATAATTTTAGAAAAAATCTCCGTGAGTTCAAGGGCTTCAATTTTGACAGCACACAATTGAACACGTAGAATTGGTGACGGGAAGAAGCTATGGAAACATTGGGATCGGGATGTTGACTAAAAAGCAGGCAGTGGAAACCCGAGACTGAAAAATGAAAAGATTGGCGGAAAAAAATGATTTAGAGGGTTTGAAAAGACTGAGATTGGGTTTGATGGCTGGGAAAAAAAAATCGAATAATTCAGCCAACACAACAGGGATACAATATAAGGGAGAGAACCAAGTGAAATATAAGATTTTCATTTCATTGCGGTATTCTATTTTTCTTCATTGAAACCACAGATGGGCTATAATTTCAGGGTGTTGGGCGCCCAAGGCGACGTTCCTTAATCTCATCTGCTGGTGAGCGTTTCTAATCCCACTCACGGGCAATGTCGGGATGGAGATTTCTGCGAGGGCCTTTATTGTGTTACACACCTTTCATCTGGCGGGACACTTTATTTGGTTACACACACTGCAGCGTTGCTTGATTTGGTCGCGCGACTTCTGGTGGCGATGGCAGCATCTGTTGGACCCCGAAGCTGCTCCTCACCTGATGGAATTATCTCGCTCAAAGCAAACACTTACTGTCAAGAAAAATCCAGAGGTTTTTTTTTTTTGGTTTTTTTTTGGCGTTTGTCGCAATGAAGTTTCAACAAGGACCAACATTTGTTCTTCGCCGTATCTTTATTTTCACAAAATAGAATTTATTGAAGTGTGAAGTCGAGATGTTGTGACATCAACCGAAATACAAAGAAATTATTTGCAAACTTAAAAAAATAATAATAATAAATGAATAAATGAATTAATTAATAAATAAATAAAGTAATCACTGTTACCTGGTTTCTTTATTTGATATTCCGTCCGGCACCTCGGCACAAACGGCGCATCAAATTGCGCGTCCACTGTTAACTGTGACTTCCTTTTCTATTTGGATGTAGAACATCCATGGTCATAAGGGCCCGATTACAGCGGTGTCATTTGCCCCTGATGGCCGTTACCTGGCAACCTACTCCAACGCTGACAGTCACATCTCCTTCTGGCAGGTAAATAACTTTGCTTTCTTATTCCTTGCACATGTAAAAAAAAAAAAAAAAAAAAAAAAATTATTTTATTTTATGCCCTAAAATATAGATCCATCTATCAAAATCTTTTATAATTGCATGGTAATAAAATAATTTTCCCAAAAAAGTGACTTAACTCATTAGTTTAAACGCTAAACATTATGCAATATTAATCAGGTCACTCCTTTGTAAAAAAATAAATAAATAAATAAATATGTCAACTTACTCTCTTTTTTGGGCAAACCATCGCTGTCTCTTTTTTTTTCTCATCCCATACATTCAACAGAAATTTATCAATTATGACAGCTCTGTCACCTGTTTGATTTCGTCACCTTTGCACCTCACACTCCATGAATGCTGCATCCAGTCCTTACAAGTCACGATAATAGCTTTTTTTCTTTTTATGTATTTATTTATTTATTTTTTATGGGACCTGAGAATAAACAATAAGTCTTTGGGCAAGCGCAAAAAACAAAAAAATAACAAGATGATGTACATTATGTGTGTGTGTTTGAGGGAGACTCAGAGAAGATGATTTATTTCAAAATATTGCCATTTAGTAAAGAAGAGTTAATTTTTTTTTTTTAAATTGCCCAACTCAGATGAACACCAGTCTGCTGGGAAGCATTGGGATGTTGAACTCAGCGCCGCAGCTGCGCTGCATTAAGACCTACCAGGTTCCTCCGGTGCAGCCGGCATCTCCTGGCTCCCAGAACCACTTGAAGCTGGCCCGGCTTATCTGGACCTCCAACCGGAACGTCATCCTGATGGCACACGACGGCAAGGAGCACCGCTTCATGGTTTAAATGCCGTTGGCGCTCTGAAGTTTAGTTTTCGTTCTTGTATAGATCACATCAAGTTTTTTGTGAAAAAGTGATTACGCTGGACAATGACGTTTTAGTTTCCAAATCTTGTAGAATGAAGGCTCTAAAGCAACCAAACCATTTTTTTTTAATAGGAATGATCTGAAGTCTTACAATTAGGAAAGAAAGAAGCCACTTTTAAATTTCTCCCACAGTGAAGCTCACTTGATGATATATTTATTTGCTGAAACACAAAGCTCACATTATCATTTGTGTTAATGTCGTGTTTGTAATTTATAACTTCTAATCATTCCTAATTTTTTTTTTGTTTGTTTTCCTCCTTCGTCATCAGTTGTCCAGGCGTTCATTTCTATTTATTTCATGTCAAACGAATAAACTCATTGAACAGTGGTAGGATGAGCTTTAAAAATCTTGGCTGTTCAGACATTTCAAGGAAACCGAGATCGTGTTTTATCGTGCCGATGACGCGTTTCTTTATTCTACTAAATGAAATCGCTTCGTACTTGTACAGTATTATTAGCGCTTCCATATAAGGTCGTCTCGAGTTAATCTCGCGCGTCATATTTGTCTCCTGTGGTGAATGAGACTGCCTGAATCCCAGCATGGCAACGACTTTGTCTTGTTATCCAGTTTGAATCACATGCAAATGACATCACTGCTATTTCTGGCTACAAGCAACACCACGCAAAATAGTGTTTTGTTTTGTTTTACTCAAATAATTGTTTCGGTCTGGACCCTTTTTGCTTATTAAAAATTCATTCCATGCAACTTTTATGCAGAAAGAGGTAAATATTCATGGATATGTGTATATGATATATTTATAATACATTTAAATTGTCATCTCATATATAGTGTAAATGTAGTTTTCGAAACTATTTCTTATTGTGTTTACCAATTACCCCTTCCACTCTCCTGGCAGTCCTCGGTTCCTCCCTCTGTTTTCAGTCAGTTTGCAGAGGCGGTGTGGGAAAAGCTTCTGACACTGATACACACCTGTAAACGCAAGTGTCAAAGCTTTTCACGAGTTTCGTGTCAGTTTAGAAATCCTGTAGCTCATTCGACCGCTCTTGAGACTTCCCCACCAGTACAGTGGCTATAAAAAGTGTTCACACCCATGTTCTAATGTTAGGTTGACAAAATGATGCAATAGAAATGATTTCATGATATTTTACAAAATTGGCAAAAAAAAAAAAAATATTCGTTTGTGTTGGGGTGCAACATTTTTTGTATCAGAATCTGGCGATTGAACAGGGGTGTGTAGACTTTTTATAGCCAGTGCATTGAGATCTTAATCTTTGGTTTTCTTCAGCATGCTCAAAGGTGTGAAGAAAAAGCATTTTTTTGGTTGTTGTTGGGCCTCTCTGGGGAGTGAAGGTGAGAAAACGACGGCAAAGAGGAAGAGCTGAAGAGTAAGTAACAAGCGACGAAGCGCAGTCGTCCAAAAAAAAAAAAAAATGAAAACATTCCTTGACTGAGGAAGTGAAACCAAGTAGCCTAAGTGGCATGATGCAACGTGGTCGAAACCTTTTGCTTCGCAACGTGATCCAACATCACCTTCTTTTCACTCAACTGGATTGCATTAGCAAATTTGAACAAATCCATTTGAGCAACTTCTTTCTCCGTACGGCTGCGTCCTCAGCTTCAGCTCCGTTGTCTAGACAAAAACTAAAAAAACAATTTTCTTTTTTTTTTCCTTCTGTTTATCAAATTAGTAATAGCAAAATGCAGTAAAATGGAATCGGTTTAATATTTTAGTTTTAGTTTTAGTTTTAGTAACTATGCTTCAGTTGCTTTAGGATGAACAAAAATAGTGTAAAGGGAGGACTCGCACAGAGCGTTAGAATTATTCAATATCGATGTACCTTATCAGATGGTTTGTAAATGTATGTTGTATTTATGTGCTGTAATGATATTAACTTGTGTGTGTGTGGGGGTGTGTGTATAGAGCTTGCATGCAACTTCTGTGTAACACGGTTTGAATCCACTGTGTATGAAATAAATGTGTCGTGGTAAGCTGTGTTTTTGTTTTCAATGTGACTAATAAAGATGGAACTAAGACACATTTGTTTTTGTATCACTTTATGTTCTTCTAGTGAGCGCGTGACCAAGTACTGTAATTTGCGGACTGTAAAGCGCACCTGTATAGAAGCCGCAACATCTACATTTTGAAAAAATAATAATTAAAATAATAGTAATAATAATTAAATAATTTTTAAAACGACATAAAAGGCGCACCAGGCTATAAGCCGCAGTTTTCTGTTTTGAAAAATTAGTTTTTTACTGCTTGTACAGAACGATTGTGTGCTGTGAATGCACATAAAGGTACATAAACAGATTGTTAAAACAGTGGAGAATAAAACAGACCCAAGAAAAAAGAAAAAAAAAATTATTTAGCGGATTTTCTGGACTATAGAGCGCCCCTAGTGGTGAAAGAAAAATCCACAGAAGTGCCGCAGCGTTGTATTAGCCGCATGGTTCAAAATCGAGGAAAAAAGTAACGCACCCAAAATCCAAATGCGTGTTGTCACAATCCAAACGGTCGCAGCTCTCCGTTCTTCTTGACTTGAGGCCTTACCGCATGTGTGCAGACAAGTGTCGACATTTATTGATTAGCACACGAGTGTATCTCGTCCACCACGTGGGCCTTCAATGAACAACCCAACTGCGTGTCGACAACATGTCGGACTCTTGACTCTAAAGGGTGTTAAACGAAAAAAAAGGTCCAAAGGGTCGCTGTTCCTCATCACACTTGAACGTCTTTCGCTGCTGAGCAGATTTCACCCGTTATTGACGAGCACTCGAGTTTGCTTCCCACCCAAACCGGATTGTTTCAATAAACAATTTATGGAATCTTGATTTTTTTTCTTCTTCTTCTCAGTCCGAAACTCAAAACAGGCTTTTGCTTATAATCCGAAAGGTGAGTTATTTGAGCGTGTGTATTTTTCATTTATTGATATTCCCAAAGTTTCAGCATTCCAAATTATTTTTTGGCAAAGATAAAAAGATTAGCAAAGGCTCTGCTGTTAATCGATACGATCTCGCAACTATTGATGGATTACATGACTTATTTATTTTGCATGGGTAATATTTGTTTGTGCTGTGAAAAGTATTAGTATATGAAATAAATTACTGTAAATTATTCACACACTTTTGTTGTTAAACTAAGATTTTCTGAATAAGATTTAAGTGTAAAAATAAGCTATTCAAAGTTCACTTGAAGGTCAAAGATGCAATGCGAGCCTCACGGAGTTACTACCTAACACTTTCTGTGATAGTTTATTTATTAAAAAAAGTACAATTTTTGTCATTCCATTGAATCCGTTTTCTCCCTCTGCGCTGTGTTTTGGACTTGAAAGCCTCGCCGCAGCCTACACGGAGCCCTTTTATAGCTACAAAGCATTTTAAGTGCCGTGTTTATCCGCCGTTCTCAGCGGCTCCTGACCCATCTCAACATGGCCGCCAGTTGTTCTTAATCCTGAGAAAGAATCTGCGCATACTTAAACATGGGACAAAGTCCTCGCATGTCAACGTTTAAAACAAATTCGAAAGAAAGTCGATGTTAAGTGGCGGGCGAGGACGAGATCAAAAGCGGACTATATGTGTGTTTAGCGCCGACAAGCTCGGAGTTTGTTCCTCAAGTTGGTGAGGATGAAGAGAAAGTGGAGCGAGAGGAAGAACAGATGAGAGAAGTGGAGCGGGTGGGCTTTAGATTTCGATTAGTTAAGAGCAGAGAGGCTGTGATTCTGCTCAGCTGGAAAGCAAAAGTATCGACGTGGAGTCAGAGAACCTCGGTTTCCCCGAGCTTCCCTCCCCTATAGTCCCTCAGGTGGGCATTAAAACCTCGCCGAGCGATGGAGGATGGACGGGTGGAAGCCCCCGAGAGCCCGGCCGGCGCTTTGATTCACCGGGGTTTCTCACATCAACTGCTGGGAGTACGCCGGGCCGCCGCTTTTTTTTTTTAAAAGCACCGCGCTGTCCAAAATTAATCACTGCCGCTTTACTTTTCAATTATCAATTCTTTGTTGAGCCACAGTGCAGCTTATCGTCGGCTTAATGTTACTAACAGCGTTTAAGGTGCTGGAGTTTGTAGGTCGGCACAGGGGGGGGGGGGTTTATTTTATTTTATTTTTTTTTTTTGTTTAAGGACGATCATGAGCTTATTACATTTCATGATATGATCCTGCAAGTACAGAGAAATGATGATGCCGAGTTTCGAGTGTTTTCATTTGCTCTTGTGTGATGAATTAAATTTTTATTTTCAATATTACAACAAAGCTTTGACTTTTGTCTAAGTTCTCATGCATCAATAAATATCTATTTTTTAAACATATAAAATAATTTCAGGGTGGCAGTCAAAGTTGGTGCACAAGTATGACCACACGGAAAGGAATATTGTCATGATGCTGTATTTTAATTATTTTATACACAAAAATGTGGTTCTTATGAGTGGCTGATCATCCATTTTTTTGTTTTTCGGCCTCATTCAAAAAATGTGTTGGTAAGGCAGCCCTTTTGGATCGATGGCCCACTGTTACATCACAATGTGGCTAATTTACATAATAACTGCCTCCGCACCGAGCTTCTCAGATGGGCAACAGATAGAACGTGTTTAAAGCATGCAATAATTCCTGATTGATGATTGACACCTCGCCTGTCACACTTTCTCTGATTCGTTGATTTTTCACAAAGTGATTTTTAAATCATTTTTTAATGTGTTACTGTCCGGTTTATATGAAGTTTAGACAAACAGTGAGTAAAAAAAAATAAAATATCCATTTTCCTTCTCATTCCCACTTGTTTGCATTTGTGCTTTGAATTTGAATACAGGATTAAAACAGTCCCCGCCCACTTAAAGATCTTCATCCCTACAAACGGTTTTAAGTGCTGCCCTTATCCACCCATATCTTTTCTCAGCGCCTCTTGACACATCTCCACACGGCAGCCGCCAACCTGCTAAATTCTCATTAATCCCCAGAAAGAATCTGTGCATACTTAAACGTGGGAGGAACCAACGGCGAAATTGCAAATTCTACAATGCCATCACACTTTAAAAGAAAATCAAATCCGACCATCATTTTCTGCCTCATAGCAAACATAACAAGAAACAACAAATGACAAAGAAGAAACGCAAAGTTGTCACCTCAAGGTTCTAAATGTCCTGTTTGGCAGATTCCTCAAGTCTATTCAAGCCGGAAAGTCAACGACGGCGACGGCGACGGCGGCCAGCGGGATGTGACCGGCGTGAACATGGACTGGTTAAGGTTGAAGATTGGTGCGAGTGTACGGATCAATACACTTTCAGATCAGACACAGAACCGAACACTTAAAAAGAGAGACCGAGATAGGCCGGAAAGAAGAAATGACCACTCTTTAATTTCCAGGAATTCTTTTTTTTTGTTGTTGTTTGAAGGTGATGGTTTGCAACAATTTTTTATTTATTTTTTTACAAATAAAGACTGTAACAAACAAGTTGAAACAACAATGCAAAATGACAGGAAACAACAAAAATATGAAATGAAGAGGATAATCTGTTGGGGATAAATACTCCCCTCAAAAAATATGCAAACATTTTTTGGCATGAAAAGAGAATGAGAAAACATCATTCCCGCCTTTATTTTGAGGTATTTTCTTCTGTTTTTTACAACCACAGAAGTCCTTCGAGTTGGACAGATGCGCTTGTTGTTCCGGGTCATGAGCAGATCCTTCTTTTCCACTGAAACACCTTCCCGTCACTTCGATGAAAAGATTGTTTTTGTCCTGTCAGTCTCTCTTCATGTATGATTTTCTTTTTTTCTGTCGCCTTTAACCAATTCTTGCCTGGCTTTTCTGTTCCGTGTCACTTTAGTTTTGCTTGATGACTCTCATTTGCCCCACTGTCATTGTTTGGTACTACAACGTCAGTGCTTTGCAATTATTTTCTGTTATGACCCCCCCAGGAAGAAGAAAATAATTCACGCCCCCTACCCCCTCCCCCCTCCCCACTACCACCCTCACTCCGCCGCAACTCTAAATAATCGCATTTTCGTTGCAAAACAAAACCTACATCGTAGAGTTAATGCTTGCTGCGCACAATGGGTAAGGAGAGCGCCACTGCCAACTAGTGGAGCGGAGGTGTAATTACACTTAATGGTCGTACGGCGGAGAAAAAAAACATGTCCCCCAGGTTGACACGCGCCTCCCTCAGCCTCGCACTGTGAGATGGAGGCAAGAAGTAGAAGAAGCACTGCGTCGCAACAGTGCATTGATGTGTGAAGACTCGAGGAGGTGCAGGAAGTTAACAGAGGACCATTTAGGGAGCATGGGAGCGAGCCAGAAAGGAAAGTAGAGAAAGCGGAAAACGACGAACTGGAGGATGGACAGTAAAAAAAAAATAAAAAAAAAACAACAGGAAGGGAAATGAAAGCCAAAGGAGGACTAGATGGAAGGATGAGAAGTGAGGTGAGAAGACCGTTTTATAAAAAGTCAACCGGCACTTTGGATTCCCCAGACTGCATCTCATCGTTGCGCACACACACGTACGAGTACGTTATGGGCTAAGTGAGTCCGGCGGCCCCTTCCGTGTTCGCCTAACACTTCACTTCCGGTCCTTGGAGACATTTAGAGAGCTGTGTGCGGAGGTTTTATTTTGCAAGTCTGATTTTGACAACATGGGAATGACAGTGCGAGTAATGGTCCCGTTAGACAATACAATATATGTATATATGTGTGTGTGTGGGGGGGGGGGTGCGTGTGCGTGTGCGTGTGTGCGCGTGTGTGACTGCAATGTGGTTGTGTTTTTGTCCATTAACAGCTAATAGCATTCCTGTTTCTTCATTATCACTAATGGATGGGACTCGGCGGACACACATACACACCTAAACACGCACACACACACACACACACATTAATATATAGTCGGGTATACGACGGAAGCAGATCTAATTCTAATAAGTGGAATGTCGAAGTTAGATGAAAGTGTGAGAGAGTTGATTACTTGCTCTTGACTCATTACTTGAAGATTACAAGTTACTTTAATCGTCGCATTCAGCAGATACTAACAACCCTGCTTAGCATAAAAATCGCACCAAGTTTTACCACTTAATCGGAAGTGGTATTTAAGAATAAAGTTCGTTTTTATTTAAAAAATAAAATAAAAAAGACATAATTTTTTATGTAGAATAATTGCCTGAATTTAAAACAAAAAGTCTTTTCTGGATTTCGTTTAACATAAATGGGTTATTTGCCATCGATAAAAGTTCAGCGTGTTTTTTAATTTAGTAACCGCGCCACCCTTCACTGGCCATTCCTGCCGCACATCTGCAAATTTTCTCACAAAAAGTAGACTAGATTTTAGACTCCCAAAAAGCAGGTCTAACTCCAGGCGCAGGTGGCGTAACAAGCAGGCAAATTCATTCATTCATAAATATGATGCCAGCGTGGGACAATCATTGTAGAAATCAATTCATTGAACAGATTATAATCATTAGCGTCTTAAAAATATTTTCATAGCACCCCCGACACTATTGTAGGGAAGGACGACACGCAGTCGCCTGATCGGGCGCACACGGCGGTTTTGACCAATTGCATTATTTTTTTTTTTTCCTTTCTCTATTTTCTCCCTCCGTCCCTTCTGCTTTTTTTTAAGGTCAGGATGGTGCTAAGTGTCTATCAGTGATGATGAGACTCAAGAGACTCTTTTGTTCTCAATGAGGGTGAAAATTTGAAACAGCCATCAGAGCAAACGGCGTAACCCCGCCCCCTTCTCTCCTCACCCCTGACCTCCGTCGCATCCATCCCGCCGTTCTTCATCCCATCGCTCCTTCTCGCTAACAACTCTATTGATCAGATGCACTAACAACATCTTTCATTTATTAATTATGAAGAAAAAGTCTTCCTCGGATGACTCTCCGTTCGTTCTTTGGTTCCACAAACACTCGCTTCTTCTCGAGGCTTTCAACGATCCCTGCACGAAATGTATGACCCAAGCATGTACTGAGGTGATTTAGTGATGCGAGAAAACTCATTTCCTTTTAGAAAAGAAAGCGTTTCCATCACAGTCTTGCAATCAATGCAACGCCCTGCTTATTAACATTAAACATCTGTTCTTAATCATTGGATTTTAAATTATAATTTTTTTTTTGGTTCTCATTTCCTGAATGGAATACGCTTTTGAACCGCCACATAACAACGTTTTTTGCATACCAACACACCTGAAGGTTGGTACGGTATGAGACAAAGATCTGCTATTTTCATATCAATATCAAAGACTGTGTGACTCTCCATTGGCCGGGAAATGAGCTGTGTTCGCACCCACAACAGCGCAATCGCCCGGTCCACCTGTGCCTGTCTATAAAACTATGAAAAGAAAGAATGTTTGCGCTAGACTTGAAGTCAGCTGGAATAGGCTCCAGCAACCGCAAAGGAAGAAATTGGAAGAGGAATTGGCCTAGTGGTTGAATGAATATAATGAAGTGAAAGGGCCCCAGGAAAGAGCCTTGAGGAACGCCAGATAATAATCACTGAGGTCATTGACGCACTTCAGCGGTTGAGCGTGCTTTGCTATGGCATGATATTATCGCTGAGTAGTTCCCTTCTGCGGACACGAACAGATGCCAGTGATGTGATGCTTCTGCTAAATGACAAATTTATATGGATTATATGAAAAAAAGAAGATATTAGAGTTGAAGTGCTTTTGCTGAGAGGGCAAGCAGTTTTCACGTGGGCCCGCACGACTGACTGATCCGTTTCCTTCTTTTTTTTTGTCTCCTTGTTGTCTGATTGTTGTGCGAGTCCAGCATTCGCATGTTTGTTTTGTGCACTTTGTGTGTCTTAAGTCTTCATTGATTTGAGGGACGAGTGCTGACAGCCTGACAAATCGCCTTTTTATTAAGTGTCCGTCTGTGCCCGGTAGGTCAGAAATTGCAGAGAAGAACAATTCAATTTGATTGAATATGCTTCTCATTCCCCTCCGGGCTCGTTTTGATTACAAGCATAAAAACACTGATTAAAGACAAAACAGAGATCAACTCGGCTGGCGGCAAATCGGTTTGCATCGCTCCCTGGCTTCATGTATCCAAGCAGCCTCTTCTCATGAGTTTGATGTGTGAAATGCAACTTTCTAGAGTACTTGAAAATACTTTGTTGACACTTTGATCATAAATATGGAATCGAAAAATATCAGTATATCGCAAAGGTTTTGGAAGTAAAGCACGTGCTTATAATGTTTTTTTTTTTTCATTGTTCCCATTAGCGTGTAGTTGGCACATTGCGTGATTATTAATATGATGGCTTTTGTTAAATATTTGAGACAAAAATATTTATTTTTTAGGAAGTTTTTAAAAGCTAAGCAAAATGTATTTGCTTTTGCACGACTGGATTTTTACTTTTTAATTTTGTTAAAGGTTTTCTTATTTGTGTGTTTAGTTTTGAAAAAATAGCCAGTAGTTCCGTAGTTACAAAAAAAATAATTTTTTTCCAATTTTGTTAAAGGTTTTCTAATTTGTGTGAGGAGTTTTGGAAAAATTGCCAGTAGTTCCGTAGTTACAAAAAAAATATTTTTTTTCAATTTGGTTGAAGGTTTTCTTATTTGTGTGAGGAGTTTTGCAAAATTAGCCAATCGCTACTAAAAATGGCTAAAGCTTCCAAAATGTATTTATTTTTTTATCCTGTACTGTGCTTTTTTATTTTTTCTCCTTGACACTCATTAGCTTTCTCTCACTCTGTTGTCCTCTGCCTCACCCTTGTATGACTGCCCCCCTCAAGGGTGCTGTCACTTGACAGTTCAGTGACATGACAACCATTTAAAGGCTAATTAATCAAGCTCCAGTTGATGGGTAATATCCTGAGCTACTCGGGGTGAAACTGCGAGTGCCGTGTACGAGCGAGAGAGAGAGAGAGTCGGCGAATGAAAGGCGATGGGACGATATTCATGCATACATTTTGGAACCAACAATTCATCTGCAGGAAAGTAGTCGTCGAAGCAACAGGTACGATAATGGCCACAATTTGTAAGCTGTTTCAACCGATCAGAAATCTGAAGAAAGTCAAGCCTGGAAAAGACCCCAAAAATGTTCAATTAGAAAAGGGAAAGGCAAGCAGGACCCCAGACTGGTTGCCAGCCAATCACAAGGCACAAAAAGACAAACGATCATTCACACCTAACCAAATTTGAAAGCAGCGGTGAATGATGATTTTCCAACTTAAATATATACAGCGGACCCCCACTATCGGGAAAATAACAAAAATCTATGCATGATTGATGCCCATTGAAATGCATTGGAACATTTTAGATTGAATATTGTTTATTTTTTTATTTTATTTTTTAATAAATCCCCAAATTCTTTCAAAAAAGCTGACAAACCTCCAATATGTTTTTTTTTTTTTTTTTTTTTTTTTTTTACAGAAGTGGGGTCGACCCTAGATGAATCTGAGGTCTACTGTGCATATGCTGGGGTCCATTTTAGTTGAGGAAGCATTTTATTTTCCAATTCCCCTCAAAAAAATATTTAACTTTTTTTTTTTTTATTGCATTTTTTTTCCAATTCCCCTCAAAAAATATTTAACTTTTTTATTTTTTTTATTTTTTTTTTATTGCATTTTTTTTCCAATTCCCCTCAAAAAAATATTTAACTTTTTTTTTTTTTTTTTTTTTTTTTATTGATCCAAAAGCCACTCATAGTATGGGCACAGGCCACATGTTTCCCATCTTGATGAGAACGCATAAACTCCAAACAACTTGCCCACTGTGCCGCTGAATAAATAAGAATAACCATTATGTACGTGTTTCCAAGTGGGAAAAAAAAAAAAAATCAAAGTAAACAGAACCGAAGCACAGTCAGTCTTACCGACTAAGCCCCCAAAAATAGCAACTCTCACTTGCCGTTCAATCCAAATGAAACATTGCATAGCATTTCCATTTTATACCGAGAACATCCCTTATTAGCGTGTAATAAATGGTCCAACATGTTTCCCTCGGTGATCTTTGCTCTGACTGTACGTATTATTGCTACAATAAGAACACATGCAGCACTCGTATGCCCTGCAGTGAAAGTTGTCAGCCCTCTAAAAATAAATGTGATCACTGTGGGGGGTCCTGGACCCTTTGGGCTGACTGAATGGATGTATTGATGAGAGGGGAAGAGAGGAAAACTCACACACACACGCACGAGCAGCTAGATGTTGGCGCTACTGGCTTGAGGCCACAGTAAACCTATTGATCGGTTGTTTTCAGCCCATCTCTCCACGCACTCACGCACACACAAGGTGAGAAATGCTATCACTGCGCTTCCTTTTGTTTTGTATTCTCTTTTTGTCTCCAGCCATGCCTTCATTTAACCTTCCTTAAAATCTAATAGATGGACAGCGCTCACCCGACTGGGAAACACACACACACACACACACACACACACACGCTAACAAATGAAGCGTTCGAACCCTGGGGCAAGCCTTTCGGTGATGTATGACTATTTTTGGGGGGGGTTATTAGGTGCTGGAAGAGTCCATCATCTTGTTGATTTATTCGCGTATTTAAGGTTGCATTCCCGCATCCCACGAAGGGAAGTGATTGATTGATTTGGGAATTCTCATTTGTATGGCTTCAAACTTTTTCTTTTTGTTTTTGTACACTTCTCGAACAGATGCAAGCGTCTAACAAACAAACTGGCGCGCTCTCGTGTGTGTGCGTGCGTGTGTGTGTGTGTGTGTGTTTACTCGCTAATTCCCTTCCAGTGTGTGAGGGCATGGGAACGGCAATGGAATCAAATAGAGCATGAGGGCTGACTTCCCGTGGGTGCATCCACATGACTGACAGCTCAAACATCAACCCCCCCCCCCCCCCAACTGAAATCACCTGAAAGGAAAACACTGCTTTCTGCTTTCCCTCAGCCGGTGTTTATCCGTTCATGTCAAGTCGATGATGATGCAGCTTTGCCGGATGTCAGATGTGCTCCGGAGTATCAATCGCTGCACGTTTTCCAATGACTGCCGATTAAGTACGCGTTACATCATTTTGCTGTTTTCAGTTCACGATAAGAAACACGCTGTGATATAATCGGAGGCTTCGGGAGTTTGTCGAGTGAAATGGATAAAAAAAAATGAATGAGCAAAAAATATTTTTTTTACTTTTAAGATTGACGCTCTGCATGTCAACAGAAAATATGAAGACAGATGCGATGCTGTGAGGGGTCATCAAATGTGCTGTAGGATATGATTCCATTTTACTTGCTTGGGCAGATAAATGTTATATTTTTTTCAGAAATGAATATATCTTTGTTCATTTAGGAGTGACACATAAATTAAAACAATGAGCATGGTCTTCCATTAGATGGCAGAAGGTCCTCACTAGTCACATTTCTTTGGTTAGATTTTTGGAAAGTCAAATATTTGAAAAAAATATTTATATATTTGTCTTTTTAGCGGAAATGTTCCTTTTTATAATAAAAAAAAAAAATCACAAATAAGCAAAACAATATTGTGTAAGAGGAATTTTGGTGTTGAATTTGAATTTGACAAATTTTAAAATGAATGTACCACAAATTATTCCCCAAAAAATTAAAAACATTTTTATATCAAATTACAGCATCCCATTAGCCGTGAGCTTTTATGTCATTTTTTATGTCAGAAATGAACAAAAAAAATTAATATATTATAATTGTTGATGAATTATGGCCTTAAAAAAAATAGACGTCAAAACTATGATCAAGTGGAGAGTACCCATCCGGGATTATTCTTAAAAATTGCCGGCCCCCCAAAAATTTTCATTCACAGATGATGGAGGCCTGACTTTGAAGTTTTTCTCGTTTCTTCTGGAATGAAGAACATCCAAACTGGCCCAGATTGGACTGGAAACGGAAATTGAATCCCAGGCAGGTGGACAAAGTAGCCGGTGACTTCGAGTCCGAGATCTGAAATTTCAGACTTTCCCGTTTGTCGGACCGCTGCGATAATTAACGAACAAAATCATTGACCACTAATAGAAGAAGTGCAATGAAGGTGCCGCACACATTTTGTATGATCGCCAAGTACTTTTAGCGACGGGAGAAAAAAAAAATGACATGAAATGGCTGCGGAGGACGAGAACAGAACCAAAATGGCCGCCGTGTTCTTCATCATCGATGGGAAGCCCGACAAGATCCAAACGTATGATTTGCCCTCTCCATCCATGTCCCATAATTCACCAGCACGCCTGCCGTTCGCTGTCACCACGCAAGGACCGCGATTGAAATACAGCCGCTTGGGCGTCCCTGTGGCCCTCTACAAAACAATGTTAAGCGGGAAAAATGGCCGCAGCCGGCGTGAGGTTAATAGAGTACGCCTCCTCTTTTAATTGGAAAAGTTAAACGAGGCGACGGGGCAAAGATGTTATTACAACGAATGAGACGGGAGCAGGGAGATGAATCGTGGCCTCGGAGGGAGGTTAATGAGCGCACAAGGGAGCAGGGAGGAGACTGGACAAGAGGGTCACCTTTTTTTTTTTCAAGACGATTCAAATGGAGGAACAGATAGGGACAAAAAAAAATAGAGAATACGACCTACCTTGACATTTGCTAATGATTTCATTTAGCAATCTTTTATGCCCGTTTGTACAACCAATCCCGTATACAAGTGATGTCATGTCAAGTCATGACATGAAACAAGACAATTAAAAAAAAAAAAAAAAAAAATGTGGTCCGGATAGAAAATGATCAAATTGAAGCACTCCAGTCACGTAGTGACGCCCTCACCGCAAACTTTATACGCCGCAAGCCGCCTCTACACACCCTACCCCGTCACCTCACCAGAAAAGAACCATAATCGAAAGCAGGAGTCACCAACTCAAGTCCTTGAGGGCACCCTGCATCTTTTCGATGTTTCCCTCCTCCAACACACATGATCAGGGTCGTGATCAGGTTTCTAAAAAGTCTGCTGATGAGCTGTACTACGACTATGTACGATGCAATCGTATTAGCCGACAGCAGTGCTTCTCAATTAATTTACGTTACGCCCCCCCAACGCCCCCCCCCCCAGCAAAATGAAAATAATTCACACACCCCCCTCACCCACTCTCCGCCCCATCTATAAATTATAGCATTTTCATTGCAAAACAAACCGTCAAACCAGTTAATACTCGCGGCGCACAATGGGCAAGGAGAGCGCCACTGCCAACTAGTGGAGCGGTAGTGCAATTACACTTTATTGTAGTACGTCGCAAAAAAAATAAAAAAATAAAAAAGCAGTCCCTCCGAGTCGAGCCCAGACGGATTAAACACATCGAATGACATCGCAGCCGCACAAAATGGGAGCCAATCAAGCGTTTCTTCTTCATTCCTGTTAAATCTCGGAAAGTGATCCACCAGCCCCCTTTTTAGCCTTGTCAGCTTTCAAAGCACCCCACCCCACGTGCCATCATTTATTCATGGTAAGAGGTCTGTCTGCATCAGACATTAGCAGCCATGTTTGTGATAAACCATTAATGATGTATTTCATTTCTCAGTAGGAAAGTGAGGCGCGTTGGGGGCCATTAATATCCGTTAATGTTAAAAGGCGGCGGAAGGAGAAGAGGTTCCTCCCCGTGAGGTGATTAGACCCCTCCATTTAGTTAGAGCACACACACACACACACACACACACACACACACACACGCGCTTTATCTTATTGTCCAATGTGCATATTTGCACGGGTGCGAAATACATGATCGATGGATACTCGCTTACTTATATTGAGGTTCGTGCCGCATTAAAATTGCCGGCAGGATACGTAACCTGACTCTTCGACTATGTCTGCATGTATATTTTGTTTTTCTAGCCACTTTATAAAAATTTTGAGCTACTCATTTCATCAATTTGGATCTCCATCAGCTTTGGTGTCAATCATTTCCATGATCCCTAAAAGTTTGGTTTGTTTAAACTTGGACTGCCACGTCATTTACATATACTCAGTTCAGTTTTTTTTTATTGTTTTCGTCACAAATACGATGCATTTTTTTGTTTGAGACCTGAAGGACTAATTTGTTGTTGGTTATTCGATCCACAATCAGTTCCGGATTTATGACACGCCTAAATTTGTCTATCGTTAGTTCTGCAACGCAGATGGTTGAGTCGTCCATAAGCATTGATTGATCTTTTCTCTTTTTTTCGGGTTAATGGTTGTTTGTTAATAAATATTGAAAATAACAATGGACCTCGACAACTTCCCTGTGGCATTCCGTGATTTAAATTTGTTGTTGACAAACACTGTTCCAAAAACTTTTCGGCAAGTCAGGCCTTTTCTTCAAATCAAAATGTGTTATGATCATGTTATTATCATATAGTTTTCTGTGTTCCGATCAAATCCAGACACATTTTTGGGTTACAAACTGTGCTAGATTTCCTCCTTACGATGTATATTAACAACTTATTGGCTGTTTGGTTATTCTCACCTTTTTTTCCCCTTACGCATGACACCGATTCTAAAAATGATGTACAGCAATAATAATAATTATTTTTTGCCTAACTTAAACAATGAGTGATTTTACTATGCACAATACAGTTTATGCTGTGTTCATTTGAAATTGCATTTGAATTAAGGCCCATTCGAGGAAAAAAAACAAAAAAACAAGTCATCAGTCATCTTTGGCCTGTAGCTGTCGGCGCCTCAGTCGCAGTGTAGTAATTCAAGTGCTAATTAGTGAACAAGTGAGATTTCGCCCTCAGTGTATTCCAGCAGCCACCTGCTTGTTAAACATGCCGAGAGCAGAAATCAATAGGTCATCATCTCTACATATTAGAGCATATGAGGATGACAAGTGGGGTAGGTGGTGTGTGCCGTGTGAAGGTGAGGAAGCAAAGCTATGAGGGAGTGTTGGGGGGGGGCGGGGTCGTACGTCGCAGTATTGCAAGCGCCAGCCGGGACTTGAACTCATTCACTACCAGCCGAGTTAAAAAAAAAAGATTTTTGACGCTTATAGCCGTCATTGGTAGTGGATGAGTTAAAAGAGAAACTGACCCATCCAAGTTTTTTTTTTTCTCGATCCAGCAACACAGAGTCACGTTAGTGTCTCGTGCTCTTTGCAATAACAACAAACTGATTTGACACAAAAGAGTCATCTTTTTTTTTTTTTAAAGAAAGCCAAACAATGTTGACCAAGTCTGATTAAACTGCTGCCATCGCTGTCTCCACCTTTGGGAGGCTCGCCATTGTTTACACGCTTGTGGCTTTGTTTTCCGGACATCTAAATCATGCCTGCAGCCGACATCTCGAGCTCCTCGAATGAAGTCGGATTGGATTTCGCAGACTGATTGCCATGTTTTGCCAAGTTCTGTACATGTGGAGTCAGCTGACTGCCAGTATATGAGCACATTCATTCTGATCCTTTTAAAAAGCCACGCGTGTTGAGTACACGACTGCTCCGCATTATTTGGTATACTTTGTGTCAATATTTAGTTTCGGGCCGAGAGGACATTTTTTTTTTTTTTAATTCTGTGCTTCTAGCTTTTTCATTGTTCTCCAATCCACGGCGATAGGAATAATCAGAAAGTCAACACCTATGTCACGGATGGCTAATCTTGTTAACTGCAAAGAAACAATGGCTTGCTTGTCACCGAGTCACACTCACTGATTCAATTACTCGACATTGTGAACAGTTATGGTGCAAAAACTAGTATTTGTGGAGATATTGATTGTAATGTTGCAGGCCACTTCTTGATAAATGACTTAAATGTATCATCTAATTAAAAAAATAAATAAATAAATAAGAAATAAATAAACAATAAACAAATATATATATATCTTACTCTGTTTATATAGCCTCGTTAACCAAACGCTAACCCCTAACCCCTAACCCTAACTCTCACCCTAAACCTAAAAGCCAATTTAACACTAACCTTAAACCTTAACCCTAATTCGAGAACCTAGTGGGTTCGCCCTACCCCTAACCATGCAGATATTGATTCATAGCTTTAAAGGTAGTTGAATAGACCGCTCTTACATTTTTATATCCAATTTCTGACCCGCCTAATATTCAGTCTCATTTCAATTCTTTGTGTATTCAGGTGTAACCAAAATTAATGTGGATTTATATCAGTAGGTTTCTTTGGGGATTATGGAAAACAGATTGTTTGATGGAAATGAAGCAATACGAGTTCCATTGTCTCCTCCTTCGGCGTGCTTCGTGGCTCTTATCTATTTATTCCCGTCCGCCATTCGGTGTCAATCACACCCTCTCACTAGATGCCATTTACTTCCATTTTCACTTTCATCATCTCATAATCAACATCACAGATTCTCATTTTCAGAGATGAAGTCTGGGCTGCCTCGCGTGTCTTGAATGTCCTTGTTTATTCCGTCTGAAAGAGTTATGAGAAAGTCACATGAATCCATGTTCTCATTTAAATTCTGTTGCATTTCCCACAAAAATGTCCATATATTATCCATGCGCTTCAAGAGGGGAAGCATCATGCATTTATTTTCATTTGATGTTGAATTTCATGTTGTCAACTCCTATTTTCCTTCCTTTTGTGCCATTTGTATGTTCTCCTCTTGCATGTGCTGAGGTCTAAAGACTCTAAATAATGATGATTATTTGTTAAATATCATTTTATGTTCACACTCCAATCAGAAATATTGAAGCGTTTTATATCGATAATAATGTTGGCTGGAGCCGATGACACTTTTTACAGTGTTCTTTTTGCGTGGGCGGAAGTCACTCAAACAAATCAAATGAATGGCAGTTCGCATCAGGCCGGATCAATAAAGTTTAGAGACCGACTGATGAGTGAAAACAGTCGACTTCTGACGTCTGAGGAGTAAGGACACAGACAGACACGAGGCGGCCGCTTTTTTTCTTTCTTTAAATACAACAAATGAAACGGCGAATGCTTCTTCTATACTTCTATTATACTCATCGAACAAACGGTGCAAATTCTTGACTCGAAAATATTGTTTTGTTTAATAGCTGACCGAATTTGGTCACTATTCATGCGACACGCAGAACATTTTGCAAAAAAGATTCTTGACTCCCGTTGATTAAGAGAGAAATGTGATCCAAACGGGTTTTGGTGATGCGACAGCTCAGGAGGGCACGGATGCAAGCCCGGATCACATCAGCCCCCGGGTCCTTTAATCCTGTTTAAAATCCCAGCTGTCAGCTATCTTTCATCCGATCTATAACACGAGTCTGATGCAGGAGCGGCCCCTTGTTGGAAAAAAAATGCTTTAGCGTCGCATGTGTTTGCGTTATCGTCTGATATTCCAAGTAAAAGATACATTTGGTTATATTGCGGTGTTCACGCTGATATTTTAATCACGTGACGTTAAAATGACATTGTATGCATAAAATCGTGGAAACGACTGAATAGTTTTTGTGAAATTGTGATGAAAAAGTTATGAGTTAATTGGCATATAATACCTCTCCAATACTTTTGAAAGAGCTCTTATTTGAGTTTTGCTTTTTTTTTCTACTTTTCCCAAATTCCTCAGTAATGAACGAGTATTCCTTTGTGAGCACGTGTGTTGTGATTGATGCTGGATCGCTGCGGTCACGCACCTGCTCAAATTGATTGGCCCGAGCGACTCCAATCAGCGGGCTGTGGCCGGCGCTTTATCCTCGTCCCTTTATGCTCTCGCGCACCTCCCTTCTTCACTCATCATGCCGGCCTTCCTTCCTTCAATCTCTCACTTGATGTTCTTTAACACCACCACCCCCCCCCCCCAATCCTCCACGTCGCCTTGACACACCTTATTGGTCAGCTGGGTTGCTTAGTAACAGCTCGCTTTTTTTCTCTCTCGCGCAGGTATTCCAAAGACGAGTGGCGAGCCAGGACACATCACGTGACCCATCTTCATTGCTACTACGTTTTTTTGGTTTTGTTTTTTTTTAGCCTTTTATGGGGACAACAACAGGTGTCAAACTCAAGGCCCGGGGGCCAGATCTGGCCCGCACGTTCATTTTACGTGGCCCGCCAAGGGCAAATCACGTGCATCAACTTCCTGTTTCTAGAAAATTTTCTTCACCTTTAACAACATTGAGATAGGAGATATTGCCACTGATGCGTGACCAAGTGTCCGCTTTTAAGAATAAATTGAAAAATTAGCGAAGAAACTTGTGATAAAGTCATTTGAACACACACGCTCGCGTCAGCATCGCACCCGCCCCATCCAGTTTTGTGGAACATTAGAGTTACAAAATAAAAATACAGATGTTGGGAAAAAAGTAAAAAAAAAGAAAAAGTTAATACTCCATGACAATAATTATTTACAATTGTTTTTGTTTTTTTTTGTTTCACATTATTTTATACAGCAAACCTCCCTACTTAGATACATAAGACTAAGTTTACAAACCCATCAAGAAATTCAGACGACTCATTATTATTATGATCATCATTAATAAATACTAGTTCTAGGAGGAGGTGCTTCAGAAGCACGAGTAGCAGAACAGGTCGTATTTCAATTCTTGGAAAGTCTGCTTTCCACTGTCTAAACTTTGAAGGATGGCGTCTGCTGTCCTCCATCATGACGGTTTGTGATATACTGGATATAAGAAAGCATCTCGGCACGTCCCATTGACACACTTAGACATAGGCTTTCTCCACCTTTCCCGGACTCGCTGTCTCCCTCACACACAAACATAAACACACACACACACACGCACCTCCTCATCCTCTGAAAGGAACAGGTTCAATCTCGAGGTTGGGATGATGAATTATGAAATCTGGTGACTTCAATGTGAACCTGGACACACTGTGAGGGAGGCTTCGTCTT
The DNA here is from genome assembly GCF_059441095.1 of Idiotropiscis lumnitzeri. NCBI lineage: Eukaryota > Metazoa > Chordata > Actinopteri > Syngnathiformes > Syngnathidae > Idiotropiscis > Idiotropiscis lumnitzeri. Next base: position 2,723,045 of record NC_142408.1, read on the forward strand.
CAACTTCCAACAACCTAAGTATAAAAGGAAAAAAAATGAAGTGATGAAAAAAATACACACAATGATTTGTTGCAAAAGAAATTGCGGGGGGGGCATGGAAATTAAAGAATATTTGGGTCATTTTCATATAATGTACAACTGCAGTGTGAGTTTTCAAATGTTTGTGGTTTCTTGCTCGTTGTGTTTTCCACTTGAAAACATTGAAAATGGCGCCGAAAGCCGCACATGTTGCTGGGCGCGTAGAAGATACATCAGATGAGAGATATTAGGCGTGAGGAGCTTAATCTGTGTGTCTGTTTGACAGGATTTACAAAGCCTAAAGACGTGCGCACGAGTGTGTGGGCTCAATCCGGCATTAAGACCAGCGGAAAGGTCACGGATGAAATGTCAGCGGCAGTGACAGCCTGTCTATCAGATGTCTTTATGCCAATTGCTGTCTGTCTGTCTGATTTTTTTTTTTAAACAATCATGAAGTTTGAAAACTAAGACGACGAACAGAGCCTTTCCTTCAATCCCAGATTATTTTACACAATGTCAAACGTCCAATGGATGGAAGGTGGATCGCTTTTGACTTTTCAGCACAATGAGAGTGTCCGCGTGTACGACACACCCTGAAGTGGTCGCGAGCCAATCGCAGGGCACACAGAGACGAACAACCATCCGCGCTCACACTCGTACCTCGGGGCAATTTAGAGTGTTCAATCAAGGCCGGAGCCGGGATTGAACCCACAACCTCCACATTGTGAGGCCATCGTGCTGACCAGTCGGGCATGCCAGTCAATTTTCTCAGGACCTTTGTTGTAAAAGTGGGCAACTGTGGAAAAACTCAGTCACACCAATACGGCACAGTTCACGAAAACTATAAAAATAATTTAAAAAAATACTCGTTACTTTTATACTTAAGTAGCTCAAAGTCTGCAGTTTTACATAAGTAAAGGGATTTAATCAGAACGTATACTAATATTTATTTATTTAAAAAAATACTTCTGCTGAGTGTGACTACTTTCGGCCACCACTACTTATTTGTGTATTTCCCAATAAATTCAAAATTGAATCGAATTCTTCTCGTGTCTGCTGCGTAGGAGGCGAATGTCCGTCCCTGCACCTTCACCGAACCGAAGCCAGAGCTCCGCCTCGCTTAAGGATGCTGTTGATGTGATTCGAGTGGCGATGGAGCTGCATCTCTTTAAAGCTGACGCTGTCTTAATTAATGACACGGAGAAGGAAGGGCACACACACCGACGATGATTCGGAAAGGACGCTGCTGTCGCTTCGTTTCACCGCCAGCGCGTTACCCGGGATTTATTCCTGTTATTGTGCCTTTTTTGTCCGCAAACGCCTTTTGTGTTTAGCTTATGATATATTTTTTTTTTGGAGGGGGGGCGCACTTCATCTGCTATGACGTCCTTGCTCGCTCTCAGGCAGTAATACCGCATCGTGTTTTTTTTTAAATTCCCCTCCTACCTCGGCGATGCTCTTCATGTCCTCGTCTCCTCCGGTCTCGACCCGCCTCGGCCGCATCCTCGTGCCGTGCTCGGCCACCCACTGACGCCGAGGCAGGATGGTGCGCATCGCGAGCGCCCTGGGGCTCGTCATGTTCAGTGTGGCGCTGCTCATTCTGTCCCTCATCAGCTACGTGTCCATTAAGAAGGATTTCCTTCTCGGAACCCCCAGATATGGACCGAACGGGGGACCGAGGATGTACATGTTTCACGCGGGCTATCGGTGAGTGAGTTGCAGCTTTCCAGCCAGGATGTGCTTGCATCGTTTCATCGAGGTCATGGATGCTGTGCTTGCTAATTTATGAACCATAGAACCGAACGTAAACGGCCCCGGTGCAGCCTCAAATTTAGGCCTGGCTGCAGAAACTGGACTGCATGCCGTGTCAGTCATCATCAATAGTGAATGAGTCACTTGAAAATTGAGCAGAGCAAACCAGAGCTGAGAGTATGTCACATTTGCTTTTCTATATAAAGACTTTTATGTCGCCACGTTCGTCTCCTGTCTGCTTCTGGGTCCGAATCGCATTCCTCACGTGACAAATGTCCCATCACTGGTGAGCTATCTTTAGAACAGGCCCACGGGCTACACGTGTGGTCCTTGAGGGCTACCTGGTGCCTGTGGGCGCCATGTTGGTGACGTCTGCTGTACGCAGAGGTGGCGGAAGTGCTCACGTTCTGTGATTGGTGAGTTGAGAGTGAGCCCTTTTAAACACATTTCAACTGATCAAAACACGCGTAAAGACATTAAAGAATTGTTTTAAGTGCACATCAAATTGAATTTAGTCTTAACGAAAGTCTGCAAGCATATTGCTAATATATGACGGAAAACGCCATAGACGGGCTAACAGAAATGAGCATAAATATGATAATTAAAATTGAAACATTGACAAACTAACGGAAGATTTTCCTGTGTCATTGCGATGTAAATAACAGGTAAAAATAAAATAAATTAATAAATTACAATGTTGACTTGTACTCTTATATAGGATAAGGTTTTTGTTTCCTCGACTGTATAATATCATAGACAGGATTAGTGAAAAATGCCAAAACAGTATTTGTTGGCGCCTTTGACCCTGTATCTCAATTTAAAGACTTTCCAGTCCAGAGAGGAATTAGATGTGGTTCAGCGGGGTCATTCTAGTCCACATCCATGGAAATCCTTCATGTGCGATCAAGAGTGCGATGCTAAAACACAGTTGATCTCGCAAAGGTTGTGGAAGTCAGCAAACTGCCCTTGACTCTGATTTACAGCGCAAGCGCTCCATACATTTCCCGCCTGCTGTAATCATTTTCCTTCGGGCTTGGCTGTCACGGTGGGCCAAGGTTATGCTTTGACGGAGTTAGACTTGAAGGTCTTTTTGGTGGCTTGGTGGACAAACACTCGTATTTCCTTTAGAGATGTTGCACAACTCTGAGAAAGTCGTGGTGGCGCCGTTTTGCGACTGACAATCAAACTGTATAAAGAGCCGATTGCTTTGGCTGATATCATTTGTAAATGCTTCAAATTAAAAATATCCTGAAAGCTTGTTAAATCGGATTTGCTTCTTAAAAAAGGTTCGCATTTGACTTACTGAGTCTGAATTTATTTGTTTGATATTTCTCGTGCAGCGAAAGGCCGCCTCGCAAACCCGACCTCAGGTGAGTACAAACTCAGCGATTGCAAACTTTATTGCACCAGTCGGAATATTGACAGAGACTGAAGCGGGGATGACTCGACATTTGCCTTTCACCTAACGCTGTCGACTAATTTTCTTCCTTCCCACTCTAGCTCCCAATTGGCACTGAAATATCTGGATCCAGTTTTCACACCACTAACTAACGCTCTTAGCGAAGACCTGAAGAATTCCTCTAAATGGAGGTATAACCGCACAGCTTTTATCCAACAGAGGTACGTATGTCATTATACCAAAAATATGTCAAATATTCATATATATATATATATATATATAATTTATTCTTATTTTTTTCAAATTAATGACTAAACCTTGTCTTATGCTTTTCTCATCATCAACTCATCTTTGCTTCTTTCAGGAAGGAAATCTCTCAGTACATCGACATTGCTCACAACTTCACGTTAACGCGCAGTTTAGTCCGCATTGGCCAGCTGATGCATTACGACTACTCCAGCCACAAGTACGTCTACTCCATCGGCGAAAACTTCCGCTCACTCCTCCCCGAGGTCACGCCGATTCTGAACAAGCACTACAATGTCTGCGCCGTTGTCGGCAACAGCGGCATCCTCACCGGCTCACGTTGCGGTGATCAGATTGAGAAGTTTGACTTTGTCTTCCGCTGCAATTTTGCACCGACGGAGGTCTTTAAGAGAGACGTCGGGCGCCGCACAAACATGACAACCTTTAACCCGAGTATCTTAGAGAAGTACTACAACAATCTGCTGACGGTGCAGGACAGGAATAACTTCTTCCTGAGCTTGAAGAAGCTGGATGGTGCAATCCTGTGGATCCCAGCGTTCTTCTTCCACACGTCAGCGACCGTCACCAGGACTCTGGTGGACTTCTTTGTGGAACATCGCGGTCAGCTGAAAGTCCAGCTGGCCTGGCCGGGAAACATCATGCAGCACATAAACAAGTAAGACGTGCAGGAGAACTGAATTCCAAGCTCCACCCACAAGTGTTTCCCAACCAAGGCTTTTCATTGTGAACAAAAACTAATGAAATAACTAAAACTAAAATTGGAAGAAAAAAAAAGTTGCTTCCTTTTTTTTCATCTTTTCTTTTTTTTCATTGAGTTTATACATATATATACCTTTTGGAGTTGACTTTAATTTTTTTTCCTTTTCAGTAATCCTGAATAATCATACGGAAACTAACAAATCTAAAAAAAAAACACACTAATAACTAACTGAATTAAAAAAATAAAATAATAAAATAATACAATGAAATAATAATATAATATAATATAATATAAAAAAACTAACTGAATTAAAAAATACAATAATATAAAATATAATAAAAATATACTAAATTAGAGATTTGATCGCTTCATGAGTGATATTTTGCTTCTTAGTGAATACTCTTTGTAAAACAGCATTTGCTACAAAGCACATTTTAAAATGTAAAGTATGTCATTGTGTATGATTAACGTCGTATTTATAATTCCCACTCAAATCAAAATTTTCTGACCAACAGCTGCAGACCACATTTGTTGTTACAGTGTGTTCATGTGTACGTGAATGTGTGTGTGTGTGTGTGTGTGTGTGCATGCGTGTGGCAAAAAGGAGATTTAAACTCCAAAGCCAGATTAGAAGGAAACTACTATTTAGTGAAAGGTATGGCACCGAGTTGAAACTGCAGAGAGGGATTTAGGTCCGCTTCTTAGTGTTGTGGTCGCAGAATGGGCCACTCTTACAGTAGCCTAATCTTCACCAAGCCCATTAAATCTACCTGCTGGGGAGGTATTACCACGTTTAAGCAGCTCAGGCTGGCTTTTAGCACCTCAGCCACTTGCTGAGCGCCTTTTGTCGAGACTGGTTTGAAGGGTTTCGACTCGGGCCTCAGCGGTGTTCAGACGTTGAAAAACGCCAATAGTCATCTCCGTCATAACGAATCCTTCTTGGAATTCTGATTGACATCAATGATGGTGGAAATGATTTTAATTGGATCACTCATTCGCTGCCATTGACGGATATAGACGCCCAATTATATAAACCGTTATGCAACGTCGTCCTTCCTTTCCGTTAAAATCGAATGAATTGTTTTCTTCATTTTCCTTCTCACCAGCTATTGGAAAACCAAACAGCTGTCGCCAAAGCGTCTGAGCACCGGCATCTTGATGTACACGCTGGCGTCTTCTATGTGCGACCAGATCCACCTGTACGGCTTCTGGCCATTCGGTTGGGACCCCAACACGGGAAAGGAGCTGCCTTATCACTACTACGACAAGAAGGGCACCAAGTTCACCACCAAGTGGCAGGAGGCCCATCAGTTGCCCGCTGAGTTCAAACTCCTCTACAAGATGCACACCGAGGGACTGCTGAAGCTCAGCCTCTCCCACTGCGCTTAGACACCAAACTGCGGGAGGTTGTTTCAATTGTCTCACCAGAGCTTCCACTGGCCAGCGTCACAAAAAGGACCAGTCAGACGACGACTGATAAATGTGCTTTTGGAAACGGCACGATCTTGGTAAGGAGGCGCAATGGACTCCTTGGGCTATTTTAGCCCAAGATTGCAGATGCTATCTCGATCAAGCTGTGACGGCGGCGCATTGAAGCTGTAGAGAAACGACGACTCTGTTCATGTCTTTGGAACACACTCAAGGACCGCTGCGCTCTAGGTTATGCTGCACTTCAGCAAAACATCAGAAGGGAGTGTTATTAACTCATTGACTGCCATTGACGGCTAAAGACGTCATTTTTTATTTATTTTTTTTTTACTTGGCTGGTGGTGAATGAGTTAAGAGCGATGGGAAAATGAAGTTTCAAATATGCTTCATGAAACAGTTGTTGAATTTTTGACTCCTCTAGAGGGCACTGCTGTTTTTTTTTTTAAGCAGTTTAAGTGACATCTCGTCAATGTGTTTTCAGCCCAATGTTGAACAGATAGTCCAGAATTACAACAACTGCTTCATGAAGCAAATTTGAAGCTTCATTTTACCATCAATAGTCATGAATGGTGAAAGGTAACATAATCAGTTTTTTGCGCCAAAAAATATGCGCAGTCAGCAATCCAGCAAACAGGAATTTCGTTTAAAAACTCACCTCACTCTGTTGTCAGCTGAATCATCCGCACCCCAGAATCGTCAAGGCGCCGCCGGTCTGGTCGTCATGGTGAAGTTGCCTGATGACCAACAAACAGATGGACACGCAAACAGAGAGAGGGCGCTTTCTTTTCTTTTGAGGCCTTGGTGGAGGTCTCTGTTGTTCGCAAGTGTTGTTCTCGTTATTAATAGAGTGCCTGAATGCCTCGAAGGAGCGACCATGTGGTACCTCATACAATAACCCAGAATATTGCACAACATGGGAGAACTTATATCGCAACTGTTTTTTTTTTATTGAATATCAAAATATGTTGTGTGTGTGTGTGTGTGCATATTATGATGAGCAGTTGACATCCCGTCAAGAACACATGACTTTTATACCATGTGTTATATAATTTCGTCACAAACGAAAATACCATTTTTTGGCGCACAAACTATTTTTTTTGCATCTCATTTAAAGACATTTTGAAATGATAGTTTAAATAAATAAAAATACAATATCTATAAATAAATAGTATACATGGGTGATTTAGTAGTGTCAAAATAGATTTTTTTTTTTTATTACCTTCAGAATCACGGTTTGATAGAACAAAAATAGAGATTAAAAATTCTTTTTTTTTTCTTTGAAAAACTGCGACATCACTTTTTTTTTTTTTTGTCTTCAATGTTTTTCTGGACAGCAACGCAGAAACAACCACGCCCATTTCACTCTAATTCCACCGGCACATCTGACCTTTTACTTTCTGGACCATTTGTCAAATTTAGGCCTTAGCAGAAATAGTCAGTCAGTACCTTTTTTGGTCGATGATGTTTGATTCGAAGCTTCACATGACAGTGGTGCCTTGAGATACAAGTGACCTGTGTTACAGTTCCTTGAGATACAAGTGACCTGTGTTACAGTTCCTTGAGATACAAGTGACCGTCGACAGGGAGATTTTTTTTTTACTCAGACACTTACAGTAGTTGTGAAACTCCTCTTTGTTTGCGTTTGGATGCCTGTATTCCGCTGCCCCCCGTTGGCCAATCCATTAATCACGGTGCCAAAAACTTTTTCATTCTTTCAATTCTATTCTTCTATTTTTTAAGAGCTATTTTCTTTGTTAAATAGCACAGTATGAATAATTTGGTTGCTTTTCGGGAGCAAAGTTGGAACACATTATCGGCATTTTCATTCATTTCAATGGGGAAAGTTTTATGAATTACCAACTTGGTCACATCAATTAAACTCGTCTCCCAAGGAACCACTGCACCGATATCAAATTAATAATAATTAGTGGGTGCATCTGCATTGTTGGTCAAGTGTCGTATCGTTTTGGAATTGTTTGAAATCGCTTCATCGTAGGTTAAGATGTTGAATATTCTTGAATATTGATTGCATTTTGTCCGTTGGCATCGGCAGACAAAGAAAGCAGAGGTTTGTGTCATGTGAACTAATTGATGTACTTTTGGATTGATTGCTCAAAATGATCAGCACGAGTCTCTCAAGTTGATAGTTTGGACAATCCTATTGTTCCAACGTCGAGATAGCAGTACAGGAAAGGCCATGAGGGCACGCTTGATTGAGTTTGATGTGGAAGAACTTTTGACTGACACAACCAAGAGACATCCGTGCACTCTGACCTACTGCTCTTCTGGATGAATAGACAGAACAAATACACGGCAAAATCTTGATCGTGTAGAAAGGATTAATAATCGATGAATCGGATTCAAATGCTTTTATTCCCATTGCTATATTCCAAAACGTATTTTTTTTTTTTCAAATTTAAATTGCAGAAAAAAACTCAAGCATGCAGGAAATTAATGATTCATGGACTGGTTTAGTCTGGACCGTGTTAGAACATAGGCAAAAATGATATGATATTGTATCTCTTGTTGTGAACCAGCATCACTCAAATATTGAATGTACTAAAAGGACTCATTTCGGAGTCGTTCTCTGATGTGTTTTCATTTATGCTGCAATGTGTTAACGATAAAACAAAATTAGGAATATTTTCATAATTATTTTCACAATTGTAACAAATATACTGTATGTTGTTTTTTTGCGTGTATTTTTTTTTGTTTTTTTTGTTTTTTTTTAGAAATGTCCAATATGGCAAAGATATAGGTATATAAATGTTTAATTAAAAAAAAAAGATTGCAGTGTAGTGTCCCATCATTTCACATTTAATAGAGGGACAATTCATGAAGATGAATATTTATTATATCACTGCATTCTTTTAGATAAAAAATATGCTGCAGAGAAAACGTGGGAGGGAAACTTGAAATGAAACATCTTGAGTACTTTATTCAACATTCAGAGATTAAATTGAATGGAATTGTCCAATTACAAAGCGAGTGGTCTCGTTTTTTCCAGGTTAATTAAAAGTCTTTTTTTTTTAAATGTGTTCTCTTTATATTACTGCATTTTTATTCCCCAAAACAAAGAGAATAATTTATTTATGAACATATGAAGGCCCAGTACGTATTATGTTGTGTGATCCAACAGTCATATGATTTTAATATAATAATAATAATAATATAAATTAATTTGATAAAAAAAATGAAATACACTTCTGGCAGAAAATAAAAGAGGGGAAAAAGGCCACACAATGTAGGTCAGCGTGTACATAAATGAGAGGTCAGAAGGCGTGTGCCAGGGGAGACTGACCTTTGACCCCTGACCCCTTCAGTCTTTCTGATTTATGTCAGGACCTTGCGCCAAAAAAAGAAAACCAAAAGGAGTCAAATGCTAGGTTTCACTTTTTAGATTTGTTCACGAACATGGGTGCTATTGTTAAAATATACAATTATTTAAAATTTATAGATAATTAAAAAAAAAAAACGAAATTTAAAAAATGAATGACCAATAGTCATATTAAATCTGTAGCGGCTCTAAGGCACTTTTGGGTCAGACTAATCAGATCCACTAATCTGCTGTCATTTCTAATTCACCTTTGTGTGCTTGTTCTGAATTATTGATACTGCTTTTCTTCTCCTTCTTATCCACCTCTTTGATCAGAAGTTTCAAAAGTCAAAGACCCCCACCTCAGTCTACGAGCCTTGCGCCGATTCTCGCTCTTCAGGCGGAGAGAAAATCAATAGGTTAAATCAAATGTTATGATTAAAAGAATTTCACTCCAGAGGACATTAAAAAATCATGTAAAGGGAGGAGTCCGAATAGTTGCCCTGCACCTTCAGTCTTTGGTTAATGAATAACAAGTGTGTAAAACTAACTTTGCCTTGTAAGCGACAACACTGAGGGACGGCCCATGAGTAAATTTGTAGTTATTCAGAATAAGTACAGTTTTGTAAATGAAAAGTTGAATTTTCTTCTTATAAATGGCAGCTAGCAAGTCTTCTTGTGGACAAACATTTAACTTTTGATAAACTTTCTTTGTGCAGTCAAGTAAAGATGCTATTATAAGGCAGTAACAATATCAGATCTAAGCATGACCATTTTGAACAAAATGCACAGCAAATTTGTAAAATAATATTACTAATAATAAAGAATATTCACAATGTGTTGTGAACCTGTCAAATCGTACGTTTGTGTGTTGTTAGAGTTAAAAAGAATGCAACTGTTTAACAAGATTTTTTTTTTAATTCAAAATTACACAAAAAAAAAAAAAAATGAACCGTGTGCTTACGGCGTTACCCCTTTCTCCATTTGTAACTAAAAAAAAATTACGTGCCACGCAAACGCGTGCATGCACATGCATGGTATTGATGACGACAGCGTGCACAGATGAGAAATAAAAGCTGCCCTCAGATCACCGTGCATGTTCTGTGGAAGGAAACAAAGCTCCCATGGAAATTCATCACTAATATTGATTTGAATTAGCATCAGCTCGTTCCGCCCGTGGTCATGTTCTTTTCCAATGTTGACTCGAGCATACAGTACCGTATGTGCATGCATGCATGGAGCTGTGTGTCCAAAGTGTGTTTAACTTGAGGGGAGATGGCGAGCCTTTAAAGTTACGTAAAATCGGAAAAAAATATTCAAATGAAAGAATATTGGCATATCTTGGCATATCTTTTCAGATTCATGACAATATTATATATAAATATATATATATAAATAATGTCATGAATCTGGCTAAATAAATACATAAATATAAATACATAAATATAAATAAATAAATATAAATAAATAAATATAAATAAATATATAAATATATGTGTGTGTGTGTGTTGGGGTGTGCGTGTAGGTTGGGGTGTGTGTGTGTGTGCGTGCGTGTGTTGGGGTGTGCGTGTAGGTTGGGGTGTGTGTGTGTGCGTGTGCGTGTTGCAGCTTACCAAGTTCAAGAATTTATAATAACCAGCGCACAAATTCATAGACAGAGAAGAATGGCTGTTGAGTGAGTGTTTATTTAGAGTTGGACACACAGAGATGATGGCGTGTGGTCACATTTGAATACAGCGGGCGGCTCTGCACGCGGCCATTGTGTTCTCATTAATAGCTGATTTCATGGCCAACAGAACCGCAACAAAAGAGGCAGCAGGTCTGAAAAGTTTGTAAAGATTTGAAGAGAATAAAGGAGAAAGAGGAGGCGCTGCAAGTGAGGAGGAGGAGGAGGAAGAAGAAGGTGGCATCAGATGGAGGAAGAATACAAGTGGAGTTTTTTTTTCTTTTTCTGCAAACCAAGGACGAAATATGACCGATATGAAACTAAGATCTTCTTTTTTCACTGTCTGTCGTGACATATTTGTAATGTGAGAGTGTGTGTCGTAAATAATAGATTTGTCTCCACTAACCTTTTAATTCCATTTATTAAGAAAGAACGCTTATCACTTATTGGAGTATGTCTTCGTCTATTTAACAAATGTAATTGTATACTTTGAATAATATTCACTGACATGTTACAAGACTGAATATGAAAATGTACTGATATGCATTTCATAATATCTGTGTTTTGTCGATGGTTTAAAATAACGTCAGTTTTTTTTTTTATGAACTAATAAAACAGGAAAAATCTATTTTTAGAAACTACACAAAGGTGTTAACTATTTTATGTATATAAAAACACATCATTTTACACAGCCATTTTTATTTATTTTATTATTTTTGTTACTTTGTGTATCGTCTCTATATTATTTTTTGGGGGTTAAATAAAAAATTACGTGCATGCAGTACAACTATTAATGTGTAGAATGTGATAGTTTTGCGGTGACAATAATGAAAGTAGACTCATAAAATTCTTATGCACGCTTAACTTTTCATGTCGTTTATGTCTATACAATTTAAGATCATGTATTGAATTTAGAAAAATTATTTTAGAACTTATTTCTAAATTAAAACAGCATCCCAAAATAATATATATATATATAATATGTAATAATAATTTAATATATTTACATTGTGTATAAATCAATAATTGTGTCGATGTTGGGGTGTAATTATTATAACTCAAAGCAATATCGACAGTTGAAGCGCCACTCTGTGAAAATGTGCAAATGAAGTTAGTAGTTGTTCCCAAGTCCTTCTCATTTTTGGCCACCTCTGGCCTCGTGAGACTGAAAATGGCCGCCGTCAAATGTAGAACGCATGGAACAGAACTCACCGTGCAGCACCCAACCACTGCAGGAGGAGGAGGAAGATGAGTTTACTGGCGGACAGATGGCTCCCCATCCCAAAAAAAAAAAAAAAAATGCTCGGTCATTGAGGGAGAGAACGATCGAGAGGAAGAGATTCAGGGAGGGAAGACGGCACTGGTTATATTGGGGAGGAAAGAGAGAGAGAGAGAGAGAGAGTCAGTGGGACAGATGCGAGGCAAAGCCGAGCGGGGTTTGTCACTAACGCTATAGATTAGCATGTGGTCCCCAGCACAAAGCTGCAGATCAATACTGCTGCTCAGTACACAGCAGATGGCCCGGGACAGAGAGACACGGAGACAGAAAGAGAGCCAGGAGGCTAAAATGTCCGATTATCCGACAGCTTTATTCTCATTTTACACTATGCCACTTGTGCTGAGCCACGTCAAACGGAACACACCAGGACGCACATGACCTCTGACTCCATTTTTTTCTTTTTTTTTTTAAACATACTAGTCACGGTACGACTAGTAGCATGAGTTAGTTGCAGGTTGACTCAGGTTAGCATTCAAAAGGCTAAATTAAATCTAAATCTAAATCTAAGAGAAACGCTCACAATTGCAATGTAACGCGGTTGTTTTTCCCCCGCATGTGTGGTTGAGCAACATGACTCCATAGAGTGTAAATAAACAGGCTATTGATTATCTCAACAGTCTGCCTGCTCATCTGCCTTTGTGTCTGCAAGTTGCAACAAAGTGACCAAACATTGACTTTCATATCCAATGACTCCTCTCTGGGACGACCGGAGCGACCAGCGGTCCGTTTTTGCTAACTTGAACATCACACACCTCACGATAGCGTGCCGACAAAGAATTGATTGATTCCACTATGGTGTTATTTTTAAAAAAGTTATTTTGATTTTATTAACATAAAGCAAGAAATAGACAAACAATAGGGAAAATATTTCGTTATATCATTTCTTGTTGTTATTTAAAGCGATAAATATAAAATATATATATATTTTAATCTAATTTAGTTTTAAAAATTCTTGCTGTTGGTCAACATTTGTTTACTAATTTTTTTAAGCAGAAATGCAAGTTAATTTTTCGAGGTGACTTTTTTGCGCATTTATTTATTCTGAATCGGCCCTCGTTTTTTCCCTAGCACATCACGTTTTCATTATAATAATAATAATAATAATAATTTGTAATATATTTAATTTAAAATAGTCGTAAACAAAACATATTTTAAAAACTTGCTGGAGAAAAAAAAAGGCTTTTTTTTTTTAAATCAATGTCAATGTTTAGAGACGCTTAAAGCCATCTTTGATTAAAATCTTGCTGTTTTTAAAACAATGTGAACTTCTCTCCGTAGATATTGCTTTGTTGACAAATTTCATTGACTGTTTAAAATTGTTCATTTCTTTAGTCGAAAAAAAAAAAATCAAAAAGGAGTTCTTTCCCAAATTTCAGATGACAACATAAGAATGGACAATGTCTTCCAAAATGTTGACACTCAACTTTTGTCGCCACTTGGTAGCGGCAAGAACAATTTTGTTCCTGCTGCCATTTTGTAACTTCTTTCTCTCCCAACATCTGCTCCTCCTCATCTCCTCATCTTTGGGCCTTCTACAAAGTCCACGCCCACTTTACAGGCCCGCCCCCGTACGTCATACCTCCACCCGCATCGTTCTTTTCAGCTTTTAGCGTTTATCTGTCCTCTTCCTCTTCCAGTTCATTTCCTTCTTAACACTTCCTCGGCATCTTTATGCTTTTTATTTATTTATTTAGTTTTTTTTTTTATGGCAAAGACGTTTGGAAGGAACGGGTAACACCGGCTTTCGTCCGCAAGAGACAAAACTTTTTGAAGAGGAAATGGACAGGTTGTCGCTCAGTGGACCCCCTGCCTGTCCATGTGACAGCTGATCAAAAGAAGAAAATGGGTCAGGCTTCTGTTCCTCTGCCCTTAATTACACAACAGTCTTTAAACAAAGCAACATCTGCCCAACTACCCACCCTGCTCCTCCTCCATCTTGTCCTTTTTAAGTCCCTCATCATCCTGCTTATCACTTATGCCCGCTACATTTTACAAGGGCTCTTTTTTTTTTTTGTAAGAATGACAAGAAGCACTGAAAGTGCAAGAAAAATTGGTGGTGATTATAGACAGAGTTCACTTCCAAACAGATACAGTGCGTGCAATTAAATCATTTGTTGTCGCCGTTTCTGAGATGTGTTGGGTGGTAAGTGAGTAATTGCATCGTTAAAGTGAATGCGAGCCATTCTTGAGCCACAACAGGTTATTGTTGAATTGTTTTTTATTTTCTACTGTAAGCGTCTAGAACAGGGGTGGGCAAACTTTTTGATTGGCGGGCCACAATGGGTTCTAAAATTTGACAGAGGGGCCGGACCAGGAGCAGATGGATGGAGTGTTTTGGTAACCTCACCTCATGGGAGAAAAAAAAAAAAAGCATTACAACAATATATATGTTTTTGAAAAATCACAGTATTTAGAAAATCAAACATCAACAAAATTATTCATTTAATTTTTTTCAAATTTGGCGGGCCGGATTAAAACGTTTAACGGGCCGTGCGTGGCCCACGGGCCGTAGTTTGCACACACCTGGTCTAGACTATGTTTTATCTCATACTTTGATGGTCAGAACTCTTTGGGCAATGCTGTGCATGGAAAGCTTCACTTTGGGGGGGGGGGGCATCTTAATCTCACAGGCCAGATGGATCGTTTCTCAAAAGAGTTTCGTGAATCCATCTTGGCATTAGCCATCAGAAAATGTTTGGAAATGGTAACCCTTCATAAATAAAATATATAATTCATGGGTTTTTTTTCCACTTGTCGCAATCTTGATCACTGCACTGTTAAAATAAAATCATCTAAATTATTAAATAAACATTTTTTTTGTCATTTACACTGATATTACTTTCGAAGATGATTGATATTTCGGCTAGTTGATGATTGAATGACAGAAGGGGAGCTGAGGCCGGAGTTATTTGGCTCCCATTTGTCCTTGGAAGTGTAATGAATTGTGCAGTAAACAGGCTACAGGCCATAATGCTCTTTCATTGCAGCTCCCACACTCATCCATCCGCCGCGAGACTGTCAATAACATCGCCAAGCTCACCATTTACACGGCAGCAGTTTGCACTTAACACTGCGAGTCAGTTAACTGCCCAAAAACATCCGACTGAAAGTACTCAGCGTCATTCAGAAAACAAAATCGGACACTTTACAAATGGCGTGACCTATTTGTCAACTATGTGGAGTTTAGTTTTCCTCCTTCTCAGCAAAAATGTTCAAGATTTTCATTTTACAGTTCAGTCAGTTTGCATGCTTGACATCATTTTCTTAAAATAAATTTTATATGTTTATAGTAATAAGAAATGTATTTTTCCGGCCTACTCGAACTTGACAACTTTGATTAGATTTAGCTGTTTGTGTTTTAGGCTATTGCATGGAGAAGCACAAAGAGAATGCGTTTAAGGAATGGCGCTTCCAGGCTGGTTTTATCACTTGCGACTTCCTCCTACCTTTATCTTAACAATCAGAGGCAGAGGGTGATGAGGTAAGAGCTAAGATGAGATCAAATTTTAATGATCCCTGTGGGCAAATTGTTCCCTGGCAGCTGCAGCAACAGCCGAGACAAACAGCATTCTCACCCTATTGCAAAAAACTTACAGATTATTGCGTGTGTGTGTGTGTGTTGGGGAGGGGTTGTGAAATGTGAATCACAAAATACGATGGAACCAATTTTTTTTCCACACGTTTCATCTGTACTTTACAAGAAAGAAGTTAGTTATTCGAGCATCGCTGATTACAATGTTGGAGACATTGCTCGTCACGCCCACTCCGTCCTTGGACGTACCGTGATTGGTTAAGCGTCCGGTCAGTCAAAAAAAAAATGCCGCCCCATTTACGGGCTGGTTCCTTTCCACCCCTCCCTTCCGCAGCAGGTTGGGTTGAGCGGTCCACTAGGGGACCGTGGACAGCTCCCGTCTGAGGAGCAGAGCAACACAGGAGGAGGAGAGGGCTGGACATGGGGGAGCCACCGCACAGGCCCGTATGATCGAGATCAACACAATTCGGATGTGCACCCACCGGGGAAGAGACACAAAGAGAGCTGAGCGGAGAGGCCATCGGAGGAGGGGGGAACAAGAGAGGAAGTGAAGGAAAAAGGGGGGATACGGCTACTGACCCATCCCGGCGCATCAGGGGGGCGAAGAGGAGAGGAGAGGAAAAAGGGAGAAGAAGGAGAAATATTTCCGCTCGACCTGATGGACTGACGACAGATGAATGAAGACTGCCTACACTAACGCCTATCGATGCCTGGCCAAGGACCTGGACGTTTACGCCATGAATCCGGACATGACAATGGACGGCATCGGCAGTCTGCACGGCGGGGTGGCGGTGAGCTCCGTGGCCCCTGACGTGGAGCTGATGAGCGGCCACAGCCCTCACCACGGCCGCGGGAGCTCTTCGGGGGTGGTGGGGGGCCACGGGGCGGCGGCAGCGGCCGCCCTGCGGATACACCAGGACCTCGCCGCCGCTGCCGCGTCATCCCGCTCGGCCATGGTGTCCGGCATGGCCAGCATACTGGACGGCAGCGGGGAGTACCGTCCGGATCTGTCCCTGCCGCTGCACCACGCCATGAGCGTGCCCTGCGACACGTCCTCTCCCGGGATGGGGATGAGCGGCACTTACACCACCTTAACCCCGCTGCAGCCGCTCCCCCCTATCTCCACCGTGTCCGACAAGTTCCACCATCACCACCACCATCACCAGCGGCTTTCCGGCAACGTCAGCGGGAGCTTCACTCTCATGCGCGACGAGCGTGGGCTGCCGGGAATGAACAACCTTTACAACCCCTACCACAAGGATCCCATGTCCGGGATGGGTCAGAGTCTATCCCCAGTGCTCGGTAACGGCCTTGGCTCCCTCCACAACACCCAGCAGGGTCTCCACAACTACGGCACCACGACGCACGGCGGCCACGACAAAATGCTCAACTTCGACCACACCGCCTCCATGCTCACCAGAGGGGACCACCACCAGCACCGAGGCCTCGGTGGCCCGGCAGGCGGGATGATGCCGCACCTGAACGGGATGCACCACCCGGGACATCCCGTGTCGTCGGCGGGACAGCACCCCCACCCCCACCTCCACTCTCCATCCCACGGGCCCGTGTTGGCTTCCACCAGGGAAAGACCGCCCTCCTCCTCGGGGTCGCAGGGGGGGAACAGTTCGGGGCAGCTGGAGGAGATCAACACCAAGGAGGTGGCGCAGAGGATCACAGCCGAGCTGAAAAGGTACAGCATTCCTCAGGCCATCTTCGCCCAGAGGGTCCTGTGCCGCTCCCAGGGGACCCTGTCGGATCTGCTGAGGAACCCCAAACCCTGGAGTAAACTAAAGTCGGGTCGGGAGACCTTCAGGCGGATGTGGAAGTGGCTGCAGGAGCCTGAGTTTCAGAGGATGTCGGCTCTAAGACTGGCAGGTAACTCATTTTCTTTATTTGCTGTGCTATGCGCTATAATTAAAAAAAAAATACATCCAAGTCCTTTTTTTCCTTTCTTCGACCACCATACCGTCGACACGTTTGTCTGGTTTTATTTTGCGACTGAAAAAAAAAAAGAACCAACAAATCGCAACATTTATTTGAAATCACATGGCATTATGTTTACCATTATTGATCAACGAAATGGCGATCGATGGGGAATGACCAGGTCAGAGGATTTCCCTCCAAACACACCGTCCTCCTCATTATGTGTCCCCACAAGAGTATTCACACTCGTACTAAATTGCCTTTGTCAAAAAAAATTAATTCAAGTGATTTGTTGCTTATTGCAAAATTTAGTCACGCTTGATTAAATCAGAACAGAGTCACTGGAGTTCTTCCCACTAGATAGATTGACTGTCAGACATCTATAAAAAAAAAATAAATAAAAAAATAATCACCTTGCTTGAGGGGTTCAGGAGGTTGTGACGGAAAGATTGTCACTTCAATGGGTCTGGGGCCCCCTCTAGTGAGGAACCGGGTTTGTGTCCCAACAACAATCCCCCATTGTCTGCAGGAGACAGCCACAATAGCAGGGACCTTATAAAAAGGTGTTTATTTATTTTTTTATTTTTTGGGGTGGGTGGGCTTTTTTTTTTTCTTTTTTTTTTTTTTAAAAGCTGCTGGAGAGACGTGATCGTTGTGGTAAATTGCACCTAAAGGACGGTTGAGTGATACTGCTGAATTTTAGTTGTGCTGTGCCAGCAGTTTTCTTATGTTCACTTAAGGCAAGGTTCATTTAACCTTTTCTTCAAAAAAAAACAAAAAAAAAACACATTTGTCTTTAGAGTCCAGAAATAGTGGCGGGTTATTGAGAACACATAAATGATTATTATTTATGCAACTACTGATAATTTCCAACTCCACTAGAGTAAATAAAGCAACGTTGAGCATGTATTTTCATTTTATTTGCGCTCATCACATGTTGTTGAGCAGTGGAAATGTCAAAATCATTCATTAAAAGAAATATCAAAGAATGCAAATTATGAATTCTATTTTTTCACAAAGTACGACCAGCAACAACAAAAAAAAAGAGGAAAATATTTGAAGTCTGTGCAGTTGAAGAAAGCGCAGTATGCATTCAGCAGTTTGTCATAAAATTCCTAAAAATAAAAAAAAAGAAAAAGAAACATTTATATTTTATTGTACGTACTCCAGTTAAATATAAAGTTTGATTTGGAGTCCAGATGGACAATTATAATTATAAAAAAACTAAACTAATCGTTTTCAAATTATTTTGTACTCTGTCATGGTATGATGAAGTCAAAAAGTAAGTTTAAAAAAAAAAAAACTCAGAATAAAACATTATCTGTTGTTTAAATCATCTTTGTGTAGGGTACATAAATCCCAAACTGTTTAATTAAGGCTTCTTTTTAAATCAGAATCAATCAGCGATGGGATTTAGTTGAGAACGCTTTGTATTGAATTGCTCGTAGATTTAATTAGCAAACAGAGATTACATTGATTCCATTTCAAATGAGATTATGTGTATTTCGACCATTTTATTGTATTTATTGCTGGTTTGCTCAAATGGACTGATTACATTGCTCTGCCTGCAAATAAACCAATTATGTCAGCAGGAGAAGAGTTTCAAAATTTTTGGAACATTTCTTTTTTTTTTTTTTTTTTTTATTAACTGTAACCCATGTTTCCCGAAACAAAATTGCAGTTTGGAATATCAAGAGTTATTTGAAATGAGATTGAAATATTTATGTGTATTATCCAAATCAAGTCAACATTTACAATTTTTGGTGGAAATATGTGTTGAGTTTTTTTTTATCTTATACAATATTTCCTACTTTTCTCATTAAATTATAACCATTTTAATGTTAAAGAAAATAAATCAATCACTGTGACTTTTGTCTGAATAGTTTTGTGCAAATTTGCTTGTTAAGTTTGATCGGTGCAAAGAGTTGAAGATAAATATGTATGGAAGTTTGTCAGAAAAAGCAAGTACCGAGAGTAATAGTATTTCCTTTTTTTCTTCTCGTTTTAAAGACACATACGATACAAACGTTTTGTGCTCAAGCTCTGACAGATGAGATTATCTTTGCACAATTGGACTGTTCTTTGATTCCTTGATTTCTGTCTATCGACCCCGTGGCAAGGGTTTGTTTGCTTTTGACGGCTGCTGTTTGATTATATAGATTAACAGAAAATGCCGTGAGTGAAAGGGGGGGTTGGGGCGAGGCGCTTTCAGGCTACGTGTGTTGAAAAATGGCAGCACATTCACAGATATCCTGCTGTCCTGTGGAGCTTTATTTCCGACACCGTCCGATTTTGGCATGTGCATCTACGATTCACTCTTGGATGTTTTTTTTTTTTAAATTAAAAAAAAAAAAATATATATATATATATATATATATATATATATATATATATTTTTTAAATTAAAAAAAAAATATATATATATATATATATATATATACTTTTTTTTTTTAATATATATATATTTTTTTCACTACGACTCAATGTTGTTGGAGGAGGTGATCAGCTGTGGTTATTATTGTGACGATTATGTATGGGGCAGCGCGGGGGTTCCGATCGTTATTTCATTGCACTCACTCTTCACCAATATGACTTTTTGAACGACTATGGGACAACAGGGAGCTGCAAATCCTAGATCAACAATGCTACAGCCATCTTATAGAGTTGGGGTCAAAGGTCAGAGCTGTAACGTACTGATATTAGCTGTGGTAAATGCAGCCGTCGCAAGGGGGAAAAAACACTTGAAAGCATCTCTTAGTCTTTTTAAAATAAATATTGCTTACCAAATTAGCTGTTCTTCATAAAAGCATTGTCGTCGCTTTGAATATGAGTCAAGATTAGAGCGACTCCTCTGCGTCTATTATGTTCGCCAGAGCAATCGTCTTTCAGCGCTCATCATTGTAAGACTCTGAAAAGCAAGGCTCCCGCTAATGTTTAATGATATGTGACTGGAAACAGCTGAGGTGAGCAAATCAGCCAGAGGCATGTTCTTTGTCACTGATATCCGGTGTGCATTTGGAAACAAATCCTCCAACTTGGTTACTCTCATCGTACAGCATCTTCCTTGACGAAGAAGAAGGGGCCTTTGCGGCGTTGTGGGAGTGAACACAGACAATTTACTTAATGGGCAATAAATGTTGCAATTCTGTTTCAATTCAGCACAGGAAAGGCGTACACGGTCTTTGATTGCAGAGGCTTAAATACACTAATCAGAGTCAGGCTTAAAGCATGTTCGTCACTTGGACATTGCCTTGCACTTCTGATTGCACGTCCGTGTGTGTCAAGCCCAATCCGCCCTCACAAAATAGCTTTGCCGCAGTCAGGGGGTGTTTTTGAATTGATGTATATACAAATGTATCCCCATCAAATTCACCAAAATCACGTTACACTGCACCACAACTTAGACCTGCTTTCACATGGTCTAAAATCGAGTCTACTTTCAGTCACCAAATTGTCAAGTGCGCGTGGGGCATGTAAAAGAAAACACTGCCAGTACGCTGGAACTGCCAGCATGACGCATCATCATAAAAAAAAAGGGCTCAAAAATTTAAAAAGGAGGACAGTTATAACCACGAAAAAACACACATTTCCACACATCCTCGCGGAGTTTTAGCGCATTAGTCAAAGGGCAACACATTTTACTTTGGTTTAGAGCTGAATAGAGCTGCAAATATGGCAATTTATGGGATGGGAAGGGAACTGTCCACCTCCCAGAACTGTAAGGTCCTTGGTCATCAGTTTGAAGCAGGAAGTAGCTTGCTAACTAACAAACGTGCCATTACAGTTTTTGTTTTGTTTTAAATGCTCTGAAATTGTGAATTAATTTCCCCCAAAATGCTCCTGAAGGAGAATCTATTCCTATGGTGGGCAAACGCTCAAAGGTGCAGCCTTGCAATGTGTCCCAAGCGTTGCCTCCTTGCCTCCTCCTACCTTTTTTTGAATCTGTTTCTCCCTCTCATTCTCTCTTTGGGGGGAGGTATTATGTGATTGTCAGGGGAATTGAACACAAGAGCAGAGGCAGCAGCAGCCCGATGAATTATTGATGGGAATCTCGGCGTGACCCTCCTCGGTCTGCTCACTTCACTTCTTCTTCACCTCACAGCCGGGTTAACCAGGCAAAAATGGAGGGAGGGAACAAAAGGGGGGGGGGGGAGTGTGGAGCCCATTGTTTGGTTGGAGGATGCTGCCCGTGATTCTAAGTGAATTATGGATGAAAAGAAAACGATCCTCAAATCTGTGTTAGTATAGGCGAGCTCATATTTCCACTGAAGCAGTTCCATCAGTAATGCATTTTGTGACAATTTTGCAACGATAGCCTTGACAACCTTCCTTAGGCTATTTCAAATTAAACACCTTTTGGGGGGAGGGGGGGTGGAGGAAAGTGGATCACATGGATGACTAACACTGATATAGGATGAACTCACATCCGTTCAAATGGGGTGAAATTGAAACTGTTTGGTGATTGGATGAATTGGAAGTGAGTCACCAATATGATAAGAATTTGGAAATGACTCAATTGTACGCAAGTCCAGAAGTTTAGGTCAAATTGCAAAGCAAATCCAAATGATCAGACACCGAATGTTTTCCATTTTACATGTCCAGCTGCAAGCAGACTCGCTGCATTATTAATGAGCTGGACTGCTTTATGGCACGCCAATTACCAGAAGTTACTCTCCTTGTGTGTGTTTTTTTTTTGTGTGTATGCATTTGGTCGTACAGTTGAGAATACAGATTACTTCTGTTTTCAGCTTCTTATTTGGACCTCCTGCATATTCAGTGTCGACTATTGATCCATAATAATGGGTTTTTAGGCTGCTGGGAGGAGGTCTTCGAGCTTTTGGAGTGTGTCAGTTTGAGATGAATTGATAGAAAATGTTGGATGGTTTAACAGCACAACAAGACTTAAATTTGAAGGAGCACATGAATAATTGCATGCAAATAATTTTGCGCCGAATCTTGGAATTGTTTTTTGGGTTATATTGCGCTATTACAGATGCAAACATCAAAATGTAATCCAATGCGCTAATATCAGCCTAGTTAACAGTGGGCCATGCTTGTCAAAGCGGCCAATCAAAATAATTCCACAGCAGTAATTGAGGTATATGTGGAAAACGGAATCTTGTTTAAAGAAAACACACTTTCACTATTTTTGTACCGGCAGAATGTGGAAAAAGGAGTATCCCTGAATTATCAGCGGAGTTAAAGTGAAGTCAGTAAGAGAGCGAAATGTGACCATTGGTTCTGTGTCTATTATTTACCAATGGACGAAGTATCGGCGGTTGTTTGTTTACATTCAAATAAACCTTGTAGCAAATATGAGGGACATCATGCTGGATTACATTACATTACATTTTTTTTTTAATTTACACGCATTCTTTGGAGAACTGCCGACCATCACTATCACCAGGTTATTAGTTTTTTTTTTTTTTAACTGTAGCTGCTCTCATCCGCTGGCTAAAGCAAAGAGAGCCGAGGTGTTTGCAGGCAGGATACGCAGTTTGATTGGCACCCGACCTGTGATGACAGCCTTGACTGCTTTCTTGATAGCCTCGGGATAAAAGACAGGTTTTAGTCTGTCCAGCAGGGTACCGACTTTGGAAAAAAAACGACAAGTCAATCAAACTGTGGGACGCGGCACAAGAGATCAAATTGCTGTGCAACTCCACATAAAGTGGGAGACCTGTTGTCCTCCGACATCAGCAAGTGGCCTTTGCTTTGTGGTTGTTGGTTTTTCACCTTTGGGAGTGAAAGGGAAACACAACCACAATATTTCAGGCGGCACTGCTCCTGATTTTCTTTCATTCTTTAGCACCAAATATTTCACTTGTAGGTGTAAACACAAACGTGAAAATAATCCAGCAGCTCATCAATATCTCAAAAGTGTAAACAACAACCTTGCTCGTTCTCACTCTTCCCAACCTTCACGGTGGCTTCAAATAGCACAGCCGTTGTGTAGTGATTTATTTTATTTAGACTGTCCACAGCAATTATGGCAGCATGGAAGGTGTTGGAGTGGTACAAGTGTTGCTCCGCTCAACAGAGCAGCCCAAGTTCAGAGAAGAAAGTGGTCCTGTCTCCGTTTTATTAGGCCGGTCAAATCAAACGTGACATCTGTACTCGGAGCTCACGGAGGCCGAGCGCTTGTTGAATTCAAGCAAACATCAAAAGGAAGAAACAAGGGAGGGACATGAGCACGATTGTCCACCGAAAGAGGAAATCAAATCCCTTTCTCTCCTCACAAGTTTGAGTAATGGATGAAAATGATTTTTTTTTTTTTAAATACATTTTACGTTCGTTTGTGTCCTTTCAATAAGTGACTAATAAAAATGTGAATGAATGCAACAACAACAAAAATCGACATTCGGCTCAAATGTTATTCATTGAATTTTTACTCAAGACCAGGGGTGTGCAAACTTTTTGATTGGCGGGCCACAATGGATTCTAAAATTTGACAAAGGGGCCGGACCAGGAGTAGATGGATGGAGTGTTTCTGTAACCTCACCTTATCGGATAAAAAAAAAAACATTAAATTTTAAATGAAAGTGAACAAAAGCATTCATTTTTTTTTCAAATTCGGCGGGCCGGATTAAAACGTTTAACAAGCCGCATGTGGCCCCCGGGCCGTAGTTTTCCCACGCCTGAACTAGACTGACTTTCTCAAACATTCGCTGTCCTGTAAGCTGGATGTTAAAAAAAAAAAACATTTGATGGCATTACAACGCAAACAGGAGCGACTGTGGCTCTTGATGATTACTCACCAACCAAACGTCATTTTCCACTTTGTCCGTCTTTTCCACGTGTTGTCATTCAGAAACGTTTGGTCTCTCCCTCTATTGCCGTCCGGTTCATTAGTAGTGGTGTCACAGCGTGGCTGAAATAATTCTGTCTGCAGGTGGAATGAATAAAGACAAGGCGGGCACGGAGACGTCAGTCTTCGGACAGGCTTTATGGGGAAAGACAAACAGCGCTGAGACAAATCAAAGGACAAATAAAACTCATTGCTCGGTGGTATTCGACCTTGGCTTGGGCAAAATGTGCAATCATGAGAGTAAAATAAAACATTACATATAAAAAGGAGGATGAATCATATAATCAGCATTTGGTGAAAAATAGATTGGTTGTTGTTTGATAGTCCTTGTCTTGTGTGTTTCCTCAGTTGCCGGCAAATGTGCTGATGTGCGTCTGTAGTGGATCAATGCTCAGCTGACGCTCTGATACTGACACCAAACAGCAACATTTGTTGTCTGCGCTCGGCTTTATTTAGATATTCTTTGTGTGCGCGTGTGTGCGTGCGTGTGTGTTTGAGTCAAGTCAGGTTTCGGCAGCAATGTGTGCGTGCATTCGATCGTGAAGCAGCAGTTTGGGCTTGGCCCGCGCGTTGGGGTGGATGTATGTGGATCGATGGCAGTAATCCAGAGCAGATTAAAAGAGCATTAATACTGGCAACGATAACGTAAACGGTACGGACCGAGATCTCCATTGATCTGGAGGAACCTGATCCAGACTGGTTCCTGGAAGGGAACGGGAGGCGGAGAGTGGGGGAGGGAGAGATGGCCGGCTATGTATTCCGCAGAGAGAGTTTGGATGATTTTGCCACCGGAATGGAAGACGATGGACATATTAAAATGAAGATTTTACGATGATTTTCATTCCAAGAAAAATGGGTTTGGTGCCGCATAAAACATACACACGCAAGCCACAATAAATGAATCAATCAATCGCATATTGATTGTTTTATTTTAATTACAGGAGGTACTTTCAAATTTAATTTGTTAAAAGAGGTGCAATCTGTTGCTGCTCAAATTTTTCCCTATTGATCTTACTATAAAATGGAGTCAAAAAACATTGCGCATTTTTCCGAAACTAAATTTCCCTGATTTTAATACTGCCTTTAAATCTAATGTTTACTGTTCATTGAATGAATGTTTATTGCTGTGGCTGTAGTGCATCATACTGAGAGCTGTTTTCAATATTTTGGTAACCTTATTTAATGAACCACAAGTGGGGCAGGCAAATTAGTAAGACCATTCAGTGGGTTGCAGTCCATTTGTACAACATTGTCAACTGAAACCGTAATCAATGTTCAATGTTGTCAATTTTATTAGTCTTAATTCTGCAGATGGTGCACTGCAGACTGTACAACAAAGTCCATGCATGGGACTTGCATAATTGTGGAGCCGTTTATACTCTTAGAGAGTGTGTTCATGTCAAAAGAGTTTATGCAACACAGCTAATATTGATAGCGTCCACTGTGTGGATTCAGCATGTATGTTGAAGTTCACGGTTATCAAGCAAAATTCACAAGTTGGCTCACAGCGTGCACTCATGAAAAGTCTGTTTGCATTTATGTCATTTCATCTTATTATTGTCCAGTTCACAAATATGGTATTATTTTATTTAGGTTTTATAACTCCGGAGAGCGTTTCTTCAGCTGACCCGAACGTTTATCGTGGGCTCTGCTTGTGCTGATAAGTCAAAAGCAAACCTAAACATAAGGCGAGACAATGAAGAAAACTGATGGTCAGACCCCCCCCCCCTTTCAAATTTGGTGGTAAAAGCATTAAAAGGAGCTCTCGTTTGATGTGCTTTAGACTTATGAGATTGGGTGGAATCCTCGGCTATTTGATTGTGCCACATAACTGGATTCATTTAGTTGATACCATCTGTTATTGGATTCGGTTTTTAGATTAGATGGATTAAATGGAAGATATTACAGCCTTTAACAATGACAGGTTGCCAGGAAAGACTATTTGGAAATGTTGGTCCAGCCATTCGCTATATGAGCCGGGTTTACGTGCATTCCGTATTAGAAAGGATCAGAATGAAAACGGTCCATCTAAACACCTCACTCTGAATAAAAAAAAAGGCAGAATCCGAATGGAATTGCATTCAGATTTATAAAGGTGGTATTTTAATTCAGCTAATCCGAACGAGCGTCATGTATACATTTCAATCGGAATCGCAAGGCTGCGTCCGTCCCGTCTGCGCATGCTCAGTAGTGACGTATTGTGTGGTGACGTCTTTTTACGCGCACTTTAAAATGGCTGCGTCTCACCAGAGCTCGTCTGTCACTCGAGAACTTATTTTAAAGAACGGGTAACTTATCAAGATGCTGCTATAATAGAAGTGCTAAAACAATCACCAATACAACCAGTATGCTAAATAGATGAATGAACTCCATCTTGGTAAATCCATCGATCCCTGCGTGTCACACGGCTGTATCTGATTAACACGGCGGAGCACGTAAACGGCGGATGGGAAGAGATCACGTCACATGTAAGCAGGTGACCAGAGATCTTCATTTGGAATGATTTAAATCAGAATGACCAGTAAAGCATAAACACTAAATAGAATTAAAAAAAAAAAAACACCAGACGAGTACGACTTAAGTATTTTGCTGTGATTTATGGGTTGTTTTGCACCTTAAAGACAAGGAAATGTGATCAACTAGTATGACCGAGCACTGATCAAAATAGAGACAAGCACAGCGGTGAGCAGTTTGCTGGGATTTCCCTTCATAGCTGCCCAACCTCTGCTTGATCAATCATCAATCACATTCCCATCCATTGAATGCAGAATATTATCTTTCTGCCTGTGTTTGCTCTCTGCCGGGGCTGTGTGCTGTGAGACAGACCACCGATGGCTTCAGGATGGCAAAAACAAAGCTGATAACGAGTACAGAGAAGCCAGTTAACTCATCATCTATTAGTCTAGTGTGGGTGTGTTTGTGTATGAGTGTGTGTGACTAAACAGTGGCTCCCTGTGACTTATCCTCACTGTCAACATTTAGCAAGTCAAGGTTAGTGAATGCAAATTGGAGTCTCGTTACTCATTCTGGGGTCATATCTTGTAGGTAGGTAGATAGATGTGTATGACAGAGTTTTCTGGCACTTGTGCTTATTCGCGAGAATGCCCGCATGTACTAAGATAGAATGTGTTTTAATTATTGGACCACAAATCTCTAATCTCGTTGCACACTTGAGTACAATGACAATAAAGGGATTTCTAAATGTACAAACGGTGGAAAAAAAATTCTGATGCACAATCATAAACAAACAGATCAGTGACTCACCCAAAAAGTAACATTTCAGTTTCCTCTATCAGATTTGCCTTTGTTAGAGCAAATAGTGTGTGGGGACAAAAACCTCTTTGCTTGTCAAGTTACATCATTTGGGGGGCGTTATTTTAAGCAATCTGATGGTCTAATACCAACTCAAAACTGAAATACTGCTACTTACGACTTGAAATATGTGCAAAAAGGTCAATTCCTAAGTGAGTTGCAAAGTGGATGAACAGTAGTTGCCTTTCATCATTAGTTTTGAGGCAAGGTCAAGTTCTGTATCCAAAACTAGCAACCAAAAATGATTTGGTGAATGTAGAATTTGATGACTTCCCACTCAAAGAGCTTCAAAACACAATTTCATTCTGTGTTCCCAATCACAAATGTCTCAGAAACAAACTGCGGAGCACATTTACACCATTAATTTTATGCTCGTATTGATCTCCAATCAGTTAGACTAATGATTAAGTGCCTCAGCCGCTAAGTGTATTGAATAGCGCTGATGTAATTCCACATTTTTCTTTACATTAAAAACGTCTTTAAGCCATGGGTGATTACACTTTTAGTGCTCCTGCGGGTATCT
Organism: Idiotropiscis lumnitzeri; assembly: GCF_059441095.1. Lineage (NCBI taxonomy): Eukaryota > Metazoa > Chordata > Actinopteri > Syngnathiformes > Syngnathidae > Idiotropiscis > Idiotropiscis lumnitzeri. The sequence goes on from NC_142408.1 coordinate 2,750,968, forward strand.
CCCACCAGTAGGACAATGTACGTGGATTTGATCCCATACAAAGTGTGTGTTTACATGAACAGAAAATAAACGTCATTGTGGATCATTGACTTAATCAACAAGTCATAGCGTACAACCTTTGCAGCTGTTTCCACATCAGGCTACAAAAATAGTGCGGCATCACAACAGGATGATCAAATCCACGATTGAACTCAACAAAGTAGAACACAACAGTCAAGCAAAAAAACGTTCTTTTTGGTGTGTCTGCTTAGTCCAAACGCTTAAAAAACACACTTTGTTGTCTGATCCCATTATTGGATCGAATTGAAGATTCCGTTAACCAATCAATGGGCTGCTGTGTCACCCCAATTTACTGCTTGGTGGAAATATCAAGGCCCCGGATTCAATCATGTAAGGATACTTCTATTTTGGGAGTTTTGCTTTTCAAACAAGGCAGAGATACACTACAACGTAGAGACAGCGAGCGCGTTTCCGGTTGTCAAAATGGGAAGAGGAAATGATCACGGTGCATTAAGCACAACCACACACACTCACACGGATATTATGTAGTGCTGATTGCTAAAATATTACACACCTTGATATAAATCACCTAAATAGTGTGTGCGTCTGAAGAATTATCTTTGTTTGTCCCGTACACAAATGTCCATGAAATTTGACCTTTGCATTTGACCCATGACCGTAGCGGACACAGCAAACTGTTAGTGGAGATACTTAAATAGCCAGGGAGCAGTACGGGTTATCGTGTCTTGCTCAAGGGTTTCATGCCATGTGGCTGTATGTTTTGGGGTGAAAGGTCTTGAACAAAAGGTCACCACCGTCGTATGGGACAATACGAACCATTTGGCCGTGGACGGGACAGAACGAGTTGAAGTGCAAATGTCAATTAACTGTGTTAATATTTGGGAGAAATTGTGTCATGTGTGACAAGTTGCTGACAAAAGATTGAAAAAAAAAAAAAAAAATCATTCAACTCTGCTGGCTCCTGATGGAGTGTTTTGATGTGCCAAAATGTGGCGCCACACTCCAGCAGCGAAATGTATGTTGAAGGACGACTTTACTACTTACCCTGCACTTACATGCCCTCAGTGTAATGGATACCAGGCTTAAGTGGTAATGGTGCAATAAAAAAATGATACAGAGTGCAAGTGGAGGCAGGCCTCGGTGAAAGGAAAAAAAAAAAAAAAAGAAGCAAGTCAGAAAGATGAGGGAGAGGCAGAGGAGAGTGATGAAAGCGGGCCAGAATAAGTCAAACGAGAGAGGCAGTGAAGGAGGATGGACGCAAGACAAAAGATGCTAATGGAGACAAAAGAGTGATGATAAAAGCAAAACTGATGGGAGGGCAAACGTGCACAAAAACAAAAAGCACATTAGCACCACAAGGGGACACGAATGCAAAATCTTTTTTTTTCGATTAATTCGTTGATAACACGATTCATTAAAATGATGTTGTTTAGGGCGATGATGGGACAAATTGTGGCTTTGTCGAGACACTTGTATGCAATTCAATATTTTAGTCCTATAATTTTTAGGTTTTTTTTTTCGAATTCTATGATTTTTTTAATTTCTTTTGTGGTCAATTGGGTTTGTAATCAAAAACACATTTTAATTTTTTTTTCCCACACTCAAAAAAACAAAACAAAACAATTTGGTATTATTTAAAAGTGCAGTGACATCTCGGTAACTGTTTTTTTTTTTTATCGTGCTCTTCAAGACTTGTTGTTCCACGGCAGTCTGTTTGTCTCTGTCCACGTCTACACTTCTATTTTCCATCTGGATTTCTCTTTACAGTAAATGTGTCAATAAAAGAACGTTTGGATGCCGTTGGACTTTGAACACTGGCCTCAATGCTTCAGATGCGAAAATGTTGGAATAATAAAGTGGATTTTTTTTTTATTATTATTTTTTTTCATGTTAAGTCTAAAATGTCGAGACTCGGTTAATCAGCGATGATTTATTTTTCAAAATGCTATCAGGTCATCGAATGTTATACAGAAAATTAACTCATTTACTACCATTGACGGATAAAGACGTCAAAGATTTTTTTTTTTACTTGGCTGGTAGTAAATGAGTTAAAACTGTGGACTGTTTTGTTGGCAGACACTTTCACACCTTTTTTTTTTATTACTTTGAATTTTGTTTTACACTATTTTGAGTCACAACGTAGACCGTATGTAATTTGTGAAATGCACAGACCAACGGAAAAACATGCCATGTGATTCCATCCATCCATTTTCTATCGCTCAACTCAAGGCTGTCTGCGACTATTTACTGGAGAAAAACAGAGTTTGTGTGAGTCCACATCATGTGGACTTTCAACTCTCATCGGAGTATGATGTCTATAGGTTTGTTGAGTCTTGGAGTCACATTGGGACAAATAGAAAACGTTGAACAAACGGCCTCGAAAAAGAGAGAGAACAACTCGACAATTTGCAGCGTAAACGAATTTGGAATTGAGGAAGAAAGAATTGACTGATACTGCGAATAATAGCGACACAACAACATGGATTGCAGCATACTCGTCAGGGGACCGTTACAAAGACGTTCACTTCAATGTAGAACTATGACCGAGACGAAGGAGGTAAACTATCCATATTTTCTGTTGGTGCCGTCAGCGCTTCTAGACGCGTTTAGCAACACGACAGAGCGCTGATGAAAGACGGAGCAACGCAGCCGTATTGATCCCATTGATCCTGTCTCACCTTTAAAGAATACAGCGCTCCCCCTTTGCGCCCACCAACTGCTTTATTGCCAACCCCCCCCCCCTTCTTCTCAGACCGGTAAACTCCTTTTGAATAATATAATTGTGCATTTGATCCTCACTGTAACCCCGATCAGAGGGGGGGGGGGCCCTGATTGAATCACTCAAGCGTGTGCCTTGTTTATTGATGGCAGCGGTTTTGTGTGTGTGTGTGTGTGTGTGTGACGCCTCTCCTTTTACATTTGACACTTGAATTGTCTGCACTTTTTTTCATACATTGTCTGGTGAAAACTGTTGCTGAAATGCTTTTGATTACGTCGCAGTAAATAGGGAAAAGGAAACAGAAGGAATGAGAGAAGTACTTTTTAATTGTTAATTGTTCAAGGGTGACATTTTACTCTTACTAGCTCACAACACATTTAAGCTTTCCAGTCGTAGTTGTAATATTTCATTCCATATTTTCATAAAATCTATTTTAGGCTACTATAGCTAAGACAAATTAAATTATTTTAGTGTGAAGCCCAACATCGATTCTAATTTAAAACCTGCTGGTGACAACATGTCGCTGTTTGAACTCCTAAAATGCCAAATGTTTTAATTCAAAGTTTAAAGTGCTTCAACCAGAATCTTGCTTCACATTGTCACCAAGATAAAATCCAATTTAAGTCACGCACACTACAACTGCGGCCTATAAATTCCACTCATCATCTTCGACAACTTTTTGGGCTCATCACAGCTCCATGGTGAATACCGCCACCTACTGTTCAGGAAGTGCAAAGAACAGACACCTCTAACATCGTTCATGTCTCGTCTCATTTCCCATTTGTCGCTTGTAGCGTGCAAGCGGAAGGAGCAGGACACAGCGAAGGAGCGCAACAACACACCAAAGAAATCCCGGTTGGTCTTCACCGACCTGCAAAGGCGAACGCTGCTGGCCATCTTCAAAGAAAACAAGCGGCCTTCCAAAGAGATGCAGCTCACCATCTCGCAGCAGCTGGGCCTCGAACTCACCACCGTCAGCAATTTCTTCATGAACGCCCGCCGCCGGAGCCTGGACAAATGGACAGATGACGGAGCCAGTCCCGGCGCCCAATCTTCAGCGTCCAGCACTTGTACCAAAGCGTGATAATAGGTGGCGGGGTGGATGGCAGGGATGAGGCTGGGGCAAGGGGGGCGGGGCTAAGGGAGGGGGGAATTCGAGGGTGAAGGTTTAGCCTGATCCAAACCGGGAAACTAAAAAGTTTTACTTTTTTTTTTTTTTGTTTTGTTTGTCTGTTTGCGTTTGTCAAAAGGTGGCAAACTGAGAGAGGGGCTGCTCACTGTGACGACTTGTAGCCAAACCGCCTTTTCCAAACTCATCACAAATCCATTCAAAAGCTGAAGGGTAAGCTCTGCCAGAGAACAAAACAATGCTTAAAAAAAATGGAGAAAAAAAAAAAAAAGGAAAAATCTTAACTGCTAGTGTCTCATTTGGAACAAGAAACTGACACACTGGCTCAAATACCAAAGACGAGAGGACAATATATGTTTTCTATTATGCAATATAAGCTAGGAACCAACCAACGGACGAACCTATGAAAGCTTTATGACTACAGAATGTGCAACGAATGAACGGACATTTCCTCACATGTCCAAAATGTAGATGACTTAATACCAAACCAAAGATCATGGAATGATTTCTCACTATTGAAACCATCCAAGGAGCAGAAGATCAAATTTTTAATGTCACCCTCAAAGGTCAATTACTGTGACAGAAAACCAAAGTCATTCCCCCCTTCGGAACAGTTTTCGACACGTTATAGTTTTTACTTTACAAGCATCATGATAAAGCTTCGACCTTACCTAAGATGAAATTGAACAAATCTGCAAAGTTAGGTAATGGCTTAAAACGGAAGCACAAACACACGACACGAGTCCCCTTCCTCACAGTCTGAGCCAACACGTACAAGTTTTCCTCAAATTCCGTGAATATGAATATGTACAACGTATGTGAGCACAATGTTGAAGCACATTTGTTTTGCAATAGAACCGGGGCTCTCCGCCAAGCCGAGTGGTTTTTTTGCATCTTAGAAAACTCAGGATGCCATTTTTTTCTAAACAGCGGCTGAAATCCACTCTGCGTTTTCGTCATCGCGCAACTTGGGGTCACGTCTCAAATGCGAATTTACATGACAGACACGTGGTCAAGGTAAACCAATAATCTCCAATCTTAAACTGGGGGAAACTATTTACACTACTAGAGAATTGAAAAAAAAAAAGCTTTTTGTGACAGTGAATCATGAATTTTTTTACCGTTTAAAGCCAGTCAGGTTATTCAAATTGTGCGTTGCGATATTTTTAGGTTGGAAAGTGGACCCATACATGTTTCACGGCTCTTAACGAGCAGTCAATTTGAGGGATATCTGAAATTATTTGTCCTTTTTAGTTTCAAATAGGCCATCAAGCCACCGCAAAGACCGACACGAGACAATTTGATCCTGTGCGAAACGGACTGCCCAGGCAAATCAGGGCCTTTGTAATAGTTAAAGAGGACAATCTAAAGACGATGTCTGGAAAGTCCGTCTCCTGCAGAGGATCATTAGCGAGAGGACACGTCGGAGCGCTTCAAACAAATCAGGTTGATGAAGACGCCATCGTTTTGATATCAACATTTGTTTGCAGCCTCGGCTTGACTTGATGATCATACAAATGTCACCAAAATACGGTCAAAATACGATGACTCTGCATCGCCTTTACCAGATGTAAATACCAAAGCCCCCCCCCCACAAAAAAAAAACACCTCAACCACAATCACCTCATCAATCATCTCTTATATGAGCTATCAAACCAAAAAATAAATAGCAACCAAACCAAAGCATAGGCGCCAGTCAGCAGCCCCTGCTCTTGTAGAAAACCCCAGGCTGAGTCCAAGCCTGGTTAGAAGCAAGCCAAAGGCTTGAGATTGAGAAAAAAAAAAAAAAAAAAAGGACACTGAGACTTTTTCTATTTATTGACAAATCGAAACCAAAGAAAACCCTTTTTCTGCACCTAACTGTTCCAACAAACGGACTGAAGATGGAAGAGTATTACTACCAAAAACAAACAAAAATATTTGGGGGATTAAAAAAAAAATGTATAAAAATAATGAGAAAAAAAAAAAAGTGGATTCAGCGATGTCAAGGATAGAGGACGACGCTGTGAGGATGAGGAGGGAGGATGGATGACATCACAAGAGTGGAGAAATAGCTTTGTTGTGTGGCTGAAGTCAAGGTCGGCCAAGTTGAGGACTGAAAAAGGGGAGGGGGGGGGGTAAAGCGGAGGACGGCGTCATCAGTGTTCTTCCCTCCAGCCCGCAAATGTCCGAACATTAATGTGTCTCTCACGGTTGAAGAGTGTCTTTAACGTGTGCCTATGCAGTTTTTCAAAGTAAAAATGGTTAAACGAACAACAGAAACCTCAGCTAACAAACCAAAGATTCACTGTTAACGCCAGAAGCAGTTCTCCTCCTCTTTGCAACAGCCCGACTCACGATGTGCTTCGGCTTTTCTTCCATGTACTTTCCAACAAGGCCCACATCGCTTCTTACAAAAATATCCGGTCAGGTTTGCTAATCCTAAACTTGCCACTTGTCTTCATTTCCCACCTCGTGATTGCAACACGCATTCGATTTTAAACGGTTGCATCTTCATCTTGCAATCGATTCGCACAACTAATTTGATGACGAATAAGGTGAGAACGTTAGCCTTAGCCGTTAGCATCTTCACAGGGCGAGCCTACCTCCGAGCTTCCCAGCCTTCACTGCAGGGAATATTTATTCATTCACGCCTTTTGGTTTGTAATCCGTTTAAGCAGGAGGCAGTTAATTCCATCACAATTCAAAAAAAAAAAAACAAAAAAAAAAAAACAGCTAACATGAGTTGTTAACGAACTACAATGCTTCCGTCAACTGTTTTGCTTCCGTCAACTGTTTTGCTTCCATCCAGTCCAACATGAAAAATTCATGTTTCTACCGAGCTTCCTCTAGCAAGAAGAGTGACAAAAAAATGCTTTGTGAGTTGTACAGTTCATACCAAAGACTCTTTGCTGTACTCGCACATTGACATACTCTCCTCTGACGTATCGAACTCAACTGAACGCCACCCGGAAATCGCCCAAACGTTGCAAGTCAGATTAGCATCACTAGCTTGCTCAAAATTCCACCTCACCGTTTTGGAGAGGGACCATGTAGCTTGGAAGAATTTTATTTTTTTTTTTTTTAAAGAGGAGGGGAACTCTGCTGCAACAACAATAAATGACACCACCCAAAAATGACACAACATAAACACACACTGAGAGAAACTGCTGAAATATCGGTCAAATAGCTTTATCCTTAATTTTTCTCTCTTTCTGTATGTAAAGCTTCTAGTCCAAAGAGATGCCGCCACCCACTGAGCCCTCCAATCCTGTTGACAATACCCGATGGAGGGGTGATGTTTATGGAGCCAGGGGTGGCGGCCATTTTCCATTCTCACTTGCAATTCTGTCTGGATGGAATACAGGCAAAACCAGAAAAAAAAAACGACAACAACAACAAAAAAACTAAACCAAAAAAAGAAATGGGTATGAAACCGAAAATGTTCCAAAGAGGATTCCATCGCTTGTTTGCTTGAAGTACTTAAAAATGATTGCCAATGATTATGTCTAGTATTACATTCCTACTTAGGTTTTTTTGCTAAATGTGTGTTTTTGTTTTTTTTTAATTTAATGTAATTTATTCTAATTTAAGCGAACAAATTGTGTTGCCAAATCTCCCACTGAACCCTTAACCCTTTTGATGAAGATTAGCTTTGCCAAAGTTTACATTGTACGATCCTTTTTCTTTCTGTTTGATGCTGTATTTATTCATAAGGTGTTTAGAACACTCTAGGTTTGTACTTGATGATAATTTAAGCATATTTAATTAGATGTAATTGTTTTCAATGAATATTTATGTATTTAAGAATGTTAGGTGCATCAAAGATGCAGTGCTTATGCCAGGCCTCTTAATTTATTCTTAGTTAGCTTTACTTTAAAAACAAAAATGAACAAAAAAAACAAACCAACAAAAACAAAGCAATGTTTTATGAATGCTTAGACTTAATGACTGAACAATGTAGGAATGTTAAACTAGACTTTCATCTGAATGTCCACTCATGCTCTCGGTCGTCTTTTTTTTTTTTTGTCGTGGGGATGATGTTTCATTTTTGAACATAAAAACAAGGCTCAGAACGAATGATGAGCACTGCATCTCTCTTTATTCCTGCTAATTTATTGTTTAAATTGTTCTTTTCGTTTGTTTGCAATGTGCTGACCATTGTTGCATAAGAAATGAATTTCAGGCTGATGTTCTGGATTGAAAAAAAAAAAAAAGAAAAAGATCAGGTGACGAGCCACACATTGATGTACATAAACGGAACTACCAAAGATAACTGGAATCCTTGAGAGAGGCAAATAAACTGCGTTTGTTTACGTCCATGCAGCTCATACCCTGGTTAAGGACTTATTCTTACATTTGTTATCGAAGTAAATTACTTTACCAATGACACAACAATAGAAAATATGAAAGGAATATGAGTCACTCTGTAAAATCCACCAATTTTTGGCCATGTCATGGCGGCCATTTTGTCACTTTGTCGACTGAAAATGACACCGCAGTTGCTCAGTGCTCCAATCACAGCTGACCGGTTTTCCGAAGCTGAGCCACGATTGGTCGTTATCTGAGCGCTGAGCAACTTTGATGTCATTTTCAGTCGACAAAAGTGACAAAATGGCCGTCCTCTGAGATGGACAAAAACGGGAGCAATATAATTCAGGATGCAATCTTTCGACTAGTGGGCCTGCGTAGAAAATATTCTTGTCAAGAAATTTTTGGCTTGACTTCCCCTTTAATATTTTTACTTCAACTAGAATTGTTCTTGTAACAATACACAACATATTTTAAGTAACAAAACATAACAGACGCACACCAATATTAAGTACACTCGGTGTTTATTTGTTTTTTTTTTGCTTTAAAACACATTTGCTAAGATTACTGCAGCTCAAATTAAAAAAAATGTACACAATTACACATGACAAAAGTCGAATAAAATTGGAAACAAAGCAATATTATTCCTGTCTTCACAGGTTGTGTGCAAAATTGTATTAGCATAAGAGCTTATCCAGGTTATTGTTTATGGGATGTGATGCTAACACACACCAGTTCCACGTTAAAATACTTGCTGCAGTGATCAGATTTCAAAACGACATTAGTGTGTGAGTGTGGGGGATTGCAAACACACGGACTCATTTTGTTGTTTCATCAGGGAGAAAAAGTCGCTTGAAGCAACACCTGCTCGGAAGAATGATTTGGCGTGCGTGTATGTTAAAAAAAAAAAAAGCAAAGTCTATTTCAAAGGTGAGAACCAGAGCGGCTACCTCACCTAATTTCCATTTGTCCATTTGATCGCCTTGATGAAACCAAAGAAAGCAAATATTTTTTTCTTCTTCAGTGCCGTCTGCGTACAGCTTCATTTTTGCTTTGTCAAAGTAATGCAGATTTCTTTTTTTTTTTTATGTCCGCCCTTTTTGGCCTTTGCATGGTCTCTGTTTCACAAATGAGACCAAATCTAAAGAAACTATGTGAATGAGGCAGCCATTAATTGTCTTGTTTAAACAAAAAAGGAAAAAGAAATCATAATTGAAAATATAAACAAACATAAATGACGTTGAAAAAATATGAAATAAGAGGTTCAGATAATGACTGGAAAAATACTTTCATCTTTTCTCCTGACACCTGGCTGAATCACAATTTTAAGTCAAGACCTTGTTCAAGAATGATTTTTGCTCGATTTTTCAGAAAACACTTTTTCTTCCAGTCGATGTTGTTGTCTTTGAATGGCTGGTCCCCAACTGTGAGCTGCATAGCAACTACAAAGTTGTGATTTGTGTGAAGCACACAAAATAACAGAAAATAAAATTTAAAAAAATCAAAATACAGAATATGATAATACATTGGGCTAAAATACTGCACGGAGGGACCCCTCATAATCAAATAATTGTTCAATTGGGGGTGGGTTGACCTCTGAAGAGCCCCTGAATCTTAATTCTTTTTTTATCAAGGTAATTTGTCATTGTGTTAAAAAATTGATCAATAACCATTTAAAAGAAGTGAATGTGTCATTCGATTAATCAGCGTTGGGAATTATATTTACGTTGTAGCAATGAATTTGCAAAAAGGATTCGCTAACATTGAGCCGAAATGAAGTCTATACCATTCCACCTTGACCTTTAAATATATTTTACCTGGGAAAAAAACAAAAAACATTGCTGCCATTTATAGTTTCGTCTTTGCCCTTTGCTTCTTTGCGATATAATCACAGCAAAGAATTTCTTAGTGATTTTCTTTTCTTTTTTTTTTACTTTAATCCGTGCTGCTTTTCCTCTCATGTGAACAAGATCTGAACATCCTCTCGTAAATTAAGATCAGTATTTTCTGTAAATGCCAAAGCAAGGTTCATGTTTTTTCCTGATGGTTGCAAAGCTTTAAATGTGGAGAAAACACCCAAAACCATTTGTGTGCAGACCGTGTTCTCCTTTCCAAACTGTTGCAGATATACCTCATAGACACTTAGTGAAGATGATGATGGTGATGACGATGATGATGTTAAAATAGTTGTAAATTATTCACTCACTCTTCTTCCTGCTTTTCTTTTCAGTAATTTTAAGAAAAAACTGTGGGCAGGCAAGCTTTATACTTTTTTGTAACTGATAAAAAGGTGCACTTAACCAAAATTCAGAGCATGGTTTTCTTCTTCTATGCTCTATTAATTGTTGATGTCTAATTGTTTTTGCCCTGTCCCATTTAACCAGGATGGGGGGCGGGGTGCAACATTTAAAAATTGAAATGCGTTGTTTGGTTCTTTTAAAGGGGTGATTGTCCCCTTGTGTGCTTATTGTATGTTTGAAATTTATTTTTATACCTACTTTAAGTTCTGTCGGTGTCTTACTTTACCTGTGCAATCACAGTTTCATTTTACATAGCAGCGCTTTAGGCTAGAGTTTATGCATGAGTGTATTTACAGTTAGCTGTCCATGTAATGCATAGTGACTCTATTCATTTTCATTCTCATTCACATCACCATCATCATCATTATTATCATTTAATCAGTCAAAAAGTCATCAGCTTTGGATTTGATTTACTTATTCAAGCTGTTTTACCCTCCAACACGCTCACTCTAAAATATCATCAAAACCAAATCATTACATTCATTTATTTTATTTTTCTACCATTGTTTTCAGAGAGCTCACACACTAAACCAAACCAAATGAAGCATTTATTTTTTTTTTACATTTTTTACATTTTGGCTGGTGACGAAAAAGAAACATGACTGAAAATTTGGGTTGTGGAATAAAATGATCAAACAAGAAGGAGACAATTTGAGAATTGTTATTGTTCCACTCGATGTATAAAAGACCAAAAAAAAAAAACCTCAATAAAGACATCACAATGGTCTTATCCATGAACATGTGATTCGGGTCTCATTACTGCATTTGTCCAAAATATTTAGCTTCAACTATACAGCCCAAAATGGCACTCAAGTAAAAGTAGTGTTACTTCAGGACAATACGACACAAGGAAGTATAAAGTAGTCATCCAAATAGTTACTTGAGTAAAAGTGAACGAAACTGTGAAGTTGGCATGGCAACGTTGTTTGCGTAATTCCAGATGCTTGAATAATGAATGTTTCGTCTTGTAAACGAACCAGGTATGTTGTAAAGAGCCCATCATAACATCATGTTTATCGGTATGGGATAGTGGAGGTGGGTATCGTTCGTAGGCGAGGAAAGACATTCGCTAACAGGTAAAGAAACTGACTGAGCGCTGCTGGGAACGAATTTAGGAAACTTACCGCTACACGTTTCCTCAAGTTTGATGAGTTCTTGAACGCTGACATCTCCGTTTGTTTAGGCGAACAAAGTAAATACTGCATAGAGTAGCTAGAGTGACTTTTTCGATCCGCTTATTCCGACAACTACGTACTTTCCCGCTGCTGAAATTGAGTATAATCACGTGACGACTCACGAGACTGCAGGGCTACGTTTGATTGGTGAAACAAGGTCAGTGGGAAGAGCCCAGCGGAAGTCTCTCTCTGACGAAATAAATGCGCCTTCATCTGAGAGCTCGAGACAGACGCGTACGTACGCGGAGGGGATTAAGTAACGAGTTCAGTAAGAGTTCAGTTTCTTCTTCACAAATCTACTCAAATAAGAGTAAAAAGTAGTAGTCTGGATGCCCTTTGGCACAATGCTACCACTAACTGGTCATTCTTGGTATTACACCCTGTTTGGTGGCGCGGTTTGCAATTGATAACAGACGGATCATTATTAGCAGTGTGTTGTTGTCCTGGACATGAAAGAGCAGCAGGAATTTAAAAATCAGCACGTGTGTACTTTGGCAAAATCTCAACATTCACATGCAATTGATGACACATTATGACTTCAACTTTAACGCAATTCTATGAATTGTTATTTTATGAGACCCTGACAACTTGAAAAGTAATGTCAATCCTTCCCCCTTTTTATCCACCATCAGTCATTTTCTCCCCTCTTTTTGTCCCACCACTGCTTTCTTCCCTCGCTGTAATCATCCAAGCATCTACCTCCCATCATCAATCCACCTCATCACTTTTCACCTTTAAACTCCCCCTCCTCCTTCGCTCTCCTTTTAATCACTCCATGCCCTCCTCCTACTGCTCCCCTCCTACTGTTGCCAAGGAAACAGCAGGCCATTGGGTTGCTGTTAAATCTGGTGACATTGTCTTTCTATTACCTGTGGGTCAGATGCCTGATAAAGAGGACAAAGCGTGGGAAAGCAAAGAGTGACTGCAGTTTAAACGTTTGTAAAACGCCGCCGTCTTAATTCGTACAACTTGCAGTGACAAAAGAGCCAGAGGGGAAAATGTTTACTGTGGCAAATAAATATGACTCTCACTGCTGTAAGTACACTGATAAGAAATCTGCCGGGATCTAAACAGCCTCTTGCACAGGTGTGCTATAAAGCCCATCATTGTGGAGATGTTCTTCTTTTGTTGATTCCATCAGAGAGAAGTTGATTAAGCCCTGCGGGCGAGCCTGAGATATCATCAGATTGTGTTGAATCCCATGAAAGAGAGAGATGGACTCAGAAATGATTGCAAGGGGGAAATCATGCTGAAAATGATACAAAAATAAACACTCACTGACCACTTCATTCTGTAAGACAACACAAGCTAAAAGAAAAAAAAAAAGGAGAATTGCGTTTAAGTATCAAACATGCGTTAGGCAATCAATCTAATGGGATTCAATACAATATTTAAAGTTATTAATGGGAAGTCAACCCCATTTTTTTTTTTACGAGAATATGCGCTAGGTGCCTTCACTAGTCTAAATGCAGCATTGTGATTAATATTGCGTTTGTGGAAAATGAGTTAAGCAGTAAAATCCACCTGTTTTTTTTTTTCAATCTGAGGGGGAGGCCATTTTGCCACTTGCTGTCGACTAAAATGGACATCACAGTTGCTGAGGGTTCTGATAGCGACCAAATGGCTCAGCTTCAGAAAACATGTGAGCCGTGATCGGTCGTCACCTGAGCCCTGAGCGACGGTAATGTCATTTTTAGCTGACGGAAGTGACAAAATGGCCGCCCCGTGAATAGAAAAAAAACTGTGGATTTTACTGCTCAACTCATATTCCACCAAAAAAAAAAATAAATAATAATAATCAGAATTCCATGTTAAGAGTTGTGAAGGCACATGGAACACTTTTTTGCAAATAATGTTTTTGTGTTGACTTCCCCTTTAATGCAGAATTATATACATCACTGGCGGCCAGTCGTGGAGGTATTAATTTAAATGTTGCTGACCATTTTGGATGAGGTTTCAAAGTGGTCGAGAACTGCACACTTCAGCAACATCCGTCATGCAACAATATGAAATCAAACACCGGGATGCGACTCACTAGAGAGGGGTCATTTCTACTTGAGCGTCCTTCTCAGAATTCAAAGATTGCTAGTTTGACTCCCTCAGACTTGTTGACGAGTCGCCACGGTTCGAAATCAATCCATGATCATTTGCTTTGGATAAAACAATCTCGCAATGATTCTGTTAAATGCCGCTGCGGAAAGTGACAAGCAGGGACAGAAGGTCGCCAAACACAAGACCTCTCCTTTGATTTTGGTCATTTTAATCCAGTGCCCTCCTCTCATCCCTCAATTTTGTCATCCCTCCTCTCGGTTCTTCCAAATGTTTTTCTTACTCTTTCCCAACTTCATACCTCTCTCCCTTTTCTCTCCAGAAATCAACGGTCGTTCTCTCAATAGGAGGTCGCGGGGTTGGCCTTGCAGTTTTTCAATTACTAGCAGCCTGCAGTCACCACACAATCCACGCTCACGCACGCACGTGCATGCGGACACACACACACACACACACACACCTGAGCTGCATGGCTAGTAGAGTAAATGGAGCAAAGAGAAAAGCCATTCGGGTGTTGAAAACGCAAGAAAGAGAAATAAGGGAAAAAGGACGAAGCATAAACGTTTGGAAACTTTCGGAAGAAAATGATATCCTCCTCATTTGTCCGTGCAGTTTAACGGAAGTGTGCGAATATATTTTAAAATTTTTGTTGCTTAGGTTGACATGATAATGTGAAGGTGCAAGAGTTAACACAAGAAATAAGGGGCATGGCCTTGTAGGTGGGCCCTAGCCAGAGGCCAACGAGCCAAGCAACCGTTTTTATTTTTTTCTCTGCGTTGGCTACATGGAGGCACGAGTTTGGTGTTTGCGGAACCCTGTTTATGTGACTTCCTATTAAATGTGTTAAATTGTGATATCTGAGTGCAAAAAGGCGGGAACAGCCTCGTCCTGGAATCACATTTCCCGCACGCAAGTAAAGAGAAAAGAGTGTGGTGTGAAGGAACCCAGGAAAAATAGGAGTAAGGGAAAGGGAAATAGAAGGAGCACAACAAAGAGAGGAAGAAGGTCAGTGGAGATGTGACAGGAGAGCCAACAAGGACCGAAGGAGAGAAAAATAGAAGGTGATCACCGGAGTGAATAAAAAGAAACTGGACTAAATAAAGGAAAAAAAAATGTGAGGGGAAAAAAAAACAGACAATTATTCAAAAATGGGTGAGAAAAGCCGAGGGATTCGTTAAGGGGGGGGGCGATGTGTTTTGCGATGAGAAAAGAAAGATGGGGTGATGCAAAGAGGAGGAACGCAAGAAAAGTAAGAGATGACAGCGATGTAAAAAAAAAAAAGCGGAGGGAAAGACTAAAGCTGGCGCAGATGCTGGGGGGGAGGGGGAGGGGGGGTGCAAAATGGGACGATGGGGGAGAAAAGCGGAGAGTGCGCCAAGCCTTGCAACCTCAGGGGTTATTGGGTCGTGGACAGCCAATCTCTCTCGGCTTAATCAACAGCAGCAAAGGTGATTGCGACACCGCAGGGGGCTGCTGGGGGAGGGGGGGGGGCTTTGGTGGGAGGTGAGGGGGAGGCACGCTGATAGAAATGAATGGGGAGGTGTGGAAGGCAGTGGGGATGGTGCTGGGAGATGGGGGGAAAAGATTGGTTAGACAAAAAAAGTGGGGGGGGGTGACCAGGTTGAGAAAGGAAGACGAAAGGGAGGATGGGGACTGAAGAAGATGGAGGAATTGAGAAAAAAAAAAAAGAACACGAGGAAAGGAAGTAAGACAAGAAGATGCTTGGAGTGAGGGAGAAGAGGGAATCGTTTGGACGCAAGAAGAAAAGATGCAGGAGGGGAAAAAGTCTCAAGAATGGAGAGAATCCCAATAGAGTTTGAGATTCATAAAATTATGTATCAATTATTTGTTTCTCCACTCTTGTACTGACTTAGTAGCAGACGCTATCACATTCACGCACACACACGGTTCGTGTGTGACCACCGACCAGTGAGAAGAACCAGGTGGATAAAAAAAAAGAGCTGACAAAAGGCAATATCAAAGCAGTTCCCAAGCTACTGTCGTCCAACAACACATGCTGATTGTGCACTTTTTACACAAGCTCATTTACAGTTCCATCCACGCGTTTTGGGGAAACATTTCAAATACAGTCATCCAAATTCAGGGATTTCATCGGGTGCAATAATACATACACGTTACCATAATATTAATTTTCTATTCAAAAGGAAGCGGATAAAAGGCTGCGGTGAATTTTTTTTTTTTTTTAAAGTGAAATCCCGTCTCTCAAAATGATCAGAAATCACAGCTTTCATGGATCACATTTTGCCATTTATTTGACTATACGGGAAGACATGCTGACAGCCCATGACTCAATTTTAGATTGAAACGATGCAGAGAAATGTTTGTCATACAACAAGTCAAAAGCAAATAAATAAATGCTAACACTGGAGGAAAACGGCATCTTAATTAGTATTTCGACTAAATGCACTTTTCAGATGAACACAAAAAAAAAATTCGACTTTTGGCAGCAAAATACTTTTTCGCTCCCCACTTGTGTGCAGCAGTTAAGCGGTACGTGGCCATCAAATAACTTTTAGCTTATTTTCGTACATAATTAGTCTGGAAAGCTTGTACACGCCAACAAAATTGACATTCGCACAACCTCAGCTATGCATGCATACGAGTATTTACGGATCATTATTTTTTTTAGCAACCTAATCGAACTTTTGGAAGCACAAGCAACTGTGAATTATGTGAAGAGAGAATTTTTGCTGTAAAGTGCAATTTTGGATGCATTCCAGGGGGGGCGAATGGTCGATGCTGACCACCAGTGAGGTGCCAATGTGGAGCTTAACGAACATGGAAATTGTGACGTCATCTCCCCTTTAAATGTGGTCCTTTAATAAAGCCGGCGTTTGGCCATTAAAAATCTTTAGTAAGGATGTTACGTGTTGGCATCAATTTGTAAATGATCAAGAATGTCATTTAGTAAATTCACTCTTCCCATAAGCACTCTTGTAAAAATTTAAATATAACAAAATAAAACCTAGTTTACACATGTAAAAGGCACATTATAATGGCAACATGGCGGGCGGGGGGTGGGGGGGTATTAATAGCCTTAGGGGGACATTAAAACATGCTCGATTCCAGTCTCGTGGCAAGAGAGAATTTTCTTTTGAGTTGTTTCTTTGAAACATTTCATGAAGCAGCAGCAAGGATGATCTGCTCGGCTTTAAGGAGACAGTTGACCTTGAAACGACCTGCCAAGAAACATCGGTCGCATAAACAGCGGACGAAAGGTTCAAAAGTTGAACTGTAGACTTGAGACGAGGTTGTTTTTTTAAACGCATCATGATTAAAACTTTGGCTTTAACGCTTAGACCGCCGTGTCTTGACATGACAAAGAAACCGCCACAGAAAAAACAAAAACGGGACTTGTGAGGTGTAGAGAAGATAGAATGCAAGAACACAACGCAAAAAAAAAAAAAAAAAAAAGACTTAAAAACAAGTGCAATTGATTTTCTAATTCTGAAGGGGTGAAGCGTTTCTGCAGATCACCACTTCTAATTTATATGCAGACCTGGATAGAATATTTTTACAATTGGGTGATTTTGTTCATTTGCACGCGTTTCACACTTGCCCACCGATTCCAATAAGCAAAAAGATCAGTTTATTGTTTGTAAACAAAAGACGAGCTGAAAAAGGTATGAGATGCTGACAAAGCACTTTTTTCCCCCCCGCCCCAACCTCTGATATTTTTCCTTTAGAAGTTTGTATGAAAGCCTCGTTCCTCCACACGTGATGTCTCCAGAGGCCGCGACGTGTCCTCATGGGCAGCGCACAAAAACGCAAGGGGTGTGCTTGCCTGCGCACATGTTCTACGACAATTTCTGGTTGGCGAAAAAGGCCTTGGTCTCTCCACAAGTGGGATTGGTGCACAGAGGGCAGCGGAGAGTCAGCTGGCGGGAACATGGCTCATTGGACTTCAGGTGAGACTGGACCAGTTCTGCCAGAGCCTGGACAAGACCAAAGACAGAGAAATTGATTTTCCTTCATTTACTGAAAAAAAAAAAAAAAAAAAAAAAAAATGACATATTTGCTAGAACACCAAGAAGAGAGTGACTGGTAGTCAAGATCAAATTGCAACATAGTGAGACGTATATCGTGAGCACCCCGGTGGCCTGTTCAAAGCATTATGCCGGCGTGTCCGCCATATTGGATGTGGCCATTCAACTGACTGCAGCAGTAGCATCAAAAATATGGAGTTATAAGTACTGTAATTGCTCAATTATAAGGCCACTTTTATTTTAACTATCAGCCCAGATTACTTGAAGAGGATCTATTAAAATTAATTATAATATAGAAGACATGCTTTCTGTTGCAGACATGGGCATCCTCTGCCATTGATTTAGACGCACGCGCACGCACGCACGCACGCACGGCCCACCATGGGGTCGCCGAGCAAAGGCGGGCTTGACCAGCCAGACAGCTGGGCAGTTCAGTTCCACTATAGTCAGCTCTTAAGATTCCCCATTGATCCACTCTTTGCTTTAATAAACCTCCCTCACACACACACACACACACACACACACTCACACAAAACTATTAGAGTTGGAGCAGTTAGCTGTTGTAGGGCAAGATAGTAACGGGAGGCAGTGGAGCAGGGAGGAGTGAGGGTTAAAAAGAAGAAAGGCAGAAATGAGACGGACAGAAGAGAAAGGAAAGGCAGAAGATAGGAAAAGGGGGATGGAGGGAATCCATTTATTGACAACATCCTGCTTGTAGTTGACTTATTCCATGAAAAGGTCTGCTGTGGTCTCCTATGTGTCTGTCCTGCATCGCTCCCACCTCCCTTCCGTCATTAAATCACCCCACTACAATATCTCCTCCGTATGTATTATGTACACACTCGCTGCCAGTCATACATGAATGTGACCTAGCCATTAGCAATTTGAGATCATGGAGAGAAGAAGTGCTACAATTAGGGGGTGCCTCATACAATACTCAAGGAGTAGAATGCCTTGAAGCAATTGTTTTCATCTACATAAGTAGCCACAGACAAGTAGTTTACTAACTAGAGTATAGCAAAGCAACCCTCGACTCGGGGGCGCTGCCAAGGATTTTCAGTCCCATGAAAAAAAAAAATATATTAAATGCACTCCAATGCCACAATCTGAACACAATATTAATTTCATTTTATTTTAATTTTTTTTTGCAGCTTATCACGCCAGCAAGCAGCTGCTCTTATATACCCATCAATAGCCTGCAGATTGAATTATTTAAGTTACGCACAAATTAATAATAAAAGACAATTAATATGATCGTACATTCAACTTGGTTTCATGTTTTTAGCTGGTGCCAGCATTTCTGACAGGTTTAAAATGGAAGGCGATACTGTGGCCTTCAATTTTTAGCTGTAAATATTTAGTGCACTTGAAAATGCAACAAAAATCCACACACTATGCAAGGTTGAACTGAAACTAGGAAACTACCTGGAAATACAGTGAAGTAAAGTGATCTAAAAAAATAAAAATAAAAATGTGCAATATACATGAAAGGAAAAAAATACTGACTCATTTTTTTTAGCACTATGTAGTCGTATCATGTAATGTTGTATTATTGTTCATGTGTGCGTGGATGTGTGAGCGGTACCTTCATAAATAGAGGATTCCCATTCAACGACTCTGCTCTTCTGAGGTTCTCCACACCACACTGACATGGGGAGAAAAACATAAAAAAAAAAAAAAAATTTAAAAATAAACTAAATTCCCCAATGTGACATTAGTTCAGCAAATATGATTAAAAAAAAGTGTTTTTAATTTTTCCCCATCCAGGGTAGGAAATAAATAAAGTTCATAGTCAAAGCATCATTAACCCGATAAGCGGATGGGTATGAAACAAAATTATTATTATTTTTTTTTTTTTAAACAAGAGCGTTGCTGCTGAGACACTTGAAGAGGCTCAAACTGTTCAGTGATGAATGAGCGCATTACAAATAAATTGTATTATTTGTTTGCCGTCAGAACCGTCCATCATTGTGGACATCATGACTACTTTGAAAAATTTGACACTGAAAACATTTGGAACGGGACATTTACATACAGGTATTACATATTAGTTTAAGTCGGGTAGTTAAGGACTAAAGCAGTCGTGCAGCAAATGTGTGTGTGTGTGTGTGTGTGTGTGTTTGTGGCACCAGTCACATTGATCTGTGGTCACCTTGCTGGTGCCTTCCGACAGACATGCCACTTGGCTACTGGACAGACAAAACCTAACACACATCCTGAACAATTTATCTGCAGATCAGAGATCCACTGATGTTACTTGATCCTGCAGACATCAGAACGGGTCCAGACCGGACCCAAAATTATAGACTACGAAACGCACTTCTCCTTTTTAGTCGTTAAAATGTTACATTTTCTCAACCTTGTCGCATTATTTTATTTAATCTAAACCTTGGAGTCAGGAGCCAGACAGAGCCGTATGATTTCGCAGACTGAACGAAACTTCAACAACTTCTCACCTCCTCACCCAGCACCTGTCCATACTCGATGTCCAGTTCGTGTAAAGTCTCGATGTGGTCAGAGGTGAAGGCGATTGGCACTAGCAGGATGTTCTTTTTCCCCCTTTCGCAAAGCCCTTTAATGACCTCGTCAGTTTGGGGGCCGAGCCACGCCATGGGCCCCACCTGAGGGATGAAACACAGAGCGTGATGAACTCTTGATTCGATAGGAAAGTGGCTCCCCCTTGAGGTGACAAAATACAAATCACCATGTAGGGGACGAAAAGGAATTCATACCATATTTCAATTGCCCTGCGGCTTTTAAATGCACATGATGATTTAACTAAATTAAATTACTTTTTTTTTTTATTTTTTTTTTTATAAATGACCTTGCTGCAAACATAAGTAAGATCTTTGGATCAAAACTACCTCATTCCGCAAAGAGTTGGTTTGGTTGAATGCCCACTATAAATTTACGCTACAATCTTTATTGCAGTGGTTTTCACATTTTTTCAGTACCACCTAAAAATAAAAGGCAGTGCCATTGCAATGACCAAAATAAAATACAGTATATTAATCGAGGAAAAAAAAAAAAAAATTCTAGTAAGCCACTGTTCCACTACGCACAGCTTAAACATTAAAACTGCACTTAAATAATTACATTTAAAATGTAAAGCACACGCAAGGTAAATTAAAAAAAAAAACAAAAACTCTTCGTAACGTTTGAAACCAAGCTAATTGCAAGTTAAAAGAGTGACTGTCTATAGTTGGGGGTTACTGTGTTCGGTTTAAAGATGGGATTTAATTGACAATGGTTTCATGCATTCATTTGCTACGACGTAAGAATTTCACCTCATGCACCGCAATGAGTACCACTAGAGGGCGCTGGCATCCCACGAGACACTTGGGGAATCACTGTGACCGATCACATGTCCTTATTATCTATGCTCAATTGCACATTACCACCAAACGGATCCGCAGTTAAAAATCTAAAGTATGTCTGCGTTTACCCTGGACTGCCACACCAGTCTGTAAGGGTTACAGTGTCCGAGTCGCTCCATAACTCTCTGGACTGTAGCGCCCACTTCCTGGGGGTATGGGTCACCTCTGTTTACAACCTGCACACATTACACAATAGTAGGACTGTCTGTCATGAAGAGTAGTAAGTTGAAGAGTAAACATGGAATGTTTGTCTAATAGTTAAAAGAAAAAAAAAATGCAGTTGCGTCAAGTGAATTCATTTTACGGCATGACAAATGTTTTCGGCGTGTGCTCGTCATAGCGGATTTGATATAAAAATAACATTAGCGATAAAGCAAGACGGCATCGCACGAGAGGCAATATCAGGTTGCACTTACAGCCATGGGAAGTGAATGGGCCGAGAATAGAATCACGACATCGTCTCTCTTCTCTTCTGGAAACTTCAGAAGCTCATTACTGACGTGTTCTGCAAAACACTGCACACGCAGACCCACTCTTATTTTCAGAAAATAAAATGCTGCGCTCTCCACTACTAAAATGACATATTTATATCTAATCATATAATGAGGCTTGCCACCAGTTTCAACTCATTAGTTGCCATGACAACGCTGTGCCTAAAATATTTAATGATTTGCCTTGTTCATTCTGCCCCATTAGTGCGTGCGTGTGTGCGTGTGTGCGTGTGTGCGTGTGTGCGTGTCTAACCTCCACTAGCAGAGGGTGTGTGGGCCAACGGTCAATGACACTCCAGCACATTTTTGGCCGGTCCCCTCTGCTTCTATAGTAACGGTAAATGGCGTTTAAACTGCTACCTGTTTTCACACACACACACAACAATGAAATCACATCAAGAACAAAAACAAATTTTCAGGGAAAATGTTGTTGGTTGTAATGTTAATACAAGCTATTGTTGAATGTAGTGGTAAGCGATAGTAATTGGCTGTTTGGTGATACTTAAAAAAAAAAAATAATACAGTCTAGTTTCCCCCGCATAAAACAGTCATGCGGAGATTACCCCCCAAAAAAACTTAATCTGTAATGACATTGACCCAAAATGGACAAAGATAAACGTAATTAGGTTAAACAAACAATGCAACACCGCCATGCCTCAGAATTCTGTCCTTATCCTAAATATTATTTAGGACTATATGAAGCGCGTTTGTGACCTGTGGTGGAGCAGCTATACTGAGGATATTGCGTGAAGGCAACAGCTCGGTCCACTCCGTCTTTCTCCATCTCCTCGATGGCCTCCTCAGTCAGTGGGTGGACATATCGGAAACCAATGTAGAACTTATGAGGGGCTGATGGGAAAGAAGAAAGATTTCAAAGTGCTGCGTAAAGTAACACCATTTTTTTTTTTTTTTTACAGGCAACTGCAGCAGACAAGTATTCAAGAATATCAATTTTGGGAGTCGGTTATCGGTGAACTGCTGCTTAGGCTAGTTTGTGTCGTTATCTGTGAGGCGTGAGGCAGGCGTGTGAGCAGCCACTCCTTCAATGCGCCGCTATCTTCATTTTGCACCCCGCATGCAAACAAGTGTGAAACTATTATTTAAGTGGATCGAATTGAATTTCGCAGTCGTTCAATCCAACGCACGCCCACTAAATGTCCTGTGTGGATGTTCGCGCTCACCTGTCTCGGGGCTCATTTCGTCCAATAGTTTCACCATGCCCTCGCCCTGCATGGCGGTCCAACGTTTGATGGGCGAGCCTCCTCCAATCTTGCTATACTGCTCCTGGATCTTTGGTGTGCGGCGCTTGGCAATGAATGGGCCAAGCTTACTGTGGAGCAGAGAAGAGCGATTACACAAAATGTTACCAACAGTGAAGTGCACCTTGTTGATCGATCATAACTGAATATAAAATAAAAACTAACAACTTCCGAAGTGTATTGCCTTTAAAAATGTACTTTACAAATCTGCGTCGACTTGTCATTCGTACTTTTGTACGGGGAGTTTCATCAAGTCCGTGTCCATGAAGAGCCTGAGCAGGAAGTCGTGTACATCTTCAAGTTTCTCAGGCCCTCCCATGTTGAGCATCAGGATGCCTGTCTTGGGTTTCCTGCACAACAGGTTTAAAAGCGGTAATATAAGGTTCCTGTAAGAGTGGCCCTAACAGCACATACATTTTTTTCTGTTTCTTCTGCAGAAACACTGAAATCTAAATTCAAGCATTAATATTTATCATTTATGTATAAAATGAACTTGGCAAAAAAAATAAAGCGGGTGTGCGTTTCACCTGTTGTCCTGCGTTTCTGGGGTCGCATTGTGAGCCAAAGCGGCAACACTGGCACGAGTCCTTATGCTTAGACTGACACTGCTCCTGGCAACTGCAGCAAATCAAAATTAAATAAAATTGAGATATTGGTTATTGAGGCAGGGCTCTTCGATCCTGTTCCACGAGAGCTGGTATCCTGCCAGTTTTCCATCATTCCCAGCTGCAACGAACCTGATTCAAATCATCAGGCTCGTTATCTAGGTTCTGCAAACCTTGCCAATTATCTGATCATTTGAATCAGGTGTATTGCAGAAGGCAATGATGGAAAACAGGCAGGATATCGGCCCTCGAGGAACAGAATTGAGGACTCTTGATGTAGTCTTCAATCAAACTGTATATTCTCACAAGATTTATTTTTTCTCAGGACCACCAAACACACCGAATGAAATAAAAAAAAAAATACAAGATAAAGTAATCTAAAGATAAAAAAAAATATATCTGATACGAACCGTTCTGTAACCAATTTTTTAGGGTACCATTCATTCATTATGCTGCAATACCCCGAGACGCCGCCAGGATTCGGAATGAGATTACGCAAGTTTAAAATGCTGAAATTGTGTAACTTTCATTATTATTAATGCTCCACTGAAAAATATAATTCTGGTAAAGAAATTTACTACTCAGATGAAACAATGAGAATCAATACATGCATTTGACTACGCTAACATAACACCGAACATTAAAACGTACTCAAGTGGAGTTGATGTAAAGTCGTCGAATTTGGGGTTACCCAGTAACGGAAATAAACGGTTTAGACAATAAAAACTTATTAAGAAAGTGCTCTGCTTTTCAACTTCAACTTGGAATAGCGTGAATGGAAAATGAATTTGAAACATTTGCGTCATTTAGAATAATTTGATTTGTTTAATAATGTGGATTAAGATTTGAAACAAATAGCAGTTATGAACATAATTCCTTATTGTGGGAAGTCACAACCGGAAATTGAGCGCTTTTAACCATTTAACTTATCGGTAGTTTATGAAACTGACGCCAATGTCAACGATGTATTGGTGTAATTTTACTCCATACAAGCCTACGCATTTAGTTCTCTTATAACTCTACCTAGGCTACACAGAAGATGCAGCAATTGTTGACTAAGTTAAAATATGTGTAAATAAATTACAACTCTCGTGTCTAAACATAGCTTCGTCCGAGCTAAGTTAGCAGTGTAGTAATAGGACTACTCACATTGGATCAAGCGACCGGCGTTGCCCAGGACAGTCATCATGATAGATACCAATTTTTCTCACCCCACAAAAATCAAGCTGGCAAATAAAACTTGCACTTTCGGTCTCTTCAACTGTGCCCGCAAGCGTGTTCCAGTCTCGCGTAATTCGTTGTAGGATATCTCAACGAGATTCCTTCAGCTATCGCCTCCAGCTGGCTGGGTCAAGTTAAATTAGGTAGCATGGTTATTACTTCCGGATATTGTTTTAACGTTTCATACGGCTCCAAAACAATACTACTTCAGTAAACGAAAAGCAACGAAATAAATAACAATAAAAATGAAAAAACGTTTTAGTTAACTAAAGACAAAAAAAAAAAAATAATATTTTAAATAACAAAACGTAACTGGAACTTCATTAACCGTTACAAAACTAACTATGGATATAGCGAAATGCCCTTTGTGTTCGTTGTTGGTGATTAATTTAATACACTGTGCATTAGGTTTGATTTTAAATGTGATTTTAAATGTGTGATTTCGGCATTTGCCGGAAGAAGGGCATTTGATCAGTTTTCTGGGGGTTGTAGTCTTACGAATGCGTGTTGCACAAAAATGACGTCATTTAGCAGCACCCGTTTGTCGTGTTGGGTTCGGTTATTACACCACACCATTGTAAATAAGCCACTAAAGAATTTAGACAAGCAAAAAAAACTAGACAAGTTTACGTGTTTGACCTTAAATACACTTTAGACGCAGGCTTTGTTTATTCATTTACAGTATGAGCTAAACTAGTATTACAGTAACATGCAATTACGATAAACAAAAACATGGCATATAAGTATAGAAAGTCATAATGTACAGTCATACCACCCAATGACAGCAAAAAAACAAATAAGAGATTTTTAATGTTATTTGGGGGGGGACATAATCGTCCGCGTCAATATTGTCACTTCCGTTATATCACTTCTTCTAGCTTGACAACTTCATGCAAATCTGTTACGTTAATGTTACGTCACTCCACTCCACAAATGATCCCCACGTTCGTTTGTAGTCCTATTTTTTCTGCCCCAAGCAAGTTGTTCCCTAATATCTTTATTTATTCTTTATTTATTTTATTTGTTTCTATTTCTCCGTTAATCTATCTGTATTTTTACTTAATAGTTATATTATTCTTTTCCACTATATTCATGATCGTTTTCTTGTTCAATTGTTCGATTTACTATAATGACTTTTACATTTGTCTAATTGTTGTATTTTCTACAGTTTGCAATAAAGAAGAAAAAAAAAAAAAAAAAAAAAAAAAAAAAAAAAAAACGTTCGTTTGTAGTTGACACGCCCACTCTCTTGACATTGACCGCACAGTAACGACTAGATTACATTGTGGTATTTACTACGTCATCGACTTCGTCTTCACTGCTGCTACTGTTCCGGTGGTTTATTACTAACGAATTTCAACCAGTCAAGAGTTTCACACTTGGGCGCAGATTAACAGGAGATGCTTTGCATACCAAAACAAATTTTAGCAAAAGATTAAAATGCACTTTACACCTGAACTTTGTTTCTTTTTTGACTCTTCCAGATATCCAGTTCAAAGTCACACGTACAACTGCCTTCATGGTCTCCTGATGTCAAAATGTGACCAGTATGAAAAGGATCGTTTAAATACCAATTCCAACTGAACCAGGAAATGATGAAACGCGTGCTGTGAATTTTGCCATTCAATTGCAAGTTAGTATAGGTGCAAGTTGGGCAAAAAAGTTTTGAAACAGTCACGCACTAAAAAAAAAAATAGAAGTCAAATTTAGTTTTATAAAGGTGATGGTGTATTAGGTTCAAACAAAGTCTCGAAGGACTCAGTCATTTGTTTGCTGCGTTTTATTGAAGTGTTGTAAATTCCAATTTTCTCAGATAAGAAAAAAAGAGCAAACATTTGATGCCATGTACATAACCGTTATCACTTGACGCATCAATGCCACAGAGCATACAATTTCCAATATTACCATGATTATAAGTTTTGTCCAACTGTAAATACCCACCAGCATCATCAATACCCGTGTACAAAGTGTATTTTCTTGCTTTGTCCTCGCCTCGTGGAAGGCCACGCCTACTTTAACATCCAACATTTGTTCAGTAAACAACCTGAAGACACCAGAGAATGTTGACATATTTTCCTCTAAGATATTTGGACAGGTGAGGAAAATGGCAATAGCATTAAAAAAAAAAAAAAGAGCCATGATATCACTTTGTACTGACCAGATAATTTGCGTCGATTGAGCTTTGAAATACGACATTTAACGCAGAAAACGATCAAGCGCATTCAGTACTTCACAATTACAGGAAATGTGTTAGTTTTCGAGAGCACGAATGGACATGAGCAAGCTGAAGCGACTGCACTGACGCGGGGACATAATCAGAAGCGTGGCCGAGCACCATACACAAGTGGGTCTCAATCAGGGTAATGTGAAAAATGAAGCTGGCAACTTAAAAAAAAAATGGAACAA
This sequence comes from Idiotropiscis lumnitzeri, assembly GCF_059441095.1. Lineage (NCBI taxonomy): Eukaryota > Metazoa > Chordata > Actinopteri > Syngnathiformes > Syngnathidae > Idiotropiscis > Idiotropiscis lumnitzeri. Next base: position 2,778,017 of record NC_142408.1, read on the forward strand.
ATGTATAATTCTGTTCTATTTGATTCAATATTGAGGTGTACGTGTTGGTTTCCACAAGCGAGGCCCAGAGTGAATGTGTCATATGTTGTGTTTAGGGCCGGCAGCGCTGGATGAATCTTGGGTAAAGGCAGACGTCTCTGATGTGGTGTCTGTTCAGCAGCCAGGTCAGGAAACGCTCGAGACCAAGACCGTAACCACCATGAGGACACGTGCCATACTTCCTCTGAATTGTACAAGAAAGAAATCCATATTGGGCTTAAGTAGTAAAAATGCTCATTTAAGTAGAGAAGCAAAAAAAAAAAAAAAAAGTGGTCAGTTACCTGATCAGTGTACCAGTAGTACGGGGTTGGGTCAATACCCTCCCTCTTGTAGCCCTCAAAAAGCTCGTCAGAGTCCCAGATACGCATGGAGCCTCCAACAATCTCACCCACATTTGGCATCAGAAGGTCAACCTTTGACAGTGGGCACGGGTGGGGGGGGGGGGGGGGGGGGGGACATGTCAAGAGGGTTAAGTCGGCACATTGTTTTTCACATTTTCACCATTTTGCCATAAAGGGGATTTAATTATTTGTAGTTCGTTCTAACCGAACCCTAATGTCTTTTACAATCCAGAGAACCACACTTTATTGTGGATATATGATTTATTTGAAATTTTTAAAAATAGGTTTTTACAGTATTTAGGCAAGTCTGAATTTAGAGTTGTGCGTCTCCAACATACTGTAACGAGCTATTGTGCTCCATTGTGCTGTTGATCCAACCAGGGATCTTTCGGCCTTGGCAGAGTGCAGCACTTGGTTTTGAATTGAGGCCGGTGCGATCAATAATTGTGCCTACCGATTCTGTGAGCCGTCTGTCTTCATCGCAGCGCTGCATGTAGAAGGATTTGATCTCAGCTGGGAAACGACAAAGCAGAATGGTTTCGTTGATGGCATCTGTCATCAGCCTCTCGGGGGCCTCTGGGATGTCCTGACACACAAAAACAGGAATGACAAATGAGAGCAAGGTTATGAGGATAACACATTTAATATAAAAAAAAATAATCCATTATTGCTCATAGGTGATTCCAGATAGTTATTATTTTTTTAAATGATTTTATCCAGTGAACCCCCACAGAATCTCAGTTTGCGATTTGCAAATATTTCTGGGAAACCTCATTCATTATTTGCAGGAAAAAAATAAAAAATAAAACACCTATTCCCCCTTAAATGCTCAAGCAAAACCCTTGTACGATAAATGAAAATTTCTTTGGTGCCATCTTGTGGTAACTTAGTGCCAAGGAAATGTTTGTTGGAAGCGATTTGTCTGTGTCATGCTAACCTCTCCAAATTCATAGTAGGTGCCATCATCCTTCTTGACGTCGTGTTCTTTGAGCCACTTGATGGCATCCGTGTAGTTCATCCTCCTGAAAGGCCTTTTAGGGGGTTTGAAGTCCTGAGTACATTGTTACAAAATAATATAGCAACATTCGAATGCAATTCCCCCACTTGCCAAAACAAAACAAAACAGGACAGGAGCACGTGATCTCGCTTGGTACCGGGTTGATGTCATAGAGCAGTTCTGCATCGGGGGATTTGAGCACTCGGTCCACAACATCACACACCAAATCCTCCAGTTTGTTCAGCAGATCTTCAAAGGTTATGAAGGGACACTCTGCTTCAACGTGAGTGTACCTGCACAGAAAAATAAAGGCGATGACGCATCATAAAACTGCTGTTGTGTGAAGTGTTGAGCCTCCAGTTCACAAAGACTTCATTTTGCTTGGTATGCAAGTAAAAAAAAAAAACAAAAAAAAAAAACAGCCAGGTGTACCTTTTAACGAGTTACAAGGAAATATCTTCATTTAGAATTTAGCTTACAGCAACTACTTTCAGAAGAATGACGATTTAAATCTTTAAGTGACATTTTTGTTTTGCTTGGCTAGAGAGTAGATTGGGATGCTCACTCCGCGAGGTGTCTGCGGGTGCGGGACTGCTCGGCTCGGTATGACTGAGCAATGCAGAAGCAGTTGCCCATCGCAGGTATGCATGTCTCCAGGTAAAGCTGGGAGGACTGCGTCAGGTAAGCCTCCTCGCCAAAGTAGTTGAAGTTAAACAGCGTGGAGCCGCCCTCCACCTGAGTTTGCACCAAAGTTGGAGGAAAAACCTGCACGGGAAACAGGAAGTGGATGTCACAAGACCAAGAGTTTTTCCTGATGAAGCGCTTGGCCAAAAAAAAAAGTCAACATCTGGCTTGGAGAACATCAATTTGTCATTTTTCTTAAAAAATGTCTCTTGTTAAAAATTCTCATCTTAACTGTCAAACGATTCCTGCTTTACCAGGTAGTCCCGCTAAACGAATAAGACTTCTTGATGGCGTGCTTCACCTCATAGTAACCGCGGCTGAAGAAGTGCTCCCTGAAGCACTGCGTGACCGTGGATCGAACCCTGAGGATCTTGGATACGTTCTCTCCTCGGATCATCATGTGTCGGTTGTTAAGCTGGACGTCCACGTCCGACTCTTCGTTCAGGACGTTGTCGGCCCCGCCGGCAGGCGCCGGGCCAATCAGCTCCCAGAAGTCGCAGTGGAGCTCGTGGCCTCCTGGTGCCTGGGAGAGAGAAAGAAGCTTATTTTCCGCTACAATGTGACAACGTGTAGGTGAGCAAGTTTGTTTGAATTGAATTGTCATCCAGGGCTGCTAAGATTAGTCGACTAATCACAACAATGTCGATGATTAATTTTAATAGTCGATATTAACAATTTGGCGCTGTGTTTGTGTTTGTTGAAATAAAAAATGATGAAGACCACATGAAGCGAGCGTTTTCACCTGTTTTCCTTCGGGAACTGGCGTCACAGTCCCATAAAGAGCGACACTGCTCTCCGTGGACAACAATAAGCCATTGTAGCACTGGCACTGGAGACAAGAACAAGACCAGTCAGTTTGTAGATGTGAATACATTTTTAGAGATTCCCCCCAAAAATATTGTTTGATTGAACAAACTTTACTGAGCAAAACAAAAACGACACGTTGAGCTTTACCAGTTTATCAGACAGCACACACTGCAGGAAAGCAGTTCCGTCTCTCAGCACGATAAACATCAAATTTTTCCCTGTCAGCAAACACGATTCAATTCAAACGTGAGCAGTGGATATAGCCATCATCGACGTGTGAATTTCAAAACGCCGAACCTTGTCTCCGAAGGCGATGAACCCATCCAAACACTTTCACTCTCTGACCTCGCTTTGGTCCCAGATTGTTGATTTTCACCTGCAAAAACACAATCCAAAGTTGTCCAAAGGAAGGAAAGCCGAGAGAGAGATGAGTCCGGCTCGAACGACAACAAAGAACAAAGACCAACCGTCTCAGGTTCGGGCAAACTGGGGTCCTTTTCAATAACGATTTTCTTGGCTTCTTCCAGGTTCTTCTCTCTCCTCTCGTTGTCTTCTGCCTGTAAAATAAACAGGGATCAAAAAACACAGCAGACTGATGAAGAAAAGATTTTTTGGGGCTTTTTTGACAGCAACCGATGTGAAGGTTTGAGTGAGGCGCACCTCTTTCTTTTCTTTCGACTCATTCTTCGCCTGTTCGCGGTTGAAGGCTTTCTTTGCGTTCTTCATCTGCGTCTTGGAGATCGCTACCCAACGCTGTCAGAAATAAATAAGATGCCAAAAATACAGAAATTCACCACAACGTGTTATAATGTTTATAATCCCGGAATCATATCGCTTCGTACTCCTCGAGAATCCGAGCGAATCCTCTTTGGTGAAGAGATGCATACCCGTAGTTGCGGATCCTCGGAACAAAAGCAACGGGTACAAAAAAAGAAATAAATAAATGAATTGCGCTACCTCTCCTTCTTTCTGTGAGTCTATGTAGATTGTAGGGAATGGTTCTTTGCCAATGAAGAGCAGAGCCTGTGAAGGTAAATCAAAAACACAATGATCAGATATTTGGGGGGAAATATAACTAATATTTAAGAAATGTCACATCTCTTACATTTTTATATTAAAAAAGTGAGCTTGAGGATGTTTTGCATTTTCTTTGGCTTTTTTTTTGCGACACTTATTCAAATTCACGATAATGAGACACAAATGACCTTCGCAATTGGCATTATTAAAGTTAAAACTGCAGCTTAAAGATCGTCTGTATTGTGCTTGCCTTGAGAGGTGTCTTGAAGGGTTTCTGCTCAGAGCCATCTCCATCCTGGTCGTTGCCACATTTGTCCGACACGTACACTTCCCCTGCAAGTACAGCAGTTTTACGAGCAAAATTCCCGGAGTAATCCACAGAATAAATCCATAGGGTTCATCAACGCCAATAAGATTCGCTTGTGACAGCTCTAATATTAAGTTTAGCATTGAACTAAATGAATATTGCTTTTTTTTTTTTTCTCTCTCAGGTGCCAATGCTGATCCACCGCAAGTATGACTGCTGTTTTAATTTCTTACACTCGTTTCACTGCTTCAAGGGTTAAGCTTGCAGTTCATTTGATTTGATCTGATTTAATGACTTCAAAGTATTCGCCTGAGGGGATGACATGTAAATTGTTAGAATTAGTGAAACTAGACCCTTAACTTTCTCATGTAGATTTTTAATTAAAAAAAAAAAAAAAAGACCCATCCCAGTCGTGGACACTAGTTAAATAAATAAAGTCCCGCTTCTAGTGAAATGACTCCCACCTCACATCGTTTTACCATTCAGATTGACTCACACTCCTGTTCTGCTCCCATTTTATTAATTTATTGAAGTTAATTTGACCTTTGGATCATTACGTTTACCTTGAGTTTTAACTCGTGGTCCACATGACCTGAATATAAACATTCTTTTCAGGGGGGAATATTTTTTTCTGTTGTACATTTTCTAATGGATGAAGTATGCTACGAAAGCACATTTTCTGTCAGAAGTCGACTCCCATCTTGTCTCGACATGTGGTTGTAATGTCACAAAAATACTTGAGTCATCACAGCCCTCTAAGTTTATTTATTTATTTTTTTAGGGTTCCATCCATTATCCAAACCGCTGATCCTCAAGAGGGTCACGGGCGCGCTGGAGCCTATTCCAGCTGTTTTACAACAGGGTTATCATCAGTCTTAGTCACTGTGTGACGCATAAAGTTCCGGTTACTCATTAGTTGCCCATTTTTTTCCCCCAGAGTTTTGTAATCCTTGCTTCATGCAGTTTCACAAACCTTGCTTCATTCGAACAACTCAGACAGTAGATGCTTTGACACAGACACTTGGTTCACACTTTTGTTCAGGTAATGACCAATTACGGCTTACTCGTTTTCTGAATCTGAGCCATGAGAAACTGTGATATCATTTTCAGTCGACACCAGCTCAAGGTAGTTCCTACATCACTTGCGCATATGCCCTGACATTTGCAGTCCAATATTGGTATCATATGTGATCGGGCTGCAAGATTAGATGTATATAATGTATTTAATATAATGTGAAACATTTCTTCATAAATATGCCAATGTTTTCCATCTGCGAAACCATTAACTAATATCTGAGTCCCAAAGCCACAGAACTTAAATGAACCATTAATAATCTTGATCAATTAGCTTGGCCGGTCTGTGATCTCATACATGACCTTATTTTCAGTTTCAATATTACATCTTTGTAGCCCTAATATAAGAACAATTGAGTGTAATAGCTTTCAATACATTGGCTCTTACTGAAGTGAAACCAAGAAATCCCAAACTGTTATCTTGTTTTATGATTTATGACATGATAATGTTTAATGATTTGATAGGATGATATGGTTTTATGATATGATTATAATTAGCCACAATAATTAAGACTGAACGTTGTTCCTGGTGTGATGATACACGAATTAAAACGGTAAAGGCACAATGGGCAATACACAATAATGATCTCCTCTAGTCAGTATTCACGCAAACTCTACACAACACACAATGATGTATACTGGGGCTGACGGGAAATGTAGTTTATAATACAAGATTTGTGTAAATTAAATCGCGATGATAAGTGAATGTAATTCACTGACGCAAGACCTGATTCCGAGTAGCAAAATGACAGCTGTGATGGGTTACCATTAGGCTACAAATGTTTCATTTTAACGTCCTTTTCATAATCCTACCATGTAATACATTACGTTAATTCAAAGCAATTTAGTCAAAATATATGTGCATCTAAGAGTTCGGTGATTACTAGCATGCTAATTGCTATCATGTGTGAATGATGCAATTGCTACTGTACACATGTCATCAGTAGCTAGGTGGCTAACATAGTTAGCCCGCACACATTCATTGGTTTCTTACTCACCAACAGACACTTGGTCCACGCCTTTTGTTATATCCGTCGCCATGTCACTTCAGGCGCTGATGTGGTTCCGCAGACAAAATAATTTCGGAAAACACAAAGTGCCGGCTGGTCTTGTCCTGCTGTAGTGTTTGACACCACACAACGACTGAACTACCGAATTCGCTGAGAAAGGAAGTCTTTCCGCAGCGAGCCGCAGAAGACTGTCGCTGATTGGCCAGTTTCAACGTCGATTCAGTATCTGCAAATTCAATTGGTGGAATTTATTGTCGGCACTGTCACTTGAAACGCCCCATGCCTCATGGTTTCAGATCAAAGGATGAATATGAAACGAAAGTTTCGAAGTCCAACTTTTATTACATTAAGAGCATGTAAGATTGTATTATATTAATACTATTAGCTTTAGCATTTACATGACAGAATGTCAATCATTAACAGGTTCATATTTAGTGCATGTGTAAAACATTGATTTCAATTTTAAAGAAAGGACAATTTGAGATTTGAACTCAAACACATTCACAGACAAGATTGCAGGTTGTCAGAAGACGGGGATGTTGGGCCTTGTGTTAAACTAAGCCACGGAACCGGATGGGAATCAACCTTGGGACGACGTGCCTTGGGCCTTGGACTTGTGTCACAGAGGACCAGACCAGATATCTGATTTGTACATTTCCTGAACTCCTGAGAATTTAGGAAATTATTGGAACAAAACTCGGATCAGTCTTCCTTCTTGTTCGTTCACACATACACAAACCACACGCTAAGATTATTATTTTTTTTTAATTTCACATCATGTGCTACAATTATTAACAGCCCTGATGTTAGGATTTTGTAAAATGAAAAAAAAAAAAAAAACAGCACCTAATTTACTCCCGATACGCCTGATTAGCCACTCAGCTGCCTGCTTACAAGCAAAAATCACGATTGAATAAGTTCATCAAAGAGATGTCTGCATTATTACAGATAAAATAAATATAAAAGAAAACAAATAAACTCAGTGCAAAGATTAAAATACTTTTGAATCAGAAGCACTTTTTAATTTGTAATGTTTTTTTCCTTTATTTTAATCAAACAAATGAGTGTAGACTGGTGTACTACGAAGTTAACACCGGCATCATCTTAATCAGACATTTCTAACATTATCCTAGTGTTAATATACAAAGTTACTGATAAGTAGTCATTGTTGATCACAATTCTTTTACTCCCTTTGAGTTCCCACCGTGAATGATTAGACTGACCGTCACCATTTAAAATAACTTAAGATCATGTAGTTATTTTAACTTTAACACGAACTTTGTGGAACACAGAACAACCCAAGTCATGCACATACAGAATATTAAGTGTCCGCTAGAGTTGCTTTTGGTTGTAATCGTTCTCTGACAATTTGACAAACACTAATACACCCCAAAACCGCACATCAGGATATCACATATGTTAACCAAAACAACGTGATTGTTTAAATTCTGGCGAGAACACACCCCGGGTTGTACTGTCCGTCAATGCTGATCTAGCAGAGGGTATGAGATTAAATAACCTAGTGCGGAACCTGCGATGACGCCGAAGAAGATCCAAATGTTGAAGGACATGACGCACAACATCAGCATGTAGCCCAAAGTCACTTGCAGCAAATGGAGCAGTGTCTGAATTCCATGGAGCAACCGTCTGAGGACCAGGATACACACAATTTATTTATTCATTCGTTTTCAGTTAGTCAGTCTCTCAGTCTCTCTCTCTCTCTCAGTCTCTCTCTCTCTCTCTAAGTTGTGGCAAGGAGAAAAAAAAATACCTGCTGTTGCTTGGAAGAATAGGGTGTGATTCTTTGGGAGTCAATGAGACTTCAGATGGGCTGTTTTCCAGCACAGAACTGTTGTTGCTCTGGGGGGACGCCATGGCAGCATAAGAAGTCGAATACTGAGTCTTCACTGGGCTCCTGCTAAGCCACATCCTCCACACTTTGAGCAGCTCGTAGAACACCGTCAGCAGCATGACAACTATCACTGACAAAAACATGCCTGGGGAACATACACCACACTCCATGTTAAATGTTAAACAAATTATACCATGTACTATATATCCATATATATCGTTCCTCAGCCTTAAAATATATTTTTTTTAAAAACAGGAGGCGATCGTGTTGTGGTTTTGTGTGAAATTTTGGTCAGATTATTGACATTCAAGAATGTCTCGTGTGTTTGATCACTGGGCATTGATTATATATGGAAATGCGCTGCGCTTCCTGCACACTAGATGGCACTAAAGAGCTCTAATCCACCCATGAATCAAGAACAAACAGTACATATGGGGACCACTATTTTAAAGTATCATTAACCGTAAATTTCACTTTAAAAAAAACCAAAAAAAATTAGAAAAAAAAGAAAACTTGGGACTATTCACCACACAAGCAAACAATTCTGTCTACAAGGATGATAAAAGAAAATATTTATTTACCTCCAGGACTGTTCACATGCCAGAAGTCAAACAGCAGTGTCACGCTACTTGACGCCTCAAATGTCATCTAAAAAATAAAAATATAAGCAAAACGTTCAGAAAATTTACAGTAAAATGGTACATATTTTTTTAGACAATTATTACATTGTCTAATATTTCCTCATGCAACAATACAGATTGCCCCTGATTTAAGTTGTTTTTGTTTTTATCTCATGTCAATTGATTTTGCCTCAAAATGACGGAAGAAGAAATTCCACTTGCACAGACTGTCATGGTTGAGGTTTTTGGTTGCTCTGCAGTCATCTAGAGACACCAAAAAAACAACTGATGGGGTAAAAAAATAGCCTCTTTGAAAGGCGGAATAATTTAAAATGCTCATTCTCCTGTTGCTGATTCTTGGATTTGTTTTTAAATTAGAAAAGGAATTCTACTGCATTACGCCCAAGGTTGAAATAACATTAAATTCACATGACTTACAACCCAATTACAAAATAAAAGCACGTTGTGCTCTGTGCTGCTACAGAATTGTGACGGACAAAAGAATGTCTGTGTGTGCTGCTCACACCACCACTACGACCACCTTTGCCCTCTCACAGCGGTCAATTGGAAGATCTGAAATGTCAAATCATCTCTTTGTTGTATAAAAGAAAGTGTTCAAGGTCAAATGTCATGAAAGGCAGTTAGTTTGGCGACATGACGGTGGTAGTTTCAAAACTTACGAGGGATGCCAGTTTGCGTAATGTACAATAAATACCATTATTATATTTTTAAAAGTGAGGATTCCTCACTGTCTTCTGCGGGACGTCAAACATTTTGTAGAATTAAAAAAAAAAAAAGAGGCGGAACAAGGAACTCCCAGAACTTGCACAACACCTTTAAAGTAGAGTTCTTAGGCGTGACAGGTATTTTAGATCACAAAAGGTTCGGTGACATGAAACTCCTTCACCGTCGCACACTCTTTTGGGCAATTATGGGCTTTGGACTTTCTGGGAACATATTAGGGAAGAACATTTAGAGGTCTTGCATGACTGTGGCCTATTGTGTGAAGCATAAAGCAAAGTACAGAAGCATGGAATCAGGGTCAACAGCATGTCTGATCTCACAAAACGTATTTTGTAGTTATATGCTAAACCTTACGGGAAGTCTGGCATTTTGGTTTTGGTTATTTATAGCCGTCATATTATAACGAACTCCTCTTTAAAGATGAAAGGTTATTGAAAGTTTTTTTATTTCATCGCACGCTGTTGCCGTGGCGATGTGCTGCTATGAAGACAATGATGCTGTATTTGAGGGAAATTCTGAAGTCTTTCGACAGTGATAGTCAAGAGAACAACATTTCGGAGCCGAGTGCACTTCTCAGGAGTACATGAATGATGTAAGGTACAAAGTTGCAGATATTTGTTTTTTAATTTACTGATTCATAAAGAGGTGGCACGGTGGAAAACTGGTTAGCACGTTGGCCTCACAGTTCAGAGGTGCAGGGTTCGATTCTGGCTCCGGCCTTCCTGTGTGGAATTTGCATGTTCCCCCGCGCATGCTTAGGTTTTCTCCGGTTTCCTCTCACGTTCCAAAAACATGCATGGCGGGTTGTTCGGACACACTGAATTGCCCCGAGGTGTGCTTGTGAGCACTGATGGTTGTTAATCTTTGTGTGCCGTGCGATTGGCTGGCAACCAGTTCAGGGCCCGAAGATAGTTGCGATAAGCTCCAGCATGCCTCGTGAGGAGAAGCGGCTCAGATAATGGATGGATGATTCTTAAAGAAACTGCACATTTATATTTCTTGATTAATAAGCCATGATTAATATTGTTACTTGCATTGCTGAACAGAGAAAATGTGGTTGAATGTTGGGCTTGGTTCATTTGACTGATTTTACTTTCCGAAAAATGGCTCAAATTTGGGTGAATTCAGTTTGAAATCCTTCACTCCTGTTCAAAATGATAACACGTGGAGCTCTGACTGAAAATCAAGGAGTGCGCATGAAAACACATAAGAGTGATTTTTATAACTGCATCAAATTGTAAATTTAATTTGCGATCAAATACAACATGAATAGCGATGTTGGAGGGAATGATCAGGTATTTTCCATTTTAAACCTTAAGGCTTGACATTATAGACCTTCAACAAAAGAGTCATGAAACTCCCATGCTGAAAATAAGTCCCACTCCAGTCGTTATTTGTCAATATATATTATTCGACAGAAGCAACATTTATTTTGCATGCCAAAACTTAATGCCCATGCTCTGATCCTTATTTGCGCATAAAATGCACCATTCCGCTTGTGCACTGGCCTCATACACACTTGTCAGACACACGCAATAGCGTACAATGCACACAATCATTAGAAAAGTAAACACGTGGATCTGAGTAGTAACGATACAAAAAAAAGTCGTGAAACGAAACTCACAGACATCATGTTGAACTTTCGGGGATGAGGAAAGCGTCACTTGCTGTCTTGTCGTTAACGCCTTTTACCCATTGCGGGCTGCTCTTTCCCGCTGCTTGGCTCTTGACGTTTCGACAATTAGATGTCAAGTACGAGGCACTTGTTGCGGTACGCCCTGTGAACTAAAAGACGAACGAAATCCTCCCCAAAAACTACAGTATTTTACCTCGTGACTTGAAACAATAAACAAAAGGCTGACGGGCAATGAAGTTTTTCTGAGGTGGGGCACGATTGTCGAAATATTTCCGGTTCGTGTGGCTTCTGCGCATGCGTGTTCACATAATAGACGAAGCCGAAGGTTTTGCTGGCGTTGGGTTGTTTTCATTATGTCATAATGGAATTGCAATTTTTACTCGTGTTAAAAAAATGTTGTAAACACAATATTAAAAGCAAAAACACATTTCTGCCCTCTAATGTATTTCACTGTGGTCGAACTTAACTCTCCCACAAGAGGTCAGAAGTACGCCAGTACTCAAATTGTAAAATTCAGTTCGTTCTTGTTGAGACAAGTTATATATCAACATATCATACATCAACATTCCTTCCATTAATTATTAGAGTATGACATTTTATGTACATGTTGCACAACATAGAATGTTTCTAATTGTCTTGGCAACTCCACAGTAGCCTATGTTATCCCAAAAACTAAAATCCCACAATTCCCAGTCATGTGATTATATCTAAATTAACTTTTAATGGCAGCGGTTTTAATATGACTCATAACACTGGGATTTTTTTTGGAGAACAATACATGTTGAAGCGTTTTTGGAAACACTTCAAAACTATTGAAGGCGAGTGTTCACAAATGACCAAACAAGTCAGATAAGTTTATTCTTCTATTGTACACATTTGACATATTACATAAGGTGCTGCTACTGGTATCTCTGTACTGCACCTGTAAACCAGTTCCAAGTATTTAAAGAAAAAATCTGATACCACTTCTCAATGTGTGAGAAAGAATGAGTATAAAAACAGTAAAAAAACAAACAAACAAAAAACAGTTAATCATTTAGCTATTGTGTTCTTTGGTCAAAAGTGGCGAGAACCAAGGATATTGCAGACAATGCAAAATCCTTCCAGGTGAACAAACTGCTGCTTCTCTTGGCAATGAAGGTAATTGCACACATTTGTTACAGCAATTCCAGCAAGTGGAAGAGTCTGTTTGCAACATACATGAAGTGAGTTTGGCATCGTCCACATTAAGTTACAGAAGCAGCTCTTGACCTCCCCGAAGGAGAATGATTCGCGTCCGCCTCCTCCACTGTGGCTTTGTCGAAGTCTGCCGAACAACCTGTAGGAGGTCAAACTATTAGCACAGCGGTTGTGCTCTCGGAGGCTCTGAACACGATCCATCGTCAGCGCTCCCTCAGGATCTGAGACAAATTTCTTGGTGGGTGTAAGATGAGGCAATATGATCGCAATTCCCGTTTCTCCATTGTTACGTCGCCCAGAACTCTCGAGTCGCAGATCGCGGTCTGACCCGCTGTTTGGCTACCGTGTGCCAGTTAGAGTACAGAAAAATAAAATCTACAATTTTTTTAAATCTTCATTTAAGCACAATGGTGTTCAGCTGCTCCGTCCATCACCGCCTGATCGGATGATTGATCCAAAGACAATTCTTATTTTCGCAATAAGAGACAATCCTTTTTTTACTTGTCAAGGGCATGTTCATCTTTGGTGTTTTGGAGTTGGTCCTGTTCTCGCAAGGTTATTTCTGTGATCCGGAGCCGTTGGCGGTATTTCATCCCCGGTTTCTTCTATTGCCCGCTGTTCAAACTGAAGTTGGTGCTACTGCAACTTTCTTCATAAGTCGGTGGAGGCTCTGCGACACACAGATAAAAAACAGAAGAGGATGTCACGTTGCGTTACTTTCATGATTCATTCAGAGAAGTCTCTTCATCACCCCGCATCTTCTAACGTCGATTTTTTTAAAAATGAAGTTGTCGCTAGAGCAGCTTTCTTCATACATGGGTGGAGGCTCCGTGACACAGATAGGAAGTCATATTGCGTCACTTTCATGAGTCATTCAGAGAACTTGGAAAAAAAAAGCTACACACTAAAAATGTTCTATTGTACTATGCTGAAAAGGACATTGGAAGTACCGGGAGTGGAAAGTATTTACAATTACATTCTCACACTTCATTAGAATAAAAGATAATGCAATATGCAAATAGGATTACTTACTACCATAATTATATTCCCTTTTTTTTTTTTTCTGGTATTTAGAGGAAAACATTGAGACAAAGAAGAGAAATCATTTTGTAACTTTTCAATTATTAACGTAACCGTTAAACTATACAACACACCATCTCATCGGTGGGGAATTTTTCGGAATTAACCAGATGCATTTAAATTTATGTTAAATGGGAGTCAGCGCTTAACTACCAACATTTAAAGTGCCAGCAGGTTAATTCCAAATAAAATATTGACACATGCCACAGTACTATTTTTATTTATTTATTTTTTTTTTTATCTAATTTTTTATAACTAAAAAAAAATTGAATTTAAACATAAGCATGTAATTTCTGCTTACTCACAGTAGGGCTGAATGATCTCTAAAGATTACGATAAAAAAAATAAAAAAATAAAATCAAGCATGTATCGCGCAGTCAACGTGCTTACCATGAGGATAATCCCAACTGCTGTACTCTGGAGGCAAGATGAGAGAACAGGAAGTGGGCACAGGTGTGGGGTCTCCGTCGGTGAAGAAAGGTATGGTGGCCCCGGTCGAAACACAGAACAAGGGAGCAGAAGCGTCGGGCTGCCTTCGCCCAGGAAGCTGCACCGTACTCGGTGCGTGGCTAAAAGCGCTCGGGGACATGGTGACGGGCTGGCCAGAGGGATCTTGCTGAGAATGACTCTTTGTGGGGATCTCTTCGCTGGCAGCGCCAGCTGCACACAGATCTTCGTCGGCCTCAACGGGAGGGGCACTCGGTGTCACCCCTGCGGCGTTGGGGGCGACGGCCACACCGTAGTGATCGGGGCTCGAGGGGACAGTCCTTGCAGGAGACAAATTCACGGCGATGTTGCCGATGTAGATGGGCAGGGTGACAACTGCATCTGGAGATTTGAGTGCTACCTGGAACCACAAACAATTTGTGTGTCTATTTTACCCTTCAGACAAACATAAAAGTCATTTTAAAAAATACGTTGTAGAAGAAAATCTAAGAGATGACAATTCCAAACAACGGATGAAATGTAAAGAAGGAAGGGTGCCCAGGTCGAGGGTGGGGGGAAAAATGGGGTAAAGGGCCCATCTATGCGAACTAGTAACTACTTTACAAAATATGCAATTTTAATATTCTTAGCCGTTAAACAAAGCCAAGAAATGTCCAAAAAAGAAAAAAGGGATGATAGTGACAGATTTATCCCACACTAAATAGTCCATGTCTTTTTTTTTTTTCATCAAACGAAAGCTGTAAATGGGTCAGTTTTGCAAATTTACAAGAAAGAAAAATTTGCAGAAATTTTGCAACAAAAGCATTTAACTGCCACCTTCTTCGCCAACAACTTTTAAATGGATTTCATTCGTAACGTCCCCGGTTCAAATAAGCGCCTTTGGAAATGCAAATCTACTCTGACAACTGTACCGAACGTGAGCAAACGAACCTGAATGAAATAATCAATATCTATGAGGCTGCAGCCTGTCAGGGCGGACTGAGGAAGCGGTGGGACAATGATCTGTTCTCTCCACTCCGCGTGCTTTCCTGCTTTCACTCCGGCTCCCTCCACCTCTGCGATGGTTCGGAGGTCAAACATGTGCCGCTTGGTCTTGTAAGTCACTTTCTGGTAACAAATAAAAAACAAGTTTTTTTCAGAAAAAAAAAAAAAAAAAAAAAAAAAAGATAGAATCATTTCTAGACTTCAGACTTTCAGACCTGTATGAGACTTGCCAGTACACATCCTGTGTCTTTTCCAGACTTGTTGTGGATCTCAGTGGCCAACTTGATCACCTGACCGGGGATATAGCCCCTGAGGTCGCTGCGAGCTTTCAACATAAGCGTCCCAGACTTCACCAGAAGGTAATTAAACTTCTTGGTGGTCACAGCGTAGCTCATGTGCTGAAGAGACACGGAAGCAAGTTGAAGTAGACATTTGCAATTTCTGAAGAAAGAGGTTGTGAATGATGAAATGCTGAATGAAAAAAAAAAAATCTAAATATATTGATTGTGTAAAAAGATATTGCATATAATTGAATGACATTAAATGAAGTGAAACACAATTTGTCACGGAGCCGCAATGAAATCAAATAAGCCTTAATCACCGCTAAAGGTTCACGTTTGGTTAAGAAGATTTGCACTTACATCAATGTCCGGCACCTCATTAAGGTTGAGCAGGTTGAGGAGGTAGAAGGGCCTCTGGGCTTTGTAGTCCTTGGCAAAGCGAGGCGTGTCAATGGCAGCTTTCACACGGTAAATAATCTTTCCAAACGGGCCTTCAAAAGAGGTTGGTGCAGCAGCTGGAGGAATGCCAGAAAAAAAAAAAGGAATTTTAATAACGGCTTTATGGCTTGAAAAATGCACTCGTCGTGTTTTGTCTCAACTGCATTTTTGTGACTCAAGAGAAAAGTATGGAAGGACACGGAAGGGAAAAACCTTGAATGTAAAATAAACACACTCTGGTTTTACCATCGCAAATAATTTGTCCTACACGATGTTCGTGGTACGGATTGGAATAAAAGCTGAGCCGCAGCCTTTTGCCTCCTTCGTCTGTTCCTCATTGAAAATGTTCTCCAGGGTATAAGTCTGCTGCTGATGTCAATAAGAATTAACCACGCGAGGCAGGAGGCTGCAGTCGTTGTGCAGACAAGCCTGACAGCACAGGCAGAGCAGCAGACCAAAATTCCCGGGAGACATGGAGCACAAGGAGACTGCATGCAAACATTTTTTAAAGGTTCATATTGGGTGAAATGGTTTAAGGACGGAAGTAAAAATTATGTCACCTTTCAAGTGCATCCAATATTTTTTTTCAAATAGATTTTTATTTATTTATTTTTTAATTTTATTTTTTTAGGCTTTTAGGGGTGCCGACCGCATTTTGTTGCAGAATGGGCTTCGTTTACTCATTTATTTTTACTAATTTCGCTTAATATGAGCATAACTGCAAATTTTTTTTTTTGGTTTTCCACAGGACCACATAGCTTTAAAACTTTTTTTTCCCATAGGATCCATTTTAAACCGCAATGTCAATACCTTGCATGAAAATATAAAGGAACAGAGCTTGAGAGCGGTGTTTATTCTACCTTGCTAAAAAAATCACCCACAGGCTTGTCGTATGCAAAGTATTTCAGTCCGAGAGCATGAGAGGTGGCGAGGAAAAAGCAAGGGGGCATGACAACCAATTAATCCCAGACTGCACAACAGGAGAGGGACTAAAAATAAACCCCGAGCCCCTTGTGCCTCAGCCCACGCTAAGTGTGTGTGTGAGATAGCAAACTTCACTCTTACCAAGTATGTATACTGCGCCGATCTCCAGGTGAAAAAAATACATTTCATTTAAAATGAAAGTTTTCAAACGCATTAAAACAATATATGTGTCTTTGAAAAACCACAGTATTTAGAATATAAAACATGAACAAGGTTTATTCATTTAATGTTTTTTAAATTTCAGCGGGCCGGATTAAAACGATTAACGGCCCGCATGTGGCCCCCCGGGCCGTAGTTTGCCCACGCCTGTACTATACGCTGTTATCAGTTGTCCTGGATTTCTAATAACAGCCCACGTAAACAATTTAAGAACAAAACTTGAGCTCTGAACAGCGATGAAGTTAAACAGATCATTGAAAGAAAGTTCACACCTGGGATGAGAAACTGGAAAGGGAAATTGTGTTCGCCTGCTGCCAGAGTTCCTGTGAAAACAAAATCGAACAATTTAGCACCCAGAGGACAGCGTAAACACAACTGAGATAAATAACGTTCAGCCAAAAAGAGAAAAGCATTTGTACCCGCATGTAAACATTGGCTGCTCAGGTGGTGCCACGCCTCTTTTCCCAGCGCGATTGAGTTTCACCAATAAAGAGGTTACGTTGTTCAACATGGGAGATTAAAAGCTCCGTGAGTAATGGTGAAAACACGTGGCTGGCAAAGCATTTCTCAGCAAAGTTAATCAATGATTAGGAAAAAAAAAAAAAAGCAAAGCAGCCATCGACCCAAAGAATGAGTGTATTCTTCTGCATCGGTACAATATCGGGTCAGCATCCTTTTAAAGTCCTGATGGATTAGAATGATGTCTTTGTTTCAGTTTTAATGATGACAAAACTACAAAGATCATCCAATTCTCATTATTCTTGAATGAAAATGTCCTATTTTGCGCATTGCACAGATTCTATAATTTGGAAATGTGTAATAACATGATAATGACAATGTATGAATTTTCCAAAAAATTGCATTTTTACTCTCAAACAACAAAGGGCCTCATTCACTAACTGTGCGTATACACGCCTGCGATTCATCAATATCTTTGTACTTGAATAAGAATGAATACTGATTCATCCACATACGCACACGAGTGCAAAAAAAAAAAAAAATAAATAAATAAAAAATAGGCCGTTGTGATTTTACACTCAACTTGTACACAGAGCACGAACATCCCGACGCATGAGGCCCATTGTCTTAAAACGAGAAGCTAAGAACGTGTACGGCATGCTAATGCCGTCCTCATTTTAATCTTAATTTCCTGTAGGGCATTATCGGAGTCAGTTGAAACTGACACGTTCAAATTTGTCGTCACATTATTCATCCTTTTCTTTTTTTTTTTTCACCTTGTTTCGCTCTGCTTATGTTGTTTAGTCGTTAGGGCAAAGCAGGCCATTTTCAAATGAGATTGAGATACGGAAAAAAGCCAGCGATAACGGGGAAGACAGAGAGAGGCTGCGTCATGCATTATTTATGTCCTGCTCTGCTGGCAGTTTATTGAGGGGATGATTGGGTTGTATTATTGGAAATCCACAAGCACACGTGACCATTGAAATATTTTCTTTGATGTCGAACGAGAAAGTTTGGTATATTCAGTCGCATTGCGAATGCTGGATAAATTTGATAATGATTAAATTAGGGCTGTTCATTGAAGGCAAACAACAAAACGAGAGAGAGCAGGATGCTCCAATCACCTTTGTCAGCAACAGACAAAGTGCTGTTGAAGTACTGCTCCTCAACAGTCCATGACGTGTCGTTCACTTTGTTGGTGATCCCACACGAGCCCTGACAGTTCACCTTGATGGCTGAGAAACAAAATGTCCACACTTAATATCAATCAACACGATTCAACCGGAGCACCGCTAATAAAGCCACGTAACATCTGGAGTGTAGAGCACATCTGAGGTGTAATCACAGCCCCACCGTGTCATCTCTCATCGACCTTTGACGATGTGAAAAACCATCAGATAAAATGCACACACACGCACACGCACGCACACGCACACACACACACACGCAGTCTGACACCCGCCAGAGGATTAAACAGATAGGCAGCCGAGCAACAGTACGAAAAGACAATTTCTAATATTTATTTCAACCTCGTCCTAACCTCGCCTGGGTATATTAAAAAAAAAAAAGGTAGTGAGTGGGTCTAATATGAAGACTAATATTCATGCATCATGTACAGAATCGCTAGTAGATTTTTTTTTACTCGGCATGAGACTTGTACGAACTGCCAACAGGTATTTTGGATCTCAGGTTCGAAAGGCACCTTCTGCCAAGCACATGTTTTAGTTCCTCCCACAGAATTGAGATCAGGGCTAGACTCAAACCGACGCTGGTCTGTGAACTCGATTCAAATTCGACCCAAAAAAAATAATAATATTTGGACAAGCCAAAGCACTTCTGGGAAAATGTATTTTGAAAAGATGGGCGAAAAGTGAAGCTGTTTGGCAAGTCATCGATGCCAGATGCTGTTCTGGGGCTGCTTTGCTACATCAGGTGTTCTGGAGCACAACAGGCTGCCAAGAGTCAGAAGGCTGGGTCCTGAACTACAGGTCACGGGTGCTCCGACAGCGTAATATGGCGGCTGTATGCTTCCTAAATCACCGTCAAAAAATGTGGAAAGAGCACTTTTGAATTACGCTCGTCTTGCTCAACAAACACGGATGCAACAAAAGGAGATGGCAGATGGCCTCGCCAGATTGTTGGCACCATGTCATGAAGGAGGGAGACAACAAAAAATAAATAAATTTATTTAAAAAAAAAAAAGAAATATATATATATATATATATTTTTTTTTAATTAATTAATTTATTTATTTTATGGACTGTCCAACCTGCAGGGAGAAAGTGTCTCACCAAGCAGTACTCAGGATGCTTGCAACGTGTCGAACATGCTCTGACTCAGCAGCCAGCTGGATTTGTTACAAACACATTGGAGTTCACCCAAATCCTCCTTATGGTTCAGTGAGAGCGTACGCAAGCGGAGACAATCCTGGTGCGACTGCCCGTCACAGAGAGGATGTCGTCGACAGTCTGAAATGAGTCCAATGCTTGACTAGACTAGAAAGAACAGGTGTAGGATGATTTTGTATTCTCACGCAAAGTCAAACTTAAAAGCAAACTTATTGGTGAAGATGGTGATATGAAAGAATCCGAATCAAAACTGCTACTTTCCACATCAAATACCATCAAAGAAACATTTTTAAATGAAAAAATCTGGTCATTTGACTCACTCCGGCCTCTTAATGAGTTCAAGTTTTATGAGAGAGGATCGACGTGCCTGAGCTTGTCGAGCACTTTTTCTTTGTCACAAAATGCTGGAATTCCATCCTTCAGGGCATGTTTAAAGTTCCCGTCTAATTTGCACGACAGTTGCCTAGCTTTGTCACTCGCTAATCCAAATGCACATTTACTGAATGATTGAAATGTAGTACAGAAAGTCATGAGTTAACAATGGATAAAAAAAGACAAAATGAGCAATAAAATATTTTTTTAAAATTCAGAGAGCAAATGATAAACAAAACAATCATCACTCGCGATACACGTCGCATGACTGAATCATCATCAGCACACTCTTTGTCAGGGAACTCGGACCAACAGTTGTTTATTTACATTCGGTGACTCGAGTGTTGGCTTATTGACGAGAGGAACTAAAACATGACAGCCAAAAAATGATTTCAATGTGTCGAGAAGAGTTTGAATGAGATTTGAATTACTTTAATTCATCAAATATTCCTGTTTTGCTCATCCCAAAACATTCCGACTGCAGTATAATTTTCTCCACATTGACTTGGTTGCTAATAGACATTTTGTTTCAAAGAGATGATATGGTGTTTTGAATTCACAACAAAAGTAGTTCCAACCGTCATCACTCAAACAAACAAAAAACAGGATATGATCTTTGGGAATGTGCTAAGTCGACCATCGACTTCTTCAGAGACAAAAACAATCCGGAAAAGTCCCTAAAGGCTGACTAGCCTTAATTTGTTCTTATTTGCTTAGCAATGCAGTCAGATTGGATTGGAGAGGATTTAGCGACAAACACATCTGCACGCACAATACACACGCACATAAACACAAACAAATCCTTGCATGCAGGAGTAAGAGGTTTATCCCTGAAAAAGTTACATCATAAAACAACCGGCAGCCATGTCGTATGTAATCTGCACATTCTGTCCCACACCACTTCAATATTTCATTGGACAAAGATAAGGCCTCAAAATTGGTGATAGATTTCATGAATAAAAAAAATAAATAAATGAAAGTGAACAAAAACATTAAAACAATATATACGTCTTTGACACACCACAGTATTTAGAAAATAAATACATTTTTACAAGCTTGGCGTTTAACGGGCCGCATGTGGCCCCCGGGCCGTAGTTTACCCACACCTGAGCTAACACAACTACAGTATGTTCAACTTGTAACTGCGAGCATTTTAAGATGCCACTTAAAAGACTTGGAAAGGAATGCAATCAATAAAAATACCGTCTAATGGTGTTATCAATAATACAGTGAGGCCGTAAATTTGGCCTCAAATATTGAGTATGCCTCACAAAAGCACAAAGGACGGCACAGCACGGCAAAGGCACTGCGGCATACATTCACAGTCCACCTTCATATGTCCTGAGCAACTAATTCTCTGCCGCCTGCGAACCGTGTAGAGTCTGGAAATGACGTGCAGAGCTTTATTGTTTATGAGGGCTTGCCCCCTCTTAGTGCACATTAGTGGTCTCACTCCATCTATGTTTAAAGGCTATCCCCCCCCCCCTCTGTCATCTCACTCAATGATCCAAAAGCAAGAGAAGAAAAGTGTATCGAAACGATTTCAGGCTCACGTCTGTTTGTTTGTTTAGAAAATGTGAAGGTGAGTCACTTCACTCGTACCCCCCAACCGTCTCACAGCTGACTGGCGGAAAGGCAGACTACACCCAGGATTAGTCATTAGTCAAAGAGAGAAAGGCGACAGTTCACATTCACACATATGTTCATTGAGAGGGAATTGATCTTATATTTAAAAAAATAAATTTAAAAAAAGTCAAGCATGTAAACCACTCCACTACCAATGACAGTTGTTCAGGCACTTGACATCTTGCTTGCATGAGTGGTTTGGACTCCAAAAGTTTTGATCAACTTTCTATCCATATTTTTTTTTAATTTTGCTCGCACAGTCATAAAATAAGCAAGTGGCTTATCTTCAGTGACAAAAAGCATTCTGCCTTGTCAACAAACCAGACTGTATTTGCAGCATTTGAAACCTTTGCAAGTTTGAGACTTTTTAGCCTTTAGTTTGCCGAACAATTACCACAAAAGTGTATTATTTAACAAAAATAGCGTTTATTTACCTTTAAAAGCATGACAAATCCCTTTGTATAAGGATCGTTGCCATAAAATGGACACTTTGTTCATTTCAAGGGGAACTTCTGAGACCCGCCACGTTATTACAGCAACTATTACACGTTCGTGCCAGAAACCCATTTAATTATCTATAAACCACGATGTTTGCCATATCCGATGTGTACGCTACCCTATATTCGACTTGAAACAAACCAAAATAAGTGAAAGCATGTTATAAAGCAGGATGTAGTCCAGGATGTGGCTTTTACTCGTCTTACCAAACAAACACCACCGACTTGATCTGAAGCCATCGAGACACCCACAACTAGGGAAAACACCTCGGTGTATTTTAAACGCATTTTCGCCAAACAACAAAATACTCAACAGGGTATTCTTCCGTATTTCCGCGAGCAAACTTTCCCCTCATTCGTTCGCGTTTCACCGGACAACGCTTCTCAAATTTGAGAACATGTTCGTTCGAGCAGACGTTACCTTTGTACTGCAGCGAGTTGCTGATTCGTATTTTGACAGCTCCGCAGATTGACTCCCCGGGACTGTAAACCACCTTATTGTTGGCGAAAGTGATGTCAAATTCTTGGAGCTTCCCCATGGCTGCGCTCCGCTACTCTTTCGCTTCGCGCAAAGACGCGATCGATGCTCGACTCTCACCTGCTGCCGAGAGGAGCATTGACGTCATTGAACGCTGCGATGTCAGCCATGGGAGGGACCAACTCACTTATCTGACGGTCAAGATGGATTGTATGAATGCATGCTCGTTAACGGTTGACCTAGATTAACGCTAACTCTGCTAATGGTTTTTCACTCCGTATCCCACAAAACGGACCCTTCCATCGGACAGATGCCAGGAAAAAAAAAAAAAATTAAAATGAGGTTGGGGCGGTGGGTGGGGGGTTTGTTCACTCGCCTTGGGCCAGGAAGAAAGTTCCCAGGAACCAGATTAGCACCCCAACCTATTCTATCTACATGTGACAGTCAAAACTTCAATCTGATAAAATAAAACGAGAAAAGCAACATCTGGAGGAGGACTCAAAAACAGACTCCATTGCCCTGCCCCGGTAACAAATAAATTAACAAGTGGCAAAAGAAGTCACTGAGCACGTGACTTAAAATGACTCTGGTGAAAGCAGGTATTGATTTTACTTCTCAATTTGAGTAAAGTAAAAAAAAAAAAAAAAAAACACCGCACAAACTTTGAAATGTACTTAAAAAGTAAACAATAATAACATATTTAAAAAAAACAGAGGATCAAGACACTCAAACTGCTTCTGGATAAAATTATATCATTAAATTGTATTATTGTGAAATTAAATCATGTTTAACATGAATTTAAACCCCTGTCTTTGCTCCGGCAAGGACAACATTTGAATTCCTCTGAAGGGATTAAACCAAACTCCCTAAAATGCTGGACGCACTGAACTGATGTAAGGTGCGACATAGTTGCTTGGAAGCGTTTGGGAATACAGCAGCAGTATTTTTGGGACCGTGTCAGTGATGGGCTCTTTGTTGCTACTTTACACTAATTACGGTGCCCCTGCTAAAATTTAGTTTCATTAAAATTTATTATTATTTTTTACAACACACTCAAATACATCTTGAACAGAATCGACCGTCTTATCAGAACTCTCAGTTCCTGTATACTTTCATGTGTTCTTGGTGTTTGTTCGCCCCGCATTGATAAGCAAAGTTACAGACATGGATTGCAGAATAAAACAACCGCAAGGAAAATGATTCTCTTTTACTTTTGATATCAGTCAAAATGTTTAAATGCATATTAAAGCCAGCGTCATGAAATAGCTCCATTATTAACAACCAAGCGGGCTATTAATATTCAAGGTGAGGGCCCTGTAAATGATATTTCTATGACAACAGACAAGCACAATGGTTGCCAAGTTACTCCCTCGTATCCATGGAAATCTGGTATGCCGTTTACGTATATTCACTCTACTTCTTTTGTATCACCCGTAAAAATGTTCATTCAAGCAGCTTCATTGATTAATAAATCATTCTCAGGCAGTACTCCCAAGAGTGGTCGGATTATATATCAGGAAGTAATGGAGATTAACATGATGTCACTACTGATTCATGAAAGGCAAAGGTGAAAACATTCCAAGATAACATTTTAGCTTTGGTCCTTATCTATCGAGGTATGGAACAAGTTCCGGAAAGCAGATGAGGGTGGTGAACAAAGTGTATTTAAAAGTGGAGTCATGATGAGAGTGAAAAATGTACGGCAGGAAGAAAGAAACAAAATAAAATGTTCTGATTTGCAACAGAATGTCATGTTTGTAATTATGCACACCTTTTTACGTCGCACTTCTTCAGTACAGAAATAAAAATAAAAATGGTTATAAAAGTCAGATTTGGTGAAGAAACCCTGTAAATACATACAATGCTTTTGTGCAGGTGTGGGCAAACTATGGCCCGGGGGCCACATGCGACCCGTTAAATGTTTTAATACGGCCTGCCAAACTTGACCAAAATTAAATGAATAAACCTATTGTTTTCTTTTCTAAATACTGTGGTGTGTCAAAAACAGATATTTTATTGTAATGCTTTTGTTCATTTTCTTTTAAAATTAAATGGGTTTTTTTCTCCGATGAGGTGAGGTTACCGAAACACTCAATCAATCTGCTCCTGGTCCCCCTCTGTCAAATGTTTCCGGCATCATATTAATCGTGAATAAAGTCATTAGCACCACCTAGTGGTAATGTTAAAAATCCATTGGAAACATGGAAATGGGTGTAAAAAATGTGATTGTAATTACGTGTTAATTAATATCATTATTTTCAACCCACAGAGATAAAGGGGAGGAGACTAAAATATTTCTTGGTTGTTGAAGATAGTAGACCTTAAACCCAAATGGCTTCTTAAGATTTCAATTTTAGTTTTGAGTCTGTGTTGAATCACCGGTGCAGGCAGCGTGAGGTCAGGCCCTCAACGAGAAGGCCGGAATAATCTCTAAATGGGCCGTGCAATTGACTGGCAATAAGTATTGATTATTATTCATTATTATTATTAATATATAAATACATTATCACCTAATTTCTTCAGGTAGACGCAGCTTTATTTTTCAACAACTGCGCCATGTCATGTGATCTAATTGGCCTTCACTCCATCATCATCATCATCATCATCATCCTCAAGCAGGCCGACGCTTACGATAGTCCCGGCCACAACGTAGGGGTCAAAGTTGACTGCAGGGCGACGCTCCTCAACGTTGTCTTTGTTTTCATGACCCATCTGGTGAGGAATGCGGATGCTCGCGCTAACTTTATCGTGAAAGACTTTTGCCAAGAGTGCATTTGTTAAATTGAAAGTGCTTAGCCGCATCATGATAAGATTAATGCGTGACAGGCGCATGTGTGCTTGACGTAAAAGCTGGCACATCTTAATGAAACTCGATTTGACAGAGTGTGCAGCGCCTCGCCGGAGCACCGGACAATTTGGTGACAGAAAGTAAACTTTAGACCGGTTTAAAGCCGGTCTAAATTGTGGCGCAGGCAGACAGATTCTGAGCTGCGTAGACGTGCGTGCCGGATGTCATCGTGGATGATTTTTAAATATGACAACCGCGTGTGTCGATCGTTGTTTCTCATCAAATTCATTGAACACATTCTTAGAATTTAGAATTTCTGGTGGCGGACTTTTCACATGTTGGTCCCGAAAGAGTGGTTGCCTCTCTGCCACACTCCTTGACACCATTGGTGGCTGAGTGGAAAACACACAAAGCAAATTGAGCACTTTTTCCCAAAAATCAAATCATACACACACACACACACACACCGACAGACCTTGGTTGCAGCCGAGATCCGGGCTGATTGCAGGGCTTGACACTCCGTCTCCGGTGCTGCATCCATCCATCCACAGAGCAGCTCATGTGCGATCATCACGTACAGCAAGAAGATGAGCACAAAGGGTTCCATTCAAGTGGATTAAAACGTTCACAAAATACTTTGAAGAAACAATGATGGTGAAAATAATGGTGCACAATTTTTGCGTCCCTTGAGTTGAGTACTCCTGTTTTTTGTTCCTTCATGTCGCCAGACGCAAATGGCTGCAGATGTGGTCACGCACTCTCCGTGCAACCATGACAACAGGCAACCTTTAAATTAATATATTTCGAAAGAAACAAGACTTTTTAAGTAGATGAAATTGAACATATTTGCATTTGAAGTCGTCTTCGAGTGGCCATGTCGTTACGCTTGACTCCAACGATATTGAAAAAGTTTTATATTTGCAACAAATTATCGACGATTGCCCCTGGTCATCCTGGAAGAGGGATTTCCCCCTTCCGTGGTTCCTTCTCAAGGTTTTTTCATTTTTTCATTCATTTCGGAACTAAAATGAAATGAAGCAGAAAGAAGACTTATTTTATTTTTGGTGCCCCATTTCTAGCCTCAAATTGCTCTCGTAACAATAAAGCACAACTCGAAGCATCATTTAGTTTATGGCACAGTCCGTTACAGCAGGCACAAAGGCAAGAGGGAAAGTAATCAGGTTAATGCGGGCAAGATGCCAACCGTCCACCCAAAGCGCTCTAAATCAGACATTTTGCAGTTTGGAGAAACGTCACTGCGTCTCTATCGACAAAATGCTTCGTCTTATACTGTATTACAGAATTGTTTTGTTCAGATGGATTTGGATTTGTCAGGGTAAAATCTGTGGTTTTGATTACTCATTGGCTATAATGCGAGTTAAACTTGGATCCATGAGATGTAATTCGTAAGATTTATGTCATTCTCTATGTCGTAGTATACGGTGACGTAAACTTTCGGAATTTACAGTTGAGTATATGCTTAGCTGGCATCATTCAATTCGCTTCGAACAAGAAATCTAATAAGTATAATTATCAATGTGTTATGAATAAAAAAAAAAATGACTTCGCTCAATGACAATGACAGGAATCGATTTGCACATAATAAAAGTGTTATTGTGAATGAAGGGTGTAGTTCCCTAAATCTACACCAGGGGTCTCTAATCCCGTTCCTCAAGGACGGCTGCGCTGTCTGCTTTCCATCTGTCGCTGCAACAACACACCTGATTCATATGGTCAGATAATCAGCAAGGTCTGCAAAATTTAGATAACGATCCTCATCATTTGAATCAGGTGTGCTGCAGCAGGGACTGAAAAAAAGATGGGCAGGGCAATGGCTCTTGAGGAACACAATCGAAGACCCCTGAACTACAGTGTCGTCATGCTGTCACCTTTCTGATAATCCTAATAACAATACTAGCTATTTTGATTCTTTTGAGTGGTTATATATATATATTTACATTTTATTTCCACCATAACATTCTGAAAGAGAGAACGGAGTACATTTTCAATGTGTGCATTTCATTTGAAACAATTCTACAAGCAGAGACAATAGACTGAGTCTTGCCATCTTCTCTAATTGCCCTTCACTTCATCAACATCATCATCATCATCAAGGAGGCAGGTTCTTGCGATGGCCATGGTCACAAGGTACGGGTCGCAGTTGGCTGCGGGGCGACGGTCCTCAAAGTAGCCTTTTTTATCTTGACCCACCTGACGAGGAATGCGGACGCTGGCGCCTCTGTTTGCGATGCCAGCAGAGAATTCGTTCACGTTGGAGGTCTCATGATGACCCGTGAGACGTCTCATGTTGTCCTGACCACCGTGCGGGTCGTACACTTTGATATGCTCCATGTGTCTTTTGCCCAGCTTCTCGATGGCCTGCTCGATGTATCTGTCGTTCGAAAAGAACACAAGCGAACGGTTGATGTTCAAAATAAAATCTATTTGCTGGATGTTTGTGTTTCGAGGACATTTTTCGGCAGAAATGTATACTTACCGCAGTCCTCCTTCTTCCCTCATCTTCTTGGTGCTGACATTAGTGTGGCCACCAGAACCATTCCAGTTTCCCTTCATTGGTTTGGGGTCCAGCGTTGCAATGACTCCAAAATCTTCGCATACACGATGCAATAAGAAGCGAGCGACCCACATCTGATCTCCCATCTCGATACCTTCGCAGTGACCGACTTGGAACTCCCACTAAAGTTTGAAGTCAAGACAATTAAAAAAAATAAATAAATAACATAACTAAGATTTCTTGAGAAGAAAGAGAAATAATCCCAATGGGAATATCAATAATTTTCTTTCAACACTTGCCTGAGATGGCATAACCTCAGCATTTGTTCCAAAAATCTTGATCCCAGCGTAGAGACATGCCTTGTAGTGACACTCTACGATGTCCCGTCCAATCGCTTTGTCGGCCCCCACACCACAGTAGTAAGGACCTTAAAAAAAAAAAAAATGTTACAAAGGTGCTTTGGACCCAGAGAGATGCATGTCTGCAAAATTCTACTTCCTTGTCGAAATTACAGGAAACTTTACTGTTAGCCTATGATTAATTGTGTGGCTTTCAGGGGGCGTGGCCAAGGCTCGCCGGATTTCACGTGCTTCTGTTTACAAAATGAGTCGTTCGGGCCACTGTTTCGCGGCCTTGCTAGCACACTCAGCAAATTTTGGTCCATTATTGTGTTGCAACGCTGTCCTTTCAACATTCTGACCTTGGGGTGCAGGAAATCCTTTTTGAGGCCAACCAAACGGATGTCCATCTTTTCCGAGGAGCGCATATTCCTGCTCGATACCAAACCATATTTGGTGCTCTTTAACATGGTCCATGACTTTCTTGCAGTTTATTCGATGGTTTGTTTCTAAACAAAACGTACACTAATCAGTTGCGGAAAATTTGGGCAAATTCCATAGAGCGAGTCCAAAAAAAATTAGAGATGGTACCTGCCGGAAGGCGGTTGTACTTGAAAACCTCACAGAGGACCAGCTTGTTGGGGTCAAGCGTGAATGGATCTCGGAACATACAAACTGGGACGAGGTACATGTCGCTGTTGGAGCCTTCGGACTGGTACGTGCTTGACCCATCGAAGTTCCATTCAGGAACATCTAGCAGGAATCAGATTGATGCGTAAATCGGAGCAAAAGCGGCGGACGGGACAATCGTTCAAACGGTCTCGATACGGTACCTTGTATACTTTTTGGTTCTGAATTCAGGGTCCGGGTTTTGTTGCGAAGCCCCTCTCCGGTTCCATCAATCCAGATGTAAGTCACCTGGCATTTGTCTCCTTGTGGGAGCCTCATGTAATGCTCACGCACAGCCTTGTTCAGGCAAGAGCTGATCGAGGTGGATGTCATATTTTCCTGGAAGACGTTTCCTGGAATGGCATTTTATAAATCATCGTAATTTCATAAAAAAAAAAAAAAATCTAAGAGGTCTGCACATATTAACGAATCACTTAACCACAGTTGTTTTATATTATTTGGAGTTCTTTTGTTTTTTTTTCATCTTCCCTGTATTAAATTGCTGAGCTGGCCAATTTAACAGAAAACACAATTTTCCTTTGGTATTATTCATTCAAATTGTTCAAGTTTAGCTGCGAAATACTTGCTAATATTTAGATGACATTTTCCGGATGTTTTTTTTTTTTTTTTTAGAAATAGCATCGATTGTTTTCGATAGTCCTACGGAAAGGATTCCATGTAAAGCACAAAACTTACTTCGCTGGAAGTGACTTCGGTCGTCTCCAGACAGCTCTCAATTAGCACGGAGCAAAACCTGTTTGCGGTATTTATCCGTATGCAAATGATTAGCTGGCATCGAGTTGAACGTCAAATGTGACATCAGAGACAGCGTCTGTGTGTGTGTGTGGGGGGGGGGGGGGGGGGGCGTGTGTTCGTGCGTGTGCGCACTCGCTTGTGCGTGCATTATTAGTTTCCCACTGGACTCGGTTCTTTTCACTGCACTTGTATCAGGAATGAAACATCGTTTGAATATACTTTTTAATTTAAGGAATTATTATTTCTTAAATGACATCAAGAGAATGTGGCCAAATTCTATGCCGAACACAAAGACAATTTGAGTACATTTCAATTTTTTTTCAGTGCCTCAGCAATTAGAGAAACAAATAAATTAAAAACTTCACGTAAGCACGTGAGAACAATCGAATCATTCAGTACGATGCGCAGGCTTAATTGCGGCGAACATAAACTCTCATGACCAGGCTCGGTGCTTGCTGATATTAGGAGCTGACGAAGAGTTTTGAAGACGAGTCAACGTTTTCAGCTCATTGACCGCAATTAATTCGAGTGTGATGATGGAAAAAGTCAAGTAATGCAAAAAAGAGAACAGCAATTTTGCAGGCGTCAGCTCACGTCAAACTACTTCGTGGTTCGTGCAGGACTTTTTGGACATGTTTATCCATCCATTTTGTTTCTCACTTGTAGCAAAATTATATAACATAATAAATAACAATGGATAAATAAAAGGTCATCACCAGACAGCAGTGGCGGCACAATACATTGGAAAAAAAATAAAATAAAATACATCGAATGATCTTGCCCTAGGCTTTGTTGCTTGGCAGTAAAAAAAAAAAAACAATGCTGCTGAACTTGATGCACCACAATTGTCCCTTCTGAAAGTTCTGCAGGTGTGCTGAGACTTATTGCATCCATGATTATTCCGATCCAAGCAGACAAAAACAAAACAAAACATCACTTTGGACCCAACTCTTAAAATGCTGATTGAAAAATCCTACTTTTGTGGCGTTACTCTAAGTCATGGGCTCTTAGAAATTGAGCTGATTTATTTCTCTTTTTCGTGTTTTTTTTTTTTTTAAAACTTCCTTCGCACAAAGAATAATTTCAGGAAACGCTTGTGTGCACACAAACATTCAAAGACATGTATGGCGGATTGATTGAACACTCTGAATTGTCCCGAGGTATGTTTGTGAGCACAGATGGTTGTTTGTATTTGTGTGCCCTGCGATTGGCTGGCAACCAGTTCAGGGTGTGACCCCGCCTACTGCCCAAAAACAGCTGGGATAGGCTCGAGCACGCTTGCGACCCTCGTGAGAAGCAGCTTTGATTATAGATGGAGTACAGAACAGGAATTACGTTTGACTCCAAATCTATCGAGTCATCTTTGTTCTTTTGCGCCGTCCTGGTGGAGGTCCACCATCCAACCGTTCGACAGCACCTCTCGGCCTCATAAAGTCTTGTCCTTCAAACTCGATGTCCACGACTTCATATGAAGTCGCTGTTTTCTAACGTCAAGAGCTCTGTCAGTGCACCGGCGATGAGCTGCACAGCCTTGAGATCGTCACCAGACGTAAATGAACAGTAAGTGCTGATTGAACTGTCATCAGTGTAGTATTTGTATGAATGCGTGTGTGTGTGTGTGTGTGTGTGTGTGTGTGAGACGTGAAGGTCGATACAAGCAGTTCTTCTGCTGTGATATCGCCCAAATTTCACAAGGCCACCGATAAGGGTGGGGTACCGCCTTTCTTCCTCTATCACGCCACCTCCCTCTCTCTGGCACCAGCAGAGACCTGCACACACAATATTAAATGAAAGTGAACAAAAGCATTACGACAATATATATTTCTTTGAAAAACCACAGTATTTAGAAAATAAAACATCAACAAGGTTTATTTATTTACATTTTTTCAAGTTCGGCGGACCAGATTAAAACATTTAACGGGCCGCATGTGGCCCCCGGGCCGCAGTTTGCCCACGCCTGGCATATACTGTAGTGTAAAGAGGCTATACTAGGTATAGACACTTACGGAGACGTTGTTGAACCCAGCTGCCATCGGGTGAGTTTGTGCTGGTGGAATTGTCACCTGGTCTGCCTGCTCACACAGAGGAATACGTTTTAAAAATCGATAAAGGTCGGCTGGATGCGGAGAGCTTTGAGGTTTTCTTTCGGGTGACACTCTTACTGTGAGTTCTGCGTCATAGATGTCGTTACTGAAACCGGTTTGAGTTTCGGGAGACGATGACAATGACGGCTCAGTCAAAGCCCTGACCCTCATTTGGGTCCGGAGGAAGTAAATGAGGAGGGCAATCAATGTGCCAATTAGCAGCAGGACCACAAGGACTGATGCCGCAATCCCGCCTGCGTAGCCAGGCTTGGTTGAGGCTACGGAGAAAAATGGAATAAAGATTTGAATTGAACATGCACACTCAACATGAGATTTATACAAAAAAATAAATAAATAAATAAATCGGCAATATGATCGTCTGTGCTTACTGGCGGCTCCATCAGTGACTTTTTTAGCACAATCGACGCCGACGGTGTACTCAATGTCATCCAGGGCCAAGACACCGGTGGCACCCTTGATTCCCTCAAATACAATCTGGCAAGAATGGATCGCAGTCAGCATCACAACAAATCTTTTCAACCTTTTGCAGGATGTGATTGGCCAACCTGGTATTCGTCGATGGACACGATGTCAACGTCAAAGCGTCTCCAGGGTTCCGCGAGCTCTTTTATCTCCAGCTGCTCATTGAGAAGACCTTTGGACAAGGTCCACACCTTCAGCTGGCTGTCTGCTACAAGTTGCAAAAAACAAAAATCATATAAAGAGAGCGCAGACCGATCTTCCTTCACAGATAATTGCAAATGTTGGTGGAAAAAATTTTTTTTCTACATGCTAAGTTTGTTGAAATCATTAAAATTTCCAAAGCTTGATTCTTACATGAATCTGGTTTGTAGGCCCAGAATTTCAGGCAAGTGCCTTTCGTCGGCGGTAGGTGAGGGCTCAGCAGCTGAGCCTTCTGATTGGCCGCCGTCCGGTTGCTCGATGAAATGAACAGGAAGTGACCTGGAAAAAGGAGATGGAAAGATTTTCATTGTGAAATGGACACGCCCTGTCACGTGACATTGCTCTGATTTGGATTCATAAGGAAATAAACGCGATTGTTTTATTTGATTCTGTTGTTGACCTTTCTCTGTTCCAAGGCTGTGGTCTTCGGCGGGGGTGACATAGTGCATTTCTTTTTCATGACTCGTCAACTCCCAATCCAGTTCGTCCCGCTCGATGTTTCGAGTGTTACTCCAGGTACACATTCCTTTTTCGAGACTACACTTTGAACCTGAGACGATGACCCAACATCAACACCAGACTTTATATTTTTGTTTCATGAGCTCGACAACAAATAAGCCACAGACCTTGATTTTCACATGGATGAGCCGAAAGCAGAATATCATCAATGGCAACGTGAGTGTCTTGGCCTCCTCTTCCTGTGACCTCAAACTGCAGCTGAGGAACAAAAAGTCAACACATCAAGATCCCATCACTAAAACAAATGATCCCTTTTATTATTTCTTTTAATTTTGAGCATAGGACGATATACGGAATGATAGTATCAGATAATCTGGCATTTTTGTTTGGAGGGAATTGAGCAAAAAAAAAAAAAAAATCTGACCAATTTCCTCATGTGTGTCCCTGGCTTTAATAATTTCAAATAAGAAAGATTAATTTTAATAATAGTAATATGATGTTTTCATAAAATTCTGTCAGAAATTAACTGTTGAAATAAATCAATTAATTTAGAAAATGCAATGCACTCAAATATAAAAAAAATAAAAAATAAAAATTAAAAGTATTTTAATATCACCACATTTTACCTGCCAGTCCGCAAGGTTGCTGGAGACGTTCCCATTACCATGACGCCAAACATCTCCCTGGTTCAGACTATTCGTAAAAATCTTGACCCTCTCACCCTCCATTGGCTTCATGAACACTGACAAAGAACCTGCAAACAATTTGCATTTTGTTGCGGAATCTGACTGACTTTTGTTGTGCTCTGTGAACTCACCAGGGTTCTCGCTTCCCATATGATACCAGAAATTCAGACACTCAGCTGTGGCTTTTCCTTGGCGAACAGGTGACGTGAGGGTTGCGGTGGCGCCGGCGGGAAGAACACTTGCTCCAGTTTTAACCATCATGTAGAAACCTACCATACACACAAAACAGGTACATGAAGAATGTTCAATTTGAGCTGCACTGCATCAGTTTTCAGCAACAAATATATATAAAAATATAAAATATAAAAATATATATTATATTATATATTATTTTATATATATGATAAAAATAGACATTTGCAATTACATACTTATATGATAATTTAAATGAAAATGGCATTATTGCATAATAATAACAATAATAATAATAATTATTATTATTATTATTATTATAATTAAGTCAAGTGTATATTCTATTACTGTTGTGGGAGTTCAGTGTATATATATATATATATATATATATATATATATATATATATTACTGTACTATTGTATGTACAGTATTAAAAAAAATAAATCTTCGTTTCATCACCCAGTTTTGTCTCCAAAGTGTGATCGGTTTTGGGTCCTGTCGCTGTTGCATCGTGTCCGTTTCTATGGACCCAGAATGCGTGCGGAGAACTTTTGTAGCCACACTGCTGACCCTCAAAAGTACACAACCTCGGTACAGAACAGGGACGGTCCACCAGCGCCACGTCATCAATAGCCACCTGGCCGTCAAAACCGGAGCGAACGGCTTCAAACATCAGCTGTGGGTGGAGTGAATATTTCAAATCGTCAGATAATTAGTAAAAGTTGTAAATAGAGACTAATATGTTGTTGTCGCATACCTGATATGTTGTTAACTGGTGTGGAAGTGGGCAGTGTGCTTCATGCCACATGTTGCCATGAGCGCCACTACGGGTCCACAGCAACTTCTCATAACCATCTTTAGCGAATAACTTCACATTGAGAGTCCCTAAGAGAAGATAACGACATTCGGATCATTTCAAGGCTTTTTACATCCCTTGAGATGAGACACCCTGGCTGAGTACCTCACCTGTGTTTGTCCCGTAGATTTTGTAGAAGAAGGTCAAGCAGTGGTCGCGGCGATCTGGTAATATTGGCAATGACAGTAAACGGCCAAAAGCACCATGCAATGAGGAACTCCACATGTCCACGACTAGACTTTTACCTAAAAGAGGGATACAGCAAAAATGATGACATTAACTCATTCACTTTCAAAAAATGGTAAAAAAAAAAAAAAAAAGGATCTTTGACGTATTTAGCCGTCAATGGTAGTAAATGAGGTCATTTCAGATTTATTTGCGTGAAAATAAACGTGCAACTATTAAACTTGACTACACGCATACGGTATGCAGAAGGGATTTATTAACGTGTCAAATTATTATTAAATGAGCGCACCAAACCCGATGGTGTGGTCCATCCCATCGAGCAGTGTCCAGTCAAAGTTGTCGCTGTTGTCCTGGTGCCACCCACACTGCCCATCCTCAAAGTTACACGACAGTGCTTCCAAATAACCATGCAAAACAAAGTCAAAGCATTGCGGCAAATATGTTATTAAATATTTCTTGTTCGGGATCATTCTGTTTGGGATTTGTGATGATCATTTTTACCTGTCGAAGAAGATGGAAAATAGTCTGCATGGCAACCAGTGAGGTGAACGTTTTTTACTTTAATCTTGGCGCACGCACACAGTTTCACCGCACGAGATTCAAATGCCAACTAATGGAGAAAAGAGAAAAAGATGAGCCGAGGTGAAAAATCTTATATAATATTATAATTATTCTCATTCTTCTTATGATTATTATTTATAGAATTTCTTTTTTTTCTGAAAAATGTGTCTGTGAGCCATTTGGAATTTTGCTGAATTGTCACATGACAAGGGTGCTTGTTTTTTTGCTGATGATGCACCACGTGTAAATATCTGCACAATCATTTCCAAGTGTAATTGGAACATTTTTTTTTTGTGCAAAAAATATCCGAAACAAACACTGGTGCATTGAAAATTTTAAAGGCGGTCAAATTAGTTCATATGTTTTATTTCCAATGCCAAAAGCTAAATTTACCTAACACTGAGCGAGTACCATACCCAATTTTACTTATAATTAAGTTTTAATCTTTCCGTAAAAAAAATACACTTTGCACTCTGCTATTCAAGGTTTTGTCAAACATCACACGTAAAAAAAAAAAATGCACCTGAAAACGATGCTTCCTCGCTCCGATGTTCACTTGTGCGGGTTGCCACTCTGCCTCGCCGATTCCGGTCTTGCCACTGAACTCCCACAGCTTCGGCTGCACACCCAACATGCTGTCGATCACGCGGACTGATAGCTCCCCTGCCGTCGCGGGATGTGATCGTCAAATGATCGCTATTCAGTGTAATTAATGCATTATTACACGTACCAATGTGAGCTGGATCTCCAGTGAGTGCAAAATCAAATTGTAAGGTGCAAGCGGGGCCAGACGGGCCCAGCAGAGGGGTCCGTGTCTGCGCTTCCGTCAGCTGCTGGCCCGGGGCCTCGGCTACATATAAATACTCCTCTGCCAAAAATAAGCAAGTGTTTATAGTGTGGTTATTACACTTTCCAAAAAAAAAAAAATGAAGTGGGAAAACCAACAACAGGTTTCAATCTGTACCCTTTGCTGTAGAATTCTGGTGAAGAACCCAACCTTGACTCCCAATGCTTGTGTCTGTCCAGCCGGAGCTGCCTTTATTGTATGAGAAGTCCCCTGTGACGCAAAAATCAGATTAGCCTGATCAAAAGTCCACATTTAACATTTTGTTGACTACAGAGCGTCAACACAAATTCACGGTGACATGCTTGCTGAGTGTGTGTGTGAGTGGAAGTTACATAAAAAAAAAAAAAGAATTCCAAGGGTGTGAACGCAATGCTTTGCATAGCATGCTTACACAATCAAATGACTCATTACAGTTCGTGTTCAAAGACAAGTTTGTTAGAGAGCAACGCATCACGCGTGCTTGGACCAGCTGATGCAAGTAAATGTGAGCAAACAAGTTAAAAAAAAAAAAAAAAAACCTCACCACACACGGCTTCATCTTCCGCTCCCTCGCAGTCGCTTTCAAAATCACACATCTTGTCGGGCACTGTGCAAGGGTTCTTGGGAGGTTTAGGGAATTCTTCCAACCACATGCTTTCTGAAAACAAAGGACGTCACTGCACTTCTTATTTTTGTTTGATTAAAATCGACTTTTTGGAATCGTTACCGTTTGATCGGCGGCATTCGGGAGACAACACGATGTCGTCGATAGCGACGCCTCCGTATGCAAGTTCCCTGACTGCTGCCATGATGAGAATCTAAAAAAAAAAATGAGAGGATAATTGAGAGTAATAAGGACGGAAAACTATCTCATTAAAATATTAAATATGAGGTGTGTGCAAATTCGGATTCAAAAGGTGCTGTGGCCTCACATTCAAAATATTTTGTCCAAAAAATGTACAAATTATTGTACGTGGGTTGAGGATAAACACTCACTTGAAATGGCGAGCTATTGACAATTTCCACTTCAGCCTTTACCCAAACATCACCCAGAGCTCCGCCCCGCTTCCACTCTGCTGAGATGCTCTTATCAGCCACCAGCACCGTCAGGCCGCCAGAACTCGGCCCGAACTGGTGCGTGTACATGACCATCTAGAGCGGGAAGTCGACGGACGTGGCTCGCATTACGGAAATTGGAACAGAATCGCCGCTGAAATCGACGTGTGAGCTCGCCTTGCATGGATGAGAACTATTGGTGGGTTCTAGTGGAGGACTTTGGAAAGCAGCCCAATCCTTTTCGAGCCCTCCATCAGGAACAGTCACGTACAAGAAGTGACCTAATCCAAGTGCAGTTTTTTTTTTTCTTAATTAGTTTCATTAAGAGCGAATTGAATCATGAATTAGAATTGGTCGTACCCGATGCGCTGTTGATGGAATGATCCCGTCCGGGTCCCTTCAGAGGATCGGTGCTGGAGATTTTTTCCTGACTTGTCCTGACCCATTTCAGAACGGACAATGACCTGAGGTCCCAATCGCACGCGTCATTCTCAAAGTCACAGCGCTGATATCCCTCTGCACACACACAAACACACGGTTGCGCACTCAAACTGCTGATCTATTTGTGTCAATTTGATTAAAAATAAATAAATAAACTCTCAGAATTAGGAAACCGTCTTCAAAAGGGCGTTTTGTTTTTTTTAATCCTTTGCGATTACTCACCACAGTTCTCCTCATCGGTCCAGTCGCCGCAGTCATCTGTGCCATCGCAAAGCTGACGTTGGTCGACGCAACCCCCGCGCTTACACGCCAGCGTTCCGGCTGGGCACTCTTTGCCGGGTAATGGCACTGGAGAAGCAAGGGATGGGAAGAAAATTATAAAAAAAAAAAATTAAAAAAAGGGCATTTGCATATGCAATTAACTATTGCATATTGAAAACATTTTCAGCGTGGCTGTAAATGAAGAGTTTTTGCGGATTTTTGTGTTGTGGTGTGAAGCCACGAGAGAAAAGACGAGATATTTGGGTGCTCACAGGGCAATGCACAGTCCAAAAACTCCAGCTGGTCCACGGCAACATCTCCTCTCCTCCCCTCCAAGCGGTTTGAGTAAAGATAAATCTGAAAGGCGGCGGCGAAGCCACCCAGGAAGATGGTGGCCTCCCTCCATCCTCGGATGCTG
This sequence comes from Idiotropiscis lumnitzeri, assembly GCF_059441095.1. Taxonomy (NCBI): domain Eukaryota; kingdom Metazoa; phylum Chordata; class Actinopteri; order Syngnathiformes; family Syngnathidae; genus Idiotropiscis; species Idiotropiscis lumnitzeri. Next base: position 2,816,254 of record NC_142408.1, read on the forward strand.
GTCACCTCAGGCCGCCACACGACGGCCTTTTCGGAGTCTCGGTGGGCGACAGATGCCAACAGTGGAGACGAGCCAAGTCCCGTTTGACCTGCGGGGATGCCACATTCCTGCCCGAGTGGTCACATGACACACGTCACAAAAAACGAGCGTTGCTTACCGGAATCCCACAGGAAATATCGCAGACGAAGACGACATGTTGGTGAGGACGCTTGCATTTTTGGGGACACGAGAACTGCAGTTTTGACACCGTCGGACTTCACCGCCGTCACACCCAGAAACCAACCTGTGGGACACGGAAATATACAAAAAGTCGTCGTTACGACATGAAACATGGATTATAGCAATTGTAAAAAAATAAATAAAAATATTCATGCAACTCTTAAAGAAACCGGATCAGGATTGCCTTTTTGTAATGTCGAGGTGCGTGTTTACGTGATCTTGTTTCTACTTCTCGCACGACTAACTCGAATACAGCCCGGAGGTTGACACTGATGCAATTTTTTTCAAGTGATGTAAGTCATACCTGAGGCAGTCCCCGTGGTAAAGTCAGACGACGGCCCGCTCTCCGGCAGCGTGCCACCGCCTCTCTGACGCCGTTCCCACCGGTACACTGCAGTCAACGACTGGTCCTTCCATCCGCACATTCCTGCGTCCTCAAAGTCACACTGGAATAACTTCCCGTTGTAGCCTTGAAAGGAATAAACGGTTATTCCAGCACTCAATGTCAATGCAGATCGAATTTTCGTTTTTTTTTATTAATAAATAAATAAATTAAAACAAGCCCATTTTTTGTTTTTATTTCATGATCAGTCCTTTGTGGCGTGAGCAAACGACGGCCCGGGGGCCACATGCGGCCCGTTAAACGTTTTAATTTGGCCCGCCCGGCGTGAAGAAAATTAAATGAATAAATCTTGTCAATGTTTTATTTTCGAAACACTGTTTTTTCAAAGACATATTTTGTTGTCATGCGTTTGTTCACTTTCATTTAAAATTAAATGTTTTTTTTGTTTTTTTCTCCGATGAGGTGAGGTCACCAAAACACTCCATCCATCTGCTCCTCTGTCAAATTTTAGAACCCATTTTGGTCCGCCAATCAAAAAGTTTGCCCACCCCCGTTCTAGATAAAATCATTCCAAAACCTTTCCAATCATTAATATGACCTATACAAGAAAGAAAATCTTTGAGAAAGAGGTAGCATTTCAAACTCAGCCCAAAATACTTTCCCGCATGCATTTCAGAGATTTTATTTGATTTTCGACTCTCGGCACTGGTCTACGACTGCCACGAGATGCAATCGGCTCCCGCAGCCGCTTGTGTCTTGTCCAGGTGTTCCTCGGTGTCTCTTCAATTTGTTTCTGCAGTATTTACTTTCCTACTTTCGAGCCATGTCAGGTCAAACCGAGTCCCGACTTGTTTCCTGCACTTGTTTGTCTTGTTTTCCTTCAGTCAAGTCTGCATTCCTCTTGTAGTTTATCCCAGGTCTTGTTTTTGTTTTTGCAAATTTGTAACTTGCCTTTGGAACTTTAATTTCTTTTTATCAGGATTATTTGAGTGATTAAAATTAAAGAGCACTTGCATTTGCATCCTCTTGCTATAAGAATTTTTTTTCTGAATACTTCAACTCGAAGAGTGACTTTTATAGCGACATTTCAAAAATTTTGAATGCAAAGCAAGACATGCTTTTCATTGTGATCGTTTGTTCATTGTTTGACCTAAAAATATATATATTTTTTTTTTTTTTTCAAATTTGAAGATTTACGAGAATTATTTGCTTACTTTCAACGATTTGTGCTGCATGATGTGACTACAAACGTGTCAGGAAAAGACGACAAAAACAGCTGAATGTGTGTCCTGACGAGACGCTTTCCACCCAATCCTTGACTCTGAATCGGGAATGGAAGATGGGGGGGGAAAAAATGCAAAATGTCAAGAACCGTACCGCAGTCCTGTTCATCATCGCACTCCAAACAGTCACACACAAAGTCGCATCTCCGCTCGGGGCTGAGACATGGATGAGACGCAGCTGCGTTCAAGGAAGAGAACAAGATTAATTCATTCGGATGATGAGAATCGGACAGAAATGTGAATGGTTCTGTTTCAGCTTCAGAGAAACATTGAAAAATATGTTCCAGGGTCAATAATAATATTCGTTTTATTTTTGAAAACTCTATTTCATTCATTGAACCACATGTTGACATCTTATTAGATTTCATGACTGCCAGAATTTATGGCAGTTCTTTGTAACGAGCTCAAAGGCCGGACGGAAAGTAATGCGGGCAAAATGCCACATGCCTATCCAAAGGTCTCTTAATTAAAATTTTTGAAGAGCATATTAAATAATCACAGCGTCTCTATCGTCAGAACTCGTGTGTGTGTGTGTGTGTGTGTGTGTGTGCGTTGGCAGCTGGTGGTGTGGCTCCCACTTGATTTACAGTTGCATCTGAGATGTTTGTGTTTCGCTCTCTTTGATAAAATAGAAGAGTTATTTTCAAACTAAAATCATGGGGAGCTCTATTCATAATTTTGATAACAGCAAGTTGAAGTTTGTGCTGGTATAGAAGAAAAATATGAAGATATTAAAGTCATTTAGTGTAATTACACGCAAGAATTAAAATGATACAAATATTGGCTAATGTCCCAATTTGGATGTCAAGTGAAACATAAAAATTAAACTTGTAATTCCAGCAAATTAATTTAAAACAAAAAAAAAACACACTTTCGGAAGCTTTTGGCGAGACATTGTATTTTACTTACTCAAGTGCAGAATGAAAGCCAAGATGAGGGCTGGGGTCTTGATTTGTGCAATCCCTTTCCTCTCCCGCCACATCTTAGCAGCTCAATCAGACAAGTTGTGACCGGTGTCTCCTGAAGATGACTTTTGCCTCCTTTTCTTATTACGTTTCTTTTTCAAAGATAACAACTGGACTTTAAGTTCTCCCGGCATGCAACTCCTTCATAAACGTCACCGCAGTGTGTTAAAAGATGAATGACCAAAGATTTCCGATACGGCACATACATATGAAAAAGTTTTTTGTTTTTTTTTGCAATTTCCCCTCTTCAATGTTTAAGATGATCAAACAAATGTAAATAGCAGACTTTTTTTTTTTAATTTATATAACTGTATACGTACTTTTGTACCCTCCCTGTTATGCAAGTGATTTCATGACTGAACAGGTCTGGAGGTAAGCAGGCTTGAATGTGTTCAGTGAAAATGACATCAGCTTCCCAAATAATGTGATTGACCACTGTTCATTATTTAACAAGGCAAGTACCATTTTTTTCCCCCACACTGTGCCGGTCGCATTTATTTTTACTTAGTTAATTATGCTCCTCACCTGTGGAACAAACTCCCCGCCCAGGTGTGCTCAAACTGTCAGTTGATTTTAATGCAGGGATGAAAACATGGTTTACCGCAGCATTCTTGTGGATCTAACCTTTTTTCTCTTTTAATTTATCTAAACTGATGCTGAGTTAGAATAATTTTAATCTAATCATTTTTAGATGATTTCTTTTGCAATATTTTGTTACTTTTTCCGTAACGCTTTTGTTTCTTATAAAGCACTTTAAAGTCTCTTGTACATGAAGTGTGACAAATATTAAAAAAAAAACAAATAACCGTTTTGTTTACTTGCTTGGGTATCTTTTTCTCAAACGTCAGCAACTTGGATTTTTGGCTTGCAACACAGCAAAAAAAAACAAAAAAAAAAAACAGCAAGCATTGGCTTGTAACATGAGACACTCCTAAATTGGAGCATTCAAGGTACAGGCGACATATAAAAAAAAAAAAATAAATCAGGTCACAAGGCAAGGTAAGACAAGGCCATGTCCTGGAAGAGTACGGGCGGGTTCAACCTTTTCCAATTATAATTTACAAATATTGTTGAAGCAATGTTCCTCCTGATGCTGCTTATGACATCATACCATACATAAAGATCTTATAGCATTTACGTTTCATCAAACTAGGCCACAAAAGTCATAAATCCACTCAACACATCTGTATCTGCTTTTTTACTATTTTGCCAAACCAGTCTTGGCAAAATCACTCCTTATGAAACTGTTGAGTCAACTGAACCAATTACAAAACAGTTGCTATTGTTCTTTAGGGATTTCCAGCACAAAACCAAGTTGGTGCATGCAAGGACAGACACTTCAAGAAGAAGAATTCTGTTCAAAAAGTAAATACACACTTAAAAGAATTAAATTCAATACGGAAATTCACAACTAATGTAAAGCAGAAAGTATACCTAAATGACTGGTTTTAAATCTGTATACTCGTCAAATCTCCTAAGCACTGCCATTGTCAACGGAGGAGAGTCTATCATATTTTTGTGACAGTTCATTTCAGTATCCTTCGTTATCCCAGGTCACCTCATAGTCCGGGTAGCGGACCTTCAGTTTCTCAGTGGTTGTTGCGTGGTTTGCTCTTCCGAACCCCTGTAGGAAAAATACCACACACATGGTCACGGCCAGTAATTGAAGGACGTGAAAGTAATCCGGACACTCACCATAGAATAGCCATACACATGGATCTTCTTCTCCTGGGCATCATGTCTGATCCTTCCCCCTCCAACACACTCGCAATCCAGGAGTCCATCCTTTTCCAACTCCTCAGAAACCTTGTCGTAGATATCCGCTTCATGCAAAGAGGAACCATTTCATGTGATCATGTGCACTCTTTAAAAACAAGATTATCAAGAGATGGCAGTTAATGTCCAGGATGCCCCGTTTGTGGTGTTGGGCAGCCATCCAGTGGTGTGCAGATGGGAGTGTGACCTATTTCTTGCATTGCATTATTCAGTTAAATTTGATTAACCTCGTAAACGCGGCGACAGCGACTCTTGAACCACAGTGAGAGAAAATAGCCATATTTAAAAAAAAAAAAAAATGGCTCCATTTAGTCACATGTTAGCAGCACTCACCGTGGAACTCAGCCCAGGCGTATCCGCGGACTATATCTACTTCTGTGTCGTCTCCTTTCTCTTTGCTGTGGACTCTGATGAGGACGTATTTAAACACACCCGAGGGATCGATGTCTGCCTGCGGGATATTTACCATGCGGGCAGCTGCTTTCGTTTGTGTGCACATCTCCACACAATTTGACAGCCACACGAGCAAGCAAACTACCAAAATAAGGGTTCGTATTTTAAATACAAAATTCTTTTCTGATTGTGTAAATGCACAGCATAAACGCAAATGTATCTCTAATTTGGTACTTTTAAAGGCATGGCTACAAACTAACTACGTTGTTTTGTATTATGCTGACTTCCGTTATCTTCGGGCAACTTCCGTTCGTCCTTTTCAAAACAATATATTAGTTTGACTGGTTTACCATCTTCTGACAACTTGGAAGGCTCTTGCGGTTTTGAAAACAATTTTATTTGGTTTAGAATTTGCTTAAATCAATAATAAATAGTAATTTTGAGAAATTATGGAAAAAAATGTTTTGACATCGTAATCATAGCTTTTATTATGAAAGCAACATGACCAAAACAGCAATTTACGTCGACCTGTGACGTCACTTCCGTACATTGGTTTTCTTTTTTTTTTTTACAATGTGATCGTAAGTATAGAATGTATTTAAATGAACATTTTATGAAATATATCGAACAAGGATGGGTCGTGAAAATAAGACTGCAATGGATTTAAAACGCCTTTGAAAATGTCGCCGTCCAAACGAACACAAATATAAATATGAGTAATAACAGGGATTGACTTGCACATTTGCATTTTTAGACATTTGGTCTACATTATACAGATACGTCTGAAGTTTTAGTAGGTCATTTTGTCTGCAGTGCATGATTTGCGTTCGGCATTTTTCCCATAATGCCACAAGGGTACCCACACCGCCTGCTGATCATTTACAGAAGTGGTCTTTCTTTATTATTTTTTTCCCCAATGAATAAAAAACATTAGTGAAATCACATCAATTGTATAATCTACTACAAAATGTCTGTTACTTAAAAAAAGTCGTCTTTTGGTGATGTGAAGCCTGCAGAAGATAACTGACACAACATTTACTGTCAAACAGGAATACAACCTTATTCTCATTGTAATTCCAAAAATTCAGCAAAAAACAAACCTTCCAACATGAGCTAAGCTAAAACACATTGTAGAACTATGTGGTCCACCAGAGACATTTTGTGCACAGTATCTGTGAAATTACAGTAAAACGTCTGCAGTGTGAGACATTAGAAGGCACTTTTCAAGCAAGTTTGAGGTCCTATAAAATCACAAGTTCAAAACATTTCGAAAACTTCACATTCACATTTAAATCCAGGATCATGTGCCGAGCCTGAACCGTGCAAACTGCACCACAGTCGAATCGCTTTCTGACTGCACCGTGTGGCATTGCAGTTCTAGATCGCTCTGTCGTTGTGTCCTCTCTTTTTCCACTCACAGGCCCAAAGTGCGATGAAGACCAGGACTGTGACCAAGAGCAGCACAAAAAGAACTGTAAGGCTTTCCCATACTCCTGGTGCTAATGCCTTCCATGTCTGAACTTTTTCTGATGGCAGCAAATTGCTCAGACTCAACATGTAGCCCAGAGCCCACCCCACTGAGGTATCGCCAGCCTGCAGGATATATACATGTAAAAAAAAAAAAAAAAAGTGATTGGAACATGAATCTTCATTTTCTTTGACAAAAGAGCATCTGGGATAAAATATACCAAAGCTTTCACCTTCTTCTTGAAAGAAATGTGTGAGAAGGACTTTTCATCAAAGCTGTATCCTTTGAGTAGGAGAACCTTGACAAAAACTGAGCAAGCACAATAGTCCCTCAGGCGAGATGCTTGATCTGGAGCTAGAGCCAGCATCTAAATGAATATGAAAAAAAAATGTGTACAATTAATACAGCAAGCTTAAATGATGCCATTTACAAAAACATTTAATCTAAAAAAATAAGTCTTGCTACTTAACACTGCGCTACATAAAACCCATCGAAGCAAAAATAATTTTTATTTTTTTCTAACGTTACATTACCTGAGCAAAACTCATCTTGCACAGTATTTCAGCGGCTTCCTCCATTTGCGCGGGAGTGCTCACTGTGATTCCGGTGATGCGCTGCAGGAAGGCGTGAATGTAGAAAAAAGCGGAAAATGCCTGCATAGGCAGACAAGTGAGAGAATTCCACGCGCAATGAGCGTATACAGCAAAATGAAGTCAATTTATTTCAATCGTCTCCAAGAGCGCAATGTTCCCCATTCTTACCATGAAGCTGCCAGTCACATTGGGCTGAAAGACTTTATCGAAAGAGCAGTGAGAGAAGGGACATGGGTCGAAGGAGAAGATCTCTGACACATTGCCCACACATTGCTCATAATGTCCGCTGCCCTGGATCAGCAACGAGTCTCGTGCTTCGCGGGTGCTCGGTTTGTACTCGGCCGTACATGGAGAGTCGAATATGGTGTGCAGGTTTACTTTGAATGTCGAGTCTGTTGGCTGGCACGGGTGGGTGACTGAATCTGAATAACCCTGAGACTAAAAGAGTGAGAGAGAGCAAGGTGGACGGTGAATTTTACGCATTTCGTCCATTCTAGACTTTATACCGCAATAAATTAAATGAAAAAAGAAACATGGGATATTTACACTGATTGATGATATACTAAAATAATTTTCTTAATTTTTTTTCAGCTAAGCCGAAACTAAGTCACGTACCTTGACAATGTGGGCCAGTAGCCGCTTGAGGACCTGATCCTGCCCGTAGCAGAGGAAGCTGTGTGTGTACAGAGAATACTCCTGACCGTACAGACGTAGCTTCATCATGTCCTTCTCATCCTCCACTTGCTCCCGAGTCACAAATGTTATCTGGGTGGATGCGCCGCCGAAATCCAGGGCCCCCACCGTGGGCCTCCCCGAGCTGAGCCACTGCCCGACAAAGCCATACTAGAAAGGAATTTGAGTGGAACAGAGAGGCGCAGGTTGAGTTGTTGAATTTAGTTTTCTTTGTAAAAAGTCTCACTTTTGTGTCGAAAACATGAAGCCAGTGGTGGGCAAACTACGGCCCGGGGGCCACATGCGGCCCGTTAGACGTTTTAATCCGGCCCGCCGAACTTGAGAAAAAAATTTAATGAGTAAACCTTGTTAAAGTTTTATTTTCAAAATACTGTGGTTTTTCAAAGACATATATATTGTTGTAATTCTTTTGTTCACTTGAATTTAAAATCATAATATAATTTTTTTCTCCGATGAGGTGAGGTTACCGAAACACTCCATCCATCTCCTCCTGGTTCGGCCCCTCCGTCAAATTTTAGAACCCATTGTGGCCCACCTATCAAAAAGTTTGCCCACCCCCAGTTACTTTTCACCCGTCGACCAACACGGACATAGTCAGTCATGTTTTTTCAGACATACAGTACATATCTACCCGGTTATGAGCCACTAGCATACTTTCACAACAAGCTGGTGCCAGTGCTAGTTGGTTGCTGGACTCAAAATGTCTTTGACTTCTTTTTAAATCCACAGAGATCATTGTTGGCGGACAGCTGTGCCAACCTTGGCGACTCTGTTTCTTCCGCAGCTTCCCTCACCTTTGGTGTCCCACAGGGCTCAGTTCTAGATCCTTTGCACACCCAAGCATTGGTGCTCATGTCAAACTAGTACTAGCACCAACTCAATACGAAATGTCAAATCCCTCGTTATTTTATTCTTACCTTGATGAAATTCTCTAAGAGATAGTTGACAGTCACCCAACCATATGCTCCCTCCTCTCGACCGGACAGAATGGCGGCGCCCCGGAAGCTGAAAGGGTATGACTGGATTTTACGGCCAACTTCCTGCAGAATTTGAGCTGAATGCTCTGGACTGGAAATGCTAGGAGAGTGAAACGCAAACATAACCATATAGTCGCTAGCATTTCCACCGCACAATATAGTTGAAAATTCCATCTAAACGGCGTCGATCATCACAAACAACGGACTCACTGCAGAAGCCTCATGCCAGCTGTGGCACCCAAGTACACAGGCGTGACCATGTGTCTGTGTGCAGGGACGTCGTGCGTGGCCTGGTCCAGACACATCTCTAAGCTCTGCCCTGCCGCTCCCTGTTGGCCCGCATAGCTGGATATCCCACCACCTGAAAGAGGAACACGCACTTCATGACTCGAGCACGTTGCCATAGTCACCCCGACAACTGCAAAAATGCTCACACATACTGTATGTAGCAAAATGAAATCATTGTTACGGCCCTGAGAAAGTCATGATTAGACATGTAGAAGTCACGCTTATCCGTTACGACGATGGATGGAAGGAGCCAATGGGGTGAAACTTACCCTTTGCATGACATTCGCTGTGTTGGGTGACCACACCGGTCCCATTTTGCTTGTCTGCAGGCCACTTGTATACAAACAAGGACGTGTGTGAGGATCCGGCGTCCAAAACAATTCCGTACTACAAGATTGGGGGGGGAAAAAGTGGTTGAAAAATTGGCGAGTTGAGGAACTGCGTTAATTTTTCTCTTCTTTCACAGCCATCCACATCCTCAAAACGAGTCTCCTTCTCCATCGTGCCAGGTCACGTGAATGGGAGGGGTTCCCAACACGGCAATGTTTTTTTTGTTTTTTTTTCTGGCCAGCATCGGTCAGCAGGCTTGTCGTCATGGTGACACAGCCACAAGTTTTCCTGCCGCAACACTCGCCTCTTCTCGCGCACTGAACGACACAAACAGCGCGGGATCTCTTTGGTTGATTGCTTGGCCCACAATAAAGGAGAAAAACTGGGTTTGGGTTCGAAATATATCCTTTGTGATAGCAGTCCTGGAAATTTTCTGACATAAGAAACACTCTCTATGGCTTTTATCGTGCGCAGGGAACAGAAACCAGAGTTGACCTTTGAAGCAGTGAGGGTCCGTCTAATGCTAGAAAAGGTCAGGTATCTGTCCGTTTAGCCATCTCTGTCTCAAGTACAAAAACAAGTTAACCAATTAATGACAAAGGTTTTATTTGAAGGTGAGTCATGCCAGATGAGACATGTTGCATGGTGACAGTTTGGATTCCAGATTGTATGACCTCGGCTGTGTTTAGAACTTCCGTTAGCATTCTGTTTAATCAAATATAGTATTCAATAAAATTGCATTTTATTCCCTATATAAATACCCAGTCATAAATAAAGGTGCAGCATGAGTCTATTTCTGTACTCTCAGCAGCCCCCCCCCCATTACAAGTCAAATCGTATTTCTTTTTGCAAATTGCAGAATATACACCGTCAACTAACACTTATCATGTATATGTAATCCGACCCATGTGTGAGTCTCAATAAAAAACAAGTGTCGCGTTCCAAAACTCCTTCTAGGGGCGCTTCACCTCCTACCGTCTTTGTTTACATGTTAACCAATCTCACACTATCACAGATCCAATAATAACTCACGGGACAGTCCTTACCATAAACGCGGGCACCACGGGAATGTCTTCGCTTGGCACAGTTAAGAGCAGGACTGCGGCCAGACCGAGCGCCAACAGGACGACGAGGACAGCGGGATGAGCTGTACACCGAGCCATGACCGAGGTAAAAAGAGTCATGCAGAATGTGAGCGCCTTGAGTCGGAGAAGTCAGTCTGACTCCGGCGCTCCTCGTTTACATCCCACCGCAGAAAGCAACATTTAGCATTGTCGGATTTATGATCCTCCCCACGTCGAAGCTCCAAGGCTACTCGTCCCGCGGAAGGAACAATGTTTTGACTTGGGGGCCTGAGTTGATGTGAAGCGAAACCTCATGCGCATTTGGTTTGAAATGCACGTTTTCTTGGTCCGAGAGACAAAGCGCACTCTTATTCACTCACGAGATGAAAACAATGGACGTCTTGGACTGGCAGGCGTCCACATTGTAGGAGACTGGACTGAGGAACTGCAGGGTTGCTTGTTGTTTTTCTCGACTATTTGCATGTAAATGGGTGCAGCGCCGAAACCGGCTTGCAAATAGGGTCCTCTTTTGAATGGAAACTTAAGCGAGGGGGTGAAGTTTTCCACCGAGGACTAAACTGCAGTTTTGCAGGAATATTGAACTCATTCAATCAATCAGACGTTTATATACATTTTCAAAATTGTAGTCCCCGCCTCCCAAAGACGTATTTATACGTCTTTGCCTATTTTCTTATTTTTATTTTTTTTGCATAATAGCTCCATGTTTTTATATCTTTCAAATCAGTCAAAATCCAGAAAAAAAACCCTGTAATTGAGCTGTTTCCTCTCGTGAAAACGTCTGGGATTAAATGAGTTAACTAGGACATATTTAACGATATTTGAAATAAACTACGACCCTCTAATAGGATTGAGAACCAATACAACATTCAAAAGAGGATTTTTTTTCCCCCCGATGCAGGTGATAAAAAAAAAATAAAAAATTCAAAACATGATTATGGGACTTGCACGCACATTTTATTTACAGTTCTATTCACATTTCTTTTTCTATGGATTAAGATAAGAAATAAAGGAGATCATAGTACATATTAAGCGTGTTTGCATGCCTGTGTAACAAAGTGCGCATGATTGAGTGTGCGTGTCCGTGTGCAAGTTTGTGTGAAGAAATGAGTCAAAGACATTCTCGGCAGCAATCAGAACAAAAGCACGCTGTACAGTTTCCTCACCGCTATCGACGCTAAAACCAAACTCTATCAACATTTCATTCAAGTTCATCCACGATAACAACGCATGTCCGAAAAAAATAAATAAATAAATAAATCAAAGAAAAGAAATATGATAGCAGTGTCAGCATGCAGGCCAGAGGAAATTGTGAAAAGGTATACAACATGTTTGGCACCATGTGATTGTGCAAAAATGTTACACGCGTTGACGAATTTCAAGAATAATACAAAAGAATCAGCTGCTTAGCTTTGATGTTGTAGCAATTATTATTTTTTTTTTACAGTTTGGAAATGCCCTCTCAGCGTAAAGTGCTATGTGGTGCCGGACACCAGGAAAGCAGAAGTTTCTCAGCTCCAGAAACTGGGAAAAGGCCTGTTTTTGCATCCAACCAACAATTGCAAGCTTAGCAATGCTTCAAATTCACTCAGGCTCCTTCATGAAAAAGTTCCCCAGCAACAACCTCTGCCTCCAGGAAGGTTTTTCACCAAAGATTGAGTGCTTGGTTGGCTGAAAAACGTGGCCTTTTGATGCAACCCTTTAGAAACCGGAAAAGAGAGAGACTGCAGCAGGAGAGCGGAAGACGGGAGGGCAGCCCCAAACGTAACATGGCTTGGAGCATACAAATATTCGTTTGCAGTTTCATCCGTCCGCAAAATAAATGCTTTCATCTTCTAGAAAATGTTCAAAAGCTCAAGTGATTTGTATTTTGTTAAGAAGTTCACAATATAATTGAACAACATGCATTTGGCATTTTAGAGGACAAAAAAAAAAGAGGGACGGGTGCAGTTTATATATAACTTAAGAGTCGAACATAAGTTAGTAATTACGTGACCGGTGACATTCAATACAAGTAGATTATAAATGCGCCCACACACACACACACACACGCGTTCGTGATTAATCAGTTACTTATCGTTAAGCTCTTCATTCGTGAAATAAATCAAATAAAAACTTTTTCAAAGGAAGCTTACAGCAAAATATCATATTGCAGGATTGTGCCCCAAAAATTAAAACAACCACAAAAAAAATTAAAAAAAATAACAAGAAAATATTACTACAGTGGTTTTTAGGCTCTACTTGGAAGTGCTGATGAAAACTGTCTTATTTATTATTGTCACTAAACTGCACCAGGAAGTTATGAGGCAAGTAAGAAAATGGGAACAAACCACACAGGTGACGTAAGTCAGAGAAAATAAGATTAAGTACATAAGTAGTCATCTATGGAACATGTGATTTGGATGGCTCTGTGCATGCTCGGGGAGCCTACGAACGAACACGGACCTGTTAAAGTCCGGTAAGACTGACTTGTTCAAAAGGTGCAAGTTGAGTGTTTGGAGCCGCGTCTTCAGCTCGTCCACGAGCTGGCGAGACAAATTTCCCTCTCGTCGCCTTTCCTCTCTGCTTCGGGTTTTGGGGGCGCGGGGGTCATGCTCACTACACCACAGTGCTGACGGACGGGTCGGACAAATTGAGTTGTCCCGTGATGTCAGTGGGCGGGTACTGCTGCAGAGGTGGGAAAGAGAGAGAACACACAAGGGTGTCATTTCCCGTGTTCAAAGAAATTGTCACGTGGAGTTGCGGAGTCGTGTTCTTTTGGCGTTTTGGGGGATTAAATGCATTGAAATGCGACAGCAGGGGTTTTTTCTAACCCCTCTCAGGCTGATTGGTTTTGTTCGAGGCGTCTCGTGCCTGAGGTGGGTCAGTTGGGAGCAGATGACAAGACAACAGCACATTTGAATCACGTCGTTCCTTCAAAGGATAATTTCCTCTCACGGAAGGAGCCGCTCTTCTCGATACTGTCGCGCAGGAAGTGTCTCGATTTAGAAGCCCAGGAAGAGAAAAAAAAAAAAGAGGCCTTTTCGCTTGATTTCAAAGTGCTGTTGTGGCCAAGCCATCACGTTACAATTGTACATTTCGTCTCAAGCAGAGTGGGGGAAATTATAAAGAGGAGCAGCGAGACTTGGTTCCCATGCAGGTTGCTAGTTGCTATGGTAACGGGGATTTTGCTTGATTGATTTTTTGCCTTGAGAATGTGCTCTGACAGCCGGCAGGTCCTATTTTTTCAGTGCGAATGTTTTGGGTTTTTTTTGGGGGGGGGGCCTGATTGAAAAATCCAATAATAAAATGTATTAAATCAATCTGGAAAAGAAATATGGGCTTGTCGGCAACGTGTTATTTTATGCATTCATACTTGGAGCCACATGCAGAAACATGAAGTGGTATTAGGGCGACACTAAAAAGAAAAACTGAGCTATAATAATTTCCTATCAACAGTCCCACATGAATCTAAACACAGCCGAGCCGTCACTTCTTTCTCCGCAGCGACTTGGCATTGTCAGCACTTCAATGACCACAGAAAAAAAAAAAAGGATTTCAGTTCATCCCCCCACAAACATTTTCACATCGCATTAGACTAATTCCAGTGACGTTGATCTGAATTTTATTACGCTGTGAATTTTTTCCCCTCTTTATTCTCATAACATTTCGATTAACACAGTACAATTTTTGTTTTTAGTGAAGCCCTAATACAGCATTCCTTTCTCGAGAGACATCCCCACGAGAGATACGTCTTCTCTTCGAGAATGGATTTCCCCCACGAGCGTGACCTTCAAGTTCCTGCTTACAACCCCTTCATAGGCCTGCTAACAGTGACCTCTACTGGGGTCAAGTGGAGCCGAACAATAGGGACAGCACAAGCAAACTAAATATTTCAAACAGCTATGATGGCGCGTCTCACTACACAAGACAACTAGAGGCTATTTTCTACTGCCACTACATCTACGACAGTTTGCATGCTTGGTAGAGGGAGAAAGGAGCAGTGTGGCATGTGGGTGAGGGACACTGACACTAAAGTCCATTGATATCCATTCAAGTAAAAGAATAACATTGATATGAAATCAAAAATAAGGGTCAAAGACTGAGGATGGTAAATAGTTTTTGGTCCATTTCGTGTTGATCCTAAATGCTGTTCGACTTCGAACGTTTCCACTTGGGCTCCCGAACCGAAATGGGGAAAAAAAGAAAGTGGAGACGATAACAATGGCAATCCCTCTCTTCTTCTTCTTTTTTTTTTGGGGGGGGTTGAAAATAAGGACAATAATAAATATGCGAATGTGAGAGCCGATATTAATAAACTCACACTTTTGCATTTGTGTGCTATGCAACGAGTGGCGCTTAAACACTGAACTGTGAAACTGTTACTCTCAATGAAAGATTTAAAGAGGAATGAAGATAAAATAAATCCATCGTAGCACAGTGAGTCTACGGCCTCGTAAAATCACAAAGAAAAAAAAAAAAAAAGGAAACAAAATCTTCACCAGCTGGAAATACCCTGAAAAAAGGTCACAGACAGTTCACGACAAGGACACTGAAAAATAAATTATAATCATGACAGCAAAATATGACAAAGCAAAAAAAAACAACCAAATAATTGATTTGGAATATTAATACAAATCCATGAGTACTCCTGAAATAGACTGGATCAGTTTAAAACCTTGTTAGTTTTCTTCGCAGCAGCCTCGCCCATCAAATAACCACCTTGGAAAAATAGAATTTGGAATAAAATGAAAGGACAGCAGGACATGCTTCCGACCAAAAGAAATCAAACAGACGGAGTGCAGGACTGGTGGAAAGAAAAAGTGAACACATGAAATATAAAGCTGCAAAAATTACGGATCACAAACACTTAAAAAACACGCACATGACCTTTTACGGGACACGCATGACGACATCTCCAAGGACCAAACATTTGGCAGATTCCACAACCAAACCAGCAGCCCAAGACAAAGCATCACTGAAGCTTTTTTTTTTTTTTAAAGAAAATATTATTATTTTATATATATATATATATAAATCACCCCTGTATTGTGGACACAAACTCCGCCTTCTGATCAATAAACCCCGTTGGAAAGCTTCACTTTCAAGTCTAGCTCACAGCCTGACCTGACCTGCACCGACGCACTCCAGCCTGTAGAGGCGCTATAGATGCTTGATGGTGGATCGAATGCTGAACTGACAGACACGTGGCAGAGACAGCTGAGCCCTGTGGATATGGATGAGTGAAGCAATGGGATGCCCCTCGTGATCGGATATGGAGATGTGAGCAGAGAGGACAGAGGAAGAAGAAAATAGAGAGAGAGGGAGGAATAAACAAGGGAAGATGTTGCTAATTGGTCTCCTTACCGTGTCTTTGGACGACCTACGTCTCTTGATGCTGGAGGCCAGGGTGGTACTGATGGACCTAAAAGAGGCTTTCTTTTTGGGGTCGGGCTCTGCTCTACCACTTTTTCTATCCTAAAATAAATATATGTAGAAACATTATTCATGTCCTATGCCCGGGGAGATCACCTTGCTTTCACTTGGCTCTCCCATTCCCAGCCACTCCAATAACCCACTTTGAGTGTTTGGCTCTAATTAGATGGGAGCAAAATGAGCATAGAGGGAGATAGAGAGTGTTCAGGACGTGAGAGTGGGTTTAACCGTATGATATGAGGGCACTCGTAAATTATATGCAAGCTGTCACACAGGCGCCGCAAAGACGTCCAATCGTTGGGCTCCTGGAAATGCATTAGAATGAGTGATGGGTCGTAAAGATGTCGGTGGGTGTGATACCGTGTTTCTCGAATTAAACTATTCCAAATATTGCCAAGTGCATTTGCGACCGCCTTTCATCATCAACGACAACAGCAGCCATCCAGAATTTAACGAGCGAGACGTTCAGCCCGATAACTTTTTTAAAAAGACTTTTTAATCATAACCGTCACCATCGGAGTGCCCCACCACTACTCTCTCAGCTCAACAATTTGGTGTTTTGTGTGCATGTAAGAACTCATATTAAGGTATTCTTACATCCTGAGTCTCTAGAGAGGAAGATGGCTGCATAGGGGAAGAAAAGAAAAAATAAAATAAATGTCCATCCACTTGATCGTTATTACGTAAGAATATCCTTATGCATAAGCCAAAGGATCAGGAAAAGGGGAAGGGGGGGAGGGTGGGGGTGGGGGGCGACTAGCAAAGCAAACATCAACATTCAAAGCCAGGCAGATATAAAAAAAAAAGTCAAGCTACAATCGAGTTAGTGGAGAGCCACTAATAAGCGTACGGAAGAAGGATACAAAAGCAATCGGAACTGAAGCCCATTTAAAGTCATTATACCGTCGAGGGTATAATGGAAATTCACCCCACACATAAGGGAATGAAATGTGTGAAAATATTAAAAAAAAACAAAAAAAAAACCAGACTCTCGATGCTAATTATACACCAGAAGTCAGCTAATGCGTGAAAGCAAAATACTTAATACTTTATACCCCAAAAGAAAGCGTTGCATGAATAAAGTAAAGAATGAGCGAGAGGTTGAAAGAAGTGGGCGCAGAGGGAGGGCTGTTTTGGGAGGGGCAGGGCAGTGTGGTGTGAATTTCATCATGCGAGGACATTTTACGCTTGGATGGAAGGATAAGAAAATGGCAAAACATAAGCATTAAAAAAAAAAAACACAAAACAAACAGCATGACAAATTCAAATTCTCCAGCACTGGCCCCTTTTCATCAGGTCACATGTCCACACTTATTTTAAGGGCGCATTTGTGCCATCGGGCACGTTCCTCTCAACCCCCCCCCCTGATGACATGTGATCAGGTGGCGAGCGGGCAGTGGCAGGCATGGTTGGCGTGATGAAAGCTGGCAGAAGGAGTGATTGGTGCACGGCATCACGTGATTTCCATTAATAATAAACATGACTTTCCTGTTGGAAGATGACATCTTTTGTTAGTTTAGAATGAAAGTCGGGGGGGGGGGGGACACAAACTGCCACCAAAGTGTGTTCTCCTTCAGGGACACAGAGCAATTACCAAGTTGTTGTTTTTTTTTTTTTTTAAACCTAATTTCTTACAAACGTTGAAGAGAATGCAAGGTCATCACATTGGTGGGGGACTCGCAGCTGGTTCATTCTCCGGAGAAAGAGGAGCATGACACTGTGGTGCATCATCATCATCATCATCAACATCATCATCAACAACCCGGATCGCGTTCTTCTAATATGACAGGTGTATTCAGACAGTGCACTTCCGACTAACGTTTGCAATGGAAATGTTTGAAAGCCTCAATCGTTACGCGTTGTTGTTGCAAGCCTGAGCATCACGAGAGTTTGTAAAAAAAAAAAAATTAAAAAAATTTAAAAAAACAGCGGGATGCTGCCAGTTACCCATCCCTCGTCTATAAACTTCAACAACTAGCTGAGAAGTTTGAATCTAAAATACATTGATCTATTTTCCTGACATTTCTTGGGGGCTGAAAGTGGAGATTTTATAATATTATATGACTGTTGAGGTAAAAATAATATTTAACTTTTTCATTGAGTGGTGTCTAAAGAGAAACAACGTAAATTACAGCTTAATGTATTTATTATTATTATTATTATTTACATTGCAGATATTAAAAAAAGGCTGTATATTTGTAACTGTATTGCCAATGTTTTACATGTGTGTGTGTGTGTGTGTGTGCGTGCGTGCAAATGTTATCCAACATAAACACAGATGTTGTTTGTTGATAATGCGTTTTGCAGACCTCCCTAAAATAGCCTCGGCCAAAATACAGTCGCCTCAAGGATAAAAGTCTAGCTCCACCTCTGCACCCGGTACAGAGTGCAAAGAAAGGTCGGCGAATATTTTTACTCATTGGCAGCAAGAGGAAGTAAAAATAAAAAGTCATGTCCATGAATATATTTTCATTCGTCAGAAGTGCACATTTTCTGACATTCCCGTTCTCCTCTCACATGAACGCGGGTTTGCGTCATATTGAAACACATTTTTACATACGATTGCACATACAAGCAGTCCAAAAAAAAAAAAAAAAGCCAGCAATGGGATTTGTGTACTTCATGGTCGCTGCACGGAGGGAGGAGGGGACCACATACACTGCAATGGTTGATTTCCTTTCGTGCTGGTTTCGTGTCCCGCATCACCAAGTTGTCATTATGCATTTGTCAAAAGGGAGATAACTGTGAGCAATCATATCAGCGCACCCAAACAGTCTGAATAATGTCTGGCACGGGACATTGTGGATTAGCTCAACTGAGGGGGCTCCCTCAGCACTCCCTCGCATGAGGTCTCATTAGAGCGCCGCGAAGATTGTGTTTATCTTTAGCTCCAAGGCCCCGGTGACGGTTAATGAGCAAAGATGAGCGTGCTCGAGCCATCTTTATTTAGCCTTGCAGAAAAATCGACGTGATCGTCGTTGACGTGGATCTGAATCGTTGCTGGTCCACTCGCAGTTGAGCGTGCCCAACCGCTCCTTTCTCCGTGATGCGGCTCCACCCCCGCCCACATCCTTACCCAGCATGCAATGGCACCGCCGTACACATACACGCAATGCACATCCGTGTCAGGACACTCACAACAAATAAATACTCTGCAAGATGTCAGCAAGATGACTTTCTGGAAGGAATTGGTTTGCTGACAGGCACTTGCGATGTTCGACTGTCGCTTTTTCGTTGAGTTTGCGTTATTCAGATATTGAACTCATTTACTGCCATCGACGGCTAAAGACGTCAAACATGCATTTTATTTTTTTTAACTCGGCCGATTGTGAACCAGTTCAAATTGAATATTTTTTGTAAATGAAGATTTCACGCATCTTCATTCTCATTCCAATCGATGTGAGGTTCCCACGTTGACCCCTACGAGAAACGTGCGAAGGTATTCCACGCCCTTTCACCCCGGTTAGGACGAAGGAAACGATTCCTACCTGCAGGTTCTTCCTCCAAACATTAACGGCCGCAAAGGCGAGCTGCATCTGCTTCCTGCGGGCGTCTTTATGGCGCTTATAGGCAATTTCAATGAAGATGAGGAAGATTCCTGCCGCGATGCCGCCAGCCACCAGCATGAAGACCCCTGTACAGACGGAGCAGGAGGCAAAAGAGTGAGCTGTCGATCTTCAAAACACAACACGCTTCCCTCCCTGAGCATGGACGACAGCGAGTCATGCTCAGCGAATGCCACGCCATCTTTTAAACCAGCTCCCACCGACAACTGAAAACCACACTTTAATATGACGACCATAAAGTCACGACACGAGAGACTGCACGCCCACGGCAAGACTAAAAATAAAATTTTGGGGGAAGGGGGGGGGGGGGGTATTGGACAAAAAAGGGCTACAGTCACTTACCACTGCAGTTTTTGTCCAATCACTTTTAACGCTTTTTTTTTTTTTCTTTTTCTACGTCTTAAGGACCATACCTGCCATGTTTTCAAAGGTGAGTGTGGCTGGGGCATTGCTCCTTGAGTCACACTCCTGGTATCTCACCCAGGTTTTATCTAGGTCTTCCATGAAGCCGTTCTCGTGAGAACTGCAAGGGGTCAGAGGTGGTGGGGAGAGAGGTGACAAAGTTAATGCACGGCGGCAAGACGGAGATGCTTGAGTCGCTTATACCCTGATCGCAATTTATGAGGCGCACACCAAGACCACACATAGAGACAGACAGTGAGGGCAGGAAGGGGAGCTAAATCGAGATTTGACATAAGGCGATGGCTTAAAAAAAAATTTTAAAAATGGTCAATATGTGACCATCCAAAATCATATCGAGAAGAAACAGACAAAATAAAAAAAATCAGACGAATAATGCACCTTCGGCTGGGACAGACCTGAGAATGGCCAGGGACACATTCTGTTTCCAGGGGCTGTCCTTGCGCATGCCTATGCCAAAGCCCGAACGGAAAAACAGCTCTCCCGTGGTCACCAGGTCGCACTTCTGCGAGGCTTCAAACTCCAGCACCGCAGAGTCCCAGATGAAAGCATGCAGCTTGCTGTGTGGGGGGGGAGGGGGGAGGCAGGAAGGAGGAAGGTGGAAGGTGGAAGGAGGGAGGAGGGAGGAGGAGGGGTTACGGTGCAACAGTACAATGATCTACATACACATTTACGGTCGGCGGCCCTCTCTCGCTCTCGTGCACGATCTCGTGTGTCATTCAGCGTTTACCGGTAATCAGTACCGCCGCCTACGGCCCGAATGTAATCCAATTCCAGATGGGGTAAGGGCGCCTTCCCCATCGCAATGACGTTCGTCTGGGTACAACCTGAAAAAGGGTGCTCCTCCGCTCAGAGTTAGCTCCGCCTCTCTCTGGTACCTGCGTGCTTGTTGAGTTCACACCTACCCACCTGAGTTTAGCTCTCGCCAGAATCATGGGCCTGGATCAGACGGATCACTGCGGTAAGCCCCACAGCTTCCATCTGATCCACAGGTCCATGTGTCCCTTCCTCGCCTTGAAAATCCCGCCCCGCCCCCCTTGACCGAACCGGTTCGGCATTGACTCTGTGCTCGACAGGTTGAGCAGCCAGCCGACACGCTCCGGTCAGCGCGGCCTGGCCGAGACTCACTTGTCACGCACTGCCTGGATGGCCTCGGCGGCACTCTCATAGTTGTGCTTCTCCATGTGGCGGTACATGGTGCTAAGCTCCACCTGCCGCCGGAAGTAGATGTCCACGGAGCTCTGCTTCACCGTGGCATAGATGAACTTGTCTGATGGGTTTCTGAGCTGAAGAGAAGATTTGGCAGCAAGTCAGAAAACGGCAAAGAACCGCTGGCATTGCTCGGATCGGGACGTACCCTTGGGTCATTGATGCCGGTGATGCGCTCCTCAGGCCGGTCCAGCACCAGGAAAGCAGCCAAGTTGGCAGTATAGGAAGCCACGATGATCATGGCAAAGCCGGCCCACACCATGCCGAGGATTCTCGCTGAAAAGCTGCGAGGTGCACCTGCAGGTTAAATCGGAAAAAAAAAAAATTCTTGTCGCCGTTCAAAAACGAGACCAAAGTGTATATTGTGTACAAACGAGGCACAAAAAAAAAATGGACAAGACACTAAATCGGCTGAATTTGTAGGAGGGCAAAAGGAGTAAAACTGTTACAAGACAAGTCGTATCAAAGCGTTTTTAAAAATCAAGGCACCGCATCTGGCGCACGTCAAATTGCACAAAGACCAAAGACGCAGAATAAGCTTTTTAATATCTTTTCTTTGACATCTAGGAGTTGAGCGCATCGAAACCGCCGCGCCTCGCCTCACGAATGCCCAGCGGATATTCAATGTCACCTTCTCCGATTCCAGAGTTCAGCAACACTCCCCAGGAGAACCACATGGCAGACGACAAGGTGAGGGCATCTTCCTCTTCTTCTTCGCTGTTTACTTTAAATCTTCCAAACGGGCTGCACGAGAAACAATGCACAGGTTGCATGAGATTCAGTCAGCCCTTTGCAGAGAAGATGCCTGAGAAAACCGCGACAGCCGAAAGGAACCGAACATGAGCGAGCAAAAAAAAAAAAAGAAGGAAATAAGACAAGGAAGGAAGCACAGAAATCTAGCGGTGGGATGGTTGGAGTCAATCTTCTCATCGAGTGCACACGCACACACACACGTCCCCCGCGTACCTGAACCGGTCTAGTAGGTAAAGCATCACCGCCACCACATGTACCGAAAGACCCACCAGCAGCCACAGAGTACTTTGAAAAGGCTGCATGAACGAGTCCAGTGTACTTCGAGGGATTTCCTGCAAACACACACGGCAAATGCTTCACCATGCACGTTCGACCAAAATGACATTTCATCAAATTTCATTTATAAGAGCGAGCTCCCAAGCGATGAGGAGTCCAAAAAAACATATTTAAATATAACGGACAAATAAAGTGCCAACTTACCTTTTTAACCAGGATAGTGAGACCTTGATATTTGAAGGGTTTGGAGAACTCAATGTACTGGGCTCGCTCGTTGTTTATAGTCAGCGGGGCCACAATCATGTCGGCCAGGCCCCCCAGGAGCTCTCCCATCATGCCATTCCACTCTTTCTTGTTACTGTTGTTCACCTGCAGCCCAATCAACATGATTATTAAGACACAATATAAAGGGCAAAATTTCAGCGAGTACTCTTTTTCTAAGGTGTGTCAGAAATTGCCAGGATCTATTTCGGTTCAAAGCGTTCTTTAAAATCACTAGTTGGAATGTTATTTCACGACAAACATCCATAATTACGAGCAAAGATTTAAATGATGAAATTAAACTAAAGCCGTTCCTTTCTGTAGGTGTAAAAAGCAGGATTACAGAGGAAAATATTCAATCATTTGCGACAAAAACTAGATTTGCATTGAAATACGTCCTGTTCCGTTATTCTTCTTTCATATTTATACAATCACAAACGTACGATAATCAGTGTGCCGCAATTTAGTGGGCAACAGTGAAATTACATCCAATATAAGCACAAGTTAAACCAAAATGGAGTTATTAACTCTGTAAATTAAAATAAAAAAAAAATACAAAAATATGTAAATATACAGAATTTTTCGTTTTTATTAAAAAGGGCATTTCTTATTGTAAACTCAAATAACAAAAATTGTCTTTTTCATCACTTTTTTTAACCACTGATGACAGCAGGTTTGCGTGGATATTAAATATTTATAAATAAATAATTTATAAAAATAAATAAATAATTTATTAATTTTTATTTATAAATATTTTTGATATATTTATAGCTTGTTCTGTCGGAAAATAATTGACATTTTTTACTTCTATGGCACACACCTCAGAGTTCCGAATCCTACAAAAAAGACCAGTTCCAAAATGTAGGAAAAAAAAGTGAAAACATTTGTGCCAAATGCATTCAAAGAAATACCGAATGCCAAAAACGTGCTTAAGTGCGGTGTGAGTGACACCAACCCGCTCCTGTGTCCCAAATTTCCCATCAGCCACCAGATGAACCTCGTAGGTAAAGTTCATGGTCATAGCCAGCTTGATCAGCAGATCAATGCAGAATCCATAACAACACTGCGGCACAATTGGGCGTCCTGTAACCAAAGCAGAAAAGATGCCAGTTACCACCCACCGACAGGAAACGCTCATAACTTGAAGTCCTTATCCGGCGCATGTTGACTGGACAAATGCATCACACGCTCCTTATGCCGATTTCATGCTCGCTCGCAGTCGCGCTGAGCACAAGACACACACCTAGCTCAGTCAGCACACACTCTCAATGGCACACGCAGCTGCATGCATACATATATAGATACCTACTGCATATATATGTATGCATCTCCAGTAGGTGTATGTGCGTTGCAAGCACATTGATATAAACGTCCCTGATGTGTTACCTGGGATGGTCTCATTGGGCCCAGTGCAGATAACCTTTTTAATTAAGACTCCATTTAATGTCATTTCCTCCTTGCATGTTCCGTCTGGCATAGTGGGTTTCACATAAACAAATGGCTCCTGGTGTATTGTCACTATCTACAACAAATAGGACAGAAATCCGATGATCACATTGTTTCAGCTCTTTCCAACCAATGGGACCGGCAAACAGCAATAGAAAACGGTCGTCCAAGAAGCGGAGGCAGGAAAATATGCAGAGTCAAAAGAAATGTTTCATATATTGCCGCAGCTCTCATGGTTACCGAGCGGCTTCATTTTCCTCTTCACACTGTCTCACAGGGAACATAAGTTATGTTTCATACTTGATAGGCGTGGACGTGAACGTCACATCGCTGTGTTGATGTGAAGCCACCTTACCTTTAATCGAGTTGACATCTGGAAGCCCTGTGGTTTTTCCGTCTCCCCGCCGGGCCAGATGATCTTGCGCTGATTGTTCATGACCACCTGCGGGGAGAGCACGCACGCACACATGCATACGTTTTCAGTTGAATGGGCGGGTGGTGACAGGGGCAAACTTTTGGATTGGCGGGCCACAATGGGTTCTAAAATTTGACAGAGGGGCCGGACTAGGAGCAAATGCATGGAGTGTTTTGGTCACCTCACATCATTGGAGAAAAAAAAATAATAATAATTTTAAATGAAAGTGAGCAAAAGCATTACAACAATAAATATGTCTTTGAAAAACCACAATATTTAGAAAATAAAATATTAACAAGGTTTATTAATTTATTTTTTTTTCAAGTTCGGCGGGCCGGATTAAAACATTTAACGGGCCACATTTGGTCCCAGGACCATAGTTTGCCCACGCCTGCCTTAAAGTGCAACTTTTTTTTTTTTTTTTTTTTTTTAATATAAAACCACAATGCAAATATTTCTCTACGTGCTATTATTTTGTGTAACTGTAAAAAAGAGAGCTAGAAATGTTCTGAAAGTGCACCCCCCGCGCATATCGGTGGCGGCTGGCTGTCAATTTACCTGCGTGCCGTTATAAACGCCCACTTGAATGAGTCGACTCTTCTGGTAGTTGAGAATGCTGTAGTGGGCGTACTTCCTGTCGCCGTCGTCATTGAACTCCACGCGTCCTGTGAGCCCCTCTGGGTATTTCGATGACATGAGCACCCTGTGGCAAGCAAAGCAGAATAATTACAGCCTGAGTGTGGATGTGAGAGCCAGCATGAAATAATGTCCTGTGTGTACTCGTTCTCAGGGGAGTTTAACGCCTCGTATAGCGTTGAGCTGATGTCAGCTTTTTTTAATAGTGCATCTGCATGGATTTTTTTTTTTCCCTCTTATGTTGCGGAAAAAAATTGTGTCTAAATGGGTCACGTGAAGGTCAGCTGGCAGATGCAGCAATTTTGTCTAGCGCTGACAGAATATTTTACGTAATCTGTTTTGTATTTCGTGAGCCTCTTAAAATAATGGCCTTGTCATATTTTGACAAAATTTATTTTTTGGCCTGAGGCAACTTTTATCGCATTATATGCAAATCTTTGTGAGCTTTGTGATCAAATATTTGATCTTGCTTGTCACTCTTACAAGCTGCGAGGAATTTAAAGGACATTAATTGTAATATATGAATGGCTGGTCTACTTCATGATGGTCTAGACCAGGGGTGGGCAAACATTTTGATTGATGGGTTCTGAAATTTGGCAGAGGGGCCGGACTAGGAGCAGATGGATGGAGTGTTTTGGTAACCTCACCCCATCGGATTAAAAAAAAAACAACAACAAAAAAAACATTTAATTAAAAATGAAAATAAACAAAAGGAGTACAACAAAATATCTGTCAGAATTTAGAAAATAAAACATTAACAAGGTTTATTTAATTTTTTTTTCAAGTTCGGCGGGCCGGATTACAACATTTAACGGGCCACATGTGGCCCCCGGGCCGTAGTTTGCCCACACCTGTTCCAGGCAAAACTCTTGAATTGTTGCTTTTACCTTTTGAAGAGAGGCCCCGTTTTCCAGATGTTGGTGTTGCCCACACATCCTCTCGGTGGCTCCGTGATATTTTCCTTCTCAAAGAGCTCCTGGATGGACTGGGCCACCACGGCGACGGCATCATTGATGTGAGCCGACTCGTTCTTCCCATTGATGAGCTGCAGGCCGATCAAACCTACGACCGATTCAACGACAAACACGCAATCACTGATCTGAAAAAGAGAGCTGCCTCCCAGGATCCTTTTGCAATGCTCAAAGTGGGCAAAAACTTATAGGGCCTCGAGTTTAGACATCCTGAATAAAGGTGGCACATCAGTAGTCGGATATAATTGCCCTGCCTGCAAAAAAAAATCAGGCAGGGCAACATAAATAACAATATTACTTTTTTTTTTTTTTTTTTTTGCTACTGATGACCTTTTACAGCATGTATAAAGAGTCCCTTGAAGTTGGATTTCATTTATTCCTTTCCTGTTATTCAGAACTTGGGGAATCAGGCAAACTACCTCTTGTGTTAAAAAAAAAAAATAAATTAAAAAAAAAAAACACGATCAAACCAGTCAATAATCCAACTTCAGCTAAGTTTTCTGATTGCAACCAGGTCCAACCGACTTCAACAAGAAGCCGCAGTGGAAGTGGAGACAATGACAGCACAAAAAAAAAAAGAAAAAAAAGGGGGGGGGGAATGCTTTCTGAGAAGGGGGTTTTGTTGTGGAAGGTGACTGAGAGGGAGGAGAGACACAAAGTCGGTGACCACGAAGTGACACAATGTAGTGAGAAAAAAAAAAACGGAAGCAATGAGAACAAGAAAGGCTGTTGTAGCTTACCATTCTACCAGTTGCAAAACTCTTCCTTAATAGTTCATTAGAAATCGGGACATTAACATGGCAGAATAGCACAATGAATAGCCAGGAAAACACACAATTCAACGGAAGAAAACAAGGAGCACTGAACACAACACATTTAAACCTTTAAACACTCGGTGCTTAAACGTTTAAACGCTTATTCGTCACACGACACACATTGGTTCCATGGTGAAATCATATACAGTAAAAACAGCCATTGTTCATCTCACTCATCCCGTGTTTGTTGTGATTATCCTGATTACGCCCGGGGGTTAACTTTGCGTACGAGCCACAGGTCTCTGCCGAATGATCAACGTACCGTCTGGAGCCTCACTCAGCGCTTTACCCGACATCTCCCGCTCGCCCACCAGCCACACGTAGCCCGAGCCGGTCATGTTGAGGAAACGGGCGGCCTTGTACACAGCGGCGGCGTCTTCCTCGCTGTCAGGACATGACGGAGACATTAAGGGGCAAGGAAGCAAAAATAATGACGAAGAATGAGCCGATAAGACGAATTCAATGGAGATAGAAATGAATACAAAAGCACAACACTTTATTCAGGTATCCCAAAAAAATGGCAGGAAAAGCCGACTAGAACATCTGAATTGGATTTGGTGTTTCTCGGCAATATAAGTGGTGGCAGGTGTGCGCGTCCATTTAACAAGGATTTGTTCATGGTCGGTTAATTCTGATTACTGTCACATATCAATAATAAGATGGCAATTGTTTATTCTTTGCTTCACCTCAGAAAGATTTTCTTTCTTGAATTTAATTAAAGGATAGAGGTCATAGGTCACATTAATGGTGGAGAAAATGTTGTCAATTTATTTTAGTCACTTTTTTTTAATATGACAAAAATCTAGCATTGGAGCAATTAATTATATAATTATATTTATATATATAATTAATTATATAATTATATATATAATTGTGTTTATATAATATATATAATTAATTACACACATATATATATATAAATATATATAAATATATATATATAAATATATATATAAATATATATATATATATATATATATATATATATATATATACACGGAGCTCCACTGTAATATGTCACAATATGTCAACATTTACAAATAAAAATAAATGAAAAACTCTCTCACCTGGCGGAAAGGATGATGACTCGGGCCTCCAGTTCTTTGGCCTCCAGCAGCAGAGCTGTTAAGTTTGTCTCCTGGCTGAACTGGAGGACTTTCTCTGCCTGTGATCAGGGCATAAGAAAGGTCAAGCCAGCTACCTCCCATCCTTTAGACAGCATGATGCCTCTTTACCTGCTTGGTTCGATTTGGGCCGATTTTTATTTTGTAAACTGGAGGCAAAGGTTAAAAAAAAAAAAAAAGCGATCCAGTGGGGGTACCGGCTGAATATAAAAAATTAATAGCTTGAAGGGAAAAAAAGCTTTTGTATTTATTTTTACATGCAAACTGAGGATTATCAAGGCTCCAAAAAAAACGACGTGCATGTGTTAGGTGGGGGGGAAGAAAAAGGTCAATGCAACCAGTAACTAAAAACAGGTGAAGGAGGTGAGAGGGACATTTCGCCTCAACAACAACCAAAAAAAAAAAATAGCTGCTGAAAAGTAAGGAGGAAGTAGCATCCGGGAGACGGGTTGCTCCCACAACTGCCAATTCTCCACAAAGAAAAAAAGGCTTGCAAACTCTTTTCGTGAGAGTGAGAGTTCAGAGGTCATGCATTCCTTCTTTTAGAAATTGAAAATGAAAATGAGAAAAGCCAGGGCGCTGCTCACTGATCTTTTTTTTTCTTTTTTTTCTCTTGCTGAAAACATTTGTCATAGCAAAACCATTCTTCTTTTAAACGACATGGGAATTTTTCAAATTAAAAATTAAAGAAAACACGTGCTACCAAGGGGGGGTGGAGGGCATTTCTGGGTCGGCTGGTGACCGGTTGGAGGCTGGTTTTCTAGTTGCTACGTTTGGAAAGTTGGTGGGCGGCGTGCATTGACCATGCAAATATACCTTAGGTCCTCGCTTGTTGTCAAAGGACAGTTGGTCGAGGTTTTCATAGTTCCTTTTTTTATTCTGATGAGTAATGTGCACAGAGAAAATATGCAGACACAGAAAAATATTATAAACAGTTGAAAATGGAGGGCAGCAAAGCATTCCAACAAATCTCCACTTGTGCTTCAAATTGGGATCTTTAATTGTGAGGCTTGCAAAGACATCAAGACTACTCGGCGTATAAATCCGACTTGGAATTCAAAGAACAAAATACACAGCAAGTATTTTGGCCCGGGTTAGTTCATGATTTCATTCTGGCCGGTTTGCTTTTATCTATTATTGCACATATGCATTTGCGCTTCTTACACAACTAGAAACTCACACCAGTCCGTGCGGGTCTGAGAGTGTAAATATACGGCAAGTTACGCTTTGGTGACTCTGATTGTGGCCTGTCTTGAAATGTCAATACCAGCGTCACCGTGGCAACGAGGGTAGCGTTTACGAAGTGAAGCTTCATCTCTGTTGCCGAAAAGACAACTACATTCAGTGGTCATGGTAAATCGCTTTTTTTTTTTTTTGTGTGTTTCTATGCTGGCCATTGATATATGTCTGTACAAATGACATCATCAGTGAATCAATTATTAAAATCAATCTTGATTTGAATGACATTATATTTTAGTCAACTACAAAAAAAATAAAAAATAAAATAATTGTTCAACCTCATGTACAAACGCATACAATAATTTTATATTTAATCATATAATAATATTTAGTTTAATAATTTAATTGAAACTATTAATTTATAATAATAGTCAGAAATTTTACAAATGCATTATGTTAGGACCGGGTTTTTTAATTTTTTTTTTTAGTTTATTTATTTTGCAGATTTTTGTTAACTCCAAAAACCTTGATTGGATAATAATAAAACGACGACCCTTAATCGGGATGCACTCAACACACCATCCACAAATAAATACCAAACGAGACACTAAAATGAATGGACCTCCTTCAACCATCCTGGATTCTAATTTCAATCAAAGAGGCAAGATGATTACAAAAGCATGATTAAAAAAAAGTTGACACACATGTCGTGAGCTTTGCTCGCAGCATGTAGCAAGGCCAGCAAAAATGTTTTTCCCAGCGTGCAGCCACCTAATTAGCGTCACGTTTTGATTTGAATTAGTGCCTCCGTAGCAACAGTGTTAAGTTAAAACGTAGAATGAGGCCGTGGGTCATTGGGTTGATTTACAAGAATGCATCTGTAAATCGGAGTTATGCAAAATTCGGGTTTTCAGAATTCAGAATTGTGCGTTAATATTCATGATACTAAAAAGAAATATTCGGCTAAATTGTTAGAAAAACACCAAGTCCCGAGACAACTGTGAAAAAAGGAAGGCTGCGACCGACAGTGGCGGAATAAAGGCGATGGCAATGATTTATATTTAGAATAGATCCTTTTGATTTATGCGGCACATGCAGGTTCTGAGCTCGCTTGTTCATTTCACTTGAAGAGGAGATGCTCCAAAGTTGGAGACTTTGAGACTTGAATCGTGCTGCTTCACCGCGTTTTCTTGCACAGCTGCCTGGCATCACATCACAATCCCAAATGCATTCTGCATCTTCCCCATCACAGACGTGTTCCTATTCCAAATGCAAATTTGCGACCCGACTTCAAAAAAAAAAACTAAATAAATCAATAGAAGGATGCATCATCTTGAGAAGTTGACCTCCCGGCTTTTCTCTGGCGTCAACTCCACAAGGAGCCTTATCTGCCTGTCAGACCTCTGCTGGAATTTTCCGGCATGCTGATGTACGCTGTCAAGCCACTGCCTATCAAATGGCAGCCAACAAGAGATTCAGCACTTTTATTTTCTATATCTATATATATACATTCTCTCTCTCTCTCTCTCTCTCTCTCTCTCTCTCTCTCTCTCTCTCTCTCTCTCTCAAGGGTTGCAACTCAATTGGAATCCAATAAAACCAATAAAATGGTATTGCGTACTGTTAAACGAAATGTTCAAACTAAAATATTGATTTTTTTCCCCTCTCTCTCTCAGGGAATTCTGCAATATTAAAGCAGCTTAAATGATTTAGAAATGACATTTGCATCATCGTTGAGTGTTGAAGCATATTGCTCCACTTAGCAACATTCCGGCAGTATTCCACATGAGAAGAACTTGTGTTTGTCTTTTTTTTTTTTTTTTTTTTCCTGAGTGCTCTATTTTTGTATCCGCATTCAAACATTCATATTTCATGTCGCGTTAGTCACTTTTGCTCTCTGACTGAGTCCGTGTCCGGAACCTCTTTGCTGGTGGTGTGAGTGATCCCCCAGTGACTAAATGACCTCGCTCATGGCTCGCCACGTCGCTAAAAATAGTGTCAATTTACTGCATCAGTGCACCTCAACTAAGTGATTAACCACAATATTCCTCTCTTAATTAGAGCATAATGAGATGTGCTTGCAGTCCGACTCGATATAATTTCACATCACATGAAACACTCAATGGGCAAGAACCGTTTTTTCAGTTCGATTCACGTCCATATTCAGTCAATTTTTTTTTCTTGCTGTAGTAAGTTTCTGTAAGCCAAATATCAAATTTAGGGAAAGGTAAGTATTTTTAGTTGTATTTAGTATTTTATTTTTATCGGGTTTACATGCCCTGAGAATCTATTTTGGTTTATGATAACCAGTGTTGGGCAAATTATTTATTTAACTTTATTTCACTCATTCAGCTCACAGTAAAAAGAGCAGAAAAAAAAAAACGTACTCAAGATTTTCTCATTTTCAAGGAGCTCCGCATTTTCATTTTCAGATCCAGAATGAGTATATATATAAAATAAAAAAATTTCCAGCTTCTCATACCCACATTTTCCCTCCTCGCATGCAGGATGTGAGTTACAACTTCCTGGTTTTAAATGTCACTCGCGTCGTTTTAAAATGCAGAGTAGCCCCGATCCAATGTGATGAACTCAAAAACGGTGAAGTGTTAATCAGCGCTGAACCAGGTCACTCATTTCAGCAGCTTTCACAGCCTTCCTGTGAACCGCCTCAAGTGCGAGCGTCATATTGGCCATGTCTTCGCCTTCTGATTTAATTAAACCTCTTGAATTGGGACTCGTTTCACTCTGATACACAATTACAGCCAAGAGGCCCAGCGAGGCACAATGAGAGTAAAAAGAAAAAAAAAAAAAGATACCCCTGGGTAATTTCAGCTTATTAAATGGATGAGGAAGATGCTTTTCTTCACTTCCTCTATCACCCTTTTGCATCATTGCAGGTCATATGAGATTTGCCTCACGGAAGATCAGCATTTCAGTGACCCATATCCACAGCTCGGAGGCACACACGGATGCGTGCATCAGCACTATAGAAAACGGCCCAAATCATCCGGTGCGCTGCAATAAATACAAACGTCGAAGAGGAAAATATGATCAGACCATGACCTCCTTCCAAAAGACTCCATGACTTGCGTCTGTGATGGTTTGCAAAGCCTCACATCAAAGTCCACTATTTGGCTCCCAATGTTGATAGACAATTTTGGACTATGGCGAAAAGCAACGTGAAGATGAGCAAAGAAACGCACAAACTTTTGTCAAAAGTAGACCAACATTAGACGCTGTTGATGTCTCTCGAATGTTAGCAAACGCTTACACAATGGTGAGAAAGAGATGTGGCCACGGAACGGAGAGGGAAACAGCTACATACAAACTCCGGGAGGTGTAGAGAAGTAGAGAGCAGGTGGGCCCGGGAGATCCGAGCGTCTCACCTTGGTTTCTCTCTCCTCCAGGAGCGTCTCCAGCCTCTTCTGCGCTGCTCGGCCCTCGTGGTCGTCGCTCACAATCAGGATGATATGGTTCCAGTTGAACTCACGCATCAGGTCAAACCACACGTGCGCTTGGTGCGAGTAGGGCGGGACGGTCCGCAGGAAGGACAGATGGATACTCTGGGATGGGCGAGATATTTCTTTGAATGTAATGATTTAATATGAGCATCATGGCTTACCATATGTTTACGGCCAAAAGACACGCTGTATCAAAGGGCGCAGCACCAATTGAGGGTGCTTTTTCTGTATTTTATACTGATACTGGGCACACCGCACTACAAAGCGCTTGCTAGCTCGCGCTTGCTAGCTCGCGCTTGCTAGCTCGCGCTTGCTAGCTCGCGCTTGCTAGCTCGCGCTTGCTAGCTCGCGCTTGCTAGCTCGCGCTTGCTAGCTCGCGCTTGCTAGCTCGCGCTTGCTAGCTCGCGCTTGCTAGCTCGCGCTTGCTAGCTCGCGCTTGCTAGCTCAGGCATGCTAGCTCAGGCATGCTAGCTCAGGCATGCTAGCTCAGGCATGCTAGCTCAGGCATGCTAGCTCGCGCATTGTGGTCCTGAAAATACGGTACCTTTGGATGAAAATGTTTAAAACTAAACTATGCAAATGATTTTAATTGAACTGAATTCAAGTTGAAATTGAACCTTTCCATGTCATTTATGTCAAAAAGTGGCCAAAAAGGGTGAACTGATGAATTAAATTGTAAGTGGAACTCAACTACACACAACGATGACGTCTGCCCTTGAGACAGGTCGAAGTAACGTTCTTTCGTTCGGTACGTAATATGACCTAACACGCAAAGGCACTTCTGTCCTCTGGGCTGTCTGTCATAGCCGAGACCTCGTTGACTCAAGTCAAATGTTTTTACTCTCTAGAAAGAGAACATTGTGATCTTGAACTTGCAAGTATTTCACATGGAATGATATTAGCAGCCTGCATATGGTCACTTAGATTAATTTAAAAAAAAAGAATATCAAGAAGACAGGAGAAATTAGTTGATCTCAGGTTAAAAAACTCAATCCAAAAGTCAGAGGATAAATTTATGTGTTCCCTTTAAAAGTTAATTGTGAGTGGCTGGCGCTTCATAAAAACATAATTCAGGTCAGCGACATTATTGATGGAGTTCTTTCAATTTCATGCTGTGAACATACTCAATCATTCCGCCCTCTAATGGACACTGATAGGCCATTTAATCTTGGAAGCTTTTGAAGTCATCCCGGGGGACTTCCTGACTCTCTGTCCATCCTCTTTCTTCCTCCCTCCCAGCCTGCGTCTCATTCTCAGCATTTCCTTAAAACGTGCACGTACCTTGTCTGAGTAAATCGACATGCGAGTGGTGAGCCCCACCACAGGGATGCGGTAGAAGCCGGCAGTGTAGGAGACAGGAGTTGGAGTCAGGTGGTCGTTGGACTGAGGTGGGTGACTCACCAGGATGGCGTAGACCTGCAGGGACACAATTTCCATTGAAAGACCAATTTTATTTTATTATTCACAAATAGTGTCCAGCGGCAAAGCAAAGCTTGGGCGTGGAAAAAAAAAAAAAAAAAAAAAGCATTCATTGATTTAATTTTTTGCAATTTCAGCGGGCCGGATTAAAACATCTAACGAGCCGCATGTGGCCCCCGGGCCGTAGTTTTCCCACGCCTGGACTAGACAGATGCAAGAGATCTTGAAGGCATAAAACAACCACGGGTCGGGATGCAAATTAAGTACTTGACTTGACATCCTTGACTACATTACACCACTAAGTGCACCCAAGAGATGAAATTTTAATTTGGCAATAAACTCGGACGGGACTGACATTTTGCAGAAACTTTTAAGATGCATTTATCTTGTCAGCAAGCACCTTTCCGTCAAATGAAATGCGCCATCTGCCTCCATTTCCACGGCGCTTACGCCTCACACACACACACACAGGTCAAATGTCCCTGCAATGAATAAAAACAAACGCGCACACACACACACACACACACACACACACGGGAGACCTTGACCTTGCTTCCACTCGTATGGACTCTCCCCTGAATATCTTCACCTGGGTTGGTTTACTCAAGCCCTTGCGTTGACCAATCAGCGTCTTCCAACCCTTTACGTCTTGTCCAGCTGTTTCTTGTTGCCTCGTCAATATGTTTGGATTTAGTTCTCTTGTTTCTGTTCACTTCTCGTCGGGTCATTATTCATGTCAGTTGTCCGTGTCTCCTGTTGTGGTGTCAAGTACCTCTTTTCCATGCCATGTGCTTTTTCCTCATTTTTTTTGTTTGTTGCTTTGATTCTGGTTGTTTGGAACTTTAGTATTTTTTTAATTTTTTTTAATTTTCCTAGTTACTTGTTGGCCTAATTGTTTTCTTTCGGGAATTTAAATGCACCAGTTAATAATCTATAGCCGTGAATCATAATCTTGATGTTGTGCCTCAACAATTTATTTTATGTACATTGTCTATATTCTAATCGAATTGGATTTGTTCCCGAAAATTCCCTTTAATTCTGGAGGAAGAGGAATGTCGTTGCCGTGTGTTTGTGTGCAGCCGTGGATTATTGGACGCGAGCCGATCGTATGTTTGGGTCAGAAATGAGCGTTCCCATCCAAGGATTGCTCGCAGGCATCCCGTCGTCCATCTGCCACAGACTTTCCCTCTCAGTGACTGTAATCGCCCGCAAGCCAAAACGAGAGGATTAAAACTTTCATTGACTCTGCCTGAATTAGGCCATGCGTGTGCATGCATCTTAATAATTGGTTTTTTTTTTTGCAAAAGCGCACAATTTTGACTAAATCTGAAGGGATTGTTCTCCAAGCTTCTATAGATTCGAGTCGTTGCACCACGCAGAGCAATGGACACTTACTAGAGCGGAACTCAAGCTGTGGGTGTTTTTTTTTTTTTTTAATTATTAATCATTGTGACATGAAGCCTAATAATACACATTAGAGGCGGGAAAGTGACTTGACGCCTCCACATGCCACGATGTAAGGTTTTTAAAAGCCGTGTTGACTATTACATGAGCATATATGTTGTACATTTCTCCGAGGTACGTTGTTCTTATCATGCATTACTTATGAATGTTTAATTGGTTCAATCTGTACTACACTTTTGAATGCACACTGACATGTTGAATTGAATTCTCATCAAAGTGGAATATATGTTACAATATTGATATGTAAGCGGATTGTAGCTGAAAGTGAGCCGCCTCTGATTTTCCTAACTGCAACTATCACGAGCAGTTATCTTACAGACGACGCATGCACCGCCTGTCAGGCTGCATATGATAGTCGAAGGCATATTTCTCATTTTTACACCTCACTAGATTTCATCGCACTTCACGAGATCTGCAGCCGTGTGTTCTGGAATGCACAGTAGCGCCTTAGGCCAAGGTATGCCTCCGAACTGAAGCCGATTCTCTGTGGGTGGGCGGATGGCGTTTTTTTTATTTATTTTTTATTATTTTTTTTTTTTATTAAAGGGTGCCACTACCCCATGGTTGAGTGAATCCATGTCTTTTTTATTTGAACTATTTTAGATTTTAGATGGTATTTCAATGGCACTGCAATTGTTGAACTGGTGTAAGTGAGAACTACAAAAAAAAACATTTAAGTAATTTACCCAGAGCCTTCTGAATATTGTAACCTCAAAATCCTATTTTGATAAATGATCTTTGTTCAAACTTGCCCTCATTTTGTCATCTCTGTGATTGCTTGTTGGAACTGACATTCTTGGATGAATGGATTTTTCAAAGGTCAAGTGTATGTAAACTGAAATATGAATTGCCTCAAATATTTATTTTTTTAATAAAATGCTATTATTTGCAAAGTCTTTCATTTGAGAGAAAAATGAAGTCTAAAAAAATATATATTTATTAATATTTATGCTTTCACAATGCTTTCACCACGCAATGGACAACCCGGTTATGAAATCTGCCTCACAGTTCAGAAGTTGCGCAGCCTTTGTTCTTCTGTATTATTTTAAAATGATCTATATTAGGTTCATTGAAGGCTCTAAAATGTCCTTAGGTGTAAATATGTTTGCATTCAGGGTGTACCCAATCTCTCACCTGAAGTCAGATGGAATAGGGTAGGCCCAGGCTAACTGAAGATACTAATAAGAATATGCAGTTTTAAAAAAAATGGATGGGTGGATGAACCTGTATGAAGTCGATATGTACAGTTCAGAAATGGTAATGTAACCATGGCAACTGAGTGGGGAAAAAAATGAAAGGCATACAGTCATGGAAATGTTTTATGATTCCCATGCAGCTAACTTTTGATTTAAAGACTTGCTTCCCTCTCAACACAATTCAATCTTTTTAGAGTTGAGTTGAAAATGCATTTCAATAAGCTAAATTAGTCGGTTTTTCCATACCTGACTGGAGATGAGGTCCTCGCATACGGACAGAGCCATCTGGATGGCGTTCGGTTTATGCGTGACGGAGATGGCCGTGAGTTTAAATTTGTCCCGTCCGTAGACTTGGTTGGCTTGGGTCACCGCATCCTTAAACACCTGCTCGTACCTCTTCTGACTGAGGACGGCTCCGATGTTGACGATTTTCGGTTCGCAGCCGGCCCGCGCGCACGAGCACCAGACGATCGCCGCCACCAGAAAGAGCCGCATCGTTTGCGCCAGCAGCACCGTCAAACAGAAGCCCCCAGCCCGCGCACTTCTCTCCCCGGTGCAGGCGGCTCGGCTCGAGCAGCTTCTGGACGGCAGCGCGACTCTGACAATCGGTTGCAGGCACGACGCGTGTGGGCGATGTGATCGGGGAGCGATGGAGGCAAGGTGGGATGGAGAACCCCCTCCCCCTTCCAAAAAAAAAAAAAAAGGAGTGAGAACACTGACAAAGCTGAAAATTTATCGGCAATGCGGAGGACTGAGCACGATCATCTTAGAAGCATGCGGGGAAGAAACATCTTGCGCCTTTCTCCAGTTGAAATATGTCCCCGACCACGTGATCTGCTGTCTCACGAAGCGTGTGTATCGCTCGGTGTTCTCGTTGTGGGGGGGATGATCACGCTGAACTTCCCTTGCGGGTCGCTTCGGGCTAAGCGGCTGCTGTCCTTGGTCCTGACAGCTGTGCACGCGCGCCTGGTGCTCCTGCGCGTTCCCGCCACGCACTACCCGCTTCTTTTTTTTTCTTGAATTCTGAGCGCGCGTTGGTGTGATGCGTTGCCACTGATTCTGAGGCAGAGCTGCAACCTTACAGTTGCTTTTGGCGCAACGTTTGTTGAGCCAATTGAGGCGCATGAGAAAAATACATGGACACAGTGGGCCCTTGACCTATGAGCTTTTTGTTCCGTGACCATGCATGGTGGTTGTCAGGCATGGTTGATTGGAGTTTTTTTTTTCTTTTCCGTGGCTAAAAGGGATCTTGACCAAAACAATTTAATGTCTTGCTCTCTGAATAAAATGGAGCTGAAAGTAGATAGGCCATTAATCGGAGAGCAAGTCAGTCACATCCATCTGTCACACACTAACTGTCCCACGCAACTCGCGTCGCTTTTATCGTGGGTGACAGAAGGCAGGATGTGATAGTGTGTGAGCTTCGCTTCAAGTAAATGTTTGGAGCATCCTTGCTGCTAGATGCAGGAGCTGGATCAACCTCACGGTTACCTTGGAAACAAGATTCTCTGTGCCTCTCTCTCACACACACTCACAAAACAGAAACAGTCACAATCTCGTTGTGTGAACTAGTCAAACACACATTTGTTCTTTTACTTCAATTATTAACAGTCAAATTAATATTTTCACTTGAGCTCGGGGCCATGATGGGTTTATTTCCGAGCATACAGTATTATTATTATCAACAAATGCTGCCACTTGAAAAGGTGTTTGAAAATGGGGCCAGTATGACAGTCATCAAACGGGTGTGCTGAATTATAAATCAGTCAACACGCTGGTGCTGCTTGGTGTTGCGGGGAGCTGATGAATTAATCACGAGGGTGAACGCATCGCCATTCATCATCGGCGAGCTTGGGAGATAACCGGTTGCAATTTGTCACACTTGGTCTCTGGTGACAATTTAGTTCAATTCGCTTGCTTTTATTCATGTTGCCGTTATTTGTTCAAACCATCTCGAAAATAAGCGACAACAATGTTCATGCTTAATTGTATACCTTTCACATAATTGTGGCATATTTTAAATCAGGAACCGAATACAAACAACCGGCACCAAAGTCAAACCGCCAGTTTAAGGGTGCTGTGCTGTGAGATTTTATGGCATAAAATGTGTGCTTTGGCGCAATAAAGGTTTGGAGGCACCGCATTAGAGATTCCAGTGGCATTGTTGTTGCTGCTCCTGATGCTGTTTTTGTGATTTACAAAAGCAAGCATTACTTGGATGACTGCCTGACTTTCTCTGCTTTCAGCGTCGGGGGGGCGAGCATGCGGAGCGTCAGTAATTACCCTCCTTGCCTTGATGTGACTGCTGCAGACAGTATGCATTCAACTCCTAACTTATTGGATGGCCTTGCAGTGTCAAGGCTCCTTGTCAAATGGGGGGGAGAAAGCTCCCCCCTGCTTCTATTTCCACCCACGCTCACATCAGTAAGATGCGACCAACCCGCTCTGCAGTCATTACATAAGTTTCCGACGAATTTTGAAAAGGCTCTCGCACTCGGTGAGACCGAGGCACAAAATAAGTGCAAGCTGCCGAGCATGCAGAAATCAAGTACACAAACATGGAAGTCCACAGAGGGGACTTTATTATTTTTTTTTTAGGTAATAATTTTGTAATTATGCCAAAGCACATTGTCATGTTTTTATGCGATTGGTTTGATATAATCATTAAATATAAAATCAAAAAAAGTTCTTTATTAGTAGAATAATAATATAGTGCAATATATTTTATGACCATTTCAACCAGGGTTCAATTTGCAGTTCCCTTTTTTTTTTCCTTTAAAAGGGAAGTCAACCCCAAAAAACTATTTGCAATCTCTTCTATATGCCTTCGCTAGTGTAAACGTAGCATTCTGATTGATATTGTGTTTGTGGAATACAAGGTAAGTACCCTGAGCAACTGTGATGTCATTTTCATTCGGCTGCAAGTGGCAAAATGGCCGCTCCCTGAGAGTATAAAAACGGATGTATTTTACTGCTTAAATCATATAATACAAACACAACATTAATCAAAAGGCAGTGTTTTGACTAGTGGGACTTCATAGAATATATAATTGTAAAGAAAATTTTTGGGTGGACTTCCCCTTTAAGAAATGGTCGGTCATACAGTAAACAACCAATTATAAATTAAACGCATTTGCCGACTTGCATTTAATTGATGAACAGACATTTGTCATGAAATGATTAGAGAAAAACCTACCAGCAGTCGGTTTGCTTTTTTTTTATGTAAATGGCTCTAAGTGCTAAATTCAACACTATTTGCTTATCGGTGAACGTTCCTTGTATAAAAGCCTGTGGCGAAGAAAAGGCAGTTACAAAGGGGCATTTGTGCCAGGAAGGAAGGAAGGGACTCAGCCGACTTGCTTCCCAGCCAAATGAAGCAGCTCCCCTCACTCCTTCTGTCATCACGTTCGGGGTATATATATATATATATTTTTTTTTTATTATTTTTATTTTTATTTATTTTGTTTTTTTCGCTGAAACATGTCTTCATGTCTTCAGTCTTAATGTCAAGTTCAAGAGTCCTCATTACCGAGCTTGACATTTAAACACATCAAAGCGCTTTGCATGTTTTCAGCTTTTGTGCAGAACAAACGTTCCTTATACGAGAATGTGTTTTTCACGTTACCCTTTGTTTTCCATCATGATTGGATAACTGTGACACGCAGCCCATGTTATCTGACTGAGAGAGAGAGATAGAGATAGAGATAGAGATAGAGATAGAAAGAGAGAGAGAGAGAGAGAGAGCAAGGGCAAAGCAGGCCTTCCCTTCGCCAGCACTTTGACACAAACAGAGCTGATGAGGTATTTGAAATGAATGCTTCGTTGAGTCAATGTCAAACTGCAGCCTGTCTTTCTGATGTGTTTCTCATGTTATGTCTCGCATAAATCATAGATGACTTGACTCTCCCCATGCTGGGCTGATGCATTCAGTCCTCACCCAGGCCACGCAACCGTTGTTAGATTTTAGCCTTCTGCTACATTTCCTCGGAAAAGCAGTGGGGGTTTGAATTGTGGGGTGGATCAATACGGATCAATAGGTGTGTCCAATTAGAGAGGCCTGGTCACCCAGAGGCGGTGAGACAGTGTAAATATTTGTCCACCCCTGAGAAAGAAAACGTATGGTCACGGAAGCCAGATATGTCGGGTATCTTGGGCATGTCACTCTTGTTCATATCAATTTGACAACCAAGATTGTTCTGCACAGGACAGTAATTCTTGAAAAAATAATGAGCCGAGAAAGTGCACTCAGAAGGAACATGAACCTTGCAGTCGGAAATCAACTCCAATCTAAAAGCCACTTTCAAAGTCACTATTGTAGTTTTCCCTCTAAGAACACAATTCGTTGACAGGGACGGCGTGTCCACTCCTCATTTAATACCATTGACGGCTAAAGACGTCGGAGATCGTTTTTTTCTTTTTTTCTTTTTTTTTTTTTTTACTCGGCTGGTCGTAAATGGAGTGGCGGGAGGCGGCATTGCATTTGGTACCTGCGCCTTCTGTAGGGCCTTGCAACTTCTGAAAACTGAAAAAAGTTCAGAATCAACATCAGGCCAAGGTTATTATCGTAAACGAAAACGAACGAAATAAAGAAAACTAAAATTGAAAAAAGTGACAGTGATGTTTTATTTCTGTGCTGGAAAAAATGGCTTCACCTGAAAAGGGCCAAATGGCACTAAAAGGGGAACATGAGGCGAAATGTGTCAGAAGAGTTTTTTGTCATTGTGCGACTCCTCCTACAGGGCGACTGAGGTAGTGTAGAGGTTTCTGGACAGAAAGAGAGAAAGGGCACTGCACTGAGCCAAGGCGATTGGCTCAGTGCATGGTTGCAGCCGAGGAAGGTGACACTGAGCTTTCCGTGCCAGTCAAATAGCTCCATGCAGATGGGACTCGCGTGACAATTTCTGTGGCAACACAAAGTCCTGACACTACACTACAGTGAGGGTGATTCCTGCCGGCCAAGTCTAACTGTCGTCGAACAGATGTCCTTTGTTCATACCATCTGTCATAATTTGTCGCCCGCTTTGTTTCTTCCAACAGCTGTCCTGATGTTGGAGAATGATTTCACTCTCACGTCTTAGTTTTGTTT
Source organism: Idiotropiscis lumnitzeri (assembly GCF_059441095.1). NCBI lineage: Eukaryota > Metazoa > Chordata > Actinopteri > Syngnathiformes > Syngnathidae > Idiotropiscis > Idiotropiscis lumnitzeri. Next base: position 2,857,776 of record NC_142408.1, read on the forward strand.
TTTTACATTTTACATTTTAAAGTTTCCTCTAAAATATGGGCAAACTACGGCCCAGGGGCCACATGCGGCCCATGAAACGTTTTAATCCAGCCCGGCGAACTTGGAAAAAAAAAATAATGTTTTAGTAAATAATTTTGTTTGCTGGGTGATCAAAATCTGTTTAGTAATTCAATTCACGGATTAGTTTCCTATAATGCATTTGTTTGTGTGCCTTACGATTGTAAGGAAGTGTAATTAACAGAAACGGTGGTAGAAGCATTTATCTAAAATGGCGCAAAAAAAAGACATTGTAGCGCTACTAAAATGGGATCTAGTCCTTTGTTATAGGAAGAGTACTACTACAATAAATTCAATAAAACGTGGTTACAAATTTAGAAAATGTTATGCTTAAGTCCTTCAACCGTGAAGGGGTAAGAAGCGAAGCCCCAGCCTCAAAATTACACCATCTGTCCTCTTTCAGGTCCGGAAACCGGCCAACAAAGGGTCTATAGAATGTCGGTCATTGACGTTTCTTCAAGCAGCAAGTACGCGGGATGTTATCAGCCAATCAGAGACCGGCGCTGACACAGCTCGAGCTGCACGAGCCCCTATAAATACACTGGCTTTACCCTTACCACAACATATCCTATCAACTTCTTAAGTCAGAATGCCTGAGCCAGCCAAGACCGCGCCCAAGAAGGGGTCCAAGAAAGCCGTCGCTAAGACCGTCAGCAAGACCGGAAAGAAGAAGAGAAGGACCAGGAAGGAGAGCTATGCCATCTACGTGTACAAGGTGCTGAAACAGGTTCACCCCGACACCGGTATCTCGTCCAAGGCTATGAGCATCATGAACTCGTTCGTCAACGACATCTTCGAGCGCATCGCCTCCGAGGCATCTCGCCTGGCTCACTACAACAAGCGCTCTACCATCACGTCCAGGGAGATCCAGACCGCCGTCCGTCTCCTCTTGCCCGGCGAGCTGGCTAAGCACGCCGTGTCTGAGGGCACCAAGGCCGTCACTAAGTACACCAGCTCAAAGTAGAACGCTTCGGTGTCACCGCAACCCAACGGCTCTTTTAAGAGCCACTCACTTATCCAAAGAGAATTCCACTTCTTTTAATCTCAGTGGTCTTGTACAATATGCGCACTAATGAATGGTTCGCTTCCGCCAAACAATGATGGGACGTGGAAATGCAGGACGTGGCCACGATGTAAAGTAAAGCCTCTTCGTGGGTGGCATTTTATGGTTAAGAATAAGGAGATTGTTAATCAAATCAAAAATAGTTTCTAAGAGCTTCTTGAAAGGGCTGCCTTGTGTATTTAAATGCTTTGCTATAGCCATAACTGCGTAGACTGTAAGCCACTGGCCCGTTTAGGTGCGCATAATGAAGGCCATAGCAGTTCTTTTAAATGAACCGAAGCATTATAATCAGTCAAAAAGAACGTTCAAGAGACTCGTTCACCGAATCTTAACTCACTCCAAACGGCGGCAGTAGGTTAAGTAAAATCCCCCCTACGTCTGAGGTTGGCTGATGATTGGTCGTCCGCGGAGATTGACACGCGTGTGGTTGAACTCGAAACTGAGAAAACTAATCAATTCAGAAAGTGATCGGTTCACTCACGTTCAATGACAAGATTCGTTCTTTTTGAACGAATCGTTCACGAATGACTCAACACTACTGCACAGACGCGTATTTTACCCCTTTTCTGTTTCTATGACAAACAAAGCAATCATATTTTTGCTTTGCTTGTTAATCACTGAGGAATAACTGCACACAAACCGCCTCGTTGACAATGTGTAACTGAGAACTTGTGTATAATAGACAAAGTAATATAGAAATACCCATCATCTATATCAACTCATGGTGGAATTTTGGAAATTTCCCATTTAGTTGTAAGTGTAGTGGCTCTTAAAAGAGCCGTTGTGTTTTGGTCAAGAAAGTTTGTGTCACGTGGTCTTAAGCTCTCTCTCCACGAATACGGCGAGCCAACTGGATGTCTTTAGGCATGATGGTGACCCTCTTGGCGTGGATGGCGCACAAGTTGGTGTCCTCGAACAGGCCGACCAAGTAAGCCTCGCTAGACTCCTGCAGGGCCATGACGGCTGAGCTCTGAAAGCGCAGATCGGTCTTGAAGTCCTGTGCGATCTCCCTGACAAGACGCTGAAACGGGAGCTTGCGAATGAGCAGTTCGGTGGACTTCTGGTAGCGACGGATCTCGCGGAGGGCCACGGTACCGGGCCTGTAACGGTGAGGCTTCTTGACGCCGCCGGTGGCTGGGGCGCTCTTGCGGGCAGCCTTGGTCGCCAACTGCTTCCTGGGGGCTTTGCCACCGGTGGATTTACGGGCTGTCTGCTTGGTTCTTGCCATCTTTGTAGTAATACTATTCCGAGTGCGAAGGAGTGATAAAGAATAATCAAACCAGTAGCTTTTAACCGCTTGGCAAGGCTGCACATGGGTGGCGCCACCTCAGACCTTCGCACACTGATTGGTCCGCCGCTCCGGTTGGACCCCAGCTCCGCCTGCAAGAGCAATCTCCCGCCACAAGGCTCGCTGCTAATTGGGGGGAATTGTGTTCAAACTGGCCCCCGAAACGCAAAACTCCTCGCCACACTGAAAGCCTCTTCGCTGGTTGGTCTGACTCCAGCGTCCCGCGCATTCTGCAACTATTAAAGCAGGACTTCTGCTGTAGACTGGCACATTTTTCTGAGATTTGACAACAGAAAGACTAATCAGGATGAGTGGAAGAGGCAAAACCGGCGGCAAGGCCAGAGCAAAGGCCAAGACTCGTTCTTCCCGTGCCGGACTGCAGTTCCCAGTCGGCCGTGTCCACAGACTGCTCCGCAAAGGCAACTACGCCCAGCGCGTCGGTGCAGGCGCCCCCGTCTACTTGGCGGCCGTACTCGAGTACCTGACTGCTGAGATCCTGGAGTTGGCCGGTAACGCTGCCCGCGATAACAAGAAGACCAGAATCATCCCACGTCATCTGCAGTTGGCCGTCCGCAATGACGAGGAGCTCAACAAGCTTCTGGGCGGAGTGACCATCGCTCAGGGCGGTGTGTTGCCGAACATTCAGGCTGTTCTTCTGCCCAAGAAGACCGAAAAAGCCGCCAAGTCCAAGTAAATATTGTCGCCGAGATACCCAAAACCATAAAACGGCTCTTTTAAGAGCCACGCACTTTTACCCTGAAAGAGCTTCATATTCTCTTTAGAAATGAATTTTTTTTTGTGTGTGACGGCGTTGCAAATTTCAGACACTTGATTAATAAAAGTTGGTGTACATTACATCCATGCGAACGATAAGATTTGCCCATCGCTTCTCTTTTGAGTCTTTTAGTGTTCATGTGGCGATTTTAGTATTCTCGTGTCATATTTATTAAAAAAGAAAATTGAAAAACGGAAAAAAATAACTAAAGGAAGCCTGCACTGCACCACTTGAAAGCGGTGTTAAAATAAAAGCACAGCAGGCCACCAGTTTGAAATGAAAATATAATCGATCCCTTTCACGTTTTTGTTCTGACATTTGCCGTTTTGTGACATTAATTCATGACAAAGAAAAGAATACTCTTTAAAGGAGAAGTGGTGGCTCTTAAAAGAGCCTTTTTGTGTGAAGTTGTGCTGAAACACTTCACTTCTTTTTGGGTGCTGCCTTCTTGACACTTTTGGGCTTTGCCACCCTCTTGGCGGGGCTCTTCTTGGCTGCGGCGGTCTTCTTGGCCGCGGGGGCTTTTTTTGCCGGCGCCTTCTTGGGGCTCTTGACGGGCTTCTTGGGTGCCTTCTTGGGCGTTGAGGGCTTGGCGGCTTTCTTGGTAGTTTTCTTGACGGCCGCCTTCTTGGCTGCGGCTGTTTTGGGCTTCTTGCTCGGCGTCGCCTTCTTGGCGGCGGGCTTCTTGGCTTTAGTGGGGGTCTTCTTGGCAGCCTTTGCGGGCGCCTTTGCCGTCCCTTCGGCCTTCTTGTTCATCTTGAAGGAGCCGGAAGCGCCGGTGCCCTTGGTTTGAACGAGAGTTCCCTTGTTCACCAGGCCGACCACGGCGAGCTTGATGCGGGACCTGTTCTTCTCCACATCGTAGCCGGAGCCTGCAAGGGACTTCTTGAGGGAAGCCAAAGAGACGCCATTGCGCTCCTTGGATGCGGCCACGGCCTTGACGATGAGCTCGCTAACGCTGGGTCCAACCCGTTTCTTCACGGGCTTGGAGGTCTTCTTCTTGGTGGCTTTCGCCGGAGCGGCCGGGGTTGGAGCTACTTCTGCCATTACGACTATGACTGATGTAAGGTTTCCGAGTAAGTGGCTGAACTTAAACGCACCATGAGAACCGTGGAGAGTCAATCAGGCGGTTTGCTCCGCGGCGCGCTGACAAACTCTTGTGTTTTCTCCGCACACTTCAAATGGTGAAAAATCACAATGTGAACAACTTTAATAACTGAAAATAATTTTATTACATAGCGCACTTGTGTATTTTCACATTGAAGTTACTTAAAAGTCGTATACTCCTTGCAATTTTCCTCCAGAGCTTCCAAACATCACCTCCGCACCGACCTGAGCAGCTCTACTCAAGGAAATTCCTCCCTCTTGTCTTCAATAAAACGATTTAAAATAAAACGGGATTTGACAAAAACTGTTTTATATATGAAGTGACATGTTCATCCACGGACCCGGATTCTAAACAGGCAGGTATTGATGATAATTTATGGGAAAAGACCGCGTTTTCTTTGGGCAGCAAACACACACGATGACCAAGACCTGTGACTTGAGTCTGTTGGCATTAAGTCCTGAAAACTTTATCTTACTCTAAAGAATTTAAGCACATGCAATTGCTGAAGTATAAACAACGCGTAGATACAGACTAGATAAGGTCCAGTTATATACATTAGTTTAAGCAATCACGTGACAGAATGTCAACCATTAACAGGTTCATATTTGCTACGGGTGTTGACATTTATCACACAAAAAGCATTGATCACATGAAACTAGAAGTACCGTGCAAAGTAATGACACGTGATTGTGTCTACTGATTTATATAGTATTCTCATGTTAGATTTATATATTACTTAGTTTAAATATGTTGAATTCTGTTGAATGTTCATAATATGCACTTCATGTTTGTTCCCCAAATGTTATTAGCATCATTGGCATCCATGTCATTTGGAAACCATAACAGTGGAGACATTTTGGCATTAAAAGTGTCGGGGAAAAATCTTTGGAAATAATTACTTTCAGTAATGAATACAACTGTGAATAATTGAAATACTTATATCAATGAAATGCATCTTCAGAATTGAATTCATTTCATTGGATGCAATATTTTCTTTTTACATTCATGAATGGCAATGGCAGCCTGCCCGACCAGGTGTCAATGTCATCTTGGATCCTTGAAGCTAACATTAGTTAACCATAGCACAACACCCAAGCCATGCTCCTGTAGCATAGCCCATTTTAATAAAATAAATGTTTTTAAAAAATATTTTTTTAGATAAAATTCTCAATTTATTTTTGTTTATTGTTAAAAATGAAAAGACACGCATACACTGAGGTGACAAGGTGATTTATTTCAACTAATCACGTTCTTTCTATCTAATTTTAAAGCCCGAGGCTAAGACTGCAAATTACCTTAAGCTAGACGTATTTTATGCATCATATCACATTTTAAAAAGCAATGCATGCATCGTCCCAGTTAAATAAAATGAATGTATTTATTTTTTATGTCAGGGAAATAAACGTAAAACACACATTAACCAAGCAATTAGTTTTTCAACATGACAACGTCACAGTAACGATATTTTTCTAAGTGAAGGTGTGTAATATTTTTAGTGATAAAGATACGTTATCTTCGTCATAAAGTGCATAAAGGCGTTTCGTAAACACATTCCTCATCAACCACCGACGTTACTCTAGGAAAAAAGGCAGTGGGGATGCATTTTGCTTAACGCAGGGCGACAGCTCGTTGCTTATTGGACAACCAGTTCGCCGCTTCAACTAACCAATCAACGTGCAACATTCGCTTACAGATAAATACTGCTCTCCTTCCTGAAGTCATTCTGTTTGATAAACAGTAAATCGTAACAAAAACCTGCAACTATGTCTGGACGAGGTAAAACCGGTGGTAAAGCCCGAGCCAAGGCAAAGACTCGTTCATCCCGTGCCGGCCTTCAGTTCCCCGTTGGCCGCGTTCACAGGCTTCTCCGTAAGGGAAACTATGGCGAGCGTATTGGTGCTGGCGCTCCCGTTTACTTGGCGGCGGTTCTCGAATATCTGACCGCTGAGATCTTGGAGTTGGCTGGCAACGCTGCCCGCGACAACAAGAAAACCAGGATCATCCCCCGTCACCTGCAGCTGGCGGTCCGCAACGATGAGGAGCTCAACAAACTCCTCGGCGGAGTGACCATTGCTCAAGGTGGCGTGCTGCCTAACATTCAGGCCGTACTTCTGCCAAAGAAGACCGAGAAAGCTGCCAAATCCAAGTAAAGCTTAAACATCCACTACACCAATCAAACGGCTCTTTTAAGAGCCCCCCACTTGTTTCATGAGGAGTGCAGTCCTATATTATTGTAATAAATCTGTATGTTTATTAATTGTACTTTCTTAGGACGTTCTGGTTGTTTACATTAGTGAATGCAAATTTTGATTACCTGATTTCCACTGTATGGCCTCAGTTATCTCAGCCATTTGAGGATAGTCGTTCCTACAAAACAAATTGACTAAATGCTAGAATTTAATTAGATTGAATGTATTCACACATTCTGCTGATGGTAAGTTTTTATTTTAAAACTAAAGTAACATTTAGGATGTTCTTGTATATTTGTTGGTTTAAAGTGAAAAATAGGTCAATGACTAAAGACTATATATTAATGGATATGCATCTAATTGACGAATATATAGACATTTTTTAGTCCCAAAACAAGCAAGTATACTCTAAGGAATAAAAATGGAAATGACAGCATAGACTAAGAATTCGGTGTCGAACATGCATGACAATCACTTGATCTTGGAGGGCTAAGGAAAATAAATTGGTAAGATTTTATATGATTAACAGGAGAAATGAATGAAGATTGTGGTGGTTCAAGCTGTAAAACTGGCAGGAAGAAGTCCTGGTCTTAATTTCTTATTCACTTAAGTAATTCATGTTATGAAGATGTACATTGGGACAATCTAGTGCTCTTGGCACATCGCTTAATCGTGTTATACGTGTTTGAAGACTCAAGTGAATCGCCACAGATACCATTTAAACATCCCTCAAAGGGTTTTTCATTACAAACAGTATTTCTACTGAAAATTAAAGTCAGTGTTGCAAACTGGCCAGCAATAAAACATATGCGGAGAAAGATACTCTTTCGGAATAAGTGTGTGGCCCTTAAAAGGACCTTTTGTTCTTGTTAATGGGCCGAATATGATTTAACCGCCGAAGCCGTACAGAGTACGTCCTTGCCTCTTGAGCGCGTACACCACATCCATGGCGGTGACGGTCTTCCTCTTAGCGTGCTCGGTGTAGGTGACAGCGTCACGGATGACGTTCTCAAGGAAAACCTTGAGCACGCCGCGAGTCTCCTCGTAGATCAGACCTGAAATACGCTTGACACCGCCACGGCGAGCAAGACGACGGATGGCGGGTTTGGTGATGCCCTGGATGTTGTCGCGAAGAACTTTGCGGTGACGCTTGGCGCCTCCCTTACCGAGCCCTTTTCCTCCCTTACCTCGACCAGACATCGTTACTTTTCTGTTGCAGTGGCCGAATGAAACTCAACACCGTGGACGATCCCATTATAAAAGAGCACTGCGGACCTGAGAGAAGACTGCTGACCCATTTCGACGCGAGGAAGGTTTTTTGCCAACCCTTTCTCCATAGATTGATTCAAAGCAATTTAGCCTTCCTTGTTACCACCGACAAAAACATTAAAACGTCTTATTCAACGCGTGACTTTGCCTGATGTGAATTTTAAACACAGCTCTTTCGTTTCTTGAGTGGGTTTCGTTTGTTTACGTTACTAGTTTCCTCGTTCATTGTAAATGAAACGTTCCATACGTGAACATTGGTGAGTAATTACATCGACATAGGAGACATTTTCTAACGTGATTAAATCACATCGATTGAACAGGTAAAATATTCTTCAATGGGCCTCAGATGCAATGTAGTGTTGTGTTGGATCGTTCTCGAACGATTCGTTCAAAAGAGGTTTTCAGTGATCGTGAGTGAGTGAATTTCAAGTGATTCGTTCTCAGTTCATTTCAGCTCAGGAAGCGATTTCGTCAATCATCACAAACGACGAATATGCAACCAGGGCCAGATGGACGAGGGATTTTACTGAACATACTGCCTTTCTCAAAGGAATCAGTGATGCCTTTTCCCGTTTACGAACAAGTCTGAGTGAACGTGAAGACATCCCGTTAGGCGATGATTCAGTGAGTGCTGCATTGCCGTTCTCGTTTGTACATTACAATAACAAATGCACAAATTTCATTTAATGCAACATCAGGGTTCGCACGGAAGTGCGAACGTGTCGGTTAGGGAATCTTTTGAACCGATTCTTTTTGATTATCTGATTCTAATGATTTGGTTCTATAAAATTTACAACTACATTGCAGTGGAACATATGTGCCCTCCAACCTTCCGTTGAACAGTTGTTCAAAAGATGCAAGTTATGGCAGTTTATGTAATTGATATTTTTAATTTAACAAACTATTGGTACAACACTGTCATTTACAGGGTATGGGGGCTTTTTGGTGTTTTAAAATCAGATTTTCTAAATAAAATGCTGTGCACAGCGAGTAATGTTTTACAAGAGGATCATACTCTTCATGAAACACGTGAGTGGCTCTTAAAAGAGCCGTTTGTGTATTGTAGTTTGATGTGAACGGTTTACTTGGACTTGGTGGCTTTTTCTGTCTTCTTGGGCAGAAGAACAGCCTGGATGTTTGGCAACACGCCGCCCTGAGCGATGGTCACTCCACCCAGAAGTTTGTTGAGCTCCTCATCGTTGCGGACGGCCAACTGCAGATGACGTGGGATGATTCTGGTCTTCTTGTTGTCGCGGGCAGCGTTGCCGGCCAACTCCAGGATCTCAGCAGTCAGGTACTCGAGGACGGCCGCCAAATAGACGGGAGCACCAGCACCGACGCGCTGGGCATAGTTGCCTTTGCGGAGCAGTCTGTGGACACGACCGACCGGGAACTGCAGTCCGGCACGGGAGGAACGTGTCTTGGCCTTGGCTCGGGCTTTTCCACCGGTTTTACCGCGTCCAGACATGTTAGTATCAAAGTCGATGAATTGTGTATCTTTCGATTACGATGAGGTTTGGAATAAGTGGCAGTCTCTTTATACATGCTCATGCTACTTATTGATTGGCTAGTTGAAGCGGAAAAACAGTTGACCAATCAGCTAAGACCTTTGGAAAGCTGTTCGGCCTCCGCCTCCTGTTGACCCACGATCGTCAGTAGCGCGTGTAATAATAATAATTTAGGATTATGCTTCCCCTCAATTGTGAAAACTGCAGTGAAATAAATAAAAAATAACACCACTGTAAGCATTTTAGAGTATTTCACCATATTAAAGTTGAATATGACCATTTCTGTCTGGATTATTATTGTTATTATTAAAACACTACCATAGCAATAGGTTACAAATCATCGACAGGAATAAAGTTATGACCCTATGTCAGTGCCTAATACTTGAAATTACGAATTGTAATTATTCTACCAGGCAAATTAATCATTTCCAGTGGGTGCATTGAGAAAAACGAAACAAAAACTGAACAATATTGACTTATTTAGTAAGCTTTGCCTTTGCCCATTCATTTTAATTTTTCACCTTCAAAAGTAAAGAAGCATACTAGGGCCAATTATTGTTATATATATATATATATATATATATTAGCAGCGACATTTTTGGAAAAAAATGGTTTAATGTAAAAATCTGTAAAACTGTTTCAATAAGCACTACATAAAGAAGCCTAATAAAAAGGCAATAACAATGCTAGATAACCACGAATTATGCGTTAAACCGTAATATAATTGAGCGGGATGCCTTATATAACTGTTAAGGAGTCGGATATTTTTCAACCTTTTCAAGGGGGCGCACGAGACAAGAGGGATCACGTCTTTAGACAAAGTTGAGGGGCTCTTAAAAGAGCCGTTGTGGTTGTGTCACGTGGTCTTAAGCTCTCTCTCCACGAATACGGCGAGCCAACTGGATGTCTTTAGGCATGATGGTGACCCTCTTGGCGTGGATGGCGCACAAGTTGGTGTCCTCGAACAGGCCGACCAAGTAAGCCTCGCTGGCTTCCTGCAGAGCCATGACGGCCGAGCTCTGAAAGCGCAGATCGGTTTTGAAGTCCTGTGCGATCTCCCTGACCAGACGCTGGAAGGGGAGCTTGCGGATGAGCAGCTCGGTGGACTTCTGGTAGCGACGGATCTCACGGAGGGCCACGGTACCGGGCCTGTAACGGTGAGGCTTCTTGACGCCGCCGGTGGCCGGGGCGCTCTTGCGGGCAGCCTTGGTGGCCAACTGCTTCCTGGGGGCTTTGCCACCGGTGGATTTACGGGCTGTCTGCTTAGTACGCGCCATAATGCTTCCAAAACGTGAGTCTAGTATGAATGCGATTTATGGCCACAGAGCGTCTTTTATAGTAAACCGCTACAGCCATGCCCGAGCTGGTTGGTCCGCTACGAAAAGCTCATTCACTGATTGGACAAAAGGAATTTTAAATCGTCCAATCATCAATAGCGACTTTTCCGACGCTTCTGGTACAACTTTCAACTATTATGGCTCTCACGCAAGCATACTGGGAGTTTTTGACAAGGGATGTGCTTGAAGATGATGATAACTAGATTGTGGTGGTGTTGGAATTTGGACACTCGGGAATAAGCCCCTAATTAGATAATTTACTAATTAAGAAAGTACTCAATGCGTGTTCGTTTATATATTCGAGAAGGAAAATGCCAAATCAGGACTCAACAACTGATCCAAGTATTTTTTTCAATAGTTTCTTAAATTCTCTGGAGTTCAGGAATAGTACAAGTCAGATATCTGGGCCACTTTTCTTAAAACAACCTCCCCCCTGCTGGCCAAAAAAAACATTAATTGTCGTTTGAGCTCTTGGTTGTTGTATTTTTTTGCATCAATGTCCGCACGGGAATAATCACTAAAATAAAAACTACTTATTTAGATCCTGTGGGATTAATTATTTCGAGTTCCTCCCTATTTTTTAAACGTACGCAATATTAGCACTGTTGCCCTCATGCTGGCGTTGTGCACTGTCGCATCGAATGTGACGTCACTATCCTCGGAAATGACATCATAGTAATGGCCGCGCGCAGAGTCGCCACGCTTACCCTGTGAAGATAATCGTGAATAACTATTTGTGTGATTATAGAGGAGAACATTTCACCATGTCGGGAAGACAAAACAATAAATTGCCGAACAATTTGCCGCAACTGCAAAATCTAATCAAGAGAGACCCGCAGTCTTATGGAGCCGAGGTGAGTCTCGAGAATCTACAAATGCTAAAAGCTAGCATGAATTTGTGATGTTGTAAACATCCAAAATGTTCATCTAACCGTATGTCAATGTGGTTTGGGTAGTTTTTGCAGCAATACAGACATTACCAGTCCAATGCGCAGATCTTTAAACTGCAGCCCGACAAATCCAACAAGGAGTTGGCAGAACTTGTCATGTTCCTTGCTCAGGTCACTTCAACGTCGTTAAATCGATCATTTCTTGTCTTGTGCGTTGCCTTTTAATAATGTTTGTTGCCTCGTCAATCAGGTGGCCCACTGCTATCCGCAGCAGTTGTCCACTTTTCCTCAAGAGCTGACTGAGTTGTTACTGAGTCACCACACAGTCGTGGATGCAGATTTAAGAATGGTGAGCATGTCATTTTTGGAACACCTGTCTCTTGCACAGTTTAACAATAAAAGCCGACGAGCGTAGGGGGAAAACAAGCAAAAAGATAAAGAGAAACAAAAACATGTTAATGGGCTACAGCAAAAGAGAACACATAAAAATAAAAACAAGAATTATGTTACAGTACCTAAATATTTTGTGAGTGCAGTCAAGTTAGGAAGCACGAAGAAGCTTCCTCTTCATGCTGGCCTGTAAAAAAACAAAACAAAAACATAAATAATCATCAATAGCTTAAAAATCTGCAATGTGGTGCGAACAATGAAGCGCCTTATAGCGGGGGAACACTGTATTTAAAGTCTATTAATGCTGCATGAAATTAAATGAACAATCCTTTGATGTTGTGTTCAGACGTTCTGCAAGGCTTTGATTCTCTTACGAAACAAGGACCTGATCGATCCCACCGGCCTGCTCGAGCTTTTTTTTGAGTTGCTGCGATGTCATGACAAGCTGCTCCGGAAGGTTTGCAAAGAAGGAAGAAAAAAAGGAAAGGCCGCAGTACAAAGGGGAATTGATTTAAAATGTGCATTTTGTCTCCGCAGACGTTATGCACACACATTGTGGCTGACATCAAAAACATCAATCTCAAGCACAAAAACAACAAAGTGAACTCGGTAAGGGAATAGACTCGCATGTGCCATCGAACATTTTTTTTTTTAATCAATATGTTTAACATACCCACATTTTCTTGCATGTCGCAGTCATTGCAGAACTTCATGTACACCATGCTGAGAGACCGCAACCCCATCGCAGCCAAGATATCCTTAGATGTGATGGTGGAGCTTTACAGGAGGAACATTTGGTGCGTTTTTTTTCCCCTTAAACTAGTCATTAAACGTTGACTTTCATTGCACGCTGAGATACAGTCATCTTTTTTTTTTAATGCATTGATTTGGGAGCAAAAAATGTGCACAGTTTGGTGGCAGTTAACTTCATTTGTTTTTTTTTTAGTATGATTCTTTTTCCTGTTCTTCAGTAATCAGCAGTAGAATGAAAGATAGTTTGTCGAGGTGTCGTGATTAATCGACAACTCATCGATTATGAAAGTAATCAATAATCCAAGTAATAATTTTGATAGGTATGAATTGAATATTGTCCAGTTGATCATACTCAGATTAATAGCATTTGATTTAATTTCAATGAGGCAATATAATTTTGAAGAGTGTTTTGAGTTACAAGCTTGGCTACAAAACTAATTAAAATCCAATGTCAAGTCACCTCACTATTGTTATCATCCAAGCTGATGTGCTTGCAGGAACGACACCAAAACCGTCAACGTCATCACCACAGCGTGCTTCTCCAACGTGACAAAGGTGTGTTTTCGCCAACCTTCATTTTTATTTCTCATTCAGTTGTGGAAAAACAATGCCAAACGTTTTGTTGTTGCCGGGCAGATTATGGTGGCCGGGCTCAAGTTTTTCTTGGGGGCAGATGAAGAGAATGAGGGCAGCGACTCCGAATCAGAGGCAAGTTCTGGCAAAGATTGATTTTTTTTTTTTTTTAGTTCAGAATTTGACCCAAATTTTTATACAAAACAATTCAGCGACTATCAAAGGGCATTGATCATAAGTTTAGCTTTTTGCTTGGGCATTTGCTGTAAAGGAAATTGTAATACAATTTGGAATATGACTGAAGGTTTAAAAAAATTCTGTATTTTTTTTTTTCTCTTTCCTTGACTGCATCATGTTTTTTCTCATTATCTTCCAGGGGGAGGGAACAAAAGCGCGTGACTTGATGGTAAGATTCAACACGGGAAGGAAAACTTCCAAAAACAAGAAGAAGCTTGAAAAGGCAATGAAAGTCCTCAAGGTAATCCCCATGTGATCTTCAACCTGAATTTCCTGTTATGTTTGTCGGTATATCTTTGTTGCTAGTTTACGCTCTTGCGTGCAGAAACACAAGAAGAAGAAGACAGCTGAGGTGTTCAACTTTTCCGCCATTCACCTCATTCACGATCCTCAAGGTAGGCCCGGCCAGCAACGCTCAGAGTCGGGCTTCTCACTGCTAACCGTGATTGTTTGGCAGACTTTGCAGAGAAGCTCCTGAAGCAGCTGGAAAACTCAAAAGAGCGCTTTGAGGTCAAGATCATGATGATGGAGCTCATTTCCAGACTGGTCGGGATCCACGAGGTACGACGTTCTGACACGTCCTCCACGCAGAATTCCGACTTAAAAACTCACGTCTATTTCTTTTTTTTCTTCAGCTCTTTCTCTTCAATTATTATCCGTTCATCCAGAGGTTCCTTCAGCCACATCAGAGAGGTAAGCATGCATTACTTTTACTCTTTTTTTGTTTTTTTTTTGGGGGGAGTTACTAGCCGTCACTAGGTTATAATCCTGCTCGCTACATGCCCTAATATGTCTTAACATAACAAAAAAAAAAATTTCACCTCTGATGACAATGTTGCATCTCGCAGAGGTGACAAAGATCCTCCTGTGCGCCGCGCAATCTTCCCACCAACTTGTCCCGCCCGAGGTACGACTCCAAACTCAATTGTCGGAAAGTGGCTAAGCATCGTGCTAACATCCTTGCTAACACAACGCAGATCATCGAGTCGGTGATCAGCACCATCGCCAACAACTTTGTTACCGATCGAAACTCTGGCGAGGTCATGACCGTTGGGTGAGCGGCCGGCGACGTTCTACTTACAGGGTTAAACGGTAAAGAGAATCCTACTTGAATCGTTCGTAATTTCATTTCAGGATCAACGCCATCAGAGAGGTGGCTGCCCGTTGTCCACTTGGCATCACTGAGGACCTGCTGCAGGACTTGGCCCAGTACAAGAACCACAAAAACAAGAGTGAGACTTTTTCATCGTTATCGATGTCGTTGTCCCAAATTATTGACAGCGTGTTGTGTTTTGTTTTCCAGATGTCATGATGTCTTCCAAAGGTCTCATCCAACTTTTTAGGAATCTCAACCCAAAAATGTTGCGGAAGAAGGACAGGGTGAGTACATGAGTAGAAGTCATTTAAATTGGAGGAGGAGGAGGAGCTTGTTGAGAAAAAATTTTTCGTTGGCCCATACATGTATGAGCCAGATGTTCAGGTGAGTGAGCGAGAAGCCTCGTCAATGCAAACGTTTGTGCACAGGGAAGGCCCACAGAGGCGTCGTCGGAGGCCAGAGTTAAGGACTATGGTGAGCTCGAAGCTAAAGACTACATCCCTGGAGCGGAGGTGCTGGAGGTGGAGGAGGAAGTCAAAGAGGACAATGAAGGTGAAGAGACCATTCATCATTTTTTTTTTCAGCAGTTTTTTTTTATCTCAGATGGAAGTAATCATTTCTTGATGTTTTTTGCGCTGATTACGAATCTGCCCTTTTTGTAGGAAATTAGGTTTTCATAATAAAACAATACATTTATTTAGCAACAGGTGATTTTTTTTTCTCAAATGAAAATAAAAGTAAATATCTATTTTTTTAAATCAGTATCCAAAATATACGGGACACAAAAAGCCATCTGTGGTTAAAATGTGCTGTTTGTTGACCGGCATAATAAATTGATCAAGCTAATAAACGACACTTTATAACAGACGGCTGGGAGAGCGCCAGTGTGAGCGACGAGGATGAGGATGGGGAGTGGGTGGACGTCCACCATTCGTCCGATGAAGACGCGACAGAAGTGGTGGGTTTAACAACATTCTGTCAAAAGAATGTTGAAGGTTGTGATTTAACGCCTCTCTGGTATTGTCTGAGTAAGGTGGAAAAGCTGAAGAGTTTGCCAGATGAAGAGCGGGTAGCCAAGGCGACGGCAGTAAGTGGCAGCCGGCTCCTGACGCAGGAGGACTTCAAGAAGATCAAACTGGCCCAGATGTCTAAGGAGGTCAACGCTGCCCCGGGGAAGAAGAGGAAAGCAGCGGAAAATGATGACGAAGACCACAACAGGTTAGAACACAGAGAAGTGGGCCAAATAAGTGTTCAGTGTCTTGCGCTTTCACCGGGGACAGTCAGAGCCAGGATTCGAACAGCGACCTTTCAGTCACTGGACGACCTGGTCTGCTGACTGAGCCTTATGTTTTATTTCATCTTCCAGAGGGGAGCTGCTGACCCTAAGGAACATTGAGAAGCTCCATAAGAAACCCAAAATGGACAAGGAGACACGCCTGGCAACAGCAATGGTTTGAAAACGTCGCACACTTTTATTCCCAAAAACTTCTCACAAAGTTTGACTGTATATTTTGCGTTTGGTCTGTAGGCGGGACGAACGGACCGTAAGGAGTTTGCAAGGAAAAGGACCAAGTTAAATCCTCACGCCAGCACCAGCAACAAAGAGAAGAGACGCACTAAGAACTTCATGATGATGAGACACAGCCAGAACGTCCGAACCAAAGGCAAACGTTCCTTCAGGGAGAAACAGGTTTGCGCACCATGGAGAAACCGCTGCTAGAGCGCCTTACGTACATTCCTCCATAAATTTGCATATTTTTTTCTTTTAATGCAGATTGCTCTTCGGGATGCGCTCCTAAAAAGGAAGAAGCAGCATAAATAGTGAAGATTAAGATTGCCACCTTGGAACTCTGACTGCATCAAATCATGGCTATACCCTAGAATTGTGCTGTAATGATTGGATCAATTGTTTTGAAATAAATCTTATATGGTAATGAAATTACTGCCTTTATTACGTCCATTAAATGTGTTTTTATTACGTTTGAAACACATTTGTGTGTGTGCGTGTATGTTTGTACATATATATGTAGCAGACTTAAGATGGACGCAGGTACGCGGGAAGGTGAAAGCTCAGGCAGGAGTCAATACAAACAGCTTTTATTATTAGAGAGCACATGTCACATTCACAAAGGCGAAAAAGCGACCTCTTCCCCGTACCGAAGCAGGCCCCTTTTTTTTTTTTTCTTTTTACTCCGTGTGCATCTTATACGAAAATATACCAGAAACAATCAAAAATAACTTGAAAATATCTAGAATATAAAATACACAGTGCTGTTGTCATAACAGAATTAACATTGGGCAAATATAAACAATCTTAAACAAGATTGTAGTTGCCGTAGTGATAGCGCCACCTGCTGGTTAAATGAAACAATCAAACAAATTTGCTTGTAAACGTTTTATTTTATATCTGATTTGATTACGTTACACTTATTTGTCATTCCGTTTATTAGTGTCGCGAATTTTGTCCAAGTGGACTTGCTGTAGATATCACGTGACAGAAGAATCTCAGCTCCAAAATATGTTTATGTAGCCACGCGCGCTACACGAAACACTAATTTATTCCGAACGTGGTGAAACCTCAACACTTTGCATCCGTCACTACTTTATCGAAGTCAAATAGAATTATTACATTTTGTGTCCGATCAAAGTTATAACAGTGCTCATCGAAGCTTCTCGGACTTGCTTAGCTTAGCTTGCTAGTCGCTAACAAAAGAGACGCGTTTGTTCTCGACACACTCGCCCGTAACAGCGAAAATGAGCGCAAAAACGAAAGTGAAATGTGAAGAGGAGATTTGTGGAGCGCAAGAGGAGAACGAGCGGCAATGTCAACTGCTGGGAGCTGTTTGCAAGCAACCTCGAGTGACGTTGAACAGAGCAGGTTCGTCACTTGTTTAGCCAAAATATTTCAACGATATTTTATTGTATTTATTTTTACAGGATAAAATAAATACGTCTTGTGTCCCGCAGACGTCAGTGAAACATATCTTGGTTCTGAGCGGCTGGAGCCAGAGTTCACTCGTGTCAAAAATGAGGAGTCAGGGCACCCCCGTGGCAAAGAAGAGGAGCAACTGCAGTGCCCCAATATAAAAAAAAAGGAGCAGCTGCCACCATCGATTAAAGACGAGGGAGATTTAACAGAGTTGCCAGTGACTGGTGTCTATTTGAAGACTGAATATGAAGATCAATATAAAGAGAAAAGAGAGGTGGAGCCTCCAAGCAGCAGCTTCAGTCAACAAATTGATGGCAAGTACTGTGGAGGGCCACAAGCAGACTGCTGGTTAGCTCCATTGTCAGATGGTGACGACACATCACACTCTTCTCACACTGATGACGATGACCAGTCAGAAGATGATATGACCGGTGACAAACCTTTTGCCTGCTCAATTTGTGGTCAAAAATTCTCTTGGAACGCGACTTTAAAAATCCACACCAGAACCCACACCGGTGAGAAACCTTTTGTCTGTTTGGTTTGTGGTCAACGATTTTCTGAAAAGGGAAACTTGACACAACATGCTAGAGCCCACGCAGGTGAGAAACCTTTTGCCTGTTCGCTTTGTGGGCAAAGATTTTTCCGGAAGGCGACCTTAAATGTACACACGAGATCGCACAGTGGTGAGAAACCTTTTGCCTGTTCAGATTGTGGCCAAAGTTTCTCTCAGAAGGGAAACTTGTTAAAACACAGAAGAACCCACACTGGTGAGAAACCTTTTGTCTGTTCAGTTTGTGGTCAAAGATTTTCTTTCAAGCACAACCTAACGAGGCACACAAGAACCCACACTGGTGAGAAACCTTTTGACTGCTCGGATTGTGGCAAAAGTTTCTCTTGTAAGGGGTACTTATTAAGCCACACAAGAACCCACACCGGTGAGAAACCTTTTGCATGCTCAGATTGTGACCGAAGTTTCTCTCAGAAGGGAAACTTATTGAAACACACAAGGACCCACTCAGGTGAGAAGCCTTTTGACAAATTTCACAACAGATGATAGGTGGGAGTACTTTTTTTTTGTATTTGTTTTCAGAATGTTACATCAACGTACCAAGGGGTGACATATTTAAATTAGCTAATGCCCATAAGCTGAGATGCTTACACATAAATGCACTGTCTCTCTTTAACTAAATATATAGTTAAAAAATAAACATTTCAATTTTAATAATGATGGTTGATAGTGATTGTGAATAATCGACATTCTAGTATTTGATCTATTTTGTATTCCAAGTATTTTCCCAAGTCTCCAGTGGACAAGTGTTGAGAACCAGCACTTGTACTAAAACACTCAAAGCAATGTATGCAAGTTTTGCCTTTTTTTGTGTGTGTGATGTCCGCATCCAGTGAGTGAATGACTGATTTTTTTTCTTTGTGTTGAGATGACAAGTTTAGCTTAATGTGATTCTGAATAAAGTACAGCTTTTCAAACACCCTTCTCTCCATGACATGCTCACCTATAAATATGGTAAACTGAAATGACAAACATTGTTGCACATATTTTTGTAATTATCTTCAACGTGTGTAATTTAAACAAATATATGAATGTACTTTACAGGGTCTTGATGAGATAAAAACTGTTCAATTCGAGGGGTTGATTAGGCCTCTACAGACCAATTCAACGTCGGCTGTCGTGCCAACTGCCGCATTGGCCTAAGAGTTGGCACGTCTGACCGGAAAACGACGGAAGTACAAAACGAGAAAAGCCGACGAAGACTCAAAGTACTCTGCCAGAGCTGCAGTACCCCTCCATGCCGTAGGCGGCGACAGTCAATGCGTAGCCTTTGACCTGATGTTCATAACGGCGGTCTTTCGTGAATGAGAAAGATTACGCCATTTTTGAGAAGTAAAATTGAAAATGAGTAAAGTCGATTTAATTATTGAGGAATAGCTTCAATTCTGACTGTTTGTTGGGTATTACACATTGACAAACAATGAGAATGAAGCAGCGTATGACGGACATGTACTCTTATCAGAAGAAATGTGTGGCCCTTAAAAGGACCGTTTTGGTTGTGCAATGAAGAATCGGATTTAGATTAACCGCCGAAGCCGTACAGGGTACGTCCTTGCCTCTTGAGCGCGTACACCACATCCATGGCGGTGACTGTCTTCCTCTTAGCGTGCTCGGTGTAGGTGACAGCGTCACGGATGACGTTCTCAAGGAAAACCTTAAGCACTCCGCGAGTCTCCTCGTAGATCAGACCTGAGATACGCTTGACACCACCACGGCGAGCCAAACGGCGGATGGCGGGTTTGGTGATGCCCTGGATGTTGTCGCGAAGAACCTTACGGTGACGCTTGGCGCCCCCTTTTCCGAGTCCTTTGCCTCCCTTTCCGCGGCCTGACATTTTCACTAGAGATGAGTGTTAACAGCGTTCAGACAAGTCAACAAGTAACTCATGCAGGCCACAGGCGAGTCTTCTTATTACAATAACGCGGACCTGAAAGAGGACCGTTAACCCAATTGTACCAGTAATGACGTCACACTTGAAAGCCCCCCCCCCTTCGCTCAATATTATTCAACCTTTCTTTTAGGGGGCACAGAAACGCTAATATTAATATCGAATTATTTCACGTGATTTATCTATGATCCCCATAAAGAAATTTACTTTAAAAAAGTATCCGCCCTCGTTAAACATTTTCTTTGCTAGTTTCACTTTTAAGGTTTTAACCCTGAACAAAGTCGGATTTCTTTGAACAGATGAAGATAAGCGGTTCACCAAATGAATGCATGGATCACACGAAATACTTCACTGTAAATACACATGGTATGATGATTAAATAGGGTTGTCGGCGTGGACACATTTAAAGACTATTTGGATGAAAGTAGCTTGCTCAAGCAGCAGCCATTAACGACATTACCGCAAATGAAATTCTGCTGGCTTAGTGGATCTGCACTTGGAAGCTGGCACACCAAAGAACTCACTTCCCAAGTACAATTGGCTTATATTTTTACTACAATTTGAGTACATCATCCCATTGTATTTGGTTTTGGGTCGTTTATGGTTGAGGTCTGGGAACATAAACTGTTGATGTTGGCGTTGTGTGGGGTGAGCAGTCACCCAGTATTGTTTTTAATAAACTGCCTACTTACATTTTTCTATTAATGTAGTTTCCCTGCAATTTTTGTCTAGGCGTTTACGTCCGAGTAAAAAAGTCTGCACTAGTTTAATGATATGAACAGTAAATTGTGAGTTCTTGTGTGTTCTGTGTATTGGAGAATTATAATTTCATTTTCTTGACGAATAAGGAATAGTGTGCACTCTTCATGTGGGAAGGTGGTTGGCTCTTAAAAGAGCCGTTTGGGGTATTCGAACAATGCAGATTTACTTGGCTTTGCCGGCCTTCTCAGTCTTCTTGGGCAGAAGAACAGCCTGGATGTTTGGCAACACGCCGCCCTGAGCGATGGTCACTCCGCCCAAAAGCTTGTTGAGCTCCTCATCGTTGCGGACGGCCAACTGCAGATGACGTGGGATGATTCTGGTCTTTTTGTTGTCGCGGGCAGCGTTGCCGGCCAACTCCAGGATCTCAGCAGTCAGGTACTCGAGGACGGCCGCCAAGTAGACAGGAGCACCAGCACCGACGCGCTGGGCATAGTTGCCTTTGCGGAGCAGTCTGTGGACACGACCGACCGGGAACTGCAGTCCGGCACGGGAAGAACGAGTCTTGGCCTTTGCTCTGGCCTTGCCGCCGGTTTTGCCACGTCCAGACATATTTTCGCTGAGCTTAGAAGTGAACTCTGTAAAGTATCTTCTCCGGAGTGAAGGCAGGGTACTTATACACATAGCTGCTGCTCACTGATTGGCCAACCTACTGCGGGGAAACGGTCGTCCAATCAGTAGAGAGCTGCAATTGCCGCCACTTTATTTTGTTATTTTCGCCTGTTTTCGAAGGTGACCCGTTGTGACAAACATTTCTTATATGATCATAATTATCTTGTCATTGGGTTGTTGTTACGCCCTCAAAATATACTTCAATTTATTTTGCAACAGGAAGTCCGATCATACCCAGATTGAACTACTCAAAATATGTATTAGTCCATCACGGGTAACTATTTCCCCATGCCTTTATTATCTTATTGAACTGAACCTCATTAACCGAATACAACTTTATGGAGCGCACTACACAACAGCTGGAGCTGTAACAAAGCACTTTATCCATCCATTATCTGTACCGCTTCTCCTCACAAGGGTCGCGGGGGTTGATGTAGACTATCCCAGCTATCTTCGGGAAGTAGGCGGGGGACACCCTGGTCTGGTTGCAAAGCACTTTACATATAGGGTAATACAAATTAATCGCTATAAACATTGCTTATAGATTTAAGTTAATTAATGCCACAAGGAATTGTCTGTAACCAACTTCCTTTGACAACACGTTCTTTTGATTTTACGTTGTATGGAGAGTGGCACCATTCGATTGATACCTCGGTCACTCCTGTTTTGGAGGTGACAGCGGCAGTACCCAACTTTTATGGCAGACCGTAATATCGCCTGGAATAGTTCTATCATTTAAGCGTTAATAGTCCGTTATAAAGGAAGTGTTGAAATATGGTGTAGGAATGTTTCACACTTAGTTGTCGGTGTGGTGGCTCTTAAAAGAGCCGTTGTGTTTTGATCAAGATAGTTTAAGCTCTCTCTCCACGGATACGGCGGGCCAGCTGGATGTCTTTAGGCATGATGGTGACTCTCTTGGCGTGGATGGCGCACAAGTTGGTGTCCTCGAACAGGCCGACCAAGTAAGCCTCGCTGGCTTCCTGCAGAGCCATGACGGCCGAGCTCTGAAAGCGAAGGTCGGTCTTGAAGTCCTGAGCGATCTCCCTGACCAGACGCTGGAAGGGGAGTTTGCGGATGAGCAGCTCGGTGGACTTCTGGTAGCGACGGATCTCGCGGAGGGCCACGGTACCGGGCCTGTAACGGTGAGGCTTCTTGACGCCGCCGGTGGCTGGGGCGCTCTTACGGGCAGCCTTGGTCGCCAACTGCTTCCTGGGGGCTTTGCCACCGGTGGATTTACGGGCTGTCTGCTTGGTTCTTGCCATCTTCCTTAAGCTGTGCTCTTTAAGAAGTGAATACAGAAACGTCAGCGAACTGCTGTTTTTATCCTGACAACACAGCGCTGATTGGTGCGTTTAAGAAAAACCCGCGCTCAAGCTGTTTGACCATTGGACGACACGAATTTGAATCGGACCATTCAGGATCGCCATTCTTTTGGGTTTACAATTTTCGTGGAAAAAAATGTGTTTGAATCTACACCCAATTACAAGACAGGGGGAAATACTATACAGAATTAAAAAGCAAAGTGGTTCACAAAAATGCCATAATAAAAAAGGTTCTTTTCGTAATATCAAGTCAAAAATATATATTTATTGACGACTTTTCAAACAATCAAAGCTGTGAAAAAAGTGCTGTACCATAAAGTTAAAAATTCAGACAAAACAAATGAACAAAAACAGTAAAGAACAACTCACTAAAACGCTGAAAGCCAAGCATCTTTCGAACTTTTGCATTCATTTTATCTTAGACTTAAATTGGATTTGTGAGCAAATTATTTCATACTTATTGAATAAGATGATTATATAATTTAAAAAACAATAGTTAAAAAATAAAGAGCCATCTTGTCTCTTTCTTACATAATAGACAAACATTTCTGAAAAAACATTCAAGAAAATGCATCACATGTTTGTTTTGAAAATTCAACATTGTAAATTAAATGACCTCTATAAAATTAAAACAAAACGTTTTTCAATTAAACTTGAGTGTTTGCCTGTGTATTATACACAAAATGGGCGACCAGGAGTATGATAGCTCTTTAAAGGCGATGTGGTGGCTCTTAAAAGAGCCTTTTTGAGTGAAACTGCTCACTTCTTTTTGGAAGCTGTCTTCTTGACAGTTTTGGGCTTGGTGACCTTCTTGGCAGGGGCCTTCTTGGCGGCGACAGGCTTCTTGGCCGCGGGGGCTTTTTTGGGCGCTACCTTCTTGGGGCTCTTGGCGGGCGGCTTCTTGGTCTTCTTCGGCGATGGGGCCTTCTTGGTGTCTTTCTTGGTAGATTTCTTGGCGGGGGCCTTGGCTGGGGTAGTTTTAGGCTTCTTTGTTGCTGAGGCTTTCTTGGCGACGGGTTTCGTCTTCGTCGCCTTAGCGGGCGCTTTTGTTGTCTTGCCATCATTCTTCTTGTTGATTTTGAAGGAGCCGGAAGCGCCGGTGCCCTTGGTCTGCAGCAGAATCTGCTTGGCCACCATGGTCTTGATGACAGTCTTCAGGCGAACTTTGTTCTTCTCCACGTCGTAGCCTTTGCTGACGAGGTACTTCTTGAGGGCTGCCAGGGAGACACCATTGCGCTCCTTAGACGCAGCCACGGCTTCGAGGATAAGTTCGCTGGCGCTGGGTCCGGGCGTTTTGGGCTTGGAAGCCGCCTTCTTCTTGGTGCTGCTTTTCGCCGGGGCGGCGGGTGCTGGAGCGACTTCTGCCATTCTATTGGCTGCTGGTTGTCTAACACAAACGCTGACGTTTACGCCGGCTGGTAGAGAGACCGTATTTAACCATCACATGAGAACCGTAGAGAGTCAATCCATGAGAACCGTGGAGAGTCAAGCAGCCTGTCTGTGGACAAATCGTGTTTACTTGTGCTTTCTGTGTGCACTTAACACGCTGAAAAGTCGCACTAAAACCTATTTTTTACACCCAAATATATTGAAGGTGATAGAAAACGAGTATTGCTCCATATTTAAGTGGTTTTCAGCTCGCAGGCTTGCTCTGGGTTCTTTACAAAGCCTCCAAACGGCAACTCTTCATTGGCATGAGCGACCGGGATGGATGATTTTCCTGACTTGTTAAACCTCTAAAAGATTGAAAATCGCTCCTAGAGCAACAGAAATTGTTTCATAGATGATAAAAGATGTTCGTGCAGGCACCCAAGGGGCCAACAGACACATGTTGATGTTCTTTTCGGAGC
The DNA here is from genome assembly GCF_059441095.1 of Idiotropiscis lumnitzeri. Lineage (NCBI taxonomy): Eukaryota > Metazoa > Chordata > Actinopteri > Syngnathiformes > Syngnathidae > Idiotropiscis > Idiotropiscis lumnitzeri. The sequence continues at coordinate 2,882,237 of NC_142408.1, forward strand.
AAGACAACGTTTTTTTGAGGGCAGCAAACACACTGAAGTTTCTCATGTACCGCTTTTGTTTGAGTCCGTCAATAACATTTTGCATGAAAACAACAATTCAAGTTTTATCATACTCTTCTCTGTTTTACTCTTTCATATATTTAAGTGCAAACAAGAAACACGATCTATTATGAATTTGAGTGGAACAGGAGCAATGAAGCCACCATGCTTTTTTAATCAACAGTGCAGTATGGACTTATTGGATGTCTCCATTACAATGTGTTTTGTGAATAAAATATTTTCATTGTCTATCTATCTATCTATCCATCCATCCAACATACTTTACTTGTCAATATTCAAATAACCCCACTATCATTACAACAGAATTTCAACAGGGAATGAATAATGACTTCAAATAATAGTCTTACATGTCCTTGTGGTGTTTTTTTTTTTTTTACCTGTGCCTGATTCGTCCAAAAGCAATGTGCTACTTCCATTGGTTGAGCTTCTATACATCTTTTAATTAAATGTAATGTTGCTTTGGTCAGTTTCAATTCATTTTAGTCACCGTACTGTGAGGTTTTCTGTCATTAACAAAAAAAAAAAAACAACTATGTCAAACGATTCCCGCTAGTGTACAATTGTGAAGAACCAGATGTGCATTAACCAAAATTATAGATTGTCATTTGGTCAGGCAGATTCCATCCTTGTGTAACATGCTGGATCTTTTAAAAGCCTTTGAATTGCGTTTAGTTTGCATTTTTCATTTTTGTGTATTCAAATAAAGCTTGAAAAATGTGCTACTTTACTGTAGTTCAACAAAGCACGCAGATGGATCAGATGCTGAGCATGTTTATTTTCACTACATAAATATAACGGTTATATAACTTGTTTTTGCGCATTAAATCCGCATGTTTGTAAAGAATGGACAAAACCCCAAACTGACCAACCACTCATACGTGATTAAATTAAAATATTAGATAATTATAGATATTTCAATCGCCAACCTCCCATCGACATAGACAAAGGATAACTCTTCGGAAAATGTAGGTGGCTCTTAAAAGAGCCGTTGGAGTTAAGTGTGGACAACCAATTACTTGGAGCTGGTGTACTTTGTGACAGCCTTGGTGCCCTCAGACACGGCGTGCTTAGCCAGCTCACCGGGCAAGAGGAGACGGACGGCGGTCTGGATCTCCCTGGACGTGATGGTAGAGCGCTTGTTGTAGTGAGCCAGGCGAGATGCCTCGGAGGCGATGCGCTCGAAGATGTCGTTGACGAACGAGTTCATGATGCTCATGGCCTTGGACGAGATGCCGGTGTCGGGGTGGACCTGCTTCAGCACCTTGTACACGTAGATGGCATAGCTCTCCCTCCTTCCTCTCCTTCTTCTCTTGCCGGGCTTGCCAGCAGCTTTGGTGACGGCTTTCTTGGAGCCCTTCTTGGGCGCGGACTTAGCGGGTTCAGGCATGATATTAATTGTCAGTCGAAGATTCTCAGAGAGATGGAGATTGAGGAAAGCTGGAGGTTCTTATATACACGTAATGCAAATTAGACTGTGCCACCGCCACTTTTTGATTGGCTGACAAAATCAGGACCCTACTGTGAGGTTTTAAATAAGCCAATGGGGAGAGGGGGGCATGATCCCATGGTCAAGTCCTTTGTTTGACACGTGATGTCCTGACTACGTTTCTGAATGCCGTAAAAAAAATAACGTGACTTATAAAAGACACTTTTTTTGTTGACGTCCTCATGGTAGCTAAAATCCAAAACAATTGATATGCACGCCTTCCTAGACCAAACGCCTAACCGCGGCGTGCATGGTCCATTCGTATTATCCAGATGAAATGGAAAAAAAACAAAAAAAAACTATGAAACAAAAAAAGAACCGCCCCCTTGCTATGCCATCGCATCTTCCAAGCATAAATCTTATTTACGACACACGCGAAATCCAACGGAATATATTGAATAGAGGTCATTTCGATTATAAAAATCATGGAAATAGTATGTTTCAAGTATTTTCATATGTTGGAAGTAAAAGTCAGATGTCGACTCTTGGTATACATTGATTGTTTTCTTCTTTATTTATGAGCCGATTAGAATGTTCTCGTTCACTTATAGCCGTCATGCCCATCACTAGTCATAGTAACGGGTACGTTCGTTCATTTCATGAACGAGGGTCAAGGAAACGGTTCTCTTGGGTGAATTTGAGTGGCTCTTAAAAGAGCCGTTGGGTTGTGGTTAAGCCGCAGCGTTCTACTTTGAGCTGGTGTACTTGGTGACGGCCTTGGTGCCCTCAGACACAGCGTGCTTAGCCAGCTCTCCGGGCAAGAGAAGACGTACAGCGGTCTGGATCTCTCTGGAAGAAATGGTGGAGCGCTTGTTGTAGTGAGCCAGACGTGAGGCCTCTGAAGCGATACGCTCGAAGATGTCGTTGACGAACGAATTCATGATGCTCATTGCCTTAGACGAGATGCCAGTGTCGGGGTGGACTTGCTTGAGAACCTTGTACACGTAGATGGCGTAGCTCTCCTTCCTTCCCCTCTTTCGCCTCTTGCCAGGCTTGCCAGCAGCTTTGGTGACGGCTTTCTTGGAGCCCTTCTTGGGCGCGGACTTTGCAGGTTCAGGCATGACGACTGAAATGGGGTCAATGTACTATGAGCCTGTCTTTTTATAACGGCTGTCATGCAAAGTCAACTGTGCGAACGCCACTCGATGATTGGCTGTAGTTTGCAGGCTTCTGCTATGTTTTTTAGGTCACTTTAAAATGGCGGTTTCTGATCACGTGGTTTCTAAACTACTTGTCACGAGGACAATATACGAAATCGATCTTTATTCCACTTACCTGTCACAGACTTGAAAAAATCGTCTCTATAAAACTTAAGGAACAATTTAGTTGAAACTTGCTTGTGTATCACGCCGCATTCACTTTCAAGTAAATATGGTCAAAGTTGCCTTTAATACGTGGTTCTGGCTTTGACACTGCCATGTGGAAATTGTATGTACAACACTTATGATGGTCAAATGTCGCTCATAAATATATTGCCGGTTTTTTAGTCTTGACTTTTTGAAAGTTTTTCTGACAGATAGCACCCCTGAATTCAAAAATGCATTCTTCCTCCAGGGGCCAATTCCCTTAGCAATAATTAGGCCTGTCAATCGTGAGTAGACCCACAAAAAAGTCTGAAGAACTGATGCCATAAAACAAAGTCTCTACGTTTGTAAGTCCGTCTTTCATCGGCAGACCGACAATAAAGTCTCGAAAAGCCATGCCTGAAGTGGTCTCTTGTAAATTATTGAAAAATTCCCCTTTGAAAACCAATTTTCCTGATCATCATGAAGTTTGGCAAACATCTGTCGTGAGTAGACCCACAAAAAACATTTTGGCTCATGTATTACTAACCAGAAAATTCAGCCACCAAAGGCAGTTTTGATTAGCAACGTGAAATCTTGTAAATTTGTCCATCGCAAGTCGACCAACAAAAAACGTCACGAGAAGCCACACCTAAAAAGATCAGAGAGAGAGAGAGAGATTAGATTGTTTTTGTTCACTCTTTCTCACCGTGGGATGAAGGCCTCGCCTTCAAAACAATTCGCTGACGTCCCCTCCGGGCAGAAATGCGCCAATGTAATAACTAACGCCCTAATTTACCGTACCAAGAATGCAGCTTGACGGCGTCTTTTTGTCAGAAATGTAATTTAGCAAATCATCAATGACATGGTGATTTGCTATTCATCGCTCTCTAATTTGTACTTCTCCTCCATGCGACGTCGAGAAAAACAAACCAATAAAACAATCAGCTGCATCATGAGGACTGGAAAAACTGCAGACACAATGGTGATCATAAAACTTCATTATTATTTTGTGTGAATTCAACAGCTGCACTCTGATATTCGGGGCAATGAGACGGAAGTCAATCTAAGAGGCCTTTGGGGAATTGGGAAAAAAAAACGCTTGTTCTCAAGCGCCTGTGGCCAAACCTTAAAGAGGCTGCACAAAGGCACAGTGAAAAGACAACGTTTTAATTGGTTTGTTCTCGGGCGTGCCTGACATTCAGCAGGTAATTGTAATTAACTGTACTCTAGGTTAAATGCTATAATTAGAGTGAAATTAGTATGACCTTCGTCATGTTATTGAAGGAAGTTGGGGGGGGGGGCATTGTCACCAAGAAATTATCTCTTCTTTATGTCATTTTTTTTTTTTTTTTAATTTTGCAGTTTTTGCTTTCATTGTTTATTTTCGACGGATAGTTGGCACTTATTTTCAACTTTTGTTGTTTATATTTCGCTTATTTAAATGGTCACTTATTTTAAATGTTTTTTTTTTTTTTAACCACAGATGTCTGCCAGTCCGAGGATGCTCACGCCAGGAAAATACCAGATTGAGGAGCATAGCAGGACAAGCACGCAGCAAATTTCTCCGGTGACCCCAAAAGTATGCATTCTTTCATGCTAATACCACATTTGTTTTCATCTTCACGTTCACCTTGCTCCGCGATGCAACTATTGCCTACAAAACAAGTCGACAACTAAAACAAGTCTCGTAGAACAATTAAAGGCACACCCTTCAACAAAGAATTCAAAGAGGTGCCATGCATGTCGAAGATGGCGCGGTAACATGGATCTTCACATGTGAAATCAGCACGCGGGCCGACGTCATTCTTGACATAGTCGTCACGCAGACGATGCGAGTGCTTTTGTGTGCCGAAGCCGGCTATTCCACTCACGTAACGAATTACTGTCACATTGGCATTCCGTATAAAGATTTGACGCTCGGGGCTGCGAGCTGTTTGCAAATGTCACAAGTTGGGATTTTGGTTCGTCTTTATCAATCTATCTGTGTTGCCCGGTGGTTGTGGTGGTAAAATTTATAACATGGCGACGCGTGTTCTATTCATTAGATCAGAAACTAAGGATTGTTTTTTTTTTTCTTCTAACATTTAAATAATGTAGTTGCAAGCAAGCTAATATATTGAAATAATTCTGCATTAGTCTTGGTGTCAGTGAAAAAAAAAAATAAATAAATAAATAAATACATAAAAAATAATTACCAACACACTACACATTATCCCTTATCGGTTTCATCCGCCGATCATCACGACTGTTCATAATGTGTTCACAGAACAGGTACAGTGGATATAAAGTCTACACACCCCATGTTTTTGTGATGTAAAAAAAAATAATTAAAAATTAAAAAAAAAAAACGAGACCAAGATGAATCATTTCAAAACAATAACATTCAAAATTGAAAACATTCACTTTTATCTTGGGACATGGCTGTGTTCAGAAGGAACCAATCACGTTCAACGTCACACTAAATGGGAGTCAGAATTCTGCCACCGTTGTAAGACCACAGATAAAGTTCAGCTGCTCTTAGTAGGCTCTTCCTGACATTCCTGAAGATTACGTGTAAAAATTAACTGCTAATTTGAACTGTTCATAATTCCCTCAACCACAGGTCCTAGTTCCAGCTTTGTTTCAAGTCCATCTCTTAAACTTGATCTGGGGAAACGATTTGAAATGATTCATTTTGGACTGATTATTTTATATCACAATCACCTGGCATTTGAACAGGGGTGTGTAGACTTTCTATAACAGCATTGGGAGTTCTCCTTTTCGCGGAATAATGCATTTGTTTCCCCACATCGAACATTCAAAATTTCACAGCTGGTCAATTTAAGGCCACCCGTAAGGGTTCTTGTTGATTTCAGCTGAAATTTCACACAGACTTTTTGTGAGTGATGTTGATATTATATAATAAAAATAGGAGGTGACTGACAGCCAGAAGTATGACGTCTTCCTTCCCAATATAAGATTCCTGTGGTATCCAGAGTTGAAGACGGTGAAGGGAGACTTTCACGTTTGGACTTCCGTCTGTAACAATGTTATCTTTGTTTTGTTGAGAGGCAGTTAGTCAACAATGACATGCTTGCATAACCGCAAATAATTCTGTGAAGACCTGCTGACAAAATTTGACCTCGTTTTTTTTATTTCTATTTTTTTTTTTAAAGTAACTTTGATTCCTAGGGCGGCCCCTAATGGTTCTCAATTAAAGTCCACTATCACCTACCCTTAAAGGGACAGTGTGTAGAATGTTTCGATCCCCCCCCCAAAAAAAAACCCCAATATTAATTTCAATAAGACCGCATCAACGTCGATTTTCTTTTTTGTCAATATAATCGTTGACTGATCAGAAGTTTTCTGGAACAATGATTGTGGCATGAGTAACAAATGCAACGCCCTTACTTCGTCAGATGCGAGAAAACTAAGTTATTTGTGATGACATTTTGCTTGCACGAGCGATGAAGAAATGCCGTCTGAGAAAATGCATGCACTTAGGTCATTGCATTCTATTAGTTCACCACTAGATGGAACTAAATTCTACACACTGTCCCTTTTTAGAGCTCACTTGCCAGTTCAATGGGTTGCACTTCAGTTTTATTTTTGGCGTCAACTTAATTCACACTTTTAATTTGACATGTTTAAAGAATTGTCTTTTTTTTCTCATTTATTTTCAACACGTTTTTGACATTTCACTTTTTTCTTACTCATTTGATTGAAAAATAAACTTTTGGCTGTTTTTGCCTTTGACGTTTATATTTTCTTTACATTTTTATTATGTACTTCTTAACTTTTATATTTCTCTTCTCTTTCTTTTTAATGTGTTTTGTTCTTCTAAATTCAGTCATTTTTAATTTTGTATTTAAAAAAAAAAATCTGTATTTTGGAATTTTCCCTCATTACTTTTTGTTTTTCATTTTGGGGATTTTTGATTTGTACTTTGTTTAAATGTGAATTCTTGATTTTGACTTTTTTTTTTCTTGTATGTTATTTTCACCATGTAGTAACTGTAATAAAATCACAGACATTGATTTGTGGTCCCAGTGGGACAAAGAACTCTTGACTCTTTCCAAAATGTCTTTGTGAATGAATGTCTACTCGCCACAAGTTAAAGCACGCCTATGTAATTATCATGCCAGTTGAATGGAGTGTCTTTGCATTGTATCTGATTAACGCTTGCCGAATCTTCTTCCTGTCGAACCAGCTGGGCCACATGAGATGAAATTGCATCTCGACATCTTCGTCTCACGATAGATAAATATCAGGGAACATCCAGGTCATCTGTCAGCCAATGAACAAATGGTGCACTGTCCAAGTATGAATATTATTACCTGTGGCTGTCAAAAATAAAGATCTGCTGATATTTTGTAACTTCGACTCAAGCACCCCTACTGCTGTATTTGTGACTTAGTTTAGCTTCTGCACATTTTTTTAAACCTTGTGCTTTTTGAGCCCAAAGAGGATTATGAAAGTAGAAAAGTTTATATTTAAAAAATGAATAAATAAAAATAATTTAAGGATAGTAATGACGTCAAAGTGGAAATATTACCGTTTTTATTTGATTTTCAGTTTTCTAGTGTTATCATTTTTTTTTTATGTTAATTATTTTTGCCTTTTTAAACTTTTTTTTCCTTTTTTATTTTTCATTTTTAATATTGTTTTTCTTTTTTTAATGTCAGTTATTTTTGTATTTTTTTAAATTTCAAACTTTTTACCCTTTTTTAATATTGTTTTTAATTTGTAATTTTTTAAAATGTCTGTTATTTCTGTCTTTTTTTAAATTTCAAACATCTTTCATTTTTTTATTTTAAATTTTTAATAGTTTTTCACTTTTTAATTTTTTTTCTATTTCACTTTTAAAATATCCCATTTTTATTTTCAGTTTTTAACATTTAACATCTTTTTATTTGTGCTGTACTTTTTGTTTCTTTTAATTTTTTTATTTTGTCTATGAGTTCCCTTCGACTTTCATCTTTGTAATGTCGTGAACATTTCTTTGCTTCTTGCAGCAAATTTACTCAAATCATCTGAAATGCATATTTCACCTTCGTACCTGGCATAGCTCAACCCAAAGACTAATGATTTTTTTCTGTTGTTCTTAGTTTTAATTTAGAGCAACAAAAAAAAAGTTTTACAGCAGGATTGCATAGATAATCCTGCAACAAATTAAACAATAAAACTTGAAAGAGAATATCTTATAGAATCAAACCTCAGAGAACCAAAAATAGACGGCGAGTAATTGAAATGCTGCATTTCCTGTTCACATGCCGATAATTATCACGAATAATGTGATGACATGACATGACATGACATAACATGCAGTGCCTATATATTAGCGTGGCGATCTGTCTTTTTTTGTTTTTGCTCAAGCGAAATATCTTCACTTTTCATCAAATGCTCACGCGCTCCCGTAAAAAATCTCAGCGTAAAAGTGACCTGTTGTACAAGACTCAGTACACCATTTGATCTCGTTGGATTACTTCTCATGCCAAATTGCGCCGTGCGGTTGATTTCGGCGCTGCAGTTGTTCGAGAGCTGGTCCAACCGGTCCGGGCGTCCAAATCTCAGCGGTACGTTGAAATAGGCGGCCTCTGTCGCGCTGTCAAATATTTGCAAACAGCTGCCGGGACGTACGCGTAGATATTAGCGGGTTGCAGCGGTTTCGGATGTCGCCCGGCACTGACTAATCAGCACCCTTACTTGCACTCATGATGGAAATGGTGAGTACAGGAAATGTGTCATGACTTTTGGTCCTTTTGACATTGGAATACTTTTTAAAATTGGGATTGGCGATGGGGCCCAGTAGGATTAGATTTGCAGATTACAGTTAGGATTTTGTTTGGCTAATCGCATAATGGCGTAAATTATTCTTAATTTACTGTCACAATATCAGTATAAAAAAATAAATAATAATCACCTGTCGATATTCTCAGTCATCCAGGTCTCAAATTTGGAGAATTTTGAGTTAAGATTGTGGAAAGGGTAGCATGTTAGGATTAGGATTAGAGTTAAATTTACAGGTTGGGACTACGATTTCAGGTTAGGTTTGAGTTTTTAGGTTTTGGCTAGGATTTGTAAGAAGCCAGATTCAGGATGGGTTTTACAATAATCCTCAACTATATATGGAATCTGAGATGGGAAGTAAATTCAGGTTTTGACGTTAGGGATTAGGGCAGGGGTGGGCAAATTTTGTGATTGGCGGGCCACAATGGGTTCAAGAATTTGACAGAGGGGCCGGACCAGGAGCAGATGGATGGAGTGTTTTGGTAACTTCACCTCATTGGAGAAAAAAAAAATACCACAGTATTTAGAAAATAAAAAATGAGCGAGGTTTATTCATTTCATTTTTTTTCAATTTCGGCGGGCCGGATTAAAACATTTAACGGGCCGCATGTGGCCCCCGGGCCGTCGTTTGCCCACACCTGGATTAGCATAACAGCTGCAGTTGGGGTTAGGCTCGGGCATGTTTTGAGTGTGGGTTCAGAATTTTGGATGAAAATGGGTGTCAGCGTGTTGGGAGTCGAATAGCAATTTATGAGAGCTGACGGATTCCTGACGGGCGACACGTCGTCCATGAACGGACGCGTTGATGCAGCAGTGGCGCGGCTGTCTCCCATTTGATTGATGTGTTTGACGATCGTTCGTCAAATAAGAAACAGAACAGGGAGCCTTTTGTCAAAGCGATGATTGTTGTTGTTCTGGCCGTTCCCAGGCACATACGACTCAGGCTCACCTGGGGGTCCCGGGGGTCCCGGACGGGCACTGCAGGGAGTTGATGGGCATGAGTGAGGAGGCCTTCCTGACGAATCTCTACCTGTTCATGAAGAAGCGAGACACCCCCATCGAGAGGATCCCTCATCTGGGCTTCAAACAAAGTACTTGAGTGGTTTTGGAATTGTCATTAGATTGAAAAATGGCAACACAAAGGCGGAATTCTGATTGGACAAAAACCTGACATCCACTTATATGAAGCGAAGCGGAACATTATGAAAGGAGGAGAAATTTTGGCGATTCATGAATACAATTTCATGGAATAAATATTAGAATTTAGGTTGTGCATTCAAGTCAGTGCATCTGATAGAGTTCAGGCTAATAGAAAAACTAAAACTAAAACTAAAACCACCACAGGTTTAGTCTGATGACTTCAATCTAGTGACAAATTTTTATTTGAAAGACATTTCGTGTGATGGGATTAGACCTAAAATGTCATCGTTCTTCCCCTACAGTCGATCTATTTGTGATGTTCAAGACAGTCCGAGACTTGGGGGGGTACCACCAGGTAAGTTCTTGTAGAATTAGTTCTGCTTCGCTGCACGTTGCCTCGTAGACGTTGGCTAATAAAGCTTTGCGGCGTGGAGACGACTGATTTTTTTTTTTTCTCTGGACAGGTGACCGCTCAGCAGCTCTGGAAACAGGTCTACAACTCGCTGGGAGGGAACCCTCGCAGCACAAGCGCCGCCACGTGTACCCGCCGCCATTACGAGAAGTGAGTCGCCGGGGAGGGGGCGTCAGTTATGTTGACGACTTTAAAAGGCAATCAACGTGTCGGCATCCTTTGAAGGCTGCTGCTGCCGTACGAGTGCCACCTGAAGGGAATGCCGATGAACGTGGTGTCGCCGCATGTGGTCGACCATTACCGCTATCACGGCTACGGCATGGACGACATGGATGGTCCAAGACCAGTCAAGCGCAAGATGATGTCACTGCCGCTGAAGCACCAGGTTGGTCTCGTTACTTCTTTCCGCTGAGATGAAAGATATTTAAAGCCAGCTTATGTATTTTGAAGGTCAAATTCCTGTCAGGGCAGAGCGAGGACACGATTGACCTTTCAAGCGCCTTTCACACTGGCCGTCAAAACCATCTTTTTCCTGACTCGCTCTCATTTACGGGCTTCAGATGTCGTATCAGAGTAGGTGCGTGATAATAAAGATTGGAAGGGGATATTTCGAGAGCAGGTGTGGGCAAACTGCGGCCCGTTAAACGTTTTCATCCGGCCCGCCGAATTTAAAAAAAAAAAATGAAATGAATAAACCTTGTTAGTTTTATTTTTTTTTTAAATCATCAAATACATATTTTGTTTTCATGCTTTTGTGGCCTTTTATTCAAAATTAAATGTTTTTTTTTTATTTATCTCACATGAGGTGAGGTTATCAAAACATTCCATCCGTCTGCTCTGAAAGAGGATCAAGACAACATATGATGAGATCCACACAACAGGCTGATTAAACGAACCACTTTTATCCCCAACAGAATCATCCCAACCTCCAGCCGGGCCCTCATCGCAGCGTCTTTCCTCTCCAACTCCAACCCCCCCACTACTATCACTCAGGTCGCGCCATTCTGCCGCCTTACGTCCCGATATCCGCTTCCATGATGACTCCACACAGCCCGCAGACAGCTCCGGCGCCCAAATTCACCTTCCCCGCATGTGGGCCGGGCCTGACGGAACGAGTGAGGCCTCTGGAGCACTTGCGCTTTCTGGCCGAGCAGTACAAGTCGTCTTCCGGGCTGAGTGAGCCTCTCAACCTGAGTATTAAAGCGGAGAGTCAGAGGATGGACAAGAATCAAAAATCATCCTTCTCCCCACCCTTAGCCAACAAGAACCCAAAGTTTCTGAACACGCCATCTTCGCTGTACACGCGGCTGTACTCGCAGGTCGCGAGGAAGGACGGCGCGAAGAAGTCGGACGAGGCGGCCAACGTCGGAGTGACGCCGTACGTCGGCAGGGCAAGGGAGGACTTTGTGGTTGACCTCACTTCCACCAACAGTCCGGACTTTGACGCCGCCCTGACAATGAGGACCAACAGCCGTACGTGCTTTACCAAGCCGATAGAGTACAGGATCCGGACCGAAGTGCAAGAGGACGGTCCAGCGGCGAAGAAGCGAAACATCAGCGACATCCAACCCTGCCCGCCTCCCGAAAATGACAAAGTGGAGATCGAGATCCCCTTGTCGGTGTTCCACAACTGGCTGCGGATGTACGGCCCGCCAGGTGTGACCTACGACGCCAAGCAGCTACCTCGTCTCTTGCAGGAGGCGGTGCAACGGAACAAGGACACGCCCCCCGGACAGTTATCTTTTCACCCCAACTCGCATCAAAGAAGCGCCAGCATCGAAGACCTCAGGATGCCCGGCAGAAAAGTTCCAAGCCCAAGCGCAACCATCCAGACGTCCACGATGCGCCACACCCCCAGCCAGAATCATTTCAGCAGCTACGCCGTGCCCTCCCCTTCCGGCAACGCTCGGAAACACGGCGCCGCCCAGCCAGATGTGACATCATCAAGTGGCCCCAAACCGCCATCTTATTGGGAGGCCTCCTCGAAAGACAAGCAACTGCCCAAGAGCCCCGGTCCGCTTCCGCACGATCTCACGGTACCAACGAGCCACCCGAGAGACGCCAAGCCGAGTTGGAGGGCGCCAGACATAAACTCGCCTTTGCTGATGATGAAACCCAGCTCGGCCGCCTCAATGCTGCAGCTCACCAGCGAGGAGGTGATCAAACTCAAGAAAATCATCTCCAACTCCACGTGACACTCGCGTGAATGTAAAGACAGTGTAAATATAATATTGAGAACAGCCGGAGACCATGAACTCATTCACTACCAACCGCGTAAAAAAAATAAAATAAAAATGGAAATTTGACGTCTCAAGCCGTCAATGGCAGTAAATGTGTTCCAGAAAACATTTTTTTGTAATATATTATTTTTTTTACTCTTTCTACACACATTTAAACTAATTAAACATTCTTTCAAGTATTCCTTTGCAGCAGAGATTCTGTTTCTGTCAAGAAATGTGAAACAATCATTTAATATCACTAAAGGAGCAAAAAAAAAACAATTATTCAAACAATTTTCCAAATAAGAGGCAGCATGTGTTATTTGCTATAAACCGAAAAATATATATTAAAAAATATAAAATCTAAAATTAATTTTTAAAAAAATTACTTTTTTTAATTAATTAATTAATTACAAAATTAATGCATTGCGTTTTTAAACACCAAAATGTTCAACCAAAACAATATTTTTTAAGCGAAATGTGATTAATAGTAACATTTAATGCGAAAGATGACAGGTGGCTTGACGTAAATGAGCAGAGATATTCAGGATAATATAAATCTTCAAACTCCAGCTACTTTAAACCATACGGAGCAGCAACGCATACAAACAGCATACAAACAATACTCACAAGCAGATCAACTCAACATGCTCAATTTCTAATTAGAATTGTGCTGTCAAAACCCCTAAAAAAAAACATCCACTTAAAAATGAAGCTAAAGCACAAATCCAAAAGATAAACCACAATATAATGTAATTGCATGAAAAAAAAAAAAAAAAGTAAAGATAAATCCGTTCATGATGGCCGTCTTTGTTCGGATACAAAGAACGATTGCTTTACAACACATCACTGCAATGACGAGGCATCTTCAAATGACGTGCGTTTGTTTTGTTCCAATGACTGAATTGGTAACTCAAATAGTCAAGCTCCGAATAAATATCAAATCTTCAACCCTTTTCAGCTGTTCTTCCGAGACGACACTAAATTATACGGTTAGGTCTTTCATCAAGATGCAAAACTTGCTGAACAGCTGTACACCCTCAATTAGTCGATACACTTAAGGAACTATGATGGGGAGCAATTATTATCCGTTGCATTATTAGAGGAGAACATTCAGGGATTTTTCTGCACGGAACCAGCAGACAAAAGGCCGACACACCCGTTGTTCGACATCTTTGGAAAGACGTCATCGTATTCCGAGCCAAACAAGGGCAAAATGTGGATTTTGTTTTATAAACGACGAGCAGCGGCACCGTTTGCTTAGCCAGATTTCAAATTCATCCTCCATGAATGATGACACACTATTTATCTTGCTCATCTCAAAAATATTTCACAATGTTTTCATTTCACCATCAACATGTTTATATTTTTCTTCTTCAAGGAAAGTACGAGTTTCGACACCGCCAACCAACAGTCGAGTCGCAATCGATTCCCCGCCCTGAGAAATAAATGAGCCTGATGAATGAGAATATTCCCAGGCTGTGCAGCTGAAAAGGTGTCCTTATAGAGTTCATGAAGGTTTCTCAGCGGCATCCAAGCAATTGTGCACCACACCCTTACGATGCCAGCAATTAATTTGCATTTTAGAGAATGCTGGACTAGTAAAGGTTTAGCAATTGACTAATAGCTGACTAACTGCCAAGTGGCGTCACAATACGCTCCTTCTCTTTTATGAACTGCGATGTGAAACCCATAAACAAGGAAGCAGGAAGCTGCAGCGAGAGAGAGAGACACCTTAATTCGGGCTCACTTCCAAAACCTCCCTCTGTATCGGGATAAAAATAGTGTTCTTTCTATGTCTTACACACACACACACAGAGACAGACAAAATTACATTGCTATGAGGATGTGAAAGCACAAAAACAGCTTCGACAAGATGACTGCGATTGGGATGGTTTGGATTTGTTCACCTTTGCTCGCCATCTGTGTCATGGGAAATTTGGTATCCTTTAAAGCAGGGGTGGGCAAACTCTTTGATTGGCGGTCCACAATGGGTTCTAGAATTTAACAGAGGGGTCGGACCAGGAGCGGATGGATGGAGTGTTTTGGTTACCTCACCTCATCAGAGAAAAAAAAAATTTTAAATGAAAGTCAACAAAAGCATTACAACAATATATATGTCTTTGAAAAAAACACAGTATTTACAAAATAAAACAATCACAAGGTTTATTCATTTAATTTTTTTCAAGTTTGGCGGGACGGATTAAAATGTTTAACGGGCCGCATGTGGCCCCCGGGCCGTGGTTTGCCCACGCCTGCTCTAAAGTGTAGCCTATTGACAGTAAATTGTGTTCCATGGCAGTGAATCATAACAGTTGCGTTCCCTGGCATGATTTTCTTTTCTCACTGCCTGACCAGAAAAAGCCTTAACCTTTCCTGCGCTACATCAATTAGAGTGACAAAAAATATTTGTACTTGCCAAACGTTAGAAAAAAAAATAGAGAGCGATTCATTTATTTATTTATTTATTCATATTAATAAAGCGAAGCTTTGTAAATCGTTCAAGGGTTCTGTGGTTTCCTCTTTTCTGAGGAGGCCGTGAAGGCAGCAGGAGAGCGACTGGAGTGAATGTTGACGTTGTTTTATCGGCGTGGTTGCGGCCGACAGGAGCCCTTTTTTGGCTTAATAAAAATGAGTTTGCTGATGGATAAATTAGCCTGATTTACTCCACAACGCTACAATACATTTCGGTCGTATTTGGTACCACTTTTATTTTTTAATTGTCCGTTTTGCATATCCTTCCACAAGCTTTTCACCATCGTTGTCAGAAATTTTCTTCTTACAGAACTGCTGCAAATGAGCCCAGTTTGTAGGCGTCCTTGCTCAATAGATGTTGGGAAACAAATACTGCATTTGATTGTATAATGTAACTACACCCCAGGCGGGGAGCGTCACAATGACACTGTGACAATGTGTGGAATTTAATAAAAGTCACAATTAGGCCTCTTTTTTGGCATCGAGGATTGTTTGAAAGAACAGCTTGTGCCTTATTTAAGTGCCTTAATTGTGTGTTGCTTCACGGAGACTAATCTTGGGAAACAGAACCAACAGGTCTTTGATGCCAATATGTAATTGCCTGCTGTTATAAGTCTTCTCGACGGTATCGGCAATGTGTCAAATAGCAAAATGAATGCTTGGGATTGGGTGAACTATAGTTTGCGATATCACAGTTAGCTGCAACTATATTATGGATCATTGTTTATATATCACAGATTTTTCAGCGATTTGTCTATTTATTTTCTAATAGTTTTCTTTTTGGTACGCAGACAAGCTGAAATTTCGAGTTAAGCGCCTGAACCAGATTGCACCACAACAGTTGGGGCAGCACTGAGTTCTAAAGGAAGAGATCAAGAGCCAGAAAAAGAGGCCTATCGTCGTATTTAGCGTTTGTATGCGTTGCTGTTCCGTGAGTTCAAGTAGCAGTTTGGATTTTTATAATTGCGGAATATGCCAATTTCCATTAGCCTGTCTATGGCGTTTCGCATTATGATGTTAGCATTAAGCGAGCCACATTCTAAACTGATGTGGGCGAACATTTTGGCTTTTATACATAATATTTATCTTTTTTTCTCTTTTAAGTGCTAGTTTCGAAGTAAATCTGGGAGTGACAAACTGGGAGTGACAGCTTGATTTCCTTTCAGCGATTTGTCATGATAGTCACCCATTTCTTGACAGCAAGAGTGAAAAAGTGTTAAGTCATGCATTAAAATGTGTGTTTTAATCGGTTTAAAGTGTGTGTGAGGATGTAACACTATTTGGGTTCTCTTTATCGTGGGCAATCTGGTCATGAAAATCTGCAATGCATACTTTGGAGTTATTCCAAACATGTGAGTCATTTGTCCGTTGTAAAAATATGTAAACATTCTGACATTTGCTGGTACCAAATTTCAGCCTCGGCGAGTATTTTTGTTTTTGTAACGATGCTGGAGATGATTACGTGCCAGGATTGTGCCTTTAAAAATTTTAAAAAAAATAATAAACCACCACAAATCAAGACTCAGGATCAAATATTCCAAACACGTTTTGCTGACAGTAAATGAAATCTATTTATATCTATTTTGATAACTTGGCACAACGCACAAAAAATAAAAAAATAAAATAAGCAATAGGTAACTCGCATTGTCCTCAATCTTCACAAAAGTTTTCAGCAACAACTCTCTGAATTCACTTTCCAGGGTCTTTAAGTACAGTAATATATTTGTTCCTACCGCAGCAATTATATGACCTGTTTGTGTTTGAGTTTTGTTTTTTGTTTTTAAACACACCTAAAATTATACAGCATATTTTCACTTTTCCTTTAACATCTGATATACAAGGAACAGAGTCAGGAAGGCGTTACGCAAACCTACTTACATCATCAGATTTCACATGCTTATTTTAGGCACTATCAGTCAATCTTAACAACACTCCCGACTATGAATCAACCTGCACTAATACACTTTCCTGGTGAAGATCTCAAATTTCGCATGTCATAAACCTAAAAAAAAAGAATTCACGATTCACGTGCGAGAAATGTTCTGTCACAATAGCATAAGGTTAATTTGACAATTAACTGTGCTTTCCCTTTTTTGATTCATGTATATGAAAAAATACATACAGTAAATGAAAAAAAAATTACCATGGTCTTTCTTTCATCTTGCACGCAAGTAAAACATAAAAGAAAAAAAAACGAAACTAAAACTAAACTGAAACTAAGCGTTTTGGAAAAAACTAAAACTAATTAAAACAAACAAAGCTGCCCTAAAAACTAGTTTAAACTAATTTAAAAAAAAAAAAAAAAAAGAAATGCGGCCCATTAAATGTTTTAATCCGGCCCGCCGAACTTGAAAAAAATGTAATAAATAAACCTTGTTAATGTTTTATTTTCTAAAAAGTGTGTTTTTTCAAAGACATATATATTGTTGTAATGCTTTTGTTCACTTTCATTTAAAATTAAAAGGTTTAAAAGGGGAGGTTACCGAAACACTCCATCCATCAGCTCCTGGTCCGGCCCCTCTGTCAAATTTTAGAACCCATTGTGGCCCGCCAATCAAAAAGTTTGCCCACTCCTGATCTAAATTGTACAAAGAATTATGATTGCCACAACATTTTGCATGAAATAAGCGGAAATCCCTAAGGCAAAGTTATGCAATTGTTTTAACTGCACATTGTACAATTATGTTTTATGTTTAGCTTGATACTAAACTTCAACTGGGAGTGGCACGAAACGCCTGAAATAAAAAAAAATTAAGAACTGTGAATGACTTCCTCGCAAGTCATCAATGGCTCAAATGTCACACTCGAGCCGCCAACCAGAAATGGCAATTCTAGCATAATAATAATAATAATAATAATAATAAAAATGATTAGGATTAAATTAGATATTCCGGTGTCACCAGTCTAGAATTTTAACGGCGTCAGCAAAGCCCTGCAGGCCAACTTAATCGTAAACACAGTTCAAAGCGAATTATGTGGTCATGTTTGGAGCGGCCACAGGCAGCGGCAGTTAATTGGCTCATTGTGAAAAGTAGAATCTAGGTAAACATCCGTAAACCACGGTTTCGGTGGAAGAACGTGTTTATTTGGATCGCAAAGAACCAATTTTCGCTTTTCAAGTCGTTACAGGAGAAAAAAAAAAATCAAGTGCATCCAATTGCATAATTAGATTGAAAAGTCATACACGGTTTTATATGTGTGTTCAAAATACCTGTAAAAAAAAAAATTTAAAAAAAGAGCACATAAAAGGAGGTTGCTGTTGCTTACATTATGATCTCCAACATCAGTCTGCATTTTTTTTTTAACTATTTTTATGGCTAAGTAAAAAAATAGGAATCTTGGTAACCTGAAAGTGAACAAAGTGCTACGCAACAAAAATGAACTCCTCACAAAAAGTTTGCACTATTGGGCTTTGGGGCAAAATTTCAGAATGGACCAGAATTGTTCTACAAGTTTAGAGAAGATTCGTCTTATGGATTTTAAGATCCTTCTGAAATTTCACCCAAAGCCCAATAATTTTTTTGTGAGTAGTGCATGTTAGAAAATTAAACGTAAAGGCGGATCAAGGAGTGTTTTTCACGTTTCATTAACGTCAGTGAAAATGTCACTTAGGAAGAACTGGGAAACGCTGGTGGGCTCCTCTTGGACTGCAAGGCTGCTGAAGTCATGGCACGCAGAAACCTATAACACACACACACACACACACACACACAGACACGCACACAAGTTTTAGTTAAGCACTGTATAATTTTTTTTTTAAATGAAAAAAATTTAACATTTTATTCTGCTGTTCTCAACTCGTTAGCGCTGCTTACCTCGGTTGAAGAACGAGAGGAGCTTGGTGGTGATTGCGATGCTATTGGACACGGTGTTAATGGCTCGGGCACCACTGCGGTTTGTGTCTTCTCAAGTTGGGGGTCCGCAGCGGGTGCCATAGGTCGCTCTTTGGGTATTGATTTACTAACATTGGGTCGGCGGGGAGCAGCTTTGCCTCGACGTGACTCGGATGGGGCAGCGCTGTTTGACCCAGTCAGGGAGGAAAGGAAGCCTTTGGGTCTTCTATATTTGTTTAAAAAAAAAAAACATGGGAAGAGGACCTCAAAATAATTAATTCCGTCAGAAATCGCAATAAATCGCAATATTGACAAGGGGAAAAAATTGATCAATATGATTATTCATCAATAAAGTTCAGCCTGACTACTGGCAGTGTTTAAACATTTGTAACTGTTATTGAAGCATCGCTCATAACAAAACAGAAATATAACGAAACATTCAAGTCTTGACTTTAAGAGTGCTGTATTGTTGGTGCATTTTGTCACCTTTGGTGAATACTTGGAACAGCTGACGCGGCCGTATCTTCACTTCCTGCAGGTTGGACTGGATGTTCCGTGACTGCACTCTGGGCGGAATATTTTAAACTGTACTTTTTAACTCATTCACTCCCATTGACGGATTTATACGTCGAAAAGTCCACAATGGCTTGCATACAAATAGTTCTGTCCAAGACTATTACATAAGAATTCTAGCCGCACACAACGCTCCAAATCGTTTAATGTCAGTGCTACAGCATTACCGTGGCGACACCCATCTCCGCACAGAGGACGCCAGGTGGGGAAGATCCAGTCCCTGCAACCGCACTGTCCACAGGAAGGCTGCAGAGACCCAGCGGTACCATTAGACATCAAGCAGGGCATCACGTCCGCGTATTGGCCCTCTTCTGACCTGTGCTGCACGGCGAGATCTGCCCGGGGTGGCTGAGGGGGAGCCTCTTCTAGCGGGACTTCCATCAAAGTCAGGATGAAGAAGGGCTCGTCAGGATCCGACGGCACTGACAGCGCTGAGGTGAGACAACACATTTCAGACCGGAACACCGCACATCACATTGACATTCATCCGGCACTGAATTAATCCTCAGCCTCAATTACGGTCGAAAACAAAAGAAGAACAAAGGCGAGTTTTTAGCATGACAACACAAATACCACGCGGGATGACAGCCATTTTGTTCTTTATTCGGGAGTTACGTCATCATGAATAGTGCGGGGAAAAGGCGGCTGACGTGTGCATGAGACCACATATCAAAAATGTTTAATTAGTTGATTTAAATAAATATGCAACATGTAAGAAATGTAACACCTCACCTAGAATATTTAGAAATATTATATAAAATACATTATGGAGGAACTGAATGGGAAAATCTAACAAGTAAATGCAACAGATTTTCGACAAGAAAACTGGAAATCACTAACTTACAGTCTGGAACTATTGAGAGACTTGCTGAAGTTTGGCTTGCTCCAGAACTTGACGCTGAGTCATCCTGTGGACGTCAGGGTGAGAAAGAGACAACCACCTAATTCCTGCATCTACGCACGGGGCTCCGTTTCAGATTCAAATGGACTTTGAGCATTTGAAAATACATCATTGAAAGTCATAGAATGTTTGTTAAATAAATTAAACTAATTGAAAAGAAACCGCTACCTGGATGGGACGCTCAGTCGCTGGTGTGTTACGCATGGATGGAGAGCAGGCAGCTTCAACTTGATCTTCGGCTCCCTCTACTGGCGACAGCAGGACAGTGCTTTGTCCTCGAGGACTCGGAGGCGCGTCTGGGCAAGAACCTAAATTCGTGGTTCTCGATTAACAACGCGATGCTCTGTGATGAAAGTTTGCCGTACGGAGGTTATCAAACCTGATCCCGTTTTGAGCGCCACTCGTAGAGATTGCCGAGCGCCCCGGTCAAGCTTGGGCTTGGGTTTAACGAGCTTGCTTCGTCTCATTGCGAAGGTTTTGGACAATGAAGTATCCTCTGTGCTTTCAGTATAAGGGGAAACTTTTCATTAGCAAGCAAAGTCTTGTCAAACATTTTAAAGGCAGAAACGTCGGTACATTTGCGTGTACCGGGGAATTTATGTCTGATTTTGTGATTTTCAATTTCAGGGCTTAGTATCAAATTGTAGCATTTGGCTCTACGCGATTGGACAATTGGAATCATGAAAAAATTCCTCATTATTTTTTGGATTGTTTCATTCTAGACTGAACAGATGAAAAATGTTTTCTGCCAGATTACAGTTTTTATACATTTTTGGACAAGGGAGCAATTTCATATCCTAGTTTCCAAAAGTGTCTTACTCAACTTCACTGGAGCAAATGAGCGACACAATTTTGATTTTTTTTTTTTTTTAGTTAGAGATTAAAGAATGGAAAGCTCCTTCGTCTGGCTTTTGAAAGAATGTGTTACCAGCAATACAAGGAAAAAAAGTGGTAGTGGAAATATATATTTTTAAAAATCGGATTTTTCTACATTGTGCAAAATGGAGCTTGTAGGATTCAAAAGTAATGATTCTGAATTTTCTACAAATGACAAGAACAAATGTCAGTGGAAAAACCTTTATGCAATAAAAGATGCGTTAAAAAAAAAAGGCTAAAATTACAGACTACGTCAGTATGTGGCCACAAACAACTCCAACAATGTCTAAAAATGACAAACGATGCTCACATTGAGTGCATCTCGTTCTAGTCGACTACTGTGGAACGTCCACAATATATTAAAAAAATAAAACATTCAGCTCACCAATTGGGATTTTGAGCCTCTGCAGTCACTAGATTTGCTTCGGAGCTTCCAGAAGTTTCCTGGACTGAATCATCCAGTGCGATGTTGAACAAAGTACCGGTCGCTGTGAGCTCATCCCGATGAGGAGAAACGCTGCTTGCCGTTTCCTCGCCCACGACCGGAGTTTCACCACTCTGACTTTCGGTGACGGCCAACGTGGACATTTCCACGGAGCCAACTTCACCGCTTGCACATTGCCGACTTGCGGAGGGTTTGTTCAGTCTATCCTTTGCGAGAGATCTCAGATTGGGTTTGACCTTGGGGAGGCGTCGGCGTCTTTGACCGTCAGCTGAGGATGTCATCTCAAGATTTTGATTAGTCTCCGAAGTAGTTGGCGTTGCCTCGTGATCAAGACCACTTTCAGCGTCGGCATCGGGGGACTTTGTGTCTCTGGCAGCTGGTCCAGGTTCTACCACACCAGAAGTGATTTCCTCAAAAGGTGTAGGAGTGGATTTCAAATTGGTGATTGGCATCGCAGTTGAAGCAGAACCGCTGCTTTGATTTGACAACTTGAGAGAGGTGCCGGCAATTGTTTTGCAGGTGGACTCCACAATTGGATTCGTTTCTGGTGTTGTTTGAGGTTTAGCTTGCGCGCTTCGTGTCGTCCGTAGAAGGTTTGGATTTGGTTTGACCACTGGGAATCGACTCCTCCTGGTCCGATGAGCGAAATTGACTTGACTCGAGTTCTGACTTTCAGGTGACTCCGGCAAGGTACTTTCATGATCTCCTTCGTGGTGAAAAGGTTTATCCGACTCTTCCGTCTGGGGTTCTCCGACTGCAACATCAATTGCCTCGTTGTTATTTTGACCACTTCCAACTGCTTCCAAATCTTTGGACTTTGTGTCCATGGCGTCAAGTCCAAGGTCAGACATTTTCTGCTGACTCTGCGGCATCACACGGACGCCTTGACCGGTCGGCCGCGGTTGAACCTCCGCTGTTGTTTTGGAAGTGGATTCAAGATTTGAAGATGGGCTCGTTTCCTTCGTGGTTTGTGCATTTCTCGAAGTCTGGAGGTTTGGCTTCGGTTTGACCTTTGGGAATCGACTCCTTCTGGTCTGATGAGCGGAAACAACCTCACTCTGTTGCTGACATTCATTCCGACCTTGGTGACAATCTCCAGCTTCTTGGTC
This sequence comes from Idiotropiscis lumnitzeri, assembly GCF_059441095.1. Lineage (NCBI taxonomy): Eukaryota > Metazoa > Chordata > Actinopteri > Syngnathiformes > Syngnathidae > Idiotropiscis > Idiotropiscis lumnitzeri. The sequence goes on from NC_142408.1 coordinate 2,904,821, forward strand.
CGAAGCTTTCTTTGACTCTTCAGTCTTTGGTTCCGTGACTTCTCTGGTCTCGTGAGGATGACCAATTTCAACTGTTTTAGCGACTTCTGTGGATTTCGTTCCTCCTGTGACAACGCCTAACATATTTTCTTTTCCTGAAGTCAGTTCCTCTGAAAGTATACCTGAGCTAATTTTCATGACTGAAGTCGCGTTTGAAGCCGTACCGGCGCTCTGAGCGCTCGTCCCAGGAGAGAGCGGACGAGTCGGCTGTGCTTCAACTTCAGACAGATTTATTTCTTCTGTGGTTTGATGTCGAGCATTTCTAGATATCTGGGAAATGTTTGGTTTGATCCTCGTGAAATGACTTCTGGTCTGCCGGCGTGACGAGTCTTCTTTTCCTTCCGGACTTTTTGCTTCTTGTGATTCCGTGGCTGCTGTATCAGGTGCTGTCTCATCATTCCGACCACTTTCAACGACTTCGGAATCTGTGGAAGCACAGCTAACGGCCGCTTTTTTCTCTTCACTCTGACTCCGGTCCTTGGACTGTATCACACTGGAGCCAACGATCGCGATTGGTGTCGCATTTGAAGCCGAGCCGCTGCTGTGACCTGTTGTCTCGAAAGAAGCTGGCTGTGGTTCTACTTCCGCTGTTGTTTTGGAGCTGGATTCCAGTTTGGGCGACGGGCTAGTTCCGTCTGTAATCTGAGGTTTAGACCGTGCGCTTCTTGATATTTGTGAAAGGTTTGGTTTTGGTTTGACCTCGGATGAGTAACCTCTTCTGGTTTCTTGACTTGATTGCACAGGAGGGCTCGGGTCAGGACCGGAAACAGTTCTCTGGGGTGAAGGTTCTCTGTTTGTGGGCGCGACGGTTGGAGTCTCGATTGTTTGTGGGACTTTGTGGTCTGTTGACGCAAACGGGATTTGGCCGGAATTGTTTTCCTTGATGAATTCAGCCACCTCTTCCTCCAAGAAGTTGTTGGTCTCGATCACACTTTCCGATTCCGCCTCTGCAATTAGACCCAATTGGATTTGTAACACTTCACGGCTTGAATTAACGCAATGCACCGAGTGTACCTGTCGACTGATCGGGCGTGGTCTCCGACTGAGGCAGGTGAGACACGTTGCCAATGGCCAGCAACGTCTGAGCGGCCTCGTTGTAGCTCTCCACCTCGGACACTGAAAAACAACTTCATGTTTATTTCATTCATTCGTCAATTAAAAGGTTTGCATTTGAACACTGTGAAAAAAAAAACAGCCTCAACATACCTTCAGTGTGTTCAGAAGACATTAAATCAATAACATCCTGAAAGACAAGCAAGACTATTATAAGCATTTGGCAAACTGAAATCCAAAGATAATCAGAGAGGAAAATGGAAGGGGAAAAAAAGGACAAATGGATGATGGCAATTAAAATTAAAGAAATAAATAAAACAACAATGTTCCTTTTTTTTTTTTGTGATACTCTAAAGAGGGGACACTTACAACCAGGAGGTCCAACTGATGCACAAACGGTTCAGGTACCCCTGTCTCACTTTTGTCCCCCTCACAGAGAGCAACTTGGGAAATGTCCAAGACATCGCCCAAGATCTCAAGCTACATGGGAAAGGAGGAAGGGGGGGGTGTGAATTATGGAACGCATGCAAAAAAAAAAAGAAAAAAGAAAGCAAACAATGTAAAGATGACTGATTTGCGACAAAAAGAGTTTAGCACCTCCTCCATCGTCTCATCCACCTGCGGGGCGATAATGGAGGGAGAACGCAGGCAGGCGGGCACAAACGCTTCCTCCTCATCCCTCTGCTGGCTCTGCTCCTCCTCATCCTCGCTGGATTCCGACTGAGATGCTCGGAGGGTGATAAGTTTGGACTTTTTGGACGTTGGGGCGACGGCAGGCGCCGCGGCCGATCTGGCTCTCTTGGAGGTGCACTTTCGCTCGGACTTAGAGGTGGGCCCCTCTTCCATGGCAGCGTATTTCAAGAGGCTGGGAGGCTTGGGGACTCTCCCATACCTGCGAAACAGTGGTACCTTGACTCACATGTGACCAACAAATAGCTTTCAAAGATGCCTACAAACATGAAAGTGTGCTGCCACTGAATGGGGATGCATCTTTGGAAACGTACCTCGTGGGTTTTGCTGGTTTAGCGCAGTAATCTTCGTCACCAGAGGAAACATCATCATCACCGTCCCTTTCCTCCTCCTCCTCCTCCTCGTCACTGACTCCTCGAGGTGTCGTTGTTTCTTTGTCCATCTGAGAGAAGGTTCGCAGCAAAGGCAGTGAGGCAAAATCTGGAGGAAGCCGGTCGAAAGTGGACTCAACACAACTCTGGTCATGTGACCTGCTTTTTGGAGCCGTCGTGCGCCGCATCCTCTGTAGCGCGCGCATCGTCCTCTGCCGTCGCTGTGGTTGGACCAGGTGGAAGTTTCTTACTCCACTTTCGGCCAAGGGGAATGAGCGGTTTGGCCGCTCTGCCCCGTGAGAGTTTGGCGGGCTTAATTGATGCGCGCTCGGATGATTTGTCCGGCTCCGTACTTTCGAACCTGGTTGTTTGCGAGAAGATATTCTGTTGTTAAATTCAATAGAACATTTCATGCTTTGGAAACAATTTTTTTTTCCCAACACATTCCAACTACAGCAGTAGAAAAGAAGGTTAAAAATCATCAAATTCAAGACGTTTCTTTCTCAACCACTCCGCCTTGGCCAAATGACGTATAAGGGATTGTTTGGACGGTCACTACATGTGACGTCACGTTGAAATGTCCTTTGAGCTTCCTTACACTTGCGAATCGGGTTGATCCTCAAGAAGGACTGCGTCTGCGTCTTCGGATGTGCAGATATCGTCTAAGGAGACAAAAGCAATCACTCAAACAAAATGTGGGGGCTCACGAGAATGTTCTGCTCGGACAGACTTTGGACCTTCTTCGCCGTTCTTTTCACCCGCTTCGCTCTTGGGTTTCTTTAGCGTCGCGGCAGAGACATCGTCCGCAGTCTGCCGTTTGCGTTTCTTCCTGGCCTCGGAGACCAGAGCTTTTCCATCCTTGCGGAGCTCATCGTTCTCTTTCTCGCCATCCTCCGTGTCCGAGCTTGAGAAAACCTCCATCTCCTCTTCCTCTTCCTCGCTGTCGAGGAGATCGTCCACAAACTCTTTACCTGTCGGGGAGAACCAAAAGTCCAAGTTGATGTGGATCATTCATGTGCCGCAACAGGTCTGAAAGAACTGGAGTCAATTGGACGAAATGCAGCACAACTGAGAGCAAGAAAATTTGGCAAAGAAGGTCCCCAACTACACTCTAGGAATAGCCATTGTTTTCACAGTGCAGAGCGAATATGCAGCACAAATTTGCTAATTTGCATTAGTATTGAAAATAAAATGCTAACATTTTTTTTTTTTTTTTCCATGGTCGGATTAGATTTTTGCCCATTAGTCTGGAACGTGCCCCCCACAATAAACCGGTCTTCACTGCACAGTTCTCTCTTAGATTACACTCACTCTTAGCACTCTTTGCGCTCTTGACGCTCTTTGAGCTCTTCGGGCGCTTTTTGTAAGCGTTCTTCTCCATCAATGACTTGAGCTTCTTCCTGTTGGCCTGGACTTCTAGAATCTTCTCCAGGAGCTTCGTGAAATACTCGATGTCCAGCTTGCGTCTCTCTCCTGCAAGGCAAATGGCACGAGTGAGTCGTCTTGGGGTGTTCAAATAAATGGAATGGAATACTAACGGAAAGCTTTGTCGATTCTCCAGGCGTTGAGCCGCTCCTCTTTTTTAAATTTATTCTGTAAATGTAAACACACACAATCACAAAAATCAGCATTGCACATTACGGAACTACAGCAACGCTCTTCTCGACGGACCCGTATCTCGGCTCGAGTTCTGTTGTGAAAAAGCTGGCCGATCATGGAGAAGTCCGTTCCCACCATGCTGATCGCCAGAAAGAACATGTCGGTCTCTGCAAGAATAAGGAGACGTTGAAAAGGAATAGAGACGATGCATCCGATTACGACTTGCATATACACTGGTGTTGTACGAACCTTCGCTGGTCCAGGGCTTGCAGTAGGTGGACGCCCTGAAACTGGAGTAAGTGGTGGTGGAGCCTCGCTCAAATATGGGATCTCGGTCTTCCGCCGGGTTCGGTCCTTTGGCTCGCTGGACCTCCACAGTCAAGCTGAGACATAAGTTTAGATTTCACGCTACTCAACTCTAAATTTGGCCTTGCCTGAACACTCTAAAAACCCATTAAAAAAAAAAATCTCTTAACAACCCAAAATATAGCAGTGGTGAAAACAAATATAAAAGTAGGGTTTAGGGATTACTTTGTTTTTTTTTTTTTTTTTTCAGTTTGTCAGTTGAGTGCCTCTACCTCTCCTCGTCCAGGATCAGCGTGCCGTCTTCGGCCACTATGACACGCGGCGCCATCAATGCCTCATTGTCTTCCTCGTCCGCCACCGCCTCATCCTCCTCCTCCTGAGCTTCCTCCGCCTGGCTCCCTGTCGCCGGGAGAGGTTCTGGTTCCAGGTTCTGCACTCTTTCTGGCAATCTGGGACAGCGGCGAAGTAGAAGAGCAGATTAAAACTTGCGCAGACTTGAGTTCAGACTCAAGCGCGAACTCACTTTTCTTTCCTTTCGGAAAATGGAATCACAGTCTCGTTCTCCGGAGTGCCGTCTTCTAAACTAGACCTGTGACACGGAGTTGCGGTTCACGAAAGGGAATAAACGTGAGATGCGGTCGGATGGGTTAGACGAGCCAGGGGCACTCACGACATGGGGTTGGACAACGGCAGGTAGCGGATGAGGTCCCTCATGGTCATTTTGGAGGGATCCAAAATGTATTCTGTGTCATTCTTCCTCTTTGCTCTCTTGGCACTCTGCAACATGATATCATTTAAGTCCCTTTTGTAGTTTTGATCAGCGATTCCCAAACACTGCGACGCATTAGTGCGCCTTGACCGATTATCAGGGGTGCCGTCAGAAATACAATTCAATACAACTAACCTTTTCTTTCCGCATCTCCTGTCTGAGCATGTCACGGAGCTTCTGGGCTTTTTCCATCCTCTGAACGTCCGATGGGTCGTTCAAAAGCCGACTCAAGGAGAATCGGGGAATCGTCGACTTTCTGCTCTTTGACGACAAGAGAGTGTTGGCTTTCTCAGACAGTGCCGCTGCTTCTTTGTCCGGCGGCCTGAAGGGAGCTTTGATATTATCATTGTCCGACGATATCGATTTCTTCGCTGCTTTCTTGGTTCCTTTTGGAGAGTTGTCAGCGGAAACGGCAGCCGATTGCCCTGAACCATCAAAAGACGGGACGAAGGGCTCGGGCTCTGGTTCAAGCTCGGGAACGGGTGACGTTGGCGACTGGGCTATGAGCGGTGCCTCTTGGGTTTCATTTAGTGACTCGAGGTCGGAATTTTTGGGGGGACTCTTAAAGTCCACCTTGGCGCGGGACTTTGGCGTTCGAGGGAGTGCAGCGAGGCGACCTGGGGCCACCCTAGGCTTGACAGAGAAGCGTTTCCTCCTCTGGACAGCAGATAAGGAGCCGGGGCCATCACCACCAGCATCGTTTCCATCACTAAGCAGGACAGAAAGATTTTACAATTACCAGGAAGAGATTTCTAACGGGTTGAGTCTCATTTCCTGGTTGTAGATAGAGAAACAACTCACCTCACGGAAGGAGCTTTAGCTGAAGGCGCATCAACCGACTTGCTGTCGGTCACTGCGGAGGGCGTCACGCACTCATTGACGTCTTGCGTAGCCTCTTTTGGCTCTTGACTTGCTGGTATGGCTTCCTGTGATGGAGCCGCCGCCCTGCCAGCCCCGCCCACGTTGGGGCGAACGCTGAACCTCGAGCGGCGAAACATTGGGACCTGAATGTGTCACAAGGTTTGTTAATTAGCAGAGCTAGGCACTTACCCTTTTTTAGCCGGTCAGTCCCCCGCCCTTCAGCCGCTATGTCGGTGCGGTTCCATCCATCCGGCCTGATTCACAAAAACTGTCGGCCACCGACCCCCACAATATACATATACATATATATAAATATATTTTTTTTAAAAAGTGTTGCTGGTAATGGCAGGGGTTTATTTAAATACCATTAGCTGGCCAATTTACTATTCAAATCCGCTCACATTATTATGGGTTTATTCGTCTCCTTCTTTCTTCTTCCCCACGAACGTGCCCGGTGCAAGTAATTACGCACTGTTAGTGTTATAGGGATTGTGATTTCACTGCTGCTTTGTCTTTTTGGTGCCGTATTGGCATTGTCTATACGAGAACACAACTGTCGATAGTGTAACAGCATTAACACTTTTGTATGGTTTGTTTCCAGAATATGAAAAGACGACTTGTGACGCTTCCCGTGCAGGACCCCTTCTTATATGGGGATTATCTTTGTACGCAAACAGCCCTTAATGCTTCAAAAAGAGCGTTTACTAATGCCCCCACCAGTGTTTTTGGAATAATAACAAAGCCAGTTTGAACGAAATCTAAATACACTCGTTGGAGTGGGGAAATAAAAGTAAACAGAATTCCAACCAATATGTTGTATAGTAACATGATTACGATCGTAGTTAGCGTGAGCTTTTTTGTAAAAGGTTCCGTCTCCCTGTTATTGGAGATTTCCGACGTTTTTTCTCAACACTTACCAGCTCACCAGCGTTTCGTCAACGAGGTATAAAAGTCCACGAATATACGAGAAAAGAGAGCCGTGCAGGACAGTACCTAGATGTTATTCCGCCATGTTGGTCATGACGCAATATGTCATCGCCCGCGAAGGGCATTGTAGGAACTGTAGTCCCAGACGTCAACGATAGTTTCTTCAAGAAATAGCAAGGTGGCGAACGTCGTCGTGCTCTGAATATAAGTAGAAGGAGAGTAAAATAATTGGAGTCATTTACTTGAAGAAAATAGGTATATTTTTAAAAAAGGCACAAAAGTATTGAATATTGTCTGTCAATTGTAAACAATATCGTTTTTTCATAACATGGCAAGACCAAAAAAATACAACGTGGGGCGGGAGTCAGGTTAAAGTTTAACAAGATCTGGGCACGTGACCCTTTTTTTGGTGGCCAGTCCCCTGGCCTCCAGCCGTGATCTCTGTACCTCAACCCTCCGGCCTTATTCATAAAAATTGTCTGCCTCCCGGCCCATTCCGCTAAAAAAAACAAAAAATCACGTGACGGCAAGAGTGACGCGAACAGCAGAGGTTTATTTAAACATTAGCTGGCTAATTTACTAATCAAATCCGTTTACCTCATTGTCTCCTTCTTCTCCACGAATGTGCCCAATGCAAGTAAGAACGCCCAGTTGGTGTTATAGGGATTGTGATATTTTACAATAAAATAATTTATCAGTGTGCTGCTTTATCATAATTTTATTTCATTTTTTCAATACAGGCAACATCAGCAGTGGACCTCTTTGGACATTTCTTTCATACATTTTTTTTTCTCTTTCTCACTCTCTCTCTTCAGCAGATCATGACGTAACATGTGTTGGATCAATGCTCTTGGGCAATGAGGGAACTACTAATCAGACAGAGCAAATAACAGACAGCGATGTGGCTGGACCAAGGCCATCGTTTCCGATTGTCTCACAGCGGTTTGTCCCCGAGATGATGTTACTTCATGGAATCTTCATTTTAGCTGTGAAAACACAACAGAGAATTAAAAAAAAAAAATAGACAAAATAAAATGAGCGAATTGATGACTTGCAATTGTAAGGTCAAGCGAAGGGATTTCCAAAGGGATCTCCAAAGGCACCCGTAGAGTTCTGCGCAATAGGAGCAGTCTGCATTTAAAAAAAAAAAATAAAAAAAGAAATGGAGTAAAAAAAGATGGCTGATGAATCATTAAGGATATTATGTGCCATAAAAAATAATAAAATTTGGAGGCCAACTTGATGACAATTCGTTGTTGATCAATTAGCATCTATAGTTCGGCCGCGAAGTATTTGGACAATGATGAAGTCTGTACCATTGGAACAGGTGGGACCCCAAATGGAGTTGCGTTGGGGGTTCCAAACGCCTCATCAAACTTGTCTAGATTGAGGTCTTGTCCGGCTATAGAGCTGTTTGAAGAGAAGGCTGCATTGAGGAGGTCCGGGGCGTTAACACTCGGAGGCGGTGCGTCTGCACGGGAAAGAAGAGCATGTAAGGGTGGAAAAAGGTGGAAAGTGTTGCCGCGTAATGCATCCTTACTGTTGACAGCCGGCTGCATTTGATTGATGTCAAAATCATCGTGGTCTGCGGCCTCTTGAGCCAAACCCACTTTTTTGGAGAAGTACTGGTCAAAAGCCCCCGACTCCGAAGCCGGGTTGGCCGCCTGCTCGCCTTTCCTAGCCGGGATTGCTGGCGGCTTGGCGAGCTGGAAGTCCTTGAACATATCTTTCCCGGTCTTCTTCTCTTTGTCGCCAAGCGGGTCCAGAGCGGTGAAGGCGTTTCTCTCCGCCTTAGGTGGGGCCTCCTTCGCGGGTGGTCGGGGAGGCGGGCGAGACGGACCTTGCTGCTCACCCAGGCCGGCGAAGGGGCTAGGCTGGAAGGGGTTGGTGGCGGCTGGGTGGCCCCAAACGGCGGCCGGCGTCGCAGGTTGACCCCAGGCGAGATGCGGGGCGCCGAACTGAGGAGGCATCTGCTGACCCCAGGCATTGGGGGGTATGGGAAGACCACCAAAGGCGGATGGTTGCGGGTAAGCAGCTGCGGTGGCTGCGTACATAGAGGGGGTGACGGTGGAGGTTGCCCACATGCCCGCAGTCGAAATGCTGGTGCTGGCTGGTGGACCCAACTGAAGATCTCCTGGAGATGAAACAAAACAAAACACTGCTTTAAAATGTTCCCAAACACACTCGGAAGCTTCTGAGTGCAAGCAACATGCTCCATCATTCCGTCGTCTCCTACCCAAAGCCGCAATGGAGGACTGCGCCGGGTTGGCTGGCGTGTTGTTGAACAGGTCGCCGGCAGCTGACGAGCCATCAGAAGCAGTAAACAGTTCCGCTCCAAATAAGTCATTGGCTGAGGGCTAATTATAGGGAAAATTATGAGCCGAGCACAAAAAAAAAAAAAAACAGCAAATTACAAAAAAATGTTATCAGACTCCGGGTGCATCTACACAGCACTACACTTTCCCTAGTGTGGGTTTAGCACCACTTCAATGTTTTCATGTTCAGGGAAACCGAATTGAAAGAAACGATTCCCCTTCAAGACAAGCTAGTGCCTGGGCTGGTTTTGACTTGGAGCCAAAACTAGCATCCCTTCTTTGACATTTTCTCTATTTACCGCAAAAGTAATTGACAAAACTAGCGCCAGACCAGCAACAAGTAGTGTAGAACTTTGGGAAAAGTTCCCACTGGTACCCCTTTCACAAGTAACTGGTGCCAGTGCTCATCAGGAGCAAGAGCTATAATTACCAACAGTTCTTTGTCATGTTTACTGTTTATCGCAAACGCAGCCATTGCAAGCTAGCACAACAGGTGCCAGATCAGCAAAAACTCTAAAGGTAGTTTTTCCATTTGACAATATTTACGGGTTCCTGGGAAAATGTTCTCCATGATTAACTAAAATTAAATCGCACCAAATTGTGGCTTTGTCCTCCACAATGCACTGAGAGGCCACAAGATGGCGCCAAAGTCACGTCAAAATAAGGTTTGGTCTCAAGGAATTATATCCTGATACTCACCAAAACGTGCTTGCGCTTCAAATTATACATATATTTTCCATTCCGTAAACATCCCATCATTTCTTCTGCTGTGAGTGCACCGCGAGCAGACAATTTCAAATACATTGTGATGCTTTCTTACCAGCATGCATTGCCACTTACCGGCGCTTTATCGGTGGAAGCGTGAGCATTAGCAACAACAAGGAAAGGAGGTTACGGCATTAAAAGACATGAAGAACATGTATGATTGTCTCAAAGGAAGCTTGTGACCACAGGTGCATGCGTTCAGACAGATCCCCCAATCCTTTCTACGTTGGATATGGAAAGTCATTTTGAGCGCTTATTCAATAACCTTGATATCGTGGTTAAGGTCCTAGGATGATTTTTTTTCCCCCCTCACTAGTAAGGTAATTCAAGGCACGAGTACGACGCTCAAGTGAAACAACTGTCTTAGTAAGTAAGTCCCCATCCTTATTACCGTATATTTCACCACTAGTAGGACTATATTTTACAAGTGACGCAAAACGGTGCATTCTAGTACTGGGTATCAAGGGTATGCAATGAATGCTCAAAGGGCTTTCCATACGTTATGTTTCCCCTGGAGACCCAGTGCGACCAAGTCAAAACCTGCATGCAGCCACCTTCAGGCATCACACATGCAGCGAACGCCATCAAGCGACAAGGTCACCTTCTGACTCCTTCGACCTCGTCCGGCCTTCGAGCTCTGCGGAGGCGGGTTTAGAACCACAGAGTCCTTGCTCGCAATCTCTGCGGCTTGGTGGCTCGCCCCGTTCGAGTCAAAAAGGGGATTTTGGGCGGACAGACCCGATCCGGGCTCGCTGCCATCCATCATGCCGCCGTGTGTTATTTTGCCCCCTAGTGGCCACTGGCCGTTACTGAGAGCGAGGATCATGTTCTTACTGGTTATGCCCAGCATCTGCCGGCTGAGCTGCTCGGCGTGTCCGCTCAAAGGGTCGCTAACAGCCGTCCTAGCAGAGACGATCGGGCCGTTGTCAGGGCGGGGCGTTTTGGACAGCGGATCGTCTCTGAAAGGGTCGCTGTCCGGGGTTGGAAAGTAGCCGAACGGCGAGCAGAAGGGATTCTCTGTCTGGGGCGGCACCCTGTGGTCGGCGGCACAGGAAGTTAAAAGCTTTCCCTTTATGCAATTCTGATTGCTGTCGACTTCAGCAGAAAAGTCCAGCAAGAGAATATCATTAGAGTCCTGGTTCACATGAGAGGGAGATGCAGAGATCAGATCAAAACAGGGGGGTCAATAACACATGACATAAATCACAAAAGAGAAACGTTTAAAGCTGCTACATGCAAAGAAAAAAAAAATATGCTGACCGAATACTGTAAAATTCTAATCCATGGTCATTATTATAATTTAAAAAAAAAATAGTCTTCAAATGTACATACTCCAAAAGGCTCACAGTGAAAAGAATAAAAACAAACTAGGATTAAAGGTATAATACAATACAGTAGTTGAGATGAGTCATATCTTTTTAGGTTAAATTCATAATATTAAAAGAATAAAGTCAGTTATTTTTAATAAATTAAATACTTTCTCAAAAATGTTCAGCAATTTTTGAAAAAAAAAAAAAGATTTAAGAATATACAACTTTATCCTCATAACATTTTAAATTTAGTCTCAGTTTCTTCCCCACATGGGCTCACATGAGACTGAAGGTGTACCTAATGAAGAGGCCAATATGTTTACACCATCATCGAGAAACTTGTTTCTGTTAATATTCTTTTACTGAGCGGGTGTGGCCAAAAGCAACTCATCCTCGAGTAGCAGCTTTAAATGTTAAATGATTTCACATGAAGATCAACTCAATTCTAAAAAGGACAAATTCTACCCTCCCTTTTTTCCCCCATGACAATTTGATTGAAAGAATAAATGTTCTTTTTAGAATTGAGTTTACACAAAGATCATTTTATAACGTACTGTTGTGAGTATTACAAAGTACAAATGTTCATGAGTGGCTTGTGGGCTGCCCCCCCCCCCCAATCAAAGATAGCACAATGGCGATCGAGTCGAAGGGAACGTTGCAAACTTACGTTCGGGGACTGGATGTCTGGAGGGGTGGACATGTCCCCAAACAGGTCCAGTTGCTCCACTGGCTGTAAGTGACCAGCATAACAAAACATCACGACAGGCGCACTTATCAAGAAGTAGATACGATACCGTCTGTAGAGTGATGTGAATATAAAAATGAGCAAGAATAGTCAGGCTGGCCAACAATTTTTACAAACAATTCCAGAGGGTCGAGGCCGGAAATGTAACAAGGTCACGGCCGGAGGGCGGGGGACTGACCGGCAAAAAGGGGTCAAGTGCCCAACTCTGGAATACACTCCATTTATAGACACAAACAGCAATTCCGAACGATATAAGGCGCACATAATTGAATCCAGTTAATTGCACAGTAAGTGATTTGGATTATAAATCAGAGCACACTTGACTTACTTGTGTGTTTTTTACCGATCCAGCATTACTTCCATTCTAAAAACAAAACATTACAAATTATTAACAGAAGTGAAATAAAAAGCCGCGTTCCATTTCAAATGCTTCCATGAGCTCACCTCAACGACTGTGCTGCCATTTTCTCCCTATAAATAAAAACAATAGCAAGCAAGTACAAAATTAATATCCCGACAACATAGAAAGTACAGATATATTTGACTTTTTACTGGTACTCACTAGAATTTAGACAAATAAATAGTCATATTCTAATAAGTAAACACTGTAATTGTGTACCTTATAAAAACAATAAAACGAGAGAACGTAATTAATGTTAAATAAAAAAAAGATAAAGATTCATTGAATTATTTGTCATGCTCGTTCTGCTGTGGCCCACAAGGGGGCAGCATAATGTAGTCAAGAAGACAATAATAGTTTCACAACTACTACGACTTGGTGGGCTGCTTTAATAAGTTGTCTTTGAATAAATGCCTTTATTGTATTGTGATTGTCTAAAAAAAAAGAAAAAAAATTATATATAGATTTTTTTTTTTATTCCTTTAAAAATGGTCAAATTCTGATTGTTCAGCGTTTGTTGCAACCACGGGCTTATGGCTAATTCACAAAAATGAGCACAAGAGTTCTGTGTGGTGTTCCTTACCTTCTGGGAGGCCTCGGCCTCTTTCTTCCTTATGTTGAAGATGACTTGGAAGAGGTCCTTCAGGTCCAAGACCAGCGGCTCCGCCTGCCAGATTCACAAAGGCAACGGCGCGTCAAGAAGAGGCCACGAGGCGGCAGACGACCATTACCAGGCGCGCGGGAACCTGTTGCGCCGTCTTGATGGCGAAGAACTGATGCTGGCCCTCGGCCCCGCACACGTAACCGAAGGCCCGATTGTCCGTCACATCTCTGGCGATGAAGGAGATCTTGTTCACCATGTGCTCGTGCTCAATCACCTGAAGCAGAGAAGCATACTCGTTAGAGGAATAGAATTGAGGAAGGGAATAAAATTCACGGTGCAGAAGTGAAAAGCAGCAAGAATAGTCAGCAACTTATAATTAAACATACAAAAATATTCCAGGATGAAATGATGCTTTAAATATAGAAGTGAAAGCAAACAGTAGTATTGTAACGGAAAAAATAAATAAATAGAACCTACTCCTGATTTCTCATCAATGATTTTAATGCCACACATGGATATATTGACCCAAATGCGCTGTTTGTGTTTCCCTTGCGAGCGAGCAGCGACCGCCATTCCCTGGAAGGAAAAACATCACAATCAAAACTTCCAGGAAAAAAAAAATGCATCAAAAATTTGAAATAAAAAGATTTTTTTTTTTTTTAAAACATGTGCTGAAATATTAAACAGCTGGAAGTGTTGCTCGTCGTGGTTACCTTTAGCTTCATCATGGAGTCCTGGCACATCTTGTCTCCTCGGGCTTCGGGGACGTCGTCAATTCCGATCAGTTTGGCTTTGTACCTCACACCGTCCCCTTGAAACCTGGCCAGCAGGTACTCGTCTGTTTTGTCTGGAACTGAACGAGGAAAATTCGAATCATGTGACGTGTGTATGGAATGCCAGTATTTGCTTTGTTTTTTTTTTTTTTTTAAATAAATGTACTCGAGCATCTCACCTTTCTTCTTATCTTTCCTGAACGGGACCTTGGATGCTGGAGTCGCAGGGGAGGCAGGAGGAGAGTTGGAGGTCGATGCCGCGGTTGGCGACGCTGCAGTCGGGTCGACGACGACGACCGGCACGTTTCCCTCCACCAAGGCAGACATAGTGCGGGGAGGGAGTGAGAGTCTCACTGGAGCACGGGACGTTGGTCTGAGGCTCTGGCGGAAGGCAGCTTAGCGAGCGGGAGCGCTCTTAGCATCCAAGCATGCTTCACGTGGTTTTCTGCAACGATGAATCGAATAATTGCATTACAAAAAAACGGATCAAACTCAAACATTCGCTCGGATCATTCTTCCACAAGGGCTAATGTTCACTCGCACTCCAGTTGGCATGTTAGCGGCGAACAAGAGAAAAAGAATATTCAAGGATAGACGCAGCCAGAGTTGCACTTTCAATCATTTAAATGAACAAATAAGTAAAAAATAAAACACACGCACAATTATACACAAACTTGCAAAGAACAGCCAGCCAACTCGACACTCATTTCCCGACACCCACGTCACTCACCAAGATAGGCCTTTAAAAGCCATACACAAAGTGCCGACCAGAAAAAAAATAACATGCATGTGTTCAACAATGCAAAACGAATATTGAAGAAATTTGTCGATTAATCGATGGGGTAATCGACAGAATACTCGATTGAAAAATAGATTTCATAGTTGCAGCCCTACAGAGAAGTTTATTTACCACTCGGGTACTGAACAGACTATTTTGACAAGCTGGCAGTAAACATTTACAACCTCAACAGGAGCACAGGCATGTGACCCATAAAAGCATCTTGACCTCCAAAAGGTGCCAAAACACACAGAAGACGACCAGGTGACTGCTTTTACACGGCAGCCAATAATACCTGTTATTGCTTTTTTTTTTTTTTTACTTCTTCCTTTCTTCAATAAATCCAACAACATCTTCAACAAGTGAGTTATAGCGGAATCACAAATACAAACTTGATACAAATCTTGTATCCTTGTCCACCAAATGGTGCTACTTTCACCATTCAAAGAATGCAGGAAAATGTCAAAGTTTTAACCATTTTCTCCATTACTTAATACAATTTAACTTTATTAGTACTTCATCTTTGAAATCAATATTAATTAACTAATTAAATCAATTCAAAAAAAAAAAATCTGAATCAATATTTGCTATGCATATTTCAAGTGGAGGTGTTGAAATTAATTGACAACTATTTTTATAAATTGAGTAATTAAGAACCAAATCCTCTGATTTCAGCCTCTCAACAGTAAATATTCTTAAATTGTGTTTTGTCCTCCAAATCAAATGAGTGGGCATGCATCTGCCCCCGAAAGTTAAGACAACCAACCGACATGCAACGTACCTCTCAGCGTCGTTCCTGAGCACAATGCTAACATCTAGCACAGCTGCGAGCAGCACAGGACCGAGCAAAGGTTAGACGTGGGCAAAAGGTTGCGCAATTAGGCCAGGTTAATCTTATGACGGTAGTGTAAAAGATCTTGTGATGCTCAGCAAAGGATCTGCTGATGGAAATCAAGAGTCGGCCCAACGGATTGTAAAAACAAACATAACAAGAGATAATAACGGAATTGTGTAAAGTTTATAGGATATAGAGAACCATGCAAGCACCTGGAAGGATTAACGTTTAAGTGACAATGACCCGCGGAAGAACATTGCGATATTGGCACCTATTAACAGGATTACTGGAACGTCTCGGCTAATTTCTGTTAGCCTGTCTATGGCGTTTCATATTGTCTTAACATTAAGCAAGCGACCCTTTAATAGAAATTATAAGGTGTGGTTGAAGATTTTGGTGTTAAAATGTAGTATGTTAAATTTGATGCATCACTGGCGTGGGGCCAAAATCTCATAAGTCACATTTTTGTGAATTTCATTTTTTTTTTCAAAACTATATACTATTGGTCAGTCTACAAGCATGGATGTTACTTCTACACATTAATGCCCAAGCTAAAGTGTTGAAAAGGGCTCGCTCTCTTTCACGATGGAATGCTAATGATTGAACAAACATGTAATTTTTGGGGTCTCCTTTGGAGGTACAAGATTTTGGCCCCACACCAGCGATATGAGTCAGCTTTACTCAAAGTGATGTTTAGGTAATTTTTTTGAGAACGGTTGCTCAAGATATTCTTGAAAAACAGCATGTTGTGATAAGTTACCAAGTTTTTAACGCATTTGTCTTTCTACACTGGAGATTTTTTACCTATGGTGGGGGCGAGCTATTGCCTGACATGGCTTCCCGCAATCAGCTAATTGGATGACATCGGCGTCTGGTGTGACGTATAAAAGCGATTTAAGTATAATAAATCAGGTTTTTTTGTGCTGTCCAGATTGTTTGGTAAAAGTACATGGGAGGAGGACTTTGATAAAGTGATCACATATTAAAAAACTTCCCATGGCATTTAGTGATCGACTTTATGAAGTAGTTGTTGGAAACATTTCTCCGGAACGAAAAAGTTTGTTTGCGCTCTGCGTTAACAGATTGGACACTTTGCAGGACACTTTTTTTTTTTTTTTTCCAAAAGCCGCATTTGTCCCACCCTGACATTTCAAAAACTCAAACATATGACCTCGTCGGCATATAAAGTCAGCTGTTCGTCGCCAATTACAGTTAAAGGATAACACTTCACAAGGACTTTGGGTGACTACCTCAAACGTCAGCAAAATACGTAGGAGAAAGCAGGGGGGGGCTGGAGGGAGGGAGGGGAGAAATGTCACAATCCTGGGGCCGTCAGGAAGCGTGAAGCGGTGCACATCTGGAGGAAATCAGCCAGTGAGTCAGCGTGCTAGTGAATGTGATGTGGTGAAACGTAGCCAGAGCACAAACACACGAACACACGAGCACAAGCCATGCGTGCCAACATGGGCCTCTCTCGTGCACAATGAGTTGGAGGAGGAGAAGCTGCGTGGGCTTGAAAAGTCATTTTTAGACTCCTTGCCTTGACAGTCGACAGAATAAGACCCCCCCCTTGCTCCCCACCCGTGATTTATAGGCTCTATGTGGAGCAAAAAAAGTTAGGAAAAATAAGTTCAACTGAAGCTCAGAAAACGACAAACAACCGCGTGGGTACGTCAAACATTCATGGATGGAAAGTTAGGAAACATTCAGGCACACGCGTGCGCAAAAAAAAAAAAAAAGTGGGGAAAAATGGCCGTGTACTCACCGTGTTTTGAGGGAGAGGGGGGTGAAAGGGGAGCTCCGCTTGAGGAATGGAAGTCGGTGTGAGGCTGCCGGTCAGATGGTTTTTTTTCGCCGTGAAAGTGGAGCACAGGAGCGCCTCGCACTCTCGCTGCGCTGCAGGCTTGTCACACTTGAAGCCTTTCCTTTCCTTTCCTTTCCTGCCTGCAAGCTAACATCGCTTCTGGGGGGAAGTGGGCGGTCCCTGCCTGCAGCGACAGCGCGTAGGGCTCGCTTATAACAAACTGGACGTCAAGACACCTTTTCTATGTCGTCTTTTTTTAAATGCATCCCCTCATTCTTGTGTGTCACTGTGGGAAATTGAGGATTTTTCGGTGCGTGTTTCTTTTTTTTTTTTTTTTTTTTTTTTTTACGTGTACCTTGAAGGCAACGTTGTTCTCTGTTGCCACTAGAGGGCACTGCAGGAAGAAGTGAAGATTATTGTTACTAGAGAACGATTGACTTACGTAAAGGTAAAACGTATTCTTCCAAATAATCGCTTGAGTAACAATAAGTATTCAGTAGTTCAAAAACGACTTGTGATTCATTTTATTTTCATCAGCATGCATGACAAATGACAGCGGTGCTGTGTTTGGCACGTGCATACATGAAAGCAAAGTGCTGCTCAAGCAGCAAAAATCATACCCTCTTTGTCATCAATTTCATCCAAAGTGTTTTGATATTTGAGGAGCATTTGAGTTCTTGGGAGAATTGTGCATATTTATTGATCCCACCTTATCTTATTCAAAGTTAATCAGAGGCACTTTAAATAGTGGCAGGTGTGTGCTGAGTTTCAATGCTTAACTTTGAACACAGCCACATCCCCGTTTATAAGATTGTGTGCGTGCACTTGTCCAACCATGTTATCTCGGTTGTTTGTTTTTACTCCCCATGTCATTCTTTTTTCAACTGAGTTGTACACGTTATGTGTTAATTAGCAGAAAATACCACAAAAAACGTCATTTGAACAGGGGTGTGTAAACTTTTTTCCACTAGTTTCCTCAACTTACTTCATTACAAGCAACCGTTGGACTGATTGTGAACGATTATTTAAAAGAGGGAAAGAGACTTCCAGCTTCCTGCATTATCGTGAGGTTCACTGTTCTGTACTGTGACATTCGATTTTATTTGTACTTGTGAAGTGATTTCGCAGCCCCCTCTGCGTACTTCAACTTCCTCCAGCAAACAGAAAGAGAACAGTTGGACGTAGTGAGCATCCCGTCATGCAGCTGGAAAGAAAAAAAAAATGTTCTGCCGGTGCCAAGATGAAGAAAAAAAAAAAAGCAAAGTCATGCTGGCATTTTCAAAAGTAGAGCCTGAGACGAAATCGACAGCAAATGAAGTCGTGTTAATGCCATTTTCGTTTTTGCACAGGAAGTGTTTTGGGGCCATGTTTGCTGATTCCCGTCAATGACGGTGCGCCAAATTGTCCCAGTTTCAAGGACTTCCAAGTTTAAACCAAACACGGCGAGGAACCGGATTGCTACATTTTTCTAACAGAAAACGTCAGTGTGACTCTTTGCTCCAGTCCCACATCGACTTTCACTTCTGTAAACTGCGCAAGAGGAGTCACATAGCAACGCTGTCACATGTTAGACCGGCCATGCCGATACTCACAAGATGTCGGGTTATTGGGTTGAATTTCAGGATGAAGCTAAAATGTATCGGAACCTGCACGGGAAATCTTTGGGTATTTTTTTTTATACGCAACTTGCTGTTCTCTTAAGGAGCTGAATGGATCAGATACATTTCCTGGTTCAGTTATACATTATCGGACAATCGCTAACAACTGATCAACCGTACAGTTCAGTATTGGACGGACTTATAAAAGAGTACAGCCAAGATTAGTAACAGATCCCCAAGTCATGACGATCATACAATTATGAGGAATGTTGAAAATTTGCAGTGATTGGATCTTTTGAATGGTTTGGATGAGATTTAGAAAAGGAAGGACGTCCTTCCTGGTCTTGTCGCATCCTGTCTTCTGCTGACAGAAGCGTTTTTTTTTGTCATGTTCATGACTTGCATATTGACTGTTTTTATCCAGAATATTGCGAGTTTTAGTCAAAACATCAAGACGAACAAACAAACTAAGGAGCTTGGAATTGATGGGCATTTTTTTTTCTTTTGACTTTTGAGGATGCTTGAATAAAATTGCTATATATGATGAATATAATAGTATGCCAAATTTTGTAGAAAAAAAATTCAACTTAATGACTTATCCAGTCAATGTTGAAATGTCAGTCAATTACTTCTTCAATTCGCGAAAAGGGGGAAAAAAAATCGATTAAAATCGAAAATGTGACTTTTGTGAAAAAAAAAAATACGACTACTCACATGACCAAGCCCTATCCAGTAATATTTATTCTTCATAAAACCTTTTATAGCTCAGAGTAACACAATACATCGTTGGAGCAGAAATCACGCCTCACATGTGAATGATCATGTGATGCTTCCTCCTCAATTCTAAAAAAATAAAAAACGTACTCCTCAGGAGTGACGGTCACTGTGACGTGTTGTTTTCCAGGCAAGCGTTACACAACTGACTTGACTGTGATCACAACAAGACATTGAGTCACTTCCAGAGAAACGATTCATCACCAATATGACATTCAATATTAGCATTAATATTTTGTAACATTTGTCATTTTCATTCAAGTGGAGAAAGAAGTAAAAAGCAGCTTAACTTTGATTAAAAATAAGCAACAACGTGAGTAGCAGCTAGCAAGTCAGCAGCTAGCTGGTTAACATTAACTTGACGTTAGCATCTAATATCGCCGTGGCATTATTTATCATATTATTGTCGTGAATGTGCTATAAAAATGTACAATACAAAAAAACTAAAACAATAAAAAAAAATAAAACAGTTTATCTTAACTTTGATAACAAGCAACAACATCTTGAGCCACTGACCCGTTAGCGCATCGTCAGCTAGCTCTCACAATTAGCCAACTTCATTTCTTTTGGTATCTGAACATTACTTGACTATTTAATCTGAAAAAATATATATTCAAGTAAAGTGTATTTTCAGTTATCATTAGCAAGTTAGCATTTTCGGCATTTTTAGACAGCATAGCCCACGTCTAGCCAACACTAACTCGCATTTTGTATCTTTCTTCTACTGTACTTTTACAATCATATTTTTTCTACTTATATCTGTACTTTAACTTAAATCCAAAGTGTGAGTACTTTGGCCTTCTCCGGTTATTTCTAATGAAATCCCGAAAGTTGAATTGCATTGGACCTCCAGTGTCATTACACCCCCGCCACCCCCACCCTCCCTGCACCCTATCAGCCCCCAAAAACAGGAAGTCTTTCTAGTCAGGAGAAACATTGGCCAAGCACCTTGCCCTAGCCTCCAGCTTCCTGCCTGGAGGAAACTGCAAAATCTTGTGAAAAGCAGTCACATCAGCACATTTTTGTGACCACGGAGCCCCCTTTCCACACTTTCCTTATAGGAAAGCGAAAGACCCCCACTTGCCCAACCTGTTATTGTAAGTCAGCAGAAAATAGCTGACAGCGTACTGATTGCGCTCGTACGCTCAACATAATTTACAGAAGGCACGTTAAAACAATTCAAAGATATGGTCACTTGCTTCCATGTCGACTCAACTCATATCAGTAAAAAAAAAAGTGTGATTAGACGCAATCCAGTGTATGCATTGAAGCTGTCAAGTCTGTGTAAGACACTCATCAGAGCTCGTGTGATCGTTCGTGCGCGTGGGGGTGTGTGTGTGTGTGTGTGTGTGTTTCGTTAGCTCCAGGATGCCATCTGGTGGAAATCAGATCTGAACACGACACTGGATGAGGCATACACGAGACACAATTCTAATGCAGTTAACTATCCTGGCGACAAATAACACAGAACAAAACATTCTGATTTCTTTAAACAAACATAATCTCTGTGCTCTGGGAGATTCCCCGCCGCTGATCAATACCACCATGCCGAAAATCCAAATGAGAGAAAGTTTGCTTTTGCCACGCGGCAATCATTGACAGACTAACGGCTTAAAAGTCCGTTTGGCCCACAGTTGTTCTTCACCTGCAAATTCAAGATGAGGATCGGATTTGTCATCCCGCTGGGTCTCTTTCTCATTCTGGCGATCTGTGGAAAAGGAATGTAGGTATTATTTTGTGAATATTCTTGTCCACATTCTGAGATTTCAACCTCAGCAAAAGTGATTGAACCAAATTTTGAACTGATCTGAGTCGTGAAATACAAAAGCAGATTAGAAGAAAAAGGCAAAAAGTCATGAAAGAAGTCTTGCTTCTCGTTTTTTTGAGACGACAACCAAGCAACGTAATTCTTCACTTCCTCCCGTGGTAGCTGGTTCGAGCTAATTCCATCGCTCATGGTGTCGTTTTAGGGGAGTGGAACTTCCTGATCCGCCCGCTGTGGACTGCGTGTGGAGTCGCTGGTCTGAGTGGGGTGCTTGTGATCCGTGCACGTTAACCAGAGTGAGTCCATTTCAGGCATTGCTGCAGTCAATAAACGAAAGTACATTTGGCTTTATTCATGCCGTGATCACATTTATCAAACAACTGATCTTGATTTGTGACGTTTGTCATGGTCAGAGGCGTTCTCGGAGCACCCTGGTGTTCGGCCAGTTTGGTGGCGAGTCGTGCCAGGGTTCCATTGGCGAGCGAGAGTCCTGCGTAAGCGACACCACGTGTCAACAACCTCCGCGTCCCGCCTGCTCCGATGCGGAGTTCCGTTGCGAGTCAGGTACATGACTGTCTTGATTATGATGGTGATTTGTTCGGGGCAAAATAGAGTAATCCCAAGTGAATGGCGACTGATTCGTGGGCTGGATAATAAAAGAGCTCTTTTAAGTCTTCGTTTATCAATTATAAACTAGTTGACAATGTAATTGTCAAATTGCCATCGTCAGGTTCTTGCATCAAAAAGAGGCTCATGTGCAACGGAGACTATGACTGCGAAGACGGATCCGACGAGGACTGTGAACCCGGTCGGCACCCGTGTTTCTCCGGTGTGCTGGAAAACAATGAGCAAGGCAGGACGGCCGGATACGGGTACATATATAAATAAATATATATAAAAAAATAAATATATATATATATATATATATATTTTAATATATATTTAAAAAAAAAAAAAATTTTAATATATATAATTTTTTGGGGGCGGGTAAAAAATAATCATTCACATTAAAAGTAAAGACACTTGAGTTCTACTCAGTCTAAACCCCTCCTTTGTCCTTCCACCAGAATCAACCTTTTAGGGTCGGACCCTCGCATGAACCCCTTCAACAACGATTACTTCAACGGCCGATGCGATCGAGTCCGGAATCCGTATAGCGGAAAGTACGACAGGCTTCCATGGAATGTCGGGGTGCTCAATTATCAAGTGAGCTAAAACGATGAAAAAAAATGAATAAATACATTAGCATGATGCGGGGACCAAAATCTTTGATTCTACAGACGCTAGCGGAGGAAACGGTCTCCAGGGAAATCTACGAGGACACGCACAGCCTGCTCAAGGAAATCCTCAGTGAGATGAACAGGAATGTGGACGCCGGACTTTCCTTCAAGTTCAACCCGAGCGAAGAGTCCATGTCGAGCTCACCTGGCAGCGTGGATTTAGAGTATCAGTATGAGAAGAAAACCATGATCAAGGAAATGTCCGAGTACACCAACATCAAGGTATTTATTTATTAATTGCCGTTTTTTTCCACATTTTCTCATTCACTTCAATGCAGATTGTGCTACTCGTTCTGCGATGTGCACCTTGGCCACCTGGGGGCGTATAAAAGCCACTTTGCACCTTTAAGCTTGGATGTAGCTGCCAAAATAGTGCAGCAGGGCACCACCTCCCAAAAAATAGTTGCCTCTCCAAGTACCATCATAAACAGTTCTCAAAGATCTGCCTGGAGTGACGTTACCCCGAGAGAATTTTTTCCGTCCCTTTCTTAGCTGTCAAGAGTGGTACGGGGGTAGCGTTGACATCATCTTCAATCTTTTTCCTGTTCAGAACAAGAGCTTCATGAGGGTCAAGGGTCGCATCCAGATGAGCACCTACAGGCTTCGTTCCCGCGAGCTCCAAGTGGTCGACGAGTTCCTGGCGCACGTCCGGTCTTTGCCTCTGCAGTACGACAAGGGCATCTACTTTGCCTTCTTGGAGGACTACGGAACCCACTACACCCAAAACGGAAAGTCGGGCGGGGAATATGAACTCATCTATGTTCTCAACCAGGACGCAATCAAAGCCAAAAGTATGGCAGTCGTCGCACGGTGGCTGTTGTGGTGACAGTTGCTTAACATGTTGTTGTTTTTTTTGTTTGTTTTTTTTTTCTACTTCCAGATCTGACTGAGAGAAAAGTTCAAGAATGCGTCAAACTGGGCATCTCGGCGGACTTTACCGGAGAGACAGTCAGTGATGGGAAAGCTCACTACAAAGAAGACAAGTGTAATGATGTATCAACAACAGCGCAAGGTTTGCCATGACTCATTCAAAATTTAAGACGTCTCTCCGTTTTGCAGCCATGACATATTTTTGGCGGAATTTCAATTATTTAGTCTGTTTCGGAACTGTTATATAGGAGAAATCGTCGTTTTATTGTGAAGCACAACCTCACCCCAACCATCAAAAAAATAACCTATCGCGAAATCCCATAGACCATAGGTGTCAAACACTGGTCTGGGGGCCAAATTTGGCCTGTGGTGTAATTATATTTGGTCCGCGAGGCTATACCACATGACTGCTATAGCATTTCAAATCCTTTATGATAATCGTAACATTTGAAGTGATAATAGTCATTTTAAAAATTAAACATTGTATTGCATTAGTAAAACCACTCATCATAAAAAAATTCATTAAAAAAATCTGCATTTATATTGTTTTTAAAAAAAACTTAAATCCTGCCCCGCGAGTTGTTCAAGTTTGACTTTTCGGCCCCCTGTATATTTGAGTTTGACGCCGCTGCTATAGAAAGACTTTGCCAGGATGATGGAAATTACCAAAGTAAACACACCCCAACTATAAACTATAAAACCGCTTAAGCAGGACTGCAATTTTCACCTGCAGGTGAGATTGCTGGTAAAGCCGTGGTGGACAAGGTGATGACGTCTGTGAAAGGAGGCAGCTTAGAAAGTGCCGTGGCCATGAGGGCCAAACTGAACAAAGATGGGCTGATGGACATCGACACCTATCAGACATGGGCTCGCACCATCGCTGACGCCCCGGCGCTGCTCAGCAGCGGGGTAGGAAGCAAGAGCAAGAACGTCTCGATTTTTGCCAATGGGAAGAATGTGTGGCGATGTCATGATGAGCCTTTGCATCTCATTTCTCTGCCAGCCGCAGCCAATTTATGCGCTCGTTCCCTTGGACATGGCCGATGCCAACGTAAGGATCGCCAACATGAAGCGGGCCACGGCGGACTACGTGGCCGAGTACAACGTGTGCAAGTGTAAACCGTGCCATAATGGCGGCACTGTCACGCTTCTGGATGGAAAGTGCATTTGCCTGTGCCCGCATCTTTTTGAGGGAATGGCTTGCCAGAATTTCAGAGGCGACAAAGCCAAGTACACAGGTGAGAGATTCAATCGTACGTCGCATAAATAACTCACGACGAATTCTAGCAACAATTAAAAGTACTGACCCTGTTGACATGACTAATTGTAACTCACAATCGAGGTTGTTATATGTAACGAAAAATAACAAAATAACGACCACTAAATTTGAAAAATCAAGTTTGAAATAAGATAAAATGAAAACGAAAATGCTTTAAAAAGTTTTTTTGTAAAACTAACTGAAACCCTATCTTACACAAAGAAAATTACCTAAAAGTCTGTCTTTGTCAATTAATACCATAAATGAGTTTCAGGGTTCGTTTTTAATGCATTTATTTTGGTATTGGAGGAAGCAGTTATGACAATTCTAGTTTACTTTATTACACTTAGTGTACACCAATTAGCGATGTTTTTTTTATGACCGCGCACTCGACAAAAACTCATGCTAAAAAATAAGCCTATCACAAAATCTATTTTTGGGCTAAAATAAAGCATTTTCACAAAAAAGTACATACTAATAAAAATAAACAAACCAGTTCACAAAGTTTAAAAAAAAAACTTTAACTAAATTGACAAAAAGACAAAACAAAACAAACAAAATAAAAATAATGAATAATCCAAAACCATGATCACCCTGCTCTCTTCGGATCATGTCAACATTGGCAAATCATTAATCAGTTAATTATGACTAACCGTTCGCCACGTCAACATTTAACATTGCGACTCATGACAACTGACTATATTTACCTTTATCGTTCAGGTGAACGGCCTGAGGTCTCTCAAGAAGGCAACTGGTCTTGTTGGTCCGACTGGTCCGACTGCAGTGGCGGCAAACGAACCAGAACACGAAGTTGCAACACGAACGGGCTGCTCGATGCCCGCTGCAGGGGAGACACCAGCAATGACGAGTACTGCTGAGGAGCCGACAGTGCCGCCTAGTGGTCAGGAATGGCTTTAGTTTACATTTGCTATTGCGTGGAGATTTGTAACTTTTTTTCTTTTTTGTATGAGCGGGTTTCTCGCTGTTTTCAAAACGTGTTTAATATTTAATACAGAACAGTGATTCTATTGCAACATTGATGTAATGTGTGTAAATAAACGTGTCTCCAGCCTTCGTCGTGTATTTAATTAGCCGGACTGAGATGGGACACTTCACTGACGTTAACATTGGCACTTATATATATATTTTTGGTTTTGTTTTAATCATGTGCAACTCGTATTCATGGTCGAATTAATTTCATCAAACTGAAATTATTACCAGTGTACAAGTACAAGTCGTCAAAAAAATAATTATCCAGTTCAGATACCTGATAATCTACTTAAATATAGTAAAAAAAACTACAGTATTTGTAATTGGTTACTTTCCAATTCCCATTCTCGCCTTCTTTCGCAAACCATTTCCGTTAAACACATAGAGCTTGCTCTGAGGTAAGGGGGGCCTTGTTTTAGGACAAGAGGCCTGCAAAAGTTTTCAATGATGGGCCCTCAAACCCCTTAAACACCCCCCCCCTTTTTTTTTTTAGCCCAGGTCACTGGAGGCGTTTAAAAGTGTGAGTGTGGGGGAGTGCAAATTAGAAGTGATGCCCCCCTGCCTCCATTGCTCTTTGCAACCTCACCCACCCATGGAAAAAAAAGTGACAATTCAGTCTTGCATAAACGTGACGGCTCGATTTAATATTCCTACTTTGCATCACTATTCAGCCCAACATTCAACCCTCAACTCACCCCCCCACTCCCCACATCTTGCACGGCACATCATAAATCAGCCCCTCCTCCACTCTTTCTTACTACCTTCCTCAAGTGTCCACTTCGTTTTGGTGTTTTGTGTGAAAAGCATTGATGTCGATAGGGTAGCATTGAATTATAAAAATTAAAAAATTAGACTTGTTCTGGCTTGCAAGGTAGTATCAGGAGCCCCTTTCAAACTGCTTGTCAAAGCTGGCTTTGATATTGATTGGTTATTGATTGGAATGGTGGTGTGTATATACGTATTTTTAGGAGTCTATAACTCCTGTGGGACTCCCCCCTTCCTCAAGTGGCTTCCCAGAAGACTTATGAGGGTCTGGGTGAATGAAGTGCTCCCTTCATTGTGCAGCCACGCCATTGTGTGTTAAGTAAGAGCCATAATGGAGGTGCCACTCAACTTCCACTCAACTCCATACACAGGGTCCATCGCTGCAAAAAAAAACGTTCACTCGCAACAAAAAAACCTCACTAAAAACATTTCACACTCACACTAAAACCTCTCATACTCTCCAAAATTTCTCACACCTATAAAATCTTCTACCCACAGCAAAATTACCCCAAAAAATTCACACGCACATACACCAAGAAAACTCTCATTCACCCGTAAAGAAGCTCTAACACTTTCCCAAAACTTTTTCAGGCAATAAAACCTTTCCCACACTAAAAAAATACAAAACAAATTTTATTGGGAAAAACCCCTCAAAACTCACCCAAAGCATTAAGCAATTTTCTTGATGCTAAATTTGATCTAATTCCAAAAGTGATGATATATAGCGACCGAACCCTGTCGCAAACACCAAAAATCCACCCGTACCTGTCACTGAACCCCATGAAAGTTTTAGAATTGCTTATAGATCCCAAAAATGGTGCCAAAGCACTACTTTTTTAACAAACAAGGTCTTTGCCGCATTCCAACACATGGTTCTTTAATAGAATTTGCCACAACGTTTATATTGGACAATGTTTTGTCCTGAGTTTAAAAACGGTGAAAAGGTGACATTTTCAGCAAATTACCCTAAAATACACAGACACGCGCACACACACACAAGTGGAGAGAAAATGCTATCTGCAGATTTTTGCGAATCGCGGTTGGGCTCTTCCCAATCATATCAAATGAAAAAAACTCCAGTTTAAAAGTAACATTGTGATGAGCGCGCACTGCAGCCTCGTGGACGCGCTCGAGATGTCCACTTGCGAGTTATAAGCCGCGTATTGCTCCTCGTCATCGTTGTCCTCCTCCGCATCCGAGAATCCGCTGCCGTCCAACTCTTCCTCCTCCGCTTTCCACTCATTGCAAAACGTCTTCATGCTGACCTTAACGTACTCGCATATGTTCCTCTCGTCGCCGTCACACACGCACGTCTCCAGCTGCCTGGCGGCGGGGATGTCGCGCATGCGTGCTATGACAGTGCGACACTCAGCTGAGCACCTGCGCCCTCCGCCGAACAGCCTTCGGCAATGGAACAGGTAGTCCCGGGTGGCGGCTGCGCACGCCGGGTCCTCTTCACAGCGGCGACGCGCCTCCGTGCAGCCCAGCCGCGCGCGCGTCCGCGGCACGCACGGCTCGATGACCCGCTTGGTCCTGGCGCACAAGGGGTCCCGTGCGCAGTCACAGTCGACCAGACCCGGCCCGCCACGCGTCAGGTTGAGCTGGATCAGGGACGACACGCAGTGGCTGGGACACCGCCTGCGCTCGCCGTTCAGCACCATTGCGCACGCGTGGGTGAATTGCTCGTAGGCGTAGATGCACTCTGGCTCGTTGTGACACTGCAGGATGGCCTTCCAGCACACGAGCCGCGGGTTCTGGTTGTGTTTGTGCTTGGTGCAGACGCAGACGCTGATCCCGAGGACGAGCAGGAATAGGCCGCATGCCCACGCGGCTGTCCGTTCCATCAGCGTGACGCGACGTGACTCTCCCACGTGGTGTGAATGCGCACAGCGGGGATTCTCAATGTCCTCATGGCCCTTCACGTCCAGAGTGTCCGCGACTTTTCAAACAAGTCAGAAATCACTCGAGTACCCGCCGTGGTCATCCTCCCTCTACTCTCGTTACACGCATCTGTACTGCACCACCCCCTGACGGTGATTGGGTCGCAACGCGATGACGTCACGCCGGGTGGTGACGAAAAACACAAACTTGTTGAGCAGTTACCCCACTTCTTTTATTTAGTCATTAAATACAACGACGTAAAAACGAAACAGGTCAATAAAATACACCATAATCACCTGAAATGTTGATTTTTAAAAAATGTTAATGAGTTCGACCGACTTTACATCTTCATCTTCAGTGGTGCGCAGATTGGTGCGGATTTGTTTTGCTCGTTATTTGGCCGTCACTGTACAACAATGGCGTCAATAAATGAACAAATGTAAACTATTGGACTTTAAAAAAACAACCCAGTGCTCGCTACAGAGGCGTTTTGTGACTTGGGACCTAAAAAAAATGTATCCAAGTCACTTGCTGACTTTGGGGGAAAATGGCCTATGTAAAAACGGCACAAGTCAGCATAAAGCCAAGAATACACATTAACAAACATTTGTGATGTCGTCTTTGGAGGTTTTAGAAGCTTGTGGCTGGGAAAGTACCAGAAGCTTTCACATGAGCTCTGTGAAAAAAAAAACTGTACATATTGATTAGCAAAAAGACTGTTTTGCACTCGGGTGGCCACATTTGGTCATGGTCTGTCTTTGTTATTTTAGGTTTTTGAGTTTCACGTTTTTCCTTGTGTCCCTTTGAAGTAAAAAATATATTTAATAAATGTGTCCCTTTAGTCTAAATTTATTCTGATTAATATTGGAATTGTGGAATATGAATTAAGTAGAAAAATCTTAGCGGCCATTTAAAAAAAATACACATTTGACGAGGGAACACAGCACACACATTGCGGCGGAGGGGGAAAATAAACTTGGTGGCTTTTTTGCTTTTTCTGCAACATCTGAATATCGACTTACTAACCTATAATCATATCCACAAAGAAAAAGGCCACTTTTTTGAATAAACTACTGCGGCCTTCGTGTGGTGGGGAAACTTGAAAAAAGCACACATGGGCATTCTCAAAAAGACTGGTTTAAAAAAATGTATGATGTTCTGATTCAATTCCTTAAGAGTCACCTTTTGATACATTATTTGCTTTGACTTGAAAGCAAAAAAATTGAGATACAATCACTGTAGAGTGGCAGTGCATTAAACTCATCTCACTTCACCACAAGGTTATTATAGTTAACGACAACTAACTAAAAAAATAACTAAAATTGAAAAATAATTTTCAAAATAAAATAAAAATGAAAATCCTTTTACACAAACGCCAATTAACCGGAACAAATAGGAGCAGCACAATGTCCTCCGAATGAAGTAAAAAAATGTGGCAAAAACGGTTTAATTATGTGTATTTTTTTTTTTTATTAAAAAAAAAAAAGATTTTATAGAGTGCTGTTTCACAGTTTTTTTGGGGTGGGCAGACTGAAATGGATGGACCATCCCAGAGCTGTGTAATAAACAAAGCAAAGTCTTCCCAAACAGTGCTATTTGGTGAAAAATTTTCTAGTTTCAATATCGCAATGTACATCGTAGCCTCCCCAAAAATCGCAATGTCATTTTTTTCCAATATCGTGCAGCCCTAGTACCAATGTACCCGAAAAATCGACTTAAGTACCGTGACAAAGTATTTCTACCTCCTTACTTGTCACCACCGCATATAAAGCAACATTGTGAAGCAAACATCTGCTAACCATTCAAAATGGTTTGCTCCATTCCCGACTGACTCACGCTCACTTCACACGTCCACAAGCGTTCGGCTGCCAAGTTTGAAGAAGGCGGTAAAAATTCCATCAAGAATGAAACATTTTGCTTTCGGTTGCCAAGTTTCCGAGACAGCGCCGCCAGTGAAAGGCTGTGATGTTATTTCAAAATCACATTTCGATGTCACATGCTCGTTGGGACGTTTTCCAGAAGTGATGTGGACAAGGGAGGAAAAACATATGCGTTTGGAGTTTGGAGATTCACAATTTCGAGTCTGGGCTAAAGAACGGCGCAAAACCGGAGTTGTATATCAAACTTTTAATTGCCTATTTTTTTAAACAAATGGAGGTGAAGTCGAAACATGAAATGCAAAGATGCAGAAGATCCACCATCCCCGGGGGGTTGTCGAGTTGTGCTTTCAGTGCAGTGACAGAATGAGCTGAAGAACCAAACTGGCCCTGTTTCATGTAAAAAAAAACCATCAACATCAACAAAGTTATTATAGCTCGCAAAATCAAATGAGACAATTGAAGCGAAATTTAAAAAAAAAAAAAACATTTTTATGAATGAGACAAAATGAAAATCTCTCTCTCGCACTCTCTTATAAATCTTCTATTATAACCTTAAAGTTTCAATGAACTTGCAAGTTAATTTAGCAAAAAGTGTTGTAGCTTAATGCTAATGCTAATGCTAATGAGCAACTATAGTGAATTGAAGTATTTCTAACCCTTCAAGCATCAAATTGCGCAGACTGGTTAACATTTAACCAAAGCTGGGTTAATTATTTTGACCCAACATATGGGGTTGAAGATTGTGTCGACATTTTTTTTCTCTCATCGTCGAGTCAAGTCTCAAGTCCAAAAACCTAAAATTAACAGTCTGACTCGAGTCAAGTCATGTGACACAAGTCCCCCACATCACCGCCACCTCACCTCATTTGTGATGCTTCTTATAGATGGCAATGTACTCCTGCACGTCATCGGACGAGCCCAGTACTACAGGGACCCTCTGGTGGATGTTGGTGGGCTGGATATCCAGAACGTTGCCGGCCCCCGTGGTGGCCATGCCGCCCGCCTGCTCCATGATGAACGCCATGGGGTTGCACTCGTACAGCAGGCGCAACTGAGAGACCACAACATGAGAAGGACGGGTTACAGCATCGTCACACCACGGAGTTCTTGAAATTCCTAGTCTCACTTCAACATAATTACTTGGTACCAAGAAGCCACAGAATGGCGTCAAAGCAATCCTTTTATTGGTCTATTATTTGTGCCTGAGCACAAAAACAGTGAGCAGGTCGACGTTTTCTGTGAATGCCAGAGGACAGGTTGACAGGTTCAACATTTCTATTGTTCCTCTGCCAGACCGCTTTTCATTCTTCGCTAATCTCCAATAATAATTGTTGTTCCCGCACAGCAGAGATAATATACGCCGCTCAACATTGTTGTATGCTCTCTTTGTAGGAAATGTGCTGAAGTAGCCGTTGTTTGAAGTCTCGGTTATGGTAATTACGGTAAAATTGATGGTCATTTCCTTTGTTGTGGATATAAAAATATTACATGTTAGCAATAAGCGAGTCCATTTGTTAGATGGAATTATGTGACTTGAATGAACATGTTGGCGTTTGAAAATATAATGTTTAATTCTGTCATGCGTCATGTGTCAGTTTGACAAGTAAACAGCTTGAAGCAAGCATGCTTGGCCTCTTTTTTGGGGAGACCTATGCAAGCATGAACGTCTTTTTAACATCATCTAAAAAATTCTTTTTTTTTTTTTTTTTGAGGCATCACACAAGTCCCATGCTCACCTTCCCCTTTGGACTCTTCGTGTTGGCGGGATACAGAAAGATGCCGCCGTACACCAGCGTGCGATGGACATCAGCGACCATAGAGCCGATATAGCGGCTGCCATATGGGGCGGAACCGTCCTGGAAAAACAGCTTAGTGGTCAGTACCGTCACACTGGCGGCCATTTGAGCTCAAGAAATAAGTGACTTCACGACGTGACTATATGATTACTTTTGATTCGAAGGAATCCATTTTACCTCAGGGTACTTCTTCTTCTGAATGTATTCTGTCACATCAGCGTAAAAATGCTGCGCGTAGCCTTCGTTCAAGCTGTAGATTTTCCCTTTTTTTTTTATTTTTACGTCTCGGTCCACCAGGATGAACTCCCCGATGGCCTGAGGGAGTGAATTGAAAATGTGCAAATTTTGCATAATGACGAGACATCCCAGGTCTTACCGGGTCAAGCATGAAGCAGTTGACCCCTTGTCCGGTGGACAGGACCAACATGGTGGCGCTGCCGTACAGAGCGTAACCGGCGGCAACGAGGTTCCTCCCCGGCTGCAGGGCGTCCTGCTCGCTCGGCGTGTCGTCTGCGGTCTGTGGAGGAGACGGGATGACTGCATTTACATCAGCGGGCCAGGGCGACGGGGTTAACTTTTTTTTACATTCACGCTCACCTTCTTGTAGATGGCAAAGATGGTGCCGATGGAAACAAGACAGTCGATGTTTGAGGAACCGTCCAGCGGGTCAAAGCAGACGATGTATTTGCCCTGGAAGGGAGCAACTTCATGACTTACGTCAATATAATGTTACCCTAATCCAGTGCTTGTCAATTATTTTCTGTTACGTCCCCCTAGTAAGAAGAAAAAAAATTGCGCCCCCCACCCTACCAGCCACTCTCCGCCGTAACTATAAATAATAGCGTTTTTGATGCAAAATAAACCTACACCGGAGAATTAATACTTGATGCGCACAATGGGCAATCAGAGCGCCACTGCCACCTACTGGAGTGGATGTGCAATTACACTTTATTGCAGTACGTCGGGAAAAAAAGTATGTTCTTACTCTCTTGTCCGACTCCACGATGATGGCCTGCTCATCTTCTTCGGACACCAGCACGCAGGAGGTGAAAGATGACTTGATCATGTTGATGACCATGTCGTTGGACAGGACGTCCAGCTTTTTCACCTGGTCTCCCGTCACATTGGTGGTGCCGGCGATACCGTACCTGCCAAGATGGACAGAAGAAGACCTTTGACTTTACTAATCTTGTAAACGTGAGCCTGTTTGTAGACATTGATAAAAAGCTGTCATTGCAAAAATAAAAAAATTAAAAATAAAAAAAAAAACAATATTGAACTGACTGACCTATGAAAGGCAAGATAAAAAGAAAATAAAAAAAATCACTTCTCACAGGTTGGCGATGCCGGCCTTTCTGACAGCGGTGGAGATGGCTTTGACAGCCGTGCAGATGGAGTTCAGCAGGTTGGTGAGCTCGCCAGTGCCGTGAGCCTTCCTGCCCTCCTCCAGCACAAACCTGGTGAGGGTCAGCACATTGGTGTCGAAGGCTCCCTTCTCGGACATTTTTGCCGTCAGGTGCGAGGACCTCGTGCCTCGAGTGGAGTGGAGCTGCAGTTAAAGGTGGCCGATAGAGCTGAGAGATAACTGCGAGGGGGGCCATAGGAGGGGTGTGAGAGCGCGCCAGCCAATCACAAG
This sequence comes from Idiotropiscis lumnitzeri, assembly GCF_059441095.1. Classification (NCBI taxonomy): domain Eukaryota; kingdom Metazoa; phylum Chordata; class Actinopteri; order Syngnathiformes; family Syngnathidae; genus Idiotropiscis; species Idiotropiscis lumnitzeri. Next base: position 2,938,258 of record NC_142408.1, read on the forward strand.
CGACTGCACGTTTGAATGGGCAAAGTTCAACAGATATGAACATGTTCTACCTTTGAGGTGTTCAATATGTTATGTGGAACTGTCAATAAACAGATTCTCACTTTAGTATTACAGTAGCATATTTAGACTACAGTTGTGACTCATCATAAACAAAGATGCAAAATCTAAATCTGTTTTTCCTTTCTTAAACCAGATTTGAATGAATTTTATTTTAATATCAGAGTTTATATGGTGCTAAGACAATTTAATTTATTTTATGTATCTAGCTAGCTAGCTAGCTAGATAGCTAGATAGCTAGCTTCCATGCTAGCTAAAATAAAAACATTTTGTGGCCCACTACATAAAATTAATTAAGTCTATAAGTGTTTTCTTGCTTCGTTGGTTGTTTTCATTTCGGAAAAAAATCTGGATCAAAGTGAAAAAAAAAATATTTTTTTAGATATCGCAAAAATTTTTACCCAACAAATCCCTTCTTAACAGAAATAGGAAAAATAGTATTTACTATTTATATTTTGTTGTATTTTCCATGACTAATTTCAATTTTTTTTTGTTAAAAGACTATATGTAATAACAACGAAATGCAGTGTAACTTTTTGCGTATATTCAAAGTAATAATTATAATGCAGCCCGCGACAAAAAATGACTTTGACACCTCTGGTCAATTGAAAATGTGTAGCCTACTGTAATGTGTTTTGCTAACGCACTCAAGCATTCATTCCAATGTAATTGTTGTAAAAATGCAACAAAAAGAAGCGCTGACCTCTGTATTTCAGCGAACAAAATCCCATTGTTGGCTTCCCCCACTCAAAACAACAAACGCTTCATGCTCTCAGACAGACAGTGTGGTGAGTCTATGTGAATTGGATCTCTTGACAGCTGCACTGGAGAATTTTTATTCTTTTAGGTTTTCCCTTTAGGTGACACATTGAGCCAAATATAGACATTTTCATTTTAGGGGTGCTCTCACTTTTGTTGCTAATGGGTTAGACATAAAAAGCAATGTGTAACAAACACTATGTGTTGAGTTATTTTGAGGGGAAAGTATTTTATATTGACTACTTTATACTGCCAGTTCTTCGGTGTTGTAAAAATACAAGGCGTGTACCTTTCTTTTTAAAATTCAAATAAAAAGGTTTCCAAAGTAATACAAAATGTGGCTTTCGCTTGCTTGTGACGAGATCGCTGAGGGTGACCCCCGAGGTCACCCGATTGACGACTGCCAGACATGTTATGTTTCGCAACCAAGAGGACAGAGTTGAACTTTGAACCCTGACAGGCTTAAACTGTGAGTGATAGCAGTCATTGATGGACCTCATTGCATTTTCTTTTGGGTTAATGATAAATGATGTGCTTTTGTTGTTTGTTTCGTGCAATGCTTTTATTGCACCAGGGCACATATTAGAAAATCTCATGCCACGCCAGCAAACATAATTGTCACAAAAGGAATCTTGAGTGAAATAATGATAATCTTGCTTCAACTCAAAAATGTGCGCAGCTATCTAGAAATGTTTAGTTGACCACAAAGCTATTATTCAGTTGTATAAACAGCAATGCACAGCCTAGTAATTACACATTCTGCCATCTAGTGGCGGAGAATTTAATTTACAGAATATTTAAATTGGAAAAGTCACTCACGAAAAGTGAAAGAAGGGCGTAAATGTGTAAAATTTGGAATTGAAAAAAGGGGAATTTTACCTTGAAACTGTGCTACTTAAGGAACATGGGATTCTTGGAATGTTGAAAATAGCTCCAAAGATGTTTTGAATGAGCTAACCATTTTGAATTTTGAAAGAGAGTGATTGGGAACTTTTTTGTTAAATGTTGAATGAGATTTGAATCGCTTGAGGAAAAAAGTGGGGAGTTGAATGTTAAAAATAATTTTGTTTTAGTACACCTTATTTTCACTACGATGACGTAAGGCAACCCCGGAAGTGTGACGAGGCTGGCTGTGTTTTTTCGCGCATGCTCAGTAGGTTCGGCGCAGTTGTCCCGCAATGGCCGCCTCTTCCGCAGGAATAAACAAGCAGGGCTCAATGACGACCATGGAGCCGTGTGTTCGACACGGCCGGGCGGTCAACGGAGGCACTGTCAAGGTCGGGGGTTCTCCAAAACTACAACTAAAACACGCCCAAAGTGTTGTTTGGACCATTTTGCTGCAAGCCTTATCGGGAGGCACCGTTGCCTTCATTACTACTGACGCGAGGCTGAACGCCGCATAGACGTCACCTAGCTCTCCATTTGAATAACACCTCGCCGCAATACACTAATGTCTAAATATGACACTTGCGCATTGCTTTTTATTGAAATCTTAATCAGTCGCTCGTTGGGGTTTTGTTGCAGTTTGAGGATGACATCACACTTGGTTGTGTGCGCGTGCAGAGCAGGCCCACGGTTCCATATTTATTTCTGCCAATAATTTTGATATCTAAATTCATGAAATTGTATTCATGCATTCCCAACAGTCTACAGTGAACCCATATTTACAGATGGGATTTGCCTATTCGCGGAAATTTGAAGGGGGAACCTACCTTTTCTTCTCTGAAAAATTAACCAAATTTCATGTTTTGTGTTCAGGTCTAATCGGTTTTGGCTAAGGTAAAGAAATCGTGTATAAAGTACCTGAAAGATAATTGTGTAATTGTACGTATTTTGTGCATGTTTGCAGTGGCAACTTGTGTGCACATGCATGGGTAATCCTGACAAATGTGGTGGTCATCTTGTGTGTGTTGACTCAGGTGCTGGAGTGCGGCGTGTGTGAGGATGTCTTCTCCCTCCAAGGCGACAAAGTGCCCCGCCTGCTGCTCTGCGGGCACACCGTGTGCCACGATTGTCTTACCCGGCTGCCCCTGCACGGCCGGGCGGTCCGCTGCCCCTTCGACCGGCAGGTGACCGAGCTGGGTGAGTTTTTCTTTTTCTTTTTTTTTTTCGATGGAGAATCACAGACCGCTTGGTGTGAATGGTGCTTTGCTGTTCATCTCTCCATCTAGGTGACTCTGGAGTGTGGGGTCTAAAAAAGAACTTTGCTCTGCTGGAGCTTCTTGAGCGACTGCAGAATGGCGCCACCAACCAGTCGGGAATGGCAGAGGACGCTCTCAAGGGAATGGGCGAGGTAAAACGAACTTGGTCTGACAGTGCGGCTTATTCTCCAAATTCCCCGTCATAACTTCTGATAGTCACCAAAACCATCGCACCCCTTCTCAACTCTAGCAGTGCGTCATCCGCTGCGACGAGGACGAGAGCCACACGGCCACCATGTACTGCACCGTGTGCGCCACCCACCTGTGCGCCGAGTGCTCGCAGCTCACCCACTCTACCCGCACGCTAGCCAAGCACCGGCGCGTGCCTCTGGCCGACAAGCCGCACGAGAAGACGCTATGCCCGCAGCACCAGGTGCACGCCATCGAGTTTGTGTGCCTGGAGGAGGCGTGCCAGCCGGGTCCGCTCATGTGCTGCGTGTGCAAGGAGTACGGCAAGCACCAGGGACACAAGGTCAGTTCACAGTTGGAAGTTTAATTTCAATTGAATTCATCGTAGGCCTTGAATTATAATTTTCCCGCTTGTCTTGGGTGCAGAATTAAATGTTGTTGTTCTTCTTCAGCACGCCGTCCTGGAGACGGAGGCCAACCAGATCCGGGCCTCCATCCTGGACATGGCGCACTGCATCCGCACGTTCACAGAGGAAGTGTCGGAGTACTCCAGGAAGCTGGTGGGCATTGTGCAGCAGATTGAGGGCGGCGAGCAGATCGTGGAGGACGGTGTCGGCATGGCGCACACGGAACACGTGAGAGCGCCGACCCGCTTGAGGTTTCCAAATGTGATTTGTTTTTCAAACAAAGTAATAATCCGTCCGTCTGTGTCCCGCCCAGGTGCCCGGCACGGCGGAGAGCGCTCGCTCATGCGTGCGCGCCTACTTCGCCGACCTCCACGAGACGCTGTGTCGTCAGGAGGAGATGGCGCTGAGCGTGGTGGACGCCCACGTCCGCGAGAGGCTCATCTGGCTGAGGCAGCAGCAGGAGGACATGACCATCCTGCTGTCCCAGGTGTCCACCGCCTGCCTTCACTGCGAGAAGACGCTTCAGCAGGTGGGAAAATATGTTTTTCCGAATGGCTTTGCCTTGCGTACTTCACGATCGGTCCTATCCAAACGAACTCGCCTTGTAGGACGACTGCAGAGTCGTACTGGCCAAGCAGGAGATCAGCTGTCTGCTGGAAACGCTTCAGAAGCAGCAGCATCAGTTCACAGAGTTGGCTGACCACATCCAACTGGACGCGGGCATCCCTGTCACCTTCACAAAGGTACACTCTCGAGTCCTTACGAGTAAGACAATTCAGGACAGTCGTAGAAGGACTGTGTCCTACTAGTCTGCCAATTTTCTTTTGAGTATTGAGAACAAAGTGCATATGAGCATGTGGTAAGTGCTGAAAGGTCTTTCCATTTGTTCTGTGTTCAGGACAACCGCGTTCACATCGGTCCCAAGATGGAGATCCGTGTGGTGACTTTGGGGCTGGATGGTGCTGGCAAAACCACCATCCTCTTCAAGCTCAAGCAGGACGAGTTCATGCAGCCCATTCCCACCATTGGTACGCTAAAGAACACTGAAAAAAATCTAGGGAAAAAAACTCCATGTATTCATCCCTACTTGTGTTGTCCAAATGATCAATGTTATCTTTTGTTTTTCAGGTTTCAATGTGGAGACCGTGGAATATAAGAATTTGAAATTCACCATCTGGGACGTGGGAGGAAAACATAAACTGAGGCCATTGTGGAAACATTATTATCTTAACACTCAAGGTAGCAATTGTTTTTTTTTTTTACATTATCATACATTAGTAATATTTTTATGTTAATATCCTTGATATTTCTCAATGGATGTGAAACTATGTTTGGATAATACATTTTTAAAAATATTTTATCAGGGTATTTGCTGGGTTAAGGAATCCAAATTTTAGACCTTTTTAAACCCATTAAAATTCAATTTGGGACCTCTAATTTAGTAAATATGACCTAGATGTGGGTGAAATTATGTATTTAAAGATATGTTTTTTTTTAAGATTCCAAAATTGAGGTCTTATGACTTCTATTTTTATTCCCACTTAATTCCACTGCTTAAATTAAAGACCTCACTGTCATTAAATTAAATTCCTCAAAGTGGGTGAATATAAAATAATAATAATAATACAATAATTAAGCCAGAATTCCGAAAATTGTGAATTTGCTTCAATTTAAGAGACCTAATCATAACAAAATACTTGGAGCAGTATCCTACTCAAAGTGTCATCGCTTTTTTTTTCTTTTTCTCTACTTGCCATGTTGCACGCAGCGGTGGTGTTTGTGATCGACAGCTGTCATCGCGACCGACTGATGGAGGCACACAGCGAGCTGGCCAAACTGCTGACTGAGAAGGAGCTGAGAGATGCCCTGCTCCTCATATTTGCCAACAAGCAGGTACTGGACAGTCAGAAAGCAAAGTCGATAAGATACAATGCTGACTTGAATTTAATCCAATTTAAGACCGCTACCTCACAGAGGATCTCTGCTCAAGTTTTCTCATCTTTTTTGCCTCGCTTGTCCAGGACGTTCCCGGCGCCGTTTCCGTGGAGGAGATGACTGAGCTGCTGAGCTTGCACAAGCTGTGCTGCGGCAGGAGCTGGCACATCCAAGGTTGCGACGCTCGCAGCGGGATGGGACTCCACGAAGGCTTGGATTGGCTCTCCAGACAGCTGGTGGCCGCCGGCGTCCTGGACGTGGCCTAGAATGTCCCGGGGACATCGCTGGTTTGATGGCACCCAGAAGCGCTAAAATCTGTGAACAAAAAACTTGAAGGTACACGTTGGAAGAGCCTCGACTTGTACTACCGCGATGCTCCTCCGAGGGGAGAGAGTGAGGTACTGAAAAAGCCCACAAAATAGCAGGATGAACTTTATACTCAAAAACAACTTTAATCCAGTGTGGAAATAAATGGTAATTTATTTGCAAGTCTTAATATTGTTAGCACAATAACATAATTGCCCAAGTTGTTTTTATATATATTATTTTATACCCACACACACACGAACTAATGTGATTTCTAACATTTTTTTTTTTCTTGTTTTCCCAAACATGTTTCAGTATGACTCAGGCAACTATGCTATTAAGCTTCCAATACCCATCTTAAGGTCCACCCCTTTGTCCTCACTCGTGAAACAGTTTAATGTATACTAGTGAAATGACAATTTCATGCTGACGATGTTTTTTTTTTTTCACTGCTTCATGTCTACTAGTGCAATATTCAACAGAAGTAAACTACTGTGCTACACACGTGACACTAACTAGGCCCAAATTGTTGGCATGTCACGCACTAGTAGCTTCTTGGAACCTACTAGCAGCAGCACAGTGGTTCTACCAGTGTGCCCTTGTTCAACTTTCATTGAATTGTCAGCTTTGCTGTTTCAGCATTTATTCCATATTCTTAAGTGTACTAGTATACTCTGTCTTCACTATTAAGACAATTCAGTGCATGAGTAGAATGACTCGCGTGCACTCGTAGAAAAATCTTTCTACTGCTACCTTCAGCTACACTAATAGGATCACTCATGTGACTTCTGAGGCAAAACTGTACTAGTTGACGTCTGCCCACTACTAGTACGAGTGAAGAGTGTGAAGTCGAATTTTAAAATTGTAATTGTCATACTAGTATGTTACAGAATTATTCTGTGTGCAGCTACGCAGTAGTACTAGTCGTGTACAGACAAAAATGTCACCATTGCACTCTAGTTGCTTTACTAGTGAGGACAGGGTGTACTTCAAGAGTTAATGAATAAATGCTAAACGCAGGGACGGACGCAATAGCAGCTGTTTTTTTTTTGGGGGGGGGGTGAATTGTATTTACGTCTGTGTTCTCTGTTACAGAACAAAAATGTTTACTGACAATATTTATAGTGTTGAATTAAATTTTTTTTTTTTGCACATTAAAATTGAGCAAACGGACTTGCTGTCCGCTGCCTCGCCCTTGTTGGTCAGACCAACTTTCTACTGTCTCCTTCCAGTATTCACGTCCCAACTCTGGACAGTCTGGTGGAAAATGTCGGACAAGCTTAATAACCTGTCGGCTCTTTGTGATGTTATGTGAACCTGTGAAAAGCCCCTCCGACCACTGACACTTTTTGTCTCATCAGCAAGAACACACACCCACACACAACCTTTGAGTTTATTCATTGCTATGTAATGTTTACTACTTGTGTTAAAAAAAAAAAAAAAGAATTAAATATGTGTGAAACGCCTTTTTCCCGCGTAGTTTGCAAGTGTAGAAGCACAACTCGCCTCTTGTTACCATCTGACTCTTTTTTTGGGGGGTAAATTATTCGTATTGTGATGCTGTCCAAATAAACTGACTGACCATAGTTGTCTGCATGTGGCTTTTTTACATTCATCAAATTGAAGACGAGTATTCACAAAATATGAATCCAAGTTGAGAATGAATCTTACACTGTACCGCAAAATTTTGAGAAATTTCAATGTTTATTTAAAGAGATTTTCAGTAATAATTAAAACCTTGAATTTGATTTTTTTTCAAGGGGTTACCCTGTAAGTCTCAGGTTATATTTAAAAGAAAGTTTCAAGAAGTGAGTGACCTTGTTTGATAAGAAATGCAACTGTATTTATTTTTGACTCAAGGTCAGAGTGTCAAAGGTAAAACAGAAAAAAGTATTGTTTAATCGTTAAAAAAATAAACTGTACAAGAAGCAGACGTAAGATCATTTAATGGTGATGTTGATGATGCTGATGTCCTCGTACGGTTTGTCTGTTTTTGGGTGAACTTTAGCGTTGGAGATCCTCTGCACGGCCTCCATTCCTTTTGTGCACCTTCCGAACACCGTGTGCTTGTTGTCCAGCCAAGGCTGCCGAGCACATGTAAAGGAAAAACATTTTATTCATGTAGCACTTCTCAAAGTGACGAGTGATTTACAATCAAGTCCTACTGAAACGCTTGTCTGAACAAAAGTGTTTTTTTTAACTGCTTGTAAAAGTAGTACTTTGGCGCCATCTTATAGTTGCTTGTGATGTGAGGTGACATGCACACAAGTACAAGCGGATTCACTTGATTTTCCAAATAAAAGTTCTTTCATTTTGAGTGATAATTGTGTGGCTCAGGCTGAACTCACCGTGGGCACCACTGTGATGAAAAACTGAGAGCCATTGGAGGCGGGGCCCGCATTGGCCATGCTGAGCGTGTAGGGTCGATCGTGTCTCAGGGTGGCGTGGAACTCGTCCTCAAACTCGCTGCCCCAGATGCTCTCACCGCCCATGCCGGTGCCTGTGGGATCTCCGGTCTGGATCATGAAACCCTGAGGACAAACCCAATTTTGCTTTTTCCCCCATTATGGAAAGTGTAAAAGATGAGTTGTCCTAAAATAGAGCCTTGAAGTACTCCCATGGTGCAAGCTCTTTTTTGTGACGCACAAATGGTCCTGCCGACAGCACAAACCTTGATGACTCGGTGGAAGATGTGTCCATTGTAGTAGCCGTTCCTGCTGTGAACGCAGAAGTTCTCCACTGTTTTCGGGCACCTGTGACAACAAAAAGAGGTGAAAATTTGTTGCAACATCAAAAAAAGCGCATTATCGAGCGGCCGCCTACTCCACGGGAAAGAGCTTGATGTGGATGTCGCCCATGGTGGAGTGAATGATGGCGCTGTCCGACACTCTCTTGGGGCCCTCGGCTTGCGTGGCGGCCATCACCTCCTCTTTCGAGGGCTTCTCATTGAAGATATCTCGGTCGGAGTCGGCGCTCTTGGTGTCCTCGGGTTCTCTCTTTGAGAACTTCACGATAGAATATGTGTGAAAACCTTCTCGGTCATTTGGCTGAAATGTTTGGCAGCTTTCGGAAATATTTTGGTGTTTGATTTTACAAGACTTCATTCGCTTTGGTTTTATGTGTCAGTCACATATCCATGTCTCACCATGTAGAATCGGTTCTTCTTGAAGGCGGTGCAGAATACGGTGGGGTCCGGCTCCACATTCTGTAAAGCAGGATTATCTGAGGCCTTCATCTCCACAGTGGGCGCCACTTGCATGGCCTTCGCGATCCCCTGAAAGAGACTCAGCTGGACCACGCGGATGTTCTCCTGCTTCCCAAGTATGCGCACGCATCTGAAGGAAAAAAAAACAAAAACATTTCAGACATTTGCTGCTCCTCTTGTTTCGTCTTTATCTTGAACACGCACCTATTGGTTTCCACATTGATGACCTTGATGCCCAGCATGGTTCCGTACATGACGAAATGGCCCGTCTCGTCAAAGATGATGTTGGTGAGTCGGATGCCGTCCACCTTCTCCAGCTCTCGCTCTACCGCCATCCGCCGGCCAAATTCCATGTCGGGCAGCTGCTGCCTCATCTGCTGCAGCTCTGTGAACATCTGATGGAGAGAGGTTTTTGTTCACTTGGTGTCAAAACTAACCGAATTTGAAAGAAAAAAAACCTTGGCTTGGACTTACCGTTAGTGATTCGTCAAATACTCTCATCAGTTTCCCCGTGAGAAAGCGGAAGATTCTGACTTTCCGGTCTGACGCCATGGTGGCCATTTTCTTCCCGTCGGATGAGAACACCAGGCTGGTGGGGTACGTTTTGTGTTTGGCGAACTCGTATAAATCCGTGTCCGTCTTGTATTGCCACTGCACGTGTTTGGGAAATCTGAATTCCGAGGGAAAGCCGGTCCAGTACTCCAGCATTCCCGCTTTGTCGGCGGAGACGATCACTCGAAATTTAGCATTCAGGCGGATCTGCGACAGCGGCGACGAGTGCATTTTGTCGAACACGTGGAGAGCCTCGCCGCTTCCTCGACCGTCGTAAACTGAAATCTTGCCCGTGGATTTTTCCGAGCAGGCCACCGTGGAAATGGCATCTCCGGGATTGTAGATCCACTCGCTCTGACCGGGATGGAAGCTACAACGAAAAACATGAATTTGCGCTATCACCATTGCAACAATTCACGACAATTCAACCAATCCCTGTAAATTATGCGCTAGATTGCAATTTCATCCAAACTGCAACATTTCCACAAACTCAACAAAACATCAGAGCTTTCCGCAACGTTCACAATTTTAGAACTAAACAAAATTGCATATGTGCAATTCGATGGGCGTACTCACCCCAACTTGAGCATGTTGATCATATCGAAGTTGACAACGTCAAATACTTTCATGGCCTGGTCCTCGCCGACCGAACAGAAGAGGGCCCCATCAACACTGACCGCGATGCTCTCAATCACACCTACACAAAAAACACACAATTTGGAGGGTAACTTGAGGTCATATCGCAGACTCTTACAAACTTAGTGTTGCAAAGGGTTGGAAAGTTTCTGGTTCTGCCATGAGAAGTAAAACTGAAGATTTTCAAATAAAACCTTACCAAGATGACTCCGAAAGTGTTTGACAAACTCGATTCCCTCGTCCTCCTTTTTCTTCCAGAACTTGACATGACCGTCCTGACTAGCCGTGATCACGAAGTCTGTCCTTTAAAAAAAAAAAAAAAAAAGAAGATCCGTTAGCATTCAGTGATAGATGCACAAGAAAGACGAACAGAAAACAGAAACTTACTTGGAGCAAACGATTTGTGTGATCACATCTCTGTGCATGTAGCTCCTTTCATACATGGCAGCTGAAGGTAGGTTCTCTAGGTAGACACGTTCATATTCCAGAACTGTGCAAAACAGTGAAAGTACGGTGAAAGTTAGCAGACTAACACATATGCACGTCTCAGAAAAGTTCAAGTATTGCTGTTTAAAAAAAACTTAACAAAAAAAAAAAAGAGAGAACGATTTGTGCAGGACCCGACGCGCCGTCGTCACGGCCGTCTTGATGCCGCTCGCGCCTTCCTAACAAGTCTACTCAGCTAGGAACTGTCAGATGCTCAGGACAATGTGAGCAATGTGCCCGGTAAAATTGTCTCAATGTTTGACAATAACACACCCACCTTTCCTTTTCTTAGTCGTCGCAGCCTCGCTCGGCATGGGTCCGACCCATTCATCATTTTCTCCGTCTTCATCCTGAGTTTGATCAGCTTTTCGCTTCAGTTCCACATTGTTTTCGGATGCCGCCATTGTCAACAAACTTCCGCCTTGTACTGTACGGAATTACGGTACATCCGCCCGGCACACAATTTCTTTCCCGGAACATGGTTTGTTACCGCTGTTTCTTAGCGGTCTGATTTTCAAAGCACACATTGGGTCAAACCAATTCATCGCTTTTAGGGGTGTAGCGAGATTCTCACTCCTTCTATGCCGCCAATGCACGTACAACGAGTTACGCGTACAAGACAAGCATTTATATGAGTTGAATACTAAAAGAACGAACGGTTATTTAGGTTTGAATATTGTGTATATAAAGACTCAATAACTGGAACAATATTGTTAAGCCCCTCTCACACAAGAACATACACAATACTGTCGCACCTGGCAGATGAGCGTCGCAAATTAAACTATCTCGGACTACGCAGCAACATTTTGTATAATAAAAGCGTAAAGCCCGGCTAAAGCAGAAGCGTCGTCGTCGTGAAAATGAGCAATATATACATTCAAGAACCACCCACGAATGGAAAGGTGAGCGGACTCAAACCTATCGCATTAAACTACACGGCGGCCTTTTCAATTTAAATATGTTTCACTAAAACACTCAACTTGTCGTTGAAGGTCTTATTGAAGACCTCCGCCGGTGACATTGACATCGAGTTGTGGTCCAAAGAAGCTCCGAAAGCATGTAGAAACTTTGTGCAGCTCTGCATGGAAGGTAAATAGTCACACGTTCCAAGTTTAAGTCATGAATTGACGCATTTGTTTGAATAATGTCTTTTCTTCTCATTGTGTCAAAGGTTACTACGATGGGACAATTTTCCACAGAGTGGTACCTGAATTCATCATTCAGGGTGGAGATCCAACTGGGACCGGAACAGGAGGAGAGTCCATCTATGGGAGGACGTTCAAGGTTGGAATGGAATTAAGTCCCTCCAACTCATGGATGAAAAGTTCACAATGACGTCACACGTCCTACCACCTATTGGTCTCAACCCTTGTTATTGGCTTGTATTAGAAAAATACAGAGCGTAATGTTTGTCTCTACGGCTCTCAGGATGAGTTTCACACCAGATTACGCTTCAATCGAAGAGGTTTGGTCGCCATGGCCAACGCCGGGACTCACGACAACGGCAGCCAGTTCTTCTTCACGTTGGGACGTGCCGATGAGCTAAACAATAAACACACAATTTTTGCCAAAGTGAGTCTAAAGGAGTGCTGTTCCTGCTTTTGTATCCAGATGTCTGACACAAACAAAAATGCTGCTTTTAGGTGACTGGAGACACAGTCTATAACATGCTTAGGCTAGCAGATGTGGAATGTGACGGAAACGAAAGACCTTTGAATCCTCACAAAATAAGAACCGCACAGGTCAGATAATCAGCATCCTCAAATTGTGACTATTCTATCGTTTTATTTTCTTTAGTTATTTTATTTTATTTTTTTTAAACAATTCTAGGTGCTGCATTGCCCTTTTGATGACATTGAGCCACGTGAAACAAAGAAAACAAAGAAGGAAAAAGAAAAAGAGGAAGTAAAGAAGTCACAGTCAAAAGCCACAAAGTAAATCACGTTTAGGAACGATTCATATGAACGTATGGGTTTTGTTAACTTGTAAATTTGTAAATCAAGATACCAACTGTGTATATTTGTCCATCAAGGAACTTCAGCCTGTTGTCCTTCGGCGAGGAGGCCGAAGAAGACGAGGAGGTGGTCAATCAAGTCAGTCAGGTAAAGGTTGCTGTTTTAAAGTATTTCGTGTTTCGTATCGTTCTCCCGCCAATGTTGTTGCCTCCATAGAGCATGAAAGGAAAGAGCAAAAGCAGCCACGACCTCCTGAAGGATGATCCCAGACTGAGCTCCGTTCCAGCTGTCGATAAGTAATTGAATTAATTAGTAAGGGCCTGGCCAATTAATCATTCAGACAATCAGTTGTTTTGAAATTGTCAAATGCTTTTTATTCATATCTTTATTGATGTAAGTGTTAAGGAACCCCAAACAATTTGATTATTTATTTATTTTTTGATGAATCAGTTTAAATCAGAATTTTATACCACCAAATTTTGGAACTGGCAGCGACCTCGTAAAATACACATTGGTCAGGCTCCAATAATAATGATAATAAGCAGGACTAATTCCGTGTCTTCATGTTTGTCTTTCCAAGAGGAAAGAAGACATCTGGAGATGAAGCAGAGGTAAGTCCCATTTGAACTAGAAAGCAGCTCATCAAATATCATCCAAACGTATGGCGGCGTTCCTACAGGAGGACAATGAGGGCGAGAAAATGAGCGAGCTGGTTAGAGCCAAGCTGAAGAAGGAGAAAATCGCCGGAACAGCCAGCCAGGGCCAGGACCAGGACGAGGAAGAGCGGGGGAAGAAGAGCAGCCGCAGGTACGCCGACACTCGCACGTGTATTTTACACAGAACCAAGTTTCACACACAGGTGATGTGTACTCAAAAACGGTAAAACCGACACATAAAACAAAAGAGAATGAAATGCCGTGTGTATATATAAGCATGGACATTTTCAACCAACCCACATAAAAAAGCGGCTTGTACTGTAAGGTATCTCCTTGCAGGGGGCGCTGTTGATTTTCACATTGCTGAGTAAGTTAACGACGCCTGTTAAATTTGACCATGTGAAACCTTTTGCTGAGTGTGCAGAGTCTCAAGTATTTTAAGTTGGATGTTCCAAAATATTCATTATTAATTAACTTTAATGTGGTATTAAGCACTCCATAATTACTGAATAAAGATTTGTATACAGTCAAATGGAAAATATTCTTGGATCATTACTCGGGCGTGCCTTTAATTATGACGTTGCTGTCGCATAATTACAGCACACCCGATCAAAGACAGCTGTTGTTTTTTTCCATAATTACTGAATAAATAACTTGTATTAACATTTATTTTTAAGATGAGTGGATTCTGGTTCAAGTGTAACAAACAGCTGTGATGCCTTTGCTTTCGGGCAAGGAGAGCTGTCTATTTTTCGTTGCTCTGTTGATGAGCTAATTTAATGTTTGTATTTATGCTGAAATATGACACATTTGCAACAAAAACATGCTTGTATGCTTCACCTTAACTCAGTGGAAATTCTTCTACCATCATCTTTCCTCATTGAATTGAATCGTGTTTGGCGCCTTTTTTTTGACAAATGAATCACTATTGGATGTGATGTCACAACTTGAGAAGTGAGAGCAGTTGGCTGCGCAGTTGCACGACAGGCGTGAGGCAAACACCTTATGAGTGCGCATGAAAAGAGCGAATTTGGCGCTCGACTCATCAACAGGTAGCCCTCTCAGCACGCTTCATCGAACCCGCCTCTCTCATTAGCGCTAATGGGATAAACTGTGTGTGCCTGCATGTGTGTGTGTGTGTGCGCGCGCTTGACTGACAGCCAGGCCCAGTGTACTTTATTAAACACAAGCACCGATTGTTTTGCTACAAGAACTGTAACCCAACACAGTGGTTTGTCTTGGCAGGGCATCACAGAGCAGGCTGCAAGGTACACTGTTAGTCCTGCACAAAGGGGGCATTGTTGTGTTTGAGGGGGGGGGCTCAAACTCCCCGCTGCTCTATCACCCCGCCATCCCCACACTCTGCCGCCGTCAACTGCTTTGATTTGATTAGACCAAACTCATATCCACTGTCCGTTCGGTTAGTTCAGTTCTAGTGTCTGCTCCCTGCGAGTCATGCTACTGTTTGACAGAACACAGCAAGCATCCCGAGCCCAGACCTAAATCCATCTTAAAATCTGAAGGGTTGACCCAAAGAGCGTTGGCTGACAGGCATATTTAGTGAGACTCGGCAAGAAATCACGAAAAAGAAATATTCACAGCAAGCGTGCGTTTCCATTCACATGCAACAAAAATTCACCGTAACTTCCGCTAACAACCTCAGCTCAACTTAGCTCCTCCGCGACAAAAAAAAAAAAAAAAAAAATTCCCAGTCACTCAGTCAAGGTGCATCTCTTCAACGTCCTTCCTTGACTCCATTTACTACTTTTCTATTAGCCAGGACCTTGGCGGCACAGGCTGAAGGAACTGTCTGATAACTACACTTGTTTGACGATGTATTTGCATGCAATTTGAACCAAGTGTGTGCATGCGTGTTGGTGTGTGTGTGTGTGTGTGTGTGTGTGTGTGTTAGTTATGTGGTTGCAAAGTGCTTCCATGTGTCTGCTCCCGTGCATCACTTCACCATTGGCGGCAAAAGACAGCGGTCCACTTCCTGCTCGTCATCTTCATGGTTAGTTAGCTATGTAATGGTGTTTTCACGCTAGTACTCTTTGGTCTGTTTTTAATGACGCTCTAGTTGGTTTTGCCTTCTGGTGTGGACCAAATCGACCGCAGGTGGTGTCGGTACGCTTCCAAACGCAGTCTAGCCTGGTCTGCGTGTGATGTAAAAACCAGCCTGGAGCCTTGCTAGCTTATCCAGAGAATGACAGCGCCCAAACCATGTTTGCAATTTTCTACTCGTAAATCTATTCAATCATCTATTCACTCAGTCCTCCAGTCCTGTCTGTCCCTAAATGGTGCCATTTTGCTCCTAAAATTTTAGAAAGCGCAAATAAATTATTCGTCTACTTGTGTATGCTCAACCGACTGTATATATTTTTTGGAAATCTTGTTTATTTTTTTTTTGTTGCTGACTAACTCAGCTCATTTGTCATTAATATTACTATATTAATGAGTGGCAAAATCGTCATTCACACTGTGCAATGCTAAATCTTTCTACTTTTACTCCTAAAATCTTTAAAAAAAAAAAAATTTTTTTTAAATCTGGAACCCTGCCACTGACATTTTGGGTGTACCTATCCTTTTTGTACCTATTCACTGGGAAACTCACTTATGAGCTGTATTTGTGCTTTGGCCGAAGTCCTGTCTCATATAAAAGTAGTGCTTTGGCACCATCTTGTGTCATCTTATCGTCATAATAATCACCAATGACTTTCCCTACGCCATGTTACGTTCGTAAAATTAATAGTTAACTAAACGGGTCAGGAATATTTTGGTTAAAATGTTGTCCATGTATTGGGTCCAAACAGTTTGAGAACCGCCGCCTTAACTGTCATATTACTTTGTTGTATTACATCATCGACAACGTACACAAGCCACAGAGTCGGTGACGGCACGCCCTGGATCATCTGCATCCAAAGTGGGTCATCAGACATAATGGGCTGCGTCTTCGCCGGTTTCATTGGATGCGAGCCGACGCGCTCTCACTCACTGAGGCCTCGCAGAGATCCGCGAGTTATGCAGCCTCGTTTTGTGTCTGTGAGCGTGCGTGTGCGCGTGCGTGCGTGTGTGGAAAACCACTTGAGATAATCCAGCACTTGGCTGCGGGATTGTGTATGTTTGGGAGCTGCCAGGTTTACAGAACTCTGGCCCAGTGCAACACATCTGCTCCGCATGGGGCGCCCGCTCCCTGGCCGGTCGGCTGGAAAGGCTTCCAGACAGACATGCGCGTCTTGGGGTTTGAAAGAAAAGAAAAATTACAGCGGAATACATCAGCGCTCGTACAGGTTTGGTGACCCACCCTTAGGGTTGGTGAAAACCTACAATACCAATGGAAATGAACATAGATCTTGAAGTAATTAGGAACCTTCTGCCGTAAACCGCTACTTAAACACACCTGGTGCAGCAACACATACAAACAGACATACAACAATGCAGTCAATGCTCGCAATGTTTACTTTTCCCGGTCTCACTGCTATGGTACATTTTTAAATCATATGTATGAATTTTTTGGGCTATATCGCGGTGATTGTTTTTCCCTCCATGCATTATTACTGCAGTCTCACAGAGCAATAACCGCGAGTCAAGAGGGAAAATTGTGTAAAAGGCAGAAAGTCCAGTTTACCATCATTTCACACTTCAAAACCAAAGATAACGCGTCATTGCAAAGCAGAACGAGCTTATGCATCTCCACATTTCGGCTCAAACGACACTCAGAGGTGTTCAACACGCACACTGGCTAATAGTTACCCACTTAACAGCGCCCTGCTCTTCTGAGCCGACAACTCTCATTCGCTGATTTGAAGCCACACGCATTCAACGTCACAGACTTTGTTCTACGTTTCTACTGTGTTGAATGTGAGGATGGCAGGAAAAAAAATCTAAATCTCACATGCATAGTTTTTGTTGGTATTATACATAAATCTTTCAAATATATTATGGTCACTAATTAACCGATTACTGCTGTAGCTCTTTTGGTAGGACATTGGAGGAGGGGGGGGGGCACCTTATTTCCATTCTTCCCTATAAGAAGAATAGTTTCCCATAAAGGCTGTAATAATAATTAAAAAAAAAAAAAAAAACACTATCGTACTGTATACCTTAGGAGCATTTTGCTGACGCTTTGCTGTCTGGCATCATGGCGGTGGCCAGATTGGGAGGCGTTTGGGGGGCTGTGGTGGGATGGGGGCCGGCTTGTTGGGGATGGGGGGGTGGTCCTTGTGTGGCAGACGGCGTTGTAAAACAAGGACCCGCGGTGGGCTGTGCGTCGGTCTGGATCGCTGTGCCGAGTCATGCAAATTCCTGCGTGGAGGTTTGGATTCCTGCTCTCCAGCTCACAGTTCTGTTTGGCACGAGCCCAAGCTGTGGAGTGCCCCCCGAGGCGAGCTCACTCAGCCCGTTGGTCCGCATCACTCGCTTGGTCATTACAGGAGACCGCCTCTGCCATCCTTGCGGTCTCCTCGCTGCGCGCAGCCACATAGCGAGGTGTTAAGTTTGACTTGTTTTAATATACCTTTTAACTCATTTCAACAGTCGCTTTATTTGAACAGTTGGCCTTTATTTCTTACCCGAAGGCCGTAAAACGAAAATTCAGGCTAGTCCAAAAACGACAAGTACGCCGGCACCGATATTGTGGAAAACGATTGAGTTTTTGACGAGGCATGCAGTCATCGCGCGGCTATTTTAAGCTTTGTAAAATTCCCGTGTCAGCCTGAGACCCCTGCCAGACACGGAGTCTTCTGGAGGTTCTGAATCACCCCTCGCATGCTCCCTTTATGAAAAGTTAATCACCCGCAGCTCTTTCTTTTGCCTTTTATCATCCTTCGAGAGGGACAGCAGCTGCACGGTATCTTGAAAAGATACGGAAGCGGACGCATTTGAGATGTTTGTCTGTACAGACCGTCACCTCCTCCGGCACTTTGATGTTGTGCAGTGTACGGTACAAAACCACCATACATTATCTCACGTTGCGGCTGACTCGTTTCCTACTCCCTATTCACTATGTCGGAATTTTTATATACTGTAGTGGACTCTATAGGTCACGCATCAGTCAGATGAATACGTTTTCAGCGAGTGGCCTTTCTGTAGTGACTGGTGACCACATTAATTAAATTTTAAGATGAGGGTATTTAACTCATTTACTGCCATTGACGGCCAAAGACGTCAAAGATTTTTTTTTTTCACTCGGCTGGTAGTGAATGAGTTAAGAAAATGAATCCAAATATTGACAGTATTGTGACATCTTCGGCGGAATTCATAGAGTGTCCAAACAGATGTTGTCAGGGCTTTTCCGGTCCCTTTCTGGCATTCTTCCCTTTATTGGTGCCCGCCTCATGCAGCCAGTTGTTTGGCCGTCGTCATGGAGATGTCATTTGTTTTGCCAAGTGGGGCGTGTTGAGGCAGGACACAGCGCCCCTCGCTGTCAAATGCCCATGTTAAAAGTCAGCGGCCAGTCTAGATGATGAGGCCGCCATGTTGACTTATACCAGGGCTTGACCATTGTCACGTTTTGATGGCTTTTACATCTGCGTTGTGGAGAACCAAAGAGCGATTATGCAAGAAAGCAACTCATGGTAATTCCGGCTAGAAAAATTTATTTCTGCTCCCAGTTGAAGTTTACCATTAAACTTGGCATAATACAAAGCGAATTTAAAACAACCACAAATCTTTTACTTTGGAACGCCTGCTAGGTTAATCCTAACATACATGCAAGATATGCAACTCAAGGCGTTGCTGTGCACCATGTGGATGAAGTAGCCCTTACACAAGGGTTAAACATCTTATAGAAGAAAGGGAGGAAAAAAAAAAAAAGGATGTTGGTCTGAAGAAGACGACGTCAGAAACAAAGGCGGTCATTGTTTAGTCTGGAGATGCTTCACATGTTTCTGCTCCGGGGGCCCAGACGCTGCAGCTTACCTGAACTTTGAGAGCATGGCAGCAACACAATAAGTGTCAGGCTTAGCAAAACATCATCGGTCCCCAGCTGAACATCTGCAAGCCTGCGTCATGCGAAACGGTGCGGGCCGACCTGACCGGTTCTTTTCGCCCCCCCCACCCCACTTGTCGGGCTTCCTGCCAAGTGGGTCGGCTACACGGGTCATAGAGTCTGAATCGCTCCCCCCCAGCTTGCTTGTGTTATCCACTTTGCTTGAAAACTTTATGTAACAACTTGGCGTTTGAAGAGAGGGAGTATAAACAACATTTACTGGCACTCATACTGAGGTGTCAGGAGTTTAAAGACACAGTCGTATCCCAAACGGTCCTCATCGGTACATGGATGACCGTTGAGGTCTTCTCCCTCAATGCCGCAAACCACTTAAGAGAGTCGAGGAGATGTTACTCATAAATGGGAGACTTGTAGCTCTATAAATAATGTGAATGATGATGATATACAGTGAAAGGACGCCACGCTGGTCACCCTCAAATTTGGTGGGATTCAGAGTAAATTTTTCCCGTAGGACATGCAAATAGAAATACAGCGCACTGCACTAATATTAGTAGTTATTTGGGGAAGCTGAAGAATATATGCCTGTGCGTATTGTTATATAATCTGTCTACACGTAGCTCTACTGTTTGTGTTAAAATATCCGTTGCTTAAAGTGTTAGAACACTGAAACAGATGCGATTCGTTAGCCTGTTTATGCTGTTTGGCATTGTAAGTATGAACTCATTTACTGCCATTGACGGCTAAAGACGTCAAAGTTCCTTTTTTTTTTTTAATTTATTTATTTTTTTTGTTTTAGTGAATGAGTTAAGCTAAATGGCTTGATTCAACTAGTAGGCCTGCATAGAATATTTTCTTGGAAAAAAAAAACTTTTGGGTTGACTTCCCCTTTAATCATATTTAAACTGTAGGTAGAGATTACTGCATGTGGTAGGTAAGTGAGTATCTTCAGAGCAACTTCTGCCGCCTAATGCCACACATCCACTGTCTACAGCTCATTCCATCCTTGCCATTGTCGAAAAATGTCTTCTGGGTAATTTATGCTGTTTCGCAAAACCATTCTCCCTTTTTTGGCCTCCTAGCGCCACGCGGGTATGGAGAGTTTTGCCAAATGCCCTCCTTTAGTCCTTTGTTTGTTTCTCCCTCCCCAGCGAAGAGTTGCGCAAGGAAGTTCGCCAGTTGAGGAAGGAGCTGAAGGCGATGAAGCAAAGAGAAGATGGCCCTAAGCCCGCCGTGGATGAAGTCAAGGAGGGTATGTGGGCCATGTTTCTTCACTTCTATTGTGTGTTTTCTTTTTTTTTTTTTTTTTTTTTAAATAAAAATGTCCCACTTACTGCAACTAGGCACAATTTAATGGTGTTTTAAAACGTCCACCAGCAAACTCTCTGAAAGCCAGGTGTTCCCCACCGCATTCTCGGCTAATGGTCACTAAGACAGACGGGCAAGCCCCTGATAGTGTCAATTAGTTGCAGACGCCTATTGTTATCCGCTACAAGGTTCCGCATTTCTGTGCTAAAGCTTGCAGAAAATTAGACGGGGGGGGGGGGGGGGGGGCTTATCGAGCATCGTCTCCTGCATATTTTTGGCTGTCTCCTGAAATTTTACCGATCAAATGTTGCAATATTACCAGAAGTCATGTGGGGGTAGCCTTGAGCGATGGGAAATCGGAGTGTATCATTCATTTCGGTTAATGATGCCTACCAATGGCATGGTGGGGGGACAAAACTATTGAAAAACAATTTACCCCCCCAAAAAAAACAAATAAATAATAAAGTGAATATGCAAAACCGAAAGTGCTTTGTCACTTTTCTCCTGCGTCGGGAGAAAAAGTTAATTTCACCATGTGGAATTCTCGCATGTCACGCATCGGTGACCGCAGCATGTCTGTCGGGGGGGCCGTAAATCTCGACGGCCGCGGTGTGTAAGCTACACGCATTGACGTGAGCGTCCCCGCCAACTTAAATCACCCTCCTGCCTTCTCGTCTGCCCTGCGAGCTGCTCACTTCACTCACCGGGGAACCACTTAACGTTGGCACTAAAATGTTTGAGGGCTGCAATAAATGATTATTGTAACTCGCATTGTTCTTGAATAAGTCATTGACAAATCATCAGGTCTTTAAAGTGTCAAAAAAGACAAAAGAAGTTGCAAAATCCCCTTTGCGTTCCAAACCACAAATATTTTACTGAAGCAGCAAAACCAAGCAAACAAGAGCTCGCAACCAAAGGAATGTTTCGGATCTTGGCACCAAGCTCGTGTTGTAAAGCTCCAGATGGACGGACGCGACTACCTCAAGTGGGCCCGAATACCATCCACGCTCTCTGAGGTTAATGTCGTTGACGAAATGGCTAAAATTACATTTTATTTATTTATTTTTAGTTTATAAAACTGTCTATAATTGTGACAAAAATGACATTCAGTTTTAATTTTGCACGCCACAAATACTCCAAACAAACTAAACTTATAGTCAAAGCTAATACTAAAACTAATAAAAACCAAACTAAAACTAATACCGATGAGTCTCCCAGAGGCGGGACGGCAGCTGGTGATAGCCGCAAGTTTGATTTCCCCCCTTTATATGATGAGTTACATGCTTGTTACATGCTTTCGTTACACATTTCGCTAGCTTGTGTGTTTAATATTAGCGAAATACCTTTTGATCATTCTGGGTGTCCTTCAATGCCCTTTTGTAGTTGCTACAACAACACCAATCTCAAAAGTAAACAACAATTTTCTTTTTCACCAGACCCGTTGGCAGTTCGTTTGACGCGCATCAGTGAGCCAGCCTAATAATTTGGCGGTTATCAATGACATGCAGGACAAACAAATGTTAGTGTAATATTAAAAGGGTTTCTTGTGAAAAATATGGAAGCATGCGACTGTCGCGAGCTCGCTCACCAGACGTGGAGGTGGACTCGCTGTGGTTTCTGTTAGCTCATTTGTTTGTTAGCGCGGCAAAACGCGAGCATCACCACAGACGTCCGTCATGCGCCCGCAACAAACATCACATCACACTGCTTCTTAAGCCAGCCAGACCGTCTGCTGCTGCTCAGTGACCTCACGTTGGGATTTTCACACCAGACACTGCCGCCAGAGGTGCGGTGGAAAAGTATTGTCAGCTGCGTTTAGTACACAACACTTTCCTGTTGTGTCCCGTTGGACGAATATACGACTCCCGAGCCGGACAGAAAACTTAATTAAAAGCCGCGCTCACTTCGAGTGGTTCAGTTTGTTCGGTTCTGCGAAACCTAATTAGGAATTGTTTCTATTTCAGGATGCGTTGGTGAGATCGCAAGCGCTGTGTCAGCTATGCAAATGGTACCCCCTTTTATACCGAGTTTAGGGCAAATAAGAGACGGGATTGTTGAGCCAGTCGAGTTGCTTCTGTCAGGGCTGATGATGTCGAAGGTTTGTGCGGAAAGAGGTGGCTTCAAATGCGGAGGAAGATAAAGCGATTATCGGCAGATCAGCATGATGGCGAGCGCCGTAGCCTTATCTTTTCTCTCTGATCATGTTATCCACATAGAGGCTGGCGAGAAGGAAGGGGGTTGCTCCTTCCAAACAAACGCCACTGATTCTACAAAATGTACAATTTAAAAACAACAACAAAAAAAAACATTCACTTGCATATCCACTCAAGCCTGCGTTTTCCCACCTTTTATACCCGCTCTCTGTCCTGTTACCTGGTTGCCTCTGACTCGCAGTTTTCCAAAGTATCAGAGATGTCACAGAGGCTGAATCTCGCTTGTGTTTATCATTTACACCCTAGTAACACCTCACTTGTTTGTCCAGAGAGCAAAAAGCCAACCAGCGAGGCTGTCGCAGAGTATCTAGAGGAGAGGAAGAAGTACGAGGAGCGGAGGAAAGACAAGCGCAAGAAAGGCTCGGGCCGAGAGGAGCAGGTAAACAATAGCAACGTCAATGCCAGATGGGCATGAGCGCTGATTTGCGGCCGACTTGGAAAAGAACACCCGCGTGTTAATGTTGAGTGGCCTTGGTTTCCTCAACAGACGATGGAGCTGCTCAACCGTTTCAAGTCCAAGCTGTCAACGGCCATCAGCGAAGCGCCGCCGGAGGAGGAGGACGTAGAAGAGCTAGCCGAGGATGACGACAAAGGATGGTGAGCAAGCAAATGGTGACGGGCATGTGCCATTTTTCAAATTGTCTTGGAGGGGCGCCATTTATTGTTCTAGTTTAAAATGAGCCTTTGTTACAACTTTTTACACTAGTAAATAAATAATTAATGACATTTATAAATAAATAGATGATTCCAAGGAGATTGCAGTCATCTTAAAAAAAAAAAATCCTTGACATAAAATGTCCCTAAAATATTTTTTTTTTATATTGTTGCTGTCTGGAAGAAACCTGTCTGAAGTGTTATTATTGATACTGTTGGTCTGTCGCCACGTCGTCTGTTATTTTGATGCATTATTAACCAATTTAAAGGGTTGGAAATAGCTTGAGAACACATTTCTTCAGTCTCATGAATGCTAAACCGTCCGTGAAGTGTTGTAAAACTCTACCTCCTACCTCGCTCTGCGGTAGCCATGTGGCAATATGTCACCTCAACACTGAACGTCTGGATATTTTGTTTTAGACGAGGGAAAATATGTTTTGTTAAAAATGGATCAGCGTCATGCTTCAGTGCAGAAGAAACTGGTCACCCACAAAGGTAAATACGCGCGGATTCATTTTCCGATTTTGAAACGTCCTCGTCTGCTCATCGTTGGCGTCACTCGTGGCTCTTAGAGATTTGAAAATGACATTTCTGACACTTCCTGCTTAGAACTCATGAAGTCGTTACACCCAGCTCATATTGAATAGAATATATAAATGATAACGCAAACTTTTCATGCTTCAATTTGGCAAAAAAATAAATAAACGTCAAATTCAGAACACAGGTCAACTTACGTGTTGGTGACTTGCACCTGCTCTGTTTCACTGCGCCATTTTCCACGCACGCAAAAAAGCCACGGCAGGGCGACCGACCTTCCACTCGCTTTAATGCATGCCAAAGTTCAGGGGGTACGTACAGTTTGTGCACGCGTCAGCCCGCCGCCGCCAGGAAATGGGTCCTGACGCTGTGTTCTGCTCTCATATTCTGTTTTTCAACGCAGATCTTGAAAGCAAGTCCAGTTTGAAATGAATACCATGTGTGTGAATGAGAGATTTAGAATAACACAATCTGTTGTTGCCATTAGTCTCCAGGAGTGTGTGTGAGCGGAGAATATTTGGGGGGGGGGCTAATGAATTTGAGAGAAGCCTTGGTTGGTAGACACCTCGCTGTGCTGCCTCCGCTAGGTATGGCAAAGACGGGTGGGGGGGGATTGGGGGGTCTTAGCCTAGCATTCCTGGAAAAACAGCAGTGGGAAGTGTGTGCCACTGCAGGAGCTGCACACTCAGAATGTGGGTTACAACAGGTCAGACACTGGAAGTCAAGTCTGGGACAGCGGAGGTAAACTATTCCATCTGTGTCGGCGCGGTACAACCACGCCCCCCTGCCTCGACTTTTACACCCCCCCCCCCTCAACCCCCTGCGCCTGAGTGAGCAAGGCCAGAAAAATAAACAGCGGCGGTTTCTGTAGCTTTGCATCACAGCCTCCATATCGCCGTAGCCCCAGAAGACACAGTAGAGTGGATGTTGTATGGAAAATGTACCCCTTGGAAAATGGAATGATGGACGTTCAAAACTCTCCTTTGACTGTTTTCAGTCTCAATGCTTAAAGTAGCTGAATCAATTCATGCTAAAAAAAAAAAAAAAAAATGAATGACTCTGCAAACTCTTTGACCGCTCTCCCATCCCCATCGCATCCAGGCTCGGCCATTTACTGCAGTTTGACGAGCAATCTCGGAAGGTCAAAGATGCCAACATGCAGGATGAGGATACCTTTGAGATCTACGACCCGCGGAACCCCGTCAACAAGCGGCGGCGGGAGGAGAGCAAAAAGATCATGAAGGAGAAGAAAGCCAAGAGGTGAGGTCGTGGGGGGCCGAGGTGGTGGCGGGAGGGCTGTGGCCTCAAAAGCTCGGGTCCTGTTTGAACCGCCCCCTGCTTTGTGAAGTGATTCCCAAACAACTGGATTCAAGGGGCTCATTGTCTCGTGACGGTTATGGGACAATATTGGACAGCTACTTACGAGTCAATTGTGATGTTTTTGTGAGTCGGGTTGACAATAAACTGTTAACTAGCTGGATCAACTAGTGATTGACTGACTACTGATCAGTTTTTGCCCTTTTCTCTTGCTTGTGGTCTTGGTACAGTGACCCCCATTGTATCATCTAGAACGGGTGGGCAAACCTTTTGATTGGCGGGCCACAATGGGTTCTAAAATTTGACAGAGGGGCCGCAGCAGATGAATGGAGTGTTTGGGTAACCTCACTTCATGTGAGATAAAAAAAAATACATTTAATGTTAAATGAAAGTGAACAAAAGCATTACAACAATTAATGTCTTTGAAAAACGACAGTTTTTAGAAAATAAAACATGAACAAGGTTTATTCATGTAATTTTTTTTTCCAAGTTTGACGGTCCGGATTAAAACCTTTAACGGGCCGCGTGTGGCCCCCGGGCCGTAGTTTGCGCACGCCTGATCTAGAATGTATCCACCGTTATAAATAAGGTTCACTGTACTTCAAACTAATGTTAAACTACTCGTGGTATTGCAGCAGATAAAACCAGCATCCTGCTACAGAACTCCAAGACGTCAAAGTAAACATTTTGGTGGTTTCGGGCACGCGTGACCAGAAGCTGTAGAAAGTATCATGACATCTAGTATCTTGTGGCTTCAAGGGTGCCATCAAAGCCAAGACTGGACGCCCTCGTGCATGTTGTGAATGAAGGACACGAGCGCCACGAAAGTGGGACGGAAACGGCATGTCAATGAAAGACACCAGAGTAATAACGTCCATGAGCATTTGTCCTCGTTAGCCGCCTGCCGTTTCTCGGAGCAGCAGAAGCGCGTAATTCACCCGTGATGGATTTAGTGCTCTTTTCTCCTCGCTTGCTCAAAAGGACCTTCGAACCAAACGGCACTGTTTTTTTTCCGGTCCGTTGGCCTAAGTGATTGACTATCGATTCTTTATAGATGGAATCCACTTACTTGGAGCCTGTAGAGGTGACCGCGCTACCTGCGGAAGCTCGGAATAGACAACATAAAGAAAGGCTCTCGCGGCAACAGTGAACGCTTCCAAGCTTGTCTTAGGAAGCAACGCAAATCTTAGAGAAAACAATTATGAACACGTGGTCGACGTCTTGGAACTTTTGTGACAAAACCGAATATTCTCTGTTGTCGACTCTTGCTTCACCGTTGCTATTCCGACCCGCATCCGTCACAAGAAATTTTATACCAAAATCCTCCCGTATTTCTGAAGTCGTCGCAGCCGTAGACTTTCTCTTCACGTTTGACATGTTCCTGAATCCTCCCAGTGTGAACTTTCCCCTCCGAGGCTTTCATCTAGGCGGCAGTGGTCCGGTCTGGACATCAGCTGTGGGGGGAGAAAAAAAAAAAAAAAACTCTGGCAGGGCTTACTAACACCAAGCCCCAAGCAGACCTCAACAGATAGCAGGTGCGAGAGCCGTGACCTTCCCATTCCGGTCCAGCATTCCAGCCTGTCAGTTTGCCGCCCCCCAACCCACCCTACCCGAATGTGGACTCGGCATGCTCTGTGTCCGAGTACACCATCTGGAGCTCCTCATCCTGCTGTGCTTTGTTCAAGCGCTTAAGTGTCCACAACACTCTGAGCTTTCATCGCCAACCATTTGATTGTAGACAGAGCAGCGGTCGGCTGTGATGATTAGGGCCTTGATGTTGTTCTTGTTGTTAGCGCCTCACACAACCAGGACGTGTCTGCACATTCAAGTGAAGAGCAGACTAAAGCGGTGATTCTCAACCACTGCACTACGGGAAATGATCCCGTTTCACTGAACTGATCTGAGAATGGTTTATTTACGACAATGCGTCTTTGTCACATTGGTGACGGATAGTGACAGGCAGAACTTAATTAAATGCCCCGCCACTAGATGGCAGAAGTGTGTCCACCTGTTGCCTTTCATACAACCCAATAATGGCTTTTGGATCAACCAAATAGAAACCATAGTACATTTCGAATGCAGTGGGCCATGATTGTTTTTTTTTTTTGCATTCAAAAGGGGGTGAATGACTTAAAAGATGTTTTGTTAAATGGGAAAAGTCCAATCGGAAGTCAATTTTTATTCAGCACAGTCCAGCGGTCCCCAACGACATTTGCGCCACACGTAAAAACACATTTCAACGGACAGTTATAAAAACAGAAAACCACACAATAGGAAATGTAACTCAGTGTTCTGCCCATGGTGGTTGTTACAAATGATTCCCTACAACAAGACAAGCTGGTCTCATCTTGTGCTCCAGAACATTGTGTGTTTTAAGACATCATAAGCAAGCTCCCAAAAAAAAAAATTGAGCATTCCTGCATTCCACTGCTTCTATGTCACTTGTGGTTTTATTGTATTTGACAATAGACTTGCTACTGGTTTCATTTTTGGTCAAATATTTGCACGCGCTTGTATCATCTTTAAGACCGTACCGTAAAAGACATTTGAACAGTAGCGCATATAGTTTTGTGACATTTTTGTTCCTTTCTCATGTTAAAATGGGCTCAATACGGGATGGGAAAAATTGCACTAATGAACTTCCACGGCAGATCCTAAATCACCCGCATCCTCCCTTCCTTATCGGCTTCAAAGTCCAGTCGGCAGATTTTGTTTTATGAGAAGTTCATGGCAACCTCTAACAAAGAAGGGAGAAAAAAATGGGAGAAAACTCGAGTTCTTTCTTTTTTTTTTTTTTAAAGTTGATATTCGTGAAGTGCCAGCGACCCGTATGCCGCAATGTAGCGTGCAAACCAACTCATGAAGCAAATATCATGGATGTAGTTCTGAGCATTATTATATTTAAAGTCAAGGACTGTGTTTTATAATCGAAGAAATAAGACTAAATGACTCCCATCTCTGGTTGGTGGAATCAGAGGTAGAGAAGTTGAAAGCCACGACCGCTGTGTGAAATTTAACACCCAACATTGCATTCTTGTGCTCTGTTTTGGTGAAAGCAATTGTCGCTGTCCCACAAGGTACTATACACGTCACACTGGGCCGCGGGATATCGCTTCACTGCGTGAACGTGCACACAAATACAGTCCCAGGCAACACCCCGCTTCGGTGAGCTCTGTGTGAAAAGGACCTGCTGGTAAATCCCGGCTCGACTGTTTCATCTTGATTTACTACCTTCCCTACCTACTACATATCCTCACACAGTGGTCTTCTTTAAAATCAGCTCATTTTATTAAATCCAAGTTTTTGTCTTTAAAAATGTGGGTGAAGGGCGGGGTCTCTGCATTTTTTTTTTTTTTTATTTATATTTTTTTTAACACCCAAGATGCTAAAATGTCAATTCCGCATGCAGTGAAAATAAATGTACCCGTGAGACAATGCAATAAATTAGCATATAATTTACATTTTGAGGGGGGGGGATTAGTAACAGTGTAGCAACATTAATACTGAATATAAAATATACACAACTCATCACATGATGCTTTTCATTGTCTTTTTAGTACGTAACCAATGTGACACATTCACAAGTTCACAGCAACGAGTACCTTTTTTCTTTTTCTTTTTTTTTTTTTAAAAAGTCCGAGCACTTTGAATCCAAGCACTCTCCCGCTGTCCCCTCCCCCATCTCTCGACGGCCTCCTTCAAGGAATGATGTTGATGTTGGCTACCAAAAAGTAGCAGCAGCAGCAACAACAACAACAAAAGTCAAATATAAAGTTTCGCTTTCCTGAGCCAGCAGTAATGGCTTGTTGGTGACCGGATGCAAGTGTCCTGTTATTTTTCTTATTTTTTTTTTGGCTGTACAACAATGCTACTACAACAAATACATTCCCAGTGTGAGGTACAAACAACATGTCAAGAACACGACCAGCATTTACGATGATTAGCACCATATTGACTTTGGGCGTTTTTGTTCTCGTTGGCTAAAGGGACTGAAGACAGCTGAAGTTTTCAATAGATGTGACTTTTAAGGGCAACATATTTAGTGTCCCATCAAACGGAAAGGTAGGAAGTCCCAAACAAAACAAAATAAAGATCAAAGGGGTTCGGGGAATCGATTTGACACCACTCCTGTATCAATGCTAATGCTAACTTAGCTCTGGTTAGAGCTGCGACACATTTTTTTTTTTTTGTCAGCTCAATTAGATTGACCTTTTTTTTTCTTTTTTTTTTATTTGTCTAGTCTAGCTCTACTTCTGTTAGCGTATCGCTGTCTAAATAAATGTTGTATCCCAGATTAGAAGTTTTTTTTTTTTGTTAACTTTTGACTGGAATACTTTGAGGGCAGGCCTTGTAAGAGCCAAGGGCAATATTTTCAAGGGAAGCGACGGGAGCAACTCCATGCTTAGCTTCTGCTATAGTTCAGGCTAATGAAAGACTTGTTTTGTCATAAGCACAAAAATGATATCCATCTTGGCTCTTGGCAAAGCAAGCAAGGCACCCTTGAGGTGGGTTGGGGTCGCTGGAGGGGAAAAATGTTAAAGGGACTATAATGCCCTCACATATTGGCAAGATTTATATATTTAATATGGATGTCTGCTTATGATAAAAAAAAAAATATGCTTGAATGTGATACAGATGAATTAAATTACCCTTATTTATTGGTCATTCCCATGGAAAGTTTCCAATGTGAAATATTCCCTTTTTTTGTTTGTTTGGTGGCGTGCCGCGAGATATTTTCTAATATAAAATATGTGCCTCGGCTCAATAAAGATTGGGAAACACCGTGTGACATTTTGTCAGGGTTTCATCCAATGACATTACATTCCCTTCCAAGACAGTAGGCTACTATGTGACTCTTGTATAATAAATACACAGTACGCTGATGATCAGGGGGCGGGGCTTGATCTGCGCTGTCGTACCTCCATGGCGGTTAAGTATTTACACACACACAAAAAAAAAAAAGTGCAGCCAAGCCAAAAGTCCGCCCGGCGACAGCGTTTCTCGCCAGTCCATCCGTCCATCCTCTGTCAGCCACGTGTCCAGCACTTTGGATCGAACAGCAACTCAGAGGAAAACGCAACAATGATACCGGGAATTATTATTATAATAAAATAATATCACCAACCGATCCTCCTCCAGAGCTCCACTTCACAGAAGTGAACAGTTTTTGTGTCAGCGTGACGACCGAGCAGTGGTTTGGCTCTCCGGCCAACCGCGAAAGGTCGCTTTTCCATTTCGGGCTCTGCGGAGTCGTCAGCGGTGTCGGCGTTCCTTTCCTGGCTCGCAGGCCTCTCCCGTCTTTGCGTGGGGCTCAGTGGCCCTGACACGTCTTGCAGCACATCTGGCGGAAGTAGGCCCTACTGCAGAACTTGAATTTGAGTACCAATGGGCAGTAGGCCACTTTGTTGACGTCTTTGCACTCTGCGCAGACAAGACGACAACGGGTCAGAACACGGCGACTGTGGGAGGGGCTTAATATGGATTCTTGGGGAAAAAAATGGGTTTGCGTCTCTAATGTAGCGTACGACTTCATCCTTGAGCCAATTGAAAAAGTCAAAGTCTAAAAATAGCCTAAGGACGGCCTGCTGCTGTGACTCACACGTAATTGTAATACTTGTGAGGCAAAACCTCCCTCGGGGAACACAGCGGCTCTACTTGGATGCCGAGGCGAAGACCGAGAAGGATTCTGGCCCGGTCGGCTCTCCGGGCTCACTGCCACGACTCACACGCACACACCAAGCGCACCGTGGCTCTAAATGCCTTATCATGATCCGAGTGTCTTCCCTTATTAGGCTCGGGCTCCCACCTGGGCCAGGCCCAATGAGACCAGACGTTGCCTCATTGCCGTCCGTGAAGCGACAATTAGCCCGCGGCTAATCCCATTAGCCGGCTTGTAAACGCTGCTCACGTTTTCCATGCAAGCTCGACCGACCATGTCATACCACAAAAAAAAAATAATTAAATGTACAAGCCTAAGAATGTTATTAATTTAAAAATTAAATAATTTTTTTTTAATAATTAATAAAAATATTATTGAATTATTCAAACTATTTGATTAAACAATTGTGAAAATATGAAATTATTTTTAACTGAATTTAAAAATGCAAATGTCTGAATTTAAATTCAGAACAAGCCTAAATTAACAGAACATTTCGAAGTGTACTCGGTTTTTTTTATTGTACAGTCGACCCTCGCATAGTCACTGTTCGGCACCTGCGGATTTGTACATGTGGGAATTTTTTTACAACATATTTTAACAATGCTGGTGACCCGGGCATCTTACCGTCGCCGTTGGAGACGGCAGGGGCGTCGCATTTGCTCTCGCACTGCTGCATGGTGTTGGGCCGGAGGGCATCGGTGCATTCGCTGGACGGCTGGCCCGTGTAGGACAGGCACTGCACCGTACGCATTTGCTGGCCCAGGCCGCACTGCGCTGAACACTGCAAAGACAAAGATGACGCTGAAAGGAATCGGGTAAATATATTTCCATGTAGGCTCATTTGAAATTAAAACCAACAATTCAATCCATACACCTCATATACACTCTTCGCCTGTCTTTGTGGTTGAGGCATGTAATTAGCGGCGTGCACCTCCAGCGCTGCGTGAGAAAGTGCTGAGCGCACTCCAGCTGTTGCTCCACGAGGGTTTAACCTCTGTGGGGGTGGGAGGGGTTCACCCTTTGATGGACCACCCGGGGTTATCAGTGGGGGTCTGTTTGATGATTGAATTGCCAAAGGTGCATTGATGTCGGCGCAGACTTGCTGGGATATATAAACTGTCTGACTGGTGACCTCTGAACTTAAAAAAAAAAAATGGAGTTGCAACACAGACATTACCCTCAGCATAAGGAAACGTTGACGCAATGCACTTTAAAGACAACTGGAGACCTCCACCAAGGCCCAACAATCCAAAACATGTCTGTCTGACTGCACACAAGACTAACTGGAAATACTAACCATGATGTGTTGCACTCCAGTCCAGTAGGTGAAAGTCATGTGCATTACTAGAACAAATGCATTTTGGGGTATCAGCCTAAAATATGCTCAGAATCAAAATGGCTGACTTCCTTGGCTTCTTGAACCCTTTTCTGTGGGTTATAAATATTTGATAGAAAAATCATGATGTTTTACTCCAGTTCTGTAGGTGGCAGTAATGAGTATTTCGATGACAAATTAGTCTTAGGGTAAACATTAGCCTCAAATGGTCTCTTCAAACCAACTTTCCAGAGAAGCATCAGAGAAGCTTTTGACTTTTAACAGCCTACTGACATACACGCGCGCACGCGTACACACATTCACACACGGGCAAATACGTACCTGCCCCCATTCGCCGGGGATCCAGCGCGGAGGAGGACAACGGCCGAGGCTACAGCGAATTCGAACCGGTGGCTTGTTGTGGCTCGGGCAGTGGGCGGGTGTGAAGGTTTTGCTCAGGTCGCTGCTCTTGCACAAGGCGATACGGTGCTTGAAGCCGGGCCCACATTTGGGGGTGCACTAAAACAGAAAAAAGTGGCGCGAGTGTGTGTTATTTGTTCAGCATTTTTTAAATTAATTTATTTACCTGTTTTTTTATCCTTATTTTTTTTCTTCACACATTTAAAAAATCTTATTTTTACATGACCTTTCTACATATTTTATGCTATTCTATACTGCATTGTTTTGTGTGCGTGTCATTTCCTTGAGTTTTCCTGTCCAGTTTTTTTTCATGTAATTTTCACATTCTTTATTTTTTTTCCTGCATTATTAAATCTTTATTTCCTGTTCTTTTTCAGCATTTTTTTATCCTAATTTCCTTCTGTTTCCACACAAAGATTTTCCCTTTATTCTGTCTGCTTTATCTTCTGTCTTAAATTTTCGTTATTTTTGCTTGAATTATTTTTTTCAAAATTTTTAATGCGTTCTTTGTTTTGACGTTCATTCCTGTTTTTTTACTTTTTCCCCACATTTGTATTTTCAGCATTATTTTTTAAATTTTACGTATTAGATTAATAAACTACTAAAATAATCAGTCGCTTTTTCATTTTTGGATCGTTAATGCCAGTTAAAAATGGAAACTTGATTTGTGAGGACATGAGCTATGGCCGATAGTTTACCTCAGACCAGTCCAAAGTGACCCACTTAGGCGGGCAGGACTGGTTGTTGCAGGCTTCTTGCTCAATGGGTCTGTGGGTGAGACAATGGGTGTCCTCCAGCGTCTCCTCCTCGGCTGGACCTATCTTTCTGATGCACAGGACCGTCCTGGTCCGGAGGCCGCCGTCACACGTCTTGCCACATTCGGACCAATCACCGATGAACCACCTGGACAGACCGCAATGAAACAAAGACTCGGTGTGAGGCCCACTTTATCAATAAGGGCCTTTGACATTTCCACTGTAAATCATTGGTTGCAAAACAACATAATGCAAACAATATAATGTTTTAAAAAAGGGAAATCTGAAAATTACCCCGAAAAAAAGATATGAAAACATAATGCAGGAAAAAACACATTCCAAACTAAGGTAGGAGGGAAAAAGTATGATGTTTGTCTGAAAATGCAAATGTAAGAGGGAAAACGTACAAAAAATACAGAGAAAAATCCAAAAGAAAAATCTGGTTAAAAAAGGTTTTAAAATTATGAAAAATGCAAAAAAATAAAAACAAAACTAAAGAAAAAAACAATTTAAAAGAATATTAAGTACAAAAAAATTTCAGAAGAAAAAGGCAAGAAGAAAAATGTGAAAAATATACCTATCTTAGAGTAGGAAATAAAACCATAAATAACAGAAGAAATGCATAAAAATATAAATTCTCTTCTAAAAATGTTCTTCCAATATAAGTGGGGCAAAAAAAGTAAAAACAACAGAAAAAAAATAATGCAGGGGGAAAAAAAAGTTAAAAAAAAAATATCAGGAAAAAGTAAAATAATGCATGCAAAAAAATACAGGAAAAAAATATAAAAATGTGAAAACAGAAAACAAAACAAATAATACAGGACATAAAAATAAGCAAATAATGAAGGGGAAATTAACATTTGTTAAAAATTGTGTAAAATAATAGTGCTGGAGAAAAAAATTAAATGCAGGAAAAAAATGTCTTGGCCCTTAACTTGTTAACTAGTCAACTAGCCATTAACTAGTCACCAGTGTTTTGTAATGACCATTTCTACTCTTTGCATATATTTTTCTGGAAAAAAATACTACACCGCCAACAACATTTTGCTGCATAATTTGACCATGTGAGTGATATGACATCATCATCCACGCACAATTAACACGTTCAAACATCTGCGCTAGCCCGTAAAAGAGCCGGTGAGGAGCGTGTGCGGCAAAGAGTGGATCCAGATGAGCGACATGCACGTTCTTAGACAAAGAAAAAAAAAGGTCTGCTCGCGTCACGCTTCGCACCACTTGGCTGCCATGTCGCCTCGCACCTGTGCGCACGCTGATGCCAAAAGTACCAAATGCAGGTGGTCGCTCTCCAGGCTTCATATTATTGGCGCACGGTGAGCGCGGAAAGTTGTAAATCTGCTTGCTTTATTATTTTCCTTTTTTTCCTATTCATGGA
This sequence comes from Idiotropiscis lumnitzeri, assembly GCF_059441095.1. NCBI lineage: Eukaryota > Metazoa > Chordata > Actinopteri > Syngnathiformes > Syngnathidae > Idiotropiscis > Idiotropiscis lumnitzeri. The sequence goes on from NC_142408.1 coordinate 2,973,057, forward strand.
CGGTTTCAGAGTTTATTTTAGGTCAGGTTATTCAATTGAGCCTGTGACTTTTGTCGTATGTTCTGTTAGTATGTGGTTGTAATTAACGTGACATATATGTGAGCCCAGTTCGGATGTTTTTGTATCGTATGTTAACTGGTGAGCTTTCAGGAATATTTTTGACATACTCAGGAGGGCACGGCTCGCTGTTACAGTCTCGCTGGTTGTCGGGGGGCTTGCCGTCCGGGTCGCAGTAGCTGTTCTGGACCACCGAGTTGTCGTCCAGTCGCTTGCACACCACCTCTTGCTTCTGGGAGCCTGACGGGAACAAGGGTGGATAGATTTTAGGATGAGCGGTATATAAAATGGGTAAATGGAAATACTGCAATTTCTGTGTGGAGTTTGCATGTTCTCCCCACGTCTGTGTGGGTTTTCTCCGGGTACTCCGGTTTCCTGCCACATTCCAAAAACATGCATGACAGGTCGATTGGACACTGGAAATTGTCTCTAGGTGTGAGTGTGAGCGCGGATGGTTGTTCGAATATTTTTCCGACATTTCGTAATCTGTACTTTTGACCTTTTTTTTGTACTCAAGTACAGGAATTGAATCAATACCGAAACATTTTTCCCCAAAATATCTATACTTCAACTTGATTACGTTTTGCCTCTTCTTTTACTCTGGAATCCTCTGAGAATCTCCAGTTACGCAACGTCCTAAAAATGTTTGCGTTAATCATTCCTGAGGCAGCGGCTGTCATTGGCCCGCTGCCGCAGATTGGAGCGTTCGACGTTGGGCGAACGAGCCGCACTTGTCAGCTTCAGTTAGCGTTGTTATCTTTGGAAAGACACAACAGGTGAACCTAATGTTGCGGCCGCTGAGTGCCGGTACAAGGGGGTCCTCGGTTTACCAGGGTACCGGCACACATACGTGGTGCACGATGGACCCGTTTTTTGGGGGGTTGTGTAAGAATACGTGGTCATGTTCCATGAGACAAATTTTCCACGGTGAACGGAGCACTCCGCTCTATTCAAATATTTCTACGGAGCAAACAATCACATTTAAGTGATTACAGATGCCCGCTTACCTCCGGCGCACGTCGCCGAGCACTCGGACCAGGGAAGGTGGTACCAGGAGAAGCCCACCTCGTTGTCGCCACTTCCCGTGCGCTGGATGGGCACGTTAAACTTGTAGCGGATGCCCTGGTTCTGTTCCTGGAGGAGGATCTGCGACGAGCAAGGAGAAAAAAATAAATAAAAAAACGCCGCGTTTTAGTTCCACCAAGCCAGGCATTCGTTGAACTGATTGGCTGCAAGTGTTACCATGACAACCAGGTTCTCTGCGGTTGCCCCGAGAGCCTCCAAAGACTCGGGTTCATCGGTGGGCCTCTTGTAGTGGAAGGCGGTGCCGGCGATGTCGAACTTTCTCGGCCAGTCGATGGTCCACGCGCCGTTGATGTAATATTCGTCGCCCTCGGATTTCAAAGCTGGGAAGAAAGCGAAGATGAACAAGCCGTCACGCCCCCTTTTTAAGTCCGCAGACTTCAACCCAAAACGACAGACTTCCTGTTCAATTCCTGGCATGGGTCTTCACATTTTTCCTTGGGTTGACTCATCTGCCAAATTTCATGTTATAACTGGAGTCAGGGCCTGATTTTTTTTTTGGGGGGTTAAATCCAAGACGTGAACTAGCCAATCATTGATGCGCTCAGACCTTCGTTAGTATTTGACTAAGGGAAAGCCCTTTAAAAGTCAATTCATTTGCTGCGAGACAAACACGACGACCAAACCAAGCCATTTTGGAGAACGAGAAGCAGATGTGCACGGTAGCTGAGGAGGCTCCAGGTGGAGACAATCAGCGCTTGTGATGTCATCGGCCTCGTTCGTCTTCTACCCGCCTGACAAGCCTCTGTCCTCGCACGGGAAAAGACTTCAGGTGAAAGCCGCTGCTAATCTGCTTCGACGGCGACCCGCTTTTGCGGTTGTCAAAACAAACAGCGCTCTCCAAAGGCACGTGAGACAATCCCGCCGTCACGTGTTTACGACTCGGACGGAACCGCACATCTGTCACTGATTGCGAGCGCTGTTGTGTGTACAATCGGTTACAATGTACTCAAGCTCATCACGGATTTGTCATGAACGGTTCCAAAAGAGAAAAATAAGCCAGGGTGCGTTGCGAGTACTGCGTAAGATCAACTCTTCTGTCAAAATGTGGCTATTAAGGGGAAACTCCAGGGAAATTACATGTCTTGGCACGGGGAATATACGTGTATCTCATCAGAACCTTTCCTTTCCAGGAACTTATGGGTAAATTACCCCAGAAACAGCTCCTGTAGTCTAAAACACATGATGATGCTCCCAAAGGTGCTCCTTCAGGGTTAAGTTCCCGCTATTGAAATATGCAAAGAGAAAATTCTAGGAAAATTTCAGATCTTGGTCCTTAGTCATTCCTGGAAGTACCGCTCTCGGAAGCTCCTGGTAAAAAAAAATTGAGTGAGCGGTGCGCACCTTGCCGGGTCCATTCACTTCAATGAGAGCGAGTTCTAATTCATTTGAATGACGAGCTCGCTCACTTGGTTGCACCTCTAACCTCCTAAGAGGGTCTTATTTTAGCCCCCTAAAAATAACCCCAAGTCTACTTTTGTGCTTGTAATTCCAGGTTCTAATGTATTCGGGACAATATTATTTGTCCATCGTGTACAGATGGAATGCAATGGTCTACTTACCGATGTAGTTCTTGGACATGGTGACCTCTCGGATCTCGATGTGAACGGAACCTTTGGGGATAAGGACCACCTCCATGTAGCCTGCAAGAAAAGCACAGTGTGACATTTCTTTTTTTTTTTTAATGAGGGGATGTATAGAATGAACGCCCAAATGTTCCAAAAAAGGAAGAAAAAAAAAAAGTGTGGGGGGGATTATTTTTAGATGCACACACTCGGCCCACCATAGAAGGACAAAGATGTTTCTCGCTAAAGACCATGTCGTGTGCAGCATCTCGTGACATCATACGCGACTCACATCAAGTTACGGAAATTTTGGTCAACATTTTTCTGCCTTTAGACAAGGTAGAGAAACAAGCTTCATGATTCCAGGGCTAATTTGCGTCTTATTTTATTTAATGTTTGACCTCCTCGGGGCAGAGAGTCATTGAAGAGTCCCTCGGTGGCCTCGCAGGTGCTCCCGTCACCCCCGCACACTCGACATCGATCCTCCTTGGCGTCCGACGCCAGCACGTTGTCGCAGCCCACGTGCTGTAAGAAATTTGATTCCATAAAAATCATGTATTCATGCACAATTTTAGATGCTTACGTAACGTACTGAAGTTATTCATGATAGCTCCCACCTTGCACAATTGCGATAAATCCAATGCGGCTCGTTATAAAAGAAGTGACGAAGTCGGCTGGCTCACCTTACACTCGCCGTTGATGCATATGTCCAAGGAGTCGGCCTGACATCGCGTGCCATCGATGACGGCCGGAGAGCGCTCGGTGTAGAAATTGTATCCCTCGGCCAGGCAGTTGAGGGCGCACGGCTTGACGCCACCTGTGAGGCGGAGCAACTCTATTTTATACACGCAAGCAACATTTTGAAAACGAGGAATAACAAGAATAAGAGAGTAGAGCCTTCTTTTGGGTCCAAACTTATGTCAAGGATATTTTTCATGATTTTATTGAACTCACCGCCGGTGTAAGGCTTCCAATTGTAGTACTTCCCGCGGAAAGGCATGCTGTCAAAGTCACCGCATTGCTTCTCCCGGAAATCGCGGGATCCCAAAACACAGGCCTGCCTCGCATAAAATGACAAAAAGGCTCTTTTGTTTTGGGCAGATTCCTTGATTGCCAATCAAATTATTTTGTGAACATGTTCCGAATACAAATTTATGTGCATGAAATACAAATATATAGACTGAATGATGACACCAAGCGACCACACATGACCCGACTTAACCTGATTTATGATCCGATGTCACTTTACCTGACGCAACCTCACCCAGGAATACGGCTAACTGGATTTGACGCGACTCATGTCGACCCAACATGACTTGACATTTTTACGCAGTCGCCCCTTTTACCCTGAGTGAACTCGATGACGAACTATATTCCGTCTTTTTTTTTTTTTTCAACATTTGTAAATATAAATGCCTTTGCTGGTACTTGTGAATATACATTCTTTACTGCATATTCAGTCTTGTTTAGTATCGTTTTTCTTTTTTAATTTTGTACAATTTATATTAATAGCGGCACAATAGTCGACTGATTAGCACCTCACAGTGCCGAGGTCGTGAGTTTGAATCCGGCCTCGGTCTTCTTTTCTGGAGTTTACATGTTCTGACCGTGCCTGTGTGGGGTTTTCTCCGGGTTCTCCCGTTTTCTCCCACATTCCAAAAACATTCATGATTGGTTCATTCAAATCAAGTCAAATTTATTTGTATAGTGCTTAATCACTGTCTCAAATCACAGTCTCAAAGGGCTTCGCATACCCACAGTCAACATCCCCTGATATTAACCCCCAGGAGGAAGAAAAACTAAAAAAAAAAAAAAAAAAAACGACGGGGCCACGTTAAATATTTATCTAAAGCGTTGCTCCAAACCGTCTGCCTGTTGCTTTTCACGCCGTAAAATGCGAAGCTGTCATCCACGTGCGCACGAGCAAATGCGTTCGTCGGGAACCATCCCACGTGAGAACACTGAATCACTACCTTATTTTTTTGTTTTAATCTCCGTCTCGCCGGACTTCCACCGAGACGGGAAGTCAGGAAGCTGCGCGCTGACCTTCGAAAGACCTTACCCAGAAAGCGTAACAAAGCCTCCCGCAGGCTTCGGGTTGCACAAGAAGAACGAGAAGAAGAAGAGAAACTCACAGCAGTGTTACAGGACCTGTAGCGCTTCCTCTCCCCAAGGCAGTACTTCCCTCCTCCGGAAGGCCTGAGTGCGACACAGGACACTTGAATGAGAGGTGACATCATTTGTCGCCACGGCAACAACCTCATCAAACACACGAGCCGCAACTGTGCCAATTACAGCAGACCTTCTAAAGTGCCGAGCCCACCTCTTCCCACTCCTCGGGGCTGACACAATTCCACCGAAGAAAAGTCCGAAAGGAAGAACAGACAAAGTAACTCGGGAATTTCTGAAACTTGAAAGTTAAGAGTCGACTGCACAACAGGCGACGTTTCCAACCGCGGCTGATGATGACGTCAATCAATCAAACAATCGCCCCCATTCACTGACTACGCTTGTCATTTTCTGTAATTGAAAGGCTGGGTAAAAAACATTAACATTAAAAAAAAAAACATTAATTAATTAAATTAATTAATTAATTAAACATTTAATTACATTAAAAAAAAAAAGAATCTTTGACGTCTTTAGCCGTCAATGGCAGTAAATGAGTTAACGTGCATTAGATGTTCGACTCCACGCACTAATAAATCTCAACTGATCGTACCTGCAATTTTGCAGGTATGCGACATTAGCCTCATGCTGACTTTATGTGGTGCTAATTAAATCCAGACGAGTCAAGACGACTAAGCTGGGTCTCGTTTCGGCTTGGTACCCACAAACTGAAATTTAGTTCTCAAAGCTTTTGTGCAATTTTGATTGGCCGTTGCATCTGTGATGTCGTACAGCTGTCACCATTTTTTTGTTGTTTTTACTTTGAGAGTCCATCATATAACGTAGCCATTTGTTCACACACACACACACACACGTGCACACCAACACACGCGTAACGGGCCTCCGGGTGCGTGTGTGTTTCGCTTGCTTGTGGCTTACTTTGCCTACTTACGCTGGGCTGTCACAGTGCCTCATGGACGAGGAAACGCCGCCGCCGCACGTCCGGCTGCACTCCCCCCACATGGACCAGGGACCCCAGCCTCCGTCCTCACTCTGTGGCCAGGTCCCAAACGACACGCACTCGCCCTGGTAGCACCACTACGAGGAGCAGGGGGAGAGAGCACAATAAGCTAACAGCAACTTATTACAAGCTGGGACAACACAAGTGTCAGTTTTACTGTTTTCCAAGTGTCCCGTCCAAGCTGTAAATTAGCTTCGGCATGAAATGTAGACTATACAGCACTTGACCGATGACTTTTTTTTTTCCCCCCTCAAGCAACACGTGCGCGATCCTTCTTTCAAGCCCTTTTAAACACACGCTAACTCCCAATCGCACCATTACTCAGCCCATAATTTCATTTACGCATTAGTCCACTCCTGCAGCCGTCCTTGTAGGGCTTTTAAAGTCTGACTCAACTCGCTTGTGTCCATTTTGTGTGTTTGAACGTTACGTGTTGGTCACAAGAGAAATAATTTCTTCGGGAATTGGCTGAGTAAGCCAAACGTTTTGTGGGTCAGGATGAAAGGACTGCAAATCCCAAGGACAAAGGTGCCTTGAGGTACGAGCGACCCGGTTTGTTTTTCGGGATATGAGCCCTCGTACGGGTGATTTGCGAGCAAAAGTTGGTCATACGCAGCCTTTTTATCTCATGGGGAGGACCTCTTTTGTTTCCTTGTGTCTTCTGGGACGTTGGATGCAAGGGGCAGCCTCGTGCCTCGGGAGGGTGCAAAGCCGCTTGCTTAAGCCTGTTGGGAGATCCGAGCGGATCAGAGACAGGCCTTTTGTTTCACCAACTGTGTCAGTGGGTTAAGCGCACCCAAGTGTGAGTGTGAGATTCAAGGTGAGCCGAGGTAGCAAAAGTACTCACTTTCTGTACTTAAGTGTCAGCGGTTATCCGTCGCAATATTAATCTGGAGCTAGGCCCACGCCGCAAAATTGCATCTTCCCTTCCGATAGTCTGCCGGCGCGGCCGCTTTGGAGAGCCTCGTTGTCACCAACGAGTGCACGCATGCCATGGTGAGAAAGCTAAAAGGACGAGTTGGTGAAACCGGCAGAATGTGGCCAGGAGGATCGTTATTAGGCTCCTGCGCAGTTTGCTGAGAGTTACATTGAGCCACTGTCCTCGTTCTTTCCCTGGCTATGTCCCGCATGTCCTCTGCGGCCCTGGGAAACAAGATTATGTTGCAGCCGGGAGGTTTGCATTATACAACAACCTCCAGCAAGGTGAGAGCACACCAGAAGCCCAGTTCAGTGGGTCACTTTTTGTCTCTCTACCCCTGTTCACCCCCCCCCCCCCCCCCAGTTACCACCCCCCCTGGCTCCCTGCCCTCTCCCGTTGGCCGGCCCGCTCTTCATGACACTGCGGGTGAGAAACGGCTGACAGTCATGTTCCTTTGAAGCGATCCCAGCAGGGGCAGACAAGCAACGGCGGGGCAGGGCTGCTAAAAAAAGTGCTCCAAAAGCGCTTCCAAAAGCCCCCCCGGCTCAACCTGGGGCCCTCTGTGTTGTCCAGGACCCTGTCCGAGGGCCCCGACCCTCAAAGGCTCCACTGAGCTAATGCTAATGGCCGCTGACAGCTCGTGACACTCTCCCATTCTTCCCTTTTAGACCGCCAACCATCCGTCCACAATAACCGCCGTAATCCGCGTTAAAACTGTCTCTCCCTAACCTGGCTTCCACGGACGGCACGCCAGTGACGTAAAGCTTTCCTCGCTGGTGTGCAGCGGTGGCAAATCTACTCACACTCTGTGTTTAAGTCATAAATACTTGTGTTAAAAAAAAAACCTTTACTGTCAATATAAACTATCCATGTTGATAGGATTTTTTGTTTTTTAAACCCAAAGCCTGCTAGCATTAGCGCAAGCCTTTATGCTAACATTCTGAAATTTATGTACACTCAAGTACTTTGAGCTGGTCCCACTGAGCGTTGCTACTGTAAATCTATCACATGATTTGTTTAGCACTGTTTTTAAACTGTTAGTCAAATTTTGACTCCCAGCATAGCACAAAAAAAAAAGAAATAAAAATCAACCAAAAATCAAATCAGCCAGCAGATGGGCTACCGCTAGCTAGCTGACACGTGCTCTCATTTTCTCCTGCTGGCGTATCGGCTATCTTAGCCATGTGGTTAGCTTGTGTTTTCAGATATCCATCGCTGAGATTGCTAGCACTGCCAAAATATACTGCAGTCTCACAGGAGTTAAATGGTGGAAAATGGCATTGGGGGAAAAAAAATGTAACTCATATTATTTTAAAAAAGTGTATCTAGTGCAGTGATTCCCAACCGCTGTGCCAAGGCACATAACTGAGTCGTTAGAGATCATTAGGCGTGCAGCAGGCATGATCCAATTTCACTTAATTGGTTTGAAAATGAATATTTATTTATTTATTATAAATATTTTTTTTTAATCTCCTGTATCTATCCCCCTGATGACCGGCAGAACAATGAAATGTTCTTCCACGAGATCGCAGAAGGAACCCCGAAAATCCACCTGTTGCCTTATATTTTTAGTGACGTTTTTGTTTGGTTGTGTGCCATGACACTTTTACAGTGTCAAATAATAGGCCTTGGCTCAATACAATTTGGTAAAGAATACTCGTGAGAGAGCTACTGGATGCGGCGGAACTTCACTCAGAACATCCGCAGGGTGCGGGGGGTTTGCTAGACGATTTCACGAGTGGCCGAAATTTGAATAGCGATTGCACAATGTGGCGATGTTACAAATGATAGCCAACGAAAATCCACAGGACACAATGCCGCACAGCACGCACCGCGAAGCGATAAAAACACAGTACGCATATTATTTTGAGTTGAGTTGAGTAAATCACAACAGTTTTTTTTTGCAATGTTCGGATCTGAAGAAGTCGTTTGGCGGGGTTACTTACCCCCTTCTCGATGCTCCCCGTCTGGCACAACGTTCCCTCGGCGGCGGGAATACTGTTCGTAACACAGCGGTTGCTTTTGCTAAGGCACCAGAGCTCTCTACACACTTCCTAGGAAAGAAGGCAAAAGCAAGTTGGTCAGAACACCTTACCAAACATTCGGACAAACTGGACGAACACTTTCATGTGAGTTTGAAATGTTTTTTAATCTGAATTTGGAATTACAGTAACATGTTCATTTTCGTTAGCCAGTCTTGGTGTGGTTATATGTTAGCATCAAGGTAGCGGACTTTAGATTTCAGCTGTGCGAGAAATTGGACCGTTTTCCCTCTTCATTTTGGAGCCGGTCACACTATCTGCCGAATTGCAAGACAATGGAATACCTGAGATTGAGAAAGAAAAATGAAATTAACGACCAAGGAATTTATGAGACTAAGAGTCTTCTGGAGGGTAACTCATTCGTAACAATGGGAGTTTCTGTAATTCATCAGCCTGCTTAGCAGAAATGTGTGGATGAATGTTGGATCGCAGTGCAAAAGGTCCTGGTGTGTCTCAATGTCTTGAGTCAGTCGGATCAACGGCGTGACTAACACTTGCTCACCTCGCCACCAAGCCGGATTGCGATGTCAAGTTAGCGCCATTCCCAGCTGAGAGACGGGCCTCCCGAGTCTACAAGATGACCTGCTGGCCTTTCGAATATCTTTAGTCTGACTGAGTGTCTGGACTAACACAACGGTGTTTATTCTAGATTGCGTTTCTGTCTCAAAGATGAGGTTGATACCCCAAAATTTTCTTTAGCTGCCGCCAGTGGTCCCCCGATCTTCCGGCAGATTTTTTAAAGGTGCGCACCCGCTTCAATAGACACAGTTGGAGCTGCGAATACTTCTGTACATGTGCTCTTATTTACTTATGCTCTGGATCTGGACCTTTATAAACCTCACCAGCAAAACCTCACCAGGTCGCCCTCCATTTTCCACTTCAAAGGCTTTTACAGGACAATTGCGCTCAGGAGAAGAGCTGGCCCATGAATAAGAGTTATGATCTGGCGCGCCGATTCTGACCCATCGGGTCAGTAAATATTCCTGCCCGGCCCCCTGCCTCCTTCTAGATGAAACAAAGAGGTAAACTACCCCATCTCTGGTTGCAGCCACTTCCCGTTGCCAGCTGCTTTCAATGAGCCACCCCGCCACTTGCGTTCACTATCGCAGCCGCGGATGAAAGGTCAACAGCCCGGGCCCGAGCCACCGTGGATATGGGCCTGATGGATTTACGCAAGGGGAGAACACACTCCATGTGAAGTTTTCAACACCGCTTGTAAGTTTTAGTAACTTGGTTACTTCCCACCTCTGGAGAGTGAGACTAGAGAGATGGTTGATCAGGTGCTGGTTTCTTACCCCATACTTGCACTGGCGCGAGGACGCCCCGTACTGGAAGCGGCACTGCTCATCGGCGTCGTACACCTGCCCCGGAGCCACTGTTGGGTACAGGAAGTCTCGTTTCAGAGGTTCATTGTCCAGACACGTCCCCCGACCTGAGCTGTCAAAAACACAAAGCTACAATAGGATTGTTTCTTGCACAAATACACCTGGGCACTTGCGGTGCGCTCCTGAAATTTTTATAGTGAAATCTATCAGAGCTACCTCAAGCGCGGAAAACGCTGCTGCCTCCACCACTTGTAAAACCGTTGCCAACTGCGTAACTCGCTGGACACCTGATGCCTAGTATGTGTGCCGAGTATGCGAGTGCAGCTCTAGTTATTATGGCTAACCACCACCTTGCATGAAAGATAAACGCGACTAAGGCAGAGGTTTCTCGCTTGGATTAAAAGACTCCACCGCGCCTGTATGTGGCGAGAGAGACAATAAATTGCAGGAAATAATGAAGCTGGGTAATACAGAGTGTGGGATATGATTTTTAGTCTGTTTTGTCAAAGAGAAACAAGCGCTCACCAAGAGAACTCGCTGGAAAAATAAACGAGTTGTTGTTGGATTAACACGAGTGTTTACTCAGGAGCAACTCGCTGAGCTTCTTCAACGAGGAGCTAACATTAGACAATTATCCAATTAGAATAAAACAGACCTTGTGTATTTCATTTGGAAAACCCGGTTTACTATAACGCTGTGTACTTTCCAGCTGTGGCAGCTCGGGTGGAAGGCTTCCATCCCACCACAGGAAAAATGGGCTCGCTGACAACACAAATGCAGACGACAAGAAGACTGAATATAATTCAGGCTTCTTCTAAAAATGTCTTCTTAAATAGTCCAATAACATAAAGACCAGTACTTTTCCACCTTTTTAACCTTTTTGCATGAACGGCAACAAACTCCAAATGGGGGTTTAGTCTTGCCACTATTCACGCGGTTTTCATTGTCCTGTCCTGTCATTTAAAGACACTGTCAGTATGCAGCGCCACTTTTTCTTTAATCATTGTCACTGGAAAGTCTCTCAACCCTTTTTTTCACCATCCTGTTAAAATCAGCCAGTTTTTCACAACCTAGATGTGATCGGGTAGTTTGGGGGACCTGTCCTGTCCTCCTTAAGGGTAATGTGAACGTGTGGTTGTTAATTAATTGGCATAGAACAGAATGTTTTGCCACTTTTTGACTTGACTGAGAGACTTAACTGTTCAATTAAAAAAAAATTCTAGGTTCTGTCCTGTTCTGCTCTATCCTGTCCCCAATAATGCCAGTCTTGTCCTTTTTAAGGATATTGTTCTTTAATATATGCTCATGACTTTTAGCTTTTCAAAAATATTTTTGCATTTAATGAAATAAAAACAAATAGTACAATTTAAAAAACGAGAATCCTCAGTCCATTTTAAAACTCAAATATGGACCTTGAGCACAAAAAGGTGTCAATATACTCATGTTTATGGCTCTGCGGGCCCAATTCCTCTCGGGAGCTTCAAACATCCCGAGCGTTGTCTACAGGTTGGCCGCAGTCGCGTAAACTCGACCTGAACTCTTCCACAGAGTGTGTTCATGAAGCATTTCTTAAAAAGCCAAACAAAGCGCTGCAAGAAAGTGAATGTAGGCCAACGTGACGGCCAAAGTTGTTTACTTGGCAGGGAGAGAAGCGTGTGTGTGATATCCAAAAGTTCTGTCTGGGGGAGGCAGGAAGGCTGGGTAAGGCAGGGTAATTGGAGTTTACAGACAAAACCCTTTTGTTGGAAACACCAAGGCATAAAAAACGAAATTAAAGTTTAAAAAAAACCTGGCTAATGTCGAATGAGGTGTAACATAAGAGAAGACGTGCGGGGGCTCGGATACCGGATTCCTTTGAACACACTAAGCGGCTCTTTGTTTGTCATCTCCATCCCGGGTGCTGCTCGGTTCACAGCTTTCAGGCGGAAACATTTTGTGACAAGCGAGCACGCTATTATCCGCTTTCCTGGAGGGCCTTGCGAGGGCATTTCTGAGCAAAACGTGAGCACCCTTACATTTCTGCGTGCAAGTTGGAATGGGTGCTTGACAATTTCCTGGCTTACAAGGTAGTATGAGAGACATAACAAAGGGAGTACAGCAGTTGTGTGAAAAAAACAGAATAGCGGAAAGCTGGGGTGTGAAGTTTAACACCAGACACTGACTTCCCATGCCCTGAAAGCTTTTGCCACTGTCCGGGAGGAAGGAAGTAGCGTATTGCCTGAGCTGCTGTAGCTATATTTGAAGAATACAAATAGAAGAAACAGGTGAGAATGTGAGCCTTTTGGGAAGGGTCATCTTCTGCAACAAAGACTCTCCACACCTTGCTTTTAGCCACAGGTACACAATATAATTTTATTGGCACTATCTTGTCTCCTACGCTTTACAACAGAATGTCTGCCTTTGAAACACCGCAGTATTTATAAAATAAAACATGAACAATCTTTTTCATGTTTGGCGGGCCGGATTAAAACGTTTAACGGGCCGCATGTGGCCCCCGGGCCGTAGCTTGCCCACACCTGGTCTAAATGTACTGTACCTTTAACAGTGAAACACTCTTTCTAATTAGATTATTCCCGAGTTCGTCGTCAGTTCATCTGATGAAGAACAATATAGCGAAAAGACGAGGTATGAAACCGACTTTATGCAATTCCCCCTTCTGATTGAGCAGTTTGCGTGAAATTTGAAAAACAACTGAACCCATCGTCACATCCTCACGCAGAACGTCAAGGCTGAGACTGGACATTGGCTGGAAACCCGCCTGGATGTTCAAACGCACACATGAAAGTGTTTTCTCTTCCCGCAGACAGTGGCGCGGGGTCCTCTCCGTAAATCACGTGCCGAGCCAGAACTGCGCACGAATACAGCGGGGCAACGGGTGCAGAGGAGCGAGCTGGGGGAGGGGGAGGGAGCGTTGTTCAAAAGTCCGCTGTCTGCTACTTTGGTGTGACTGTGACCCCCGTCTAAACGGGAGCACAGAGAACCCCCCTCCCCCCTTGCGTAGACCTGTTATTATATCCGCTCAATCTCAAAAGCTTCTCGATTGCCTTTATGTTTTCACCGGCGTGGTCTGTCGGCTTCCACCAAGCAGATGCTCGCTTGGACGGACTTGGACAGAAAGAGCTAACACTGAAACAAGTCTGCCGTACTTGGAAGTCGACGGCGCCAAGTCCTGAATCACGCAGCGGAGGGCATATAAAAAATGTAAAGGTGGTCCTGAGCAACACGGAAAAAGATTTATATTGTCCCGCATTTATATCCGTACTTATCTGTAATTTTCAAATCAACAAGATAAAATGAATATTCAACTTAGCTATTATATTCCAAATTTATAATTGACATTACGTGAAAAAGTCCTTTTGAATTCGTGCTGACAGCCGAGTGCACGCTGAGCTCACGTTTAAATGATGACGGAACACCGAAGCAGACGGCAGTACTCCATCATGAATAAGTCACTTATTATTATTTATTGATACATTTAAAAAAAAAAAAGCTACAAAACCTAAAAATTGACCGACCTGAATACGTGTTTCATTTTTATTTGTGGTGGCATTGGAGCGCCTGACTCCGGAGTGGAGGTTTTGGTCGGGAAGCAGTCGTGACGTGCAAGGAGCGACCGGGCCAGGAGCTCCCCGTCAGGATGGCGGGTATCTGCTTTCTGCCAGACGCAGAAGGCCAACTCCAGATGTTTTGTCTGGCTTCGTCTGACTTGGGGCCCGTGCACGTTTTTCACCGTGCCAGGCTGGCCGCCAGCAGGGCCTCATTCCGACCCAAAAAATTTTGTGAGCGTGTGGTTGTGTACGTGCTTAGCGCGTATGGCAGGCCGTTTGAGCATTTTTAGTCGTTATCCTTGATATCCAACTTAAGGTCTATGTTCTAGTCTGCTCTTTGTCCTCATTAGTAAAACAATTCAGCACACTAAAAGGGCAACTATTATCAAATCAACTAATATCTTCAACATCCAGGTTGACGTCCTTGTTCAAGTACTTTCTCTATCCTCAGTCGTTGGCAAATTTGGCACAATACAATAGGATGAAGTAGTGCCACTTTTGACCTACTAGTGTACAATAAAACATTACTAGTAAAACTACCATATTTTCTGGACTATAAGGCTCGCCTGTATAAAAGGCGCAGAAACTCTTTTAAATCAATAAATAATAAATAAAATAAATGGACTTTTTGGCGTCTACATCCGTCAATGGCAGTGAATGAGAGGACAAAAAGTATACTATGGTAAACTTCAGATGGATATCATGAACATACTAGTACGACAACTTCATGTTACCCGTGAGTACTTTTTGTCATCCAAACAGCACGGCGCTCCACATTGGCTAAATGCTTAACCTCGCGGCGCGAGGGACGCCACAGAGGACGTGACTTTCTCAGCCTCCAGGAGGTCTGACGTGTTGATGAAATGGAGGCGATTAAGTTAATGGAGAAAGGAAAAAAACGTTCGATAGCGGGCAGACGACCAACATTTTTCGCTTCACCTTCGTTGAGATTTGTTCTTGTTTAAATGGAGTTTTTGAAGCTTTGCTGCTATGATAAAAAAAAAAAAGACTTGTGACAGGAAGTGAAACTGCGTGGTCGATTCTTTTTCAAATTCGGGAGGACACAACTGACGTGTTTTCAGGTATGGATTCTGAAGACTTTTTGTGGGTCTCCTCATGATAGACATGCCGACCAAATTTCATTTTTTTTTTTTAATTCTGGAAGGCCACCTGACCTGTCTTTAAAGGCGTGGCCTTAACTGTGAGTCTTCCCCAGTCTGACAATTTAGCACGCTAGAATGACTAGTGTGCATTCGTAGAACAATTGTAGTTTCTTTCCACGACTAATGCCACGTTCGGTCTGGCAAAATGGTTTTCCGTCAGGCCCCTCAGGGTGAGCAGTCATCATCCACTTACTCGAGAAAGCTGGTGATGTAGTCTTTGCTGCAGGCCGACCAGGAGAAGGGGTTAGTGTTGGCCGTGATATGCGCCGCCATCAACTTGGCCGTCTCGTGGCCTTTGGTCCCGCAAGAGTTGCCGATCCCGTCGTGGTTCATGCCGAAGCTGCAAGTCGAGAGCAGAGATAATGAGTTAACCCAACGCCCCGCCGCTGTCCGTGGCGTCGATTTCTCTGCCCGTAAAGACGGCGCTCCCTAGGTTCTTAAAACAGCTGCGTGGAGCGCTGCCTGAGGTCAAGGGTCAAACTCTGTCTGGAGCTCAGCAGGAATGAGAAAAAGTCCTAATCACCACTGCGATGCCTGCCTGTCAATCAACGCCGGCAGGTCTGAGCAGGTCACCAGGGAGGCGGGAAAAGAGGGGGGTGGGGTGCGTTTTGGGTTATAATGGCAGATTTCTTGTCTTTTTGGGCATGGTTCTTGAAACTTTTTTTGTGGGTCTATTCATGATGGACTACAACGTTTTATTTCCCCAAAGCATACTGGCTTTGAGGGCTGAATTCTTTCTAAAAATTCTGATGGACGCTCAGGTGCCAAGATGGCCACTTCAAACTAAAATGGCAGACTGCTGCTTTTTTTGTGAGTCTCGATGTGATAGACATGTCTCGCAAATTTGCTGTTTTTACGTGAAACTGATTTAGTACAGTTTCCTGTTTCAATGCCAGGTATCCAACTTTGCTACCAAACTCAAAAGTCTCACTCAAAAGTTCGAATCACCAATGTGATGCCAGTTTGTCAATCAGCGCCGGCAGGTCTGGAGCGTGCCGTCAGAGAGGTTGGAAAGTAGGGAAAGGGAGGCCGTGAATCCTTTGGATCAATTACTGGAGAGTTCCCGGGCTGGAGAGTTTGAAAACTAATCATCTTAACAATCAATTTAAACTTTTCCTTGCAGGCCCCGCGAGCACAAATCAGCTCTAATGTATTTAACAAACCCGACCGCATTGCGCCGTCTCAAGCTGTTTTTCTAGCGCGAGCCGCGTATGTGACATTTTAGAACGCTCTGGAAATAAATCAGGCCCCGGCCACGCTGTTATTCCTTATACATCTTCTGCAGGCATCGACTATTTTTACAACAGGCCCCGTTGCAACAGAAGCAGACACGAGACATAATAAAAGAAAATCGCCATCTTGCACAACTCTCCGGGGAGGCTAATACATCATCATTATTGCGCGCTAGAGTCGCGAGCCAGAGGTATGCACGCGCGACATGCTGGACTCGGAGCCCACGGAGCTTGTGCCAAGTCCCGAGGCACGCGGCCCGGGAGGAGGTAGAAAGGCTTAAAGGTGGTCGGAAGGAACACGGGAGGTCACATGACGTGGATTCAGGTCACATGATGGAGCCGAATCACGAGGCAGGCGTTTTGGCAAAGCGTTCTCCCACAGGTGGTTAAAAAAAACTGCGCTTTTTTTTTATTTTCAAAATGTATATTATAGTTCATACAGAGGAGTGGTTGCGCAGAAGAAATGGTGAAAAATTGTGAAAAACGCAATCTTCATTGTGTAAACGGGCAATTCCAATATATGCCTTGGCCAAAGTGTGATACAAACAAACTACGGCCCGGGGGCCACATGCGGCCCGATGCACGTTTTAATCCGGCCCGCCGGACTTGAAAAAAATGAAATGAATAAACCTTGTTTTATTTTCTAAATACTGTGGACATATATTGTTGTAACACTTTTGTTCACTTTCATTTAAAATTAAATGTCTTTTTTTTTCTCCGATGAGGTGAGTCTACCCAAACACTCCTTAGAACGCCAATCAAAAATTTGGCCCACCCCTGCTCCAGGGTGATTAAGTGGTTGGTGTCTCTGGCCATTTAGTTTCATGCCACAGAAAAAAAAAAACAACATTTGCACTCACTTGTGGCCGATCTCGTGAGCGATGGTGAATGCCGAGCCAAGGCCAATGTCTTCGTTGATGCTGCAGCTCCGCTCCGGCTCGCACATTCCCGCCACTGAGGCCAAGCCTGGATGAAAAAAATAGATATAAATAAAAACACAACAGGAATCAAAAGCAAGCACACTTATTTGGCTTTTTGGATTTCCTAGATTTTCATAGCTGATCATTGACGGCTAGCTTGTTACTTGTTCTACTGTGTGTGGCTTTTTTTTTTTTCGTCCAATCAAATTTCAGCCTGTTCAGAATTAGCTCTGCTGGCCTATGTAACTCGAACTATATTATGAATGAGACCGTTTCGTTATCAAATTTCTCCTCACAGTATGATAAGCGATTGGGGTTGATCAGAGAAAATTTACGACAGCCAACTTGTCTATGAAAAATGATGTCGTTGCAGAAGTAGTATTCTTCATTTGTCACCTTTGTCGGCTACTGATGCTCCCAACCCCTCCCCCACCTCAATTTTGTCGGCGCCTTTCACACCAAACAGGAAAACTCCGTTTACTAACAGTGCAAAAGGAACGACTGCACTGCATAGCCTCAATTTCCCACTTTTGGTTGACCACAAGAGCAAGAGAAGTCTTAGGCTTGGCTTCCGGCTGCTGGAACCCATTGAGACGGAGGTTTACACTTGACGAAGCGCCAGGCATCACCTAAAACGTGAGCCGAGGAAGGAAACGTAGAAGCCGCCGCACCCGAAAAGCTGTCAGACTAAAAAAAAAAAAAAGAAAAAGAGATGTTTTCCTCATTTGGTAGCTGGCGAAAGAGAAGAGAGGAGAAAGGGAGAGCAGGAGAGGCTGTTTCAACTTTCGGCCTTCCCTGCAATCCAGGTGTCGCAAGGCCTTTCTTCCCCAAAGCCTGAGAGGTCAAATAGGGAGACAGGGGGCAATTCTTCACAGATTACATCTACAGGTGAGTGCAGAGTGGATCGGATGACAGCACAAAGCAGGTGTGTGTGCAAGTGGGTGTGTGTGTGTGTGTGTGTGTATACACTCGCAATTGTGTGTAGTGGGTGAGGCCACTTGCATTTACGATTGTGAAGGTCCATGTACTGGTAACCTCAGAAAAGCCGCACCGTTGTTTCGAAATCTAGGAAAAAAGTAGCGGCTTATAGTACGGAAAATATGTTAATACTAAATTAAATATTTTAATACAAATTTATATTGTCTCCATAGTGTGTCTATTTTTTTTTTACGCCGAACCAGACACACTGACGTTGGTCTCCAATTCCAAAACTAGCTTGTGAAAATTCATCTTATTTGGCCAGTGTGCAAGGGCCTGTAAATTCCCTCACGTCATCGGAACTGAAAAACATAGATTTGCATATTTGGTCCATGTTGTACTCTTACTGACACACTTCTGCCTTGTCTCTTGTGAATCTTCTTTCTCTCACTCTGTCATCCACGCTTAAAATATGAAGAACACCTCGGCAGAACCCAGCGTTCAGCCAAATTGCAACCTCCACGACATAAATCTGAATAATAAATTCAGATATTTTCACGTGTAGTGATCGCTCTACTGCTGATTGGTGTTTATCTCAATCAACTGCTAATCTATCGACTAGATAGCGTCGAATAAAAGCCTATTTACATGCACAGGCCCGTCGTGTCAGATCTTTGTTTGTATTTGCAATGTGGCAATCCCTTTAAACTGAACTCCAACATCCGCGGGGGGGGGCACACACACGAGAGGGTCCGAACAGGGAAGACACCTGCGGCGGTGAGTTGGCACGAGCTCCCCCCGCTGCGCCTTGGCTAAGAGTGTCACGGCTTTTGTATCCTCTTTGCTAAGAGGCTAAACAAGAATAGACTCGCAAATCGCGATGGGCCGAAAGGGAAGGAGGCGAGCCTGAAGGTGTGGAAAAGAAGGTGGGGAGAGGGAGGGAAAGGAAGGAGAGTGGCTACTCTACGATTAGTTTAAGAATGCGTGCGTGAGTGTCAGTTGTTTTCTTAACACCGCCGCGGACTGTGTACTATCTCCAGGCTGTGTGATTACTCTGTGACCCCAAAAGGCCAGAGATGTCACCCTGGAGCATGATCCCCAAGAAGAGGGTGAGGGGAGGGGTCGGTTAGACAACGAGGAAGCCAAGCAGATGCCGGGGCAATTAAAGCGACTGGGGGAATGTGACGAATGCGGTCAATCTGTCAAAGCGCTCCCTGAAGTCACAATATTACCTCGAAGATATACTGTGCTGCCTGCGGGCCCTTGTGCAGATAAGATGGCGAGAGGAGGCTGGAGGTGGTGGAGGAGAGAGGAAAAGGGAGGGGACAGGAGGTATTTGTCGCAGCGTGGCAGTGACGGGGGGCTGGTTTTTACCTTTGCACCCTTCTTAAAGGGTGATGAATCCAAGCGTTATTGTTTATCTTTCTGATTTTCACACTCTTGGCTTCAATAGGCTTGGAAGTCATAGTCCTTAAAGCGGTATTTTTTTTCCCCATGTCTGTGTGAAGGGTACCGACATGGTTAACTCATCCACTACCATTGACGGCTAAATACGTCAAAAATCTTTTTTTTTTTTTTTTACTCGGCTGGTAGTGAATGAGTTAAGCCCAACCTTGAATTTTGAAGGCGTCTGTGTGTAAGTGCCGCGTTCAAGTTTAACACGGACACTCACTTCTCCCGACCTGTTGTATTGTTTTGTGTTGTGTTGAAAGCAATTGTCAGGACTTGCTCTCCAGTTGGAAAACATGTTTCTTTGCCGTCATTTCGCTGCACTCACCTAACGTTCCACAGGGTTTGTTCTTGTAGGTGCAAATGTCATACCTAAAAAAAAAAAAAAAATCATCGGAGAGAGGAGAGCATGAGCTTCGGCTGAGATACGAGCAAGGTAAGCGCTTGTCGTGACGGCTCGGTTCCCGTCCCACCGCACCAAGTTGGGCCGAGTCGCGCCCTGACCCAACCGTTGACCCCGTTAACTCGCGTGCCGCTAATCCAATAGAGCGCAGCCGAGGGAGGCCGCGTGCATCTTACAAAGGCCACAAATGATCCAATCGTAGCTAAAGCTTTTAATCTATTAAAACCAAGGGCACAGCAAATTTGATTTTGTTCTGCTTCCCGCCTTCTTCCCGACGCATCCCTCCCTGCAGACGTTAGTTCCTCGTTCCTTGAACGACACGAGGGAAAAGTTGCCAAAAATACTCACCCTGGAAAGTAGACGCAGTCCTCTAACATGAAATCCATCCCCAAACCCAAAAGCAAAAATCACCCTAACCCAAATTGACCCCAGTCGGTTATCTTCTTGATTTTTCTCCTCAGTCATGTCCAATTGATTGCGATCAATATCGGCGAAGGCTTTTATTTATTTAACCTTTATTTGCCCCGGTGAGGGCATTGAAAACACATTCTTATTTGCAATGCGACCCGACACAAGTTTTACGCTGGAGTTGTCATTGCAGGGGTTAAGAAATGCGACAATGAACAATGCCGTGGTCGACGCTGTCTAAATGTCTCGTCATCCTTTGTGCTTGAACTTGTCAATTGTGGCCCCCGCATCTAATTGTTTCACGATGCGAAACTGCATCATCAGAATAAAAGCACACTTCGGTCACAGCAATGTCGCCTTCTCTAATGAGTTGCGATTGAGGCAGACTGACAAATAAATTCCAGGCAAACAAATAGGCATCTAAACCCTGTCTAATGGGGAAAAAAAAAAAAAGAGTAACGCAACGTCATCCAGGAGAAAATCTGCAGAGCGTCAACAAGCGAGAGAGCGCCGATGACAGAAAGTGAAGAGACTGTTCTTGAAACAGAATCCGCCTGCAAACACTTGAGTTGCTATAGTTTAGCAGGCCAAACAGTCCTGCCAACAACATCGCAGATAAAGACGAGCGTAGGTTTTTGGCTCTCGCCGCATGACATTGCGCAGAACACCTTCTATTTTCATCTTTATTGGGCTATCGGCGTTAAAACCTCAAGCGCGCTGAGAGACCCCCGACTTGTCCTTACCGAGTGATGAGCACAGCGTTGTCGTGGTGGGCCATCCCGTTCTCCGGAATGCTGTTTCCACTGTCGCTGTGGTGGGACAGGATGGATTTTTGCCATTTGCAGAAGCTGTCCAGAGACTTGTCGGCGTGATGGTTGATCTCCAGGTTAGGCTGGGGGGATCGATATGGAGATGATAAGATTTTTTTTTTTTTATGTTTTTTTTTTTTTTTTACAATGCTGAGTCCAAATGATAAGTGAAGATACAATTGTCATAACCACAACCAAAATATCTGAATAAATTTAGTGGGTTTTACCTGATCTTCGGTCAAAACGATGAGCCGTGTCACAATAATGTTCACAACATTTCCTAGACTGGCATCGCGGTACAGTTTGGCAACCTGACCTCCAGAAAAGAAGAAAAGACACAAAGTCAGACAAATGGCGTCTGCCGGGGGCGCCCTCCGAGAAAGCGGGATCAAACTTACAATATTCATGACGGACAGGATGTAGTGCTCGATGTCTTTGCGGCCGTGGTAGCCGACCATCATCTTGTCAGCCACCACCAGCGTCTCCACGAAACGCTCGGTGCTGACGGAGCGGCGCGTTCGGTGCGTGCCGTTGCGGCCCGTGTCGTCGTCAGGTTGGGTTGCAGCGGGTGTGCTGACCGGGGAGTGGGCGCTGTTTTTAACCAGGTCTGTAAACCACAGCGACCGGGTCAGACAAATAAACGATAAAGAACGTCTGTGTGGTGAAATCTTTCTTGTATGTACAATCGCAGCATTTTCTATATGGTTTATCCTTAATAGGGTCACAAATGAGGTGGGGTCTATCCAAGCTGACTTTGTGGCGAGAGCCGTGGTGCCAGCCAATCGTTGAGCTCATATTAAAAAGCAATCATTCACACCTATAAGCAATTATATATATATGTTTATATATATATATAAAATTAAGCTAAGCTTGTTGAGAATTTTCAAGTCGTATGTGTGTCGTTTATCTTATTCTGAAATGCGTGTCTTTTATTTTGAAGGGTCGCTCCATTTTTCCGTTTCCTGTTTAGCGTTTTCGTTCGTCATTCAGCTAGCGCTGCCGTGGCATATGACGACGTGAGTACTTGTTCTAATTCATTCGGATTAATATTGATAGCATATTCTTCTTCCCTTCCTCAGTAAAATATTGCGTGTGTTTTTTTCTGTTTATACACTCGTTTTTTTCTTATGTTTGCATTCGGTGGTCAACAGTGTTTAGCTAACTTGTACCAGAGGTAGCCATTAGCAACTTGCTAACACAAATAATATAGGCAGGAAAAGTAGCAAGTTTATTGTAAACAGCATTAAAACGTCTGTATATGTCAGTTTAGTTTTTGTTTTTTTCTTTCTCTCATTGTTTCAGACACTATATATAATTGTGTCTATACATGTATGTACATCTGCACAGTGAAGCTGATTAAAGTGTTGAGTTTAACTCAAGACTCTTATCGGAGCCTCTGTAGTGGTCAATACATCCAGATAACCAGTTTAGAGGTCAAATCCTCAACAGATGATGTTTGGCAGAATAAGCGGGTTTCACTTTGGACTGGTTGCCACTTAATCGTAGGGCATATTTGGAAGCAAACACGTTCACATCCACAGTCACAGCTATGGAGTCGGTTTCTGGTGGTAGTAACTAAAATGTGCACGAGTGTTCCCCTTTGAACTTCGCAGCCCTCGCCTTTCGCTTTATGACCCAGATGCTCTGGGAAAAAGCGTTAAGATCGTACGTGTTGGGGCACGCTGGCTTCCTGCCGACGACAGCTTTTTGCTGGTTCTTATAAGGCCCTGTCGCAAATACCACAATATCCACCTGGTTCTCCGGTTAACGTCTGGACACAGATTTTTGTATTTTCTCGTGTGTGAATGTCAGAACTCTCCACAGATCATTTGGATCTCCAGAAATATAGAATGAGAGATGACTCGATTGATTGATAAGGGACTTGAAGGTTAACAAATGAAGGTTAAGACTTGCAAAAATGTGACTTAACCTCTACTTGGAAAAACCAAGACGGGGATGGTGCACGCACCTGAAATGCCGCAGCTCAACTCTTGGCTCTGCTCCTGCGACGAGGGCATGTCGGACATCTTATAAATAACGTGTTGCTGTGCTTCATCCAGGTTCCAGTCGTCGGTGGGGGAGGATATGTTCTTTAATGGCTCGATTAAATACTGTTCTTCTTCCGTCGTTATGACGCCGTGCTTGTCATGGAGGAAGAAGAGCAACAAAGCAAAGAGGATACAAAGCAGAGAAGTACTTCACCATTATATTCCTTAAAGTTATTTGCAAAAAACCAAAAAAAAAATCACTTGTTGGCTTTGTGCAGCATTTTTTGGTCGCTGTCTATATTGTCCACTGTGGAGACTGACACACCAATAAAACTAAACCAATCACTGGGGCCAATAAGCATATCCATCACAGAAATCAGACAGACCTCCATGAATAAAGTCTTTTAACATTTTTAAAACCCCTTTACTGGACGACTTTTTCAACAGTACGATGCTTTCAAATAGCATTCAGTGACCCATATCTATTGTTTTTGCGTCTCCTCCAAGATTGCCGGCCACAAAGAGGAGCGAAGCCAAATACTCGGTATTTAAATACATAATCTTTTAGCAGCCAGTCAAACAAGCAATTAGAGTGAGGACTAGCATTCAAACAATTACCCTAAAGCACCTCTTTTGAGAAGGCAAAAGTGTCTTGGCGCTGTGAAAATATAAAACTTATTTTATTTGGGTCTCTTAAAGAGTGAGTCAAGGTTTTCCAATTGTTCAGACGGCTGATTGCATTAAAACTCACGCTCGCTTTTGACCATTTTTGGTGTTGTGAGTAAGTGGGGGGGGGGGTCGTAGGGGGGAGCAAACACTAATTCAATTTATGATGCAGCGTCTAGATGCTGCCAACACATTTGGCTACGAGGCAAATACATCTTCGCTTTTGCAAGCTACACTTCATTTTCTTTTCTTGAATTCTCGTTGCTGCCAAGTCGTTTGTTGCATTACATTATCAGTGTGACGTGTTGACTGGCCAATAACCGCGTAAACAGTGACTGAAAGAAATATGATGGCGCAATGACCGAAACAGAAGCTACGGCCCGACGAAAGAATGCATGCGGAAATTTAAAAATTTTTTTTTTAATTTTTATATTTTATTTTATGAGAATCAAGGCTTAAAAACAATCAGGATGACATCTGACATTTAACGAGCATGAAAAGCTGACGATAACGTATGCCCATGGTGGCGCCCACTCCGCCTAGATTATGTCGACTATATCTGAATTTCCACTATTGTCTACTTTTAAATCAACGTACACGTTGAAATGTAAATTTGGGTTCCATCTCCTTTTGGTAGCAATTTACCTCATGTAACGTTTTTTTTGGATTGACACCTGAAATGTTACTAGTGGTTACTTTTCGCTCACCAGGCCGTTGCAGTTGCTGAGCGCCACTCTCGTGACACCTCGCCGGTTTTGCAAGAATCCCACATAGTGGCAGTTGTCCACCAGGTTGTGGCGCCACTCCATGCCATCGCGGCCCCAGTACTCCACCGTGAAGTGCTTGGAGACCAGGTGAGGGGTGAGGGTCAGGTTTAAGTGGAAGTGCTTCCCATAGGCGGAGAGTCTGTAAAAAAGCTGGGACTCGGGCGGTTCGGGATATGGGTCCGCCATGGGGCCAACCGCCCCGCGTCTCCGTCGTCCGGGTCGGTGGTGCTTCACAGTGTAGCTCAAGAACTCTCCGTTCTCGTCCACTCGCACAGGAACAGTCAGCTGGTAGTGCTGCAGGTAGGACAGGAACTGCTCTGTGAACGCATGCGATGAAGGCACATGTTAAAGGGACAACGGCAGTACGATGGTTAGCACATTCTCAATAGTTGTGATATGACGGGGAAACCTCAGAAGTCAAATATTCCACTGTGCCAGGTGTGATCAAATTACGGCCCGGGGGCCATATGCGGCCCATTAAACGTTTTAATCCGGCCCGCCAAACTTGAAAAAAATTTTAAATGAATAAATCTCCGGCCCCGCTGTCAAATTTTAGAGCCCATTGTGGCCCGCCAATAAAGCAGTACGCTCACCTGAAGATTTGTTTTCACAGCCTACCTTGAGAGTTGTGTAAAAGTCGATCAGCGCTCTGAAATTCAGAAGCCGCCATGACCACCAGGCTCAATGTCCAAGTTAGCGTCCTCCACAAAATTTCCATAATTCTGAGAAAGATGTGACATGAGGGAAGGGGTGGCGGGTTACGGGACGGGATGGGATGGAGGAGGAAGGGGGAAGAGGGTGCTACAGTCCAACTAAAAACATGCACTCAGTCCGAGGCCAAACCATAACAACTCCATGGTTTGCGTCCCCTCGCTGGCTTCGGGAAAAAAAAAAAAAAGGTCTGTGTGTATCCCGGATGCTCAGATTTCTCCCGGAGGCAAGCGCGTCCACGTCGCGGCGGAGGCCTCACGATTCATGTCCGCAACTCGGCCAGAACACGGCGATCCATCAGACGCTCAGGTGGAACTCCGGAGAGGAAGTTCTACATCGGAAACTTGCCTCGGCCCATCCATCTGCATTCCTGCCAAAGGAATCAATCAATCAAGGCGTTAAGACGACCGCTCTTGATAGTTGAGCGACTATCTTGTTATTTCTAAACAGAGGCTCTTTGGACTGGAGTCTGATTGACAACTGATTGTTTTGAAAGCCAATAGACATTTTCCCCATTTCTAATATTAAAAAGCAAATTATGACAACATTAGAAGAAAATCCAAACAAGATTGATGACCATAAAGGGCCTCAGAAATTTTTCGGGGTTCTTCAGTACATCTTCAAGATCCTTTGGACAGATTGTTTTGTATTCTGAATTCTAAAATGTTATCACACGAGAAGAAAAGATTTGAATAGAACTCAGTGGAAATACTTTGAGGTACTTTAGGCTAATTTGGGGGGTTCCAATGGACATTTACAACAAAGTGACCAAGAGGATGAATATGTCAAAAGAAAATCCAACCAAGATTGATGAATAAAAGAGAAACATTTGCATCCATAAACAAATTGAATGGATGGAGGAAGACATCAAAGACACAAACGTCTACAATGATCTTCACATGTTTAATAATGACAATTTATCATAGACAATCTTCAACCAGTAACGAAAAGAAAACATTTTGATGAACGTAACATCAAAGACAGTGTTGATTAACATTTTTTTTTTCAAGACAACTAGAGGAGTCCTCTATGATATTTAGATTATTTTGAATACATCAAAGACCTCTCTGAGTCCCCAAGCATCCAAGGTTTGTTTCAGTGATGACAGATCATCCTCATTGAGCAAAAAGACCACTTTGACTGACGTAAGGTCAACATTTGCAAACATCAATGACTGACTTCAACGAATTCACCATGTTTTAGTAAAGCTCATCATTTACGATTAATCCCAATGTGCTCCTGTCAACAGCCAGGTATTTGGCAGAATTTTAAAAAATCAAAGACACAAGTTTTCACAAAACTTTACATGCTTCTTTTTGAGAAGTGCAATGACAATTCATCACGGACAACATATAGTAGTCTTAAAGTAATCTGAGAA
The DNA here is from genome assembly GCF_059441095.1 of Idiotropiscis lumnitzeri. Lineage (NCBI taxonomy): Eukaryota > Metazoa > Chordata > Actinopteri > Syngnathiformes > Syngnathidae > Idiotropiscis > Idiotropiscis lumnitzeri. The sequence goes on from NC_142408.1 coordinate 2,999,535, forward strand.
GGCGGACGTAGCACGTGTCTTTGAAACCATTAAAGGCACAACAGTCCAATTCATATTTTTGATAAGATAAAATATGGGAATTTTAACTAACCAGAAGTAAAAGATAAAATGCTGCTCTTTTGTTTTGTGCAGGTGTACCTAATAAAGAGGAGTAGTTTTTTTTTTTGTTTTTTTTGGGCAGCGCAGATAAAAACAACAAGCACCTGTCATACAGTTTGGTAAAGTTAGTGGCTCGCCATTTACCTCGGTCGTGGTCAGCTCCTGCCCGAGTGTGCAGGATGAGTGTCCAAAAAGCCGATGTCCGCCCCTCGAAGCACCGTCCCGGTGCGTGCTCCTGCGCTCATCTCCTGGCGGGCTCCTCGGTCATCCTCTCGGCTGCGCATGGAAGCAACCCAGTCGCTCGACTTCAAAACAAAACAAAACAATGCACCCTCCTCCAGCGGGACTCTCTCTCTCTCTCTATTTCCAACCCGTTAATAATCTTGACTCAGGCTGGCTTAAAAAGTGAGTTGAGGTTGCAAGAGGAGGGGAGAGGGGGTGAGAGTGCACACATGCATGCATGCAAAGCCAGAGAGCGAGTAGGACTTTCGGCTTTGGAGGAGGGAGGCTTCTCCTACTCATCGCACAAACCGGGTTATGTCCCACTAGCCCCGCGTTCAATTTGGCTTGGCGGCGCTTTTCCCCTCTCTGCCTCTCTTTCAGGGAGGGGGGTGACGTCAGTGCATCTGCCTCTCTCCAAATCATCTGTGCTCATCCGGGCAAAAACCTCAGCACCCCCTCGGGATGTCACCCACGAAGTTGAGTTGTCGTTGTCATGGTGACAAAGGTACTTTTGATAATTGTCATGTGGTTTTTTTGTTGTTGGTTTTTTTGTTCAAGCAGTCATTAGAAAACCACTAATATATTCCATTATGACTCTGAAAGACTTGGTGGTGACTGTCTTTGTTTGTCACACGCAAGTGATCATTATGTGGCAGCCTAAAATTTTCACAACGCGATTCGCTTCACTTTGTGGCAGGCGGCGACCCCGTGTGGCTGAACAAGGAACTGCGACCTGTCAATCACAAGCGGGAACGTCATCAACTCCTCCCGTGCTGCTTAAGCAACATAATGTCACAAAATTCAAAGGCAATCGAGGTAATTTGTTAATATCAAAGACTAACAGGAAAAAGTCATCAGGTGTGCTGGTGGAACTCTTGAAATTTTACTCAATTTGTTTATCGACTAAAACACATGTATTTTTGTACTGTACGATTTTGCCATACATATACCATTTAGGTACATTTGTGAGTAAATGCAGACAAGATCATTATTTCAGTGTATAGTCTATAAATGTTCAGATTTTTTTTTTGTTTAGTTGGTGCCATGCTGGAGTGTCTTGGCTTTAACGGTTGTGAAAGAGTATAGAGTATAAACATATAACATGAAATGGACTGTATGTTTAGGCCACACTTATTTAGTAACCATTCACTCAGGTTAGAAAATGTGGTGATCGCCTGTTGATAAACGAGGGAAGTATAAGTTGACACTTTTTTAGTTCCTCTCCACTTCTGTAGTGAACTGATGTGAAGGCGTGAAAGCAGCAATATAAATTTCACTACCGTGATACTAACCCTTGGGTGGGCAAACTTTTGGATTGGCGGGCCACAATGGGTTCTAAAATTTGACAGAAGGAACAGATGGATGGAGTGTTTTGGAAAGCTCACCTCATGGGAGAAAAAAAAATACATTTCATTTTAAATGAAAGTGAACAAAAGCATCACAACAATGTTTTTGAAAAAAAAAAAGACAGTATTTAGAAAATGAGAAAATAACAAGATTTATTCATTTAATTTTTTTCAAGTTTGGCGGGCCGGATTAAAACGTCTTAACGGGCCGCATGTGGCCCCCGGGCCGTAGTTTGCCCACGGCTGTACTAACCCAACAATATTCACGTTACCAAAGTCTGTTTCAGAGCATTTAGAGGAACAATGACACATTCATGATTTCACCCGAGCGTAGATTCTTAACTGGAAAAAGACTATCAAAACAGGTGCACAAGTGAGAGGAAAAAAAAGGGGGAGTGACTACTGAGCTTCAATAAAAACGTCCCATCTTGGACAAAGCCACACAAACGTCACCGCTCATTTCCTCTGCAAAGCAATTCCACGCGGTAAGTGGAGCCTATTCTAATATTTTTCAGAATATAGTTGGATTGCTACATTCTTTACTTTGGCTACATACATTTGATTATTTATTTTGCAACACTCGAGCAGTCGTTCACTCACTGGGATCTGCAAGCCGTAGTTTGGGGGTTCACAAAGTTATTTGAAATATATGATGCATAATTAAATAAAAAAAGTGCATACACATATTTGTGGACCGACACACCTATCTTACAAAATAATTGTGATTATCTGTCATTTCTGCAGGTATAATTTGCTTTTTATGTAACAAACGTCACATTACTACAACAATTTAACACTAAAATATTCTCAACCGAATTTGTTCTTGTTCTTCATCATAAAGGTAGTTTGATTTATGTGTTCCTAATCGTGCAAATTTAAGTGACATGTGCAACGTCCTTCTCATCCCAGGCATCATCATGGCAGTGACCAGTCAACCGGGCAGTTATCCTGCCTCCGACTTCCAGACCGGTTTGTGCGACTTCTGCGACGATTGCGGAACTTGTAAGTTTTCTAAAAAAAAGTTAACTGCGTGATTATGCCAATGATGTGAAAACAGCAAAGTATTGTCGTTTTCATTTCAAACATGTTGAGCCGATTCAGCACAAACAGTCGACCTTCACTCATCAATAATCATCATAAAAAAGAATTTTTATTTTCTAAATAGCCATTTTGTCTTTGGCAATGTTCAACTTGATTGATTTGGGAATTGCCTTCCACCGGGATTTTTTGGAATCCTTTTTTTTCAATCGAGACTTGAAAAGGAAATCCCCACTCTTCTCCATATTCTGTTAATGTTTTACCGTATCTCTATTCTGCTCAAATGTTAAGACCAATAACACGAGATACAGTATCTAACATTGGCCGACGGGCGGTGGAAGAGGTAAATGGACCTTTGGTCGGCACTTACCTGTCTTAATCCAAATTGTAATATTTCCATAACACGTCACAGTTGTATTAACCATAAAAAAGAAAAGAAATCACACTCCAGTGCCACGTACATTATCTAGATTTTTTTTTCCATCCAACTCACGTCTTTAACTTCATTGTTGTGTTCTAGAATTCTACTTAACATTCGTCGAGAGTGTTCAGGTGTCCCTCACGATGCGTTACCCACCCCCCTTTCTCCTTCTTTGTCTGCAGGCTGCTTCGGCTTGTGGTGCTTCCCGTGCTTGAGCTGCACCATCGCCAGCGACATGGACGAGTGCTGCCTGTGCGGTCTGAGCATGGCCATCCGTAGCGTCTATCGCACACGATACAACATCAACGTACGTCGGGGGGGGGGTCTCTCTCTGTTGCAACCTCCTGAGAGGCACTGAAAGATCAGTGTCCTATCGTCTGAGAGCATGTTTGAACTTTACAGATTGCGAGTGAACATCCTTGGAATTTTTCACGGATCAAACACCCGGATTGTTGAACTAAATTGTCAAAGGTTTTTACAAAAAAAAGTATACACATACATAAAAGCACAACTTCGGCCATATTTTCTTCAACTTTTGCAAAATTATAGCTAGCTCGTTAGCGCACCTTAAGACTGAAGTTATTTTCATTTTATAAACGACACTAAATTTGTCAGTGACCGCTTGCGATAAGCAGAATTGTAAAATGTGACGCATCAACAATTGCACAACTTCCTTTTTGGTGATGAGACTGCATGTTTACTCAGCGACGCCATTGTTCTCCATCCCCATTTTTATGTTTGCAGGGTTCCTTGTGCAGCGACTTCATGGCCAACATGTGGTGCCTGGTCTGTGCCACCTGCCAGCTGAAGAGGGACATCGACCGGAGAAAGGAACAAGGCATCTTCTGAGAAGGAGCGCTTCGAAGAAAACCTCCTGACCCGGTGAGTTAACCATTACTCAGCCCAAGAATAGTGACGGGGAAAAAAAAAGAGCTAATTCTGATTGGATATTGCAATAAGAAATCTGCTGTGTCATCAAAATAGGTTGCGATTGTTCATAATCTTGTGTCGTTAACATCTTTTTATTATATGTTGCAGGTGTTATCATCTCTGCGAAGCGCGCTTTATGATTGGTTACAGTGGAACATTTCAATAAAGGACTTTATAATTGGGAGTAAACTGGTGGTTATTTTTTCATTTGTTTGTTGATACGACGGTTTGAATTATTTATTTATTTTTTTAATCAAAGCTCGAGAACAAACAAATAAATGGCTTTACTTTGACGTGTATAAATGATGGGTTCATAGGTTAGAAACTGTAAATCAAGGGTGGCGGGCAAACGACAGCCTTCTCTGCTCTTAAACCCCGCCCGTCCATCTTTTACAATATCACTCTGCTTGTGCAATAGTCCCGATAAACCAGGCGTGGGCAAACTGCGGCCCGGCGGCCACATGCGGCCCGTTACATGTTTTAATCCGGCCCGCCCAACTTGGAAAAAAATGAAATGAATAAACCTTGTTAATGTTTTATTTTCTAAATGCTGTTTTTTTCAAAGACATATTTTGTTGTAATGCATTTGTTCACTTTCATTTCAAATTAAATGTATTTTTATTTTCCAATGAGGTGAGGTTACCAAAACACTTCATCCATCTGCTCCTGGTCCGGCCCCTCTGTCAAATTTTAGAACCCATTGTGGCTCGCCAATCAAACTGCAGTTCTTCTGGTGTCTATTATGTGTGTTCTAATTTATACGACACCATATGGAAAGTGCTTCGTTACAGCTGCGGATGTTGTGACATGCGCTATATAAATAAAGTTGTCTTGTATTTTATTGCATATTAAGCATAAATTGACATGCTCTCACTCCCATTCACCTCTGGATAGACGCAGAGGCGACACGCGGATGACTCCATTCAGAAAGCGCAAACATGGGCGCAGTTTACGAGCACTTAAAATGAGGCTCTGTCACGCATTTCAGAGGTCAGGTGAGTGGAAATGTTGATGTTTTATTAGATGAGATGTTTTCCATTATTTAAGAGTGGACAATGTGAGACGGTATTTATAAAGATTGTATATAAAAGTAACAAACTAGGGCTGATTCTTTTTTTTGTGTCACATTATTTGCCTTTTCTAATATAAAAGTAGTGCTCTGGCGCTATCCTGTATCAAGTTGAAGTGCGGGAAGAAGTGTCAATAACACAGACCGATCACTACCGAATCGAAAAGTCGTGCATTGCCATCATGGTGTGATGAAAAAAGAAGATTGAGCCGCCAGCCGTGTGCACGTTTAATATTTCATGTCAACGCTGCACGTCGTCACATTGGCCGTATGACACATGTCGCCAATGAAATACCAGAGCTTATACACGAGAGCACTTGTGTCGTCAATATTCTCGGAATATTCGGCCAATGGGATGCGAGCGGTGCAGCGATGGATTTCCTTCGGCGCACCTTGCGATGATAGTTTGGAGAGGGAAGACCAAACTTAAACAAGCGGACTTGAGGTGGGGCGACTTTTATTGACTCATCTGGGTCTCCATGGCTTGGGCGGCCCACTCGGGAGCTGCCTGTCGGATCTTTTCTAGGAGGTTGTTGACCTGGAAACATAACGATTGGATCTGCTTGTCCCACGTGGGAAGCGGCTCTCGTGCTGAAAACAATAGAAAAAAAATGTATTTGTTATCCTTCATATCCAGATTCAGGTCCATGTACTACTATGCTCTTTTTCCTCACTGATAGGCCAACAAAATGTGAGGAGTGAAGCAAAACTAGACGATTGACAACTGTGTACTACTGCTATGGTGTGCTTCGACTGTTTCAAAGGATCGAAATGTTCTCAAAGGCACCTCGTCTCATAAAAATGACGTATACAATCACAGCCAACAAAACCGTCTCCATTCCTATTTCACATTCAAACGGTTAGAGATGAAAGAAGCGACACACAGTATGCTTTCGCGAGTGATTTGTAAATGAAGCTTCAAATCTGCTTCATGAACCAGCTGTTACATTTTTTGACTCCAGTCGATGGCGCTCTCGGTTGATTTAAACCAACAGTGCCATCTAGAGGAATCAAAAATACAACAACTGGTTCATGAAGCAGATTTGAAGCTTCATTCTCCCATCACCACCTTTCACCCGTGGATCAGCGACGTCAAGATGATGTCACACACGTTTAAACGCGCAACGCTATATTTCATTAGCGAGTAAGTTCGTACAAATATGTCCATATACCATAAAAGTGCTGTCCACACGACACACGCTTTGTTTTCGTTCCACTAGCCTTTTTGACAAAGATTCGACAAAATTGACACGAGATTAACTCGATAAACGGGGTTTCGCTGTAGTCACGCTCACTCTCAAAGTGTACGATGCCGTCAATCTGATCGATGAAGCCGTTCATGCGTCCTTCGGTGATCATCTGCGATGCAATCTTCTCAGCCTGTAGATAAAAGTCAATAAATAAATAAAAGAGGCATACAATAACAAAACACAATAATGTCCTGTTGACTTTGTTTTGGAAATGCACGTCAAGGTTGTCATAAAATTAAATCAACAGTCAAAAGTGCAATATTTCGAAAGCAATACATCGACACGTCGTCATCGGGTCATTTGACTCCATTTCTTTTTCTCACTTTGGCCGGAGGGATTTCCAAAAGTGCTCCGAGCTCTTCGAAGGTGATGTTGTTGTAAAGTTTACTGGCGGAGAGCAGGTTGTGTTCGATCACAGCTCTGTCCAGTATGCTGGAGCCTGAAGAGACGTTCATATTTCGGGTTAGTATGAATGTCAAATCCAGGCACGGTTGATCCGAATAGATTGTGCAGGTATCCCTAATGCTGCAACAGGACAATATAAAGTTCGTTTTGGGTACTGACCGTCCGCCGTGGTGGCCTTCTGGTGAGGCATAAGCATGGCGGCAAACTCCTGCAGCTGATTCCCCCGAATGATGCGGTCCAGGTACATTTTCTCGAGAATGCCGTACGCGGCCAGCTGTTGGCAGCGCTCGTCTTTGAAGAGGGTGGCCAACATGCGGGAACGTTGCTGGCCTACAATCCCAGCGAAGGAAACAAGACCATCAACAAATTCCTTCCTTGTCATTAGTGTTCATGTCAATTTAGCACTTTTGTTGCTAGATTTAGCAACTTTCACAAGGCTGGCAACTCCTTGGTGCTCCAGACTTATCTTGAGCAACATGGCCTAAAAATGAGATGGAAAAAGTATTCGTACCTGCGGACGCCAAAATGGTGCAGTTGAGTGCGTGCTTGAGCGCCTCTAGACGCTCGCTCTCGTGGACGATGGATTTGTAAGACAGCTCGTTGTATCGCTGCGCTGCTTCGATGAACTTCCTCCTGAAGTCGAGGACTCTGGCGTAACAAACCTAGGTGGGAGAGTGATACATTTACCAATTTTTATTTGTTTTTAAAGATTTTTGTACATTTGTTTGTTCTGCCTAATTCACAACTTAATTGTTGTAAGCACCAACAAAAGAAAATCTGTTACTTTATTAATTAGATAGATTTTTTAATTGATCAACCAATTAATCGGTGAACAGAATTTTACTTATTTACCAAATATGGGAATTGGCATAGAAAAAAAAATCTTTATCAGTCGGGCCCCAATCCTGATGATTTAACTGTTTAAATCTATGTGGACTTGCCGCCGTCGATTTGAGAAGCGTGAAGCCCACTTTTTATTTAATACCTTATAATGTATTTGCAGCTGCTCATTGGAGGACTCATTCTGAAGCAGCGAGGCTCTGTTGATGTAGGCCTCGGCCTGCACCGGATCGTCGTCCTCCAAGTAGAGACGGGCTATTTTCAGGTAGGTGTCCAACTTGTAGTCGACATTATACTGCCTAGAGGAAACCGAAAAGCAACACTTAAAAGACAAGGAAGGATCCAATGGGTGAAAAGATTGGCGCTCACAGCTTACTTTTGCCCCGTCTCCAGAGGAATGCCGACTAAAACTTGGGCGGCGTTCCTCCAGTCGCCCTCCTTTTCGTAAATGGTTGCTAAGTGCTGTCTGATGGAGGCCACCTGTGCAGAGTTAAGAACATCACCTTAACATATGTTGTCTACTGTACATGTGTGAGCATCGTTAAGTTGTGTTTTAATTTACTACTTTTACTGTCTTTGTTGTTGTATTTTGATATTCTATGTTTTACTGTTTATAAAGAGAGAGAGAGATTATTTTAGCATAATGGTTGTACATATTGAATATATATATCATTTTTGCACAAGTATTTCTCAGCTTCAGTGGAGCGCTGTTATATAAGTGAATGGTTTACCTGCTCCTCAAAAGAAATGACCCTCGGCTGGATCTTCTCCAAGGTGAAGTGATACACCGCCTTGGCTGTGGCGTCGGGCAAGTTGGGCAGATGCGTGCAGAAGTCGGTGAGCAGCTGTCTTGAGATGACTAGACTCACATTTTCATTGACCACTATGAGGAGGGGGTAAAAAAAAATAGAGAAGAGGAAACTATTATAATGGATAAATATGCAACACTATCAAGTGTATTAAAGTGCGACATACTTGCTTCAACAAAGGCCTTCAAGGATTCAAGCTGATCTGCATCTGTGAACTGGACTGCCTTTTCCAATATTTGTCTATATCTTAAAGGAGATATACAATATAATTCAACACATGTTCACAAACGAATCAGCAATAATTATTTTTTTTTTATCTTATGTGCTTCGTCTTTGCCGTGGTATTATTTCAGTATGGCTCAGTCAGAAATTAGGTATCGAGACTTTTACTTGCCGAGCTACTATTAATAGTACTACAGCTTTGCAGCCCGTTGCATCTGATATTTTTAAAAGGCAATTAAAGCATTTGTTTAGGCAGGCATTCCATTAAAACGTATTTTTTATTCATATTAACTGCAAAACGCAATGCAGTGTAACAACGTAAAGCATTTAGCCTGCCCTCTCTTGACAAGAATTCTATAAACAAAGTTCACGTACTCTCAATTCGACCAAGATTTGTTTATAGTATGTTAACCATCGTTAATCTTAAATTATTTGCGAGCTGCTGACATTAAAATAAATGTAGATATTGTGCTAACATTGGTGTGGCTCGCACGCTATCCACATGATACTGTTTTAATTATTGAATATATATCGATACTGTCTTAATCTCAAATAAATGTAATTCGGGGGGGGGAAAAATCCCCTATTTAGCTTGCTAAGCAAAGAGGCTAACGTTAGCTTAGATTGGTCTGTCATGGTATCCCCGGCACCGCTTTAGTCAAACGGGGTGCTTCATATTCTCTACCAGGGCGAGTTTGAAAAACGACAAGTGAAAAAAAAACACGTTCCACGTCAGCGCCACGTACTTGGCCGAGAGATCTTTGTGGGAGCCAAATGAATTCATCAGCTGTGCGAGCTCCTGCCGCACTTCGGTGGCCATGGTCGCACCGTCCGGGTTGTCAACAACGCCGCTTCCGCCACCAAAAGGAATAACATCCGCTTGGTGATGCGCGATCAAAAAAATATTAAATTCCATTCTTTATGTAGGATATTCATAGCGAACGCTTAATATAACTTTAGAATGGCACTTTTAAAATGCAATTTTAATATGATTTAAAAAAAGTATAATCCCAAAATCGCCGTTCACATTTAAGGAGAAATACCGCTCACAGTCACTAGATGGTGTAATCCGCAAAGGTTTCTTAACTAGAACTCTGATTCCAAGTTGCCATGTCTTCTAATTTATCCGGTTACATTACATGATTAATTAATTAATCATTAACAGTACCTGAGATTCATTGAAAAATGTTGACGGAAAAGTTTAATGGGTCCTCTATTTTACTCTTTATCAGTACCAATTCCTGTACTGGTAGTTGAACTACTACTAACATGTAACAAGTACATAGTGTATACAGTGTGTGTAATATGCTGTTCAATGTTGTTTTTAGTATAGTCGGCAGAGAAATTGGGAGCTGCTGCTTCTTTACCTTTAAGAAGACGTATGAATGACGTAGAGTAAGGAAGGCGTGGCCGACCTGTGAAATGTCAGGGAGGAATGGCGCTCGGCGCGGTATTTTGAACAATCGTCTTTTGCGCTGCTTGTTTCGGCCACAAACGCTGGCCCGCGTCAGATAACTCAGGTAAGCGCGACCCGGTGCGGGAGACTCGCCGCGGCTGCGGCGGAAAACAACACTTCCACTACCACCACTCGGGGGACTGTATTTTTAATGTGGACAAAATAAACGGAGAGCGGAAGCTAGCTCGGGTTAGCCCTGCTCGGCAAGTTTGCTAGGAGTACAGCAGTTGTGCTGCTCGCTCTGAATGGTCCCACTTCATACTGGGGCCCGACCGGCTGACATCCCCTATTTAACCCTCCACGAATAACTAATTGGGAGAATTTTGCACTATGAGGCAAAGCATATCCGCTTTCACGGTCACGTCAAGTTGCCCAAAGTAGGCGCTAACGTTCCATAGCCGATCACTAATACGTTTATTTTTGCAGGTTGTTATTTGTAGCGTGATGTTCATCCACAACAGTCTTGCATATAATAAACATCATTTAAACAATTCTGGTGGGTTTTTAAGATGTGGTATCGAGCGCTTAATTTTGACATTTTGTAAGACGAGATGTCATTTTTTGTTAGTTTAAAGTAGCTGATTTATAAATCGTATCACCAAACAACCCGTTTAAATTAAAAACAAACAAACACACTCTCACACACAACTAACAAACACAAATGAAAGAGGCCACGGTAATGAGTTCGTTCCTTTAAATCGAGACTATTTTGTTTTCCACTATCGGAATGATTTTAAGTGACAGATGGGGAGGAGGCTATCAAAAAACGTAATTTGTCTTTGATTGCCAGGAATATATAACCTCTTAAATCACCCGTGCGAAATTTAAGCTTGCAGTATAAATTATTGTATTTTTTTTAATTTTATTTTCAATAAAGGCAAGAGCCTCCCTTCTGTTAGCTCGCTGTTAGCCGCACAGCTAGCAGGACTGATGACGAGATAAAAATGGCGGATCTTTCGAAATCCAAGCCCGGCCTGAAATAGTAACGCAGCCAAGTAAATAGCTGGCCTCCTCTCTCCTCGCTCCCCCAGACTGGAGCCTCCTTCTCGGGGTGGTTTTCATTTTCCTCCACGCATACAATGTAATCCAACTTTCCGGCTGTCTTTGCAAAAGCAGCCGGTAAGCCAAGCGTGATGGCTAAGCGAGCCCCTCGGTGGGGAAGACACAAAGATTCTGCCGGAGGAAGATGATGATGATGATGATGATGTCGTAAACCTCTCATCAGCTGTCAGTCTCGGTTGTAAATCTCACCGTTGACGGTAAATGAGGTTTTCTGGCACTTTTAACGTTACAAAAGGGGGCGTTTTGGGTGGGTGGGCTATTGTTAGCTAGATCACCATGGCTGGTTTGTTTACGTTCTGCTCAAAGCATTCAAACCGGAGCACAAACGCTCTCAAGCAAGGGAGTTGTCTCCTTTTCAACATCATCAACATATTTACACTTGTGGATTGTGTTCAAATGTTTTGCATGCAAGAACTACGACAACTCTCTGAACTTTGACCTCTAGTAGACCCACCTTACATTTTATGCCCTTTTTTTTTGCATATGTTGTAAACTTGGCTAATAAATGCAGCTCTCTGCTTCCTTTCTTGGCCCGCGGGGATCACAAAAAAAGTTTTCTATAATGGTTTTGCGTATCTGTATCAAAGTGAGTCTTTTTTTAAAAAAGGTATTCATGCTAATATCTGACTGACACGGTCCGATTTGAGTAATTCTACAAAGGGCATCTTAGATTTATAAAGGCCTTTTCACCACAACGTCAAACTTGCTTCAGTGGCAAATGTTCAGGTGACATCTCAAGTATTGACTGCTTAAGATGTTTATTGCCACTGCCTGCTCAAGTTTACTGTCAAAACTAAACAAAGTGAATTGCACTGTGTGCGTGCGTGTGTGTGTATTAACATATCCAGTGGAACCACGCTTTTCATAGTTAGGCTATACGGTACAAGCCTAACTGTGGCCACTCTGCAGCTCAATGTCGAATGTGATGTAGCAAAAGTGTATTACTGTGTAGTACTGTATGTGTAATAAGCATGGATGTTTTTTTGTTAAAGGCGTAGCGGGGTGCTGAGTCGTCGCCAACATGGACGTGGTGTCGCCCGAGCTCAACAGCCTCCTTCCAGACGAGATCATGGACATGGAGGCCATTGGGGAGGTGGCTCAGTCCAGCCAAGACGCATCTGCCGCCATGGAAACGGACACAGCCCCGGAGAGCGTCGGCACATCGACGGCCAGCGTCACCGTCTCCGCTTCCAGTTTGTCCTCCCCCCTGGTGACCCTGAGACCGGCGCTGTCCACCTCCACCGCCACCACAAAGACCACGGACAGCATTACGGGGACGACGGTCACCGCGAGCGCCTTGCAGAAGCTCACGATGCCCCTCAGCATCTCCGCCGCCAACCATCAGATCATCCTCAACAAGGTGGCTTCGGCCCAGGCCACGGAGGCGGCTCGTTCGGTGGGGGGACAAAAGCTTCTGGTGACCACCATCGGGAAGTCGGGACAGCCCATCGTGCTGCAGCTTCCCCACACCACCACCAAGTCGGGAGGAGCGGCGGGGATGGCCGACGCAAAATCCATCAAGTTGGTGACCATCGGTGGGAGGTCGGATTTGAAGCCGGTGGTTGGGAGTACAGCCGGTCAGGTGGCCGCCTTACAGGCGCAGCAGCTCAAAACGGTGCAGGTTGGTTCAAATGACAACAATTTATTATCCTTACCCACGTTGACCTGACTTCGGAGTCGTCTCTCAGATTGGGGAACAAAGATTTGAGATGGTGGCAGCGAAAATACTGGTAACTTCCTTCACAACAGGTCGCAGTTCGGAAAATAGGAAATAATTATTTAAAGATGGCGTCATGACATGGCCGAAACGCGGTGTTCGGGAAGGCATTCGGTTTTTGTTTTTGTTTTTTTTCACACAGGTTTTAGAGAACATATAAGTGTTTTAACGCTGTGAAAGTTGCATCTTTGTGAAATGAACAAATATATGCAACACTTAATTCCCATTTCCACTATGATCAAAATATAAGACGATTCAGCATTTTGAAGTTGCGCAAGTTTGCTGATGTGAAATAATAAAGATATGTGCAACTCGGTACGAATGACTGCAGCAGTTGATTTTCGATGGCAGCTTCATTTTTTAAGCCAAAACGTGAAGAATGAGGTTCAACTTCAGTTATGTCCGAGTCACATGCAAAGATAAAAGGACACAAATGCAAATGATGCACTTACTTATAATTCAGAAACATAAGTATTTGATAAAAAATATAATCAAAATTATTATTATAATAATTGTTCTCAAAATAATTTTTGGCTTTCTGCCACCATGTCTTTAAACCAAATTACATTTCTTTCTATAATTTAAAAAAAAATTGAAAGCGTCTGCATTAAAGCGCTCCATGATGCTGGTTTCTTTATGACAGGTTGGTCTAAGAATGCATTTGTATGCGTCCTTGCATCTCAGTTTTTTTTGTTTTTTTTTGTAGTGATAGTTGGCTCGAATTTTGACGAGTAAGTCTGTCTGGGTGTCTGTCTCCATTCTCACCGTAAATGTATTGCTTGACACTGGTGACGTTTATCCGTCTCTCGTTGAGTTGATTCCCGTTGAGGAATGTTGATTTCAAATTTTGCGTGTTCGTAGTTGCCCTGTGATTCAGGGATGACCAATCCAGGGTACAGTCTGGTCTGGGATCAAGGCCAGCTACCCCAAACGGGTCAAGTTTTTTCAAAATAGACAGATGGGCCTGTTCGTGTGAGCGTATTTTCAGATTACAGCGGTACCTTGTAAAATTTGTTCCACGACCAATATTTTAACTCAATCTACTTGTATGTCGACAGATCGCAAAGAAAACGCCGGTGTCCTCCGCGCCGCCCATCAAGTTCATCATCAACAAACCGGTGAATAGCAAAGCGCTGAGTCCTCAGACGTCGGGTTCTCCCGTCATTGCGGGTAAGCACAGTAACGCACGTTCAGAGTAATCCCCAAATTACGCCTTTTGCAAACACACGGCTAAAAAGGGGCCTCTCCTTCGCAGGGCGGGTGCTGGCGCAGAATTCGCCGACGATGCCTCAGAGGACGATCACGCTCACAGAGTCTCCTCACAACACCACCATCAGCATCCAGAGCATCGCCGGCAAAAAGATCGCCATCTCCCCACTCAAGACTCCCAGCAAGGTGAGAAGCTTCATGCCAACTTGTGACGCTCTCACCGGCCGTTTTATTAGGTACACTTTAGTTACAGTGAGTGAACCGTACATTATTGCAGACTCACCCACGATAGGTGAAAAGCTGCGATGTAGAAATCATATCTTAGCACATGTTCTCTCTTTCTGTCCGGGAATGAGAGGAACCAAAAAGAAGGCTCGCCATTGGACAGTTCTCCAAATGAGAGGCGAAGCGTGATTGGTTGAAGCTTATTATTTGTCACTCTCAGTTGAGGTTGACTGTAAAATGTACAGAGAAACAAAAGATAATTCAACATTGTGCTTTCAAACCAGGCGTGGGCAAACTGCGGCCCAGGGGCCACATGCGGCCCGTTAAACATTTTACATTAAACATGAAACATTTTGGCCAGTGTTGCTACTTGATTGCTCTTTCATGTTTTCCCTCCAGGTGACGGTGGTGTCTGTGGCGTCGCCTACCTCCGGGTCCGCTCAGAAGTCAATGACGCTGCCGGTCAGCGTGGCGCTGGGCCAGCAGATCCTCTCGGTGCAACAGTCGACGACGGTGTCGCCCATCAAGATGGCCACCAGTCAAGCGGCAGCGCAGGTGAATGAGTTTTGATTTTAAGTTTGTGATCATTTCGTTGAGCAAGGTGTGGGTGTGTGTTTTAAATGGATGCAGTTTAAATGGAGGAAATAAAACATTTGTCAAATCAAATTTTAACAAATGGTCATTTGTTGGGTTAACAGCATGAAAATCTTTTTAGTTATCAACCTCATTGCTGGCAACAAATTCCAAATTGTGGAAGTCTTGAGTGCTCTTTTTTTTTTCTTTTTCTTATGTCCGTCACGTTCAGGAAATGGCACCCAGTCCTAGATGCTTGTCCCTGAAATGAATCTTCAATCCTCTTTGCAGAATCTCAAGCCGGTCCAATCGGTGGCAGTGGGCGGCTCGCAGTTCAAGACCATCATCCCGCTGGCGGCTCAGCCTAACATGCAGCAGATCCAGGTGCCGGGAAGCCGCTTCCATTACGTTCGCCTGGTCACCGCCACCACGGCGAGCGGCGCCGTGCAGCCCAGCGCTGCCAGCACCAGCACTATGCAGACAGGTGATTCATAACAAGTGTTTTGCCTGACTCAAATTGAGGCAGGCGTGTTGACATGCATTTGGAATGCATATTGTGACTCTGTGCTGTTGATAAGTAATTTTGAAGACGACTCTGACGCAAACACTAAATATGGCGTGTCCCACAGCGAAACCCATGGTGGTCAGCACGGGGGCGGTGAGAATGTCGGTCCCGATCGTTACAGCGCAGACGGTCAAGCAGGTCAAGCCCGGCACCTCAAACGCTTCTTTTTCCCGGTTCAAACCGACGCTCACGCCAAATGCTACGCTTCACCCACAGGTGGCGCCCAAGCCGCTCACATCGGGAGCTCAGGTGGTCAGCGGCACGCCGACCCAGCAGCGCCTCATAATGCCCGCCACGGCGCTGCCGCAGATCCAGCCTAATTTCGCCAACCTGCCGCCAGGGACCGTCCTGGCGCCGGCGCCGGGCGGCGGCAACGTGGGCTACGCCGTGTTGCCGGCGCAGTACGTCACACAGGTGCTAATGAAAGCCATCGTTTCAATCCTTCCCAAAGTTGCCACACGATGTGATGCTGACGTGCGCGCGTATGGATGTGTGTGTCGAGAAGCTGCAGCAGGCACCCATCGTGACCCTCACCAACAACTCCACTTTTCCCACCTCCTCCGCCGCCGTCCAGACTCAGGCCCGACTCCCGCTCAATGGGTGAGAAGCCAACTAATTACAGACATTTGAGTGCTTTGATTGCAAATTTGTTTGTTTTCGGGTTGAAAAAACTAAATTCAATCACAGCAATTTGGTCTTCATGTGGAAAAATATATATACTGTATATGTCGCTGCACAGTGTAAGTCGAATTTCTTTGGAAAATGTATTTTACAAAAACCGAGAGCAAGGACAGTAGAGCTGGGATTCGCCCCCAAAAATCCCCGTTCCCTAATGGTGAGTGCGCTCTGAAAAGTTCAAGAGTTCAATCTCCATTTGTTCTACTGTCTTCGGGAGTTGCCAAAAACATTTGGCGCATACCGCCAGTGGAAAGCGCAGAAAGTCAATACGGTTTTTGGATGCCAGTCAGAGCTCTATTTTTAAATACATAAAAGTCGCACCTGAGTATGTCGTTGGACCAGCCCAACGACATAAATGTTGACATCCAAGGGCTAAGTGTTATTGTTCTTAATCGACAGCATGTCGGCGGAGTCGACGGCGCGGCCGAGGAAACCCTGCAACTGCACCAAGTCTCAGTGTCTCAAGCTGTGAGTATGACCATTTCCGTCAGCATACCAATGGAATCGTCAACGTTTTCTGACTGTTATGCTTCGTAGTGATAAAGCTGATGACAAATTTACATTAAACATTGTTTGTTATTTTTCAAAATGGGAAAAAAATCAAGTCAAACCTCAAATTATACTGTGTTTGCAGAAAAGCTTTATAAAGTGTACCTGATACTATGAGTAAAGTTGAAGCCAAAATAATAAATAAAATGAAAAATTAAATTTAGATTCATTAAATAACATTTTTAATTGAAATGTTTCTTTAAATTAATATTAAATAAATAAATAAAAAAGCTATGATTATTTTAGTCTAAATTACAGTATTTAAAAAAAAAAAAGTACAAAGATATTTAAATGTCGGAGTGAATTTCTAATTGCTGTTGAGAATGACTTTGGAGAAGTTGCATGAACGCTAAACTTGTCCTCTTTTAAATCCTCTCTTAAGATATTGCGACTGCTTTGCAAACGGCGAGTTCTGCAACAACTGCAATTGCAACAACTGCTTCAACAACCTCGAACACGAGGCCGAGCGCTCCAAAGCCATCAAGGTAAGTCGCAGCTCAGCGTTTTTGGCACGTCGGATCCGAGCCGAGCCGTAACGGTTGGCCCGTTTTGGTTGTGCGCCACAGACGTGTTTGGATCGCAACCCGGAGGCATTCAAGCCCAAAATCGGCAAGGGTAAAGAGGGCGAGTCGGACCGGCGCCACAGTAAAGGCTGCAACTGCAAACGGTCGGGTTGCCTGAAGAACTACTGCGAGTGCTACGAGGTGAGTCGTCCAACTCAGCACGGACTGATGACAAAACGTCCCTCTCAAACGCCTTCTTTCTCCTCCTTCGTATTGTCGGGCCAGGCCAAGATTATGTGCTCGTCCATCTGCAAGTGCGTGGGCTGCAAGAACTTCGAGGAGAGCCCGGAGAGGAAGACGCTCATGCACTTGGCCGACGCCGCCGAGGTGAGGGTCCAGCAGCAGACGGCAGCCAAGACCAAGCTCTCGTCGCAGATCTCAGACCTGCTCATGAGGACCACGCCTGTCATCTCCAGCGACGGTGGCAGGTACCAAAACTGTTTTAAACTTGTTCATGTAATCGGTGGTACTTTTTAACATATCCTCCATCATTAATTGTTTTTTTTTGTTTTTTTTAATGTCGTTCTCATCATATCAAGAAAAAAAACTAATCACTAAAAAAGAATTGCGGCATCCCCATCAGTGCTAAAAACATTTTTTAAAAATATCCTCCTTCAGCTTCGGCATTTAAAAAAAAAAACGTTTTTACCTTCCACATATGACAGAATGAACTGGTTTGATGCACAGATCATTGTACTGAGTTGTCCTCCTTTTCAAGACTCCCGTACACGTTTGTGACGAAGGAGGTGCTGGAGGCGACGTGCGAGTGCCTCCTGGAGCAGGCCAAGTGGGCGGAGCAAACGAGGCAGCCTCAGGCGGAGGCCGAGCGCTTGATCCTGGAGGAGTTCGGACACTGTCTCATGAGGATAATTAACTCGGCGGGCAAAGCCAAAGCAGACTGCGCCACCATCAACAGCTAGGTTTACAACAATGGCTGTCTTGGAACGGACACACACATGGAACATCAGAGACGCTCATCTTTGCGCAAAGGAAGCACTGCACTTCCAGCTTTTAGTCCCCTCTTTTTATACTTGTTTGCTTTCCTCTTTCCTATTTGACGTTTTATGGCGAAAAGATGGTGTCAAATGGTATATTTGTGCTCTCACTAGATAAAATGCAACACATTTTTGATATTTATTTTCACAAGTATTTGTAATTAGCTAGCACTAATCTTGTGTTGCTTACACTGTTAATTATTATTATTATTGTTACCATAATTATTATTAACCAAGGATAGGCTACGTCTATTCGGAATTTGTGCACGTACGGCGCGGCTCAAATAGATAAAAATACTAGGCCAAACAAATCACTCATCGTGTCAAGAAAAAGAACATTGTATTTGGGGGGGGGGAATTCACAATGGAAGTTAAGAAGCACAAAAATCAACAAAACAAAAAAAACTGGCAGTGATAATGATTGGTTAACAGTGTAGTGTGCTTTTTCACACGGTGGTGGAACACAGTATAACATACCAGTTTTTAAGACCTTTCAAAACCACCAAAATACACTTTTGATGGTTTTATTTCGGCAGTAAGGAAATCTTGTGAGAAATTGTGTACATTGGTTAAATTGTACAAAAATAAAAATTTAGCTATGTATTTAATTCTAATTAGAAAACGTGCTCCTTTTTTTCTCTGTTTACTACAACCGTGCAGCAGGTGGCGCTATAAAGAAATCTGAGACGGATCTCGACTTGATTTTAAGTAGGTTATTTTATTTCTAGCCTATTTAATCGCTCGAGGGCTTGGAGTTGTTTCATATTTCAAGCGAATGATTACTTTCTTATTACTTATTGGTGATGTTTCGAAAGTACAGTACTGAGTGACCATGTAGCATCCACTGGGTATGGTTCGCATTGAGCGAGCGAATTTTTTTTTCAACCGTAGAAGAAGAACATTAGTCCACGAAGAAGAGAGGGCAGGAGTATCCTCGTGTAGATGGCGCGGTGAGTACTCAGTAGGTACAAAAGAAAATGTTAATTCGTGTACTAATTTTAAGTTTTATCGTCAAGTGTGTCTTGGGTGTAGTACAAGGATTAAACTTTTATTGGTGTGGTTTGTTTGTTAGTCATTTTATGAACACATTGTTTTCGATTCTATTTTATTTCCAGAAATCCAATCACGTTTTTTTCTTTGTCAGTCAGCGAAAAGCTTAAAAGGGAAACCGAGTGGACCAAAAAAGTAAGTATTTGCCAATTCATGTGACTTAAAAGCCATCCCAATGATTATACCAATCACTACCCATCTGACTCATTCGCAAGTCTGGGAAAGATTTTACACGGCATAATGATGAGGGTTTGGGACATTTCACTGGGACTACTTATTTGTAAAAATGTGTGTGAAGTCACATTTTTTTAATCATTTGGTTTGCACTTTATGTTCTTACAGAGTTGACCTAAAGTGACCGTGGAAGTGCCTGTATTGTATTATTAACCAAAGTAATAAAAGTCTGAACTCAATTTTGTGTTGTGATTTCTATCGTTTCGATCGAAGAAAACTCTGACGATAACTGCTTGGCTACTGAATGAATTCAGCACACTGGTGCTCAAGTCCGGTCCGCAAGAGACCCTATCCAGACTGTTTTTGAATGCTTCCTCTTCCAACATATATTAAAATGAGCAGCTCATTAGGAAGCTCTGAGATGCCTGATGATCTTCATTTGACTCAGGCGTGCTGAAGGCAACATTTTTTTAAGCAAAATCTCTGAATCCTTGATTTTGCAATGTATAATAAACATTTTGTATCAACTGGAGATGCTTGCAGGAAGTCTTACTGACTGCTGGGAAAAAAAGTTATATTTCTTGCAACCTCATGATGTGAGCTGGGTTTCATTTTGTTAGAATACACAGTGGGTCATTAAAAGAAAGCATGCTGGACAAATGGCACCTGCCGACCAGACTTTGGGCGCCATATTATTTTTGTTTAGACCCGCGCGTGTGACGGTATTTGCACGCCAAAGAACGACAAAATAACATTTTCAAATTGTGTAACGTAACAGTCGTCAACACTTGACTTTAAAAAAATATATATCCAGTACGGTACATGTTTTAAGTATCGTTGCGTTGTGTTAGATCTTTTGTTTTTGAACAGCTTTGTGCAATACAGTTTGTATATTATTGAAAAAAAAAGTGTAAATGTTAAATTGCATGTTACCGTGACTCAAACTTGTTACTTTTCAAGCTTATAACTTACGCATTTTTTATCTTTGTAATCGGTGGTACTTTGAGATCTAAGTCTTTTCACTTGTTTTGTAAAGTTTCAGAACCACAGTTTAAGTCGCAGAATGTCATGACTACGATACGGGAAGTACGGTAACTAAATGTCCACATGAACTTAAAACAACACTTTAGCGCTTAAAAATATTGCCCATATTTATTAAACGCTTTGAAGTTACATGGATGTTACAATATTCGGTCAAGTAAAAAAAAAGAAATGCTAACATGCTAGACTAAGCGGAAGCTGGACCGGAAGCGACCTAGCTTCTTCTTCGTGGTTGGAGGCCTTCGACTGACGCGTAGTGCCACGTTGATGGGGCCCAGTGGGGACGTGGAAAGCGAAGTCGAGAGCGAGCTCAGCGGACACCGGTAGCTACGAGTAGCCGCCGTCTTGTCATACGTCGCAGGGGGCGTTAGTCGTTTAAACGCCGTTGTAAAAAGAAACGCGAAAGGAGCACAAAACGCTGCTTGTTTTTTTTTATGTGTGTTTTTTTGTTTTGTTTTCCTGGCACTTCTTCATTCATTGTGTGCCTGCGTGTGTATGTGATACGAAGCAAAGAGAAAAGCAATTAAAATCAGGTAAGCCATTAATCAGTTGTCAACTCACCGCGGAGACTATAAAACATTCACGTTTTTTTAAAAAATCGTGTTAGGTTAATTAAAGACTATCCATTGACGTGAATGTGATTGTGTGTTTTCTGGATGTGCCCTGCAGATGGCGAGCAGTGCAGGTTCTTTTCTCGCCAAAAGTTATCTTAGGTTAATTTAAGACGAAATTTAATTCAGTTAACGAAAGTGACTTCTGGCAAGAGAAGCTGCACTGGTCTTTAGTCAAAGTCAGTTGTCACCAAGTTGGTCCTACGGGCACCAGGTAGCCCGAAGGACCACAAAAGTCAGTTCCAAGACAATAGCTATACAGTGATGGGGCATTGTGATTTTCTGGGAACAAGTAATCATTTGAAAATGCAAACATTGGCGGGGATTTTTATAGAAATAAAATGTTGCATATTGACATGTTTCCTCATAATTATGAGAAATTATTAACATGAGCCATGTCTTGACATAAATAAACATCAGTAATTTTTAATAATAACATTGGAGCAAATGTATCATTTCTGTAGAGTGTATAAAACTGGTAGCTCTTCGCACTAATCAGTAGCCCTCTGTTTTATAAAGCTTGGTGACCCCCAGGTTTAAATTGTGACCAGTCCGGGGTGAACAGTCCCACTTCTCTCGCCAGAGGTCATCTAAAATTCATCATTTAAAATTGTGCACAAAAAAAGTGTATTATGTCGGATCAAAGTGGCCTTAAAAAAAATCTGATTTTATTCATTTATTTAATTTTTAGGATGAAACTGAAAGAGATCAACCGTACCGCCATCCAGACCTGGAGTCCGGCGCAGCAGCACCCCATCTACCTGGCAACAGGTGCGAGTACAAGCAACCAGCCTTTACCAACAAAATCTTCTTTTGTGTGCCTTGCTCATCAGATGATGTTATATTTCATAGTTGCAACAATTATTGTCCAGGTACGTCGGCGCAGCAGCTTGATGCCTCCTTCAGCACAAAAGCCTCCCTGGAGCTTTTTGAACTGGACTTGTCTGACCCGTCTGTGGACATGAAGTCATGTGGCAGCTTCTCTTCGTCTCACAGGTACAAAAACGAAAAATGAGGCACGGAGAGGTTTGAATGTCATTGTTTTTGGCTTATTGCCCACCGCCTGCTCTCAGGTACCACAAGCTGGTCTGGGGTCCCTGTGGAGCGGACGACCAGGGTCACCCGGCCGGCTTGGTCATCGCTGGGGGCGAGAACGGCAACGTCATTCTGTACGATGCCGCCAAGATCATGGCCGGCGAGAGCGACGACGCGGTCGTGGCCGAGAGCAACCGGCACACGGGCCCCGTTAGAGGACTTGACGTCAATCCTTTCCAGGTACACCTCAGGAACTTCTCTTCTCCCATCTCTCGCTTCACTCACTGTTCATCTTCTTCTGTGGTGCAGAGCAACCTCTTCGCTTCTGGCGGCAACGAGTCTGAAATTTACATCTGGGATATAAACAACTTTGAGTCCCCCATGACACCAGGACCCAAAACACAGGTACGGTTGTCACTACTTTAGCAGACACACTGTCTCAATTCGAATAATTGCCTCACCTCAGATAAACACAGCCGTTTTTTTTCTCTTCAAGAAAAAAATGGTTTTACTAAATTAAATGATTAAATTCAGCCCATTTGTCCAAAAACACTTTTTTTCCTAATACTGGTGAATTTTGCGTTAGACTTCTTTTAATAAATGTTTATTTTATGGATCATATATTTTATTTTGCAAGGAGAATAATTTCTGAACACATTTTCAAACTGAAAATATTTAGTAGAACATGTGAATGCCAGAAAATGAAGAAAAAAAAACAAAAACATTAAATACCACCTGAATGATTTTGTATTTTAATGTTCAGTGCTTGTGTGTTGATAGCCAGTGGAGGACATCAGCTGCGTGTCGTGGAACAGGCAGGTCCAGCACATCCTGGCCTCGGCCAGCCCAAGCGGTCGCGCCTCCGTATGGGACCTCCGCAAAAATGACCTCATTATTAAAGTCAGCGACCACAGCAACAGAGTACGTAGACCACCCTCAATAAATTAATTAATTTATTCATAAATATATTGGAAAGAAAAGCCTCAATTAAGTGGCGACATCTTCGCTTGTAGATGCATTGCTCCGGGATGGCGTGGAACCCGGAGGTGGCCACCCAGCTGGTTCTGGCCTCTGAGGACGACCGCATGCCCGTCATCCAGATGTGGGATTTACGATTTGCTACCTCTCCACTCAAGATTCTGGAGAATCACACGAGGTGCGAGTGTCTGTTTTTTATAGTCATCCACGTATAAAAATAATAATAATTTAATTCATAGTTATTTTTTGATTGTTGCATAACTAAAAAAATATTTTTTTGTTTTATATTTTTAGAGCATTTTAACTTCGTTCTTTGGTGCCATCACGTGCTAAAAAAAAAATACATTTCTGTATTTTTTTAAAAGTGATACGAAATTATTGAAAAACTTTGTTTACATTATATACATTTTTAGATATTTTTTGGTTCTTTAAATGTCATGAATGTAAAAATAATATTTTTTATTTAAATCACATTTATTTATTTATTTTTTAAATATAATAAATTAAAACTGTAAGATAAATATTTAAAATGAATATAGTGATTTTTACCCCATAAAATGACCCAAAACTAAAGAAAAACAAATCTGAATCGTGACTTTTATGCCATGTTGACCGGTGGCATTTTTCCCTTGGCAGGGGCGTCCTCGCCATCGCTTGGAGCATGGCCGATCCTGAGCTGCTCCTCAGCTGCGGCAAAGACAGCAGGATCCTGTGCTGGAACCCCAACACGGGCGAGGTGAGACAGTCACCTTCCTGCCTCACGCTTTTCTTTTATCCTCCTTGACCGATAACCCCCCCCCTATCCATCCAGCTGCTGTACGAGCTTCCCGCCGGTAGCCAGTGGTGCTTTGACGTGCAGTGGTGTCCCAGGAACCCAGCGGTACTTTCGGCTGCCCGCTTTGACGGACACATTGATGTCTACTCCATCATGGGTGGCAGCAGCCAGGCCCAAAACCAGAAGCACGCTGACCAGGTGGGACTCACTTTTCATGCACAACATAACAACACAGCCTATTGCTTTTTGCACTTTCACACATCAACACAGCATCTCGAAATGCTAGTTGCTTTCACTCGAAACAAAGTGAGAATGGGTTGACTTCACATGTTTTTAAAGATGTTTGTCTCTTATTTTTACAGATCAGTAACTCCTTCGGCAACATGGATCCTTTTGGGACCGGACAAACGTTGCCCCCGTTGCAGCTACCTCAGACCGCTACACCCCCCGCTAGTGTTAACCCCCTGAAGAAGCCACCCAAATGGATCCGGAGGCCCGTTGGGGCATCGTTTGCCGTGAGTCTCTGGAGTCGCACTCACGCACGCTTTTGATTGTTGTCTTTGCTGCCCCTGACAGAAGTCCGACTCTGGGTTCCTCCCCTGTGGTGTTCCTCAAGGATCAATCTTAGGGCCTATTAGGCAGAACAACTACAATGGGGAATTATTTGGGGGTGCGATGTCAGGATGTTGTAACAACAACAACAATGTCCTTTCTTCCCTGAAGAATGAGATAAGTGGCCACTGAGGAGCCATTTTGCCACCAGGGCGTTGGGTATACAAAAATGTCATTCACCAAATAGATCAGGCAACAACAATAACCCTCACATGGCACAGACACGTACTACATATACAGGGATTCCACACCTAAAGATTTTACTTTTGTGGATTACCGTGACTTGGATGACTCAGAATCTAAAAGATACTTTATTGTTGTCCTGCAGTTTGGCGGAAAGCTGGTATCCCTGGACAACGGTCTGGCAAACGCGCAGCAGGGCGGTGGCCCCCGCCTGGTACACGTCAGCCAGGTGGTGACGGAGACAACCTTCTTGACACGGTCAGAGCAACTCCAGGCCATGCTGAATGCAGGCACCTTCCAGGAATTCTGCCAGGAGAAGATCCAAGCGACTCAGGACCCGTTTGAAAAAACTGTCTGGTCTTTCCTCAAGGTTCGAAATTATTAGCTATTTGTATGTGAACGGGCACGTTTTCAAATATTGTGGATGTGAATAGACAGGGTAGATGTTGCAACAATTTTTGTAAAAGGAAAGACGTGTGTGCGTGTGCTTTCCAGGCCAACTTTGAAAGTGACATTCGCAGTAAATTCTTGGAGCTTCTGGGCTACAACAAAGAGGAGCTTGCTGCCAAGGTGAGACCCACCCACCAAATCATTGAGGGTTCAGAAATTTCCCCCATAGGTGCGTGTCCACAGTGAGAGAGATTATCTAAAAAGAAAAATCCAGAAATCAAAATGTATTTTTTTGTGCGATACAGCTGCAAATAAGAGAGGGGGAGAATTTAAGCCATCCTAAAGATGCCATTTAGCAGCCCAAGGGAGTGTTGATACGTGACCTTAACACTCCCGTGTCTGCAGATCTTTTCTGCGCTGGAGGGAAAGCCTGCGGACGCTCCACTGGTGAACGCTCCAGCCAGCGCGCCGCTTGACAATCCGGAGGTGTTGTTTGACATGATCGCCACCGCAAACATGAACTCGGGCGTCATGCTGGAGAGCCAGGCGACTAGCGTAGGAGAGCCGGACCAGAGCGGAGCTCCTCAGGAAGAAGTGAAGCAACAAGAGGATGAGGAAGAGGAGGAGATTTCCTTGGAGGAGGTAACCCTTCATGACGGGACATTCCCAAGTCTTGAATGGCAATGTCAACGGAACAAGGAAAATCAAAAATTCTCTTCCAACCTCCTCTATGGTTTGGATTTGGAAATATTTTTCCACCGTAAATAATAGGAATAGAGATCATCTGGATTATGGTCAAAACACTGCTAATGACAAAAGGAGGAATGTTGTAAGTCTTATTAGGATGCTCTTTTTTCAGGAGGTGTCGCTTGATGAGAAGAAGGAGGAGTCCGAGACTCCCGTCCACGTCAAGGATACCCCCACCAAGGCTCCTGCTGAGAGGGTGGACCTCAGCATCAGTAAAGGTAATCATTACAGATGGGGGATTTTTATCTGCATATATAGATTAGGTTTTTTTCAATTTTTCTTTTAACTTTTTTTTTTTTTTAGGTACGTTTGTTATTGTTATTTTGATTTATTTTTGTGTGTGTGATTTGTCAGAAATATTTTCCATTGTTTGATTTTATTTTTTTTTTTCCATGTTGATTTATCTTAATTTTTACTTTTCATTGTTTCTCCAACTAGGAATGTATTGTTTTCAGCTTTTGTTTAAAAAAAAAAAAAAAAGCTTTTTTTTTTAAGTACTTAATTTTGTTTCTGCAACTATAATGATAAAATGTATTGGACTGATGTACTCTATTTTTTTTTTTGCAGACATGGATGGTCTGATCACACAAGCCCTGCTAACAGGCAACTTTGAAGCTGCCGTGGAGCTTTGTCTCCATGATGACCGCATGGCTGACAGTATCATTCTCGCCATTGCCGGTGGCGCTGACCTCTTGGAGAAAACACAGAGGAAGTATTTCCAGAAGACGCGCGGCAAAATCAACAAGGTAAGTCTGGGGTTTTCCCTAACATTTGCAGTGGCTAATTTCGGCTTGCTTCTTGCTCTAAAAGCAGAAACTATATTACACACAGGAAAACCTCAATAAACTGAACTGGCAGAAAATCTTTCTCATCACTCAATCAATCCATAGCGACACTAAATACTAAAATGTTTTTTTCCTTCTCC
The DNA here is from genome assembly GCF_059441095.1 of Idiotropiscis lumnitzeri. Lineage (NCBI taxonomy): Eukaryota > Metazoa > Chordata > Actinopteri > Syngnathiformes > Syngnathidae > Idiotropiscis > Idiotropiscis lumnitzeri. The sequence goes on from NC_142408.1 coordinate 3,026,299, forward strand.
GGTAGCTAATCAGCGCCGTGGTGACCAAGGACTGGCGCGACGTTCTAACCACGTGCAACCTGCACAACTGGAAGGAGGCGCTGGCAGCAGTCATGACCTACGCCAAACCCGACGAGTTCTCTTCACTGTGCGGTAAGTTGAGCGCGTTGGAAAATTTGGGGGATATATCTATGGCTTGCCTCCTCCTCTCGACTCACTCGTACCGCTGCTGTTGTGTCTCTCAGATCTCCTCGGCATCCGTCTGGAGGCGTCAGGCGAGCCAGCTCTGCGAGCTCACGCCTGCCTGTGCTATATCTGCGCCGCCAACGTAGACAAACTGGTGGCCTGCTGGAACGCAGCCGGCCAGCGTCAGTGCCCACTATCCCTGCAGGTGCGCTGGGGAGATTTTTGCGTTATGCGTGTATGCAACAGACATTTTTTTATCATTTGTGTGTTCAGTATGTGAATGGTAAGACACTGACCGACATTTATCTTTGTGGGCGACGTGAACGTTTCCTTTCTGAACTTATGTTTTGTTTGCCGTTGTCCACACAGGACCTTGTAGAGAAAGTAGTGGTTCTGCGACGCGCTGTGGAACAGATGCAACGCTCGGGTCCTGACGCCAACGTCGGCGTCCTGCTGGCTGAGGAGATGGCTCGCTACGCTAGCCTGCTGGCCTCGCAGGGCAGCCTGTCCACGGCCATCGGTTACCTGCCAAACGGTAGCGGACAGGTGAGCTTGCGGCTGAGCTCCGGGAATGGTGCTGGTGAACCTTTGAGGCACTTAGCTTTTACTAGCCACATTTCAGAAAGCTAGCATGAGCAAATAGCTGCGAACAAGCTAGCCTGCGTAGGAAAGATTTTTGGAGGGCACTTGACCTTTTTTTGCTAGTCAGTCTCCCTGCCCAACTTTTTTTTGAAATAGAGTTTAAATGAATTAAATTAAATTATTATTCCTCACTTATTTTAATAAAATGATCTTTTATTTGCATTATTTAGTTGAGCCAAAATGTAAAGTGATGCTCTGAAACATCCTAGGTTAACATGTCTGCCTGTTTATTCGCCTGCCAGGTGGCTGTAGAGCAGCTCCGTGAACGCCTCAGTCGGGCTTTGGGTCAGCAGGCAACCCAAGTCCAAACCACCCGAGCTCAGCCTCATCATGCCGTCCCTCAGCCCCGCCATGCTTTCACCCCGATCCAGCCTGCCAACGCCACGCAAGCGGCCGCCCCGGCCCAGCAGCAGTATTACCAGCCTGTATGTTCCGTCACGGACCCGGGATTCTTGGCCCAATCGTGGATTATGAATTGGAAAAAAAATATTTGTGGTTCAGGTGAGGTCTGCCTCCACTGTCACCTCGTGGAGTAACCAGACGCCGACAGCCCTGCCCAACATCACGCTGGCCGACGCACCAAAGTCCGTCTACGGGTTGCCGCCATCCGGCTCGGCCCCCGCAGCGACCACCGGCCCCGCCTACATGTACTCCCAGCAATACCAGCGTAAGTCTTTATTGAGAACACAGAAACAACAAGAACTAGTCATTTGCAGCTTTAAAAAAAAAATAGCCGGAAATGAAGATGCAAATTTGGTTTGTTTCCTTTAAACTGGCAAACATTCCTCGGTCGAAATGTTTGACATCTTAGCATGAGGCTGCGACTTCTTCTTGGATTGTTTCTCCACTAACGGCATCTGTTGAATGTCAGCCCACCCCCAGGTCCAGCATTTCCCACCTGGAGCCTATCAGCCTCTTCACTACTCTGAGCCCCCTTACCCTCCTCAGCCACCCGGCTTTGTCGCCCAATGCCTGCCTTCTTCTTCTTCTTCCTCTTCCTCTCTTCCTCCTTCGTTCCCCGCTTCCTCGTCGTCCTCCTCTTCCGGAGCGTCTTTCCAGCATGGCGTGCCGGGCTCTCCTGGGTCCTACATGCCGGCGCCGACACCCGGCAGAGTCTCAGGTACAAAGTTTGAGCTTGAGGAGACCCTCGACCCCCCGGGAACAGGTGCGAGAGACCACCATGACACCCTTTAATTGAATCTTCGTGTCTCACTTCCTATTACTTTTTGTGATAACCTAAAAAAATAAAAATCACCTTTAATTTAGATTAATTTATTACTAATTTACCAACTGCAAATTACTGTTCTGTTGTCTAAAAGGACAAACCGATCGCCACCAAAATTCAAATGTACATTACCACTCTTGTCTACTTTTATCTGTGAAAATATAGGAGCCCTTTGCACAAAATATGAGCAAAAATCATGATCACTGCCACAAAATCAAAAGCACCGTGCCATTTGCTTCTTCACTTACACATGCTGAAGCAGAGAAGAGCATGCATGCGTTCACTAACCCGAGTAGCGACTCTGCAGTTGAGTAAATTGATCATTTACAATTCACCTCAAGGAATTTATGCATGCAGCAAATGATTTAATGACTTCCCGTCTTTCTTGCTGTTGTTGACGACCTAAAACTTGGTGACCTGATAATCAATGATTTTCTAACAACTTATTTTCTAACTTGATGACCAATGAATTAGTTGACTACTGACTTGATACCAAATACGTTGAGATGTTTCTCGATGGTTCCATTATGTTTGCATGTGCAGGGCCCCAGAACGGTTGGAATGACCCGCCATCTGTGTGCAGAATGTCCAAGAAGAAGGTTACTCCCTTTTCTTGAAATCCAATTTCAATATTAAATTTAAATAAATAAAATTCCTTTTATAAAAAAAAAATGTATAAAATTCATTTTTCTTTTTCTCATAGATCCCGGAAAACTACACGCCGCCCGCCCCAATCACCGCTCCCATCATGGCTCCTTTGGGTGTGGACCCTCACGTCCAACCTGTAGCCTCTGGAGCACCGCAGGGCTCCATCCCAGGTCCTCAAGGGGGGTTCCAACAGATGCCGCCACAGATGCTCAACCCAAGCATGCCAATTGAGGGAGCGCCCGGGGGGCCCACGGGCGATGCCATACAGGTGGGTGTCCTCTTTTTATTATTTTGTTGCCGAATAAACTAAATTAACGACCGCCTGTGTCCAGCCGGCGCAGTCAGTCCCTGCTGAGAAGATCGCCAAGAAGCCCATCCCAGAGGAGCACTTGGTCCTCAAGACCACCTTCGAGGGCCTGGTGCAGAAATGCTTGGCCGTTGCTACCGACCCGGTCAGTGAGGAGAGGCCACCGTCGTCCTTAAGCTTAAAGTTCCTCAACCTCTGATTAACACTTTAGGCAGTCGGCACGACCACAGCACGCATTTATTTTACTGCACGCTCTGGGGGTTTTCCTGGCTCAAAATGGAAGTGGATATTAATTCATGATGTCGCAGGTTTTGGTGCCAGAGATGGAGGGAGGTGCCTGTGCATTTAAAATTAGGCTTTAGGCCGCTAACACTTTCTTTTGACCTTCTCCAGCAAACTCGGAGGAAGCTGGATGATGCCAACAAGCGTCTGGAGGCGCTCTATGACAAACTGCGGGAACAGACCGTGAGTGTCCGGCTAAGTTAATTTCCACACTGTTAACTCGTTTACTGCCGTTGATGGCTAAAGACGTCAAAGATCCTTTTTTTTTTTCACTCGGCTGGTAGTGAATGAGTGAATGAATTCCGGTGTCTATAATGTCCTTAACATTTCTGGAGTATATGTGCTTACCCAACTTTCCAGGAATGATATTGTGTATTTTGTCTGCACATTTGATCTACTTTGTTGCCACAAATGAAATTATTTCATGCACACTAATTCAAAGAAAGAAAATGGTTACCACGCTAACTTCTCTCCTTTTCCCGTAGCTTTCTCCCGCCATTGTTGGGGGTCTCCACAACATGGCACGCAGCATCGAGGCGCGCGCCTACGCCGAGGGCCTGGGCATCCACACGCATATCGTTAGCAGCAGCAACTTCAGCGAGACGTCGGCGTTCATGCCTGTCCTCAAGGTGGTGCTGACGCAAGCCAACAAGCTCGGTGTGTGAGCCAATGTGGTACCAGGGGCCGCCAATCAAGGGCTATTTTTTTTTGTTTTATTATTTCCACTACCAATCATGATGATTGCTTTTAAATCGACTTTATATGAAGTGATACAATCCAATTGGATCGTTTTCAATGATGAGGAATGTCTGCAGGAAGAAAAAAGGGAACATTGTGGATGTCCCAATAAGTAGAACTAGGCTGAATTGTATCCTTTTTTTTCCCTATGTCAGCATTATTATGGCTTAAAACGAATATTTTAAGCAGTTAATCGCACTTGGTTAGTTTTTTTTTTTCTTATCTTTTACCTCTGCCTTATTGGACCAAGTTTTAGCACAGCAATGCAATGCCATAAGGAAACGTATTCTCAGCGCTTCACTTCTTCCACATTTTGTCCTGTAACAGCCTTTTTTTTTATTCCATTATATGTACAAAAAGCTCGTAATGACATGACATGAAAATATATTTTTAAATTTTTTTCTTGATTTATTAAGAATTAAAAAAAACACATTTTATTCAATTTCAAAGCATCCGGAAATATCACAACACTTCACTTTTCCCCATATTTTTATCAAGGAAAATTTAAATTTTTTTCAATGAATTTGTCATCGGGTATTGTGTGGAATTTTGTAAGGAAAAAAAATAATTTAAACAATTTTGTAGTAAGGCTGTAGTGCATTTATAAAGTATTCACAAAGCTTGACTTCTTTAAAATTCATTAGTATTTTAATTTTGTATTAAGCTTGCAAAAATCAACCAAAAACTGCAGAATTTGGGGGGGGGGTTATAATTTCACTAGACATATTCCCAAATGTAAGATTTACATTTTTGGGCAAGAATTTCCCCAAAAGTTGTAATCATAGGAAGTTTTATGAAGAATTTTAAGGGAAACAATTTATTCAATTTTCTGTAACAAAATATGGATAAAGTGAAGTTTATAACTTGTGTGCACTTGTCCGCCCCACCACCTCCAGTATGATGGTGACGCCACATCCAATACTGAATTGTTGAGTCACGGTCAAGTCTCTTGGTTTTCGTCTTTTGTAGATGGACATGCAATATTTTCAGTACACTATTTATTTATGAGGTCGCCGACTGTGTTGTCGACGGAGAAGCCTTTGTCCAAGACGAGGCATTTATTCGTACGCTCACTGGACACTTCATTAGGCATGGATGCACAATCTCAAAATAGGAACAAAGTCACGAGGATGGCATGTTTACTGTAAATAAGACTTCATTTGGGACAAATGACATTGAGGTTGAGGGCTTTAGGACGTTTTTTTTTTTTTTTAATCACACTCGAGGTTTTCCGCCGTTAAGCTCTCCCCGTCACTTCCAGCTGGCCGAAGGACGCAATGACGTGGTAATGCGCCGCTTCTTCTTCCGTCAGTTCGGTGTTCCCCGGCCGCACCACCACCACCGCGTTGGCACCGGCGTCCTCCGCCGCTTTGGCCTCTGCGATCACACGGTGGCGTTAAATTTATCTGCACTCGGTTTTCAATGACTACACGTGGCATCCGATTGAGTTTAAAATAAGACGACGCTCCTTTTTTTTTTTTTTCTAGCTCTCAGGAAAAAAAGACGGTGGTGCTTTACTGTGTAAATTAGTCTGCAGAGCAGAGGTGGCATCTCTACAGCTAACTAAAAGAAAAAGAAGTGACATTTCTGGATGACAAAATGCCAAAACTCCACGACTTTACCATAACATGCACAATGCCTGTAAAGCAAACGTGGCATCTGTAAAGTTTTGTTTTGATTGTAGATGTGCATTTCCTCAAATAGCCCTATGCCGTAATGGATGACGTGTCTAAAATTAATTGCTGGGTGCTGCTTGAATAAATGAATGCCTTAACTCAACGAGCTTTATAAAGTTAAGACTGCGTGCATGTTTCCTCGGAGCTGAGGCCTTGTCCAAATGATCTCATTGGTTGTCACTCGAAAAAATGTGCACCTCACCTCAAATAGCTTTCAAGAAAATGTGCGGTATGCAATTTTTTTTCTCTCACTCTCAGCTGTTAGATAACATGCAAATGAGGTGGCACCCAGCTTGAATAAATGCCTCATGTCAAATAGCGTTCAAGAGAAAGTTAGGCTGGATGTGGATTTCCTCAAATGGCCTCTGTTCTAATAGATGTCCTAACGAACGGGTGTTTCATCCACTTGAATAAACATCGCAGAATGCATATCTTTTTTCATTGGTCATTACTGTAGAGATCTTCAACTGAGAGGAGGGTTGGGCAGCGGGGGTTGTTTGCGGACGGAACTGGTTCAACCCAAATTAAGGGGTAACATTTTTGGGGGATTTAGCCAGAAGCCAGATTTTACTGTAAAATCCCAACATGAGGTCACTACATAAGGAATCAACGTACCGATAATCCTAAACAAGTTTTATGTTGGTAAATATGTCCCTACTTGGATTGTCAAAACAATTACAGAAGAATAAGAAAAGCTGACCTCGCGTGACGTCTGTCAGGAAGGTGATTTCTCCTGGCGGACAGCCGATTCTCTCAGCGATTCTTTTGTAGCTTTTGGCATCCGCTTTGGCACCGACGGCCGTGTCAAAGTGACCGTCAAATAACTGGAAGGAGAAAAAAAAAAGTCACAAGAACACACCGACTATGAAAAATGTTCGAAGTAAAAATTGGGCAAAAAACTCCATCTCACTCTATGTCTTCCTTGTGAAATTCAAAATTGTTAACGATTGGATAAAGTGTGTTTTGGCAGCAGGAAATCGCTGAGATGACGTTTTTTTTTTTGTTTTTTGCGGGCCTGCTCATGACAGACAGGCCGACCAAATCCCATGTTGCGACATAAAACGGACTGAAGGGACTGAATTTTCCCAGACTTGAGCAACAAAATCCAACACTCACATCTAAAACGTCACCCTCCACGGAGTGTGTGAAGAGGAGTTTTTGGGCTTCCACGCTGCCCGATGAGTAGATGAAGACCTTGAGGCCGTGCCCTCGCCACCTTCGGATGGACGGCGTCACGTCCTGATAGATCCTGTGTACGAATGCACCGGCATTTGCGTCAATCGCCAACATTTTTAAGTTTCCGGAATTTTAATCAAATCTAAACAAGAAAAAAAACTGAAGAATAAATGTAACATGTTGGTTGCTGCCATCTTGTAGTCAAGGAATTATGTCGAAGTGAGTTGAACCTCCTATAGATACGAGTCGGTCGCTGAGGATTTGAGGAGTCCACTTACTCGCCTTTGATTGTGCCCGACGCATACGCCGCTCGCCACATGTGACCCTGGAGCCGCTTGAGCGCCGTGGACTTGCGGTCGGCGGCCATCTGCCAGAGCACGTCGTCCACCACCTCCCGGATGGCCTTTTCCTCGTCTGTGTGCACCGTCTGATCCACGACGTGGACGGGACACGCCCGGTTCTGCCTCATGTCCTCTTCAATCTGTCGCAGGGTCCATTTCCAGTTATCATTACGTGTCGCGTTGAAAAGAGCCACTAGATTTCATCGTCTCTTCACTTTGCCAAGGTAATTGTTTTTCTTCATTTGATAGGATGTGCTTATTAACCTGCTTTTTTAGAAGATGAACATCCTGTTTGCACTCATCTTCCTCCCAGTGTGCTGACAGGTAGTCTTCAAGATGCTCCCGTATGTATGGAAACAGAATATCCTGCAGTAAAACATGACAATGTTCAATTTGAGTTGGTGAACTGATAAAATTATCATCCGAGTGTGCCATGCTTCCAGTGAGCCAAACTCGAGTCAGAGTAACGCTGGTCCCTTCGCCAACTCCAGTAGGTGAACCAATACAACAGAATAATCGCCAAGTCTGCAGTGTTTCCGTTGTTTTTTTATTCGTAAAAGCCTGCAGGTGAATTTGTTACCTCGAGTCACTCAACCATATTTGCATAATTTCAACTGCATCAGATTTTGCTCATTTCTAACACCTGCAACAGTATTGTAACACTGAGGGTTCTTAAGTTTTACATTTTTTAAGTGTGAAGTCACTGGTTGGTGATGAATGACCGTTCTGTGTTAGTCGTTCACCTGCCTGGTGGAAAAACAGCTTGTCACCTCACCTGTTTACAGAGTCTTACTCGTTTGCCAAGAATGACTACGGTAATATCACGTCCTCCCGTTGCTGAATTTGGACATCATCATCCTCAAAGAAATGCGCCTTTCTTTTTTTTTAGGTGCAAAATGAACTACTGTCTCTGGACCCCAAAAAAACACCTGCCTTTATGTTGTGCCATGCGTATGTTCAAGGGTTGCCTGCTCTGCTTTTCGGGATGTTATTCTAACTGAATAGTTTGATCCCCACAAAACGTTGCTCTGTGCCCGAAGTTGACAGAGGTGATAGGGCTGCACCTTTAGCTCGCTTACTTTTTATTTTCCACAAAACCTACCTTTACAAAGGTGATTGGAGTGGTTGTGCCCTCGATATCCAGCAAAAGAGCAGTGGTGCGAGGAGGAATCGCCACAGTGGCCATTATTGTTGATAATTTTTTTCACAGTTTAGCTAGCGTTAGCTAAATTAGCTTCGACTGGCCGGTAGCTCGGTGTGTGTGTTTGGACGCTAGGCGGTCGTTCAAAGCTCGCGAATCTAATTGGAAATGTACTGTGAAAAGATTTTTTTCCTAACTGTCCTGTGTGGGTTTTATACTTAATTCGCTGTCATTACTAGCATGATTGCGCAGCTCAACGTCAGATCTAGCCTGCAGCAGTGTCAAAGCAAGTCCACGTTAGGCGACGATAGTGCCCCCTCCAATCCTGCTGGTGGCGCTGCTGTATATCGCGTTTCATCACCGAGCCAGGCGCCGCTCGAGCGAAGAAGACGCGGGCGAAGAAGGGGAACCGCCGCCAAGTAAATAAAGGACTAACATCCCCGGTTATCACGAATTAGATTTATATTTCGTTTAAGACGCGGTCAAACTGAAGCATAGGCTCCAATTTGTGAGGCTAACTCTATAAATAGCCTCGCGTTGAGCGCCAAAAAATTAGTTAGCCTAGCTTAGCTCCTCACTGACGCAACGCCAGTTACAAATAAGGAGTAATACACCAAGGAAGGAAAGAAAAACAAACATGTCGGACGACTGCGAGTTCAGTGAAGATGTGGGCATAATGAGGATGGAGGAAGACGGGGATGCTTACACCGACGACCCCATGACGGCCGCGGCGGCGGGCGACAGCGGCCTGGCTGGGGGCGAGGCCGAAGGGGCGAGGATTGACGCGAGTAAAAATGAGGAGGATGAAGGGTAAGACTTTCATGTTTTAAATGTGTATCTACGGCAAACTATTCGAATTCAAACGGGGTACATGCTCTTAGTCAAGTTAGGTCGCCAAAATACTGTACAGATTAAATGTTCCAGAACCATCCTCCCGCTTTACTGCACTCAAGTGTTTTTTTGTGACCCGTTTTTAATCGCATTTTTTTAAATCGGCCTTTTTTATGTTTTTGAACAACATGCAAGCGATTCTGATTCATCTTAAGTGTAGTACCAGTTGTTGAAGAACATGCTGGACGGCACTGAGGTAAACCTGAAGACATGCAAGGAAAAGTGTCAGAGAAGGTCCCCAATTATGCACTGGTAATAATATTCAGAGTTGCTGTTGCTGCAACATGAGTGTTTAAGTAGCAGTTGCTGAAAGCTCTGTTATTATCATAACAATTAAACAAATGTGCATTCGCCCTTCAATGGTTTTACACATTTTGTTAGCAATGAGCCCAGCAGACTCTTGTCAGCTCAAAGCCAATGCTTTGGTTGATCATTGGGGCCTTATTTCTTTTTCAAATTTATTTATTTTAGTGTGTCAGTTATATAATACACTTCACATAGGAGTGACAAACACCACAAAACAAGCGTTTGCATCTTATTTGGAGAACGGTGCAAGTCTTTCTACTTTTTCATGTCTTCAAAGAGGTGTTAGATGATAGTCTTCCCTTTCTTGGCAGTGAGAGTGAGAATTGGTAAAAAAAAAAAATAAATACAAATTTAAAAAAGCGATGATTAATTCAAGTGTGTTTTAGTATGTTTTAAGTGTCTAAAATGTGTTTAAATGTGTTGGCGTGTTAGGAACATTTACCTTCTAGACAGGGGTGCACTCCACATGACATGGATGACCACAATTTTACACATTGGATGCTGGAAAATCAATTGTTTTATCCCCACAACAGCCATTAGATTAAAAGCAGTACTTGTTGTAAACACATCTCATTCGCTCGGTTTTGTACCTAATGAGGTACCGTGTGATGGGATAAAAGCCATATCATCACAATCGTCACGTTGCCAATAGGAAGGTGTTTGTCGGTGGCCTCAGCTGGGACACGACCAAGAAGGACCTGAAAGACTACTTCACCAAGTTTGGGGAGGTTATTGACTGTACTCTGAAACTGGACCCTATGACCGGCCGTTCCAGGGGATTCGGCTTTGTGCTTTTCAAGGACGCCGGAAGTGTTGATAAGGTATACAGCATTCTTTAAAATGCCATTTGAGCATTATGGCAAGTAGTAATACTAGTGCAGCACACTTGCCTTAGGCTTGTTGGATGTTCAACTTAATCACAATTGTTTTAATCTTGACCGGCTGAATGAATTTGTTGCTCAGGTCACCGCGCAGAAGGAGCATAAACTCAATGGGAAGGTCATTGACCCCAAAAAAGCAAAGGCCATGAAGAGCAAGGAGCCGGTCAAGAAGATCTTCGTGGGTGGCCTTTCTCCGGATACTCCAGAGGAGAAAGTCAGAGAGTACTTCACCACATTTGGAGAAGTCAGTTTCCCGTTTTGCATGTCTGTTTTTTTTTTTTTTTTTTTTTTTAAATCCAACACTAGTTATATTTCCAATATATCCCATCAGGTGGAGGCCGTTGAGCTTCCCATGGAGAGCAAAACCAACAAAAGAAGAGGCTTTTGCTTCATAACGTTCAAGGAGGAGGAACCTGTTAAGACCATCATGGAGAAGAAGTACCACAACATCGGCCTAAGCAAGGTAACACCTTTCCCCATAAGTCCTGGCATCACTTCATCGGGATCTGTATGGCCAGAAATTAAAAAAAAAAAAAGCAATCATGACTTTGTGGTGGTGTGCAGTGTGAAGTGAAGGTGGCCATGTCCAAAGAGCAGTACCAGCAGCAACAGTACTGGGGAGGCCGAGGAGGGTACTCGCCCAGGTCTCGAGGAAGAGGAGGCGGTGAGTCCATGTCTGAAAGTGTCATTTGTGAAATGCATTTTGACCCAAAAATAAAAGCTACATTTACTGATCCTATCACCGGCTCTCGTATCAACAGCCCCGTGCAGGCTGTTCCTCAAAATATTGTCGAGGTCGTTGTGTGATCTGAGAATGTGATTGCAGGTGCCGGTCCGAATTGGAACCAGGGATACGGCAACTACTGGAATCACGGCTACAGCAACTACGGCTACGGCAATCAAGGCTACGGCGGATACAGCAGCTACGATTACTCTGGTTACGGCAACTATTACGGATACGGTGGCGACAGTAGTAAGTCCATGTGTGAAGATCTCTGTAGACCATTTGAACGAGCTAGATCATATTTTTATTGAGGCTTGGGGCGGGGGTTTAGGGGAGGGAGGGGGGAGGGGGTTTCTGTTCTGGACAAAAATATGGATATCATGATGTATTGTATTGTCTGTTACAATACAGTATCGATACACCCGCATCAAATATCAATATTGTCACTGTCACTATTGTCAAATCTTTAATGTCAACACTGCATCTAAACATGTTTTATTAACATTGTGAGTGTATTTTTGTTTTATTTTATTTCATTTTTTTTTTGTGTACCTAATATGGAAGGACAGTTTTTATGGGTTTGACCTTCTTCTGTTTCATATACAGGTGCATCTCAATAAATTAGAATATTGTTGAAAAGTTCATTCATTTCAGTAGTTCAATCCCAAACTCAAAACACTTAATTCTTTTCAGAAGGCAAATTCCTACCTTATTTCTATATTTAAAAAAAAAAAAAAAAAAATCATTTTTGATTGTGTCATTCTAATTTCTTGAGATGGTGAATTTTTTTTTTTTTTTTTTGGTTAGCTGTAAGCTATAATCATCGAAATTATAAAAAAATAAAATCCTGAAATATTACACTCTGTGTGTAGTGAATCTATATGAGTTCCGCTTTTTGAATTGAACCGCTGAAATAAATTTTCCACTTATTGAGATGCACCTGTATATTGTGATGTTTGACATGGCATATAACATCATATTGATGTTTGCAAAATATTCCCGTCATACTTAATCATAATCACTCTGACAACCCACCCTTAGTCTAACCGCTGTTGTGGTGCTCGTTTATTGATATCTGCGTTTTGTTTGTTTTTTTAATACCAAAACAGGGAAAAAAAAACATCCCACTCCAAACAAAATGTCAAACCAAAGCACTGTTGTTTGCATTCATAACACCTGATCAAACTTTATTACACAACATACGTGTTTGACTTGCTCAACGATAAAGGGAAAGCACTTATTACGGTGATGCCAACTATTGACAAGCCAGGCACATTGCACATTGTTTTTTGTTTTTTATATATATTTTTTTTTTTTTAATCAAGGTTGTCAGGTCGTTGTCCAGCTGTTTTTAATCAATTCTACACCGACTCCGTAGGCCAGTTCATGTTGTATTAAATAACATTAGTCAATACATTTACACCCCCCAAAAAAACTTTTCCAGATGATCTTCTTTTTTCTTTTTCTCTAGCTCATCAGGTTTTCAGAACAATAATATAGTAATATATTTATGAATTAAGGGTTTGGTTCAACAACAGGTGGATTCTTTTTTTCTGGAACATCATAGCTATAAATGACAACATATGGTAAAGTCGGTATTGCATGAGCTCTCCCAGGTTAAAAAAAAAGAAACCATCTCAAAAACATTTTGGTCCAGGAAAAAAAAGTAAGGACATTTTGTAAATTGGCGTCAGAAATACATTTAGGGACACAAAGCTATCTCGGATTAAAATTTGTTGTTGACCAGTGGTTAATTATAATGGAATCATTTCATTTTTAAAAATGTCTATGCAAGAATTTGCCCACATCTGCGATCGAGCCTTTCTTACTGCTTTGCATTGGATTCGTAATGATATCTTTCGATTTGCTAATGCGCCTATTCGGCTTTGCGCATTCGTCTGGGACGGCAACAGTTGCTTTCCACACAAAGGGGCCTGGCCAGTGAGTATTGCGGGTTAAATGTCACACTTGTTTGATGGATCGGACTGAAGTGGTATGAAAGTACTAAGTTCATTTATTATTTGTCAGCTGACACTAATCACAAAATGTTGGGGATGTTCGACTTTTGCTTGAAAATTCAAAATGAATTTAAAATGCACTATTTAATCATGCTAAAAATTTCGCCCGTACGCCAGCTATCTCCAATTTTCTTGTGACCGACGTAATTGCACCCGAGCTAATAGCCTCCGACTCGATTATTCGACTGTCTCATCAAGTTAACCGACTCAAAAAACGGTTTGCATTGCTCATCAACCCAAATGCGTGTGAGTTAAAAGTATTATTGGTGTCTGCTTACGGTTGCCATTTTGACTTGGCACACTATAAGATCTTTGACTTGGGAGTGTGTGTGGCTATAAAATGTGGGGCCTGCCTGCTGAGTGATTTGGGAGTCAGTGAATGAGAGTGTAAATTTGGCTGTTGTGAGCATAAGTTAGCAGCTGGCTGGAAACTGGCTAACAGTTAGCCAGTCTACAAACTCACGATTTATTTTTACATGGAGTGGTGCGTGAGTCTCCGGTCATGTTGACTGATTTTTTTTTTTTTTTTTTTTTAGAAACCCAAGTACACATGTTGTGTTATACATAAATAAAATCAGGATACAATGATTTGCAAATCATATTAAACCTATATTTAATTACAAAGACAAGGCGTTTAATGATCAAACTGATAAACTATTGTTTTTAGCAAATAATCATGAACTTGGAATTTTATGGCTGCAACACTTTACAAAAAAAAAAAAAAAAAAAAACTGGGACGGGACGCAATAAAGACTGAAAAAGTCCAAGAAATGCTCATCGACAACACCCAGAAACTCCGCCGGCTTCTCTGGGGCGGAGCGCATCTAAAATGGACTGATGCAAAGTGGGAAAGTGTTCTGTGGTCTGACAAGTCCACGTTTCAAATTGTATTTGGAACTCGTTGTCGTCCTCCGGGCTAAAGAGGAAAAGAACCCGTCATGGACGTAAAGTTTAAAAGCCACATTCTGCACGTTAAAACAACTTGATTTTGTCGTAAAAGAGTTGGAGGCACTTGACTGGCCTGCCTGCAGTCCAGACTTGTCCTCCATTAAAAACAATAAAGTTTATCAGTTTGAACATTACGTATCTTGTCTTTGTAGCATATTTAATTCAATATAATATAATAGAATAAGGTTTAACCTGTTGGGCTTCTTGTTTTGGGTTTATTATTATTATTATTATTATTTTTGTGCGTTTTGTGCTCTCATCTGTAGATCAGCCGGCCGCCTACGGCAAGTCGCCACGGCGCCCCGTTCACAGCAACAGTTACAGACCGTACTAAAAGTCTTGGGGTCGCCTCAAAGGACACAAGCAGGTACGTCCACCCCAACACGCCTTCACTTCCCGTAAAACATAAAAAGTAGTCCTGTTGATTAACTGCTTGATAATCTTATGTTGTAATTTATACATTTTCCTTTTGGTAACATAGAGGCTCCACGGGGGCGATTATTTAACACCTGCAGCCTCCTTTGCACCTTTTTGTTTTTCTCCTTTTTTTAACTGTAAAGTTAACAGGTAAAGCACTACTACTACTGCAGTAATGGATGTACAGTTCACGGAAAAGCGAACAAAAAAAAAAAAAAAGAAAGCGAAAAAAAACTAAAGAGGAAGTATGTTGTCTCTCCTAACTCTGACATACCTTGTTTGTACCTGCCAGCGGAGCTTCCTTGCAGGCCATGAGCTGACTCCAGATACTCTCAGGGCCCGCTCAATGCGGACCGGGTACGAGACGCATACGCTCTCGCTTGCTGCCGTTTGGTATGGTCTCACAACATCCTGTATATCAACTAAAAATGAAAAAAAAAAAAACAACAAAACAAAAAAATGGGATACAACGTTGGCGTTTTTTTACAACTTTCTTTCACCTCGTTTTTGAGTTGTTTGAGAAAAAATGTACAGTGATGCCTTGAGATACGAGTGACGGCGCAGACAATTGGCCGATTTTTTTGAAGTTATTACATTTAAAAAAAATAATAGCTTCAAGCTGTTTATTGCCACTCTCAGTTGAAGATTACTTGTGTCTTTAAAACAACCACAAACATTGAGCTCCGGCTAACTCGTCTGTTTAGCTTCATTCTGAAGCTAACGACTACCATGTGTGGTGGTGGTATAATCCATTAAGCAACAGATATTAGAACACACAGGTGGAGCAACACATGTAGACACATAATATAATACTCGCTGGTATTTATACATAATCCTCTGCTGAGAACAACTCGTATTACTTTTGCTTATTGAGGCGTGACCGTCTCCATGTACACAGTGGACGTCCGTTATTCACGGTGGAGAGAGTCTGGAGTAGCAAAGAGTTAATAATTGATGCCCATTACAGAGGCATTGATTGAGGGGGGGGGGTTGATTCTGGGATAAATGAAAAATGGGGGTTGTCTCTCTAGCCACCCCCTCCCAAAAAAAAAAAAACATTTAAATCTGCAAGAATGCGGGGGTCCACTCTATCTGTAAATCTGTGTTATACTGCCTCCTGGTGGCCAAGACGCATGCAACAAGCAGAATATTATCAATAGAATTGAAGCCCCCAAAAAAGTGGCAGAATGTCATTGTTATTGCTGTTTTTTCTCCAAAGTTACATTAGCAAGTGCTAAAGTTGAAAAACATTTTTTTTTTTTGCGGGGGAGCTGGAATGCTCGAATTCTATTTTCAATCATTTTGATGGGGAAATGGTCAAGGAACGACTTCAACTAGTATTTCAAGGCACCACTGTACGTGGTTAAATTTCCGTAATTTTTTACAGGCCCCCTCCACAAGTAATGATTATTTGTAATTAAATATTTGCTCTCCAAAGGATACTACAGCAAAGCAGTTGTTAATCTTTTTGCACTCCTGATGCTTTTGTCTCTTGTCCATGAGCTAACAGCTTCTATGGACGCCGCCGTTGTGTTGGGGGATAACGTTTGCTTTCTTCGACATGTCTTCTCCTCTGTGTTACTGACTTGCTGTAACTTTTCTGTAAAAGTAGAAATATCAAATGTAAAACACGACAAGAATTGCCACAATTACAGACATATGCACGCAATGTTTCCTTTTTTTGTAATGACCCATTTTTCTTCTAGTCGTCCTCAAGATTGCTTTTCTATTTTAAGTGTGTTAATGTTAATATATTTTTTTGGCACACGGGGGATTCCTGTTAGGTTGTGCTATGCCCCGGACGTGAGCGTGCGGCGGCTCTGACGTGTGCGCGTCTTTTCTCAGGTGCCCCGGGGGGTGAGAGGACGACGACGGCTGACGGGCAGCAGAAAGACCACAACGCTCTTGTTGCTGATTGTAAGAAAAGAAAAAAACCAAACTGAAGATCCCATATTTACTCTTTATTTTATGGAGTGTTCCCTGGATCTGACACTGTTTTTTTTTTTTTGTGTCGGGGAGTGATTTTTGCCTACATTCATTGGAGTTTTACCCCCTTTCTCATTTATTTTTTTTTAATTGTGAATGGCTTTATTATTAGACACTTATTTACAATTGTAGATGCACATTTACCACACATTCTGTTCATTAGCCCTATACAACATTGGTATATATACACAAAATGTTTTCAATATATGCGTGATAAAACAATAAAACACTTGTTTGGATTCCCGTGGGGGGAAAAATTATTTATGTGGTCAATGTTGCCGGGAGGCAGCGGGAGTGTCATGCGAACAATTCCTACGAAAACCCTTCTGAACAAAATTTCCATCTCCAGCTTTAGGTCCATGTACTAGTATTGTCTTCGTCTTTTAGTGCCTCACGAGTAACAGAGTTGTCCTACAAGTGCAACCATTAAGTAAACTAGTACATGGACCTTGTAAGACTATTACTCGTAACCTGTTTTCTGTTTGACATTTCAACACACAGTCGGACAACTTCAGGCAAAACTACTTACGGCGATTTTGGTGCTACTGGTAAGGTCAAGGAGACCGCTAACGTGACTAGTGTTACTAGCGTAGCACAGTAGTTTACAAGTCTCAGCAAACTCGTAGAACTACTACATTTTCCCAGTGAGGCAACAAAACTACTAGTATACATTTGGTTGTACTAGTAGGTTCTAGAATGCTACCGGTGCAACATGCCTACTCGTGTGGCAAATTAATACTTGTGCCGCTGCACTAGTAGTTTGTTATTGAAGTTTAATTACATACTAGTAAGCCAAATGTGGCACCAGTGGAAAAACGCTACTAGTAAGACAGAATGGTTGTACTAGTATGCTGTATCCATTATATGCAGAACGTCATGTGACTAAACCCAAAAAACGGGTTAGCACACTTCCTGTATATGTGGATATTATATTTTGTGTGTGTGTAGAGATAGACAGTACATCGCTATCTACATCGCTATCTATATATATTCTTACTGTATATAATGTATTTCTACAAGTATGATGTATGTAAGCACGAACAAGGCTTAACATGGAACATTGTCGACTTCAAAAACTTTCGAAGATGTGTTCCAATCCCCTGCTACAGGATTTTGACATTTACGCGTGCCGGAAGGAAGTGCTTGCACTTGTTTTGCCTAATGCTGAAGTCGGTTGCGCATATGCTGGATTTTCTGAAAAGTAAGTCGTAAGGACAAAAAAAAAAAAGAAAGAAAAGCATACTAGTACATGGAGCTTAAGATGCATTTTAGGCTATTGAATTTTCTTCCAGGTTTTCCATCGTTGCCTTTAAATTCGATTATATCACTTTGGTCGCAGCGAGGATGATGAGGATGAAGATGATCAGCACGACCACGCCGATGATGATGAGCATTTTGATGTTTTTCCACCAGTACTTCCTGGCCACCCGCGTGGAGGTTCTTTGGAACGAGTCGGCCTGCAAACAACAACATGAACGTCACCAAAATGGCCAGTAGCATTTTAAACAAACTCTTGCAATGTGTATTGTGGGAAACGTTTGACACTGAAACACATGGTTTGACTTTTGCCACAAAACTAGGAACTTTTGAAGTACTAACTTTGAACCGTTATCCTACCGCAGCAGAACTCTGCTCGGAGGGTCTTTTGGGGAGTTGCAGAAAGCTTTTGTTCTACCAAAGAGGGAGGCGAGTGGATTTTCGCTACCCTAAAAGTTCTTGGACTTCTAAAAAGTGTCAGCTGATAAGTAGGCTTTTCTTTTGAACCACATCAATAAAGCCCCAAAATAAATTCAGAAAATTTAACAAAGTCCAACCAGACTGATAGAAAATCTCCCAAAACTCACAGACGCCTGCAGGTCTCCGGTCTTGCCGATCAAGTCGTCCAGCCGGTCTCCCCGCTCCAACACCTTGTCGATGTTGTCCTTCAGAATGACTTTCACCTCGTTCACTTGAACTTGCACACTCTCCAGCTTGGAAGCGGAGCCGGACGACGGCACGTTCGGGTCCGTCTGTCGGAAGGGGGGGGAGAAAGGTGTCACGAGCAAAAAAAAAAACTTGTCAATTTAGTCTTCAACAAAATGAATGAACTGGTTTTCAAAAATATTGGAAATCATTTACTCTTCAGAAAACTTAGTCTGTGTTGACGTTCAACAGACCTATCCTATGTGGTCTTTCCATAAACCTTAAAGACTAGTCGTCTTCATTAACTCATTCACTGCCATTGACGGATATAGACGACAAAAAGTACATTTATTTTACCAGCGAATGAGTTAAGCTCACGTAAATTTCCAACTACATTGAAAATGTAGTCTTCATCTTTTAGCAAGTTCAAACTTAAATGTCCCTTTTGTCTTTCATCTTTAATGACAATGCAACCGTCAATCCCCAGACACAAAGACAGAAATATATCATCTATCGGGGCGGGAACTATGTGGTGGATATGGATTTTTTTTTGCCATTTTACAAACGTGGCGCTTCGTCATGATAATATTAAAGGCAATGTCCAGTGAACTTTTATGTATTTTTTTCCCCTCAGTTCAATAAACTAAGCTACGCCATCTCCATGAATATGAAAGACAACTTTGTCTTTGATGAAAGTAGCATAGGACTTTTGGAGAAAAATCTATAGTCTTCAAATATGTTTTTTTGTAAATGTGTTGACATTGATGATAACTTCATGGACCGAACATAAAAACCCGGAACCTTCTTGTTTTTACTAGTGTAATCTTTATGGCATGATTAAGAAAAAAAATGTCTTCACACTTCCTGCCACTCACCAGTACAGCATTGTGTTATTGTATATGTATATATATATCTAACGCCATCTAATCCATCGGTATCAATGAACACCCTCCTCAATAATCAACACAATCACAAAAAAAAAGAAGCAGTGACCAACTCTTAACTTCTCAAAACTCTTGTAACCGCACAGCTGGGCGTCATCCACCAAGCGTTGACAGCCTGGAAATACTTAACAGGAAAGGAAAAGCCCAGATAGAAGAAGGGGGGAAAGTGTGACAAAAATAACTGAGCACTCACCATAGTAACACCACTTGTAGGTTAATATCCCAAACTAAAATTGGCGAGCGGTGATCTTTGCTGCCTCTTGTGACTTGACTGCTGAAGGTTGCACCTCTGCTGGGTTACTCATTAACTCCCACCCGCCTCAATCAAAGTCTCACTGGCTTGACAACAGCTGCCACCAGTGGAGGCCCCAGGCCAGATGCCAGCTCTGCACTTTCATTTCCTCCTTTTGTGAGAAACAAAAGTAGCACACTTGAGTTTTTTTTTTTGTTGTTATTTTGATTTTTTGTCACTGGCTCTGGGTCAATACATGTGGCATGTGTAAGCTCAAAGGTCACTTGAGAGCAGCAAGCAGTTAAGAGCAAAGTCAGCTGATGGCGTCACTTGATTTCCTCATTCTTGCATTTTGTTAGCTTGATTGCATTTACGTGCGGCACAATGTGCCAAATCGATGACAGTCGGATCAAATATATGTGGTACAATTTTAAAAATGTCTTATTATGATTGGTTATTCGGTACCCAGGAACTTAATTAAAATATGGACAGATTATAAATCAGTTAAGTGTTTCCCCTATATTCGCTTCTCAGCGCTTTGAGTGCTTTAATGGGTGGAAAAGCGCTATACAAGTGAAAGACTATTTGCCATTTTCACTTCATTTGTGCTCATGCAGGCCAAAGGCCTGTGGAATATAAATTTATTGCTTTGGTCGCAGACCTGGAACTGTAGAATTATCGTCAAAATGTCAATAAAAATGTGCAATGTTATTTATTTTTTTAATTTGGGATTCTTAGTTATTCAAGTCATGGAAATACACAAAAATTAACTTCGGTCAACTGGACCACTTCTTTGTTGAATTTGTTAATTGTTCTTGTGTTCAATTAGGACTTATTAAATTGATTTTAAAGCCTATATGTGTTTATTTTGTGATCTTATTTACAATAATTATGCGTACCAATGCATTTACGTGGGTTAGTTATAGACTACGGCGCGTAACCAGTATCCGGATTAGAGTGGCGTCCCTGGCGTTAATAATCATTACCTCTGGGGGGCGATGTCGTATACGTCACGCCAAACCCAGGCGACAGGAAGCGGCGTCACTATCGTAGAAATCTCACAAACACGGTGACATACTCACCATCAAAATACAATTAAACTGGGGGTAAAGTAGTTTCGCGTGTGGATAATGTACAAATGTACTTGAATGTATAGTTGGCGTTAGCTGATTTGGGACGAAACAAAGGGGAAGTTTGCTCCAATGACAACTCGCGACAGAAACGGGTCCTCTTTTATCGGGCGCCGTGATTGGCCGAGGGGGGAAAGAGGCTGTCACCTACTCGCAAGTAAATCCACTGGAAAACTTGGCGAGATTGTTTCGTCGCGTGTGTAAATGTTCTTTTCCTGGGTTCCCGTCGACTAGTTTGGGATTACACGTCGAAGTGGAGACGCCCCCGATGAAAATCCGCGTCCGGAGAGCGTCGAGGAATCCGGTTCTCGACGTTAAATGCGACCTCGCAGGACACTAGTTGCCTTCCTCCCGCTCAAGTGAAGTGAACCTCTGTTGCCTGTAACTAACCCGAGCGCCACCATGCAGGGAAATGTCGGCGTCTACGCGGTGAAGAGGAGGAAAAAGCCCATCCAGAAGAAGTACGTGCTCATGTGCGCACTCTTTACACTTCGTAGTCACTCGCTGACTTCTAACAAGTGTTTTGATAGACGCTGTCCATCAACAAGTCAGCTACGTCATCGTACCACAGTTATTGTAACGTTTGCGTCATAACCTCAATGCGGTCTACTTTGTCCTGCTTTTGCAAGACCGACCATGGAAAATAAAATCAGGACAACTAATACGCTATTTTATTGTTATATATATTTTTTTAAATAAGTGACATTAAGCCTGCTTTAAATACGGGGCCCCCATAAGGGAGGTTCCCAAATCTTGGCGTGCCATTGCTGTCTCGACCAGGTTTTGCAGTGAGGTCGTGGGTGGGGGGCACCATTATCAGAGGTCTCTCGAGCCCCCCTTCATCTTACTGGCTTGGTAGCATATTACATTTATTATACTGTGTTAAATACTAGGGACCAAGCCATGCCGCTGCGCAAAAAGCCCAAATCCATGAGTAACTGTTGGCATGTCCTCCCAAAGAGGTTTAATATTTCTTGTTAATGCGATAATTTAATGGCAAAGCACTAGTTTTGTCCTAGTTAAGCTCATCAACTCTTAACTTACTTGCTTGGCTCCAAGATGTTGGCAAAACAGTGCATTTGCTAAAACTCAGCTCCTCAACTGCAATACAGTTCTTCTGCACAAAGATGTGGCAAATCATTTTTGCCACACCTCACTCACTTCAGTTCAACTCGAGTTCTTTGGTACAAAGATGGTGGTAAAGCACTACCTTTATCTAAGTCAAGCACCTCCGATTACTTCAACATAGTACCCTGGCACGAGGATGGTTGAAAGCCATTCTTGTATTGCTCTGGCCTTAACAAAATCCAAATTTTTGCATTAAATATTTAGAGTTTTAATCCTCCCACATGCTGTGAACACATTTAAACTTGAGATCTCTAAATTTATTAAGCCATACTTATTAATGTAATCCTTAGCCTGTTGCAAATTTTCCACTTGGGTGGCAACAATGACGACACATCATGAGGGGTTGGCAGTGTTGCCCGTACATATGTCCTTAATTTTTATCATACCATCCACAGTCATGATAGGAAATTCACGTATATCCCGGACAATGCTCGTCGCACTGGTAATGAACGAGGAACACATCTAAGTAAAAAGCAACTTTACTTACTAGATGACGCCAATTTCCTCGCAGCGACGGCTTTGCTTTTGTGTACCCTCTTATCGACTTCTATCTCATGCACTGATTCACACGCTTAGCCGCCAATCAGAGTGATTAACTGTCACAGACAGCCGGCGCCATTTTGCATACTACGATCAATGGCTCATTCATTCAAGTCTGCATGTCTCCTAAATTCTAAGTGATGCTTTTTATCTCGCTTTTGAGTTAGGTTTCTTCCTGTTTGTGTTATGAGTGTGTGCGCAAGATTAGTATGTGTGTGCGCTTTATTTGGTTGTGGCAAAGAATACTACACTCATGTAGAAACGCCACCCCTGACGACCACCCTGTACCTCCGCTCCTGTTCTCTTGCTCACTCTTCTCTCAATAAGAGGCCAAGGGTGTTTGCTTCAATCGGTTATTTGTCACTCCCAGTTGAAGTTCGCCACAGGACCAACACAAAAAAACAAAAGACGAACACCTAATTGTTGAACAAAATCATACAACAAAAGTGCGCTAGCTTAACGCTAACATGGAATGTGAAATGCCATAGATAGGCTAATGTAATTTAGCACAGCTCTTGCTGTAATTCGACACCTAACAACTGCTTTTTTATCACACAGGGAGCAGCAACCTCATACAAACATAGCATGGAACATAGAATACTCAGGGATATTATCTTCTTTTTGTGATACGACTCCAAAAGCACACAGTTCTTAATTTGGATTTGCTTGTGTGCTGTGAAAGTCCCACAAAAAGGTTGCTTAACTGCACTGTAATTTGGAGTGGCTATTACTCTGTTATTAAATAGCCTGGTTCATCTTGCCATGTACAAGGAATATTTTCCATATGTGTGGTTTTTGTGCAACTGAAACCCCTCGCCTTGTTGTCGTCTAGTGCAGCGCCTCCGCCCGTGAAGACCAACCCGTCCAAGCGGCACCGGGACCGCCTCAATGTGGAGCTGGAGCGACTGACCAGCCTGCTGCCTTTCACCGAAGAGGTCCGCAATCGCCTGGACAAGCTGTCGGTGCTGCGGCTCAGCGTGGGATACCTCAAAGTCAAGAGTTACTTCCACAGTAGGTTCAGCGTGGTGCCTCGTACTCCAGTTGTTTCAAACTCATAATAGCCTCGTAATAGCTTGATCTAATTTGCTTCATGGGATGAATGAAGTGTCAGTCTGGACCCTGTTTGTGTGTCAAACCGCATAAAAAAAAAGTGTGTCTGAGCCCAAGCAAATCAATGCATCCAATGTGCGGCATCTCTTGAGACTCCCGGTCGCCACACAGTAGTCCCACGCATACTGTCAAGTTTTTGCTTCAAGACGTTCAAGAGAACATGGCGCGTGGCATTTTTGCGGCGATGGAACGGGATGCTGCTGCATGAATAATGGATGTGCCGCTTAAATGGCGCGGAGGTCGGATGGCATCTTTGGCAAATCCGACTCATTCGTCGATGCTTTGAAAGATGAACTCGGCAGTTGTAAGCCATCCGCGAGCGGGCTTGGCGCTGCAACAACAAACGGGAGGATTCTTGCGGTCACGTGACGCCCGCTTCTTGACTAACATGTCAGGGGAAATTCCTGGGTTTGTGGGGGAAGATGAGTGGCCGATCCAGCGGGTTTGTTTTGAAAAGCCAGGCGTACCGAGCGGGAGGAGGGGGATGAGGAAGCTGCTTTGCGTGCCACACAGTCATTACCGTAAGGGAAAAGGAGCCATTGTTGAACTGACGGGAGATTAGATTAACCCTCAAAGAGGTCCTTTAACGATCCAGTCTCATTTGTCCCTAACCACAAAAAACACGATCTTCCCTAAAGCTGCTCTTGAACTTTTGATTATTCATATTTACGGTGAACTGACGAGGGGCCTCACAAGGTTTTCTGGACGGTGGGGGCTCGCCCCCAAGAGAGGTTATATTTCTATATTTTTAGCCCCTTTGTAGATAGGCTATCCTATTTGCATATATGTGACCCCCCCCAATATGAAACGGACTGGTCGTCGCACGGCCATGTTTTGCACTTCAGCCAATGAAGCATTGGCTGTGTGAAAATTTGGAAACGGCATGACAAAAGTCCCCAAATCTATTAAAGTAATCCAATGTTGCCCAAAGCATGTTTCGTATCAACAGAAAGCTTGAAAAGAGGCCGTAATGCAATCCCCTCGTGTTTGAAATAAAACATCCTTGCTGCGAGCCAAACGCTGAAAGGCCATTTCTGATTAGTCAGAATCACTTTATGGCTGTCCAGATTTCAATTCAAGTGGCACTTCTGGAGACAAAATGGATTCTCAAATATAATAATATTAATAATAATCCAATATTTTGATATTATATATGAATATGAATAGCATTTTTTTGATGCAACTATGTCATTTTTGACTCAAAATGTTTTTGAAATGACTAACTTTCTTTGCAGCGCAGCGCAGGAAGTCTGCGCTGCTCCGTCCTCCCGACGGCGACGGGCGGCCGGTGTCGCTGGACGGCGTCGGCTTCTCTGAGGGCGAGCTCCTCCTCAAGGTGTGAAATTGTGCATTTCACCTGTATGGTCTGTTGTTGTCCCCACTAATTGGCTTTGCCTCCTCTTCCGCAGTCGCTCAACGGCTTTGTCCTGGCGGTAATGGGCGATGGCACCATCTTCTACACGTCGCCCACTATCCAGGACTATCTTGGATTCCATCAAGTAAGACTTGTTTTATTTATTGATTTTATTTATGTATAACTGTAGATAAACAAATGTTGTTGTTTTTCTCTGTGGTTTTCTCAGTCTGACATGGTGCAGCAGAGTGTCTTTGACCTCATCCACATCGACGACAGAGAAATGTTCAACTGCCAGCTGAAGCTCGGCGTCCACCTCAGCGAGACTGGAGCGGATGCCAGTAAGTTCCCGGACATGCGGCGATGATGATGATGATCGGCATCATCAGTGCTTTTGTTTTCTCTCCTCCTGCCGTAAAAGTGACGAAGAGCAGCTCCCTCAGTCTCCTTCCTCCGGAGAACTCCTTCTTCCTGGAGAGGAGCTTTTGCTGTCGCCTCCGCTGCCTCCTGGACAACACATCTGGATTCTTGGTGACTGCGACATTACTCACAAAAAATTTGGGATCTTTGGTGTGATTCAGGGAGGAACCTAAAATACACTAAGTTGTACAGTTGAACTCAATTTGGCTACATTTATGACTTTTTTTTATTTCTTACTGATACATCTGACTGAGCTGATCGATATTATGCGTTTCATATGACTGTATTACACTGCCGCCTAGTGGCTAAGGTGCGCATAACAAGAATGAGCAGCACAATTTCTATTGTATTGAAGCAAAAAATAGGGCAAAATCTTTTAAGGTCTTTACATTTTATTTAATCATGTAATGTGTGTGGTTATATATATATATATATATATATATATATATATATATATCACTAAGATTCATCTTTTGCACATCAGATAATTTTGACTTTTGGGAGTGGAATAAAAAAAAATGCTCAAATTTGGCTCGGTTGTTGATATTTGTTTACAAACCCCACTTTACACCGTGTCGCCATGCTATGATTGTCATTGCGAGATGACTAGCGCCACGGAAACCACATCGCACCCAGAACAACTCAGGAGAATGTTAAAAGTCCTTTTGTGCTAAATGCTAATATTAGCATGACCTTCTTGCGCCAGGCTTTAAAATTCTCCGGCCATTTGAAGTACCTGCGGGAAGATGCCGGCCCTGAGGGGAACCCTCTGCTGGCTCTGTTTGCCATCGCCACCCCCCTGCAGCCGGCGCCCGTCATGGAGATCCGCACCAGGACGCTCATTTTCCAGACCAAGCACCGGATGGACTTTGCTCCCATGGCCATGGACACCAGGTACCTGACTTGTTAAATCCAGTGGTAACCGGACTCACCAGCGGCAATTAATCAAAATGAAAATTGCATCACCGTGCATGTGAATGCGATTTTTTTAAATTAATTTATGTATTCAAATGTAATCTTTTCAGCGGAATTGACATTAATTTGTGTTCCTCACAGGGGGAAACTGGTGTTGGGTTTCTCTGAAACGGAGTTGATCACCCCGGGATCCGGCTATCAGTTTGTGCACGCCGCCGACATGATGTACTGCGCCGACAACCACCTCAAGAGTACGTTGCCGAGTCTCCTCCTTGAGAACTATTCAAGTGACTTGTTTTCTAAGTTTTCCTGCTCCTGCGGCCGCAGTGATCAAGACAGGAGACAGCGGCTTCACTTTCTTCCGGCTGCTCACCAAAACAGGGCAGTGGTTGTGGGTACAAGCCACTGCCCGTGTCGTCTTCAAAGACGGACGGCCTGACTTCATCATCGCCCGCCAGAAGCCCCTAACGTAAGAAACCATCGACGATTTTGGATCTGCATTAGGTGTAACCTGAAAAAGTTACAACGATGATCTTTTAAATTACATTTTGATTGTGACCTACATCTAAACTGCAAATCTGGCTCAAGTATCAAATTCTAGATCTGCATCAGCGTTGAATGACCACCATAATTGAAAAAGTTCATTTTTGTACAGGAATGAAGAAGGAGAGGAACACCTCCAGCAGAGAAGACAGCAGCTACCTTTCAACTTAGCCACGGGAGAGGGTGTCCTGTATGACCTTTCCCTTGATGCCTTCACCATCCCTGCCTCTACAGAGACCAAAGAGCCCCCAGGAGAAAGTCCTCTGGATCCCAGCTCCATTTTGGGATCCTTACATCGCCAAGACCGCTCGCTTTATTCCGAGAATCCCGACCCGCCACTCAACGCCTTCTCCCGGATAGACGAGATGGACCCAGAACAGCCTCTGGAGCGAGTCTTCTCGGACAGCCACGCTCTGCTCAGCGTTCCGGCTCAGCTGAAAGAGACATCCGGCTCCGGGGGTTATCTCTCGCACCCCATTCTGGACTCGCTGGAGCAGATCTTGGAAGACCTGGGTGATGGTGGGATGGACGATCTGGAGGTAGAGCGGCGCGAGCTGAGGGACTGGGAGAACACGCTGCTTCGAATGAACCAAAACCGAGACTTGGATCACATCCTCGCCAACGATGTCTTCTCCTATGTGGAGGAGGCCCTCGGAATGAAAACCTCAGGAGGGGAAAGATCTCTTCAGGATTCCCCTGACCCTGCAAGGCGATTGGACTGTGGACGAGGAGTTCTTTCTGGCGCTTTGTTTTCCGGTCCAGCACCTCCTACCAACTCTCATCTGGAACACTGGCCAGCGAGCGGCAGTCCCAACTACCCCGAGATTCCCACCCACTCCTGCCGTTTTGAGACGACTTGGCAAACTTTAACGGTGACATCCTCCAACACCAATCTACAGGAGGCGCACTTGAATCCTTCCCAGCAAGCTGCGTGGCCCCGCCCCCATGTGGACGCGGTGGGCCCACAGTTTTCCGGCAGCTGCATGTATGAACGCTTAGCAAACTCTGGCCCTTGTGTCCCACAGGGTCCCACGTGCATGGGACTAGCTCACGTCAGTGCTCCTAATCCGGGTTTCTCCCCGCCGCAAGCGGACGGAGGAGCATGGCCCGCCGCCGCAATGATCAGCCAGACGCAGCTGCCCGCAATCAGCGACGTGTCCGGGCCGGAAAGTCATCCTGAAAATGGAGCTTTGCAGTCCACCTTCTTCTGCTGGAATGGTCAAGCCCAGGTAATTAAAAAAAACAGCCAGAGCTGGGCAGTCCATCCCCTGGGGCGGAATGGTCCGGCCCGGCCGGACCTCCATTTTTGGGGCGGGTGGGTGCGATTTGACAAATTAAAAAAAAAGCGGGGGGGATATAGGGGGGGAGGACACGTTTTATGAATAAGGGTCGAGACCAGAACGGTACCGAGATTGACCGTAAAAAAAATGGGTCAAGTGCTCAGCTCTGCAAACAGCCAAAACTAAAACTGCTACTTTGAAGAGTGTGGATTTAAGATGACGCTTGTCATGAATTCACGAGTTGAAATGGATTTTCTTGTGCACTTTTCCCTTCCACAGATGCCCAAAGTTCCCCTGAATCCGTACACCTTCCCGGTACATCCGCCCGGAAGTATCAACCTGTCCCAAAACACCGGCCCGTAGCCCCCCAGACACATCCTTGCCACTCAGATTGCCGCCCGAAACATCACCTCTTGGAGGGGAAAAAAAAAGCCTTCTCATTTCAAAGGGATTGAATCTCTGCTTTGTTTTATGCTCTTTTCACAAAGCCAACGGGATGTCTTGTCTTCACATGGCATCTAGAAAGTATTCACAGTGCTTCACTTTTTCCACATTTTGATTGATTTCCAAAAATGTCTTAAAAATTGAATTTTAACAAGTTTTCAACGCCCCGCCCAGGAAAAATGGTCAAATTCAAAGACAAATCCGATTAACTTAATCCACATTTAGAAGTTTGTTCGAAATGTGGATCGGGGTCATCTGTGTAACACCGATAGCATCTCGAATTAAAGAATTTCTATTAAGTTCTGTGTCGCTATAACAGCGACTTTTTAATCAAATGTATTAATTGTATATTTTTTATAATCATGAAACAGAAATTCAAAACCACTTTTTCATCCAATTATAATGTGTGTAGAATGGAATGTAAATGGGAAAAGTCAAGCACTGCAAATACAATCCAGATGCTTTTTTAAAAAATTATATATATATATAAATATATAAAATACAATTCCTTGCAACCAAGACAATCTACATTTTGCTTTAAAAGCAACTTTTTGAGCCAAGTTAAGATTGACGCTCAAAGGCGGACAATTGTCCAACTTGCCAATTATCTGGCAACATTTAAAGAACTGCGGTCGATATATTATTTATGTTACTGATAACTAACATTGCATTTATAAGCAACACTTTTCTATAGCCAGCCACTAATGCACATTCAAATGTTTCTCCGAACTCTTGGGAATTGCTCGTATTCAAGACGTGTACTCGTGCAGAGATGATTGACGATATTCGGGCAGCTCAACATGCAGACCAAATGTCATCTCTGCTGACAAGACTTGTGCTTTATATTCTCGCTTTTCTATTAAACCCAACCAAGTTGATGGAACAAGCGGTCTGGACGGCGTCCTTGTCTTTGATGGAAACGCCTCCGTGGCAACTATGTATCGGGACGGATACGATTTCTCGTGTCTGGTTTTGCTGTTGCAAAAGTGTTCATATCTTAGGTGATCCCCATGCCAGCTACTGTTTGTTGTTTCTGCTTTTGTCACAGGATAATCTTCAGTAGTGCGAGTGCTACCAAGTCTCTGCTGTTGCCAATGCAAAGGTAAGGAGTATAGTAACAGTACTATTTCTAGTACCTGGTGTGGCACCTACCCACAAGTAAAATATTTTAAAAAAAATACACCTGCTTTCGTCAGTGGAAAAGCAGGGTCCTTTGGTTTCTTCCTGTGTCTCATCTGGCACTTTCTTGTAGAGTTTTAATACTGTTATTGCTTGTGGAAAAGCTTCAACAGTCCAAAAGCAAGTTCTACCAGGTACCGTTAACAGCACCTGCAGTAACTGCAGCTGCGAATGAAAAGGTACCAAGAGTGAATTGGTCATATTTCTTGTACCTGATGGTGACTTCTTTTCCATTGGCAAAAGCAAGTACTGAGTCTAGTACTCGGTAGTACCTACTTTTTCATAATGGCAAAAGAGGGTACAATTTCTCGGAATTTTTCAAGTATTTGATATAGACGAAAAAGTGTCTCGTGTAAGAGGAAATGAAGTGCTTCACTTTTAGCGTGTGTCCAAACAAAGCTGAGATGACTCAACACGCCACTTTCGGCCTGCCTTCCAACCAGCTCGTTGCTGTGATTTAACGCCCCCTTCTGGCCGGAGATAGTACTGCAAGAAGCACGAGAGCCTTGTCGACCTTTCTCATTAATGAATTCGAACGTCAAACTTAAGTTGACAATGGCACCTTCAAATCCGCTATTGGGTTACAAACGTTGGATCGTGGGTGTAGAAATCACGTCAAGCAGCAGTTTATCGCCAATCCCATTTGAAATTTACTCCAAAAGCTGATTTTATGCACAAAATTTGTCACCCTACCTGTCCTGTGATTGTGAAACGAGTCAGGGTTTTCCTGAGTTTTAGCTCAGTGTTTAGACCTGTGCATTCCCAAGCTGAAAATGGATTTCAAAAGGAGTTCGATCCCCGAGTAGGATGACCCCAACCGTGACGTACGTAGTAATGATATTATTCTATTAAGTAATTATAAAATTTAATTTAAAAAAATGTTTATGCTTTCCATGTATGTGTATTGGCTATTAATCATGAATTGGCTGTGATCAAATAATACATTCGGAATGTCCCTCTCAAGCTTTTTCACGTTGACTATCTGCGCCCCTCAAACACTGAGCTCAATGATTTAAAATTCAATTTTTTTTCAGGGATAGTGCAATATAAAAATCATCCTTGGCATTTGGAGACGCAGATAAAATGATTCCGACCCCAATGGCAGTTTCACTCAGCTACATGTGACATTTGTTAGGCATCATGAGTAGACCCACAAAAAAGTTATAAGAAGTCAAGCTTAAAAAAACGAAAGGAGGGTTCTTTCATGTGTTCTGAAAATCTGTTCTTTTAACACAAATGAGTGAAAACAGCGCCGCCTGTTGTTACACTGCTGGCTCATAAAGAGTGACTGAACCTGGACGTATGGCTTTTAAACGCCCCGATTTTCCAGTGGGCCACAAACGTCACACGGGGCGGCGTTGCCTTCAGGGCCCTCCTCTTTCCCTCCTCCACACCACCACGAGGCTCCAATGTTGACAGACAGGCCGCCTTAGGCACGCATCTCTCGGAACTAACCTCGCCCCCCTCCCCCTTTCTCCTGCTTTCTACGCCCACCAGGAGAAGTGGCAATTAGAACCCCATCCCTCCAGCTTGGAGGCGTCATAATTCGGCGGCTCGCAAAGTCTTTAAGCGGCCTTGGGGGAATTCCGTCCCGAGTCCGCATTTAGCACGCAGCAAACCGGACCCGAGTGACCCGCCTTCTCTTCATTTGTCAACAAAGGGGTTTGACAAGCCCACGGAAGCCCTCCCCCCCCACTCGGGTTCCTTAAAAGAATGATTTGGCCACCAACCCAGCGGTGGCTTACATTCTCGCTTCCCCGTCGCGTTGCGCTGCGTTGACTTCCCCTCTCCGTTGCTGTTCTTCCCGAGCTAGCATGGCGGAGCGCGCGGCCAAGCGGCTCTGCTGTAGGCCGGGCTACGGCTCGACGTGCCGGCCAGGCCAGCGAACCGGGGCTTCGTCGGCGGTTAACACGCAGACCCCTGAGTCGCTGCTGGACATCGCGGCGAGGCGGGTCGCGGAAAAGTGGCCTTTCCAGCGTGTGGAGGAGCGTTTCGAGCGGATTCCGGAACCCGTACAACGGCGGATAGTCTACTGGTCCTTCCCGAGGAGCGAGCGAGAGATCTGCATGTATTCGTCGTTTGGAAGCGGGTCAGAGGAGCTCGGCGGACCGGAGAGCGGCGACGAGACTCGGCTGCCCTTCCGCCGCGGCGTCGCCCTCCTGGAGGGCGGCTGCGTGGACAACGTCCTCCAAGTAGGTGAGTTGAACGTGTTATTTTGAATATACAAACAAAATTGCAAATTGCACAGCGGCCGCAAAGGAAAGGGGCGACAATGGAGTTTTAAATGCACTCAATGGGCATGTGTGGAGCGGGCTTTGAACGCAACGCGATGTGCTTGGTACACTTTGCATTTCTATTGCAGCCTTTAAACGTCCCAACTGGAATTAAAATGCAAGCGCACAAAGAGAAGCTCTAGGCAACCTTTTGCGCAAAGTTTGAACACTGCAGGGAGATAAGGTCATTTGCGCTTTTGCTTTCTGTTTGGAGTCAAGAAAAAAAAAATGTTAATAAAGTTTTTCAAAATTGATTTTGAAGTTTCTGACTTCTTCAGGTTGTTTATATGCGCAAAGCCAGTAAACATGTTGATGTTATGTAAGTACAGTGCAAAGTAAGTAATGAACTGCGCAGGGGAGAGGATTTTTTTTATTTTAGAATTATAGGAATCAAGCCAAAGTAAATATTCATGCAAATAATAACTATAAAAAAAACTACTCAGGTATTTAGTAAATGGTGCGTGAATTCTGAACAATGTGTATTTTAATCAAAATGAATGTCAAATTGACAAAATATCTCTTTCCGTAAAACAATATATTTTATAAAATAAATACCATAATTTCAGCCGCAATAAATTGTCTTAAAAAATATGACATAACATCGACAGTTTTTAACTTTGAAGTCAAGTTCTTTTAGGCTGAAATGTCAATACGCAGTGTGACAGCAAAGGAACAGTAAAAAAAAAAAAAAACTCAAGTAAAAGTAAAAAGTTCATTAAATTCAAACTACTCAATGAACCCCAAAAGTTACTTTAAGTAACTGTAACAACACAACTTTTTAGAAAATGCCCAAAATGCCATCTCGCGTGAGTTCTCATACACTGCCCTGTTCAAGTTTGGATTATACCTCATATTGCTATCGTTAAACATTGTACACTTAAAAAAAAATAAATAAATCACAACACCAAGCGAAAATCATGTACAATCGCCGATTTGACGTAGTCATTGATTAAAATGATCCAAACACGGCGTGCCATTGCCGGTCATCCTCATCGCAATCTGTGCTCACGCCGAGTCCCCGACCGCTCAAAGAGACTTTGATATGTCACAAAAACAAACGCTTGTGTAACGTCATCATCCAACCAGGCCTTTTTCAGAGATCATAGAGCCATGAGTGATGAAATAAGTTCCTCATTGTCGCGAAAAATGATTCAAATTCATCGAAATATTTATTGATTTATCTTTGATTGCGGCATGGGATGCGAGTCCCTCCCCAGTCTGGCTTTGGGGTGTGAGTTTGTGTAAACGCTGAGGCACGAGATGAGTCGCGGTCTTTAAGGAATCCGCCTCAGTGCACGACCCCCCCAGCGCACTCGCACACCTCATGGCCTGTAATCCCATTTACGCCGCACACTTCATTGGAATGCTAATTCTGTCTGTGCGGCCTTTGTGTGCTCACTCAGGATTCGATTCGCTACAACTCTACTTCTCAAACTTGGATAGATCAGATTACGCCAATAATGGCAGCAAAACGGTGGCGTTGTCACGTCAATTTTTCATGCTTGATTTGTGTTTGATTGGAATTAGGATTCTGAACAGGTACTTGGAAATATCACTAAAGAAATCTAACCCTAAAACCTGAGCTGGAACTCGGGAGTTCTAGCATGTGTCTGGCAAGGATGTAAGCAATAATAATAATAATAATAATAATGCCTTTATTAGTCCCACAATGGGGAAATTCGAGATTCGAACCCAGGCCTCCTGGGGAGACTGGGTCCTGAACGCGACGCCTTAGACCACTCGGCCATCCTGGCAGCCACGGCGAGGATTTCCTGGCCTGTCGGAGCCAACAAGCGATAAATAAGAGACGTAATTCCCCATGTAGCCCAAATCTTAACCCAAACACAAAGTTTTATTTATTTTATTTTATTTTATTTTTTCTTACTGAGTTTTTTGAGAATCAGAATGCCCTTTATTGTCATTGGACTCAGTTTAGGAGACGGGAGACTTCCAAAAGTTCCACAATAGCTTCTGATCTTGAGCTTTGTCAACAGCTTTTCGAACATTCTGGACCTCAACCTCATCGAATGTCGTGTTTGTTTAGGAACAAGGAGGCAAGCACTGATTATTTTTTTTTTTTTTTTTTTTTTTTTTTCCAGACCAAGGTCGAGCACTTGCAGATACTGAGTACTGATAATTGATTGTGCCGTTAGTTCCTTCCCGTTGCGAGGAATTTTTTTTTTTTTATTTGAATCAAGTATCATGCAAAAACACGTTTTATTCGATATGACATTAGTTTCACACAAAAAAAAAAATAACTGCAGCCTGCAAGGCATTTCAGTTATGTGTCGCAAGCTAAGAGCAGGTGTGGGCAAACTACGGCCCGGAAGCCACATGCGGCCCAATAAATGTTTTAATCCGGCCCGCCGAACTTGAAAAAAATGAAATGAATAAACCTTGTTGATGTTTTATTTTCTAAATACTGTGGTTTTTCAAAGACAGATATTTTGTCGTAATGCTTTGTTCACTTTCACTTCAAATGAATTTTTTTTTTTTCTCCCATGAAGTGAAGTTACCAAAACACTCCATCCGTTGCTTTTGCTGTTAGGAAACCAACAACAGAACACCTCGACTTCCATCTCTCGGGTTTCACTCATTCATGGTGCGTCGGTCACGGTTTCTTTTAATCACCACTGATCAGGTTCTCCTGGTCCCTGCGCATTTCTTTTTTCTCTCCGCGATGCGAGTCGAACCTGATTTTTGTTTTATTGTTAACGAAAACGAAGGGTTAGTCACGGACTAAGTCGTCGTGCCATGTGCCTGGCATGCGCCTGCTTGTCGACAAGGGCATTGTTTTCCCGTAAGATTGTGAAGCGCATTCCTGCTATTCAAATTTTGAAAAAAATCACAGACACGACCTGAAGTCGTATTGTCATCACGCAAGACACAAAGTGACTCCCCGAAAGTGTTTTTCTAAAATATCTCAAAGAAAAAAAAATATTTTAAATTGTTTAGAGGAACTTGATAAAAAATAAAAGGGGGGGAAAAAAGCCACTTTTTTTTTTTTTAACTATTCCCGTATAAGAAAATTGGACAGGAGATGCCTGGCCGATTGACGGGAAAATATTTTTTTTGTCTTTACACAAAGCCACATTAAGCGTGACTCACGGTGGCTTTGTTTGCGGACAAACAGGACGTCCATGTCACGGGACGGCATGTATGTTTCAACGTTGATTAAGATAAGGCATGTTTGTGCACGATCACGTGCGCTAACGTGCAATAAAAGCACATGACCACGCTGCAGGCTGAGGATTTTTTTATTTATTTATTTTGCTGCCGCTCCACAGGGTGGTCAGGATTCCACGAAGCAGCTCGCGTTGATTTTAGGGAAGGCTTCAAAAGACGATACGTCAGTGTTTCGTTAGTTAACAACTCGAATTGAGGTGGATGAATAAATTGTTTTTCATATTTATTCATAGCTCACTTGTCCTTATTTTAAAGTGCAACAATAAGAATACAATTCTGTCCGAGGATGTGTTAACTTGAAAAATCTACTCCTTCACAGTGGGTAGGTTTGACGCTTACATCGTCACGTTGATTCTTGAAAGATCGCTCAAAATGTTTTAAAACGGCTGGCACTATGCGGAACTTTTCGAGCATTCTGTGACTGTGCTAATTGTCATAAAAGTGTAATTATGAGTCAACCCCGGTTACAATAAGACTTTAATAAAACAACAGAGAATATTTTAGCCAGGAGTGTTGCATAAAGGCCTCCTTCTTGGGGGGAATTCCTCGCCCATCTTTGATGGTGATTAGCATGCTAGCACGCTAAGTGGCTAGTAGCCACCGTTTGACCCGGTTAACTCAAATCCTCGCTGACCTCAATTCGAACAGGGTTACACACACACACACACACACACACACACACACACACACTAATGGCCTTTAGCACATTAGTGGTCAAAGCCACTTGACTGGTGCTGCCGCTTCCCCATATGTTGACCCACTATGGCGACTAATCAGGCTCATCAAGACCACCCAACAATCCGATCAACGAGGAAGGGGGGGGGGGGCAATTAGAATTTGATTAATTGTTCATCTTTACTTTTTAGGACACCATTTAACTGGTCTATTGTTTAAATGCCGTAGCGTCAATCTCCACCGACTTCCCATCTGCACCCTGTCAAGGCCTGGCCTGCAGCTGAACTGCTGACGTAACAGAAAAAAAAAAACTTGCTACACTCTCAGCTGAGTGTGTCGGAAGGTTTGGCTTGGCGCCGAGCCAACGTCCTGAGCTCAGCCTTGTGTCATACACTTTCTCCTCAGTCCAAACTTGCATAATCCAGCTCGCTACACTGCACGGCAACAGCACTCCTTCCTCCTCCACCCGGCGCGGCGGTGCTGGCCTCCATAGGTGAGCCGTCTCCTTTCAGAGAAGGATGGCGGCCGCTTTCACGCCCGAGGCTTTGCTCATTGTCTGCCAGGCCGAGTGTTACGATAGGTCATTCTCCGCATTTAAAAACACACAAAAAAAGGCCAAAGCTGCCCGTTGAGGCGTGAACGGGCAGCTTCCAGGGCCAAGTGCTCAAAGTGGCCACTTTTTGTTGTAACAATGGGGAAGCTTATCTGTCACCCGAGGAGATGCAGCGCCAAAGGCATCTCGGGGGGAGGGGGGGAGGGGCATGAAAACAAGCAATCAACAGCCATGCTAAAGATGAGCGCTAAGTGTTAGCATATAATTAGCCTGTCCTGTATCATCCTTCTCCTTCAGATGGTGCATAAAAGCCTAAAATAAAACACAAATGTGTTCCACGTTCCAGCCAAAACTTTGCTCTCCACCTTTTATTAGTTTGTCTTGCAACCCGTTTAGCCGGTAAATTAGTTGACGTCACATGATGATCATGATCTCATTTCAAAATGGTCCAGCACAAAATGTTTTCCTGTTTCGGTTATCGTCGCAACCCGTTTGTCTGCTTTATCAAACTTGCGACTTTCTGTCACATTCGTGCCTCCCACCAAGGCTTCCACCTGAGCGGCACGGTCCGCGAGCCAGCGACCCCATCGGAACCGGAGATGCTGTGTAACGTGAGCGTGAGCTTCGACCGCTGCAAGATCACGGCGGTGACGTGCAGCTGCGGCAACAAGGACATCTTCTACTGCGCCCACGTGGTGGCGCTGTCGCTGTACCGAGTGCGCAGCCCCGAGCAGGTCATGCTGCGGCTGCCCATCTCGGAGACGCTGTTCCAGATGAACCGCGACCAGCTGCAGAAGCTGGTGCAGTACCTGATCACGGTGCACCACACCGAGGTGCTGCCCACCGCGCAGAAGCTGGCCGACGATATCCTGTTGCAGAACTCCGAGATCAACCAGGTGAACGGTGAGCGCAGTCCTCATCTTGGGATGCTTTGAAAACCCAAATGGCCTTGGACCAAGCGACCCACTTTTGAGTAAAATGACAGTATAGATAATGACTAATTGCACTTCTGAAAAAAGAAATATGCTCAAATTACCTTTAATTATGAAATCAACACATTTTTACTAATTTTCCTAATTTTTTTTTGCACTGTTATAAAATCTGCCCTCATTTTTTTTCTGTAGCACATCAGGTTTTGATAATAATAGTAAAAACAGTCATGTAACATATTCAGTAATATTTATGAGTTAAATTTTAGGATTCAAGTCACGGCGGACGATAAGAAACCTCATCCTGAACTTGTGATGGTCTACAGGTGCTCCTGACCCGACGGCCGGGGCCAGCGTGGACGACGACAACTGCTGGCATCTGGACGAGGAGCAAGTCCAGGAGCAGGTCAAGCACTTCCTGTCTCAGGGCGGCTACCATGGATCCAGCAAGCAGCTCAACCTCCTTTTCAGCAAGGCAAGCGGAGCCCACCAAGCTCGCCATGCCACCCCCCCTCCTTTGCATTTACCCACAATGCCGCTTTTTTTGTTTGGCCGCAGGTGCGAGAAATGCTGAAGATGCGCGACTCCAATGGCGCCCGCATGCTGACGCTGATCACCGAACAGTTCATGGGGGACCCTCGGTTGTTGCTGTGGCGTCAACAAGGAACCACCATGACTGACAAGTACAGGCAGCTATGGGATGAACTCGGTACTTGCAATTTTTTTCAATAACCAGTATTGGGAATGTCGCATTCCAAAAGTCATTTTTTAATAACCAGTATTGGAGATGTCGCGTTCCAAAAGTAACATGGTCCATTGATGGATTGCATGCGCTTGCCTTACTCCATGTTGTTGTCCTTGGCACAGTCTGAACAAAAGCATCCCCTCCCCCATACCTTCTCCATCCTCCCTCCCCTCTCGTCGTCACCTCCGCTATTTTCTTGCTCTTGTCATCTGTCATCCTTTATTCATCGGCGCTCATTGTCCATTGTTCTCCCGTCGTCTTAGCGGCTCCCCTTTTTGGCCCCCATGCGCATCCATTGGGACTGAATAAAGAAAAACAACTAACCACTAGAAAAGCGGAGAAAATAATTGAAAAAGGGTTTTGAAAGTGTGCTTTATTGTCCTACACAATATCGATGCTACTGAAGCTTTACTAAAAATGCTCCATTGCTAATCAACTTGCAGTGTGTATTGTTCTATGGATCCAATATGTTATTCTAAAGAAAAGTCAGATTGCGATGTAGGGTAGTCTAGATGAATTATCGCAATGCAGCACTGATAACCGGCTTCAAATGTCTCTCAAAAGGTTCAATATGCAATATCAGATGCTGCTGAAACCTGATAAATCTTTACAATATAAATGAAGGGTTATCTAAGGTTATTTATTTATTTATTTAAATTTTTTTCCAGGGGCACTGTGGATGTGCATCGTCCTCAACCCTCACTGTAAGGCCGACCAGAAGTCGGGGTGGCTGAAGCAGCTCCGCCGCTGGAACGGCGTAGACGTGTGCCCCCTGGAGGACGGAAACCAGGGACACAACTCCAACCCCGGTGAGGGCCCACTTAACTCTTTTTAAACGTAAACAGGCCTGGGAGGTGACTCTCTTCACAACGAGAAGCTTACTTTGTGGATATCAATTAAATGCGTAAATGGCGCTGCACTTCCTCCCCCGCTCAGACTCACCTCAGCGAACGGTGTTCACACGGGCCATGGAGGCATGCGACCTGCACTGGCAGGATCCGCACCTGCAGCTTATCCTCACCGTAGACCACTATGTCGAGCGCTGTTGCCATGACAACCCGGACCTCTTCGACGGCCGGGGATGGCCCCTGTGGCACGGTGAGATGCGTGCCTAATGCTGGCATTTGATGCGAAATGCCATAGGCAGGCTAACGGTTATTATAAACTTTCAGACACGGAGCAGCTACAATGTACAGAATTATTATTATTGTATTTTTATATTGATGGCCAATAATTGTGATTTCCAGAGCACGTCCCTACGGCGTGCGCTCGCGTGGATGCCCTGCGTTCTCACGGGTACCCCAAGGAGGCGCTCCGGCTGGCTGTGGCCGTGGTCAACACGCTACGGAAGGAGCAACACAAGGAGCTCCAGTTTTTCTGCACTCTCAAGAAAGGTCTTTGCTTGTTTTTTTTTTTTTTTGTTTGTGTTACATAAAATAATAAATCATTATAATTATAATTTGTTTAAAAGTAATTTAATTTGTTATTTAACTTTAAAAAAAATGTCTATTTTAAATTCTTTATTCTACTCATACTGTATTAAAAAATCAATTTCAACTAACCAATTGTTTGAGCAAAATGACTAAATTAATGAAAGAAATAAAATAATATTCTACCAAATAAAGCAATTTGATTAAATTAATAGAATGAATAAAAATCAATAAATGAAAATCATTATGGTAAGAGCGTATGTAAAATTGTGTTTTAATAATTACTTGCAGTAAATAAATGACCAAATAATTTAATGAGATAAATGATCAATATAATTCTTTTAAAATGATTTTGAACGAAAAAATGGCTACATGAATGCGACAGACATTTTAATAAAAATCGTACTAATTTGAAATGTATATTTGTAATTAGTTAGTTACTAGAAAAATTATATATATTTGCAAAATTATTTTCCTGCATTTATTATTTGCACCAGGTAAATTAGCAAATTACTTGATGGGATAAGATTTTTTAAAAAAATACTACAAATTTCGGCTTTGAGTAAAAAAGGGTTTACTGCAACCAACAGTAGAGTATTTCTATTTTGTATTCCTGATCTAAATGCTTCATAGGCCGGATGTTTACATAAAATAGTTCTTTTTACGAATTAAACAATATTTACTTGGCTGTCATGAACAAATGATTTCTTAAAATCCGCATAGCCCATCTTGCTGTGGTAACGTTGTAAGATGACGTGTGTGTGGTCAGAGGAGCTCCACAAGGGCATGGCGTCCATCACCAACCTGGAGGGCTGGGTGGGACACCCCCTGGACCCCGTGGGCACGCTCTTCAGCACCCTCACCGAGACGGAAACGGACGCTGTCCTGGACGAGGGCGAGACACCGACGGCGCTGGCGGTGGAGGCGGCGCTGATCGGCCTCGGGCAGCAGCGGGTCATGCCTGACGGGCTCTACGCGCAAGAGAAGGTGTGTCGCAACGAGGAGCAGCTGCTGGCTAAACTGCAGCGACTGGAGCTGGACGACGTGCTGGTCAATGTCTTCCGCAAGCAAGCCGCCGTCTTGCTCGAGGGTTCGTCAAGTCCAAGTCTCAAAAAGCGATGCTACAAGGAAGTCTTGTCATGTTTGTTCCGAGCGAACGTTTTAGGGTCATTTCCTGAGTCAAACAAAAAAAATGGAAAATAATTGAGCCCCCTGAACGCAGTTTCTGAGCAACATGAAATTGGGTGGCTTGGTCAATCATGAGTAGACCCACAAAAAAAAAAAAAAGAAGAAGCAATAATCAAAATAGTCGAAAAATCTGCCATTTTGGTATGAAGCAAACATTTTAGCGTCAAGTTAGCCATTCGGAGTGAGTCCAAAGAGGCTCTCCTCCATATTTTCTCCCATTGTTAACCAAATTCAAACCATGCCGATGATTTTCCATCGGACTTTTTCCAATCTTTTCCCCTCCTGCTCCAGCTGGTCCTTATAGCGGTCTGGGCGAGTTGCTGTATCGAGAGAGCGTCCCCATGCACACTTTCGCCAAGTATCTCTTCACCTCGCTGCTACCTCACGATGCCGAGCTGGCCTACAAGATTGCGCTGAGGGCCATGAGGTGAGCGGATGCCACTCTCACCCGCGGCGAAAGGTTCCTGGACTTGGAGAGCTTCTGATCGTTGTGTTGCTTTTATGTTGAAGGCTGCCGGTCCTGGAGTTGAGCGTGGGATCTGGCGACCTGTCCCGCTCGCATCACATGGTGTCCGTCGTGGCCAATCGTTACCCTCGCTGGTTCACGCTCAGCCACATCAAGTCCCAGCAGTGCGAATTAGCGTCCACCATGCTCACCGCTGCCAAA
Organism: Idiotropiscis lumnitzeri; assembly: GCF_059441095.1. NCBI lineage: Eukaryota > Metazoa > Chordata > Actinopteri > Syngnathiformes > Syngnathidae > Idiotropiscis > Idiotropiscis lumnitzeri. Next base: position 3,067,578 of record NC_142408.1, read on the forward strand.
GGTACGCTCAAATTAAGACACAGGTGACACCTGGGTTGCGTGGTGAAATATGTCGCTTTAAAAAAAAAAAAAGACAATGTGACGTGTTCCTCTGTCAGGATATTTCCATATTTCACAATATTTATTAATTTTTTTTGGGGGGGGGGGGTCAAGGTGATGCCCACAAGCTGCAAACGGTGTTGGAGTCCATCCAGAAGAACATCCACTCTTCGTCGCGCATCTTCAAGCTGGCCCAGGACGCCTTCAAGATCGCCACCATGATGGACAACCTGCCCGACCTGACGCTGCTCAAAGTGTCTCTGGAGCTGGGCCTCCAGGTAAGGCGCACGAAATTTGCCGCGCATTTTTTTCCAGCCGTCCGTGCATCTGGCGTGGACTCATGACCGCTCTTTGGCAGCTGATGAGGATGACGCTGTCCACCCTCAACTGGCGGAGACAAGAGATGGTGCGCTGGCTCGTCACTTGCGCCACTGAAGTCGGTGAGTTCATATTTGGAGGCATAAAAAACGAAGAAGCTCTGAGGCGGAAACTGTGTCGCTCTAATTTCCTGGTGAGCGTTCCTGATTATACTTTGTGTCTCCGGACAGCTCTCCGTTTCACTCTCTGGTATGAACAGAGGGAACTTGCGAGCGTGCTCCAGCTAGACTTTCCGTAATGCTCCGTGTTGACTCCTGGGTGTCCTCCATGGACTTGCTCATTAACTCATTCACTCCCGGCCGAAAAAGAAAAAAATAAATAAATTTAAAAAAAAAATTAAAAAAAAAGGATCTTTGACGTCTTTAGCCGTCAATGGTAGTGAATGAGTTAAAGACAGCCTGGTTCATTCACTGGGAACTCTCTGGCGCCCTCTGTTGGGCCTCCTGGCTCTGCTTCCTGGGTACTTCCTGGTGCACTCCCTGTGGAACCGTTGGAGAGTTTTAGGTGCCGGTGCATGCTGTTGGGGCTCCTATTTTTGTAGTTGCTTGATCCCCAAATGAAAATGTTATTGATTAAAAATGGTCGCCATTTTTCTTGTGTCTCAGGTGTGTTTGCGCTGGACAACATCATGCAAAGCTGGTTCACCCTCTTCACGCCCACCGAGGCCACCAGTGTGGTCGCGAGCAGCGTCATGTCCAACAGCACCATCGTGCGCCTCCACGTGGACTCTCGGCAGCAGGAGAATTTAGCCAACTCGGCGCGTACCCTGGCCCTGCAGTGCGCCGTGAAGAACCCGCAGAACTGCGCCCTGTCGGCCCTGACGCTGTGCGAGAAGGACCACATCGCCTTCGAGGCGGCCTACCAGATCGTGCTGGACGCCGCCTCCACAGGCATGAGCTACACGCAGCTGTTCACCATTGCGCGCTACATGGAGCACCGCGGCTACCCCATGAGGGCGTACAAGCTGGCCACGTTGGCCATGACGCACCTGAACCTCAGTTACAACCAGGACACGGACCCGGCCATCAACGACGTCCTGTGGGCGTGTGCCCTCAGCCACTCGCTGGGTAAAAACGAGCTGGCGGCCGTCATCCCGTTGGTGGTGAAGAGCGTCAAGTGCGCCACGGTGCTCTCGGACATCCTGCGCCGGTGCACGCTGACCACGCCGGGCATGGTGGCGCTGCACAGTCGCAGGACCGCAGCCAAGCTGATGTCGCTGGACAAGGCGCCGCTGCGGCATCTGCTGGATGCCACCATCGGCGCCTACATCAACACCACGCATTCGCGCCTCACGCACATCAGCCCGCGGCACTACGGCGAGTTCATCGAGTTCCTCAGCAAGGCGCGCGAGACCTTCCTCATGGCGCACGACGGCCACGTGCAGTTTGCACAGTTCATCGAGAACCTCAAGCAAATCTACAAGGGCAAAAAGAAACTGATGATGCTCGTGCGAGAGCGGTTTGGCTGACATGACGAACAAAAAGAATGGGGAGCGAAAAAAAATGTTACCAAAATTCCACTTTTACTTTATCCTATAACTTGAAGTGAACCTAAAGTCTTATTGAGTGTTTGAACATTTCATGCCAACGGGCCAAGATGTGAATTACAGAAGATTGCAGTGAACCCAATTTTATTGCCAGGGATGCGTTCCAGAACCACCCTTCCGAAATCCACTCCGTAGAGACGATCGCAGCGGCTTGAAAGATGAAGTGCGTTCAAGCTGGGTTCACCGTTATTAGCTGTCTCTGAGATTGCGAAACTTCGTGTTGCTTTTTTTTTTAATTTTTTGTATGTATGAATGAGAGTCTTAACACTGAATCCAAACGTTAACGTCCGCCTCGCCCTTTGTGCCAACAGCCTCAAAGAAAAGATGACTGGCTTTGAACCAAACGGAGCGACCGGTCAGTACCTCTTCCTTTCAGATCCCGCTTTACAGCACCACTTTTGGGGTTCAGGTAGGGAATAGGGGTGCAGTTGAGATGACGTCCATTAGGTAGTGATGGGAAAATAAAGCTTCAAAATAGCTTCCTGAACCACTTGTTGTATTTTTGTGTCCTCTAGATGGCACTGTTGGTTTAAATAAAGGGTTTAAAGAAAATGGCAGGTCAGTGTGCTTTCAGCCCAATGTTGAACCGAGAGTGCCATCTACTGGAGTCCAAAAATACTACAAGTGGGTCATGAAGCAGATTTGAAGCTTTATTTTCCCCAACACTACCATTAGGTTAAGGTGAGTTGGTTTTGGGTTGGGTTAAATTTCGGGATAGAATTAGGGGAAGGGAAGAGTTAAAGTGGAGTTCTTTGTTTAGTCTTGGGGTTCTCACGTGGTGCCCCTCGTCAGGTTTGGCTCCAGTTTCAGGAAAACCTCGTGATTTAACTCACTTGCTGTACGTTACAAAGAAACCGTCTCAGGGATGTCTCTTGGGGGGGGGCAACAAGAATAAAAGAGAACAAAAGCATTTTAATGTAAATATGAAAAGTTGATGGGCAGAAAATGTGTTAAGTTTTCACATAAGAGTATGTGGGGCACAATACTTGAAGCTGCAGTACGTTTTTTTTTTTTTTAAACACAAAAACATATCAGAAGGACTTGACTGGACGAGCAGAGTACATTGTGGAAGGAAGAGCAAGCAAATAAGAAAAAAAACAACGACGTCAAAACTGCTTCAGTTTCACGTTCGAACTTTCTCCAGAGAAATTCTCTTCTTCTGTGGGCCTGAGCAGCCCTTTTTTAAATTGCCTTGTCGTCTTAATGCTTTAAAACAACCACATGTAAACCAGCTTGAGCATTTATTCCATTTTTTTTTTATTCCGGCGCAAGGTCCATGTTCTAATACATGCTTCGACCTTGCTAGTAAATTCACTTCTGGTAAAACAAGGAATAGATTCTCATAACTGCTTTCTATACAACCAAATGATGGATTTTTTTTTTGCCTGAAAAGTTAATTTTGGCTGTCGTTGCTGCCCTTTTGTTTTGGATACTGTTATTTATTCCACTAAAATTGAAAAAAAAAAAGATTGTACCATGACATTGAAGTGCTCATGAAAGTGATGTTTAATACACTGATTCATTTATTTATGTAACTAAATCACTGTTTTACAAACTTTTTCAAAAAAACGTTTTCTTTTTGGATTAAATGTTTTTGTTTCTTGCTTTTAGAAAGGATGAACTGTTTATTTTTTTGGGAGTGTCAGTGTCTAATCCTAGCATTGCCAGTTTGCGGTGATGTTTTTTTGTTTTTTTTGTTTGTTTTTTTACACTTGATACACGTAGAAAAATCACCTCTAATATACAGGACTATTTAATGACCTTGGAAAGCTTTGTTGAAATTGTTAAATTAGGATAGGGTCAAGAATAGGATTGCGAAGTGTGAAAAATATTACCAGAAAGATTTCGAGAAATTCCCTTGAGAAGTCAGGACGGGAAATTTTGCTATAGTCTGAATTAGACCTTTTCATATTCTATCGTAAACAATATATTTCTACTTTTCTACTATTCTTGAAGTAGCTATTATGTGATGATCATGGTAACGCAATGAGACACTGACATTGGCGAATTTAAACTAGATGGACAACCGCGCATGCGCACTGGAGCCCCTCCCTGCCTTTGCCTGGCGACCAGCGGCCAACACAACTTGGCACGCGCGAGCTCACCAAATTACACTTAATTTAAATGAATAGATAAATAAAAATAAAAACTGACCAAAAAAAAAGAGCCGTGAAGACGCGCTCGGGGAGAGGGGGCGATGGCCGCCATCTATGGGAAGATCTTCGTCGGCATCTACGTGGAGATAAAGCGGAGTGACGGTACGTCAGCCGAGCTCGCGAATGACTGCTGCATGTCCTCGACGCCGGTTCCGTCGCTGCTGCTGTCGGGATGAAACACGTTTATCGCGGCTAGCAAGCTGTCGCGCCGTCGTCGTCGTCGTCGTTTTTCTTCCCGTCCTAATATGTCCGCCGAAATTAGGAACGCGGGCTTTCTTCATTCTGATGCCGGGCGGGTGTCAGTCGACCCTTTAAGTGATGTCACCTTCCCCGGGAGCTTCCCCCCCCCCTCCCGAGGTTCTCCCCTCCCGGTCCACCGGTGTCGGATGAGCGGCGTCGTGTGCGCCCAGCATCCGCCGGTGACGAGGGAGGGTGAGGTGAGGGAAAAGGGAGGGAGAGGTCTCCATCTCTGGGGTAGGCCACATCTTCCTCCGAATGGCTGCTTTATAATCTTCTTCCGGTTCTGAGATGTGTCACGTTTTGATGGCTGTCAGTCAAGTGGGCCTGTCATGTTGCCACGCCCGGACTAGGCTCCGGAGGTCCAGCATTGAGTCCGAATCAATAAAAATGCTCCCCTCTTTTTTGCTTTGACTTGCAAGCAAATATTTGAGATACAAGTGCTGAATGCTGGCTGTGAATTCAGCTCAACTCATTTCACACTAACCAGCTCTTTTGCAGACAATTCCTTAAAAAAAAAGTTTTCAAATGGTTTCATTGGCCTGATACAAGTTGGAACACAATATGGATTAGATCATATTTCTGTGAATCGTTTATAGCTACAAAAATGTCATCAATGCATATGTCAACACACTTGGCTTTTTTTCTTCTATTGTCACCATATTGTATCGTATGATTATTATTATTATTATTATTATGATAGTAATGTATCATATATTTTGAAATTCCCCCAACACAGGACGAATCCACCAGGCGATGGTCACATCGCTGCATGAGGACAACGACAGCGTGACGGTGGAGTGGATCGAGAATGGCGACACCAAAGGAAAAGAGGTACATGCCCTCCACGGGAGATATTTTCCTTAAAATTAATACGAATCGTGATGTCCTCTTGTCATAGATTGACCTTGAGAGCGTCTTTGCACTGAACCCGAATCTCGCCCCTGAGGAGGAAGTGCCCCCAAGTCCAGAAACTCCCGTTCCTCCTTCCAATGCGGCCAAGCCGAGCAAAGTGCCCAAGGTCCGTTCGTTACTTCTTTACCGTCATATTTAACAGTCCTTGATTTGTTTTGTTGAGCTTTCAAATGCTATTTTTTTTTTTTCCCCCTCCAGACCCGACGAGCTACCGCGATACCTAAACCCGAGAACGCCCCGCGGGAGAATAGAGGTACGCCTGTTAAAAAAAAGTTAGCCAGCTTCATGTATCATGCCAAGCCATTTTGGTTTGAAGCTGCCATTTTAGACGCATTTGGGCAATTAGGGTCTTTCTTCCAAAAGATTTTGCCCGATCGCGCCCAAATTTGACCCGGTCTATTAGACTCATGTGCAACGCTAAATTGCGAGCGATTAAAGTGTTTGTCGGTTGATGCTCCAACTTGAAATCTTGTAATAGCTTCCGTCCTATTTTCCAATTGTTGACCATTGTGTGACTCTTCAGCTGCGGCAGTGGGAACCACCCGAGCCCGTCCGAGCCAGCACAGCCAGCCCGTTGAGCCCCCTCCCCCGTCCATCACCACCCAGCCCGCAGCAGTGACAACAGCAGCCAACCAATCGCTGCTCCAGCAGCAGAATGGTAATACACGCGCACACACACACACACACACACACACGCACTTTTGGCCCTTGAGCACAATGATGTCATGACGCTCGCAGCTGGACGAGACGGCGTCAAAAGAACCTTTGAGGGAGATGAGTTCTAACACATACATAACATTTGTAGGCACGCACGTAAACGCAAAGTGGCTTCATATTTGAATGGACGTTGATTAAATGACGTGGACATGAAGTATTTCCAGATTGGCAATGGCTCAGACAAAAATAAATTAAATTTTCTTCTGATTTGATACAATGATGCCGAAAAACGTTGTGCTTCTGCAGCACGAAGGAAGTCCAACTGCGTGAAGGAAGTGGAGAAGCTGCAGGAGAAGCGAGAAAAGCGCAGACTACAGCAGCAGGAACTCAGAGAAAAACGAGCCCAGGTGTGAGCACGCGCACACACACACACACACCAAGGCACAAACGTGTGCGTGTGACGCAACGTGTGCGTGATTCCAGGAAGTGGACGTTAACTTGCCAAATTATGAGATCATGTGCATGATCCGAGACTTCCGGGCCAGTCTGGACTACCGACCCTTGACCTCCAATGACTTGGTATGTTGCATTTAGATACTTATAGAAATGTTTTTAAATGATTACAAAATCATTTTCATGAAAATACCATAAAATAAAATGGAATGAATGTAATTAAATAATAAAAAAATATGAATTCATGTATTTATAATTTTCACCCCCCAAAAACAAAACATTTTCATGATTAATATCGAACATTTGTTTCTGCTGCAGATTGAGGAACATCGGATCTGCGTATGCGTGCGTGCGCGGCCCCTCAATAAAAAAGGTACGTCGCACGTCGCGCGTGTGACTTCTCGCGGTGCCACGATGCAGACCTGATCCGTGTGTCTGCTCGTCTAGAACTGTCCGTCAAAGATCTGGACGTGATCACCATTCCCAGCAAAGACGTGGTAATGGTCCACGAGCCCAAGCAGAAGGTGGACCTGACGCGCTACCTGGAGAACCAGACCTTCCGCTTTGACTACGCCTTCGACGAGAACTCCACCAACGAGATGGTCTACAGGTGCGCTACACCGTCCGGATTACAAGCTTCTTTTTTGGGACGTTGGTCCAGCGTTGCGCTGATGACTCATCAAATAACTAAACATTCAAATCGGTGTTCATCTGAAAGATTTTCACTATTATGTCTGGACTTAATTAAAAACGTTGAAAATGGCACATTTGCTTCCAAGGGAGGCGTAATGCCGGCAACAAATTTCATGGAAAGGTTGCTAAAAATCATCCGAATTGTTCCTCGTGCAACCTCGCTCGCAGGTTCACCGCTCAGCCGCTGGTCGAGACCATTTTTGAGCGCGGAATGGCCACCTGCTTCGCATACGGGCAAACAGGAAGTGGAAAAACACACGTGAGTGCTTTTATTTTGACATCGAAGACAAGTGTTGTGCCTTTTTTTTTTTTGAATTAGTGTCTCCTTCTAGACTATGGGAGGCGACTTCTCAGGGAAGAACCAGGACTGCTCCAAGGGAATCTACGCTTTGTCCGGTAATTTTTTGCAAGCATGATGGTGACGCGTCCTCCGACTCTTCACCTCATCCGCATGTTGCTTCTTCTTCATCCAACGCTTCTTTCGAAAACTCTTCTTCAGCTACTTCTTCTTCCTACTAACCTTTTCTGCTATCTCCTCTTAACAGTAACTTCGATCACCAATGCTTTTTCTTTGAAAACTCTTCTTGTAACTTGTTGATGTTCTATTCTATTTGATCTAACTCGAACTTCTAACTCTACTTTGGCTGCTAACTTTTGTTGTTCTTCTTCTTCTTGCGTGCAGCCAGAGACGTCTTTCTCATGCTGAAGAAGCCAATCTACAAGAAGTTGGACCTCCAAGTCTTTGCCACTTTTTTTGAGATCTACAGCGGAAAGGCAAGTCACCTTGACCAAAGATGCACACAAATTCCCGTCGGAATCCAATGACCTATTTTATTGCCTACACGGCTGTTCTCCCCAATGAATCTTCCATTTCTTCTAGTGAAATTGAATTATTAGGTTGCTATTTCAATCATCGCTGTAATTTTTGACCTGTTGAACTGTAAGTTGTCAACCAATCAGAAAAGTAGAAAACAAAACGAAATGGTCGATGATAACGTTGTACTTTATGAAGCATCTCGTATGAAGCCGGTGCCGCCTCCTGCTTTTTGTGGGCCGCCATGAGCCAGATCCTGTTTTGCTCCTCACCCCCAAAAAAAGGTATTTGACCTGCTGAACCGCAAAGCCAAGCTGCGTGTGCTGGAGGACGGCAAGCAGCAGGTGCAGGTGGTGGGGCTGCAGGAGCGGGAGGTGAAAGGCACCGAAGATGTCCTCAAGCTCATCGAAATGGGAAACAGCTGCAGGTGCGACACCTTGTGGATGTTCTGCAGATTACCCGCGAACCGAAAGCAGGGTACATGCATACTCCTTTTTTAAAACGGGTCATTTGAAAAAATTGACAGTCCCCAAAATTGACAAGGCAATTATTTTTAATATATTTATTTTGGTGTTACTGTTTTGATGTACAGAAAAATGAAGGTCGAGCAGTCGTTTGTGAATTGCAGTATGCGTTTGCGTCTTTATTACACAATACTTTGTGACCTTTTTTTATTAATCTTACACGCCACACATACGCCAGGATAAAAAAGCAAACACTAAAACTGATAAAACCTAAAAAAAATATTTTTGCAAAAAAAAAAAAAAAAAGTAATAAACTAACTAACCCGCACTTGCAACTAATTCAAAATATTTGAATTAAAAAAAATGAATAAATGAGAAATCCCAAACTGCTCTGAGCCTGGCTCTTAATGAACTGTATGCGTGTACCCCGCTTAAGTCAACTGGAAAAATCCGCCCGTCCGTTACCGTGAATTCGGATCAGTAGTCGAATGAATGCGTCTCCCTCAGGACGTCCGGCCAAACCTCGGCCAACGCGCACTCCTCGCGCAGCCACGCCGTCTTCCAGATCATCCTGCGGCGCCGGGGCAAGATGCACGGAAAGTTCTCCCTTATCGACCTGGCGGGCAACGAGCGGGGGGCCGACACGTCCAGCGCCGACCGCCAAACGCGACTGGAAGGAGCTGAGATCAACAAGAGCCTGCTGGCCCTGAAGGTAAAGTCTCAACTTGAAAATTGTACCGTGCGGAAGCCTCGCCGATGATGTCACTGATGATGTCACTGTCGCCGGGCAGGAGTGTATCCGGGCTCTGGGTCGGAACAAACCGCACACTCCCTTCCGGGCCAGCAAGCTGACGCAGGTGCTGAGGGATTCCTTCATCGGAGAGAACTCTCGGACCTGCATGGTGAGATCCACCTGGGTGTTTGTTCCATGGCCTTGATATCCAATGACTGTTTCTTACTAGTAAAGTATTTCCCGAGAAACGTCATTTAACGGAATCCACATGACAGCGACTTTCTCCTCCGCAGATCGCCACCATCTCTCCCGGAATGGCGTCCTGTGAAAACACCTTAAACACGCTTCGGTACGCTAACAGGTGAGCTGCTACTGCCATTTTGGGATGTACCAAACCGTGTCAACGAGGTCAAATATGGGACTGAAGGTTGCATGTCTGTCGCGTGTGTCCACTGTGCTTCCAGGGTGAAGGAGTTCGGGATCAGTCCCTCGGATATTCCCTTCTCGCAGAGCGCTCGCTCCGACCTTTCTCCGACTTACGAGTATGACATCACTTTTGCTCACACTTCCTGTCCTATCTTACAACGTCTTGCTTGTCGCCTCGTCTTACCACTACCTTCTTTCCCATTGGATTACATTTGATCCTGTCATATCCTGCCTGAAAGTTACTTCTTGTCCTGTGCCATTCTGCTTCCTGTCTAGTCTGATCACACTGCTACCTCCTGTCCTGTCTGCTGCTTCTTGTCCTGTCTCGCTTCTGCTTCCTTGTCCTATCCGATCTTACTGCTACTTCTTGTTCCATCTAACTGTCACCTTGTGTCCTGTCCCATCCTATCCCTAGAGAGAGCACACTGTCCTCACTTTCACTACTACTTGTTCTTTTCTCATCTGGTATTTTCGTGTGCTGTCGAATCACATTCCACGCCCCATTTTCCTGTCAGTGAAATCTCTCTCCATCCATGTGGTGCGGTCAGGGTGAAGGAGCTGTCGGTGGAGCCAGTGACCGTCACGGACCCTCTCGCGGATGGACACGTCAACCAGCTCGACGTGCTGGAGGCCCAATGGGGTGTGGGCAGCTCCCCGCAACGAGACGACCTCAAACTGCTCTGCGAGCAGAACGTGAGCGCAACGTCGCAGGAGGTTTTGGCCACGCGGGGGTCATCGCTTTAACCGCAATCGTGTGTTCATCTGCAGGAGGAGGAGGTCTCGCCACAGCTCTTCACCTTCCATGAGGCGGTGTCGCAGCTGGTGGAGATGGAGGAGCAGGTTCTAGAAGATCACAGGGCCGTCTTCCAGGTAAGGACTCAGATAATAATAGTTGCAGTGGTAATCATTTCTTTTGTTTAGCCGCTTAGTTTCCAACAAAATGTGTTGCGATTCCAGGAGTCCATCCGCTGCCTGGAGGACGAGAAGGTGCTGCTGGAGATGACGGAGGAGGTGGACTACGACGTGGAGTCGTACGCCACGCAGCTCGAGCAAATTCTGGAGCAGAAGATCGACATCCTCACCGAGTTGAGAGGTAAAAACCCAGTCTGAGAGGCACGTCTTTGTGTTGGCGAGCTCTGAGATTTCTCTTCTTGCTATTTCAGATAAAGTCAAGTCCTTCCGTTGCGCGCTGCAGGAGGAGGAACAAGCTAGCCAACAAATCACCCCTAAGAGGCCTCGTGCACTTTAGACATGCGCACACGTTGAAATATCCAAAAGGGAGTCAGCAGCTCATCTTCTGTGTGTCGTCTCTGCTGTGCACACTTCATTATTGTCTTCATCATCATCATCATCATCGTCAGACCCGTCTTCATATTGCAGCCGTCTACTATTTTTTAAATGTATTTATTAATATTTTAAAGTCAAGGAGGCTTTGATTTTTCACTGCTTATGGGGTACTCGACGGGTTTGGTTTGCTTATACCGCCAGGAAATACGAAACAGTCGTATTTGATGCAATAAAGGCCTCAATTATCCCCCAAAATTAGATACAATTTTATTTTGAAAAAAAAAAAGCAGATTAAAGACCAATTACGTCCATATTGTGTACTCCTTGGAGTCATATTTAGTGCAAAAGAGATATTAAATTTGATTAAAGTGATCCTAAAAATTCTTAAATTTGCCTTCTTGAATTAACAGCCGAATCAGTACACTGTGCAGTTGAAAGGGGTCTTACACGTGTATAAAGGTTTTATAGTGTCTTTTATAAGAGGTGTTGCGGGGAGGGGGGGGGACATGTTGAGTTAACATGTTTAAAAAAAAAATTAAAAAAAAAGAAGACGAAAAGCCACTGTTTGCATTGATACTGTCCATCGATACGTTGATGAGCTACGAGCTTGCACTGCATCAAACGGCCTCTTGGGGTCGCTGTAAACAAACTTTCACACTCAGTGAATTTCATTTCCTGTAGTAACGATAATAATACCAATAAAAAAAGCTACTTCCTGTGATTGAACGTCTTGATTTGATTATTATCTATTTATTAGGTACTATCTGTCTGTATAAGGCTGATTTATAGCATATTGGCAATCGTTGACTGCGCGTTCTGGTGACTTTGTCATTCATTATTTTTCTTCATTTTCAAGCCAGCTAGTTATTCATTATTGATCCCATTTTGGTGACTTTGCATTCATGCATCCTTCACTTAAAAAAAAAAACGTAGCAAACAATTTGTTAATTGATCCAGTGTAAATAAAATGTTAAAACATTACTATGCTAAATAACGTTTTTTAAAAAATCTTAATATATAACAAAATTAACTAATGCAAATGCAAGGTTTTATTATTTAAAAAAAATATCTCACATAGTTTACATGCACATTGCAACTATTTTTTTTTCTACGAATGACCTAGCACATGTGTAGGTTTTAAAAATCGAAATGTGGCCGTTGACCTCAAAAGTTTTCCCACCCTTGATTTATTCGCATGTGTCTTCAACGACAGGATGCTACATATTTCAAATATATACCAGAAATGCATGAATGGCGCGGTTTCTTAGGTAAACAAATAACTCTGAAGGGAGTCGTACATCATCATTATACATCTTTACAGTATGTACACCGTGCAACACATTCAAGTTTGTTTAACCACAATGACACCTTCCTTCGTTTGCAGCATAAATCACATTTTCTTCAGAGTAACACTGTACAATAGCGCCCCCTTGCTTCTAAAATAACAATAAATATGTTCTGTCCACTGTTTGGCACATTTACAGAATTATCGTCATCCCCTGAAATGACTGAAATTGATAAATAAATAAGACATGCACTACAGAGTTAAAGTAGATTTTCTCGACGAGTGAGGTTACGCAGTTGATTAACTACAGTGTGAAAGGATCATTTGGCTTTTGCGCTGGAGTGTTCCGAGATAGCGTCCTTTTTTTCTTTTAAGGCCTTGTAATAAGAGTACATTTCGTTACAAGCTAGCACCAGATCCACTTGTAATAACACGTTCCTCCTTGGAACCGATCGGAGGCGTTAACATTGCCCGACAGAAACCGATAAAATTGCCATTGTTGGCATACGGGCAAGAAACAGCCTGTCTGGACGATGCTGCGACCCAAAACAGCAGAACCGAGCCAAATACTTCAACGCAATGTGAAATCGTGGTGACTAAATCCAACAATAAATATTTAAAACATCTTGTACGATTTCCGACGTTATACAGTGTATGACTTCATGAGCTCAGTTCGAAGAAGCCATCAACGAGCCCATCCAGACGCTGTTGCTAATCCAATTAGCAGCACCGAACAAGGCACACAAGCACAAACAAACCTTCCGTGGACACAGTCGTCAATAGCAACAATTAACGTCGCAGACGGCTCTGAAAGCTAATGCTAATGTTTATGTCCCGCCACACAATGATTCGGCCACCATTCTTGATTGTGTCCCCATCATCATTTTTGGTGGTTTTGGTTCCACGCAACCAGGAAGTCTCCATTAGGGCAACAACTTTCGGTACGCCGCCCACTATTGGTGCGGCGTGTAAACATCACGGTGCCAGCTTGTCACGAAAATCCACGTGGAAAAAGATTTGAAAATTACACACGTTAAACATTCAAGCGGTAAATATTTTGAAAAAGGAGCAAAAAGTAGAAAGTCTCAGCAGCAGTAGCAGCAACAGTACTGTACATAGGAGGACCACAGCGCCACCAGCTGGTGGATGAGAGGTATTGCAAAGCTAAGCACTGTAAAGGGATTAGTGCTGTGAACGTGACATGTTTATTAATACGAGCTTGTTGGCCACACTGGAGGAAACTGGAGAGCTGCTATGAATAAATAAAACATACTCGATGTTAAACTGGTGGCGGTGGTTTCGTGTCGTAGGACGGCGGCAACAAGTATGGAAAGCAGTTTGAGCATTTCATCTTTATTGGAACATTTTTTGTGACCCCGGGTGCCCCTTTTGGCCGACCGGTAATAAGAAATTAAATCAATCCGATCACGGAAATGAGGGGTGATCACGTCAGCGGATGGGTATTCGCTTTCCTCGATTTCTGAAATTTCAAAGAAATTGAAGAAATGCTTAAATTGCTTTCCAAGGGAAACGAAGAGCAGATGACCAGAGCGACATTTGTCGAACAAATGAACCTGAGCGGCTACACTGAATGGTTGCTCTGATTTTTAGAAATGTTTTTTATACTGTACGTGTTTTGCGTATGACGTTAGCTTAAGGCTCGTTCTATGAATGAATTGAAACCTTCCTTGTCGTATTCTATAGAAAAGTGTTAGTGTAAAAGAGTCATGCTACACAGTCGTCTTGAGTCCGCCCCTTCGAGATCGCGGAGCCTCCGGCCGGTTTCCTACCGACTTATTTGGGGCCGTATAACCCGGCGCTTCCCTCCTTGGTGCTCCCGCTGCGCCCCCAGCATCCGGCCGCCACGCTCATACTCCGCTGCGACGTGGCCACGGCGGCCGTCACGCCGCGCTCCGTCTCGCACTGGCTCTGCGTTCGCTCCGTCCGGCCTGAGGGCTTGGGCGAGCTGGATGGCGGGCCGCCGGGTTGCTGCGAGGAAATGGTGCGGAAGATGTGGTTGCGCTTGCGCAGGAAGTCTCCCGAGGCGCCGCCCAGCCCGAAACTGCCCTTGCGCAGGACCATGCGGGCGCTGGCCGACTTGGCGGGACGGGAACGCTGGTTGTACTCCAGTTGGGAGAGATGCGAGGCGTAGCCGTCTGGAATGAACTGCAACAGATAAACATCACGGTCACGTCGATCGGTCCTCTTTCTAGGAGTGGGTCTAGAGCAGGCGTGGGCAAACTACGGCCCGGGGGCCACATGTGGCCCATTAAATGTTTTAATCCGGCCCGCCCTACTTGAAAAAAATTAAAATAAACCTTGTTCGTGTTTTATTTTCTAAATAGTCTGGTTTATCAAAGACATATATTTCGTTGTCATGCTTTTGTTCACTTTCATTTAAAATTAAATATATTTTTTTCTCCGATGAGGTGAGGTGACTAAAACACTCCATCCATCTGCTCCTGGTCCGGCCCCTCTGTCAAATTTTAGAACCCATTGTGGCCCGCCAATCAAAAAGTTTGTCCACCACTGGTCTAGAGCGTCATGGAGCCACAGGAAAGAGGGACCCCCCCAAAAAAAACACAGACACCCCTTCATGTTTTTTTGCTTTTTTTTCTGATTATCCCACCTGACATTGGTGCTGCATCTTCTTTGTGGGTCTCCCCACTATGTAGATGTGCGACGGCGGTAGGCCGACGTTGGCGTACACGGAAATGTCCTTGCTGGAGCCGTAGGCGGCGCAGATCCTCATCTGGGCCTGAGCACATTGAGAGAGTGAGGGGTAAAGCTCTCAGGGGGATTTCATTTCTTCATTTTCTCCCACCTCGCCGACGAGGCACTTGAGGAAGTTGGCCTTGTGGCGGAGCGGGTCGTGAACGAGACCGTCACAGAAGGAGACCACGCCATGCGGGAAGTTGTGCTGCGAGAGCCACGCCACCACGCGCTGTTTCTGCATGTCGGGACGCCCCGTCACGTACACGATCAGGTAGCCCAGGTCCTGCCAGTACCTGACGCACATCCACGCACGATTACGATTACGATTTAGACTTTTTCATGTTGGTGAGTAAAAAGACCACGGAAAAGTTGGCTATGGTTGACCTGAACAAAGAATGATGACGAAAACTTGTGTTTAAGGTTCCCAAATTTTTTTTTTTTTTTTTTTTTTTTTTTTAATTTCCTCCCCCCCGAAAAATCAAAATGAATCCAGTGGAATCTGTGTTTGAAGAAAGAAAAGAACGGGAACCAAATCTCCATCATCGGCTTTTTGGCTGTGTCTCATTTTATTTTGAAAGTAAGAGCCCCTAAGAAGGAGCCTTGTGGAACTCCCAAATGTATTTCCGCTTTAGTAGGAATAAAAAAAAAAAAAGACATTAAAATAAAAAAAGAAATAATAGGGGGTGCTAAATTCCTCCTTGAGGGATTCTAATCATCCGACTAAAATGAAAATGAAATGGAAAGGACGAGAGTCGTTACCTGACCACATCCACGGCTCCCGCTCGCACCTTGGGGTCGCTGCCCATGATGGACACGCTGGCGGCGAACGAGCCGTCGATGCTGAACACCACAAACTCGGTCCCGCGTGGCACCACGGTGAGGTAGCTGTCAGCAAACGTGTGGTCGCCCCTTGTCGCAGTAAAAAAAAAACAAGAATTGAGCTGAATCACTGCCCCCTCGAGTGATTCCCAACAAAGCGAAAGATTCGGCGTTACCTGACCACCATTTTGACGGGATACACGCCGATGCCCAAGCGCTTGTTGTCAGGGAGCGCGTAGGAGACGCGACCGCTGCTATTCGTCAGCTGCGTGTCGAAGTAGACCCACTCGCCCGAGGGTGGCTGCGTCATGATGTGAATGTCGATCTGCGGCGAAATGTTACCGTGCAAATTTAAGTTTGGGAAATCAGCGCTTTGGATGCTCGCAACTTCTGCGCTTACTTTCTCTCCCGTAAGCGTCACCATGTCCAGTGGGCCATACATGAAGCGACCGGTCACCGTCTGGGTCCCGTCCTCCGTGAACACGGCGTCATTCGCGCGGTGGTTGGCCGTCACATTCTGCCAAGAGGGGAGAAAAAAAAATGCGTTGGATGGCCTCGGAACTTGTAAACACGAGCGGAAAACCCAAAAAAAAGTTCTTACCCGGATTTTGACATGAGTGCGTTTACGCAACCACTTCTCTCTGGGCTTGGACGGCGTGAACTCTGACACTTCTTTACCATTCAGCTCCAGAATTCCGGCGTTCTCGTGCCTCATCACCTGTGGAAGCATGGTGGGATTTTCGCAATATTGACAGCCATTTTTTTCAGGAAGTGACACTGATTGAGAGTAATGAAAGCAGGTTTCTCAAACGTTTGCGGTCCAGAGACCCCCAAAAGGGACCCCCCCGCCTACAGGAGAGATTTCCAAGGAGTCCCTGATAAACCTACCGTATTTTCCAGACAATAAGCTGCTATTTTTTTCCTCGATTTTGAACCATGCGGCTAATACAACGGTGTGGCTTTTCTGTGGACTTTTCTTTCACCACTAGGGGCGCTCTATAGTTCAGAAAATACACAAAATAAATCTAGATTTTTTTTCTTTTTTTTTCTTCTGTTGGGTCTGTTCTGTTTTAATTAGCTAGTTGTTTTTTTTTGGTTTTTTTCACCAAAATAGTTGCTGCGGTTTATATGCGGGTGCGCCTTAAATTCCGGAAAATATGGCAATACCATTTAAACATAAGTACTACACGTACTCCTAAATACTGTAAGAATTGAAAAGCAGATCCATAAAGGTGAAAGTGCAAATTTTGCCAACCTGTCTGAGCAGGAAGGCCACCACATCAGTGGACTCCCAGTAGGAGGCATGGAAGAGGTGCGGCAGGGCAACGGTGGGGAACGCCGTCAGGGCATCGGGGCAGTAGAGGGCGTAGTCCATCCGCTTGCTGCCCCACCAGCGCGACGCAACTGCACGATTCCAATGAGATGGCGTCGAAAACAGAAGCGCACATTTAAGTCACGTCCCCGCCAACAAGTCCATCCGTGTTCAAAAGTTCGTTTTTACGATTAATGCTTAAGTTTTGCTCCAACCACTGAACTCGGCGGAAAAGTCACTTTTCACTTTTCTGGGCCTAAGAAGACCAAGACAGGAACGCTAGAGACGGAAAGTCGGAATCAAACTAGAGATTGGACGCATGGGGCATAGCCGAAGGACGGCAGGCGTAACCTTGGCGACAGAGGAAGACTATCCTAGGGAGGAAGGTGTCAAAAGAGGAAGAGGACAGCTCAGGGGGGCGAGGAAGGAGCTCATGCCCTCACACGACACATCCCAGGGTACCTTGCTCCAAGTTCTTTAGTGCCCCGAGTGAGCGGATGCCAGCGGCGCCACCCGAGCCGGCATCTGAACTGGTTTCCGACTCGGCGGCTCTCGGGGACACCTGCCGGGATTTCCTGTACGAGCGCAACGACGGCGTCCGGGAGGCGAGTTTATTGTAGGAAACGGGCAGCTGGGACAGAAGACTGGGCCTTTTTTTCACCCGGCCAGCTGAGGGGACGTTTAGGTTTAGTGCCCCCGAACAACGTGCGGAGGCTCGAGAGCGACTTACTGTTGGCGACGTTGGAGGCAGCGTAAGAGTCGGCCAAGCCCGACACCTGGCTCGCCAGGCTGGCCTCGCTCGCTCGGCGGTGGCAACGGATGTGAGGTACCCCGGGAGACGTGGACGGGGGCGGGAACGCCGCGTCCACGGAAATGTGAGCGCTGCCATCTGCTGTGGAAGAAACAAAACAGGCATCCAGACGAAATTATGACGGGCAAGGTTGTCCGAGGCCCATATTTTAGGGAAACAAAACAAAAAAATGGATCCATAGATTTTTATGTACCTTCAATTTTGAACACAATGTGCAAATTTCACTTTAACATGCTTGTCTACAATTTTCTTTCTCATCGCCAGCGAAAACGCTCTCCTTCGTTTCCTCTCTGTCCATGTTTAGTGCGGTAGACGCCGCGTTGGCAAACAGCTCGGTGACTGACGGCAAGTTTGAGGACAGATCACGGTTGAACATGTCCTTATGGTCAAATCTTTTCTATAGGTAAGATCATTTAGGTCGGGGCCTGTTTCTTGAGTCTGTTTTCAACTCTTGTGTTGAATTTGTTCCCCAACAATGGTTTAAAAAAATCACATAAATAATAATTACAATTTTTTTTTAATTATAATTAATTTTATTTAAAAAAAACTACAATTAAAAAACGGAGGCCAGCAGACTAATTTGAATCTTTTTTTTTCTGAGCAGGTCAACTTGAGGGTTCAACAAACATTGTGACATCATAATGTAAAATATGTGAGCTGGCTCAGTAAAAGTACGAGAAACCCGGATGACACCTCAGAGCGAGGCGGCGAAGGTGACTCACTGGAGGACGGCCAGTTGAGGACTGGCACAGGTATGCACGTCTCGTTCACGCCCATCTCTTGACTACGATGGAACGCCGGCTCCATCAAGAGCTGTGGGTTGCTCTGCACCGTCTCCACTGGAGGGACGACATTGTCATTAAAAACGGAAAACGGGGCAATCATGTTCTTTGAAGTCACATGACCAAAAGTCAAAAAGTTGAGTTCAACTGGAATTTGACCCAATCACTATGTAACGATTCAAATCTAGTGCTCGTGCGCCCACCCAGAAGAGCCGAGTGTCCGTCTCCCAGGGGAAAGCGCTGATAGCGGGGCACGCTGAAGGGGGGCAACAGATGGAAGCGTTTGTCCAGGAGAGGCTCCAGGCGGGAGGCCGACGGGTCCGCCGGGTGGAACAGGTTGTACACCTGCTGGCAGGCCGGACGCAGAGCCGTCACTGGACGCAAGCAGAAGACAAACAAAAAAAACGCACTCGGTCAGCCAATGGCATTCTTCACCGACAGTCCGGATAGAGAAAGAAAATTGTCGGACACAGTCAGTACTTGGCGGCTTCTGATTGGCTACAAAGCACTTCCGGAAAGAGCGAATAGCGCCACATGAGTCGAACGCCAAGCCAATGAGATGGGGGGAGTGAGTTAGAAAGATTGCGTCCTCACCGTCCAACGAGGGCACCACCGTCTTCCTGAGGGCGAGCACGAGACCCAGAGGAGAGCCGAACAGGAAGAAGTCGGTCACCTCAAAGTCAAACTTGCCCAGGGAGCCTCCCTCCAGCATGGTGCTGTTGCTGGAGCGCCGAGAGCAGGACTCCGCGTGGATCACGCTGGAGTGCAGACTGCTCCCCCCCCAAAAAAAAAAAAAAATTGATCAAAATAAATGAATCACGCAATCGGCTGGCGTTTATGCAGTAGAACTTGACACTCCACTGGGAATGTTAGAATTAGAAACAAAACAAAAAAAAATTCTTTTTTTTTTTTTTTTTGCAGAAAAATTGTTGTTTTCTCTCATTCCACAAAATGCTTTTCCTGTAAAACAAAATGCTCAACTTTTTTCCCACTAAAATACAGCGTTACTTTCTCAGGAAAAAAAAACATTTTTTTAATCAACTATTTTCCTGGGTAATAAAGCATAAAGTTTTATTTCTAATTCCCCCCGCAAAATTACATTTTTTTTCTCGCGAAAGACTTCTTTCTAAAAAAACAAAAAAAAACAATCAGAATTTTTTTCTAGAAAAAGATGCTCAACTTTTCTGTCGAAACTCACACAACCTTTTTTTTCTTATAAGAAAAAAACAATTGTAAAACTTTTTGGGTTTTTTTTTTGTGATAAATCGTACAATTTTTTTCCCCAGCATGTTTTTTTTTTTTTTGAAAAAGTGCAATAAGCGCATGTAAAAATCTATAAAAAAATATAATTTATCTTTTCTTTTTGCAGTACAGACACAAAACTCAAAACTGACACGTTTTTAATTAGAAAAAAAAAACAAATTCTGAAAAAGCTACTTTTTTCATGCCGATGGAAAAAAAAAAGAGAAAACCTTTTTTTCAGGGAAAAACACACCCCAAAATATGTTGAATTAACGCACATTATTTTATTTTTGCCACCACAGAGATAAATCCATCCGCGAGCCGAAATGGGCGCTCACGTCCCAGTCTCTGCCTGACCTGGACAAGAAAGCCTGATGATGCTTGATGGTGTCGATCTCGTAAGTGGAGGAGTCGCTGCGTTTGCGCGGCAGCTGCTTCTTGGGGTCGTCGGGCCCCGAGCATCGCGGGATGTCGATGTTACTCCGGCTCAGGTGTCGACTTCCCTCCAGGGACGGCGACGATGGCGAGGCGCTGTTGATGACGATCCCGGGAGAAAGCAGCTCCGTGTCCTGCGCGGATCGGTTAGCGTTCATGCTAAGCTAACCTCGCCGTAGCATTGATGAGAGACGATGGAAGTTACCTGCACGCTGATGGCGCTGCCCCGCCTGCTGCTGTTCGGACTTTCCAACACCAGGACAGAACTACTGCACAGCGCGTCAAAGCCCAGGATGCCTCCCACGCAGTCTCCGATCACACACACCTGCAAAACACAAGTTAACGCAACACATTTTTTTTCTAAAAAAATTAATAAAAAAAATAAAGAACTTTTTTCTGAAGATTTTTTTTCCCTGAAATTTTTTTTTAACATTTTCTTCCAACCTTTTTTGTGTTTGTCAAAAAAAAACACAATAATGGGACACATTATAACACACACAATCACATAAAAAATAAAAATTAAAAAAAAAACAGCCACACATTGCGCCGACCTGCCCGTTGAAGGAGGCTCCTTCCAGCGACCTGATGAAGTCGGCGTACACCTGATTTGCTCTGAGGATGACGGCGGCCACCGCATCCTGGTATTGCGGCGCCGACGTGGCGAGGAGAGGCAGAGCGGCCAACGGGATGTGATCCTGACTGCTCGACAGGCAACCCTCGTCGTAGCTGTACGGACTCAGGCTGCGGCGACAGGACGGAACAAGATTTTTCATGGCTCGAATTGACGTCGATGTAGAAGAGTATCGCTCGCAAAATGAAAAAAGGTTCAACTTTTATTTTTTAAAAGTTGTTTTTTTTCTAGCAGAAAAAAAAGCAATTCGTTCCTCCAAAGACTTTCCTCCTTTTTTTCCTCTGAAAATACTTTTGCCTCAAAAATCTTGCTGCTTTTTTTTCTGAAAAAACATGCAACTTTCCTTGGAAGAAAAAAGGGAAACATTTTTAATACAAAAACAAAATAAAAGATGATTTTTTTTCCTCTCTTTCTGTAAAAATGCCCAACTTTCTTTTTCTGGGTAAGAAAACAAACAACTTTTCAAGCTGTCAGAGATTTTGGCAGTGGAAGCGGCCCGAAATTAGGAGGAGATGGCCGCGTTCCATTTTTGATACGCTGGCAAAACATCGCATAAAGACACGCAACTCACTTGGACACGAGCGAGAAGGCTTCCACGCAGACAGCGGGACACGGTACCGTGCGGATGGCGATGCGGCCCAGCGCGACCGGGTAGTGAACCCTCATCACCGTCTCGAAGGCGCCGCTCAGCGTGTTTACGTCACCTTGCTTGCTGGTCTGCTCGCCTGCGGGCGCACAACCGTCACATTTAAGGTAACCGCATAACTTTAGCTTAATGCTAACAAATAATTCTGAATATATGCGTAGACAGGCTAAAATATAGCATTGTCGTTACAGTGTTAAAACCCTTGAACCAACGAATATTTGAACACAAACAACATGACAATAAGCATGTATTCTTTATCCTCTGCGGAGAGCGGCTAAAATGACTTACTAAGGAGGACTTTCGAGCTTCTCCGTGTATTATTCTCGTCCCAGGTGGCTTATGTGCAAAACTGCACTCATTTAAAGAAGCAAAAGACTGGCCTTTGATATTTGAACTGTCGTACCTGAGCCGGTGTCCAGAATATTTCCTCCATGCAGGACCAGAATCAGCACATGGATTTTGGACGGCTGAAGACACCGCTGAGACGCCTGTGAAAAGAAGCAAGAGTGACGAGGACATATAAGAATACTGGACAGAATCAGATTAATTATTCATCATATTTGGAGGATTTTAACCAATTAGCGGAAGCTAAATTTAGCCTGCGTTGTTTGTGGAAGTTATGGAGAGAAGAGCGTAAAAGACACCTCGGCATGCGCCTCCTCGTTGGTCATGGTGCCAAATTCGCCAGCCGATTCAGGATACAGCGACTCTGTGACACAAAAGGCCCACGTCACTCACGCTGGCCTCACTGTGGGACATGGCAAGATGGCCGCCGCGTTACCTTGAACCTCGTCCACTTCGATGGTTTCCATTTTGTCCATCAGGTCGTTGGAGCTCCACTTGGTGATCTCCTTGGGGAACGCCTCCTCACCGTCAGAGAAACTGTCTGAAGAACACGTCAACCGTGTGCAGGTCGTCAATTTTTCGCCTTTCATCTTTCTGTCTGTGTTGCGGGAATGTCAATGTGTGTGTGTGCGTGCGTGTGTGAGATACAAGTGTGATAAAATGTTGTTAGCATGTGTTATAACATGTTATAAACGTGTTATAACATATTATGAACATGTGTTACAAGCGTGGTTGCGGGTGTGTATGACTGGGACTTTCTACCATGCGCATCAAAGAACTCGTCATCGGTGCTGTCGTCGGATTCTCGCGCGATGCTCTGCATCCTCCACTCGCTCAGGCTGTGATGAGAAGGACTTCCTGCCGGGGAGACGGCAAACCAAGAGACCAACATGATGACATCAGCAATTTACTGGACTTGTCGTGACACTCTATGATGTCACATGCACACCTTACTGATGATTTAATCAACAATTCAATTCTATATGATGTTTAATCCCAAAACTAGGCCGTGGACGAACTTTTGCAACCGTGCTCAGTCATTTGAATCCTTCACATTTGTGAAGGACGGACAAACGTACCCCCTCTCTTGGACGACCTGTTGGAGGATCTGGATGACGTGGACCACTGCTTGGTCAGCTCCCCTCGGTTGTCCAACACTCCTGGGTTCACTCCGCCTGCCTCTGCGGCGGATCCAGATCCGGCGGCGGCCAGCGGCTCCTGATCCCGGTCCCGGTCCTGGTCCTGAGGCGCCGGACAGCCGTTGGTCTCGGGGCCGCCCTCCTCGCTGAGGCTGTACTGGGCCATCTTCTTGGCGAGGGCCAATTGGGTCTCCAGCTCCAGCTGCCGGATGTCCTCGATGGTGAGGCCGTACCACTCGTCCTGCCAGCACCACGCCTGGCGGTGGGCTCGCACCATCACTTTGCGCAGACCTGCGACGGCGTTGACCACAGCTGTAATTACGCTCAACCCATCTCGCTTGGCATCGCTTCTACGTTGGCACTTTGGCCGGGTGAAGCGACGATTTTTACAGGCCGGGTAATTAATGGCGCTTGAAAAAGGTTCCGAATTACGAGATGCTTTGAGCCCGATTTCACTTCGGCTGACGGTACAAAGGAGACTCGCAGAAGCTGAGTTAGCGGAATGAATTCATGCAAACGGTCCTACGAGAGAAATGAGTCCGGTTCGGTGCCAGAAATGGAGCAGCGTCTGCTTCATTAATTTGGAAGCGATACTCACGAGGGAGCCAGAGCCGTAATTAAAGTTGACGCCAGGCTTTTTAGCGTTGCGCTTTTTTAGACCCGCAAAAACTGAAGTCCAGGTTGATGATACGACGAGTGCACCTACCGACGTCGTGGATGAAGCGCTCGATCTTGGACTGCATGCCCCAGTACCGGAACTCCACTTTGCACAGCTTGTAGGCGCACATGACCGAGCGGTCGCTGGGACTCCGGTTGATCTCCTCGATCCAGTCTTCGGACAGCGGGCCTCGCCTGGTCTTGAGCGATTGGTACAGTCGGGGGTCTTCTTCTGCCAGGTATTCGTGGGGGGCGATGTAGTCCTTGACGATGTCAATGGGGTCTGCGGGGGCGGGGGTGTGCCCATGGCGGTCGTTCAGCAACGTTGTCGACGTTTACAGCGACGCGTGCGACTTACCGACGGTCCTTTGTCTCTTCTCGGCAGAAGACAGACTGAAGACGTCCGATTGGTCGCCGGTGTCGGGCATGTAGTACGTTTCGATGTCTATGGAGAACTTCTCCACAAATGGACACGTGTACCTGGAATATCACGAGAGTTTATTGTTCAGGGAATTTTTAACGATTGTTTCAAAAGCGAGACAGAGAAACCGTGGCCCCACCTGGTGCGCGTATAAGGGTAGGCGTTCCAGGACTCCTCCTCCACCCGCAGGGCGGCCTGAGGCAGGATGGAACAAAACCAGGACGGGATGTGCTTGCCGATGTGGTAAACCTTGTGGGTGTACTGGCCCGAGCCGCCGGGCCCATCCTGGTACGGTTTGTTTTCCATGATTTCCACGCCACTGCCCTCACCGCAGCTCTCCTCGCGGCTCTTTTTCTGGCAATCACATCAGGGGATCGTCAGCGTCACTCTTTTATTAGTTTTATTACACAGTAATAAGAAGTACTAACAAACATTTGGACTTTTCTTGAGACATGCAGCTATATTTTCTTTGCCTTTTTTTTTTTTAATGATGTCATGGCATATGGGTACCGTAACGCATCCCAGTGGGCATCCTCTAGTTGTTGACGACACCGGACAGGAAGTAAACCTGTCCAGCCGGGACCAAAGGCAGGCAGCAGGTGGCGGCTACGTTCCGATCTGCTGAAGGCTTTGTTTATTTATTTATTTATTTATTTTTATTTTTTTGAAGCCCAGTCTGAGATGACAGCAGACTGGCCGGCCTGTTGTCATGGCAACATGGACTCGGCTGATAAATGATGGCGCGCTGATGTCACCCGTCACCGGGGCGACCGGCATTCGGCTCTGACGCTGAGCCGAAAAAGGGGTGGGACGCCGGTGGAGGGAGGTAGGGAGGAAGGGGGTTTGTGGATGTGGCGCTTATGTAATTCTGCACGGAGGCACTAATTACTACACGTACACACACGGGCACTCTTAACAACACATTGCTGATCTTTCAAATGCCCACAGAATACTTTGTTCTCTGACAGTATCAGCACCAAATTGACCAAAAGAGGGAGTGGATGCTCTTCTTTCCACAATTTTTTTTTAAATTAAATAAATAAATTAAAAAATAAATAAATTAAAAAATAATTATAATAAAGCCGGAGCAGGTTTCTATCTTTTGGCATTTCATAGTAATCAGCTACATGGATTGTTGATCTTTCTGAAAAAAAAACACTGGTGTCTGACCAAAAAGGAAAAAAACGGCTCTTAATAAAATTTCTGAAAACAAATAATAATAAATAAATAATATTTATATATGTGTGTATTTATTTATTTGTTTGTTTATTTTATTTTATTTTGTATTTGGTGTGTACCACATTAGATCACAAGATAAATATACCGGTAATCCCATTCAACAACCAAATCAAAATCAACAAATACTTGGACGATTATTGACGACATTGCTTTCTGTTATCCTGTTAAATACTAAAGGATAAAGCATAGTAAAACAGTTACGTTTTTGCACAGTTATTCATATCTTTATTTTTGAAAGCATTAAGCGACCAAAATGAAGTTATTTTAATCATCTATTTTTTTTTATTAAATCGGACAATTAATCGTTTATCGGAATTTTATTCAGCCCTCCATGTTACTGTACATTATTGTGTGGATCGTGTACTCACCTGTATCATGTAGAGCTGAGCTATGCGGTACTCATCCACACTCATGGGCATGGGGATGCGGTACTCCTTGATCAGCATGGCGGCACCGGGACCACGGTCAGCGTGTCAGGAAAAACGGAACCCGAGTCATGGTAGGCGCCTAGGAAGAGGAAAAGAAGGTCAGACGGAGGCGCCATGCACAGTCCTTTGCGCCGTATTTCCTGTGTGCGTCCTCCTGCGGATCTATTACAAGGTAATCCTCTCAGCCCAAATCCCCCAGCAACCTAAATCCTCAAGCGGGTCGAGCCCGCTCTCGTCCTCGCGCGGCCGCCACAGACGCGGAGTCAAGAGCGACGCGACCTGACCCGAGCTTTAAAAAGACACAGCGGAACAACCCCCTCCATGCCGTCACGTCATAAGAAACAATCAACACTGGGGGGGTGAGGGGGGGGGGGGGGCACGCGTGATCACTTAGTGGGGAAACTCTCTGGATGATCTCACAAACACATGTTGCCATTTGGATTTGATAGATGTGCAAACACACATTCCAACAATTTACACAAACACCGAAACGCAAACACACAAACGAGCACACTGAAAAGATGATGACAAACAAACACAACAACCACACTCACTCTGAGGCAATATTGTGTGTACGTCACGCGTTTTCTGCGCCGTAATAGGAAATCCATTTTGAAATCCCGGTGGTCGATTCCATTGAAACGCCACTCATGAGTCCTCTTCATGACCTTTTTTTTTTTTGACGAGCCCAAAGGAAAGGCGCGCTCCCTCAGGAGAGCAACCACTTATTTTTTTCCCACGGATGCAGAGGCGAAACTCAGCCCGATACGTTCAAGTGTGGGGAATCAAAAGCGGGTGGCCGACCCGCGTGAGAGGAAAAACGAGCGGCATCAGCAAGTCTGGAATTTTTCATGACATTTAGTTTTCTTTTTTTTTATTTCATTTATTTATTTATGTTTTTATTATTATTTCAGTTAGTTTTAATTAGTCATTAAAAATGTTGCATACTTTGGAATCAGCTGTGTTTACACCCACAACGGTGCAGATCGCCCTTTTTTTTTTAAATGCAGATTTATAACATGCCAGACCCGATGAATATAAGGAAAATTCTATCGCAATTTGATGAGAAAAAGTTGAAATATTCGACAACTTAAATCACACACACACACACAAACATTAACACCCCAACTCACGTAAACTAACAAAAACAGCACAAACGCAAAAACACACACACATAAACACACGCACATACGCACAAGCCCGCTCGTATACACTTCAACAAAGATGCACTAACACAAAAAACACAAACTCACATTGACCGACAAACAAACACAAATGCTCATGCACTGCACGTATACACGAACATCCACAAACTTGCATGCACTTACACAAATAACACACAACAAGACAAAAGCATGCACGAACAAACACACTCACATACGCACAAAGACACAAATGCACACAAACACACACGCACCACAAACGTGCTGCACACACACACACCCATGCCCGTCCATTGTGAACAAAGCGTTGCGTGTCCGTGTACATGAGCACGCCAAGCACCCGTTTGCTGCGGTAACGCCTCGACGGGCCCGCAAACATCCCGGTCCCGATATCGGGTCGCATCCCACCGTACTCTCCTCCTCTTCCCCTTTTCCCGGTAGCGTAATACACAGAAGCCGGCATCGCTCGCTCCCTCTCGCTCGACTCGCCACCAACTGCCCCTCCCTCACTCAGGCTCTGTTGCCATGGAAACACACGAGGCCTGAGCCTGATTAGTGGACTTTGTTGTGATGCAGTGAGCAGGGGCCGCGGCCTCCTCCTCCTCCTCCTCCTCCTCCACTTCTCCCTCATGTCTTGTGTCAATAATCTGATATTGGCTACCGAATCGAGTCAAAGTGCAGCCGGAACGTTTTTGGAACGCGCTGGGGATCCTATCCGATATCATTTATTTCTTTATTTTTGATACGGAGTACTTGTCCCAAGTGTAGCTTAGCCGTCATAGCTAGCTAGGCGCAGCTCACGCGGACCAAGTTGCCGTTAGTTTTTTTTTTTTTATTTGAAGTAGTGTCATTGAAGCTAGACAACACTCTGTGGACAGCACAAAACGTATTATTTTAGTTTCAAAATAGTGACTGATATTCCAGCTTGAGAAGATCAATTTTTCTCTCTCTCTCCGCCATGACAGTTTATGTGGTATGGTACGGACACGTGAGTCATCAATGCGCTGCTAGCGTGACATGACGCACGCGCGACGTCGCTCCCTAAAACGGGAATGTGACGTTGAAGTCGCCCACGGTGCCTGACGATTTTCAAGCTGTAAAAACGTCCTGTGTGCTTATATATATATTCAGAAGGTCGGCATACGTATTGCCAGGCAACTGCTTCAGCTCCGCCCGAGCTCGTGCTT
Organism: Idiotropiscis lumnitzeri; assembly: GCF_059441095.1. Classification (NCBI taxonomy): domain Eukaryota; kingdom Metazoa; phylum Chordata; class Actinopteri; order Syngnathiformes; family Syngnathidae; genus Idiotropiscis; species Idiotropiscis lumnitzeri. The sequence continues at coordinate 3,095,633 of NC_142408.1, forward strand.
GAAGGCATACAAGAAAGTCTCACTTACAAGAAATAATCAAGTGGGAATCGTTCTACAATTTAGTGTTTTTCATTTTTAATTTTAATGTAAGAAAAAAAAGTCCACATTTTTCACCAATTATGTGGTGATTTTAGGAAAATGAAGTCCTAATTTTATTATAAAAACGTGAAAATATGATAAGAAGAAAATGAAAATTTAACAATAATCAAGTGCATCTTTTTTATGCAATTATGTCGTAATATGAGAATAAAGTCTCGAATTGCTGTCACAAGCCACAAAATGAAGACGTTGGCATCATGCAACAGGAAGCTGTCACACAAAAAAACACACACACACACACACACACACGGCATAAATGTAATTGCAGGAGAGCCAGATGGACTTGATCTGCGCGCAAGTGTGTATGCGACACCTTCCTGTTGCATGATACCGATGTCTTCATGTTACTTGGGACATCAAATTGGTACTTGGCGTGTGTGTGTGCGTCTTAAGTGACTTACACACACACAGACACACGCACTCACCATGATCATGGCCAGACACACACGCTAACACAATCAAGCTGTCCACACGTCAACATGTGGCCCTGTTAAGGCTTCATTTGTTCGTGACGTCACTAACACCTTTTACACACGCACACGCACACGCACGCGCACGCACAGACACGAGAGAGCCGCCCTCAAAAGCAAACACAAGCATCCAACATCCCGTTTATGACTCTTATATTTTACAATGTAAATGAGGAATGTTTAATAAATTGGGGATTGACGTTCCTAATTTCCACTTAATTAAAAAAAAACAAAAAACACTTCTAATCTTACACCGAAAGGGAGGAGGAAAAACGGACTCATGATTGTTTTGACAACTTAAATATTCTATTATTTTATTTATAAATGCAATTTATTTGCCTTTTTTTAACATTTTGTTGTGCAAAAGGTGCAATGAGAATATGACCACAATAAAGCGATCTTTATTTTTTAAATGACGATGTTATGAGAGAAATTCATCCTTTTCAGAGAATAAAGTGCACCATTGTACAATTAAAATTCCAAATTGATGAGTATGATGCGACACGTTTACAAGTATGAAAAAAGTCCCAATTTGTCTCATCTGCTTCCGTTTCCTGAGAAGAATACACAACCATCCCGACCTTAGATGTGCAAAAATACCCCCCCCCCCCCCCAAACCACAATGATGTCATCCCGACAACAAGACACCGCTGACCTGAGCAGGTAAAAATGTTCTGGCCAACATTTGACAAGAGATGGGATGCCGACGCGCGAAAGAAAGGTCAGCGACAACCCCCCTTTATGTGACGACAGAGAGAGAGGGGGGCTATTTTTAGCTCTGGCGGTGGGTGTGAAGGGGTGGGGGGGTTTCAGCGGTGATGTCGATGGTGGGGGGCTCACCGTCACGCTTCTCCAATACTAATTAGAATTCCACTCGGAAAAAAAATCTGAACTGCAAAATAAACAATTTGAAATATCACAAGTAAATGGTGAGAGATACATAAAATGATGGAGGGAAAAATAAAAATTGTAAAAAAAAAATTACCTTCAGATCATAATAATAAAATATTTCATAAAACAATAATAATAAGCTACAGTTAAAAAGAAAATAATTTAAATAAAATATACTCAGTATGAGATTGTGACAAGACTACAAAACAAGAGAAATAATTTTAAAAAATCAAATAAAGGTCATGTGTTTGTACGTGTGAGTCTATTTGCAGTGTTCATTGACATGCTGTGTTTACCCGACTAAAAATAGCATCCAATGACGTAGCAACCCGTGACAAACGCACCCCCGCATTGCCCTCAAAGCCCCCCCCCCCCCTCCCCTCCACGCCCCGCCCCCTTCATCATTACTGTACTGCTATTGACATGCATGCGGCTCACGCCTACAAGAGGAAAGGGATACACACTTGTGTGTTTGGGTCATACACGCGTACTGATATACGGACGTGTGTGTGCACGCAAGTGTGTGTACGTGGCTGTGTATGAATGTGTTTTTCTTTGTGCATATATGTATGAGCATCGACGTTTTTGTAAGTGAGTGTATTTATGTTTCTTTTTTCACCGGTGTGTGTGTGTGTGTGTGTACGTGCGTCTTTGTGTACGTGTCTGACTTTTGTAAATGTTACATTTTAGCGTGTATCATTTTTTGGTATTGGTTTGTGTTTATGCGAGTCTTTGTGTACGCGTAAGTGCCTGCCTTTTTGAGCGCATGCTCGTGTGCACGTGCGCGTGCGTGCGTGCAAATAGTAATCAATAGTGTGACTCATTCTGTCTGCTGTGGCTACTTCCTAACAGCATTCATTAGCACAAACACAATCTTTGGGCCCGATAATCACATCCTGCCAGGCTCCGTCCTCTATTCTGGTTGGCATCAAACCAGGGAATGAAGATAAGGCGCTCATCATTAAAACGGCAAGGTGGCTAACTGCTAGCATGACGGTACACATGAAATCCAGACTTTTTATTTCTTGTGACGCCATTGGACGACTTTTCGTCCACCATTTCAACGTGGTTGTGAAGACATCATAGATCGTTAGCCAGCTTTGCACCTAAGCTAAACAGTTAGCATTCTAGCATGCTAACCCAGGGGCCATCTGATGTCAATTCAATTGAATGATTTTGATGTCCTCATGTCGAATTGGCATCAGATGGCCACTGGGAAGACGGCGTGTATCAATGTTTTCTTCTCATGATGTGATTTGACGTCAGATCGTCGGCCGCTTCAAGGCAACCTTTGATGACCACATAGATTGTGAGCCTGATTGCCGCTCAAGCTAACTGCAATTCGCTTTCCTTGACAATCGCGCCATGTTTTTGTGGTTCAATAACAAAGAATATAATCTTGTATGTGGAGCTTCAAAAACTTTTTTTTCTAATTGCAGCGTGTCAGTAGATGTGTGGTACGCAATCGCTTGGTGTGTGGTGTGAAAAGATACATATATAGGTGGTATGTGTGTGTGTATATGACTGTATTTGTCTATGTATATAACTGTGTGTACATGCCCGTCAGTGTATTTGGATGCATGTTTCTTTGTGTGTTTTTTTGTGTGTACGTGTGGGTTTGTGTGTTGCATTTTTTTTGTGTATGACTGCATCATGTACATACGAATGTGTTTGTATAGTGCGTGTGCGTGTGCGCGTGCGTGTGTCTAATTGGAAGGATATCGGTGTGTGTGCATGGAAGGGTAGATGCATGTGTGCTCATTTGCGTTTGTGTGTATGCATGCCAATGTGTTTTTTGCGAGCGTGTTTGACTGTTTGCATTAGTTTGTAAGTGTATTTCATGTCAGCGTGGACGTACGTATGTTTGTAATGCATGTTTGACGCGTGCGTGTGACAGTATCTGACCGCTTAAACGTGATGGCGAGTGTGTATACGTGCGCTTTTGCGCGTGTACGTGTTTTGTAGGTGCGTGCTATGTATGTATGTATTCTACACCATCCATCACCGATTATTGATCACAAATTCTTCCGCCTGGTTGACAGTTGACGTCATGCTACACTCCTCCATCGATCCATCCACCCATCTGGCGGCTGTGCTCACCTGAGGCTCGGCCGGCCAGTGACGGTCAATCCCCGGTCGTCTTCTCCCCGCCGCGGCGGTGGCGGTGGCGCGGCATGGCGGTTCGCCGACGTTCGACGTCTTCTGGATGTGACGCTCTTCCGTCGTCCGTCTTCCTCTTTCACAGGACGTCGCATGTCCCCTCGGTACGCTCCATCTTCCGCTCCGGTGTGTCGTCGACTGACTGCGATGCCGTCCGTCGGTCTGTCTGTCGTTCTGCGATGTTGCTTTCAGGTTGGTGCTGACATCACGCAGCGCAGGTGAAAAGCAGGAAATGGCGACCTCTAGCGTGAAAGTGAGTCACTGCAAGCACGTTCATCTGAGGGCGGGAGGATATACAGCAGTCGCCCAAATCTGGTCCTCGAGAGCCACTCATTTTTTGCTCGTTTTCAAATGATCAGCTCATTAGCGAGCTTTACTGAAGTTGAATAACATCTCTGATTATTTTAATCAGGTGTGTTGGAGGAAAGAAACACGTACAACAGGCTGGATAGCGCTCTTGATGGCCAGACTTGGGCGCCCCAAACTAGCGGTACGTGTATGTCGACGTTACATTTTATTTGGAGGGTCAATCAGATTTCAATGTCAACATATTGCCAAGTAAATCCATTAGGTGTTGCTATTGTTACTGGTCGATGTAACTCGAACTATGTTGAAAATCCCCCACTGACATAGCTCACGGTGACGTCATCATTCGTTCACCCTCTGATTGGTTGCTCAAAGTAAACTTGTTCAGCCAATTTCGACTATAGCAAAAGTACATTCAATAATCAGCATCTCTCCTGAGATGTATTTTTTTCATGGATAATGATTTTAATACATTAAATATTAGTTTAAGTACAATACATTTGAATCAAATCATTTTTATAAATATATATATTTCTTACCTTTAATCGCAATGTTAATGTTCAAACTTTGGAAAAAAAAATTTTTCTATAATTAGGAAGACACTTATTCAGAATCAAAAAATAAGCTGAATTTATTGTGCAATGAGGATCATATTAAGTCATAGTTTCATGAAGGATTTGGGTAGGCATGAAAAAAAGTGTGAGTGCTGAGATGATTGTGCTGGTTCTGGTCCTGCTGCAAAAAAATAAAAATAATAATAATATACAAAAGTATTTCCTTCAACGTAAATGATGTAAACAAGAGCATGAAAAAAAAATGTGGCTGTGTGGAAAAAAATGTATCTTTTAGAAATGTACACGTCTTTTGTTTAAAAAAAAAAATCTACAAATCTGTGTGGTACTAAAAATATATCGACTTCCAGAAAAGACATATAAAAAGTATCCCTGAGTGGTAGGTAGTTGTACGTTTTAAAATGGTAGCATGGCCGTGCGAACATTAGCATGCTGCTACGCTATGCTGGCAGAGGAGCGCAGGACGTGGAACCTCTTGAGCGTCATGCGGATGGACCCAAGGTCTCGGTTCAGATGCTCTAGACGCTCCTCTAAGGCCACCTGACACACACACAGACAGACACACGAACCAGACTACAAGTGTTACCGCCGGCAAGGAGCATGTGAAACGAATGGCGCATCTTTCTTGATGTCGCTCACCTGGTCCAGCCGGGTCTTCCTGCTCACTCGACCGCCTGATGACGATGGAGGCATGCGGCTCAGAGATGCCTCGATCTGCACCACGCGCACGCACACACAAACAGAAAGGGCGCTTGTGAGAACATTAAAAATGTACTGCATTTTAATGAAAGGTCCAAAATCTCAGATGTTTTTTTGTGATTTTTCTTGTTTTTTTTTAAATATCAAACTTGATGTATGAAATGTCCATAAAACTGAATGACCAAATTTGAATAAACCACAATAGAAAAATCAAGTATTTAGTTAAGATATTATTTATATTATAATTTATTTATAGTACATTATTATAATATATTATAAAAACAGCAACGGTATTGTGGGAGGGCTTAATAGAATCAAAGCCAGAAGGTCCATTTTTCAACAACAAGCAAAATTTATGCATTTTTTTTCTCATCAGGAAGAAGATAGCCGCTTGCATTTTCAATTTGATCAATTATTTTGCGAAATCATTGCAGACACACATTGCGAGTAGACAGACAGCGGCGGGGATGCGTTAAACTGGCCTCGAGTTTCTCCCGTGTGAGCTCATCAAATAGCCTTTCAGCCTCCACCAGAGACAGAACTTTGTTGTCAGAGGTCGGACATCGTCCTGGGCTTACTCCTCCGTCTTCACACGCCAGCTGCGCGTCGCCATCGATGGGCGGCTCCAAGAAGGCAGCAGCGTCTGCATGGGTGGGACGCATCTCAGTCACATGAACACTATTTAGTTATTGCGATCCACTTTCTTACCGTGGTGGTCAGCTGACTCAAAGTGAAGTTTCTTCCGAGGACTGCCGCTGTGGAACGAATGGCGACTGGTGTGTTCGGCATGCGCGTCACACCTGCAAGATGAAAACGGGAATCGTGTTTTATGGCCGTTTTTCTCCAGTGGGAACCGAAGCGTTAAGAAAGGGAAAGGGAATATGAACAGTTCCAAATAGTAGTCTGTGTTGCACAACATCTACATGCATCTGCTAGAACGCAAAAAAATAAATAAATTGAATTAAAAAAAAATTTGGAAGAAATAAAAAAAAAAATTGATGAAAAGCCGACAAGACTACTTAGAAGAGCGCTGGGCACTGGGAAGGTGTACGCTGACTTTCTTCAAACACGAGTTTGGCACAACCCAGTTATGAGAGGGTGTGTACACTTCTGCAACCATTTTTTTTTCACCCCTTAAAAATATTTCAGTTTTCTTTCCCATTAGATTTATACAAAACCCCCAGCATTTTATAACGGGGTGTGTAGACTTTTTCTATCACCTGTGAGACTTGGACTGACCTGTTGCCGAGATGCTCCTCCCGTGGCATCATGTGACCAAAGGCGGTGGAGTAGTTCTCGGTGGGGCATCGCTTGGGGCTGCCCTTGCCTGGCAACGGGGCAAGTAACGTCTCTCTCTTAGCTGACGGGGATCATAGTAGAAATGACATCAACTTTCTCAACAAAAGTGTGTAGCACTTCTAGATAACCCCATCAACTCGAAACAGTACAATCTACAAAACAACATAAATACGGACTGGGCGTGGTTGCCATGGTGCTCCGTAGTCCTGGCGGTGGCAGCGAGGATGACCGATGGCCGTCCGGAGACAAACTCCTCTGACTTCTGAGTGGACCTCCTACGCCGGCCAATAATGGCCTGTGATTGGCCACCCCTGCGAGCAAGCATACGCGTCATTGGTGGGTGTTTGAAAAAAAAAAAAAAAAAGTGACACTAAAGATGTAAACATTCTTACAGGGGGCTCTGCTCTCTGTGGCTCGGGTCTCCTCCATCTCGATCAGCGCCCTCATGATGGGCGTTAAGAGGCCGGCGCCGTCCTCTCTGAGTCTGGATGTGGACGGCATCTGCTCGGTGTCTCGGGGCCTCGTGCACCTGCAGAACCAGAACATGAATGAGTACGGATAAAGTACTTGGATTTATATTTGTAAGCTCCATACATCTAAATTAAATTAAAAAGTTAGACTAAAAAGATAGCAGCAACTGTGGCTAAAAAAAGTATATATATAAGATAAGATAAGCTAAGATAAGGCTTCTGATTAGCACTGTGTGTTACAACCAGGGAAGTAAAGTGGACACGTTTAATTTTTAACAGGCAAACTTGATTTATCGACGTTTCGGAAGGGAACACAGACGTTGTGGCAGCGGCCAGCTGTTGGACTTCCAGATGGGGCGACCTCCTGCGGGTGACGTCAGGCTCTGCGTTGCCTCTGCTGGGTGAGCGCAGCAGGTCAGGATGGTGGAAGAGACTGCAGGGTGTTGAAAACATCATGGCGGCGCTCCTCCACAAGTAAAGATATAGACGGCGACATTAGCATAGCATAGTCGCTCACCCGGCTCCTGATGGTTGGGGGGTGGCGTGGGGGATATGGCGGCTCCTGGCCTGGTTCTCATGCTCCAGCTGCCGTACTTGAGAATCTAACTTGGAAATGGTTCTGAATGGAGACAATGCAACAAAAAAAAAAAAAGTCATGTTCATGCTTTTTTTTTTTCATTATTGGAGCAATAATGAAAAAAAAAAAATCACCTTTTCAGATCTGAAATTAGATCGTTGGCTTGGTTAAGTTTGTCCTCCGTAGACAGCAAGTTGCACTATCCCCCCCAAAAAAAACAAAACAAAAAAAAAACAGAAGTACTCAGATACAAACGATAAACAAAATCAAAATAAAAGATAAATGGAGCATAGTATAATTAATTCCATATTCTCATTTGACGCTTGAATAAAATACATTTCGAATCAGTTTTCTTCAAAAATGATTATCTGTCTTGATGGCTTACCTTTAGTCTGTCGTTGTCCTTCAGGACTCCGTTGTATTGAGCAAGAAGCTGGAAAAACAAAACAATCCAAAACGCTCAGCGGACGTTGCCTTTAACTTTCCCGATGTCCGCCTCACCTCTTTCTTGGCCTGCACCTCCCGTTCCCTCCTCGCTTCGCTGTCGTCGACCTGCCTTCGAGCCTTCGTCACGGCCGCTGCCTTCTCTCTGGCCGATCGCTTGCCATCCTCCAGACGCTGACGTAGCGACTTGACGGTAGCGCCTGCCACCGCGTAACGCTCGGGCCACTCGGCCTAAACGCAGAATTGAAGTGATAGAATAATAATCAAATATTTTCTTGGTGCTGAATAATGTGGGAGCATTCCCACAACGATTGGACTACCAGCTGTTTTTCCAGCGTGGCGTTGGTTTCCTCCAGCTGATCGATACGTCGGCTTGCTTCAGCCAGAGCTTTCTCCAGATGCTGACACCTTGAAAGCATTAAAATAAACATTCAAAAATAAAATAAACACTCAACATTCAAAAATGACCCAAAATAACCATAAAATATTTCCTCGAAAATACGTCCTGTTTCTTTTCAGGCATGGTTTTCTTGAGACTTTTTTTGTGGGTTTGCCAAATACTGAATTTTATGTTAAATTGGCTTTTCAAATGGCTCTTCTCAAAAATCTCTCAAGCCGGTCCATAGAATGCTAAACTGATTGCTTGGAAGCTGAATTTTTCAAGACGCAGACACACCTCTCCGAAAGCATCCGGTTGCCCCTCTCCAGGTCTCCGGGGAGATCTCGGAGGTCCAACTTGTCTCGCAAGACTTGAATCTCGCACTCGTAATACGCCTTCAAGTCAGCCACATGTCGGGAGTGCTTCTCCCTCAGGTTCCGTCGCAGCCTAGACAGGAGCAGACGGGAGAAAAAAAAAAAATTCTGCTCTTAAGCGCAAATTGTTGTCTTAAAAAAAGAACTGGTAAAAGTAAATAATAAAACGGAATTTAAATTCAAACTTTTTTTTAGCTATCTCGAGAAAGATGACTAAGTGAGTTACACAATTCAACAGACTTCCTATTTTTCTCCACGTTTTCGGTCACATCTCTGTTCATCATATCAGGGGGAAAAAAGACAGATTAAGCGCCGCGTTACTGCTGGACTCACAGAGAGAGGGCGACGGGATCTTCTAGAGAACCAGGTTTTAGAGTGGTACGGCGGGTACGGGTGACCTCCTGCTCCTCGTCGGTCTTTGTCCGCGGGGTGGATGGGACTTCCTGGGATGCATCGGACACGCCGTCTAGACTCAGAGGCGTCGTACAGGAAGGCTGGGATGTCTCCAGAGCTAATGGCTGCCAAAGCAAAAGTAGAAAGTTAGTTAAAAAAAAAGGCAAGTAAGAAACATAGAAGAGTGGTTTGAGGATTGGACCAATCAGGTGCAAGCAAGAGTCATGTGACCCACCTGCAGTGACAATGGAGAAGAAGTCCCGGAGCGCTCCCACTCGGAACGTTTGACGCCCGTCCTGTGCTTGTGATGGTAGATCTCTCGCAGAGAACGACCAAGGTCCTCAGCCTACGTGAGAGGATGATTTAGTTTTTTATTATGAAAGCAGTTCAGATAATGGATGAAAGAATTGGACTTTGTTTCAAATTATCATTGCGCCTTTTCCCAAAATGTCTTCCTGCTGCCTTCCGATTGGCCGAAAGAGCCTTAAGGATAGTAAGTGTTGAGTTATTGCGGCAAATCTGTGTTGTCACCTGATCCGTGGGAGCTTCTTGCAGGAAGAAAGCCGCACCACTGCTGTTGTGGTCGAGGGTGTCGGGCAGACGGCGATAGAGGTCGCACTCATTTAGACGCCAGTAGGTCAGGCCTGAAAGGAGGAAGCGTGACAGATTCTTTAATATGACATCATTATATCAGCACTTCTCAAAATGGGGTCCCTGGACACACACGTAAAGAAAAACGTGGGGGATTTCAAAATTATTTGCAATAAATGTATAAAAAGTACATATGGTGTACCAATAACACAAAAATGATGTCAATAAATGTTACCTGAGGCCTCAGACAAGAGGCTGTCGCTCCTCATCATCGTAAAAGAGGCGAAGGGCGAAGTGGCGACAGGATGTTGGGAGTCGGCGCTCTCCGGCGGGTCGAGATCCGACTCGCCGACGCTCCGCGGCAGCTCCTCATACTCGGGAATTCGGGACGCTCCCGTCTTGAGCTTCTTGGCTCGCCGTTTCTGCCTCAAAGCCCAGGAGGTCAAAACCTGACTGTACAAATAGCGCAATACCAAAAAGTGTAAGTTTGAAAATGTTTGCGTCAAAAGCACGTTCAAAGCAGCAAACACATCATATAAGGACGTTTTTTTTCTTACAGTTTCAATTATACGCACCAGGTACACTGTACTGAAAAAAGAATTATCAGCCGAGTTAAGGGCGACTTGACGTTCATCACATTAATGTTGAGTTATAGAAATTGCGCAATTCTTGACTCAGTGTAGTTGAAAGAAAAAGCGTGACCCACCCCGACATTTTCTGCTGGTGAGCTCCTGACGACTCCTCCTCGTCATGAGCATTGGCGTCGTCCTGCGTCCTGGCGGCGGCATCGATGTCCTCCGACCACCTGAGCTCTTGCGTCTCGCCCGTTCCCCAGGCGGACAGCGTGCCGTAGCCGCTGCTGAGCCCCGTGGTGGCACGTTCATCAGCCGGCAGGTTGGCGCCGTCTGACCTGTGCGGCGGCGAGGGAGAGCTGAACGGGGAGAGGGCGGCAGGGGCGGCCAGGCTGTCGCTGTCGCTGGGCGCGCGAACGGCGAAAGCGCAGTCGCCGGCCATGAGCGGCAACAGGAAGTCCTTGGTGGTGGTGGTGGTGGTTTCCTCGCTGGTTTGGATGGCGGCACTGTGGGTGAAGTCTGCATGTGGTGGCCGGTTCTGGAGCTGCACCAAAGCTTTGATCTCGTCCTGAATTAACTGCAAAATTCAAGTTGGAATATATATTTTTTTAAATAGTTCATCATAATTAATAAAAATAGAATAAGAATAATATTGTATTTTTTATCGATAATTGATTAAATTATGATTAATTTGTTCTTAATAGCAGCAAATACATGTTAAATGTGAAAAGTTGATTTTATTTTAATAAAACAAAAAAAATCGTATTTGTGATAATTTATTCAAATTTCATTTTTCATTTTAATTTCAGTTATATTTCATTCATCAATCATCATCCAAAATGCAAAAAAAAAGGTGGAAAATTTGAATTATTAACATTGTTTTAATTATATTATTTATAATACAGAATTTAACTGATAAAAAATGTTGACTGCTTATTGGACCAATTATATTTTATTATTTATAAGTCAACAAATGAGATTAATTATTTGTAAAAATTAATAAGTACAATCTAATTTAATGTAAGCACTATTTTCTGAGCGACGAAAAGACAAAATGAATGTTGATAAACTCAACGGCCCCCTGAGAGGGTTTTTTTCTGGGTTTTGCTGCTGAGGTACCTGTATTTGGCACTGGTACTGTTCTTGCTGGGCAAGTATTTGCTCCTGGTATTGCTTCTCTACCAGCTGAAACAGATGCAGCCATCGGCCCTAAAGTAAGCGGGGAAAAAAAAAATCACAATGCTCAACGGGACGGCTTAATGGAGCGATAAGTCAGCTCGCGCCGTCGCACCTCACAGTCCTTCCAGACCTGCGGGTCCGTCTCGCCGCCGCTGCGTATCTCCTCCACCAAAGCTCGAAGGGTCTCCAGGGAGCTCGGGTTGATGAATGGGAGGTTCTTGCCCGGAGTGAACGCGTCGTCCTCGGTGCTCAGACAAAGACCCCTGAAGCGCAACAAATACTTTGATTATGTAGTATGACATCTGATTAGTAGCGCATGCTTTGGAAAAGTTTGCCCCTGAAGCTAGTTCCACTTTACGACATGAAGTCACTTCCTCAACCAAAATAGCAATCTTTTCAGGAATGGTTTCTTGGGGATTTTGTGAGCATATTGATCGTAGACATGCTTACTAAATTTCATGTTGCTCGGTAATATTGGCTTCGGGGCAGAATTTTCTTGCGATTGAGTAAAGAAAAGCTTGCCAAAATGGACAAAGAGGCCAAATGTGGCACCTGATCTTATTGCACGCTGGTGTGCCCTTGACGGTCTGGTTGGCCACAGTGCCCCCTGTGGTCTGGGAGTCCGTATGTCTGCCCTCGGAGACCCCCAGACCCGAGGCTGTGGTGGCCTCGGAGGACAATGGGGACGCCTCGCTCTCCTTGCCGCCGGCCCGGCAGTGGCTCCGGGGCCCCGAGCTGGACACGTCCTCAGAGATGCTGTCATCTGTGGACATGTTTAAGGGCCTGTGCAGAGGTGCGGGGAACTCTGACAGCTACAAAGCAAAAACAAAAAGTTGGTGTTTTTTGTTTTTTTTATTTTGTGTGATGCCAAAATGTTTTTATTTATTCGTTCTGAGATAAAATGAGAGTAAATGGTGACATACAGGATAGGCCAAAAGTTCCGACTGCCTTCCTGACCTCAGTTTGTAGCGTAGTATACCTCCTGCCTTCCTTTATGTTCGTTTCTTTGCTCCTTCCTTTCCTCCGTCCTTTCACACTGCTTCTTTCCCCATCATGCACTTTCAACTGATGCTTTACAGCCTTCCAACTTACCGCACTTGTTTCTTTCTTTTACCTTCTTCGTACGTCTCCCTTCCTTCTAATTTCTTTCTTTACCTCCTTAATTCCTACATTATTTTCCCACTTCTACCCTCCATTGTGACTGCCTTCTTTACATACTTTGTTCCAACTGGGAGAATTTTTTTCTTCTTTCCTTTTGCACCTCCTTTCCTTCCCTTATTCCATCCATCTTCCTATTGTACCTTTGTATTTTGACTGAAATCTTTTTCCATTATTGGAGGAACGGGGGGGAAATGTAATTGGGAAAGAAAAGTGTATCTCTACTTCCCGCCCTTTGGATTAAATAACTTGTAGTGACCGTAGATCTTGCAACTAGTAAATTAACTTATTTGAGCAGGTGACAGCAAATCGCTGCAGCCAAAAAGCATCACCTAGCCAGCTGTCGACTGTGGAGACGTCACCCGAGTTCAGTGCGCCAGATTCGGTCACCATTGTCGGGTGACGTCGCGAGTTTGTTGTGGTTAACTTGAGCTCGGCGGGCTCCGCTAGCTTGCTAAGGGCTCGCTAACTAGTCTCGTTTAACGACACACTGAAGGGGGATGCCAAACGATTTACAAGCTCGGTTTAAAAGCATTTGGAGGAAAAAACAGTGACAGAGTGAATAGGATTATTAGTTATGAAAATATAAGCACAGATGTAGTACACACTACACGAGTTAACCTTACCAGTTCACTCGCGTCGTCCTGTCATCCATATTTGTCAGGGAGATGCTAACCATGCCCTGAATGGCTGCTGAAATGACGTAACATTACGTCATTAAAAATGTGGAATGTGATTGGTGGACTGTATCAATTGTTTTCCGTATTGGCTGTCAAGAGAGCAAATCGAAAATTCGAGGAAACGCTGTGTAAGATTTTCAAGTCGGCCTCATTTTTTAGTTTCGGGGTTAAAGTCTCGGCTCAGGTTTGACTGTGTTGGATTTGGGTCCCTCCCTGTCAAAAAAAAAAAAAATGTATGTTGGGTCAACTTTCCTCGCAGTTGTATTTTGTAGCTTTCTGGTTATTAAATTAATAAGGAGAGACCAGGACAACTGTATTGAAAATACAATTTATTACACTGTGTAATAAATACATACAAAGATGCAAGTAACAGCATTTTCTTTTGATAACAAAACCAATCTGAACACGAATGAATTAACACTCACTCAATCACACACACATATCAAAAAGAAGTCTAACCCCTGTACAAGACATGTAGCATCTACGCTTTTATCCTTTTTGCATGCAAAAATAAGGGAGAAAAAAAAACAAAGTTCCCCAAAAGTGGGCACTGGGAAACAAGTTTCGAGTTTGACTCATTCGTACAAGATGGAGACGGGACGCCTCGCTCCACTTTGGAAATGACATGCAAGTTGAATGTTGGATTTTTTTTTTCTTTTCTTTTCTTTAAAGACGCACATTGTGGAGTCTCCTTGCATGGAATGTGTGATTGTCGCTAGGACCTGGCGTTCCTCTCCGTCTCTGCCAAGCACTCGCGCACCAGGCCGCGGGCGTGTATGATGCCTGCCAACAAAAACAATAAGAAAAAAACAAATCATGACGTCAATACGCCCATGCATGATATTTGGACATATCTCACTATATAGAAATTTCTAGTGAACTTTTATGAATTACTTAGTCAACTATCTAAATGATTACCCCTCTTGAGCCTCTCCATGGCACTCTTACTGCCAGCGTATGTGGGTCGGATTTCTTTGCCTAGTTCCTCGATAATGGCCAGCAGCTCGGCGTATTTGTTCTGAGGCACTTGGCTGCCAGTCAAGCCCTAGGGAAGTGAATTAAGAAAAACGTAAAACAAAAGCAATTAGAAAAAAGTGGACACGGTTCAGAACTCCACCAAAACTTCCTGTAAAAAAAAAAAGTACACTTTTAGTCTGAGTCTAAAAGTGTGGTACATTTTGCCCACATCTGGCCAATGAATTGGGAAAAGTATGAGCAAAAATGGCTGCGTGTTGGCTTTACCTGTGAGAATCCCAGAGAAGGAGGTCCGTAGTCGCTCAGCAGAGGCCTGTAGGACTGCAACTGGGCCAGGTTGGCTGCTGACTGGAGGCTACCAACTGTTGAAAATAAACATTTTTATTTAATTTCAAATTTTACAAACTGTCAAAGTTCTGCCACTGATTTTTTTCAGTCTGAGAATAAATTCAGAATAAAACAATTGATATTTCCAAATATTACGTTTTTTAAAAATTCTTTGGAATTTTTTGCAACTGAATTGAACAGCTTTTACTTCTCAAATCTCAGAATTTATTGTAAGATAGAAAAAACCAATGTTCTTTAAATTAAGTTTGATTTTGACGCATAAAAAAAGGTGCAATATAAATTGTGACTCGCTGTCGTAATCGTACTACTTTTAATATGTGGGCTCCCTCTAGTGGTACAAGAAAGAATCACTGCAGCGTGGTACAGTACACCTTGGTTGTATTTAACTTTTAAATCCAAGACATTCACATTTGAAGTGTTTATTTTTTAATTATTCATTCGTATGTAAATTGTATTTAACTTTCATGTGAAAAACACTTTACGTTATTACATATTTAATAACTCTTTTTTCCCCTTTTGCTATATTTAAGCACAGTGTTTATGTTCAAACTGCAGAATGTTAAACCACGTACTATTACATATAGTTTTAATTTAATTAAAAAAAAAATCATTTTTAATGAAGATGTAGGCCTGTATTACTAGATTATATATCATTATGTACTGTTGCTCAATAACGTGGCACTTGGGAAGGAAAGTATTTTTTGCGAGTCCAGTTACACTTCCATAAGCTTGCAGTAGCGGGTCTCTGTCAGCAGATGTCCGCAAAGAGGCGCCTCTCATCGGCGTGGATCAATCAAGCAGCTCGGAGCCGGGGAGCATCATGGAGGAGGAAGCGGAGCGAGGCTTCCTCGACGAGACACGACCGATACATTTTTTTTACTGTCGCCACCTAAACGGCGCCCACCCGGGCCGGGAGCGCGACCCCGGACGCCGGTGAACGTCGCCGTCATCTTCGTCCCGGTCGAGTCGTCGACAGTCGAGTTTTTTTTCCTCCACATTCTCGACATTCGTAATAATGGCGGCTACGAATTAGCCTAGCTCCCAGGATGTGACCCGACATATGTAACCGGACAAAAAAAACTCCACGCACACACACGGGGCTTTCTCTTCAGGTATTCTCCGAGAACCCCTTGAAATTTAAGCGTCGATTTAACCGCCACACGCCGTGACTCACTCGGACGTTTTGTGCTCACCCTGGTTCGCTGAAGTTCCCGGAGTGTGCTGGTGGGCAGTGGGCTTGTAAGACATTCCCAGAGACATTGTAAATGAAAGAAATCCAAATGACCCGACATTCAGCGAGGCGTCTGTCTCCCACTTTTTTTGTTGTTTACGGCGGCGCCGGCAAACATGGCCGTCACACTGGATGTTGACACCCAGCCAGCCGACGAGGCGAGCCCCGAGCCCCGGTGAAAGAAAAGCCCCGAAAAGACACACTTTTGTCGGCCAAAAGCGGCACGTTTGACCGGAGCACATTTTAGAACAAAGTTAAGGCGCGCTTTTGGGTCACTTTAGACGACTTAAGAAGAAATTTCAAGTATTTCGACGTCACTTTTCGAGCTCGCTTTGTCCAGGCGCGTCTTGATAATTTTTTCATATGCATTTTTTTTCTGTTTTCACCATTTAATAGAGAGACATGGGTTGATGAATACATTTTGACTAATCATATTTTGAGTGGAATAATTATATTAGTGTCCACCTCTAGCTCGCATACAAATGGTTTGACCCACTTATGACACCAGTAAAACAATTAATTGAAATTAATGGAATTAACATTTGATTAAATAATAATTTTACACTAAATGTCCAAATATTATGGTTTGACCCAAATCATATTTCATCCAATTAGTATGAAACAAACGTTTTTTTAGTGGAGGTAGAACGTATTTTTTTCGTACCTCTTGCAGTAAACATTTAACTCCACTTGAGATAGCATTACCATTTTTAGTAAATGTTAAGATCGGATGGTGGGTGACCCAATTTTGACTACAATAAAACAGTGAGTTCCATTTATTATGAAATAAGCATTTTAATAGTAATGCCAACATCTTACGATTTGGTCCCAATTTGACTCATTTAAAACAATTACATGTGAGCAGATGCTATAAAAAGAAAAAAAATAGATATGGTTTGACACAATTTTCACTCCTCTTCAACACCGAATTACATATTAAATTAGGGATTATTATAAAATATTTTATTAGATGCCAAAAAGTTGGATCCATCTTTGACTCAAAACGTTCATTTGTTCCTATTAAATTTGTATTTTGATTCCACTAAAACAATGTTATTCAGTTTCCATATATTTTGAAATGTTTTTTGTAAAGCCTTATTCCTGAAATGATTTGGTTTGATACGATTATGTCTAAAGTAAAACATTGAATTACACCTTAATTAGCATCTGTTATTAAATAATTTTAGGATATGGCCAAATGTTATGGTCTGAATTAAGTTTGACTCATTTAAAACAATTGTACTTAATTTGCATTTAACTGGATATATATTTTGAGTATATGCCCAAATATGGCTTAACAAATATGACAAGTGAATTCTAATTTATATATATAATGTTTCTTTTTTTTTAACTAGATTCCAAAATATATTGACATATTACTGCCCATCAACTATTGAGAAACCCACTATCCATACAAAACTTAAAAAATAACGAATACAAATTAGAGCAAAAAGGAACGGAGGAAGTGCCAGTACCGTATACCAAGCTTTATTGAGCATTGAACAACTTCACGGCCACATCAGCCGGAACCAATTTTGCTGCCGTTTCAAAGCCAAGCAGACCCTCAAGGCAACATCTCCCAAGGCCTATAAAACTTTTGAGCAATTTTTTTTTTTTTATATCCTGCTATTGCGCTGAGAAGTATTCAATATCATTGTGATCCAGCTTTCGGCCCATGTGCTAGCATGACCTTTGACCTCACTAGTAAGACAGTTGACTGCTGTTTCTGACTTAACATCTTTTCCACTACGGCATGACACTTTTACACTGCAGTAGGAGGGTGACTAGTGGGCATTTTGGTGCTAGTAATGGGCTTAGGAGGTAAATCGTGCAAGACGCATGACTCGTTGAGTTTAGCCGTCCAAGTAGCACAGTGCAGTAGATGACTAGTGACATTTAATTGCAAACTAGTAAATGGAGGGTGGGGGGGCAGTAAGACGAGTATGCTGAATATATAAACAAATTGGCTTACTAATGAGGACAACAGGATACTAGTATATAAAGCTTACTAAATAGGATCAATATTTAATTTTTTTTTTTTTTTTAAATGTCCATGTTGTGCGCTCCTTGAACACAGTAAGATAATTAAGTGCACGGACAGAATGACTGTCTTTCTTATAACATTACTAGTACATCAACCTTTTCAAGAGGATATGAAATGAGTACTCAGCTTTCCATAAAGATCAGACTAGTAGTAGGCTATGAACAGGCCATTTAAATAGACACCCTCATTTTTTTTAAAAATACAAAAATGTACAAAAATCACCATTTGTGAGAGTCCTAATTGCAGGCCTGGACCAAGAACACTTGATTTATTTTTGCGCGAGCAGACCTAGTGATGTCCTTCCACATCACAAGTGGTTGAACAAGGCCATATTTTGACCACGGAATGAGCTGTCGTGTCCAAACACCTGAGAAGACCATGAAAACAAAAATAAAAAGGACGTCATGCGTTTTAATTCATTCATGCAGAACTTTGAGGATTTCTTACTGAGCAACAACCAAAACTAGTCAGACAGGAAATAGGCTTCATGGAAAGGGTTTAAAAGTCAAACAAGTTCACCTGTAAAAAGTACACTTCATTTTAGGTCCAGCCGAAAATCGTGATTTTTTTTTTCCTTTTTAAATATCAACTATACGTACTGCGGTCAAACAAAAGATCCCTCAAGAGAATCGTGGGAAATGAAACAAAGATCAAAGTGAAAGTCTGAAAGGTTTATTATTGGATTGTAACGTAGCGGTCAGTTTGAAGTGTGGCTGGGGTCCGTCGCGCATCTTCCACTCTGAATGTCAGAGGACGAAAAACATCACCCCCCTTCGTGAGAAGAGGTGATGGCGAGTCTTCCAAATTAAAACAGAATTAAAAAAACAAACAAACAACCCTGAAATGGTTCTTCAGTATGTACACCAGTCCGCTTTGCCGCCTTCCGTCTTGCCACTATGTGTTGGGCGCGTGGCTCAGACTTTGGGGGTGCAGCTGCTGTCTCTTATATTGCTCCTGCACGGCCAGCTGCTGGAACTGGTCCGACGTAGACAACTTGTGCATCAGCGGCGACACGCAGTTGGCCGGAATGATCAGTCCTGCGTGGGGAGAACAAGTGGAGTCGTCATCTCCATTCGCTAATCAAATTCAGGGCTTAAAATGGTCGCAAAAAAAGGTCTGCAGGCACGCCAGAGACCCAACTACATGTATATAATACATCGAAAAGCAAAATGTGTACATGTACAATATTTGGTGCAATTCCATAACTCGCATTTCTATGTAAATGATGATGATGATGAAGTGCTCACCGACTATCCGCTGGCCGTCCTCGGTGCGCAGACGGACGATCTGCACCTTGACGTTGGTGCCGCTGACGGGCGTGAGCACCTCCTCCAGCTCGTTCCACACGCTCAGCACCGAGCCGCACAGCACGTAGTACGTGCGGCAGCGCAGGCCGATCTCGCACTGCAGCCCCACCGAGGCCTTCTTGCAGTTGCCCCGCCTGCGGACGTCATCACAGCAAACCGATGTCCTTATGCAATTCTGAGTCGTCCAAACCGTGACGATCACACCCTATGAGCACCAAGTCTTAAAATCTCAAGACATACCAGAAAGCGTGCGAGCAAATCTTTGCCGATGAGGTGTGCTGCTCGTTCCAGTGTTGCTTGGCATCTTCCGACAAGACCTGACAACAAAGAACATTCAAATATGAATTATTAAAAAAAAAAAATTATACGCTGCCTGCAAAAACCCTTGCATGAAAAGTCCTTGCCCCCGAACCTTCTTAAACTTCTTCTTGATGTCGGCGTACGTCTCCAGCTTCAGCTGCCTGCCCGTGTTGGGCCGGTAGACCAGGAAGAGTCTTTTCTTTGTATTCACCTCCTTCACCAAGATGGCCGTTTTCTTGTTGTTCCGGGACTGAAAGAGGCGAACATACACGCCATGTATGCATGGTATGTTGGGGCGCTTGTAAAGTTAAGGTACTAAAATTAGAAATAATTGAACATACCTGCACATAGAAGCCATCATCCGGTCCATTTTGTTCTGCCCAGGCATGCGTTGCTTCCTCCCAGGACATCCCTCGTTCCACACTCACCTGCCCCCCACATGCAAATGCAGAAACGGCATGCATCAGTCAACCTAACTGCCTTCGACCACAGACGTGGTAAAAGTGTTAAAACATAGAATAAATAAAATATCCCTTTTTAAAAGTGTGATTGCACATCCAAAAGAGTAGGTGGCAGTGGCAGAATTTGTGCGTTATTTCCCACCCAAAATACGTTGCCAGAAACCTACCGTGAAGAACTCAACGTGTCCTGACGCCGTGTAGCCTGGCGTCAGGAACTTTTTGCAGTCCACCTTCTTCACCTTCTCATCACCGGATCCGAGATCTTTATTTGGGGGAAAAAAAAAGCGGGAATCACTCAAGCTGGAATGTTCCTTGTCAACGGCAACAACACCAACAAATAAACGCCTCGCACCGAGTATGCCCATGTCGAATCTGCCGTTCCGCTTGGCTTCCTGGATGACGGCCGCCAGCGTTTCTGAGAAGTACTGAAACAAGGCATTCTGCTGATGGACCTCCATGCCCAAAATGCGGTTCAGGAACTTCCCAATATTGTTGTAGTCTGTTTGGAGAGGAGCCGGGTTAACATTAACCACAGTGAAAACCTAGCAGCAGCAAGAACGCCGTAAAAAAATGTTCGTTGAGAAGCTCACCTTTGTCCAGAGACAGTGCGTTGTATCTGTCCTCCACATTGATGAGGCCCACACCGATCAAGCCCCGTTGGACGTCTAAAACAACAAAGTCAATAAATTAGGCCCTCAAAAATATATTCAGTGAACCTCAGCTATATCACAGTTCAAGATTTACGCATCTGCCAGATTGCGGGTTTTTTGTCGCCGTGTCCATCATGATGAACGCGAGTCATACCTTTGAAGAAATCTCCTTGAAAGTCCGAAGGCGGTGACACGAGTGGCGTGTCGAGCTTCACAATGGATTTCATCACGATTTCCAGAGCGTTTCGGCCGTACTGCAACGAGATAAATGTGCACAGCTGAGTCACAAACCGGAAGGAATATAAAAGTATTGCGGCCGCAAAGGGGCGCCTCTCGCATTTTAAGACATTAAGTTTTGAGTTTGATGGCGAGTCACCAAATTATGCTCCGCCCACAGGCAATGGCAAAAAATAAAAAGATGTCAAAATGCAGAATCATTTGTCGCGTATAAGTCGTTCACATGTGATGGCAAATAAAATCTCACGTCTTTTAAGTGCTAGAGAAAACGGCACAATTTACTCTAAAATGGCAGCTTTGCGATCTTCTATCAACGAACTTAGCCACCAAGCTGCATCAACACGTACAAAGTCACATTTGGAAATTTAGGCTCTCCCATACATGATTCAAATTAGGTAGCAATGGGATAAAAACTCATGGCGCCCAATTTTGACTTCTCCTTGGAAAACAACACCACTGTAAAATTGCAACTTTAAACTAAAATGTTCTTCCAGTGTCTACTCATGACAGACACGCCTACTTCAACTTGCAAAAAGAAATGTTGTGCTTACTTTGTTGTCAAAGTTAAACCTGCTGAGATCGCGAGTCTCCGTCGCTCTTCTGTCTCCGTGGGTGAGCGCCCCCTTGTGGAGGGAACATGTTACAGTTTGAAATCCCCATTAAAAATAAAGTTTTGAATTAATAAAAAAAGAATTCACTTACAAGACTTTCTAATCTTTTGGCCACGATTGAGGCAAATCGCTGCTCACCGGCCAGCTCGGAAATGAGGAAGACATACTCGGGAGCTGTGACCTGGTTGGACCTGTGAGTTCTTCCTGCGGGTCACATGGCAACCGTGAGTAAGATATTATTGAGTCACCGAGGAGGCGGCGTCAAGTCCGCCCGGCAACTCTGGACTGCACCAACCGAACTGCTGGATGGCTCGGTCGGCGCTCCACGGCAGCTCCAGCGTCATGTGGACCCTGCGGCGCTGGTTCTTGACCCGGCGGTCGGCCTGCAGCGAGATGCCCGAGCTGGCCGCTTCCGAGATGATGGCGATGTGCTGGTCGGAGAAAAGTGGCAACAGTCAAGACTCAAGCCCAACGCGTAGGATTCTATTCCAAAGTGTCAGATTTTACTTTTTCCCCGTCCATGAAACGCTGCTTCTCGGTCAGGTTGAGGATTTCCACGGGGACGTCCAGCTCCGAGCGAGACTCGTACGTGATGGTGCCGTCATCGTTGCTGACCACTCGGCCTTTGCGACCGGTCATCTAAAAAAAAAAAAAAAAAAAAGATGAGCTCAACATTCCCGTTTTATTGCGTGACAAATTTATTTTAATTATTTGAGGGGATTTTCTTTTTCAACTTCCCCATTTTCTACCTCAGCAACATTTTCAGGTCCTCCCAGCTCGTCAATAAGCTCATCCAGCGTGTTGGGTGGCAGCTCCTCGGCCAGCTCTTCCAATTTCTCCAGTAGGTCCCGCTTCATCTTCTGAGCGTGTTCCACGGCATCCTGGCTCGTCAAGCAACTCTCTTCGGGCTCGGCTTTAACTACACAACCACGCAGCGCGTTGGAAAATCTCCCCCCTCAAAAATGTCAACGAGAGTGCAATTCCATCAGAGTGCTGCCGTATACCTGCAGCCGGCGGGGGCGTCGGGGTGACAGGTGCGGTGAACGTCGGCCGGGTGGAACCAAGGCCAGAAGCCAACAAGGCACTTTGAATGGAATCGGGGTCGATGCTCTTCCTTCGTTTCTTCTTCTTCTTTTTCTCTTTGCTCTTTTTGGGCTCCTTTCGGATGAGCCAGGGATCTGAACAACAAACAGAAAACAACGTTGGCATTCTAGAGTGAAACTTGTTTGTAATCAAAGAGATGCTGTACAAAAGCTTCGGATTTGTTCACAGTGGGAGAGTGAAAGAAGAAGAGCTCCCTTTTTTTTTATTTGTGTTTTAATCATTTTAAAATGTGTTTAATGCATGTGGTTGGATTCATAAATGCCTTCTGTGTTGAACAATATATCCCTTCATTTCCAAACGTGTGTCTAAATGCTTTACATTTCCTAACCTGACGCACCTGAACTCGAGAATGCCGCTCAGCGAGTTATTTGGCCACATTGTTTCCTTCTGTAGTACCGCTTTGCAGAGTTAACGTTTATAGTATCTTTCGACTTGCCCTAATTGTCGGCTTTGTAAGCAGACCACATCTCATAATTAAAAAAAAAAAAAGAAATGGCACAGATGGAGGTGTGTACTAGCATTAACGCTTGTGGCTATTGCAAATGCACAGACTCCTGCATGAAGTCCGCATTCAATCGCTTTCCTCACCGTCCTCCTCGTCCTCATCAGACTCATCTCTGAACGGGTTAAAGTCGTCGTCCTCGTCCGCTGAGCTGACCGATTTGAAGCTGTCGTCGCTGTCGCCGTCTCTGCCCGAGTCTTTGTCCGACTCGTCTGATTGGCTCTCGTCTGAGCTCGTGCCTGAGAGTCCGCCGTGCCTGCGAGGCTTTTTCTGCTGTTTCTTCTTGATCTCTGGGGCTGGAGAAAGCATAATAAACATTTTCATTTTTCTGTCCGAAAGTCAGACCAACGACCTCGATTCGCATACCTTTTCTTTTCTTTTCTTTCTGTTGGGGTTGTGATGCAGAGTCGCTGGGCGAAGGGGTCTTCTTGGCCGAGAGGTCGATGCCCAGCAGGCTGTAAAGCTTCTGTCTATCAGGAGCTGGGAAATGCTTCTCCACCAGCGACTGCAGCACGCCTCTGCAACACGAGCGAGGAGAGTGAATGCATTTCAGTTTTGTATAAAACGACCTTTTTGCCCTGTGGGGGTTCCTACTTTGCGGTTGACACAAAGTCGTTAAGCTCGCCGCCTCCTTCCTCCAAAGCCTCGAGAGTTCTCGCTTCTCCGGTGGACTGCAGGCCAATCACCACACACTGCGAGGGCAGGGAGGGAAATTACGTTAAAACCAGAATATATACAGACATAGAAAGAGTGAGCCATGTTTAACTGTCTTAAGTTTAATTTCTATTTGAGCATTTGTTGTTTCTAAATTGATGTTGGCGTATGAAGCTATTGTGCATTTTATCATTCATCATGATTTATCATTATTTTATCAAAACTTAAAATTCAATCACGCTTTTGTTCGATGCATTTTATTATTTCCATTTATTTCACCGCGTGGAAATATTGCAGAAAATGTAATCATTTGTACCTTCATCTCATTCTAAGTGGATCGAAACATTTTAGAGGTGTGAGTAAAAGGAACTGTGGTGCTTGAAACTGAAGTAGCAAGTCGTTTAAGAGTCACGGCTCACCTTCCCGTTCTGGACCTCTTCCCTGGCCAGCTGGACCACCCTCCGGACCTTGGAAGCAATACAGAGGTACTTGAAGAACCTCTGGTGGGCCGACCAGAACTGACCCCACATGGACTTCTTCATGCGCTGCTCGGCATCCATCAGGTTGGCCGCCTGCTGGAACTTTTCGCGGGCGCTCACCCACTGAATGTGAAGCAGCGAGATTTCAAGAAAATGAGGCCACCTTTGTGCCAGTTGAGGCGAGGAGATGCTCAAGGATGGCGGCGGACTCACCAGCCTGACGGACTTGTTGTACATTTGGATGTAGCGCTGAGTCAGCGGGACCTCATCGATCTTGAACGTCACGCCCGTGAAACTCAGCTGCCGCGCGATGTACATGCCCCTCAGCTTCATATCCATAGCGACGATCTCCATAGCGCCCACACCCCTGAATGAGAAGGAACCATGGAAACGTGTTTAGCTTACAGTGAACAATGTATCGCATTTCATCATTTGTACCCTCTGTGCATCACAGATTCCTAAGCCAAGTTTTTTTTTTTTATGACCTTTCACACAGCGTATGGGTTTATAAATAGCCAATGTTTTAATTCTCGTTTGCTTCACGTGTCAGTTTTAAAGTAAACATCAACTAAGCGCCACAAACGGCTTCAAGCGAACACACTTGGTCTCTTATTTGATGAACAGTTCGGGCGATACAATGACAACAAGCGCAGTTATGTAACACGTTTGCAATCACCTGCGCTCGACCGCTTGAATGAAGTTGCCAAACTCCCTGAAAGGTGTTTTGTGGCCCCAGATGCCCAGGCGGTTCATGTAGGCCATGTTTCTTGGTTCCGAAGCACCTGGCGAGAGGAGAAAAGAGAATCAGCGCTTGGCGGACCTCGAGAGGTTGTCTCCCATCACCCGCCGCCGCCCCTATCGCCACCTGTAGCACTGGCGTACACGACACGAGCCTTGGGCAGTTTGTTCTGAAGCTCCAACACCGCCAGCCCGGTTTTTGTGGGTTTGGATGAGCCGATGGGACACACATTTTTAGCCTTGTGACACTCATCGTAGATGATCTGGGGATAATGAGGTTAAGCAAACGCCTCAAAGAGAAGTTTTATCGACACAATCACTGTTAGACAGCAATGATTCACAACAACTGCGCTCTGAGAGATCAGGTGTGCCACTGACAGCAAGCAAATTATTATTTTTTTTTTTTTATATATATACCTAAAAATATGCCTTGGATTAATTTATTTGGAAACACAGATCCACACAACCACCAACAAAGTTGAACATCAAAACCAAAGGATACAACACCGTCAAAGTCCTCGCCGCACCAGTGGAGCAGTTGCTCAAACCTCGTCTTGTACTTGCCACCCGACTGGCTCTCTCCGATCAGCGAAGAGTAGGTGGCGAAGATGACGCCCTTCTTCACGCTGCCGTTGTGTTTGGAGGAGATCTTGCCGTACTTGAACTGGAAAAAGAAACATGGGTTTGGCCCCACTGCCTCCTTCAAAGTACGAGACGAGACTCGTACCTTGTTCAGTGAATGGACTTGGATGCTCTTGGCTCCGATGTCCCTCAAATCCCGCTCGGCATCATACTTCAAGTCATTGGAAACGCTAAACCTGGACACAGCAAACGTCGATCTATCATTTCTAATTGTACATGTCGCAAAGCTCACAAGGAGACATCGGCATAGTTACCAAAGTGACCGCTTCCTGCCCAAGAGGTAATTCTCATAGATGATCCCGGCGATGGTGCGACCTTTCCCCACACCGGCACCGTCACCGATCAAGTAGGCCGCTCGGTCGCCACTTGGCAGGAAAGTCTCGTGTTGCTGCGACGGCAAGACGTTTTACAAGTGTGACGTCGGCGAGACGAGCGAGAGCCTCTCAACTCACCTGGGCGGCGTACGTGATGGCTTCCAGCTGCAGAGCCGACAGGCAGCCGCGGTCCATGACCTCCTCCGGGATGGACAGACGGTACCACACATCAGGTGGGCTGACGCTTGACAGGGAGCTGGTCTCCACGACTGGGTCGGGATGGCGCAGGCCAACTTTCACTGCGTGAGAGAAGATCTACTTCAGTGGGAGTGATGGGCATTTGAAACTGGCCTTTATGTTGCCCCCGGCCTGGCACAGGCATCAGATAAACAGAACACCACCTTTCTCCGCCAGAGTGGTACCACTGCATACTTACACTTCATCGGCATGTACTCTGCGTACGTCTCGGCGTGACCCAACTCTTCCTCTTCCTCCTCCTCAGGCTCGTCCTCGTCCCTCAACCCGGGCGCATTCTGCAAAGTGATGGACAAATGGTAAAGACATCTGTCTGCTTTACAGCCGTGGTTGGTCTTGCACGCACCAGGGAATGTGAGAAGGCGTGCATTTTGAGCTCGTCGTTATTCCAGGTTCGTTCTTTCACCGAATTTTCCTTCTTGACGCCGTTGTTCATCTCATCTGGAGCCCAAACACAACATTGTCACGTAAGGTTTGGTTGAAGTGTCTACTTGGCATAAAGCAGGGGTGCACATTGAACTTACTGGGGCCCGTGGCAGTGGCTACCGGCGTGGTGATGTCCGGCGGTGGCTTGAGTTTCATGAGCTCTACCAGACTGTTGCCCTTCAGGCCCAAACTCTTCGGACCACCTGCCCTGAGGAGGTCTTTTAACTGGATCTGTCCAACGGAAGAACGCCTGCGTAAGGAAAACTGGAGGAGAGGCGGTAAAAACGGCAATTTTTCTACCTGGTCGTGGTTTGAAGGCACGGCTGTGGACGCTGAGGAGGGGTTGCTCGTGGAGGTGGGCGTGAGAGAGCCCCGCAGGGCAGCATTGGAGACGTGGAGCACCTTGGTGACGGTGATTGTGTGTTTGACAGGGTTGCCGGCCGACTGCTTGGTGGTGGCCGCTCCGAGCGAGGGCAGCTGATTGAGCTGATTTAAGACAAACGTGGTGGCCGATGGCTGAGGTTTATGTTGCTGTTAGACAAAAAAAATAAATAAAAAGGAATAAATATTTTATTACAGCGAAGCCCTGCTATAAATAAGTAATCTTTTTTTTTTTAACAGTGCAGTAATAAGGCATGCATGTAATTAGCGCAAGCCATGCATTGCGTTTCGCATTGTCATGTTACTGTTATTTTTGCGGGTGGGAACATAATTTTTTTCCCCCTTTAATTAATTACCCTGATGGTCACGATGGGGCCCGGAGACGGCGATTCAGTTCGAGCGATTTCCCCGGACTCTGTCCCCAAGCCGACGTCCAGGGCGCTGATTGAGATAGACTGAAAAATCATGACAAACGCTATTAAACACCCGAAACGCGTTGACTTGTCTTCTTGTGGAGAAAAGGGGGCAAAGGGAGGACCATCTCACTTGCTGAGCTGTGGAGGGCTGTGCGACATCCTGAGAATCGACGTCAAAAACTCCAATGTCGTTGGGGCAAATGCCACTCTCACTCAGAGCAGTGAGAAGTAAATCTTGTCCTGGATCCATCTGCAGGACACAGAAAATAACTGAAATATTATCAACAGCACAAGACAAAAATACCAACACTAGAGGAATGAAACTTGATTATTACAAGTCAATCAAACTTTAAATATCACAATTTTATGTTGGAAAAAAAGTTGCAATATAACAAGTGAAAAAAAATGTCTTCTCGCTTCTTTTGTTGGGTTTGCCTGATCCTCTCAACAGATGTGCTATTAGCTAAATGCAATTATTCTACCACATTCTTGGAAACACATCTTCAGGGGCATCTTTACTTTTGTCTCATCATTGCTTGCAACATTTCACTTCCTGCATCAAAAAGAAAGTCAATTCTATTCTCAGAACTACTGTGTAAAACTAGTGTCTATTCTTTTGTCACAAAAATATTCTGTTGAGGATCTAATATTTTATTGAACGCTTGAACATCACACAATTCCAACAGCATGACATCTACATAACACAATGAAAATAAAGGTCAATGGTAAAGCTTTGATATTTTGGGTGAAATGTACTCTCAAATGTACCTTATGGTGACTTGCACAAAGTGTCCTAAAGGTAAAAAATAAGCTGCAGTGCAAGTAATTAAAAAAACTACAGACAAAAACATTGAAACCGCAACGAAACACCTTATCAAAATGAATCATAATAGTGACTTTATGCAGGTAGAATATGAATATGACGACGTAAATGAGAAGGTCGGGTCAAACGAGACACGTGTTTGCTACGTGCGACTTCCTGCTTCCTCTTGACAACGTCGCTGCTAACAACGCACATCAGCACTCTTTAAATATTTACAACTATTTTGCACATAAACACGCAAATGCGTTCTAACTGACTCAATGATTTCGATTTTGCGTGGCCCGATTTTTTTTTTTAGCTCGACCGTCCTCGGGCAGGGTGACACAGCTTCGGCCAGGCTAGCTAGCTGGGCGAGACAAGACGAACCGAAAGCGAACCCAAATCACATTCGTTAATGCACGGGTAGTTATGGGAACTAGATGCGTCGAACATTTAGTTTTGTCGTGCCTTTTGTTGCCGAAGTCAGAAAACAAGCAATACAAAGCTTGATGGTAAACAGCACTAGCCAGCCCGCAATGGCAGTACCTGAACGCAACACATTGTGATTATCCATACAATTTTCTAGATAATAATTATTTGTGTCCTGGGCTATGATGGAGCATATTCCGACTGACTTCAGGCGAGAGGAAGGATACTAGACCCTGGACGAGTCCAAGTTCACA
Organism: Idiotropiscis lumnitzeri; assembly: GCF_059441095.1. Taxonomy (NCBI): domain Eukaryota; kingdom Metazoa; phylum Chordata; class Actinopteri; order Syngnathiformes; family Syngnathidae; genus Idiotropiscis; species Idiotropiscis lumnitzeri. The sequence continues at coordinate 3,124,506 of NC_142408.1, forward strand.
AAATGATCCACGATTTGGAAGACAGCCCCCAGCGAGATCGCAATGTCAGCAGTGTACCTGAACGTAATACACAAGTACCTGAACACAACATCACATTTGTTTTGTATGGCTCTTGTTTAGCACATTGCGCTCTCATTAATCGTTAGATGAGCTTCGTCTTTGAATTGATTTAGGCGCAAGCGAGTGAGCTAGCAAGCAATCTAGCTATCTCGACTTGTACTGAAGACGTAACTTCACTAAGGGCGAACGATCCCTTCGAATGCTGGCCGGAGAAGGGCCACTTAAACGCCGCTAAGTTGTCGGTTTGCCTCGCCTGTTTGTGTCATTGCCGCGGCTAAGCTAATGTTAGCGTCGCTGAATGGCAAAGGCAGCCACCGCACACCGGGTAGTTCTTAAAAAGAGCACAGACAATAATCGGAAGCGTGCGGTAAATTCTTGTTTTCTCAACGTAGTTCCGAAAAAGTGGCCTTACTTGAGGGGCAGTAGACCAGGCACTGTCCGTCCGCAATGAGGGCGCCTCGCAGCGCTAGTTCGATTGTTGTGCTGTCCGCGCCGCCGCTCTCACGCCATCTTCTTCTTCTTTTTTTTAATCAAGCTTTGCGCCGCATGTTGGTCACGTGACGTGCACGAGGCCTCGCTAAGCCGCCTCTGGCAGAACTCCTCCCGTCGACGAGAGCTTCGTCCCGGCGTCGTCCCTCCAGCACCACTGCGGCCGTAGGAGCCGCCGCGCCTCCACGCCAGTGCATCAGCACAAAGGACAAGCGCGACCTTCTTTGATGCCTTTGACGCAAACGACAAACATCCCATCGGTCAAACGTAGTAGTAGCGCGACGTCACGTGACCCGGGACTAGGCTTTGTCCTCTTGTTCTCTGATGAGTTCAAAGGACGCTTGGCAACCTGGCGCCACCTGTCGTACTGGAAGTGTGAAACAAAAATAATGGAATACTGTAACTGATTTTGAAAAATGCAATTGTAAAATATAACATGTCAATATATTATCACATTTATTTATATGCCCTATTCAGTACTAAATTACATTGCACTCTCTTATTTATTTATCTAATTTATATATTTGTCTGTATTATTGTTGTATTGCACTGGAGAGGGGAGCCTTCTAATCTCGTTGCACACTTGAGTACAATGACAATAAAGGGATTTCTAATTCTAATTCTAATTTCCCTTTTGTTCTGGAAACATATTTCGACGACACTGTTTTCTGATGTTAACATCCGATCTGAATCAGATGTTTTTAAATACAGAACACAACTTAAATATTTCATGTCTGTGTCATTTGTAATAAAAGTGATTGTCTAATAATTATGACGATGGTGTGATATTGATTTTGTTTTAAGATAAACACAAATAAAACAATAAAACAACAGTAAATAAATTGAACACGAATGCACAGCCAAGCACTGCTATATAATTTGTGAAAAGCGTTTTGTGAAATATTCCCCACGTAACTATATGGCATTTGTGTTAAAAGTGTTTCTTTAAATTATGTAAAAAAAAATGCTTACCTCAGAATTGTGACTCGTAGCGATCCAAGAAGGGCAAGTGACATATTTTATTTTGTCTATATATAAATGTATATTAATATATACATCGATTAACCAAACTGTTTATTCTCACGAGGGTTGTGGGATACATTAAAATTGTTTCTTTCAAATATGGTTGGTCCAGAAGCGGAAGTGACGACACAAATATTTTCCCTGTATTGTTCCTCTCCAACTCGTGCCAAACTTTCATAAACGAACATTAGTCGTCACACATTTAGGAAATGTACATGTCATAAAATAGTTACTCTCAATTATAAATATTACGAAATAAAAAGCGAAATGCGTTGTTATTTTTATGATTACAGTACTGTGCGGACTACAGGGGGCGACAGTTTCCCCTCTCGCCGCTGGTACGATACATGACGAAAAATGGCGAACTCGTCGTAGCAGGCGTAGACGCCGCTTTGAGCCGCGTGAAGCTGAAGACGGCAGACGGCTTAGTCTGCTCGGACCTGGGCTATCGGTCTTCGGAGGCACGGGGGCGGGAGGAGAAAGGTGCGCGTGGAGCCTCGGGGAATCACTAGTCGGAAATGAACGGGGTAAGTTGAAGACGTGTTTGCCACTATGTCCCAGCTACTCACGAGAAGAACAAAAAAGGCCAAATGTGAACTTGAAGAGTGAATTCTACCTCCGCTAAAAATTGGAAATGTTTGGAATCGTAGCATATTTATTGGCTGGCCAAAAAGAAAGAGACCACCTACTAGTGCCTGAATGCATGGTATTTCTTCACGTTTAAATGAACTTAAAAACAAGAACGCTTGTGGATTTAAATCCAAGTACATATTTTTAAATTTGTCGTAGCTTCCTTTTTTTTGTTGTTAAATCACCCTTCATATCGTCCTGCTGCCCAATAGTTTGACTGAGCGTTTAAAGGAAACTGTAGGAGTGGGCGTTGTTCCGTCTCGAGCCTATAATCGTCCGTAACGGCGCCGCCACGTTGAATGTGGCAAAGTGGTGCGCTACACGACCACTTAAAAACAAATGACATTATTGGATTTGCTTTATTTCTCCTGATAACAAATATGCTTTGAAACATTTTGTCTTTTTTTTTTACTTTAACAGAAATAATAATAAACCACTCAGAAATATATTTCCAAAGTAAACCTGTTACATGCACACGAGTGGCTTTGTAAGGATGTGACTCTCGTTTCTGCTCCCACAGGAAATCATATGCCATCCACATTGTGTCACCGTTTCAAGTTGCCCCCAGTCCCCGATTCTGGTCCGCAATGACAAGATGGCGCAGGAGGAAGTATGTCCTTCCCTGTGTTGCCAGAGGAATGATGTCCAGAGGCTGGGAGAAGGTATGAATCGCATTGTAGTGGTTTAGTAAATGATGGATCAGGGTTTTTCCTGGCTCAAACTGAGACAGAGTTGGCAGATATTTGATATGTAGGAAAAATTCTGATTTGTTTCGCTTCCCATCAGGCCGAATAGCAAACGGTATCAGCCCGATGACGAAAGATTGCAACTCTTCGGATGCGGCAAGGCAGCCTTCCTCTCGCGGGGCAGACGAATGTACATCACCTCTGAAGTTTCAATGTCACCTTCAGCCTGTCCGAGAGCAGCCCCTCCAACCGGATGCCGACAGGCCTCCGGCTCCTTTGCACAGCAGCAACCGAGGCTCCGCCGTGCCCCGCTGCCACCAGCAGAAGAGAGCCACGCCCAAAACGTGCGCTTGTTTTTGTCACTTTTAATCATCTCTCATCAATTTAGCGAATGTTTCATTTGTTACTTTTTTTTTTTCTCCACAAATAGCGCCCGAGGGAAAAACTCCCAGAACCGAAAGGTTACTGACTTCTTTCCAATAAGACGCAGCTCGCGAAAAAGTAAAACAGAGCTCAAGGTAACTTGAAACTTTTAATTTTGCCAAATTCAATTTCACCCAGTTTTAAACCAGATTGCATATTTGTAAAATATTGAAATTTGGGTCAATGTTTGTCATTTGTTGTAGCAATACAATCTTACATTTGATGTTTTATTATAACATGAGGAAATTGTGTTCAGTCAGCTTACTAGCTCCTATTTGTGTCCAGTGTGAACTGAAGCACCGCATTGACCACCTCATCACAAACGGGATAGAGGAAGGAATGCAGGTACGGACCTTTCCTGCTGAGACTTACGACACCTGGAACATGGCAGGAATAAAAAACCCAACAAGTAAAAGTTATTGAAGTTAATTCATTTAGTGCCACACACAGTATAAAGAGTGAAACTATAAAATGGGTCACATCCAATTTAATCCAGACCCCATCCAGATTTGTCAGCATTTTCAATTGGAGTGAAAATCCACAAAATGATTAACTGACAAAAATACATATTGCATACTTGTAGTGTGTGTTTGGGGAGCCGTAAATGCAAATTGGAATCTAGATCTGATACAGATCTAACGCATCATGTGAAAATGTTATTTTAAAGGTGCGGCACATGGAGGGAAAGGGCCGAGCGGTGTTTGCCGCACGTTGCTTCCGGAAAGGCGAGTATGTGGTAGAGTACCACGGTGACCTCTTGGAGATGGGAGACGCCAAAAAGCGCGAGGCGGAGTACGCCCAGAACCCAGAGACGGGCTGCTACATGTACTATTTTCAGTACCTCTGCAAAACATACTGGTACGTTCTCATTCACTACGTCAATGTTTAAGAGCAAAAAAAAAAAAAAAAAAAAATCATACATATTTTCCACTAGAGAAATGAATGGAGTTATTTTCCAAATGTAACGCATCCTTCCATATTTCACAACTTTTAACCTATTTAGGGCTCATTGGGAATTATTTTTATTGCAGGTTATTTTTTATATTTTTTCATGAGTCCACTTTTCCATTTCCAAATCAGTTCAGGGATACTTTTGCATACTTATCATTTACGGAACATATTTATATTTCCATCCACATTTCTCAACCGATTCAAACCATTACAACTTTATAAAAAATTAATCTCCTCTAGCAAACTTTTTATCACATCCTCTCAATTCCCATTTTTTTTTTGTGGACTGCATTTCACATGACATATTTACCCCATAGCCGAAATATTAACGTCCACCTTCCACATTTCTCAACTGCTTCAAACTATTCAGCTCATTCAAGATATCTTGGGGAAACATTCCACAAGTTACCACAATTTTCAGGTTTCCGTATTTTCCATGACAAAATACTCAAATACATATATTTTATCGACTCCTTCCACATGCCTCAATCGATTCAAACCCTTCCAACTTGAAGTCTCACATTTCATCATGCAATGTTTGCACCACATAACAGCATGGACGCCACCAAAGAGACCAATCGTCTGGGGCGACTGATCAATCACAGCAAGAGCGGCAACCTGCAAACCAAGCTGCACGACGTGGACGGCGCACCGCATCTCATCCTGGTGGCGTCGCGGGATATCGACGAGGGCGAGGAATTGCTCTACGACTACGGGGATCGGAGCAAGGCGTCCATCGCTGCGCACCCGTGGCTCAAACACTAACCTTGAGGACGACCTCTTTTTTTTTTTTTTTTGAAACAACTCCCAGAAGTTGCAAAAGGTCACGCTAAATTCACCTGCAAAATTTAGGGTGCATTTTAGGTTAATCCTGAAATTTCACCCAATATGACAAACTTTTTGGGAGCAGTGTATTGTACACATTCTGGTGTGTTTTTTTTTTTGTGCACATTTTCTAAGGATTATGCACTTGGGCATGCTTTGACAGGTTGGTGCATTTTTATACAATTTCTTTCCCCTTATTTAGGGCACTAGTTTTTAAAGGACAATGAATTCAATCTAGAAAATTATCCACATGGTATCATTGCTAAATTTGGGGCACTTATCTTTTTTACGCGGATAAAGTCAAACACATTGTAGTCTACTGCTGTTTGTTTTTGCACGTTTTTAGTGAAAATAGCTTTTTTATTTAATTTGCTGGGGCAGTGGTACGGTTTACATTAGGGCCACACTGAAAATAAAAAAAAATACAGCAATTGTACTACGAGGAGAACATCACAATGTGGTGAGAATAAACAGTTGTTTTTTTCCCAAAATAGTTTTGAGAGAAACCAATGTGATCTTGGGAAAATAAGGTCCGAGAAATAGAAAAAATAGAAGATAGGTGTCAATCAGGGCCGCTTTCCTGCATGATTTCAGTCTCTCCCAGCTGAGTGAAAAGCGGTCTTACAGATTCCAACAAGTCTTTAAGCTAAGTGAAGACAAATACGCTAGCCGTAGCCTTACCAAACTAACTCCTGTCAACAAGTCTGGCTGCAAATTGATGAAAATATGATTGAACAATAAGTTTTATTATTGGAAAAGAGTTCCGCCAGTCTTAGTGCTAAGCTAAACTAAGCCTACTAGCTGTAGCCTAGCCGATCTAATCTACTAAACGGAAGTAGTCTAGACAGTGCGGGGTTTTATTTTTATACGGAGCAGAAGGGTCATGTTTAAAAAAAAAAAGGACCACACATTTTCCAACATATTCAGTATATTATTGAATTTCTGGATTCATTTCAAAAGAAACAAGCATCTCCTTAGCATCAGACGTCTCTCCTTAATTTCTTTTTTTTTTTTTAATTCTTCATGTTTTTTGTTGACTTATTGCAATAATAGCCGCCATTTTAGGACATCATCATATGTGCTATAGCATCCAATAAATCTTAATGCTGGGCTGGAGGAATAAAGTTGACATATGCAAATGACACCCCTTGTTCTTCCTTTTTTTCCTTCCCCCATACACATATATAACAAAAAAACATTTTTTTGTTCCTTCTGCAGTTTGCATAGATTACAAGTAATCAGTACACTAAAAATAGGACATGAAAGTCCAGTCAGTCTTATATCTGGTGTGCAGTTAATGTAAAAGAAAAAAAAAATTCTTTTCCGTCACAAAGTGGATATCGGGCCACTCAAAACAGTAAAAAAAGAAAAGAAAAATAAGTTAAAAAAAAAACCATATTCATGAGTCATTAGAATGGTTAAAATGTCTCAAAGTGTTCATAATTCTTACTTCCATACAATTGTTAGCGTTGATGAGTTGTATGTATTTTCCCTTCATTGCAAAGGTAGGGTACATTTTTCTAAGCCATGCCCACAAAGACGCAAAGACAACCATTTTGGGTCAAAGCGGCCATTTTCGACATCGTCAGTGCACAGGGAGTCTGCAATCTAGGTTTAAATTTTGGATTCGAAGGGTCCCTTCGAAAGACTCTGAACGCTGCGCTTAATTCCCAGAAATTGGAGCTTTTGTTTAAGCACGGTGGCAAAAATCTTTTTTCCTCCCTGATTTTTTATAAGAGCTGTATGTGTAAACACCAGGGAATTGAATCAAATAATGCCTCATTTGCACAAAATGTGTCACAGTTACACCTGAAGAGGTCCATTCGTGGGAAACATGCATAAATAAAAACCTTAGTTTGAGGGGAAAGGGTTGGGTCTCAGATGTGACGGCTAAAAGTGCGGTAGCGCCTCCTGGGCTTGTTCGGTGAATGCGTCATCATGCGTGTTGCTCCGCTGCCAACTCCGCTGCTTGTCACGGTAAAACAAATTAAACCTGAGAACACAAATAAAGAACTCGTTCAAAATTCAGCCCTGATACCAGTTTCACTCTGTAATATGAAATTTGGTAGACATGTTTACTACGGGTAGACCCACAAAAAGTCTCGGGAAGTCATGCGTGGTTTTAAGCCGACATTTTAAGAGTCCTCAAAGGCAAACATATCCAAGAGATTTGATCCAAATATTATCAAATTCAAATCCCGTATTTGAGACAGATGGGTCACGTTGAATTACCAATAAAAACAAGAAACTCTACAAAGTCATCTCGATAAGGTTAGAGCTGGTCTCAATTAAGAACATGAAGTTTGGTCAGGATGTCTGTCACGAGTAGACAAAAAAAATTGGAAAACCATGCTTGAAAATAAAAAAATAAAAAAAATGCAATATTCGTTTGGAAATGTTTGAGTCATTTTAGTCATTTCAATCACAATTCCTCCTAGAGATTTTTTTCATCCACGATCTTTTGAAATCATCTGAGTGGACACATATTAGTTTTTAGTGTCAAACCACAGCATTGTTAAGCTATCATACTGGGATTTGTCGTGAATGAAAAAGAGTTAACGGCAAAAAAAAAAAAAAAAAAATATTGGGTCATACGAGCGCCGCGAAGCCTCTGGCAGGCTGTAAAGTGGGATCATCTTGGATCAAACCAGCCGCCACCATGGGCATGATGGCCGTGAAGATCCTGTCACACAGAGGAGGGGGGGGGTGCCAACAAAGGTTCAAATTGGGCAATGCCAGGAGGTGGGTGTGAGGGTTAGCACCAGGACTCGCGTCTGTTGTTTTTACTTTAAACTTAATCTCACTCGACAATTGAATTGTTTTCATTTATTGTGTGTGTGTGTGTGTGTGTGTGTTAGTTGTGTGTGCACAACATACAGGCGTTTGATTCCGGACTCTGGCTGCACAGCAGAGCGCGATCGCGTCCTGGCTTCGGGCTCGGGACTGGGACCGGCCAGGTCATCTTCCGTTTCGTCGCTACAACGGCATTGGGCATTTTAGTGCCATCTCAGAAGCATCTTATGAAGATGATGTCATCATCTGCTGACCTTTTGTAATAGGCCAGCTCCTCCTGCAGCATGAAGACTTTGGCTTTGAGCTCATTGCGCTCGTGCAGGACGTCGCGCAACTCCTGCAGGGTGAACCGGGCACGGTTGGGGTCCTTGGAGTCCGGGAGCTCTGTGGTTGTGTCCTCCTGGCACAGCGCCTCCTGAGAGAGAAGGAGAGGACCATGTGTCACTCGGAGGGAGTTACATGAGTTGAAGGGAGTTCCAAAAGCTGATTGAGTATTCATTCCATATCATTGATATCCAGCTCAATGTACTAGTACACTCTTTGTCCTTACTAGTAAGACAGTTACGCGCACTACTTTTAAATTTAAATTTTTTTAAGCTTAGATACAATAAACGCTCTTTAGAAAATCATGAACTAATGTGGCGTTCAGCAGGGATCAATTTTAGGCCCCATTGAGTATAATTTGTACCGGTATGTACAACAACTGTGTCTAGTAATATTTTGGGAGGCTAACTACACAACTAACTAACTTACGTTATGGTACAACTAGTAACAGACGCAACTACCAATAGAAATACAACCATTAAAGATAAAACAAATAACTAGCTCTTACTATTTGCAATTTCAATTGTTATTTTCATCATCTAACGTTTCTATTCTATATTATATTTGACATTTTTGCTCTGATTATATAAAAAAAAAAATCTGAAGTTATTGACTAGTTACTCATTACTCGAGTATCTCTTTTACCGAGCGTTGATTTATTCTGAAGTAAATATTAGGAGGATTACTTTTTACTTAAGTCATAGTTTTGGACAAAGAGCATAGCAGGATATTGGATTGTCAAGAAAATTGAATAAATGCTCAAATAGCTTTCCATAGGCAGACAGGAAGTGAGGATACCTTGGTGAAATATTGGTATACAGCAGGCATGTCGTGATCCCACATGGCCTCCTGGTGGCACACCAACACAGCACGCCTCATTGTTTGCCTTCCATATCATTTTGATTGAGATTTTTTTTGGGGGGGGGATTGATTATTTGACATCACCTCTTTGAAACTCACTGTACTTAGCAAACAACACACTGCTTTGAGTCTACTTCCTCAAATAATGGCCTACTCAACGGGCAGACAGCCAGGCAGTCACACGAGAGCTTAGAATTTATTCATTTTTTTAGGCTTCAGAATATTGAATTCGATGACAAATAATGATCGCGTTCTCCATCATCGCTATTTGCCACCCACAAATTTGCAGAATTCCTTTCTACTTAAAAACTCTCTTTTATGCTCTTCCGAAGTTCTGTCTAAAATAGTTATGCTTTGGTACCATCTGGTGGCATCCTGGTGCCAAGGAACTATGCTGACGTGAAGGTGAAGAGCTGCCACGAGACAATTAAATTATGTTAGAAAAGTGGTACTTTGCCGCCATCTTGTGGCAGCTATAGGAAGCGTGTGAGTGTATCATGTTTTTTTTTATGAGCGTACTGATTTGTGTGTGTGAGAAGGAGTCTGTGTGAGTATGTTTAATGTGCGTGGGTGTGCGTGTGTGTGGCATAGGCAATTCTAAACTTTTTAAGGGGGATGTGATAGTCGATATGAGATGAGGCGTTTATTTGAGGAAATATGAACGCTCTAATAATACGTCATTAGTTTCTTTCAAACAAAGACCTTCCAAAACGGCGTAATCTGATCCAAAACCTCAAAATTTCACACAGAACCCAGCAAATAGCGACAGCGCCGTGTTAAACTTGACACGCCTGTCCGGTCATGACTGTTAGTTCCACACCATGCAGTCACTAAATCATCATCCCAGTGTTAGTGGTCAGGCTGCTTTACCCAAAGCAACGCTGCCTCGTCGTCGTCATCTTCACCAGGCTCGTCGGGGTCGAGTGAGCCGGCTGGCGGCGGCGGCGGGGGGGTAGAGGACTCCCACCAACCCTCCGCGCCCGCCGTAGCTTTCGCGTCAGGCTGGTTAAGAAGGTTGACGATAAACAACAAAGCAAAATTTGCTACAAAATTGCTCAACTAACAAAGTTAAGGAGCTGCTAATGAGAGAGGCTAACTATTGCGTAAATTACATCAACGTATTCATCCATCCATCATCCCTCACCACTTTGCCTCACTGAGGTCGTTTGTATGCCAAAGACTATCCCAGCTGTCGTTGGGCCGTAGGCGGGGTGGACACTGAATTGGTCGCCAGCCAATCACAGGGCACGCATAGACGAACAAACAGACACACTCACAGTCACACCTAGGGACAATTTAGAGTGTTCAATTAAGCTACCATGCATGTTTTTAGAATGTGGGGGGGAAATGGAGTACCCGGAGAAAACCCACGAGGGCACAGGAAGAGCATGTAAACTTCAAACAGAGCCTAGATTCGAACCTATGACCTCCGTACTGTGCTACCACCGTGCCTCCTACAATATTGTATTTCCAAATAAAAAACAAAATTCTGGCATCTGGGTGAAGAAGGTGCGTATTACCTCGGCCGGCGAGGGAGGCTGGGGCGGAGCTTCCTGGGCGTGGCATTTTAGCCGCTCCCGCAGACGTGCCACTTCCTGCCGCAGGGCTCCCACTTCTTGGCCGCGGGTCTGCGCGCCGGCCTCCAGTTCCACCTTTTGTTCGATCAGTGCTTTGCCCTGAGCCTCCACCACTGAGATCTTGTGACGCAGGTCGTGGTTTATCTTCATGAGACGGGACTGCTGCTGCTGGAGCTGAAATGGGCAAAGTTGGATTCACCTCAGCCACCAAATTTCCAAATGTGTAAACCTTAGCCAGGGACATGAATAAATAAAATGAGGATAAAGAATTTTTTTTTTAAATGGAAATTTATATTTAAAAATGAAAAAAAGCAATTGTTTTAAATTAAAAAAATATTCAAAATAAATAAAATGCTACAATAATAAAAAAATAAAAAATAATGATAATAATAATTATTATAATAATAATTGCATTTTAAAAAGTAAGAAAACTTAATTTCAAATGAAAAAAAAATATATAAGATTTTTTAATTATAACAAAAAAACATTAATAATTGGATTTTTTTAGGCTGGTTTGGGTGTCTAGTGTGAAATCAAAAAAAATAATAACCAGCTGCAGCTGTTGACATTAAAAGTGACGTGACATGAGCCTTCCACAACCTTACCGCTTCGATGTCTTCGCTTTTGAGCGTGAGCTCGCGATCTTTGGCCCGGATCTCGTCCCGCTGTTTGTCCACCACCTCCTTCAGCTTCTTCATCACTTGACGCTCACGCTCGCTCATGCCTGCAAACATGTGAAAAACAAATGTCAGAGTCCTGATTGAAGTCCTACACCTATCTTGATAACTGGACGGAGACATTTTTAACGCCACAGGTTTTTAGGGTTGCACGAGACAACGCATTCGCCACCAATCATTCTTCTAGCTGACAAAATGTAACAATTCACTTAAATAATTACATGGTTGCGGAATTATTTCTTGCGTTACATTTTTTAATGCTTCTTCCATGTTGCTGCTGTCCCTGTTTTTTACTCCTTCTAACGAGAGCCCAAGATGTCTATCAATCAATCAAAGTCTCAAAGCCATGGTTTACTTTACCACACCAGAATAATTTGAAACCATGTCGAGATTAGTTTGCAGAATGCGTGTGTGCAGCAAACGTGTGTGTGCGTTGACACAGAGGCTAGTGCGAGTGATCGAGCCTGACTGCGGCTTCTGTGCAAAGAGAAGGCTTCCTTTGTGTTTGCATGCACACCAAAAACATCTTCATCCTTTGCATTCCTTGGAAAGAAATAACCTAAACAAAAATAACTTCGAAGAATCAACCCAAAAATGGCCTTAAACAAAAATGAAATTATGATAATATAAAATACATAAAAATATATTTAAAGTTTAAACTTATATTTGAAGAAGGTGGAAAAAAAACCCTAGATATAAAAATATAAAATATAAATGTAAAAAAAAAAAAAAAAAGAAAAATTGTGAAACTCGAGAAATTTGGAGAAACAAGTGGTGAGCAATAAGTATACATGTTCATGAAAAATTTTGTTCGCCGAACAGCATAATTGTCCAATAATGTATTGTATTTTTGACTTCCTGTTCCCAATTCAACAAAGTAAAAAAGTACAGATGTTTCCCAAAAATGTACAAAATATTATATTATACAGACGCACACACACACTCACCATCGTTCCTTGGCAGGTCGTCCTCACTCACGGAGTCTCGCGTGGACACGTTGTCCAGAAGGCTCTTGTTCTCCTCCTGCAGTTGAGCGATTTGGCAGAGCAGATCCTGAGCCTCGCCTCGCCACACGTCCTCGACCAGCTCCAGCTCCTGAACAACAATTAAATCCAAACAAAATCTCATTTCAAACTGTTTAGCTTCCTCAACTAGTCGACCAGCAGCAGTTTGTCATCGATACACTGCAGTATCATCTTAACACATCTGGAGCCAAGGCCCAAGTACTATAAATAGTACCGGTACCTGCTCTTACAAACCAAAAGGGTAATGTAGAAAGTAGAGTCAAGTTGAGTCAGTACTATGCAGTGGAAAAGGGCCATGCTGCGTCATTTGAAACACATTTCACTTAGTGGTGTTCCCCAAGGTTCAGTCCTTGGGGATCTTTTAAATTGACAACACGATACTGTATCTTTTGCTGTTTTTAGAGTATCAACGCTCCTCACATCTGTTTGGGATGGTCGTTTTTCAAAATAGTACGGCTAAAATTAGACAAAAAAGAAAAACATCAATGCCGTGGAACAATGGTGACTTGAATCTGCGTCCAACGTTAAGGAGACAATTTTAAGCCAATAGGTGTGAGGGATTTGAGAAAATGAAAAAAAAAAATCACTTACAGTCACTTTATCACCGTCATGAGTCTGTGAGCCAACCGGTGAGTGAGAAGCTATCACAGTCACGAGAACCCGACTTTTTATAGTGTGCGAGTGTGAGTGTGTCACTTGTGTCTTGTGTTCGTCCCAGATGAAACAATGAAGTAAATGCCACAACCATGTAGGCTCAGCAGTAACAACACTAGGTACACTTGCACAATCTAATAAACTTTTTGAAGTTTCAGTAAAGCGTTGCCCTGCTAAGGATGGCGATCAAACCCTTGTGTGAATAGTAAAATTGCTTTAAAATTAAAAAGGCTTAAAATTGCCAATGTCACAAGATGCCAGAAAACCACTATGTCAAAATTAAGGCTCTCAAGTCACTTCACCGTATTTCCTTGGTAGCAAGGTGCCGCTAGGTCAGGTGTGGGCAAACTATGGCCCGTGGGCCACTTGCGGCCCATTAAATGTTTTAATCTGGCCCACCAAATTTGAAAAAAATTAAATGAATAAACCTTGTTAATGTTTTATTTTCTAAATACTAGGTGCTCTGCATTTCAAGTAAAAGTCTCTTTTTAAAAATCATCATAGGTGAATGTAATTTCATCTGATTTAAAACAAATTATATTGTTATAACACAACCACTCCACTTCAGGGATAGACTGGACTCTAAGGGGATGAAAGCCAGAACTTCTGATGTTGAATTTGAAGCTTTTGGAGGTGGGTGTGTACCTTTCTGTGCTTCCTCTCGTTCTCCAGCCTCTCGGTCCTCTCCAATCTGAGTTTGTCCAGCTCCAAGCGCAACTCGTCAGCTTCGATCCCACCGATGCTGTGGCGGCTCACCATCACCTCCAGGATCTCCAGCACCCTCACCACCTTGGGCATGAGGCGGGACAGCGCCTCGCAGCCGTACTGGTCGATGATTCTCTCGAACTCGTGTCCCACCGCCGCGGCGATGTCGTACACGTCCATCACGGTCAGGTCGGCCGGGTTCTTCTCCAGGGCCGAACCGCCGCGGTCCTCCGGTATGTATCGGTGGCCTTCCATGACTTTTTCTTCTTCCCGCTGCGTGACGCAAACTTCCTTCCCTCCCTCCGCGACACAACAAGTCCGCTAATTTACACCGGCAAGATGTAAAAAGCCGCCTAAATGTATCAGGCTAACGTACGCCCATCATGTAGTTGTAAACGAAGACATTAAATGTGATTTGCTCAGCGTAAAATCTGTCGTTGTCCTCTTGTCCGGTACCCTCCGTGTCGCAGACAAGGAGCAAAGCTCGCCGCCATGTTGGGAGGGTCTTTTCCGCTTCCCTTTCAAAGTAAGATAAAACTAAAAAGAGGGAGCCGTCGTATCCTTCAAAATAAAGAAAATCGTGGTAATGAATGTGTCCCTCCAAATAAAACCTCATGGGGTCGTCTTTTGGGGGAAAAAAACGAACGGAAAGTTAACATCGTTCACATTAAACTAACAAGAAGGCCGCGTTCGTCAAAATAAACTAACATGAATGATATCCCCTTCAAATTAAAATGTAACAGGAATGCTTTGTTCTTCAAAAGAACAAAATAATACCAAATGGGAATGCTGATCATTCAAATTAAATTACGCGGCATCTCTCATAACGGAAACCTTAAAAATTAGATAAAAAATGAAGGATGCAATATCCTTAATGACAGCGTTACATGACATTTTGAAATGCGGCCATTCGTTTTGATTTAGATTCATTATTTTGAATGACGTGGCATTCATGGTCATATTTTATTTTGTAGGATGTCAGCTTTCATTTCGGTCCGACTTGCTTAATTTAGACGACTTCCTGCTGCTGTCCACATTCCAAAATGTCATCTCACCGGACTAAAATATCACATGAGGTGGCTGGCAGAATGCTTTTGGCTGCGGATTGAAATGATTCATATTTCCTCCATGAATAAAGGGATCATCTAAAATAATAATACTCTAATAATACTTGATATAATATTGTAAAATAACTATTTGTTCTTTGAAAATTACAACTTTAATTTTATATAATTATAAATGCATATTCCTAAAATTATGTATCATTATGACCTTCATCTAAAAAAAAAACATTTAAAGTTTATTTTGCTAACGATGTGATTCTTCCAATATTAAGACCTTTTTTCCCCTGTAATACTATGAGATATCTTCATTCTTGTATAAGAATATTATGGTAGCATTACAAATTTATTCTTGTGACATTATCACTGCATTCTCATAAAAATGACAACTGCATTCGCAGAACATTGCAACAGTTTCCATAACCTAACGACAATTTGTGAAACATGTTCATTATACTTTTATGAATTTAACATAGTCCTGTAACATTACGACTTTTACCTCGCAAAATGTAATTGAAGATTATGACTGTAACATACCGACTATATTCAGTAACATTTTTCTCATGGTTACAACAATTTTGATTTCTTTTCAATGTGGACTCTGTTCATTTTTATCAAAGTGACATTTTGGTCACATTTAATTGTTGTTTTCGCTCGTGGCAGATATCACACAAAGATTAAACACTACATGGAGCAGCAAATTAAAAAAAAAAAAGTATTTAACTGATTGGATTTATCAAACATTTAATCAAGCTGCAGAATTCCATCGAAATACAGACAAGAGTTGGACAGAAAATGCGGGAATACGATATATATCAATAGTGAAAAAATTGTATTGGTCAAAGTTAGCGTGTTAGCTCCAAGTGCAGTTTCAACACCCAAACACTAGATGGCGAAAGAGGGGGCATGCTTCTGCTCAATTTCGAATAAAAACATGTTGGTGCACATAAAAGAGATTAAAATGTTACATCGCCACGGTCTGTGAGTCCCCCCTTCGGTCCATCCTCAAGACTCCCCGGTCCCGCTTCCCGTTTCCCCTCGTCTGAACTGCAATGGAAATTAAAACATGCAAATATCCTCTCGTTTTAAAAGCACACATGCTGGACCAAAATGTTTGTCTCTTACCGCGTTCTTAAACAGGTTTCCGGATTTGGAGAAGATGCTTGGTTTCCTCAAGTTGAGTTTTCCAGATTCCGTGCTCTTAGAGTCGGAGCTCTGGGACTGAGACGGGCGGTGAGAGGGGCTAGATGTCACAGAAGAAGTTTGCGAGCTGGAGTAGGACTGAGTATTTGGGTAATTCTGGCTGGGGATTGGGGTGTAAGCTTGCGAAGACGTGTAAGGCTGAGATGGCATGTAGGGTTGCGATGGCGTATAAGCCTGAGACGCCGCGTAGGGCTGAGATGGCGCGTAGGGCTGAGAGGGCGAGAAAGAATGCGATGCGGCAGGTGCAAAGGGGTTTGTGGAAGCAAAGGCAGGAACAGCGAGAGGCTCGGGTGGCGGTGGTGGCGGGAAGGAGGTGCCATCCAGTAAAGTGGGCGGTGGCGGCGGTGGGAAGCTCTCGTCGCCGTCCAGCATGTTGCCGCCGTCCTGCATGTCGTAGTGGCGCTTCCTCAGCTCACCCAGGCGGATACGTTCCTGATCCAGCTGATTTTCCAGCTGCAGCACCCGCACCTGGGAACCAAACCGGCAGGGTTCATTTCAGCCACAACCATAACCATGAAGTTATATAACTGTACCAAAAAAAAAACGTGCCAAATACCGGGAACACGATCCCACACTCGAAGCTGGAGAGGGTTTTACTGTCGTGAATAACTCACCTGAGCCTCCATTTCCTCTTTTTTCAACTTGATCAGCGACATTCCGGAGAAGTCCATCACTCCTGCGAGGACATGACAGATCCATCCAACCAGCAACAATCACATCCTATGTCTATATTCGTGTAACGCGACTTCTCACCCTGCTCCGAGATCTGCTGCTGTCCGTGCTTCGTCGAGGTGACCACCACGGCCGCCATGTCGTTGACGTGCCGCGAGGCCTGCTGCAACGTGGACAGCTTCCTGTTGCCGCGCTCTGCCTTCACCTTAACAAGGATTGATGTATGAGCAACAGGTTAGCAAGTTAGCACTCTCAAGTTTAAAAAGTGGAGGCCGAGCGGGCACCTTGGAGGCGGCAACCAGCTGCGCGGTGCTGGCGGCAATCTCGTGGGAGCACGCGATAAGCTCCTCGTACGTCCCGTTCTCACCCACAACGCGGTCGGCAGACTCTCTGGAGGTAAAGACGGATAATTAATCATGAATTCCGAAATTATAATAATAATGCCTTTATTAGTCCCACAATGGGGAAATTCGAGATTCGAACCCAGGCCTCCTGGGGAGACTGGGTCCTGAACGCGGCGCCTTAGACCACTCGGCCATCCTGGCAGCCACGAGATTCGAACCCAGGCCTCCTGGGGAGACTGGGTCCTGAACGCGGCGCCTTAGACCACTCGGCCATCCTGGCAGCCAAATTGAAGTTGAGAGACTCACAGCAGCTGTGTGGCTCCCCAGCCCACCGCTTTGGAGGCCGAAATCAGACCCTCCGTCCAGCGGGAGTTTTTGGCATAGAATTCCGTGACAGAAGCTGCTCCCTGCAGGAAAACAACAAAGCTGGAATATTTATTTCATGTTCAGTTGACCTCTCTATTCGCAGGGGATAGCGACAGGGCATGAACGAAAAGAGTGAAAACCTGTGAATAATTGACCGGCAATGTAATTGCATACAAAAATAAAATAAAAATGAAAATTCAATAGGAAAAAAAAAAATCAATGAATCAAATCAATATAAATATAAAAAGATTTTGGAGCATGCATAAAACTCACCCTCCCTCCTTCCACGATGTCCTTCTGAAGATCTGTGGCGGCCGTCACCAGCATGTGAACAGCCTGCAGTCACAGCACAACACATTTACTCCACGTATTGCCATTTTTAAAAAGAAATAAGAGCCGAAGCGATGACTACCTTCATGAGGTCAGAGCAGGAGCCCAAGATGCTGCGACGGGACACAAAAGGTTACAGTTGAGGTGAATTACAAAAAGAAAAACAAACATAAAATAGTAATGATCGGTGTGGTGAGCTCACCTTTGGTTGACCTCCAGCTTTAGGCCAGTTGTGTCCTTCCTGGCCTGGGACAAAATCTCCTACAAACACATAAAAAACAATCATCACAAGGTCACAAAGACGTGACTCGAAGCGGCCATTTTGGCTCTGGAGCACCCTCCAGAATTCAGCCCCCAGAACTAGTTCAAATGAAATTTGGTAGGCCTGTCTATCACGAGAGGACCCATAAAAGGTCTCAAGAAGAATGACTGAAGACTTACGTCCATACGCAGCACAGCTTCCTCAATGGCGGTGGAGGTGGCGAGCATCTCCTTGTCCACCATGTTTCCCAGCTCCTCCTTGAGGACGTCCTGCCCTTTGGGGCGCAGCTCCTAACGAGAGCAACAAGACTTGACATTTATCTGTTGGGAAATTGTCAACAGGCATTTCCATGGGATTTTTTTTTTCATGGAAAAAGTGGAAGACAACAGTTGCCCGGAAGCCCTGAATGAGCCGAATACTTTGAGGGCAGGAATGGTTTGAATCGCCCACCTGCCCCAGGGCGAGGATGCGCTGTATGGCGTATCGTATGGCGGTGGAATCGGCTCTCTGTAAGCTGGCCTGCAGTTTTAAGTCCTTCAAGAAGTGAAGGCAGTTATTGGCACAGTCCCGGCAGCTGTCAGTCAAACCTGCAACACACACGTGAACATTTTTTTTTTTTGACACAACGAAGCCAAGGCATATCATATCATCTTACGGTCGGCCTGGTCGGTGGGGGCTGAGTGTGACGTGGCGCCGCCGTTCACGATGGTGTCGGCGGCTAGGTGGGAGAACTGAGTGACCGCCCGAAGCAGGCCGCTGGCGTCTGGGGAAAAAAGACGTTGTTAGCAGCAAAAAAAAAAAAAAAAAACTAACTAACAATACAACCACAATAACAAAGATATCAACCAACAAGCCCCAAAAAATTTAATAAAAAAAAAAAAAAAAAATCAACAAACCACTAAAAAAAAAAAAAACACAAAACCCAAGCAACCCCGCTACAACATGCACACACACGCACGCACGTTGCCAAACTAACCATTCCTGTTTGACAGATAGATCACATGGCTCTGCTGCATTTTGTCCACCGACACCAAGGTGGTCTCAGCCCGATTCACCAAATAATCTGCAAAACAGAAGCACCAGTAAAACAGCATGATGGATTCATTAATTTATTTATTCTGACTTCTTTTTTCTTTTTTTTTTTAATTTGAACAAACTCTTGCTGAACGTGTTCTCCTTTTAACTAAGATATTTTTCCCTTATATTTTTCAAAAAATAAAGACTTAAAAAAATGAACATTTCAATATATATTTGTTACTTGAGAATTTTAGTTTTTTTTTTAAAATTCTGATTAAAAGATTTCAAAAGTAATAGCTTTTAGAATATATATCTTTAGCATATACAATATTTCATAAAAGATCATAACAGTGATTTAAGAACTTGTTTGGGACGAGATTTACGACGAATTGCCACACCCACTTTTGAAGCTCGCTCTGCTTTTTTCTGTCTCAGCTGTCTAAGTCACAGCAGGGAGGCAAGCACTTTAGTTGCCAGTAATTTAAACATTCATGACTCTGCAAGCTCCCAATTCTTCGCTGTTTCTTTCCGTATACATGCACGTACCGGGCGAGCAGATGCAGCGCACATGGATAGGGTCGTCCAGTTTGGCCATGGCATCCAGGATGATGCCTTCCGCCTCCACCACGGCGCACTGCAGAAGGCAGAACTGCTCCTCTTGCAGCTTGTGAGCCAGCTCACCTTCGCGATTGGCCTGCTCACACACGCGCAAAGTCACTCATCTGAAGGCACCAAGGAAGTGCGAAGGGGCATGTGTCAAGTAAGTCTCAAGTTTTAACGTTCAAATCTCAAGTTAACTGTGGAAAAAAATAAAGAAATCGAGTCGAGTCAAGTGGTTATCGTTATCTGTCATCAATGTAGCAAAATAATCAAAATGATGAATAAACGACCAATGAGCCAAGTCCAACGGTATTTGGCACCTGCTGCTGTAGCTGGGCGTGCAGAGTTCCCAGTTCCATGTTGCTGCGCTGGCGTTCCTGCTCCAGAGAGCTCTGCTGTATCTGCGCCTGCTGCCGGAGCGAGCTCAGCTCGGCCTCCTGATCCCGCACCGAGCGCAGCAGCGTCTCCCTTTCCGCCTGCAGGCCCGCCAACGTGCTGCTCAGCTGCGAGCCGCTCTGGGATGACCAGACGAGTTTTGTCAAAGCGGTTCCGTGTCGATGCACCGAGTCTGAGTAGAAGAAAGCGACAGCGTACGTACCAGCTCTTTGCTCTGCAAGCTGCTGTTGACGCGCGCCAGCTCGGCTCGGGCGGCGTCCAACTCGCGACGCAGCCTGTCAATCTCCACTTTCTGCTGGGCGTTGATGTTCAGCTGTGGAGCAGACAGCGGCGTTGATGTCAAATGTCGCTTGACTTTGCCCACCTTCTCCCCCCACCCCTCTTACGATAGTAGTTTTCTCATCACCTATCTTGACCCTTTTAAGAGCTGAACAAATAAAGATCTTTTCGCGATTAATCGTCTTCAAGTTATTACACGTCAGTGTGGAGTCGCAAAGGCGACTCATCAACTTGAACGGCTACCTGCTGCTGAAGCTGCGCCCTGAGCGCCTCCAGCTCACGGCTCAGGCGGTCCCTCTCCAGGTCGGCGGTGCTCTGCTGCTGCCTCAGTGACGACAAGTCGACGTCGCGCTGCTGGGCCGAGCGCAGCAGGGCGTCACGCTCCGCCTGCAGAGCGGCCAGACTGCTGCTGGCCTGGGAGCCTTCCTGGAGGACAGGAGACACTCCATAACGCTAATCAACCTGGCGACATGAAGCCCAGTCACAATCTGTGGAGGCGGCTAACCAAACAAGACTAGGATTTTTTGGGGTTTTTTTTTTTTTTGCTCAATTTCCAAAGTCAACACAGAGAAATGAGTCTGGATAAGGCTACCGAGCATCTCCTGTCATTGGCCAATTTTATGCTACTTAGACAAGGCATAGTTACTATCCGTAGTGGTGGCGAAGCTAACAATGATGGAATTTATTCATATTTGGTTAGGTTTCCAAAACCAAAAAGCAACACACTAAAATTTGTACTCTAGATAGACAGAAAAAAAGTCAACAGAAACACCTTTCCAAGTATAAACAATATGCTAACGTTCTGCTCCAAACTTGGCCCACTCGCCGCAGCACCAACAAGGTAAGCCACCAATGCTAGCCACGTATTGTCATTTGGTTCCATGAAATGTCTATTACAAATTAAGCGACAAACATTTATGATGGGTAAACTAGCTGTTGTTAATCAAAATGCTACGCTCGATTATGCTACGCTAACATCTTACCATCTCCTTGCTCTCCAGGGTACCGCGAAGGAGCGCCAACTCGGCTCTTTGCTCCAGGAGTTCTTTATTCAGGCGGTCCGCCTCATTCTGCTGCAGCTGTATCTGACGGAGTGAGCCATCACGCAAACGTTAGCGGTTGGCGTAAGTGGTGGTGTTAGCCTGTGAAATCTCACCAAGTTGGTCTTCTCCCGATGCAGGTTCTCCAGATCGCTCTCCAGTTTCTGTTTGGTCCTCCACATGCCCTCCTGGTCTTGTTTTGTGTGGGCCAGCTGCTTGGTAGTGTCCGCGTTCTACAGATCCCAGACCGAATAATAAAATGAAGTCGCATAGCAACCGGTGATACAAATTGATTTTTAACGGTTACTGTACCTTCTTCATGAGGTCCGCGTGACTGGTGACCAGTTCGGCGTGTTTCTCTTTGAGTTGAGTGAATCGAAGCTCGGCCGCCTGGGCGCGACCTGTGCGGTAAGGAAAGTTAGCCTGGATGGAACGGGGCTTAAAAAAAAATGTGCGTTTGTTGCGCCTCGCTTACCATCAGCCTCCTTGAATCCAATCTGAGCGCCCACGTTGGCCACATTGGCACAGCGTAGTGCCTCTACCTCCATGCGCAGGTGCTCATTTTCCACCTGCGCCATCTGCCTGTGAGTGCACTGCTCCTGAACTTCAGCCTCAAGGTGGTTGACTTGAGCTCGGAGCTCCGTCACACAACGCTGCGCCTGCCCATAAGCACACACACACAAAAAAATAAATAAATAAAAATACACAAACTTAAAGGAGAGTCATTACCGTAAAGACAGACTTTTACATCGTTTTATTAAAAAAAAAAAAAAAAAAAAGTTGCTTTACGGCTTCAAAATAATTTGCGCACTTTGCAAAGCCAAATTCAAAGACCATATTAGTTATATGTCGTTGGTGTGTCGTTATAAAATATAGCATTAATTTTAGCACATTTAATTTCATGAAGAATTATTTTTTATATTTATTCTAATTATTTTTATTTGCATATCACGTTGTATCGTGGTTTACCTCAAGGTTCCGATTTAGGAGCATACCTCTGATTTGATGAGTTCAAGTTCTGGTTTTAGGACGTCCAGTTCTCTCTTCAGGCTCGCATTCTCATTGTGGTGCTCCCTTTGGTCCGCATCAGGCAAGCCCATCTGACTCAGCAGGTAATACTTCCAAGAGACAAACATTGACAGTGTATATAGCATGGTGGTAGCACAAATACTTTATTTTGCTTTTTCCAAGTATTATACTTCGAGTATTTAGTTTTCTGCTGAGGACAGACCTGCTGCGGATCGCGTGAGTCCAGTTGCGGCTCAGTCTCAACGTCATCAAAGCGGTCCTCATTTTCAATCACCACCACTGGCCTCTTGTACTCGGCCAAGGCGCCCGCGCGGAGAAAGTTTGGAGGTGCCTTATTGGAGGGTAATAGGGAAGAGAAAAAATAAGTATGAAAATCAACATGGAAAAAAAAAACATTTTTTTTTCATCCCAAAAAAAACATTTTTTTTTATCCCAAAAAAAACGTCACACTGACAGTAGGGTAAAGACTGCTCCAGGAAAAGCAAAGTTACGCACATCTGGGAGTTCTGGGATCTGGATGATGGATTTGAAGAACTCTATCTCTCTGGCTTTGTTGAAAAATTGCTTGAGGCTGGCAAAAAAAAAGAGACATCATATAGCAACTTTAAAAGCATCTAACGTATATTGTAGGATGTTTGCGGACCAGCATTGATTGTACCTGTTGAATAGCTCCCGGAATCTCTCTCTGTGGCCGAGAAGAACATCCGCCGCGATGCCTACGAGGCACACAAAATTAGGCTGGTGGCTAAGTGGCCGTGCAGGCAATGAAAAGTTGTTTTTTTTTCAATTGAAAGTAGTTTTACATTGTCTGTCATGAAAAGACCAACAAAAATGCCAGAAAACAGACAGCAAATCTGTTATTTTGCTTACAAGTGGCCATTTTGGCTCAGTTAAAAATAATTCAGCCCTTGTCACTCACGGCTGTGGAGTTTAAAGAGGAGGCGGACGCAGAAGTGGTACAGGAAGCTGCAGTCGGGGATGAGGGGGATCAGAGGTATGAGGCGGCATTGTCCCGCCGGCGTGTTGGGTTTGGCACCGTTGGTCTCCAGCTGACGGAGAACTGACAAGACCAGACCAAGCATATTTTAAAATCCAGGCAATTCAATTTTTGGGGAGTTTATACAGTATACAGGCAAGTCTGAATTTAGAGTTGAGCGGGGTTCACTGTATGTAATGCACAGAAACAAACCAGTCTCGGCCATCTTGAGTCCAGCGTCCAAGTATTCCAACAGCTCCTGAGTCATATCCAGCCTGCAGTGAATCCAAAACTCACCGTAACTCAAGTCAGCAACAGGAAGAACAAAAATAAAAACTCTAATTTGTGACAGCGCTTACACTCTGTTCATGTCGCTGCCGGCTTCTCGCTCCAAAGTCTCGTCGGAGGCCTCCAGGTTGCCGGGAATGACTTTGTGCTTTCAAAAAATGAACAAATTGAGTTTTATTGAGGGAACCAATCTGATGTCAACGTAATATAATTAAGACTATAAATACAATTTAGTGAAACTGACTGACTACATTTTAGCCAAATTTGTTATATAAATTAAATCAAATTGTTACATTAAAAACTAACTCATTTTAGAAGGCTGAAATCATAATTTAATGAATTAAATGTAAATAATTACAACTAATAGAATGAATTCATAAAATTAAATTAAATTAAATGAAACCAAATGTATTGAAATGATTGCATCTCAGATTTAAAAATTTCATTAAAAATGTGTTGACCAGCGTAACAATTGAAAATATTTGTCTTTCCTGTCACATGATAGTTCAACATCGATCAGAAAACATTATTCTCCACTCTTTTGACAACCATAAAGTATCCCATTCGTTAGTAAATTCCAGTTTACCTGGACGTGAAACTCCATTTTGAGGCAGAGGAATTTGGCCGACAAGGCAACGATGTGTCCGTAGCGATCGTGCAGGTTGCCCTGCGAGAGAAAAAACACGCTGATACGATACGATGCAGAACGTCGTAATCATCAACCGACGGCCACTCACCCACAAGACGCCCATGTCTTTCACATTGCGACAGTATTTGTGAGAGTCTCTTACAGCCTGGCAAAAGTCATGACATCATTGATTAAAAGCTTGGTTGTATATTTAAAAAAAAAAAAATATTCGTTCATATGGCATGCCAATAAAACATACTAAACCAATTACACCGCCTCGGTTTAGCTCTGCTAGCATCAACTCCCAAAATTTGAGAGGCTCTGGCGGTTAAATCCTTACATTGCGATGTCCGTCCCTCAGCATTTTGTGCAGCAGGTAGCAGAACTTCCAGCTGATGATGCCGTTGCTGGACAGTGGCAGGTTGAGGATGTACGTCCACATGGTGGCCGCTCCGCCCTCCTTGTGGCTGCCCAGAAGGATGTCTTCAATTGGTGTCAGGGAGAAATTAAAAGTTTGCCGGAAGAATCAAGACTCTCGTGCTGGCACTGGTTCCGGTGCTAGAACTGGTTCTAAAACGTTTGATATTAGTTCTGGTACTAAAAACTAGGATTTTTGAAACCGGATCTGGTCCTAGACTGTGTCTGGTCCAAGAATTTGTACTGGTTCCGTGTGATGATAACAACAGACTCACGATGCGGATTTATGTTCTGGTACCAGAACTGGATCCAGGTTTTGAACGTGATCAAAAAGGATACTGCGCACATATTTGGATTTGGGTGGCGCTTCAGCCGAGGTCAGACACTTGCTTATGTATTGCAGCTGAAATACACGGAAAACAACTTTGTTACAGACAAGTGTCACTTTATTAGGTACACTAGCGAATAACATTCAGCACAAAAATGTTGAAGATACTTGGCTCATTTGTAAATGCGGATTATTTACCTGTTGTTTTCCAAACTGCTCCTTCTCCGCCGCCAGAGCCTTTTCCGTCTTGTTCTCGCTTTTGTTTTTGGTTTTGCTCATCTCGACCCTCCTGTAAAGCAAAATCTAATCCACTTATCCTGACTGTAAACAAGAACAACCAATAATGACAAAAAAAAACAAATAAATTATTCCATTAAATGGCTTTTTAATCCAATCGAATCTTGTGTAGAATCCAGGACTCTTCACTTAAAATCCCTTTAAACGGAAAATAAAAGCCCAGCAAAAGAGCGTCTCTCGAATGTGAAAAAAAACACAGAAAAATAAATAGATAAAAATCATAAAAACGTGTGTGCCACTGACAAGACAGCTGGGGAACGAAGTGAAGGCAGTGAAACTGGTATGGCGATACAAGGAAATCAGTGTGAACCTTGCAGGACTGGTTTCACGACTCGCACAAACTCATTTAGACATTCACACAGTCGCACAATCACTCGCCGACACACAGCCACACGCACTCACTCACAAGACGACTCACCCTCACACCGCCATCCTTCACTCACTCTCACACACACTCCCATTAGCGCAAACTCATGCACTCACTCAAGCATGGATGCACTTACACACAAATCAGTCATGCCCACTCTTTTCCACACACACACACACACACGGATACACAAAATATACTGTGAGAAAATCAGTGCCGCACAAAAATGGTCATAAATCAATTTCCCTCTTGTTCATGATGATGAACTTGCTGCACAATGTATGCGGAGGCGAATGCCATACATCCAATTTTTAGCCTCCAACTGTTAGGAAGTCTTGCCCAGCCGGCCTTTCCCCTGCTGGGATGAACAACAGTTGTCTTTGGGTGGAGCTACAGCACTCTGAAAGCAAACCAAGCCAAGTGTGAACACACCCAAACCACACTGAGTGGTATTTGAACACCTGGAAGGGCTTCACCTGGGCAGGGGTGGTGTTCCTGTGGTGGTGGTGGTCCATCTGGCAGTTGTGACAGTAGAAGGAGGTCTCCGGGGGACTTGAAGAGACCCCCGATTGTCTGGTGTCATCTAGTAGCTGTCGTAGCAGCGAGTCGGGACATCACGTCCCCGCTCTAGGGGGAAAACAAGTTACTCGATGTTAGAATACCAGCTGTAAGCATAGCATTTCATCAACTCATTTAAAATACTCAGATCGCTAGCTTGCTATATGTTAGCATGGCAATCCATAGCACGTTTGTATTTGATCAACTCTTATTTTAAATGGTACTCAACTCCAGGGCATGTTCCATTAATGTCCACCTGAACATTTTCTTATTTAGCATAGGAACTGTTAACGTTAGCATAGCATCTCTCATGACAACGTACGTGTGTTAAGAGTGAGGCAACGGCGCCTGAGTCAACTCTTACTGGGGAAGAGAGGCTGAGTCTGATAGTGGTAAAGTCTTCTCTCGCAGGGACAGAGAGGAGACGTCTTGACTACGACATAAAAACAAAGAGTTGACACATATACAGGAAGTGTAAAATATGGACATCTGCAGCCACCTGCCATGCTGGCTCTTCCTCACTGCCTCTCCGGCGCGCTCCAGGTTTACAGGCAAGAGCTGAAGTTCATTCAGAGCTAGGTGTCATCCATTTGGCAATGAAAGTGGATGTTGTAACTGCAGAAGGTGTTTTGGATGGGAATGTGATTTCTTGGCTTGTAAGGGGCCCCAGGACAGAGCCTTGGGGCACACCTGAGATGAATGAGGTTGGCTCGCAGGTTAATGATAAAGTTGAATGAGCTGGGTGAGTGATTATGACACTAAGTGAATTTTTCAGAGAGGTGATTCCAATAGAAAGTGAGTGATTTGTGACAGGAAGTGTCTATTCAAAGAGAAGTGTTAGTTTCTGATGAGTGATTCTTATAGGAAGCGAAAGTGAATTCTTCCCAGTAACGAGCGAGTTTTGGTCAGACAAGCAATATTTGCATGGAAATGAGGGATTGAAATTATCACGGTGGTGACATACTCATTTTGTGTTACTGCGGCAAATTGAAAAGAACAAAATTAATTTGGGCTATGAAAGTGATTTGCAGGCGGCAACGCGCTGTAGGAATGTGGTTCAACGGGAAAGATGTTGCACACAAATATCATTGGTCCTCATTTCCTTGTGGCAAGGGTGAGAGAATGTCAGATGGAGAAGTCGGTTTGGATACCTGTCGCAGCTCCGACACGGCGCGGTCCTGTTTGGAGCGAGCCAGTTCCAGTAGCTCGTCTTTCCAGCTGTCGCCTTCCCCTGGCAAATGAAAACAATCACAAGTTCAAAGTGATGCAACACGAATATACTGTGTGATGCAAAAACGCAGACCCAATTATTCTACAGAATTGAAGTGATTAGGGGAATCCTGAGTGGAAGCAGACAGAGAGACAGACACAGACAGACATTCTCAACTACAGACAGGAACTGTTTGATTTGAAATTTCGTGATTTACCTACTACAACATATTTCGTATTTTCAAGGCAGATAAATAAGATGTATGAATCTAACTAAATATTTTAAACGATGACGAATGTTTCCAGCCTAAACCAGGATGCGTGATTGTTTTCCAATGCTGCAGGGGGCGCTAATTCCAGAGAGTATTCTAATGTCTGCCACTCTTCCATCACACAAGCTAGAAAAGCGCTGCAAGCGAGGCGTGCTTAAAGTACGCCAACTAAACTAAGATAGTGCTTTAAAAATTGAATGACTTTCTGAAGCGTCCATCAACGCCAACAATGCCAACGTTGTTATTGAGAAGAAATCGCTTTTAACGGATATTCTTCAGGGTGCGTTGCTCGGAACTTGTTTTCCTTGAGTTTGTGGCAGAGGAGCTAGCTTGCTAAGCTAACGAGTTGCTAACGGTGACAGCTGTGTGACTCAACACTAGGCTGAAGAAACAATTATTCTAACGTGCCTATATGGGTTTTGAAAAGCCGATTTACGATAGTCATAGCACGAAAACAACTCTGCCTTTGTACTTCATTAAAATGCTATTTATTTTTTACGGGCGCGACTTAGCCGGCTCGAGCACGTCATTTAGCTGTAGGTGCTACCGCGTAAGCTAATTATGCGCCTAATCACAATCAAAACAGCCTGTTTAAAATATACATAAATAAACTGTGCACCCTTATGTTCAAAAGTGTGAAGGTCTTTCGAAAGTGACTATCGTTTTAATCATATGCTTTTTACATCACACATGTTTGTCTGTTTTTTTCCAGACATTTTGTGATGGCTACTACTGAAATGGAGTCTGCAGAACATGAAACGGTCGATCCTGATTCAAAGTACCCATTGAAAGTTCTTTACTGTGGAGGTATGAGTATATTTCTTTTTACATAGATGTGTATGTAAAACAGGATAATCAGGTTTAATTTTTAAATTATTTGATCCATTTTTAAATTGATCCATATTTCATCATCAATCTCTGCTGATACGCAAACAACTTGGCAGTAAAATGAGAAGAGCCACCGCCCTAAGGCATCGTCAGTGTTGGCAACTTAAAAGTTTAAATCAAAACCTATTTGTGTGCAATGTTCTATGGTCCCACACTAGTTTAAACATGCTATCGACACGAATATTGGCATGGTGGAGTAAGAGTTACGCAGATGAATCCACCTATTTTCTGCCATTCAAGAAAGTTGACCTTTTGTTCAGCACTGCCCCCTGCTGTTGACTAAAATTGATAAAGTGCCCTCATGGGCTTGCCCTGTGGACATAGCGTCGCATCTTTTTTCTGGCTTTGGTCACATGATTTAATTCTAGTTATTTTGTTAGCACTTCTAAGGCATTTTGCATTGGGTGTTAGCATTCAGCCATCGGACCTTCACACCTATGTATCGTCTTTCTCATACCTTGTCTGTGATGCAGTGGTTAAGATTAATACCCTTTTTCCTCCCTCCCCTCTGCAGTGTGCTCTCTGCCTTCCGAGGTGAGTGTAATATGCGTCAAATACTCTGTACGATGTGTATGTCACATTATTAATTGTAATTTATTATGTGGTCAGTACTGCGAGTACATGCCCGAGCCAGCCAAATGTCGGCAGTGGCTGGAGAAGAACTTCCCCGATGTTTTTGCCCGGATGACTCTCGGTGAGGGTCAATAAAGCTGTCGTTTTTGTTTTTTTTCTTTGTGACATTGGTGTTTACAGTTTGCACTGTGTCTTTTTGTCCAACTGGCCCCGCAGCCAGAACCCCCAAAAAGGACCCTGAGGCTGGCGACGTTCCCCCTGTTGCCGAGGAGGAGGAGAAGAAGAAGCAGAAGAGAGGTTTGAGCTGCAGCAATGTAGTCAGGACATAGTTAATTGTGGCCTACGCCTGCTCAGTTGCACTCACATTGTTCCTTTGCTGGCCAGGTGGGCGAGGTCAAATCAAACAGAAGAAGAAGACCGTGCCTCAGAAGGTGACGATAGCCAAAATCCCGCGAGCCAAGAAGAAATACGTGACGCGGGTGTGCGGCCTGGCAACATTTGGTGAGTTATTGCATGAATGCATGTATACTGCATGTATTTTATACGCTGAAGTGTCATGTGCTGGTGATGGTCTACAGACATTGAGCTGAAAGAGGCTCAGCGGTTCTTTGCTCAGAAGTTCTCCTGTGGCGCCTCCGTCACGGCCGAGGATGAGATCATCATTCAGGGAGATTTCACCGACGACATCATCGACGTCATTCAAGAGAAGTGGCCTGAGGTGACTTGATATCAAGAATACATAATCTGGATATTGGAAAACAAGTACTACAGTATTGTCATGTGCCTCATGCTAACAAATTAGTTATCAAGTCACCCAAACTGACAGTAAATGTTTTACAAGATCGCTAACCTTACATAGCGTAATGCACTATATAATAATAAATAATATTGAAGGAAGCTCATATGCGCTAACCATAGCAATATTTGCTCAAAGTTGCTAACCTTGTCCAAAGAAACTAAAAAGTAAAAATGTGTTGTGTGTTTCAGGTGGATAACGACAGCATCGATGATCTGGGCGAGGTGAAGAAGTGAAGACCAAAATGTGCACTTTTACTGAAAAAAATGGATGTGACCTGAAACGACAACTTGGCCAAATGTACACCTTAATGTCATTTTATACCTATTTTATTTACTGTACATAAAACGCTGCGCAGCACCTGGCCACTCACTTGAAATTTCTTTTGGTTTCATTCATTTTTCTCGCCAAAAGGTGTGGTATCATGTGAAGCCCTCCACATATACTGTTGTTCCCTGAAGTGAAAGTGTTGGCTCGTAGATGACGATTTTCCCTTGTTAGAACCATTAAAAAGATTTCTTTTCAGGGTTGCTCATCTGTCCTCACCTGCTGCTGTTGATCTTAATTGTCTGTGGGCTTGTTAATGCAGATTACATTCACTATTTTCTTTCATTTATCTGTTGCTCTTGGTGCCAAGAACTGCATCAAACTGAGAACATGAACTTAATTTCATCTGAGCCTGTCTAGTACAGAAATAGTGTTTTAACACTATCTTGTGGCATCTACAGGCAATTATAAACTTGTGGAGCGGGCCATCAATTACTTGTGAAATTTTGCTATTTGCGACATGCCTCCGTCCCTATTCCCCACAAATAGCGGGGTAACAGTTTTTTTCTTCTAACTTGGCAGTTTGCACACGATAAATTCTTATGAACAAGGCCGGAGTGCGGGGGACTGCCCGGCGAAAAAGGGTCAAGTACCCAGCTTTGCCAGTACAATGCAGTTGTTATATAAATATGTCAAAGTCCTAATACTAGTGCAGAAATGTCATCGAATTGGAGGGTTAGTTAAAAATAAATTTAGTGTAGTCGTTTCACTAGCGCAATGTATTGTCTTCTTTTGAAGACAAAGAACGAATAAGTACACGAACCAAGCTGGATATCGGGATAAATCCTAAGAGTTTTCCACGCCGCAATGTATTGGGGCTCCGATTTTTCAGTTGAAAGATGACCGAGCTTTCAACGATGTCACTGAAGGCGGCTTGGAGTAAGCTTGTGACGTCACGCTAGGCGGCACCGAGCCCGAAGAGGAAGAGGAGAGGGAAAAGGCTGCTTGCCTAGAAAAACATGTCATGTAACGGTACTCGGCAGCATCCACCCCGGCTGGCAGCAAGTAAGCGTCCACGGCGACACTTAACCACACACTCGTCCACTTTTAACGTAGTTGACACGTTCAAAGCGGCGACACTTTGTCATTTATATGCAAGTCGTCCCCTGTTGATTTACGCCTTTATATTGCTAATCTGTTGCTAGCTAGCCCTGGAATTACAGTGACATGAAAGCGGCTAAAAATAGCATAAAATGAGTTATAAACGTCGACGCACTGAGACGCCATTTTAATTGTGAAACGATATCTTTTGCGTGGGCGCATAGGAGCATATTTGGCGGTTAACTGGCTTTCAAGTGAGTCTAACACGACTCCCAACATAAACACAACACATGCCTTTATTATGTTTTATGTATGGCTGACGTATGGAAACATAATTTGGACTCGTTAAAAGTAGTTGGAGGCTGACGTCAGGGGCATTTGACAGGGCAGGGAGGCTGCTCGTTCGGGTGCGAGTGCGCGGGCTGGACGGGGTTAGTGAGCAGAGATTTGTTGATGGAGTTCCCATTTCCTGCCGCGGTTGTTTACACTGTACTCCCGCATATTCGCGGTTCAGCATTCACGTACTTGTCTACTTGGACCTGATTAACAGCTGGTTGCTGAGGGGGGGGGGGGAATATGCAAGGAAAGGTATGGATTGCTCGTGTCAGTGGTGGACGTTCACACGAGATTAGAAGTCGGTTAAGTAGCCACAATTTGTAGTCAAGTAGTCCTGCTCATTAAAATCAGATGGGAAAGATAGAAAACATGCAGGAAAGCGGTCCTCGAGGACCGGAGTTTGACACCTGTGCTAGACATTCGTAGGGCGATGCTGACACCAACAAATCTTTTTAGAATCGATTATTCCCTCGATTACTCTGGTAATGTTTTGTTGACATTTCCCACAAAAATCATGTCACGTTGCACTCACACTCGATCACTGTTTAGTAATGTGATGATAGAGCAAGATATGCTGAGCGAAGTTCACTGGAGATGGTTTAACATCCACCCATTAGATATGACAATTTAGTGAAAGATGCTTTGTTCCCGTAAAATGGTGATGGGATAGACTGTGACAAGGCTTAAGCTTGTTCATTGTCACTCGAGCACGTTCCCGTGTTCCCAACTACGCCAGCTGCGCTTGGCAGTAATTACAGACATTTTTATGACTTTAACCAAGTTTTCAGAATTTTTTAAAATTTATTTTTGGGGATGGGATGCTGTTTTGGAGATCTTGCATTTCATCTGTAAACACATAAAATCAGTGCATTCAAACATTATGCACATGTTTCAGATCCCGCCAATCACATGGTGGGGAAGGACTCCCCTCCATAAGAAGGACAAAGCAGGAGCCATGAGTACAGCGAGCAAAGTTAGTGGGCTCAAGCCCCCCACTAAAATAGGCCGTCCACCTGTAGTTACCATAAAGACCCCCCCTTCCTCAGGTAAGAACATGAAAGGATTTTTAAATATTTTATTTTATTTTAGCAAATGAACATTTCACATGCTTTAAACTCATTTAGCCATTTCCAAATTGACTAAAATATATTGAAAAGCACTTTTTAAAATAGGAAACTGCAGGTGGTAGGGTGTCAACAGTTGAGACCCACTGCCCTCAATGATCCTCATGAAAATCTTGAAATCTGCCATGACAGGAACTCCAAAGCTGCTTCCTGCTTCTGAGAAGCCCCCCGGTGATGGCAACGCCTCCCCGGGTCAAGATGGCGTCGCCGACTTCCAGATGGGGGAACGGATCTGGGTCAATGGCAACAAACCCGGCTACGTGCAGTTCGTGGGCAGCACGCAGTTTGCTGCGGGCCAATGGGCGGGTATCGTGCTGGACGAACCCATCGGCAAAAATGACGGCTCTGTGGCAGGAGTGCGCTACTTCCAGTGTGACGACAACAGAGGGATTTTCACGCGGCCCTCCAAACTGACCAGAACACCACTGCCGGAGAAGGAAGCCAACGGGGGGCAGGCTAAGCCCACGCAAGCGGGAAGCGAGATTGCGCCAGTTGGGTCGCCATCAACCGGGACTGTCGAAAACGTAAGGAATTTCCCTCCCGGCGGAAAGCTAACTGGCACGCTGATCCGAACAGTCCAATCCACTGAGTCAGTGTCCAACCCGTCTGACACAGAATCCATGAAAAAGAACAAGCGGGAGCTCAGGAGAGGAGATCGTGTCCTGGTAAGATCGGCATTCCCAATGAAATGCTCAAACTCTTCCATCTACCGTGAACTTTATTCTCTATATATAAATATATATATATTATAAAAACAAATAGCGTAAAGTGACACATTCTTATCGTAGCAGTAACAAGTTTCCCTTCCAGAAATCAGTAAAGTGCTCCTATAGTTTTTCAGGAAAAAAAAAGCCATGAATCGAAATTTAGTTTTCTGTTAATTTATATCTGTTGTGTTCAGGTGGGCGGGACCAAGGCAGGAGTGGTGCGCTTCCTAGGTGAGACGGATTTTGCCAAAGGGGATTGGTGCGGCGTGGAGCTTGATGAGCCTCTGGGCAAGAATGATGGGGCAGTAGCTGGTACCAGGTACACACTACGCGGGTTCACCAGCAGCTTCTCTTACTTCACATGCACACCCTAATCGAGGCTTTAATAAGATACGACGGCCCCCTTAAAACTCAGTGATTAAAACTTTTCTAATTGTACTTTATATGTAAGTGCATTTTTTTTTTACTCTTCCGGTACAGTGCATTTACTCAGTTGCATTCATTTTTTTTAAGTACAATACATTTTCATGTAATCTCTAGGAGATCTTTGTAAACATGAACATACCATTTTTATTTAACTTTCATATGCAATACATTTTATTTACGTAACTAGGTTTTTAAGTTGTTTTTTATTTTTTAATTGGTAATATTTAAGTGCAGTGTTAGTTTTCGATGAAAATGATGCTACTGTATTTTACTGTATTATAATTATGGTGATGCTTTGAGAGTTGAGTATCGAAGGTTTGAGATTTGTTGGTCTATTCAGTCAATTAAGGTTTTATGGTGAGAGTTAGAGAATTCTTATTTCCATAATTTCCAGTTATTCAATCTCAGTCTGATCTCATAATTGTGTTTTTCCATCATGCAAATATCCTAATTGTTTTGCGTGTCCTTCCCCCAACCCGCTCAGGTACTTTCAGTGTATGCCCCGGTATGGCCTCTTCGCCCCCGTCCACAAAGTGACACGTATCGGCTTCCCGTGCACCACGCCGACCAAAGCCAGGAGCTCCCGCCGGAGGTCGCTCCTCAAAAGGAGCCCGAGCGCCTCCTCCATCAGCTCCATCAGCTCCACCGCCTCCTCTGTCAGCGGCAAACCCAGCCGAGCGGGACTGGTCAGTACGCGACATTTCCGCAAGGTCTTAACATGAATTTGGAGTTCATCATTTTTCTTTTCCGTGCTCAGTTGACAGAAACGTCGGCCAGGTACGCTCGCAAAATCTCAGGTACCACAGCGCTGCAGGAGGCGTTGAAGGAGAAGCAGCAGCACATTGAGCAACTGCTGGCCGAGCGTGACCTGGAGCGCTGCGAAGTGGCCAAGGCCACCAGCCACGCTGGGGAGGTGCAGCAGGAGCTCTCCCTGCTGAGGAAGGGCCGTGATCAGGTATATGATAAGCCATGCCAGTGATATGCAAATTAGAAATCCTAAAGGGCTGCCAATCTCCTGTCACAAATTCAAAACAAGCACCTCAGGAGAGGATTTATTTTCCAATACAAGCTTAGAACTGCGAGGATGAAGGAAATATATCATATCTATTCACATTTCAATTACTTCAGTGCCCGCAAATAGAAATATGTAAAACTATTGTGCGTGTGTGTGCGTTTGTGCGTGTCAGTACGCTGCGGAGACAGAGGCCAAGCTGGACCAGCTGAGGTCGATGGTGGAAGCAGCCGACCGGGACAAAGTGGAGCTGCTCAACCAGCTGGAGGAGGAGAGAAGGTCTGCACTCTAGGGTGACGTCGTTTAAAATTTTCATACTCGTCAAAGTCCTCTTGACTATTTTGTCGTTCCGCGACAGGAAAGTAGAAGACTTGCAGTTTCGCGTGGAGGAGGCGTGCATCACCAAAGGCGACCTAGAGGTAACTTTACGCTTACGCAATTCATCTGTTTTTCATGAAGCTTAGTTTAAAAACTCATGCCTCATAAAACATGAATCCAGCTCAAGATGACTGAAGGGAATCTTCATCAGCAAATCTGTTTAATGGTCGTCTTCTTCCACACCAATGTCTTAGAACGTTTTTTGTTTTTTTTAACAACTACAAATGACTCGGCCCATCTGTCCGATTAAAATCAAAAGTGACTCTTGAGCATACTTTTGGGACTTCATGCTCTAATACAGGGGTGGGCAAACTCTTTGATTGGTGGGCCACAATGGGTTCTAAAATTTGACAGAGGGGCCGAACCAGCAACAGATGGATGGAGTGTTTTGGTAACCTCACCTCATCGGAGAAAAAAAATACATTTAATTTGAAATGAAAATGAAAAAAAGCATTACAACAGAAAGGTTTACTCATTTAATTTTTTTCAAGTTTGGCAGGCCGGATTAAAACGTTTAATGGGCCGCTTGTGGCCCTCGGGCCGTAGTTTGCCCACACCTGCTCTTATAGATGCCGTGCCCCCAACTTTCAATTGGCGCCTTCATTTTGCCATTAAAAATAAATAAATAAATAAAATTGTTAGACAATCAATTTTATATTTTTAT
This sequence comes from Idiotropiscis lumnitzeri, assembly GCF_059441095.1. Classification (NCBI taxonomy): domain Eukaryota; kingdom Metazoa; phylum Chordata; class Actinopteri; order Syngnathiformes; family Syngnathidae; genus Idiotropiscis; species Idiotropiscis lumnitzeri. Next base: position 3,160,420 of record NC_142408.1, read on the forward strand.
TAATTCCAACTGCTTCCTCCTTGAATTTTTTTGCCTTAACCTCTTCATAGGTCATCTTGTCCTGCTTCATTCACATGCATGGAGTGTTGCATGTCCTCCTTTGCCAACTTTCTGTCTTTCCAAAACTGATTTTGCATCGAGGCGACAAATGAAGACGGACTGTTCGGTCACCTGTCAACCTCACCTAAATTTTATTACCTTACCTGTCACCACAGGTGTACCCTTTACTTACCAAACGTGCTACCTCACTGTCACCTCTTTAATTATCAACTTACTTGTTACTTTCATTGTCCACTTCACCTTTCACATCTTCACAACCTTACCTCTCCGCCTTACTTGGCAACTTTACCTGTCACTTAACCAAACGGTCTTCTCTTGTCGGTGCCAAATTACCGCCTTATATTTCACCCTGTTGCAACGTTTTATTGTATGACAGAGTTCTTCCTCTCTGTGCTGCTCTTATGTTTGTGTGACCTAAAGCATGCACGTTAGCCCCCTTTCTCGCTTCTCTTTCTTGCACTAACAGACGCAGATCCGTCTGGAGCACACCTGCATGAAGGAGCTTGAGCAGAGCCTGCTCTTTGAAAAGACCAAAGCCGACAAACTCCAGCGGGACTTAGAGGACACCAGGGTAAAATCTGAAGATGGTCACCCCATCCGGGAGCTCTATTAAAAAAAAAAAATCCTTACAGGGATAATAATGCGAGTTTGGCACTGAAGCTAAATATCATTATCAGATTCCTCTTTCACACAGAGATCCAGCAAAATGTGCACGTTGGAGCCATAACAGATGTTCTAGTATCTGCCTTTGCCTTTAACCCAGAGCCTGGTGAATTACCCGCTGCTATAATTATTCTCAATAAAATGTATTTCTATACTTTTTGGCGGTATCTGCAACAGATTAATTTGATTTACATTACTTCCTCTGCGGAATGAAGCTTAAATTTGGTTGTGATTCAGCTTTAGCCAGACTTTTTGGAACGCATTAATCATCAAAACTCAGGTTTGATTGGAATTTAGCTTCTGCTAATGCTATCAGGTCGCTCACATCCAGCCGAGACGTGCAAAAAAAAGTCTTGTTCTCCACCTTGCCATGCAGGTGGCCACAGTTTCGGAGCGTTCACGCATCATGGAGCTGGAGCGGGAAGTGTCAGACCTGCAGCTGCGTCTTCGGGCGTCGCTACAAAAGGAGGACGCGGCGTCACTCTCCCAGCAGCAGCTTGCCAGCCTCAAGGCCCAAGCCCAGTCACAGGAGAAAAAGGTTGGTTCTGGTTCCTTCCTAAAATGGAACCCGAATACCTAACCTGTATTATATCAATTTCTTTTGTATGTTGCTTTCATGTTGTCTACCGCAGATCAGCGAGCTGAGCGTGGACCTGGAGAGCAAAGACAAGGAGCTTCGGTCCATTCAGGATGATAAAGATTCGCTGCAACAACAGCTGAGCAGCTTGGTAAGAAAAAAAAAATCCACTTCGCCCCCGGCCTAATGGGGCTAAAATAGTTGGTGTCAAGGAAGTATGTTCAAGTGTTACATTTCCACTGTAAAACATTTCCGAGAGGAGCAAAGTTTAGCCAGGGTTGTTAGCTGTAGATTTTTTATTTTTTTTTTCGCTCTGCTGAGCGGCTATTCGAAAGTTCAAGATAACAAACGACGGAGGTCTTGTTATTGCTTGCTATTGGTTATTTTATGGATTGCAAAGGATGTCTATTTATTTTTATAAAAATGTATCACCATTTTAGAGGAGAAAGGGCATCAATTTCTGGTGTTCTCAACTAGTCGTGGACGGGATCAAAATAACGATGTTTACTATACTGATGACTAATTTTTGTATGTGTCAGCCGATTGTAATTTGATTTTTGTCTTACCTTTTAAAGCAATGTTATCCCCTAAAGCACATTTTGTTCACATTCAGTAAATATGTGACATGCCTGCACATTTATAGCCTACCTGCTTTTTTTTTTGTATATTTGGGCTTGAGGGCATTCGTTAAAGTGGCCTCATTAGGAGACATTTTGTTCACAAAGCTCATTCCTGCTCACTTAAGTCAAAGGACAAGAATGTTACTGTCTTCATGGCCGTGTTTCTCCTCTGCAGAGAGTGCAGCTGCAGCACGCCGAGCAAGAGAGCGCCAAGATGGAAAAGGCCACCCAAGGTAAAACGACGCACCGCTTCGACTGTCACCTCACGTGTCAACCTTTCTCATCACCTCATTTGCTGTTTTACTTGCCATCTTCTCACTTCACCTTCTTCTGAGTTTGCCACGCTGTAGTATTTGTCAACCTTACCTGCCACCTCACTTATCACCTTACTGTCCATATTCCTGTAACTTACCCTTTCCTACATGGCACCTTTACCTGTCATTTCAATTACCAACTTTAACTGCCACCTTACCTGACACTTTGCCAATCACTTTACCGGCCATTTTACCTTTAACCCGTGGCCTTCTAACAAGGCAGCTTTTGCTGTTTTTCAGAATTGGAGCAGTGGAAGAAGGACTTTCAGGAGCTGAAAGAGGGGAGCCAGTGTCGAGAACAGGAACTCAAGGCTCAGCTGTCACAGGTTAATAACTTTTACATTAGATTTCCACTGCGTGTAATTAATTGTTTAGATCCCTTCTTTAATTTAGAATTGTCCAAATTCTCAATTTCAGCTGTTCACCAGTAAATGTTCTGAGATTTCTGTACTCATTATTTTTGTGTTGAATCAAAATAAAACATTAGATTTTACTTTGGAAAACAATGATCAATATTTTGCCCATTTTCTGACATGTTATAGACCAAACCAGAAATTGAATCCGAATTTATGTTTGTCTATTTTCAGCAGTTGATTTTGGAGTGGATTTTTTTTTTTTTTAAATAAAGTTAAAATCCATTAAAATCGAATTTCTAATCCAGTTCATCAATTAAAAAAAGGATCTTTGACGTCTTTAGCCGTCAATGGCAGTAAATGAGTTAACCAACAAAATAATGCACAGATTAATCTATCATTAAGTCATTGTTAGTTACAACCCGAAAATATATTTTGTTCACCCACTCTGTGCGGTCCATGACCAAACGGGGTCCGTGACCCGGTGGTTGGGAAGCCTTGCTTTAAATGGAGCAGCTTCACCCTGAGGGACGTACGTTGCTTTCTCGTGCATGCTCCAGTGAACGCAGAGTAAAGCGTATTATTTCATGTTCTCAGGCGGCCAACACAGTCGCAATAATTCACGTCAGTGCGCCTGTCACATGTGTGCCGTCTTGTCGACACAGGCCAGCGTGACGTCGGAGGGGACTGCGCTTTCCCTGGAGAAGCTGACCGATGAGAAGAAGGCGCTGGAGACACAGGTTAGAACTTGCCTGATCCAGTGCCCACAGGAAGTCATTACGCACATTTTAAAAGCAGCCGAGCCTACTCGCGACCACGCTCTCAAATCCGTTCGCCGCAGTGTGTGATGATGTAATCCTCACGTGGCACACCTCATATGACACGCTGTGATTAATAGAAAGAGAAATAATCCGTTCCATGGTGCCATCATAAACCTCAATTGACTGTTTTTAGGACAAATATTCGGCAAGTGACAGCTCAAAGGATTTTTTTTTTTTTTCACAATTTAAAACAAGTGCCAGGACAGCCCTAAGTTAAAAAGTTCAAATTGTGCCCAAAGTGTGAGTATTTAGTATGGCTATTATTATTTTCTTTAATGGCTATGAAGTACGTCTAAAATGTACTTCATTTGTTTTGTTTTTTTTAATTATTTTATTACTTATACTTACAAAGACTGCAACAATTATTTAAGGAATCAAAATTGATCAAAACTTGGCATTTTTATTTCGGTATGTACACTTGCTACCAGCAGTTCAGACATTATTTGAGGGGACTCTGTACACGGACTACTTGAAGTTGAAGCAAAGGGCAATTTCTCAGTCATTAAGAGGTAGTTATATAACATTAAATATGAACAAAACTGTTTGTGATATTGTGCTGAGCAGTCAGTTGCTATGTTTATGATATGTGACAGAAGAATGGAACCTGAACCTCACAAATGTCAGGCAGACATGCTAACCTCTACTTCCTGTGCTGCCATAATATATTTTTATTCTAATGGCGGGCACAAGTGACATTCAGTGTTGACGACGTGCGTGAACATCAACTGAAGCTTCCAGCCTGACGTGATTCGTCGTCGCCGGCGTGGAAGCTAAAAGACTGAGCAGCGGCAGGAGAATAGAGGCGGGTCTTAGTCCTGCTTACATAATTGAAGCCACAGAGCGAGCGAAAGAGAGAAATGGGGAGAGAGAGGCTGTTCTGTCTCTCTCGCAGTCTGTTAGACAGTATTGGTGCTGCTAGAAGGGGATGAGCGCTTAATTCATGACAGTGTAGCGGCGCTCTGTTTTTAGCGAGGGGGGGGGCTACAACACAGGTATGGACGTTGCGGCGCTGCGTCACGCTTACTCCGGAGGCGTGTACTCGCCTTGCTACCAGGTACGACTTATATTGCCCGATTTAACACATACTGACTCACCTCAAGTCCGGCAGCAGCTCAACATGAAGAAACATGGCAACTCGATAACTCTGATAGAAAAAAACACATTCAGATAGGAGACTTCTTGGATTCTTCTTGTGACTTTTTTGTGGGGCCGTTTGTGAGCGACACACCTGGCGAATTTCATGTTGCCAAGTGAAACTAGCTTCCGTGGCTGAATTTTCCGGGCCCTGAAGATAGCCGAAATGTTTTTGAGGGTCGACTCCGGATACACACGCTTAACAAATTTCATCTGACTAAGTGAAGGGCATGTAGTTATAAAAGTGCACGTGTCTGACGCCGCATCGTCAATAATGTGAAAGTTCTAATTAATTATTGACTCCTGCTCCACGTGTTTGAAAGTTTATTTTTAGACATGTGTTGCAGTCATTCTGGGTTTGCTGGATCCCGATTTTGTGTTGGTCCTGTGACCTCCTGCTGCTTATCATGTATGGTTTATTCATGACGTATTCTGTTTCCCGACCTCTACACGTGTTTTTGTGTGCAGCTGGACACGCTGAAGCAACAGAATTGCAAATTCCAGGAGGAGCTAAGCCTCGCTCGGGAGCAGCAGCACCTCATCCATACGGACGTGTAAGTATCATTGATTCTGTTTAACGTTGAGTATAATGTTCCAAACCCACCCGGCAAATGGGGAAATTCTGCAACATATCGAAAAAAAAAAAGTTTTTCAAATATATTTTTTAGTTGTATCCGGGCGGCACGGTGACCAACTCACATTGCAGAGGCCGTGGGTTCGATTCCCGTTCCGACCTTCCTGGGTGAAGTTTGCATGTTCGCCCCGTGCCTGCGTGGGTTTTCTCCGGGTACTCCGGTTTCCTCCCACATTCCAAAAACATGCATGGCAGGTTGATTGGAGACTCTAAAATTGTCCCGAGGTGTGAGTGCGAGCGCAGATGGTTGTCCGTCTATGTGTGACGTGTGATTGGCTGGCAACCAGTTCAGGGTGTCCCCCGCCTACTGCCTGAAGACAGCTGGGATAGGCTCCAGCACCACCCGCACCCCACGTGAGGACAAGCGGTACAGATAATGGATGGATGGATAGTTGTACCCCTCCCACATCCCTTAATGCATTTAGATTTTTTTTCGAACACTTTTTAAAGTATTCGTTAGAATCTGTTCTCCCTCTCTCGGTATTAAGAAACGGGGGACCATCACTTTAAGGGAACAAAGAGATGAAAATGAAAAAAAAGAATATGAAATATTGCATATTCAAAAATAGTCAACCAAAGCATATTTTCAACTAGACTAAATGCTAAGAGGATGCAAAACGTTATAGACGGGTTTATAGAAATAAGCATCAGTATTATGGTACTCATAAGCCAGCAAAGAATTGCTACTTTCGCACAAACACCAAAAAAACATACAAACCAGCGTATGCAGCATAAATTTCTTCTTGCTCTGGTTACATTCTGTGGAAATGCAATAATTATTCAAAGTAGCAGATGATTCATGTTGATTTTGTGTTGATCTTCTGCCGGGCGTTGAGATTTATTTTTAGAATGTGTGTGTGTGTGTACACACGTGTGATTTTGCCTGGCATACGCCCCTCCCGCCGCGATGTCAGAGCCGCAGATGGATGTAATTGGCTGAGTTATCGTCACAAAAAAGCATTCAAATACTTCCGGTTTCCTGCATCACTCTGCTGCTGTTATGTAATTGCTGTCCTACTCGCGCTGCCTGGCTCCAGCAATGACATCACCATTTGTGTGTGTGTGTGTGCGTGTATGTGTCTGTGGTAGCGAGAGAACAGCTGCTCAGATGGTGGCAGTATTACCAAATATGTTTTGAATAGTAATTCAAATATAAAGGTTTTAATACATCTGATTTAATATAAATCAAACTCTTACAACTATTACTAAAATAGCAACAGACATCAAAATCAAAATATCAAATGTGATTTTTTTTTTAACTTAGGCTCAAATAAGCGTGATTTGGTGGTGATAGAAATGACTGTAAAAATGACTTTTGAATCTGACATTAATAAGAATCAAAATAAAGACATTCATCAAAACGGAGCTACATAAATACGTATCAAAATGTGACTTTTTGTGCAGAACGATGTCCACTGACTCTGGCGTCCAGAACTCTCCGAACGTGGTCGCTAACGACAAAGAGCGTGAGCTGGAGACGCTGAGGAACGAGGTGCTTGCCCAGAAGAAGGACCCCATGGTCATCACCATCCTCATCCTCATCACGGCGTCTCTGCGCTTTCCTCCCGTCAGGTTGCGACGTTGCGGGGACAGAACGCCGTGGCCGAGACACTACGTTCGGCCGTGACCACGTTGGAGAACGACAAGGCTCAGCTGCGGGAGTGTGTCTGTGCCCTGGAGCAAAGGCTCATGGGACGGTCGGATGGCGAGCGGGAGGTGACGCTTTCAGGTGAGGAAATGTCGGACCAAATAATAGACATCATAGACATACTGTACATTGGTCGATCGATCTTTTCACTCCTCATGTTAGCACACCCGACAATGTGCAGGGACGGTTGCTAGGCTACGCGGAGTGTTGCATTCACGGGATCAAGCATTGTAGGAATTTCTGAAATATTGCCAACCAAGATTCTCTCTGCATCTCTTAAATTGAATTAATTCAGGTGCGCTGGACCACAGGTTGGGCCACTCGGGCCTTGTGGTCCGTGAGGTATGTCCATGTTTGATTTTGTTCACTAACTCGCCATTGCCCCCTTCAGGTGACAAGGCTATGGCGCAGCTTATGGAGGAGAAGGAATTCGCCGAGGGACAGGTGAGTTGGATGTCCATCCCCGCCGTCGTCGCCATTGTCACCAAAATGAATGTCTGACCTCATGTTTCTGCCAGCAGATCAATTTTCTGAACAGCGTCATCGTCGACCTGCAGCGGAAGAACGAAGAGCTGAAGATCAAACTTCAGAAGCTGGCCTTGGCCGAGTTCATCGGCAACGACGGCACAGACGGGTGAGAGCGCACCGACAAACACTGGATTAAATCATTCATTTGTTGTAGTCGGCACCGTCGTCATGTATTAATGGACTGAGAAAAATATTTTTCTCATTTGGTCAGTGTGGCGCCGGCGGAATCCAAGCATGAGAAAAAGGCTCCGCCACGTCCCTTCTGCGACATCTGCGACAGCTTCGACCTGCACGACACGGAGGACTGCCCCACACAGGCGCAGAGTCCCGACGCCGTGCCGCACTCCAGCTACCGTGGCCACCGGGACAACGAGCGGCCGTACTGCGACATCTGCGAGGTCTTTGGCCACACCACTGAGTCCTGTACTGACGACCGCACCTTCTAGACCTTTCCCAGATGCTAAAGCTCCCCGTTCCCAATATTCTACCACGGTGCAATATTGATGTAAGTATTTGACCGCGGCGGTTCATTAGCAAACATTCCTGATGAGCGACCAACCAGTCGGGTCACCTCATGTTTGACATCATGTTATGAAGAAAACAGCAAAACTGTCTAGGAGGTTGAAATTTGGTAGTGCTTAAATTAAATTTTTGAGGTAGAGTTTCTCATTGAAGGAAATGGCCAAAATGTCCCTAAAATGTCTGCTTGAAACCAAAATGGAATGCTTTCTGTATTTGTTGGCATGGCACCACGCACATGCATTAACGAAAACACCAACATTTATGAGACTTTTTTTTTTTTGTCTCTCTATTCATAATAGGCGACCAGAATTTGCGTTCAAGTCTACTTGGCCCATGGGGCTGAATTTTCACAAACATGGTCATTTGTTTCAGGCAACGCCAATATTCTGTTTTTTTGGGTCACTTTACTGCATAATATAAATTAATTCCAATTTGGTAGCAATCCGACAAAATATTGAGGATAAGTCTGTCTTAGGAGAGAAAAAACAAAGCACCTCATGTTTTTATGCAATTCCGTAACATTCGTGTCCGTCTGCGTTATTTCCTCGTTTTATTTGCATCAACAGCACATTCCGAAAACAAAATGTTTTCACGCACACAAAAAATGGTATTAGCTGGAGCAAAGCACATCCAACGATTATACTGTTTTATTTTAATACTCGGCTAGTCTTTACTGTTTTCACAAGTTTTACACTTTAAAAAAAAAAGAAAAAAGCATTGCTCTATTCAAGCTCTTAAACCACATTTTAATATTGACACGTGTAATATTTAATCCTGGTTTATATTCTTAATTTTTGTTTCCATTTGTTGTTGTTAATGAAATGTGTTGTCCCCTCACCCCCGATATTCGCAAATGTCCTCAGTGACATAAGCTAGCTAGCAAGGTTCTGTTCTACTGTAGCAGCTCTACGAACTTGCCATCTTTGCACTGTTCACTTTAACGAAACTTAACAGCGTCAATGCCATTTCTGCAACCATTATCGACAGTCATGTTAATTTTTGTGTCGGTAGAATGAATTTCAAATTTACCGTAATCACTTTCTGAGCTGTTCTTTTGTTTTGGCTTTAGCATAAAGTCTTGCTTGTTGGCTAAATTGTTAGCTCAAAGCCTGGGTGGGGGGGGAATAAAAAGATTTTGCATTAACGTAAAGCACAGTCGGTTAGCATATCTTAACCAAAATAGGAACTCACAGGCTATCTTAGCTTTGCTGGACTGTTCTCTCACTCGCACAAAAATAATTCCCCCCCTGGTTTCATGCGAAGCTAAACAGCTTGTTTAGCGCCATCCTAATGCTACCAGAAACGGATTTGCATAACATATCACTGTCGTCGTGAAGCACAACTTTTTGGGATCATATTGAATCTCCAGGTGTTTCTGTTGTCCACAATTAATGTCGCTTGTTGAAAAATTGTACAGATCAAAAGCTTATGTGACCAATATGCGCACACTGCCATCATGCAGCTAAAGTGTACAAAATACATATTTTTCTGCCCTGTTTATAAGATACCCTCCCATTTATTGTATAGTAAAAACAAATCTTGTGCTCTTTGTACGTGACACATTCTCATGTTTTATATGTGACGGGCGTCTCTTTGGGTGTGTTGTCAAATATCCTTTTTTCTATGTACTCTACTATTCATGTACTCTTAACAGTCCAATACAAGCAGCAACTCCACTCTTTCACTGACCTGATCTTTTTTTTTTTTTTCGAGATTGAGGCACAGGTTGTATCTTAAAACGGCAAGTCATCAAACTGTCATTAAAAAAAAAAAAATCCCAATTGCTCGTTTGTCAAATATGGGCTGTCTAGGACGGTTCATTTTAAAGGGAAAATCAACCCAAACATTTTCTTTACAGGAATATATTCTACACAGGCCCACTTGTCAAAACACAGCATTCTGATAAATTTTGCGTTTGTGGAATAGAAGTTAAGCAATACTCAGCTGGCTTCAAACCATAATGACTTCTTGTGCGTTTTTAGGAATTACTTTTTTAATGGGTCTAATCATAATAGACATGTTTACCGAATTTCAATTTATGAAGTGAAACTGGCTTCAGGGGTTACATTTCCAAAATTCCAGTGGGTGCAAGTGGTGCAAAGAAGAGAGTCCCAACATTTTAAGAGTTTTATTAAGAAAACAAAAACCATTGGACGATAAAAACCGAGCACTACTGATGGAATAAATAAGTCAAACCAAAGCATAAATCTGTACAAGCTCTAAAATGAAACAAAATGGTCCAGAGGGTGCGAGAAGAGAGAAAGAAAATAAGAGGTACAAGATTTCACACTGTGAACACACTTAAAAGCGACTCCTGGCTCAAATGGGGTGAAAAGCTACGTGTTGAAAAAATGAGCGCATGTATTAATGCTAATTTTACACTCTGTCAATGTCATAGAGAATAGCATTGGAAACTCCAGCGTGGCTGGACTGGGAATGAGGTATATGCTAATCCATCCTCCGAAACAGCTCTTCTCTCCGACCATGTACGCACACCCGCTAGCTACCTGAAGTTCAAGTAGAGAGCCAGCCATTAGCGCCAGAAAACAAAACGTAGTGGAAGATTTTCCTTCTTGGAAGTTAGCATCGCTTTGTCCTATATCCTACATTACGTTTCCTTGATGTTAAGATAAGCTAAATTTATTGGTTGTTACGATGACAGTCACATGGAGGACATTTAAAAAAAAAAAAAAAAAAAAAAGTAGTGTCAAACAGGCGTTTCTTTGTCATCCATATTATTTCCTGTTTTCCTCCTACTTTCTGGCTTTATGCTAAGCTATGCTAACCCAGTTGGGTCACCTGGATAGTTCCATGAAAAGAAGGGACCTGACTTTAGCATCAACACACCTCACTATTTTCTGGTTTCTCCCTGTGTTCTGACGTTGTCAAGCTATGCTAGCCTTGTTGGGTTACCATCATAATTTGGCAAAAAATAAAAGAAAATAAGGGACGTTAGCGTCACAACTATGTTAAGATGCACTAACCTTACTACTTTAGAAAGTTAGCATTAAGACCAGCTTGAACAGGACACACCTCAGGCTCTGTCTTTCCTATTTCCTACTTTCTGGATTTTTTGCTAAATGACTCTAAAATTGGCAGGAGTAAAGATGATGTTCATCTGAATAATTCTGTTAAAAAGAAAAAAAATAGGTCGGAAATTCTGCATCCGGCCAAGCAGGCCACAATTCTATTTTCTCGTTTCCTTCTGCATGTAGACTGAACTATAACACGCTACATTTGTTGGGTCACCTGGATTATTCTGTAAAAAAAAAGAAAAAAACAGGCTAGAAAGTACCATCAAGCCTGGAAGAGCGGGACAAATCTTCATGGTTTTCCTGGATTAAAACCCCTAAAAAAAATACTCCAGACTTAATCTTAAAATACGCTAAAATAACTGAATCTGTAGTGTATGAAAACATGATCCCTGTCTTTTTTCTATGGAATAAAGTTTAGGGCAAAATAAAAGATGGTGCCACAACAACACTGTCTCATCCTAAAAGATGTACAGCGAAAAGCGGGATATTGCTTCCTGACTTTGTGCTAAACTAACTGAACATGGTTGGTGCTCGTCTGGGATGAATATTTAAGGCAAAACCAAAAAGGTGGCACCACAAACTGCCTTCGGTAAAAAAAAAAAAAAGCAGGAGACCGTCTCCATGGCAAGAGAGAAGAGACTTCCACTAACAGCAGCACTTTTTTTTTTCCCGTGATCCATTTTTTTTGTAACAGTGCGTTGACCCTCCTGAGGAAAAGAAACCCTAAAATCAGTCTAGCGGGACCATCCAGGAACCCCCACCAAGCCCCCGTAATCCTCCCCAATCCAGGCGGATGCTCCTTGTTGGTGGACTGGAAGCGCGGCATCAAATTGGACAGAAGAGGGATTGGGTGGGGAGAAGGCGTGTGTCGATTCTCCCTTCGGTACTAGGGTGGGGAGGTGGGGAGAGTGGGAGGTGTCTGTGTGAGTCCATTAGCCCTAAGAGAGTTAATGGAGGGGAGGCGTTGAGGAAACCTTTAACTCTCCTCAAAGTCCTGAGACTCCACTTTGCACTTCTTGCTGGGCGGGGCCTCTTGGTCCACATCCTGAGAGGGAAAAAAAAAAAACAACTTTGATTGGCAGGTCTGTTGTCCATTGTGGTTACTAGGTGACCTGTTGTCGTGGTTACCTGAGTGGCTTTGCTGTCGGAGTCTTTATCGGCGTCTCGCTTTGCACTGCGCTCCGACGCCTCTGCTGATGCCCCGCTCTTACCTAAGAAGATGGCAGGAAAGGAAACAAGACATGATCTTAACAATGCTAATGTTTGCCCCTTGATATTGGATTTTCGGGGAAAATTCCAACATGATGCAGTTGTAAACTTGACTGCTTCAAGGCAAAATTATTGTCAGGACATGTTTGTCTCTCACCCCTCTTCGTGTCAGGACTTTGCTCGGCCTTGATGTCGCTATTTTCGCGGTGAGACACTCCGGTGGACTCTGGTGCTGGGCTGGTGCTACAACTGGTTTCCTGTTTGACGGGCGACGAGTCGGCGATGGAGCTCTGGTTGCTGTTGTCATCTGGAACACACGATATTTCATTATTTGACAATTCATCTTTTGTCAATTATTTTTAGGGAAAATTCAGGACAAGAAGCATTTGTGGTGCGCACCGTGCATGTCCATCATGCCGGGAGAGGAACTGTTCTCTGGAGTCGTCAATTCAGAACCGTATTTTTCATCCTTGCCCTTCTTCTTGTTCTTGTTTTTCTTCAAGACATTAAAAAAAAAAAATCAAGTCACATATAGATCAAACTACTTTGTTCTTCAAGGTAAGGTGAAGTGTTCTATTGCTTTCAATTTTTACCATTTACAGAGGTTAACTTCAATTTGCGCACGGTATCGTAGTTCCAAATAAAGATCACCTTCGCAAGATTTAAGTTGAAAAAGCGTTTTCATGTTATACTGTCAATTTTGTCTAATCAAAATTTAGATGTGATTAGCAATTTGAGACATCAATCACAGTGTTTCACATCTTGAACGTTCCACTATTCAGTGGTTAGATGGCAGTCAAGGATGGACGGCGTTTATTCTTGTTCATGTTTTACGATCGACAATGGGCAACTTATTTGTACACTTGTAAATTATTGGAATTTTGCAATCCTACTCACGTCATCCGATTTGGGCTCCGTCACAGGCACCCATTTGTAAATACGAAGGGACGTGTCCCCCACAGTCACCCATTTCTTCTCCCTGGACACAAATATCACAATTCCATGTTAGGAATAATATATTCACAAAACTGTACAATAATAATAAACCTAGTTTAAAATGATAAAGCTTCCTTCATACATTTAGATCCACACTTAGGGCACCATCTATTGGTATAGACATCCACAATAAGTCAGAAGGACATGATGAAATGGGAAGTGATCATTTTATTACACATAATATATACACGGTGTTAACTAAATGTTCATTATAACGTTTTACAGTTTGTCAGACATTTTTTATTGCACTATCAAATAATTTTGACCCGCGGAAAAATTTTCCATGACACAAGCTAGCAAGCAATTAGTGCCGTGTCACACAAACACAAAGCGTAAATGCTAATTGAGCATGATATGTTATATTAAAAAAAATATTTATTGAAGGAATGTTTTTTTTTTTTTTTAAACCTGTGACTCTGTGATGTCCGTCTATTATTTCAATTGCACTATACAATCTAACAAGCATTTAGCGCTGTGCTAATTTCACACTACACAATGTAAATGCTAATTGAGCATGACATAGTAATTACAATTTCTTTTTTTTATTTGGCCCAGTTTATATATTCTCAAGCCACAATTAGGTTACCATGTGACCAGGCATAACATGCGGTGACAATTTAACACACACAAGTGTTAATGCTAATTAAATGTGATAGTTGTAACAAATTGCAATTAATTGAAATAATTGTTTGCCAAGCCATTCACCGCCCGTCCCAACAGCCTACTTCCCGCTCCCCACCCCCCACCGCCAGAGCCTTGTTCTCTTACTCACTTCGACCCCCCCCCCCCCCAAAAAAAAGCGCTCGGTTTAAAATCGAAAAACAGCTTAAAAGTGCTCCGAGTCGAGGGGGGTTGTCCCCAAACGTCGCCGGGTCGAGTACCGCGGTTCCCCGGGGCGTTTAAAGCAGTAAGTGCTCGGCGTCAGGCGGCTTCATGTGACTGCTTTCGAAATGGCTCCTGGCTTCCACCGCGCGGCGAGGAGGAGCTGCTCGGCAGCCGGGCTACAGCTCTTCTATGCCGGTACACACATGCGCCGCAAACCCGCTTGACCATCTAAAGTCTCCCAATTGTTTCACTTGATTCGGTTCCCTCGCCTCCCCCAACACTGCTTTCTCTCTCGTTAGATAACCACAGAGACGTCTTTTTGTCTCCCCCCCGCCTTCCCCTTCACCACCGCCGCTTACCATTTTCGTACTTTCTCGATAGCGGCCATAACTCGCTTGATGTCATCCTTGGCCCTGCTCCGGGTCTCCGCTCGGACCGACCTGCCCGACATTGCCGCGGTGGGGGGTTATAATATTCGAAGGACGGGCTCGCCGGTCCGGCTCTGTGTTCAGTTCAGACACAATGCTAACAGTGGAGAGAGCGGCGCACAGCAGGGAACAACGCGCATGCGCCGCCCGATGGTTGCATACTGGTACGGGCGGGGCGAGCAGGAGGAAGAAGAGCTATGTTTATGCTATCCAGTGGCTAGCCAAATGGCATCAGAAGCGCTATAAAAGTTTGGACGAAAATGACGATTTAATGGCCACATTTCACATATACCACCCATGTAGTATACTAACCGCCACCCGGTGACTTTAGACTCAATTTAGGGAGGCTAACGTGGGTTAGCAAAAGCATGATTGTAGCCTCTTCCTCCCAACGTTTCTGACTTTTGTCGACAGAGGGCGCTGTTGCATCTGCAAAAAGTCTGACGAGCTACGAGTGTGAATCATTCATTTACACGAGACCAGCTATATCGTTTAAATAAGTATCACTTACCTGTAATGTTTTCAATTACTTGCTGGATCTTGGTGTTAAAATAACAAACATGTAACGTGATATTATTTTCCTCTTTTTAGTATAAGAACTCAGTATAATATGTTTTGCCGGCAGCAAAAAAAAATTTCTTTTTCATATACTTAATAAAACGTGTACATGCCAATGTGTAATATGACACGCAATCCCATAAAGTGGGTACACTGTGACATCAAGCAAAAGTTTTTATTTATTGTATGTTTTGTGCTGAGGCTATCCTGATCAATTTTTGCGGTAATAGAGTTGGTCAAACTGGCCGTGACGTGTTGGGGCGATTCTGCCTCTTTTTTTCGGAGGTAATAAAATGTGATTTTTTTTTTTCTTCAAATTTACCTCCATACCTTGTGGGCACGCTTTATATGTAGGTGTGAAAAGGTGACATTTACCAGAAATATTAAAATAAATTCTATTTGGGATAAGAATCATACCGAGGTAGTTATCCCACGCCAAATGCTTTTTTTCTTGAATATTTTTTATATCTAAAATTAACTAATTTAATCTGTACTCGTAGCTATGACGTCACACTCCACCACACCCCGGTATACAATTATGTCATACACAGGCGACAAGCCCAAAACCTTAAAGTACACTTAAAGACAATGAAAAACAAAAAGCAAATTTTTTTTGTGAAATCATCATGAAGATAAAATGTTTCTTTTCATATTAAGTTTTATAACATCGTTATGAGCGAGACACTCAATTCGCGAAGACGTCCATTGTCTAAACTTGGTCAAAACTCGCCGCTCCACGATTGGTCGGCGCTGTGAGTGTGGGCGCGGTTTACATTTGTTTCTTTTGGGCGCCGCTCTCTGGCTCGCCGCTGGACTAGTTGACGCCAAGGTAGCAAGAGTTTGAGAGTTCCGGTCGCGGAAGCGAAGGCGGCCGAGGGAAGACGCGCTTGTAAGCGAAATATGGACTCCTTCTCCAGCCGTTGACAGTCCTCGCCGCCCGATCAGAAGAAGCCACAACTCAATCGCTCACTTCCGCTGTCGTTTCTTGTGTTTACACCCGCCGCGCTGAGAATGAAGTCACTACGCAGGTGCAGGTTAATTAGCGGTTAACTTTTTTTGGGGGGGGGGGGTGCTGTGGCGGTCAACGTCGTCAATGGGGGGTCTTCTCTTCCTGTTCCTGTTCCTCGTCTTCGCATGAGACGGCCATGGAGGGGAGTGGAGACATGTCCGCCGAAGTGGGCTTGAGAGGCGCCCACCTTCACTCGGAATTCGGGAGAGTTTCCAAAGTGGACGAGGAGCGAAACACTGAGAGTACCGAAGACGATGAGTGTGACGAAGACGAGAAGGTAAACAAACAAACAAAAATACAAAGCATATTTATCTTAAGTCGTCTTCAAAGCCAAAGAGGAACATCCCAACACGTTTTTCACCCTAGAACCACATTTTGGGGCCCATGCCTGGTAGTCATTGGTTCCTCCACATCTGTAGTGTAATGAAGTTTTATTTTCACATAAGTGGACACAGTCTTTAAATGTGGGCGGCAGCAACAGGCTCAAAAACATTAGCCACCACAAAAGATGCGAGTCAACAATAGTAAAATGTGACCATATGCATCTTTTTTGCTCTGCATTTCTTTGTCTTTCTGTCCCATTTCTCACTTTTCCTCTTTTATGTTGCTCCAACTTTTTTTTTTCTTTCCTTTCCTGTCCCGTGAGACTAACCTGCTAAATCGGACTCAAAGGCACACATCCAACACACAAATACGACAGTTAATTACACATTATGTTTTCAAATAATAATACTGTACGTATTACTATTGTGTCTCAAGTCAGCACTTTCTAGGTATGTAAACAAAAACAAAAAAAATTCTTCGCCATATATCCCCCTTAATAATCTCATTTTTTTCCTGCGTGTGAAGGAACAGTCAAAAACAAGTGTATGATTCATTGATTTTGCAACGATGACAGGCCATTACTTGCCTTTTGAATGCTCACTGACTTAATGTGACTTTATTTAGAAAGTTGGCTTAAGGCACATGTTTATCAGCACACTCCTCGCTCAAAGTAGAAAAACGTGTTTAAATAGAAAAGAAATTCCCCAGAGCCACACCAACTTTGAGTAGGCACTTCCTCAATGCGTGCCAAGTTGACAATGTGCTTGGCGCAGGTTATCATCTGCATATCATCACTTTTTCCCACATGTGGACTCATCCCTGTTTTTCCCCAGGTGCAATAAAAAAATTATTAAAAAAGATTTGATTTTGTCAGCGTAGTGAAAAGCCCACAAAGGACCATTATTTGACAACTTAAGCAGCAGAAATGTAAATCGTATCCTTTCAGTCATTACTTTAAGCGGATTTGCGAGTGTAATCATGGCTGATACGTTACAGTCTCACCCGCGATATGTGAAAATCTGTGATATTGAGAGAGCATTGCATTAAAAAAAATATATATATATATTTTCTACCCCTCCTTCCACATGCTTTAAACACATTTAATATTATTTTACCACTGTCAATGCATTTTTCGTTTCTAAATACACCTTTAAAAGTATTTTTCATGGTGTCTGTTCTCCCTGCCACTCGCAAGGTTCTCTAAATACGAGGCAAATTGTGTTTGCTTCTATATTTGGACAAAGTTTACTGATAAAAAAACATTGCACATTTATTTTTTCTAATTTCTAATTCTAAACCATTTAAGTTAATCTAATGAACATCTGATGGCTTAATGCGAACATGATGCGAAATGCCATAGATGGGCGAGTGAAATTTAGCATGAATGTTAAACCTTCAAGCCACCGCTTTTAACGCACGTGGATCTAGTGTTGAGTTTTGACTAGTTTGACTAAAGTTTCATTTAGTTTGTCATAATTTGAAAAATCTAAATTGGTTTAGTTTGTGTAGTTTTAGTTGACCAAAAATGTTTTTGTCGACAACATTAGCACCGACTTCAACACTTTCAAACAGAACATAAATCAATATTCAAAAGTTTACATTCTTTCACAAAACACTCAATGTCTAAATTAAAAGCTCAAAAATTGCCGTGCCAGCTTTTCCATCGGTTTTGCGCAACAAATGAAAATTTAACTTGAACGCATCTGGAGGTTGTCACATTGCAACGCCACCAATTTTATTCCCATACGCCATGAAATCTTAAAAAAGTGACCGCTCACTTTTTGCGTTTTAGTAGTCGTCGTATTAGTAAAATATACTCTGTGGATTACTCTTAGTCGCATCAGCAGGAATGTGTTTTTTTTTTTTCTTCTCTCCACATTGCAGAGCATATGTGTGTGTGTTTGTGCGCGTGTGTATCTACAATGTTTAGATGACATTCATTCCGGAAATAGACGGGTGGGAAAATGGGGAACTTTTAGATGATTGCGACCGGCTCAGACCAGCGGCAGGCTTCTTGCGAGTGTGGAGAATTCCAGCAGCGGTTATTCCATTAAAAAGAAAACAATAGCGTTGTTCAACATGGCCTCCGGGTGCAGGTGTGCTCTTAAATAGCACGCAATAAAAGACACCATACATGCCAGACTGTTGGCTATTCACTTGTTTGTTGGATGTTACCAGTACGATAAAACACTTTCATGCAGGCAGTCCTTCAATGTCAGAGAATTTTGATAGTGACATCGTAGGACGTGTGATGTTAATATTTAAAAAAAAAGAAATTTAGAACACAGAAACTTTTGGTTTGTTTCATAAAAGCAGCACGCTCCGCTATGATCTACAGTGTAGAGACTACACGGACCATTTGCGCACGCCCCCTGCTAATTAGTCCCGTTGAGTCCTCAGGTGAAAAATTTTCTAGTTTCAATATCGCAATGTACATCGCAACCTCGCCAAAATTCGCCATGTCAGTTTTTCCCAATATCGTGCAGCCCTAGTTTTCGCCCACAATGCAATGCAGTATACAATTAAACATTGCAAAATGATAAAACAACAAGATACTGTCGAAATGACATCAATTTGTGACAGTGTAGTTACCACCGAGATGGAGTGACGTGATGTGTGTTAAGAATAATTGTCCCTTGCCGAGCTGTTAGCTGCAAGCTTCACTGAAGCCGAAGATTGTTGACATTGCTCAGCGGTGGAGTTGAAGTTTCAGAAACCTGCCCGCTCGTCTCGTAGGTGTGAGCATACTGCTTAGTTAAACAAGCATCCTGGGGCCGCGAAGACGACGGGCGGCGTATGTGCGTGGAAAAAGAACTTGAGCTGAGACTTGTTGTGTGTTTCTATCCCCCAAGCACCTGTTGACTTTACTTTTAGGGAAGTAAACGGACTGGCTGTAAATGATTGCACTGGCCCAGTATGACCTGCTATCGCTGGGGCTGCGAGCGACTGATAACACGGCGACTGGAGGAGACCCACGCCTCTTGAGTGTCATGAATACGGAGTGAGGCTCTGTTTAGGGCAGCGTTACGTTCCAGGCCCACCCGTAATTGTCCAAAAAATATATAATGTAGAGAGAGAGAGCGAGAGAGACAGGCCCATATTGATGCCCAAAAATGTGATAAAGGCGCAAATAGATAAAAACTCCATCGTAAGGCATTTTAAAATGTCAAAGATTGATACGCACAACTCCATTGATAAGATTTTACTAAGGTCATACATGCGGGTCCCTTCGTGACATGACTTTCAATGTCAAAGACAGACGGACGCGGAGAAATAAGACACGGACGGATGTAGACTCACAACTTTCATAACAAGACCTGAAGCATTGTAGAGAGAGACACAGACGGGTGAAGATGTGCAGCTCCAAAAGGCCAAGAATTTTGAAAATCACATGATGGGCTTTGTAATATTTGAGTTCTTTTATGTTGGAGGCAAAAAAAAAAATTGAGGGGTGGGAGTGTTTTTGTGAGCTATCACTTCTAGAAAGTCACACCAAAAAGAAGACACTTTTGAATGAGACTAAAGATTTTTTTTATTCGTCAATGTTCTCCTCAACCTTTTTGGTTTTCGTCTTCTACTCTGGGAACCTCCTTTTTCAATGTACGTGCAGGTCGCAACGGGTCAAAATGACCGTGACGTTTCAAACAGCAACTGAGCAAATGTTTTTTATTTTTTTATTTATTTTATTTTTTTTGCGGTTGTCTTTTTTCATGAATTTACTTGCTATGGAGAATTTCTGAGCATTTGAAGTAGTCATTCCATTTTTTTCCTTTTTTTGGGGGGGGGGGGGGTAATTCCCCCAAGATGGCGGCCCCTTGTCGTAATGCTCCTTTTAGCAGACAGGTGGGATGAAATCGTTTATTCCAGCAAGTTGCATCATTGCTGTTTGTCGGCGCTTCACGACACTCTTTGCTCATACTGGACAATGTTTAACTTTCTATTGCTGTCAGCCGGACGGGTGTCCACTGTCCGCGTACGCTTTAGCGGCTAAGAGGATTAGCGCAATCTGATTAACTCTCGTTTCACCAGAGAGAGTTTGCCGTCCCAGCGTTGCATCTTTTTTGACTTTTGACACCTGAATCATGCTTTGAATGACACAAGACACACGACGGAGGTGTGTTTGGACTCAAACATGTCACTCGGTCGGAATTTATCCTGCGGCCAATTGCCAGAGGGAAACAAGGTAGGCGGAGTTTGACTTTTAACTTCAGTCTTCAGTCGTACTTCAGTCCATGTGTAGATTATATTTGATTTTCATCAATCTTGACTCTTTCACTTTACCTCAGAACCATCAAGATTTTCCTAAATGAAGTCCTCAATAAAAAAAAATACTAGCAGTTTAAAACTCCTGTTCACAAGCCTTTAATATTTTTGTGAAATTTGATGGAATTGTTGTGATAGGCCAAATAATTTCTTGAATTCTTGCGATATGATGATGTGATCACGCCCCCCCCCCCCTCCCCCCCCATCCGTGGTGTTCACATTTAGGGAAGGAGAGACCTTAAATTTGATATAACCTTTTAAAAATCTCCTAAAAAGTCTTAAATGACATTTTCCAAAATGAAGACCTCGATAATGCCTAAAATAATTAATTCTAATTTACATTTTAAAAATCTTTAATCATGTCTAAAAAAATTCTTAGAATATTGTAATTAGATGTTGAGCTGATGTCTCCCACTCTTTGGGTCACATTTAGCAAAGAGAGCTCTTAAATTGGATCGGATGTCCGCTCACTCAAAATTTTTGTTCACCGTTCAAAGATCTTAATAATTGACTCTTGGCAGTCACATTTTAGAAAGGCGAGGCCCGAAACTGAACTAATTTGACTGCGAGTCTTTAAAATGTAGAAACACTTCTGTGTGCTTCTTGACACTTGCTGTTGCCGCACTGTGAAGTCACCGTTGGAAAGAGCCTCCTGAATTTTCCAACTTTAAATCATGTCGACACAGGAAAGGCAACCCCCCCCCCCCCCCACCACCCCTCTGCGAACGCTTGCAGAGTTCAACAACCCGAAGCCACGGCCAGTTGAAGGGGCCTAAAGTGTCGGTGTCTGCTGGGTGATCGCTTCTGAGCTTGTTGGGTTACATCTCTGTAGAGTTTGGTTTGAAAAATGTTCGTATCCCCCCCGACAATACACTGAGGAAAGAAAAAACAAATCCCTCGAGGGGGTTGAACAAGACAGATGTCAACTGACGAGGTCTGGCGGAGCATTAGTTTATTTTATTACCGTGGGCCCAGAAAGAGTGAGTAACGATGTTTATGTCGCGGCGTGTGTATTATAACACCGTCAAGTAAAGTGAACCCCCGTTTATTGCGGGCGATGCACTTTGGGCCCACCCGCAATCGGTGAGTAATAATCAGCGACATAGTCAATGTAAACTTAATAAAACACGCTTTTTAAAGTGTTCCTTCCTTAGCACCTGTTTTTTTTTATGCTCGATTGCACGGTTTTCAAAATTGTTAGCATAATTGCGTATGTAACATCAGTGAGTTTAATGGTAATACTAATACAATGTAATAAGCGTATTCAAGCACCAAAATGTTCAAACACTTAATTTTGTCTAACAAAACAAGTTTTAAAAGGGAAGTCGACCAACCAAAAAATATTTACAAGAATAAGTTCTAGGCAAAACATGACATTCTGATTAATATTGCATTTGCGGGATATAAATGAAGCAGTAAACCACCCATTTTTTAATCTCACGCGTCGGCCATCTTGTCACTTCCGGCGACTGAAAATGACATCAGAGTTGCTCAGGGCTCTGCGACTGACCAATCGTGGTTCCGCTTCAGAAAACAGGAACATTATGGGTCAACATAAATTCCGGTTGATTTTAAACCTTGAAATTCCATAATTTTGCCCATCCTTATTTGGCATCCTTGTAAAAGCCCGATGACATGCCTCGCGTGTAGAAATGATTATTCTTTCGATTAATCGGATCACATTTTTATTTGGCGTTTAAGTGTGTTGCAAAGCCATTTTCCCACAATTTCATTTCATGAACCAATTCTTAGCGGGTTTTTTTTCGTTTTTTTTTTTATATCAATATTTGACATTGTTTTTGGAGTCTTCCCGCCACCTGTTTAGGCAGCAAAGTCGATGTTCCCTCAGTGTACCGGAAACATGATAGGACATGAGCAGGACAATGACAGGGGGAGCAAGATGAGAGGTCAGTCGTGATCGACGCATAGCCCTCTCGCTTCCCGGTTTGGACCGCCTCCGTGCACTCCCGGCGTCCTAGCAACCGCTCAAAGAAACACCGACAATGCGTCCTCACCTCTTTTTCAAGTGTCTTTACCATATGAGCTGTGAAGGCTTCTATACACGACTACGTCGCTTGAGAGCACTTTCATCATCGGAGAGAATATTAATCAGTGTGGACATCGTTTGTTCGCTCCGCTTATGCAAAAATAATCTCCGTTTGTTTATCTTCGTAGCTTTCATGACGGCCTTTTTTGTTTGTGTAGATACAAGTGCGTTTCCCGCCTACTGGACAAGCGGTAACAGGATCAACAACCGGGATCCAATTACAGTGAGCCACTATTTATTGCAGGGGGAGGATGTCTGCCCACCTTCAATAGATGAAGAGCCGAATATGGAGAGGCTATTTAAAAAAAAAAAAAAAAAAAAAAAGTTTTTCTTTTCCATACAGTTTCTGCGCATGTTAAATGTGAATTTGTGAAACGCCAAAAGGCGGGTGTCCAGCCGCCAGGCCCGTCAGTCATTTCTGTCTTTGAAAACAACTCGGCGATCATGTGTGTCTTGTTAACAGCAGCAGAGTTTGGCAGTCGTGACCCGCTGGTGTTTGCTGTGGAAATAAAAGCCCTGTTGGCAGTGTCCACAGCGGGCGGCCCGGCGAGTCAGCCAGGAAGGAAGGAAGGAGGGTTAGGTTTGGTTTGATGCTGATTTCAGGCACCCAAGGGGGAAGGTCAAAAGTCACCTGCCACTTGCCCTCTTCAAGGGGTTTTTATATGCGTGTGTGTGTGTGTGTGTGTGGGGGTGCGTGCGTGCGTGTGTGGCGCAAGGTTGTGCTTGTTAGCCAGGCTAACATTCGAGCGCTCTTTATTGGAACCCTCCGATAGCTTATCAGCAGTCATTACCTGCTCAAACTTTGACCCTCTTGGCGCCACAGCACTATTTGTTTATTTATATATATTTTTTTCAATTCAAGCAAGTTAACTGTGTCAGGACGATGAAGCTTATTTTCCTTGAATGTTGCACGACCAAAGCTGTCCGATAACCTTGGCCTTTTTTTTTTTTTTTTTTTTTTTTTTTTAATCAGAGGGGCGCGACGCAATCAATTCTAAGATGACTTATTTTGAGATGTTAAGTTCTCTGAACATTTTTCTTTTCCTACTTAAATGATAATAATGAGGGATTATGGAAGTTTTGTGGCACTATTTACTGTGGAAAACTTTAGGGTGCTATTTGTTGAGTTTTCCGTTTGACTTTATAAGACATGCTGCTGAGCTCCTTACACTTTTTGTTAGAATTAAGAAATATATATTTTATTTTCTCTATATACTGTGCATACGTTTATATATTTATTAACTTTCTGAGGTTATTAACGTCATTGATTACTAATAATCATCTCACTATGACCCCTGAAAAAAATGTATCGCTCTTTTCCTACTTTACCTTTTTCTGCAAAAATCTTTTTTATGCACCAACTGTCGCATATTTGCATGGAAGTTGATGTTTTTAATGCGTCTAATATAGCATTCGGACATCACCTTTTCACGTTTATACACATCTAATGGAGCATATGTATTTTTTTTTTTCCTACTACCGTAGCTGGACCACATCCTCTATCCACCCTCCTCGGCGTCGCTCAGGAAGTCCAGCCACCCTGAGCTGACGCTGCGTCTCAAGCGCCAGCTCAGCGACGACGGCATGCACATAAGAAGACGCAGCTTGGGCGGAGGTCTGACAGGTAAATTCGAAGTTACATCATTTTCATCGCTCACATTACCTTCTAATGAAATGCACGCATAGCTTGATGACTCGTGCATGAAAGTGTTTACTGATGACAGTTTCCTCTATGTCGACACATACTGCTTACTAAGAAGGAAGGACCGCAGGTTTCCTTCCTCGTCCTTTTTGGGGACCTGACCTCTTTTCTGTGACAGTTTCATGCAAAGAAAAAGTGATGTGCAGGAGAAAAATGCAAATCATGTTGGCTTAGAATTAATCCTTGTGCTATCATAAATGCAGCAGTGTCCTCATGTGGACAGCCTTGTTTTTGCACGCTACTCCTGTCGGAGTACTGCCGCACTAGTTACGCAATGTTGGGATTGCCCCTGATCTCTTAATAGGATCGCGATTCTCCATCCTTTTGGGACCCTGCTTGCCTTGCACCTCTAGGCGTTCAAAAAGACACTCTCATAAACCAAATGTTACTTCAACATAACTACAAATAATTGGAACATGTTTGAGAATATAACTTCCCCCCCCCCTTTTTTTTTTTAAAAGAGACCTCTTTTCTACTATCGTGGTAATGTGCATGGAATTAATGCTTCAAATTCTGCTAATTGATTTGCTGGACAAACACTTTCACTTATGACTTAACAAACTGAACAACAATATAAGGAAGTGAATCAGAATACACTGTCACTGTATAGAACAAACCTACGGTGCAAAATTAAATGTAAGAGTCAATGAAAATAAATAAATAACAAGGTGGGTGAATGCAAATAAATACCACTGCAACAAACTCGTACGCCTTCAAACTATACAAGCATAGCTGTTTTTTTTCTGAGCCTCAGAAAAACACGAAGAACAGTAAAACTGTGAATCACAAAAAGAGACTAACTTTAAAATTGAGCTTTGGCACTATTTTGTGGCATCTAGCGACCGAGAAACTTTGTTGGACAGAGCGTTGTCTAATACAAAAGTAGTGTTTTGTCTCCATCTTGTGGCCACTATAGGAATTTATGAACCTTATATTAAGGAGCAGTTTGCTAATCACAACAGGACTGTGTTGTAATCAGGATTTAGATTAGCATATTCTTATTTGTTTTGCTGTATTTTGATTGAGGTTGATTTTCTGGTTCCTTTTGCCGCGACAGGAAAGTACCTTCTGCTCCCAGCCCACGGCCAGCAAACAACATGGCCGCAACAGTCGTTTTCCGACGCCTCCTCCAACCTTGTCCGCATTCGTGCGCTCAACCTCGGCAAGTCGGACCCGTCCTTGACTTCCAGCCTGGTGAGTTGGAACACCACAAGAGTTTGTGACTTCCCACCCAGGAGCTTGTTTGCGTTTATCACACCGCAGCCATTTCCTCAAAACTTTGCGGTCCTCCATTTCTTGCCCGTGAGTGAGTTTGAATAAAAAACAAATGAGTTTTTATAAGTTTAAATGTTTTCAAAGCGTGGGGGTGAGCATTGAAAATGTATTTGAAGAGGACACGATACACAGCATATAGGCCAGCCGTATTCCATTCGTGTTGTGAAACAAAAACACGGTGCAGAGGTGACATTCAAGTCTCCTCCGATCGATGCGGCGATCCGGTTCCTCCCCGGCAGATTTGATCAAAAGCAGCGGCTAATCCGATGAGTCAGTGACGAAGGAAAGGTTAATGCCACCGCGAACGTGTCGCGTGCATGTTTGCTTTCATTGGACATGCCAAAGGTGCTTCTGATGGCTTTGGGGATTTATGCTCAGCTTGAATTTGACATAATTTCTTTGAGCGTTTTATACCAGAGGGAAGTGCAATATAATAAAATTACAGACCTCCTCTAAGGCTAAATTCTAAATATGAACAGCTTTTAACCAAACTTAGGCCAAAATGTTTTGCCACAAAAGTCAACCCATCAACATCCTGCGTGCTGGTAAATAAATTCCCATGCCTTTTACTTCTCTGGCTTGTTTTGTGCGTTTTGCCACCGCAGAAGGTTATCAGTAATGGCAAAGTAGGATGCATTTAAATGTGTTATTACTGACATTATCTCACTTTTTAATTAATTAATTGTGTTTGAGTGTCTATTTGATTTTGTTTTGGAAGGAAAACTAATGCCGATTCACAGGGAAATGATTGAAAATGACTAATCTGAACCGCGGAGAAACAAGTGCCAGTCATTCTGTCTTCTGTGCACCAGGGGGCGCTGTTGAGCAGCCACTTTCAAGACCAGCTGACGTCTTCAGGCGTTTTTGTGCCAGCAATTCATATTTCTGCGCGCACCGAGGGTACGATTTGTATGAACAGTCTTGTTTAGCTCTCTCTTCACCTCATAGTAGACTTAAAAGTCGTTTATCTTAAATTGTTTGCCGTTCATTTATAAAAGATCAAAAAAAGGGTTCCTATATTTTCACGTGTTTTCATAAAGATGATTTAAGAAAGTTCTTGTTTGAGCCAGTTGGGGGCGCGATATGCGCACACGTGCAAATGGTGTCAGCTCTGTCTCAATTTGAGCCAGTAAAAACCCTGCTGTGGTCAGTTTAAAGGTTTCCTTAATAGACCGTGCACACTGTGCGGCTGCACAACGTCAATGTTATCAGTCAAGGACATCTCCCGACAGCATTATGAGGGGTGAAGGCACTACAGCATTGTGGCGTGGGGATTATGACTTGTCTTATCTCCATATCGCACCACAAGTGAAGTATTGATTTGCTGCCGGGCGAGCAGGAGGCAACACCCTCGGGGCACCATAATGCGACAGAGGCAAGGTGTGCTGCCGACACGGGCGGAGGCACAAAGGGAGGAAGATAAGACAACAATGACATTTGTTGTCCATTGTTACTCTCTTTTTTTGAACAGCCCTCCTCAGTCACTGCTGATACAGTGGCCCACCTGCCGATTAGTGAAAATCCACAATATAGAGCGTGATAGGCCGATTTGAGATTTTTGTGTTGCTCAAGAGGTTTGTAGTAGGGTCGGGGTCCTCTGAATGGGCGAACGGAATAGACTTGAGTGGAAACGTGGGCGCGAAGAATAATTGGAGGATTCCATCACTGACAAAGAAAAATTGGCCTCTTTTGTGTTTTCACACTCCTTTCAGAGCCCAACGAGAAATTCTCTTCTTCGTCTGTTCTCAGATTGTGGCTTGAGCTTGACAGAATTCCTCCTTTTTCTAATAAGTTCCGCATGAAAAGCTGCTTCTTGCAGGTTTTGGCAGCTTATTAACTAAGGAAGTTAATTAGGTTCCGAAGTGTCTGCGACAGAGGCTTGTTTGGGCCAAATATTAATGTGATGAAAGGCAATTATTTGATGAAGTCGTTCATGGAAATGTGAATTATTTGAAATAATCAGAATAAAAGTTAGCTGTAGATGGAATAATAATAATAATCATTTAATTGCACGACTTAATTTGATTTCATTTAAATTTATTCAACAGCATTTTTTTGCGTTAAAATTGCAACATGAATATTTTATGAGTTTTCAAATTCTGCACATTATTGAATGGAAATTTTTCATCAATGCTCACAATAATTCTAATTTAAATAAATAACTGTGTTCGTTTATTTTACTATGAATATTTTTTTATTGTGATTTATTTTTGGCTTAATATTTAATTTTGGCACCAACGTCCACTCAAAAATGCCCGTGTATTTAACAAGCTGTGTAATATGATCTCTGACACGCGCTCACCCACTACCCCCTCGGTGATCCTCTGTGGGAATTTGGCTGCTGATAAGGAGAACGTGACCAGACCTCTTAATATTCGTGCCGCGCTTCCACACTGAATGAGTGGCAGTTGCTCGGGAAAGGAAAGGGGGGGGGGGGGGGGGGGGGTCACGGAATGCATAATTGTGGTTGCAGGCCACATCCAGAGGTGTGAAAATCGGAAATTGACAATTCCCCCCGCCGCTGCTGATCCCCCCCCTTGTAATAATACCTCCATGTGGACTCATCGGGTCTGAAGCAGGCACTCCTGTCAGGCGCCTCGTGCGGCATTTGTAACGGCAAATAAGCTCTCGCCTGCCACATTCCCGGAGTGTCTTCTCCCGCCTCGTGAAGCGCGACAATGCCCGGAAGGACATCCTGTCATTTTCATGCCTTGAGAGAATTGTCCCAAAGCCCCCACCTTCCTCCCTTTTCCATCCCCTCATCCTCCTCCCCACCTTACCCGCCGTCTTCCTCCCTCCCTTTCCTCTAACCGTCGGATGGGGGGGTGGGGGGGTGCAGAGGAGACGAGCCAGAAGCGGCACACGGGACAAGTGAGCGGCGTCGGAGATCAGATATCGGTTCGGTAGCCAGGGTGGAGGTTGAGCTGTCCGATGCTGCATGCATGCGGAGGCGAGCCGTGACGCCGCCAT
This sequence comes from Idiotropiscis lumnitzeri, assembly GCF_059441095.1. Taxonomy (NCBI): domain Eukaryota; kingdom Metazoa; phylum Chordata; class Actinopteri; order Syngnathiformes; family Syngnathidae; genus Idiotropiscis; species Idiotropiscis lumnitzeri. Next base: position 3,188,935 of record NC_142408.1, read on the forward strand.
GAACGAGTCCAGCATTCTGAGGCGGCGGGGGCTACAGGTAGGCGGGCAGACCGCACTCATTTGTTGTTGTTGACCACATTGGTGACGGAAGTTAGCGCTCACTTTTCTTGCGTTCACATCCTTCTCGGTGTGCCCGAGAGGAAGCGGAATGAATTGTTGTTGTATTGAATCGTTCTTGACGCTGTGAAAATGAAAGAACTCTGACTAAGGAGTAAAATGATCTGTTATTGGTCGGGGTGCAGCAGTGTGACTTATTTTCAGACAGAATGCCTGTAAAAGTACTTGCGATTATAGTTCTGATGCCATTACAGTTTGGATTTGTGAAGTATTTGCTGAAAACATGCAAACTTGATCATGGCATAAATTGTACCCAATTATAATAATAATAATTATAAATATATTTTATAATATTATATATTACCATATAATTAATATTATTATTATTATTATTAATTATAATATATTAAAATTAATTAAAAAAAATCTGAAGTACGTTGTCTCCTGTGGAGTGAGACCACATGTGGGTATACCGTATGTTGTGCTGCATCTGTCGTGCGTGCCTTGGCCTCCAGGGGGCAGTGTGGTGCACCTCTGCAGAAAATAAACTAGTTTGATCAGACACTAAGAAGACCGCCACGCCCAAGTTTTAGCGAAATAAAACCATTTTCTTTCATTTGCGTTAATTTGACGATAAACTTCACCTGGGAGTGTCAATAGAAGTCTTGAAATGAGCACATGGAGCCTTTTTCTGTCTGCCAAAATGCACACCGCATCCTCAGGGAGGGCAAAATAGCTTATCTCAGGCATTTAAAGTGGTTTGGCATCATGTTATCGGCGCAGAACGAGCATAGACATTGAGTACTGGCACTGATACATGTCTAATTAACTGCATCACGATATTGCTTTAAAAAAAAAATTACATCGATCTTACATGTTAAAACAAGTTTTGTACTCATTATCCATGTAACCACTTGTTGCAGAATATTTTCAGACACATAAAAGTGAGTAAATTCCAACAAGATGATTGTTATTTCAATGTATCGCTACTTTTTGTGACATTGCGCCATAATTTGGTATTCGTGTCTTAGCTCAATAAAGATTGAGACAGACAGACTGGCTTATGTTTCCCCCGCTTAAATTGCCTCGGAGACGCGCCGTGGCAGATTTTCCCGCTGTGACCCCCTGAGCTGTGATTGGTGGACATGTCGCCGCTGTAAATCACTTCCCGCCGCTAATTAGCATGTCGCGTGTCGCCGTCTCGTCTCCCCAAAGGAAACGGGGATCTTCGTCTGATGGCCCGACGTGAAAGTAATTGACAGCAAAGGGATGGCTACTCGTTAACGCCTCGATTTCTTTTGCTCACATCGAGGGCAAAGGTTTAATCCAGAGAGATCCTCGGGACATGTAGCGTCATTTGTTGAATGGATATTGATCCGTTTTTTTTCTTTTGTGGAGGACATACGGTGAAGCTTGGCATATAGCGGCTCACGGCTTCAAGGTCCCAAACTTGTCTAAGATCAGTGATAGTCTTTGTTCCCGTGGAGCAGAGAAAACTTATTCCTGAAAGTTGGGTTGGGCGCATTTTGACTTGAACTGTGAGGATTTTGCGTTCTCCATCCAGTAACGAGTGCTCGGGGCGTTCAATCCCTCAGAGCTTCAGCAAGTTCTTTGTTGGACTTTTTCCCGCTCCAAGACTGACCTCAGTTTGACCTTGTGCGCTACGTGGTCTAGATGCTGTTCTTTAATACTCTTCTTTTTTTATATTTCCGTTCACAGAAGGAGCTCAGTCTTCCCCGGAGAGGCAGCCTGTAAGTACGCACATGAGCCGTCAATCATATTTATGCTCGTTACCCTGCTTTGGTGACGTCTTTATACGTTTTAGAAAACCTTTATGGGGTGCTTAAGGGTTTGTCCCACCTTTTGTAAAGCTTGTATAACAGTGTGAATTTACCGTCCACTCAAAACAACTCGACACGGCCATCGTTTAAGCCACTGGCAACAAAGGTGAGTGCACCCCAACATGAAACTGTCCCAACTGGGCCCAATCAGCCTTTTCCGTCTCCCTCGTGTCATGTGACTCTTTAGTGTTACAAGGTCTCACGTAGGGATGAGGAGCAAATGCGTTAGATTTTCAGTTATTGTTCTTTTCAGTACTAAATTAAAAAAAAAAAAAAAAAAAAAAGGGAATGTTAGGATACAAACTATTGCTTTCCTGTAAATAACTCACCATTTTGCAGAACCGCTTCACAACTGTGTGTCCACCACAATTGTAGTAATTTATATTACATATAAATTTTTTATTTATTTTTATTAATTTTTAAACAATAATTCTGAATCACTTAGCACTTTGCATCACTGCTACCATTTGGGTGTCATTTACCTCTCGCCTGCCATAAATGTGTGCGCGCGCGTGTGTGTGTGTGCGTGGGGGGGGGGGGTGTGCGTGTGTGTGTGTTCTATACTTCCTGCGACCGATCCTTCTGCAAACAGGTTGCCGCAGCCTCTATTGACCTCGGTAACCATGGCGATGGTGTCAGGTCTTTGACGAGGCAAATCAATCACATTTCTTTATTTAATTATTTATATTTTGCGTTCTTTCCCCGTCTAAATTGATTGAAATTTCCCAGAAAATGCAGTCCTATTGCAGAGACCCAACTGTTTGTGCACGACACATTTTAAAAGTGAGTTGTGCATTTGAGCCCATTTACAGGAAATTAGATTGATAGCATGTTTCACAATACCAAAAAAAAAATGCGATATTGCCTAAAATTATTTTCCATCTTTAGTTGCATTGCAGTCAGTCACCAGGTGGTGGTGTCACTTGCTGTTGGGGGGGGGTCGATGAAAAGGAGCGGGAGGAGGGGCTATTGTCCCTCCGCAGGCAGCTGAGGGTCTTGTTTGACAGCTTCAAGGTGGAAAGACCAAAACAACAACTGCGATCGATCCTCAATCTTGGTCTTCTTTTCAACCTTTTTTTTTATCCCCCTCTCATTTTTTTGTGGATGGAGGGGTGGTGCTTGTTGCTGTCGTCGTTTTCTCGCACTGTTTTGACTGCTCTTTGTCAGTGCGAGAGGGGGAGCAACCGGCGGGAGGGGAGGGGGGGACGCTGGAGCTTGGCTGGCTGGGCTGGCTGACAGCATGCATGCGTTGCAGGCAGGCTGCGAGCGCTTATGATGATCACAATAGAGCAAAGCGGCAGCCATGAAAGCCCAACGGGAACGGCTGAGAATTCCTGGTCTGACGCTCGAGTGAGTATGCTGCCTTGCTAGCATTAGCATCTGCAGCAGGAAGTCTCTTATCTTGTGTGTGCGTGTGTGTGTGGCTGCTGCACGTGTGCGCGTGATGCACATGCCGCAATGTAAATCGTCGGCAGGTCGCGACCGACTACGGCGGCTTCTCCCCGCCGTCTTTTTGTGGCCGTTGTCGGCAGCGTTGAGGCGTTTGTCCCGCTTCTTTTGGTACCGTTTCTAATCCGCAATAGGGGAGGGAGGGGGGGGCATAGTTCTTGGATGCAGTTCTTTCCGTGTGTTGCACAGACACAATCTCAAGGTTATTTCACGTTCTGCGTTAATGGGATTATTGTACACATTCACGGTCAACTAGTTCAACTGAGGTTTAGACATTCAGTATTGTATTGTTATCTTGCGATACTTTATTGATACAGCAACAGGCAGGTATCGATACTCCAGGTGGTCCATTGTGTACGACGTACTGGAGTTGCACGTAGTACACTGCGAACCTAGTCAAAATTGCAGTAAATATTTATATGGCCCCCATATTCCGTATTCTGTTGTTTTGGGGTGTGGGTTGAGTTACGGTCTCCTCTTATGCAAGTAAGTGGGTCCTCGGTTTACGCCAGAGCAATCCAGCAAATATTATATGAATCGTGAATTCGTAAGCAACTGCACAAACTAGTTCATGGCACACCATTTGTAACATTGAAATGTCAGTATGTCGGGTAAGCAAGAGTGTCAGAGTCTGATGGTATGACAATGATGGTATTGCTAGAACGTATGATTTATAAATTTTTGGTCATTGAATGCGCTCTGTAGGTACATTAGTAAACAACAAAAGTGTTTGTTTGTTTTTTTTAAAACAGGAGAAAATATGTATTCCAACAATATACTTCTTTCTCAGTAAATGAGAGCTACTGCTCTTAAGCATTTTTAATAAGTGCGACACATTCCATGTCAGGACTGTAAATTCCCCATTTAACTATAGCCAACCAATTCAATCGTCTATGCAAACATTTCGGCTCCCAATATTTTGTTTTTATACCACCATGTTACAACTTAAAAACTGTTGCTGCATGCTTTGAATGCAGGGAAATGGCTCCATCTGGTGGACAAATTAAAAATAAATTAAAAAACAAGAGACAACAAGAGAGACCAATTAGTTCAATCAAAAATCTGGACAAAAAGAGTTTGGTAGTAGTTAGTTTGTTAAAGTTAGTTTGTGTTTTCTGGGGCATGTATTGTCGTTGCCGAGTAACAAATGCCGCTTTGTATAACGGTGTCACTTAAGGGAATGTGAATTGGAAAAATGATATTTGTTAGGGTTAGGTTTACATTTGTTTGTAGCCCGGATATAAAATATGCCGAGTTAGATTTGTGGCTCATGTGGGATTTTCATGCAGGCATAATCTGATGCTAATGAGCTCCTAAACCCACTGCAGTAAATTCTGCTCACCTCAGCGTAACCTCAGCACTGCAGCGACACTATGTGGCGTCTTTTTATTTATTTATTTATTTTATTTTTATTCCTTTGACAGAGGAGACACAATGTCAAACCCATTTATCTGCCTCCAGAAGAGAGACAAACGCCTCGGCCCGAGCGCGCATGTCCGAACTCAGAAATTCACCCCGTGTGAGTGAGAGAGAGCGTCGCGTGTGTGTACGTGTGCGAGACGTCTCTATTTCACTTTGCTCCGTTTAACTTGCAGCCTCACGCCTCGAAGCTTGAGCCCCACTCCCACTAGTCCTTGCAGTCCGTGCAGCCCTCTGCACGCCTTTCACTTCTGGAGGTAAGCGAGTGACGCGAGCGCGGGCGCAACCCGACCACCTGCTGCATGGGATCAAAATAGCCACGCGGTAATAGAGTGCATCCGGAAACTATTTCCCCCCGCCCTTTTTATGTCACAGAGCAACGGAATAAATAAATTTTGGGGCCGACTTAACTGTCAAAACTGCCCAAAGATGCAGCGATTGAATAAGTCTACACGTCCATGTTCAAGTTCCAGGTTTTGTGATATTAAAAAAAAAAAAAAAAGATAAATAAATGCGGCCAGCATAATTCATTTTAAAAGTTTGCCCACCATAGTGCGTCTGATTAAGCACGAGTCAAGTTCAGGTTTTTTTTTTTTTTAGTCGGCTTTTCCTGACAATTTCAAAAAGGACAGATAAAATATGAAAATGAATGAATTAAACAAATTGATTTTTTTTCTTCAAATAATAATGATCCTGCTACTCAATTCACTCGTTTCCTTCTCGCTGTTTTTGTGCGATGTAAAACAATTTCTTTGGTCCTATTTTGGCGCCAAGGAACTATGTTGTAATGAGGAGACGAGTTCCATTCAGACAGAACGTTGCAATGTAATGCTCTCATCTGGTGGCATTTATTGGCAATTCAAAACCTTTTAGAGGCGGAATGCGTTTATTATTGGCGGATATTTGCTGTTCGTTGTTGTGCTGATAGAGATTCAAGTCATTAGCTCGCTGGTGCTGAGCCAGTGACCTCCATGTTCTTGCTACAAGTTTGACTTTGGCCCCATGCGAAGCGTTACGTCCTAAGTGGAACACCAAAGGAGAGCACAGCCACAATTAGAGTGAAGGCCAGCGGGGACACACACACACACGCGCACACACACACGCACACATGCACGACAATAACTGCATCACAAGGGAAGCTGACAGACGAAGATCCGCCGCCGCTTATCGGCCGGCGATAAGTCTGGCCGCGTCGGACCTTTAAATGCAGCAAACCCCTCCCCTCCTGTCTGTCTTTGCGCCATGCCCGGGGTCATCCTGAAGCTGACGACGCGGCTTATCTCGCCCCCGTTGTAATGATCCCGAAAGACAGCTGAGTCGTGTGAGAGCATTTGAGTGAATTAAAGATGCGTCGATGTTAAATATGATCTCAACGTGGTCAAATATAGACTTTCCGCCTATCTCATCTTGTCGTGTCATCCGTTGATTTAAACTCGCTGACGGACGAGTGGCTCCAAAAGTGCTGATCGTGTACAGCCTTGGCAAAAATATGAAAAATAAATTCAGTGTAATTATGATGTGGATATATCGTATTAGAGGTGCGTAGAACATTTGAAATGATTTTAGAGAGAGCGCGTGTCTCCGTGTTGCGTAAGTGTGGATACGGTGATTTTGGCTGGTGGATGTCAAAACAACCTGGCAGCCTCGAAAAAAAGTCACGTGAGTCCACGTCGGGTCTTATCTCGCAGCTTTTATTGCAGAGCGAGCCACTTTTATTTTTGCGCCGCTGGGACTTTGCTCTCCCCTGTGAGGTCGTGCCTCCATCCTAAAGTTCTTCCCCCACCCAAGCTTCTCCCAGCCGTCAAATTCATCGGCGGCGTGACACAATGCTCGCCGCGGTGCAACCGCGTGCGCATTTTGCCGTCAAGCGACCAATCAATACGGAGCCAATCTGAGGCGGATCAAAGCGTCAAATTTGCGTTTGTTCTGCCCCATCCAGTCATTTTGATGAATGGATTTTGATTTGGAATTTTCAGACTATTTAATAGGGTCCGACCGATAAATTAGCTCTTTTGCAATCAGACGTTTATTTTTGTTTGGGATGATTTTTGTCATTTTCTTTTAACACATTGACACATTACTTACTGAAATGCAAAGATAGTGATATTCAAAACTTCTCTCACAAGCCTCGACCCGCCCCCCCCAAAAAATTGCAACAAATAGCCAGATTTTTGTCCCAAAAATTGCTTAAAACAAATTTTAAATTATTTAAAATTTTTGGGGGCAAATGTCACCCAGAAATTTGCAAATTTCTGGGTGCCGAACCGCAAGTATACGTTGGTCTCCAACACAGCTGGAGGAATTCCCACATGAATACGCTGAACTGTCAAATTTTTTTGGAGGCGACCCAAGCGAGGGATGATGCCTCAGCTCCTCCTCCTCCTCCTCAGCTCCTCCTCCTCCCACCGTGTAATCAGCGCTAGGTGCCGGTTACGTGCAAACAAAGAGTCAGCTGCTCTCGCACGTCGCAGTTCCCCTGCAACCTGACCTGGATCGTCCCCTCGGGATCCTCCCGGGATTACGTCTTTTATCCGCGGGAGGACGGCGCGTCCTCATGCCGCAGCTGAACACGGAACGCCAATGCCGCCGCTTCGAGTCGAGCGGTCTCGCCGCTCAGCTCCCGCTACTCTGCCCCGACTCGGACGGCATGTGGGATTGTAGCGTGTGGACGCCACTGGCCAACTTTTACACGCCGCATTTCTTGGGAAGAGCTCGACTACGGCGCTCCCAAAGGTAGCTGCTCCACCCTTGTCCCAAGGACAGATTTCTTTGGAATGAACTTGACACGGAAGCGTGCCGCAACCTGCTTTCTGGACTCGGGGAGTGTTTATAGCTGGTTATTGCTTGTGTTTTAAGGCAGTGTCACGTTATTATGACTGGACTGAGCAACAGAGGATTTTTTTTTGTTTGTTTGTCGAAACAACTTCCAACTAAATCTGTGAGATTGGGCCAAATTTGAATTGTTTTTGTTAAAATGGTTTGAATTTAGAATAAAATCTTTTTTTTTTCCATTTAGAAAAAAAATAAAAAAAATTTTCCCCCTTTTTTATTTTGGCAAAATATTTATAATTTTTTTTTTAAGTAGTAAACTAGTATTGCGCTAATTAGTCCAAATTTCCCAAAATATTTTTTCAAGAAAAAAAATGTAACTTTTTACCTACTCCCACCCTCACGCCCCCTTTAGTTAGCATTGCAAAAGAAGCGGTTTGTTGTTGTTTTTCTCAGACAAGGAATGTGCGAGAAAAGTCATTCATTTTTTCTTTTTTTATTTCTATATTTTTATTTATTTTTTTTAGAATAAAGGCAATCGTAGCTCTGTTTTTAAACATCCTTAAGCCATTGTTATCGAGCCAAGTCCACATTTTCTGGCATTGCAAGTGCGCTGTGTAGTGTGTTGTTCGTCCAGAACCGGTTCCTTTTTCATGTTTTGGTACAGGAGATGGATTAATGAATTAGTTGTTGTCGAGCCTTTTTTATCATTTATTGAGCAGCGGTATATGCCCCCCCACACACACACACGGACGCCGATTCCGGCAGACTCGAATGATGTACCCCAGAACAAAGCGTGAGAAACGTGAGCGAGCCCGTCAGAACGTGATGGCTCTCTTGGGAGCATACTGGCATCTGTTGTGCACTGATGGACAAAAGGCGATCTTCTGCACTCGCAATAGTAACGGGAATTGAAAAAAAATGTCAGTTTTTCCAGATCCAAACTTGGAATTTATGTGAATATCCTCATTTTGCTTCTTTTTACAAAAAACAAGGACATGTTACAAGAATTAAGTAATATATTTCCCATATGGGTGATAATAGTAGTCATTTATGAGAATGACGTGTTACGCGCATGTTATTACAATATTGCTATCTAGTAATGACTGTCGTCATGCGGGATTGCGGTGCTTGGATGAACGGCACTGTCCAACGTTGATGCACCCCATTTCTTGGGTAGAGCTCGCCTGTGACGCTCCCAAAAGTAAATATTCCACCCGGCACTCAACTTGACACGGGAGCGTGCCGCAACGCGCTTTTTGGACTCGGGTGTGTTTGCAGCCGGTTGTCATGTGTCATGTTACTGCACTGAGCTCTGAGTTTTTTTGTTTCTGTTTGCAAAAACAACGACAAAATCTTGTGGAGGGGTGGGGCAGGTTTTGGTGTGGCATCTAATTTGAATTAAAAAAATCAAATAATGTTATAGTCATCAAGATTAGCCATACTTTTGCTGTACGAATTGTCAATTACTGTAAGATTTTTTTTTAAGTTGTAATTTTATGAGAACATCTTTCTTGACAAAAATCTGAATATTTCAAGATTGAAGTCATATTTTCTTTCCAAAATGCAGTCATGATTGAGACCAAAATAATATTACATGAATTTGAATTTAGTCAGTTATTTTCAGAACGATATAATACGAAAAGTTTAAATATTTTCCAAGATACATAGACATCATTATTTTTTTAGATTAAGTACATTATTCGTTGGGTTGTTAAGATATATTTTTGCACGATATGAAGCCTCCATTTATGTGATTGTACTTTTGAGGAAAAAATTATACCAGATTTGCAGTATTTTTTTTTTATTTGAAGCATGCAATTGAGAGAGCAGTCATACTTTTTTTTTTAGGGGGGAAAAACAAAACACAACAGAAATCCCTTTGAAGACACCTGAGAGACATAGCCGAGTCTTAAATTCGGCTTCCCTAATCCCGCTGATGGCATGCTTTCATTCCTCAATGCACGCCGGGATCCGTGGAAGATTGTTGGCCCTCGAAGGGAGCTCAGCGCGCCACATTCTTGCCGCATTTGAACATTTTTAAAGTGCTCTCTCTTGCATACGTCAACATCCCCAAACGGCCTTAATTTTGATTTGTGATATATGGAGTCAGACGACATCAGAGAGGTTTTTGCAAATGGTTTGAACTGCTATAGAAATGCATTTTTTTTTTAATTTCATTTTTAATCCTCGTCATGACCTACTTGGAAAAACGGCTTAGCAGTAAATAGCGGCTGGTTTGTTGCCGTCCATGTAACATTCCAACATTCTCGTGCTTTATATTGCTAGATTTGGAGTTGTACGTGCATGAAAGAACATTTTCCGAGGGGACGTCGGAATACAGTATTCTATTGAAGAATTGTGCCTAGTGGCTTTTTTTTTTAAAGAAAATTGTAATATTGCAAGAGTGGTGATTAATTATTTTTCCCTAAAGACACATTATAAATCATGAAAAGAATTTTTTTTTTTTTAGAGATGAATAAATGATGATTTACAAGAACAGTCATATTTCGAGAAGTAAAGTTAAACTTTACCTGTATGTTTTTAAGTTAATTTTGAATACTGTGAACATAGTCACAATTTTTAGCGAATAAAAAGTCACAATATTATGAGAAAATTCATGTTTTTTCCGAGAATCTGTTGTAATTATATGCATAAAATATTTTAGGATAGAATAAAAGGAGAATGAAGTGAACTTAAGTTGGAGGTTTTGGAGAAGTCATATTACGAGAATAGTCAAACCTTTTTTCAAGAAAAAAGTCGGAATATGAAAATGGAGTTGCGTAGTTAACATCCGCTATTTGACTGACGGTGTGTGTGTGTTTTACTTTTTTTTTTTTTTTTTTTTAAACACTATTAATAGAGGCGGTAATTTTCAGATGTGTGACTTTGTGTCGTAGTTTTGTCGCTGATGCGAGTGGGCACACCTGACAGCTCTGACAGCACAAACGCACCAGGCGTCATCTCCGGTCCGGGGCTACGATTGTTCTATTTATCTGCGTCTATTTTTTGCGCCGCTTGATATCCAAAATAAGTTAAAAGCGTCCTTTTGACAGATTGAGAGTTCTTTGTACTTGGTATGGGCGGCCATAAAAAAAAAAGTCCTTTTTCCACAAAAATTCCAATTGTAATTGATTATTTTTCCCTTTGGCTTATTAATCGTTAATTAATTGTTAATTGCCCCTTCCGGGTTTTGCTTTACAATAAAACCCTGCTTTTTGTTTAAATAAGAGTTTGAACAAATGGAGTGTTTTGGAAAATTGCCAACTCCACTTTTAACATTAGCCCCTTTCACACTGACTAAAATTGCCTTTACCCTGCCCTACGAGTTTGAAATCGTCTGCTTCGGCGAGTACACGCACACGCCATCGTGAAAAGGTAGCGCCTCACTGTACCGTAAGTGTAAGTAGATGCTAACCACTAAACAGCTCTGTGATCCAAACAGTGCGCCAGGAAGCGCGAGGATCAAGCCTGCCGAGGGCTGATTGGGCATCGGCGTGGCATCCGCCGGCCTAATCCTTAGCAAGCGCGTATAAATAGATGTCGTTAAACCTGATCCGCTTTGACGCCCGCACCTGTGTACCAGATGCTTTTCACTCCGTCACCATGAATGAGCGCACGGTAAACAAGGATGGATCTCCAAAATCAGGAACCCTTCCAACGAAAACGCATCGGGTGTCTCATACTGTACTTTGACATGTTTTTTTTTTTTGTTTTTTTTTTCCATAATGGAAATGTATCATTTTTAAGCAGACGTATGAAAAATTTTCCCCCGTTGTCGTTTGATATATATGTCATAAAAGTGTGTAGCTCAGCAGTGCGGCAGACGTGACATAGGCGTGTCACGGGGCACTCTGCGTGACCTCTGCAGGGATGCGTTGACAACCACGCCGCAAGTCTGCCTACTCGGGCATTTCTACACGCGCACAGAGCGCCCCATTGTTCTTTTGATCGTTCCTGGTGTACAAAATGGTCGCCGACGCGGCCGAATTGTTCCCGTCAGACGTGATTGTTGTGCGTCAAGCACTCAATCATCATCATCAGCTCCCTTTGAAGCTGTGAAGCACACACAGACTTCTCCATGTATCATGTCGATATGTTTTTTTTTTTTTATGCTGCAGCACAGAGCAATTTATTTCACCCCAAAAAAATGGAAAAAATCATTGATTCGCGATACACGGAATGAGTGACTGAATTTTGAATGGAGCGGCAGTGTCACCATAATAAATTGAGACCAAGAATTTATCCACTATTAAAAGGCCGACTTGCTATTTCAGGCACTCTACGTCATGGATACGGAGTGATTCCCATTACAGTCTTGTCATGTTTTTGTGTGGATCAGTGTCACTGACTGATCATTTGTTTTTCCAGCTGTCGGACAAGCAACCGGAAAAGCCTGATCGGAAGCGGCCAGTCCGCTGGTTTACCCCGACCCCACTCGCCTCTCTCGTCTTTCACAGGTAACACATTCATTCATTTTGTTGTTTCTCTTCCTATGTTTATCGGCAAATTGCTGTAGTTGTGGATTTGTTCGTGTCGTATTCACAGAACGTCAGAACATTTTCTCAATCGCGTATCCTTGGTATATTGTTATTTCAAAATGGATTCAATTTTTTTTTTTTTTTTTTTTTTTTACACAAACTCCTCACCGTGACAATGTGAGATTAAAATTTGTAATTTATCAGACATGTATAAAGTTTCACATAGCAAATTGTTGAAAGCATCAACACTGCCACCTCGAAGCTATTCAATAGCCCGTCTATGGCGTCTTGAATTGTTTGTTAGCTTTAATCTAAGGGGATTTTCCTTAGGTAAAATTTTGTGCATTTTTAAATACAAAAGGTGTAATTGTTTGCTTTCAGTTTGACCGTAAAGGTACGACGATTAATCAACTTCGATTATTATCAAATTAACTGCTAATTACCTTGATAATTGATTAATAAATCAGCGACTTTTAGGATTTTCTATTGTTTAATAAAGGTATCGAAAAGAAACAAAAATGAATCTAATCAATTCATCGACAGATTATTTTTTTTTTTTTTAATGATTCGAATGCAAGAGAGGTGCTCAGCGTCACCAAAGCGATTGTGTCGTTTGAGGAAGCGGAGAGCCTCCAGAGAGGAAGCGCTACTGCGCCGTGGGGAGGGAACGTTCATTGACCGCAGGGCGTTTTATTTCCTGCCATTGGCGGCGCAAAAAGCAACGCAGTCGCCACTCGCGACGCAGTGTTTAGTCTGAGCCCAGCGGGGAAAAGATGCGCTCGGACGCACAAACGCACAATGTTTCCTCAGACGACGTGACTGTTTGGCTCCGGCGGAGTGTCGCTAGTCGAGGTAAGAAACTGGACGAGTGGAACTTTTTGGCATTGCTTCTCATTGGTGGAGTTCTTTTGTTGTTATGCCCTTATATGGAAAACACTTTTGTTGTTTACATTGTGGTCAGGGTGGGCATTTATCGTTAATTGAGTTTTTTTTTTTTCCATTTAACTGGTTTTTATTTGTTCTGCAGGCACAAGTCCACAGGACAGCCCGAGGAACTTCTCTCCGAGTGCCTCTGCTCATTTCTCCTTTGCACGAAGGTTTTTTTTTTTTGTTTGTTTTTTTTTTTTCGCTCATGAGGCGAGTTGCGCATTGTTTTGACTTGTGCATCTGTGCTGTCAGGAGCGATGGGCGCCGCTGGTCGCTGGCCTCCCTTCCCTCCTCTGGATATGGAACCAACACACCCAACTCTACAGTCTCTGTGAGCATCAGAAAACTTTATTTTTTTAATTTTTTTTTTTCAATCTATTAAAAGTCACATTTTCCCATTAAACATTTTCATTCTTAACTGTTTAACCTTCCTCATTCATCGCCAATTTATCAGTTATTCTCTAATTACTTTTATGTTCCTTGAATGAACCTAAAATAACAGCGCTACTCAAAAACCTTTCATTCATTAATTAATGATTAATTTGTGCTATGAATTTATTGTTTTCACTGTCTTTGAATAGCGTGTGACAAAATCTGACAGATTTTCACTCCACTTTGTATTCAGCAGTGGTTATTTAGAAGTGATAAATAAAGTTGAGAAATGTGAAATATGCTAATGACCTAGCTAAACGGCTAGCATTTCCCCTTGGCTCAAAGGATAGCTCAGTTTATTGAAATTTTTGATTTAGTGGCGTCTTCCACCAGATAGCCCACTTTTCTCCCCCATTCAAAGCATAAATATTTTCGTGATTTAGTCATTTTATTCTTTTCTGCGACGCAGAACGCAGTGCCTGCTAATGACACTCTCGCATTTCCTTGAGCTTTGTGTGACTAAACTTTGTGGTCATTAAAAAAAAAAATGTCACCACTTTGTGTTGTTTTCTTGTTGAATGTATATTTGTTTCACTTCCAGTCGTCCTGTTCATCACAGGAGAAGCTGCACCAACTGCCCTTCCAGCCCACGCCGGACGAGCTGCACTTCCTTTCCAAGCACTTCTGCACTGAAAACATCTCAGTCAACGAGTGCGGCCGCGCGGCGACCATGCGACCGCGCTCGCGCAGCCTCAGGTGAGAACGCCGCACCGTCCCGTCACACTTTGTCAAAACGTCTTGGGCGTGAATGACCGTTTGTTCTCCTCAGCCCTGGGAGGTCTCCGTCCTGTTACGACCACGAGGTCATCATGATGAATCACGTCTACAAGGAGCGCTTCCCCAAGGTGGCCACGGACATTTGCGCGCCGCCTTCGTCACCTCACCTCGCGACGCCTCGCCTGACCGTCCCTCTCCACTTTAGGCCACCGCTCAGATGGAGGAGAAAATTCAGGAGATCATCCGCGGCAACTCTCCCGAGAGCGTCCTGCCGCTGGCTGACGGCGTGCTCGGCTTCGCGCACCACCAGATCATCGAGCTGGCGCGCGACTGTCTGGAGAAGAGCCGGCTGGGCCTGGTCACGTCCAGCTACTTCTGCGAGCTCACCGACAAGCTCGAGAGGCTCGTGCAGGAGGTGAGCGCAATTCAACTTTAAACTTCTTGCGGTGCAAGGGTTAAACTTTTCCAGCGCACCGAATCAAACCGTTTGAGAACCACCGTTTATTGCTTAAAGGGTTACGACTACGACATTATCGATGCTAGCATTAAAGATATTGGACTTTGGTAAGGCAAAGTCTAATTCGAAGTTTTATGTTTTGTGAATTTTAACTGCCGCTCAACGAGACGCAAAATTAAAACTTTTTTTTTTCTTTTTATCTTTGATTAACAACTGTGATTTGTTCACCATTTTTCTCCGCACAGTCCACCGAACGTTCCGAGAGCGAGGAGGTCAACTTCATTCGCGAGCTGGCCAAGAAGATCCTCATGGTCATCGCCCGACCGGCCCGGCTGCTGGAATGTCTGGTTCGTCGCCGCCGCCGATCCCGCTCAGGAAACATGCTTTGTACATTTCCACTCAAGTCCGGCATTTTTTTTCCCCCTGTGCAGGAGTTTGACCCCGAGGAGTTCTACCACCTCCTGGAGGCGGCCGAGGGCCACGCCAAGGAGGGTCAGGGCATCAAGACTGACATTCCTCGTTACATCATCAGCCAGCTGGGACTCACCAGAGATCCTTTGGAAGGTGCGCCCACACTGCATTTATAAATAGTCTACACACCCCAGTTCAAATAAATGAAAGCAATATAAATCATTTCTAAACTTTTTCCACCATCGTGACCTATGACCTGTCCAACCCTACTGAAAAGTGAATGAAATATTGATGATAAGTAGAAATAAGCTTGCAAACTGCGATTTTGTTGATCATTTTAACCACTTTTTTTAACAATCAAGCGCATATTAAAAAATAAAAGTGACTCTTAAATCTTAAAAAAAAATCAAACATAACAGTGGTAAATTCCCATTTAAAAATATAATCAGACTCTTTTTTTTTTTTTTTTTTTTTTGCATTGATAAGAAATGAAACCAACGGAAGGCAATTGCAGTCAGTCGTGCTGAACATTGACAAATCTAAGTTGACGTATGGGGGGGCGATTGCAGATGGGAAGCCGCACTGCGCTGAAAACGCAAGCAAGCTCCCTGGTGGAGGTAACGGTGTGTGATGTCTCAGTTGAGCTGTAAAAGAAAGGAAAGTGAAATGTGTTTGTGAACAGATTGTCTCTCCAATGACCCTCCGCATTCCACAACATCAACAGAAATGAGGAATCTTGAGGAACGAATAGCCTTCGCGCGCGCACACACACATGTGCATGAACAGATGGACAGATGTTAAATGACGGCGGACGTGTGTTGTGCACTCCCTGGCGTAATGGCCACACGTGGACCTTGGCGTGTTTTATTATGATGCAAGGTGGCCGCTAATGACTTTTAGATGAGTCTCATTTCCACCCCATTTAGTTTCACTCCAGATCAACTCAGTCAGCACCCTTACCCGATTCCATTTTGCGTTTCGCTACAAACTTTATTTTTGCCCTCTTCGGCAGTAATTAAAATGGAAATATAATGTATATTTTAAGGCAAAAATGTTCCACCTCGCCATAAAATCCCATCTAATTAAAGCGTACTGCTCACGTCATTGATGGGTTGTCTGAAATTAGAATAGTTTTTTTCTGACTACACTGTTTGTGTTTCAACAGAGATGGCTCAGTTAAGCAGCAGTGACAGCGGCATTGCTCAAACTCCAGAAACTGATGACTGTGTAAGATATATAAATCATTGTATTGATTGTTTAAAAAATAAATAAATAAAAATAATTCGAATTGTTCCTAATTCCTTAATATTTTTGTGTCTGGTGTCAGTCCCAGAGTTTCAGTGGCTCCTTGAGGTCCAGACGCAAACCATGCGAATTGGATTTTGAGTTGACCAAACTCATCAGCAACGGCGCCTACGGGTGAGACCAAACGTCCTCAACAGCAAATGGGAAGATTTGATACTGCATGTGAAAATTCGAGGAGCCTAATTAGCCCTGTTTCCGGTGGCAGGGCGGTGTACTTGGTGCGGCACAAGGAGAGCAAGCAGCGTTTCGCCATGAAGAAAATCAACAAGCAGAACCTGATGCTGCGGAACCAGATCCAGCAGGCCTTTGTGGAGCGGGACATCCTCACCTTTGCCGAGAACCCCTTTGTGGTCTCCATGTACTGCTCCTTCGAGACCAGACGGCACCTCTGCATGGTCATGGAGTACGTGGAAGGTGGGCGGCCATGATGATGATGACAACGGCGATGATTAATGATCGTTTTAATAATCAATTCATCTGTTGATTAGTTTCTCACTTGATCAATGAATGATTTTTTTTTTCCATTTCCATTCCCTTCTCAAAAAGCAAGAAATTATTTAAAATTGTGATTCATTCACTGGGTTGGTCAATGATGGTGATGATTTTTTTTTTTTCCCCCCCAGGAGGAGACTGTGCCACCCTGCTGAAGAATATGGGCCCTCTTCCCGTGGACATGGCCCGGATGTACTTTGCTGAGACCGTGTTGGCGCTGGAGTACCTGCACAACTACGGCATCGTGCACAGGGACCTCAAACCAGACAAGTGAGGGGACCCCCACCGCGCCGTAAAACTCTCCTCATCACATTATTTGTGTTCACTCTAAATGATTGCTTTGTTTGTAATTCGTGGAATTTGGGTACCAAGGAAGTATGTTGACGTGAGGGGGAGAGCTTTTCTGTTATTTCTCGCCGATTTTCGCGATCCACGTCTGACCTCGGTCCCGCGTACTTTCTTTCGTATATGATCTTGAAAAGCTCTCTGCTTATATCAGTTTGCTGGTGACGTCCATGGGCCACATCAAGCTGACAGATTTTGGCCTGTCCAAAGTGGGTCTGATGAACATGACCACAAACCTGTACGAAGGACACATCGAGAAGGACGCCCGCGAGTTCTCTGACAAGCAGGTGATCACTCGTCGGAATTCATTCTCTCGCCGCGGGATTTATTTTTTTATTTATTTTCAATAAAATGTTACATTTTGGTCTCACTTTGTATCTTGAAAATGTATGGAGAGAAAGGCATAACGTAAATGTGGATGTGCATTTTTTTGCTATTTTGGTGCTCAATAGGCTAAATGTGCATCAACCGTTTACCAACTTTTTTTTTTTTTTTTGCGCGTAGGTGTGCGGCACGCCAGAGTACATCGCTCCCGAGGTGATTCTGAGGCAAGGGTACGGCAAGCCAGTGGACTGGTGGGCCATGGGTATAATCCTCTACGAGTTCCTGGTGGGCTGCGTGCCCTTCTTCGGGGACACGCCCGAGGAGCTCTTTGGGCAGGTCATCAGTGGTCAGTGGAATGCAAAAAAATAGGAACGTGTTGCAATCAAAATTGAAGTTTTGTTTTTATTTTATTTTTTTTTTAAAAAAGCATATTTCGAATTTATTTGCAGATGAGATCAATTGGCCGGACGGAGAAGAAGCGCCCCCCACCGACGCCCAGGAGCTCATCAACGTTCTGCTCAGGCAGAATCCTCTTGAGAGGATGGGTGCAGGTACATAGCAACCTTCAAGCGGCACCTGTGCAACGATTGCTGGGGAAAAAGCACAAATTGGTTCCTAACGTATGTCTGCAGGCGGTGCTGCCGAGGTGAAGCAGCATCCCTTCTTCCACCATCTGGACTGGAACGGCCTCCTCCGACAAAAGGCCGAGTTCATCCCTCAGCTGGAGTCCGAGGATGACACCAGCTACTTCGACAGTGAGTAGGGTTGGGTTTTCTTTGGGGGGATTTTTACGAAACTGGACCAAATGCTGAACTGATGCAATAAAAATGTTTGCAACTGCATTTAAGGTCAGTGGCCCCAAAATGAGGAACTCAAATGTTATTTTTACTTTTTCATCTGTACCTATCAAATGTATAAGAAGCGCTAAACATATTGGTGCCCGACCCTAACAGCGAGTCAGCGTTATTTTACCCTCTGCTGTCATCTGCGCAGCTCGCTCGGAGCGCTACCACCACCTGGAGACGGAGGAGGACGACACCAACGACGAGGACTTCAACGTGGAGCTGCGCCAGTTCTCGTCCTGCTCTCACCGCTTCTCCAAGGTGACTGTCGCCAACATCTGACCAGTGCACCGTGAGGGCTGAAATGAGTCCTCGAGAAATTCGAGTACCTCGATTTAAATCAATGAATGGAAATATGCTCGGAATTTTCTCTGCCTCGAGTTTATTTAGCTGCAATGTTCAAGAGATGCACGGGCTGCTTTTATTGTGATGATAATTACTGAAATGTTTAAATAAATGTTGTCTTTGGTGGTCAGGTGTACAGCAGTCTAGACCTCTCTCGCGGTCATGTCGAGGAGAAAGGGGACGCCACAGAAGACAAGAAAAGTGAGAGCCCGCCCACCCTAGACTCACTCAGCTGGACGCCCGACTTCACCGACATGTAAGTGCCGCCCTCCAAAAAAAAAAAAACTCACGCCCCCACCGTCCTCCCAAAAGGTAAATTCCTATTTGCATCCGTCTCATCCCGTCTCGCAGGCCGTCGCTGTCAGCGGACGGCGAGGCCATCCAGCAGAGTCCGGGTGCCACCTTGCTCCCCAAGTTCGCCATCTCGGCGTCAGAAAGCGAAGAAGTGGACGACGAGTCTGGCAAAACGTCCTTCTCTGTGGGTGAGCTGCCGCGGGACGAGCCCGATGCCACCACGCCCGGCAGCACCCGCAGCGCCGCCACGCTCTCCGGTATGGTGGAGAATTTGAACAGCCAAAAACTGCATGCGTGTGACCCGCTACTGTTCTTTTCATCTGGCCCACCGTGCATTTACTCTCTCAAGTGAAGGTTTTTAGGTTTCTTTTATTTTTTTTTGTCCTTTTATCGCTGGAATTAAAATGTTTTTATTTTTCATTCAAGGCAATAAATAATTAATAATTTAATCATTTTAAATATTAGTAGATAAAATAACTATTACGATAAATACACTACCTTTTTTTCCCTTATTTTTTTTATTGAGCAATAGGTTTGTGTTTTAATTACCTTATTGTATTAATACAATTTTCAATTGATAATTGGAAACCAGCTGTGTTAGACTCGCAAATCGGTTTAGATAATGGATGGCTGAATTAATATTTAAATTAAAAAATTTAAATATTGGATATGAATATATTGGATTGATTAATAGGTTACATATTCACTTTTTTTCTTAGTTTATAGCAAAAAAAATTGTATTGGAAAAAGTATGAATAAAATAATATTGCCCTTGAGCTCATTTCTGATGGCCGTACAAGTAGTTGGCTGCCTGTATTTTGTTTTTTCTTTAAAAATATTTTATCCTGAAATAATGCATGTTAAACATGCATTAAATTATTTTGGATGGATTTTACTCTCAGAAAAATGATCATTTCAGTCGCAAGGAGAGCGTCCCTAAATTCATTGCCTGCTTGACTTTATGCGTCCAATCAGGGAGCTTCTCTGAGCATTTGGACCAGCTGACACCCCGAGGCGAGGGTGTGCAGAGCCCAGACGGAGATCAGGGGGTTTCTGCGGTCTCTCCGAGACCCAGTGGAGGCGGTGGGCACGAGAAGCCACGAACATCGATGAAAGTCCCGAAGTCTGTTTCCACCGGCGCACTCTCCCTCATGATCCCCTCAGGTCAGCACTACACAATAGTCACTTCCCGTGAAAGGTCTTGCCTTTCCTCATCTTTCTGCTATGTGTGAACGGCACCCATGCAGAAAGAAGGAATAAATCAGAATTTAACCAAACAATTAAAGATTTTAAAATTTCCCCCAATCTCTTCTCTACAGGAAAGAAACTAACAACTTCATGTGGTTTTTTTTCTCAGACATGTTTGGTGCGTCGCCACTGGCCAGCCCGCTGTCCCCTTACTCACTCTCGTCGGAACCCTCCTCCTCACGAGACTCTTCCCCCAGCCGAGACTCCCCCTCCTCCTCCTCCTCCTCCTCACTGTTGGCGCGGCAACCGGTGGTCATCCACGGCAGCGGCAAGAAATTCGGCTTCACCCTGCGCGCCATCCGTGTGTACGCTTGCGACGGCGACGTCTACACAGTCTACCACATGGTCTGGGTAAGGGCGCGGCCCCGATGACGCCCCGTCCGTGGGTTGGAATGGCAAGAAGGTGCTTGATGACGAGGGCCTCTTTTTGTTGGACAGAACGTGGAGGACGGTGGACCCGCTCAGAAAGCCGGACTCAAAGCCGGCGACCTCATCACACATGTCAATGGCGAGACAGTTCATGGTCTCGTCCACACCGAGGTGGTGGAACTACTCGTCAAGGTGAGTGTACACACACTACGCTACTTAGGGATGGCTTTTCTAAGATCCTAAATAGCGGATGCTGAATTGGCAATTTGGTGTATTGTTGCTTTTGTTGTTGTTGTTTCCGCCGTGGTAAGTGACCATTTCACGTCAAAATTCTGGTCAGCTGGTTAGAAAGAGGCCATCAGTGTTTTCAAATGCACTTCTGCTTGAATTTAAAACGTGATGAAAAGTGATTCAAGTGTTTGTGTCTACTGCTTCCTTTTGGTCATCCTCAGAGCGGCAGCAAGGTGTCCATCACCACCACCCCCTTTGAGAACACGTCCATCAAGAGAGGCCCCGCCCGGAAGAACAGCTACAGGAGCAAGATGGTGCGATGTGCCAAAAAAGTAAAAAAAGAGAAGACTCCGGAGAGGTACAAGTGACTCATCGAGGATTTCGGTGCAGAGTTTAAATTTCCAACCTCTGAATTTATTTATTTCTTTTTCCCAGGCGGCGATCCCTCTTCCGGCGTTTCGCCATGCAGCCGTCTCCTCTGCTTCACACCAGTCGCAGCTTCACGTCGCTCAACCATTCCCTGTCATCTGGCGAGAGTCTGCCCGGCTCGCCCACGCACAGCCTCTCACCCCGCTCGCCCACTGCCACCTTCCGCCCGCCTCCCGACTTCACCCTTTCAGGTCGGATTGCATGTTATACCGGTTCTCCAAAAGTAGCACGATAGCTTGCCTTACCTTACTTTTTTTCTTTACTTTTCAGCAAAACTAGGCTGAGCTAAAGTACTCTTTTTATTTGTATTTCAAATTTAGTCTCAAACTAAGTGTGCTGCCATCTCGTGGTTGATAATAGAATTACACCCAATTAAAACAAAAGACCAAAGTATTTATTGATTGTACAAAAAACATGGACCTCGCATTGGAGGGAATTTGCTCTATTTTGCTTACACACCTGGCAGTCTATTCGATTGACTTTCTTTTGGGGCTTTGCAGGTGGCAATTCTTCCCAAAGCAGCTCACCCAGCTCCAGCACGCCAAACTCCCCCGCGGGTTCCACTCAGATCCGGCCCAGCACCCTGCACGGCCTTGGTCCCAAGCTTCCGGGCCAGCGGCTCCGTCAGGGGCGACGCAAGTCCGCCGGCAGCATTCCTCTCTCCCCTTTGGCCCGCACGCCCTCGCCGACCCCGCAGCCCACCTCCCCTCAACGCTCGCCCTCCCCGCTGCTCGGCGGACACTCTGTGGCCATTTCCAAAAGCACGCAGGCCTTTCCCACCAAGATCCACTCACCACCCACCATCATCCGTCATATTGTGCGGCCTAAAAGCGCCGAGCCGCCACGCTCCCCGCTCCTGAAACGAGTGCAGTCTGAGGAGAAGCTGTCGCCGTCCTACGCGGCGGACAAAAAGCATCTTTGTGCTCGCAAGCAAAGCCTGGAGGTGACGCAGGAGGAGGTTCAGGATCAGGAGGACGGGGATGCCGGCGAGGGCGGGGCCACAGAGGGGAATGCCTTCGAGGTGGCAGTAGCGGCTGTCCCACGAGTTCGGCCCGTCGAGCAGGGATGCTTGAAGAGGCCGGCGTGCCGCAGGGAACGTCAGCAGTCCCTGGAGGACTTTGACAAAACGACCGCCAAGCTGGAATCGGATCGATCGTGTGCCGATGATTTCCTTCCCCGAACTCAAAGCAAAACCGAGATGGCGAGCGTGGCCCTGAAAGACGTTCTGTACAAAAAACTCAGCCGCGCGTCAGACGTCGTTAGCGACTCAGCCATTAGCGACGCAGAGCGCTCGCATCCTCGAGCGGCTAAAGAAAAGATGGAGAGGTCTGACCTCAAGGCTGCCAGCATGGACTTCACCAGGAAGCGGCTTTCGTTTGAAGAGCGAGACGACTTTGTGTGTCGACTCTCCCCCACCATCCATGACAACCTCCATTTCGGCGCCACCCGATCTAAAAGTCTCCAGCTGGACGCCGCCGTCGCGGCTCATGAGCACATGAAGACAGGATTGGCCGGTGAGGGTCCGATGGCCTCGAAGATGTTCTCGGGTCGTGGCGAGAGCGCCGTGGAAAAGCTGCAGCTAATCTCATCAGGCGAGTGTCCTCTGAGGAAGACGTCGTCGGACTATAAATTGGAGGGACGTCACATGTCCCCTCTCAAGCCTCTGGAGGGCACCCTGGACATCGGCCTGCTTTCGGGGCCTCGGGTCTCCAAAACGGATACATGCTTATCCAAAATGTCTGAGAGTAAATTAGCTGGGCCTCCGTTGTGGCTCCAGAACGCCGCAGAACGACAGCTGAAAGGGCCAGACAAACCCAAAAGTCCTCTGGCATGCCCTCTGAGTCCCGACACCACCGCCTCCCCAAATATGTTCCCCAAGGAGCACTTGCTCGGAGAAAAAACGAAGAGCAGGCACGATGGAGACAGCTCGAAGCAGGAGAGCAGAACGTGCATGAAGGTGAGCGCGTCCCGTCACGGCTCGCACTTCTCCTGCGGGAAAACGCCCTCCATTCGGGAAGTCAGCAATGAAGACCAGGAAGAGGAAACCGATCAGTTGCAAGTCAATGGGAGAAGTTCGCCTGTGAGGTTGGATCTGGTCAAAGGAGACACGCGACATGACGGTTCTGGTTCTGGACCACATGTTGCTCCGCCTGAGCTGGTCAGAACCTCTTCCGGTCACTGTGACGGGTCCACCTCCAGAGAGGTTAGTGATCCAAAAGTGGAACCGGGTGGTGTACAATCGGATTCCATGTTAGAAGTCGCACCGGCGCCTGACAAAGAGCATCTGGCGCCAGACCTTCAGAAGGCCGAAGGAGCTTTAGAGCTGCCGCTAGAACAAGTTACGATAATTCCAGAACTTTGCACCTCTCGTCCGCAGGAAGGTGTAGATTCTGTGGCGTGTCCTAGTGAAAACACTGTGGTGCCCGGAAACAAAACCAGGTCCAGCCCCCAGTCCACTCCAGTCCCCGATCCAAAACATTCATTCAGAGAAGCCCCACTTGCCTCTCATGTAGCCCTTGAGCCCAAACGCCGGAACCCAACGTTGCCCTCTGGTGAGGAATCAACACAGCCACTCCCCACCAATGCCAAGCTGCCGCAACCGAAATGTCCCGTGGCAGCCTGCCCTGCGGCAGTCAAAGAAAGCACAGACTCAAAGTCCAAACTTCTGAAGCCCACCCCCACGGGGGCGGCACACAAGCCATCCATGGTGCCGCCCAAGCATAAAGACCCCTCGCCCAAAAAGCAGCCCGTTAAGGAGAATCATGACTCGAAGCCAAAAAACACCAACCCCGGACAAGCCAAGGCAAGCGGCGAGTCATCGGAACCCCCCGACAACGCGTTGCCCCCCGCCAAGGCAGCCAAGAAGAAACTGGCCCGCAGAGAAACGACCGAAACCCGTGCCGCGGCGCGGACAAAGACTCTGGCCGAGGGAAGGCGCCGCGTGTGACTTCCCGTCACAAAACGTAACATTTCCACATTTTCATCAACACCTTCTTGTTTTAACGAAGGACCGGACAAGCTGTTACGCGAGAGCCCGTCCAATCGGGAGAAGCCTCGCTGATTAGGTGCCATAAAAAAAAAAAAAGCTTGCACTCGTAACTGTTTGTTGTTTTAATGCAGTAGAGCCCCCGCGTTGCTCGCCGTCGACGGGCAGTAAAACTTTGTCCTCACATTCCTTTTTGTGTGGTTTGGGTCGGCTGCTCGCTTTCGGAGCGTCGTGTTGTGGACTTCGTTCTGGTTGGGAATATGCGGCGAGGGAGAGACGGGGATAAATGTAGCATTACGCAAATATAACTGTGAGACTGAGAATGTTGTTGGGGTCTAACGTACAGGATGAGCACCGTGTTTCTTCTGAGGGGTGACGTTAGTAGCATATTGTATGTTCTTGTTGTTTTTTAGAGTAGGGCGCCCCCTAGTGGGGCCCTGGTTGCTTACAAAAACACGTCACGTGACCTCGGATCAGTGACTTATCAATGGAGAGAATATCTTTAACATCACTAGCGTGCTGTATGTTCTTGACGGTTTTTTGTTTTGTTTTTTTTTTACTTGGGGGAACGTCCCCCTCCCCCCCAGGCGCGTCCCGTGATACCGGGATTGTTTCAAAGTTGCCACCTGACCTTGGATCGTGAGGATCTCAATGTATGCTCCCAATGTTTTGATGGACAACTGTCACGTGACTTTGGAACGTGAGGATTTATCGTCGCTTAAAGGAATATCGTTAACCGACACTATGATCATATTTCTGATCCGGGTCCTTGGGGTTCCTTTGTGACCTGATTGGTTTAAAAAGAAAAAGAAAGGGGGGGGGGGGAAGAGCCCTCATGTGAAGTGATGATGTCAAGTCGTACCGTCACTTCAAAGGCTTTCTTTCCAGCCTCCTCATCGCATTAATAATGTTAAGCTTCACGCAAATCATGCATTTCGAGGCCTTTTATTTTAAAAAAAAAACTGAAAAAAAAATACGAATAAACACGTGAATTGGGGTGTGAGATTGATTTGGGGCTTTTTATTCAAGAAAGAAACAGATGCACCTTAAACGCTCGCAGCTCGGCTGTAGTGAATGACGAAACGAAAAAAAATGTTCCTTTATATCTAATGGAGCCATAAAAGCATCCAGTCGAAAGCACATTGACGTTTGTTTACCCGCCTTCACCGCTGTATATTTTGTATAGTGCTCATTTTGCCAAAATGTTTGTTGTGTGTCACCCACGAGGTTTGATGTGGAGAAAAAAAAAGTCGTCTTGAAGTGATCCGCCCGTCCCGTCTCCACTGTGCCGTCGTTCTTTCCACTGTGCAAACACTAGCGTTAGCCACGTTTGCTTCCACTTGCTTTTTTGTCTTTTAGAAGATGTGCAATAAAAGTTGTGTTTTTGAGTTTTTGTATTTTGCCCGAGGAGAAACGCTCTATGGATGTCATAGATGTTGTATATTAATAAAAACAGATATTTATATACTTCTAATGTTGCGTCAAAACGAGAATTAAAAAAAATCAGATGACAATGGCTTTTTGCTCTCATTTCCCAAGTCATGGCAGGCAAGAATTCACTGGCGACCACCAGGTGGCGGTGTTTATCCAAGTGTGACGCAAATCTCAACGTTGTGGAAAGAAATTGTTTGTCTTACATTTTACCAACAATTTGGAGTCTTAAATTGACAATCTGATAGACTGGTAGGCAGAGTGACAACCAATCAACATGCCCGTTTTAGTTGATCTTTCACTCCCCCGTCCATCAGTCATTTATAGTTTATCAAGGTGTCTGTAGATTTATCAATATAGCTACCACTGTCTCTGTCAATATCTATCGAAATATCTGGCAATATTCTCTATGCATATATATTTATATGTATGTATTTTTTTTTTATTCAGATCACATCAGCACACTTTACAATCAAACTTTAAAAAAAAAAAAAAAGAAAGGAGAAGAACAAAGCTAGGATGTGTCCTGTTGGACACATGCTGGTACACGGTAACACAAGTCTTCTAACCTGTGACTGAACCAACCTATCCTCCTCTCCCCCTCCCTCTCTCGGGAAGAGGCTAAAGCTCATCCAGCGGCCGTGAGTTTTGGAACATGAGATTGGCGAGCAGCAGCGTTGGCCTGGCCCCAAGTCACACTGTGTTCTACTGGAGCACACCAACATTCCACACACATCGTCCACTCTGCTCTAAGGCGGGACAGCTGGGCGGATGTCTTCTTCTTTTTCCCCCGCCCTCTCACAACAACAACACAGTAGACTGTCCACAAAGGATATTTTTTTTGACATGTGAGGCAAACAAATGCCACTGTTACGTCTCTGATAATACTTCAGGGACAATTGCCTCCCTCCAGACATTTTGTGTCTATCAATCAATCTACCAGTGGTGTCGCACAGGGTTCAATGTCGAGACCCCCCTTTAATTTACATAGCTCCTCCAAGCTTATAATAATTGAGATTTGTCGTTCCAGTTAGTTTTTATTTTATGACTTTCATTTTTCTTTTTTTTTAATTCAATTACTTTTTTTTTTTTTTTTTATAGTTTTCAGAGCAGGTTTCTTCAGTTTTGTTCGTTTTTGCAAATCGGTCAATCGCTATCTTGAACCCACAAAAATCCAACTCAAGAATCTAATTTGTAATCTCCGAAGGGTGGAAACTTTTGGTACCTTAAACTCAAAAGGTGACTTTGGGGGGTGAAAGCCAGGCAGTGTGAAAGGGGTCGTTGTGAGTTTTGGCCGCCATGTGTAAACGTGAGCCCAAAAACGCTGCGGCTTGCGTAAGAGTTGGCGGAGTGAGCAGCCACAAATCTGCTTTGGCGGAAGATTAGCGTTAAGAGCGGGATTGAGGCTGTCCCACATCTTTCGGCATCAAATGATTGGACAAGCGTTCCATCATTGACTCCTCTTTCCTCTCACCACTTTGGTATTGTCCTTTTTTTTTTTTTTTTGGGTGAATATCCTGCCAGAAAAAAAAAATCAGCTTTGTTCACTGAACAAAAATATAAACGCAACTATTAGCTTTTTTACTTCTGTTTTTCCTGAACTGAAGTCAAAGTAAGACTTTCTGTACATCCACGAAAGACCAAATTCTCTCAAACTTTGTTCACAAATTAAAATTCTTGGAACAGCCGAGGTAATCCATTCACCAAAACTAGTGCGGCATATCCAGTAGAGACAGCATTATTAGCAGCATTACATAATAAAAAGGCCACTGTGGAATTTACAATTTCCCATATACACAAATGACTAAATCAGTTAGTCAGCACTTCTACTTTGATGAGATAATCCAATAAAATTAAGAGCAAACAACAACAAGTGTTGTGATTATATTTGTATTCAGCATAAGCAGAGACAGAAAGTTCAAAAAAAATTTTTTTTACAAAAATACAGATAAACCTCCATTCAAATACACACCTAACTGTGTCTGTCTATTCATTCATGTGCTCACAATGCATAATCAGCCATCCATTCAGGTCTTCCCATGACACATACAGTAACATGTAGCTCTTCACATACAATCAAAAGTGATGGAAGTGGTGGTGGGCACGTCTCATAGACAAAAGAAGGGAAAAATGGGTCACATGATGGAGGTGCCTGCCGAGCTTGCGGCGGAGGGCCCAGACTGCTCCTGCTCTCGACGTGACCTACTTTATGTGACATGTTTATGGCATGCTCTCCTCGTCCTCGTCCTCCTCCTCCATCTCCATCTCGTCTTTGAAACCATCATCGCCCCCGTCGGAGACATCCCGACTAGACATGGACGCACCTTGATGAGCTCTCAAACGTGCACATGTCAAAGAAGAGTTAAATGGGTTTTTTGGTGAACAGGCAGCAAAATGATCAGACAAACTATGTACATTACTTTCAGACCCAAAGTCTGCTAGCTTGATGCTAACATATAATTCAAGAAGCCATAGATGGGCTAACGTATTAGCATAGCTGTTATGGTCATTTTAAAACTTAAAATAACTGCTACGTAAACACCCGCAGAAACACACCCAAACTGAGCAGACAACAATACACATTAGTGTATATTATATCTCTGCTCAACAAATTAGGGACCTGCTGCCTCGTCCTCTCGCTCGACCAGCGGAGCTCAGTGCTGCCTGGCGTGTTGTGGCACATTGTGGTACGACACCCAAGGAGCTTACAGCACAAGGACGTGTGAAAGGGGCAGTTGATGGCATTGATGGGATGGGGGGGGCTCTCGTGTGTGAGCGATGGATGATTGAATGGAGAGTGAGAGACTTGATTGAAGCTGAACGAAAGCTTTCGAGGGGCCCCGTCTGCTTTTTACATGATAGGATCCCCCCGACCTTTGACCTCCATGTTTATATTTATTTATTTATTTTTTTTATACCCCATTTTTAGTGGCCCGAATGAGCCAAGTTGAACGCGGAGCCCTCGCTAGGTGGTCTTCACATGAGCCACATTAGCATAGCAAAAGGACGGCGGCGCCCCGCAGGTCCTGGAGTGAACCTCGCGGCACACGAAAGCGCCACCGCCACGGCCATGAATAATTCACAGCACTTCTTCAAACCGCAGCATTTCAGTTAATGATCAGACAAAAAGAAGAAGCGAAGTGCTGGTAAACACCTTTACGAGGCCCGGGAAAAACATGGCGTATTCTTTGAAAATCAGTTTGGGGTGTGGAGGTGGTGGCGGTAGAGTAACATTTTAAAAGTTTGTCTTCATTTTTGAAACGTACGTCAACATAGTGGCCTGCGAAGGTGGGGCCACCTGAGGATGGGCCCAGGGCCCCCACTCGGGAGTAGGGGAGGGGGGGCATTCAAAGCTCGCCCATCATTGAAAAAAATGTCTCACACACTCAAAACGTCTTTTTAGGGATGTGCGTCGTCAATAATTTCTTCTTTTTGGTAAAGTGCAGAAACTGCAAGATCAACTGATCACCTTTTTAGTGAAAAACATTTATCTTATTTTTTTCCAAGTCTAAAATTACGCTTTTAGGAAAGTTGCGACATCAACATGTCACCTTTTGTAGAACGTGCAACATTAATACTTTGTCTTCTTTTGAAAAAAAAATGCAACATGAAGAGTATTTCTTCTTTTTAGGAGAGTGCAACATTGATGGTTTAGGACGGTTAAAACGTGACGTGCGGAGTGAGCACGTTTTAGCACATTTTCTTTTTTTTTTTGCTTCTTTTGGTCTGTAAGGAAGAAAAGCATCGGAGGCGGGCATGAATCATGCAGGGAAAGGACGCCCAGCGAGCTGGCAAAGTCGGTCAGACTGTCGTGGTCGTGTCCAAATGGGGAATTGTTGCTCATGAATCATTGAGTGAGGCGGAGAGAGGAAGGAAGCGTGCTAACAACACACAAATGCAAAAAACCTTCACCACCACTTTGGAGGGGGGAACTTTTTAGACTTTTGCAAAACAATTTCCACCACGCAACCCTTTTTTTGCCGCATTCATTTGGTATTATCATGTATAGTATCAAATTGCAGCAATATCATCAAAGAACATGCAAAATGTATTCATGTTTGGGTCTTTTTACGTTACGTTACATTTCTTCCTGTGAAGTAGTCACAGGTGACACTGATTTTAAATATGCAAAATAGTAGATACATTAGTATTTGTATTTGAATGTTGTATTTTGGGAAAAACAAATCATAATTGGGATGAAAAAAAATGAATAATGTAAAAGCGTAATAAGGGTTATGTGTATGGATCTGTGGCGTGCCAAAAATCAGGGTGTGGTTCGCAGTGGGTATAATAAGGGAAAAATATTTTCTGGTGTGTTAAACACATTTAAATGAAACATTAAAAAAGTGAAACCCATCAGTAGAACAATCTTCATCAAATGAGAGATTTTCTAATAATACTATTCATAAAATTCAATAACAAAGTACAGCTTTTTTTCTTTTTAAGAAAATGCAACAACAATATTTTTTCTTTTCTTTTTTTGAGAGAAGTTCAACCTGAATATTTTGTCTTCATAAAATTCTAACATTATTGGTCTGTGTTCTTTTTAAGACAGTGCAACATATTTTTTTTTGGGGGGGGGGGAGGACATCTCTAATCTGATCTGAAAGGAAGAAAACTCTTCTTGTCAGAATTTTGCTAAGTGGCAGAAATGCACCACGTCCACTTCCCACGCTGTTCGGCAGTCCCACGTGGGCCCGGCCTACTGCAAAGCTGCTTATCAGCCTCTTTTAGCAGCACACTGAGCTTTATTCTTGATAGGAGGATAGGATTTTTGCCATAATTAGGCCACCCGCATTAACCAGCATGCACTTCGCAGGGGACATCGAGCGCCCTCCCCACCCTGGGAAGAATTGATTTGACACAAGTACTTACTGTATTCCTCTGTTGAAGTATTGACACCTGAACGGAATATGTATGCAGTGATTATGCAACACATTTTAACGTTACGTTACTATGAATACGTCTGTAAGATGAAATGGCGCGTAAGTGAGAAGCACGTCGTAAACCTAGCAGACTTTGTCGTGTTACGTAACTTCCACGAGCGGCTCGGGTTGCACGCGTCTAAGACGAAAAGAACAAAAGGGCGGGGTCGCTGCTTCGATTGGTCGGAAGTGTGATTGACAAGAAAAGAAAGCCAATGGGCTGCCTCACTTTGGGCTCGCCCCCTCTCCCGTTCCCTCCCGTGCCGTCCCTTCCAGTTTGGCCGCACAGAGCGACGTTTGTCCGGGACTCGGAATTGAAGCAGCAATCGCCGTAACGTCGACGTGCAGCTGCTGCTCCCACTATTTGTGAGGCACGTCAACTCGAGAGGGCGAGTTCTTCCGTCGCTCTGTGCGCTGGTCATTGGTACGTTGAAGTACTTCGTGGAGTGGAAGTCATAAAAGGAAACGGGACGGGAAAGTGGGCGAAAAAAATCAAATTGGAGCGAGGACTCGTGTGGGCTCGGTAGGTACGTGGTGGACTCCAGTGCGCATGCGCAAGATGCTTAACGTATATCAACTCAACTCGACGCGAGTTTAAAATGATTACTTTCAACTCGATAACTAAAATATACGAGGATATTTTGATACAGTGGTGACTTATTCGTTAATTTTTGTATGTCAATTGTGTGCTTAAAATCATCCAAGTAAGCCCTTTTGTATTTCTTTACAGCGGACGACCCCCCCCCTTCCCCCGCCTCCCCAAACTTGGTAGCTGCTAGCATTTCGGCCACCTTCTAATTTTCACTTTTAACTACTCAAAAACCGCGACTGAAAACGTCCAAAGTGCCCCGCCTGGACTTTAACGTCGCACGGCCTTCGTCCGACGGCGTAGTGTTCGCCCCCCAGGGTCGCCCCCATGGTAGTTATATAACTTTGACGGTGTCGTACATTGAGCTATCACGGGAGTGAGTTAGCGAGGGGGTGTTAGCTGCTATGCTGCTAAATAGAAACTTTTATGTGCTAGGGATGCGCACATAACGATTGTTCGGGGACAAAGTACAGTGGACCCCGCATACTCGCGTATTCGCCGATTTTCTCTTTTTTTACTGTTTAAAAAATGGGAGGAGTCAGGATTGAGATCTGTTTATCAACGTTTTTCATTTTATCTTTCAATGCATTTTTAACGTTTTTCAATTATATGCAGATTTTTGCTTTTCACAGGCTGGTCCGGTCCTTGTCCCCCTCCAGCAAATAGCAGGGGTCCACTGAGATACAAGTGCCTTGAGATACGAGTAACACTCTTAAATCCTCCTAACCCATATACAATATACATAGATGTGTCAATAATCCGTTATAGCTCCCAGCAATTTTTTTTGTTTTGTTAGTAAGCGAAAACAACACTGTTATATTGTAATTTATGAAGCCATTGAGTAATAACAAACAGAAGGGAAATAAACGGTGTACATCCTGATTTAATGCATCAATTCAAATCATTGCACTGCTCCTTTACCTGTGTACCTACATTCTTCTTATACATTTTGGCATCTATATTAAAAGAAGCATGTCGTCCCACAGCTCTGCATAGCTTCCCTGCAGCATCCCCGCGAGGCCTTCTTCCCTGATGGGTGCGCACTGCGAGGAGGCAACACGCAGACACAGCCGCAAATCACCCAACCGAGACGACAAGTGCGAAAGGATGAAGACCAGCTAGATGTGTCCCATCTCCCAAAAATAATTGCAGTTCGAGTTTATTTTTTTCCTCTCTTCGGAAACCTACCGCAACTTTCGGATAACATGAGCACGGAAGGCTACCAGTACAGAGCGCTGTATGACTACAAGAAGGAGCGCGAAGAGGACATTGACCTTCATGTGGGGGACGTGTTGCTGGTGAGCAAAGGGGCGCTGGTGGGCCTGGCGTCCCTGGGCTACACGGACGGCCTGGAGCAGAGGCCCGACGAGATCGGCTGGCTGCCCGGCATCAATGAGACCACGCAGGAGAAGGGCGACTTCCCCGGCACGTATGTCGAGTACATCGGCAAGAAGCGCATCTCGCCGCCCACGCCTAAGCCCCGCCCCCTGCGCCCACTGCCCGTCGCCCCTGCCGCATTCAGGGCCGAGGCTGATGCCGACTCGGAACAAGGTGAGATCCAGCGTTCGGTTGGATGTGTCCGAAACGTGTTCGCGTTCAGACAATTACGGTCGATGGCATCTGGGACAGCGATAGTTTTTCGATATCTTGATACCTGGTCCACATACTAGTATGTTTTGTGTCCTTTCTAATAAGACTTTTACGCACACTAGTAGAACAGCTTATAAATACCATTTTCCATCACTAGTGCCACTTTTGGCCGACAAGTATGTAATTAAACCACGACTGTGCTGCACTTGCACTGGTGAAAAGTCTGCTCACATGATCGGCGTAGAAGGGGCTTCAAATGACACTGTTGATCCGAACGAGCGTGTGGCCCTCGCTTCCTGCAGCCGTTTGTGGCAGATTGTGAAATTCTTTGCTGCGGTTTTGTAGCCAGCAGCAGGAGCCGTGTCCGGGTGCAGCGGCGTTTAATACCCGCAGCGCGCATGAGTGGCGTTGTAGCAAACGTAGCACTGGGAGAAGAAAAGTCTCACTGTCCTTTGCTGACTGGGGGCGGGGCGCGGAGCTAAAAGGCTAATGTGTGTGCAAAGGATAAGCACAGAAGTGGAGCTCGGGCACTGGGCGTGGGGCTTGGGAGGACCCTTCATGCTCCAAGGGGCTTTGACAAGGTTTGTTTTTTTTTTTGTTTTTTTTTTGGGTGGTGGTGGTTGGTGGCCTGTGATTTATTGCCCGGCACCAAGCGTTTTTTACCCCCCCCTCCTTCATCGCCTCTACAGTTTGGATATTTGGATAACTCCTCCAGTTGGGCTGCTGGGGTGGGTGGGGGGGGGGCGGAGGAGGAGGATTGAGGCTGGGAAAATGGGGCCACGGGAGCTTACATGAGTGCAGCAGATGTGAAGAGGCCGAGAAAGCATTCCGCCTCATTCCTCCGCTCCCAAAAACATGAAAGTGTCGTTCCCTTTTCTCGGCCTCGCTCGCGAGACAATGAAGGAGGCCCGCTTATGTCTTTTCCGCGGGGCCACGTTACACGCCAACATGAGTTACGAAATCTGTTTTTGAAGAGTTAGAAAATATGTGGTATTTTCTCAAATGTTTAGCCTTTATTTGATTAAATCTCACAAAAGTGACTGCTCACATTTCTGTCATTAATTTCTGATATATTTTAATGGGACAACACTGATGCAATGACTCTTTAATGGTGGTGTCCAGCTTGTAAAATGGTGTAAATGTACTGGCCCTTCAAAATCACACACAGCAAATGTCTAAAATGCTGGCAACAAAAGTGAGCACACCCCGAAGTGAAAAATGACTCACTGTTTTGATTGTTTCTGTATGGCCGAGAAGTGTTTTTCCATATAAATATTCACCGTAATGAAACCAGATTTTACGACGCCGTGCTCCCACGTGCATACAAAATTGGGTACCGTCGCAGAAACCGCATTTTGCCAAAAACTGGGGTCCCTCTGTCGGGAGGAGCAGAGGGCCGCAAAGATTAATTCAATTTGGTTGGATTTTGGCCAACCCAAAGATGTAAATTGTTTCACGTTAAATGTACAAGAAGTTTGCATGTGGACCAGAAGCGAAGACGCGTAGAGCCTCTCAATTTTCTACTGTACGGCAGAGTTTGTGACATCTGATTCCGAGCCCGGATTGTTTCATTCCGTGTTTGCATCGGGCCGTGGAATGCAGCTGTTTTAGTGTAACTTATCACGACAAAGCACGTCAATGCATGTTTGAGATAAAGACGCCGCGGGCTGCGTCCCGCGCGATGGGGGTCGGGGTTAGTGACGAGGTTTCGCTAACCGGCGAGAGAGCCCACATCGAGACCGTGACGGACATCTGCTGCTCGGCACTGACTGTTCGGCACTCGCCCTCGTTTCTGGTTTGAATCAGAAAGCTTTTAACTGGCCGGGGAAGGATTTAGCCCAGATTACTAAATCGGCTGCATTGGCCCTGTCAAGAGTTTGCGTAACGCAGCGCTCTGTGTGATGTGGCGAGCCTCCGGAATGTTCTTCTTTGGCGGCAGACTGCACGCATGGGCGACGTTGAGGCATTGTTGTAACAATGTCGTTGAAACAATAAACAGCCACACGCTGGAGACTGCTCACCTGATTACCTCTGCTAAGGAGCTTCTGTTTTGTTAGCCAAATTCCTCCGAAACGGCCTTTTATGAACAAATGCGTTCCTTGGTGATTTAACTTTAAAGAAGAGAATTCCAGTTTTGTCCCAGTCTTAAACTGTTCGTCGTTGACGTTTAAGCCTTGAAGTTAAACTAACGGCTAATATGTTTTTAGCATCGCATCTTCCAATCAATTTACAGACGGCCCCCCCCCCCCCCCCCCCAATCTGCCTCCGTCCTCTGCAGAGCAGCAAAATGTAGAGCCAACATGGCGACGCAGCCTTTAAACGTCTGCGAGGGTTCGAGAGTAAGAAAATTAGCCGTTTGTGGATGAGAATAGCAGTTCGACTATTCTAATCGCCGCTGCTCTTAAAATATTCATACCAACGGACGTATGGGACTGGAGTTAAGAAACGAGAGCAGCGGCGCAAATTGTAGTTCCATCTTCGTCGCCAAAATTTTATGTCCAATAAAATGCAGGCAACTGCCGGCGTTTCGTAAAGAGAAAAACATGTGCGGGGCTCCGGCTAATTACAGAAACTCCGTTCACCATAATTAGTTTTTATGTGTTCCTATACATGTCCATCCAAATGTGTCGTAATGTCAAACTGCTCTGTGCTGAAAAAATGTCAATGATGTCGGCGATAAATCGACTTTCGCTCGACTTTCTTCATATTAGGACTGCAAAAACTCTTCAGTTGCTCAAACTGAACAGCAGAGGGCACTCTTTATTGGATAGGGAATGAGTCGGAACATCGCCGCTGAAAATGTAGCCATTGTTGTGCGTTATACAACGTGGGCCAAAAAGGTGCCTGGGAAATAAATATGAAGTTATGATCAGGGTTATAAATTTGGGATTTTTCATATTAGTTTTTATTTCGTTTTGATTTTGCTTTTTTTTTTTTTAATTAGTTTTTCAAAAAAATAATACACTTTAGTTTAGTTCTTGTTAGTTTTAGTATGTAGTCGAGTGCAAGATTAAAAAAATAATTATTGATTGATAAAATAAACTCCAATTCTCAAACGACGTGCTGAACCGAGCCGCTTAGTGGAAAGGAAGCCATTGTGATTCCCAAAACATGCCCTGCGTGTTCTCCAATGTAGCCTCCACAAAATATCTTTTCCCTGTTTATGTACAGTCCAGTTAGTCATTAGAGAGTGACTGATTCATTTCAACACTTGTTCTCTTGAATGAAACCCGATCCTCTTTAGTGGAAATGCAAACCCGAGAAGACAAACATTGCTCAAACTGTCCCCGTCGACCGACTTGTTGGCCGCGCGGTCAAAGTGCGACGGCGACGAGCTTCAGCATCAGTTCGCCCGTATCTGAACAAAGATGTCCGAGTGGGCGGCGTCTCATTAGCGGACGGCGTGGAGAGACTGGACGAGCAAAGCTTCTTTGGCGGCGTCTGAGAGCGGGATTAGGCGTCGCGCAGACGGGCTGACGGAGGCGAGAGGTGCGAACAAGGCAGGGTGACGGCGAGCTGCTTTTTAGAGTGCCGAACACGTGCACGGGGCGGCGTGTGGCCTGACATAACTGCTCTCGCAACATCCTTCATTGGCTGTCAGGTAGCTGGAGTGGCAACTTCAGAGCATATGGAAATGAAGCATTTTTTCCAAAATGAGCAGAAAGGTCCTACGTAGTGGAAAAACAGTGCTCGTAAGACACAATTATTTCACTTCTGCGCCCTGGTTGTTCTACTCGTGCACTTAATTGTCTTAGATGTGTGGACAGAGAGCATCAAGCTGGATACCGACGATGTTCAAACGTCTTTCCGTACAAATACTGTATCCACGCAGTATCAGTGCGCTGGCACATCTGGTAACGCTCAAAGCGCGGCAACTCCCTAAAACCTCACGAGAAGGCTGGCAGAGGAGGCGAGCCGCGCCGTCTCTCCGCGGCTCCCATTTGATCAACATGGCTTTTATGCGCGCCTTGGAGAGGTTAATCGAGTCGAGGACCCGGAGAAGACATGAAAATGGTTTGTTTGTTCGGGCCGGCGCATGACACGCAGTTTGCGAGAGCTCAAGGGTGTAGAGGGGGGGGGCAGTTCTCGGGGTTTTGTTTGCGCTCACTTTGAATAAAGTAACCGCAGGGCACATTTTGGAAGCGCTCCAGTCACTTCGACAGGAACGTGAAATACTGAAGGCCCTCTTTAAGTGTTTGCGCCGGCGCTGCGTGACCTGAGCAGACCTCGATGAGAGCAGAGATTCGTGCCGTCCGGCAACAGGGCTCTCATTGGCCCACTCCTGCTCACTCGCAGCGCCCGCTTGGGCCTGCAGGGTGTGCTGTTTCCTCCGCTCAGCGTGTCACCGCGGTGTGGAATGCATTCGAGCGGCTCCGTCCGAATGTTGCTTTCCTGTTGCATGTTCTGCAAAATATGCACTTGTCTTCCAACCATGTGAGCTTTGCTGTTCATCCGCTGTCGCCGCCTCGCCTCCCCAGACGAGAAGAAACATTATAACCCGAAAATGGCGCTCACTTGAGCAGCTCCTCTATATTTATCCCAAGCATGCACTATCTTTAGTGTCCGGTCCAGTCTTGCCCACGCCGTCTGCAGTTCGCCCGGTTCAGACATGGTGTTTAACACCAACCTCTCCCGTCAACGCCGCAGCACCCGTGGCAGCTGCGCGCGGTCGTCCTCCTCGGCTTGCGCTCCATCAACCACGCGGGCCTGCACGGACCCGTCCGGGGGGCGCCCCGTGTCCTCTCTTGCCGCTTTCCATAGAGACGGCTTCCATTATCGGAGTCATGTTTAGACGCATTTCTTCAAGGTCCGCAATTATCTGCAGACGTGTTGACCTTGCCATCTGTTCGGGCATACTTGTCTGTGACGGAAAGCCCATTTGGCACTGCCTGTCAAATCCCACTTTTCCACCCGCCGCGTTGTGGCGTTTGAGCCATAGAATAGAATGCCAAAGAACTTTATCGTCATTGTCACAGGAACATTGAAAATCAATTGGGCGTCTCACCCTCAAAATTGTGCTTCACACGTTATGATTTCGGTTTCTCATTCGCTGACGCCCACGTCACTCACCACGTCAGGCACTGTCGAACATGAGGATTTCAAGTGCACAAAATATATCCTGCCGCCTCACATGGACGTTATTGTGTTTAATAATGCAAAATGAATTTCCATTCAGCGAAGCCGCGGTTTTATCTATTCCAAAATATTTGCGAGCTGAACTCCTCGGGAGAGTCGCTTGCTTCTTGAGCCGTCAACTCACTGCCTCGTATTTATTGCGGCTTGTCCGAACACTGGACATTCAGTAATGCCAAAAGTGTCTCGCCCATCTGCAGTACCAAGAAGAAAGACAATCTGGGCTCCGCCTTGCAGCCACCACGTGTGACGCGTTGGACACCTCGTCTTCTGGATGGCGTCTGGCAACATTAATGATTTACACGAGGCGGCCGAGGCTTCGCTTTGTCCGAAACGTTATCTCCAGTAAGGCGAGCTCAGATATTGCAGTCATTTTTATGGCTGGAAAGGGAGGGGGGGGTTGTTTGGCGGTGGGGGCTTCAAATATAACTCCAGCTTGTGAATTAGTTTCTGAGAAAAAGCTGCTATCCGAGTTGATATCTTGTCGAGGGAAAAAAGTTATGCGATGGCAGCACACCGTGTCTGCGTCTCTATTTCGGGAAACTTTTGGTATTCCATCTGAAAGTTCACTGCTTCTTAGAAGAACCCCCACCCCGTCACCCCCCTCTTAATATCTTCCAGATGAGCGCTTGTCCTACATCCACTTTTGAGTGCGGTCATAAAGAGTTTTCTTCACACGCAACATGGCGGCCAAAAAGGAAGTGGCTTTGGATGAAGTGCTTCATTATTTGCCCGATTGAACACATTGCTCGTATTTAATTGCCTGATTTTTAAAGAGGAGGGGGGGGGGTGGATTTTGAAAGCAAAATTTGGTTTTAAGAAAGACTTCCATTCATAGTTTGTTGGGCTTTTTTGAAAGCGGGACAGTCGAGCCTTTCAGCGCTGTACTTTCATGTCCACACCTGGTACTAAAGCTCTCAAGGAAAACAAAAAAATCAAACTTCTGGACCTGGCTTGCCTCACATCACAGCGTATGTATTCGCCCAGCGCCTCACGCGCTTGTAAATACTCCCTTTTTTTTCAAACTTCACTGGATAGCCGCTGCTACTCTTTCAACTTCCTGCCAGGTTGTAAGCCGAGCGCAGCGCTTCCTGTGCGTCGCTTTTTTTTTTTTTTTTTTTTCTCGATGCATATCTCAGCATGGCAGCTGTCTACCAAAGTGGCGCTTTTTAAAATTAGCGGTTAAAAGTCACAACATTCTGCTCGACCCAAAGTATCCCGAATGACATTGCGCAACTCCGCACGAGTCCTTTGAAGTCGTACAAAATAACATTTTTGGCCTTCAGGCAAATGTTTCCTGATGTTGACAAGATATTCATGCCTAACATTCCAAGGCTTGTGGCATTGTCCCCACTTGAGCTTTGCCCGCTAAACTTTGTTCTGCACTGTGCATGAAAGCAACGGTGTAAAACGTGGCGTCCCCTTTTCACACCACCTCCCTAGCGTTTTGGCGCCTCTTGGTAAATTGAATTTGCTTTGTCTTTCCACTTCAGACAGAACTTCTAACGTGTGCGTTCACATAGTGCGACGGCTTTGTCAACGCAGATAATTAGATGAATGGCATCAAACAATTGCTTTCTATTCAAAGGAGTGTGGCCAGTTAGTCTCAGGTGTGTTGGGCGAACTCGCACCGTAACCGCGAAACACGCTTAGCTCGAGTTGGCTTTTTACCAACGGATTATTTCTTATCAATTTTTTTTTTTAATTCTTCGCAGGCTTGTGGCTGCTGGACCTGACAGAGCAGTTTTCCCTTCCTGAGACAGCCCCGCCCCACCTGGCTCGCCTGCTCGACGCCATCGAGAAAAAAGGTGTGTTTGATTTGACTTTGAGCGCTTTTGGGCCATCGTCGACTCATTCTAATTATGTAAACAAGATGGAAGATAATAGATGCCTCCAAAAACAAAGTGTCCTGCTTCTTCATTTTTTATTTTTTTTTTGGAAGGTCTGGAGAACCCCACGTTGTACCGGACTTTTACTGCAGGGGGCGGTAATGAAGTCAGGCAATATTTTGAGTCTGGTAAGTACATTTGAGGCGATATAATACATTCCCGAACCATTCATAATTGGTGAAAATCTGCAATATAGAGAGATCATATACATATGAGGATTTGTTTCATATGCATACATTATTTCTTTGCGGTATGAATATATGATAATTTTGCATGGGCAAAATCACAATTTAAATGTTTTTTTTTTTCGATATAGTGTGCAGCCCTTTCATTATTATTGTTAGTAGTAGTAGTAGTCGTAGTATAAACATCAGCATTATTATTATAGTTATGCCGATAATTATTATTATTTTGAAAACCTAATGTGCTGGAGAAAAAAACTAGGGACAAGATTCATAATCTGCATGAAGAAATGAGTCTCGAATAGTTTACTTGCAAAACTGTCGTACAAATGTGCAATTCGTTGCTTTGGAGTTGGGACCTTCTCTGCCTCTTGTTGATTCTTAAGTCAGTGTCAAGTGTTAAACTTCACGTCCCATTACCTGCTCTCCACTGCTCCCTTCGACCCAGCAAGCGTCTCGCCTCCAGTACTGGCCGTGAAGCTGGGAAATTGGCAGGTCCACTTCAGGCACCTGCCTTTAGGTCTATAAAAAAAAATAGATTGTGGTTTGTGGTCTTATTGTATATGTGCCGTGTTTGCAGATCCTTCCTCTGTGGACCTGGACCAGATGGAGCTTTCCTCCCTGTGCGACGGCATGCGCCGGTACCTTCAAGACCTGCCTCAGCCCATCGTCCCGACCACCGTGTACGCGCAGCTGGTGCTCACCGCCAAAGGTGAGATTCTGTTTCTTTTTCTCCCCGCCAGAAGCGGTGACGTCAGGTAAAACTGAGCTGAACACGGAGTACTCTGAGCGCCCTTGTGCACTTAGATTTCCATACACGTTTCCAAACCGTTTAATCTTCCCTTGGCGTTCAATAAACACTCGGGCTGTGTTCAGAATCCTTTCCTATCTGCTGCAGAGTTTCCTCGATAGTCGGCCATTTTGCAGGGCTGTTCAAATGCACAACGCATTGCAAGTGTGTGTTGGGTGTCCCCTATTTTGTACCCTCAATCCCTTTCCCCAAAATGCATGACCACGTTTCTGTGATATTGTTTGATTTTTTTTTGTTAAAAGTGGTGGCATGAAACCCCTTCTTAGAGCAGCACAGCACGGGCAGTCAAAAAGTGCGTTGTTTATGTTTGTTTAGTCAAATGCACTCATCTGAAAACGATCTATTGTTGAGGTTGATCCAGTATGCAACAACAATGATATAATTAACGCCGCACCCTTGTAATGTTCAAAAACAATTTTTCCTTTGATTGATGATTGAACTGTATGTCGTTTTTTTTTTCTGCACTTCACTGTGGATGGGGACAGAGCCCTTCTGCAAATAGTGACAATCAAAGAGTAATTGACACCCCCCCCCAAAAGGTTTGCAATTGCCTACAGATTTCACAAAATGGCGGAAAAGGTAACGCACAACTTTAGTCAAAATGAAACTCCCTTCAGCATTGTTCCTTGGCACCAAGATGAGACGAAATGGTGGCAAAGCACTCATTTTATCGAAATGAAATTCCTCAAGTCACTTCACCAATTTTCCTTGGGCACCAAGATGCCACCAAATGGTGCCAAAGCACTGCTTTTGTCCTAATTGTCTGCTTGCTGGCATACTAGCATGTCTGATATATTTATTTATTCATTTTTAATGTTTTGGGCAAAACAGAAGAAAACCACAAGTTTGTTGCTAAGTTTAAAAAGAAAAATTTTTAGTGGGCCCTTTGGGATTTTTAAAAATGACTCTGTCTACCGCGCTATTAAGCAACAGTAAAAATTATTTGTAACTTAAGATAACACAAATAGTGCCTGAGTAATACTTGCACAAAAACTGAAGAGAATATTTTTTCTCCTGAAAATATCGAAGGATCATTTCAAATCAGTGAAGAGGTGAATTTGCAAATGCCAAGCTCACGCACTCTAGTCCACTTTCTATAAATTCCTGACTCGTTATTGTTGTTGGAACGAGTGAATGATTCTGATCGCAGCCTATCTGGTGGATTTCTGTCTGTGCAAAATCAGCCACGTTACTTCGCTGGCTGTCACATGGCCCGAAACAGGATACGTGTGTGGTTCATAGCGACTAAAACAAGACACACAGGCAGCCAATCACCCGCCAGTGTACCTTCCACTCTCTGTCAACCGTGTCATCTCTGCAGTTTGCAAACATACGTGCATGTGCTCATTTTGTTCCATTCCTCAAGTCCTGTTGCTATGTTCTCACGTCTTTTTTTTTTTTTTGTGTGTGTGCCTCCTCTGCACAGAGGTGTCCAATCCTGACGAGTGTGCCAAACAGCTGCGTCTCATCGCCAGCAGCCCCGCCCTGCCCCCCCAGTACTGGTTAGCCCTCCAGTGCGTCTTGCGCCACTTGGCCCGCGTCTGCCAGAGTGCCGCCAAGAACCTGTTGAGCGCCCGAGCGCTGGGCGAGATTTTCAGCCCGGTTTTCTTCAGGCAGCAGAGCACCAGGTGGGCGGAGTCGCAGAAACACACACGTGTGGACGCACACACACACACACACACACACAATCCTGGCGTTTATTATGGAAAGCCGTTTGAGCATTTATTCAATAGCCTCAGCATACTAGTACACATACTAGTAATTTGGCGTACGACTTGAGCAAGTAGGGCGCATCAGTGAAATGACTTGTGCAGACGAGTGGTACAAGTTAAGTTTTTTTCCCCCCATTACTGTTTGACATTTCTGGTTTCTACATGTTACTAGTGAGAAAAACGCCACTCTCCTTGACCACTATGTGCTACTAGCTCTAAGAAGTTACACTACTTGACGTCTAGTAATCTGGTGCTCCACGGGTAGTTGTCCTTCTAATATGCCAAAGTCATACTCCTGGTGTGCAAAAATGGTGTTGAAATCAGTAAAAGACAAAGTTTTATTAGTAAAACAAATTTGTTCTACTAGTCCTTCTTCTGGTGCCGAAAATTGTGTCACCAGTGAGGACAAAGGCATCATAGTTGCGACAAATACTTGAAAGAGCTTCCACGCAAAGCATTTTCTTCCTTTTCATTTCATCCTCTTCTTCTTCTTTTTTTTCAGCTGTGAGCCCAGCCTGGACGCCCACGTCAGGATCATCGAGGTTCTGGTAGCCAGCGAATGGACTGAGAGTCAGGCGGCTCCAGGTACTTTTTTTTTTTTTTTTTCCTCTTAATGTGTGAAGGGTTCAGCGTGAGTATGAGCGGGCATGACGTGAAAGTTGAACTTTACGATGGAGTTTAATATATCGAGGGGTGAGCAACTGGCATTCATGTTGTGGCAGTTTTGCGCCATTCTTTAGTGGTAATTAAATTTTTATCAAACATGGAATATATCAAGAGCGTTCGTATGCGCTTAACAGCTGCCACGTCTCCCGCACGGGCGATGTGCCGTGTGATAGGAAGGGCGGGATATGGATAGTTAAAGCTTGAAAAAGCATTTTGATAGCATCTCCTATGAGTGGAGAACACAGTCTGCACGCGGGGATTTCCAAGCGGCATTAGGGGTGTGGGGGGGGGGGGGGTGTTGCAAAGTTAGAAAATGAAACAATGATAAAACGCTGTAGCAATGTTGTGTTCGTTTTGATGTCTGGCACTCTGGTGGTCTCCCGGCTGGTTTCCTGTCTTTTGCGTGCGCGTGTGTGTGTGTGTGTGTGTGTGTTGCATGGCACAATCGTGCTTTTACAGCGCTCGTTAAAAGCGCCGTCGTTGATGTTTTACTACCTGCTCTATTTATACATTTATGCCGCTGCCTGCGCCCGGCCCACTCTCAGCTGTCACTCATTTACACCTGCGGGAGAACTTTTTGCCTGAACGACAGGAGGAAAGAATCGCTGAGTGGGAGTACGTGTCGATCGGGGTCGGGTGATGATTACGGCCCCTCCTGAAATTGCTTTGCCAAAAAGGCACAGGAAGTCTGCCGTTTTGCTGTGAAGCTGCCATTTCTGTCTTATTTGAAAGATTACCAGAGATGAAGAGATTTTCTCAAATCGTGAGTGAATATATAAACGTGAGTGATGGGTGACTGTGCCTTTCCAGAAATGTTAGTTTTCATTGAATCTTGTGGGCGGAGCATGGCAGCAAAAGATTAATGACTTGGCATGAAACCAAGCCAATTTTACCTGGCGACGTGAACTTTGGTGGGCATGACAATTAAGTGTTGACCCACAAAGAAAGTCTCAGGAAGCCGTCGTGCTAAGACACAAGGTGCGTCATTTTGGTCTGAAACTGCCATCCTGTGCTCAATTTGGCGATTTTCGCCAAAACATTTTATTTAGAATTTCAGCCCCTGAAGCCCGTTTCGATGACTGCTGTGAAATTTGGCAGGCATGACAATCCTGAAAATCTAACAGTCTCCCATTTTGGTTTGCAGCCGCCATTATCGGAGGGCTTTGCTTTTAAAATTCAGCCCCCAAAGCCAGTTTTACACACCAACATAGAATTTGTCAGAGAATATTTGAATAAATTATGACGCTGAGACCAAAGAA
Organism: Idiotropiscis lumnitzeri; assembly: GCF_059441095.1. Classification (NCBI taxonomy): domain Eukaryota; kingdom Metazoa; phylum Chordata; class Actinopteri; order Syngnathiformes; family Syngnathidae; genus Idiotropiscis; species Idiotropiscis lumnitzeri. The sequence continues at coordinate 3,233,292 of NC_142408.1, forward strand.
ATGTCTTTTGAAATGTCAAGAACTCATGTAGCTGTACTGTCTTCAATAATTCACCAAGAGGCAATGAACATATTGCAATGAAACACAAAAACTCCGTCATTTGGCAAAGAAATGTTTTCATCAAACCTCTGTCCGCGTCATGTTATTTTTGTCACAGAGCATACTTTCCCCATTCTCAGAGGCTTTTTTTTTTTTGTTTTTTAATAGCCGTGTTAGTTAGTGAACTGGAAAGTGCAAGAGACGGGTTGGCCTTCATTCTCCCAAATCAAGGCTGTCAGAGATGCAAACAGGTCGAGAATCAAACCCAGACCCTAAAAAATGTTCGACAGATGTTTTACAGGCCGTACTTTGTTGGAAATTTTTGTATGTTGAAAAATCTTCCCAAGAACAGTTAAATGAGTTCATTGTGAATGGATTGGATTTTTTTTTTTCCATGTTGAATTTTTGGCATTTTAAAAATAATTCCCGGGGGCTGAATGTTTTGATTTCCAAATAGGAATGATGTAAATCTTTTATGCCCCTTGGGAATAAATGGGGAAATTTTTGTTGAAAATGTAGAATTTGGGGAAAACTGAATTATTCAGCCTTCACATAATAATAATAATAATAATTACGATGATGATGATGATGATGAAGAACCCAACTTAGCCAACCCTAATGGACATATTTCGTGAATTTGAGCTCTTAAATTAGATAAAATTCTGATGAAAGGCGGTTAGGGACTTTAGCTTTAAAGCAACAGCAGTCAGCTCAGGTGCTCAGGAAGTGTTAAACACACACACACACACACACACGCATTATGTACATTTTTAAGTGAAAGGCCTGTGAGTGTGCGCGTGCGTGTGTGCACGCGCGTTACGGGAGTGCCTCCTCCCGGCGACCGCTCATCTATTTTAAGCTAGCGACAAAAGGTCCACTTAGATTTGGTTGGCTGGAAAGCGGAGCTGCCACAGAGCGACTCTTGTTCAGCCCCAGCCGCCTCCCGTTGCCCCCACCAACCCCCACCCTCTCAAAGTGTCCAGCTCAGCAAATATTTGAAAGTTTGCAAGTTAATCATAAGCTGCCTCCTCTTCTCCAAACACACAGGAGAGATAGAGAGTGGGCGGGGCCTAAGAGAAAAAGAGCAAGAGAGAGAGCGAGAGTGCAGCTCCCCTCGCGACAAAGGGGGCTAATCATTAGCGTGGCAACGTTAGGCATGCCGCACCTGCCCTTGCGCGACTGATTAGCCGGGTTCGAGCTGGGAGGAAGCACATGGAATGCTACGCTATGCTATGCGAGCTCAGCAACTCAACTTGGATTTAATGTGACTTTTTTTTTTTTTTTTTTTTGCCATTGAAAAGGCGAGACGCCAACAAGAGAATCATGCACAACTTGCAACGTAAGTCGACTTATAGCATTTGGAAATTGGTGACTGCTGCCTGCGAGCTGTAATTATAAATAATGAGGAGAATAATTCATGACACGAATGACATACCGCCTTTCAGGACATACAGACTCTGCAGGTTCAGCAAAAGTAAGAACTGAAGCGTGGTTATTAGTTTGTTGAAACCAATTTTGTTGTTGTTTCTTTTGGAAAAGTTCCCCATTTCGAATGAAAATTTTACTTTCAGGGCTGGAAAAATATCGGAAAACTTTTCAACTCTATGCTTGTACCCCAACTTTTCCGGGCCGAGAGTTGGAATTCTGGTAAAAACGCTTCGTGATCAAGCGGGTTATCTTGATTAACGCATGGAACGCAACAGGCCTGCGTTCCGAAATTTCGTGAATGAGCGTAGCGTACTTAAGCATGAGCACATCCGACTTTTGTAGTGCGGCTGATTTGAAAATGCTTTTATACCAAATGGTTTCAAAAAAGTTTGAGATTTTTCTTTCCAATGATCTTTATATTTTCATGTTTTGAAAGTCGAACAATATATTTGCGACGCAGCGTACTCGTCAACCGATGTTCATGGATGAAAACGCGTTAGCACCCTCTCCAAATTTCACCGTTTCCATGGGAATGACAACAATGGCGTCAATTTTTATTCGATTCTTCTTTTTTTTTTTTTTTTCAAAAATGTTCTCGTTTCACTCTCCACAACGCCGTTAACTTGTGAACGACCGTCCAAGACATTGTTGGCGCTCATACAGTATTCACGTTCATTTACAAAGTCTTGCGTATTTCAGCGTGCACGTGAGAGTCTTAAAGTCGTCTTTTTTTTTTTTTTACGAGATGGCGACACGGTCTCGTAACAAATCTATTTTACGTTCATTTTTGAACATCACATCTCTGTGTTCCAACATTTGTTGATGAATGTGACTTGTTCCAAACCTTTATGGATGATTCATTTTAAAATATGTTTTAAAAAAAGAAATCCTCCAAGTAGTCCAAGATCCTCTGAAAAGTTTAACGTTTACGATCGCCATTTTTTCAAATCACAAACATGACTCGTTCCCCTTAAATAATTTTTTTAGAGGTGCAATGATTAATCGACAACTTATCGCTATTTGTGATAAAAGATTAATCGTTTAGCGACCTTGCTTAATTTAATATTGTCCAAATCCTCAGAACTCCAGCTTGTCAACGGCCAATATTCTCCGATTTCTGTAGTCCTCCCTGAAAGCAGACAGATTTTCTTTGTGTTGAATCCAAATAAAACAGATGCAAATATAATTTAAGCACATTTTTCTTTTACCCAATTCATCAATTACTCAACAAACTGATCGACGGATGAATCAATTTGCAAAATAATCCTCCGTTGCAGCCTTGGAGTTAATTTCCAATCTCAATCGGTGCCGTTTTTTGGTTTGCTTGCCTTGCCCTCACATTTTCAGACGCTTATTTGAGCGTGTCGCGCTCGGCTTTCACGACCCGACTGCATTCCTCTTGAGCCGTTCCACCTTTCCAAGAAGCGGCGGCTATTTTAGCAGCGCTCAGGAAATGGAGGCGGTTATCCGTGTCACGCCGCGGGATTATGAGCGTATTTTGGAGCCCGGTGCGGGTGGGGGGAACGGATTTGAGCGCGTCGTGTGGACGTGCATTACTGCAGCACAGCGAGCTCGGCTTTGTGTGCAGGCCACAGCGCCGAGGGGAGGGCCTGAGTGAGCTGCGGGGACGTGAGAGAGCGGGCGGGCGAGAGAGAGAGAGAGAGAGGGAGGGAGAGAGGATGACGAGGTAGGAAGAGCGTGAGGCAGCCAGAGGACGAGCGATGTCGGACGCACGCGAGGTCTCATCACCGCAAGACGCCCGGAACATTTTAGGAGTCATTTAATGATCCTCTTCAGTGCTTTTTTGGTCCGGAATCAAAGCGAGGGGGGAACGCAGGGAGGGACTTTTGGGATGACTTCATGCCGCCAGGAAATGAAGGATGCCGGAGCGCCCGGTGACACAGCTCCCGCCTGATTGGCTGCGGTGAGTGATGTAACGCGTTACTGAGCAGGATCTCTTTTAATGGATTTCTTTATTCTCTCTCCAAGCTAGCGCGTGTGGCTAGCCGCACAGCCGAAAGGTTTTGTGTCGGAATGCGTTGTGAGCATGCGTTTGATAACTCTTAATGGGAATGGTTGTGTGTGTGTGATTGACTGGTGACCAGTCCCGGGTGTATCCAGCCTGGGATGGGTGGTTGAAAAGAAACGGACGAGGATCCTAATGGCGTGGTGGCTGTGCAAATTGACGAGCGACCAGTCCAGGGTGCAACCCGACTGGGATAGGTGGTATAAAATGGACGGGCAGGGTTTTCATGGCTCACAAGTATGCAGAAGTGGCGTGGCTGGCAGAACAAATTGACGGGCGACCAGTCCCGGGTGTACTGACTCTAGGTGGTTTGAAACGGATCGACGGTATTTTACCAGTGTGTAATGTGAAAAAGTGATATTGTGGCGCCATAAATCGACTAGTCCAGGGTTATACCACACCTGGGATAGTTGGTTGAAAAAAAAAAAATAATTACTAGATTTTATTGGCATGTAAATGCAAAAGTGGTGCACCGGCGGTGGCTCCTGCAGCAGCAGGAAACTGACCCCCCCCCCCCCTAGCCCCCTCCCCTGCCACCGCAAAGGCTGCTTAAAAATAGCACGTTACCTTGAGCACCACCCGTGAAACTGTCAGCGCGCAAGAGGCACTGTCGCAGATTTAAGATTATTTCCGCTGTTCGCAATGTTCCGACGGGTCGCACGCCATCTCTGTCGCGCGCTTGCCAGCTGTTGCCTGAAAGCCGCACGCACGCCCGCCCGGCTCCAAAAATGTTCCACGCATGAAAGCGTGAACCGCTTTGTGTACTCATTGGCAGCTTTTCTCAATGGAATTTATTCTCATGAATCGGCGTCTTCGCCCAAACTCGTCAATAGCGCCGCAGCGGCAGCGACATCTTACGATCAATGGAAGATTTGCATGCAGATAAACGACTCATTTGTATGCATCAGAAAGTCGGACATCGTGTTCTTCCGATGTCGTTCCCCCCTACTTCCAAAAACATGTGGTCACTTTCCGGTCGGCTTGTTCTGGCGCTCGGTTGGGGTGGCTTTCATTTCCCAGTAACTGGCACATGTGACATCGTCATCGGTTTTCTGAGAACATATTCATTTCCAGGTTACGCACTGTAACGCAGTGATGGATTAAGATTACGTTGTTATGTGTGCCTTCGCTCGTCCAAACATGGCATTCCGATTTCATATTCCGTTGGTGGAATTAGGCAGTAAAATCCACGTAATTCATCAAGGGGGGGCGGCCATTTTGTCACTTGCAGTCGACTGTAAATGACATCACAGTTGCTCAGGGCTCAGCTAACGACCAATCATGGCTGAGATTCAAAATAGCACTCAGCAGTACTTCAAAGAAACTAATTTTCAAAACCCTACTGACTAAAGAAGTAAAAGTTTTGTGATATTGCAGTTCATGAGCAGATTATTGGATGGAATTAAATTTATAAAGCAAGGTTCCACTATAACGCTTTCATAAAGTGTGGACTCCCTTTACCTTCGTGGCCTGAGAGGCACGTGGCAATCCTGACACTGACCCGCTGTGTCGTCCCCTTCAGCTCTACCTCCGAAGCCGCCCAAGCCCGCCCCCGTGACTAACAACGTTCAGAACAACAGCATGGCGCTGCAAGACGCCGAATGGTACTGGGGAGACATCTCCCGCGAGGAGGTCAACGAGAAGCTGCGGGACACGGCAGATGGTACGTTTTTGGTTCGCGACGCTTCCACCAAGATGCACGGCGACTACACGCTAACGCTGAGGTAAGCACCTGCGCCTTTTTGGGGGCATTTCCAGCTACCGTTTGGCGGCTTGTTTTGATTCTCTTTTTTTTTTTATTTTATTTTTTTGCGCTTCACAGAAAAGGCGGCAACAACAAACTCATCAAGATATTCCACCGCGACGGCAAGTACGGCTTCTCAGACCCGCTCACCTTCAGCTCCGTGGTGGAGCTCATCAACCACTACCGCAACGAGTCGCTGGCGCAGTACAACCCCAAGCTGGATGTCAAGCTGCTCTACCCGGTCTCCAAGCACCAGCAGGTACGTTCGCTCGCTCTGCCCTCGTGCCACCCGTAAAATCCTGCGATGTGATGCCTGACGACACGCACGCCGCTCTCAGGATCAGGTGGTGAAAGAGGACAACATCGAAGCGGTGGGCAGGAAGCTGTGCGAGTACCATCAGCAGTACCAAGAGAAGAACAAGGAGTACGACCGTCTGTACGAGGAGTACACCAGAACCTCGCAGGTGAGCAGCGCGTCCATCTAGCGTTGTCCGATCGGCGGGCGTTGCGCTAAAGGCTTCCTCGCCTTTGTTCAGGAAATCCAAATGAAGAGGACCGCCATTGAGGCGTTCAACGAAACCATCAAAATCTTCGAGGAGCAGTGTCAAACGCAGGAGCGCTACAGCAAAGAATACATTGAAAAGTTCCGGAGGGAGGGAAACGACAAGGAGATCCAGAGGTAAACCAGACGCACCTTGAAGTCATGAAGAATTAGCGTTAGCGTCTGCAGCTCGGCGGTAACGCGGACTGGAGGGGGTTAAAGTCCGTCCGCAAAAAAGGAGGGGGGAAAAAAAGCAAATTTCCTGAACAGGGCAACCTGTGCTTTCAGGATCATGGGTAACTACGAGAAACTCAAGTCCAGGATTAGCGAGATCGTGGACAGCAAGAGCCGACTGGAGGAGGACCTGAAGAAGCAGGCGGCCGACTACCGGGAGATCGACAAGCGGATGAACAGCATCAAGCCGGACCTCATCCAGCTGCGCAAGACCAGAGACCAGTACCTCATGTAAGTGGACTCGCCTCGCAGATTTGGAGAAGTTGATTACAAATATCAATGCGTAACATATTTTATATGATTGCAATACAGATTCATTCATATATTTGAGAAAATAATCGCCTATTAAATCACCATCGCCGTTATGAGACAGAAAAATTGTGATGGGATTATTTTAGCGATAGCGTTAGCGGCTAACATGGAAGTGTCTGCTGTGGTCTTGCAGGTGGTTGACCCAGAAGGGCGTCCGGCAAAAGAAGCTCAACGAGTGGCTGGGAATAAAGAACGACAACACCGAAGAGTAAGCTTGAAATCCGAATTCCCGATCGCCCCCGCCGACAACCTTGCACGTTTTTTAACCCGCGTCCTCGCCGTCGTCACAGTCAATACTCGATGGTGGACGACGACGAAGACCTGCCCCATCACGACGAGCGCTCCTGGAAGCTGGGCAACATTAACCGGCTGCAAGCCGAGGCGCTCCTCCAGGGCAAGCGAGACGGAACATTCCTGGTGCGCGAGAGCAGCAAGGCGGGCTGCTACGCCTGCAGCGTCGTGTACGTTACCCCGCCCACTTTGAGGAAAACGCAAGTTTTGATCGCCACACGAATGTCGCTAACATGAAATTAATCCAGAATCCTCTCTGCAGCGTGGACGGCGAGGTGAAGCACTGCGTCATCAACAAGACGTTGTCGGGCTTCGGTTTCGCCGAGCCGTACAACCTGTACGGCTCGCTGAAGGAACTGGTCCTTCACTACCAGCACACGTCTCTGGTGCAGCACAACGACTCTCTGAATGTGACGCTCGCCTACCCCGTCTACGGACAGCAGAGGCGGTGAGGTGGGTCGGGGGGGGGCATGTGCTATCGAGGAGGCTTCGCAGGCCCAGAGGGGGCGCGGGGGGGGCGGATGACAAAAAGGACGCCTGAAGCATTTTCAGTGACTGCCTGACGAGTCAGAATGTACATTTTATCTTCTTTTAAACGTTTGTGTGCGGGATGGAGTACGCCGGCCAACAAACAACCCCCCCCCTCTTCCTCCCCCCTCAAGAGACCCCCTGCTCCCAAGGACACTTTGAGGCCTTTTCCTAAACGGTGCTTGCGGACTCTAAAAACGCTTTACCGGCTGCGATGGAACTCAACTTCCCCGTTTTTCGTGTGCGTGTGACAGAGAGTGTGTGTGCGTGTGTGTTTGTGTTCAAAATGTTTCTTTGTGTTGAGTTCATGTTAGTGAGTTTGTGGAAGTTAGTGTTTGTCAGTGTGCAAGTGTGTGTGTGTTAGAGAGACTGTTCATGTGACCAAAACTCATGAAATCATGAAAGCAGAGTGTTGCGCGTTGAGGTACTCGCTGGTATGAACTGTCGAATAGCAGACATGGATCATCTGATCAATGTAGCATAATGGCACTTTTTAAAACTTTTTTTTTTTTTATGTTGTTCCTTTTGGACGAGTCCTATGGACTTTTTGGTGGAGGAGGAGGCGGTGAAACTATGAACCAAGCGCACCAAAGCAAAAAAAAAAAAAAAAAAACGGTGAAAAAAAAAAAACAAAAAAAAAAGTTCCCATTGAGTTGATTTTCCTTTTGGTTTCTGATCTGCTATGCAATTGTTTGTCCACACTCTATTGCAAACCGTGATATAAGCTTGTGTAAATATCCACAGTGGTATTTTTAATGTACAAATGCCAACCTACCGTCAACGTATGATTTTTTTTTTTTGTTTGTTTGTTTGTATTTCGAAAGGCTAACAATAATAATGATAATAGTCCGATTTAATTATAAATGACTTTAACGATGGAGGTAGGAAAAAGATATTTTGTTAGTCCTGCGTTGCTTCAAACTGCTTCCGTTCTCAGGCAGAACTTTCAGAATGGTCCAGGCCGCTTTGCTCAGAAATGCAGTTGACACGGAACACCACAGTATAGATTTATTTTCATATAACAAATATCTATCTCTATATATATAGAAATATATATACGGCCCCCACACGAGACGAGAGAGGCAAATCAAGATTAACATCCATGACTCACTTTCGTATTTTTCTGTATCAGAAAATGAAATATGTACACCGGGTGGATTAGCTCATTCCACCTTCCGTTTTCCACGCTAACATTATTAGCATTATTAGCATTACCTTTTGAAACAACAATGCCCCCCTGGTAGCACGTCCGCCGTCCACATTCGTTTCCCTACTGAGCCCAGACTTTTACGCTACTCACAAATATTTGCGAGGACGTCCACTTTGCCCGATGGCGAGAGTGTGACACTGTCGTGCGCCAGACTCAAAGAGTCACAGGAAGCCATGGAAGTCAAAAGTTAAATCGGGATGATTCCGTCTCTATTTTCTTACTAATTGACCATTTACTCAGTGTGAAATTCTGTCGTACGAATGGCAACAGGAAAACTGGTTGCTTCGGCCATTTTTTTGGAAATGCAATGAATTGTTCTTCCGATCATCATACATTTGTAGAAAATAAATAAATTACGGACCAATGAAGAGAAATTGGCTCATTTCCCACAACAAGCTGACTGTAAAAGATGCACGCAATGCAGGAATGTCATCGCTCACTGTAACGGGTGTACATTTGGTTTGATTTTAAAAATGTTTTTGACCGAGAAAAAGAAAAAAAAAAAAACTCATCAAGGCTACTCAATGTGTCACTTGTGACGTTTTGTTTCACCTTTTTAAACAAGCTGCTGATGTCGTCGTTTCATGTTATGATGTATGAGGATTTTTTTTTTTTTTTTTTTTAAATACTTTCCTCAGCATCACTCACCATTCATTTTTTTTTTCCTCTGGCTTTGTACAACTATTGGAACGTTTTTGGCGGAAGGTCCTGAACATTTTTGGTTAATTGGACTTGATGGTTTACCAGTGTTGCTTCAAACTTGTACTGGGCTCCGTTCAAAAATAAAACCCTTTTCTTTTTAAGAAAACCTTGTTGCCATTATTTCAATGTAGCTGATATTTTGCTGATTGTCTTTTTTTTGAGGGGGCGGGGGCATTTTATTTATTTTTTTTAAACACACACATTTACACAATGATAACATTCACCCCCCCCTAAAAAAGGCCAATTTATTTTATTGTTGTTTCTCTGTTGTAAAGTTAAATGCTAAAAAAATATTGTGAACCACAGTCAAGTTAGCCTTAAAGGGTCCAAAAAGTTAAGTTTAATCAGCAGATTCATTGGTTATTTTTGTAATGTTTTTAAAAAATCAAATAATTTACTTTCTGAAAAGCTACTAATACTAATCATGAAATGCTATGTAAAAAATTAAAAAGTTTGTGAATGATGATAATTCAGCCATTGAGCATCCTTCTGGTGTGCCTTGGACACATGGCGGCAGTATACAGACATAGAAAATAAACAAAAGAAGAGTTTCACAACTAAGTGACTCAGCAAGCAACACATTTTTCTCAGAAGATGAAGAAAACATGTCGCTACTGTTTGTGCTCAAATATAAATTCAACGGTTTATGCAACAACCTCTCAATGCCACTTTTGTTAGCCCATCTATGGTGTATCACATTGTGTGCTAGCATTAAGCTAAGGACTTGTCGACAAATGTGGCAGCAGGTGCTGGGGGGAGATTGTATTCGGAGGCCCGGATTTATATGCCGCTACCCTTCAGTTCATTAGGCAGGACCGGAGACTGTCCCATTGGCCAGTCAGCAGTTAGCAAAGAAAAAAAAAGATAATGCAGAGAGTTCAGACAGCTTATCAGTGAGAGGCCAGATAGTGAGACAGAGCAGTCAGTTCAGGTCTTGCTTAATGATTCACAGAAATAGCCAGCAGGAAAAGCCACCAAACCACAGCCACAGTTAGCTGAAGAAGTTCACTTCACTTCTCACTCAGAGATCAGGACACCATTCCGGGGATTTATTTGATTTTATTTTTACTCGAACAAAATGTCTAAGTAGGAAAGTTTGGATGTCATTGTTTTTAATGTTGTACTTGTTTATATATATATATATATATATATATATATATATATATATATATATTACTTCATCTTGGTTTAACATTGTCACAGCATAAATTTCATGGGTGCACTCCAGACAAGTTAGCTGTGACCAATCAGACAGCCTGTGAGACCAATCACGACGAGAGTGCGTTCGTCGATAACGGAGGTGATTTTGCGCTGACTCAGCAAGCGCGTGCGGATAAGAGAGGCCACCATCAATGATTGCATGTAGAAACTGGAGGAAATCCAAGAAAGCGCCACGTATAGATGAAATTGACCACAATGACCTCAGCAGCAGACGTTAACAATACAGGCCACTAAAGCCTTTCGAAGGGCAAAAATCATCTTGTCATCCCTGAAATGAGGAGCCTCCAAAAAAAAAAAGAATAAATATAAAAACCCAGTTCCAAGTGGTGGGAATAACAGCTGATAAAGTCTGTCTATGTTTAGCCATCAGGACGCAGCATATGAACGCGCCTCGGTCTTCCATCGGCCGAGGATTCATTGTCACCGTAATCCCGTTTGATCCCGTCAAACCCAAAATAAACCCAACGCTCTTGAGAATCAGGCCCTAATCCGCCATCAGAGCGCCAACCGAGCCGGGTTCGGCCCATGTCACGTTGGGCCGGGCTGGTCGGTCGCTTCCACGCGGGTTTGATAAAGACACCCCCAATAACTCAACGATAGCTTTGCCCAATGTCCATCAAAGTATAATCAAAGGGTTAGCAAAAAGTGTCCACAAAGGACGCATTCAAGGTTTAACAAACAGTACACTATAGGTCCACAAGGGGGCGACATGGCTCATTGGTCGAGCAGTTTTTTTCCCAACGGGCATTGCGACCACGTCAAAGTATCCTTGCGCAAGATACTGACCCCCCCAGTTTCTCCTGATCGTAAGTCATCACCAGATCAAGTGTAAAGCTCTTTGGGGGTCTTAATAGATGGAAAGGCGCTATACAGGTGAAAGACCATTTACAAGTGTTAAGAATGGTTAGACTACAACCCTTTGTTAGCAGAAGGTACACGTAGTGCACTGTTTTTCTTTTTCACTTTCGGAGCCATAGTGTACATTTTGTTCACATTTGTGTACTCTTGTGGACGTATATATATATTTTTTTTCACTCTTTTGTACCCATCGTTAACATTTGTGGGCCCAAAGTGTATCTTTTGTTAACAAAAGGCGCAACAAAATAGTGCATCAGCGACAAGTTGAGTGTGATGGCTTTTTGGCCCCACAATTGGCTGGCAAGTGGTGACCATTCGTGGGTGTCACTTTTCTTAAACTAAGGTCCTCGTGGGTGCTGCTGTTTTGCTTAGCAATTGGAGCTAATGTTGGAGCTGATTGGATGAGTGGCACGTAACGTTTGCGACTCTAAGGAGCTTTGCGCGCAGATGGCGTTGCAATGATGAAAGAAATTGGGCTTGTGATCCCGTGACCTGGCTCCTGCTTGTGCTCATACTTGCGAGAAACACACACACACACATGCATACACACATTCACACGCAATCCTCTTAAGCGGGACTCCAGATACAAGCTGATGAAATGTACGCTAGTCATAATGCTCTCAGCGTAAAGAAAAAAAAAACCTTCAAGCGAGTCGAGGTCTTCAAAATCTCAAATCCATTTGACCTCCTTTAGTAATTTGAATATGGAAATATCAGTGGCGTGTATTCAAAACCAGTTTGACTCTTTTTTAGGGGGGGGGGGCAGGCATCCACCTGAGGGGGGGGTCAATAAAATAGGGTTTCAAACTAGGATTAAGATGTCAAATCAGGTTTTCACACTAGCGTAAAGGTTTCAAAATAGGGTCTTAAAATTGGTTTAAGGTTTCAAATATGGTTAGGGTTACATAGTAGGGTTTTAAACGAGGGTTTATATATACATATAAAACACCTGACCTTTATATACATATAATTTGTAAAATATCCACTGCAGGAATGTGTTAAGAGCAGCCGTGGTGATTTACAGTATGTGCGCGAAAGGGCCTGTCACTACACATGCAGCGCACAAGCTCTCGGCACAACGATTCCTAGAAAGAAAAGAACATGTACATAAACACAAAGCGTGTTGAATGCTGCTCGGCGTGTTTGAACGAGGCTGCGGAAGCCTGCAGCTCTCCCTCAGGCGGTCTTCTACTTGGCCAGCTCAATCACCAAAATGTGTGTCAAGTATGCCGCATCGTGATTAGTTGAGCCGCACAACAGCAATGGAGGGTCCACAAAAGGTCAACAAAAGGGCATGAAAAATATACACTGAGAGGTTCAGAAAGAAAAGACCAAAAGTAAGTTAAGGGTTCACAAATTGTCAACAAAGGGTCCGCTAAAGGGTGTGCATGTAGATGTAGTATCCACAAATTGTCGACTAATTATCTACAAATGGTTAACCGAGTTGTAACAGAATGTACACACAAAGTGTCAACAAAGGCTCCAAAAAAAGTCCCTAGGAAGTGAACACAAAAGGTCTCCACGTTCCACTAAATTCTCGAAAATAAAATTGATGAAAGCCTCAAATATCTTTTTAGTCATTTATTTCTTAGTTTTTGTGTGTAAACTAACCAGTACGTTTTGTTAACAATTGAATGACTTTTATGACATCGTGACGTTTTTGTAGAAAAAGTAGCTGATCAAGTTAAAGCACTATTTAAAAACCTGTAAACACTGCCATCTGCTGGCAGACAATGGAAATGACATGCACACGTTAAAATAACAATCAATTACTTTCCTACAACATAGACTACGAATCTGAATTTAATGATGACTTAAGCAAAGTTCATATTCATTATTCAACATATAACAAGTCACTGAATGTGGATGCTGTGCCAAAGGGATGGTGTGTCTCGTCTGTGTTTTTAAATTATCATAACTTTGTATTTATTTATTCATTCCTTTATTTTTGCGGTGAGGAGCTGTTTTCACGATCTTTTCCTTCTGCTCTCGGGATTTCCGAAGTCGGTCGGTCGGAGTTTCATCTCGGCAAACTCGATGGAGGTCTCGTGGCCCTTCCAGTGGAACCAGTTGACGCCCTGTGGACCACAATGGTGGGAAGTGAGCGAGTACAAATACTTGGTTACTCTACTCAAGTGGATGCTAATTTCCGATAGCACGTGTTTCACTTTTTCTCTTCCAAAATTAGATGCTAGGTTGAACATTCTGTCGTTTTATTGATACAAGTTTTACAGGCGTATCCTGGGACAGCAATGTGGCGTGTGGCGGGAGGAGAGACCCGGAAGTGAAGAGTTGTGTCTTAAGTGAAAGACAGGAGAAAAAAAACGATCGTTAAGCGAATTGAGCCTTGTTATCCGTGTCCACCACGTTGACTGGAGTTATTCACCCTCACCACGGTTTGGAGCTGAGAATACTGACGCAAGCCTGATTGAAGAAGGTAACACAAAGTTTAACTATGTTTTGTTTTATATGGCACGTTTAAATTCAGCAAATTATGAAGGGGGGCTGTTGATTTAACTCAACTGTAATGTAATCCCCCATAAATGGTGACCATACCCAAATGGGAAAAATATGAAAAATGGACGTTTCCTAAAGTGGTGTAGAAATGAATGAAACAACGCCTATAGATGCCACAAGATGGCGGCACTACTTTCGTATTAAAAAGGGCGACGTAGAAAGTAGAAAAGTAGAAGTGCCCATTTACTACAAAGTAGACTGACTGACTCAACTCCTTTACTTAGGTTAAAGTAAATAAAGCGCAGTCTGAAATGTACTTAAGTTAAAAAAAGGGAATAGGGAATGAGTATCCAAGCACTACTTTTGCCAACATGAAATTCCTTCTTGGGTACTCAGATCCTGCAAGAGGACCCTAAAGCAACATTTTTCTATTAGACAGGATTTGGCACCAACATGTGCCATCTTAAGGCGATTAAATTAAAAAAAAAAAAAAAAAGCACAAAATCAGTGAGTAGACTGGGTCACACCGTTTTTGGAGTCTCTGTTACACACGTCTCGTACCTTACTGTGACTTTTGTCTCCGTATTTTCCCATTAGGTTGACACGATGGCAGTTTTTGTACCAGAAGGCTCCCTTGTAGGATAAAGCGCAGTTAGTGACGGCAATATCATTGTCGTTGTCGAAAGTGGAGAAGGGACGGCCTTGGTGGTATGTCATGGAGTCACCTGGTGCGCAGGTAGGAATATATTCAAATACAGTTTTTGTTCCAGATGTATAACTTGTTACAGTTCTTCCTTAAAATAAAAGATGGTCTACCTGCCGTCCCACTGTAGGCGCCGATGTAAAGCTTATAGCGTGTTCTAGGCTCTGCAATAGAGAACTTGTCATATTGAGCGTAGGCTGACTCTCCGCTATCTCTCAGGTCTACGCGCAGCACGTACTGGCCAGCAGTCGTGATCTTGTGAAGGTTGCTGAGACCTGTAACAGTCAATTTGATCGAGCATCAGCGCGAATAGGCGCATAACAGTCAATAAGTCGAAGGTAGAAGAAACGTACCCAGCCAAAACTCATCGTTCATGTTACCAAAACCGGCGGTGTAGTTCTTCCAGTTCCTGAAAAACTCTAGTCTTCCATTTTGCCGTCTCAGGAAGACCTGCGGTGAAAAAAAAGACAGATTCAACTCCTTCACTTAAGTAAATATAAAAAAAGAAAGAAAAACAGACTCTGAAGTGCATTTAGTAATTTTTTTTAATCAGAATTGAATAGAATGTAGTGAATGTGGTCAACATCTGTTTGCTCGTTAAAAAAACAGCAATTAGTGCAAAAAATACAATTATGTTTACCTCTAAAGATTATAGTGCATTTTAAGTTCATCCTGAAATCACACCTCAATATCCTTAATTTAATTTAATTTTATCTGTTTGCAAATATAGCGAGCAAAGGTAAAAAGTAATCAGAAAACATAGTATGAGATTCCTGAGGGATCTCAGTAATGAATGCTTTGTACATGGTAACTTCTTCCCACTGCTAATCAAATTTTAGCACATGCTCACCATCCATCCTCCACCGTCTGTCTCCATGTCACAGTAGACCTGGATGACCTGGCTTTCAACGCCAGCCACGTAGATGGTATACACACCAGACATGCGTTCCCCATTCAGGAAGATCTGAGCGCAGTCTTTGGGATACTTGTGCAACTGGGTCACTGAAACCAGCACAACAATATAAATGGATTTAACAAGGTCATAGCAGGAGAGCACTTGTTGCACGGTTTGACTATGTTTTCCCACAGAATGCAGCTCTGACAGGACTTTGGGACTGTGATGGTAAAAACCTGCTCCTTGCCTGTACTGAAGACAGTGGTTACGTAGTGACTCTTCTCAGCTCTGGCAATGGCTTGCAGTTGGACTCTGTACTCTGTGGACCTGGCGAGCTGGGCCATGTTGTACGAGGAGGCGGTTGGACTTAGCATGACCTCCTACAAAACCATTTGTAACAAATTATTAAGTTGTAGCATTTTTAAAAACAGCATAACGACATATGAGGTCATCTATTCTCAGCCTTGTTTTTTGTTGAACTTGACACCAATAGCACAAAGATTTTCTCATTCCATTGGAAGAGTGGCCACCTTTTGGCGTGCCAAATGGTCATTCATCACCATCCACCCGTGGCAACAACAACAACAACCACCCTTTTGTGACCATCTCCAAGGGACACACCCACTTGAGACATAAGGCAGACTTCACACCTAAAATTTAGAACTGAAGAGGCCTTTTGGATGAATGATGAAATGTCTTCGATGAACAAGAAGTGTCCAGTTGCCTCTATTCAACCTTTGTGGTTTATCATGATCTGGATGACTGAGAATCTACACAAACACAAGTTGTGCATGTCAGCTGGCAATGATGGACAAATACTAAATTCCTTTCTTTTTGAACAAGTCATAAATATATATATTTTTGAAAAAAAAAAAGGAATTCCCTAGGATTACGAAGGGGCCCTTGGAAAAAATTGTATTAGTTTTATACCCTGGTTGAGTCATCTGTCGCAGAGAAGGTCAGGGAGTAACCGCTAATGGCGGCCTGCGGGGGTTTCCATGTAAGAGTGGCACTATCCGTTTGAATGTTGACGGCCACTAGATCTCGAGGTGGGTCCACCTCTGGGAACGTAGTGTCAAATCTGAGTTATCAAAGTTGTAACAATTTTCAAAGATTTATCTGAGTTATACTCCGGGCCTACTTGTGGTGAATTCTGTCAGGACAGATGCGCTCATCTGCGCCTCCCTGGTGGCGAAGAGTTCCACGGAGTAGACCGTTCCCGGAAGCAACGAGGCTATCTCCAACTCAGTTCCAGAAACACGCTCCACAATCGGGGACGCTGTGAGATACATCAGGTTGTCGCATCACAGGAAATCAACAAGGAGATAATTTCAAGTCAAGTACTGTCACAGCGCAGACAAACCTGACTCAGAATTGTACGTTATGACGTATCCGTCCACCGCGGCCACGGACGGTTGCCATTGCAACCGAGCGGAGTTGTGTGTGATGTTAACCGTGGTCAGACCCTGAGGTCGGTCCAAAGCTGTGGGGGCAATAGACATGAACGGTCTAATTGAAACGTCATCTAAGGAGGCTGAGGACTGAGACGGCTCTTTGGGTGTGTAGACAAACCAGTGGTTACGACGTCACCACTTGGGTCGCTCTCCTCCAGACCCTTCACTGCACTGACTGTCACCTGGTACATCCTGCCGGGACTCATGTTGGGCAGCAGGGCCTGTAGCACGTCGCCATCCACAGTTACGCTCATCTGGCTTCCTGTGGACAACAAAGGTTTCCTAAGGGCAAAGATGGGATCGAGTCACACACATTCAAGTCTCCAGTCTTTTGTCTCTTAGTCTCTTTTGTCTTTGGCCAGTCAAGTCAAGTCAAGTCACAGGCTATTTTAAGTCAATTTCTGTCATAAGTCAGGTCCCAAGTCAAGTGACATTATCAATGCGGTATTGTAAAGTGAGGCTATGCTCGAAATCCAAGTCCAATTCAAGTGTCAAGTCTTTCGAATTTTTTCATGTCTAATTGTCGGTCATTAAAATAGTAACCGCAATAAATCAAGTCCTCATCTCTATCCTGGGGACTCGGGACTCATTCTCGGGTCATGAAGATTATATATAAGCCTTACCTCCCTCAAATGGCACGTAGGTGATGTGATAGTTGTCTACTGCAGACTGAGGCGTTGACCAGTGGACCATGGCTGAAGAGTCGGTCACATCAGAGAAACGAAGGCCCTTTATAGTTGTGAGGCCTGGTGGAAGGAGAAGTGGCCCAAACATTAGAAGTGGTTTAAACCAGTGGATTCAATTCTGAGAGGAACCAGGGGGATTCAGTTCTAAGGGATCCAAAAGTTTAGAAGCAGTTGATCCTGATCGCAGAGTTTCCAGAATTTTAATAAGATCGGTGGACTGAGAACTGAGAAGTAAGGATAGAACCATGAGATCCAGTCCAGAGGGGTAGCAGATGTTAGTATTGAATCAGTAGCTCCACTTCTGAGACATTAGTGTGGACTCTGGGTCCTAGTTTTAGCGTCACCGAAGATTAGTAAACAAGCAGTGTATCCGTTCTGAGAGGTCCCCAAAGTTAAAATAATTGGTATGACTTCCAAGAGGTTAGTATAAGAAAGAGAGCTGGACTTCTGAAAGGTTCCAGAGGTTGATGTATAACGACTACATCCAGTTCTACGGGGTCTCATTGGTTAGTAAAGAACAAGCCGATGCAGTTCTGAGGGGTTCTACTGGTTAGTTTGAATTACTGGATCCAGTTCTGAGAGGTTCCAGTGTTAATAGATCCAGTTCTGAGAGGTCTGAGGGTCTAGTATACAAAAATTAGATCTAGTTGTGGAGGCTTTAAGAAGTTAGTATAAACCAGTGGATTCAGTTCTGAAAGCTAAAAAATGTTAGTGTGGACCAGCAGATCCAGTTATGAGAGGTCCAAGAGTTTAATATGGAACCAGTGTAGCTCGAGTACCTGTCTGTGCAACCCCAATGATCGGTTGGGAGCGGTGGTCCAA
This sequence comes from Idiotropiscis lumnitzeri, assembly GCF_059441095.1. Taxonomy (NCBI): domain Eukaryota; kingdom Metazoa; phylum Chordata; class Actinopteri; order Syngnathiformes; family Syngnathidae; genus Idiotropiscis; species Idiotropiscis lumnitzeri. The sequence goes on from NC_142408.1 coordinate 3,251,443, forward strand.
AGAAAGGCCGTAAAGTTCAATTTCGTACTCTGTGCCCGGCATTAGTCCAGTGATTAGCCTGGTTCGCTCATCCTTGTGGACAATGTGCTCCTGGGGACGGGATAATCTTTTGCTGTCCCGTAGCTTGATCACAAATCTGTCAAAGAGGTCTTCGTCCGCCGTCCATGACACGCGGAAACTGTCGGCTGTGATGTCGGAGACAAAGAGGTGATCCACCTCAGGTTCTGCCTCTGAGCCAGAAAGGAAGGTTTGTTGGTTCATTCGTCCACTTGTGAGAAAGACTTCAGAGAGAACGATTAGACGGCTCCTTGCACTTTAGAGTGGAGGCCTTTGATCAGGATGCAAGTACAATTCAGTCCGAGCAAAACCAAAAGAATTGAAGAGGCGAAAAAGCTTTTGAGAGTGTTTCAGTCAAGACAGTTTCAGACGGGAGCCGATCTGCTGGGAGGAACTGAGTTCCGTGCAATGCATCCTCCCGCCAGCCACGCTTCCAGTGCATTCAAAGAAAATGAAACGGATTAGAGTTCAGCTCGACGGACATGTCATGCTCAGTGTTTTCCTTCCTCTGATAGTTTTGCTCCTCTAAACCTTCTGGAATCTATGCTGGCCATTTGTGCATACATCACTTCACTTATTTTCCCACTAATCTAACCTTGTTAATGCAAATGTAATGAAAAGTTGGAGATATTCATCCGATTTTGTAATTTCTAACTTTTGCTCTTTCAATATTTCAATTCTCTCTTTACATCAAATTGTACCTTTACGCTCTGTTATGTCAAATGAAACAAAAGCAATTTAAATTCCTTGATATTAACTGGACTGAATCTTACAATTATGATAAAATGGGTTTTGTGCCTAGACTTAAAACAAAAGATAATCTTTGAAGAGGTGTTTAATGGTTTGCACTCCAATGGAGCAAATGAATGACGCAATTTTGATTTTAAGAAGTCAACAAGTAGAAAGGGTTAGTAGAATCAAACAAAGGGCTCGTTATGTGTGTGTACCCATCTACCATTGTACGTAGATGACTAGAATAGAAGCACAAGTGTCCCTTTCAAAACATCGGAAGGAAAACACACTGTCAAATATGAACGCAAACCAACGAGCTGGCTCACATTTTATTTGGGGAGGTAGGAAAAAAGTAACGATACAATGGCTGCTCCCGCAGCAGCACGCCAAAGACCAAGTCATAGACGCTTGAAAGGAAATGTGAAACGGGAGACGAAACCATTCAATGTCATAAATCAGGTCAGGCGGCAAAACTGCGCTGAAGCCTCAGCAGCAAAACATGGCAGAGCTGAGTTACCAGCGTTTCCCCCTTACATCAAACCAAATAAAGCAATGTAGGCGTTGCCATGTCATGAGGTTGAAACTTCAGTTGCATCATAAGGCCGGTAGATGACGTATGCAGTGCAGTGGTACCTTGACTTGTAAATTTAATTCATTTCGTCAAATGAATTAAAATGCCATTGATAAGTACCAGCTGAAAATGGCGACAGGTTTTTCGGCGACTATGGCTCTCCTTGCTCACATGCGAGGGCATTACATTCACTTCATTCGAGTGCTGTTGTACTTGAAGCTTGCAACCCAAAGGCAACACAAAGCAAAGAAAATCAACCAAGCGAGGACTCGTAACCGGGAGAACTCTTAGTCAGGGCACGCCGACTGTAAGTCAAGGTACCACTGAAGTTGCATTAGTTGCAGTACGACAAGCGGACCCCTTCTCAGGGTTTGGGTTCACTGCTGTTGGTACCTGTGACGGCTACTGCGGCGAGAGGCCGAGAGTGAAGCCCCGCCTTTGACACCCCTGTCAGCCTGATCTCATAGCCTATACCGGTGATGAGCCCCCAGACATCCAGGTGACTCTGGTTTCCTGGAACCGTGAACTCCTGAGGCTCCAGAAGCCATCCTGAGTCGGTCACCACTACGTTAAAGTGGCTGAAAGCCCACCCGGAGTGCGCCGATTCTTCCCGCGGCTGCCGCTGCTTCACTCCCCATGACACACGGAAGCCGAAGGGGGTGATGTTGGAAATGGTCAGGTTTTCCACTTTGGGCAAAGGTGCTGGAGGAAGGGGGAGTCGGGGGAATTTGTGTTGTTGTTGATTTGTTTTTTTCAGTTAGGGTGCGTGCAAGTGTTGCAAAAGCAAATCAGCAAAGTGTCTACTAGCATTATTTCAAGAAGGAATATATCTTCAAAGTGATCCTAAAACTGATGTATTGATCAGCTTGTTAACCCAGGCTTTGTTCACACCGCCAAATAGCTTTCCAAATCAGTTTTCTGCAGAAGTATCCTAAATTCTGATTCTTCAAAATGGATACTAGAGCCTCGTTTTTGTCATAACACCTTTTAAGAGCAAATGTTGTGACAACGGCGTGGAAGATACAAATCACTGGAAACAGTCCCAAATCCAGTTGCAACTTTGTGGGAGGCTTCACTGCATGCTAGACCCAATTAAATAAAACTTGTGGAAGCTAACAAAATATGTGTATGGCTGGATATTTTTTTCCACTGCTCATACTTCTTCGTTTGTATTTCTATGTCTCAGGTTTTCCCATTGAAACCTACTGTATGTCAATACCACAGTAATCCAAATCAGATCTGGAGGCAATGTGAACAAGGCCAACATATTATGTGGCTATGAGATTTACACTACACAAAAAGTTAAGTTAGTTTTAGATAAGTCTATATTGGACTCCTCTCCAATCTTAATCTGGTCTAATTCAGGAAAAGTCTTCCTAAAGATGTTTAATTTCAGATTTTGGCCTCATGCAGTGAGCAAAGCGTTGAGCACATGAGTGAAGCTGGGGGGGGGGGGTACCTGTGATGGCCTGGACTAGCGTGGAGGGAGTGCGGCGGCCGTGAGAAAAGCCATAAACTTCCACGTTATAGCTCGTGGCGTCCATCAGGTTGGAGACGGTAATGTTTGTGGCGTGGCCGAGCAAACTGAACTCCTGCGGCTCAGACTGCTGCTCGGCGTCACCGACTCGGACAACAAAGCCATCAAAGTGGCCGGACGCGACACTCCAGCTCACGTTGAGGTTATGCGGACCGGTAGAGAGAGCGCTCACGGGCCCCAACATGGGGGCATCCTCTGAACACAAAGAAGAACATGCCGGTTGAGACGTCATCCGGTCTGGAGCCGCTGGGGCATTGGCTTGGGCAACCCTACCTGTTGTAGCAACAGCGAAAAGCGGAGGCGTGTTGCGGCCGCCGGCGCTGGCGTACAGCTTTATGTCGTAGCGTGTACGGGCTTTTAGGCCGGCCATGACCGTGGAGCGCGCGTGGCCTGGCAGGGCCTGACCCACCGCCTGCGAGGGCAAAGCAGACTCTCTGACTTCTACTACAAAGTTATCAAACGCCTTGGCGCCCGCCCGCCACGTCAGAGACACTCTGTCTGAGGTAATGTTAGCAACAACTAGCCGGGACAAATCTGGCTCTTCAGCTACAAGAGGGGAGAAAGAGATATACAGTATATGTTTGTGAGACTAAAACAACGTCCAAATTGCTTTGGAGTTACAAACTAGTTCACTGTGGTGTCGTCCCTGCAAAGCTGTCAAAATATTGCAGTGATGCAAGTACTTTCTCACTGTTCTTTTTAAAGAGGAGACTGGAGGACCTGTCCCCCTATTGAGTGTAGAAAACATCAATCCGTTTTCTATACTGGACATGCACACAAGGGTCACATGTCAAGAGAAGCCTGTCCCAGTTGACTTTGGGTGAGAGACAGGGTAGACCCTAGAATGGTCGCTAGCCAATCGCATAGAACGTATGGACAAACAACCACTCATGTCCACAACTCAACTCTATGAACCTAACATACATGTTTTGGAATGTGGGAGGAAGCCAGAGTACCAAGAGAACAATCATACAAGCGCAGGGAGATCCTGAGGAGTGCTGACAACCTCAAACTAAAGAACTGTGAGGCAGATGTGTCAACCATTCGCGAATCGTTCTGCCTAAAATTAAAAAACCTAGTAAATATTAGTTGCCTATCTCGGAACATGTCCAATTACTTGACTTACTCCATCCATGATTGAGTCGCTAAGATGGATTAAGATCCGTGAAGCAACCTAGACTACAGGAAAACATTGTCGTGTCAAATTCAAAATACAAAGGATGTGAATAAACGTCTGTCGATCGCCAGCAATTCGAGAAGGTGTGACGTTGAGTCTCGGACTTAATGGAATTGTCTGGAAGACAATTAATTTGAAGCGTATGAACTCCTTCGCAGGGACGACAGCAACACATTTTTCTAAAATCTCACTGTCGATTATTTTTTTTAAAAAGTACGCTCGAAATACCTGTGGTCGCAACAACACTGATAGCGCTCGTTCGGGCTCCCTTGTACGTCCCATAGAGGTAGGCTACATAGTCCGAACCAGGCCGCAGCCCCGAAACCTGGTGTGCCGTCACGAGGCGGGACAGGTTATACTCCCTTGGCTCCCTCAGCCAATCGGAATCAATAATCTCCAAGACAAAACCGTCCAAGTGGCTCTCGTTGTGGTTCCAAACCACAGAAAAGCTCTCGGACGTCACGTTGGACACGAAAAGTTGGCCGAGCGACGGCTGATGCACTGAAGGGAGAAACCATTGTTAGATGTTTTGGGCTTGATTTACTAAGATTCCAAATAGCCGCTGCTAAATTTCCTGGACACTCACTCTGACAGATTCTGCACGCTGTTGGCAACAGAAGTAAAAATGTTTGCAAGAAGGTTTAGCGCTTTAGGTGGCTCGGATGGTTTTCGCCAAGGAATAACGATCCAGATTTATGAGCTTGCATTATTTGGCTCCATTTTGATTTTCCAGGAATCGAGCGACTATGCAAAACGACTGTGTAGCTTTATCTAGAAACTGCTTTCTTCTACACGTACAGTAAATTAGACTCAAATTTTGAGGCATTCCAGTGACTCGGTAGAATAAATGCGTTGCTTCATCCGGAGCATGAATTAATCGGACTCAATTTAGATTAATTGGGTATTCAGCTAAATATTCATTGCATTTGCTTCGGTTAGGATCGGATGTCTGTTCTTTGCCACATTGTAATTGGGCGGTCTACATTTCCCGGAGGTGTTGCTCATCAAAAGTAGAATAAATCAGTCATACTTTTGATTAGTTTAAAAATTGCGATGATAAGACGATGTAGGGAGATGGTGGGAAATGTGACCAATTTGCTTTTGCAGTCATTGCAGCGTATCAATGCAGCCAGGGATGTTTTTTTTTTCTTTTTTTTAAAAGTGTGATTTGATGACGTTATTGCGATGTATGTGCAACATGCAGCGAGGCGAACGGCACAACAGAAGATTTAAGAGAAATACAAAAGAAAGAAAAGAAGAAAACGATAAGAGTGAACTAACATCAGTCAATGCTGTTTAAGCAGCTCAGTGATCATTTAGACTTCACAAAAAAGTGAGGGATAGTCAGCATTGGAGTGAAATTTATGAAAGGCCCATATATCCTTTTATATATTACTAATTTCTACACGCCACTGTTCAATTTGCATTTTTTTTTAGATCTAAAACAAAATGAAAATAAATCATTTGAAATTTTTTACCACCATTAATCTGATTTATCACCTGTAGGACCCAGTTGATTTTAAAATAAACGATTTTTTTGTGGTTGCACAAGTGTGCACACATTTTTCCCACATAATGACTGGGGTTTTTAGTTTTGGTCCAAGAAAACCAAGGTTTACCAAAAGTATGGTGATAAGCCACAAAATGCTTTGGTGGGGCTGTTTTTCTTCAACTGGACCTGTGGTTTTACATAAAATGGGGGGGATTATGAACAGTTCCAAATTACAGTCAGCCCTAGCACAAAACATCGAAGCTTTTGCTAGAAAGAAAATGAAAGGGCAGGGAAAGCCTACTAAAACAGCTCAACGTTTTGGGGGTTAAACAGAGGTACTCTGAATGGTAGACAGTGTGTGCTGACTCCAATTTAACACAAGTTTAGATGTTTAAATGCAACATTTTTTTAATCAGTCACATCCCATTTATAAGAGGGTGTGCAAACTTGTGCAACTATTGAAAAGATTTTAATAATTCTGTTGAGTTGTACTTTTTCTTTTTTAACATAAAAAACAGGCTTTTGAACAGGGGTGTGTAGACTTTTCATATGCATTGCATGTGATTTTCATGAAACTACGAAACAAGAAGCAAACAAGGAAAATAAGAAAATTAAAGTCAGCGTCTCCGCACTAAAAAAGGTCAAAAGCAAGAGCTCTTCCATGTCAATGAGGGAACATGCTCGATATCATAGCCATGCGCTGATGTTCATTCTAAGCGTCATGAATGCTTATGACATCATCGACCATCGTTAATAGATGCTGTTTGTTGTGAAGTAGTTACGGGAATAAAAGGTAGCGAGGCAAGGCACCAGGACGGACGCCTGTACCTGTTGTGGCTTCGGCATACACAGGCTCCAGGAAGGCGCCCTGGTAGAGCGGGTACAGGCCCACCATGTAGGTGGTGTTGGCGTTGAGGCCCCAGAGGCCCAAGCTGAGTGCGCCGCCCGACACGCTCAGGTTCTGACTTTGCGCTATATTGTCCAAGTTTGTTACCTCCACCACAAAGCTGTCAAAGTCGCCACCCAAGGGGGTCCAGGAGGCTGTAAAGCCGTCCCATGTTACGTCGGAGAAGGTGAGGTTGGCCACGGAGGGCCTCGCCGTCTCTGCTGGGTTCAGACACAACCAATGCTAAAAGGGATCTTAGAGCTGCAGCTAACAAAAATCACAAAACATAAAATCTGGGAATACAGTAAACAAAGATGTTGCCCTCTTATGCAATGCCACACCGTTTACCGAGTCACTAAACTCTTTGCATGCATAAACACTGTCGAGTTGACCAACCAAGAAGAGTTGGTTCGATTCAACTTCAGTGGATTATCATGACCGATAAAGTTAGAATTAATTTTTCCAATTTCATAAACTCCCAAAGTCCCTGTAATGAAATCACTGGGTTAATGTGGTGCTCGCCACGCCCTCCCCTGGTAACTCCACCTACCTGTGGATGCAACTAGAGTGACCGGTGAGCTCATCCGGTGGCCTCGTTCCGCTGTCAAGGTGATGGTGTAACTTGTCGCCGGTGTCAGGTCAGGTAAAACGAATGTCGTCTCAGAGACTGGAATCTCTGCCTCCTCCACTTGTCCATCTCTGGAAACGTACACCAGTCGGTATCGTGAAACCTTGGCATGTGGCTTCTCCCATTGGATGCTAATGGATGTCTCTGTCGACTCGGTTTGCTCCAGATCTCGGGGAGGGTCCAAGTCTAATAGGAAACCGTCAATCATGAATCATGTTTTTTATTTTTCCTCAAGATTACGAGGTGTCTCACTCACCTGTCGCTGCGTTTATGGTGACTGGGACGCTTTCCCGTTCGCTCTTCATGCTGGTCACTCCGATCCCATATTCGGTTCCTGGCTTCAGCCCTGAACAACCACCACATTGACTAGTCCATAGGTGTCAAACCTCAGAAACACAGACCAAATCCAGCTTCACAGTATTACCCATCCTGCCAAGACCATAACTATGATTTGGCCCACAATGAAAAAAAGTTTGACACCCACAGACTGGTCTCGCCTCTCAGTTCATCTATATGAGGTACACTTACCCGTGATAGTGGCCGTGGTGCTTAGTCCGGGTCCTCGCGGGAATGCTTCCTCGCCGTGGGCCGCACCAGATAGCGGGCTGTATTTCACACGAAAGCTGTCCACGTCGGCCAGACTGTTGCGCCACATCAGGGTGATGCTGTCTTCTGTCTGCAGCACGGCCTGCAACTCCCTGGGGGCGTCCAGCGCTTCACACAATACAGCACCCTCATGTTAGTCACTTTGAGGTGGGAATATGTCACATAAGCCAAGTCTCAAGTCCTCTCCATCAACCTAAAACCAGTCCCAAATTTCTGTGACTTAAAATGAACCATATCCAATCCCAAACCAAGTGATGTCATGCAATATTGCTCAATCAACAAATATTTGATTATTAGTCACTTTGTGAGAAGTGGGAGTAAGTCACTTATGTGCAAGTCATGAATACCTTGTCAAAGTCAAGCTGAGACTTTCACATTTTAGCCGAGCAACTTCCAAGGCTTAAAATTTGCAACTTAAGTCTGACTAACGTCAAGTCTTCGGACTTGAGTCCGCAACCTTTGTGACAAAGAACCGACAGTTTCCTTCCATATTGAGCCGACCTGTAGTAAAGGTGGTGGTGGCTGGCTCGCTATTGACGTCTTGGCTGCGCGCCACGAGTGACACTGTGTACTCTGTGTCGGGCCTCAGGCCCTCAAGGCTGTGCTGTCTGTCCGGTGGGAAGATCTCGACTTTGGCGCCCTCGGAAGAGGCTTGGCTGGGTTTGTAAAACAGCGTCACTCGGTCTGTCTGTGCCACCGGCTCAGACCAGCTGATCAATGCCGAGGAGTCGCTCACGTCCAACACTTGAAGCTGCTGCGGGGCGTCGATATCTACAGAAGGAAGGATCACACCATCAGTGATTATTTGTTACTTCACAAACCTTGCATTGTTTTAATTGTCACATGTTAGTTTGCTGCAGCTTCTGTGACTTTGTGGTGGGTCTAAATCAGCGATTCCGAGACTTTGATAACTGAAATCAAGTCAAGAGCAAGACTTCGAGGGGGGTGATGCTGAATATTGACCAGGATTTTGAAGGGCTTGGGTGAAAATCAAGGCGATAAGGAGTCTACCAAGTCAAGACCAAGATTTTAAAAACCCAAGACCAAGTTAAGATCAAGACTTTAAGGAGTCAAGACAAAGACTTGAATGGGCTAAGACCAAGTCAAGATCAAGACTTTGAAGGAGTGTTGCAACTGAGTCAAGACCAACACTTTGTAGAAAGTTGACATAAAAATGGAATCCGTGATCGCAACGACCCAGTTAATGGTTCCAGTCGTAAAACAAAAGTCTGACAACAGAGTTGAGCTCAAGCGTGACGTTTAAGTCATTTCTCAACGCTCTGGGGTGCACTCAAAGAGCTCAAATGTCGAGGAACGTGTAAGCTAATTCCAAGAGCTACAGTACAGTACGTCTACATGCTGCGTGCAGATGACATCAACAAAAGCCCTCAGCAGCGAAATGGTCCGTCACGCAGGGTAACATTTGCATGTTGAGCACGGCGGCGCATGCCAAGCCAGCCAAGTGTAATGTATAGCGGAACGGGGAAACCAGCAGGCTACTGTGGAAACATTACCAGAAGGCCGCCACAGCTCACTTGCATTTTGCTTTGGTTACGACTAATGGTGGGAAGTACTGTGCTGTATCGGAGTATATTTTTCAGGTATCTGTATTGAGTATTAATTTTAATGACAGCTTTTGACCTTCAGTCCCTTCCTTTGAAACCATAGCCATGTTTATGAATAGCAACCAATGTAGCACAAACTCACTGGTTGTGACCCGTCGGATCACCGGTGGTCCCTTAGTGTTGTTCTTTATAACACTGATGGACACCTCATACTCCTGACCTGGTCCCAGGCCCGATTGGAGAAAGCGGTTTTGAGACGAGGGAACTGTGGTCACCACCTTTCCGTTTTCTTCTTTCTTAAAAAACAAAACAAACGCAAGTCAGACGAGAGTTTAGAGAATTAGAACAAGGATAAAGTACACTGTGATTAAAAAAAAATAAAAATGGTCTTGACGACAGCACCCCTCTGACGTAACAGTCATCAGAACACAGTAGTACCTGGCTTAGATTCAACGCAGCACTTTTTTCACAACATTCAATCTTTGTTCCATCATTTTCCATTTGTCAAAAAAGAAACGCTGAGGACTAAATTAAATCCATTTTGTGCTGAGCAAAGCGTTCCAAGAAAATGGCCTGGCTTAGCACTTCACGCTCATAAAATCCTGGGAAGGCTTTCAAACGGAACCCACCATGTTACGGAAGTAGATCTCCCAGCCATCGAAGGGAATGTTGAGCTGCTCCCACACAACCTCAACGGAGGTATCCCTCACAGACTTGAATCGCAAACCTTCAGGCTGCGGGAGAGCTGCAAGGATTCAAACCAAAACCATCAGACAACTAGAGAATGCAATTTCTGTAAAAAGAAAAAAAAATTTGAATGTGAAACGAGTTCCCTTGAGTTGAAATTGGAATAGTCTGAATCCGTTGAGTTGCTTGTAAAATATGAATGTGCTTTGTTCAAATGAACTCACATAAGCGCATTTTATTTAAGAAGTTTGAAGTCACACATAATTGGATGCCTTTTGGTACCTGTGGCCACCCTGGCGGTAACCGGCACACTCCTCTTGTTGTTCAGGACGGCATAAACGTTAATGTGGTACTCTAAACCCGGCTCCAACTCTTTGACCGTGGTGGTGGTTTGGTCTCCGGGCACGGTGAAGTTCAAAAGGAGCCCGCCGGACTGGGTGGGAATGTACGTGACGAGGTATTGGGTCACCAGCATGTCGTTGATCCAGGATAAGTCCACCGTCTCCGTGGTGACCTCACCCACAGTGAGATCCTTTGGAGGAGACACTGGAAAAAAATAAAAGGTTGGAAGTTTCTCATGGTCCAGTGCACACAAGCTAATGCGAGCTCCAGAGAAACATCTGGAAGTAGTGAGAGAGACGCCAAAGATAGAAAAAAAAAAAAAAAAAGTGCTCACATGAATATATTTTGGGGGGAGGTGAGTGGGAAGGGACATTAAAAAGGATTCCAACCGTATATTAGGTAAAACAATTTGGAAAATTGGTTATGAAACTGGGTTTCAGGAGCCTTAAGTTGGGAGTCAGCAAAAAGAATTTGCACTAAATTTCCGTGTGTGGTGCCATTTAAAAAATGTCGCTAGTGTGGCTTTTCTTTTAACATTTTTTGTAAGCTTCTAAGATTTTTTTTTGTTAAAAAAAAAAATTATCGTTATTGCAACTTTTTCCTTACGATTCGAATATTCATTCGGCACAGACCTGTGGCAACTTGTTACCAAGGAACAATGTTGAAGTACGTGGTGAGCTTCATTTAGACATCACCATAACCACGTCTATTCGAAAAGTAGTGCTCGTCCACGATCTTTTGGCATGCCTTGGTTGGATTATAGGGAGGTCTTTGGAAACAATTCTCTGGTGTAAGGACTCCCTGGACCCCAAACATTTGAGGAAACCCGAGTTTCGAGTCAATGATGGAAACCTTCTCAGAGTTAGCTTACCTTCAGAGCAGTCATCTCTGATGTACCCCTCATCGCAGACGCACTGACCCTCGACACAGAGTCCTCTGTTGTGGCACCCGTTGAGGCAACTCCGCTCTGCGCAGCTCTCCCCTTCGTACCCACTCTCACATTCGCACCTTCCCTTGACGCAGCGCCCCCTGCTGTTGCACTTGTCTGGACAGGTAAGCCGGGAGCAGTCGTGGCCCGAGTAGCCCTCCTGACAGACACACACGCCGTCGTCACAGTGGCCCCGAGCTAGGCAGTCGTTGGGGCATGCCTTCCGACTGCAGTCCTCTCCAGTGAAGCCTTCATCACACACGCACTGTCCGTCAAGACAGCGCCCGCGATTTTGACAGTTGTTGGGGCAGCTTAGCAGGGCGCAGTCGTCCCCGGTGAAGCCGGCGTGGCACTTGCAGCGGCCCTCGATGCAGTCCCCGCGGCCATAACAGTTAGATGGGCAGGTCCGAACGCTGCAATCCTCGCCGGCGAAGCCTTCCTGGCACACACACTGGCCGTTCACGCAGCGCCCCCTCTGGAGGCAATCGTTTGGACAGGAAATCTCACCGCAGTCGTCCCCTTTGAAGCCAACGTCGCAGGCGCACCGTCCATTGACGCACTGGCCTCGGCTGTTGCAGGTGTTCGGACACGCCAACTGGCTGCAGTCATCACCTTGATAGCCATCGTCACAGATGCACATGCCGTTGAAGCAGGCACCTCTGTCATTGCAGTCGTTGAGGCAGGTGAGGCGGGAGCAGTCGTCGCCGCTATAGCCCGCCGTGCACGCACAGCGGCCGTCAATGCAGATTCCGTTACCGTGGCAGTCTCCTGGACAGGTCAATTGTCCACAGTCCTCACCAGAAAATCCGGGCTCACAGTGGCACGTTCCGTTTATGCAGAGCCCGCGACCAAAGCAGTCTTCGGGACAAAGCAGTTCAGAGCAGTCGGAACCGGTCCAGGTCTTCTTGCAGACACACTTTCCAGCCTTACAATGCCCACGATCTTTGCAGTTTTCCGGGCAGGTGCTCTGAGAGCAGTCATCCCCAAAGAAACCCTCCGGACACTCTAGCTCAGTGCAGTTGCTTCCCTTCCAGCCAGGCTCGCATATGCATCCGCACGTCTCCGTGCTGTAGTTTCCGTGACCACCACAAAGAGGCCTGGTCCTCACATTCCTTGTTGCCTGTGCACCACAACAGACGCCCTCGCCACCCCCACACCGACTCCTCAATGCCGACACTTCGCCCTCCAGCATCTCGATGCGGCTCATCAGGTCTCTGATGCGCAGCATGTCAGCGGCGCAGCCACACGCCCCGCGAGGGATGTTGATGTGGTGGGTGAAGATAATCTGGCTCTCCCCGTCCGCGGAAAGGTGGCGGCCGGAGGTGATGGCCGTTTCCGCAGGCGCAGTACTCTCTGTGGCATCCAGGTCAACGGAGCACAAGTGGCCGGCGGGGACGTTGATGTTGTAGACGTGGTTAAAGACCACAGGCTGTTGCTCCGCGCCAGGTGAGGTGATATTGTTCTCCTGAGGGATCTGGCGGCGATGCCGGAGCATTTTTTTCACAAGGCCGGTGGCCGAGAAATCGAGCAAGGTGCTCATGAGGAGGCAGATCACGAGAACTCTTGTGGCCATGATGCTTCACCATGAGACTGGGTGATGTAGATCAATCTAGAATGGAGAATAAGCCTCAATTTGATGACAGAAAATGAAATTAGCCAACATTGCTTCCTTGTGTAGTCGATTGTAGACTTGCTGTTGACCTATGTGAATTGGTTTTGCTTCATTGCACTGGAGCTACTTTTTGTAAACTCATTTACTACCATTGACGGCTAAAGACGTCAAAGATCCTTTTTTTTTTTTTTTTTACTTGGCTGGTAGTAAATTAGTAAATGGCTCGCATTCAATGATTAGCACAAAGACAACGCTAGATGTCCTCGGTTGGGGAGGCGCCAGTTGCACGAGGCAGATGAGAACTGCAGACACTTTTTAAAAAAGTAGCCATCACGTACTTGAAACGTCTCCATGCTTGCTACTTTTTATTCATTTCTGTCTCTCATGATTGTCAAAGTGCTTATCCTGTCTCGTCTTTTAAAGCGTTATATTTTTTTTCCTTGACATGTACCCACTATAAAAACAATTGGAAAAGATGCAAGTGCGTGTGGAAAGTAGTTTTCGAGCGACACTGGGGTCAAAGTACAGTCTGGTGCTGGTTGGTGCTAAAAATTTGCTCCGGAGTTTGGTGTAAACTACGACAAGTCTACGAGGCTAACAATGTATAAAAAGCAGACATGGGGCGGGTCAACTTCAGTAAGCTAGAATCCAGAGATTTCTGTTGCTTCCCACATTCTGGCAGACGGAAGAGAACTTTCCAGCCTGGAAATGGGAAGCAGAGAATGCTGGAGCCGGTAACGTTGGAACCGGGTTGCAAGTGAAGTGACTTTCCCGGTCCGGCATCCGGATCGGATATGCCGCTTTTCGCAAGTGACAAAAGTGCGATTGAGTTTGTGATTTCCAGTCCACCAAATTGCATCTGGAAGTCATCTGGATGCCATTTAAGGAGGCAAAGCAACACCTCGTTAACAAATTTCTCCATTTCCTGCTGAATGTTGTCAAACAGTAATAAATTGTGTTCTTGCGCAGGTTCTGGTTCCTAACAAGGCTGTTTAATTGTCTCAAAAACACTCGACGGACCATTGTATTCCAAAACACATGGACGCACGTAAGAGTGTACCTTTTGCTAATTGGTCGGCCTTGGCGGGGGTCTGTTTTGCCCTCTACCATGGTTGTTTGCTTGCAATACTTTTGCCACGCTTGGATGTTCGTTTTCACAAAAACAAAAAAAAGTGCTTCTACCTGTTTGAAAAATATAGGCGATTGTTGGCACATGTAGGACACAACCAGTACCTGCCAGAAAGTTCGTAGACACAATTTATAGAGCCAGAAAAGTATTTCCAAAGTATTTTCCTCATGTTTTTGGGAGACTTTGCAACATTTTGCCAGGCTTCTTTTTGTAAGAATGGAGGATGGAAAATGAATTTAGGAGACTGTTGTCACATGTAGGAAACAGCCAGTATTTGCCAGAAAATCCATGAGATCCAAAAAGGCTCATTATAAAACCCTTTCCCACTTACTTTTGTAAGACTTCATGTATGATTTGGGGGGGCAGAATTTAGTTTGGATGTTAGACTTTGTAAGAACGGGCTTGTGTCCTCTTCCAGAAGACGGGAAAATTATTGTCACATGTTGGACACGGTCTTCCGACGGCCATTTTGTCCCTTTCAGAATGATGTTTACATTACATTTGTGTCTAAAAAGATGAAACGGTGCACCATGAGACCAAAAAAATGTGACACTGGCCGGGGTAAGGGAAGTACGGTGGCCCTAAAGGTCCAAAAATGCGCTCCCCTCTCTAAGCTGCGATGAGAGGATCAGAGTCAAATTTAAAACCGCACGAAAACAGATTGAGGCTCCACTTAAGCAGCGGTAATGGACTCATGGCTCATTACTTCTTCTTCTTACCTTCCACTTTTTTGCCCCATCCAACAACCACCAAGGATTTTTAAAAAATGTACATTTGAAAATTGAATTGTCTCTCCTGCAAAATGAAAGATTTTTTTACATACAACACAAGTCAACACAAAATGTTTAAAATGACAAAACTAAAGTTGTTTGTTCTCTGAATATTCGCTTATTTTTGAGAATTGTTTGAACTCCCTCAATCATTTCCTCCTCCGTAATCACTCGATAGGAATTTTTAATTAAAATATTTTGTCATTTTTTATTCATTTATCTCATTAAACAACTAGTTCAACATTTTTTAAAACAAAAAATTAAGGTTTTAATGCAAAAGTTTACTGCACTTAAAAGTTACATACAACTGAACTACACTTTTAAAATGCAGTCTAATTGAAAAGAAAAATATTTACATCGAAAGTAAACTATAAAGCAAAGAAAATTACATTCATTAAGAATATCCGAAATAAATTAAAAAATATATAACTTTAATCATGAAACCAGAAATAAAAAATAAATAAATGAAATAAATGTAAAAAAAAAAATGTTGGCATTTGAACTAATGCCAACTAACTAAATACAGTTAAAATTAACCTCAAATATTTTTGAGAATTGTCACTTCTATTTTTCCGGAAAAAAAAACCCCAAGACATTAATCTTACTCTAATAAAGTTGTGACATGATGTGCTATAGATGGTCCGACCTCCTAGTTGGACTGGGCACCAGTTTGACAACCACTGCAACACTAGAAAATGCTGCAGCATGGTGCTCCTGTCAACCTCCAAAAAAAAAAAAAAAAAAACTGAACATGTTGCAAGGAACATTCGACTCCTCACGAATGCCATTTTTCTTTTTGTGTGTGAAATGATTGCTGTCCTACCATACAGCCTTCTTGTCACTCGCGGTAAAGTGTCCCTCACACGTGCACGGAAGACGAAGACGACTGCATGATGCTCCGCAGCCTTTCCGGCAAGGTGTCGGTCGGCTCCTCTGTACTGCCGCTCGGCTGGTTTGCGACTGAGAGAGTGATGAAGGAATTCAGAGCGAGAGAGAGGCAGAAAGAGTGGGAGTGAGTGTATTTCAAAAGTGAGGTCAGAGAGCCGCTGCCTCCGCACTCCAAGCGTCTCCCCTCCCCATCTGACGCTCACTCACTGAGGCGGGGATGCGATCGGAATCCTTTGCTCAGTCTCAAATCCTTAATAACTCCTGCATATGCTCTAGGGATTTTTCGATGGGGATTAGAAGGTTTGTTTGTGTTGAAGAATTTAAATACTAAACACGGTCATCGTCGTTCTGGTTTCCCTCAAAGGGGCCGTTATGACCGTGAACCCATATAAATGTACGACCCCCCCCCTTACGTTATCACATGCACGCAACAAATTGATTGAAAGCCAGTTTTGAAATTAGAAGCCAGTAAGTGATCAACAATTCTAATTTATTTTAAAAGGGGCGGCTTGGTAACAAAAAAAAATGGCAATATCTCATAAATCAATGTTAAAAGTGAAGAAAATGCGCTTGAAACAGTAAGTTGACGCACACGATTTCCCCGCCGCGGGTCACATAAAATCAGGTTGCGGGCCAGATCTGGCCCCCAGGCCTTGAGTTGGACACCCGTGGTTTAGGTTCATCAAAGTAGGCACCTTTTTCCCCAGATAACAGCTTTGCACATTTTGGTATTTTCTCAGCTAGCTTCATGATGTGGGTGAAGCTTCATGAATCGGATTGGTTTTCACTTCACAGCTGCGCATTATCAAGCGTTAATCGCTTGAATTTGTGGACTTCTTGATGATTTTTAGACTGGTGCTGTTTAATAGAATGTAAAGAATTGAACAATTTCGACATTTGTGCTTGCGAGTTATTTTGGCTAGCATGCTAGCTAATATTAATGATGAGCCTCATATGAAGGTGGTTTCGTTGTTTGTGTTGAATAATTTAACGACTAAATTGTGTGTTGATGCTTCGGTGTTTATTCTTTTGTGTCTTCCACAATACGGTAAATAAATCATCACTGCTTCAACACTTCAACCGTTAATAGCGTTACTCTCTCGTCTCCCCCGCTCAGCGACTCCACCGCGGCGTTCCTGGGAATCATGACAGAGCGAGCGGTGCTTGCGGTCGCGAGGGGGGAAAGTGAAGAAAGTGATGTCAGATTTCGCTTGTTCCGCATCTGCCCACATTAACACATTAATTCGACATCGATGCGCGAAGGTCTTAGCTTAGCAGCCCTTCATTTCCTGTTCACTTAAAAGTCTATCCCAGATGCGGCAGGGTGGCTTCAATGGACCTAAGAATGTGTTTTTTGAGTCATCAAAGACAATTTAGCATCGTCAATGACCTCAACATAGGGTTTTCGTAAACATCAAAGCTCATTTTGTATTTTCCGAAACATCAAAAACGATGTAGCGCGTTCAATGAAACTAGCAAGGTGATTTAGCGTTTAGCATCTTCAACGAGCCTGAAGTCAAACTAAATTCTAAACCAAAAGTCAACCATCCAAGATAAATTTATGAAATTTAGTCAAATCTAGACCTCCGACTTAGCCGAAAAAATCAATGACAGAAGTTGAAAGGGAAGGACGGGACCATGTGATTTATTCGAGTTCGCCGCGACTCCGGACCGCCAGCTGCCAACACATTGTTCATCTTAATGCGATTAGCGACAACAATTATCTTCAACGTTCCCAATGAGTCTGCTTTGCATTCTCACAGAAGACGCCCCACGAGGTAAATCCTCATTTGATCATCAGACGTTTAAATCGGCCGGAAATAGCAGATTAAGTGGATTTGTCACTTTTCATTGAAGGAGAGCCAACAAACGCAAAGCAAACAACATGTCTGGATTTTATTAGCTTTCACAGTAAAAAGCGGCATGTGTTGGAAAAGCGAGTTGAGACAATCTAAACATGCTGTCACTCTGTCACCGTTCATCAAGTCAAAACTTCTTCGTGGGCTCTTGTGACGCCAGTCCAACCTGGCAAACGTGTCGTACGCTATTTAAAAGTGCCAGAGAAAGTTGATCAAAATAAAATAGAATAAGGAGAATAATTACAATTGAAATAAAGAGCGCCACGTGCCCAAAAACTACAAAAAAAAGAATGAACTAAAAACAATAAATACCTAAAATAATAATAATAATCATAAATAAATAATAATAAATAAATAAATAAAAAACATCAATAAATATGATAGCAAAAATCAAGATAAACAAATACAAATAAATCAATCATTTAAAAAAAAAAAAGTGGCCAAAATTTTAATAAGAATAAGTATTGGATGGTTGTTCGTCTATGTGTGCCCTGCGATTGTATAATATAATAAATTATTAGATATTAGAATAATGTAATTATAAAGATGATCCCAGATGTCGTCATCCCAATAAAAATAAATATGAATATTATTTTATAATATTATTATTTAAATAATCATACAACATTCAAAGTCATTCGAAGTGACAGTAGTCGTACCAGCGTAAATATGTGGCCGTAACATTTCTGACATGAGTGCTTTTGGTCTCAGCCCTCATTGGGCCATAAAACACTGCAGATGAACCCTGAGCCCCCTCCTGCGGTTCAAACGCCAACGACTCCCTGACAGAGGTCGTAGGTCACTGCAATGCAGCCGCTAAAATGTCATAAAGGGCTGAGAAGCACCCGAGGCGGTGACAAGAGATGAGGTCATGCCTTGGCAGGGTGGAGGAGTCAAGGGGAACAAGCTGGGCTCTTAAAACCACTGCAGCTTATATAAATAGTGGTGACAAGTAATAATGTATAAATAGTTTGCACTTTTTTTCAGGTATCTGTACTTAACTTGAGTATTCCATTTTTTTGCGACACTTACTTGCTCTCCCTACGGTAATAACTGAATAAAATGTGTAGAATTAAACATCATTGTGTAGTATGATTTCAGCTTTCAGTGCCTATTGCCTATTTTGCACCTTCTGATGTGTGTGCCTTGGCCACCAGGGGGCAGTGTAAAACAGGAATACATTATACACAAAAAGGAGCTTCACAACTAAGTGACTCAGTAAACTGCAGGAATATTGGGGGTTTTCGCAGAAGATGAAAAATATATGCCTATATATTGTAATAAATGGCCAGTAAAATTAAAAGTACTGTACAGTCCATTTGAGAGTCTGCACTAAGTAAAAACAGTACTTGAACTTTTACCAGCGTGGCAGAGCACCAGAGTGTCAGGGAAAAGATTTCCGCCCATGGACCTCTCAGTTAGTCATTTGCTTTTCCATCTGGACTTTGTTAAAATATTTACTCACATTCTCTTTAATTATGGAGCTGCGACAAAAAAGGGCCGAAGGCTTGGGGAGGAGCCGTTACACAAACACGGTGATCTCTTTTTCAATTTCGAACCCTTAAATCAATTGCACAATAATTGACTAAAACATAATGAATTAAAATATTACGATTAGGAATTAGAGAATAACTTTTTATTCTATCATTTTGATTTTTGGGAAAATGATACCAATGGTATCATGTTACTGGTATAACAATAGTTGATAAATTCACAGAAAACTCTTTCAATTATGTTAATTCCGTTAAATTTTGAACTGCATGCTTTTCACATGGCTGGCAGGCGAAGCACAAACACTGAGCAGAAGCCGAGAAACATGAACTAATATGGATCTATTTTGTGGATCAAGATCTGAGAAATAATCTGTAGGGGGGCACATGAATAATGGCTCCGGGATGTCAAATGTTTGTTTAAGAGTTTGCCAAAGCGAGCGTTCCTCAATGAGATTGATCGTGTTGCCATTTAACTCCAAAGGGAAACGTCAAGTTGATCATAGTGACAAGGATTTTCCATCGACAAATCATTGAACATGTTGGCCAGAGGAACAAAAGTGACCTCGAAAACTGTCAATGAACGTAACGTATTTATTAGTAAAAATTGAGGAGAATTTCATCAACTACAAAATACCGTAGAAATCCAGAAGACCAAGGATAGAAACTGCACAATAATTATTACATTGGGGGTGCACACTTGCGCAATCACATGGTCACGGTTGCTTATTTTTTTTCTCCAACACTCGAATACATTGATTGCTTTAAAATGTAGTTTGAAAATAATTTCATGTGATTGTTTTGTTTTTGATCCCATAAAAAAAATATATTTGGACAGGGGTGTGTAGACTTTTTATATCCACTATATTCCCGTAAATTGTGTATGCTCTTTTTGTGTGCATTTCTGCTCAACGTGTGACAAACTCGCAATTGTTTGAAAGTTTACACCATCCTTGCTCATTTCTGTTAGCCAGACTATGGCGTTATGAAATAGCATTAAGCTAGCAGCAGACTCTTATTTGATGAATTTGTGTAAATGGTTTGGTTGAGCAGTTTGTTTGTTGTCGAAATATAACTTGTTCAATTTTCATATTCTCTGTATGTGTTGTTGCGCCATGTGCGATAAATTACTTTTTGAGGAGGTTTGTTTACAGTCGTTGTTTGTTGTCTTGTAACTACATTAATGTTTATGCTAATTTTTGTTAGCCCATCAATGGCGTTTCACATTATGTGTTAGCAATAAGCTAGTGTGCTTTAGTTTCATTGAAATTCCATCCTTTGGTTGAACAATGTTGTCTAGTTTAAATTTTTTTTTTTATTTGAGAGAACAGGTGCTAAAGAATCATTTCAAAAGTTTTAGTATTTTTTTTTTTTTAAAACATTTCAAATTTATTTGGTGTGTTTTAAAAAAGAATTGTCTTTATATAGTGCATATTTTCACCTATTGCGGGTGGCTCTGGAACATATCCCGCACAATTTCCTTTCAAAGTAATAACATCCAGCTGACAAGTGTCACGGATGAACGATAACAGCGGCGCTTCCCCTGACGCTGCCCTTATTCAATCCAGCTGACATCGCCATGGGAGACGGCAGGCTAGCTGGCCAGCACGGAGGTCACTCCGTGCTGGCCTTGGTTTAGCGGCGACTCAGCACTTTTGAGCCACGCAGCTGCAAAAGCCCGCGGTACGACTTGGACGCAGATGTGGAAAAAGCGAGCGTGAGCCTCAAGTGATTGTTTTGTGAGGTCCACCGTTTGTCAAATAAAAATACTTGGGGTGGAGGGGGGGTGGAAGTACCCCAAGGATGAGTGAGGACAAACACTAATGCTAACACGGCGAGCGCGGAATTATATGTTAGCATTCAGCGCCGTCCGCTAAGCTCTCGCTGGTTAGGTCAGCCCTCTTCAGTCCTTTTTTTTTTTTTTTTTTTTTTTTTTTTAATGCTTCCATTATAGGCTGTCATACAGTAAAATAAAGTCTCTCCGGGGGGAAACTTCAGCTCAATTGTGCGTGTGTGTGTTTTAACAATGCCACTATAAATTAACTGGACATTAACGCGCGGCGTACAAGCAAATGTTTACCGCATGAGTTCATGGAAATTTGGAAAGCGATGCGAGAGGCAAAGAAAAACAAAACCAAAAAAAGACAAATGGGATTCCACTCAATAGCCGTTGAATGGATTTATATTCATGAAGAACTTAACAGACGTGTAATGGTTTTCCCGTAGTACTGCCCCCCCCCCCCCCGCCCTCCCAAAAAATAATAATTGTGGAGTTTAAAGTTAGCAGCTGCGCGGACGGGGCGCCTTTGCCAAGCAGCCGGGGGGGATTTTCGATGATGTCACACGAGTCGGGCTACTGGAGGCCTGGCCGCGTAAACACGTCTGGTGTTAGCTTAAACAACGGCTCGTCGTCAGCAAGAATTACTGGCGGGAGGTGCGCAGAATGTAATCAAATGTTCTGCTTAAACAATAAATAAATGTTCTGCTGCGCGCCTCCACTGAAGCATCCACTTTGTATTCATTACTTGACGAGCCAACAATATCAAGACACTTTTTAGAAGGCCACTTGATGTGAAATGGGAGGTTGAAGTTCGGATTTAGCTGTAAATATGTCGGATTGTTTTAGTTAAGCCTGCTTAAAGAAAAATGATGTCATGTTACAATATTGGTAATTTCTCGTATGCTGAAGATTTTCAGATGACTAAAATGAAAATTACCGGCTCCTGATTGGTTAGCAGGCCTCGAAATTCTGAGCCTTCTTGCACTTTCGTGACTACACAATGACATGAATATTGACATGACGAACGACCAGCTTTCAAAATGTTACCGATGCTCGGGGGGGCCTCCAGATGCCGCCCCACTCACAATTTTGACCCCGACACCCCAACCGTGGCCTACTTTCATATTTTCGCCACGAGCGCTCATCCATCCATCTTGCAAATTTGGACCGCATGTACGAAAAAAGCCACAAAGAGGCAAACACCCTTCAGATGTGGCCGTAAATCTAACGACAGCGTCCAGCTGCAGATGTGCGCCGCTTTCCCGCTGTCGTGTAGCATTTGTCAAAGTATTCCTGTCTTCAATTACACAAATATCAAGATCGATCGTCAACGACTTCCCTTCATTTCTCATGCAATCACTTGTGGTCCTTTTAGTTATCCGTGCAATAATTGAGAGGTGGTTTCAGATTCAAGAACATTTTGTATATAAAAAAAAAAAAAAAATCCCCAAAAATATCAATATGTATCACAGATGGGTTTCTTATGGTTATCGCTGTATCACGATACGATTAATATGAGTGAAACGTGAGTTATTAAAGGATCTAGGAAAATTTATTTTATGACATGTTACCGTCATCATCATCACAATATCGGATTGGGAGTTATCCCACGATCGCCTCAACGATTAACAAAAAGATGTCGTCTTGATATTGCCAACATGTTCTCGCTGTATCCTGATACAGGCCTTGATATCGCCTTGATATAGGTTGATATTTGCACTGCGATTTGCGTTTCCAGTCAAGTCCACACATACTTCCTCCTTTGTGATGGTTTATGATGCTCATCAAGATTGACATTTTAATGATCAGATTATAAAGAGTCAAATTCATACTTACAGTGAGTGAAATCCGGCTTTGAGGGTGAATTTTAATCCCTGGAGATTAGAAACCACCCCCAAAAAGGTCCAGGATGAGAAGCTCCAAATGCTAATCTGTCCGCGGAGGATTTGCCGATGTTAGTCGGCGTTCCGACAAAGCTGATATGTGAACATCCCCCGCCTCCAGCAGGAAGTTGATCGGAACTGCGTTAAGGGGGGGGCAGGGGGGGGGACTTTTGAAATCAATATTCCTAATAAAGCCAACAAATGAGGTCAGCACTTCCAGACAGATTACATTTTATTAGCCCAGTGATCATTGTTACCGCGAGCGACATGTTTGCAAAGCGCCCTTATTAAAATATAAGCGAACCACTCACTGACCGAGCTGCCTGCTTTTGCCACATTTGCCCCTTCAAATGTTCGACATCATTAAAATTGTTGGAAAATGTGCTTCAAAAAAGTCGAGAGGAGCGTTCGAGAAACTCCCACTGCAAGATTCCCAGATTATTAACGTCTGTTGTAATATACAGAACGAGTCATAACGGCTTTTAAAAAAAAAAAAACTGAAAAAAACGGTTTCCACTCAGGCATCAAACTGTCTTCGTCCTTTCTTAAAAGACACCCTGTTGCGTCAAATATTTTGTTACCAAGGAGACCTGTGACAAATGTTTGGAAACGACCTTTTTGACGCAGGCTACGCCGCCACTCGGCTCGACTTTCCGCGAAACAATAACAGTGGCGGATACGTCGGATTGCAAACACGCCAGAGGATGCTGGAACGGTCGCAGAATTTATTCTTGCTGCTCGTTTGGGCTCTTGAACTCAAGCATTCAAATATTTTCTTTCGACTGTCATACGATTTGTGTCGTGTATTCGTGCGGTGATTCCTAAGCACTGTCGCGCCGAATTTCACGAGGCGTGACATAGGAAATGATATATACTGCAATTGTTGTGTCGTGTAAATGCTCTTCCATTAAATGGCAGAAGGTGGACTGTTAATAACATTGTTATTAACCGACCATGACGATGATGATGATTCACTTTTTGTGACATTTTTGTTCGTTGGTTTACCAGCTTTTTCACAACCAGTGAAATTTCTGGGGCGATTTGTGAACTTGTGGCGTCGCATAAATTAGGAAAAGTGAGCTAGCTTCTAGAAATAATATTGTGTTTTTGTGCGGCAAACTTGGCAATGACCAAAAAATATTACATTTAAACGTGAGACCTGGTTTCCCCCCCCCCCCCCACATCAAATGTCGACGCTTCAAATCCTCAGACGCAGTTAGCCGCTAGGTTGCTCCATTATGTATTAAAACTCACAGTCCAGGTGGAAGATGAATCGGTCGAATCGACAGGCCGGTCACGTAAAATCCATCCGAGCCGCTGACATCAGACAGTCTGTGAAATACAATCAGGCACCGTTATTCCGCCTTTAGGCTTGAAATGGAATGACGAATAGCTACAGTATTTGAACGAGCGCTCTTGATACGTGGGAGCCGGCGTTGAACAAAAGGCCCACTTTAATGGTTTGGACATATGTTATATAGAGCACGGCGTGAGGAGGCCGCCTGGATCCTGTTTTTAATTATGTATCGACACAACCTCGGGGACTGACCTGCTTTTATTGCAACCGGGTCAGAACGGGACGGCATTAAACACGGGAGGTAGAAATTCTCTCTGTTCTGTGAGAGCGTTGATCACGGGAGATCAGTTGGGAGGATTCTTTGCTTCTTCTTCTTGAAAGTAATAAATTTGCCTGCTCAATTGTCATTATTTTTTATTCCCACTTAATCAAGTAGGTTGACGTGGAAAGTTTCCAACTTTTGTGCCTGATCTAGAAATATTTCTTTATGTCAAAACATCTATTTATTCAAAAAATACCACTTGAAAGTGTGCAATATAGCGAGGGAGTGGATGATGAACTGTGATATAAGGGGGGGGGGACACTACGTATCATTCAGCTATTTATTATTGTTTGTTATTGTGTCTTTTCCAGAGATGACTCTCTTCAGGTCACTTTATGGAGTAAACAGGTAAAACTGTTTTGCTGAAATATTTTCAACTGCCTGCAAATATATATTTTTTCAAGCTTCTGACTCAAAAAAAAAAAAAAAAAAAGAATCCTTTGAAATTTCAGGCCTTTCATGCTTCTTGGCTGTGTAAATGTACAAATGCAGAAAGTTATCATCAAAATAAGTTATGTGATGTAACCACCAAGAAATATCTCACTTGCCAACTTGCATCATCTCAAACCTTTTAAAAACGGATATGTTCGTATGAAATATTATGGAGACTCCAGCACATATTTGACTTCAAACCCAAAGATTAAATTTCCCCCCCATCCTCCACCGGTCCTGGATTGGCTGCGTCTGAACGCATACGTGGGTCAATTCCAATCGCTAAATAAATCATTTGAAAACTTTTTTTTTTTTTTGGTATCCCTACCAGCAAACGAACAATACATCTGCTGTTCTGTTTACCTGGATGATATTCTTTGGAAGGTCGAACAGAGCACAACTGGTGATTGAGCCTGCTGTTCATATAGGCGTTTTTAGCGTCCTCTGGTGGCGAATTGTGGAACGTAACTGATGTCGTCCATATCTAATCGTCCGGTTACCATAGAGCGGAACAAGGAGCAAATGGGGCACTTCTCGGAAACAGATTTACGGCATTTAAAATGTTATCACCTCCCTTGGATTAACTCAACCATTCTGGTCACTTATAAGTCAAAAGCCGTTTTAGCGCGGTTGTGATAACTGTAAAAGTTAAAGAGAGTCATTTTTAGAAAAGTTAACCATTGTGTGCGTTTCCGTTGTAATTTGTTCCCTTTCAAAACTGCAAATGTTAAACGCTCCTGTTTTATGACTCAAAGGTAATTTCACTTGCGATTGATCGGTGACATTCTCTCTCATTTGGCTGTGTTGAAATGTGTTGTCCGCTATCATTGGTTGTGTTAGTCAGTGTCCTTTGTGCTCATTGGTTGTTAATCAGTGGTTGAAAACAGACGTACCAAAAAAAAAAAAAAACGCTGAACAATAAAACATGTTCAAATCACCAAACTTTATTACAGACTGCCAGTCTCATCTGAGCGTTAAAACACATCAAATATCAACAGTGGAATATTGTATGGCTCTTGACTTTAAGGTACACCAATAAAAATACCCTGTTAGAACATGGAACTAATGCAAAGTGCACAAATAATAAAAGTTGCTTTTAGTCAACTGCATCACTTATGACACACACGTTATGTTTTAATTCAATGGTGTAAAGGGTTTACATTCAGATTACATGAAAGTGAAAACCAGGATATTTGGTGGCTGGGCACTTTTTTTTTTTTTTATGATATCCTCGAGCACTAATAGTGACCCATGCGTTCACACGCACGCACACTCAGCAACAGCAGCTCAAGTTGAAATAACCATTTGGCAACAGATGAAGAGGCATTGAACACACAAATTAAACACCTTGCAATACAACATGGAGGTAATATCTGAATTTGGCACAACACGAAAGCTTATTTTATATATATATATATATATATATATATATGTATATATATATATATATATATATGTTTTCCACACCTGTAATAACTGCTTACATGCTTGCTTTTCTTCAGCTAAGAATATAGACCCACACAGAGCACAAGATGAAAAGTCATTTGCGTCATTTCCGCTGGCTTCACAACCATATTTATATGGGAAAAGTTCAAAGTAGCTTGGCGCCGTGTCAACAAATAGCGCTAAATAAGTCACGCGTGACCCCTGTAAACCTTTAAAATGTCATATTGCACTCGGGAAGGGAAGGACTCGCACTGCGTCGACGGAATCAACTCTGGCCTGTTTAAACCATCTTCAGCAAACAAAAGAAACTGATATATAGATATAGAATTAATAGCGTATTCGGTAATACTATTCTTATTATAACAGCTTGTGCGCGTCCACACAGATATATAGCTTTTATATATAGATTTATGACATGAAAAATACATATTTATACATTGTTTTAAGAACTATAGGCCAGTGCCCCGTGACGAGCACAGCCGGATATAACATAATAGCTATTCTACCGTATTCTCCTCCAAACAAAGAAATAAACGCGGCCACAAACGGCGTGGAGCCGCTTTACGTGATTTACCCATTAAAGTCTCCCATGCACAGAGAGGCTTCAATACCGGTCGAGACTGGTTTGAAAACAGGCCAGCGGGACCCCCTCCAAAGAGTCAAAAAGCAGACAAGCTCGCAAGCTTGAGCGGCTATTTAGTAAGCACAATGATCACAAGTTCTCTTTCTGTACATGTGCACACACAAAAAAGTGTGCAGTGAACCCCTGACCATTTGCGTGAGTTGAGGCGCTCCAGTCGACAAAAAGTAGTGTTTTGCCGCCATCTTGTGGCGTATTGGTGCCAAGGAACTATGCTGAAGTGAGTTGTGGCGCTTCATTTAGACAAAAGTAGTGCTTTCCTGCCATCTTGTGGCGTATTGGTGCCAAGGAACTATGCTGAAGTGAGTTGAGGCGCTTCATTTAGACAAAAGTAGTGCTTTTCTGCCATCTTGGTGCGGAGGAATTATGCTGGCAAAAGTCGAGGCGCTTCACTTAGATAAAAGTAGTGCCTTTCGCCATCTTGTGGCATCACGTTGCCAAGGAACCATGTTGAAGTGAGTTGAGTCACTACATTTAGACAAAAGTAGTGTGTAGATGCGACGATTATTCACCCGTTTGAGCAATTTTTGGCAGGTCTTAGTCACTAACCCCCGTGAATAGCGAGGGTTCACTGTACACCAATCTTGGATGTCTCTTCCTGTACATTTGCACCCACAAAACAGTACACACTATTAGAACCAGATCGGAACGCCAGCTCGGCACGCAGCGCACACATCACATTTTGGACGCACAAGAAAACAACGTTCCTTCTCTCGGTGAGCGGGGAGCAGGCGTGTGAGGGGAGGGAACAGCGCCACCTGTCGAGATGCGAGCCAGCGAGTGTAATTGTAAGGAATGAAAAGGGGGGGTGGGGGGCACTCAAGAAA
Source organism: Idiotropiscis lumnitzeri (assembly GCF_059441095.1). Taxonomy (NCBI): domain Eukaryota; kingdom Metazoa; phylum Chordata; class Actinopteri; order Syngnathiformes; family Syngnathidae; genus Idiotropiscis; species Idiotropiscis lumnitzeri. The sequence goes on from NC_142408.1 coordinate 3,279,026, forward strand.
AAACACAATGTCAGGCCTGCGCCTCGGACACCTCGCTAACTCCACTGTATCTTCCACAGATGTACCAAAGCCCCGGTCGCAAACACTCCCCCTACCCTCCCGGAGTCGGAACGAGCACATACACGAAAAAGGGACGCCTGCTTCTAAACTAGGGGTTCTCAAACTTTTTAGCCCGACGGACCCCTTACACGGAAGTACTCATCCCAAGGATTCCCTTTTGATGGTCACTAATTTTCGAGTGTGGTATTTACATGAATGATAACGCCGTGGACTTCACCATTTGGTCGTTATCTGTAGTGAATTTTCCGACCCTTTCAAAAACGACTTTAATTCCTTCAAAGATCAGTCAATGGCGCTGAACATTGACAAAGACATCTTTCTAGTGGCATCGTGGCATGAAAAGGAACTATGTTGAAGCGAGTTTCATTTCCAGGAGTGCTTGGTCAGCATTTTAGTGACTATGTTGGAATGAGTTGAGGGGCCTTGCGGCCGGCTTGGTCATACGGAACCATGTCAAAGTGAGTGGAGGTGCTTCATTTGGACAAAAGTAGCGCTTTAACACCATTTTTGAGGCACCCTTGAGCCAAAGGAGGACGCCAATTGATTATCGATAATTACTTTTGACAATCGATTAATCGGTTAGAGACCCAAAAATAAATAAATACAAAAAAATATACATATTTGAATTGACAAAATTATCAACAGATTAAGTGATTATCAAGTCATGACTTTGTGCAAAGTGATGGTGGTGGTAAGAGGATTAACTCCAGTAAGTCCCTACTGAAAGGACAAATACTCTGACCGCAAATGTTGACTACTTCATTGCAAATCATTTTACAAACTATCAGGGTACTCCCCGTGGACCCCCAGGGGTCCGAGGACCCTAGTTTGAGAACCACTGTAATCTAAACAACACAGGCAGGCGAGAACTAACGACAGCGTCCTCGTCGAGCTTCAGTGGACATCAGGAGCCAACAAGCATGCACATGGCGCCGATGGGACAAAAGAAGCCCGGGGAGGGGGGAGGAGCCTTGTTGATCACATAACTCCACGTTTGTCTATGCAAAATTTACTCAACACGAGACCAGAGAGGCTCACGACACCGACAATCTCAAGACGAAGAAGCAGAAGACCCCGCCCCCCCACAAGAAATAACGACCGCCGCGATGTTATACCCGCACAACTTTCCCGCTCAGTCCTCAGTGTCCCGTCGGGTGTCCTCCTACGACGCACTTAAGAAAATAGTGCCCGAAACAAACAGCGGGTGGCGGACATTCTCGCCGCAATAACAGCGGCGCCCAGGCACACGTTTATAACTCCCCAAAGCGGCAGAAGGACGCCGTATAGCGGCGCCCCGCAGGGATTACCTCGGAGCTAAAATGAAGACCCTGGTTAGGTCATCGAAAGTGAGCACCTGGCGTGGCTCCGCCCCCCTCTAGAGCCCGGTGAGGTCCACAATGGCCTTTATGAAGATGGTGTCGTCGCGGATGTAGGAGTTTTTGGCATCCAGCTTGGAGAAAGGGCAGAAGAGCGGGCAGCCGCTGGCGATGTTCATCTCGCTCACCGGCCGCTGGAAAGACGACGAGGTGACGTCGGGACGGAAGGCGTCGATGATGTGCTCCCGGTTGCTCTGGTCCAGCAGCATCAGGGTCACCTGCGGGAAGTAAAAAAACAAAGCGAACGAAAGTCTTGACTGAGATTGGCTGAGAGGAAAGTAGTGAGGTGAGAAGAGGTGTATTTTTTTCTATTTTTTAAAAAATGTGTTGGATGAGTTACATTTTTATCTGTTTTTAAAATGGGAAATTGATGGTGTGTGTGTGTGTATAATCACACTACCTTCAATCTTAATTTATTTGTATTTTTTTTTAATGAAAATTACAAGACAATTTTCCGTCCAATTCATCAATTAATTGAAACAAATTGTTGGACGAAAGTCTCACTTATGGAACCCGTTGGCAATCTCGTTTAGTGTACCTTCTGGTTGAAGGGCCACTTGAGCAAGGCGTCGCTCAGTCCCCGCATCACCACAAAGAACAAGGACAAGTGGCTGCCACGCCCCGTCCCGTCCCCGTTCAGATAGATCCGCAGACACATCTTGTAGCCGTACTTGCTGGTGTAGAAAGCTGCAGCAGGAAAAGCAAAGATTAAAATGCAAATGTTTATTTCGCTAAAAGATGATATCGTCATTGTTGGGCAGAAACTTGAATGTCCAAATATGGTCAAATTCATATTTTTTCACAAATCGATGCTCATTTGGAACATTTTCTGACCTGGCGAGAACATGGCTGGGGCTCGACCGGCGACGGCGTCTTGTCTCTTTTTAGCAAAATCGGAGATCCTCCACACAAAGACACCGTCGAAGGTCGTGGCGGACATTTCCCGAAGCCGACCCTCCATCTCGGCTACCGTCAGGTCCTTTAGGCCCACCGTCCTCTCCAGCTGTCGCACCTACGAGAGCAATTCTCAACTGAGTCTAAGACGGCGGTGACCAAACTTTTTTTTAAAATGCCACGTGCTCCCGCCAGGCTGACCTTGTTACTCAGAGCCTCGATCTTGTCCTGGTCGAGCTTGTGCTGGCGGTTACTGGCCTCCATGGTGGTGGCGAAGCGCTCCACCTCTCTGTTCAGAACACACACCACATTCTCGAAGGTCCCCGCTTTCACCTCCAGCTCGGTGCAGCGGCGGCCCAGCTCGGCCACCTTGGTCTTCTCGCTGTGGAGCTGCAGCTCCAGGGCCGCGCCCACCGAGCTGGGCAGCGGCGTGAAGGAGGTAGACACAGACAGGGTGGGGGCCAGGGTGGGAGGCGGGGGCAGGGGAGCTGGGGCCGGCAGGCCTGAGCCAGAGGACGAGGAGGCGGCGGCGGCGGCGGCGGCTCCCTGCACGGGAGGCCCGGAGGAGGAGGAGGTGGTGCTGAGCTGGGAGACCCGGGCCTCCAGTTCCCTGAGGGACTGCTGCAGTTCCACCAGTTTGTGTCCTGCCACCTCCAGACCCTGCGGCTGCAGCCCCTCCATGCTCACCTTCATGCCCATGATGTAGTGCAGCAGCAGGTTGAGGTGCTCGTAGGCAAACGCGCGTTCGTGGTCGTGGGTCTTCTCCTTCTCCACCTGCGGACAAGAAAGTGTGGAATGACGATGACGGGCTATGAAACACAAATCACAGCTACACAAGGTGACAGCAAGAGTGAGGTCACTCACCGACATGTCACACCCCACCACGTGAAAGCGACACGGCATCCTGAACTTGCTGCAGAACTTGATGTGGTCTACGTACTAAAGATGTGACAAAAGACGGGCAAAATGTCACTTATGGGATCGGGAAGAGAAAAACCACATGGTCTTCAAGATCACCTTCTCCCTGGGTATCTTCTTTTTGGCGCAGCCCTCACAGATCATCGGATATTTGGGGCAGATCTCATCATGGGCCTGGTGAGCAAACACATCTCAGTCAGTTCTCTTTATTTCAGAGCATTTCTTATTCTCTTCCACGATGAGAATGCTAGATGTTGTCGTCCAATCAGATTTGCACCTCTTTTGTGTTGCCATGTCAATTAAATCTGCCTAGTGCCTTTCATTTTTTTCCAAGTTCGGCGGGCCGGATTAAAACGTTTAACGGGCCGCATGTGGCCCCCGGGCCGTAGTTTGCCCACGCCTGGTTTGGGGGACCAAAAAATAAGTTATGTTATTGACAGTATATTTTTTTAATTAATCGGTGATCTGAATTTTTATTCTGCCCGATATTAGGATTGCCAGTGGCCTGAAAAAAAAGGTTATGCTCTAGACAGAACAAGCCAAGTCTGACTAGTAAACGTCTGTCGCAGAAATGAAGATAAAGAGGGCAGAACAAATTGTTCATACATTTATTAACTCTGGTGAGTGTGATGTGCTGTATTTACTTTTGTTTGTTTGTTTTCTCACCTTGATGTTCTTGAAGTGAAAAGGTTCCTTGCAGTATTTGCAGTTGAGCGTCCTCTCCGGGCACTCGCGCTCGCTGTGCCGCTCCTGCTCGTTGAAGCGAATGCGCTCCTTGCAGGAAGGGCACGGCACAATCATGAACTCGCACTTGCCCTCGTGGTTCAGCTGTGATGTACGACATACATATAAATTGCGACGGATGCGCCCCGCAAACATTGACTAATTACTCTTCGCACTCCGTCCACATGAACAGAGCAGTAAAGATCTGCCCGACTTCTGTGACTCACCTCATACTCTTTGATCGATCCTCTCCAAGAGCAGCTTTCATTAAAGCAGACAGCTGTGAGGTTTTCAACTTCTCGTCGTACTGCGTTGTCAGGAAAAGCCTTTAGATACATTCGGGAAACAGTAAGTAACCGCATTACTTTATATCAGTGGTTGTCAATTATTTTCTGTTCCGCCCCCGCCCCCCCCTAGCAAGAATAAAACAATTCGCGCCCCCACCCCCACCAGCACCCACTCTCCGCCGCAAAATAAATAATAGCATTTTCGTTGCAAAACAAACCTACACGGTAGAGTTAGTACTTGCTGTGCACAATAAGCAAGGAGAGCGCCACTGCCAACTACTGGAGTGAATGTGCAATTACACTTTATTGTAGTACGGCAGGGGGAAAAAAAGCATTGCATTATATTGTCGCTTTATGTCTTAAGAGTTTCACCTATCGTGGGTGGGTATGTAACTGCACTCACACATCCTTGTTTCAGGACTGACGTGGTCTCCTCAAAAATGTCCTCCTTGATGCATGCGTTGCATTTCTGTGGTCCATTACTGCAACGACAACAGGTAGACCACAAAAAAAAAAGTTTCAAGAGCCATGCCTGAAAAGTATTTTCCCTGTTTTCAATTCAAGCCACGTAATTGTGAATTATTTGATTTTTTTTTTTTTTTTTTTGTGTGTGTGTTTGTAAAGTTCGAAGACGAAGCCATCATTGTTTGTTTACTTGCTGACCTGATGGCCAGGTTGAAGCAGTACGAGCAGAAGCGATGGCCGCACTGCGCCTGGAATGGTCGTCTCAGGATGTTGTGGCAGCACTTGCACAGGTGCTTGTCCTCCAGCTTGTTGCCCAGAATCTTCTTGGGGAAGCCCGGCTTGTTGCTCTCCATGGATGAGGGAGGCGACGGTTCCTGGGCGGCCATGCTGTCCAATCACAAGCGTTCACACCTGGGTGGAGCAGATGGCACAGCCATTCAAATTTGTACCAACGTAAAAAAAAAAAAAAGTTAAGTCAGTAGGTTAGGGGTCACCAACATGGTAGCACGTGAGGAGCCAGCCAGCTTGTTCTAAAAATAGCTCACCAATGATGGGATATTATTTTCTAGGAATGTTGTAGTAGTAATCTAAGGTGTTGCATTGTGTGTCATGTAAATTATTTTCCCAAGTTTTGTGACAAATAACAAATTCAAAGAATTAAGAATTTAAAAAAAATAAAGGTAATTTGAGTAAATTGGTTATTTCAGAATAGTGTGTTTGAAACAAGTAGCTCACAGTTTCAAAAAGGTTGGTGACCCCTGCAGTACATAAGAAAAGATAAAAACATGTTACGACAATATAAAAAAAACATGTTAAAGAATAGACTTGTAAAATTGTAATAAAAATGTCACAGAGTGAAGAGAATATGTAAGTAATATTTTGACTAAAAATTCACAATTTTAAGAGTTATGACAAAAAGTCCTGGGATAGAAATTAAAACGCGTTTTTAAAATACAAATAAAATCAACAAAATAACTATGATCTTTAATTGTTTATTAGATAGTAGTTAGTTGCATCCCTAGAATAACATTTTAATAAATACAATTGGCTGTTAAGAGATTATATTGCAAATTATGAGTACAATCATAATGTGAAGATAATTTAGTTGGAAAATTCTAATAAGTGAAGTCATGACTGTGAGAGAATAAAGTGGGAAAATTATTTAAAAAAAAATAATTCTCGTCATATTACGTGACAAGAACTAGCAGTATCAATAAAGTTGTCCGGATTGAATGAACGTCCCTGACGTTCAGACGTGAAGATAGAGGAAATGGAGTCCAATGTTGTGTCACTAGCATCTTTCTAGCATCTACCAGCGAGCCCCCCCGCGGCCTTTTTGTTTACATGTCGGCCTACTGAGTGGCTGACTGCTGCAGCCTCCTCCTTCGCCTCCATGGTCTCCTTGTTGCTAAACCGTCCCAGCATCCTCCAGTCACAAGAAGAAGAGGAAGAGGAGGAGAAGTGGTACCCGGAGGAGAGAGCGAGAGAAAGGGGGGCGGACATCCCCACCCCCACCCCGCTTACCAGCAGCCCGCTCCGGTCGGTCTTTCGGTCTTAATGAGCCGCCATGGCCTGCCTGTTCTTGTCTCGAGGCTCCACTCGATGTTGTTTACAGGCGAGACGACGGCGGGCTTCTTCCTTCCGCCACATAACAACAACACGGACGGACTCTTAGGCAGCGGCGGCTGTTTTCGTCCAGCGACGCCATTGCTTCCCTCGCAACACGACCACCGGTGACGTCACACGTGGGCGGGGCTGACAGTAGGCTTGACGACATACGCGCGCAAAACATTAGTGGACCCCCGGTATTCGCGGGAGATAGCGACCGCAACATATGCTTGAAAAAAGTTGAGTCTTTTTTTCGTAGAAAAATATATTCCGAGCGTAAAGTGGTATCTTTTTCCAAGCCAAAAATCATACTGTGAGAAACAGTTGCATTTCACCAGAACAAAATAATAAGCGACTCCTTCATTTTAGTACTTTGTGTTATATTTACATTCTATGTATAAACACCACACACAATGTTCAGAAACGCTTTTAATAGACAAAAAGTCAAGCGCAGAACATAATATATGTCGACTCGACACGTGTAAAGTTGCGCTCAAAATGATTCAACCCTTTGTGTGAATTAATTCAAAAATACATAATTTCAAATGCAGAATATTTAGAAATGACAGATTGGACATTTGGACAAGAAATGCTGGTGTAAAAATACATATGAAATATCGTGGACAAGTCTGAGATATCTTAGTAATTAAAAAAATACATATATATTACATAAATATCATTCAAAGGCACTTTTTTTTTTAAAAACAATGTACATAAAAACAGTAAAAGCTGTGTTTTTAAGTGCATGAATACGACTGGTGATCAATAATAAATGCATATTGGAGTCACACGGTCCTGATTGGAGGAGCTGAGCTCATGGGTCACATCTTTTTCTTTTTTAGGTTTCATCCAGAAGCTTCTGGAGGTTTCTTTGAATCTAAGCACACAAAAAGGTAGCAGTGCAACATTTTAGCTCAATCAACAAAATCTGCAGCGGTGCGCACGTCAGAACGTCAGTCATCATTCCAGGCCGGATCAGCTGACGTGCCCACCACTGAAAATGTGCACAAACCTTTTCAAGCTTAAACAGGCTGGCGGAGACTTCACCAAAGATCTCGGCATCCGGGGCCGTCACTGTGCTTCTGCAAAGACATTGGTGTTTTGATTTGGAGTGAGTCATCATATTCCATGTAATAACCAAAAATCACATTCTTCGCCATGTCTGTCCGACAAAGACAAATATGACTCTAAAATGCTTTAAGCCAAAATAGCGGGCATCACGTTAAGCAAAACTGTCTTTAGAGGCTGAAATCTTTTCAGAAAATTCTTTTGGGATCCTCATACCCTCCGTGCACCCGATTCCTGGCGGCCAGGATTGCGTTCAAGCGATGCTCGAGGGCCGCCATTTTGAAAGCCATGTAACACGAAGACATTACCAGGACGCCGACTCTGTTTTGGGAGGCAACACAAACATTTCAATACAACCTCGCTCGACAACAACGGCGTCTCATGTTGCACTCTGTACTCACAAGAACAAATAGATGAGCAGGACGGAGAGCAAGGTCGCGTGAGGCCAGGCTTTGTCCGCTGTCACATTCTGGGCTAGAGGGAGATCGCATACGTTACAGCGGCGAGAAGAATTCTACACACCCCTGTTCAAATGCAAAGTTTTTGTCATAAAAATAGGAATAGGATAAATCATTTGAATTTTATTTAATTCATTAAGGTGATTTATTTAACTGTTCATGTTTTTACTACCGATTGTTTAGGGCGAAGAAAACAACCTCCAAGCATGATGCTGCTTGATTTATCTTTGCCTCATTATTTTTACACCACAAAAAAAATATCATTTCAACTGAGGCTGTGTCGACTTTCCAAATCTACTGTTGCCCATGCACGTGCTCTTGTGTACCGTGGACTTTTCTGACTCGGTGATTTCAAGTCGGAAACTGATTAAGGTGGTGGTTTGTCATAAATAATAATGTGGCAGGATTGAAAGACAAATAAGTGCGGCAGTACCGTTCTTGGCTCGGCTCTTTTGGCCTGGCTGAAGGTGGACATCCGCGCGTACCGATACCTCTCTGCTCAGAAACGTGTCGGGGAGGCCTGCGAATTCTGCTTGATGAAATGCAGAGTGACAGAGAGAGAGAAAGTTATGGAACGCAGCATCCTGCCCTGCAAAACGGCAAAAGGGTTTGACGCAAACCACAAAATAACCACATACTGTGATTTTTTTCCCCAGTGCAAAGGGCTCTATTGCATAAAAAAAAATACCATTCAAGGATGGCACAAAACTGCTGAACATTAAGTACCAGAATTCATTTTGTGCATTTTTTTCACTAAAATCATCTCGCACAAAATATTAGTATTATTAAGGTACTGTTTTTCATTCATTTACTTTTTTTCAAGTTCGGCGGGCCGGATTAAAACGTTTAATGGGCCGCATGTGGCCCCCGGGCCGTATTTTGCCCACGCCTGCTCTAGACAGTCATCAACCTGTGTGGCCACCTTTTGTGACATACTTATGTTGTGGTGAGCCGTGAGAATTTTTTTTCCGACGTGAAATATGTGCCTTGGCCCAATAAGGGTTGGTAAACACGGAATTAGACTAGAAGAAGTATTTCCAGTCTGGCCAGGTGGTAAAAAATCCACACGCACTTCCAATGAAGAGCTTTCTACAACACTGCAAAGTGAAGGATGTCGAAACTCTTGGTTGCTATTTACGCGAATATTTTGTCAACAAGCATGAGCGGAACCTGGCACCCGCAAACTCATCCATGTGCCGTCACCCACCGGCCATTTTGTCACAATCTGGAGTCTGCGAGCCAGAGCTGCTACTACTCTCCGCCTCCATTTCCTGTCGCCTCTGTCGAACCACGCCGTCCAGATCAGAGAAGGTCCGGGTGAAGTCCTGCCGAGCATGCACAGGAATATATACAATGGACCTACTGCTGCGAACAAGGGCCTTGCTTTTCTATAGATGTCACCAAAAAATAAAAAAACACACAAAAAAAAAAACCAAAACATTCCAGACCATTGGAAGAGATGGTAGGCGCTTGACTCCAAAGCCGTCCTCACAGGAGGAGGCCACATGGATGCTGCATGTTTTTTCCACCTACAAAGTTGTCACACATAATGAGCAAGTCCAAATTTTGTTTTATATCTTCAGCTATCCAAATATGAAAGTGAAACTTCTTAGGCACCATACAATCTGTTCCGGAACTCGTTTGTTTGAACTGACCTCCAGATGGACGCACACGGACCTCAGGAACTTGTAAGTGGTGTTCCGGGACAGGAAGGACACAAAGACATGCTGGAAAAAACAGAATGAGGGCTCAAGTTAAGATGAATTTGTACTCGGGTCATTCAACTAGAATCTGGTACTTTTTTGTTTTTTCAGACCTCAAGTAAATACTCCAGGTTGGTATATTCCACTCCTCTGGCGCACACTCACACTGTGGTATTACCTGCTCCCGCGTGCTTTCGATCACCAGGGCGTTGGGCACCAGCAGTGCTGTTTTCGTCTTCTTGATGAATGTCACAGATGCAGCCTGAATGGCGATCTGTGGAGTAGTTTTTATCAGAGCCAATCACCCGCCGAGAGAGTGCGTTTTTTTTTTTTTTTTCTTTACCTTTGTATCCCTGCCAAAGACTTTAGAGTGGAAGCAGATCCAGTTTGGCGAGACGAACATTTTGCCCTGATACAAGATGTCTCTCTGCAGGGCACAAGTGTAGCCTGGCAACAAAAATGTTTAAAGAAAAATGAGAAAAGGTCCAATTTGGAAAACAAGCAGTTTCTTCACTGCAGCGGCGGACGTACTTTGTGTGAGTGCCTCATCTCTGCTCACTTCTTTGAACAACTTATGAAACTGAACATTCGTCTTGGACAGCTGAAAGAAACCAGAAGACTGAAAAACTTAAGCGTCAGGCGTGATGAACGTATTTATTTGATTTCAATTTAACTCAAGAACATTCTTCATTATGCAGGGTTATGGCACCAATAAGCTTTTTCCATGATAGAAATATAAAATATATACTTAAAAACATCCTTAAATACTTATTTATTGAAAACAAACAGATGAATCAGCGGGTACCGAACGGCGAGCATGCGCAATTACATCGTTTCCTGAATTCCGGATGTTCGTGAAGGTGCCGTCGGAGTGACAGAGAACTCGCTTGGTGATTGGTGGAAAAGCAGAACGTACGCAAACACACCTGAGTGGACGGCGACTTTTTTCCCTCCGACTTCGACAGCCGGAGGTGAGTGGGCCTCCTCCGGCCACTTGGAACGTCGTTGTCCGCCTCATAACTGCCACAAAATTGCAAACATTCACCTATTAAGTAACTAGAAATAAACGTTTCATCAAACGCCTCGTAATAACCAAAGCGAAGTGTATCGGAGCTTCAGTTAGCACAGCACACAGGGACTATAGCTCCAGCTGTCTCGAACTCACCTACTACCGCGAGGGCACTCTGCCGTCCGGTCCGGCGTAGTCAACGGTCCCTCGCCCGGCTCGCCCATCACGACCATGTCGTCCTCCCCCGCCTCCGCGAGGAGGCATACGAGATGCCCCGGGGGTCCGGAGCCTTTGCGCGGAGGGGAGAAACTGGAAAAAGTGGCTGAATGGAGGAGGAGGAGGATAAACCGGGGAGGAGTCGGAGGAGAGGCCGGGAAAGGGAAGCGAGAAGCCGGGAGCGCTGGAAAGGAACCGCCTCTTTTTGGTGCCAAAAAAGACCACCACTGCTCCAATGCTCGTCATTTAATTCACGTGGTTCCCAAGTTCTTATCACTATTAAAAAACAACAACACCCCCCCACTCAAAAAAATCCAGCCCTTTTCTCCCTGCTTTTTGGGCCACGTCAATGTAATTGACTAACATGTCCACTAGAGGGCACTACCGTCAATAATATGTAACGCTCGCGTCATTAACGTGTAGGTCATATTTAAATAATCTAAAATTGTTCAAATAAGGTGAAATGGTACACACGTCTCCTTTGTGTGTCACGTTAAAAGTAAAGTTCAATTTCAACTGGGCAAATTTGTTCATATGTAGTTTTAAATGTGTTTGAGTAGAGGAGTAACTGAAAAAATACAAAAAAACAATCGTGGTCTATATCAGATTTTCACCTGTCGCAGGTAAGTCTGGCAAACAGTCTGTCGCACAGAGGCTCAATGCATTTCAAAACAGTTTTTCTTTCAGTCTGGGAGCAGGAAGGAGCCTTAACCACTAACGTTGACTGATATGGATCAGATACCCATGAGGAAATCCAGCTGTGGTAGTCATGTGACTAACAAAGAGACACTTGATGAAATCTTCCCACATGTCCTTTGGAGTCTATTCATTCTTGACACAAACACAATGGAGCCAGTGTGTGTGTGTGCGTGTGTGTGGGGTGTGTGTGTGTGTGTGTGTGTGTGTGTGTGCGTGTGTTGGGGGGTGGCAAATCGCCCTCCTGAGAGTAATGTGGGATGAAAATCAGACAGCAACAGAGTGGGAATCGCTGTTTTGATTTATTTCACAAAATACAACTCACAGCATTAACGACCCTACCGAGCCCCTGAAGTGAGTGTCCCACCTCCACAAAAAAGATTTATGAATTATCCTCTTAATCTAGTAGCTTTGGATTCTGTGTTTGAAAAAATCTTTTTTTCTGGAGCCTAAACTTTAAATTCTGGAGAGTTATCCTCAGTTTGGTAGCTCATGTTGGAGGTCTTCCTGTTTCATGTAAAGTTAGCTGCTAGCTACTAACTTGGCCCTGCTACCATATGGGTGTTAAGTAGAAATATTTAAAAAAAATAAGTGGAACGTGTGCCAAACAACAAAATTGCAGAAAATTCCACAGAGAATCAAAGTAAAAGGTGCAAAAGTACAAGGATTTATTTGTCAGTTTTTGCCGTTACATTCCAATGCCAAAAGTTGCCCAAGGCTTGAAGTTGGATACAAAAATCTCATTGGTCAAATAGGCAGAAATATTCCCACGTTCCCTGCTTATAAGGGTGCTGAAAAGCAAGGACTGACAATTCTGCAGTCAAACCCAAAAGCGGTGTCAATGTAGATCCCAAAACTGATCAGTCATCCCTAAAAATGTGACATCATTGGTAGCCCAGAGTCGACGGGGGTCCCAGTCTTTGGTTGTAGAAGGCATAGTGGGGGTAGCATGAGCCTGCGGTAGGCAGCGAGTGCACGGACATGGTGGATGGTCCGGATGGCAAATGGACTTTATTGCCGTAGGGGTGATAGCGAGCTAATCCCAAACCATGCGGCGCTCCGACAGAGCCCCCCGACCCATTCATGAGGGGCAGGTTTTGCTGACAAGGGACAGGTGCCGAGGACGTTACCTTGGGGTCCGCCTCGATGGCCAGGGTGTTGTGCGCACGCAGGTGAGCAAGGAGCTCGTCAGATGCCGTAAATCGCTTGTCACACGGACTTCTCATTGACTCCCAGCTGCACGCGTGGGCGATGGAGTCGCTCGGGAATATGTAAGAGTAGAGGGGGTGCGGCGGGTGGGTGGTGTACACCAACGGAAAGCTGGACTTGAGAGTGGAGTGCTCTTGGATGCAGGGGGCGCTGCTCAGGTGGGGAACACTCGGGTAACTAAGGCAGTAAGGATCTCGGCATAGGCCTTGCATAAAGAAGGGGGGCAAGGTCCCTGTGAGAGGGCTGGAGCTGGGGAGTTTGGGAGCCGACCGAGGTGGGTAGCCAGCGTAGGTGCCCGCCACTGAGCTGTGGTAGACCATATTGGAGGGGGGTAAGGGGAAGAGAGGATGTGCCACTTTGTAAGGAGAAATGGGCGTAAGGCACCCAGAACCAGATTCCGCTTTCCCAGCGTCCGAGCTGCCCGTGCTGCAGTTGGCGCTAGCTCGGGTGTGGCCAGAGTTGGCAAGTTGCGGACCCTCTGAGGTCGGCCTGTTTGCGTCCGTGTCTTTTTTCGACTGTACGCCACCCCCACCACAGTCGCTGCTTGTGCTGCGTGGACTTGCAGTCTCAAGCTCGCTATTTGGTGAGTGGCCCCGCGCGTTGTGCGCGATGCCGCCTGACCGTTGGGTGGATCCCTGCTCACCGCAGTTCGGTGAGAAGGGGTGGGGCGCGTACAACGGTGAGCTGGCAGTATTCCCAAGAGTGCCGCCAAGGATCCTGAATCCCACTTTATCCGAAAAACCGCTGCCGCTCCCTTCATTGTCGGCGCCGCCACTGCTTCTGCTGCCTCTACCGGTTGCCCCGCCCCCTTTGTGGGGGGTGTAGGGTTTGAAGCTGCACTTGTCCGCCGAAGAGGGTCGCTGTTCTCCCAGCTTCAAGCCAGAGGGAGTGGCGCTTTCCTTGATGGAGGCTGGAGGATCGGCTTTCCCGATCTGGGAGCATGTCTGGGCCAGTAGGGCCAGCGGACTCTTCTTTGCGTCCAGCTAAAACCAATCAAAGACAATTGCCTAATGAAAGGTTTTTATTATTACACTGTGTCTATGCTATTTAGCAATTTTCATTCATTATGACAACTTTTTTTAAAATCCCCCCCCCCCAAAAAAACAGAACATGTGAGCCGTTTAAATTTGTAAAACCAACACTTTTTGTACTACTGTTAATAGCCTGCGATTGACTGGCCACCAGTGCAAGGTGTACCCCGCCACCTGCCCGAAGACAGCTGGGAGAGGCTCCAGGACCCCCGCAAGCGTGAGAAGAAGCGGTTTAGATAATGGATGGATGCACAATAGCACAACTGACCCAAAAACCAGAAGTATAAGTTTTTTTTTAGATATAGTTTGTCAATTTTGTATGTATTTCTAGTTAATGTATACGCAGTAGCAAAATTTTTTCACTAATCACATTTTTTTTTTAAATACTTCTTTATGTGCCTCATGTATTTTTTTAAAGTTGCAATAGATGCATATACTCAGCAACCCAAGTATATAAGTTTTTGAAAAAAGCAAAACAACTTTACTATATTTATATATGTAAACTATTTTAAATGGCATTAATAAAATGAAATTGTACACTGAACTCTAATTTTTTTTTTTTTACTCTTGATTGGCCTTTGAATAAACCATTATATTCAAGCCATTATTTATATTACATTTTCCAAAAGAAAAAAAACATGTATATACACATTGTAACGTAATCTTATTATTTGCTCATTTGGGATTATTTTTAACAACAAATTTCCTTCATCATAAACACCTTAATGTTTTGCTGCGATCAATCAGTCAATCAATAAATCAAATACCTCGATGGTGACGGAGGCGGGCGTGAGCGGTTGCAGATATTCCGGGTGGATCAAATGCCCCGTTTGCGTGCTCAACATGACGACCAGGCTCACAGGGGGTCGTGAGGGGCGACGACCGGGGGGGAGAGAGAACCGCGGCGCTCCGCTCGCTGCTCGGCTTTAAACGCTCAAGATTTCATCGGGCGCGGCGTCATTCATCGACAGTCCCGCCGCTTCACTTCACTCCGTGGACGTCCTCCACGATAAAGCCGATTGGAGGAGGGGTCGTTGGGGGTTCTACTTGAGCATGTTGAACGAGTCCAGTGTGAAGTTCCCTCCCCGCTCGCCCGTGCTGCGTGTGCGCTTGTAGTTGACAGAGGCAGGATTAAAGCTGGAGTAACTTCAAAGCGCACTGTCGATACGGAGCTACATCATAGATACCGGTGCCGATATTATTATGCTCGTTAAATTGTGAAACACAATTTAGTTTAATAAATTTAGTTATGCTCGTTAAATTGTGAAACACAATTTAGTTTAATAAATTTAGTCCATCTCTAATACTGGTTGTACTGCACATTTAGGCAGTATTTTTTGGTAGAATCAGATAACTAAACATCGAGTCCAAATTGCACTTTTGAAGGCTATGCAAACATATATTTGGAAAATGACAATATTGTATAATAGTTCAGAATTGTCAAAAGTCAAATACAATTTAATACTGTGTCTGATCCAGATTAACCATTTGGAAGTAATGGGGGGGGGGTTCTACACAAATTCAGAAATACAGAAAAGCTTATCTCAAGGTCAAAGTAGATTTAATTCAGATGGGTTTCAGATCAAGCATGGGGAAAAAAACAACCTGTAAAATAAGGTGAAAGCAGACCTTATCACATGAATGACGTCACCGAAATGCTAATATTTGTGTGTATGTGTCGCAGGTTTGTAGTGTTTGGGCGGTAATGAGCTAAACTCATCACAAAATGTCAAAGCAAGTTTAACACCAATCTTGCCCAGATTGCACATGTGGAAGCAATGTAAACCAACGCATTAAATCCAGATCTGATCTGATTGACGTCATCATCAAATGGAATTGTATGACGAATTTAGGTGGTCAAAATTTTTTTAATCTAGATCTGATCTGACATGATCCAATTCAAAAAATGGATAAAGTCAAAGAATATCCACACCCAAAGTTTATGCGCACCCCAACACTTATATAGTGCAGCGCCGGCAGGCGTTTTCCCCTTGTGATGAAGGATTTTCTCTATCTTTTTATCACCGCTCGTAATCTTTTTTTTCCTTGCCCAAAAAACAAATGGCGGTGTGTAGTCCCCTCAAACGGACACATTTATGACACGTTTACGAGTTGTCAGTGTTGTCGGAGCAGCTGGACACAGCAGGACGCTTTCATGTGGGTAAAAGTCTGATGGGGGATAATGATTGCCTGTGTGCCCTTTTCTTTTTAGAAAAAGAAAAAAAAACTCCCTGGTCACGCTCAGTTTTTAGGTTCGGTTGAAGCCAGGTCTAGGCCGTGCAACCCCCAAGGGCTACTCAGAAAAAGAGCCAAAAACAGCAAGATCAACTGCAGTTGCAAAACAGCAACGTTGATATCTCACTGTATCGATCGTAGAATATTGTGCTGTATCGTTTGATATCACATTGTATCATATGGTATCATGTTGTATTGGATGCAAACATTTGGTGTTATATCATATCATATTTTATTACATAATATCACATACCATATTGTTTAGTATCTTATCATTTAGCACAATATTTTAGGTTGTTTTTTTTGTGAAAAATAAAAATAAATCTAAAAATAAATAAAAGTACTTCCTCAGTTCACGGTTGACAGTCGCATCAAGCCAAAAACACGTCAGCCAAGTGAGATCAAATTACAAGCGCAAAGCCTTCACTTAACGTTTCAGTCACACACTGCCGGCGCTTTGTGAACTTTTCACTCCTTCTTTCAGGAGGCTCACAGTGAAAAGAACATCGCGAACTTATCGTTCGTATCATGTGCTCTACATCAAAGTCTGCTCCCATGACACGTCTCATCTGAATTTCTGTCATGTGCTGCTTTTGACAATCTGTCACACTTCAGAAAACATCCAAAAACAGCTGACAAGAAAAATAAGAGAGAATCACAAGGGGTGGAAAAATATTGCTTGGGCGTGAAGGGCATTCGCTGAGGGGCATGAAGATAAGCGGACAATGTGGTTGGCATCCTTTAATCTGAATTATATCAGACGTCATGCTGGGTGCTCGACAGTGCGCCAACCTCAAGGTGTAGTGAAAAAGTTTGGAAAAGCTTTTTGTTTGTTATATATATATATTTTCTATTTATTTATTTTATTTTTACCAAAAAAGAGTTGCTGCGCCTTACGGTCCGGAAAATACGGTATTTGGAATGGCACTTTCGAGTTGAACCCGAGTGCAACGCCGCTTTCAAATGGTCTTATTTTTGTGTGCGTGTTACCTCCTGCAGCGCGTGACTGAGAATTGACCCCAATTTTCAAGCCCTCACAGGAAAATTTTAAATCAGTCCTCTCAGGTGCGTCTTTGAGCCTGCACGCATGAACTCTGCAGGCATGTACCGCTCTGGTAAGGTGGGCTGCCCCCTGGGGGGGTGCACAAATACGGAGAGTAAATTATAGTCGTTAATACAGAAACTTTGTCTGGGGGGGGGGGGGGGGGGGGTTCTCTAACCAGAAGTAGAATGTGAACAAGTGAAGTGCATCACACGAACCACGTGACCTCGCCAGCGTCACCAACCAGATTTTCCACTTCCTGTGCCAAGATGGCGCCCACACCCTTTATCTGCTTTTTCTTTTAAGACACGTTACTGTCAGGGCATTAAACTTTCACACAGAGACGTGGCAGTTTGCGCTTGTCGTACTTCCAAAGCAGGCGGTGAAGAATTTCTTAATGCAGCGTGTATATAAACGTCAAAGCATGCGCTCACCCACGCACACGCACGCATCATCTCTTTCGTTAGCTGACCTCTTTACCCCAGCAAGGCCAAATTATAGCCACTGTGCATGTTGATTGACAGGCGAGGCGGTGAGATGACAGGCGGTGCCATTAACATGTCGCAATTAGTTTACAGCTGTCTGCAAAAAAAAAAAAAAATCTACTTCCCGCCACCCTTCGATTACACGCCCTGACGGCATTCTTCACTCGTTTTCTGTTTACGTGGTGACGAAAAAACAATGATCATTATGACATTATCGTAATTGTGTCTTAATTAAAAATATCCTGTGTATGGAGGCCCGACTATTGCGCTGAATTCCCAGCAGAAGACAACGGAACAAAATGTCCTTTGTTTTCCAAACTTTGCCGTTATGTGCTGCCGGCATTTGTCTAGTATACACAGTTCCAAGTTGGTAGCCACGGGAATAAATTGCAAATTGGAAACTACCCAAATCACCCAGAAAAAATCTGAGCCACCACGAAATAAAAACCAAAAAACTTGCATCCGTGAACACACACATATTTTGGCCTATACGGCACGTCCTAAGTGTACACGGCATTTTCACTGCCACGGAGAATTACGGCATACAACGTTCAAGTTAAAAAAAAAAAAAAAAAGCTACCAGGGCGGCCATCTTTCACTCACCAAGCACATGTGGCTCTGACACCTCGGAGCCAATCGGTCACACAGGTCTCGAGGACCCATAAATCCATCGCGACAGGAAGCCAGGAGATCAGTGGTGTAAATCAACGCCGCAGATGAAAAACAGACAAGCGGAGGCCGGATGGGAGAGAGTTCGTGGCGGGACACAAAAACATTCCAGACTGTCCGTGAAGTCCCTTGGGCACTGACTCGACACTTTATAGAGCATGACTTGGAAATACAAGTACAGTCCAAACTCGCCCACTTGTGTCCTGGTCTACTTGCGTCCTAGCACCCTTGCGCTTGTGTATATTTATCTACCTTTGTCATAGAATTCTTTTGTCCTAGTAGACTTGTGTCATTGTGACCTACTATACTCGTGACCTAGTATTCTTGCATCTAGCTGGACTTGTGTCCGAGAGGATTTCGATCCTTGTACAATTGTCAACTTGCGTCCTACCATTCATGTCCTGGTGCACTTTATTTTAACGTACGTCCAAGTAGATTTTTGTCCATGTGGACCTTTGTCTTCGTGTCTTGTGTGTGTTTTTTTTTTCATTTATATCTGTGCACCCTTGTACCTTGGGTCCTCGTGTACTTGTCCTTTTTTGTCCTATTGGACTTGTGCATTTGTTTCCTACTTACTAGCATATCGAGTCCTTGCATGCCTGTCGATTCGTGTCGTGATGACCCTCCGAGCGGGCGGCGCTAACTCCCACTTGAAAGAGTCGGTATGAACGCTAATGTCAACGGACAGGAAGCGGTCATGACCTTACTTCATGTCTGGCGTAAATGAGAGGAAGCGGACTGAGAAGAGAGCAAAAGCGGCATCGGGATTCCAAGTTGTTGTGGAAACAGCGATGATTGCTTTGTTGGTGTCACGATTGCTCTGCTTGAACAAAGGATGTGCAAAGGATTTTTTACACACACGCGCTCACATGACTCTATTTAGTATAAAGCTACGTGTATTTTACTTCAATTAGGAAATGATAACGATTCCTTCCAAAGCCATCATGATACGACTCGCTCCAAATGCGCTATGAATTTGTTTAATTACAATACAATTTAGTCCAGTTTTAATCAGATTCACCCCAATTACAGTAAGCTGTAGTCCAATTCACTTCAATTATATTTGCGTCCAATTCAGTTCAACTACGATCGTTACCTCCATTTTCAATGATTCAGTCCAATTATGATACAATTCGTATCAGTTGCTGTAATTCCATTCAGTTCCGATACAGTTTAGTCACATTACGATAAGACTCAGTTCAATTCCGATGAGATTCTCTTTGATTACCATAATTCGCTCCAATTACACGATTCAGTCAAATTACGGTACAATTCTGTCCAATTACAAAACAATTCACGCCAAATTCCTTCCAATGATGATGCAATCTAGTTCAATTGCGATACAATTTACTCTGATTATATGATTGACTCAAATTATGATGAGATA
This sequence comes from Idiotropiscis lumnitzeri, assembly GCF_059441095.1. Lineage (NCBI taxonomy): Eukaryota > Metazoa > Chordata > Actinopteri > Syngnathiformes > Syngnathidae > Idiotropiscis > Idiotropiscis lumnitzeri. The sequence goes on from NC_142408.1 coordinate 3,298,565, forward strand.
CAATTTATTTAAATGCAATACGATTTAATCGAAATATTACATAATTCACTGAAATTACAAAACGATTGAATGTCGCTAATCATGATACTATTCAACTCAGGTACGATAAAATTCATGACAATTATTTTAAACACCGCCAATCATGATACAATGTGATACGATTCACTCTTAATACAAACCAATTCCGGGATTGCAACAGAATTTGAAATGTCGACAAATGAAGTGATCAAACGACTCATCGCAGGTAAAAACACACAACCTAGACCACGATGGAGGTCAGCGCGGAGCCAGGAGGAACTAACACTCGTCACTCACCCGCCGCTGGGAGGAAGGCGGGAGCTGGAGAGCCAGAGAGAAAAAGATGAACATCGGTGGCGACCTTGGCAGCCTGGAAGCGCCACTTTCCAGCGGAAAATCCGAGCAGGAATATTTGATCTTGCCGCAATCTTATTTTAGGAACTGTGCCTCACCACCACCACAGCTCGGAACGGGATGTTCTAAAATGCCCGTACGGTTACAGTCGGTTCTTTTCCTGGAGCGGTACTCCACAAAGCAAACAAACTAAATGTCTTTGTCAGCAAGTAATTGAGACACTGACAACTAAAGTGAGCTAAGTGTAATATTTTTTTTCCAGATGAACGCTGCAATATAATAAGGTCAGTCCATTTTTGCCAATCAAGACTTGATTGATCACTGCAACACTGGGCTAAGTCCGCGATCCAAAATGTGGCGTTCAAAATGGTGCGCCATAGCGCCTCATAATTTACATTTTTTTTTATTGCTATTATTATTGATAAGGACCAGGTAACAAGATGGTGGACCACACCTCCACCTTCAAATGGCTTAAGAGAATATGTGGGCCATCCAGATGGCCACAAAAGTCATTAAAGCAAGCTTGTAAAGACGTCTGTATGTGATTGATTTATTCCGTTGTCTTCCTGGGCCAGCAGTTTGTCTTTCGTAGGATGGACGATGAATGGCCTGCTGTCAGCCCTTCCTCCTCCAGTCTCAAATGACCTTTCATTCTTTCGCTTCTTCTTTTCACTGTCTTATCTTCTCACACCGCCTACTCCCGCCCACCCGCCACCCAAAATTGGCCGCTTGCATGCTGACATCTCCAGCCATCTTTTAGCCCACACCTGGATTGACTTCACGTTACACAAGTGCAAAAATGCAGCATTGATCCACTTCAGCCATTTTTTTTCTTCAGAATTTAGAATTAGAAACTATTTTGTTACACATGCTGAAATTTGCACATTTGTTGTTTTCCTGATCTTTCTGATACGCCAAAGCCCTGTCTAATGTAAAAGTAGTGCTTTGGCACCAGGTTGTGGCATCTATATATATTATTACTACCTTATTGCGAGGCAGAATTCAAGAATGCCCTAATGCTGCTGCTTTTTGACCTAACACAGGAGTTAAAAAAAAAAAAAAAAAAAAAAAAACAGCAGTACCACGCACACAAGCGTAAACTCCCTCTTTAACCAAGCACCCAAATAAAAAGAACGATGCACTTTTACAGCATGCCATAAAGCAGGACGGCTCAGTTAGCGCAAACACACAACCTGCAAAAACACATTTACAGCGGCCAGCAAATGGACTATAGTGATTTTACTATTTAAAAAAAACAAAAAAAAACGAGGAGGAAGTTTAATGAGAAACTTTGATGTCAAACAGACAGTAGGTGATTAACCATAGCCGCCAGCTGGCCTCGTAAACGCCTCTCGGTCAGAGGGGTTCTCGTAAAGCAGACGGTACGCGCACCCAAAACACGTCAGGACACCCACCTGTCGTAAACGTTGGCGGCTGTTTATGAACAACGGTGACCAATCAGAGGGGGAAACACGCGAGATCAAAGAATTTTTAGCGAGAATTTTCCATCCGCACCGGCGAGTTGCGCAATCGACCATGTTGTTAAGTTTTATACAAAGCAATGAAAATACATATTTGTCTTGAGCACCATTATACACATCTCGCTCAATCTCTATTTTTTTAAATTGTTTTTAAGTAATACATTTAAATTCAGATTACAATAACTGACGAAACCAAACGAAATTAAGTAGTGAAGTACATATACATTTCAATAAAAAAATTTCAGGAATAAAAATACGATACCAAAAAATATATATTTTTAAAACAATGATAAATGAAGATATTTAAATTTGATATACACATTTAAGTGTATTTTTTTAAGTAAAACTATCTTAAATAATTTCTCAAAAAACATGAGAGCACATTTCGAAAATAATACATGACACATACGTTACATACAAATAATATTAGAGCAATAAATGTATTCTTTGAGTACACTTGCATTTAACCTTTATGTTCTAATATATTTTAAAAGTACTTTTCTCCCCCATGTATTATGTTTTTGTGCGAAGGAGGAAGCGGCATGAGAGGACCTGGGGGCCACCATCGATTGTCCGCCATTTGTGATGGATGGAGCAATAAGTGGCGGGGGAGGAGGAGGAGCATGATTGATGCTTGTCAACGCGCTGACCAATCAGCTAGCGAGAGGGTACAACATGATGAAGGAGCGAGAAAGTGGACAAGATGGACGGTAGGAGGGACGAAGGAAGGAAGGAAGGCCGCGGCCGGATTTGAACCCACAATCTGTGGACTGATCGACGGATGTGCTTTAATTTAATCGTAATGTTTATTTAATTTGATGATGCAGGCTCACTTTTGACGCGTCCTGTCGTACCGTGACCTTCTTTCTCTCGACATTCCAGTTGCTGTCCGCTCTGCTGGTGTCCAAACTGGTAGAGGATCCTCAGCTCACCCACGTGGCAGCGTGGGAGCACTTCGGGGGTCCACTCAATGACAAAGGGTCCGGGGTCCTCCGGGTCATCCGAGCCAGGCCCTGATCCGCCCGGAGACAAAAAAAAAAAACTTGGTCAAACACATGCTAATGTTAAAGCTAAATATAATATAAGCAACTCACCAACTTTGAGGAAAGTCTGGAGCTCCATGGGTCGAATGGGTAGCGTCCTGTCCGTCCTGTTCCCGTCTGGCGGCTCAGGTTCAGGCGGTGGTTGAGGACAGTCAAAGCGGGAGTAGGACCCGTCCATGTTCCGGACAAAACTCTGAGTGAGTTCCAACTGTAACTGATGGACAGACAAGTGCGGACATCAGACGTGAGGATGATTGAGCCCACGGCTGAGCATTTGGGGGTTGTTTACCTCAGGTGTGTCAAAGATGCGTTTGACCTGCGCGAGGTTGGTGATGTGCCAAGTGTATTTTGAGAAGGAGCCCTGAGGGACACAGTCATTCCTCACCAGCACTGAAGCGGACATTGAGAAACATTGAGTTTGGGCTAACCTCAGTTAGTGAAAAACGCAGACCGCGTGGTCCCACCTGTGGTGAAGTTGGGCAGCCGCCTTTTGGAGCCCAGCGACAGGCGATGCTGCAGGGCGTTGAAAAAGTGCTGTGGAATGTAGTACACCAGAGGCTCGGGTTTCCCTGAGGGTAAAGAAAAAAAAAATAAAGTAAAAAAATCTTTCTGTAATTAAAAAAAGACAGCATAGTATAATATACACATTTTTAAAATATTTAAAAAAATCTTAAAGGCATGTGACAAAAGCCAACTTTTTACCCTGGATTTATATGTGGGGTGGACTTCACTTCTGTTGGCAACTTATTCTATTTGCGTGCAGCATAACAGCTAAATGCTGCTTCACCATGTTTGCTATGAAAGCTGGGTTCCGTTAATTGACACGAGTTTGCAGACCTCACAGCTGCACTGGATTTAGATTCAATTGGCATTTCAGGTCGGCATGTGTCACTGTTTTAAATAATTGAAATGAATATCTAAATTAACATTCCAGGATGAGGGTATTGACATCGTAAATAAAACTGGACCACTTGGTGAGGGGTGGACTTGTTCATTTCCTACCGTCAAACTGGTAGTGCATAGTCTGCTGGATCCTCTCTGTGACGCCGGCCAACCACTGGTAGAAACTCATGGACACAGACGCCTCGTCCACCACCTGAGCGCCCCCTGAGACGTGGCGGTTATAGTAGCAAAAACAAGCCAAAGAGGAAGAAGACGTAAAATGATTTGGACTTGTACCTGAAAGAGCCTCATCCAGGCGAGGTTTCTTGGTTTTATGAAGGTATTTGATCACTTCTGTGGGAAGAGGGGGAGGCCTCTCGCAGGGAACGAGGAGTCGGCTGGTTGTGGTAGGAAGAATAGCTGAAAGGGTCCCATTGATTTATCAGATAAATCAGACAAAAATGATGATGTGGCATTATTAAACACAATAACATGCACGTGAGGTGCAGGTATAATGATCGTCCACCTCGAGTCACCATTATCACGTGCTACTGCAATATCTGTGACTTTGACTGTGTGCAGATTTAAAAGATGGGCACATTTAACAGAAACTTTCCATCCCTTTGAAACCCTCTGGACTGATCAGAAGACGACTCATACCAGTTGTCGCGGAGTTGATAAAAGTGGCAAATTCTGATGCCAGTTTCTCATCGCTGGCGAAGGCACAGACGCAGGCATAGAAGTGCAGACAGGGATGGGAGGGGTCCAAGCCGTCGGTGGAACACGTCGCCTTCCGTGGGCGGCAGGCGCAGTGAAACGCCACCTGCTGCTGTGTCATAGCCGCCTCCCGGGTCCTCCTGCCACCTTTCGCCGCCTCGGACGAGCCCCAACCACCACCAATGTTCAGGTGCAGAAGGCCCAGGGGGTGCGCAGAATCCGGGCGGCATTTGACTACCAGCGTGTCCCTGGACACCCGCTGCACCAGGGGGCCCGGCGACTCGGTGGCCAGGCTCCACAGCTCCTCTTTGGCTCGCATGGAGGCTGTTAGCGCCTCGAGGGTGGAGCTCTTGACGCTGAGAGGGACGGCAGAGTGTCGGCACTCGATGGCGGTCTTGATGTGGGCGCAGAGGGTGTCGGGTGAGGCTGACTTGGACCGGTTGGACTTGGAACCCTGCCCGCAGGCCGGCATGAAGCATCGGCCCATGTTGATCTGAGATAGCAGGGGGTCCCGCTCACCCGTGGAGATGGCGGCATCGGTTGGGGACAGTTCCACAAAACCCAGCTGGGCGGATCCTCGTCCTCGGTGGCACACGGAAAATACCTGAGTAAGATGTTAAAATGACAAGCAGCCAACTGAATTTCGACTTCAATGCAGTACCACATCGTGCCACAACATGCCGGGCAGCATTAAGGTCTGGTTGGAGAGATGCCTCGTAATTATTCGCAAAGAGAAAACATGCCCCAGAACATTATCGTAGAACGCACCAGTTTGTTGAAGGTTTATAACTTGATGAAATTCAATTAATGAATTAAGCCCGTATGTACCACTGCACACAAGAAGGCACGTTCAATACATTTCCCACCAACCTGAACGCCAGCCCCACCGTCATCATCCTGCTCTTTCCCATTTCGCTCCTCGCTATCGATGATCACTCGGACCACCTCCACGGCGCCTTTCCGGCCCCCCCTGGCCGCTGAGGTGGCATTCCGAAGAGATATCCCGCACACCTTGTTCTTGCAGCTGAGCCCCCGGGTACCATTGTAGACACCGCAGCGGGGACACTTGCGGATCCCGCGCAGGGTGGCCCTCCCCAGGTTGGAGAGGAAGGCCGGGGTCACGGTAGACCCCGCCGCCTTGGTGCGGACATCCCTCTGTTTGGCGGCAAGCGGGGTGGTGGACAATGGTGTGATGATTTGAGGTGAAACACCGTCCATTTTCTGACTGGTCAAGAGGGAAGTGATTGGATTCTGAATTATGGGGAGTCAGAATAAAAATATTTAGGCTGTGTTTGGATTCATTCACTATTCCCTACTCCCGAATCACTATACAGTGACCACCCCCATATTTGCTGTTTGGCAGTTGTCGATTCTCAATTTTTTTTTTTCAAACATTCGTCTATTTTGTATTTTTCTCAGAATACTCATCTCTTGTTTTGTGCGCAAAACGAAACAATAACAGCTGTGCTTTGGTACCACCTGGTGGCATCTTGGAGGAGCTTCATTTGAAAAAGGTAGTCCTTTCCTTTGCCTCGCGTATGGCTTATATAGGCAATTAGAATGAACGAATGAATTCCTCTTCCTTGGCCACAGCTAGTTCGTTTGAATTAGAATAAATCAGTAGATGAATAGCAGAAAAAAATCCACGAATAATGGACACCAGAAACACACTTTAATTTTTTTTTGTATCAACAGTATTCGCTAGCACAAAATAATTTGACACCACTAATGTGCGCAGTAGCACGTTAAACAAATCGTATTCAGTCATTCAACTAACATTTTGGCACAGAAAATAGAAAATTGTAATGACTAAATAAAACTACATTATTTGCCATTAACGTCGCCAGGATTTTTTTCTCACGGAGTTAAAAGGGGTCTTGATTCATAAATTGGGGGGCCGAAAATTTATTTTAAAATAGATTATAGAATATCAACTACAATTCTGTAGGCGCTCAAATAGGGATACACATACTTCGGACGGGATTATAACACCTCCAAACCCCGGTATTGCGCCATCCCCAGCGGAGGCATACTTTGAAACTCACGCAAGCACGGAAACATGTAAATGAGAATCGAACCCCGAACCAAAAACATGCATGGCAAACGTTTAATTACTCGTCAAAATTTGTGACGTAATTAGCTTCTTGAATAAGACAAATACACCGTAACAAGTTATTAAGCTTTAATATTTACAAGAAGTATAAGCATTTCGTGCGACTACATTAACAAATGTTGCGTCAAGTACCTGGGAAGCTCCTCTTTGGTCAACCGGGGCACCATTTCAGCCTCCCGAAATGCTCGACCGTCGCCATTGCTTCTTACATCCAACACCCGCATTGCGCCTGTAACGACACTCCCGACTGGTCGGAGTGAGTCACGTGAGGAAAAGTAGGCGGTGACTCTCGGAGCGAGGCATTATGGGACTAGTAGTACGAGCTTTAAAAATGTTTGCCCCTTGTTTCGTCACATTCACTCGCACATTTATTCGGTCAGTAACATTCAAACGTGACTACATTTTCACATACGTTCGCATACTCATTGTCACAAATTCGCTTACCTTTCATATGCTCACAAACACATGCAAATTCACCCATAAAATCACCCGCTTATTTTCACATTCGCGTTCTCATGGTCCCTTGCAAAATTTCACACTCAACAGAGATTTACATTTAGTCACAAATTTCTTTTGTAATCTCTCGCTTATAATCACACACACACATAAATGTTCAGGTTGCCGCACATATTCAATCACAAAGTCGCACATATTCAATCACAAAGTCACTCACATTCAGTATTCACTCACTTATTTTAAGTAAAACCCAAATTTTAGGGAGTCACTCCCATATTAAGAGTTTTTTGCACTACCTCACACGTACACTAAATCATATTAAGAGTTGCATACTCACCACACACGCTCACATTCATGCTCTCATATTCACACTTGCTCATATTTCATACACATATATTCACACACACAAGCGTCCTGAATGAACATCATGTCTTTATACAGATACAATTGAACAGAGCGCTCAGTTATTTACAATAAGACTTCCAAAATGATAATACAAAAGAAGGTGGAATGCAAAACAAAATAAAAACACTTCAAATTGAGTGACTTTTTTTAAGGTAGTTGTGCAGTATTTGTTTGCCTGGTAAGTAAATACAAGCGTGGCTGGCAGTTGTTTTCCCTGCGAGACATTGTTGAAAATCCAATTTAAAAGATAAAAAATGAAGTCGGCAGCCGCTCGCTGCTTTCGAAACAAACTGTGGTGTGACTGCACAGTCAAGTCCCCTGACATGGAAAAAAAAAAAAGACAAAAAGCTCATTACACAAGCAGAGAGAGAAGAAAAATGGCTAAATTAACAACGGTGTAGTCCTTTTGGATTAAGAAGGTGTGTAGGAGCGTTTGGGGATGGGGGGGGGGGGGGGGGTTGGAGGGGCCAGTAAGAACCCGAATTGTGTGTCAAATACAGTTCATGCACACATAATCGTTCAGGTTGCTCCGTCTGTACTCTTTTGCTTCTTCCTCAGTGATTTCCTACATTTCACAGAATGGCTTTGGCACCCAGAGAACTGGCCAGGACTAACAGGGAAGGGAAGAGACAACACGGATCAGGGAGGAAGAAAATAAAGATCTCTTTGGCTCTGCAAACAAAACCTGGCGACGGGAAAGACCTGATTCAACATCGCCTTTTACTAATCTAAACGGTAGCTGTGCTCAACTTGTCATGTACATGTTGGCCGGTGATGGCGTAAAGGACGCGATGTGCGCTTTTTTTCCTTAACCAAACCAAGTCGCTTTAAAAAAAAAAAAACAGAAAAAAAAATATTGCCGAACCGGTGTCCCTAACCAGAGTGTAATGAGTGGCGTCCAGCGGGCGAGATCAGTGGGTGTGGAAGCCTGCTGTGCCAGCCATGCCGGCCTGGTTAGCGAGTATGGTGCCGTTGACACCTTGGCTGGGTTCCACCATGCCCCCGTTGCTGACGGCGCCCACGCCGGTCCACCCGGCGGCGGAAGGAAGAGGACTGAAAACAAGCAGAAACAGAGAGGACTTCATGTTTCCTAATATAGCATAATGTACCCAAGTCGAGACATTTTAAGACCTTCTCAATCACAAGCTATTCATTCAAATTCAATATACAATTTGTATTTATGATACATTGCGTTGTTTTATAAAATGTATACTGTATATTTTATATGAAGCTTATTTTGTAATATTGTTCCAGATCACATTATACTTTCTACAATATACAGTATTCACACAGGACAAATAAATAGATAAAAATAAAAAATGATAATTAGGAAAAAAAATCTAATAAAATATCTAATTGTCTAAATACAAATAAAGAGAAAAATACCATTAAATATACACGTTTCTCATTAAATAAATTAAAATGAAATTACCAAAGGTTATAAATGACGACTTTTGTCAATTTACATTTTATTTTGGTACATCAGCAAAAATGGTACCAGCATAATCTGAATTAAAATAATTGCACAAGTCATATTGAACTTTAATTTCAACAGACCGGATGCGTTTTTTTCTTCCTTTTCTCCCATAAACAAACAACCCCCCCCCCAAAAAAAAAGACTCGCGCAAGTACGCTATTAAACCGGCAGGAGTTAAGGTGGCACCCAAGCACTCACTTGTAGCACTGCTGATCCCAGCTCTGCCCGTAGACACCGTAGCCGGGTACCTGCCAGCCGTTGGGCACATACTGGCCAATCTGCTGCGTGTTGCCATACCACTGCCCCCACTGGTTGTAGGGCTGGGCCGCAAAGCTCACTGTGCTCTGAGGCAACTGGACCTGCTGGATGGGGCTGACCATGTCCGTGGTCTCCTTGCCCCAGTAGCACTTGACCACAAAGCCCTCCACCGACGTGCCGTTGACGGAGACGATGGCGTGGGCGGCCGCCTCGTGCGAGTTGAATCTATGCGGTAAGGTTTCACTCTTCATAAAATGTCACCAGACACTAAAGCAGGGCGATCTATGCCACAAGATGGCGGCAAAGCACTCCAAACGGTTAGCCAATCATGAATCCATAATGAACTGTAAATTAGCCAACACAACCAAGCCACCTGCACATGATGCTCGTCCATAGAATTAGTTTGAATAAAATCTTCGCACAACTGACATGACATCATACATGGGCAAAATCAGAAAAATAGAATAAAATAAAAAAAAATATATTGATTATTAACTTTTGTAAAGTAGCTCATCACGTCCACATTGTTGGTAAAAGCAGTGCCTTAAAATGGATAATTTGCTGACCTCACAAAGGAGTAGCCCTTGTCCGGGAAAACGCGGATTTCCATGATTTGCCCAAAAGGCGAGAAGGTCTGCCTCATGATTTGCTCTGCACAGAAACAAGTATTTGAATATTGCTATCAAAAGGAGATGTTGTGCATTTTTTTCTCGATTTAAAACTGTGTCTCATAAACGTATTTGTGATATGCCGTTATAATAAAATGATACATTGTCATTTTTTCCATTTTATTACTTGAATATATATATACATGCATTAAAATATATCTGCACGTGGGGCCAGATTAAAAACAAAAAAAAATAAAACCACGGCCGCACTTTGCTCACCGCGGCCTTTTCCCATTATTTTACCTTAACAAAACTACGTTAGCTTGACGATTTCGCAAAGCTCACCGCCACTCAATTTGTCGTAATATATACACTCACCGGTGAGACCTGCCGTGACTCCGCCGCAGTAGACGGTGCAGTTACTGAGACTGGACTGGTTCACCACCTCGTCGAAGGACAGCTGCTTTGTGGTGCTCGCTGCCAGACACAACACGCCACTGACTTTCTTTTTGGACTTTTATGGCGGTTAAGAACATTAAAATTGAAAATCATGTGCAATCATGCCAGGATGGCAGAGTGGTCTAAGGCGCCGCGTTCCGGTCCCAGTCTCCCCAGGAGGCCTGGGTTCGAACCTCGAATTTCCCCATTGTGGGACTAATAAAGGGAATCTTATCTTATCAAATGCGCAATTGAGAAAGGTTTTCAAAACGTGCAAATATCTTTGAACTTCAGAAAAAAAAAAAAGGGAAAAAAAAAGCAAAACTCAATAAATAGAAATGGAATCTGATTGCTTACAAGATTGCAGAGCTAACGTGTAGAATTTGGCAAATTTTTAACATTCACACCAGCTAAAATGTTACACATTTAGCATTGACAGCCAAACATCATTTGCAAACATGGAATCTGTAAAGCTGAACTCTTGCAAGCAGATGAAATTGCATTCTCCAGTTGTTGCAAAACTTACTTTCATTGGTGGTTTTGGGTGTGGGCTTCCGTGTCGCCCAGTTGGTCCTGATCTGCCTTCCTCCCAGCCACTGGCCTCCCATCTGCTGGATGGCGTTCTCCGCGTCCTGCACAACAACAACCACGTCAAGCTGGCGGCTCCACAGGCCGCCCGCAGTTTGAAGCGACGGAACGAGACCCGAGTTCTCACCCATTTGTTGAAGAAGGACACAAAGCCGTAGCCTTTGGACTTGCCGGTGGCCATGTCCTTCACCACCCGACAATCACTGCAGACAAATGCACACATCAACACACAAATGTTTACAGTTACAGTACAGCGAACCCTCGCCACTGCTTTTTACAGTATGCAGGTAAGTCCAAATTTAAGAGTTGCGCACCTTCAGTGTCGTGCCAGAACATGTCAGGCAGCACTGAGGTCTACTTGAAGAGAAGTCGCGTAATTAAGAGGACGTTTATTATGTGTTCGCATTAAGCTAGAGTACATGCCACAAAAAGGTGAAAATACACAACACGATTCACTTACGATATTTTCCCAAAGGGACCGAAAGCCGCCTTGATGTCATCTGTGGTGATCTCAGGACTTAGATCCCCGACAAAGACGTGGAAGTGACCTAAAACACGCATCAAACAAATAGGGAAGGGCTGTGAACAAAATGTGCTTGGAGCACCAGCTCACCTATCGCGTGTTGAATCAAAGTCAGTCTGTTAGCTGCTGATTTGTCTATGAGCAAGCCGGAATGAATTTTGGTCTAACAGTGGGGCTAATTTACAAACAAGCTCCATGCAGTTTTACTGCCCACGATTTGGGAGCTGGGCTGGGTGAAGATCCACTACTTTCAAGCCACTACCTCATATAAAAGCCAAAAGGTAAGTGAAAATTCTTTTCGTGCGTGTATGCTCGCTCAATTGTCTTTGTCTATTTATTCATTTTTACGCCCATCCCTGACCAGAATGTTGCTATCATATTTAAGGAGTTTGTTTGCACATACTGCTCGTGTCCTTCTTTTGGCTGGTCGGCGTGGTGGCCCAGTTGACCTTGACTTCCTGTAAAGAGACACAACATGGCGAGGGGGAGTGTGTGAGACATCACCAAGGAGGTGGAGGGTGCTTATGTTCTGATTAGACCACTTGTCACACCACTTTTACTTCTATTTGCTGATTTTGAGGTTGTTGTTTTTAATCGTGGTGGCTTCTGTACCACTGTTGATTTTTTTTTTTTTATATAATCGTACATACCTTTTCAGAAACTAAACACACAATAAGAATTTAAATAATGGGATATCAAGATGTCACACCCTCATAAATCAGGAAAAATGGCAGTCAAAAAAATTTGGAGCAAAAAACTGAAGGAAGTAAGGTCCAAATAACAAGGGACTTACAAACAAGTGAATTTTACGAACTTGTTATACTCCTCAAACGCTCCTTCAATACCTGTTGAGGAATAGAATATTTTCAACTGAATGTTTGTCTTGCTATAAGTGTGGCGTCTAATGGAAATAAGGTGGTACAGTAAATAAATAAAAGACAACACACACACCAGTAAGAGTCAGAAGAGCATCATCATCCTTTAGCCTTCGCCCGATACAATAAAACACTTGGGGCTTTGAAAGTTGAAATTATTTTTTCTTTGCGGACAGGGGGGGGGGGGTTAATACGTCAAGAATGGCACACCCAGCCCGGTCCGAGAGGCCCACGCCAGAGAAGATAGGATCGCTTACCTTACCCAGAATTTTCCGACCATTCATGGCCGCAATGGTGGCCATGGCGTTTCTATGCTCATAGAATTCCACGAAGCAGTAGGGATCGTGACCTGCCGTCTGGAGTGGACGAGAGAGACAAAGACAAAAACAAAAACACACACACACACAAAAAAAAACAACAACATACACGTCTGTTGAGACATGTGGTACGAGCGTGTGAATTTCAAACTCATAAAAGACGCGACATGTTTTCATTCAACAAAGTGAATACGATTAAGGGTGCAGCGTTCAAATATTTTTTAAATCAAGTATTTTATACATTACACCACTGAAAATTACTTTTGCATTATTAGACACAATCACAACAAGTGCAGGTATTATTTTTGTCCATTTGGGGTTGCCATCCTCACACTGTACACTAATATCTGTGACTTAGCGTGTGTAAGGCTTTAAAAGGTGGGGGTGGGGCTTGGCCTGGTGAGTGATGTGGGCGTCAGTGAATGACCTTGTAGTGTGGGCTGGCTAACGGTTGGTTAACACGTGAGCCAGTCTGAGAAGTCTATTGGAGGTGTGGTGTTTATTCAAGAAGACAACACATCATTGGTTATGTTGGAGCATGGTGTCAATTCCAGTCACTATTTGAGGAAATAGGGTTTTCCTTCCAGCTCAACTATCAGTTACATCGCACAAAAGGTAGTCCACATTTGATCTACAGGACTGGATTTGACAAAAGAGAAAAATGTGAGAGAAAATAACATGAGTGACTCACATCAACGATCATTTTACAACTTTTGCAAGGTCCGATCTGGCCAAATAACTCCAAGATCAGGGCTTCAGTCACATCTCGCGACAGGTTCCCCACATACCTGTGCACAAGCAAATAGAAGATGGGAAAGAAAAAGAAAAACAAGCACCCTACTAGTTATAAAAACAACATTCATCCTAATATTGAGTTGTATATTTAATCATTTGTGTCTAAAGGTATGCTCCGTGAAAAACAAGTCTGTTATATGTTGGAAAATTTAACTTAAAAAGATTAGGACTTTCCTATTCGCGGCGGCTCGCGACCAATATTCCCCGTGAATAACGAGGCTTTAATGTATTCTAAGCTTCTAATTTGACCTGATATTACCTCGAGGTGATAGCTTCTAAAACAGCACCGAGCTAATCATAAACCAGGAAATACAGTGCAGTTTTATTGTGAGCTTAGCCGTCAGTTAGGTAAATGAATTAAACCGCGCATACATGAAGGGCCAAACATTAAAGAGATGTGGACAGAAAAAAGAAACAGGCCTAAAATGCTCGATTTTTAATTGGTCGCTTATTGAAATTAGCTTGTTAGCATACATTATCCAGACCATTGTAGTTAAAACGTGCATTTTCTCAAGATCTAATCAGGAAAATAATTTCTAAAACAACGATGTTTATACTTATTGTGTCATTTTTAACATGCGTCAGTATGCGTCTTGAGTCTCCCGGTTGATTGGTTACATTAGCACGTTAGCTCTATGTTAAGTGAGCTAAGCTAACAAGACAACCGAAGCACACTCACAGGGTTTTGGGCTGGTCATCGTCCATCCTGTTTCAAACTTGCTGGCCAAGATCGAGTCGCAAACGCGGGGCGGAGGGCAAGTCCACGACCGTCGCGGGCAGCTGCCGGTGACACCGTGTCCGCTTGTGTTTTTGTGGCGCAGTACGAAGACGATAATGCCGCCGAGACTGGGGGCGGGGGGATACAAGCTCCGGAGCGAACAATGGGGTAGCCGACAAAGATGGCGGAATGCTGGGCCCTCGGCTGACGAGCAACGCGCACGCGCAAAACTCTGGAAAATAAATAAATACAAGTTTAATAAAGTAAACTTCACTAAAATATTCCCTTAAAGATAATGAAAATCACATTATTATTTTTTTTTTTTTAGGGCCACATAAACCAGTACGTTGCAGCGGCCCGACGCGACCGCCGTACCTACGCGGCGGGCATGTTGGCAGGGGCGAAATTCCCATCAACTGCAATGCTTGGACATATTTCACCGTATGCCAAATGTAAGATTGGCCATCGTACAACAGCCTTGATTTGTGTTTAATTCATGACCACTATTGTAACTCAAAACACTCGTATCTCAAACTGTCTTTCACATTGAAATGGATGGAAATACCACGAGACCATTCTAACGGCATATTGTGGTCCTTCTTTTGAGTGTGCCTTGACCACCAGGGGGCATTATAATACAGACAGATGTTTCACAAATGACAAAAAGTATTTTTTCCTGAGGATAAAGAATATATGCCACTGTGAGTATTGTGACGTTACCCCTCAACATTTGTAACTATCATTTGTTTTAAAATATCCATTGCTTAAAGGATATATAATGCCACAAAAACCAATGCTACCCGTTAGCACATCAATGGCGTTTTCCATTAAGTGTTAGAGAATTAAGTTAGCGGGAATATTCTTAAGACAATATTGTTTGGTTGTTTTAAATGTTTTGAATTTGATGCAGGTCAACAACACAGGCCATGTCAAATGTTTGTTTAAGTCTATGACCATAGTTTGGACAGGAGTGATATAAACCATTAACATTTTTTGACCCTGCCCCCTAAAAGAATCAAAAATCGTTTTGCAACAGAAATCATTCAAATTGAAACCGTGACCAACCCTTATGTAGACACCCTTTAAGTGT
Source organism: Idiotropiscis lumnitzeri (assembly GCF_059441095.1). Classification (NCBI taxonomy): domain Eukaryota; kingdom Metazoa; phylum Chordata; class Actinopteri; order Syngnathiformes; family Syngnathidae; genus Idiotropiscis; species Idiotropiscis lumnitzeri. The sequence goes on from NC_142408.1 coordinate 3,313,721, forward strand.
ACAAACTAAAAACAGGAACGTTTGGAAGTGCTATTAAAACACGATTTATTCACATTAAATAAATCAACACCAAATTAAATAAATTCTAGAAATAAAATGTCCCTTCAAAAATGAACCAAACAAAAGATTGTCCGTTAGCATGACAACGCTGGTTCGTACGTCATCATCTCAACAGGCAGTTGCGGTCGGTCACGAGCTTCTCTAGCCTCTTGATCTTGCGCTTGTTCTTGGGCATGGTTTTGTCGTACATGCCGTTTTTCAGTAAGTGCTCCTTGCTGTGGTGCACCTGAGCGCCGTGCTCCAGCTGGAAGGAGCACAGGGCCTTCAGCGGCCTCAGCAGTACCTGCAGCACAAACACGGGGTCGTTAAAATCCAAACTGGATCATTTTCAGTTTGGTACTGGGTGTCTTTGACTTCATCGACACAGAAATAATAATTAAAAAAATGTTTTTCGAAAATCAGGAAAAGTCACTGAATTGGTAAAACTAACTGCTATTGTGTGTTAACGTCTCTTTGTTCTGAGCCATGTCGTTAATGTAAGCGGGCGCACATCAGCGACACTAAAAAAAAATATTTGTGATGTAGTGTACCTCTTGGAGAATGTCATTGCACTCCAGGATGGACAGAGCGACTGCAGCGCACTCCAGCGTGGACAGGCAGATGTTGGTGGGCTGCGTGCGGATCACATACTGGCTCGAAAGACTTCGGTTGAGCTGCACCTGATGGACACAAACTGGCATTGACCACAAGGATGACAAACAAAGGTTGCTTGGAATCATTCAGTCATTCCCTACTCGCTAATCGCCTGAAATTGTACATTTCGATCCATCGTTTTGCACCCAGATGATTTTTAAGCAATTATTTTTATGGCATTATTTAAAATTCCACACATGATTCCAAACCCGGCCTAATTGTTACTGTATTCACCAAACCCACCTGCTTGGGGAGGTGCAGAATGCTGTTTTTGAGAAAAATGTTTTTGGCCTGGCTCCAGGTGCCATCAATGAGGATGATATTATGCATCTTGGCAGCCTCTTCTGGGTGCTGTACGAACTCCTCCAAGTTCTGAGAGTTGGGGCCCGGGTACAGGATCAGAGTCCGACTGTCCCGGCACACTTCAGCCAGCTCTGGGTTCCTGAGAGACAGAGAGAGAAAAAGCTGAAAATCTGAAACTCAGACTAGCGTGTAAATTTCCAGAACTTAGCGAAGATTAGGCGTGGACAAACGTTTGTGCTCAAGGGCCACATTTGTAAACGAAATTGTTTCTTTTACTATTTACAACAAATTAACTCTGCGTGAAAAAGGTTCAAGTGAGTGCTGCTTACTTTGCCTCATTAAAGCGCCTCCCAATAATGACGTTGCACTTTCCAGGTGGTAAACATGCGGCGAGAAGAGGTACTGTGCGAAGAACTCTGCTCTCCTGAAATCAAGGCATATGTATGACGGTATCTATACAATAAAACATTATTTCAAACAAGTTTCATGTCAAGACCCACTGGATGTTGCTAACCAAAACAGTGACACCTACTGAGACAAGGAATCAATCTCTTACGGATGAATAATATATCAGACGCCACAAGGTACGAGGACTGCGAGTGACACCAGCAGTTTGTTTAACTGTACTGTATCATTTCTATTTGAACCAAAAACAACATGATCCAATTGTCAAGGTGGAGGCCGCTTTCATTGGCCACTGTAGCCAGATAACAATACAAGAGCAGAAAACGGATGATTCTGAAGGCCCTGGGCAGATTAGATTGACATGGTAAAACGTCAAGGTTGTGCATTTCACAAATAAGACAAGAGAAAAACTATTAAACTGAGAGAATAGACTCGTCCATGGAATTAATTTCAATTTAATGGGACAAATATTTGCATTTAGGATGTAAGAGAACCAATAATGGAGGTAAAAGGCTCACCTCAGCGGGGTGCTGTACAATGTAGAGACATGTGGACACGTCCAGGGGTTGCGTGGGTAGAAAGGGGCACAGACACACCTTCTGAGGGCGACTACATGATGGGAGGAGGAAATAAGATCGTTAGTTCATTACGAGAGCAAACACATGGTTGAATGGTTTTCCCGCGTTTAAAACGAGCAATTCCAAACAAAAAAAAAAGGCCAATGACGTCTTTGCTCTGCTGGAGTGAGAGGGGGGGGGGTGGTCTCTCCATTCGCTTAGCATTAGCTTAGCTTCAGTCAGTGTCATAATTCTGCTCACCGGCACCGTAAACACGTCGGTCGTCGCTCGCTAACCTCGACCGGCAGCGCCGCCAAGTCGCCGAACGCGTCGTCCAAGCAGTCGTCGTCACTGGAAGTGTCCGGGGAGACGTCGTCGTTCGCGCGGTAGCGTGGCAGGCTGGAGGAGGCATGCTCCATAGCGAGAAGCTAGCTTTTAGGCAATAAACAAGCGAGGGGGTGCTGAGCGGTTGAGCGCCACAGCCCAGGGAGGAGTGAGCCACCTCCTCTCCCAGTGTTTATTTACTTGGTTTTACTTGGTGTTGGGGGAGCTCCACTCTTTGTAAAAAAAGTTTGTAAAGCCCTTTGGGAGTTTTTTGTTAAGGCTATACGAATACACTTGATTCACATTTACATTTATGTGTATAGTATTGGTCCAGTTGTTACAGTAACTTCATTTCCCTGTTGGGCTTAATCTGTGTTTATGACACAGGTGTTAAACTCAAGGCCCAGGGGCCAGATCTGTTCCACCACTTCATTATATGTGGCCCATGAAAGCAAATCATGCGTGTCGATTTCCAGGATCCTTGTGAAAATCTGTACCAAAGGTTCAAATTGTCTTGTGTAATAAATAATAACTTTGGGATTTTTGAAGATTTTTTTTGTTACCTTTCCACAGCAACTTGAAAAGTAATTGAACAAACTATTATCCTTGACTTGTTTCAAATAAAGTTTTCATCTTTCCCATTCTAACTTAAAGTGATGGATTCATTCAGGAGATCTTCAACTGCTTTTCAAATGTGTTAAATTCCAACATTTTTCATTATTTAATACTAATTCAATACTCCCAAATGATTTCAGGTATTTTACATTTTGACCTCCTTCTTCAATTCTTAATCAATTCAAACCATTTCAGTCTCAAACGCTTCATCTCACTACAGCATTTGTAACAATTCCCAAATTCCCACATTTTCATGATAAAATTGCCAAATTACTTGACATTTTGAATATTTACTTCCATATGTAGGTCGCCACATTTCAATAATTGAATGAATTTCACAAAATTAGTTTGTTAGCATTCCCACGCAGTTTCTACACAAATTGCAATCTCTCATTTACTATATCGAGCTCAAGGTCCATGTGCGGGTTTGTTCACTGTCCTATAACGGCTGGGTCTGAAACCTAACTCCCATGATAAACTGATGATGAATTCCAATTTTAAAGGATCATACAATTTGTTTTTGCTGCTGGCTTGATTGGCAAATATGTCAAATGATCTTGTTTTTCAGGATGAATTTTTTCTGACTCGGATGCTTCAGGTTGTGTTTGAGTTAAAATTACGTTAATGTCCTCTTCCTCGACAGGTTTCTCGTCAGTAACGTCGTTGGCGGATAGCTTGTCAGAAGGGAATTGCTTCTCCTGATCTGCATCCCCTTCTTCCTCTCGCTGTTCTTTGCCGGTAAGTTTATCCTCTGCCGGGGTGAGAGGTCCTAGCGCGAGACGCTCCTTCAGAGTAGACCTAGATTTTCTCCTGGGAGGAGGGTACGGTCTCACGACTTCAGAGTCTTGCAGCCACGTCTGTTGATTAGAATCCAACAGAGCACTGATGTCTTCTGAAGTCATGTAGTCAACATCCATCCCTTCCCAGTCAGGCTCAGAGGAATTCGCAAAGACGGCATGGCCACCTTCTGGCATTCCGGTATCTTCTGCACCCGTTACTGTGGCATGCTTCATAGGCGGACTGTCATTTTCTTCTTGCGAGATAACAAAATCCTTGACGTCACATGGAGAAGAAGTGGCACTTGACCTAAAGAAATCCGTAATTTCCTCCTCTGAGTTTGGCATTTCACCCTGGGAGGACGTGCAGGGAAAATCATCATAATCTTGGGATAAAAGTGGAGATGTGCCCTCGAGAACTGGTTGGACCTTCACCACAGGTGTCTCATCAATGAGGACATATTTCTCCAGGTAGCTTCTCGTTTCCAGATCAGAACCCCTTCTGTGGTACCACTTTTCAGAGGTCACACTTTCTGTATCTTCTTCCCTTTTCCGACTTCCAGTTGCCTGCTCATACAGGTCATTGTAGAGGAAGGCCATGGCTTTCGGTTCTTCCGACAAAACGGGGTCGGTGATCTTGGGTGGCCCTTCAGGTAGAAAGACCGGAGTCAAGACATCCTCTTGGCTTCCAAACAAAGTCGATCCATTGAGTTTAGAAGGAGGCGGAGGCTGTTTGACCTCCTCAAGTGCGTCCTCCCGGGCCAGGTGGCTGAGGTCGTCGTCTTTACCGCTGTAGAAGAATTCCTCCAGAACCTCGCTGGTGAGTGTCCCATGTGGTGGGATGTCACTTCTCTCTTGCGTTTGTCTTTCAGCTTTCGATTTCTTCCGCCTTGACATTAAATCCTCATCCATAACAAAGATAATCTTTCCTGCGGGAGGGCCAAATTCCTTGGTGGATTCCTCTTCGGGTGCCCGGGACGTGGAGCAGCGACTCGGGGTGGTTTCCCACGCGATCCCGCTGTCCTCACCTTGCATGGTTACCATGGAGAAGGAGGTGTCCATGACCAAACAGTGCATCTTTGGGCGGATGTTGTCGTCGTGGACTGCTTCACGTAAACTAAAGGACAGAATGTTGAATATTGCTGATGAGACGTTTGGACATTTTTTTTTTTTAAAAACCCTCACATATTGTTCAATTTTCATGCATGCATTATCCGGGTTGATTCTGACCCTGGCCAACAATATCCTCAGAATAATTGTCTAGATTCGATGATTACAAATCTTTTCAAAATGTATTAAAAGCCTGTTTGACATTAATACATGGGTCACCATTTTCTTTGATTTTATAAACACAAGTAAGTAAATATAAAATCCATTTTCATAGGCAGGAATCAAATTTGACCCAAAACATCCTCAGTGTACACAAACTTTGTTGCTCTTGTTACAAACGACCTGTTTTGAAGGATTTCCACTTCATCAAAAGCTTCCAAGTCCGGTTTGGCAACGTCATCGGGCGTCAGAACTTGCATCTCTGTGTCAACGTCGTCGTCCACTGTCAAAGCCTCCATCGTTGAACCGTCTTGTTGATGTTTTTTGCTTCACTGCCTCTCCGCTGTTCTGCAGTTGCAAACACGTTCACTCGAGTTTCTCTGCTCAGCGCAATCTTGAAATACAAAACCAGTCTTCCTGTGTTTCATGCGAGGCATTCGCTACATGTCGGACGTGACTTGAGCTGGTGACTTATTTTGTCAATTGACCTTTCGCTAAAAACAACCACCCCACCACAACCAGCTTAGTTGTGTCAGACAAATTCAGGATGTTAAAATCAATGCCACTTTATTGCGTTTTTCCCACCTTACAAAGCTAAACTTTTTGATACATTGTCTTTGGGAGGTCCCAAAGATTCTGTTGTTTGGGGGAGGAAATGCGTATCCTCAGAATATACCACAGAGATTTTGTTGTCTAAACACATGGAAATTGTTTACTTTGGAATTTTTTGCAGAAGAATAATCACCTTTTGTTGTAAAAATGGAGAACCACCATTTTCAAATGTGGGAAAAGGAAATGCTGACATGTCTTGGGTGAATTTATGGAAAATGAATCAAAGAACACTGATTAAGTAACAAATGGAGAAACTGCAAATAAAATATTCTGTCTTTCATGCCTTTTGTTTAGTTTTTATGAGGGGACAATGGTCAACTATGTAAAAAAAAAAGGATATAGTTAAAAACAAAAGTATACTGTAATAAATCAAACTATGGATACATGTCACTAGTTTTTTTATATATAATTTTTTGATCGACAACATTCAAGCAATCACGTGCAATATAAAGTGTTACGTGATGACGTCATCGGCTTACGTCTCTCCACTTTATGAGACCCAATAGCCATAAAGCTAGCATCGAATGATGTACAGTAGCGAGTTGAAACGGAAAATATTTTTACAAAAAAAAAAAAAAAAAAATAGTACTAATAACCTCGTTTGAAAGCATTTCGCACCAACTAGTAGGAAAAGTGAGTTTTAATTCGCTTCCAGCCGAGTGGCGCTTTAATGAGTCGAGCCGAGCCGAGCCGAGCCATGCTAGCAGGTGTTAGCAGGTGCTAACCGGGCGGCGGAGGAGGAGGGTTTGCGGCGGTCAGCATCATCATGCGTGTCCGGGCACGCATGCACCCACGGCCGCCAACACGTCAGGCCATGTCGGAGTGAACCGTGAGAGCGAGGACAGAAGCGAGAGGACCAGCGGGGAGGGCGGCGGCGGCTGGAGGGGAGCGTCTTCGGGACCACTCGGACGACACCAGCAACCATGGGGTACGCTTCATTTACTTATTTGTCGTGCGGTGCTAATGCCAAACCGCGAGCGCGTTTTGTTTTCGCGCACCTCCGCATATTGCTCCGCGTCCCTGTCAAGCTCGTAAACGCACACCACCAGTCTGCACGGATAGCCTTTACTAGCCTAGCCTAGCCGCTTAGCCACCGTTTGCTCGCTAATAAACGCTCACAGGAGATTAAAGTCGCTCGTGAGGACAGCAGCTGTCAATAAATCCACTGGCACATTTTGTCGTGTGTCAATTCTGACACACAAGGGTTAGCGCTTGGGTTGTGGATGGTAAGGCACTGGCATGGTTGTTAATGTGTTATAAAAGTACCAGTTAGTTTTTTTCCTGTCTAATTTAGCTTAGTGAACCCTCTCTTGTCGCGGGGGATACATCCTAGACCCACCCGCAATAACATAAAACTCGCGATAGCGAAAACGTATTAAGAGCAATTATTTAAGTCCAACATGCTTTAATCAAATTGTGGCCTCTTATAACACTTTTAAAATTAGGAGATTTTCAAGTATTCCTTTGTACCTGTTCTTACTCATGCATAATTCTACAAGCATACAGAGGCACAGAGTGCTTGGCTCAAGGCAGCTGTTTATCACCCCTAGTTGACGTTTATTGGCACACAACACCAAAGAGAATGAAATACTGTACACGCTATTTGTTATGTTAATATACGAACATGAAACAGAATAGAACAGACACATCTTAACAAGCCCACATATAGTGGATCAGATCAAACTGGCCGAGCGAGTTCTTGTGGAAGGGTAAGAGAGGGGGAGTGAGAACGAGTGAGAGAGATGCGGTCACGTGGCCTGTTGCCATGGCAACGCAGCATCTAAGTAAGTAATGCCGGTTTACGGCTGCCAAAACGGCCGTGTGTTTTGGAGTCAGATTATTTAGAATTACGCTGGTGAAGAGCCCATTATGTGCGCCGCTTTTATTGACGGAATCATTCACTCAGAATCCCGGGGAAGGTTTTTACGACATTGACACTGTCACCAGGAACATCTTATTTTGAAAGCGTCTCTCGCCACAACAGAACAGCTCGCATTGCCGGGAATGCTTTTTTTTTTTTTTTTTTCAGGATTTGGTTTTGACCCACCCATCCCCAGCACTCATCACATCCATCCAGTGGATTCCTGAACGCCTCGTTGCTTTTCATTTGGGCGGCGAAAGGGGATTATGCTTGAACAATGGCTACATGCAAAACACAAGGTCACATTTGAATCCAGGCTGTGCTGGAAACATGACATCATCTGACACACTGCTTGTCACATAATAGTAATAGTACTGGAACCCTCTTAGATATTATATTTAATAAAACAAAAGAGCGTGTTTGTACAGTCGACTTTTTGATCGACTTTATCGGCACATGCAGGCAAATTTTGTAAAATGTCTTCTTGCACTCCTTGTTATCCAGGGCAGAGATCTCACCCCCAAAAAATTGTAATAATAAAAAAGCACTTTTATTCACTGACTCCCATGTCACTCACCAGGCACACGCACTCCAACGTCACAAATATTTTAGTGTGCAACGCGAGGATGGCAACCTCAAGTGGTCAACAATAATACTTGTGCCTCACATTATTCTACGCTGTCCTGTCCCCCATGCAGTGAGCAGCCCATCTTCAGCACGCGGGCGCACATCTTCCAGATCGACCCCACCACCAAGAAGAACTGGCTTCCCACCAGCAAACACGCCGTCACCGTCTCTTACTTTTTTGACAGCACCAGGAACGTCTACCGCATCATCAGCCTGGATGGATCCAAGGTCTGTACTCACGAAATGTCCACCCACACATCCTCGGTCTAATAGCATGCGCTGTAAACCTCGAAAGGGGCCGAAAAGACAAACTCAAATTCATCTCAAGTCGTACTTGTAGTGCGACATTGTGGCGTTGGCATGAAGCTGAATATGTCGACTTGTGCGCCAGGCCGTCATCAACAGCACCATCACCCCCAACATGACCTTCACCAAAACCTCCCAGAAGTTTGGCCAGTGGGCCGACAGCCGCGCCAACACCGTCTACGGGCTGGGCTTCTCGTGCGAGAGCCATTTGAGCAAGGTGTTTTATTTGTTTTAACCGCTAATTTGTTAGCATGCTGCTATTTGATTTACTTTTGATTGATTTTTTTTTTCAGTTTGCGGAAAAGTTTGCCGAGTTCAAGGAGGCGGCCCGACTCGCCAAGGAGAAGTCGCATGAGAAGGTGGAGCTCACCAGCACACCCTCACAGGTAGATTTTAGTCGATCAAAACACATGACATGAAAGAACAATTTAACGTAAAATGAGAGGTCAAACATCACGTATCAGCTAGTCGAATTGTCCGCTGTCCGAGAGTAAAGCCCCACCCTCCGGCCCTCTCAAGCTCTTCTCTCTCGTAAGTGACGTGGGAGTCGGCGACTAAGTGTTCAGTTGCCTCTTGTGAGCTCGGGTGATCATTACTTTAAGCTACGAGCTGCGCGACAACCGAGCAACTAAGCTAACCTTCAACTTGGACTAGTGTGTAACGCCCTCTGTTCTGCCCGACCAACCCCGCAGGGCGGCACTATCAGAAGGAACGTGTTGCCCACCAACAAACCCGCGTTCAAGAAGGTAAATGTGACGGGAACAAACTCGAACCCCCCCTCGTGTTGACCCTTTCTCCTCACTCTTACATCAAGTCCCCAAACTCCCGCTATACCTTCCTCTTTGGTGGACTGGCATCATCGCTCTCTGATATTCCCTCGGACAAACCCTTGTGCTCTTTTTTTGAGGATGGAGACATTAGTGTCATCAAATATATGTATATAAATAATTTCCATAAATTTGTGAATAATTCTTGTTCAGGAGTCCACCAGCTGCCCCTTGCAGTCGCCGCTGACGCCGGAGAGCGTGAATGGCACCGAAGACGAGAGAGCGACGGCGGGCACGCCTCAGCCTGCAGAGGCCCGAGCCGAACCTTCCCACAATGCACTTCCCTTCTCGCACAGGTGACAGCATGTCAAATTGTGTTCACACCTGACCAACGCATGCACTTGAACGTCGACTTTTAATCCGCGAGTCATGCTCGAATGAATCACTTCAATCGATGAATCGGCTACTCTTTGATGATCGCACGGTGAGCGTCCAATATTGGTGCTAATGGTGCTGAGGTCTCGCTCTAGTTCCTCCAGCATCGGGAAGCACTTGGAGGCGGAGTTGGCGGCGTTGAAGGGCAACAACGCTAAACTAACGGCGGCGCTGCTGGAGTCCACGGCCAATGTCAAGCAGTGGAAGCAGCAGCTGGCCGCCTACCAGGAGGAGGCGGAGCGACTACACAAACGGGTAGGCGCACGAGGTGCTTCAAAAGGGATCTGCAAGTTTTAGCTTTGGGGTCCATTTGGTGTTTTATCACCTTGACTTTTTTTTTTTCCTCGGGCTGTCGACACATTTTCCTTGTTTTTCCTTTTTCCTCCTCACAACTTTTTAAATGCCGTTGAAGGTGACGGAGCTAGAGTGCGTGAGCGGCCAAACCACGGCGGTGAGATCGGAGAAAACGGAGCTGAACCGCACCATCGAGGAGCTGGAGGCGGCACTGAAGGCCAAGGAGGACGTACGTGCGCCACGATCACGCCTCATACCTCAATTTCTGACCTTTAACACCTTTTGTCTCTCGTGACAGGAGTTGGAGTCTCTCAAGGCTGAGGTGCAGAGTGCCAACCAGTTTCAGTTCCAAAGAGACTCGCTCACGCAGAAGCTACAGGTGAGCGTTGGAATGTCATTAAAAAATGGCAGCTTCAAACAAAAAATGGCTTCCCGGTCAGGTTCTAAACTAAATTGTTGACTTTTGTTCATTTTCTAACCGAAATATCAGCTTTCTGGTTCATGGCCTTTACCAAAGTTGATTTTCCAGTTTTTTTTTTGTCTTTCCCAGGAAGTGGAGCGTCGCAATGAGGCGCTGGAGGTGCAGCTGGGCGAGCTGGAGCAGCGCGTGGATGCCAATCGGCGGGAGCGCGAGGTCTTCCGCCAAAGTCTGCGCTCGCTGCTGCAGCTGCTCGATGGCAAGATCTTTGAGCTGACCGAGCTGCGGGACGCTCTCGCCAAGCTGCTCGAGTGCAGCTAGGGATGCCGCTCCAACGCTGCTCCGATGCGGATTGACTTGCAGCTTAATTGCACAGCTGGTGCACCGAGAATGCTACTCGATTGCAGCTCCGATGCACCAGGTTGTTGGATTCCAGCTGGGATGGCGTTTGATATCAGATGAGATGCACCTCGGATGTAACTGGAACGCAGCTCGAACGCGGCTCGAGCGCCACTTTTCACTGCCGCCATCACGTCGCCACGACACGGGACCACAACGTCTCGAGATGTTTACACGCTTTCTACGCATTTATGGTATTTGCTCACTTTTTTGCCACGCCCACTCGGATCGTTTACAACAGCCAAGTGAATGGCCGGGATCATGATGATGCCTTTACTGCCGTCACACTGGAACTTTTTTTTTCTTGCTTATTCAATCATCCAACTTGGAGAGTTCTTGCCCGCCTTTTCTTTGCTTTTTTTTTTCAAACGACATCATCAGCCAAATGAACCAATGGTGCGCGGACTTGACAACGGTACGCTGTTAGCTCATTGGACTCGGGAGGGCGTTGGCGAGCCGCCAAGCAGCAATACAAAGACGACTACGCGGCTGAGGGTTTAGCCCAAGCTTCGTCACTTTCAGGTACTTCGCTTTTCACCGTTGTGGTGAAAGTTTTGAGTGATTTTGACAGATAAGTATTTAAAAACTGGCAATATTTTTTAACTATTTATCAAGTATCTAAAGCTTCTTTGGATTTTTAATTTTTTTTTGCCAAAGGTTTTTTGTTTTTATTTGTTGTTTTTGGTGCTGACCTTGCCTTTTAGTCAGTTGATTTTGTTGCCAAAAAAAAACAAAAAACGGAGAAACACTAAGGGCTTGTCGTCAAAAGTATTTCAATTAAAATGTTGATGCTGTATTATTCCAACAAAATTGTCATTTTGGAGTTTCTAAGTAAAATGTCAATCACATTTGAGATGTATGCATTTTTTTGTCAGATTCTAAAATGGAGAAAAAAAACGTCTTTGCCAGGACATTTGACACGTTTTGACAATTAGCAACGAGTTGTAATTTTACACATAGATGTATATTTTTAAAAAGTTATTTTACAAATGAATCTTAAAGCAAAAAAGTTACACATTTTCAAGGGTGTGTCATATTTGTGGGGGAAAATATATGAGTGATGAATTACAACTCCATGGCACAATCCAGTGCTGCAGTTCATCACCAAGCCAAAACGAAATAGCCTGCAGATACCAGTCAACCACTTATTATCGTCAGAAGCTAATACTGTTCGCACTGTTAACCGTTATCTGTGCTAACTACACTGCAGCTCTGCTTAGCTTTTGGCTGTGACATAGTAATAACACGCTGCCAAATCAAAGTGGTTCCTTTGCTCTATAACGTCGTCCAGCCGTGCTACCAAGTCATTGGCTGAGACTGAGAAACTAGGTGGTTGTATATACCGCGAGATATGCATTTTATTTTTACTTCCTAGCAACATTTTAGTTGGTAGCAGTGAATTAAAGTCACTGAACGACCAGTAGTTTCTATTGAACAAATCTAATTAAAAAAAAAAAGGCTTCTAGCCGTTTATTGACACTCAGTTTACTGACAAACTAAACATAAAATTGAAAATTACATGTGGATTTAAAACCCACACAAACAAGTCGTGGTGACCAGAAGGCTGCAATAAATTAATCATTATGCCCAAAATGTCGTGTTTTCATCAAGTATTATTTTCCTTATTGAAAAGCACAATGTGTGTTGCGTCTGTGGTCACAGATCAAATTGAACTTTTTCAAGGCAACCCACACATGTCCCAATGAAATAAAATACAAACATTTATCACTAAGTTACTGACTCAACATTTTTGGGGGGGGTGTTTATTTTTAAAGAAAAGCAAAAAAGGAAGGCGGAATGTCAGGAGAGCATTTAAAAAACAAAACAAATATACAAATCTTTTTTAAAATTTGAAGCATCAATAAATACTTGAATACACGTATGCATGCACATATATATTTTTGGGACGTGTACCATGACACGTGGCTTATTATTATTGCACGTCTGCTGCGAGGTCTGAGTACAAACTCTGTCAAACTTCAAAATAAAAGCCATCACAAAAGCAGACTTATTCCTTAAAATTTCAACACACAACAACACGCTAGCAGCTTTCAGGAAGAAAAAAAAAACCCTAAACCCAGAAGCTATACTGTTGTGACGCCAACCTCCCCAAAATTTTTTTTAGCATTGTAATGCTAACTCAACAACAGCCCCCCCCCCCCCCCCCCCCCTGAAAAAGAAGTCTGTTAGCGCTGTGATGCTAAGCTAACTCCACCCTAAAATTCCTGTTGCGTGTGATGCTAATCTTCAACTCCCACCTTGAACTTTCCCACGGATGCTAGCATGTTGCTCCACGATTGGAACAGTACGATTGACACATTTCATACGTGATGGGATGGAAGTTAAAAAAAACAATCAAATCATACACACACACAGCACACTTAATATATATAAAAAATAAATCAAAAAGAAAATGTAAGGTACAAAAATCAATGGAAAATGAAATCGGCATCGAGAGGGCCAAGGCAGCGTGTTGGGGAGGAGCTGTTTTAAATTACGTTTCAGAATTTTACAACCAAACGTGTCATTGTTTTCAAAATAGGTGATCAAAGTTGCATCTTGTTCGTTTAAATGACCGAAAAATGTGGGCCAAAACTTTGCTTTGAAAATAGATGAATAAAAAAAAAACAAGATGTGGAATTTGCATATTGTTGTTTCAAACGATTGGTAAAAGTGAGCTCAATGTATTGTTGCTTTTAAAAAGTCTTACAACGAAGCTCTTGTTGCTTTAAATAGATAAGAAACAAAGCTCCAGAATTTACTGATCATAAACGTCTGATACCAGAGACCCAGAACTCGCACAGTTCGCTGTCAAACGGAGCACCAAAACTCGCTGCCAATAAAAATTGAGTTCCACAACTTTCCTATTGTTGCTTCACTATGGCTGATAACGGAGCTTCAAAACAACGAATGAGGCTCCATAACGTCAATATCATTGCGTTAAAATGGCTGACAACGGCGTATCGTTCCTTTAAACCCACAAAACACAAAATGTAAAATCATTACAAAATATTTTGAATTTCATCAAATAAGATGGTGAAAAAAACTCAAGAATACTTGGGCGCTATGTGCATTTCCACATGGACCTCCTTCGGGAAAAGTACAGTACGACGGTAAACATCAAAGTACACAGGTGACAAACGAGTGCAGTGGTCCACTTGTACAAAACCCATTTTAGATACAAAAAAGTTTTTTTTGTGTGTTTGTTCCAATTGCACTAAATACCACGGCCCGGGTGTTTTAGTTCTCCCAGTCAGCGCAGGGCAGGCCTTCATCCTCTGACTCTGACTCGGGCGACGCCTCCTTGATCCTGCGAAGGGCCTCGTGGATGCTTCGCGTCAGGGCGTCGGCCGAGTGTGCGAAGCGATCGCTGCGACGCGGCCGCTCTGGCGGTGCACGCACCTGACGGAGACGCACGCCCTGCCGGATCTGCGCCAGGATGTTCTCGCCGTCGTCGTCTGGGTCGGGGGCGAGGACGCGCAGTTCGGCTTTGCGCAGGTGGAAGCTGCCGCGCTTCAGGGACGCCAGGACCTCATCCATCGGGGAGCTCGCTGACCACACCAAAAAAAAAATACAATTATTTCAAGTGAGAGTCATAAAGTACCTTTAGCCTATATTTATTGTAAACTTACATAATAAAAAATAGCATTCATTACAAATGCAAATGTAATTTTTAAAAAGTTGTAGTAACAACAAAAATGCGTAAAAAAAAATTAAATGCTAAATTCAAATTTTAGACTGATTAAATTATTCAGTGTAAATAGAAACTTTTTAAAATTTATTTTGTGTTGTGGATAATATGAAGGTGCTGACTATTAAATTAGTTTAATCCTCTTAAATGTTTTCTCTCACCTCTCCTCCACTGCGTGGCGTCTTCAGCCGACGTCTTCCTGAGCTTCTTCCTGGCGGTCAGCAGCTGACTGCTGTCGAAGAAGCGGGGCGAAATCGGAGCCAGGGGGAGCGAGGCGGGCTTGGACTCGCGCGGCGATGCCGGACGTGGCTCGACGGTTATGGATGGCGGCGGCGGTGGAGGAGGGAGCGGAGGCGGAGGGGGCGGAGGAGGGGCCCCACCCAGGGTGAGAACCGACGTCGGCAGGGAGAGGAACGGAGCAGACGAGTCCAGGTCGTTGAGGTGGATGGCTGGTAAGGACTCGCAGATGTCCCCCGGAGGAGGCACAAAGAGTTCCGGCAGGTCTGAGGCGACGTGGTCCGTCTGGACGCCGGCCGCCTGCGTGCACGGAGGCTGACTAGCTCGGCGCCTCGTCTGAAGAAGCCTTAAGCGACTGGACTTCAATGTCACGTGACCTGGATAACGCTGAGTGGGCACAAAGTCATACAAACGCAAATAAGTATTTGACACGGGCGCAAGAGCACAAGGAGGCATTTGAAACGCGAAGGGATGTGGAATCATTTGGCACCAGGACAAAAAATAATTTGAAATAGACAACTTGACACAGATGCAAAAACAGAGTAGGAGGGAAAAGTTGGATGGGCAATCGCCTTTTAGTTGACAAACGTGAGGCTTCAATGTACAAAGACAGGAAGACTGGAGGTTACCTGATTAAGGCTGCGAAGTCGCTCCAGAGTTCTCTGCCTCTCCAGACTAACTCGCGCATTGCGCTCTGCTTCCTCTTCCTCCGTCTCGCGCACCTGTAGCGCAAAGCAGCAGCAGCCATCACACTCGGCCTCAAACTACAAGTTGGTCCGAATGCTCGGGGGCTGCCGGTCATACCTGCAGGGACGTGTTATGGGCGAGGACGCCCTGACGCGCTTCCATTTTCTGCTTGTGATTGGAGATGCAGATTTCCTGTTCCGTGAGGAATAAAACCAATCAGAAAGGGCGAGTTCTCCTCTCTTTTTGGGCGCAGGGAGAAATTCTCTGCAGAACGTCCTCATTGTTGCCAACTAACGATTTTCAAAGTGGCCGGGTCACCTTCTTGTTTTTGAGGTAGACTTTCTTGGTGGTGATGCGTCCCCTGCGGGTCTCCAGCTGCCGAGTCTTTTGACGCAGCATCCCCAGTTGCTCATCATCCCGGAGTGGCGGCAGAGGCGGCGGTCCGGCCGGGTCCTCGGCCCCCTTCATGGCATCGGGGCTCTCAAAGGCGTCGTAGTACACCACCTCATCTTGCCTCTCTGCAAGGAAAACAAAAAAAGGGCCATCCTATTTTCTACGTGTGCGGAGGTACTAGCGTATTTTGCGGACTATGTTGCTGTCGTTGTTTACTTGAGCAAAACGTTTGGACAAAGATTGGGAGGACACGGGCGACAAGTCGTTGTCTCACCTGTGATCTGTCTGCGCAGGCTCTGCAACTGCGCGGTGAGCAGCAGCTCTTCGCAGCGCAGCACCTCCGCCTGGATGTCGTACAGCTGCAGCTGGAGTTCGTAGTAGAGCGCCTCCAGCTGGTCCAGGTGCAGCATGGCATCCTCGCCGCCTTGCAGGCTTCGCATCTGACTCAAAAGAAAACAAAACAAAAAAAAAAAAACAGGTCAAGTTTATGTGATTAAATATGAAATGTTGATGGTAAAAACAAAATGTCACTCACTAGGCCACGTGTTTTTATTTTTTTTAGACACACAAACTCTACCTCCTCCTTGAGACCGTGCTTCCTCTGTTCAAGACATATTTCCTTGGCCCGCATCAGCTGCAACGTCTCTTTGGAAACGGAGTACTGCAGCCGCTCCATGCGCTCCACCGCCGCCGCCCATGCCGACTTGCTGAGTCGGCGCTGGTCGGCGCGCATGCGCTCGTACAGTGCTGAGACACACACACACACACACACAAGAGACGCAAGTGCGTCACAGCGGCGGGGTTCACTGTGCCCGAACGCGGCGTTTACCTTTCTGCGCTCGATTGGTGGTTTCGAAGAACTTGACGGTGAGGTCCTGGATGGCGAGCACAGCGGCGTGCGCCTTCTTCTGCCACTCCTCATCCTCCCTCCTCAGGCTGTCCACCCGGCGAGGACCCAGGCGCTCTGTCTCCAGCGAGATCTGACCGGAGAGAAATAAGCAGGTACAAGTCAGGCAGGTGTAATGTACACAGTGAGCAGCAGAGGGCGCCAAAAGTGAAGGAGAGGTTGCAGGTACATAAAAGCTGGTATTTAATATTAGATTTATAGAACAGGAAGCCATCAACTATTTCACAATTTTGCTTCACTAGTTGTCCCATTAATATGCCAAACATAAATACTAGATATCAAGGATAAGGAATAAATGCTCAAATGTCTTCCCATGTATCTCCACCCCCCCCTCTGTCATTCCACAACGCCTCACCCTCGCCTGACGAGTGTTAAAGGAAGAAAATGTCCACAGAAGAACTTCCAGCCAGGGCCTAAATGTAAAGCAGATGTGTGCGTGTGTGCGTGTGCGTGTACTGCAACCAGCGAGTGTGTGAGCACGTGAGGCATAAGAGTAGCGTGAAGTTAGGAACAAGCGAGGGGAGATTACATCATTGACCAGAAACGTGCACAACTTCTAAATCACCAGAACACAAAGCCGTCTCTGTGTATGGTCGCCATGATATGTCTGCAAATAAAATCTCAGATTAAAAGGGAAAAAGAAAATCTGCTTTCCCTTCGTTGCTGATAGAAGCAAATGACGTTATTCAAAACAGTATTTGCTCTACTGTTTAAAATGTACTATCTGTACCACTGTAATAATAATTATAATTAATATAATTAGTATTGTGCATTTCGTCAATTTCTCGTCAGACGCTTTCCTCACATCCTGCTCTTTAGCATTCTCCCGCTAGCAAGCACGCCAAAGACGCGAGCCCTGCTAAACTTAACGCCTCGACTTTCACGTCCGCTAGCGTAACACAGACCCGCCGCAAGCTAGGAAACACGGCGTCTCTCTTATCTGGCACAAGAAGACGTGAGCTAGTTTATTTTCACTTTAGTTGACTCTGCCCACAAGGCTGAGATAAGCAGCTGGAAAAGACATCCTACACTTGAAGAACTGAAGGTCCACTGCAGGAGTCATTCTGGGAGTGCTTTGCTTTTTCTTTGCCGTTTGTCCACCACGTTTATTTGGTACTGCCGCAAGTGTAGAACAAACCCAGTGTGCTGACTTGGCTTTGGGGTTTGCTTCGGGACAAACTAGTTAGTCGTAGCTGCTACTAAGCCTTAAAACAGATGGCCTTTGGATCCGCGTGTGTGTATGTGTGTGTGTCACCTTAATCTGCTGCCGTCTGAGCATGGCCAGCTCCCTCATGTCCCTGAAAGGCTGCAGCAGGTAGTTGTAGAGCTGCGTGGCGGCCTCCATCATCTGGCCGTACGCCTCGTCCTCCTCTTCGTAGACCTGCAACAGCTCCACCATGCTGTCCAAGGCCCGGTGCTTGTCGAGTGCCTGTCGGTAAAACGCAGCAGGTTAAGAAATAGAGCAGGTGTGGGCAAACTACGGCCCGGGGGCCACATGCGGACCGTTACACGTTTTAATCCGGCCCGCCAAACTTGAAAAAAATGAAATGTTTTATTTTCTAAATGCTGTGTTTTTTCAAAGACATAAATATTGTTGTCATACCTTTGTTCACTTAAAATTAAATGTATTTTTTTTCATTCCATCCATCTGCTCCTGGTCCCGCCCTTCTGTCAAATTTCAGAACCCATTGTGGCCCGCCAATCAAAAAGTTTGCCCACCTTTGAAATCGAGGTAATTTCTGGGCTGGACATTTGGTTACATTTTCATTTTTTTCCCCGAATTCATTCACTGCCATTGACGGGTATACGCGTCAAAAAGTGCCATCATTTGACCTGAGCTGGTAGAAAATGAGTTAATAACAAATCTAAATGTGTGCTCAAATATTGTCATTGTTAGTGACTTCTCGCAACTTTGAGCCGTAACGAGGTGCGTGCGAGATGGGCAAAGCGGCGTGTCAAATGACAACAAGTGCCGTACAATACAAAGACTTGAGCCTCTCCTTGTCTACTTCCAGTGAGCACTACGACAACGACACTCCACTACGCTGTTGAGCTGCACTAAGCACTCCGGCCACAGATTCCCTTTAATCCCAGATTAGCGAGGGTTGGATTTATGATTGGGATTGCGGCGACTTTTCAAATTCAGCCAGTTTGTACATGTTTGAGCCATAATAATAAAGCATATTTAAAAAACAAAATGCATGTATTATGAACATGGAAGAGAGGCGCTTTTATGAGCATCAGGCTGGTGTGAGGGGCTCACAAAGTGAAGCATTCAGGCGAGGTAACACTGCTGCTACTGTTTATGGCCATGCGCCATCTCCAAGGCAACCACTCGTCCCGTGTGTGTGTGTGTGTGAATGTTGGACAGTCGGGTCAAGGATGGTGACTCGCTGTCAAAAGTAACCGTCGCCTTATTATTATAAAATAAAACTTAATGCTAACATCTAATGCGAAACCCCACAGACGGGGAATGCTAACCTAAGACCAACAATGGACGTTCCTCATAATGTAAAACTTTTTGAACACTTGACGCTTGTAAAATGTATTTTTACTTTTTTTTTTTTTTTACGTCAAAGGGTTGAAGACAAGAGAATCAAAATGGAGTCCATGCCTTGCCTCACTTTTGTGCATTCCAGGCTTCCAAGGAGCTCAATTTAGCAGCAAGGGCTCTACGTGTAATTACAGGACCACGTAAAGGCCGCCACAGATGTAGCAAACCCGTCATCAACGACACACTCTACCAGTTTGCACAGAACCGGAGCTGCTGCTCAGTCTTGCTAGAGCACTTTTTTCAAACTCTGGAAACAACACACCTCGTTTGCCAGGTTGGCTTGGGTTGAGAACAAAAAAAAAAAAACAGCAGAGACTAAAGACACCTGGCAGGTTTGCTACTTGTTGCTTGGCAGAATTGACGGTTGCCCAACAAGGCAGAGAATGAACATTTTTGTAAACATCAAAAACAATGTCAGAAGTCTTCAGTGAGCCTAAAAGACGCTTTTTTAAATCCAATATGATTGTTATGAATCACAGTTGATGCTTTCGAAAACCAATTTAGTTTAAAATACACTCCTCGCAAAAAGTTATACGGGAAATCAGGTAAAAATGTTCTTTACAAGAATGTTCTATGCGGCCCCACCTGTCTAAAAACGGTATTCTGTTTAATATTGGCTTTTTTTTTGCCCTGATAGTCCGCTACAGGTCAACGCCGATAATCTTTCACGCGTTCAATATTTACGAGGACCCGACCAATAAATAAGCCATTTTCAGCTCTAACAAATTTGGCCCTCTTCTTTTTCTTTTCTAAAGAATACATTAACATGACATTCAAGCATCTACCAGCAAAAAAAAAAAAAAAAAAAAAAAAAGAATTTTTTTTCCTCATTTGTTAACAAAAGGACAACATACTGTATGAAAATCAAATATTCTGTACTTATCATAAAAATAAATAAATAAAAACCACAGGCTCTAATATTTCTAACCACAAATATTGTGCATGGAGAAGGCCAACTTTATGTGTGGGCCTGCAACAAATAAATATTATTTTCAGATTTGTGTCGCAAATGATTGAGCCCTGAAACTTTCCAAGGACGTCTACGCCTCTTTGTGACTCTGGCCGTCTCCCGTCTCTCACTGCCCATTACAAGCTTCCGATGTCATTCTGTGACATTCTAAACGCCGCTGCCACTTCCCTCTGAGATCATCCGGTGTGAAGAGGCAAACAGAACATTGAAACCCACCACCCAAACATTTATTTGCAAGACAGACTAGCCAACCACACACACCGGCGTTTGGCTCCACTTCAACAAGTGATCTCGTCCGCTCTGTGGTCAATATTTGACAGTCACGCCGGCCGTGCGTCAAGTGTTTGCCTTGCCAGGTGTCACACGGTGATCACCACGAACAAACACGTCGGAGATTTCAAGCTGAGATTCTCAGTCGTTTTTTTGGCACATTTTCCCAAATGTTTGTTCATGGAAAGGGCGGAGGGCTTCATGGTAAATACCTCATTCTGTCTATGACATCACGAGGAACTGCAGGTAACATCCTCCTTGTGCTTATTTTAGCAGCAATTTTCTGTATTTCAATGTGTGCTTGAGTCGATGGGCAGGTCTTAGCGACAACAACAAGGGAGGGGGGAATTAACGTCTTATTTACGTCCTCATTATCCTTCGATTGCAGATAACAAGATGACTGGAAATGATCAGTCAGTAAGAACAGCGTCAACAAGAAGGGAGTTTCTGTCACTTGCATGTGCCATGCGTGTGACGCTTGTCGCTTCCTGGGAGGAGGTCGACAGCTGCCGTAACTCGAGCTTCAATTGTTGTCTTTTGCCTGCCGTAACACCCTTCCAACGGCGGGCTGATGTGTGGCCCTGTAGCCGGATCTGGTTACACGCATAGGGAAGTGCGGCAACAGATGGGAGGTGACGGCGCTTGGGGGAGGTTGCAGCGGTGGGATAAAGGAAGAGGAGGAGATTTTGGAACAATTGGAAAAAAAAAAAGTGCACGTCTCTGTGGAGATCGCTAGTGCAAAGTGCTGACGCCCTCCGAAAAACATGTTCAATGTCATATGTGATATGACCATGTGACTGCCACTTTAGAAACAATAAACAATGGTGAGGATAGCAGCTTTATCCAAGGGGAGAAACGGGGCTCCGACTAATGAGCCTTGCAAGTAGGAAGACAAGTCAAGTTGTGAGAATAAGCAATTCGGATAAAGAGTGGATGGATTTTAGTTTGAAGTTGGACTTCTCGCCATGTTGCCGCCGTGTTACCATTATACACAGCTTGAACAATTGTTGCTGTCGCTGGCTTGGCTGTCCTCCTAACCTTGCACACTAAATTAATGGGTACCACAGAGAGACCAAAAAATGATGAATATTTTACTAGTAGAAAATAAAAGTCAATGTCAAGTAAATAAATAACGCTTCAATGAAGGTAATACCACTACAATTAATCAAAGTACTAAAAATGAAATTTATGTACTGACCTCCTGTAAGCGCCTCTTGGCTCTGTCCAACCCATCTTCGTAGCCTTTCCTCCGCAGCTCGCTCAGGCTCTCGTAGTACTCCTCCGTGTCGTCACTGTCGATGAACAGCACCTGCGAGAAGATCTTCCAGCCGCAGGTATCCAGAGCGTGGGCCAGGTACACCTGCATCTGGTAGCAAAGCGCCTCCGTCTCCCGCTCCGACGACGACAGGGCCGAGGCGCCGAACAGCACCGACCACACGCCGGACGGCTCCTCGGGGAAGGCGGGCAGGCAGGGCTCCAGCTCCGCGTTAACGGCACACAGCTGGAGGTGAGCCGCCCGGAGCTCCTGGAACGAGAAGAGGCCGGCCCAGCTGAAGTCCTGGCGGCCGACAGCTTCGCGGTCCTCCGCTGGGGATTGCGGCGCCTCCGCGGGGTCCACGGACTCTGTGTCAGTGACCTTGGGCGACACTAAATCCCAGCTGTCAACTTTTCCCTTCGGTCGAACTTTCGCCGGACGACCGCGGTCTTTCGCGGACGCCGCGTCGAGCTGCCTGTCGTCCGCGGCCGGGCTCCATTCGAGGAGCGGGTCGTAGAAGCTGGTCCGCTTCTGTACCGTCCGATTGTGGCAGGTTATGGCGAACTTTTCTTCGATGTCGTTCCAAGCCACGATGAAAGCGAATTTGTGTCGTTCTTTATCGTCGAATGCTTTGGGCCGGACGGACACCCAGCCTGACTCCAAGTTGTCCTCCATGGCGAAGGACATCGAAGCCGAAGCTTGTCAACGGGCGGACGGTTACCGCGAAGGGGGTACCAGGCTGTTGAAGCTAAGTGCTGATGCTATCTAGCTGGAAAAGTACAATTAGAAAGAAGCTAGCAAGCCGATTAGCACGAAACGAGCGGTCGAAACAAAGGCTCTCGGCTCGGTCCGCCGGGCACGCGAGCCAAAGGCGGCCCTGAACGAAGGCAGGCCCGAACGACACACGTCCAATCGGCTGTCATGACACCCTGGATCCGCTCGACTCGGTTCAGTCCACTGGCTTCTTTCGAAAAATGTTCTCGTTAGTTTTCTTTTGTTGTGTCCCTGACGACGCCGTCGTCGAATCAACCCAGCTCAGCTCAGCTCCAACGCCGTCACGTGTGAGCTTGTGTTTACAAGCCGAGCGCGTGCACGCCAAATCCGGGGGAGGGCTGATGTGTTCAGGGGTCAACGAGAAAATTGTACACGTACAGTAGCTATCACCAATGGCACTTGGTTAGTCGACGGACTACCAGTTAATACTTAATAAGGCAATGTACTATTGGAAATCCATCCATCCATCCTCACAAGGGCGTGCTGGAGCCTATCCCAACTGTTTTAGGGCAGTAGGCGGGGTACACCCTGAACTGGTTGCCACCCAATCACAGGGCACACAATGACAAACCATACGCGCTCACACTCACACCTCGGGGCAATTTAGAGTGTCCAATCAACCTGTCATGCATGTTTTTGGAATGTGGGAGGAAACTGGAAAACCCTGAGAAAAAAATCCATACCGGGTAGGATATGCAAACTACATACAGGAAGGCCGGGGCTGGTTTCGATGCTCAATCTCTGCACTGCGAGGCCGACGTGTTTACCAGTCGTCCAGAAATGAAACTCGGCAGGTCTTTTCGTTTCTCAAGCGAGCGCGTGCACGTTAAATCCGGAGGAGCGCTGCTGCGTTCATAGACCCCAAGAAAAATTGTACATTTTCATTTTACTTTCAACAAGTGGAGGAAACAAAGCGGGATTCTCACCAATCACTCATCGGATGTGTCTTCAAAATTACTTTACAATGTATTAACGATTAAATTAATAAATATTTTTAGGGAAGGAGACGTGTGTCTGATGTGTCTATTTTTTGTCGCTTCTGTTCTCTCTTTTGGCGTTTCAACCAGCACGAGGAGCATAAACATCTGCACGTGGGAAAACCCATGACGCCATCACGCAGCTGTGACTGTCGGACGCAGAGGGCGGGGCTTATGTTTAGGACATTCTACGGCAAGCCAAGAGGGTTGAAACATACGGTAAACAAATCATTTCTTTTATAATTCTTTCCGAGCGGAGAAAACGAGACGAAAATGTTTTTTTTTGTGTTGTTTTTTACATGAAGCTACTGGGACCTGTTGTATAACCTTTAATTGCACAGCTTTTGACACTGTAAGGTACGGTTAACTATAGATATATATGCCAATTACAAACCGTGTGATGCATTTGCTTCTGTGGCGAATCAGTAATTGATCAGCTATTGTTCTAGGAAAAGTACAAGTACAAGTCAACTTACCAGTCAACGTAATAGAAATACTTGAACGAGAATTAGTACCTGGTCATTTAAGATACTTAAGTCGATAGCCGACAGACTAGTTAATAAAGTAGTACACGATTAGGTAAGGTACTAGGAATTGCACATGGTCAACCAAAGTACGAGAAATTAGGCTATCACTCAAGACTACAAATATATATTACCTAGTCAGGCAACTTTTCAAATGTCCACTAGATGTCAGCATTGTTTTCCTTACCAGGCTTAGGTTAGATAAGACTTGAGACAAAGAGGAAAAACAAATCCTGAAGATGAAATTAGAAGACGTGAAAATCAATATTTTGTATATATTTAATGATGATGTTGTAAAAATGACACTTTTGATTGGTTGGTTGATTGGTGATTGGTTCTCACTGGTCTTTGTCAGCCTTGTGGAACAGATCCTGGAGCTGCTCCTTAGTGGTTGCTTCCTTCTGCTGCATGAGGTCGGCGTGACCTTTGGTGACCCCCCACCCATCTGGCATGGACATGGAAGGACACAGGGGTCGACCCGACGCCGGCTTCAGCTTCTCCCAATAGTCTCGGCGGGCCCTGATGTGAAGACATTAAGGTGGGAGACAATTGCTTTATTTGATCTGGTATCTCACAGTCTCGCAGCAATATCGATATTTTACCCCAACCGCTGCTGCGTTGTGCGATCCGGATAATATTTTACCTGGCTCTGCACCAGGGCTTGGTGTGCATCTCCAGGCCGCTGCCCCACAAGCCGTGCTTGTCGGAGCCGGCTGGCAGGAAGCCCCTCTCGGGTGCCAGCTCTTCGGCCAAGGCGCGCACGTGGTAGGGCTCGAAGCCGCAGCAGCCGCCAATGTAGCGGATGCCGGCGGCGTACGCTTCCCGTGCGTACCTCTGCATGTCCCAGCGGGTCAGGATCCTCGGCTCCAGACCTGGCGGGGTACATTTTGTCACGGTTCTGCAAGTAATACCTAGTACATACATTTATTTTCTAAAAAAAAATACAACTCCTGTATTTATGTAATATAGTTTGACCAAAAATTCCAACTTGGGTCTTGTAAAATGAAATAAATATTTTTTTTCTCAAAATAAATTAGATTTTATTCACACAATATTATGCGTTAAAAACTACAGATTTATTCTGTTAATTTGAGATATTTCCCAAAATTTCAAAATTAATTCTCGTAATATTAACCTATTTTCTTGAGATGGATACAAGTTTATTCTTGTAATATTTAGGAAAGATGTGTTTTTTTGTTTTTTTTTGCGTAGGTGTGGCCTGAGAAACTGGTACGTACTGAAGGGGAACTCAGGCAGGTCAATAAATCCCTGTTTGTTGCAGTCGGGCGTGTGATAGGCCAGCGGCTGGCACATGTAGTGCGCCTTCAGTCCGGCCTTCTCCACACCCGCCTTCATCATAGCCACCGTGCGCACACAGGTGGCCGGGTCAAAGTGGCAGTTGACGCCCACAATGGCCGCACCTGCGACCGAGGAGGGAAAATTACGGGTTGAAAACTGGTGTCAAATTTGGAAAACGTTGGCATGTTTTCGTACCAGCTTTGACGAGGCGGACAGCGCACTCTCCTGGACTGACTCCGTTCAGGTCGCCCTCGGGTCCGATGCACAACGTGGCCGCCACTGGCTTGCCGGTGGTTTTCAGGACCTCCACTGCCCACTCTGCCTCCTCCACGTGCTCAAAATACTGCAAACATTACAGCAGAATTCAAAATAAGCACGTTTAAAACACAAGATGTATGGATGGATGTAAATATCCATCCATCCATTATCTGTTCCGCTTCTCCTCACGAGGGTCGCTCACACTCACACCTCTGGACAAATTAGAGCCTTTAATCAACCTACCATTCATGTTTTTTGGAATGTGCGAGGAAAACGGAATACCCGGAGAAAACCCACGCAGAACATGCAAACTCCACACGGGAAGGCCGTAGCCGGAATCGAACCCTCGACCTTGGTATTAAATTGCAAGGTAAAGTTCATTTCAGCCAATTAGTGAAGGCATTTTACTGAGGTGAGGCATTCATCGGCCAGATCTGGCATACCAAATGTTTGGTCCGTTTCAATACCTCAGCGATCAAGAAGTCAACATTCTTGCGCACAAAGACGTCCATCTGCTTTTTGAAGATGGCCTTGACGTCGTCGTGGCTCTTGCAGCTGAGATACGAGGGCGTCTGCGACACGCCGCCCGCCACCAGGGCATCGCCCTCGTCAGCCACCTGTCTCGCCAGGTCGCATGCCGCTTCGTTGATTTGCTGCCCCTGCAGGCGGGAATGAAAAGTGCAGGCGTGGGTTCATCTGATATGATATCCCTGCACATGAGGCTGGCAGGCAGGTGCAGATATAAACAGAGCAACGGTGGTAAGAGGAGCTTGCGGGTCACTTGAGATGAGGCTCAACTATTTCAATTTGCTTTGTCGTCGAAGATCTGGGGTGGCTGATATTATTTGAACCTCTGAGTGCTCCACTAAACACGATCAATCATGCTAAGAGGATCATCACTCACGGTGAAGCGCTGGGTGTGGCCCCTGTTCTCCAGTTTGTCGTCGCTGGCATAGAACGTAAAAGTCTGCATGACGTTGGATCCCGCCCTGAGGAACTCCCTGTGCAGCTGCCGCACTGAAATCAGACGAGAAAGCAGCGTAAACAAAACACGACAATATTCAATTTTTGATTTACAGCTTCAGTTTCACATACTAGGATCCTCTTTGTCGTCGCTAGTAAGACAAGTTGACGCAGAGAATGACATGAAACAAACTTCTACTAATTCGTGCTCCAATGGCTTTTGATAGGAACACAATACCGGCTTCAGGGTGCTCGGAGGCGGCCTCGGGCGTCCACGGCCCCGCCTTGACGTAGCCCCGCTTCTCCAAGGCGAAGACGAAGCCGCCATCGCCGATGACCACCTCGCCCGCTTCCAGTCGCTCCAGGATGCCCTGGATAGTCGTTGGACACAAAAGTCGGCATCAGAGGTGACAAAAGTACTCACTAAGTCGAATTATCTGTTCCGCTTGTCCTCACGGCGGTCGCGGGCGTGCTGGAGCCAGTAGGCGGGGTACAACCAAGACGGGTTGCCAGCCAATCGCGGGGCCAAAGTCAAACAGCCGTCCGCGCTCACACTCACTCAGACAATTTAGAGTGTTTTTTTGGAATGTGGGAGGAAAACGGATTACCCGAAGAAAACCCACGCAGGTACGGGGAGAACATGCAAACTCCACACAAGAAGGCCGGAGCCGGAATCGAACCCACGACCTCTGCACTGTGAGGCCATCGTGCTTACCAGTCGCCCAGCGTGCCGCCTAGTGACTTACAAACAATGCTAAATTAGCTAATGCTAACTAAAATATTGCAGCAGACCTCTGTGTTTTTCAGATTCGACTGAGGTTATTTTTCCGCTATGTTTGTTGCAAAAGCCGTTGCGGTCGCTGCTGACCATAATTTTATCCGCCTTATATATTCCCAAGAGATCAATTAATTTTACATTGTTCAGTTATCCGCCAAGGTTGAAAAAAGTAACGAGCCCATTTTGACAAAGTAATTAAAAGTAAAAAGTCAACAGGAAAATAATACTCAAGCAAAATACAGATCTTAAAAAAAAAATTATATATAAATAACGCCTCAAGTCACACAGTAAGAACTTGATGCTTGGTTGTACCTTCTTTGTCCCTGCCGGTGCCATGGTCTCGTCTTCTTCGAGATGCGGAAGGGCTGTCTTCAGGCGGCCGAATATCTTTTATACCCTCCGAGGGGGATAGGAGGGAAGGGGGGGGGGGTACAGTTTCACTTTTAGAACACCCCGCCTTACACACTCATCATGTTTCACTCTCTTCCTGTCACACTTTGCTCTTCAAGTGTCAAAGCACTTGTTTCAAACAGCGATTCTTAAACTTGGAATGATTTATTTTTTCCAAGGATGCCCCCCCACAAAACCCTAATGTATAATATAATAATCATAATCTTCGGTGTCCAAAATATTTAACCTAAATATTACTGACCAGTTAATTAGAAACTAATCCAAATAATTTCCACTACTTACACGACCAAGCTAGTTTTACCCAAAGCATGTGTTACCAACTTGCCATTTGGTCGCTATATTTAACAAAATTTCTGACCTCTAGCCAGATCCAAGCATGTGGGACATTTGCAGCCACATAGGGCGACATTACTCCGAGATGGGAGGGACGGTCAACATGCCGCCAACGGTGCCACCCCAAAAAACATTTGTTAGCTTAAATGGTTCTCTGTTCCATAATTGCATGTTCGCTAGTTACCTCTTTTATCCTTAATGTGACTTGTTTGTATTTCCTTTTTAGTGTAATAGTAGTTTTTATGCGTTTTCTACTTGTAGTGTTGCGTTTAATGACAACCCTGTTCATTTCTTTCTGTTAAAAGCTAACTGTCGGTTTGCTAGCTTACAACACATTCTCTGGAGAAGATGAAGAAGGAAGAGTTAATGTTTCAAGCAAGACTGTATGGTAGCCATTCATTACTTAAGTTGCGTTTCAACATCACTGATACGTGATACAAAGTTGGGCAGAAGTGAGACCTGTCTTGGAATTCTTGATAAAATCTCATGGCACTGCAAGCCATTCATGCAAGGACCGTTATAGCCGGTAGAAAAGAGACTTTAATTCCTGCTCAGAAGCAGAGGACATGAGTGGGATTATTTCCACCAATTGACATTGTGCTGCTCCTTTTGGTGTATGTGACTTGACCACATGGGGGCAGTAGAATACAGATATTAGACTGTACATGGAGAGTGTTTAAGCCGCAGTAATGTTGAATGTTCTTCACTGAGGATAAGGAAGACGTGCCTATACTTGTGGCTTCACCAATTTGTGGATTTTTTTAATATATATATATATATATATATATATATATATTTTTATTTTTTTATTTTTTTTGCAACAACTTAAATATATCTTGCTCGGCATCCGCTGCAATCATGGCCTATCACGTATGCCCAATCCCTTGTCCCCGTGTGTGTTATGCAACTTTACACCGTGGCTCTCGAAACGCTTATCGTGATGAGCAACGTCTTGCAATAAAGACAAACAGAGAAAAAGGCAAGTTGTTTTCATGTTTATTAAAAGACATTATCAGGCGTAATGTCCCCCCCCCCCCCCCCAGTTCAGCCGTTCTGAGCAGGTTTGCCATTCCAAGTGATAAAAAAAAGGCTCAAGGAGCACAAAGATAAAATGCGTCTCTGTGGGAACTCAACGTCAATCAGCCCGTGTAGACCATTAACTAGTTTTGCTCTGCTTGAGTTGCTTTTGATCTAATCATTCTGTTCGCTTCAGAAAGGAGATGCTTGCTTTTCAGGCCGCATTTTTAATTCTAATTAAAGATTTTTTACTGTTTTCTTATTATTACTGTACAATCCTGCGTATGATACACGCCAGTGTTTAATATGTATGAATTAAATTTGCTCAAATAAAATATTTAACATCTTCAATTATTTAAAAAAAATACCCATCAATTATGTTTTTAATAAATATATTTAAACATAAACACCAATGGCCAAAGTTTGAAGGAAATTTTCAAAAATTTCTATTTTAAAATAAATTGAATGCAGACATTTTCTCTCAGAAAGTAAATATTCTATATACTGTCTATTTAAAACAGACTCATAATGAGTGTTCCAGTGGCGTGCGTGCGACCTACATAGGAAAGGTCTGGTGGGAAGAGTTAAAGTTACGTCCTCAGACGCCCGACTACCCCGTGGGGCGGGTCCAGAGTCCAGTTGGAAGGCCAGTGAAGCGTTTATAACTTCACTGTCAACTTCTCCAGCCGGTGCTTTTTTATTTTTTTGCTTTTGGGAGTCATGTCTGCTCGCATGTTAAAGCTGGTCAAGGTGCACCTACGTTCCAGGAGGCATTACAGCTCTCTTCCCCTTCTTCAGCCTTCACGGACGTTCAGCTGCTCGGCGAGAAGACGAGATGAGCAAAGGTGAGAAATAAAACACTGGTTTACTGGCTTATTTTTGAAAACACACGGTGCATTTAAAAAGACAAGAATTGGTGATGTTTAGCAAGGAATGCATGCAAATGTGTCGCACTGTTCAGCTGCGACCAGAAGTGGCGCTATTGTCCATTCACTCTTTGTTTGTGTTTTATAGAAGAAGAAAACATCAGCTTTGAGAAGTGCACGTTACAAAAAAAAACATGACACTTCACTCATGCAAAATAAATACTAATAATATATTTGCTAATATGTTTTTTTGTGATTGATCGGTCACTCAGTGTCTAAATTAATAGACAAAATAAACCATCTGGTTAAATTGCTCTGGCAATTGTTCTCCATAAAGATCCATAAGATTTGAAAACCTGTGAAACTGAACTGCAGCATTGTGGCCACATGTGCTGCGGCACAGTAGTTTGTAATAACTGCTTCAATGGATGGAAAAAGTAAAAAAAAAAAGAAATAAAAAATAAATAAATTAAAAAAGAGTATCTTTGACGTCTTTATCCGTCAATGGTAGTAAAAGAGTTCATTTCATTGACGTTAATCTTTTTTCCCGGTTCCATCAGAGACACGTCTTCCGTGTTGGGTAAGCGATGGAAGGACACAGCTGAGATGGTGGTCATCGGCGGGGGCTGCGTGGGCACAAGTGTGGCCTACCACCTGGCCAAAAGCGGCATGAAGGACGTGGTTCTGCTGGAGAAGTCCGAACTGACCGCCGGATCCACTTGGCATGCGGTACTACGGTTGCCATTTTGTCGTGCTTTCATTACTTGAACTATATGACTTGACAAGACTTGCTGGTTTACTTAAAAAAAAAATCAGCATCTCTGTGGCTCCTTTTCCTCTATTTTTGAAAAATGTCTTATTTTTCATGTTGAGTGTTCAAACCTTGCAACCCACCAGTATGTTTTGCTGTGGAACTTGCCAATCAAGACTTGAGACTTACGACTTGCACATATGTGACTAACTTCCACATCTGCTATTAATAGTGATAACTGTGTCTTATTACCGTCCTTACATGCATCAGCAGCCGCAACGCTAAGTCACAGAGTTCACTTTCTTTGGTGGATTTTGTCATCATAGGCCGGGTTGACCACTTATTACCATCCGGGCATCAACCTCAAGAAAGTCCACTATGATAGCATTAAACTGTACGAGCGGCTGGAAGCAGAGACCGGACAGGTGAGCTCCTCAAGTCTTGGTTGGTCTGTCTGAAGATTCAGCAATCGTTGAATTGAGGCAAATGGACAGTTCTTGGTTGTAGAAGACATTTCACCTACAATCTTAAAGGCTTCTTCATTCAAAATGTTATGTGCCAGGTCCTTGGATTCATTACTTGGCAACAAAAACTCTCGTGTGACCACCATATGGGACACAGTAAATTGAAGATTAAAGGTGAAATGTCAACAACCAGGAAGAGTACTTCCATTTCGTAGATCTCGATGACTTGAGAATGTACACAGACAAATCCTGGCACGTTTGGTTTCTGTGCGAGTAGGCAGTGGGCTTCCACCAGCCGGGAAGCGTCCGCATCGCGTCGACGGCTGCCCGTGTGGATGAGATGAGGTACCAGATGACCCGCACCCACTGGCACGTGACGGAGCAGTACATGATCGGGCCCGAAAAGGTCCAGGAGCTCTTCCCTCTGCTCAACATGGACAAAGTGAGTGACAAAGTCTTTGGGCTGTTTAAGTTAAATTTGATGGGTTGACCCTGTGATCCAGAATCCAGGCCCAAAACCAAACCTCTTCGACGAGAAATAACTTAATCCTTCTAACTGTAACTCCAATTAAACACAACCATCCTAACCTTGATAACACTTGCCCTAACTCTCCTAAGCCTGAACGTTTTGCGGTTCGTGTCCACTGGTTTTAGGTCTTGGCTGGTCTGTACACTCCGGGAGATGGCCACATTGACCCTTACTCTCTAACCATGGCCCTGGCGGCAGGCGCTCGCATGTACGGTGCTCAGATTTACAATCCTGCCCCAGTCACGGGCCTCACACCCACAGCCGACGGCAAATGGGACGTGCAGACGCCTCACGGAACCATCCGAGCCAATCGCGTCGTCAATGCCACAGGTTTGAACTCAATTGTGTTCCATTTGAAAATTTAGGGCCGAAGTACATATTGGCAGGACGGAAGTGAAGCTTTGTGTGTGGCTTGTCTGAGGCTTCAAACAGGATGTTGGGTGTCCACTGACTTTAGAGTGTCACATAGTGTCATCAATAAGTTGCAACAGAGAGACTGGGAAAGTTCCAGAAATGAATAGAAACTTTGAAAATGTTGTCGTTCGGGTCCTTGTTAGAGAACAGCAAGTTGTGAAAAATACAGAAATATGCGTCATGTCAAAGTTTAAGATGCTCATATTAAGTTCACCTGTGAAGTGCATTTTAGGTTCATCCTTAATCTTTACCAGAAAGCCGAGTATCTTGAACATTTTGTGAGCTGTTCACTTATCAAGTTTGAGGGGACCCTGCTCGACACAATTTCAGCCAGTATTCAATAAAATGAGTTATCTAACTCTGAGACCTTTGCACACACAAACCACTTCTGGTAGAGTTCAGGGAAAACTAGCTTGAACTGGGTCAGAATGGTTTTTGGAAGGGACTTTCTTGGCATGTTTGTTTTTCAGTAGGCATTTTTCTGGAACCTGCTTGCATACGTAGACACATTGACCAATAATTAACATTAGAGTAAACCATCTAGAACAGTACTGGCCTAGCTTGATTACAAGGATGGCTTGGCCCAGCTCCGCTAAGCTAGGCTAGGTAGGTACTGTAGCTTCACTGCAGCAACCAGCACAAATGTCATATGATAGTATCCAGTAAGTTGTATTTTCTTGAATCAGGCACAAGGCTCTGATAAACTAAGATGACATTTTGCTGGTACTAATAGAAGTTAGTTGTAAATTGATTCCTAAATAAATGCTTGGGTAAAAACCAACAGCCAAATTCTAGCTAGCTAACACTGACTGGATTGGACAATTAAAAAAGTTTGGGTCAACTAACAAGAATTTGCTTGATAGAGCCATAGGACAAAGTAAAGAAATAAAAAGTAGCTCTCTAAAATGACTAAAAGAACAAAGAGCGCAAGAACAAGATTGCAGACAACGTCTTGGGTAACATGATGGAAAACATCGTCCGACATGACCCTGAAAGAATCTTTGGTAAACTACCAAACAAATTATAACTTGCATAACTCTTCCTAATAATTGTTGGCCATGATAAATATAATTTCATCAACTGCTCTTTGCTGAGGTTTTATCAGTCTTTTGTACATTTACTCAGTAATCCAGTGAGCAGGTGGCAGGTACACATGGACCTTGGACTACCTATGCTTTGGAATTACAAAACAGCCAGCGACTCATTTTTTTTTTTTTTAAAGAGCTAGCAAGCAACGGATCAACTTAAATGCTTTTAAAAACTGGTTGCTTTAGTGTTGGTTCCATTTTTAAGTGAGGAACAACAATTGCTAAATTAGTTAATAATATCAATCGAACTTACTAGACCATACCCCCAAAACCGTGCAATAGCTTATTGATGGTTTGCTCCCATTCATGTTTGTCATTTCAGGTTTCTGGGCACGTGAGGTGGGAAAGTTGATTGGTTTTGAGCATCCGACGATCCCAGTGCACCACCAGTACGTGGTGACTGCGACCGTGCCAGAGGTCAAGGCCCTGAAGAAGGAGCTGGCGGTCATCCGAGACCTGGAGGGCTCGTACTACCTTCGCCAGGAAAGGGACGGCCTTCTGTTTGGGCCCTACGAGAAGATGGAGAAGATGGTCTTGCAAGACTCTTGGGTTCGAGATGGCGTACCGCCAGGTCTGTGTGCTAGCAATGAACGATTGTTGATTTGTTTTTTTTTATGCTTATCTGGGTCGTTTTTACAGTCTGAGCATGGAGGGCTGGAACTCCCTCTCTTTGGTCCTAGATCTACCCTGAGTCTCCTCCCCCTATCTTAGTTCTGAATTGGTCTGCCATTACTAGGGCGATAGAACGTTAAGTCATTAAACCTTCTGTCCGATCTTGTCTGACTGCTACAGGTTTTGGCAAGGAACTCTTTGAGTCGGACCTGGACCGGATCATGGAACATGTGGAAATGGCCATGGAGATGGTCCCCGTGCTAAAGAAAGCTGACATCATCAATATTGTGTCTGGCCCCATCACGTACACCCCTGACCTACTGCCCTTGGTTGGACCACATCAAGGGGTTCGCAACTACTGGACGGCCATCGGATTCGGGTATGGGCGTGAGAGACAGGATTTCAGGGACAACAGCAACGGCTATTCCCACTTCCTCGTGTGATCAGGTATGGAGTGATCCACGCTGGCGGGATTGGAAAATTCCTGAGCGATTGGATTCGAAACGGCGAGCCTCCGTACGACCTGATTGAATGTGATCCCAACCGCTACGGAAGCTGGGTCGACATACCTTTCCTGTGCGCCAAAGCCAGAGAATCCTACGGCTTCAATAATGTGGGTAAGAACAATCGAGGGGGAAACGGGGCACTCACACTTGAAGACGTGCGTCTAGGGCCAGATTCGGAGGAACTATGGTGTTCTTCTGATCACTTTTGCTGAGTTTTGAACGCTACATGTACCAGTGTGGAAATCCACTTGAGGCAAATTCAAAATGTTTCGAAGCAACCGTGGAAGAAGTCAAGTGACTCCGACTGACCCAAAGAGATCGAGCCACCTGGCTTTGAGTCCTGATTTAATAATTATATAATGATGTAATGATTATGTTGACTGTGTCTTAATATGCACATCTTTATCCAAATGAACTTACCTGTTGGATTGTAATTGGGTCTTTCTTCCAAGCAGTTGACCTCAAGTATCTTCTTTTGGACCGACAACCAAATGACACAGGCCTAAACTCCCTGTCTCCCTAGTCGGCTACCCCAAGGAGGAGCGCTTTGCTGGCCGACCAACCTACCGGAAAAGTGGCATTTATGATCTTCTCAAGGACAAAGCATCCATGGGCTTCCATGCTGGCTGGGAACAACCTCACTGGTTTTATAAACCGGGAGACGACACTGCATACAAGTAAGACGGAATTGGATCTGGATCCAAGATAAGTTAAGGGCTAATTTTCTTCATGTCCGTCGCCAGGCCCAGCTTCAGGCGCACAAACTGGTTTGAACCCGTCGGCAGAGAGTGCAAGCTCGTGATGGAGAAAGTAGGCGTGATAGACCTGACTCCTTTTGGCAAGTTCATTGTGAAAGGCAAGGACTCGCTCAAGTTGCTGGACCGCTTGTTTGCGAACACCATGCCCAAGGTGAGACACCTCGTACAACGGTGTGAAACAATGGACGACTGAGGTCACGTCCTGGATGTCACACTGTTGTGGTTTCAGGTTGGCCAGACAAACATCAGCCACATGTTGACTCCCACCGGGAGAGTCTACGCTGAGGTCACCATTACCCAGTTGGCGCCGGGAGAGTTTTTGCTCATCACCGGCTCCGGATCAGAGCTACATGACCTCAGGTGAAATCCCACACATATGCAAAACCTCACCTTGTTGAAAAGGTGCGTTTGACAGGTTATCCCCACCTTTAACCGGCAGTTTGAAACCAGCAAATATTGAGTGTGGACTAATTGTTTTAACGTGATGCATTTGAAAAAGTTGAACAAGCCCAACATCAATTTGAGAGCGTGATGTAAAATAAAACTCTCCTGCAATGGTTGAAACCCAAAGCGTTCCAGCAGCTGCTTGCACAACTCAAGCCTTTGGCTGCAAACAGCAGGCCATAAATGAAAGCCTTCATTTGGAATCCTTCAACCCGGATCAGTTTCATGGAGCAGCCTCTAGTGGCAACTAGGCCAAACTTCCAAGTGATTTTATTTAGCTATGATAACATAAAAAGCTGATTTTGTCGCTTCACCTTCAACATAAGGCCAGCAAGAAGGTCTTACTGTCATCAACTCGTGATCTGATTGGCTATCATAGTTCTACTTAGAAAAACTGCAGCGCTTTAGCAACGGACTTTTGGGACTTCCTTTTAGTACGTGTGTGTGAATGGGAGACAAGAGATGTTAATTTGTTATTTATTTGAATTGGTTTTTGGGGCACATCCAATGTGGAGGACACTCTGACGTCTCGCAGCAACAAGTTCTATGTGTACATGCTGGGGTGATGCCGCTATAGAATTATTATTTTTTTTCCAACAGGTGGATCGAGACAGAAGCGGCCGCCGGCAGCTACGACGTTGACATCGACAACGTGACGGAGGAAATGGCCGTGCTAGGGGTCGCCGGGCCCAACTCTCGCAAGGTCCTTCAAAAGCTCACCCAGGAGGACATGAGCCATTCAGGGTTTAAATTTCTCCAGTGCAAGTCGATCCAGTTGGCCGGTGTTATGCTCCGAGCCATCAGGATCTCCTACACTGGTACGCAACCGTTTTTTTTTTTTATAAGGTTATTTTCTCATTGTGTTATGGGGATTATTTCATGATTTGTTGCCCTAAAAACCCTAAATTCATAATGAAAAAAAAAATTATAATATATATATATATATATATATTATATATATTTTAAACGGTGTTCTTATGTTTTGCATTGTTGTTGACCTCTCTGCTGCATGTGTGGCTCAGGTGAACTGGGATGGGAACTGTACATCAACCAGAAGGACATGGCGGCAGTGTACCAGGCCATAATGGAAGCGGGACAAGAGGAAGGCATCGACAACTTCGGCACCTACGCCATGGCCTCTCTCCGGCTGGAGAAGGGCTTCAGAGGATGGGGGGCTGAGGTACAAACACTGACGTGTGTGTCCTTTAAAAAACATTCAAGGATTTTTCATAACTCTTATGTTCATCTTTATAGATGAACTGTGACACAAACCCTCTGGAGGCGGGCTTGGATTACTTCATCAAACTCAACAAGGTAAAAATGTCAAACTCTAACTTGGTTAACAAAATGCTCCACTGGCGACTATTTTGAAGACCAGATTAAAAGAATGCAATAAAGTTGTCACTGTCACTCGGCTTTGAATCACAACACCTTTTTTTTTTTTTGAACAGCCCGCTGACTTCATCGGCAAGGCGACGCTTCAGGAGATAAAAGCCAAGGGCCTGAAGAGGAAGTTGTCCTACCTTGCGGTGGAGACGCACGACGTCGACCCCGAGGGCAACGAGACGGTGTGGCACGACGGAAAGGTTAGCCACCGCCATGGTCAACTGTGATTAAGGTTGCAAAATCCTTTGCATTTTCAAAGTTAGAAACTTTCTATGGGAATAAACCGGGAATTTACAAAAGTGAAGGATGGCTCTTAAAAGGAATCTAAAAAGTCTACACGCCTTTGTTAAAAAAAAAAAATTGTTACGTGAAAAAATTTCACATTGATAAATTCCTATTTGGAATATTTACAAAATCCCATAATAATAATAATAATAAT
Organism: Idiotropiscis lumnitzeri; assembly: GCF_059441095.1. Classification (NCBI taxonomy): domain Eukaryota; kingdom Metazoa; phylum Chordata; class Actinopteri; order Syngnathiformes; family Syngnathidae; genus Idiotropiscis; species Idiotropiscis lumnitzeri. The sequence continues at coordinate 3,350,937 of NC_142408.1, forward strand.
AATTAATTCCCCATGGAAATTGACTAGAAATTTTCCACCCCTTTGCAACCTTAGCTGCTCCCAACCACTTCCCCAATTTCCCCCCACTGTCTCACTTACCTACATGTCTTCAATCAGGTGGTGGGTAACACCACGTCGGGAGCTTACAGCTACAGCGCCAACCACAGCCTGGCGTTCGCCTACCTGCCCATGGAGCTGTCCTCGGTTGGCCACAAGGTGGAGGTGGAGCTGCTGGGAAGGAAGTATCCGGCCGCCGTCATCCAGGAGCCCCTGGTGCTCACCGAGCCCACGCGGACCCGCCTGCAGAACAAAGGCAAAAGCAAAGCATAAGAACATCACCACAATGGCGGCAAGGGATCATGTGACTCGGACTCGAAAGAATTTGCTCTCTAGTTTTATAATGTACTGGAACCGCAATGTCTAAAGTAATTTTGTAATTCCATGGTTTACATTGTGTTTGGTACAATTAGAGAAATAATGCCATTACCATTTTAGTAAGTGACAAAAACATTTGTACAGTTTTTATAATCATTGTTTTTTTTTTTAACAAATATGCACCAAGTAATGTACTGTACATTAATACATTACAAAATAAAGTATGTAGGATTCACTATCATCTGGAAATCAGTACAGATTACTGTTTTGATTTTTTAGAGAACCTTTCAGTCAGATTTTTCAAGAAATTAGTAGCAGAGTAGGAGAGTAGCAGAGCTCATTTCGAGCTAACCGGAAGTTGAAGTCCAGGCCAGCGTAGTGATATGATTTTATTTTGAAAGTGTCTTTTATTCTGAAGGTGGCTCGTCAGCGACCTTTTACCGTAATGCCTAGCATGAAAGAAATGAGGGGCACGTGGCTTGACTTGGTCTTCTCAAGTGAAGGCGGGCTTGAGCGCAGCGAAGCGGGCTTCCTGCTTTACTTTCTGACAGCGCCTTCACTTCCACTTTGCCGCACTTCGAGGTGAAGATGGCCGAAAAGCTTCCTATCTTCGCCTTGCTGTTGACTCTCGGTTCCCCCGCGGCGTTGGGCTCCAAGCAGCCTCATATCGTGTTCATACTGGCGGACGACTTGGGTTGGTACGACGTGGGCTACCGCGGATCAGAGATCAACACGCCCAGTTTGGACAAGTTGTCGGCCGCAGGGGTTCGCTTGGAGAACTACTACGTCCAGCCGCTTTGCACCCCGTCCAGGAACCAGCTCATGACCGGACGGTACCAGGTGAGACACCCGGACGATACCGTACTGCACAGTACCCGGAGGCCAGTGCCTTGTTTGGGGGCTTCGGTTTAGTTAACTAGCGCTAATAATAATTTATAATTATATAATAATTTATAATTTATAATTTAGTTAACTAGCGCTAATAATAATTATTATTATTATTAATTATTATTATTATTTATAATATTATTATTAATAATAATAATAATAATTGATAAGAAACGGATTGATAATAGTAATAATAATGATGACAACTATGATAAATGATAATAAATAATGAATAATAATGACGAAGAATTAAAACATTTTGAAACATCTCTGTCATCTATTTAGTGTTTCTAGCCTGTAGTACAGAGCCCTGTTGTGCAATTAATCGAAATTCAATTGCGATAACGATTATTACACTCAACGATTACAAAATTGGTGTAATCCTATAAAATGATTATTTCATACAATATATACAACATTGTTAAAATAGTACTCAATTTACAATTTGAGTGTTACTCATAATTTTAATTTTGCGTCAGCGGTAATATTGACTGAATTAAACAAGAAGAGGATGTGGCGTTGCTGCTGTACCGTAGTTCCCCTCTGGTTTGGTCTTTCACCACCGTGTTGCGTGTTTGACATTGGCAGATCCACACGGGCATGCAGCACCAGATCATTTGGCCGTGTCAGCCGTACTGCGTGCCGCTGGACGAGACGCTGCTGCCTGAACTGTTGTCCGAGGCGGGCTACGCCACGCATATGGTGGGCAAGTGGCACCTGGGCATGTACAAGAAGGACTGCTTGCCCACACGCCGCGGCTTCCACTCCTACTTTGGTTTGTATGCGCCACGTTGCCCTCATGTCAGTGTGCAGCCTCCTTCCCCTTTACGATATTCCTTTCATATATACCACAGGTTTCTAACACAGATTATTCATATGTGCTCCAGGCTACCTGACGGGCAGTGAAGATTACTACACTCACATTCGTTGTAGCCCCATTGCAGCCCTGAACGTGAGCCGTTGCGCTTTGGACCTGCGGGAAGAGGAAGAGGCCGCCCCAGGATACAAAGGCTATTATTCCACAGAGTTGTTCAGCCAGAAGTCCGTCCAGATCATCTCCAAACACGACCCCACAAAGGTGACTTGTAATATTAATTATTGTCTTGTAACAATAATATAATTTTTTTCCCTCCTTGAACCCCCCACCCCTCTCCCAATAATTTTATTTTAAAAGTAGGAAATACAAAGTGGTAGTAGGATATTTTTTATTTATTAAGTGGATGATGAATTGACGTTAACATTGGCACTCAGATATTAAGTTTTCTTGTAAAAATGAAATCTGTACTAAAATTAAAAAAAAAACATGCTTGTGTTTCAGCCTCTCTTCCTCTATGTGGCGCTGCAGTCCGTGCATTCGCCCCTGCAGGTGCCCGAGCGCTATGTGGCACCATACTCCTTCATCCGCGACCCGCATCGCCGGGCGTACGCCGGCATGGTGGCAGCCATGGACGAGGCAGTGGGTAACATCAGCATTGCCCTACGGCAGGCCGGACTTTGGGCCAACACTGTCCTGGTGTTCTCCACAGGTACACATGCACGCAGTACTCTGCTCGTCCAACAGAGGGCAGCTCAGAATGCTAAATTGGCTTCAAGATGACGACCCATTCATAAAGTAGCCATATAATACTCAGGTGGGAGTGTTGTTCAAAAAAAAAAAAAACTCTTTCCATCTGGTAGTGTTTCAATGGAGGCCTTGTCATAAAATGTCCACCGTAAGGCTTGCCGTTTTTATCAGCCGTAAACACCTGGAACCACACTGACAACTGTAAAGGCGTATTTTCAGCACATTGGACTTTTAAAGTGTCGTTACAAAACAATGCAGTGAAATCGCCGGGGGTGGGCGCAGGTTGTCAGACGGTTTTTGTATTCACATCAAAGGATAAACTTGTTTGCTTTTGAGATGATGTGCAGCCTCAACACAGACTTTAAGCCGACTAGTTTATTCTTTTAAGGGGCTTAACTTCTTTTTACACTTGTTTTACAAATCTGACTTTATTCTCGTAATATATTTTTTCTTGAAAAAAAACAACAATATTCTTATAAAATTAACACTTTTTTTCAACTCTTAAACAAATATACCTTTATTGTCATTTAGTTAACTTAACTTATTAAAAATATAAAAATTTATTTGAATTTGGAGTAATGGATAGACCGATTTTAACCAAAAAAACAAACCAACCTCATCATTATTGTAATACTAATACTTCTAATCACATTTTTCTCATTTAAACTGCAACTATATTCACCAAATATGAAGAATTGGAGCAGATGCACCTCATGCTGCGTCACAAAAATCCAAAGAAAAAGCCAAAGACTCCCAAAACATCTGCAGCCTGCTCTGAATTGTGTCACGGTTCGATCTCTTGGACAGATAACGGCGGCCAGACGCTGCAAGGCGCCAGCAACTGGCCACTGCGAGGCAGGAAGTGGTCGCTGTGGGAGGGAGGAGTCCGCGGCGTGGGATTCGTGTCCGGGCCGCTCCTCCAGCAACCAGGCAGCGCCAGCCGGGAGCTCATCCACATCTCTGATTGGCTGCCCACGCTGGTGGGACTGGCGGGGGGCCGCCTCAACGCCACCAAGCCTCTGGATGGATTTGACGTTTGGAACACGATCAGGTGACGGATGCTTGATGATGTTCACTCTGAAAAGACAACAGAGTATTGAGTGCCGGCTCATTTACAGAATTCAGACGGGTCTATCAACCTGATCTCAAATTTTAGTAATCACTTCTACAACATGGTAGAAACCAGCTTTTTGTGAAAAGATATATTTTATGCACAAAAGTTAATTGTATGCTAATATTTTTTGCTTTATTGACACCGCAAACGTCCTTCTACATAATACCAACAACAATGAAAATGTGCTTTTAGTGGCGAAATAATGTATTTACAAAAAAAAAATAAATAAAATCACCATTGTAACAATTTTACGTTTGACTACTTAACAAACTATTTGCACGCAATGATTTCCAATGGAGAGTTTGTAATCGGTCCCTTCAATGACTCGCCGAAACGAGGAGCGAGCGGAGGGGGGCGTGGCCATGTTCCTCCTTAAAAGTAGGTGTTTTTCAAGCCATCACTTATTTCCTAATTTCTCATAGACGAATAGATCAAAAAGAAAATGTCAGTTTCCTGATAAAAAAAAAAAAAAATTATAAACTGATCTTGGGTCTTGTCCTCTGAGCTGCTTATCTTCTCGAGGGCCGCGGACGAACTGGAGCCTATCCCAACTGTCTTTGGGCAGTAGGCGGGGCACACCTGCACTAATATTGAGAGGGAAAAATAAATCTCCATTCGATTATTATCAAAATCGTTCAGCCCTCGTTTGGATACCATGCTGTTTGAATGATGCGCTATCGAATCAAATCCCGGAATTCCGAATTGTACAAGCAGGACATTCCGCTGTACTCCATGTTTGTTTTTCCTTCACAGCAGCTGAGTCCACTTTGACGAACATTTCTTTTTGCTCGCTGCCTAAATGTGGACGTGGTGAAGGAGGAGGTGAAACTGAGGGTCACCACACCACAAAGTGCTACCTCGCATCCCGCCGCTCTGCTCCCATTGGCCGCTGCGTGTCAGCTGACCACTGCCTGCGCGCTGCTTTGTAATTGGCCGGAGTGAGCGAAAGCGGGCGGGTGGCGGAGAGTTATTTGTGTTATCAGACGTTGCGGTCTGTGTGTTTTCTCTGCGGTCGGAGCACATGACGGGTGGGTGCGCTGTTTTAGATTTACACATCCCACTTGTGTGTTGTGTGTTGTGTTCCGCGTGTGTGTGTGTGTGTTTAACACACCTCCGTTTATATTCCAGCAAAGGCTTTGCCTCGCCCAGATTGGAGCTGCTACACAACATTGACCCGTTGTACAACGATATTGCACCGTGTAAGTCAATGACGCACATCCCCAACACTCCCATCCACCTCTCAACAGTCATTTTTGTCTCAAATCAAATTTTATGTCGCATTTTGTCAATTTATTGGGGGGAAACTCAGCAAAACTTTGAGACCCTCTACAGTAAATATCCTCGTCATGTCCCCCATGCAGGTCCCGGCTCGGAGCGTCTGCGATCGTTAGATGGCCAGAAAGGAGTCTTCCGGTCCGGCTTCAACGTGTCCGTCCACGCCGCCATCAGATCCTCAAACTGGAAGCTGCTCACGGGATACCCAGGTTAGTCTGGAACCACAGAGACAAATTTCATGGTGATACTGACATGCTGTTTAGGCTCTTCCCATACCAAATTATGGTAAGAATGTGTTTCCGGGTCCAACCGTCTCTATTGTTAATCACAAGCCATAGAGTTAATCCGTTCATGTCAATAAATAAATAAATATGTTTTTTTTAAAAACTGAAGATACGGGAAACTTCTACCCAATGAAAAAGCAAAAGAAAGTTAATGTTTTCATGCAAAAAAGAAAAAAAAAACTTAATTCTATGATGGAAAAAAAGACAAAGAAGATTTTTTTGACCATTCAACGAGAAAAATCAAAATTATCTATCCTATGGTGTGAATAACCTCTATTTTTGCACAAAAAAAAAAGAAAAACAAAGAAAAAGCCAAACACAGATTTGAACCCTTTGATGCGGCCCAGGTTGCGACGTTTGGTTTCCACGACCCGGCCATAACGTGTCCTCTCCCCGACCCTCCGAGCCCTTGAAGCCCGTGATGCTGTTCGACGTGCACAAGGACCCTGAGGAGAGGAACGAGGTGTCGGACATTTACCCCGCCGTGGTTGACCGCCTCCTGGGCCGTCTGAATCACCATCAGCAGAGCGCCCTGCCCGTCCACTTTCCTGACGACGACCCGCGCTGTGACCCGGGCACCACGGGAGCCTGGGGACCCTGGGCCTAGATGATTCTCTCCTAAGACGAGGAATCGGGATTTACATGCACTTCTTGAACATTTTAATGGGACATATATGCAATATAATGAAATATTACATTCTAAGAGCTGCGTTCTGCCGTTACGAACAATACTATTCAAATAGTTTTGGGGAGAAATCTACGACAACGGTGACGTGATTGAACTCGACTTGAAGTCACTTCACAGCAATTGCCAGAGAAAATTCCGCTTAACAATTCTCTCAGGTATATTTTCTTTATGCTCTGCGAACAACGATAATTTTACTGCAGCTTACTGTGCAGTTGTGACCGTCTCTTGTTACTGTGTGTATATATATGTTTGTATTATACCGCCCCCTGTTGGTCAAGCCGCGCACGCGAGAAGGCACTGCACAGTCCAAATGCAATATACGCAAGCTGTTTAATTCTTTACTGTCCATTTATGATGTTATTACGTGATTTGATAAAGTACGACGGTAATATACATACATTCTTACATACACACATATGTAGTTTTTAAAGGTTTACAATAGTTTTCTGTTTTTCTAATTTGGAAAAACTCATGTTTAACAGTGACTGCATGATAATTGACATTGGAAGAAAATTATCCAACGTACCAGTAGTATCACCTTACGGCAATTTGTGCGATAATAAATCATATTTGTAAATGCAAACAATACTAAAAATATCATAACACAGTGGCTATGCAAGAATTGATACGTCTGAAGAAAAATGCTGATTCCAGCATAATTGATCATTTACTTTTCCAACGATGCCTGTATGTAGTATCACTTTACTTTGACTGATCTGACGTTGGGCCTTGCTGTGTCAGCTTCTTACCAAACAAAGAAAAGAAACGTTAGTACCGTTGCTGGCATTCCTTGGATTCAAATTACTTGGTGCGAAAGGGGTGAGCACTCTATTTGTGATCGGTGGGTGAGGAATTTAGCATGATGTTCCACTTGAAGGGGATCATTTGCAACCCTGGAATTGGTGGGAGAAGCTAATTTTCCTTGGACGCTCTTTAAACTTTGACCCTCTGGCGTTTGACCTCGCCAAGGAAGACCCCCTCAACCTGACCCCTAATGCAGGGCTAGTGACCTTTGAACTGTCGTGTCAACAGGACAAAACCAACAGAAATCTTTTAAGAAGCCATGGCCGAAGAGACAGAAATTCCCCAAAAGACAGGAAATTTGCCATCTTGGTTTGAAGCAGACATTTTGTCTCTGTAGAGCCCTCCAGATTCCACCACCCACTTTTTTTTTTTTTTTTCAAGAGTTCAGTTCAGCCCTCTTCCAAAATCAGAACCACAAATGCAACAATGATCTCCATTTTGAAAAAAAAAAAAAAACCATTAAGTAAACACACTTTATTTGCTTTTGTTCACCACAAAATTATGTTGGAGCCCCTTCCAAATGCCAACTATCTGCTCAGCTGTTAGCTTTACTGTTAGAAAGGTTAAGTCTCCGATTGAAACAGAGATGGCTACCTCACAAAGCCAGACGACAACAGGGAACACTCAGCTGCTTTCGGATATTCAAGTCATCCTTTTGAATAGCTTCAAAATGTTGCTTATGTTACACGCAGTAATGAATAGGGTATAGCATGGAAATGGTATATTTATAGTATTGATTCAATTGTTTTTATATTTTTTATTCCCACCCTCTATAATCTATTTCTTTGTATTTTTGCAAACTGAACTAAATTATAAGTGGTATTTTATTAAGATTGTTTATATTACAATTCTACTTAATCCTTTAAAACAGTCAAATAAAATCTAATCATCAAATATTTTCTTTATAAGCAAAATCACGGTTGCTGGTGTCCTGATTGGCTTTGTATACTTCCGGCTGCCAAATTGTTCCCACCGAAATTCAAATCTCAGAACTCAAAACAGTGACAAAGCAAATCACATTTTCACCTTTGCTGATGTTCGTAGTGTTAATGTAATTATTTGAAATATATTTATTAAATATATTTTTTCATTAATTTTAAAAAGAATAATTCTTTTCACAAGTTGTTGTATTGGTATTATTATTAGTAGTAGTATTTGTTATTATTATTATTATTTCACCACGTAAAAATATAAATGGTTAGAGAGTGCTTATTTTACTTCGATTTTCCTTACAAATCACGGATGCAGTTTCCTGATTGGCTACTTCCGCAGCGGCTCGCTTTCGATTTGTTGTTACTGCTAGCCGTTCTCTGATTGGTGGCCGTTCTGCGAGTAGATCACGCCCACCCAAGCAGCGGTTCGCCAGCTCCTGGGCTGGCGGGTTTGGTGGAGGTTGGCGGCGGCCATTCATTCTTCTGCGGTCCGCCGGAGGACGTGGAACCAAAAAGAGCAAAAGGCAGCTAACTCGAAGGAAAGAGAGTTCGCCACATTCTCATCTCACTCCTAAAAAGAGGGGTGAAACATCCAGCCACTTTGACAAAGGGAGTCGTCTTCTATCTTGTGGGAGTTTTAAAAAGCTTCCCTCAGCATCTCTCAGTCCCACGTAAGTTTGAAGATATTTTTTCCACTTCTCTACAAACAAAACACTTTCCTACATCTTTGCTCATTTTCCCACTTTTCCAGTCTCGGCGGGACACTTGCATAGTCGTAGCCGAGTTGACAGACACTTTTTTTCGGTTTGAAGCTCCTCTGATGTGGCGTCCATCCACCTAATTTTTGTTGTTGCTATGAATATATTTAGGAAACAAAACGCTCATCAAATTAAGAGACGAACAATCTTCTTTTGGCGAACCTGAATTTGACTGCATTTAATGTTGATTTGTGCTGAATCTGCAACATGGTCGCCCCCCCCCCCCCCCAAAAAAAAAACATGACGTCACAATATGTGAAAATTAATGTTTTTAACATACTTAGAGAAAGAATTTCAAGACCAAAACGCAAATGTATTCTCTCTCTCTCTCGCATCACTCCATAAACATATTTTTATGGTGAACCACATTTTAGCTCATTAATCAGCAGTAAACTGCTCTTAAAGGTCGATAGCGGATCGATACCAATCAGTGCTAGCTGGCTTCATGAATGCTGAGATGTTTACACTGGTGTTAGCTTGCTGGGTCGTACTGTACAAACAGATGAGTTTGGGGTTAATGAAATGAAAACAAAGAAGTGGAATTGTTTAAATAATTGATGGGCTTTGAGAAGGACTGCTTTTAATTTAGGAACACAAAGAACATTTGCCACCTCAAGACATTTATTCTAAATAGGAAATAGTTGGTACTGCCTCCCTCTCTCGAGGTTCAAATGTGTTTTCTGGCTTCCTCCCATAATACAAAAACATTCATGTAAGCTTTATTTACTCAAATACTCAAAATTGTCCAAACCTGAGTGTGAATGATTGTTTGTTGGATTGTCTGGCAACCAGACCAGCGCGTGAAAAGACTGAGTTTGTTGAGGAAGTTAGTTGAGTTACTGTTTGGTGACTTGACTGAACGAGATTAGTTAGTTGAGTAGCTTAGTGAGTTAGCTAATAAGCTAAGTAGGCAGTCAATGAGTTAGTAGCGTAAGTTAGTTGAGTGAAGCACCCGAGTGAATTGGTTGAGTCAATAAATTTGTTGCGTTAATAAGTTGAGTAGGATAGTAAGCGTGCGAGAGTCAGTTGAGTCAGTAATTTGGGTGAGCAATATTTTGTGTCCATCCAGCTTCAAGATGCGACGAATTGACAGTTTCACTAAAAAACAACAGAATTCTCAAAAATCAACAAATCGATTCTGCCACCTTTCATGCATCAAATGGAGCATAGGTGCAACTGATGTATTTTTCACGTAAACAGAGTTTAAGCGACATTTCAAAGTAACGCCGCCCCACCTGTGATTTGTTCTCTGTGGGTTGGGGGATCAGTGGATGGCGTCTAAGATTGCTCTTCTTTTGTGACTGCGGGTGAAAGTGTTGTCAGCCGTGACAAAGCACTTTGGTGTCGGGTGTTTGGCAGCAAAGCGAAAAACACGTCCATGCCTGGAAACTGTTAGGATGAAACCAGGGATGTGTTTACCGTGTAAAGTAAGAAAATGTTGATAACTATTCACTGATGTATGTATGTGAGACAATGCTTGTGGTTTGTGCCGATGCACGGCATCCCTCAGGGTTCTGTGTTAGGGCCACTTTCAACTGCACAAAAAAAAATATTCAGGGTTCATATATCCCATCCCTGCGGAACACCGCTCTCAATCTTTGAGGCCACAAAAAAGTGCTGTGCTGTCTTTCTTGGCAGGCAAATGGTGCAGATGCATCGGGAAAGCTGCGTTACGAAACTTTCAAAGCGCGGAAAAAGCTCGCCATCGTCTCGTCACACGTGCAGTTGGACAGAAATTAGAGCGTACAGTATGGCGAAAAACGACAAACTCCCGCACGTGCGCCACATGGCGAGCCTTTCATGTTCTTCAGAAGTTGTCCACGCTTTGGTCTTTACTCATAAATTCTGTAATCCTTCTCAAGAGGATTTAAGAGCATTTTGGAGGATGTAGAAATGCCCAAAATAAACACACATGAATACAAGTTTATTGTGATTAAGAGTTTTTCTCGTAATGTGACTTAATTCTTTGTAACGTACCCGTACACCTTTTTCTTAAAAAAAAAAAAGAATAAAAAAATTGTTTTGTTTGTTTTATTTCTCGATTAAATAAGATTAAAAGATTGGCAGACTTCAAGTGTATTGTTTTAGATTATACCTATTTTTGGTCTAAAAGTGCTTGTTATATTACAAAAATTTTGCGATAACATTAAGCCATTTTTTAAAATTAAAATAACATCAAAATTTTTGGAATTTCACTTTTTTCTTTTCAGTGTAGCCTTAAAACCTTAATGTAAAACAGCTGTTTATTTTTTTCTAGTCTCCTGTTAATTTGGGCTCGTTCGCATCATCTATCCGCGTTCTATCCGACTTTTGGAGCTGTTGGACAAGCTTCCAAAAGGGAAAAAAAACTAAAAAAAAAAAATGGTTATGTCCGTGTGAAATGTGACAAAGTGCATCAGGCAGCCTTCAACGTTCCCACGTCCCATGTCCTACTTGTGCTGCCAAACAGCTGATTTTGGAGTCGACCAAGTGGCACAAAACCTTTATTGCTACTGGAAAAAATGACTTTCATCCTAACAAGCCGTCTTTTTCCCCCCTAGAATTCCGACTTTATTTCTGTAATTCAGCACTTTAAGAGCTTACCACATTTTCTGAAAAATACTTTACTTATGACATAACATTATTGCTAAGATTGCCCCCCCAACACAACGTGTCTTTTTTGTAGTAAAATTGCAACTGTCATCTCATGAGGTTTTACTTTCTTGTGGCCGTTTTCTTTTGAAAAAAATAAATAAAAATCTTTTTTTATCCTATGTTACATTTTTAATTCATTTGAATTTATTTGTCAATTTTGACTTAATTCTCTTAAGATTGAGATATTGGTCAAGTTTTGCCTCCTCAAAAAAAGTTGACTTTTTGGATAACATTTAACCCTTATTCATGTCACGTTATAATTTTTAATTTCAAGATTGCAACTTTTTTTTCGTTAAAAAAAACAAAATGACTTCTTTATTGTAAAATTATATAAAAAAAAATTCGTGAAAATTAATTTTTTCTTCAATGTGTATTTTTTTCTCATATCTATTGAAAAAAAATATATTAAAGTAACACGTTGTCATTTTTCTTTCGTAAAATTGCAAGCTGGCATCAGGCGGCCTTCAACGTTCCCACGTGGCTTCCTGTCCTACTTGTGCTGCCAAACAGCTGATTTTGGAGTCGACAAACTGGCGTGAAACTTTATTGCTGGAGCAGTCATGCACTCTTGATTAGATTAGTCGGCTCTTTGTTGGGGGGACGGGGAGGGAAGGACCTAAACCTCCTGCAGCCCCTGGAGCTTACAGGGTGGGGTCCTGGGCCAAAACAAAGCACTCCCCCTTAAGAAAGAAAAGAAAGAAAGGAGTGAATGACTTGTGGGGGAAGGGTGACGTCCCTTTTCGTTCGGAACTTTTGGGGGCGGGGTGGTCATTATTTTTCGGGGGTTAATGTGCGCAGGCGGCTGCTGTTGGCCAGTCTGACGTCATCATCATCACCGCTGCCGCCAACATGTTGGAATATTCTTGATGAAAGCGGCGACGTGTTCTCCGTGTACGCAGCTCCATGCTAATGTTTGATGGTTATGCGGCTTCAAGTCACAGAAAAGCCTCGCAGCTGCGTGCGCTACAAATAACACTTAAAAGCAAAACTGTTTTGCCTGAAGGGGACGACAGTTATCCCTTAAATTATGAATTTTGAGTTTTCCATAACCACGTTTGTAGCTGAAATCATAATTTCTCATTGAAGTGAATTGAAATGTTATTAATCTGTTCCGTTATTTTATTTTTAAATTTTAGGACTTCATTCTTGAAGAATTGCAACTTTTTCTCAGAGTATTTTTTTTGTCTTTGTTTTTTTTTTTTTTAATTTACTTTTGGTACATTTTTTCACAGTCACTTGGATGTTTTTTTTCTTGGAAAAAAAGCAACGTTTTAATCTCACAACATAATGACCGTTTCCTCCCCAAAATAAACGACAATTATAATTTTTTCAAATTATTTAATTTATTTTTTATTCACGTCTCTTGCTAACGGCGGCAACGCTTGGTCCCTATCCCCCCGTGACTAGCGGTCACATCGCGCAGGACTGGCTAATGGTCTGAGCAGCTGTGGTTTGATTTGTAGTGTGACGACTCTCCAGGTGACTCGTAGACGGACTCGGGATAATATTACGTGACCCGTGGGACCTCACACACACACACACACACACGCGCGCAGTCGCTCAAAGCTAACGTGAAATAGCCAGTAAAGTGCGAGTCCAAGTGATATTTTCTCAAATTGTGTTTTTGGGACCCGAGAATATGAATGAAAACAAACAAAAAAATGATTTGGCCACTTCTTGTTTTACTCGACGTCAGCAATTTTCTGGGCCAACAAACGGTAGAAAAATACACTTTTAAGCTAAAAGCGGTATTGTTTTGTTGGATGGGGAATTGATTTAACGAAAAAAAAAAAATCAACTGTCTCAGATTTTTCGTGTAACATTACAATTTAACTCCTGTAACTTTACAACACTCTAAAAATTGTAATATTACAAATTTGAGATTACGACATTTTCCTCCCAAAAATTTTTTTGAAGATCACTATTTTCTCTTAACTTTCCAAATTTTGTCGGGAATTTTTAAAAATACATTCTTATCCCAACAGTACAACTTATTTTTCATAGCATCACAACTTTATTCTTAAAATTTTGATTTTCTTCCGTACATTTTTTTCCCTTGCAATATTACTTTTCCGTTGTAACTTTTTAACATTTTTAAAATAATAATTTTAGTTTTTATGACTGCGAAATGACTTTCTTCAGACTTGTGGTTTCTTCCTTTCTTTATTCTTACCGTATAAAATGAGTACAACTATGTCACATTCTACAGACACAAAAACAAGATCCAAGGGATGAAACAGAGAAGATAAGAAAAAAAAGCTTTTAGTTTGACAATTAACTGCAGCGTTCCAGGGTCAGACATCTGTGATCCATCTCCCGGGGGCTACGTCTGGAGCTAACGCCCCCCCGCCCCCCCCCAACCCTTTCAGAACCCCCCTCCACCAATCCCCACTCCGCCAACAATGACTTCCCGCTAGTCGCCTCAGAAATCATTCAATCTGACTGCTGCTACTTTCTTTTTTTTTTTTTTTTTTACTCGTTCCTCTGACCTCCATCCGTCAGCGCTTATGTTTTGAACCACAATCGTCTGTATATAAATACAACTTCTGTTCTTGTCATTATTGCTTCGTTAGCGCTAGACAACGTAGCTCATTTCAACCAAACAAAGTTTAGAAGTTGGAAAATATCTTCAAAGGTGTCCAGTTTAGTGGTTGGATTTTAGTTTAATTTTTGTTTTGTTCTCTTTTCCATCTGTTTCGTGGATTTTTTTTTTCCATAAAGTTCCATAATAAGGGTTGTGCGTTGTTTCCGCAACAGCTCTAAAACGACAATACGGGCATCGCTAATGTTGTTAGCACTGTAAATACTCTGCCTTCATCAGAATACCGTGACTAAAAAAGTGGCAAGAAAGTTTATAAATTTTACATTTAAAACAACAGTCAGAATAATACAGTTGGTTCCAAGGCGTCTTATAAAATTGACGTCAACTATGTATTCTTAGCTGTGCGTGCGAGAGAACATGGACAATGTGGTTGAAAAGTCAAAAGTCCATCTAAATGGCGATCGTTCGGACATGGCGGACGGAGGTCTGTCGTCTGAATAAAGACGCACCTTTTTGCGCGAAAAGAAGCCGGAACAAAAGTTCAATTAGTGAATTGTATTCGTCATCATTCTTTTGCTATGATCTGTTCCCTCTCTCATTATTCATCCAACATGTTTTTTTTTTTTTTCAACAACAATTATAAATCAGCTTTCCCAAATCGGCAGCCATCTGTTGCACGTCCGACTTCATCGCTGTACCATGATGTCATGTTTGTGTGCGAGTGCACACACACACACGCACACACACACAGCAAAGGAAATTGGCGAGTACGAGGACAATCATTGCATTAGCAGCCTAGTTTGTAATCAGCGTGAGCCCCGGGGAGCAGAAGGCATTTTTTTTTTTTTTGCCTCTGCAGCTGTGTGAAGTATTTTTTGAAGGGTTAATGAAGAGGATTAGCATGGAAGTTAGCGACGATGATGTCACGTTAATAATAAAAAAAAAAGTTGCATCATGTAGTTAATTTGCAGATCATGTCTTGACCGTTTCCTTCAAGCAGTGCTTCTCAATTATTTTCTGTTATTTTTGATTGAAGCAGCGTTTTTTTTGAGGGGGGGGGGGATTTTTTGGACAATTTTGTTGCGAGCATCTTTTCACTCTCTATTTTTCCCCGATTAGTTCCAAATCTCAACCCCATATACTTGACAAATTGTTGACGATGAATCACAAAACGTTTGACTTTTTTGGCCCTGAAATTCGATGACTGCGGTAAAGGAGGAAACTCCGGTAACAACCCACGAGGTCATCTCTTGACCAAACGTCTTGTTGAAAGTCCCGCCCTAAAGACATTCATGGCGAAGTTAGTCCCGTGTTGTTCCCTCTTAATTTCCAACCCTCAGATACCCCAACGTGCGTCTGAATAGAGTCTTTTGTGGCTGCTGTGAGCATACCTCCAGACACCCCCCCCCCCCCCCACAGCCCCCCAGGCCCCCATAAAGGCCTCCCCCAGCTGTGAAAGTATCGCCCGTTTGCCAAGAGCTATTTGCAAGCTAAGCGCGTCACTTGAAGAAGGTCCGAAGACGAGCGCTGATAATCTTGCCAAAACTCATCTTGGGAGTTTTCAGACCTGAGGGACGCCGTGTTTCCTGGATTTCCGAAGAACTGTCTGCGAAACAAAAATGGTCTTTTATTGACTTCCGTTGTGAAAAGGACGCGACTGATGCTCAGCGGTTGATTGACGCTGCCGCTGGATGTCGGCGATGTTGGCGTCATCACGCCTCGTGATCCCGCCGGAGCCCGTGTGGGAATTGCATATTATTCCAAGCTTTCTCCGGAGTTTTCTTTACGAAGAGTCTCCTCGGGCTTTAATTGATTACATTTCTTCGTTATCGAATCTGTGATAGCAGCCTTCGGTTTGTGTCCTTTTTCCAACTAATACAAATCCTTCGTTAATCTATTGTTGACACGCCTCCACACGTCAGTTTGGAAAAGCGTGGAAGTTTCCCGGTAAATTTCAGGAAAGCGTCCTGTAAATTTCCGTGGTGATTTTAGTTGGATTCTGGAAATATTGCGCTTGATGTTAGTTGTTGGAATTTATGGAAAGGTGTCATATTCATGCAAGGTCGTTACATAACCGTGATTGCTCCATTTTTTATTTTTTTCCACTTCTCATTTACAAAAAAAAACTAAATCGTGGATGGAATCCAGTTGCTCTAGTCACAATTCTGCTGACATAATCACTTACGTCCCCCCGTTGAGATCCAATCATTGATTTGGTAAAATGCTGTTTCAATTCCCATTCATTAACTTAAAAGATTTGTGACAGAAAATTCCTGGAATTACGCAACCCAATCCATGACGTAATTGTACGGCATCTACTAGTTAACTCAATGTCGCCCTCTCCTTTTATCCAGTGAGGATGGTTTTTCCGCTCTGCTAGTGTATTTTCTCCGGTGAACTGCGAGTGAACCGAGGTCTGGATCGTGTAAGAGGAGGGGAGAGCCATTAGTTAATTCTCTCCAGCCTGATGTATGCATGTCATTACTTTGAGACGAGCCGAGTGGCCTAAAGCAGGAAGACATTCCGAAGTTTATGACCTAGTTTACTAGGAAGCATTACCCGATGGAAAATCCTTGTTTCGCTACTTTGTGACCAATTTCGCTTTTCAACGAGATTCTGGTTGTCCTGTGAACGCTACACGGCGAAGAAATAAAACAATGGAAACCAATCTTTTATGAGGTTGTTTTCAAGAAGCTAGGCCCGGAACTATCCTTTTAAAGTTGTCGTTCCTCTCAAAAGTCAATCACGGATTTTTTTTTCATATAATTCTCATTAACTTGTATCGTATTCTAGATTCTCTCTTCTCCTCCACGGTGTCCTGTGAAAAGCGCTCACTTCGAGATGTTTTTTACAGCCGGTGTTGAGGTTTCCTTCCAAGCCGTTACCTCACGTAGTATCGTCTTTTCGACGGAGGCTTCACACAGGGAAGACGAACCAAGCAGAAACACACTCCTTTGTGAATATAAAGACTTGCGTGCGAGACGCGAATTAGTTCAAGCCGTTTGCCCTTTTTTCCCTCACTCACTCAGCGTTGGTCAAATGACATCAAAATGACGTATTGTGACATTTTAATCCAATGATGCGATGACTTTGCGAGTCATCATTCCAAGCTGAGATCCCGTTCCCGCCTTGTTTCTGTCAACAGGCGACGAATCATCATCGAGCGCGTCCTGAGGTTCCACGTGGGAGGTCGGTGTCCCCGCCCCTTTTACATTACTACACTCCTTAACTTTGTCCAAACACTTTGGCCAAGGTTTTCCATAGGAGGCGTTCAGACTAAAAACAAACCAGGCTTCCTGCTTTTCTCGCTTTGATATTTTTGGGCCTCTCATGATCAGGACTACAAAGCCGTTGCCATTCCTGCCTTTGTTCCCCTCCCCGGTGTCAGGCACCGTCAATCATCTTGGAACCATCACAACTCAGCCAGATGCTGACTCGTCGCCTTTGTACTTGACACGATACGGTCAAGTTATATATTTGGGTGGCATTGGAGGCAATCTGTCATCTTCCGCTGACTCTGGAAATTGGTCTGGCGGTATTTATCAGGTTGAAGAAGGAAGTTGGGGGGGGTGTCTGAGGGAGCCCTGTTTTGGGGGGGCGGGGTGTATGTTTTTCCAATATGGGGGAAAAACAATGGCATGGCCGATGGGGAGCGGGGACCACCTGTGAAGGTCATTTTAAAAGTGGAAAGCCCCCCATGCGATAACAAACACGGTGATCGCTTGTCATGTCCATGCCCGAAATAGTTGAGGTTGATGTCAGCCGCCTGTTTCCTGTTATCTCTCTCCGTTGTTTTTCAGCTTCTGTCATGGTCAAGTTCAATATTCAGGCGGTTTTTCTTTAAATGTGACATGCATTTCTTGACACAGTCGAGGATAATTTAATTGGATGGTCCCTGTTGCTTCAAAAGCACTTCGGCATCTGTCTGATTATACCGACCTCCTTTTCGCCCCACGTTTGTCTTTTGTTTCTCCCGGCTTTGCGTACAAGGTCACGTTGAAAATACCCCCGTCATCTTTTGCCCCCGATGCTGTTCGGATAAAGCCGCTTGAGAGTTCTGCGTCGGTGTCGTTTGTGAGAATCTCAGCAGGTCGGCGCCTCGGGGGTGGGGGGGGGAGTCGGGATTACCGCACGCTCATCTCCGGCACAAAAAGACGGTGGGAACGATGCTTCCCGATATCCGACCAAATACCTTCCACCCTGGCTCTGCCGAGTTCCCGATTTCCTGTGTCTGGCCTGGAAAGCAGAAGCACGGGATTTGCAGCGGCAGGGCTTTCCTCTCCCCCAGTCCGCATTTATGGATCCTGCGGCTGTTTTCGGGGCTAAGGTGGGGCTGGAAACGGTTAAACATAATGGATGCAGTGTCGAGCCTGAGGGCCCCCAAGCTCTGGAGTGCTAACAGTGGGAAAGAGAGTTTTACTTGGGGCCCCTCAGGACTCTCCAGCCCGTCAGCAAGCAAAGGAAAGAGGTGTGAAGAATGTAACCCCCAATTTAGCTTGGTCCCACTTTCACTTTTTGCACCATTGTGTTCTTTTGTATGCGTGAAATTCATCTTGAAGTCATCGCCAACCGTCGGCCGCTTGTCTGAACGTTGAATGCCACAAAAACCGGAACTGGGGTCCCTGCTTTTTTGGTTTTCTGTCAAGAAAACTTCACGTTAGCCCGATTTGGCCAACATTTAATAGAATTTCCATCAGGCACTTTGTTGTTTTCCCCGCATATGTTATATATTTGTCGTAAAAAGACCCGCGGGAGAGGTTTGTTTCCGCCAACACAATGCTCAATCCACCACAACCCCGCCATCAAGTCCACACACCGGAAACCCCAGAGGTCTTGGTGCCCCCGTGGCCCACGCAGGTGCACCGCCTGTTTACCGCAACTATTCTTCTCTTCCACTCTTTCCCACGTTAGTTTCCTCTAGACGGCACTGCTGGGATTTCCTTACCTTCAACACATCCGCGTGTGTGTATGCTGAAGCGGCGGACCCCCCTCCCCCCCTGGAGCGCTAAGACTCCCCCACCATGGCCAATCGCAAGCTCGGCTATGCGCAGCGTATTCCCAGAATGTTTAAAGGTGGGACAACTCCATATTTCCAAATACGGAGACCCTCAGGGAAATGTTCTAAGCCCCCAGTTTGATCGTCGTATCACATCCCTTTAAAATGCTCAACTCTAATTCCCACTTCTACCTTTGGGTGTCCTAATAGCTTTTTTTTTTTTTAAACTCTCTGATTATTTTCTGTAACATTTAATCACTCAATGCTCTTGTATCACAAAAAAAAAATCCTAAATTCAGTTCCACAGCATTTCAATTACATTTTTGAGGTCACTTCCTGTCGATGGAATCCGCCCCAAGGCTTTCATCCATGCATCATTTCTCCGCAGAAGTAAGCACAGATGCAAATAAACAAAACGCAGTGTGTCGCTTTGGCGAGCACGTGCGCTTGCCGCGCTTTCCTGCGATTGTTTGCATATTTCGCATCTGCCTCCACGTGCTCATCGAGGGGTCTTCATGGCGTCCAGATGGTCTTGACGCTGAGCTTCTCCGGTTGCAGACAACATCCCTCCGCCCCACCCACGCCCGTGGATCGTCTCTTTCGGTTCGTTTGTTACGGGCCGAGCCGGGACCGGAGATCGAAATTGCAACCGTCGGCTATGGGATACTTTGCCGCAGCACGTTTGTTTTGGCTCTTTGGAGCCGTCGCCTGGTAACCTGCATCTCGCGGCCGGCTTTTATGTGGCCGTTATGTGATTTTATTCTTTTTTTTTTTTTTTCTTCCACTGGAAAACTCTCGATGGGTTGCATACCGTGCCAAATGTTCCGTCCCTCATCTGTATCTTCCATCTTTTTTTTTTTTTTCTTCCACGTGTTTGCTCGTCGTCCGCCATCTCTTTGCGCAACAAGTCGACCTGACGGTACTGATGTAAATAAATGAAGCACCCCTGCTCTGAATCGTACCGGGATGTTCTTTCATCAATTTCTCATCCCCTTTGCAAAACTTTTGGTCATCAACGCTCACAAAGTAACCTTCGAGTCTCGTTGCTGACCGATACCGACGACGTCTTGAGATTGTTATTCTGAGTGTTGTCAGTCAGATCTTCACGAGACCATCGATCACATCCTGACAAGCAAATACCAAACGAGCAGCTGATGTTTTACGCCCGGCGACGATGTTGCCTCGGCCCGACGTCGCTTTGATGTGAGATATCTGGACTATGTCTGAACTCCTGAAAAAAAAAAAAAAAAAACTCGTATCGCTCTGTGTCTTTAAATGACAAACACTCGCCAACCGGCTTGTTTCGCAAAGTTGTCAGCACGTGAAGCGAAACGGAGCCCGGAGTCGAGGTCTGCTTGAGACAAACGGGTCTTTTTTTTTTTTCTCCATGTGGAACTCATTTGTCCTTCCTTTGTCGGTGAACACAAAGGTCAGTCCAACGGCGGACTGAAACGGTGAAAGACACGAAGCGGTGAATCGGCCGCATGTCCGGACGGACTCTTTGACATCCTGGCAGCGCTCTTATCTGAGCATGCCCCGGAGGAGGTTCGCGATGCGGATGAGCTCATCGGCTTTGATTGCGAACAGTCCTCGTCGGGGGCCGCATGACGGGATATTGCTCTTGGCCCGTTGGAGAGGAGTGACGAAAAAGCCCAGTGAGACAAAAGAGGGGAGATCCAGCTCTGCTTGTTGTTTTAACCCAGATTTGCTGCGCAAGTGTGGCCACCATGTGGACCCACTCACCAAGTGACCCCTCCTACCCTGGAAGAGTAGCCAATCAGAGGAGACGTGGGCGGGGTTAGAGTGGAACGGTTCAGGGTGGCCTCGTCACAGAGCAGCCACTGGAGTGTCTGCTCTCCTGAAGAACTGGACTACGAACCTCCATGGAGACAGGTTGGACCATTGTTTGTATATTTATTTATTTTCTTTATCATTGGCTGGACACGTGGTGCGGCGAGGCTGATAGAATACGCCCTCTCGAGTCCTGATCAAAACATGGCCGCAGATGTGCTGAAGTCTTAGGAAAGATTGGCCCGGTTGCTCGTGGAAAAGCTGACTCTGCCGTCCCGCTCTTATTACACCAGCAATATTTCCTCCGCTGGGGACAAGTCCAAAATCTGCACGCGACCTACGGAGCTCATTGTCGGAATTTCTAGCTTTGCTTTAACTTGCTTTTTGGAGCAGGACCTTCTCGTCCAAAATCAAGACAATGCATCCGAAATTTTACGTTGCCGTGAAAGAATACAACATTTGCATAATAAATTTCTATTGGAACGATAATGAACCCCCAAAATATCGCGGTTCTCCTCACTATATAATTTTTATTTATTTATTTTTTGAATGGGCTTTTACAGTGTACAGAATAGATTTAGAGTTGCTTGTATTTTGCCATATTGTCCCACCACATGTCAGTCAGCACTGCAGGAGACGGATGTCATTAATGTCAAGAAGAAGAGGCAGAGACCCGTCATTGTTCCCAGAGAATTATTAGAATATTTAGCTGTAAGAATTGTTGGTTACCCTTTTTCGTATGCGTTGCTGCTCTGTGTGTTAATCTCAACTAGACTTTGTCTCGTACTGTTTTTCGATTTGCTGTGAGAGTGAGAACAGGTGGCAGGGAATGCTTGAAAAAGTGTGTTTTAATAAAATTAAGTGTTTTTAAAGTGTATGGGAAGCATAAAAATATGATTTTTTTTTTTTTTTTAATAAGATCTTTAGTGCAGATTGTATCCAGAAGATGGTGCCACTGCTCCGCCTATTCAAAGCACGCAGCAAAATGTCGCCCATTTTTCACTTTCCTGCCAACCGAGATGATACTGTTCAGTGTGTATCGCGATTGAAAAGTGGGCGTGCGAGCGTCTTTCGTGTCTGAAATGTCCAAAACATTCGAAGGCTTGCTATGTCGACATTTACTCTACAACAACAAAATCAAAACCAAGGCCTCACAGAAATGCTGATCCAGGTTATATCTTCTCCTATCATTCCCATGGAAAGGCAGCACCGTAACGTGTGCGATTTGACCCCTTTTACGATCCCCGTAGGTCATGTTGTCAAGTCAACAAGGAAACACTGAAGTTCCTGTCTTGTTTAGCATGCAAAGAAGAGATAAGGGAAGGGGGAAAAAAAATAAATAACGACCCCGAGGCTCTCCATTAAGCAGTTGACCTGGGGTCAGCCAGCGCCTGATAGCGTAACGGCGGCCCGGGTGTCATGTGACTGCTGATAAGCTTCCCCGACATACAACAGTCTCATTGTGGAGACTTGAAAAGAATACAAAGATCCAATACAAGAAGTCTGTGGAAAGTCAACGATAAAGATGCGTCAGCTCCATTAATAGACGGCGTCTCTCACGGAGATGCTCCAATTAGTCACTTGGTGCGTCATCCACTTAAAAAAAGCGTATTATGTCTTTTTATTTTTTTTATTTTCCCCACAATTTAAAATAGCTGAATAACATGATTGTGGTGTGCTTTTATCAAAACACCCCGAGGATAAAAAAAAAAAAAAAAAAGAATAATAGTACACTTTACACTTGTATTGATTGTCTGGTTGATATCGGCCTGTTTGAGAAGGTGACCCGGTGCCTGCAATGAAAGCTGTCAATATGTTTTGTTTACGTCATGATCCTTTCCCAAAGCGGCCTCGTAAGTGACGGCCACTAAAAAGTCATGAAAGTGAACCGGCAGCGACGTGAGGTGGTGAGCGCCTCTGATGCAAGCCGACATGTGGCAGCCGCGAGGTTTCCATCCCCCCCCCCCTTTGTGTGGTCTTTGACGTGTCTTTGATCCTCGTCGTCCCCGTTGAGTTACGCCTCTGCTTTTCCAGCGCGGCATTTAAAAGTGATGACCTCAATATTCAATTCAGTGAGCGCTCGGCTCGCCGCGAGGCCAGATGCCTTTGCGAGCGAGCAGCATCTCAAGAGCGCCTTTGATGAAAGTTTAGTTTGACACCCAAGACAAACGCTTTCAAGGCTTTTTTTTTGTGAGGGTCAAACATTTGTTGGCCAGTCACAGAAGGCTAATTCCTCTCTGACAGGGAAACTGTCCAAAAATATGTGACGCGTCGGCGATAATTGGGCACAGCTGCACGGATTGAGACGCTAGGTCGCGGCAGGACATTTAACCTTTGAACCCAACGGTTGCACATTGGCCAACCAGACAGCAGCCCAGACCTGGTTCTTGGTCTCCAGTCCACGTTGGTAGCTGCTCGAATAATTAAATAATTTTAACTTCAGTAAAAATGCAGAATCAAGTTGACCCAAATTCTGGTCCACATTAACAAGTCTGAACTTTGGAGGGCTTTTGATCCATTTATAAGACAACAAGTGAGTAAAGAAAAAAAAAAGCTGAGTCAAATTGGTGTTCTAGGACAATTTCTTTCCAAGAAACACTTAAAGTGCGTTTACAAGACAATTATCTGGTTAAAAAAAAAAAAAAGCAGGAAAAATCCAAACCTGAGCGAAAACAGAGCAAGTCTGTTCCTTTGTGGTTGTTTATTTGTAGACGTCGTCTTTTAAAAGCTTGCGCCAAAGTGGTGGCCCTTATCCCGTCAAGCCCTGTAAAACTTTTTCCTCCGTTGACACGACAACAATCTCGTAAAAAATTAAGAAAGCCCCGTCAGCGCCTCTCTTATCGCGGAGAATTTCTTATTCATTGATTTATTTATTTATTTTTTTTTAACCACATTAGCACCTCCACTTACAGGAAGCCCTGATCTCCGGACACGCCGCCGTCCTGTCGCCATGGCGATTTGTTTGTTTGTTTTTATCTCGGTGGCAGTTTTACGGCGGCGATGGGCCAGCTCGAAGGCGGATTGGCGTCGTAACCCAAAATCCTTTTTTTTTCACGCTGCCCGAGAAAGCCAGCCCCCCCCGGCACCTGCGTTCCCGTCGAAATGACACCAACACGGAATGATAATGAAGTAGGTCAGTTGCTGGGGAATAAAAAAACTGATTCACCTTTATTTGTTTTATGATCCGGCAGGTGTGTCCCACGAGGGCTGGCCACCGGGGGAACGCCGCCTTTAAACGATGTAGAGGCGGAAATCGCAGCCAAACTGCCGGGAGGGGGCCAACGAGTCAAACGTTGTCAGAAGATACGAGGAAACGCGGAAACTGTCCTTTGACTAAAAAAAAAAAAAAAGGACCATAAGAAGGACTGAAGAGACTAAAAAAAGGAGCAGAAAGGATTAAAAGAAGTTGAAAAGAAAGGAGCAAAACATGGACCAGACGAATTAAAAGGACTGAAAGAAGGAACCCGAAAAAAAAGGGCGCTAGACAACAAGCTGAATGACGTGACTGCAAGGAAACAAGAAATTAAAGGACACGTCAATGTAAAACTAAACACAAAGACTTAAAGAAGGACTTACAGAAGGACTTGACGTGCTCAGGGAAGAACTGAAACAAGGACTTAACTGGCGTCCTTAATTGAGGACGAAAGCGGCGACTAAAACGCGCAGTGAAAGGACTTCGAGCAAGGACCCGAATGACGAAGCAAGGACTTGCGGAAGGACAAGCTCAGAAGAAGGACTTAAAGGGCTAAAATAACTGAAAGAAGAACTTCAAAAAGATTTGAAGCAGGACGGACTGAAGGACTTGAGGAGGGCCAGACGCAAGGACTTGAAGAAGTCCTGAAACAAGGCCTTCCGGCAGTGCTCCAACGAGGGCTTTGCGGACTTCAACAGGGCCTGCAGAGTGACTGAAAGGAACTGAAAGCGCTAAAGCGAGAACTGAAGGCCTGAAGGATTTAAAAAAGACTAAAACAGGGACTTGTAGAACCGAAGGAAGGCTTGAAGGACTTTTTGAAGGCGCGTCATTCCCCCGAGGCGTCGACCATGTGCCACGTGATCGTGACGTGCCGCTCCATGCTGTGGACGCTGCTGAGCATCGTGGCCGCGTTTGGCGAGCTCATCGCCTTCATGAGCAGCGACTGGCTGGTGGGCTTCCCGCGCACGCCGGACCACCACCACCACGTCTCGTCGTCGTCGTCGTCTTCGGCCGGCGAGGCCTACCGGCCCACGCTGGGCATCTACGGCCGCTGCGTGAAGCTGCCGCACCTCCAGCGCGGCGGCGTCCTGTGCGGGCCGTACGCCGTCCACTTCGGGGAGATCGCCAGCGGGTTCTGGCAGGCCACGTCCATCTTCCTGGCGGCCGGCATCCTGCTGCTGTGCGCCGTGGCCTTCATCTCCGTCTTCACCATGTGCTTCCAGAGCATCATGAAGAAAAGCATCTTCAACGTCTGCGGACTGCTGCAAGGCATCGCCGGTGAGAAAACAGACCGTGTTAAAAATATATCTATAATTCTTAGGCCTGTTTGTCACTTCTCATTTCTTACCTTCAAGAAATGGGAAGCAAAGTCGTTCATTTTATAATAAAATAATTCTCTTTCTGGATAATTTAATCAGAAGTAATTCACCAATTGCGTGCGTGTCTGCTGTGTGCTTGTGACGCTGGTCATGTGTGTGGATGTTTATGTCAATGTGCATTTGTGTGTGTGTGTGTGTGTGCGCGTCTGGCCTATTAAAGCCATACCTTCAATCCATCAGCGTGGCCGGCCTGCACGTCAGATGTAGAGCAGCAACATGTGGAAAGAATTTATGACCTACTTTTCATTTCCTTCTCCCACACCACGCCTTCCGCACAAGGAGAAACAAAGCCATAGAAACACACACAATGACACGTTTTTCACGGGAGGTATACAAAGTGTACACCCCCCGGTTTGAACGTCAGATTTTTGTGATATGAAAACAAAAAATGATCACAAGATAAGTCATTTCAAAAGCTGTATAATTCAGTTGAAATTATGAAGAAATAACGGAGAAAATTTGCTTGCTTAAAAGTGCACGCAGTTGGGAAATGGGCGTGTTCGCAATGAACCAATCACATTTAAGTTATGTTATTTAGGAAGCAGCGCTCACTTGCCACAATTAAACCCCAAATAAAGTTCAGCTGTTCTCGTCGGCCATTGAACGGCTGTGCTTCGAGTCAGGAACCTGGACGCATTTGGGGTCAAAGCAATCATTCTCGAAAAGGTCTTTGGGGGGAAAAATATGATTTTATTCTTGGAATAGCATAACCTGATTCTCCAAAACCTCTTAAGTGTGTGTGTGGTTATTTTTCTGGCGCACGCCCACCATTAACGTGGTTTTGCCCCTCGCCCATTTCCCCAGGCCTGTTCCTGATCCTGGGCCTGATGTTGTACCCGGCCGGCTGGGGCTCGGACAAGGCCCGCTTGTACTGCGGCGTGGAGGCGGCGCCGTACCGGGCCGGCCTGTGCTCCATGGGCTGGGCCTTCTACACGGCCGCCGGCGGCACGGCGCTCACCTTCCTGTGCGCCGTCTTCTCGGCGCAGGCCGAGATCGCCACGTCCAGCGACAAGGTGCAGGAGGAGATCGAGGAGGGCAAGAGCCTCATTTGCCTCCTCTGAACGCCGCCCACGCCAAAGACTCCGCTCGCGCTGTAAATACGTGTACATACGCTCGCATCCTGTCACTCTTTTCATTCAGGGGTTACGCCACTCCCAACTAATAAAAAAAAAAAAGCCCACTCGGTGGGGATCAATCAACATTGCAATATCCACTGGCTCTCTTTTTCTAATTGTGCGTATTTATGTGTGAGTGTCAAAGATTATTATAGTTAACAAAATAACTAAAAGTGAAATAAAAAATCTTATGAAATAAAATGAAAACTAAAAAGCTTTGATTGAGAATTGTAGTTTATTAGATAAAACTTTTTGAAATTGTACTCTCAACAAATGCGGTATAGATTAAAAAAAAAAACTCAAACACTAAAAGTAATAAGCTAAAGAAAGCATTTTTGAAAACAAGTTGAAACCAACAAATTTGTTCAAAAAAATCATTTCTAAAAAATAATAAATTTTCAGGTGTGCATTTCCCTAGATCTTAAATGCCCAACAGCGCACGCGCGCGCGTGTGTGTGCGCGTGTCCATTTAGCCACGTATTTTTGTGTGTGCACGTGTCCAAGTGTGTCTTTTAGTGTGTGCAGACGTGTGAGTCCTCGTGTATGAGTGCGTAGTTGTGTGTTTTTAAGTGTCCAGTTGTGCACGCGTCCAAGCGTGCGTGTTCAGATGTTCTCGTGTCTGTTTGTGTATTTAAGTTCTAGCGTGATTGTGTCTCTTTTGTGTGTTCGTGTCCAGAAGTGTGTAAAAATCTTATGCGTTACTCAAAAAGGGTTAAATGGCGCCCTCAAGTGTAACACGGCTGCTAGTGCGCTCTGACTTCCACCAAATAAATGATTGCACAATTTCATTCTGATTCAGACACATTACTGATCCCTAAAAAGGCAATTCCTTCGAAGTGACGATCAAACTCTGAACCTATTTGACATTCTACACTACCTCAACATGCAAAAGTGTTTCACGGAGAAGAAAAACGAAAGATTTTTACAAATATTTTTATTTAATTTGGAAACAATAAATACACAAACCTCAACATTATGTTCGTGTGCAAACCCAATGTCCGACCCAGCGCAATCTTCTGAAGCCGGTAAAACATTGCCATGCATCATTTCCCCCCACATTTTGATTGTCAGTGTTACGACCATTTTTAAAGTGTTTCAGAAGGACATGTTGAAATGAACACTAGTTAAAAAACAAAAACAAAAAGCAGAATAAGAGAAAAACTCAAGCGTTTCTTTCGAAATTTAAAATAATTTAAGAGGTTACTTTAAGATGAAGTGAAATTTCAAGACTCGACGGCTTTTTTGTATAAGGCAAGTGCGCTCACGTTTAGCATCTTAAAAAAACATGAAATGAAATGTCTTCTCTTTGTTACTGTGGCAAAAGTCACATTTATATTCATAATAATAATGAGAGTGGCTGTGGGCCATCCTGAGTGAAAGTGAGGTAAATGCGCACACACGAGAGACGTTTAAAGTGCAAGCTGGCGAAATCGGACGATTGAGAAAATACAGTGGAAAAATCCAGAAGAAAAGGAAAAGCAACTTAAAACTGCCGCGTAACTTAATATATTTTTAAATTTTTGTAATGGAAAACGAGCAAATTGGGCTTGTGATGAAATAAGAAGCAAACGGAAGCAATTCACAGCAAAGCCACTGGAGGCAGTAGCGGTTCACTTTGCATTCAAGGCCATTAAAAGACGTTTGTGATTTCTTTATTTTGAAAGGAGTCTTAGGGGCACACTGGCAAGAAAACAATCACACCATTGTACTATTTTCTTTCCCTAAAAATACTAACTTCTCAAATATTCAACCTTTTGCCCATTATTTTATGCCTTTATTTCCCTAAAAAATTTAAAAATTGTTCTCAAAATAAATATTTCATTTATTGTAAAATCATAGTACGCATTTTTTCTTCCAAATTAGAACAATATGACTTTATTCGGGGGATTATGATATCTTTCTTTCCAGTGTGGCCCCAATACTCTCATAGGTGTAAGAATCAAGCAGTTTTTGGCAGACCAAAACCACACGTACGGCCGGCAGCAGGCTCAGATGCGCTCTTTGAAGGCTCCCTGGGCTGCCCTGGAGGTGGCGCTGGCGGCGGCCGCCTGCACCGTCTTGTTGGACATGACGCCCGTGGCCAGCTCCTGTTGGGCCTTCTGGAAGCTGGCGCCGGTGGTGCGATACATGGCGTGCACCTGACGGAGCAAAAAGCATTAAAACGGCGGCGAGGGCATTCAACGACGGCGAGCGGCTCGAACCTTCTTAAACATGACCAGCGACATGACGGCCAGCGTGGTGAACAGCGCCGCCACCATGATCATCAACACGCCCGCGGCCACGCTGATGTTCAGGCACATCAGGGCCGAGATCCAGCCGCTGAGGACAGACCAAACACGTTCTTATTCGTCATCAAGCAGCCATAAAGGGGAAGTTGTTTTGGGTTTCTTTTCATCACGTGGAATGTTTCCTACCAGGCTCCCCATCCCGGGATGCCCACGCTCTGCACCACGTACACGCACAGCTGACATATGTACACAAAGAAGAACAGGAAGAAGCGGAACGAGCTGTCGCTCCTGCCACATAAGAAGAAGAAGAAGATGACGACGTGACGTGATGTAAAGCAGGAGGTCAACGGGGTCAGCCGAGAACTTACTTGAAGGCCCCGTAGACGGGCCGGTACCAGCACACGAAGGAGCACGGCGTGAAGAGCAGGAACCACAGAATGGCCAAACCGAAGTCGACGCCGCGGGACGAGTCCACGCCGAACCACGCCAAGCAGCCGACCAGGTTGGCCAGCAGCGCCCCCGTGTGGACTGGAGGTAAAGCACACACGTTGCAATTTCATTTTACCACACTGCAAGAACTGGGCTTTAAAAAAAGAAAAAAATAGTCATGAAATAATTTGCTAGTTGGAGAGGACAAAATGACTTGGAAAAACTCTTAAAACGAGCAAAGACTGCAAAGCCTAAAAAAAAAAAAAAAAAAAAGGGAAATGCTTGTACACAAAACATTTCTTGTCAGACAAAGAAGTAGCATATTGTCAGACGAACAAACATATTGTGAGATGTTTTCATTTTACTTAAGACAAGATTTTAAATTATGTGGTCAAGATTCATCAACTTGCAGTTCAAAGATGCTTCTGCGGGAAACTTTTGATTTTAATCTGTAAAGCGAGAGAAAAAATAAAGTTTGATTTTGCGTTTAAAAAAAAAAAAAAAAAAGGCAATTTTTGGGAACTAATTTCTTTTCATATGTCGCCGAGTCGCATTATGTAACCTGTCCATCAAGGATGATGAACTATTTTAGTGGATGGAAAATGAATGAGGTAAGAATGTGGGCACTTTGTCGCCACACTGTTCATATATGACATGAACTTGTTGCTTTAAGTCTTGGTGTGTGTGTGTGTGTGTGGTAATAAGAGCGTCATGTGACCGAGTCAGCAAACAGGATGACCACGCCTTGTGAGCGCACCATGTGACCGCCCGACCACGCCACGCTCCAAAATTTGAGTCATGAGGGCAAAACGCACACATCCAGAGGTAGTACATGATCTTGACCGTCTTCTGGTACTCCACGGGAATGTCCACCGTGATGTCGTGATAGAAGCACGGGCCCACCGGGAACTTCTCCGGGAGGGGGGGCCAGTTGTTTCTCCTGCCTTGTGGGGGTGGAGAAGAGAAAGAGGAGGAAAATGAGTCAATAGGGTGTTGCAATAACAAAAAAGTTTTTCTTTCATTCAATTTTGTTTTTATCTTGTAATATATATGTTCAATAAATGAGATCAAAATCAAGTCAAGAAAACAAACAAACATTTTTTTTTAATGAAAGATGAAGATAGCGAAGCACCTCCAGAAGCGCTGAGTGACTGCATCTCCCTCTCTCGCCTGTCCAGCTCAGCCGCCTTCCTTTCCAGCTCTTCCTGCCTCTTCAGCAGCTCGCTGGCGCCCCCTGTCGATTCCTGAGCGGCAGTGACGGTCACGTTGGGTGTCAGCTGAGGGGGGTCAGGGGGAAATTAAAAAATAAATAAATAAAAATGTTGGAGAGGCTACCTGTGTCCGAGGCTGCGAGTAGACGGGAGCTTCCTCCGTGGGCTTGATGATGGCGGGGTGCGTGGCGATGGTGGGCGCCGCCATGTTGGGCTTGCTCGCCATCGCTGCCTAGACAGGAGGAATGCGTTGAAAGTGAAACCACGTTTGCCCCAAATGTTAGGACGGACGCCAAGAAAAACTCGAATGGGAACACGCTCACAAGTTTGGAGTCGGTGAAGGGATTGTACTCTTCTAAGCCGGCAGCCATCGACGTCTGTTTTGCTTGCGCCACGGAAGGGTCCTGAAAGAAATCAAGAGTTGCAGTTAGGGATGGACAAATATCCATACGACGGATTATATCGGGCCGATGTCAATTGAAGGTATCGGGTACCCGTGGAGGCCGCCGATACAAATCTGACACATTCGTGAATCATCATCTACATAGGATAGAAATGTCTTTGTTCACAATTTAATGTCATTGTGTTCAATTAAATTGTGTACATCCAAATTTCGGGAGGTATCAAATAGTGAATCCTCGTACTGGTATTAAAAAAAACAAAAAACAAAGAGTTTCCTCCGAAAATTATTTAAAATGAATTGATTTTAAAAACTAGTCAAAACAAAATATTAGTACAAAATATATTGCGCTGTAACCCTGCTCCCCCCAAAAAATCTAAATTCTATTTATAATAAATTGATTTTTGTACCAAATCTTACTATATTTCAGACAACTGTGCATTACTTACATTACTTTTTGATTCAAAATGAGAACATGCTCCAGCAGTGAAGTAAACGAGCCCACCACTCTGAAAAATTTTTTTTTTCTCGTAATTCCATTTCTGAGTCAGTAGCTGCCTCCCTGATTAATCACTCTCGTCAATAAAACGTGACATGCAACACAACACGTGAAAAGAACTAAAGCGGCCCAAAAAAATACCTTGCTTGCCATCCTTAAGCTCAACGCGCACGCCGACGTCCTGCCCACCTGCTAGCTTAGCATCAGCTTCGCACGCTCCTTTGATCCAAAGTGAGGCAGACGTTGACGTCTTCCCGACCATATCCCGAACACACACACAAAAACAGGCTACAGCTCGTCACCAGACTGCCATCCTAAATAATTCACACCGAGGCTGTTGGGAAATATTAATGTAGCACAACATGCGGAACAGGGCTGCGTTTTTTTGTTTTTTTTTTTAATATGAAAGCATTTACATTTTTTGTAAAGAACGAGCTTGAGGACGGACGCCTCGCGAACACTTTTGCCAGATCACCTGTGACCCGAAGGACGAGAAGTGCTCAACAAAAGGGATGGTTCGGAAATATTCAACTTCCTTGGAGAAAATATAAAACTTTCCTTTGGAGAAATATGCAACTTTTTGAAAAAATCCAGCATACTAACTATTTTTGAAGAAATGTACATTTTTTAAGAATATATTCAACTTTTCTAGAAGTATGCAACTTTTTTTACACTAAAATGCACAACCTCTTTAAAAAAGGTTGCACTTTTTTTTCTAAAATGTTTAAACGTTCTTTCAAAAATCAAAACCATTTGAGAAAATATGGAACTTTTTTGGAGCAAATATACATCTTTTTTCTAGAAACACACAAGTTTTTTTTTTTTTTTTTTTAAATAAAATATACAACTTCTTCACAAAAATAGACAACCTTTCTTTAAAAATGTTCATATAGAATACCAATGTCCTTTCAAAGGTTAAGAATGAAAACTTTTTTGGGGACCGTATACAAATTTATTTCAACACAAGATACACCCCCCCCCAAAAAACCCAAAACAAAAAATAAAATCATAGAAAACATCCAGCTATTTTGGTGGAACTTTTTTTCTTTTTTCCCCCATTCTAAAATATAAAACTATTGTTCAAAAGAATTTCTTCTTTCCATGACATTATACAACTTTTGGGGAAATTCAAACGTCCCCAATCCCCCAGTATAATTTTTACTTCTTTCTTTTTGTAAAATACACACATTCACAACTTCTTATAGAAATGGGGTCCCCAAAAGACCCACTGGAGTCAAAATAGAGAAGGATTGTCCCGATTAGCAGAGAAAGTGGGCCGAACGAGGGTGCACTGTCGTGCAGCCTGCTGGTGTGTGCGTGTGCGTGTGCGTGTGTGTGGGGGGGGGTGAGGGGGGTTGTAAGTCAACTTCACATATGCTGCCTTCCGCGAGCCCTGAGGTGCGAGCGCGCACGCCAAAAACATGTTGGCCCTGCAGGGTTCTGTATGAATAAATCATGAGTTGCGGAAAATGCGATTTTGAAGAACAATTGTTGTCCAATAGCAGTTGAGTTCCTCTCAACTCGTTTCCTGAAGAGCCGGCTGATTAGTACTAGCGTTCTAGAAGTTCCGACTGTCTGCGAGGCCATGAAGGTGACTTGTTAGGTGTTTTTTTTTCGTTTCGTTTTTTAAATTTATTTTTTTAATCTGACTCAATGTCTAGTGGACGGCAGATGGTTGAAAAGACAACTACGGTATTTTTCTTTGGAATCTGCAACACTGTTTTAGGCTTTTTATACTTACGTAAACTACTAATTGTGCAAGAAAATAAGAACGTAAATTGGACAAGTAGTCAGTAATAGTAGTGAAGTATTTTCAGGGTTCAACCAATTTGATTGATTTTGTAGGATAGACATCCTGTCATTCATTCATTTGGCCCAAAAACATTAATTAGGTTGCCAGCATGACACCGATAGACAGAACAGGCTCTAAAACAGACAATTTATTGTTGTTATCTAACAGTGAAAACCGACTGTGCGTGTCAAAATGTAAATTGTGATGTGATCATGAGAGCGATGATAATATGGCTAAGCTACAGTAGTTTGCCGGCCAGCCTTACCTGAAACGGGTTACTGAGCTCCGGCTCCGTGAACGGGTTACTATCGTGTTCCGACATGATTGTACCGCCTTCGCGGACGAGAGCCTCGTTGAAGTGTATGCTTTTATCTTTAAAAGAGTCAGTTTAGTCGTGAAAAGGCGACAAAAACTGGCAGTCACGTCTAATGTTGACCGAGTCTTCAGAGATTCTCGAATGAGTCGAGATGAAGTCTCTCGATTTTTTTTTCGTCGAGATGAACTCGCAAAATGCGGAAGTAGTAAACATTACGTCAAAATGTCGGCGTTAAAATGCATTTTTAAAGATGTTAAACAATTTTACAAAAACATTTAGTGAAACATGGGTGTAATAGCACAAGTACGTAGACTATAAATTATATTATACAGCAAATTGAACAAATTTATACACAGCTCCAGACGCGTCACGTGATTGCACACGACCCTATGTTGCGCCTGCAGAAGTCTTTCTGCAGAGAGATGATCTTCGTATCTCCGTCCCCCACCTTCCGTCCCGATGACAGAAAAACAAAATTCTTAATGATTTTCTTAAAATCAAAGGTGCAGAGGTGGAAATTTCAGATTTCTGAGGCGTTTTATTTTGAAATGCAACATCAGATCTCAATGAAAGGATTTCCTTGTGTGACTTCATACTGGCAATTAACATGGGCCAATATTTCAAAACAACAGTAGATAATTATCATATGGCAACAGCAGGGAACCTTTTGTCCTCCTAAATTTTGGAAAATGCATCACCCAAACTATGTTTATTCCAAATTAAAATAATTTCTGTTCAATGTTTTGGGGCCATATCAAGTGCTTGTAGTTTACCCGCTCCTGTTAAATAAGGCAACCCGACAGCAGACGATAAAATATTTCCATAATGGGTGACATTCATAAGCTCATCTGGTATAGAAATATGTAATGCTTTTCTAGTAATTGTTAATTGCGATTACGTACACACACGGGTGAGAAATGCTTGCAAATGGCATTTTAACAAACTGCAGACAAAAAAAAGGCAATTCTTAATCATTACAACACAATTGCATATGATTTACACAATAAGACAAAAAATAACAAATTTCATTTTAATGGTTGACAAAGGGAAAACAAAGCAACAAAAAAAGTGTAATCTCAGGATCGTGACTGTAAAATGGCATTAAATTTATCTCCAGGTTCTCCAAACTGAAGGGGAATGTAAATTCAATTTTTAAGATTGTCTATTTTTGTTGATCATCAAGCAGGCACAAAATTTATTGGCAAATTGATGTCGATTCATAGCCCCCCCCCCCCTCCGTTTGTTAGCATTGACACAAACACAGGAATTGTTGTGAAACGACACGTGATTATGATTCAAGTGATGTGGATTAAAAAAAAATCCAGCAAGAGATCAAGAAGCAAACAGATTTTCACTTTGTTAGATTTACACAACATGGTTCAAGTGGAGCGTGTAGCACAATTAGCAAAATGCAACAGGCCTAGAAATGGAAAGTTTCATAGATCAAACACCTGCTTTGGTTTGTTGTTACTTCCATCGGTGTGTGTAAATTTGGTCACATGTAAATGTAATCGGATGCGATGTCACTTGAAATTGTGGAAATTAATTATCGATATAAAATCGGAATTAGCCACTTGGACCTGTAGTGTAAATCTACCCTTTAAGTGTTGAGATACAGCCTTGTCTTTATGTAGAAAAAAAATAAAAAACTATCCCCGTACAGTGTTCCCCTGATATTTGTGAGGTGAGGGACCGAGCCCACCTTTAATAAATCTGCAATCAGTTGCCATTACCCGCAAAAAATGTTTATAATGGCCTATAGATGCCACAAGATGGCGTCGGCAAAGCTGTGGCCTGCCTGTTTGAAGCGCCTCCCCTCCGTCCAACATCGGCATCAAGATGGCGTCAAAGCACAAAGTCAGAGCTACAGCCTGCCTAAATGAAGCTCCTAGCATCACTTCAACAAGCTCCTCACCAAGATTCCATCGAAGGACTACTTAGTCAGGTCTGTGGCTCCACGCCTCTGTTCAACATAATCGTTCTCACCAAGTTGCCACAAGGCGGCGTCAAAGCAACACTTTTATATTAGGTGTCTATGTGAGTAATTCAGCGAATAACAAGATAGGTGGGGGGGGCACTGTAAAAACAAAGACGGACTTAGAACAAAAAATGCTGACACTGAGAGGGAGGCGTGAGGGGTCAGTGCACTTCCTGACGGTGTGATGAGTGTGCCGCAAATTGGGGAAGAAAAAAAAAAAAAATCATAAAAGTGGCAGGAACGAAAAGAAAGGTGTGCAAAAGTGCTGCTTCTTTCTTCTCCCGCACAGGGAAAAAAAAACAAACAAGTTGATCTTACTTTTTTTTTTTGCACTGGAAGCTGGCTGACTCGATAGTACAGCAAATTCAGTGTAATCACTTGACAAGATGTTGACATATTGATCCGAAATCGACTCTCCCCTCCCTCTCGGCTAATCCCCAGCGTCTCGCTGCCATCCCGGGCTGAGCCGCCAACGGATTGCATGCTTATTGCTAAAAAGACACTCGGAGAGCAAACAAGGCTATAGCGATCGATGTACGTGGGTACGTACGCGTGTGTTTGTGTGAGCGCGTGTGCGCGTAGCGAGCTATCGTGCGAGCAGTTTGATGAGGTTAGCGCACATCTCAAAGAATTCAATGGTGTGGCTGCCCGGGCGAGGCACAGACGGGACGTCGACGCCTCCCATCGAGTCGATGGATGAGGTGAGCGAAGACGCCAGTGAGCCCTCGGCGGCCGCCTTGGCGTGCGGGGCGACGCTGGTCGAGGCGGGGGAGTCGGCGGCGTCCGCCTCGCTTTTGATGGTTGTGCGGTAGTTTCCAACCGATCCGGAGCGCAGAGGGGTCGCCGTGCCGGATTTGGTTTCCAACATGTCGTCTGGAACAACACGGAGGGCAACAACGTTTTTGGTTTTGTGCGGCATTTCACCACTGAAGGCTGTGGCGAGGTGAAAAAAAAATGAAGGGATTTACTTTCACATTTGTTGGTATCAAAAGAAGCACACGTCTCATATTTGGAGAAGGTTGCGATTGAGAAAGCAGGAATCAGTGTCAAGAAAACTTTTTAAAGTGTTTTTTTAAAGCATGTGGTGGGTTAAACTCTACTTGTATTTTTTTTTTTTTTTACAGGTCTCTCTCCGTAGCGTCGCCAGCGGCGTAACACATTAACGCTACTTTTCTAATGACTGACCGACCTCGACGGTGGAGCTTTGGACATACCGTCTATACTTCGGAAGTCGAGGAGGTAGGTTCGGCTGTCCACCTGGTAGAGTTGAAGGCTCATTTTGGTCTGCATGCCAGTCACCGGGTTTTTCCTTTTCACGCGTAAATAAAATGGATTTACAACCTGACAGCACAGAGGGAGGAGGAAAAAAAAAATAAAGAAAAATGAATGATAACCAATTAAGTCACGTGTCGTCCTGTTAGGAGCGGTTCAGCTTTGCCACAGTTGTGATGCGATCTGAGGAATGCGTCACGGGAGAGCTTGCTTTTCTCGGGACCATAGGTTACTCACTCGCCACGCCACATTCAAACAGTGCCACAAGATGGCGCCAAATCACTATTTTTTCTCTTAGACATGGCTTAGGTTTGACTACAAACAGAAAAGTCCTTCCAGGAGAAGGCACAGCAGAGACGAAAGTCCTGGAACGTTTCTGACACGTTGTAGGTCAAATCAAATCGATGCCATAGCAAACTAAACGCAGCCAATTAAATGCGTGTCAATATCCAATTCACCTTCCACTCATAGTCCAGCTGCTTCATGGCGCGGCACACTTCGGTCATGATGTCGTTGGGTCTGCTCTGGCTGCGGATGCCAAGGTGCCACTTGGCCCGCCGCACGCCCTGATGCTTGGACTTTTGCGGATTCAACTCGTCCAGCGTGTGGCGCGGCCGCGGCGGCGTCTCCGCCACAAGGAAGGGCACACGCTCCGGGTGGGGCTTGACCACGGCCGCCACCGAGGCGCCGGACGAGGTCAGGTGTTGGTCGTCCAGGAAGGAGTCGGGCGGGCTGGACGCCAAGTAGAAGTCCTTGGCCTCGTTCATGATGCGGCGGTTGTCGATGATGAGGTGGTAGGCCACGGCCAGCGGGTCCTGGTGGTTGCGGCTGTAGATGCAGGCCAGCACCTCCTCCTCGGTGCACTCGAACTTGTCGCACACCTCCTTGAGGGCCTCGTCGTCGATCATGTTGTTGCTGTACGACGGGTCCTCGGGGAATAAGTACTTGGGAAGATCCTGCTTGAACCAGTCATCCTCTCTGCGAGGGGGAAGCAAAACCCTGAACGGTTGTTTGTTCCTGCAATACTCGTGCAGCTCATGCAACCGGAGCCCAAATTCCTTGCGTGTGTCACATTCTGGAACTTCACCTGATCTCTTTGATGGTGGCTCTCTTCATGGGGTCCACCTGCAGCATGTGCTTCAGGAGGCTGGTGACGGCGGGGTTGAGGTACGGCGGAGTGAAGAAGATGCCGTCGCAGATCTTCTTGAAGAGCGTCGGCACGTGGTCGTCGTCGAAGGGCAGCGTGCCGCACAGAAGGGCGTAGAGGATCACCCCGCTGCTCCAGATGTCCACCTCGGGACCGGCGTATAATCTGAGCAAAAAAGTGAAGGGGGAAACAAAAAGATGATAAAATGATATTGAACGAAGCCGGAGTGTTTACAGGAGCTGCGACGGAACATTCCTAACCTTCCTGAGATCACTTCGGGAGCAGCATAGTTGGGAGAACCGCAACTCGTTCGTAAGAATTCTCCATCGGACATCATGTTTGATAAGCCTGCACACAAGTCAACAGTTTGGGACCGGCGAAAACGTCAACTCCAAATTAGTGAAAAGAAATGACCTGAACTAAATCACTTCCAAGTCATTCAAATGTAACTTTTAATCTCACATTTTTGAAATTATAATTTTATTTCAAGAGAATTCAGCTACAAATGGATTCATTACATTTTGTCAATTATTTTTTTTTTAATGTACATTTCCTAAGGTAAATTGTGA
This sequence comes from Idiotropiscis lumnitzeri, assembly GCF_059441095.1. Classification (NCBI taxonomy): domain Eukaryota; kingdom Metazoa; phylum Chordata; class Actinopteri; order Syngnathiformes; family Syngnathidae; genus Idiotropiscis; species Idiotropiscis lumnitzeri. The sequence continues at coordinate 3,389,110 of NC_142408.1, forward strand.
GCGGCAATACATTTATGTAGCACACTTATTTGAAAACATCTTTCCATAATTAAATAAATAAAAATAAGCACAATGTGAAATGTAAGATGGATAAATAGTTGCATCTATTTATTTTATGTATTTATTTGATGGTTACAATGTCTTATGTCCTCGCTCACCAAAATCGGCTATCTTGGCATTCATGTGCGCGTCGAGCAGGACATTTTCCGGCTTGAGGTCCCGGTGCACCACCATGTGCCGGTGGCAATAATCCACCGCCGAGATGATCTGCTGGAACAGTCGACGGCTCTCCTTCTCGTCCAACTGCCGGATGAAAAAGGCGCAAATGGAGTGTGAGGTGAGAAGCACAAAGCAACGCCTCGCGTCGTCTTCTGACATTTCGGTAAAAATTGCAAGCCTGACAAGAAGAGCTTGTCTGCTCTCGTAGTTGCTCTTCATAAAAAAATAAAAAAAATAAAAAAATCAGTAATAACAGAAATACATAGAACGGAATGAATTTAACAGTCTGTGCATCATGCATCATACGTTTCATGCAAATTGATGACGTGCCATGGCCACCAGGGGGCAGTACAGAAAAGACAGACAAAACATGAAGCGTTTCACATCTAAGTGACTGAATGCAAAAGTGATGCGAATTACGGATTTCGCACTGCATATTAGCATTCAGCTATCTGATACTGAATTTATCTGGTAATTAACATGTTTATTATTTTTTTGTTGTTTTATGTGGCTGAAGGGCGAGAAGCTGAGAAGAAGAAGATTACCTTTCCATTCTTGAGGATGTAGTCAAAGAGCTCCCCTCCGGAGACGTACTCCATAACCATGAAGATATCTGTCGGCGTGCTGATAACCTGATACCTGTGAGGATCGTCATGTGATTGGACGCTTCAACAGCAAAAAGTCAGGACAAAAAGCATTTGTTGAATATGTTTCGTACTGTTAGCCGATCCAATATGACCTACTAATATCTTGCTCTTTTCTGTGACCTAAATGGAACCAAACAACAATGTAGCCTCCTCCAGATTAGAAAAAAAAATATGTCAGTTTTAATCTTCTTATTGCACTTACTTGACCATCAATTATACGAAAATGTGGAAGAACAAACATACTAAGGACCCAGCAGATCTTTGGAGCAGACTGTAGGCACACAGACAGCTCATGCAAAGCTTGTCAATTATTTTGTAAAGTGTCTGTAAAATTTGGAGCGGTGGAGTCGGTTGCTAAAGAAGCACGTATGAAAGCCCTGGAGACAAAATGTGAGCATGCTACAGAGCTGCGACCAGCTGCCACATTGCTCACATAGCACCTCCGTGTCATCCTCGTTCAGGAATGTAAACTCCCTTTGTGTGTGTTGGCGATGCCATCTTTGCCAACAGTGGACCAGAGCGCACAAACAAAGCCGACTCCATTTTGATGGAGCGGCTAAGACTTGTGTTTCCCAGCAGCTGCTTGCTTGACAGTTTTTTTTTTTAATCAAATCATTTCTGTTCAATTAAAATAGTTGTCATTTGCTGTCCTGTTTTCATTAAATAATGCAAAATAACAGCACACTTTACACATCACAGTTCATGTGTTGCTGAAATTAGCATGTTTTGAGGGGCTGCTCTGTCTCGCGCGAATCATGCCTTTCGCTACCATTTGCACTGGGAAATTTGGCCGTATTTCTCCGTCGCTCACCTCCGCTCAGTTTAACGGGTTGTCAGCACGTGACGCACCACTGCAAGCAGTGTTTCGCACTCGTAAGTTTGCCCCGAGGCAGAATCTTTGTTTCAAAGGTTTTTGCTTGCATCATCACAACCGCCTGTTTTGGCCATCAAATACTTACAAGTGAAAACTGAAAATGTACATTTTTGGCCGAAGGTTTTCGGTGACCGCTGAGCAGATGCTAACGCTGATCTGTGCGGCCCATAAAAGTCAATGCAGTCCTGATTACCTTTTGGATTTGTATTTTTTGGGAATTCTTGCAGACATTTTGGACCTTATTTTACAAATGTTGGAAATGTTCCAACTTCCACCACTCTCCCCTTTTGAGCGTGTTAATTTCGGTTAAATTTAGCAAATTACACTCCACCCAATTGTGAGGGGATAAACAAGGCTCAGACGGGTATCATTCCAAATGGACGGGCTCTGGAAGCCACCATTAGAGGCTGGAAATAGCTCAGTGGGTGGCAATAATGTGGCGGCAGGCGAGGATTAGGGGACGTGCGAGCGGGTCGTAATCTAGGACTTACAGTTTAATTATGTGAGGGTGCCTGAAAAGCTTGAGGTTCTGGATCTCCCGGCGGATCTTGCCCACCACGTCCAAACTGCGGATCTTTTGCCGGTTCAGGATCTTCACGGCCACTTGGTGTTTGGTCAGCTCATGTTGGCCCACTGCGAGAAAACACAAAGAAAACAAATCATTCACTGTTCTAAAATGAAATCTTTTGTCCATCGTCCACAATTGCAAAAGGTCTTGTCATAGTAAAGAGTATTATAAAAAAAAAAAAAAAAAAAGACTTAAAAACTGGAAGAGCAGGTGACAACCCTCAAATATTACTGAACACACTGTTGGTGCAGTGAGTAAATATTTTACAACTCGCAAGCTTCAGTGCTTGGGTGCAACAAACGTCATACTATGTAACACAATTGTCTACAGCAATGTACGGTTCGATTCGAGTAATACATGTTTACGAGTAAAGCCTTTGCTGTGAACGAAAAAAAAAATTCAACCGATATAACGTTCCTGGATCACCCCGATTTCCGATCCGATCGGTGCATCCCCTAGTGTTTGTTTTTCCATTTCAGTGTAATTAATTCAATGTTATTTTTTTCATCACTTAAATGTCTGCATCGTCAGAGTTTGTGCTATTTAGGAAATGTTTGGGGAAAATACAAAGGTGCAGTACCTCTGTGTCATTTTCAGATCAAGATCACTTAAAGGCGTTGCTGCTTGGTGAGGAACTTTTAAGGTCTACAAAAGGAACAAAGACCTCAATAGTGGCGCAGGTCTCAATTAAACACGGTGCACGTCACCATGTCGTTCCACAAATTACAAAACTTCACAGTGACGACCCCCCCACCCCACCCCTCACCGCGCGCAACAACATGAGTGTCGCCACAAAATAATATGCCTATAAATTTGAATACCCGCGATGACAGTCTATTGAGCTGACGCCATATATCAATGCCCGGCGGTGGCGTAAAGTGAACAGTGGCGTGATGTGAAAATTAAGCTATATTTATATTATCTCGCGTTGCGAGAGCTTTACTTCCCGGTGGCTACCTTGACAAGCGACTTGTGGCTCTCCCCGGCTAGCCCCCCCCAACTACACAGCGCCGAACAAAACGAGCTGGTGCTAACGCCAGCGGTGTGTGGCGTCGTTACGTCCCCGCAAGGAAGTTGAGAAAACGGGCAGCAGGAAGAGACAACAAGTGCGACGCCTTTCCTCGCTTGACAATTTAGCTTGGCAAATTAGCCGCGAAGCTAAAAAGCTTCACCGGCCACCATCTTTCAGTTGAAGTAAGTGAAGGGGGGAGGTTGGCGGCGAGGAGGAGGGGGGGGGGGGTTCCTGTCTCGCTGCTTACCTTTCACCTTCCCGAACGTGCCCACTCCGAGCGTGTCGCCGAGAATGTAGTGTCCGATTTTGACTCTGCCCTCGTGTTTGGTTTTCTCCGTCGCCATCTTCCTGCAGTGGCGTCGATAGCCAGGCAGCAAGCGGCTGGCACAGATGGACTGAGAGCTCCGACTCCGATCTCCAAGAGAGCCTCCGCGCCGCACGTAGTGGGAGGGGCCTACACAGACGCCGCCGCTTGCCAGACGTGGTCGAACGTAAATGACGTATCGTGGTGCTTTCAGCTACACTCGGAAAATTTAAAGTCGATTAAACGCCCAACTGATTTTAAATATGAGGTTACTCGTGCTATTCTTTTCGAGCTTTTAATACTTATTCGACGCCACAAAATAAAATGAGCTTGTCAACACAAAAAACGCTATCCTATCGAGTCTGTTCAAAAAGTTGTGAACGACGGTTCAGGGGCCTCCCCTCGTCCTTTCTTATCTTCTGTTTACACTCAACGTCCATTTCCCACTAACTTAAACAAAACAAGCCTCTGTTCACCACAATCGGCCTACAGCGTAAACCAGAAAAGGCGTTGTTCTTAAAACTATGGTCAAAATTGAGAAGTTTTTGCGAAGACTAAAGGGGCAGTTTCACGACGTAGCCGAACGATTTAATAGTGTGACAGCTTCAGAGCGTCCCCTCGTCATGTCAATTAAATTTTATCGGTTTGAATTTGTTCGTTTATCTCCTCGTTGTCATGAATTTGAGCGCGCATCCTCCAAATTGTGTGCAAATAATGATCAGCAGGTGGCAGCAGAATGCAAAAACAGAACAGCACTCAATAGACCGAAATCAAAGCAATTGAATCGAGTGTTTATGAAGTCTAGCGTGTTTTGACAGGTTAAGTGAGATGGAAAATGGAAACCAAATAAAGCCGTTTTGCTTAAGTGCTTTCTGCTCAAAAGCACCACATTAACCATATCCCACAGTAAACGGTGTCAGAAGAATGTTTTAATTCCTTTGGTGTCTGCAAAAAATAAAACAAAACAAAAAAATGTGCATCTTTTAATAAACAACGCTAAAAAAAAGCTTGCGTGTTGTAAACCAAACAGCAGCTCCCAGTAAAACAAAAACACATGAAATGGGCCTTCAAATATGACACGATCATAGGTAGAGTGCGAGTGGAGGGACAGGCACAAATCACAGCACTCACACAGGATAACGAAAGTGATAATGAGTGGCAAATCCAAGGTCTTTACATTTATAAAAATAAGCTTTTAAAATCACTCAGAAATTAGCATTAGCGTACCCAAACTGGACCTCATTTCGAGAAGATGCCCTAGAAGCTACAATAAAGTGAGTGGCTCCATTTCAGGCAAAAATAAACCCACCCAAATGTTTGACTCGAGATGTAGACTGCTACGTTAACTTCTTATGCTAGTCACCGACTGGTTAGCTGCCACATGCTTGTCACTTGTGATGATTTTGTATTTTTACCTTCGTGGTTAGAGACCGTTAGAACATTATAAACAGTCTGTACTGCTCACAGCTTTATAATACTCACAAAAAAAAATTCGGGATATTGTATTTTGGAATGAAATCTCAGGATGAGCCCATCCATCCCAAAGCTCAATATCACTCACATTTTGGGAATACCGTTTAATTGATCTCAATGGCGAAATTGTTTTCAAGTTGGACCAAAAGTTCCAGGTACCACTGTGATAAGTTATGACGTTGTGAGAGACTGGCTATGCCAAAACAAACCCAAAAGTTCAGTAAACAAATTTTACAATGACATTTAAAGAGTTAAAAAATGAGGGGTGGGGGAGTGAGTAGAGGGGGGATCAATCACTTGCAAACACTCAAAGAATGTTGTACGACATAAAAACATGAAACAGCAAAAGAACACCGATTTCAGGGATTTGTGGCGTTCTTATGTACTGCTTGGACGGCGCATTTGCACGCGCTCCCGGTTGTTTCAGCACTGAGGCACTTGGAAAGAACATGATTGTACTGTTGTTATTGTTGCCGGTTACATTTGTGCCAGTTAATCACAGTCCTCTCACATGTGCGCCTGACCGCAAACCACCACGCAAGTCTGAGTTAAAGTCCAAAACGCGGACTTGATAAAACTAGTTACTGATTCCAGATCAGTGTTCCAGCTCCGCAGGAAGTCGGGCCCGGGGAGGGGAGGGGGGGGGGGGGTGTTGGGGGGGCTTGTAATCTCTCAAACGCGGACCGAAGCGATGCGAATCCCTGCGAGGCTGCTGCGGAAATGGGATGAAGAAAGCGGCTTGGGCTCGTCTAAAAATAAAAGCATTTTCCCTTAATACACAACACTCATTTAAGAAAAAAAAAAAAAACAACTCACGATTACATGTACACTTACGGTTGCTACGATTTACCTAAAGCATCATATTCACAGTCAAACATTGTTTAGCGATGAGCTCCATCTAACGATAGAGACACCTTTCACGCACCGTACGTCACAAAAAAAAACAAACTCCTTCGTCCATCGAACAGTGGTCCACCAGGGTAAGAAAATTGGAAAGCGGCCTGAGAAGGAATGAAGGGGTGGGGGGGGGTGTATTGGTAAGAGGGATTGGGGGGGGCAGGCTTAAGGCAGGCTGGCGATGTCTCGCTTCGGAGGCGGGCCGTCCGGCTTGTAGGGCGCCGCTCCGTTGGCTTTGTCTTCGAAGATCAAGACTCTATGGAAGGAAAAAGAAGCAAAAATGTTTACAGTTGAACAAAATGGGCCTGCGCGTTGCATCGACGGTTCAGACACATTAGCACACATGAAAACTTTTTCATTTGCCAAAATTACTGGTGGCGCTATAATCTGTTTATCTGGCTCGACTCTGACTAATTGAACGGCGCTTTTGAATTATGTCATGAATTTCCAAACAGAACCTTAAAAAGCCATTTAAAAATAATGACCAATATTCCTCACAAAAGGGTTAGTATCCTTGTTTCCTTTCTCATCTGAGTCTTTGACCGTTAACCAGATCCTTGGCCCATGTTAGCACAAACACGGCTGCAAAAAAAAAAAAAAAAAAAAAAAAAAAAAAAAAAAAAAAAAAAACCTCCTCCAAGGGGCAATCACAAATTGAGTGGACGACCGACACTGACTGACTGGTGCCCGTGGCAAGCAGTTCTGAAAGGGTCAGACAATAATGTGTCCGAGCACTCAAAGGAACGATTGTACGCACTGAAAAGATTTGGAGGCAGCAAATGTCTTTCATTTCCTTTTTTGACCAACTCACACACGGGCTCCCGTCCGGTAAGCCCCCCGAGAAAAGTCATCCAGATGTTGAAAGAGCCGCTGATGCTCATTTTGTTCTGCGAACGGCTGGCCTTTATTGCGCTCTCCCACGGACCTCAGATACTTTTAATAGATTTTCAATGTTCTCCATTTATCAGCAGGAGCCGACCTGAATACAAATCAGGAGCCAAATGGACGTTAATTCACTGTTAAGTGTTGCATCTTCTGCCAAATGCCTGGAAAAACGTTCACCCTCCTATCACACTTTACATAAACGCGCAGGAGTTGCATTTTCCACTTTCATAGCGGCTGCCGTTTTGATGAAGAATTCGGTCAATGGTGCGGAATTTTATCAAAACGGCATGCAAAGCTATTCTCAAGGCCACTGGAAGTTTTTTTTTTTTTAGACGTGTGAATCTGTAACCTCCACGTTCTGTCAACATTGCGGATCTGAACTAAAACGTGCTTAATCGCTTTATATCGTAAGATCATATCCTGTGTTACTCGCAATCTTAGTTGGGTGGCTCTAGTTTAATTTAATTCATTTTTTTTCTTGGTGGGAAATCTCCGAAAATATGTGAAAGCTTTGTGCAAAAATCAAAGGACAGTAATGAGAAAAAAAAAAAAGGCCTGCAAATGCCAGGGGAGTCCCCCACGGCAAACAGCCAGCCCCCCCCCCCCCAGCGGCGATATCCGACAATCTGTTTCATTTGCGTGCTCCGTGGGATGCCCTCTGGGCGTCACCGGCGAGTCGGGTCGAGCGCCGTAAAGAGTGCCACATGGTAGTAGTCTCACAAGCAAGTACAAGTAGTGCACTGACGAGAACATCCGTGCACCTCGAGAGTGAACAATTTGCGCACGGGTTTCCATTCATTTCAAAAGCAACATTTTGCCCGAGAAAATTGCAAATTCAAACAAAAGCACTGACTTATTGACAGATGACAGTTGCGTGGGCTTGGGCGATGTATTTTGGTGAAGAAAAAAAAAAAAAAAGAAAAGAGAAGAATGGTGGGCAAAGGAGAAAAAGTTGTGCATTTTCCTGCGCTTGCTGCATTTAAAGATAAGAAGATTTGCCAACTAAACAGTGCAGCCGGGCTTAGTCCCGCAGAGCTGACATGCATCTCACCCCCGAGGCCGGCTGCTTTAAAAGGGATCATCCACGATAACCCGATTCAGAAAAGCGGCAAACGTCAATGCGCCTTTCCCAAAAAACATTTTTTTAATGACCCCTTGTCATGGAGTCGACGACGGCATTTGGATACGAAATTTCTCCTGCGCGGTCTTGGGTGACTCAGAAATAATCAATTACTTAATCACATGATCCCATAGCTAAGAATAACGACGGCCGGGTTTTGTTGCCATGGAGATTAACGGCCGAGGCGGCACGCGGCCAGTGACATCAGCGTTCATCCCCGCGGACGGATGACACAATTGGCTGACGCAGCGTGGCGAGCAGATGGTTACAAGATGCCATGCCCCGCCCTCCCGCCCGCCCGCCCGCACGCCCGCACACGCGTTTCACACTCACAGTTTGAGCACGGCCGAGCGTTTGCCCAGCATCATCTTCACGAAGTCCCGGTAGTCGATGGTGTTGCTGCTGGTGCCGCCCGTCACCTCCATGATCATCTTCTTCAGCTCCAAGTGGGTCTTGGGAACGCCCAGCTTCTCCATCATCCGCTTGAGGCCCATCAGATCTGAGACGAGGAAGAAGAAAAAAAAAAAATAGGTTAATAGGTTTACATGTAAAAATGACATTCAGTACAATTTTTTTTTTTGCTGAGGTTACGGATCAAACCAGTAAATCTTTTTATAATTTGTTCATGTTTGTGTATTTTCTTCACTGACCATTTGAAGTAATTGTTATTGAATCAAAGGAGGGAAATTTTAAGCATTTTTTTAAACATCCAATTCATCGACCACAAATTTGAGATTTATCGATTTAAAAATTAAAAATAGCTGCTGCACTTCTCCCACACACCCCAAAAATTCTTCTTGGCTAATCAATGACTAAATTGTCCATAATTTTGAATACGATCGTGAGTGATTGTTTGTTTAGATGTCCTGCAATGAAATTGCAGCGAGCGTCGGGTGTATCTTGCTAAAGTTGAAGGTTGACATAAAGAAGAAAAAAAATGGAATCAACATTCTCAAAATGTGACTTGAAAAAGTGCCTGTATTGTTAATGAAAGCTTTTGCAACAATAACGACACAATGTTCGTCATTGTTTCCTGCTGTTGACTTTGCACGTTAGTCAGCATTTGGTTATTGTCTTTGTTTCACATCCTGGTTACTCACCGATCTCGCCTTGGTCATTCAGGTCAAATTCTGCATATTTATCTGTGAAATAAGCACAAGTGGAGATGTGGAGAAAAAAAAAACAAGCATGAAAGAAAGAACGAGTAGCTGATCACGACAGGCGGCTTTTGTCTCATTTGCCAAAACACATCCGACCTGAGCTGACCGAGACCGACAGACACACATCTTTTTAAATTTTCCTATGAATTATAATCCAATAATACACACCTTTCTTTTTCAAGCAGTCACCTTTCAAAGCAGAAACACATGCAACGCCTATTCAGATTTATGCAACACATTCAACTGACAGGAGCAAGAGTGTTTCTACAAGCCTGCTTCTTCTCCCCGAAAATATCACCGTTTTCTCGTTCTCCTCTCATCACATTACTTTCTGTCGCACAATGGCAGCTGTGTGTGTGTGTGTGTGTGTGTGTGTTGGGAGGCTGAGCAAGAGAGACGGAACTGTGTTAACTGTGTGAACCCGTGAGGAGCGGGACGGGACAATGATCAGCCTGTTCCCAAACTTGGGGGTGTAGGCCTCCTTGCACACACACACACACACACACACACATTACACAGCTGAGTGGGACAGCCTGTTGATCATCTGCAGTCGCAGAAAACAAGCCGACCCAAGTCTGCAGCCTCTTTAGAATCCTGCACGGGGTCCGTATTTTCTCTCAGCCAGGCACTCACGCGGTGCCTTCATGGACATCCGGAATTTCGGAACACACAACATCCCAATACTGTGTGAATGTGGCGCATGGCCAAGACCGTCGTGGGGTGTTTTTAATGCGAGTTGGAGGAGCTTCATTTAGACTAGGGGTGGGCAAACTACGGCCCGGGGGCCACATGCGGCCCGCTAAGCGTTTTAATCCGGCCCGCCGAACTTGAAAAAAATTAAATAAATAAAATTTCAAAGACATATGTATTGTTGTAACGCTTTTGTTCACTTTTATTTCAAATTAAATGTATTTTTTTTCTCCGATGAGGCGAGGTAACCAAAACACTCCATCCATCTGCTTCTGGTCCGGCCCCTCTGTCAAATTTTAGAACCCATTGTGGCCCGCCAATCAAAAAGTTTGCCGACCCCTGATTTAGACAATATTGTGCTTTACTGCCGTATTGTGGCGTCTTAATGCCAACAAACTATATTGAAGTGAGTTGAGGAGCTTCATTTAGGCCAAAGTATTTCTTGTCCTCTTGTGGCTTCTATTGGTCTTTTGGGGGTGGGCATCAATAACACGCAAATGTTTGACAGTTCACTGTTGTTTTGGTGTTTGCAGATGTTTTCAAATGTAAAATAGGTGCCTTGGCTTAATGCAAGCGTAAAATACTGGTTGAGGCTATTTGATTTTTGAAATTCTCAGCATGAATAATTTTGCATGCCACACAATGACAAAAGAAAGAACAAACGCGCCGTTTGTGGTCTTCTCAATAAGTCTTTAGGGAGTGCGGGAGTCTTTTGTTGGGGTTTCTCTAAGCAGCTTGACATCATGCTAAAATGTGCAGCCGCAGTTCAAAATAACAGCATGAGTCGTGCCCTGGCAAACGACAAGAAATATTAACCCTTTTGTGCAGTTGGACTCATTTTATATCTCACAATGAGGTCATTGTAAAAGTGTGTTTGGTTTCTGCCGCCGGGCTTGAGCAAAGTTCTGCAGTGTGTGATAACAGCGGGTGGCGATAAAAGAAAAGAAAAAAGAAAAAAGAATTGCTGCATTCCATCGTGGGCTGAACTTGGCCTTGCAAACTTCGACGCAGCCTATTCCCATACGAGGAAGTATGAGTGTGTGTCAAGACATTTATAAAACTATTGAGGCTGAAACAGCTGCCGGTAAACAGTAACAAGTGCACGTGTTTCACCGCAGCCGCACAAGCGAAGTCGCCTTTAAGCTTGTGAACATTGGCTTTGAATGTCAAAAATGTTTGACACTGGCTGGTTGTTACTGTTTCGCTTGGTAAGAAAAGAACACAGTAGAAAAGTTAGTGGACTCGTTTTTTTAACCAGCGTGGTGTCCAAATACTTTTGTCAAGAAGGCTTGATGACGGAGACTGCTGTGTTAGCTACTCGGGCTAATGCGACTTGTGACTGTTAGCTGTGCGGCGAACTGAGCTCTATTTATTGCTTTAAACTTCAGTTATTTCAGGAGGCGTCTACTTGATACCTTTTGCGTACAGATGACTTCAATTTAGATCTGACATGCAGGCGCACTGAGTGAAGTTGTAGACCGCTACTTTAGCCAAAAGTGTTTCATCGAGTTGAATTGCGATGCTTACTACCCCTACTTAATTGTCACTCACGATAAGTTAGTCGTGTTTAAAGAGTGTTGTGCTGGACCTTGGGCGTTAACGCTGTACAAACAATGACATGGGAGTGATTACTTTTGAAGCCCTCCAGCTTCTCTGCGAGGTCATCTTCGTCCCGGTACTTCTGGTCCTCCAGGAATTCCTGAAATGGGCCACAGAGAAACAATTAAGTCAATTTTTGTAGTCAAAAAGGGTTAAAAAAAAACAAAAAAAACATGATGACTCACACAACAGGGGCGCTCGTCCTAGTTGATTCGCCGCGACTGAGTGAGTTTATGAAAAGTAGGACACCTCGCCAGGGCGTGAAGGAAAAAAAAAATGCCGGGAGGGATCCACAGTAATGAAATGATAATGAAGCAAGCCGCCATGTGGAGTCACATTCTCGTCTGACCTCCATAAGTGTGCCGAGTTTCGAATGAAGCGTGACGACGATCAAAAGCAGACTGCTTCCACTGTAGCATCCTCGTCCATATACAAAATACGCATTTGATCGGTATTGAGTGACAACGCAACTACTGCGAATATCTCCTACAAGCCCCCAAACGTAAGAGTGCCGTGACTGCGTGAATGACAATGTTTAAAGTGAGTCGCAAAGGGATTAAGGATCTATTGTCTACAATTGACAAATACGGTATGATTTTGAAATTGCAAGCTTAAAGAAAGCCATTTTAGTATTTATTCCATCTCCCTGACAGCCAGCTTGAGGTACATGTATGAGTATGCGCTTTGCCCTAGAAAAAAAAATAAAATATTTTCAGCACATTAGCACATACTAGTACTACCCAACAGATATTTGGCTCACTCACTCACACCCCTCATCTTTGGGGGAAACCCCCCCTGCTCCAACGAGCACATGACATACAAAAGGATGCAGTGATGCACAGGAATGTCCCACAGGCCTCACGGACTGCGTTTTCATGTTCTCACAAAGGGCGAGCTGATAACGGGGAAATTTAACAGGAAAATATTACATGCAAAAGAGGATCTTAATCCGTGGGAAATTGTCGGGCTAGACAAAGAAGCCTATTGAGACTCCATCGAAACGCACGCGCACACGCACACCTGTTCCCCCCCGGGTCCAAAAAAAAAAAAAGAAAAGCGAGGAGACAGGTGTAACGTTGAGAGTACGAAGCGTCCGTGCAAACAAACCAACAATAAAACGAAGCACGATGAGGTCAGACATTTTGAGGTGACGTCGCCAAGATTCGTCATACGGTCAAGTGCACGCGCGTACTTCCAAAGTCGACACGTTTGCCGACAAATGAACAAACAAAAGACACCATTTACCTGATTCACCTCCTCCAGTTTTTGTCTTTGCTGCTCTTTTAACAGCCCGAAGGCTTTTCCTCCTAAATGGAGAACAAGCAGAGTGAAAAGACGTCAAAATAGACGTGACCTAGCTTAAACAATCCATTGCAATTACTGAAATTGAAGCTAGTCACCGAGATCGGAAAAAGACGAATTAAGAACACGCTTACTACAATACTAACCTTGTACGTTTTTACTCGCAGGCATCCCAACGGTTTTTGTGTGTGTGTTTTAATCCAGTTCACGGGTCACGTTAGAGAGCCGAGAAGACCACCGCAAGCGTGCGGGTGATGCTCCAACCTCGCTCGGTCAAAGGCTGCTTGTGCTTCCCTCCCAACCAGTCTGTGGCCACTGGTCACCGCGTTCTCACCAGACTCACTGAGACTATGTATATCCGGTGACGATTATCCACAATAAATGACATCTTTACGGAAGGCTTCGCTTTCACGACGTAATGAACCATAAAAGACAACCATTTCATTCTTTGTTACTTTATAAAAAACACTATAGCGTTTGGTAAGCTTATCTGAAAGAAACAAGTGCTCACAAGAGCAGTTCCTGCTTTTTATTTTGAAACATACAATTTGGGTTTCCGCTATAAACGGTGTGCTCACTTCCGCCATCGCGTGGCGAAACTACTTAGTTTCGCTGCATTGAAAAATAAACAAACTACTTAAATAATTGGTGGAAGAATGTACCGCTCCTGGTAAACTCCGATTTCATTTCACTAGCGATATTTAGTTGACTATAGCCACTGAAATGAAAAAAAGTTGAGTTTGATTGTTGTCCTGGTATTTCAGCAGCCAGCACGTATAAAGTTTGAAAAAGTACCAACTTAAACGCTAGTCAAAGTCGTGAATGATTGTGGGCAAAAATTAATGTGACTATTTAATTCTGGCTAGCAACCAACAAATGACTGTGTAAAAATTGACTGGACTTCTTCTCTAAATTAGCTACAGTTTCATTTCAGTTGCGATTTTTTTTTCTAAAGGCCAAATTGCAAAGACCTTATTTTTAGGAAGAATTGGGGGCACAGGTGAATGTGCCCTGTGGATTCTGCCAATCAACAAACAAGCGACCTCCCAAATGTGACCAGAAGGCTGCAACTTGGTTTAAGTTGCGAAATTTCCCAATGACTTGTGCAAGAACGTATGAAGTCAAACGACGTTTTAGCAAAAAGCAAACATATGAGCGTAACGTAACCAAGAGAAGTAATGAAAAAAAAAAAATCACAAATTCTGCCCCTTGTACTTGTTTCAAGAATTTGCTCTCCATTTTCATTGAAAAACTCAGTATTTGTTGAAAGTCATGTCAAAAGAAAAAGCAGTGATTTCTTTTCTTTTTTTTAATGCCACCCAGTTCCAAAAAATTTGAAAGAAAGTTTTTAATGTCATACAGACAGAGAACAAGCTGACTGGTCGCAGCTTTTAATGCAGTTGGTGCAAATGAGTTCCTGGCTCGCACGGTGCTGTGGGTGACAATTTCGAACTGCGTGCAGAAAAAAAGACTGTAGGTGAACCGGGTCAGGGGTTAAAGGGTAATTGCATCCTCGGAGGCTTTCGGGGGAAAAAAAACTCAATCCGTGGAACGAGAGGAGGGATGAATAGCTGCAGGGAACAGAAGCAGGAAGAGTGAGACTGCAAAATGAGGCTGATGAAACTGAGCCGTGAGCAGAAAATACGATTTAGATGAAACTTACCTTCCACACTCGCTGCAGATGCCGACAAAGTAGAACACATTTTGCTTTCGAAAATAACAACCTTGAAGTTGAACAATTACATCTTAACATTACGTATAGAATTGTACAAAGCTTTAATAAACTACAAGCACGTTTTTCTATGCTACTCTGTAAATCGGCAATACAACTACAAAAATAATAATAATAAAAAATACTCCAGGCTCTTTTGTGAACCAAGTCGGTGCTTGGTTCACTTGTGCCTTGGGCGGACTCTGACGGATGACTAAAAATGACACAGCGTGTACCTAATGAAGTGGCTGTGGTAGTGTCTCTTCCAGCGGCCACACGAGGGCAGCATCGAGTCACGCTGGAGTCGTTTTTCCCCAGCCTGAAAGCTCATATTTGCTGCATGAGTGCTCCTTGAAGACGGTACAAACAAATACTGTACTGCATGTGCTGGAAATGGACACAAATGGCCACCTTGATACATTTTGTTTATACAATCCAATACAACTTTATTTATATAGCGCATTTCACAACAGCTGGAGCTGTAACAAAGCGCAGTGTAAGTGTAATATAAATTAGTAGGAAATTAGAATACAAACCAAAACACATAAACACATGTACAATAGAGACCACAACAAGGTCAATACGGTTGAAAGTAGAAGGGCCATACCATAATTTCTGTCTTCTTTTTGTTGAAATTCAAGAAATTAAGTGACATCCAGATTTGGATTTCCTCTCGACAGGACAGAAGCGATCTCAAGGAGAAAGCGTCTTTTTTACTCAGCGGGACATAGATCTGAATATAGGTGGTCCTGGACATGGTCAAAATGAAAACTATCCACTTTGAAGTTGAACCAATATGGCTGACTGTGTGCTTGAGGCATGGCTTCTTCTTGAAACATTTTTTGTTGGTCTACTGCTGATAGACACAATTACCAAATTTCACATTGCTAAGTGAAACTGACTTTGGGGGCTGAATTTTAACGCAACTTGGGAGGAGGGCTAACTGCTGAGTTATTAGAGATTCCTGTTTTATGGCGAGTCATTAAATTTCACTGCCATACTGTGCCCACACGCAGAGATGAAAACCTGCGGTTCAAATTTAGAAGCCATTGGACAAAATCATGAGCATTATTTCGCATTTGAAGGACACCTGACAACGGGCCCAAAAATGTCAGACTTTTTGTGTTGTTACGTTCACGTTGCTGATGTTTTTTTCATGTAGCACACATTTGACATCGACTACAAGTAGTAGTCCTGTTTCGTTACTAGTGAGGTAATTTCACAAGTGGTTTCTTGCAACCTTTTTCCCGGCAAAAGCTTGCTGAGCCTGTTCATGCCTCACTGTAGAAATTAAAAATTGGCACAGAGTGTGAGAGTGAAGCTGCTCAGTAGGGAGAGGCCCATCTTCTCCCCCTTTTAATCAAATAAACGCTGAAAAACATGCTGTCTGGTGTCACACTTTGTGCTTAGGCAAGCCATTTTGTCTCACCGAATTTAGGCGTCGCGCGTTGGCTCGCCTCGCCCAAAATAGACGAGCGGACTAATTGACTTGACTAATTGGCTCAATACGTTTTAATTAGATGATGCGACGAGCTGAAAAAACAACAGCGGATGCACTCCGACCGCGATAATAATGAAACAGCGTTATCAGTATTGATCGGCTTAATTCAATCTTCTATTTTGCAACCTGATAAATTAAAAAAAAAAGTTGTTACAAAAGGGGAAATTTGATGCGACACTCGAGGCCCAGAAGGAAATTCAATTAGTAGAGATGGTAAAAGTATTGTTGGTGCTTTTCAAGTTTGAGTCATGAGTTCCGCTGCGAATGCTAATCGCAGCGGACTTTACATTAACATAAATGTATTTGTACAGCACTTTAACAACCACATCTGTAAAAAAAAAAAGTGCGATACTTAAGCTCGAACAGCAAACAAACCACAATGAATAAAAAATGGGAATAATACAAAGAAAATAATAGCAGATAAATGGCTACTTAGCTAGCTAGGTAGCATTAGCCTGTTTGGTGAACAAGGCTAGCTCATTAGCATTTTGAGGCCGTTTTCATCATGGCCGCTTGTCTCGTTAGCTGTCCACCGCGGACAAATGCCCGCCGTGACTCAGTAGTCGTATTGGTTGCTGCTCTGACTCAGCAGGTCCTGGATGTTTAATGGCCTGCCAATGTCCACGCTTTTTTTTTTTTGCAAAGCATTAATTGTGTTTCGGCCATTTAGGGAAATGGTTCGAAAAACAAGGCGATGACGACAGTGCTGAGTCACTGTGCAGCTTATGTGTGATGTTTTAGCAAATTTATGAACTTTCTGACATTTTATACAAGACAAAGACTGTATAATGTCGGGCAAAAGTTGTATATTTGCAAGAATTGTTAAATTAAAAAAAAAAAAAAAATGTAAAAAGAAGTGTAAAAATGGACTGATGTTTTCATCAGAATTTATCGCACATTAATGTTAACAAATTTAAAAAAAGAGCTTGGTTATATTTCCAAGTATAAGGAAAGCGACAATTTTTTTTTTATTCCCCACATCATTGCTGACATATTTTTGTGCTATAAACCAAAAACAAACCAAAGGACAAGAGCAGCTTTTTCTGGTGAAACAAAAAGACAAAAAAAAAGTGTCATAGCGAAAACGTCTCCTGTTTGCAAAGATTGCTGTTATTTACCCAGAAGAGTGGCGCAGCGGGAAAAGTGCTGCTAAATGGTTATACCTGATACATTCGCAGAGAAAACATTTTTTATAAAATACCGCCAACAACAACAACAGAAAGAAACCTCAAATGTTCTGTTAGTGAAATTATGTCTCCGGGTTACAACAATAACGCTGTTGATTTTGAATGGCTGATATCATGATCGTATGTGCTGAGGATGACTGTTCGCTATTTTTCCAGCCGTCAGTCCGTATTTTTCAAGATAAAACATTTTCTTACCAGAATATAGCTGTAACATTTTGTCTCAATAATTTTTACCGAACATGTATGACTCCCATATTTCTAAGATCATTATTTAATTTTGAAAATAGATCATTTTTTTCCCCCCTAAAATAATTATTTAATCTTGAAAATACTTAATTTTTTTCCTTGAAACTAAAGCACAATTTTTGTCAAAATATATAGTTAAAAGTAGTTTGGTCGTAATACTTAGACTTTTCTTGAAAGTATGCGACCTATATGTAGAAAAAGTTTGGTTTTAAGAATGAAAACAGATGTTCATATTCATTCATATTTTTTTCAAGTCATATATCGTATAAAATAAGTCATCATGCGATAATTAAAAAAAAATATATATATACATATATATATAAAATAAAAAAATGCTGTATACAGTAATTTCAAGGTTAAAAAATATTGAAATGATGCTCTTGTACAATCTATATGTATATAATTTCTTGTTTCTTTCATGCTCAAAAGAAAATGTAATAATTTAATTCAGCGACTGACCTCATTTACTCATGACTGAAATAGATTTTTTCTCAGACACCTCTCAAAACATTTTTGGGTTAGGTATTTTTAATAAAGAAAAATAGCATTGTATAAAACACCAAAAAAGAGAATGGAAAGCTGGAACGTAAATGTAAATACGGTCGTATTCATTTGTAGGGTGTGTGCCATGAAAGGGGCGTGGCCTAGTGCCTGACATCAGGAGCCGGAGTCAAGTTAGGTACTTGGAGCGTCCACTTTTTTAAGTGGTACTTTGTGTAAAAGGTAGAACAACTGACTAAAACTAAGAAATATTTTTCAAAACACTAAGGCTAAAACTAAAATGCTCTGAGAAAAACAACACTTGCACAAAACGGACCGAGCGACATCTCGAACCCCCGAGTCGGGTCACTTTGAAGTCAAAGTACCAGCGTATCCTTTTGTCCTGGCTGACGGCGTTCCGGCGGTTAGCCACGTCCCTTGCCGCCGGCCTCGGGACACGAGGGCGGCAAGTGGAGGGCGATGTCCTTGAGACTGTCTCTCTCCTGGACCATCTCCCGCACGTCCTGTTCCAGGAGCGCCAGACGGCTCCGCTGGCCCTCGGCCGCCGAACGCAGGGTTCCGATCTTGGCGCCCAGCAGGGGACCGTCCACGCTGCTACGCAGTGTGCTCAGGCGCCGCGCCGTCTCGTTCAGGACGCTCTGGAAACGCTCCAGAGGCACGCTTGCGTCTAGTGCAGAGAGGACAGATTGGGCGGAAAAAGGCAAAAGTGCCAATCAGAATCCCACGCAAAGGCTGCCCTGATAGACATTTTGTGCTTCTTGAAGTTCACCATTGGATCGTTTCCACATCAAAAGTGTATTGCGTATTTTCCACAAAAAGAGCGAACGTAGTCATTACCAATTTTGCCGATGAGCTCGCTTAGAGTGAGCGAGTAGGCCTCCAACTGCAGCTTGGCCGTCTCCACGTCCTTCTTCACATCGGCCAGAGGGGGCGCCAGCTAGGATGGTGAAGCCGGGATCAATATGTGTATATTTCAGCATGCGGGCAACTTCGCGCTACTATACGATACCTCGGTGGGCATGTGCAACTTTGCACTGTCAGTTTGCAACGTCTGCGCATCCAGACTTTGCAAGGCGGATTCCACGTGGGAGCTGAGGTGAGCGAAGGCGGTCTTTGTCTGCTTGGCCTGCGTCAGGAGGGCTTTCGATTCCTAGGATAGGAGTTCACATATTTGAGCTGCAGCTGGCGTCGGATCAATTCCGACTCAAGAGACCCAGTTGAATGAACACGTAATCTTAATATAAATTCGGGTTGGGTGAATTTGGGAACATTCACTGAGTTCAAAACTTAGCATTTATTCAACTAGCAAAACTCAATTTTAAATGTAACTCGAAAGAACAGGCAGAAAATAAACTAGCAACAAAGTCAAATAATAATATCTGAACATGCCTCAATCTTTATAGCTCTAACTTTTTGATTGGGAGGCCACAATAGGTTTTAAAATTTGACAGAGGGGCAGGAGAAATCGGAGAAAAAAAATAAATGTTTACATTTTCAATGAAAGTGAACAAAAGCATTACAACAATATATGTCTTTGAAAAACCACAGTATTCAGAAAATAAAACATTAACAAGGTTTATTCAGTTAATTTTTTTCCAAGTTTGGCGGGCCGGATTAAACGGTTTAACGGGCCACATGTGGCCCCCGGGCCGCAGTTTGCCCACCCCTGCTCTAAAGGTTCACACAGCTGATTCTCATCTGTGTACCTCAGACACGATGTCGGCAGTACGTTCCGCTTCTTGCGAGATGTTTCTGGCGAGCCGCGAGTTTTCCTGTGCGGGCTGAAGTATCTCTTGGATCTCCGAGACCAGATTGGTGACACCGGCCAGAACTTTAACCTCGAGGGGCTTCTTCTTCTTCATGGCGGCTTTGGTGTGGGCCTGCAGACGGGGCCAGTCACGCGCCATGTCTTCGTGGCAAAGTTAAGAGTATAATCAAATTAAAATACAGCTTCATAATCAAACTCTTTTCGTCTGAAGCTTCGTAAATTGAGTATTCCACCAATAATTTTTTTTTAGTCACCGCAAACGAGACATGCTCACTTCCAAGATCCCGGTGCAGGCTTATTTCTTCCGACTCCGCCCCTTTTCCCGCCACCACTGAAGCCAAGGCAACCAGTTTTGCCCATTGAGCGCGAGCTCGCAGCTGATGAAATCAAAACAACAATCAGCAGTGCGTTCATGCTCGATGATCCCCTCGCCGTGAATTTAAACACCTCTGCTGCGTCGTTCACAATTTCCCGCTTGCCGCTGACGGCCCGCGCCAGGGAGCGAGTGTCGTTTGTGATCTTGCCGATGAGGTCGTCTTTGGACTGGATGCTTTGATCCAGTTCTTGAGTCATTTTCAACAGTGAGTCGCTTCGCTAAACAGGAAGCACAAGCTCAATTTTAGCCTACTTTGCAATTATGCGTTTATCAACAAATAGCCGAACTCAGTCTCACCTCACGCTTTCCGTGCTCGATGGACTTACCTTGGCAACCGCAGAGCTGACGTTTGCGCGACTGATCTGCGATGTGACGTTACCGAGGGCGAGCTGCAGCCCGGCAGCGTGCTTCTGTAGGTCCTCGTCATCTGCAACACTTTCGCTCGCCCAGGCGCTCAGATTTTGCCTCCGCTGCCGCATTTGCGTCATTCTGAAACACATCAGTAGGAAGCGTCGATCAGATTTTATTATTATGTCGGTTTTCTTGTTTTCGGCAAGTTGTTTTGTTTTGCTTCATCAAATTTCGGATTTGGCTCACGTGAAATGACAAATGGCATCTAGCGGGTATTCGTAGCACAATAAGACCGGTTCGTCTTAGGTAAATGCCGGAGCTAAAAATGGCTGCTTCAAACCAATACAGCCGGTCTTTAAAAATTTTTTTCCAGAGTTTAATTGGTTCCGTAACTCAGAATAAACACCTTGTAAAATCATCTTTCCACAACAAAATTTATGGAAATGCTGTTTACCTGTTCCAGCCACAAAAAAAAAAAATTAGGACAATAGCACTCTATAATATAATTATACTTTATAAAAACGAAATAAAATTGAATTAAAAGAATTAAATCATGATTTAATGCTTCCATTTGATATCTTGTGCCGCTCCTTTTAGTGTGACTGCTTTGGCCACCAGGGGGCAGTATAATAAAGACTCAAATGAATAAGAGTCACCCATCCATCCATTATCTGAACTGCTCATCCAGTAAGCTCGTTACTCAGAGGTGCCACTCGTGAGCCTGTTAATAGCCAATGTGCTAGCATGAAGCTAGCAGGTGCATTCCAAAGGCAAAGTTGTTTGTTTTTCGCCAGAAAACCTTCAAATGGTGTGGCCGTGCCGTCTTTGCTTACCGTTGCGTCAGGTCCTCAACGTACTCGTCGGTGGAGTTGTCCTGCAGGAGCTCCATCAATAAGGTGAAGGCGCGCTTTGAAGCGGCGAGCGCCCTGCCGGCCACGACCTCCACGTGCTCCGCGGCGTCGCCATGGCTACAAAGGCAGACGAGGTGCATGTAATGACACAACCCTGACAAGTGGCTGAGCATTTCAAGTGAAGACAGTTCTTCCACTTGGTGGGAAGTATCGAGTGATGAAGTGAGTGAGTGAGTGTGGCGCGGTGATGGCTCTATTGTCGCGCGGATCCTACAAACCTTTTCTTTAGGGCCTGAGACTCGTTGACCATTATCTTCCATTGGTTTGCTCCGGACTCAATCGCGAAAGGGATGATCTAGAAAAAGGAAAAAAATGTGGGCTTTAAACTACAACGGCACATTTCCTGAATCTTTCTTTTTTTTTTTTTTTTTGTGGGTCTCCTCATGATAGGCTGGTCTATTCAATTTCATGTTTCTATTTTAAACGGGCTGATTTTTTTGGGAATAAGATGGAAGACTTATGTGTAATTGCATATTTGTCCTATACTTTGTGCCCAAGCTGCACCAACACACAATTTTATATAAAAGGGGGAAAAAAAAATAAAGAACCAAAAGAAAAAACCCAAAGAAACTTTTGGTCACAAATCTATTTAACACGCATTGTTTAAATTTGGAAGCAAATGGACAAAATCTCCAGGACAACAACAAATTGACTAAATAGTCCCACTTCAAACCAAAATGATCTTTTTGAGCACTGATTCTTGAGGATTTTTTTGCAAATCTACTCATGGTCAACATGCTGACCAATTATGTTGCAGAGTGAAAGTAGCTTCGGGGCTGAATTAAAAAAAAAATGTGGGATTCTACTGAGAATTTAAGTTCTAACAATTACTGGAAAGAACCGGAAAATTGCCCAAATAACCCTAAAATGACCACTTCAAAACATGTTGGCTTAAGATATTTTTGTGGGTCACCTCAAGACAGACATTCACACCAAATGTCATGTTGCTAAATTAAACTGGATTCAGGAACTGAATTTTCTAGCTCTTTAATAGATTAGCACTTTTTAAGAGTTGCTTCCTCGCTTTGAACGCAACAAATAGCAAAAACTTCTAAATGTACCATCACTCGACTTTTTTCTTTTTTTTTTTTATAGGTCTACTCATGTTAGACCTGCCTACCAAAAAGTCAAAATGGGGTCGAGGCTGAATTCAAACTAGTACAGCACTTTGAAAGTGTGGCGCCATTCAGACAAGCAGTCACAGCTCTGCGGGGAAAATGGTGGCCTGCCATGAAGCCAGACTCACCTTGTGAACTTTTTAATATCCCGCACGGTTCAAAGCAGGGGCAAAAAAAAAAACAAAAAAAAAAACAACATCATCTCCCAAGAGTGATGTCTCTCTGTTTTATTTGGCCTCATGCAAATTAAACAAATATGTGGAAAGAAAAATCAACAATTGATGTCTTATTTCCCCGCCTGCACATCCTGCACATTTTTTTTTTTTTTTTGTCTTCCCTCCCTGCTGACTTTGCCGCTCAAAGGGTGGAGAAGGATGAAGACGAGGCGGTTGGATGAGGAATGAAAAGATTTGCTTTGAAGGTTTGCTTTGGTGGGGATTTTGTGTCTCTCTGAAAGGTGGCTCGGCTCCATAAGGTTGGAAGCAATCTTGTTTCACAGCGGCAAGCGCGTCGGCAAACGCGTATGGCCAAAAACCTCGACGCCGACATCGCTTAAAAACATATGTCGCTGTCTGACAAATACTTAACATGTCAGAGATGATATTTTTGTGAGTATTGTTGTACGTGTCGCGCCGTGTTGGATTCTCTTGTTGTTCTCTGTGTGTGTGTGTTTAAAAGTGTGACTTTTTTTTACAGTAACGGTAACATCCATTTCTGTGCAACCTGCCCATTCTTTTTAAACGTGTCTGTAAGTGGACATTTTTTAATTTTGTCAAATTGTGATGTCACAATTCATAATTTCCGGGCTATAAAGCACACCCATAAAAAAGCCGCAGCAGCTCCGTTTAAAATTTTTTTTTATATATATATATATATATAAATAGTGCAACAACTTTGCTAATTAAAACAGAAAAGACCCAAGAGAAAAAGAAAAAAAAAAGATTTATTTTGTATTTTGTATTAGTCGCATGCTTCAAAATCTAGGATAAAAGTAGCAGCCGGAAAATATGGTAATCGAGTTTCTCAACCCATGACTCGATCAAATCGGCTGGGAGAAAATCCATCGCCACTTTCAAGCATGTGAGGTCCCCATCAATCAAGCAATCAATCAAAAGTGCCCTCAAATGGTAAGCAGAGCTGCACTGAATTTTGTTGGATGCATACGTTAGAGTGTGCTAAGAGCATCTGATACGCTGCAACTTTTTTGATTTGATGTTTTTTTTCTCATGCAAAATTTGTGCCTTGTAGAAATAACTCACCATGATATCCAGATCCTTTGTGGCCCGCTCCAGTTCCATCTGCGACTCGCCGACAACCAGCGCGATCCCCTCTAACGTCCGACACGCGCTCCCTCGCTCCTCTTCCTCTTTGGTGCCGAAGACGCTGCAGTTCAACGCGGCCGTCAGGTCGTGTAGTCGTGCCGCCAGGGCGCCCGTGGACGCCTCTAGTGAGGAGAATTGTTGTACCAAAGCCGCCTGAGCCTCTGGAAGCACAGTTGCAAAAAAGAGAGATGATAGGCACCCTGCACGTGACTGTCAAGGACAATATAAAAAAAAATAAAAAATATATATTAACAAGTGTACTTTTGCTTGCACACTTGGAGGTTTATGAACACAAACAAACTCTTGATTGCATTTAACACAACAAAAAAACTAAAGAGATAGCAGTTGAGAAGAAGTATAGTGGCATCAAGAAGCAAGTAGAGGGCGTCAAAGCACTACTTTTGTGTGGATGAAGCTGCTCAACTCATTTCAACATAGTTCCATGGCACCAAAAAGCTACAAGATGGCGCCAAAATACTACTTTTGTCTAAATGAGGCTCCTCAATTCACTTTAACAGAGTTCCTTGGCACCATGAAGAAACAAGATGGCAGCAAAGCACTAGTTTTGTCAAAATGGATCCCCCTCAACTCACTTTTTGGGCACCAAGCTGCCACAAGAAGATGCCAAAGCACTACCTTTGTCTAATTGAAGCTCCTCCTTGACTCACTTCGACGTAATTCCTTGGGACAAATTTGACAGAAGAGCAAAGCACTACTTTCATCTAAAAGAAGCTGCTTAACTCATTTCAACATAGTTGAAGATGAAAAGAAGAGTTACAAATTAAAAAAAAAAAATCTGACAAACTTCCCCACCATCGGAATATTTTGTTACATTTGCAGCTAAAGGGGTTTTGAAACAAAATTGAGCAGGACAGCCAACGGGTCCATGTTACCTTGGAAAGCCAAAAATTCCTCCAGAGCGTTGGGCAGCGCTCTTCCGTCCCGCTGGTTCTCGTGAGTGCCGTCGGTCAGAAACCCCGGCGGGGGGCGCCGCTTGGCGAATCTGCCTCGGCAATCAAAGTGAGCCAGGAGCTTTTCAGCGTCCTGCAGACGCGTCCTCAGCTTCTCCGCCTGTGAGAAAGCTACCATTTAGCACTCAGCGTGTCAACAAACGGAAAAACAACAAAAGTAAGGCAGGTAATTGTACTTATTCATTCGGAGGTGGGAAATGTAGTCAGGCTAAAGCAATGAATAAATGATTTACAAGATAAGATAAGTGCGCAATGAACAGAGAGGCTTTGCATTTCTCTACCCCGAGCCTCTTTCACAATGCCTGGAAAAGTCTGAATTTTTTTTTCTTCCATGTCTCTGTTATGTATAACCGGGAATGACGCTGATTAAGTAGCCAAAGACGCTTCAGGAGATTTTCACCTTTAGAATCAGAACCGTAACAGGAGAGTCGATATTTATTTGCCCTTGTCATTATCCCATTTTGAAAAAAAAAAAAAAAAAAAAAAGAAAAAGCTTCTCCGCCCGTCACTACACCGCGATTTATCACTCACAGTGTCAAAAAACCTCCAGCCCAAAAAGGGAACAACAAAAAAAAGCACGGCGGGAATCTGTTCTTATTCATCCCGAGGCGGGAAATGAAGTATTCCGACAGAAGCAATGAATAAATGAATAACAACGGCGAGATAAGTGCGGAATGAAAGGCCGCTTCATATCTAACAAAGCGGGAAGGGAATTTCTCCAGATATGAGACTTCACGAAAAAGTGAGTGAAAGTGTGGGACATTTGTCCACAGCTGACTAGTGCATTATTTTTTTTTTATCCACAAACGCTGGAACACTTGTCACCATTGACGTGTTTTTTTCCCCGCACATTTCCTTTCAAGATCTTCCTTGGTTTTGGTTTTTGTCAACCTTCCGGCCGACATGCTCGTTAGACTTTTTCCTGTGGGAAGGTGTGGGAAGAGAATGCCAGATAGCGACGAGGAGCCGGGTGTTCGGGGTCCTTATGTGGCCTTTTGGGTGGCTTTACTTCTTACTGGTAATTCAAGCAAAAAAAAAAATATATATTTTTTTGAGTGGCTTTAATTGCTCTCAAAAATATTCAGAAACTTAAATAGCCTACTGGAGGCTTTAATTCTTCTTATTTCTGGAAAGGAATGGACTTTTAGGAGTTTTAATACTTACTGAACATTCCAGCAAACGAATGCTCTTCTGTGGGGCATTAATTTGAATTCTTTATGGTTATAATTGGTCTTTTCAGAGTCTTACATTCTTATTGAAATGATTCAAACACACAGATAGACCTTTGGGCACTTTAATTGTACTGTATTCTATTTTATTATTTCATAATTTTTAAAATTATTATTATTTTTTTTGCGACAATGAAATGGGCTTTTGTCGGGCTTTAATTCTTATCATTCCAGCAGCAAGGTGAACTTTTTGAGTGACCTTATTTTTTATTATCATTTCGGGAAAGGCAATTTACCTTTAGGAGGATTTAATTCTTTCTCTTATTAATCCAGCAACACTTGGGGGCTGTAATTGTTACTGTTCATTTTGGCAAATAAATAGCAGTTTTTTTTGTAGGGTTATAATTCTTACTATCATTCTGGCACCAATAGGACTTTTTGGGGGCTTTAATTCTTACTGTTCAACCAAGCCAACGGAATTGTCTTTTGTGTGAGGCTTTAATGATTACTATTATTATTCGTCTCACAACAGGTAGCCACTGTTATAAACCCACCTGTTGCTGCACCAATCCGTAGCAGGCGGGACACTCCTCGCATTGATGCGTGCCTCTGTGATGGAAGTAGTTGGGCTGGCATTTGTCACACTTGGAGCCGGTGAAGCCGTGCCGACACTGACACGTACCGTTACCGTGACACTGCATCGAGATGGCACCCATTGGATCGCAGTCGCAGGCTGCAGGGAGTGAAAGACGAACACAGCTTTGAGCATTATATGTTTTCATATTTTTTCAGTAGCAAATATAGTTGATATATTTTTTTTTTGTGGGGGGGGGGGGGGGGGGGGGCAGAGATTTGCTTCTAATCATTCATCGTAAAATAAATAGCTTTTTGTGGGACTTTACAATTTCTTCTAATTCTGGAAACTGAATCGCTTCTTTGGAGACTATTTCTACATCTTGTTGCCGTGAATACATTTTCTTTGAAAGGTTTTAATTTATATTACTACTCTAGAAACTAAATGGACTTTGGAGTACTCTTTGTCTTCTTATTCAAATATATTCAAATACATCTTTTTAAGGATTTAATTCTTACTTAATCCATCTGGCAACTAAAGGGCTACTCCTTCACTTCTTAGTTAGGCAACGAGATGAGCTTTTAGTTCTCATTATAAATGCAGCACATTAATGACCATTGAAAAAAACCCAAACTTTTATTATGCTTGAAAATGAAAAGATAAAAAGTGTACCTCTGCATCCACGTGACGAGAATCCAAAGAAGCCCATTCGACATGCGTCACACAACCGCCCCTCCACGCCGCCCCTGCAGAAGCACTGCCCCGTGATTGGATGACAGGCGGCGGATGATGAACCAATGGGATGACACGCGCACCTGAATGGAGCAGGACAAAATTACTCTTCGACCGTTCTCCAGAGCAATTCGGCACCTTTTTACTGTACCTCTCGCAACCTGCGCCGGGCTGGAGGTTAAAAAAGCCTTCCTCGCAGTGGCTGCAGTCACGCCCGGTCACATGATCCAGGCACCTGCAAATTCCCGTCTCAGGGTGACACTCCATTGCGTTGCCCGAAGTGCCGGCAGGGTTGCAGCTGCATGCTGGAGGCGACAATTACAATGTTTTTAGTTTTATCCGAGCGTCAACGTTTTATCTGACGCTCTACCTGACTACTCACGCTCGCACTTCAGTCCGGGCGCTTCACTGCGAGCGTCGCCATAGTAACCTTGGAGGCAACTCTGGCAGCGGTCGCCCTCGGTGTTCCCCGTGCACTTGAGGCAACGACCCGTCATGCGGTCGCACACGCCCACCGCGTTCAGGTCCACATTGCCGTTACAGTCGCATTTGGCGCATGCTCGCGCCACCCCCGAACGCCCCAGCGGATCGCCCGAGTAACCATCATCGCACATCTGGCAGCGGGTGCCTGCCAATAGGAAGATGGCGTCAGACCACAACGTTAGGTACAGCGGCACGCCGGCGTGATCCGCTCACCCGTTTGCCCGACGGGGCAGTCGGTGCAGACCACCTGATCGGTCTCGGGCATCTGAATGCAGCCGCTTCCGCCGGGGCAAGGGCAGGGTTGACAGTCGCCCTGTGTGCCGATCAAAGGGTTGCCGTAGTAACCGACCAGGCAGCGCTCACAGGTGAGCCCGCCGGTGAAGTCGGAGCACTCGCACTCACCTGAAAAAGAAAGAAATATCGTTCAAGCTCGACAGGCTTGAACTTTTTGAATCCTTGAAATGATATCAAATTCAATCAAATTACACAGTGTAGGCAGAAAAGTTTCCCGAGGATGCTTGCGGATTCATTTGAGCAAATTCACGAGTTGGAGCTTGTACGAGTACAAGGCGGGAAATTTGACCTAAAATGGATCCTAGAGATTTTTTTCATGCTTCAGATGTTTTGCAATAAACGGTGAGATTCCAGACATGTTGAAGCCCCCCAAAAGAGACTCCAGGACAGAGGACGCAGTTCCGGCTATTGGCCAGCCGGGGACGCTGCGTCCCTGACCCACATCTCAACGTGGCGGCAAAGCACTCTGCTCGAAAGACAAGTGGACTCAGCCAGACCATAATTGCTTGTGGGAAAAAACAGAAACGGCGGGAAAAAACCTTCAAGGGAGGGAGGCAATTCCCTCATGCAAGCGGCAGGGAGATTAGCATGCCTATGAAGTCGTCTGGGGGAAAAAAATAAAAAAAATAATAACAAAAACATATTCAAATCCTGGAGTCTATAAACACTTTTTTTTTTTTAAATCCCAGATTAATTATGCTTTTTTTTTCATGAGTTATTATGCAGCAAGAGTGGGTGAACATGATAAATCATGGAGGCTGTGGAGGCGAGCGGGTTATCTAATTGCATCTGCACCGAACGTGACACGATGTACTGTATGAAGTGGCATCCTTATTCACGAGCAGCTTCATTTTAATCGTACATCGCGACGTGGGATTGTCGCATTATTTATTCACGGCCCGCAACAATGCAATATTAAACACACTGCGAGATCAGGAGGCATTCATCTGCTTAATACCAAGCATGCCCAGACTTCCAGGGGGGTGCGGCGAATTCAAAGTGTCAGGGGCGTCTGGTATCATAATTACAAGTTTACGTTGTTTTTTTTTTTTTTTGTGAAAGGATTAAATGTGAGAATTTCCATTACTTGATCAATTATTTCAGTTTATTTGGCGTCGACTGTCGAAACGTTGAAGAGGAACTTTTTTAGAAAGATTCTTCCAGCACCTAATTGGCATTCCTCAAAAGGCAAATCTGTTGCCAGTAAAATAAGAAGAAGATGTAAGGACATCCCAAAATGATGATTTCGTTGCTGTAATAATCAATCAATTATGTCACTTAGTTTTCGGAATGATAAGAATTAAAGCTGTTACTTCTTATTACTTACATTAGTTACATTAACATTTTTGTAATTATTCTGGCAACTAAATTACCTTTTTTTTTTAAGGGGAGGGTTTATTTCTTATTATTATGCCGACCAGGTGATCAGGTTGCCATGGTGACAGTGGAGACACCCCCCCACTCCTTTTTTTTATTTTTTTTTACGACAAGGCACTTTATCACCCGGATGACTCCGAAGCTGTTAATTTAAACTAAACCGACATGGCGGCTCCGACTTATTCGACTGCTTCATAGATTTACGTTGTTTTGCCAAGGGGGATTAAGAATTGTCTTAAAAATAGTGGCAAAGCGACGACACCGCCGCCAGGCAGTGTGCGTAAAGTGTGGATCCCCGATGAGCCGTGATGAATTTAACGGTGGCGGAAATGTGCTTACTTTACTGAGTGTGAAGATGACTGAGCGGGATATGAGGTGGTGGAGGAGGGGCTTTTGCGACAGCATCATTGTCATTCAGAGACAGTTTGGTCATTTTTTTTTTTTGTGTGTCAATTTGATTGGAAGAAACACCTAACATCCTCATACATACCACCCATGAGGCTAGCTAAGCTAAGCTAACAAAGCTAACTACTGAAGGCCTAAGTTAACGAGGCATGTCTGTGGCATGAGGACGCTGAGCCTGAGACGCGAATAAGGCTATCTACATTTTGTGATTGCAGAGGTGGAATTCCAACGTTATTGGGCCAAGCTACTGCCAATGGGGCTAGCTGAGCAAACAAAGCTAGTTAATGCTAGCGTTACAAAGCGACGGTGCGATCTGTGGTTCATGAAGCGAAGCTAGTGATGTGCTTATGGCGTCAATATTTGTACTGGTGAAGTCGGTATACATGGGGCTAGAAAGATTAGCAAGCTAAGCTAACAAGGCTAGTTACAGTATACAGTCCAGATTTGTTTATTATCTGATGCTCAGAACAGGACACACACAGAAAAAAAAAAAAGAAATCCTCGCTCCATCTAATCCCTCCGTCCTCCCCGTCGGGAGCGTCTCTCTCTCTCTCTCTCCTGCAGACTCATTAAAGAAGATCCCGGCGGAATGACAGCATCGACCTACAGGACCGGCCGACCTGTCTTAACCCCATGGCTGCTTTGCAGAAAGTTTTAGACTGGGCTCAGACTGGCTGGGATTTCCAGTCTCCAAACCATTAATGAGGCTGCCTTGGGTTTAAGCGTTAGCTCACTTGGCTATTTGGGTGTGTGATACCCCCCCTGGAATTTTGGGGGAAAATTCTGCCTGCGGAGCCACTTTCACACAGTAACATCAAATTTGGTCGACGTGTATTTAATGAGTGGACCCACAAAAAAAAAAAAATCTGAAAAAGCCACAGCGGGTCTGCAATTTTGACTTGCAGCAGCCATTTTCATGGAATATTGACCATTTGCGAGGGTCCTTCAAAAATGAACTTGTCCTACAGTTTGATTGCCAATTATTTGATACTAGCCAGATGGATGAACCTAAATAGCATAACATTTGAGTTTTCATGGCATGTGGGTGGAGGATGCCAGTTAACTTTAATAACTCACCATAAAGCACCAAACTAATACCTCCATCCGCTCTGGGAAGGTCAAAACATCCCGCCCGTTAAGATTCATCGTCACCCCCTACTGGCAAAAAAATGTATAGACGCAATAACTCAGTGCCCCCCTGATGCTCTGATTTGTTTGCAGCTTTTGCACTCATCCATCAGTTGCTGCCGTCTGCTAACCACACAGGCCCGGAAGCAGACAAAAGCCCAAACAAACAAATAAATAACATTCTTACAGTCCGGAGTTCAGCACATACTTGTTTGTCACGTTGACATTTGTGTGAGGCCAACTTTTCGGTAAACGGGGGGTTGGGGGAATAATGCGGCTGTTTTGCATGGCTTAAATGTCACAAGTGCTGCAGTCGGGGGCAAGAAGCCAAGAAACGCAAGTTGCCTTTTTTTTTTTTTAGTGAAGCAGAAGCAGTGAGAGAAAGAGGAGAACTGTCTGCAAAAAGGGAATACCCGTCCCATTGCATCAATTAACGTACAAGCAAAGACTCGGCTCATTAGCATGCGAGCGGGTGAGTCAATGTTTACCAATAAAAGAATCCTCCACCTTCTTGAATGGCCGCTTAAATGCCATCTCTCTGAGGCCATGAGTGCAAAAAGTCGACAAAGATAGGAAAGCAGTCGGAGGACGGAGGAATGCATTAAAATACTTTGAGAAAAAAAAAACTGGAGGAGAGAACAGAACCAACGAGGCAACGATGACAAAATAATTCACTTTGCATTTGTATGTAATCATCCAAACTTCAGTCTCGTGACGACAACGAGAGTATCTTCACAACGTCGTTAGTCTCTGAGCGCAGACAAAAGTTCAATCATTAGGCTCCGGGCAACATTGCTCATTTCCAGCACAAATATTAACCTTTTACAATGTGCTGCTGTTGCACAACTGCAAACCGAAGCAGCGCGACTCGCAGAGTGTTTATAAATCACGATTAGGACGCTCCGACTTCCCGCCACAGAGGCTGAATAAATTCCACTCCCCAGATCACATTCCAGCTCCTCCCGTGATTACGCGGTGATTAGGATTCTGGGTGGAGAAACCGCAGGTCGGGGACGCCTTACAGAGTCTCCTGACAACATTTTCTGTTGTTTATGCAGCAAAAGTGAAGCCTAACGACGAGCCGGTTTCAAGGCTAATTTTAGCTAGCGGCTTTTCCGAAGCTTGGCGCTAAAGAACACCCTGCGGCCTGTGACTCAAGAGGACATGAAGCGCTCCATATTTAGCACGTGTTTCATCATTTGCATGCGTGCTGCAAGTGCCATGTAAATATCTTCAAAGTGTGACGATGTGGCTATAGTTAGCGCATTAGCTTGATGCGCAAATAAAGTAGACAAAAGTTTGAATTGAACTATTGTCACTTACTTCTTTGTCCTCGGCTAAATTTGCTGTCTGAAGTCGAATAAATGATGAAATGGATTCTTGACCGAATGTAGCATGTAAACATGGATGCACACGACATTTTGGAACCTTCACAATGTCATTTAAGGAAACGTCACTCCATTCCGATTTGCAATTTGCGATCCTGCTATTTCGTAGATTTTAATTATTGATTTATTTTTGGGATATCGTTCATAAAACTATTTTTGCCTTGCATTTATTTTAGTTGTAATTCCACAACCAACCACTGGATGGTGGTACACTTTGTTGTTTGACACTAAATTAGAAATATTTCCAGTTAGTTTTTGCTCAAGATTGAGCGTGAAATCCTCTTTTTTTTTTACGCCTAATATTTAAAAAAAATAAAAATATGGCTGTCAAATAAAATATTTTTGCAATTTGGTACAGAACCCGGGGGTCCACTGAATACTGAATATAAACACTATTCACACAACATAAGGCGATGAACATATATCAGTCTGCTGTCAACACAGACGCTGTCGGAAAGTATGTAGCATGCGCTAATCTTATCGTATCTCTTCAATCATGCCGAAAGACTCCACAATCGATGGATCTTGCTCGGTGCTGCTCTTTTGCTTCTCTACCAACTCTCACTGATAGTTCCGAATTCTAATTACATCCTGAAAAGCCTTTTCTGATTAATGCCTTTTTTTTTTTCCCAACAGCGACCAAACACATGAAAGGCAGGCCGTGGAGAAAAAGGCAGAAGCGCTCAGGAAGTGCAGCACGATGAAGACGAAGGGAAGAGCAGGTGCAACTAGGACGCAAGAAGATGAAAAAGAGCTAGAACAAGCCAGCGAGTGTTTCGGGGAGGAAAAAAAAAAAAAAAGCCACCCGCAACATAAAGAAGCCGCACGGAATCTGCAAGCAAATGAGACGTCGCTGGTGGGGAGGCGGCTAACCGATTTCATCAGGCACTCATGCCACACATGCCGTCAGAAAAAATAGTGCGGGCACGCCATTTAAAAGACGACTAATTCAACTCAGGCTTTTGTAATAAATCATAATCAATTAAATACGTTTTTTTTTCTTTGCAAAATGAGCATTTAAAAATACGCAACAGTGGTCGCTGTTCCAGTTAAGTCCCATAGGTGGCGGGAGCACACTATCAAACTGTTGTCACGACTGTTAAAAAAAGAAAGAAATTTGGGCACGGAATGCTAATGCTAATAACGCATACAATTTCTGTCGTTTAGTACACAAACAGAAAAGTGCAATCAAATGAGTTTTTCCAAAATCACACCATTAAAAATCCAGGCCCTGATTGCAAACAAAACGTAAGCGATAGTCACCGGGAAGCAGGCGGCGTCTGCTAACTGGGTCGAGATTGAGGAAAGATAAAAGATAGGCGGGAACTTTGCTTCTACAACCCCCCCCCCCCCCCACCTTCTTCACTTACGAGCGTGAGATTGCGTGAAAGACACTCACGCGCTCACGTCAATATAAATAAATAAGCTTGGCGTGTTTGTGCCGCCCAACAGCTGCCGCTTTGCTATTTTACAGGACATCGCCTGCGGGAAGTGAATCCGAAAACCGGCAAATGAAAGCCAAAAAAGAGAATTTGGTTGTGAATTATATATTGAAAAAAGTGTCACATTCATGGTTTACAGTTATTTGGGGGGGATATTTTCCAGATCCATCCCGCAGTAAGTGAAAATCTGCAGCATAGCGAGACCACATAAAAGGGTTTTGTTTTTTGGTAGTTTTACCCCTCCCACGCACTTTAAACCTAATCACACATTTTAAAGGTATTGTATACGGATAAAAAAAAAAAATGGAAGAATAAAATACATTGAGGGATACTTCAGAGTATTGAGAAGTGCGGTGTGCTTTGAGTACCCTCAAATAGCAGTCGACCTTGTATGAGTTCCCAAACAAAAGTTGGAATGATGTAATGATCATGATGAGTCGCTAATTCATTTGGGTAAAAAAAACAAAACAAAAAAAAAACTCACTGACCACTAGCCATGCCCACCGAAGCCCCAACATGAAAAGTGGCTTCAATATAATACTTGTAATACTTCTAATACATGTCTAAAAATAAAAACTACAAATAATAATAATAAAAAATAATAATAATGATATTTGGCGCCATCCAGTGGTATCTGTCGGCAATCACAAAACTTTTTGAATGTGCATCAACAACTTTCTGATTCACCCCATCAATATCAGTTGATTGCTTACCAGTTTCTGGGTGGCAAGTTCCATGCTGATGGCAGTCGCACGGGACGCACGTCGAGAACGGGCCGCCATTCGGGACCTCCCGGGTGAATCCGGGTGCGCATTGCTCGCAGAAGTGGCCGACGAAGCCGGTAGGACAAGTGCAGCTTTCCACCCAGAGGGCAGGGGGCGCCGTCTCGCCAGTGGTGAGGGATGCCGAGGTCAGATGGACCCCTGAGAGCTGTGATGTGTCTGGAGATGAGACACAAGCCAAGTCCATCTTTGAATTTGGCCGGATGGTGAGAGAAGCGGGATATGCCCGGAACGAATATCGGCAAATGACTATTGACACTCACGTTCGACAAATTAGTCTTCAGTTCACCAAAGACAATTTGTGGTAACAGAAGTGGGATACACCCAAGATTGGTCGCCGCAAATTGGTTGCCG
Source organism: Idiotropiscis lumnitzeri (assembly GCF_059441095.1). NCBI lineage: Eukaryota > Metazoa > Chordata > Actinopteri > Syngnathiformes > Syngnathidae > Idiotropiscis > Idiotropiscis lumnitzeri. The sequence goes on from NC_142408.1 coordinate 3,423,951, forward strand.
ATCACATTCACATTCGGACAGATGGACAATTTAGTTAGGATACTTGGACTTTTGGTGAGAGAAGCGGGATACAGCCTACGTCAGGGCACATACAGACAAACGAATGGTCGCTTCACACCAGTTATCGTCACGTGACGTTTTTTTGGAATGTGAGCGATACCCAGGGAGATAGAATCCAAATGCAAATACGGCCACAGTCGAGATTCAACACCTGAATCTCAAATACGAAACCGACGTGCTAACCACTCCCGCACCGCGCCACCATCGAATTTTGCATCTGCCGGAATCTCTCACTTGTGCTAACGATCTCAAACTTTTGCCCCTCCAAGTCGCTTTCAGGCAGACGCATCATCAGGCTCAAACTTTCATGTGAAAATTTCCTCCCGCTGCTCTCATATGCCACCGTTCTGCTCTCTTGAACTTTTTTTTTTTTTTTTTAAACAGCGCAGAGGGAGCAAGAGAGCTACCTGTCGTTATTTTAATGACAGTAAAATCTGGGGACTGTGCGCTTAACATCTTACGTATTTCAAATCCAAAATTGGAGTTAGACGTGCAAGATTGATGAAGAGTGCCAAATATTTTTTAATTAACCCAATTTTGGTGTTGAAAACGATCTTAGTTTCACACTCGCTTCTCTTCGGCGCGATTAAAATTCCGGAGGTAAAGCCGGGAGGCTAACAGGCCGGGCCCACCTTATTATAGCGCCGTGCCGCAAACGAACCCGCCGTTCATTAAAACGGACGGAATGTCGGCACGGCCACTCGTTAGAAGCGGTCACGGTCTGCCTTCTTCGCTCACGTCGCCCTCATTACGCCGCCAATCGTTTTCATCTGTCTCCGGCGAAACGGGACGGCTGAGTGCACGTCACGCCTCGGTCAGAGGGAAACGCCGGCGCGCTCCTTGGATGTGGGGATAATAAAAAAAAAAAGGGAGAATTCCGATCAAAAATGATGACGGCGGGGGAATGACCAGTGAGGTTGCTGCCGCCCGTTTCTCGACATTTATTTCGGACTGCTTTTTAATAAGAAATGTTGGCAAAAAAATTTAAACTCGTGGGAACATGTGTCCTCATACAGATAAAAGGCAGGTGGTGAGCAGTCAAGGCAAGATTCCTTCTTTTTTTTTTTTTTTTTAATAAAATAGCCCTCTGTAATATTATACAAACCTAATTTAGTGTAAAGAATGAAATGTCATATTATTTGCTACAATTAAATGGACATTGTGCTGCTCCTTCTGGTGTGTGTGCCTTGACCACCTGGGGGCAGTATGGTGCACATCTACGGCTGTTGTTTAATGGAGTCAGCTCTTGTCATGTCGTACGAGTACACGTCTCGCAAACATATGCTATTTCGGTACAGGACATATTTGTCAAGCACTTCAGTAATGGCGTCCAATCGTAATGGAGGTGAAGAAAGAAAGAGCACTAACCATTTCTAGAATGAGTGAGCAACATCTGGGAATAAACGTCCTCTTTTTTTTTTTTTTTGCACCGGGTACAGCTCGCTGTGTTCTCCGCTTTTAACATTTTATGCTCAAATCCTTTCTGCCGCATTCCAATTATTGATGAGCATGTGACAGAAACGTCATCTCCACGAGGAAATATCCCGGGAAAAAAAACAAACAGTTTTCCAGGTTTCTAAAATGGGTTAGGGGCATATAACTTTGTTTTTTTTTTTTGTGAGAAAGTTTAAGAAAAGTCCACATTGTGTATGCGACAGCCACTAGAGGGCGCCTGTAGCTCGAAAGTCACGTCATTTCATTTACATGCGTACATACACAAAAAAGACCGTCAAAACACTTCATAAGCTCCATTATGAAACTTTTTTTTTCCACAGAGAATAAAGAAGATATGTCTGTGAGTATTCTAGTATTGCAGGGATCAGCAATATTTTTTAATTTGAGAGTTCTTTATATACACTAACATATAACATATTAGCTCAGCTTCCTCTAGTCAACAGCAAATTTTAATCAGAGATGGCTTCATGTGGTCCGAAAAGTATTTTTGATGCTGATTATTATTATTTTTTTTTTAGCACATCAGCTTTAGAGCATGTATTGTGACGACATTTCAAAAAAAAAAAAAAAATCTACCTGTTGCTGAACCTACAAATACATGCTGCCAGCTTATTATTATAATTTTTTTTTTGTAGGAAAAGGAACCAAAAGAAAACAATGGCGAGCTCTCATATTTCTAGAACAGGCCTGGAGGCAATTGTGTAATTTCTGCAATGTTTGTTTCCAAACACTCATTCCTTAAATCGACATAACGCCGCAACATAGATGCTAGTTTCATTAGCCTGGCTATGGCGTCTCCCATTATATGTTAGCATTAAGCTAGCTGACTCAAAGGGAAAGTTATGTGGCGCAAACATGTTTTTGTATAATTCTCTCTGTGAAACTTAGAAGTCACTTTCATTTTTGCTTGCAAGTCAAAGCAAAAAACGTTCAGAACTCCGAACAGGAGTTTGTCGCTCAAGGCGTACTTGACGACATTGTTTAACTTACAGTTGAGTCCTCCGGCGTTGCTGATGCGTAGCGCTGTCACATCGTACAGGAGCCGGCGAAACTCCAAGGCGGGCAGCTTTGGTGTCATCGGGCTTTCATCAAGCCTACGACGACACGAGAACACATCCTCTTAGTTTGCGACAGATTAAACAGCAGCTGTATAGCGTCTCTTTGATCACACTTTAGCCGCACCGTGCCAGTAATCTTCACATTTGGGGATGATTACAAGCGTCCCGCCACACACATCATGCGCCTGACACGAACACGGAGCATGCAAATGTGCTGACTTTGCCGTCTTTTGGGGGTGGGGGGGGGTCTTGATGGGTGAGCTTTACCAAGCCGGCTGTGGGATGATATGCAAATGCCACGCGGCGACATATCTGACATGTACTGTAGGGCCGTGTTTTATTGCCGCCGGCGCAGGTGCTGCGTCAGCTCCTTCCCCGAAGACGAATAGCACCATCGCCAAGCACAGCGAACACCTGCCAGATCTCGGTTTGCCATTCTCGCCTCCGCCAGGTGAAAAAGTTGTGATTTTTTCCATTGAACTTTAATATTCGTGGTATATAGCAGATGCTATGCTGCCAGAAAGGCAAATGAGTGAAGGTCCCACATTTAAAAAAAAAAAAAAAAAAATGTTAACTGACTGAAAGCAGACATGCAAATAGCAAAATATGTGAGATTGCTGACAAGGTGGACATTTTTTAGTTAGCATTTTGTCACTGGCTATTGATTAAAAATGACATCACAGTTGCTCAGGGCTCAGATAACAACCAATCATGGCTCAGCTTCAGAAAACAGGTGAGCCATGATTGGTCATTACCCGAGTGGGGCTGCTTAGAACATATTTGAAAGGAAAATGTTTGGGTGGACTTCCCCTTTAAAATTGTGCTTGTCAGACGTGAATCCCCTTCTGTTGTGGCATGACATAAAACAGGAGGAAAAAGCCCAAAGCACTTGAAATCGGGTGCAACGTGCCGAGGTCTGGCCTTCCCGTCAGGGTAAATGACTGTGAGCACCTCCCCTTTAATTAAAGAGAGGCAATTACAAAGCGAGGGCTCTCAGACGGGGGCTGTGTTCACCGCACTGGTTAAACGGAGATAAGCGGCCAAAGTGAACAAAGTCGGCGCTGCGCTCGCCTCGACGGGAGCGCCATTGTCCCGCGAATAATCAGCGGTGAGCAGAGTGCGCTTGTCATTAAGACTGCGCTCGCTCCGCCAGGAACCACGAGATCATCATCGGAGAAAAGACCCCCGATGATCCCCGCCCGTGTCAACACGGCTGGTGACTTTTGGGAAATACAAACACAGTGCGGAATTCATTTTGCTGTGTTTCCCACACAGTATTTGTGAGCCTCTACCACAAAACAGATCACTTTGTTCAAAATTAAGAAATTGATACACACACATTATCCAAAAGGGCATTAAAATTGTTGTTGATGTGTGTGTGTGTGTATATATATATATATACACACACACACACAAGGGTCTGGCTATAGTATTGCAAATGTTAATTTATTGCGAGTGGGTGTGAAATGTATTCCTTCACAATAAACAAGGCTTCACTACTTTTTTTTTTTTTTTTAAATGTAATGTTCCATACAAAAAGGCAAACAGGGCAACGTTGTTTGCTGGCTCATCCCGACCAATCATCTCCTCCTCTTATCTCTTGGCCCTCAGCTCAAATCCTTGCGCCTCAATTTAATCCGCCGCGCTGCGATGGCGTGATGATCTTTGCACCGGCAGGGAGCGCGCCGCCGCTTAACCGGTTAACATATTTACCGGAGCGGAATTTGTGGGCTGTCAGTCAAGAGAGTCGTGCGTGTTTGCACTTGTGCTTTTTCTTTTTTTTTTTTATCAAGGCGTCTCGCCGTCACTCTTATTTGCACGCCTCGCATGAGGACTTTGATTGTTCGGGATATTGTGGCAACAGAAGGACACAAGATGAATTGTGGGGAGTTGATGCCAGCTTCGGTTTCATCAAGAGTACAACTTGTAATATATAAACTATATAAACTTATTTAAATCATAGTTTGAATGAATTACTGAACAAAAAAAATATTTATTTATATATAATCGTTCTGTAATTTTTTTTGTAAATTGTACATTTCTTTGCAAGCGTGACTGCGTGACAAACGGATGACAAGGGGCCGGGGGGAGGAGGTGGCGGGGGGTTGAGGGACTTGCGCAGCGGGGTTTGGGGCATTGCACAAAATCCTGAGGCGAAGCGAAGACGATGTGAGGAGTCTAATGAGACCTGCAGAGAACTTCTAAACGGGACCGCTCCACTGCTTCCCGCAACCAATGAGCTCTGTTCACCAGCACCTCTTGATACTCGCCTATGTGTGTCGGCGTGCGTGCACGTGTGTTTGAAGTGGGAGGGTTCTCATGACATTCCACCAGCGTGTGGGCCACATTTGTGGCTGCCTCACGAGAAACGTCAACCCAAGCATAATTTCCTTAATTGCTATTTCATCGGATTAATTACATAGCACTGCTCGATTGAATTGTACCGTTAATGTCAATAAAAATGGATAATGGAGAAATGTAGTTCAACTGAGCAAAAAAAAATTAATCAACAAAAACAAACAAAGAATGAAAGGAATGCCATGTTGAGACTAGTGAAAGTGCATCAAATATTTTCTTGCTAAGAATTTTTGGGGGTTGACTTCCCCTTTAAGACAAAAAGTTGTTCTCTAACCAGGGCAATTTCTAGCGAGAATAAAGTTCTTTGGGGGAAATTTAGTATTCTCCTAATATTGGTAAAAAAAAAGATTTTATTTTCAATAAGAATCCAACTTTATTCTTATAATGCTGTGCCTAAGACAACATATTGTTCCTCTCAAAAAAAAAAATAAATAAATAAAATAAAAAAAAATACCCCAATACCATTTCCTTTTCTGCGTGGCTCAACCCTGAGTGAATTTCTTTTTGCCTGTGGCGGATCGATTCCAATTCAGAGCACGGTTATGTTTGGGGCAAGGCCAACAACAGGTGGAATATGAAAAACAATTGCGTAAAAAAAACAAAAAAAAAAACAATGTCATGCAGCAGCTCTCTGTGGCCAACATGTGCACATTCACAGCACAGATGGTCTGCTGGGAGTGTAACACAGTGTTGAGGACACTACCGGATTATTTGAAAAGAAATAATATACATACATATTATGCGCATATATATATTTTTTTTCTTTAAGTTATGTTTCATACCTGATGACAAATATTTTCCGTGGCGTGAGGCCGGGATCACCCTGTTGCACGGGTCCAGGCGTGAGTTCAGCGCCGAGTGTGATTCCGGAGCCGTCAAGGAGCACGGCAACGCGGTCGGGAAGCAGTTCCGGGGTTTCCGAGGTGAAGGTGATTGAGAGGAGCTGGCCGTAGCTGTGGCTCTGATGACCCACAAATTTGTCTGCAGGAAAAGGACAGTCAGCATTTTTAATGCTTTTTTTTTTTTTCAATCCAGGAAAAGAAATACATCTGTTGCAGATAAATGAACACGACAGGCTTGGACGTAGTGTTTCCATCAAAATATTTTACTTTTATTAGAAGGAGGGTTGAAAAAATTTGAAATGATTTACACGACATTGTTTGATAAAATAGTTTGATAAAATCCAAAAAAAGGAAGCAGGACCATGAAGTTCAAAAGTTGCACTCCTGCCGGCGACGCACATTTCCATATTTTTACATATCTTTCGTTTTTCTGCTGGCATAGGAGGATCATTTTAATTGGACTAGTCAAGGGAGAATGTTCAGCGCATCCTTTTTTACACGAAGGGAGGCAAAAACCAATTTATAAATGACCCCTAAATGATTCATCAGGGTATATTTCTGGATTCACTTGTTCGGAACAGGCAAATAAATATTTAGAATCATGTCTTATCTGGCGTCATAAATTTGTAAAGCATCGTTCTTATACACTGCAAAAAAGTCATAACGAGATAAAATGAGAGCTTGCTGACTTGCTGTGTCTCTACCTGGTACGGCAGCTGCACTGAGGCAGACAGAGTGAGGCTCCAGAGGACATTATTTCATCTTTAATGAATCTAATTTACATATTTAATGAAATTATTGTCGTATTGCACTGGAGAGGAGAGCTCTCTAATCTCATTGCACACTGAAACGAGTAAGTTATTTCGAGACAAGAACCTCTTGTGGTTCTTTGAATCTTCGCTTAAGACTAGAATCTTCTCTTCGGAAAATCATTTTGGTTCAGGACAAGAACTCATTTAAAACTAGACCATTCTCTTGGGAATAAAACATTCTCTCTGGACTAATACCTTGCCTCAAGACTAGATCTTGCATACATAAGGAGTACGAGTAAACATTTGTAAGAAAATAGTCAAATAAAAAATCGGTACTAAAAAATAATGGGATAAAGACATATTTGCATTTTGCGACTTCCAACCTTCTGCAAATAAACCAACTCTTCCACTTCATCTTGTTTGGACATAAAATCGTTGATTGGCGATAAGACTTTAGGTGTGAATAAGTGGATTTAGTCATCGATTTTTGTTGAATACAAGAAATTTATATCTTAATAATAAGTTTATTTTGGTTATAATTATTTCCATGGCCTTTACATCCAATGAAGGAAAACGCGTTAGAAAGCTCTGGAAAGGGGGGCGTTGAATGTTCTTAAGAGGCGGTGCAGACGTCAGGCACTCAGGTGAAGGGTCGTCATGACGACCCATTTTAGTTTTTTTTGCGTCATTGGAGTGATTGGCTCGCTGTGAATCAAGCGGGCGCTGGGTGTCCTTCGTCATGGTCTTCTCTGTTTGCTACTCTTTCTTCGCTCTGGTTATTTCATCAGCCTTTGCTTTTTCTTCCTGTGTTGGGGATGATGATGATGAGACCTTCACGCTGCATGAGGAAGTGGAGACAGTGAACAGCAGCGAAAATGGGCCAAGTCGTGTCACCTGAACGTGCTCCAGCCGCAATTCTGTGCACCGCTCCACAAATATTCGGTGCTCGGTTTCGGTCGCTGCCTTATTTTTGTGGGCCGCTTCAATGCCGACTTGAACTAATAAAGCCGCAACCCTCCAAAATCTGTTTCCACAGTTAACGCCTTCCGCTTTCCATCGGCTTCTGGAAGAGACGAGCGCCTGTTTGTATGTTCCACATGAAAACAATAATCGCCTCCCTGCATATACGCTCCCTCGGTCCCTTTCCACCAGAGAGATTTTTATTCAAATGCTACCCTCTGTGACACTTTTCTTTCCTTGCCAGATTGCTGTAAGAACTCAAGTGCGAGGACCCCCACCCCTCCACCCTCCTTCCAACGAACCCCCTCCTTGGCACCCCCGCTACAACGGGCAGCTGATCACGCTTGTTGCGAGACCTCGGCAGCTGCTCTCCACCGGTCAGTCTGGCGTCGTTGCCGCGGGGGACCTGAACCCCGCCTGTGTCAAGGATCAAGCAGATGCCCGGGATCAGCCGGCAGGCGTACGATCACGCCCGCGTCAACCCAACTGTCGTCAATTTCAAACAGCGGCGATCCGTTAAAGTCATTTTGCTTCTCCTCAGATAACGACTGGTCAGTAAAGATGATGTCAGGTATAATTGCGGACGGATGTGCCATTATAAAGTCATTGCAATGATGGTAATAGTAAAAAAAAAAAAAAAAGAAAAAAAAATCTAATCAAAGTCGGAATGTCTAGCAATGAAATTTTGAAAAAGAAGTTCTAATTCATAAGACATTTCCATGAATAATGAAACATAAATGAAAAATAAAAATAAATTGCTCGGTTTTTAAATATAGCAATGAATCCACAGTGTTACATCATCGTCATTGCCATTAAATAAACAAATATAATAAATGAAATGGAAAAAAAAAAAGACAACTGAAAATGTCTCGGACCGAAACAAATAGGAATTAATAAATTAAGCGCATTTTTGTCAATAGTAATGTAAGTAAAGACGAATCCAAGACAATTACGTGTAGAGTTAAGTAATAAATAAAAAGATTTAAGGGAACATTTGGAAGTGGATTGAAAACTAATACAAATAATTGGAAAAAATGGAAAAAGTTACTTTTTTAATTTATTTTTTTTTAATCAACAGCAATATCTAAGTAACGTCGATTCCAGATTGTCACATCTGTACGTGCTATCGTAAAGTTTGTTGTCCAAGACAACGCGAGATGTTGATTCCAAATGAAAAACGTCGCAAGCGGCCATCTGATCCTCAGGATGAAGTGCCGAATAGAGACGGATTCAGTGCCTTGCCAGCCTGCTGATTGTCACTGAGAATGCAGTGACCCCCCCCCCCCCCTCCCAAATGAGATCCTGCCCCCCTCTTGCTATCTTACTTTCACGCTATCCGCGGAGCTGTCGCCGCCAAGTCCGACACCCACTTGTCAGCCGCCATTTGGGAGCGTACGAGCGTGACGCGTGGTCCCCGCCGAGTGTCGGCTTATGTCTAGGGAGTAGTGTGGATCACTAAAACCATCTTTGGCCCGCTTCGACTTTCTTAAAAAGGATTGATGGAATCCTGCTCTTGATGTGACTGCTGGGGGGGGGGGGGCACAAATGCATTGCCATAAATCTGACAATCGACGTCCGATAACATGTTAAGAACAACAAAAATAGAAAATCGCTTTTGGCGGCAACGTGATGTCAGGCATTATGAACATGCTAATGTTACACACATTGCAATCTCAGTAATAGGGCTGCAAATTGCGCACAAAAAAAAAAAAAAAAAAAAATCTACCTAAAAATGTTACTACAGTGCGTGACTACACTTGAATGGAAATGACATTAATCCCTTCCAACCTCGACCAAAACAACGCTCACAAATGTATACTGTTTTTTTTAATATGGTAAAAACGATCATCATATAAAAAAAAAAATCATAACCAAAGATGTTTGCGACTTGAGCACACTTCCGTCATTTTTCATAAAAATAATCGTCCTCTGTCCGCGTCTGTCCTCGTCCTTTTGAAGCACTTCCGTCCTTACTACATCATTATCTCTGTTTTATGTCGTGAAGAAAAAAAATCTGCAAAAAAAAAAATAAAGTCACAAAAAAAATCTTTTTTTTTTTTTTTATGTCTGTGAATTTGCTTATTTTGTCTGTCAACATGTGTTGCCGCAAACATCATTCCTTTAAGCGTTATAACGCCACATGCTCTTTGTTCGCCCGTCTATGGTCGGTTGGCGCTTTAATTACTCCGACACGTGAATGGGCAAGCGACGCGTCAGTCAAAATAGCGGCCCTTCTGATTGGCTGCGCTTACTAAAAGCTCAATTCTCAACGGAATCAAAATCTGGACTTTCACCAAACGTATTGCTTTTTTTTTTTTTTTTTTTTAACATTTATCTAATCAAAGCGCCTCACTGTATTAAAGTTCAACATATTTACACACATCCTTGGGAATTCTGCATTTAAAAGTGACAGAGACGCACTCACGAGTCCTATTATTGCAACCTAAACGCATTACTTGCCAAAAAAACAGCAACTCGTGCCTATCAGTGCGTCCATGAAGGCGTCCCACGGAGCTCTCCGTGTTCCCGCAATTTAGGCACAAACCCTGGAGGAAGCATCGTTTAATGGGCTTGTGAGTGTTTTGCTTCTGGCCGCCGCCGACGGAGCCCCAATGGAGGGTCCTCGCGGATTTGGCGGCGAGAAGCCGACTTGGCAATGGAGCCAATTTCTACTTTGTAGCCTCTCCAACGCGGTCAATTCCATCAGGCCTTCGCTGCTGGGGCAGCTGATAGAAATGAGCCCTAAATCCGGCGGCGGGGGCCAGCTTATTCCCTTATCTTCTAATGGTTCCGATAAAGGACTGGAGTGGGGGTGGGGAGACGGAATATCCGTCGTCGGACCCACTGCCAAATACCACAATTAATCTCAGGAACAACAGATACAAGACGAGCATTACAGATGCTCCACTAAAACTTGAATAAATTAGATATTTGTGACGGAGGCGGGAGGGGGCCGGGCAATCTAAAAATAAGACACCAAACATATTAATCACATTCCCAATCGTCTGGAACGCCATTGCCTTTTAACGATGATCGTCTATGGACGCCGTCCAATGGTTTTGTCGAGGCACTCACCCGGAGCTCTGTAGAAACCGGGTTCCTCCTCGGAGAGAGGCAGCAAATAGACTTCGCCTTCCTTCCACAGAAGAGGGTCAAGTCGACCCCCGGAGAACTCGCCCAGCCAGCCGTCCTGATCTGGAACAAAGACGACATTTGGAAAGGTTAGAGGAGCATGTGCTTATTCACGAGAAATGGAATGAAGAATATCAAAAGCTATGAAACACGGGGACGGCGGATTTTGATTATGGGGCGTTTAGTTCGTGGTTACGTTTCGATCGATTATGAGAGTTTCATTTTTATCTTCCCAATTTTTGAAATACAGACAAAAATATTTTCGTAGATAGGCGATCGTGCACTTGGCGTAAAAATTGGCGCATCTTCAGTCTTGTTCTTTTTTAAATTTTTTTATCACCCCGAGCCCAATCAGCAGACTTCCTATGTGTTCTCCCGTGTTATGTAGACCAAAAACCCACCGCTGATGTGCTGGCAACATCTGACTATCGTCAAACATAGCAAAAGTCAGTGTTGAAATCTGGCCCGGCAGATAGGTTACCTTCCATGAAATCCGAAGTGATGTTGACGCTCACGAAGCGAGTGGACGAGGTGCATGCCAGCGAGTGACCGAAGCAGAAACACGGCTGGCAGCCGTCTGGGTTGAATTCTTGGAGGTTGAAGAAGCCTGGCTTGCATCTGCACACACACACACACACGGTTACCGGAAACCACATTTGTCGGCAGTGCCGCAATTTATTTTTTTCTTTTAACCAAGGCCGTTTTGGATTCAAATGGAACGCAGCTGCGAAGAAATGCGACCCACAGGGAGTAAATTGTAGCTGTCCATGTGCGAGGGGCAAGGCAAACTCAGCCAGGCATGTGAGGTCGGCCAGAATATCGCCGTCCACTTTTCATGGCCTTTGCTGCATCACAGATTTTGAAACAATATTTTTTTTTTCAATATGTTTGGACAGTATAAAGTCTGTATTTAGAGGTGTGTGCCTTCAGTTATCATGTTCTGGAACTTTCTCTAATTGGTCTCCAATACCCTCAAATTCCCTACGCATTACTGAAAAATGTTGACTTCAATCTACAGTCTGGCATTTGGAGGCATGTCTTGCCTCAATCACTGATGTCAGGATTTTGGGCTGTTTTACTGCCGCTTCCCCCCCCCCCCCCACCAAACACACACACACACATAGGTGAGGGGTCTCGATGCCGATTCGCAAATTGTGTCTGTTGCTGTGGAGAATTTTTGGCTTTTGGTTTACTGAACATAAAAAGAAGTAACAGAAGATAACAAAGACATAAAAGAAGAAAAAGCTTGTAAATAGTCACCGTCAAGTGCAGCTTACATGTTCAAAAGGGAGTGGGAAGATGTAAAAAAAAAAAATATATATATATATATATCTCGTCCTACCCTTTGATTTTTGTATACAATGTTTGGACTTATTTCATATCCTTTCAATCCCAAGGACGTATTTTCATGTCCATTAAGAATAGAGACATTCAATCCCAGGTAGGTTTTAGGGAGAACCACTTCCCGGCGTACGATAACATTAGAAAACAAGTCCTGTGATGCTTGTTTTTAACATTTTCTTGTTAGCAGCAATTTTTTGTATATTTAAATGAATATTTCTTTTAATATAGCCGGCCAGAGTAATCTTCAGTGCAAATCTACAGAGGCCCTTCACATTAACAGAGAAACCCACCGACAGACTTTGAAAGCAAAAAGCTCAATTTATTACTTGAAAGTCCTGGACAGGGTAAGAGCTTGAATCAGATCAATTATCCATCAAACCGAATGACGGATGAACAACTGAAATCAAAGAGTGAACCAGTTCTTGATGACGACTAACACTCGCGTTGATGATAAACGAAAATATAATAGTCCAGTTGGGATTCAGGCATAAATCCTTGCTAATACAACATGTTAGGTCCAAATTGCTCCAAAATGTTTTTATCTATTCCGGTATTGGAAAAAAAGTTTATGTTAGCTATTAGCAGATATTCATATCGGGATCGGAGACACAACTTTATTCGCAGGCTTTGAGAGATCAGTGAAAATGCTTTAAAACAGCTGGCAATAAATGAGTTAACGACACAAGACTCCAGTGCCAATCTGTGCAAAGCCTCACCTGCCGCAGGCTCCCCCCTCGGCGTTGACCTTGCAGCGACAGGCACCGTCCAGCGGCGAGCAGTCCCCCACGCTGCCACCAGGGGCGCACTCGCACGGCCTGCGGACAGCAAGTCGACAAAAGCGGTGAGTCAGCCGACCAAAAAGAAGAAAGATGGGGAGGAAAAAGGTGCTTGACGGCCTTTTGAGATTGATTGCTTTTGTTTGGAACAGCAAATCTAATTTTAATGAGAGGCGCCATTGCAAATAATTTAATTATCTCCCAGCAAAAAGCGTCTCCCTTTGTTTCTGCTCCAGTGGGCTGAATAATTCACACTGTTGCTCAGCCGCCTGATTTTTCAGCATCTATGATGGAAGGCACTGGGTGTGTTTTGTGTGTAGGCGTGCGTGCGTGCGTGTGTGTGTGCGCGCAGTCACAACGACGGCATTCTCCCGACGTTTCACAAAATCTAATCTGTGTAATAAATAGCCATAAGGTAAGCGAACCTGCGATTCTTCGCCGTCCTCCTATCTCATTTCAATGTGAATGTCCCACGCAGGATTTGAGGAAATAAAACAACAAATAAACAATAAATAAGAGATGTAATCCCTCTTTTGCCAAGATTTTTTTTTTGGAAAGCGCTACTTTATGGCACATGTGCCCCGATTTTGGATCAACGTGGACAATAACGACAATGGACAAAATAGAACTTACTTGGACGTAAACTCTCGAATGAACCTGATTAGAATGAAGACGTGGAGCTAATGTTGGAGTCTACTGGACACGTAATGAACACCGGGAGAATTAACATTCCGCCCAGCAGTTGCGGCGGGTCAGGGAGCGGCGCTGTGGATGTATACACCTTGAATATAAACTAGACAAAACATGGCCCCTTGACACGGTGAAGTCTTCATCAGTCATATTCATGATCATAATCATCATGACAAATAACAAACCATTCAAATCAATGGGAGTTACAATTTCCTGAAATTAGCCGGGCACGTCGATTATTTGTCAATGCCCAAAAAAGAAACTGATAGTCGGCCATTTTGGTTTGAGACGGGCAAATCGATGGCAGCCTCAAGATTGATGCCTCGCCATAAAAACAATGACTTGCAACAAATCTTTTGAAAATTCAGCCCTAAAGGCGGTTTAGCGTCGCGGTATGAAATTTGCCAGGCATGTCTATCAAGAAGTAGAGCCACAAAATAGTCTCAAGAAGCCATGCCCCGATAAAGACACATGAAGTCGGACATTTTGATGAAAAATCGGCCATTGGAGGACTTGCGCTGACATTCACGATTTTTCATAAATATTTTTAAAGTCCCAGTTTGACTTTGCATCATCAAATTTGGCACGGCACTCACGATTGGACCCACAAAAAGTCTCTCGGCGCCATGCCTGAAAAGTCGCAGGAAGTTGACCATTTTTGGATTTCAAGTGAACATTTAAAGCTCAATTTAGCTGAATAGAATTCTTGCTCTGATCATCGAGAATTGTGAAGTGCTACTTTAGTCTTTGACTCGAGAGACGCCAGTGTTTCCTTGACTTATTCAGAATCAACAAGCTTCTTCATAAACCTTCAACAAGGAAGCAAAATAAACATCCTACGACCTGAAACATTGATTAAAAATGTTTTTTTTTTTTTTTGTTAGTTTCATGGGCAGGGCAGTTGATGAAGGAGGATCATATTTTTCGCCCGCGTCTCCATCTCTCCTGTGAAGTTTAGCTGATGGATGTGGTCGCCATGGCAACAAGCAGGTTTGGTCGGAGGTCATCTACACACGCACGCATACGTGCGCTACAACAAGCGAGGACCCGCAGCGCAGTGGATGGGTGGGGGTGCAGTGAGGAGGAGAAAAAAAAAATGATGGGAGGCTGCCGGAATTTTTTTTTTTTTGCTACACAGTCAGCCGCAGCGTCGGGATTTGCTGCTAAAAATATGCTAATGTGATCCTCTAACTAATGCTCTTATGCAAACGTGGTGCAGGTGATAATGCTGTTGTGTGTACAGCTCCGTTACCTTGAATGTAAAATTCGTAAACAGGCACCTTGTTTGGAAATTGTCAACAAAAAAGAAATTGTAATCCCAGCGAGTTGACTTTTGGGAAAATGTCTTGACGCAAGGTCAGAACCGGTCTCCATTTGGTATGTATACATTTGGACAAAAGTGTTAGTACACCTAAATGGTAAATAAAAAAAATAATAGTAATCGTGAATACAATTATCTTGAAATAAAAAATTGTGGTTCAAGCGCAAAATAATGTTAATAAAAAAAAAAAAAAAAAAAAAAACATTTTTGTCACGCTTGGCACATGGCAACCTGCTGCCATGGAAAAAAAATGTATAAACTATAATTAGTATTGTTTCATTCATGTGCAGAGGAGCTAATACTCCTCGCGTACGTTCTGACAATGACAGTGCCACCTACTGTAGCGAATGTGCAATTACACTTTATTGAAGTACGAAAAAAAAACAAAAAAAAACACATGCTTCCTGGGGTCACGATGCGGGACTCCTAATTCAGAAGTCCGGCCACAGGGAGCAAGTTCAACCCAAGTGTGTTTAATTAGCATCACACGTGCCTTCAAACTTGTTACAAGTCAGTCGGCCGCTGTGCTTCTTGGTGACATGGTGTGAAAATACACGAAAGACGGAAAGGATGAAGCAAAGGAAATAGTTGTGCATAAACAGAATCTGAACGACTGGTTTAGTGCGGCAGAAGACTGACGGGCCCGGGCCCGCCACCGTTGCTGCTCACCTGCAGCCACCGGGGCCGAGCGAGTGGAATCCAGGGCGACATGTGTCACACTTGTCCCCCGTCACGCCTGGACCGCCGCATGCGCATCGTCCCTCGCTGTCACATTGCAGACTCGCCGAGCCTGCTCGGCCCGGGGCGGTAATGGCAGGAAGACATAAAAAAAGAGAAAATGGCGAGCCATAATTGTTACGGCTATGAACAATCGATGCATGCTTAATCAATTCCGGGAATAACAGAACACCTGCTATTGGATTTGTGTTAGGGAAAGAGGCGGCCGGGCGAGCGGGAAATTACGTGGACGCGCCACCCGCTCGGGTTAATGGAGAGAAAAGAGCGACTGGGGTATTGTGGCCAGCGGCGGATTGTACGGCGGATGGAGTCTGTTATCGCATGTGATCGATAGACGCACCGTTGAGGAATTACATCGCTAAATCGCTATCCTACGCCAGAAGAAAGCCTTCCGTTGGCGGAACTTTATTGAAAAAAATAATGTTTCAATTCAATAAAGCCAGGGTTAGGGTTTCAAATTAGGGCTTTGAAACAGGGTTATGGTTTTAAGTGTGGGTTTCAAACAAGGGGTATGGTTTTGAATGAGGTTTGCAAGCCAGGGTTAGGGTTTCAAATACAAGTTTCAGGCAAAGAAAATGCGTTTCAAGTGTGAGTTGTGTTTTCAAAGTAGGGTTTCAAGCCAGGGTTAGGGATTTCAAATTTGGGTTTCGAACCATTGTCAGGTTGGGGTTTATATGCTTGGGTTATGGTTTCAAATTCAGGTTTCAAGCTTCAAATGAAGGTTTCAAAACAGTGGTTCGGGTTTCAAATTGATGTTTCAAATGAAGGTTTCAAAACAGTGGGTAGGGTTTCAAGCCAGGGTTAGGATTTTATTTTCCAGTCTCATGTTAGGGTTTTAAGTATGGGTCAAACAAGGGTTAGGGTTTTAATTGAGGCTTTCAACTCTAGGATGGGGTTTCAAGTCAGGAATAGGGTTTCAAAAAAGGGTAAGGCTTTCACATTACAGTTAGGCTTGGGTGTAGTTTCACATTAAGGTTTCAAGCCTGGTTCAATATTTGGGCTTAAAAACAAGGTTTAGGGTTTCAAATTGGGATTTCAAATGATGTTTCAGAACCAGGGCTCAAGTTAGGGTTGCAAACCAGTATTAGGGTTTGAAATTAAGGCTTCAAATGAAGATTTTGTGCTATTTTACAAACCATTTTTTAATTATTTGCTCTCAGCAAAGTATATTTATAGCATGTGATGAATACGCCTGTGAATATATTTGCATGCTCTGTTTTGATGCGACGCTGCTTCATGCGTGCTAAAGTAGCGGTTGTTTATATTTATAGTTGTCAATATTAACATTGATTTGAACTTGTGTTAGCCTGTCTAGGGAGAATTCACCATTGCTGTTGCAGTTGCAGGGCAGGCAAGGCTGGTCGGGCGACCGCCTGTAGTGGTTCTCCCGACACCGTTCGCAGTGAGCGCCGTCCGTGTTGTCCCGGCAATCCAGACAGCGCCCCCCGCTGCCCGTGCTGCGGTACTGCTCCACGTCAAACGCGCAGCGGTCCGAATGGCCGCTGCAGTTGCACCCTGAAGGAGGTCATAAAGATGACAAGAGAAGTAAACACACGGGTGAGAGGATATGCGTGGTGATAGGGGGCGTTCTGGGATTGGATGATAATTTCCGAGCCGGTTGCTAATCTCATTTCACACGGGCCTAATGAGGAGCGGGTCGGCCGTCGGGGGGGAAGTTGAGATAGTGTAATTTGTAATTTGCGTTGATACAAGAGCAAATTAGTCAACTGATAAGGCCACATCTTAGCTCCGAGCTGCAAATCCCTCTCTAGTTTTTGCCCAGCCACCCCGAGGAGGGATTTAGGTGAAATAACCCATTTTATTATGAATACAGCTCCCTCTCTTGCTCGCTCGCTCTCTGCGTTGTGCCAGTATTAGCCATATATGCCTACTCCGCTACTGCTCAATATTAATGAGCCAGCTATGAAGCAGCTAGCCTTGTTCAAAAAAAAAATTGCAATGTTTTGCAAAAGTTTGCAGCAATTTGGGGTCAGCAAACTTTTTATTTTATTTTTTTTTAATGTACTAATCTGTGTGGACTGGTACCTAAAGGACCAGAGGTTGGGAGCTTTTTTTAAATTCAAGGTTTTGGTGTCAAATAATTGGACCGACTCACTACTGGGTTGATTTATCCAAAACGACCCAAAAAGTTGGGCATGAATTTAAATTGTTCCGTAAATTCGGGTTTCAAAAGAAAGATTTTGCTATGACATCAAGGTTTCAAGCCTGTACTAGGGCTTCAAGTTTCAAATACATGTTAGAGATTGAAATTAGGGATTCAAGTGAAGGTTTCAAATAATGGATTTTGTGCTGTTTTAGTGGTGGAGTAAAAAAAAGTGCCCAGCAACAGTGAACCAAGCAGCATGAATGTGAAAGTCTCCACAAGCCGCTCGCTTCCCGCAGTCTAGTGTGTGCGCATGGAGGTGGGGAAGGTATACACTTACAGCGGAAGGCCGCATTGTCATTGCTCTTTCAGAGCCCGTGCGCTAACGTCTCCTTGGAGGCTCTTAGCGCAGCACATCAGAGCCCCGTTGGCCGCTTCTGAGCACTCTTTAATTTGCATAATACGACCCTGCAGGAGGTATGCCTTGCCCCCGTATGGCTCCTCTGGGTTTGGTCTGGTGGGCATTAGACGTGTTGAGAGACGGCCGTTCGGTGTCTTTTAGCGGTCCCATCTGTCCATTAGTAGGTATGCAAACGGTGTATTCACTCAACTGCAGATGGGATGAGGCATCTATTACCAGGGTTCTTTTTGTTTGGCGTTTGGAAGTAAGTGCCATATGGCCTTAACTAACTAACTATTAAAACAAATAATCACAACTCACTCACTCACTCACTATTCTAAGAAACAAAACTCACTTGTGAAACAAGCTAACTATCTAACCAACAAATTAACTGAATAAATGTCACAACCTACTAACTAACCAACCAACCAACCAAATACATTACCACAAGCTAGTGTATACTAACTAACTACCTACCTAACTAACTAACTCTTTTCCTAATTTAAAGTTTTAGCCATTACATTTCATTGAATTAAATAAGCTCAACTTAATGTAGCGGAATTAAAAGATATGACTCTGGAGTTTATTATTTGCGCGTGTGATAATTAGCAGAAAATAAACAAAGTCTATTGTAGCAGAAGACCATTATGGTGGTTAATGTACAATTACAAATAATTGAAAAAAAAAAAAAGAACTTTGCCAACATGATTCTTACACACAGGGCAGACATCACATTCGGTGTGTTTTCTATGATTTATTTATTTAGTATTAGCGCTGATTAAGTCGCTATTTTATTTAAAGCGCCTGCTGCTTGGAATTAAGAGTAAGAAGCTGACTGCAAAATCGACTTCAATTGGAGGGGTGGTGGCGGGAGGGGACTTGTAGGCTTTATGTTTTTATTCCTCCCAAAGCGAGCAATTCCGAGTCCTCCCTGACAGCCTTCCATCAAAGCGTGATGAGCCAAGACAGATAAACATGCCAATTCACACACACACCGTCGATGCTTCTGGCAAACAGATGTGCAAAGCGACATCAAATGTACGCGTCGACACAAAAAAACACAGATGCTGCTTCAAAGGTACAGTGCGTTCCAGAATTCCCGCATATTTATAGAATGTACGACAGCAGCCTTTAGTTGGTTATTTTTTAATTCACGTCGTCCTTTAAGCTGAGCACATGCCGCACGGTTTCAAAAGCGATATTTTCAAATCACGACTCGACAGTTTGAGCAAAAATTAAGTCAACTTACGTAAACATTCATGAGCTGATTCCCCGGTGGCCCTCGCCCAGGGTCTGTCCTGGTAGAAGGGCTGACATCTCTGGCAGTCGTCTCCAGTCGTGTGATGTTGGCAGGCACAGATCAGGCGTCCGTCTCCGCCGTCTCCGCCACCTTCCGCCCACACGCACTCGCTGGCGTGGCCATTGCACTTGCACCTGAGGATGACACAGGTGTGTTCGAGTGGTCGCTTCATGGCCTTTAAACTAACCAACCCACTTGCCCAAGCAACAAACTAAAAATCTAACCAAGTAAGTCAAAAACTAACATAACTAGCTAACATAATTGGTAAGTGGATTGGTAAGCGGGTTGGTAACTGGCAAATTAAATAGCCTGACTGACTAAACAAAAGAAACAACTACAATATTAACTAATGAACTAACGAATCAGCAATCAACAAACCAACAACGCGAGATACCAATAAAAGCACCTAACCATTTTGGAAACCAATTAACAACCGAACCAACCAACATACTAACTAAATAAGTACCTGACTAACTAAACAAACTAACAAAAAAAAAATCAGCCAACCAACCTCACAAAAAATTAGCTAGCCATCCCCAAAAAAATAATTAACAAATTAACTAACCAATCAGCAAATAAACCAACAATTCAAGTTATCAATAAAAGCACCAACACTCTTACCAAACCTTCTTGGGAACCACTTAACAATAAAACCAATGAAAAGGTCAACCGACCAACCAACCAACCATACTAAGTTAATAAATACCCGACTCACGAAACAAACTAAGAGGCAACCAACCAATCACAAACAAGCCAACCACCTAAATCACTACTTGACTAACTAAACCAGCCAACCGGCTAGCAGTCAACAACCTGATCCCCAAAACCACCAACAAACAAGTGACAAAATCCGACAGTGTTGGCCATTTTGCACGTGCAGAGGTGTCAGCAGAGTCTTCCCGGAGGTGTCCACCATTCCGAGGCAGCGTCAGCAGGTTTTGTCAAGCAACTGCGACCGGTCTCTTCAATGACTAATGCGGGGCGTCATATCACTACAATGAAGTTGGCCCGAGGCTTCACTTATTGGTGCTGTCACTCAAACAATGGCTGGAGAATGAATTTCAAAGTGCGAGCAATACACATCAAATGTCAACCAAAAAGCCGTTTTGCTTGTAATTTTCGTTATGTCCGCGCAACATGCGTGCTTTTATTAAAATGTCATTGTGGCTGGGCAATCGCAGTGTCGTGAAAGCGGCATGTGTCGCCTGACTAACACGTTGTCATGCGGGTCTCCTCCCTCAGGTGTTGAGACATTGCCGGGCGATCTGTCACGGCCGCGCCACTGAGCCTGAGCAGCCGTGACAGGTGTCAGATCAATTTGAGACGACGGCTGAAGGGTTCGTCGCAAATACTTAACAGCTCTACCTGCGCTGGGCAAGTTGCCCGCTGCTACTCTTTCCTCAATGAGAGTGGTATACAAGTGCAGTCTTAAGTCTCACGACAAACAAGAGTTTTCCACCATAGACCTAGAAATGTTTTATTAGTCAAAACTGCAGCAGCGAGCTACAACATCTGCTGAGTCTGTTTTTTTGTTTTAACCAAAACAGCAGCACCGAAAGAAAAAGAAAAAAGACTTTCACAAGCTGACCATGTATTGTAACATAATTGTGAACTTTTCCACCGAGTGACAACCGGCAGAGTGAGCCAATGTGAATGAATGAACAAAAAAATTAATTACAAAAATAAATTAATAAAAAAAATACAAAATAAATAAAAATAAAAAAATAAATAAAATTAAAATAATTTTGAATTAATTTAAAAGAATTTTATATATATATATATATATATATATATATATATATATATACACACACACACACACACACACCTGTTGCTGTCAACCATAGTTTAACTCCAAAAACATCGCTCAAACTTGAAAGGCCTGGAAGATTGATTTCTCTGTCCGGGGGAGTCCGCACAGTTGCATATTTTCAGGCATCTGTTACCTGCCACCCACGGAGAAATCAGAGATGGCATAGAAGTAGGAGCGCAACACTTTGCCGTCCTTGAAGACCTCGTCGCCGAAGGTGTTGAGCCTGTCCAGCGAGACGAGCAGGTCGGTCGCTGTCACCCATTCCTGCGAAACAAAAAACGGCGGCATTGCAGTTAAAAAAAAAATAAAAAGAAAAAGAAAAAAAAATGATGATCTCAATCAGAATCATCTTTATTGGCAAAGTATATTAAAAAGTCACGTGGAATTATTCTCTGGAAGTAGCCGCCACTCTTGTACGTTCGTTAACAAGCCTCTAACAAAATTTATATTTAGAACCTGGCGCTTCAGAGATGTGCAAATTGCCCAAAGTGTTGTTGATGTCGCTTGTTTGGTTGTTCCACTTTGGGACTTTTCCAGCCACTCGCTTTTAAAGCGACGATCGAGCAACAGAACAGAAATTAAGTTCATGACAAAAAAAGAGAGCTGAAGTGAAAGATTTTCCATACCAAGTACACACGGAAAAGATGGGAGTGTGATAGCGCTCGTGCTAAGTTCCCCATCTTTGATATGATTTGTAGCGCTTCTGTTTGAGTCCGCGGCAAAGGTAAAGAAGAAATGGAGAAAGAAGAAAGTGCAGGCGGGATAACAAACACGGGAAGAGTAAACAAGAGGAAGCGGGCGATAGAAGTGAGGCGAGGTAAAAGAAAGGAGAACGCTTGATGCCGGAGTCGCTTAGAAAAAGTAAAAGCGAGCGGGCAAATTGCAGAAGATCGCCCGAGAGAAAGTTTGATTCCTGGCTGGTTTGTGACTTTGGAAGTCTTTGAAAAGTGGCGCCGAAAGCGGGCTAGTCAGGACTTTGTTGCACTGAACCAATTAAGACACGTTAGAGAATCAATGACCGCCGACTGTATTTACCCTACAGGCACGTTGTCGCCTCAAAGCCGATGCTAATTAGCCACGTGTCACTTTGTAGCCCAACTTTACGACCTTTAAGCAAGTTTTGCTGAAGCGAAGCAACCGCTAACATGTTTTTTAACAGTCGTCAACGAATAACGCCAATGGCTTCCACGACGGTCAAAGATGACAGTGAGCGCAGGTTTAAATTGTTACTGTTCGATAGTCGTTACCGACTATAAATAATAGCATTTTTGTTGCAAAACAAAACTACACCGTGGCGCACAATGAGCAAGGAGAGCGCCACTGCCAACTACTGGAGTGGATGTGCAACTACACTTTATTGTAGTACGGCAGAAAAAAAAGCATGTTCCTCAGGGTCACACGCGCCCCCCTCAGCACCCCAAGCGTCTTTTGGGATGAATGACTTCATATTAAATTTCATCTCTAGGTTTCCTCTTAGACTGACGATTCTTGCTCGTCTTCCTCGAGAAGATTGATCAGTAGTACGGCATATCAGTGGCGTATCATATTTGTTTACGCTGTCCTGCGGATTATCGTGACTGAAAAATGAAGCAGTGAACCACCTCAAATGTCATATATATATATTTTTTTAAAGATCCGCTTTTCATCTTAGCAGGCAGTCTTTGTTTACAGGTCACGACGCAGTCAACTTCTGCTGAAATTGCCCGAGACAGACAATCCATCACGGTGGATAAATAGTTGGATCTGTGCTGTTAATGCAGGATTGGATTTGAAAGAAAATGGAGCCGTCGGGAAAAATGAAAATGTGCATTTAAATTAAAAAAAAAAAAAAAGATTTGTTTTCAGTCCGAATTGGAGCATCTGCTGCCGGGCCACCTCTTCAAGGCACAGTCAGATTTTCCGACAAATGACTTTAGTAGAAGAAAGTAGCCAGTGAAGTCGTATTTAGTCCGAATAAATCCCCCTCATATTGCCATCAATTATGACACCACAGCTGGAGAAAAAATATACAAAAAGACGCTTACACAATACTAAGTGTTGGAAGCTTCTCGTGAAAAGGTCCGTCTTGAAAATGGCGTTGCAAGTGTATCTGCAATTAAATCCATACTTTCCCTCCCGCCATTGTGCTTTAAAAAAAAGCAAGAATATATTTTACATTTTCGAACAAATGTTTTGATTCCGCACAGCACTGCCCCCTCACGAGTGATAATCCAATCACAAAACGCGTTCATCACCTTCAACGGAAGGCCAGCGAGAAGGCCGTCCTGTCATCAACGAGTGATCTGATTGGCTATCGCAAGTGTCGATCAACTCTGAAAGCTCATTGGCTTTGACGGAAAGATGCCCGCACGATTGTATCTGAAGGCCTCGGGCGAATAATGCGTTCTACTGGTATTGTGAAATCTGCCTGGCAACACAAGCTGGCTGAATTCTGATTGGATAAAAACCCTCAGTGTTAGATAAGCAGCTAGGTGAGTAGAGTGGTAGGTCAGAACATACGTAGGTTGGTCAGCAGATAGATTGACGGTTAGGTAGGTGGTTGGATGGCGAGAAAGTGTCAGAGGTTAAAACGACATTTATCTACGGCATAAAAAAAAAATGTCGGTGATGGTGTCAGTGGCATTAGGCGTGCGGCGTCCCCTGCATCGGCCTCACGGGTAGGCATGCATATTTCATGAGGCTTAAAAAGCCGCAAATGCATGCTGCCTGTTTTATTAGCATTTTAATCCCTCCGCAGCACCGCCACTTGTGCCTTAGGGTTGAAGAGACTTTCCAATACACAGACACTTCACACACACTTCACTCGCCAGCTGTAAAGACACACACACACGCACACACACAGTCGCGCACGCACATCCTGCGATGTGTTTGCATAAAGGTCAAAACAAATTACCATCCGAAAAAGGCACACTTGGGGAATGAGCATATGGAGTATTGTATATCATATTTAGACTTATTAGATGATGTTGTTGGAATAGACTGACCTTGTAACAAATCATATTTACGCATTTTTAGAGCACGTCAGTGGAGTACCACAGTTTTGCCTCCAAATGGCACTCAAGATAAAAACGAGCCGTCTCGTACTATTAAGCCACGTTTAATTGATGTTTGGCCTCACGGTGTGCGCAATTTCGTAGTGATACGTCACCAAGTCAATAATTGCTCATACTGATACGATTTCACAAATTAAGGTGGATGCATCATCAAGAATTTCTTTTATTTTTTTTGGACTTTGAGTTTACTAATTAGTTAAAAGTCAGAGCGGAATAAGGGTTAGAAGTAAACAGAAAATCAAGCACTGGTTTTAATGGATTTCTTTAGAATTTATTGTCACAACAGGAAATAAAAAAGTAAAAACAACTATTTTCCTGGATTTAAAAAAAAAAAATCATAAAAAAAAAAAAAGAAAATTTCCCTCAATTGTCATGTCAATTTTTTCCCCCTCAATCAAGTGTACAAAACGATCACTCAATTCAATAAATTGAAAAACTCCCCACCCCTCGAGCAGAATGTGTATTCAGCAAACACAAAAAAATTCACACTTAATTCCTGCCATGGAAAATAAAATAATTGATGAAACGCATTTAGTTGAACTACAATAAAGTCTTAAAAAAAATTAACAAAGCCCTTTGAAAGCCTAAATATCCACACATTTGTGTAACACATTGTCAGTATCGATCTGTTTAAATTGTATCGAACAATATCATCAACCGATATTTGTTTGTGCATCTCCAAACTTTCTGTCCTCGCCCTCGGAAAAGCGGCAAACGTGCACAGAGAGTCAACGAGTCGAAGGAGTGGAGTTACATATTGGGGGCACGGCGAAGTGAAGCAATTAAATTAAAAAGTGATTAATTTTTGGAAATGGAGGTCTTCACCCCCACGAGGCGCCGACTTGACGACATCCCGTCCTGGAGGTTAAAACGACGGTTGAAGAAGACCTGGACGGACGGTAGCCTCGGAATCTTTGTCGCCGCTAATTGAATCATTAGTGTTTTCTTTGCGTGACCACCGGCTGAGTCGCAGCCGACGTCAGCGCCTCCCCCCGTATTCAATGTGAAAGTTAATTAAGCTTTTGCTGTGATTTGCACAAATAAAAAATTAATGGTGCTGACTAGAATGCTAATTAACCTAAAGGAACTCGCCTTCTTTTGGTGAAATACTGTAAATGGTATTTGGAGGTCGGTCCGCTTGCTATTCTTACACAATTAGCACAGTTCCCCCGAGCATGACTAATAAGTCCTCCCCCGCGATGGTGATGTTTTTTTTTTTCTTTTTCTTTTGCATGCCTGAGACATTCTCTAACACTTAATGATGAAGGTAATCATTTCCGTGGCAAACATCGCAATTGGTTGTGGTCAGATGGCCGTGAGGATTGAAAGTCGTATCAAAATGATTGGTATACAAATGCGGAGGTACAGACTTGGGATGGGAATGAGAACTGGCTCCCAGTATTTCAGTTCCGCCATTTTTTTTGGACCGATGACATCACACACAAGAAGTTTACAGTACTTTAAAAATCTCCAAAATAACAGCTGGCATGCTGAGTAAAACCTGGAAAGGGAAAATTGAATGTTGACTGTTCCAAAACTCCCCAGTCCTGGCTTTCCGATATTCCCTTCTGACTCTGCTACGCCTCGGATAACAAATCCAGCAAACACGCAAATTGACTTCCACTCTCCTAAACACGAAGAAAAAAATAAAAAATAAAAATCACGGCTTTAATAGGCCATGTTAAAGGGGGCGATAATACCTCTCTCAAGTAATTAGCGTCTCCTGAAGATTTACCTTCATTAGCTTTGACCACAAGTTTAACATTTTACACCTTCCTCTCCCCCTCCTCCGCAGCTATCGCGCAAGTTGCGTCAAGGAAATGGTCATGGTCGTTTAACCTAAACATCAGAAGCCACTGGAACTTCAGCCAACAGAGAGGCAATCAATTCCTTTTTCGGGTTTCCATCTCTTCGGCCCTAAATAGGCTGCCCGGGCCCCAATGTGCTCAAGTGCACGCCTGCCTCAGAGTGCAGCGATAAGGCTGACAGGAGGACACAATGAGAAAGAAAGAGGCCACATATAAGGTGGAGTGAGAGGCCATTTCAGCGAAGAGCGCTTCATTTGGGGGTGCGCGGGGGCGGCTATGACCGATGCACAGAAGCCGACAGAGGCCCGTGCAGTCCACAATCGTGGACGGTGGCTTCAGATTTACGCCAGATGTTGCTCGTCAAGCACGACCTCATCAGGTCATGTCACGGGGTGGTACTCCCAGGTGGTCTCAATCCAGAGACCCTTTGACATGTACCACCAGGTCAGAGGTCGTGCAGTTTCTTCTAATTTCTTCCATTCGTTTTCTATAGCGCATGTTGTCATTCGGGTTGCAGGGAACTGGAGTCTATCTCAGAAGAAGTTGGGGGGGCAATCGCAGGGCAAATTGAGACAAAGAAGCATTCACAAAGAATTGATTTGAAGGCACGAGTGTCAGATGCAAGGACAGTCACACAAAAGCAAATGAAGTGCGTCTATTTCAGGAATGGACTGATTAATTGGTCGGGTGATTTAATTGGCCGATATTAGCCCTTTTTAAGTCAGCCCAGAAAATTGGCCTTTTTTAAAATTCTTTTTTTTTTTTTTTAAATACAATAACACATCTAAAAATGAGACAAAATACAACAATCAAATAAAACCAAGGTTTCAGGATTTCACTTTCTGAAAACAATTCTCCGTATAGAAAATGCTGTTTGTCCAAATTCCAAAGCGCACCAATTCCGTGTGATCAACCGAAAAGTGCCTTTCACCGATTGTGTCATCCGAGCGTGCGGTGTTCTAATTTAACGATCCATAAACTATAACGGCAGGACATGGACGCTAAATGCCAAGCGGAGTCGCCGTAAATGGCCGACGGCCTTGTCGCTTCCCGCAGGATACATTTGTTTAGCTTTTAGTTGAAGCCGATAAATGTTTGTTTCGACGGAAATACAGCATTCGAAAAAGTGAGCATGTAGGCCGTTGGGGCATTTCGGGTCGTCCGTCATGCTTATGAACAGCGTATGAGCAGAGGTAAAGGTTGTTTATATCGACGTGTTTGCTTTGAAACGAATCATTGATTCTAAAAAGAACCACAATCATTTCGCTGCTTTAAACACGTTAAGGAACAATTCGTTGCACTACGGTGAAGAAATGTCTTCAGTCACCGTCGACCAAACAATGGCCAGTTTGTTTCTTTGCAGGAAGTCGTACGAGCCACATATGAATCATTTCAAGGGGAAATATTATGGAAATTTTACCCTTTAATGGCTTCTATGCAAATACAGCGAATCCTTGAATATTTGCTGCTTGTTAACGACAAACTGACCGATTCGTGCTCGTGTTTTCCGCAGAGCCTACCGTCAGCTTTTTGCTGTAAAACTCACCGCAGTATTTTTATGACACCAAAGCCAGTGGCCAGTCGTAAATAAAGTTTTGTTGAAGTGATACATCTCCACGAAGCCAAGGATGATTTGATATGTCAGACAAGAGCTAAGTTTAACCTGGGTCGTTAGTGGAAGTGATTGAGTGTTTTAGCCGGAAGTGGGTCGACCGTAAGAGAGCCAAGAAGAAGAGGCAGAGAAGGTCCCAAACTAAGCTCCAGTATTAGTCATGGTTCTCACGGAGCAGTGAGCATATATGCCTGAAAATATTATTTTATGCACTGTAAGTGTTTTTTTTTTAAGGTTTGTATGACTGGGTGCTGGTTTCCGGTATCGCAATATAAGCTCACTTTGATGTAATTATATGGTTTGGGTGAACATTTTGGTGTCAATTTTGTCAAAAAAAAAAACAACAACTTGTAGCAATCAGGCTTTGAGACCAGGACAGGTGCTAAAAAGCATTTTTAAAAAGTGTGCTCGATGAAGAATTTTCGAGTGTGTTTTAACAAGTTTAAATATTTAGTTTTATACTTTTAGCGTGGTGAAGGACTAAAGTATGAAATGTTATTTAGTTTTTTTTAATATGGACTGGCAACATTTTTGCAGATTTTCGCTTCTGTCTGTGATAAGCACCTGTTTTATTGTAATTCCTTTTCCGTGATCTCCAGCGGGGACATTTTATGATAAAGTCGGGGAGAAAAAAAAAGAAAAAAAAAAAAACGTAGATTCCATTGTTGGTACCAACTAAATATTACCTATTGACTCTAATCCCCGGGCTAATATAGCATAATCCACTTTAGCCATTCAAAATGAAAACATACTCTGGACTCGGTGTAAACAGTGCTGACAATATTCTCATGAAATGACAGACTTGTTTTTTTAGTTGTTTTTTTTTAGCATGCCATATTTAAAATGCTGTCGTGGTCTTGTGGGAATCCGACCACTTTCAGAACCACTTTATTTTGCATCATTTTTTTCCTAATGGTAGCTCAAATGGGACCAACTCCTGTCACCATTAGAGAAGAACATGCTCTTCCGCATTTAATTTGACGACTCACTTTGTACCAAAGACCATTTGTGGCTTTGCATGGAGGCTGCTCTTTTTTTCTCATGACAACACCCATCAACAAAAAAAAAATTGAAGGGCTATTTAACGGGGGGGGCGGGGGGGGGGGGGGGCAGACATACAGTGTAAAATTGACTTTTTAATCGCTCGTATACAAATAGTGGGGTCTCTGGAGTGCCTGCTTACCTTTCATGTGTGAAATTAAACTGCAAAGTAAGTAAATATTATAATAACGCCGCCAACTCCAGTTTGTGTCATTTAAAAATTAGAGGCTAGGTCAGGTAAATTGCTTCCAAAGAACACGGAACGGCAGCCGTAATTTACACCTAAACAGAAATGCTAATTTATGGTGGAAAATCAGTAAAACTTTGTAGTTTACATGATCATGAAGAACTGACGGAGTGAATAATTTTTTGTTTTGCTCCAATTAATGGTCAAGATGTGCTGTTTTCACACTGAAATGGATCGCGCCATGTCGAGCGTAGATGTTAGCTAGCATGCTAGCTATTATGTTTGCATTCAATTTCTCAAAGACAACCCAACCCAAAAATGTTCTTAGCAGTGAGAAAATGTCTTCTAAAATCCCAATCATTGAGGTTTTGTTGTCAGGCTGTCGCTTTAGAAAGTAAATTTACTTAGTAATTAATTATTTTTTTTGCAAGGGAATTGAAAAAACTGAAACGCTTTTTGAGGTCTCGTTGACGGTTCTCAGGACAGCGTTCTTCCACTACTGTTTACAAACATTACAACAAGGTTTCTCTATCTGCTTTACAAAAAATAAAATAAAAAAAAGAAAGGCCACAACTGAGAGGTTTTTTTAATCCACAAGGAGATGGGATCGTCGGCAACGATGGGCGCTCTTATCTCACTGTAAAAGCATCGGGCAGGCAGTGAGATTTGCCAACCAATCTTTGTCTGCATACTCCATATTGATCCCGTGCGGCTTTCTAATCCGCGGGTCGATGGGTGTGCGTATAGAAATACAGCCAGCAGCACCATTAGTGGGCGCGTTTGAATGTAAGTAAGCCTACGGCGCTGATTTCCCGCCCACCCAAAGGGGCCCAGTCAATTATGCGGCGCTCACAATGAAAATGAAAACATTAAAAGGCTCGCAGGTTAATTAGAGATTGCAGTATTGTCGGCACTTATGCCTCGCTACCCCAACAGCCCTTTCCGGCATGCGACAAGAAAGGAAGTGCAATTTTCTCGTGGGGCCAACCAAGGATGAGCTGTGAAGCCAATTGCAACCAAACAAGAGCAATTTAAGGTTTAATTAGTCCAAATGAAAGTGGCACACCTACCGCGAAAACAAGTAATTAAAACAGCACAAGGGGAAGGTCTTTTTGGCCATCTGGAAGCTGATCTTTGAACAGTGGTTAGCAGGTCTGCTTAACAGTTGTGGGTTCGATGTCCAAGTGTCCTTGACAAAGATACTGAACGCAAAGCACTACACAAGTGAATGCCCATCAACCATTTACTTTATTGATTGATTAGGACGAATCCACCGTCACCACCCTCGTTTCCCCTCCTCTATTGATTACCCATTCAGCTGCATCCTGAAGATGGGGGCTGTGATCACTGAGATGTTGACTCAAGGACTAAGCACCCCAATCAAAAGCGCCAAGTGATCATTGCGAGTGTTGTGAAAGCTGTTAAAGCAAGCCTGAAACTCCAAGATAAACAAACGATCCGAAGACCTTTCAGACAGAGACCCGGAGGCCTTTGTCGATGTTGAGCCACTGGGGCCGTGTTAGGCTACGTTTACACGACAGCGACTGAAGGGAAGAAAAAAAAAAAAAAAATGGAGAAATATTTTTCTCACTATTGATCTTGGATAGCGTGACTGACAGTTCTGAGGTTCGGGGTTTGAATCGCGAGTCTTCCCAGTGTGGAGTTTCCATGTTCTCCCTGCGCTCGTTTAAAAGTGAAGGTTAATTCTCAACACAGCCACATCCCAGGGTGAGAGGGTGTGCACACTTGTGCAACAACATTATTTAGCTAGAGAGATAGAGTCGCTATCAATATTCATATTGCTAGTAGTAGCTAGATAACAGAGAGCTAGCTAGATAGCTAGTTATTTAGACAGCTAACTATTTAGATAGCTAGACTGCTAAATAGCTATCTAGCTAGCTAGTTATTTAGACAGCTAACTATTCAGATAGCTAGATTGCTAAATAGCTAGCTAGCTAGCTAGTTATTTAGACAGCTAACTATTTGGATAGCTAGACTGCTAAATAGCTAGCTAGCTAGCTAGTTATTTAGACAGCTAACCATTTAGATAGCTAGACTGCTAAATAGCTAGCTAGCTATATATTTTGTTTTGATTTAAAACATCATCTGTTAGATTTTTTTCTCTTAGTAATACTGAAGCCCCACACCACACTGTTGCTGATGAAGTTCCATAGTAACGAAATCTGAAGAACCCAGAATGTACAACCGTGTCGATTAATATATTCCCATGGGGGTGAAAATATGATTTCTGGACTTGCAAATCCACTTCTATGTTCAGATTTCATGCGTCCACGCCACTTGGCACTTGACAGCCGCCATACGCCGTCGCCTCAGCATAATCCAATCGCGCAATTGGTCTGGACTTTTTCTTATAGAGGGCACACAGGGGACCTCCCATTGCAGCTATGATGGGGGAAAATGTCTTTATTCTTCTGCACGGCGCAGCTTACGGATGAGGAGATGATGCGGCCTTGGCCGCCCCTCCATCTTTTCCCAGCTTAAAAGGGGATCAGGCAGGAGGAAGGCTGCCGTCTTCTGCTCCGCGGGGGTCTGAGGGCCCGGTTTGAAAAGCCGCAGCGTTGAGATTTGCGGAGGTCGGCTGATCGAGAAGGGCGTAGTTGTGTTGCACTCTGTCCAAAAGCTGATTTTCGTGAAAAGGTTAAGTGCATTAATGATTCTCTTTGCTACCACTAGGCGGAAGTGAAGAATTCCAAAGTCACACTTTTACCCTTTAAGTGATCCTAGAGCATTTTTGCGCTACATAGAAGTAAAACTCTTTTTGGGGAGTTTTATTTTGAAAATTTGGGGATAATTCCTAATATGTCCCGAGTGAGCTGAATATTTCGAAGTAGGAATGGTTTGAATTGCCGTTCGAAAGTGAACAGGCAGCCAGTGTCGACGGGTCTGAATCAGAGTAAGCAGACCCCGTGTAATGTCTTTCAATTCGATTTTATCTGTTGTTTGGACAGTTGTGCGGACAATAGCGCAAATTCGAAAAGAATGTACATATGGTTGTTTTAAAGACGATAAGGAATGTTTAACATTCACATGGTTAATTTTAGGCACCGTTTCACACCAATAAAGCTTGGAGGGGCCACCCGATAGTGCGACTTTGACACTTGTAGTGTTAAAGAATGCATAGAATTTTTCTTTAAATAACTCTGCCAGCTAGGAAACTGTGATAATCTCACACATGAGACAACATGGTACCTCTGGGCAGACAATTAAGCTCCTTTAGAGGAAAATCGCTTCACATGCTCTGAAATGAAAAATGAAATGAATGAAAAAAACAACAAAAAAAACGTCTGAAAATCTAGGCTTTTAACGTCATACAAGCTCAGAGCTGCCTTTAGGAACTGCAAAAAAATTCGTTAAGTTGTTTGAGCAGAAGATTTTGGAATGAAGCTTTCAAGACGACTTGCTCACTGAGTTGCTGAGACGTTCCCATTGTTCTGAATATTGGTCGATATAATGAAAGCTGTCAAAAAAAAAAAATAAAAAAAAAAAGAACATTTTTATGCTGT
The DNA here is from genome assembly GCF_059441095.1 of Idiotropiscis lumnitzeri. Classification (NCBI taxonomy): domain Eukaryota; kingdom Metazoa; phylum Chordata; class Actinopteri; order Syngnathiformes; family Syngnathidae; genus Idiotropiscis; species Idiotropiscis lumnitzeri. Next base: position 3,456,279 of record NC_142408.1, read on the forward strand.
CAACGAGAAAAATACAAGCCACCATTGAGATGCTCACAGGGCCATTAGAGAAGTCCAAAATAAACTCAAAACATGTGGCCCCAATTCTTGTTTACCAAAACATCCATCATGAATGACTGAATTATTAAACAGAAAACTTCCAGACGTTGTGCTTCATTGAAGCTCATACAGTGTTGATGTAGCTACACTCGCTAAATTGGGACATGCCGAGATGATCAATGGTTAGAAGCAACCTGATCCGAACTATGGCAAGAATTGTAAATATTTCAAAGTTCATTCAATCAATCAATCATTTATCAGTTCAAACCTTAAACAATTTGATCAAATTTTAATATATTGTATTAAACAATAAAATATCCACATCACAATGAACGCTTTGATACACATTATCAATGATTTAGCATTACGCTTTGGAAATCTTCCGAGGGGCGCCAGCACGACAGTAAAATCATGAGGAAGGCGGAGATGACGTCATCGAGCCACATTTCTGACTTTCTGGCTGTGAAGCATGCTCCTCAGGATGTTTCTTCCGATTGATTTAGTTTCGCCTTTAATTAAACAAAAATGTTTAATTAAAAGTTTTTTTCCCCCAAAATATTGAAATAGTTTTTGTCGGAATTTTAACGTACTACTTCAATGGTACTTGGAGTGCCATCGAAATTCATCAATCATAAATGACACCACACCAAAGCCTTCCGCTGTCGAGGACTGACCTGCAAGACAAGACTCTGGTCGAAATTGTAAGCGCCGGGCCGTCCCTCCAGCGTGGAGAAGGCCACGTTCCCGCCAGTGAGCGGGGCGATGTCGCTGAACTCGTCCGTGCACAAAGCCGTCCTCTCGTCATCTCCCAGGCGCAGGAAACCGTTGACGGCCTTGCTGTAGGTCTCCCTGCAGGAGCCGCTGTAGAACTGATAGGGCAGCCAGGGTCCGTCCAGCTCCGTGCGCCTGTAGATGGCGAAGCTCTCCGGGCGACTGGTGTAGAATTTCAGTCGGATGTAGGTTATCTCGAAGGCCTTCCCTGTGGAACAGACGCTCTGTATCAACTGGCGCAAATATATATTTTTTTAGATGATGTGGTATTTGGGCCCTGGAGCAAAACAAAACTAATCGGACTAGATTGCAACAGAGCAAACGAAAACAAAAGGTGTATTGGTTTATGAATTTCCCTTGCTTATGTGCAACACATCTTCCCAGTAGGACAGTCTCAGCCTGTGTTTTTCAATCTTTATTGAGTCAAAGCACATATTAGAAAACAATATCATGGTACACCAGCAAGCAATATGCCAAAAAAAGTCAAATATGCCATTCGAGTGATTAGCGATCAGTCCCTGATGGACCAAAAGTCAGCTGGGATGGTCTCCAGCTCAGTCACGACCCTGATAAACTTTATTGGTCAGATCAGTGGCCCCTGAGAATAAATAAATTAATAAATGTGTAGTAAATGTGTAATAAATGTGTAATAAATGTGTAATTTTGAAAAGAGACTTGCGACATATGTCAAGATGCTAACAGACTCGGTTGCATTACGGCAATATTACACATATGAGGTGAGTTTAAAAAAAAAAAAAAAAAAAAACTGACCACTTACCAAGCCTGCTCTGCACAATATTATAAGTTATTGCCTATTATGAACGGGTTCGCGCCGAAAAAATGAAATTGATTGTCCGACATGCCCCAAATGGAATTCTGACCCCTGTTCAGACATCTTGGGTCAAATTATGTTATAAATTCAAAGCATTTGACTTTTTTTTTTTTTTTTTAGTTGATGACATGATAGTTCAGAATCAAAGATACGGTGTGGTATAGAGGAGTATTTTACCCCGTGAATTTTAGAAAAAAAAGGTATCAAAAATGGATGGCTGCATATAGTAAATACGATTATTACGATACAGTAAATACGATTCGTGTCATTTGCAAAAAAAGAAACAAAATGCATAAAAACACAGACTTTGACTTTTGATAGTACCGTCCCTCTATCATGTCATGTTAAATAATTGACAATGTAGCCTTCTTGTCCAACCCAATCGGAAGTTTGCGTTTGTTCTCGCAGAATCAGAAGCAGTCCTGTGTCATTTAGATGCATACATTTCTCCTGAATTTTTAGAAAGGCGCAGAAAACAGATGGCTATGCACGGTAAATACGATAACTCTCCCACTCCTTTCATCAAAGGAACTGTCGATACTCGTCGCAAAGCTGGGAAGATTGCCCGGTTGATTCTGAAACACCATTTCAAAGCGCAAAAAAATAAATAAATGGCGTAAAAATGCAGACTTTTACGAACGGCGTCCCTCGTGACGATGAAATCATTGTAAACCTCGCGTCTAGTTTGTTGTTGTCCGACACAAAACAGGAACTTCGTCTCGTCAGCTCAGAACGAGAAGTTCAGCGCGATTCATTTCCCTTGAATTTGACAAAGTTATAGAAAATACGATAACTCTTCCATCCCTTCCATCACAGAAACTAAACGTCGATTCAACTCGTAAAGCTGGGACCATCGGCAGGTTTATCGTCTAAAACCATTTCATGTCGGTAGGGTTTATAGGAAAAAGTGACAAAAAAAAAAAAAATGGTGTAAAAATGCCAACTTTTACAGGCGGCGTGAAAGGGGGCTACTGTTGATTTAAGATGCCATCCACTTCTGGTCTCTCGAAACAAAACGAGTACACCTCCCGCCTCTCCGAGAGCATTTCATTTGTCGTTTCTCATTTCCACTAGCCCCTCGGCCGCCGACTCTCCAAACAAGCGCGGTGCAGTCAGCTGAGCGGCCACTAATGAAAGACATACAACGCTTGGAATTGTGTTGTGCCTTGTGTACGTATTGTCCTCTCACTTGCATCGCTCCTCTATAGGGAAATTTGTCCTACATCATTAGACACAACGTCTCCCCGCACACTTGTAGGGGGGGGGGGGGGGCGCTCCCCTCCCAGGTATTACAAACGCTCTTGTTTTCGCAGCCGTCCGTAATGGTTTCTTTCCTCTCTGAGCCAAAAGATCGTTAAACTTTCATTTACTCTCTGCATGAGGTGACCGCAGCCCCGCCGGCACCAAGGCACAACTCATCACAGTGGCACAAGACGCTGCCGGATGTGCACCCCCCCCCCCCCCCCCCCCCCCTTTTCCCGTAGACAGCCAATGGGGATGAAAGGCAAAGTTGCATCCGCAAAGGATATTTGTGTTTTTTTTGTGCATTGCATGTTTAATGATTTGTCGACACACATTTTAGTGGCGATGGGCGGGGAATTCATGACGGCTTATGCAGCCTTCCTGTAGCTACAGTGACTAATATGGAACGCGCCGAGATGATCAATAGTTACCATTGAGCAAGGGAAGTGAGGGAAAAATTGCACCTAGCGCTGAAAAATAAATGACTATTGACCGGAGCGAGTGCAAGCATTGTGATTATTAAATCCTTCCAAATCTGGCATTCGTTTCGTTTTTATCAGGTGGCTCGTTGAAACTGAAAACGCTTTGTGTTTGCGTATGCCTTAGCGATGGTGAGTAGCATTTCATTTAAAATGAAGACAGTTGATTTTTTTTTTTAAATCCTGGAGCGACTTGGATGAAAGGTTAATTATCAACTTTGTCATTTTTTGTTACTTTCTATAATTTGGTATGCAGGTGAGATTTTTCTGTTTTGGCTAATCTGCGCTTCCAAAACTATGTGATGTGTCAAAAGATATTTATTTTCACTTTACAGGGACGTCAACGATCCGCGGACACGTTGCAGAGAGTTTTAAGTTAATCCGAAGACATGTGACCTGAGCTACTGTAAAAATCCGGAGTCTGATCTCAATTAAAGTCAGCGATGGGCCATTGGGAAATAATCCCTGAAAGATAATCAACCGGGCCTTTCGGGCTTCTTGGAAAATCCACTTGAGCGGCTCTATTAATCTCGATCTAGATCTATCTGGCCGCTCTTAAAGGCCAGTCTGGGAACATTTTGACCTCCCGGAGACTGTTGTCCAGACTAAACTCTCCGAGAGCGGGCGCCGACTAAATATTTACAGCAATGTTTTTTGCCCGAGTTGAACGATTTGAAACATTTCATTGTTGTTTTATATGAGAGTCAGGATGTTGGTGTTCTCTGACTGCGACCAATGAGAACCAGCTGCAGACTTCAAGGATGCGAGTGTTGCTTTTGGTGGGAAAAAGAAAAAAGGAAAAAAAAAAAAAAAGCTGACCCGGATTCTTAAGCGGTATTTCTTCCTTCTAAGCCCCCCCACTGATTCCTCCTCCCTCGTCTTATTTTGTTTGACTCCAGACTCCCACCGCCATGTTTGTCATCCCAGCTCTCATCTGGGTGAACGCGTGTTTAGATTGGAGAAGCAAAAGACAACAAATGTGAGCAGACGCCCCCCCCCCCCCGCCAACATCCAGATGGGTAACATGAGTACAAATTCCAAACAATTTTTTTACGATTTCTTTAGTCGATTTCTTAGGAGTATGTATTTTACAATTGGGTTTTTTTTCCTGATGATTTTATGTTGACTCACTACATCACCGATGATGCCTGGATGAAAACAAACAAGAGTCAAGTGGTGGAAATTTTCAAATGTTGGCCACAGGCTTAAAAAAAAAAAGAAAAAAAAAAAAAGACGATCAGCAGTGACATTGAGGAACATGAACATGTTTCAAATTCATGCGACAAGAAAATTCCAGGAAAACGTCTGGCGATCATTTGGCGAACATTTGTGACCTTGAACGAACCCTGACGAGTGTGCAACATCCGAAAAGAGTTCAATTAGTATTTTGTGTTACCTTTTATTTATTTTTTTTTTTTTTACACACAAATAACCATTCTCCTTAAGTACGGAGCGCAAGCACTTTTTCCATCACAGCGCTCAAGTTCTCACTATCTTGCTTGCGTCTCGTGGCATTAACAGCTGTGCTGTAAAGGCTAGACAGGTTTGTGGGGCAGAGCATCCATCAGGAATATCCTTTCAGCAACAGCCGTGTCGGCGGTAGTGCGGTACATTTCTTCAGTACAGGCAGCGCTCTTAAATTATAAACAACAAAAAGCCTCAACAACAGCTACCTGCTGCTGGAAACTTCTCCAACCCACCCCCTCAAAAAAAAAAAAAAAAAATCCACTTCCTGCCCTCTGAACACACAATACAACAAGTCCTTGACATTTTCACCATCTATCAACTTCACATCCGTCCTTCGCGGCCCTTTGCAACACTTCTTGGTGACAAGGACTGACTGAGGAGATTCATCCTGAGATAAAAATGTGGCCTGGAGGAGTTTATTTACTCAACTGCCGATGCCGGATGACTTCTAAGACTAAACATTAGCAGCACATTACAAGAGAGGAGTTTCAAAGAAAATAAAGATGATTGTGCAGAAAGGCAGACCAAGCGAATAAATGGCGCATCTCCCAGGAACAGTTGAGGGTTCATCAGCGAGCAAAGGATTTATGACAACTTTACAGCATGCTCAAAAACACAAGTTGAAATCGTTGACTAAATTGGAAGGTGCTGCTGTTTGGATTAGCAACCCAAAAATTGTCCTTCAAGAGATCCACACAGTTTATATGCGCAGTGTCATATGCGCATCAAAAGTCAAATGTTTTATTCCAATCTGAGAGCGACCGCATGTTTATACGACTTTAGGCAGCAATTTAAAACATAACAAGGAGGATCCTGTTTGACACGTTCGCGCGCTTTGATTTCCATCAACTCTCATCAAGTCGACATCCAGATCTTAGCGCACTTTGTCCCTTCATCACAGAGATGAAGGCATTAATATTGCAAGCGACCCATGTTCAAGCCTTGGTGGAGGTCTGTGGGATGTCGCTTTGCGGCAGGATGCAAGCTGACACACACACACACACACACACACACACACACAAAAACATCGCTCGCTCGCTATTTGGCCTTGTCAAGAAACTCCTTGTCCTCCTTATTGACTTGAAATCCTCCCCAACAAAACTCTCAGACGAGCCCTCAGGGAGTGAGAGTGAGGGGGGGTGGGGGGGTTCATGCTCACAAATTCCGACTTTAAGCCGTGTCCGTGTCAAAGTCTTTTTACGCGGACCGCGCTGAGCCGCGGCCCGCGTTGTTTAGCGCAGCTGTTCTGCATTAAGCACTTCCATGCCAGTGGACAGACGGGACGAGGAATGTGCAAAGACGCGTGTGCCCGAGTGCCCAAGCGAAAATGGCAGCGAAGCCAAAGCGTTGAAGCTAACGCGCTTTTCCTGTGAAATCCCATCACCAGAACCTCCACGAACCATCTGCACGCAATTATGTTGTTGCTCTTATGATCATTACCCGTACGAGTATTCTCTTTCTATTTCCGGAGATGGCGAAAGGGAGAGCACAACATGAGATGTTTTAAAGCCCCCGAAATGGAAACGGCCAAAAGAGGACATTATCAAAGTTGACCGACAGTACTTTGCAAAAGTTTAAGAGCCAAGAACCAGGAAGTAAGCGGCTTTGGTGCATGTCTAGCGAATGATAAAGTTAGTTACTGTCGTCCTGCAAAAGGCATCTAAACCATCTGTCACGAGTTATGCCAAGTGAAATAAAATCTCATAAAAAGGACAATTATGAAAATGTGCGGTGAAAAGTCAAGAACAGAGGCAGACGGTGTATAACATAAGTGGAGCCACTCCACCGGAACATCGTAAAACACGGGGCCCCACACTCCACTGCGGGGATAATGACCACATGTCAGAGGAAGCTATATTGGCGTCAAGCTCAACTTTAAAGCACATTTTGGTCAATTGACTTTTTACAGGCAAACTCAGTCCAAAATATATTCTACGTGCCCCACTAGTCGAATCACGGCATTTTGATAAATACTGCATTCAGAGAATAAGAATTAAGCGGAACATATCAGGAGGCTGACATTTTACCAGCATCGCCACCTGCTGTTCACTGAAAGTGATGTCATAGTTCCCTCGGGCTCGCTTTGTGACCAAATCCAGTAAACTGGGGAGCCATGACTTTTGCAATAGAAGCGCACTTTGTCAGCATCATACATAAAGAGACGTAAGGTGCTGCTGTTTTGGTTAGCAACGGCGTTCAAATAGAAGACTTTCAAGAGTTCTTACCCAGATGGAGAGTGAGGTTGACGGAATTCGGGTGCTGGATGCCAAAGTACATGGACTGACTCTGCCACCACGTGGGCTCGTCGTTCCTGTGGAAATCGCTCAGCAGGGCGGCGCTGTGGCTAAAGCTCGGGTCCGAAGCGTCGCAGCGGTGGCACGAGCGCGCCGCCGAGCCCATCTGCATGCAAAAGTCCTCGGGCGTGGATCCGCACTCGTTGGACACCACCACGCTCCGATTGAAGGCCACGTTCTCAAACTTGGGCAAGCAGCGGCTGGGGGCGGCCGTCTCGTCGTCGTAGCAGGAATCCATGGAGGCACCGGCCGGCGACAGGAAGTGGGCCAGGAGATGAAACCACACGGCGAGACGGGCATCCATTTCGACACGACGGCTTCAATCGCCGGCTTGCCACATCGACACTTCACAAAAAAAGCTCATGCACACGACGACTTTGATGGGAGAGATGAAAATACACAAAGAGCAGCCCCGCAGACAAATTCATCCCAGCCGGCTCTCTCCGGCCTCAACATGTGTTCCCCCTCTGTGAAGGTCCATGCAGGAATTCCTCTCATCGGAGGAGGGTCCGGGGACGGGGGGGGGGCCGTCAGTGGGTGGCGGTGGTGGCGTGACCATGTCAGACCAGGAGCATTCCTCCATCTGCTGGTGGAGTGCGAGAAGCTTCAACGGCTTCAGCATGATCTGTCGTCCCTTTTTCTGTCTTTTTTTAATTCTGAAAGTTCAGGTCACAGTCGGTGAGAGGACAGCACAATCGTTCTGAGATTGGGCGGTTGGAATCCGGGCTTCGGCCTAAATGTGCTTAGTGATTGGCTGGCTACCAGCGCACATATATCCTTTCTTCTATCAGAGATCAATTTTGAGTTTAAAGGATTGTGATTATTTATCACTGGCAGAAATTCTCTTTACCTCAGGAATTAGCTTTGCAAGCAACATATTACACATGCGAAGAGAAAAGAGCAGCAAATTTGTAGGCATATATTCTTTATCCTCAGTGAAAGCCAACTCATATTAGTGCCGTTTCGTCTGTTTCATCATCAAATCTTCGTGGAGTATGTCTCTGTACAATACTGCCCCCTAATGGCAAAGGCGCAACACAATGTCCATTGAATTGAAGCATGACACAAACTATTTACGCTTTTTGAATTCTGTTATGTTATTGCTGAATGATTTTACAAAGTACAACAGTGTAGAAGGCAATTTTTTTATGATTAAAAAAAAAAATTCAAAAATCTTGCATCACATTTTTAATTTACAATTATTGTCATTGGTATAAAATGCCGATTTATTTTTAGTTTTTAACGCTTTAAATTTTCTGGGTCAGCTATTTCGAAGCTTACAGTGCTACCTCACTCCTCCACTCGATAGGGATGCACATCTCGACGAGACAGCTTAAAAGTATTTTTGTGTCGGAACCCTGGGAAAGAAGCAACAAATCCTGTTTTATGTATGAAACCAGAACAAACACCAGAGCCCCCAATTTTGATTATTTGGTGGGTGTTTTTCCTCATCACACTCTGCGCTACTGCATTGTGCACGAGGCATCCATTAGTACCCCCCGCCCCCCACCCAAAAAAAACCACAAAGAGAACAACCATTCATCCATTAGCTCTGGTTATGAACTCGATGGCGCTACTCATAAAACGCCTACGTGAAAGAACGCGTAGGCTACAGTGTTGTTGAGCACGGCCGTGCCCGCTAATGATGTCACGCTCGGTTGAAAGAAGAGCTTTAAGAGGAACCCAGATAACGTCTGCCAAGTGCTGCCGCCAAACAAAGTGCATATGGATCAACCAACGCTATGTATCCTTTCACCTAGCCTACTCTTTCCCCAAACTTGTTTTGAATTGACAAACCTATTTACATTGGAAATATAGCATAGCGGTTTTCTGCTTTTTCTTTTATTATTATTATTATTATTATTTATCATCAATAGCCAACGAGCATGTGTTTTCATCCTGGAGCTCCATCTAGCGCCAATCAATTCAATTGTTTTCTGCAGGCGGTGCAGCAATAACCGCATGGTGCGTATTCAATATACAATAAACGTCTTTTTGTACGGCGTTGCGTCGAGCCACAGTTAAAAAGCTATGAAGCCTGGAGAGCGACGAAGGAATTGACAGCTAACTGATGCGTCTCCCCTTTTTTTTTTTCTCCCCCGCTCTTCTTTGCAAAGTGCCAGCCGGAGTGCAGACAGCCTCAATAAATCAAGACAATCACACGGCGGCATGTGCAAAACTTTGCCGTAAATCCCCTCTCGGATCATAAATGTACACCTTCCAAGTGCATCCATCCACCCCGACTGTCTTTGTTTGCTCAACATAATTGTGTTATTTCTTTCTTTATTATTTTAACAGATCTGCGCACAATTCAAACATATGATTGATCCCTGAAAGTGCTTATAGAGCTTTAGGGATGGCGTATTCATATTTAAATGTTTTCTTTTTTTTTATACAAAGATGCCGGCACTATTTTACATTCAGTGGGCTGGTTCCACATGGAGATCATCAAATGGAAAAAAAACAAACAAACATGATCAAGTGTTATGAATTGTAGGTGGGTGGAAGAAAATCCTTCAACAGAACTAATTTGCTTCCATCAACTCAACAGCACATCATGTAAAAATTTTAATAAAAATACAGCAAATCCACATTTATCACCGGAATACATCCCAGACTGACCAACAATGATCGGAACTTCACAAACTAGAGAGGTTTAATTATTATTTTCTAAATCACATTCCTTCATTGTTTTCTCATTCAACACACGTTGTTATATGACTGGTATTAAAGTGATCTCATCGACGACGCCACCGATAGACCTTTTTTTTTTTTTTGCCAATTCCGATATTTGGCAGAATAAAATTCCGATAACCGGCTAATAAGTTAATTATATAAATATGTTTAACCCCCATTAAATATGAAGCCTAACAAATAAAAAATCTTAATTTGCGGTCCCTTCATGCTTACAACAATAGAGTTTGACAGTACTCGGTTCTTTAGTATTTGTTTGTACAACAGACAAAAATCTGGGAAAAAAAAAAGAAATCGTCCATTTGAATTTTTTTGGCCAATTTTATCATTTTTGTCTGATGTTGTAATGTGTAAGTGACAAAAATAATAATTAAAAAAAATTTAACAGTGGATTAACCGGTCAGGCCCTCATCTCGTTTCAGGTGATTCACAGAAGTGGTTTGAATAATGGATGGTTGGACGGAACCTTCTCCCTTTTATTGGAACAGCATTCAAATGTTCTTCTTATCACTATAAATCGCTGGCATAGATTGCAACCAAATATAAAGTTATTCCAACTGTTGTGTTTTCTGTTGATATAACTTGAAACCATCCGTTAGGTGAGCAAAGGGCACAATATTGCTTTTTATTTTATTTGGCGTTTTCCTCCCGTCTGAGTGGTGCACATTTTTGAGGAATTACACCAATTAGTTCAAATGACTCCATCGAAACAAAAAGGTTAGGAGTGACAGTACTTGACTGGGCCCGCAGCGCCAACTTTTTACTTTGATACTCTCATAGCGTATTTATGTACTTGTGACTGTGAAAGACAAATTTACCATCCAAACAGTGCAAAGTACAGAGTAGCAAAAGAGTTTGATTTGTGCAAGGAGAAATGCGCTTGTGAATAATTCAGATTAAAGATGGGGAAAATCTTTATTGTGTACGTTATTGCATTTCTGCCAGCGGAGCTTCAGCCGAGACACCGCTCTTATTCTGTACACAGCTAATGTGCCATATTTACATCATATTTCTTCATCTTGAGGCCTACTTGTTGTCTCTACTGCACGATATTCGCATATTTCATGTGCTAAACACCTGTAATGTAATGTGTATACATAATGTGTATGCACCGTATGTACCATATTTAAATCAATGCGCCTACAGTCATGTGCCGTATTTTCATCACGTTCTGTCATGTATCGTATTTTACAATATATCAAACGTTTGTCACACCGTGTGTACCACATTATATTTAATTATCTACAGTATTTACACTAATGTACCATGTTTGGTGTACATACTAATAATGAGTCATAGTTACATTTCCAAGGTTCTATACACCACTAATATACCATATTTCCATCACATTTATTGTCGTGTACACCTAACGGACAATATTTACATCACACGTACCCCAAATGTATTTAAAGCGTCTACTGTATTCCAGGGTGTATTCACATCGTGTGCAACATGCACATTTAAGGGCGTGTTCACAGAATTTACCATATGTATAAATGTGGTATATTATAATCGCCTCGTATTTAGTGATCAATACTCTCTCATATACCATTTCACCTCATTTTAGTGTTGTGTACACCTAATGTACCACATTTTCTTTACTTTGTATTTTGTGTATGATGGGCCTCCGTGATACCATCTTGGCATTATATTTAACTGCGTATGCATGCAAGTGTAATGGACCATGTGTATATATTTCAGGGAGGTATACAAATTTAACTCATTCACGGCCATTGACGGGTATAGAAGCCAAAAAGTTCATTCATTTTACTGGAGATGAGGTAATGTACAATATTAAATTTTACATCCACCTTGAATGCCATTGAAAACCATTTCACACAATTTAACGTTTTACTGTTGTATATTTAAATCATATTTAATCTATAGGACTCCATTATACTATGTTATGCAGCGCAGTATTGGCTTTTTAATTTGCATTTGGAAGACACCTGATGTCAGATTCCGTTTTATATCCCTCTTTACCTCTGTACAAATTGGGCCAAATGGGAGTAAAAAAAAAAAAAAAAAAAAGTCAATAACTGTGACAGTGGAGTGCAATTAGCGTATCAAGAACCATCTTTAAAGCGAATGTTCGGAATGCGGCGTGCTGATTTTCCCAACTTCCCACCCTAAAAACCGCCCCCATCCTGCTTTTCATGTACTTTGGTTTCATAATGAGTAGACTGAAGGTCTGAGAAAGACAGATTCAGCAATCACTCCGCATATTAATCCCCCCCATTGTCTTCATTTAAATGCACCACACGGCTTGGCTTTAAGAGAGCCTCGCATGTAAATTTATTAAAAGTGTAATTTTGCGCTTTCTGAAAAAAATAAATAAATGTACGCCGCTATGATTTGGACGCAAAGTGCTGCCGCCGTTCAGATAGCGTTTGGCTCATGAAACGGTGTCAAGGCTGTTATTTTGGAAGCATTTACAACAAACAGTCGCCCCCGTAACGCCGCACTCCACGCCATCCCTCGTTCGTAATGCAGTTAATTAAGATAAGGGGAAGCAATGTGAAGGGCGGGGGACGCAAGGCGAGCCGTCTTATTGGCTGTCATCTGAATGAGGATGCAGCACTGTGCCAGCAGCGTTTTTGAAACAATTACGCAGTCGGGCTCTCAGTGCAAACAATACCTTCAGGGTTGTCCTTTTATTTTTAAAACAAATGTGTTTGTAGTTCAAGGGCTTCTGTGAGTCTTGGGGGGGGAAATGACTTAAAAAAAAAAAAAAACAACTCCTTGAGCTGCCCAGGAGGTTTTTCCAATCATTAGCAAAAATAATGGGATCATGTTAAAGTGTCCTTACATTCCCCCAATGCGGAGCGGATATACGCGAGAAAAGCTTACTTGAGCTTTAATTACACCTGCAATGAAGTTTGGAATCAACTTTTCAAATTAGGGTTTGAAGAAAAGGGTCGGGTTTCAAATTGGGGTTTCTAGTAAAGTTTGGGTTTCAAATTAAGAGTCTGAAGTCTCATTAGGGTTTCCGAAGGTTAAGCAAAAGTTAAGGTTTCAAATTAGCATTTAAACTCAGGTTAGGTTTTCAAATCATGCTTTGAAGCCCAAATGAGGGTTTGAAATTAGGTTAGGGAATCAAGTCTTGTCCAGAGTTCAATATTTAAAGCCTAACCTGGGCATCAATCCTGAATTTAAAACTCAGAGTAAGTCTTGAAACCTTAATTAGAAACCCTGACCAAGCTCAAACCCCTAATCATTGTCAGAAACCAAACATGTGTCTTGAAAAGCCAATTTTACACCTTAACCCATTCTTGAAACCCTAATTTCAAACCCTAACCCGGATTTTAAATCCTAATTTGAACCGCTAACGCAAAATTTCAAATTAAGATTTAAAACCAAGGTTAGGGTTTCAAATTGGCAAACAAGTTTAGGGTTAAGGTTCTAAAATAGTTTCAAAGAAGGGTCAGGCTTTCAAAATTTGCCATCTTGGGAATGCTAAGTGGGGATTGAAGTAGAAGAAGCTCAAGGAAGGCTGGTCATTTGCATGTACAATGTGGACTACTTGCAATTCCACCGGCAGAGCGCCGATTATCTGCTGTCACAACATAAATGCTTGTGTCGCTAACGCCTTTTGTGACAGATAAACGTGATCCATCCTCGCCTTGAAAAAGGACACCTTGTTCCCCTTCACGTCCGCCATTAATCATAGGATGCTCACGTTTGTTTGTTTTTTCTCTCTCCCGCTTGCTCATCTTTGACATCATCCTTCATATTCGACGTTGGGTCGACTGTAAATATTTACTTCGAAGCGTGTGACGTATTTAGACTTGAGTAGGTTTTTAGATGTTTCATGACACCCCAATTGGAGTTTACCGTAAAACTAAAGACACGACAAGAAAAATGACACACATTTTACGTTGAATTGCAAGACGTATTTTGGTTTAGAAACATCGATCGAGCTAATGCTAGCATAGCAGTCAATGTAGCATCCCATTGACAAGTGAATGGAAAATTAGCATGGCGTTCGGGGAGTGCTATTCCTTCAAAAACTCAAACGCAAACGCTGTTGGGGCGCATGCGGTAACGTAAGAACATTCAAAAGCACCTCACCTGTGATAAGAGAGATTATATCGAAAACTCATCTTTCTTCTTTTACTCTTTTTACCTAAATAAAGTGTGCATCCCTGTTCATGCACGGTGTAGCACTGCCCCCAAGAGGCCAGGCCGCACACAGCAGGAGCAGCTGGTATTTATGTGTATTTATTGTTTTTATATTAACGATTTTAAGTCTTATTTTACTTTCTTATTCATTTATCTTCTGGTTGTTCTTTCAAGTTGGATTTAAAGTCCAGTTTTGGTTTGCTGCAATCATCGGTTTATTCATCGTGACTTCAATATCAATCAAAAATTATTCAATTTTTTTATTTCAATTTTTATTATAGCCCAGCGTTACTCGTCAGTCACATCTTCTATGTTAGATTGGGAGATTCCTTGCGAATCAAATTTCGGACAAAAGATGAACTGATTTTTTATTTTTTTTTGGTCTTCCACCGATCAAGTTATGACACTTGTAAGAACTGGATTTTTTTTCTTTAAACAGCATTCTACCCCTTCATTTACTGCAAATGATTTTGATGAATGGGTCAAGGTTGTCATTCCGGCATCATCCTCACAACCAAACATCGTCTAAATGACACTAATCCCGGGAAAGTACAGGGGATTAAATCCGCAAATAAAAGCACTGACATGACCAGAATGTTCTTGGCCATAAATCTGAGTTCTAATAATGTTTTGAGAGCGACTCGTTGGGATTATCACTGCAAGGAATTAGCTCGGTCCCTTTCCTCTCCTCTCAAGTATGTTGGCTTCTCATGACATTTATAGTGCAATTTGTCACCCAGCAGTTCTGCTTATTGCCGTCTCCAAAGACTTGGATCAGGCTATGATCACGGCCCGAGCTTTTTCCCATCTTTTTGCATCTCTTGGTTTGTTCTATTTGAATAATGTTGAGTTACAGCGCATATAAAAAGTCTACACACCCCTGTTCAAATTATTGTGACACTAAAAACAAGAGTTGGCGTATAACATAACAAAAGTTGTTTGAGAAGAAATAATCAACCTTAGTTAGGGATACCCTGCACCGGCGCTTGATGACCATTGACGTACAAAACCGCGACACACGAGGCATGAACTGCCCTCCGGATGAGAAAGACTATCTAATAAGTTGGACTGCTGCATCGCTAATGATTCCAACCGCAGGAGTGCAAGGCTGGAGTACACGCTCTGATTCAAAGTTTCCGACCACCCGCTGCTGGAGTCAGCGCCGATGACACGCTGCTCGGAGCTCTGCTTTGAAACGTCAGTAATTTAAAGGTTATGCATCACAAAATCCGTGTGCGAACATCTCGGTAGGTCGCGTACGAGAGGGCTAATGGTGGAAGAAATTGACGCGCTGGTTGACGTCGCACATGCGGGCCGATAAGGCGATAAGGTCATGCTTGCAAAGACAGGCGCAGGTTCGGAGATTCGGGAGGGGTGGCGCATATGTCCAAAAGGCGAAGAGTCACATTCATTAAGCAGTGAAGGGGAGCAGATGCACTCTTGGAGCTCTTCTTTACATAAATCAATACACCTGCTCCGCGGAGAAAACCGGCCGGGAATAATTTTAGGTCTCAATTCCGAACACAGGCTCGAAGACAGTTGTAGGTCGCTCACGTGGAACCGTTGGAGTGCCTTTTTGCTTCGCGACGTAATCCAAGTCAATGATGTGTCGGGAGAGAACCCACGTCACTTCTGAGTCCAAGACTGGAGGAAATATACCAAAATATTGTTTGAAAAAGGCGTAAATATCAATAATCAAAATGGACATTTCGATTCGGAAAGTTTTATTCCTGACTGTGTTAGATCATCAGAGGCGGACGTGCGCCAATTTATCAGCTGTCGAAAAAAAATCGATCTGCATAGTCTTGTTATAATAAACTTCTTAAAGGATTTGGATTCCGTTTTTTTTTAGCTCGACTAAACAGGCCCGGATTTCACACTGAAAGTGAGAGATTTGAAGGGCTACTCATCATTCCAGTACATCTACTTTTTTTGTGACGATGTTGGTGGTGTGCCAGGAGATTTCCGCCTTTTCTCGTGAAGCTCGGGAAACATTGACTTGGACAGTTTAAAAAAAACAAAACAAATAAAGGACGGTTGGGTCTTGTCTCTCACAATCTCGTCTTCCAAACAAAGCGGTCGTGGGAGGTGTGATCTCAACAGAGTACGAGTACGTTCAGCAGCCAAGTGTGAGATTTGCCAGCGTTGAGATGTTACAAAACAACGTCAATGACCGGTCGTGCCTTCCCCAGCGTATGCCAAGGATATTTAAAATATTACAAACGCCCTCACCCTTTTTATTTTTTAAACATTCGCTTCCATTGACGGATATAGACGCCAAAAAGCACATTCATTGATTTGAAGTGGGCTGGCTGTGAATGAGTTTAAGAAGCAAACATTAATTGGTGACAACGGTGGCTAACCTCTCCGAGGTGCGAAGTTGATGAGTCAACAGATGACCGGGCGTCGCCCGCTCACTCCGAAGGACTGGAACAGAAGGCACTTGGCGTTCACACATTTGATTCAGGACGGTTAAAAATAATCGTTTATTGCAGGACCTTCTTCGTAAAACCACTCAGAGATGTTGCGTCCCGAGTTGCCTTGGCTAGTTTCTTTGAGACACCGTTTAAGAAATACTTGAGACTTTTTCGTAGCTGACATTCCGTTCATGAGTTAATGTTGGCTAATCAATGAGGTCGTTGATAACTTTTCAGTTTTTTTCTCTTCTGGGAGCCCGTGAAGAAAGGCCAAGATTGGGTTTATGTGGTCCGAGCATCATATACATTTTCAAAAATGTAGTCCCCGCCTCCCAAAGACGTATTTATACGTCTTAGCCTTTTTGCGTCATAGCTCCGTGTTTTTATAGCATTAGAACACGATATACTGTAGGCCAGGCAAAATCAGTCCAAATTCAGAAAAACGCTGGAATTGAGGGGTTTCCTCGAGTGAAAATTTCGGGGATTAAATTAGTTAAGAGGCGATCAAATAACGGAAAAGCTCTACTTTAGTCTTCTTCAGCGGGTCATCATGAATGAGTGAATAAAGACGTCAAAACGAAATAATCTCGAGTTATGGAGATGGGACCACGTGTTAAGTGAACTATTAATTAATTAATTAATTATTATTAAACATCAAATTAAACTCTCCATTTGGTCTTGGGGCAACATTTCTTTGTTTCTGCAATTGCGTGCTTCACATGTGGGTTTTAATAAAGACGCCGCTTGGAGCCAAATCAATGACGGCTGGCACCCTGCGGGTACGCCGCGTCTCCAGACCCCCCCCCCCCCCACTTCACTCCCGCCGCTCGCCACGCTCAGCCAATCGTGGTGTTGTGTGTAACTACAGAGGTGGTAATTGCGAGTCATTGAGATTCATTAGCCGCTTTCCTGCTACAATGGCAGAAAATCCATACGCAACAGTCCCGTTTGGCGCCTTTCTTCACTAAATGACTTTGATGGATGAATATGTTGGGATTAAGTTCACACGCATGCCTCCTCACTAATGTTCTGGTGCACGCGTCCAACTTGATTAACGCTGTCGGCGTCGATGGCGACCCTCGGGTATACTCGGTTGCCATATCAAAAAGGGAAATGGCGCACTTTTACCGGCGGGCGATGATTGTGTTGAATAACTAATGACACAGATGAGTGCCCGATCCTTTTAAAAATTTAATTAGTCTCGATTAAAAAGGTCTGCATTTTTTTTTCTCTGGGTCTTCGTTCAATCTAATGGAAAAGGCAGTTGTATCATTTGGATTTCCACCGCAGGTTTCTGGAAAAAGGTGGCCAAGCCAAACTTCTCAAACAGTGGGGCGGGGCCCCCTGGGGGGGGGCGCGGTACGATGCTGAGGGGGGCATGTGTGACCCTGGGGAACATGCTTTTTTTCCCGCCGTACTACAATAAAGTGTAATTGCACATCCACTCCAGTAGTGGGCAGTGGCGCTCTCCTTGCCCATTGTATTAACTCTACCGTGTAGGTTTGTTTTGCAACAGAAATACTTTGATTTATAGTTGCGGCGGAGAGTCTGTGTTGGGGGGGCGTGACAGAAAATAATTGAGAAGCACTGCCCTATGCCAAGATTAAGCGGTTCCACTTCTTCTTTGGCCTTTTGCTTCAAATGGTGAATGTGAAACTAACAAGTTTCTTTAATGTCTGGCCAGCTATCAACGATCTAAACAGTGAAGTTAATCTCACAAGTCGTTTGACGTACTAGTGTCCTTGAGGTTGCTTTGTGTCGAGCAGGACAAAAAAAAACAAAAAACAAACATGTTGGAAATTCACATTTTCAAACTTTAGTGAAGTGGGGCCTTTTAAATATTTAAAGTTGAGTCTTTCCCAATTTTAGCCAAGCAAGTTCCTAGCGAGGATGAGCAGTAAAGAAAATGGATAGATGGAAGTCGCAAGTCCTGAAATTTGTGACTCGAAAGACAATATGCCTGACGTGCTCAAAATTTAGCTGAACTCATACGGGTGCCGTTTTATTTTCAATTCTCATTTAGCAAATGTAGCATTTTTGGTTGGTCAGTTCATCATGTTCCGCTCTGCACTTTTGCTTGAGCAAAGGATTTAAATCAATACGTTTCATTCTTTTCATTTATTTTTTTTGCATCTTCAGCCTAGCTAGCCGCCATTCTGGAAAAGATCAGCATTCCAAGAAGGAGGGAAGTCATGACTGAGAGTAGGGAGAAAAGTTCCGAAAAATGTACACAAAAGTGAAGCTCTCTAATCTATGATTTATTCTGAGATGCACAAAAACAAAGAAGCGAGCGAGCGGTAGTGCTACTGATCCCCTCTCAGGTTCACACCGCCCTGCCGCGTGTAACTAACGCTGATAAATGGCTCTTTTTATTCGTGCCTCTGCGTTGTTTAGGGAGAAGGTCGACGAGGGAGGGGTGAGCTGGTGGGTTTTTGATCGGCTACCTGGAATGGGTATGTTCAAGAAAACGTGACGAAAGGTCAAGTGCTGCAGTATTACTGCGAGAAACTCTTCAACGGGGTCTGGCGGAGCAAAGCGGTGCGGTTAGGAACTGCGATCCAACGTCGTTGATCGGCAAGATTATGCAATATGGTCCAGCGGCAGCCACAAATGGGCGTTCCCGTTTTTTAACCCGAACGGGAACGCCTCCTCACACCAAGGGCCACTTCCGGTGTCGCCTGGCGTAGTTTTAGTCGTAATTCCGAAATCTTTTTTTTTTTTCAAATATCATTTATTGGCTAAACGTTATTGTCCCTTTAGCGCTTTGTGCTTCTAGAATATATATATATTTTTTTTAATAATCAACAATCACCTCTCGGAGTTGTGAATTTTTTTTGTTCTCGTACAACAATTACTGAACAATCACTACATTACTGGTGTTTGTTCTTGCAATTTATATCGCAATACTGGTTGATATTGTCAGCATAGCAAAATAACTGATAAGACCATCTGTCATAGGTGTTGTTTTTTTCTTCAAATATATCATTTATATATATATATATATATATATATATATATATATATATATATATCAATCGTGATGCTCGCGATATCGTTGCAAAAAAAAAAAAAAGATTCAATGATACCAAAAGCAACATTGGTTGATATGATTAAAAAGTATATCGCAGGTAACATTGATTAAACTGATAAACAACCCACCCGCCCCAAAAATATGATATCCTATTATTAATATTGTTAAAGCCAGCACTATAGTGGACCCATTTGCCGATATTAGAACTTGTGCAGACACAGCTGTCATAATCATGTGGTGAAATAAAGTACGATTACCGCCACGGTGGATTACTGGTACTGATGGTGAGTGTTTTTGCAGCACAACAAATGAAGAGGTCGTTTATGGGGAGAAGAAAGAAGAGAAAAAAAAAAAAAGCAATGGATGCGGTGTGACTGTAGGATTTTAAATGAGATTTCATTAGGCGTGTAATCGCATTCGGAATGTTAATAAAGAAGCTTAATTACCGGAGGGGAGGTGCGCGGGAGGCTTCAGACGTGCAGCAGGTGACTGGCGACCGCTGTCCTTGGGGAAATTTGCATGACACGACAGTCACCGTTCACTCGTTATTTCCAATGAAAAGAACGAGACGATGAAGAAAATCACTGAGAAAGTACATGTACAATTTTTTATTATTATTTTTGGAGTAAGGTTCACGCTACTCACTTAAACTCATTCACTGCCATTGGCGGGTTCCGAAGCCAAAAAGCACATTTATTTTACCTGAAGGAACGAAACAGTTATGGGCAAGATACGGCCCGGGGGCCTCATGCGGCCCGTTAAACGTTTTAATCCGGCCTGCCAAACTTGAAAAATATTAAATGAATAAACCTTGTTAATGTTTTATTTTCTAAATATTAATATATAATATATATTTTCTAATACAATATTTTTATTTTATTGTAATGATTTTATTAATTTTCACTTCAAATTAAATTTTTTTTTCTCAGATAGGGTGAGGTTAATCAAATTTTAGAACCCATGGTGGCCCGCCAATCAAAAATTTGCACACCCCTGAATTAGAAGGAGGTATTCTTATGTTATATTTTTTTCATAATTTCAAAGTTTCCCGGTGGCTGCAAAATACACACCGGCCCACCAATTCTAATTCAGTAACTAAAATTTCAATGACAACTTAGCATCCCATTTTCAGCTGACACATCCGCAGCGTTTGAGACCGCAGTTTAATTTTTCACAATTTTGAAGCCTCAATTTTTTTAACATGCGAAACACATTTTCATACGCACAAAAATAAATCTAACGCTATAATAGTAACAAGGTCCACAGCACGACACTGTCGTGTTGGGAACTTGATCCTTCTGATTGGTCGACTAAACGCTGACAGGAACGCCCACTGGCTGCAGCCGGACCCTTCTCAGATTATGATGCTCGACGGCCGAAGGATTGCGTAAATGGTAGCGCGCGTTGAAGCAGTGCGACATTTCTCAAACTGTCGCTGAATTCAGTCTGGGGCAAAAAAAAAAAAAAAAAAATGTCAGGCAGCAATTTTGCAACACTTCTCAAATGTCAACTGGTGAACCGCGGGCAACAGAATATGTTTACAAAAACTGCAAAGCCGAAGCTGCCAAATATTGATGGCCTCACGTCTTTCGGAGGATACCGGAAAAAAAAAAGAACGTCATCGAGACTTTTGGGACACACGTTTGCAATAAAATGGCGTGTACTCAACGTTCTTTTTTCCTTGAGAATAGCGTGCAAAGGGCGGCTTTTATTAATCTATTGAACCGCCGTGTCCTCCTGTGAGCCTTCATCCGGCGGCATGTCCACTTGGTTGGGCTATTTATGATGGCCAATATCTGCACGTAATTTATGCTCCTCTGACTGGAGCTGCCAATTTTATTTTCATTAGCAAACAAAATGAGCTGGAGCACGGCGAGGGGGGAGAGCTGTCACGCCGCAAATTGATTAGCAAAAATGCAACGCACCAAACAAGATTGTGCTATCGAAACGCCCCACCCCACCCCCCGCCTTTTTTGTCCTATATGAAACTCAGATGTCAGCTGCACTTGTGTTTATGATGCCTGACAAATGTTTTTTCTGATGTCATTTAAGCAAAGAAAGCCGCCCGGCTTGTTTGGAGGTGAAGAGAAATTGAATAAATTTGAACAACGATGCAAAATCTGACTGATTAACTCACTCACGACCAGCCGAGCAATTAAAAAAAAAAAAAAGGGCTCTTAGACGTCTTTAGCCGTCAATGGCAGTAAATGAGTTAAATATGCTGTAAAATACGTCTGGAGTTCTCAATGCTGTAGGTAATTTCATGAAATTGTGCCACAGACATGTTATTAAGACACTCGGGATGTGTTTGAAATTGTGTGTGTGTGGGGGGGGGGGTCAAAGTCAAGTCTCATTAAACCCACTGAGAGTGACTTATTACCAAGATAAAAAGAAAATGACTGTAATTACCAGCTCTTCAAACTAAA
Organism: Idiotropiscis lumnitzeri; assembly: GCF_059441095.1. Lineage (NCBI taxonomy): Eukaryota > Metazoa > Chordata > Actinopteri > Syngnathiformes > Syngnathidae > Idiotropiscis > Idiotropiscis lumnitzeri. Next base: position 3,478,093 of record NC_142408.1, read on the forward strand.
ACATGTTGCAGAGACTCGGTTGCCATTCGTCTTCCAATCATGCCGCTCGCGTGCAGCAAAGTGCACCTTGAGCGGCGGCGTTTTAGTGCGTCCCCGCTGTGACATAAGGAGCCATATGTTTGATGCATGTACGGAAATGTGTTTGCACGCGGGGTCATCCGCCGCCGAGCTGACAATGCGAGGCCTTGACATGGGATGAATCATGAAGTGATTATTGATCTGTGCAAAAGGACCAGCGTCGGCAGCGAAAAAAAAAAACAAACTGAAAAAATGAAAAGTTAGCATAATGTACCTCGCAGAGGCGATGCCATTTCCGACAAGCTCTCAGAATGTGCCTCGCAAGATGGTTTTCAACTAAGAGGAGCCAAGATGAGGCAGCTCGGGCCTCCTGGAGGTCTCCCTGGTGAGGTGTTTTAGGCTCCTCCCACAAGACGAAGGCCCGGGAACGACTCGGAACAGGGAAAGCTTTTGGATCACCCCGGAGGAGCTCGATGAAGTGACTGGGGAGAGAGAAGTCTTGACTTCCCTGGCAAAGCTGCTGCTCCCCGTGAATCGTCTCGAATAAGCGATGGAAAAATTTGACTTACTGGTTGGAGTTTTTGAAGCTAGATAACACTTTGTCAAGAGCACAGTCTGCAATGTACTGTAATATTTTGACCCAAATTTAAAACAGCCATCTTAAAAATGCAAATCGCTCCCCGTCCTCCACTGTTAGTTTTAACTTGGTCAAAAACTGACATCACCCTCCCAGACTCAAATGCAAAATTGTTAAGTCCCAGAATCCTTCACTTCAAGCTGTAAAAATTGTAGTTCCGCTTTTCTAACGCGTTCAACAACGTACAGTTTGCTGTGTGTCTTGTAGAAAATAAAACATGAATAAGGTTTATTCATTTATTTTTCCAAGTTCGGTGGGCCGGATTAAAACATTTAACGGGCCGCGTGTGGCCCCCGGGCCGTAGTTTGCCCACACCTGCTCTATGGCGTAGGTTTGTTTCGCAACGAAAATGCTTTAATTTATAATTACGGTGGAGAGTGGCTGGTGGGGGGGTGCGAATTGTTTTCTTCTTCTTGGGCGGGGGGGCATAACAGAAAAGAAATGAGAAGCACTGTCAAGTGTTACCGGCATCGCCCGTGTCCACTGGTGACATTCGGTGGCTGCGTTTCAATAAACACATTTATGACAATTGTCGCTGCCCAACGTTGACTCTCGTGTGGTTGTTTAATGCGAATCGTCTCGATTGTCTGGACCGCCTGATAACCATTGCTTCATTGTTTGAATGTTAATCTTGAATTGCAGGTGAAGCAGCATGTGATTCAAGACCCAAGGCCGTTTTTAAGTGCTGCATTCTAGCCATAAGCCCCAAGCTAAGAACGAGCACAATTTTATTCATTTTGCTCCCCGGTGATTCAGGGACAAATACGCTCGGTACTAAACAATAAATTATAATCATCTACTCGTCCTTGTTCTGTCTCCCGAAAGTAGAAAAACAACTTTTCTTTTTTCTTCCCCTCAGCCTCCACAGTGCTGAAATATCATGTTTGAAACCGTTGCGCCCTTATGAATAATTAAACAATTTGTCTTACTGCGCGGCAGTGTACAATCGCTTTCAGAAGGCAGACGTGTGGCTGTGTATTAAAGGTACCGTATTAATAGCGCGTGCCATCGAGTGACGACGCCCAATGTTGAAAAGCGGCGGACTATAGCGGGCCCCCGGCGGGATTGGGGAAATGTTTGCCTCTTACTGCAGTACTCACGACTGCAGTATTTGCACCCATAATGATCAGTGGAGGAAAAGTCTCCCAGCAAGACTCTGCCAAACTGCCCCCTCCCACCCTCCATTTTTCTTCCCGGTGCATTTTTTTAGCGGTGCCGCCTGTGGGCTGAGAAACAACAAAAAAAAAAAAAATCGAGCTGATGTGCATAATTCAATCCCTGCAAATAGTTAAGGGAAAAGAAATACCCTACCTCAGCAATTGTATTTTATTTAAAAGTCATCTTGTTCGACAAGAGCGAGGTTTGTCTGCTGCGAACTTCATCTCGGCATCGACGTCTGCGAGCCGGAACTCCTCATCGCTATTGAGGGATGAAGACGAGGGGGTGGGGGGGCGCGGAGAGGACTGACGGGAGTACACGATAATGAGGCGCGATGTTAGACAGCTGCGGGAACGGTGCACTGCCAAAGAAAAGAGGAGAGGAGCTCTCATCGGGAATAGAACATGCCAAGACGCCAGACTGGATCCGCACTTGTTCCTCAGCCGGTTTACACCAAGTCGCGTCGATGTCCTCGGGCCTCGACTGCGGGAGCGTACTGTTATTCTTGTAAGCGCTGCTGCCAACGAGGGTCGAGTCGGGCTTCAAATGTCGGCGCTACAAAGTCATACGTGGTTAGAAACAACATCGTCTTTAACGTTTGCCAAAAATACAAATCATACATGTGTCGTGTCTGTGTGTTTTGAAAGGTTTGGCGGTTGCCGGGTGGATGTGGGCGGTTCTGTGTCCACACTCTACGGGATCCGCCCCCCGCAACCTTGACGGCAGGGGGTGGACAAACTTTTGGATTGGACGGCCACAATGAGTTGTGAAATTTGACAGAGGGGCCGAACTAGGAGTAGATCGATGGAGTGTTTTGGTCACCTCACCTCATCTGAGAAAAAAATAAATATTTAATTTATTTAATTTAATTATTTAATTTTAAATGAAAATGAAAAAAAGTCTGACAACAAAATATCTCGCTTTTACGGAACCACAGTATTTAGAAAATAAAACATTTACGAGGTTTATTCATTACATTTTGTTCAAGTTCGGCGGGCCGGATGAAAACGTTTAACGGGCCACATGTGGCCCCCGGGCCATAGTTTGCCCACACCTGCTTAAGAGACTCAAAATGAATGTTAAAGATCGAGGCTGTCTTTAATGTTTAGAAAATGTGTGAGCGTGAAAGTATGCGAGAGCGTGACATGTGAGAGGTATATGAGTGACGGAGAGAGTTGGAGTGTGTCCTGTGAGAGCATGTGTGTGTTGCGTGAGAAAGTATGCATAATCGAGAGAGTGACAGTGTGTGTGTGTGTGTGTGTGTGCGTGTGAGTGTAAAGAGTGTGAATATGAGAGGTCAAGTGTGCATGTGATTTTGTTTGTGTGTGTGTGTGTGTGTGTGGACTGCGCTTATGTACTTGTTTAGGAGAGAGGGCGTGTGTGTGTGTGAGAGGGAGAACGCTAGTGTGGCCGTGCATGCAAATTGGCAGAAATTGCAGAAATTGCATTAGAGAGGGACAGTTTACATATGTGTGAGAGCAAAAGAATGCAAGTGAGCGTTTGTGCGTGTGTGAGAGAGCGTGTAGATTTTTGTGCGTGTGAGTGTGACTGTGTGAGAAACAGCAAGCTTCCTGTGAGAGGTAATATGTGTGAGTTAAGTCATTTTGTGCGTGTGACAGGGAAAAGAAGTTGTCGTGTGTTCTCGCGACGGCGTGGGCGAGTCTCACGGTGAGTCAGTTGATTGACAGGTGATTAGTGCAGTCTTTGCCCCGCCTTTCGCTGGGGACAGGCAACAAGCGTGCATGTATGGACGAATAGATGATCCCCGAAACGACAAGCACGACCAGCAGTCTTGCCACAGCCTACAGAGGGAAGCTTAATTGATTCGAACCAGCTTCATTTGCTCCAGGATGAGTGAGAAGCCCGCGAGAGCGGCAAGGCATGTTTAATAGTCTGAGCGCATGCGTTTGAATAAATCACGATATGGATTATGTTTATATATATATTTTTTTGCTCCACACACACACACACACACTCACAAAATGAATCCAATCCAATTATTATTACGTGGTATTTTTCCAAGCAAAAATTAAGAAAAAAAAAAATCATGACTGAAATGACCTTTTATGAGAAAACTCGAATTATTGTGAAACGATCCTCGTTTAATTTTATGCATGAGATTTTGCCTTTTTAAAATGGATTTACATACATGTAAGATGAAAAGAAAGCTTTTGGATTTCAAAATTGAGGGGGTGCAACGGCCCAATCATGACTGCTGTTAAAAATTAAATTACAATGATTTTTTTAAAAAGAAAAATACAGCTCATGCATTCCCCGATGTATGGCAAGAATGTATGTCAAGTTTTCGGAAATGAGAGAAACATACAGTCGGGCGAACCGCTCCGTGGTCGCCACCTCCTCTAAAAGGTCAGCATTCTCATCACGTGCTGCGTACAACAAGCGTGCGTATACATTCTATTTTCCCGCAAAGCTGTCGTGTGCAACAATCAAACCCAATGTGTTTCCTCGGTCTAATTAATGTAGCAATTAGGAAAAAGGAAAAGTAGCTTCCTGGGGGCGCCTTTTTGCTAATTAGACGTAGCTAACGCGAGTGATATGCATCGTGATTGGAAGTGACAGCCGGCGCCTTGATGCAGGCGGGATATTAAAGGTTGTGCCACACGCCAGCGTCGCAAGTGTGGCTGCAACGACTAACGTTGGGTGTTTGGCGCCACTGTCAGAGAGATCCAGTCATTGCGGAGGTTAGCTTATGTCATCATTTGTTTTTCGTGTCGGACTTTTGCTCCCATGCTACGTTCAGACTCCAAGATGAAAAGTCGGAATTTTCTCAACGTAGCGTCAACCGTCTGTGTAGTATACGAACGGGTGAATTTTAGCAAAAGAAAGATGAAATAAAGATAAGAATTGCATTTATTTATTTATTTTTTTCTTCACATTGATGTCATATTATATCCGAAAGTATTATTTTTAGGTTCGAGTTTTTATCCAATCAGAATTCATCTTGTGTTGCCAGGCAGATTTCACAATACCAGTAGAACGCAGGATTCGCCCGAGGCCTTCAGATTCAAATATTCGGGCATCTGTTCCGTGTGAGTGAAGGGGGCGGGCACATTTGATAGACAGTTGCGATAGCCAATCAGATCACGAGTTGGTTACAGTAAGCCTTCTCTAGCAACACGTTGAGGCTGAAATGCGATTGGACAAAAACATTTTTTTAAATGTTTTTTTTCATTTTATTTTTCATGCCATAACCGTGTGTTTTTATGAAGGACAATATTATAAAAGCGCTTGAGCTAAAGCATTGGTCCTACAGTGCTTTTTTTGGGGGGATTTTATATCAAATGGACCCAGCGGTGGAGGGGTTTTACGTAACGACACTCACGGTGCGTTCCAACACATTTTCCATCTTGTCATTTGCTGCTTGAGGAGCTCATCCATCCAGCTGTGCATGGCAACAGCGTTTCGTGGGCGGCCGGTGGTCAATAGTAGTAGAGTATTAATGACACTTCTCACTCTGACTCATCTGTGAGATAGTCATCCTCACTGCACATTGCAGAATATCATTTTTAATTTTAATTTTTTTAATTCTACACTTTGTGAGTGTGTTTGTTTCACTTTTACCTGCAAATTAAACCCGACACAAGCTCACTTGGCCTTGAGTACAATTATCCTTTTTTATTTATTTATTTATTTATTCGTTTATTAGCACGGTTCTGTGTTAGCATGCATAAATGGTGTGTTTGCTGAGTTTGTTACGCTTGCCTAGAGGGCAGCGAAGAGAGGAATATAATAAAGAATAACAAACATTGTATGCTCAACAGCGCATGGTAGCGTTAGCTTAGCATTATTTCCCAAAATATTTATTTTTCACATACTGTGAATCTGTGACAATATCAATAAAAAAAATACAAATGCGCTTTGTGGTTTATTATTACTTTGTCAAAATGAGCTTGTTACTTTTTTTGACATCCGCGTAAAAAAAAAAAAATCACATGAATAGAAAGATTTAGATCTTGGGGACTGAGAAACATGAAGCAGGGAGCATTAATGATGATTATTTAACTGACAGTTTTAACAGTTTATCAAAGATAATTGTTTGTTATTGGATGCTCCAGGAATGATTTGTGCCAAATGTGGTTTCTTGCCACATCCCCTCCCCCCGAAAAAAAAAAAGAAAAAACATCTTCAATAATCCTCATTCTAATCTGTCAACACAAATAGAGGTGAAGTGAGATTTTTTTCTCCATTTGTTTCATTTGCTAATTTATTTTTCTGAATCACAACATTAGCAAAGCTATGCAAACATGTTTAGAAGGCTTAAAAGCCTGAGCCAACACAAGCTAGCCCTTTTTTTGTCTCAACAACAGCTTATTAAATGAGGGAACCTACTTTGTGTTATTTATTTATTATTTATTTTTATTTTTTTACTTTCATACCGTAAGTAAAATTTAGACTCTATATCTGGAGTTGAATCAGTACTTCTACTTTAACTTTTTTTTTACTGACGCATCAGGACAGAGTGTGAGTACTTTTTCCACATGTGCTCTTAGCTAACCGCTAGCAAAGGACAAAAAGGCAGGATAAATAGTACCAATGTCAAGTTAAATTAGGTTTTAATTGGTCAGCTGTTTATCGCTTACTGACTTGCAGTAAGTACAGCGTGTTAGTATTTTTGCCACTTCTGCTCTTAGTTAGCCTGTAAATGTATATTAGTAATAAAGGTTAAAGATAGTTTAAATCGTGATAGCATCAAGTTAAATAGTGTTCACTAACATCTACTTTTACCAGAGTCTTTTTTTTTATAGACTGTACTTCTACTTAAAAACAGTGTAAGTCTATTTAGCACCTGCTCCTAGCTAGCTAGCTTGCTCTAAACGTGAATCCATGATCAAAAGGGTCAAGTGGCAAGTTATTAAGGTTGAGTTAAATTATGTTTTAATTGGCCGTGTGCTTGCAGTTACATCACTGAGTACTTACACTTTGAACAGTCTGTAGTCGTAGTAAGTAGTCTGAGCATGTTTTGCCATCGCTACGCTAATGTAGCCTGTTGGAAACGCACATCCGCTAGCAAAGGATCAAGACACGGGTTAAATGTCAATAGCGTCAAGTAAAATTGTGTTTTAATTGGTCAGGTGTTTTTAGTTTTACCGCTTTGGGGTTCAAATGAGCGCCCGAGGCGCAGAGAGAGCCGCAGATGTGACCGGTTGGCGCATTTGCACGCCGAGCCCGGCTTCAAACTAGCAATTAGAATGAATTGCTTATTGATAAGTCCGCCCTTTTTCCTTTTTCCGCTTGCTCCTCTCCCCCGCCGGCCTCCATCAGTAGCCTCTCTTGCCTTCATTGTTATTCTTCGCCGGCACTCGGCGCCTCTCAGAGAATTGCCAAGTCAATTTAGAATCACTCAATAACAACCTGATGTGCTTTAGCACAAATATGGACTAATGCCGGGAGAACAATCAACACCTATGCCTTTGTCCTCGCCCCCCCCGCTATTCTTGCTCTCGTTGCAGGTGATCCATCTGGCCTGAGCCCCGAGGGCAAAATCCCGAGGCTGGTGGATTTTGTGATTTCCTCGTTGCTCCTGAAGGTGCGCATGATAACAAGGATGAGAGGCCCTTTAGCATTTCAACAGCCTGCGCATTGTCCGAATGACTAATCAGGCGACACCGAGGCATCTTTGCTCAACAAGATCCTCACATTTGCAAGACCACGCGCCCCTAATTGCACTTTTCTCCACATGTTTACTTTGCAAAAAGACATCTGCTGGACTTTTTGGTGTTTGCCACCGAGTGGCTTGCCCAAAATTCGGAATTCAACTGAAATGTGCAAATCAGGCAAGACTTGAGCTCTTTTTCTCAATGGGGGTAAAAAAAAAAAATGTGAATTTTCGAGTCAACCAAGCATCACAGCCTCGGTTAGTCTTTCAAAGTACGGTTTTTCGCATTGGGTTCAGGTTTCAAAACAAGCTGTTTGGGTTTTCAAACGAGGGTCTTTAAGTCCATATCAGGGCTCGGAATTGCCAGTCTATTGGAATTCAAAACAAGGAAATCTGCCAAAATATGAGAATCGGGATTGAGTTTCAAGCTTGGGTTACTAGTTTTGGACGTTTCAAAGCTGGGATTAGAATTTGAAGCAGGTGTTACGGTTTCCAAGTAAGATTTGACGGCATTTCCAGGTACCGAGACCACAAGCGCTTTGCGTGAGCTGTGATAGAAAAAGCGTGGCATGGGAACTGAGCAGGAAAAAAAACGTTAGCTTGGCTGCTGTTGATTCTTGACGCCATGCGCCATCCCCAGCACGCCGCTCGTCATCACTACGTTACTCACAGGTCAGAGGTCGCAGGGTTCAACTCTTTCTTCCCTCTCCTTGTGAAACAACCAGAGTGTGTCAGGACCACCATTTAGCTCACCCCCCGACCTTGATTTTTGTTTTTCCCAAAATGTTCTCATCAGTCATGCTTGTGTGGTTCCGTCTACCTTTTCACACGTGTGAGTCGGGATTTATTTATTTATTTTTGTGATTGCGCGCCGAGAAGAAGCAGCAGAAGGTCACCTTACTCTAATAGCCGTGCAGGAGGAAAATAGAATTAACCGGCGCCGCTCTGCTGGCGTGAGAGTGCGAGAGCCTTCGCCTCACCTCGCCTCGCCTCGCCGCCGTTGGCCATTCGCAAGCGTTTGGCGTTGGGGCTTCTTTCCGACTCATTTGAAGCGAGGGCCAGATGAGCGTGCAAACAAGGTCATATCAAAGGCGTTTCTGACAGACGCACAAGTCAAATTGCCGTTAATAATGCTTGGACGCATATGCCGCGATGAGCGGAATTTGGGTTTCAAGTAGTGCCGGACCGATACGGACGTTTCTAGGCCGATGCCAATTCCGATATTTGGCAGAATAAAATTACGATAACCGATTAATGGTCCGATTCAATAACTGCGACGTGACAGTGTTGGGATTTTTATTTTTCAAAATCAAATCTGCTCTGAGGTATTTTATATTTAAGGGTAATGAGTTTGAAATTGCATATATGAGGTAAAGTAAGTCCCTTTGAAAAACCGTCGTGTTGTACGGTAATAAAGCGGTAACTACTCGCTCGTTAAAGCGGCAGGCGTCCATGTACTGCGAGCGGCTCAATAAAGTTTTAAATTTGAGCCATTTTGGAGCATCAAAATGGAGTGCACGGCCTTCCCACTCCACTCACTTTGTGTTTATGGTCATTTAAACCCTCAGCAGAAAAGTCGGCCGCAGTGGGCGCTCGATAATGAGCTGTGATGGAGTCAAATGGAAATCAGATGCCCCCTTTTTTTTTTTCCTGGCACGTCCAACCTGTTTTGTTGCTGTTTAAAACTCAAGTGTTGCTTTGGCCTCCCCGGACGCATCAAACAGTCGCCGTTGAAAATTAATGACAACCCAATTTTGCAGGTTGTTTTGTGCAAAAAAAAAAAAAAAAAGAAATTTAATTAAAAAAAAAAAAAGAAAATCACAAAATAACCCAGAAAGTTGAGTCAAATTGACCCACGTAGCCCAATTTTAGACAAAAATTGGGTTATTTTTAACAAGTGACACAATCAGCATAATTTCCAAGCCCGACATAGATTTGTAACCCTAATTGAAATTTTCAAACCCTGTTTTGACACCCTAATGTGAACTCATCAGCACTGTAGGGAGCCTAACCTCGTCTTGAAGCCATAATTGAAAACCCTACCCTTTAGAGCGAAATTGTAAAACCTGACAAGAAAAAAAAAACCTTTACTCTTGTTTGAATCACTAAGCCAAGCTTGACCCCCTAAATTGAAACCTTAACGCTGGTTTGAAAGGCTCATTTGGTATTGCAGCACACGTCGTCGCGGGTGTCTGTTTGTCTCAGCGGGTTAGCGTCGTTACTTCTTCACGGCTGAGCGCGTAACCCAACGAATGTGGCGCCTTTATTACTCAGCCAAGGTCACATTATTCCTGTTGTCTTGGCGACACCGTCGCCGGAGATGAAACCACGGACATGTCAGAAAACAACTTGGACCAGGAGCTGAAGAGCCGGCGCCGAGGCGACTGCAATACCAAAAAATATCAATAAATAAATAAATCTTCCGGCTTGAAACCGTAACCCAGGCTTGATGAGCACATTTCTAACCCAAACTTGGGCTCCAAACTCAAATTTGAAACCCAACTTTGAGAGACTAACGAGGGCTTGAAACGCTGATTTCTAATTTGAAACCCTAACGGCTATTCCGGGCTTGAAATTTGAATTTCAAACATTAGCTCCTGTTTAAAACCTTAACTTTGACTTGAAACCATAATTGGACAACCCTAAGCCTTGTTATTTTATTCTTTTTTTTTTTTACCTCATTTATTACCCATTGACGGATAAAGACGTCAATCATCTTTTTTTTTTTTTACTCGGCTAGTTGTGAATGAGTTAAAACTCGTTTGAAGCCGCATTTTTATTCTTCTTTCCATTGCTACGAAAACGAACTTTAATCGACCTGCCACTATTGATTCTGAAGGGCAGATTAGAAATGCAATACAACACATCTTCTTTACATCTCGTTTGTGGTTGTTGTCGGTTGCAGCCCGGACTGAAATGCGTAACGTAGCACACGTGAACAGCGCACCTTGCATTTTTAATCAATCCGGGACGGCAGCTAGCTGCGCATGTGCTATCACACCTGCCTTTGAGCCGCCTGAGCTGAGGGTGGAGGGGAAATCGAAATGGACGCAGCTTGGAATGCCGTCCGTGTGTAATCAGGTTTCACCGCCTTCCCCTATCGACTGCCGGGTCAAGATCACCCAGGGCTATTTTTGGCGTGTTTGCCGCATAACACAAGCGAGGAGTCAACTTTTCGATGCTCTTAGTCACAATGGGTAAGAAATAAAAGCAGCATTATCGCGTTACAGTCTGGCACGTGCGATGATATTTCTGTTGTGTGTGTGAGAAGGCATCAAAAACACAATGAGCCCCAGTGAAAGTTAATAGCGGCATTGTGCGATCTGGTGGGCGCTCAATTACGCCGGTGACGATACAGCAGCTCTCGTAAAGATCCATTTGTGTCTGCACAATGTCAGCGATTTGGATTTAATGAGGAATCTGACCGAGGCGCAGTAAATATCCAAGCTGTTGGTCCCGTTTGCAGGTTTGTAAATAACATATGTGCAAAGGGTTAATGAGCAGGGGCGGGGTTACTTTTTTTTTTGGGGGGGGGGGGGATTTGGATACCCGTGACTTCACATAGATGCACTTGATACGCTCCCACAATATGTACTTCGAGTCAAGACTGATATGTTTTTGTGAACGTCAGACGATTTAGAACCAGTCTGTTCTAATGTTAAAGAAAACAAAACTGAAAGAACAAATTGTATCGTCTCGAAACATCAAAGCCGATTTTGAGCCTTCAACAAAGCTAGCGTACAAGATTTTCCGAACATTTTGGTTTCCACAACAAATTTGTTTTGCTAAATATAAAAAGCCAGTTTAGAGGTCTCAACCAAATTCTCGTTTTGTGACTGAAGTCAAATGGCTCCGGGGTTAAGCAATCTCACTCCTTCACAAACTCAGTCATCCCTGAGCATTTTATCCCAAATCAGGCCCCCGTGGCCTTGTAGCAGGACAGCTCCTCAGGATTCAGGAACACCCCGCGGCACTTTTGGCTGACCTCCTCTCATCTCCCAGCCTCCAATTCCCCTCCGCTTTCTCCCCGCTAAACAAATTTTATCCCGAGTCAACCTCGCTGGCTTTCTCTCCCGTGGTAGCCCCGAGCAGCACAGATCCAATTTAACAAGCGAGCATTTGCATGGCGCTCCGCTACAATATATCCTCTTACAGCGAGCACTCCTTGAGACATTATTGATGAAGCCTTGGCAAAAGTTCAATGAGATTCCTTCATTCCCTGCGCAGCTTGTCGCTATGCTTCCCCACCCTGAGCTTGGGCTGCTGTCTATCAAATATGACCGCCGTTTTTATTAGCCCTCTTGGAATCGCTTTCATGATTATTCCTGCAAAAATCCACCTAAAAGCTTTGAGCGTTTTGTGAAAAAAAAAAAAAAAAAAAGTAAGACGTATTAACACGTCTTTGGTAGGCAGCAAGTACGGTTTTGAAGACGTTTTCTTGATTAAATGAGTTGAGCATGGCGAGATAGTTTGATCATTGATTGGATTTTCACCATTTCTTTCTTTTTTTCGCTTGCTCGCCACCTTTTACCCAGTTGGTTGCAAAAAATCCTGCCGAGGGATCCCCCGCCGGCGCACCACTTTCTACCCGCCACCATCTGCTGTTCCGGGTGACCCATCCAAGAGTTTCCACCTCCCGCCTCCTGGCATGACGCCACCACCAGCTGCATGTAGACTAGAGCCCCGAGGCGTGGAGACATGACGAGTGGCCACACTTATACCACAACGGCAAACAACTAACAAAAAAAAAAAAAACGAGTGCCACCAACTGTTTGCTGAGGAATCAATTTTTTCTTTCATGTGCCTGACAGCAGATGTTTCCATTGAAGCAGCGGTGTCAACTTGTCAAATTCCTCTTTCACAGAAATATCTGTTTACCCTGTGAGCGCAAAACGAGTTGTGAGGAATAACATGTCTCATCTCCTTTTTTTTTTTGTAATCTTCCTTCTGTGATGCATTAGCAAAGGCGGTCGTACTCATTTGTGAGAAAAGCTCGTCAATAAAAGAAAAGCCTTTTGATAGCTCGGCAGTCGTTTCAATCGAAGTTGCAGGTGAGCCGTTTGATCTCTCGGGATGTCTGACTTTTTTTTTCAAAAAGGCGTCTCACGGGGGATAAAATAAATCCCTCGAGCTTGTGAATTGTTTGCAGTTTTGAACATCCTCTGTGTGATTATGTAGCGTTAGAAAGCAAGACGTAAAATGTTAAGAATTACCTTCCCTTTAAAGTATATCTTCAGGGTTTGCGTGTACAAATAAACAACGAGTGGGATAAAAGAAGCCATTTTCTGGGGAAACAATTTTTAAAACAATGTCACATCACTGTTGTGGCTGCGTTATGGTTGTGCAGAGCGCTAGCGCATCATTTGATGTCCCTTCACAGCATTAGCAATAATCCATAAAAGGAAAGAGTGCGGTTCTGCACGACAGCCAACACAAGCAAAACTAGAGCTGCGAGCAGCAATAAACGGGCGTGTGCACGAGCAACATCAAACTTCACCACCATGCTCTACCCACACGCCGCGGAGAAATGGCAAATTGTTAGGCCGACGGCATATTGCCCGTGGAAAACAAGAAGAAATAATGACTGGAAATCTTTACGACTGGCAACATTACTTAAATTGTGACGGTAAATTAAAAATAACCTGGACAATTACCGTATTTGATTTGCCTTTTAACACGGGAACAACTTTGCTAAGAAAAACAGAACAGACTGAAGCAAAAAAATTATTTTTTTTTAGATTTATTTAGCGTATTTTCTGAAGGATAGAGCGCCCCTAGTGGTGAAAGAAAAATCCACAAAAAAAGCCGCAAAATCTGGGAAAAAAGTAGCGGCTTATAGTCTGGAAAATACGGTGTGCCACGAATCCAGACTGGTAGACGTGATTCAAATTTGGTAGCAATTGGACCAAATGTTTTTTAAAGAACTGTGGAATCGGCCTAAATGAACATAAAATTGCCTCTACAAACCAAAGGACTCTTTCCAAACTTTCAAAGACTTTTCAGGCATGGTTTTCTGAGACTTTTTGGGGGTTTACCAAATTTCATGTTCCTTAGTCAAACTGCCTTTGGCCGGATCGATCCGATTTCCGTTCAAATGAATCGCCAATAATTCAGATTTTAGTTGTCTGGTATGCTGTAAATATTCCAAATTTGGTAGAGAGCTGACTAAACCTGAAAGACAAATCTGCCTTTCGAAGGACTCCGGGAAATGTGAACCTCGCAGCAAAATGACTTGCCAGTTTTGCAGGTGCTTTGGCTTTTGCATTTCAGCTGAGCTGTCATGGCGACTCCAATCAATACCGCTGACAGTGTACAAAAAGTCATCTTTATAATCGCTCTCGCCAAATGACTGCACTTGATTTTATTTATTTATTTTTTTTGTGCTTCGATGCAATTCTAGACTTCATTTTCTCTTTAACAAAGAGCCTCATCACGCACAAAACAGCTTCAGAAGAAAGGGAAATGTGCGCTTTAAAATTGTGATTGACTCAAAGTAGTTTTGGGAGCTGAATCACCAAACATTGAACTTCACCAGCGTTAAAAGAATTTGATTGTCCTTCGAGTTAATGGAGTAACGTGGCTCGTTCACGGAAGGTTCACTTTTTTTTTTTACTTTCTGTTTCAATCAATTGTAAACAATTGCGGGACTACTTTGCTCTAGACAACTTCTTCTCTTTCTTCCAAAGAATCAACCCGACAACTCAACCCGGTTTTCCGAAATCCACTTGTTCAGAATCATGATCGTATTCTTCACGTTGGTATCATATTGTATCCCAGTGTTGAATTTTTAGGTGAAAGTTTTCATCCAATCAGAATTAAGCTAGCTCGTGTTGCCAGGCAGATTTCACAATACCAGTGGCACGCACTATACATCCGAGGCTGGAATAAAAAAATTAAATAAAAAAATTTCAAAATCCAGACCTAGTTTTACTAGGATTGTAATAGGAGAAGAAACATTTTTTTTTCGAGGATAAACTGAAAATTAGGAGACAAGACATAAGTCACTGGAATGAATTTCGACACCACGGTAGTTTGCGATGTAAATGTTAGCACAGTAATCTTGGATATGGCTCACATGAAATTAGCCGTAAACAATCGCATATGGCCACTAAATTGGAATCACGCACTTGAGAGCATCCGTGTAAACGCCGCCCTAATTGTCAAATAGTGCTTTTATTCTTGTTGATACCAGATGGACCGCCGCCCGCCACGGCGACTAGCCCCTCCTCCGCACGAAGGAATTGCTTTTTTTTTTTTTTTTGCGTTGTTTTGGCAAAGCTGCATTTTGATTGAGAAAGTTGATAAAGGAATGCTTGGCCATGCACCTGACGGATTAGACCCCCCCCCACCTTCCCGCCGTCACCCGGCGGTGGGGGGGGGGGGGGTGCACAGCAGCCAGACAGCAAACACTAAAAGTCCCCCGACGATCAACAAGGTCTGCGTGGAAAAAAAAAAAAAAAATGTTATCGCCCCGTAAATTTGTTTGTCTGGTTGCTAATGCGGCTTTTAGACAAGTGTGTTACAAGAGATTTGGACACCGGTAAGAGAAATAGATTTGTTCGAGGCGCTATTGATTGGATATAAACGAGTGGCGGTTGACATTTGAGGAAAAAGACTGGAATTCTAATTCCAGACAAATTGGAGTTGCGAACGCGGAAGATTTACGCCAGAGAAAACCACACGAATCGCTCGCCGAGCCAATGTGTGCAAACCAGATACAACGTTGTTTCCGAGCATGGTAAGACCGTCGCGCATCTCCAAACCCATGAAAGATGCTGAAATCAATTAATGAGCAGCAATGGGATTGGAAAAGGCCTTGCATTCACGCACTTGTCAATCTTAGAGGCTTAAATGGAAAACAGATTGGGAAAAAAAGGACGCAGACTGCAGCTGTCACATCTGAACGACGACGACTCTCTGATTGTCTGCCTCGTGATCGAAAGTTAACTTGGAGAGACTCCAGCTCAAAAAACCCCACCCTGGAACCGAACAGCAGAAAAAGGAATACTTTGCGTCCGGTCAGCTGAAATAAGGTCCGAGAGGTCCGCCGCCGCAGTTGTTACTTTTGTTCTACGACTTTCAGCCCTGTTGACCCCCCTCCCCCCCGTGGCATCTTATCTCAAGCCAACAGTCTCAAACTTGGGTTTTAAACCGGGACGGGGATTTTAAATTGTTTCTTTCACCTTTGGCAGTTGGCTAAAGCGAAGCTCTTTCTTTCCCAGAAGCACGGAAATCCATGCCTTTGTTACAACTAGGCTGCATTACTGCAATGTATTTGATTTTGGAGTCAGCCAGTCTGGTCCAAAATGCTGCTGCTCGGCTTTTAACTGGAACTCAGAAGACAGATCACGAAATTGCAGTCTTGGCCTCTCTTCACTGATCGAGGACAAGGCAGAGCCTTTTCTGTTGCCGGTCCTTCCCGATGGAATGAGCTCCCATTAAGTATTAGGCAAGCCCCGCCCCCTCCCTGTCCACTTTCAAAACATTTTTATTCTTTAGCTTTTGACTCAACTTTAAGACTGTCGCCGTTCTCCAGTGGTCGTATGTACGTGTCGAAGGAGGCCCGTCTTCCGATTGACAGATGCGTAAGAGGGCGCGTCGCGTGGCGTCGCGGGCGAACCCCTCGCCGCGTGATGGATGTCGTCTCCGCCGAGGAGCAGCGTAGCACATTTGGAGGCGCTTCATCAATGTGCTTTGGAGCGGCACTAACCATTCGTTAGCACGTCTACCGGCTGACATTTTCAATTTGGGACACATTTGCCGCGCTGCAAGCATATGTCGGAATCGCGTATCAAGAGAGTAAAGTCCTAATTACAGGAATAAAGTGGGAATATTAGGACACTAAAGATATCATTTCACAAGGATAAAAATGGGATATTAAAGGTGCATTTTTTTTTTTCAACAAGGACAAAATATAACAATGAGGCTAGTCACATTTTGAAGAAATTTTCCAAAATGCGTAATTTCCAGATAATAAAGTTAAAATGAAAATATTGTTTCTCATTTGTCGTAAAATTGCGGCCGAGAAGTCTTTGATATTTACAGTCATCAACAACCCTTCAACAAAGTATTTGCAAAAAAATTTGCTTCATGAACCCGCCAAAGGAACAAAACTCTGCTGCTCACAAACTACCGACCGTAATTCTACCATGGTAAAATTAGAATATTACAATAGTCGTCCATTTGACAATAAATAGTGCAATATTGTGAGAATAAAGTCATCAACAAATTTAAAAAACTACGATACGACATATTATTTATTGCACTTATTTACTATAATCAAATTGTTTTTTTAATGGTGCTTTCAAACGTGTGCCCAATAAACCGATATTTATCACCAACATATCTTTAAATCCTTGCCACCACGACAGGAATGCCTTTTCGTCGTTTTCCAGCCGTTGGCCTTTGACAAGCGTGCAGTCTGTGTTTGGCGTCGGCACCGGGACTGCCGAGTGGGATTAAAGTGATCTCTGGCTTCATTAAGGGTGTGAAAGCAGAGTAGTAAACGTCAGGGAGCCTCCCTGTACACACAAATCTTTTACACTGCTCATCTCCTCTCTAATCATCTCGACTGGAGGACTTCTTTTTTGGTCTCATTCAAACCAAAGCACCATGTCCACTCGCAGCTAAATTGGACGGGTCGAGTCAATGCGATGGACATCTATTCTGCTTTTAAATAAAATAAATAAATAAACAAATAAATAAATTAATTAAAATTTATTAAATTAAGAACTTAATTAAATTTTAAAAAATATCAAATATATTATATATATATATATTATTTTTATTTTATATATATTTTTTAAAATTATAATATATATATACATATATATATATTTAATTAAATTCTTAATTTTTTTTATTTATTTGTCCCCCCCCCCCCAAATTGACTCTTATTACTCAAATGTCAATTTATACTATATTTGCATAGCTTAATGGAAAAGTTTTAGTTGCTCAATGTTTGGCTTCATTAATTTCTGCTCAAAGTCTTTACAAACTCGCTGGCACGGAAAGAGTCCGTATTAAAGCGTTTCAGGATGCTCAAAGCTCTCTTCCCTTTCTCATTACAATTTGTGAAGCACAGGGGATGTCAAGGCAAACATTTTCTTCGTCATAATATAAGTCACGACCATCACGGCACTTCGGTGAATGTTTGCAATGCGAGCCCGAGTCCATTTTGACGTCAATTTCAGTCAACAACAGAGGACCACGGCTATTTTGTCGAAATTTCCACAAGGCATTCGAAGGTCTTTTTTGATGACAGCATCCTTTCACGAGGATATACACTTTTAATTTTCGGGCATCCACCGACACTTAAATGAATGCAACCCTTCAAATATATTACCAGACAGAATAATGGAGTTGCGAAAGACGAAGTCCGTAAGTCCAATGCCTCGCAAGGCAGAGACGGATTGAATAAAAATATTTCAAATAAATAAATAAAAAAATCGGTCTTTTATAAAACAAGGACAAGAAGAGGCTCTCACCAGAAAACACTTGTTAATTTTATATGAACAGCTGTCCCGCCGCAACCTCAAGGAGGAGATCCGGAAGCCAGCGGGGCTTTTGCTGTAAACATCTCGAATATATACAGCACCTTAAAAAAAAAAAAAAACAAACAAACAAAATAAACACACAGGTGAGGGATGAAGTGCAGATTTACCGTTCGCATGCATCCTTCAGTTTGCTATCGATCTGTTTTTGCCCTCGTTTCCCCCCACGGCACGGCCATTGATTTCCGTCACGCCGATGCCATTCCCTTATTTGATTCTCATTAAACCCACCAGCCCCCACGACTTGTTAGAGCGAGCGTAACTAAGACGCACCAAGCGGGACGGACCAAATAAGGCACGCGTCTTCAACTTGAACGTTTCTTTGAAAAGCCGCTCACGTACGTACCGTCTGGTTCGAGTTTTCCAGAGCTCTAAATCGTGACCATTTATAGCGCATAGCTAGCACGAGCGCAATCTCAGTGTCGTGAGGTTCAAATGAATCATTTCGATGGTTAGATATGTGACTATCGAGAGAAAAAAAGCAAAGCAAAAAATAAATAAATAAAAGGCAGCATCGGTCGTGGGTTCGATTCCCGCTCCGGCCTCCCCGTGCCTGCGTGGGTTTTCTCCGGGTACTCCGGTTTCCTCCCACATTCCAAAGACATTAAACTTTAAATTCCGGACGACAAGCCGCTACATTTTGTCCAGATTTTGAACCATGCGGCTAATAAACAGTTCAGCTTTACTGTGGATTTTTCTTTCACCACTAGGGGGCGCTCTATAGTTCAGATGTGGAAAGAACCTTGAATTATATACATATTTTTTTTTAAAAATAGGACACTTGCAGGCGTCATTTTGGGACATTTCTGTTCAATCTAAAAAAGGTGCCTCGGCTCATCTGCTACAGATGGACACTTTTGTCCAAACGCTGATGTTGAGTCAAAATGGTGACGGACGCTCATCAGTTTCCCCCTTGGGGGGAGGTTCAATAAGGTGCGAGATGTCCGCACACAGCAAGCCTTCACGAGCTCGCCGACGGCGTCTATATTTGTCTTCCCGTGCGTCTTAGAAGGTCAGCTGCATTCGTGTCTCCTTGTCATGTTCACAGCGGGGCGTTAAAGAGGCCCGTACTCATTATATCTTTACACACACACACACACACACACACGCACGCACGCCCCGCTGAGGTAGATGAGCTTGAGTTCAAGCATGTCAGAATGTGAGGATGAAGCTCGGCAGGAAGTGGCGAAAGTCTCGTCAGCGTGACAGCTGTCAGCGGTGGGATGAGGGTTTGTCGGCGCCATCTTACAGTACGTCGTCGAGTGGTTCATATAGCCGAATGTGCGAATACTTGCTGTGGGAACATTCTGACATTATTATGGTCAGGGGTGGACGAACTTTTTGTTTGAAAATTTGACAGGGGGGGCCGGACCAGGAGCAGATGGATTTCCTCATTGGAGAAAAAAAAATACATTTCAGAACAAAAGCATTACAACAATAAATATGTCTTTGAAAAACCCCCCAGTATTTAGAAAATAAAACAAGGTTGATTCAGTTCAGCGGGCCGGATTAAAATGTCCAAGGGGCCGCATGTGGCCCCCGGGCCGTAGTTTGCCCACACCTGATTCAGAGTGTCCAATCAACCTGCCATGCATGTCTTTGGAATGTGGGAGGAAACCGGAGTACCCGGAGAAAACCCACACAGGCCAGGGGGAGAACATGCAAACTCCACACGGGAAGGCCAAACGGCACCTTCCGTTTCCGGCGACGTACATTTTGTACATTTGCTACCCTGTTGCTGTTGTTAGAAAAAAATAATAATAAAATAAAAAAAAGGCTTTCATCAGCCTACAGGTGGACGTCGTGGCAGGCTTTTCTTCTTCTTGATCAATAATTGTCGGTTCTTTTGTTATGCCTTCTTATTGATTGTGGCTTGTTTGGATCCTCGACAGACTTGATGTCAATATTAGTCGCGCCTCTCTCGTGCTCTCTTTGCTCGGCGAAAAAAACGGCCAGGAGTGACTGCTAACAAAGATGGGACATTTTTCGGGCTTTGTCGCCTAGCCCGATAATTGGGTTGTTTTTTTTGGGGGGGGGACAATTCGAACATGGCTTCACATGAAAATGTCAACCAGCAAACACACTGACCAACACTCGCATTGATCGGCGGATCACTCGACGCTTTGCCGTCTCTTTTCTCTCCCACTCGACCCCCCCCCCCCGCTACCTCCCTCATCCAGTGCTTTGACGCCGAGCACATCTTTGTGATCTCATGATGAATATGTCTCGGATGTCTTGCTGGGTGCTATTCCTTCACTGCTGTCCTTCATCCATCTAACTTTTGAGATCCCACAGCTGCGAGTCGTTACGGCACGAAAAATCATTACGGCAAGTCGAAGCCGCGCGGAAAACAGATGGTCTCGCCGGCGAGTGGCGACAGGCCTCGTCTACTTTCAGCGCCGAATATTTCTCGACACGCCGCCATGCCATGCGATTATCCGCCTTGTTCCGTGTCGTCAATGTTGCAATTTCGCATGGCGACGGATGCAAGGTAAGGCGGGGCCGCTTTGTTTGGAGCAGCAACAGTCTCGTGTCGAGTCGAAAACTAAAGACTAAAAATGTGTCTTCAAATAAGTTTTAAAAGCCGGACATTTAATGGGGGAGGTCGTTCCATAGGGTAGGACCGGCAACAGAAAAGGCACGATCACCAAGTGGAAACAATAAATATGTCTTTGAAAACTTAACGGGCAAGACAAAACAAAATCTAATCAAAACAAAGTCACCAAAAAGCACACTTTTAACACATCTAAACGTACTAAAACGCATTTGCGCCCGTTTACTTACTCACCCCAAGGTGACGTTGAAAGGAAAAAGTACACCAAAATAAAGAACATTGTACAGTCAAACACCAAAATGTTCAAACGCTTCATGTCATTTTTGTCGAACGAAAATCTACTAGCTTAAAGCTAGCTAACATGCTAAACTGTCAATGCGTGCTAGCATGAATTAGCAGAGATGCTATTTTTTTTTTTTTTTTATTTCTTAAAAATTTCCCCCAGATATTGCTGGGACAGTCGGATGTTAAGCTGCTTGATTTTCATCGCCTTTTTCCAACCCAACAATAACTTCGACCCAATTTTCGACACATTATCGGACATAAATTGAAACCGGGCGTCCACGTTTGAGTTCCATTTCCCGTCACGGTTTCCCGCACATGAGCGATTCCTGCGAACACGCTCCGTCCATTTGCCTCCTGACCTGCCGTACGTTGCGGAAATACGGCTCATTTTTCACCGCGGTGTGACTTTAATTGTTGCTCGGCGGGATTATCCAATTCCCAGGCCCGTATCATAAAGTCGCCAAAGCATGAATGTAATAAAAAAAAAAAAAAAAAGGCACTTTTGGATGCGCTAGCACACCAGCTCTGGTGCGCATATAAACCAGCGCCGTCTATTTGACAAGATCACAGAAGGTCGACGCAAGGTTATCAACATTTGTCCAACATATTGATCAAAATGTGCCGGCGGGGAAATGAGAGGTCGCCAGGGTGAAGTACTAAATCAAAGAGGAATACTAACAGCAAGATGGCGAGGTGCAGCCAGCGCGGCTTCAGGGGCGGCGCTTAGCTCGTCGTATCAATTACGCGCAAAGTTGAGAAGTGACAAGTGAGCCAATTAAGGCCGGAGAAGCTGCAGGGCACGGCGGCGTCCAGTCTTTCTTAGAGGTCAAAGCAAAGCGCACGCACACAACGCACACACTCATGACTCGTAAAGTACTTCTTCCATTTAGCATGCATTATGGATGCGTTTTAATGAGGACAGGTGATTCATTGTCGACGGGTTTTTTTACTTATGTGTGACCATGATTCCTTTTTTTTTTTTTTCTCTCTTTTCTTTCTCCCGCCCAGAAACCACATTATTAATTCAGATACAGCGACGCTTCACGGCTTGCCTTATTGATCACCGCGGACCAGCTCCTGACCAAACGCGAGTGCAAAGTTTGTTGTTGTTTTTTTTAACCTGCATCGCATTGTGTTAAGTTTAATACTCGGGTGCGGGAATGGTAAAAATCGCAATATTATAATAATATATTGCAATAGTAAACAATACGCCGATCAATCCATAATTGGGACGAAAACCATTCAGTTTTTACGGACCTGAGAAAGGGCACGTTTTTGTCGTGCTGTGCAATCACGATACTGATATTACATAAACTGTATCGATTCAGAAGCAAAAGTGATACCAAGACGATACATCCCAATATCAATATTTGGTACAGCTGTGCTGATATGGACAAAAAGAGCCGAAGCGATTACGAAACAGTCTTGTGATTTGAATCTGCATGCATTGTTTGTATGTTAAGTAAGTAAGTCGTGATCTGATTGGCTATCGCAAGCGTCTCTCAACTCTGAAAGCTCATTGGCTTTGACAGAAAGATGCCCGCACGATTGTATCTGAAGGCCTCGGACGAATAGTGAGTGCTACTGGTATTATGAAATCTGCCCGGCAACACGAACGAGCTGAATTCTGATTGGGTAAAAAAAAAAAACTCTCACCGAAAAATCAGATAATGATACGATGTATCACGATACTTTGATATTTGACTCATGTTTATGATCGCTGTTTTGAATTTTGTGCACATTTAATTTTGTTCTCATTGGCGCGCGCCATTCCACACCGCAATGCTTTGGAATGAACTGCAACTTCTTGTGAAGAGACAGTTCAACCGCGGTGTATCGAGTGCTATTCTAGTCAATTCTGTGGTTTTTGGAGACGTACGTCGGCGAACGCGCTCGCTGAGAGAATGAGTCATGACTTATTGATGCTTGAGCTGGAGCCACGCGGAGACCCACGCACGGTTCACTTGCCGCTGCCTCACCTTCACGCGTACGTCCGAGTCAACGTCGCCATTGACCGACTTGAGCGTAAGTCAACGACGACTCATCCCCCCCTGCGGAGATTTACAAGAGATTCACGTCGTACACAAGCGATAATAACACTGCAGTGCTTGTCAAATAGTGAATTTTCCAAACAGGCCAATTTGATCCAACATGTTTCCTTTGATGTAAAACAAGCGCAAGATGAGGCGAGGTGATGAGCTTTATCAAACCAAAACAAATCAACCCCGCAACTCGCGATTACCCCCGAAACAGGCGAGACGGGAAAGAATGACTCGGCTCGGGCCAGAAAACCAAAATAGAACAAACGGTGCAGGTGTTATCAACTCGAGTCGGGTAACGAGGCCCAAGAAAACGCGCTTGCGAGGGAGGCTAATGAGGGGACGCGGCACAGCCGGCAAGTTACAAAGGAAGGCAAAACGCCGGTGAAAACTTGAACAAAGTTCTAATCACCCACCCCATACTTAGGTAAATTTGACGTCTCACGGGGAACATATATGCCGATAGATGCCTGATTAGCCCTCCGGGGAACAATTCAGTTTCCAAAAAAAGGCAATTGCGCTATTATGAATATAATAATACCTTGACAGAAACTCCACGTCTTGAATCCAGTCACTGCCACCGTTTTTGTTGCAGTTCAACAGAAATGAGGCCGAGGTGGTCGAGGAATGTTTACGGAACTTCCTGTCCACATTATAAATAGATCAAAACTCTCACTTTTAGTTCTCGAAGGCAGCGGTTCTCAATTTTTTCTCAGGGATGTACCACACTGTCAAATATTTTTTTCGCCAGGTAAAAAATAAAAATGGATCTTTGACGTCTTTAGCCGTCAATGGCACTAAACGCTGCAGATACGCTGGCTTCATGGAACTGTTTGCAAGTTTCTCACCACAGGAAAAAAAAACCAAACAGAGCCTTGGTTCGTTGCAACTTGTGGGTGTAAATCCCCAAAAATTCTAATATGTAATTTTGTCGACTCTGGTTTGGCTTTTTTTTACACTTGCGCCTCCGACTTACGCTAAAATTTGTTTCATGTCCTTATTCTTTCCCAAAACATTTATTATTCAATAATCATTTCTGAAAGGATTTTTGCAAAGCTCAGGTTGAAAGAGGATGTAAAGCCCCTTGAAGGAGAAAAATAATAATCCGATCAGTATTCACTCCTTAACAGCTCCTCGATTCTTAACTCGTCTCATTTCGCTTTCCAATATTTTATCATTTGTATGTCTTTCAGATGAATGTTAAGCAGCATCCCAACTTTTTTTTTTGGGGGGGGGATCGGCCTTTGACAGTCCCCTCACGTCTCCAAGTAGTGAATATCCGGACAACGAAATAATTCCTTCTTCACTCCACTCTGGAGAATCATTTTACACAACACTAAATGTGCAAACGGCATCGATAGGTGAAGCAGTCGTGGCACCATGCGAGACCAATTATCATGTCCAACTGCAGTGGGGGGGGGTGAGATGGGCGGAGGGAGGTGGGGGGGAGGACTCCACTCTGAGGGTTGAGGTGCCAAACTCTGCATAAATATCTATTAACAGGAAGTTGAGGCTAAGCGTATGTTAGTAGGACAACAACCAAGCAATTCATTTATTTGTTTTCTGAATGGCTGAGCCGAGTTCTGGGATTGTTCGTTGAAGCTTTTATCCACCAAATAAATAAATAAATAAATAAATAAAAAATTATAAAAAAAATAAAATAAAATGATAATGTTATCAAAAAACAACCAATGCTTTCTGTAAAAATGTTTTTTTTTTAATT
The DNA here is from genome assembly GCF_059441095.1 of Idiotropiscis lumnitzeri. Lineage (NCBI taxonomy): Eukaryota > Metazoa > Chordata > Actinopteri > Syngnathiformes > Syngnathidae > Idiotropiscis > Idiotropiscis lumnitzeri. The sequence goes on from NC_142408.1 coordinate 3,502,677, forward strand.
AAAGTTTATTGTACAAATTTACAATTTTCTAATGGAATTTCATAATTGTCTTCTTTTTTTTTTTTAAGTGAACTGAAGTGTCATGTACAAACGTTAATAAGGTCAAAAAATGATGTACAAACTTATTGGTAATAAAAAGGGGAAAAAAATATAAAAACAAAAAAAGTCTGATTAATCCAATGATGTATCCAACTTGTATTTTCCCGCTATCTTCTCGACACGAAATCTTGCAACGTCGCAGGCCACTAACGTAAATTCCGCCTTACTTTTTGGTTAGTTAAATCTTTTTTTGTTGTTGTTGTTATTTTAAGTAAAGAGGCTGTTGTAAAATAATGACATTTTGTGTCTTTTATTGCCCTGTGGAGTGCATCATCTCATTTCCTCCACATGAATAGACACCAGACGTTTGGGAATTAAGGGGACCTAATTGAAAAAAAAAACAACAAACAAAACAGTCGGAAGCACGTCCGTATCGAGTGTTTATCGAGCGACAGTGATAGGAAACAACCCAAAATATATATATCAAAACAAAGCAAAAAAATCTTGCATCATCATTATCATCCAAGCGGAACAAAAACAGCAACATCAGTGGTCGGCATGGCAAAAGACAACAACGTGGCTGGAAAATAAACGAGCGCTAGCCGCCGTTGGGACGCTGCGAAATCAATTAAGCGCTGCGTCCGTCAGGATACGGGGGAGGATGTTTGCTGTCGCTCCCTGATAAGAATATTTTCTGCGCTTGATTTCCGGCCGTGCCAAGAGAAAGATTATCGCCTGGCACGAGCGGCACAAAGTGGCAGCGTCTGTGCCAGTTTCTTCAGCACCGCAAGCCAAAGGGGGAAAAAGAAACTCGCGGTCTTGTCGAATTCTGCTAAACACAATTTTTTCTTAAGGATTACTGACAAATCTCGATCCAATTTTGAACGCTTGAGGTGGCAAAGGTATGGATTTTACAAGTGGGTCGGTTTATCCCGACACGGGACTTAGCGTCGGTTTTCCCGCCACTCTCACTTGTAAGACTAAGATGGTACGATTGCGGGAGCGTCCGCATTCCTCATGACACTGACCAAACGGGAAAAAATGGTATTTCATTTTATTTTAAACAACCACATTGCCATTCCAGTTGAGCTAGCATAGCTTTGCTAAACGCTGCGCCGTTTTCTAAGACACTAAAGGCCTAAATACATTAGCAGCTAAATATAGCAAAGTTCTTGAATAAATTAGCCTAAATAGCATTACCCCGGCATATCATTGCGAAATGTATCCTGAAACAAAATTAAACATACAGTACGGCCTGATTAAATTAGCCAAAATAGCATTAGATGCTAAATGTAATGCAAGACATTTCCCGCAGTTTTTAAATAATTATCATAAATAACATCACCCTCATATTGTGTTGCCAAATGTAACATCATAAAACATACAGCCTGATTAAATTAGCCTAAATGGCGTTACACTAGCGTGTGGTGAAAGAGAAAATGTAACATGATGAATATATTTCCAAATTAAATTCATGTAAGTTGAAACACTTAAATAACGTAGCATGATAAAACCAATTCCTTAGAGTTCGACTAAATAGCACAAGTAGCATGTTTACCAAAATGTAACGTAAAACACAGCGTTAGACAATGCTAACGTAGCTAAATGTAACGTGCGCAGGGTTAGCATAGTTTGCTAAATGTGCTGTGTAACATTGTGCACTGAATTAGCCCAAATAGCATCAGACTAGCATGACACGTCATTATTACAAGATTTGAAGACTTGACTTACCACGTGCTTGAACCAAGTAACCACTTGACTCGCTTGATTTATTTATTTTTTCCCACCGTGACTTGGAACTCGAAACCGACTCGCACGAATGTGACTTACTCCCACCTCGGCTTCATGGAAATCTGTCGAATGAGAGAAACACAATGCCCTCAATTAATTTAGTCCAAATGGTAACAAGCCAAACAATAAAACGTAAAAACGCAATCAATTTATGAATTCAATTGGCACGCTAGCTGACACTTTGCTAGGTCGCATTTCACGTAGCAAGCGTTTGCTTCACTTCATCTGCGGTGTCAATTCAACGCTGTTCCTCCGAGACATTTTGTCAGCAATGATTTTGACTGTCAAATTGTTCCAAGTGTCGGATTTTGGCCGTTTTCCCTCACATTTTGAAGATATAATATTAGCCGATTTCCCCCTCGGGGGCTGTTCGCCGCCGCTGTCGCTATATTTAGCCCGTTCCGTGTGGAATTCTAAACTCTCTGAGCTTGGCTGACGAACGATTATTTTGAAGGTTACTTCAAAAATCTAGTCAATGTGAATTTTTTTTTTATTTAAAGAATATTAAAATGATTTTTTTTTAGTTTTTTTCCTGACCCCAAAATGAAAGAACCGGAGTCCCTTTCATCCCGCTCGTCGCTCCACCGTCAAGGTGCCCATCCCCCCCCCCCCCCCCCCTCGTCTTCCTTCTCCCGGTAACGAATGCTTCCTCCAGTGGTAAAAAAAATAAATAAATAAAGTTTTGGAGTTTCACAATTTACGACGGGTCATTTTCATTCTCCTCGGCTGCTGAGAGCGCGCCGGGCAAGGTGGTCCATTTTCATTCTGTCCTTTGGAATTCTTTTCCCCGCGCAAAGTAAAAGCCCCCGCGCCTGCATTACAGGCCGCACGGTCAACGGGTGCACCCGACTCCGAACGAGTGATGAAATCGTTGTTTTGGAACGTGCCAGTGATAAAACAGAATTTTCTCCCCTGGGTTGGCTTAGCACACGCTCATCATTTCAGAATATTTACACGCCTGGCTGTTAAAGCGGCCACCTTTTCCCACCTTTCTCGCATGTAAATAGCCTGGGGCTGCCGTTGTGTGCTTTCAAATGAGCTTTACCGTGATCATGTATGCAAGGGATGGAGGCAAGAAGTCTGCCACTGATGGTTCAAGTGAGGCAATTCCGATTTTTTATTTTTTTTGGGGGGGGGGGGGGGGGGGGGGGGATAATGGTATACAGTGGACTGGTCGCCGACTAACCACAGGGAATTTATCGACAAGTGACCATTCACAATCACAGCCAAGGACAATTTAAGAGTCTGGAGTTAACCTAATTAGTGCGCAACCTGATTAATCGGCTGTCAGATTTAATTGGCCGATATTAGCTATTGCAAAAGTGGCAGAAAATGGACGATATTTGCCCAAAAAATTTTTTTCCAAATTAACACATAAGAACAAACAAACTCCTTGACCACCCAAAAAAAAAAAAATGCAGAATTTTGCGCATTTTGTAAAGTCAAACAAATAGTAGTGGACAACATAATAATAATATAAAATATATAACACAGTCAATTCTTCGGCCTGCAATTTATACTGTTGTCAAAAATAAGTTTTTTGTAATTTTTTATAATATAATATTTTTTTAATTAATCGGAATTTTATACTGCCGCAATCGGCCTCAATTTGTCAGATCCAAAATCGAATTTGACATTTGATGGAAAAGGCGTGGTAGGTCGTCAATGTATCGTCCCGAACATGCCCGTTGTCGGGATGTGAGGGAAATCCAGATTCTCACCGCGACTTCCCCTCATCACCGACATACTTCAAAGCCCACACTCATCACATTCATGCAAACGTGGCAGACAGAAAATAAACCGAAAAAAAACCCCCGCACCATTTCAGAATTTGCCCCTTAGACCTTTTGCGCAAATCCCAAAATGCTAGCTTGCTAAGAAGCACAACCAAACACACACAAAGGTTGAAAGTTCTGGGAATGATTTAATAATAAGCGCCATATTCGGATTAGCTACCTGCCTAATTCCCAATCCGCTCGAGAGGTGCGTATTGGACATAAAATGCAGCATTAAGGCCAACTTCCACTGGGATCCCATTAGACGTAATCTTATTTAAGTCGGAACTGAAGCAGGAAGTGCTTGCCCCGCCGCTCCTCCTTTACCCCCAGCGGGTTTCACCCTGGGGGAGGCCCTGCGGATAATTGCACATCGCTCGGAAGACGAGACGATCGGCAAACATTCCGGAGCCATTCAGGGCCAAGGGATGCCCAGTGAAGTCTTCCCGGAATGTAACATTGGTCTTCATTTAGTAGGCAATGCACCCCTTTCGGATTGAAACTTCAAAAAGATACATATTTGGAGGGATCTATAAAAATATATATTCAACGTGTATCAACATAATTCAAGTCAATTTCGTAGGATTTTATATGAGAGAAGAAAAAAAAAAAACAGCGACTGAGGTGCCAGCCGAAGAAGCACTTCCACACACTCGTGAAGACGACGGACAAGCCGCTCGTAAAGTCGTTGATGGCTCCTCATCGTCCAAAAGCTTTTTATTTTCTGTCATGTGACTCCATCTGGCTGATTGATAGTTCGCCACCCCCCCCCTAACGCCTCGCCATTAGCAAATGTCATCTTGTGCCACGAGTAATCGGAGGTGTGTGAGCAAAGTGTTGAAATAGTCCTCAAGGAAAGGGAAGAAGGAAGTGAGCACGATTTGGTCGTTGATGGGCAGAAACATTAGACATGATTTTAACCGTCAGTGGTTTTAGATGGAAAATGATTACAAAATATTTTGGTTTCATTGATGAAAAAAGTTTTGAATTTTGCCTCAAGTCAATTTTGGAGTTGTGGTCATACGCGTCATGTTGATGAACACTGCTTGGACCACTTCTCTTCATATGAATACAAAAGAAAAAACACATTTTCTCTGAAAAAGTCAAGCCTCTCAAGGGAGGAAAAATGGAAAATAAAAAGACCTTTCACTGGTGCCTTAATTGCACCCTTTTGTTTGTGTTGTGCTTCTTCTTGTGAAAAAAAAATAATTCTTTGGCTACTTTTTTTTAACAAAAAAAAAACAACCACACTGGCATTTTGAGGAAGGGCGAGCCAGCTCACCATGCGTGAAAATAACAAGCCAAAGGTGAGAGGAAGCGGACACCGCTGCAATCGGCCAGATAAAACAACCGCTCATCCTCGGAGGGACCCACCAACTCTCTCCCCAATTTTTAAAACAAATATTTTTGCTGGGACATTCCGAGATGCCGCCAGGAGTGGGCGCACGTGCGAGACAAGCTAGCGTCCACTAGCCGCCGCCTCCTCGACCTCCCCGCCGGCTGCTTCCCGCCTGTCAAGTCGGTCCTATTATTGATGTTATTGTAATATTTCCCTCAAGCTTACGTTGGCAAATTGAGCAACAGCGTGGTTTGCCTGCCATTTGTGCAAGCTGGAAACACACACACACACACCCCGCGGGCGTGCAAAGAAATCGGGCGTTAACTTCCTCTTTCACCTCAGTCGATATACGCATTTTTCTAATATTTCTTCTTATGAGTCACGCCAAGCCGTAATTGACCCTCAAATGCATGAATGTGGTGTTTTTTCCCCCCTTCATAATGCGATTAATAAACACGGGTCAAGATAGCACAATAATGCTAAATAACAAGCGTCACAAAAAAAAAAATGATAATCAATACAAACAAGCAACTCAAGAAAAAAATAATAAATAAATAATATATATATATATATATAAATATATATATATATATAAAATAAATGTGTATATATATATATATATATATATATATATATATAAATATATGGTATTTGAGGACCATTTGAGTCCTTGGAATAGAATAGATTTGGTATAGAATACATAAAATTGATGCTCTTAAGTCTATAAATCAGACGTGCAAATGTAATAATAAAAATAAAATCCAGGTTCACTTTGTTTCACACTTCCACAAGCGAGCGCCCCTGCTACCGGACCTCTGGAAAATATCCTTCCATAGAAAACAAAACAAAACACTTTTTAATCCATCAAACTGCTTGTTGTGACGTCACAGACACCGCCCTCCTTCCAACTCAACCCCCCCCCCCCTCCTCCTTTAGGCATCTCCGTTAATGTATATGTGTAACGCATGATGACAGCTCATCATAATCATCATAATCCTTCTGCTCAGGCATGGTGAGAGACCCGTTTACTCATTCACACATACTTAGTCTCACTGCGCTCTGATGTGCGTATAATAGTGCTCTCTTTCTCATGGAAGGGGGGGGGCGGTGGGCGTTGATTGACAGGCGGGAGTGAGCGCAGTTGCGCAGCGGAGGAGCGCGCGGCTCACTCACTCTCTTTTGCTCGGAACCAGACCCTGCGTGGATGTTGCAAAAAAAAAAAAGGAGCTTCCGCTGACAAACTACACCACTGGAACATAACATTCCTATTTTTTGAACCCACGGAGTAAAGGACTTTTTTTTTCCTGTGTGGGGATTGTGTGCGTATTTTTTTAAAAATTATTATTATTCATTTTTTGGGGGGGGGAGAAGAACATTCCCCGCGGAATAATCCGAAGCAGCACTACAGCATTTGCAGCACAAGAACGACCACGAAGTTCCACGCAAATGGAGTAAAAACTGCGGGACTTGCACGGCTTGGATGCGTTCGCGTTGGTGGATGTAATGCGCAGATTCTCCGCGGGACGCTGACCGGCCGATGGGGGAAACATGGACACCTCTTCAGAACTCGAAGACGGGACTCGCCACAAGAACCAGGTGCGTGGACGCTATACGTAGAAATCAATGCGTGTGCGCATTCGTCACGCGTGTGCTCGTGCGAATAAGTGCGGACATCCTTCACGCCCACCCTCCATTCATGCTTGCCTTTCCCGGGGCGATGGTACCCGCGCTCCCCGGCTTGGTGGCGAGGTGCCCGGTCGTCATCTCGCTGCTGCAGACAAGCAACCTCCCGAGGGCTCCTTTAAACAATTAATAAGCGATTCCTTCTAAATCCAAGAAAATATAATTTACATGTAACATATTGAATGAGATTTTTTTTTTCCAAGCGTAACTTTGGATGGGGTTTTAAGTGCTTATACACTTCTCATTAAACAACAGGGGGCGCCCCCCGCACCCCCCCCCCTCTTGTTTAGCTATTTCCCTCCACATAACAAGCTGCTCAAGCAAGTTTCCACAAGGTCACACTCACGAGGGGATGCCAGGCTCAATTTTCATGACACCGATGCACTTTCCCCTGATTGTGAACGCATCGCCTCCTCATCATCCGCACAAGGCGCCTCCTCTGAGTCATTGTGGGCAAGCTGAGAATTGTGAATTCCAGACATGCAAGTGCTGAGAATCAACAGAATTATTCATTCCTTCCTCATCGATACACCACTAGCCGCCCAACCCCTCGGCAAAAAAAAAAAAAAAAAAAAAGAAGTGTGCTGGCAAGTGTTTTATATGAATCCAGAAGAATTTCACGAAGATCACAGCACTTACCTGTCTTGTCCAATCACATTGCTCTGATGTCACGCCAGTTCTGCTCTCGACCTCTAGGGGGCACATTTCCACAGTATTTTGGGACTCGTGTGATTTAATTAAATTCCTTGTTGGATGCCGTTGTTTTTTTTTTTTTAACTCATCTTGTCATAATTCACATTTTTTTTTTGTTTTTTTTTTTACTAATAATTTGTCACTTCTACTTTGAGAGCAAATGATCACATGCGGCATTTTGGCAAAGTCTGACAGCTTTTCCGATGATATCCGCCCGCCTCCTCATCAAAAAGGAGAGCCGGTGAGTCATTTGATGGCATCCTGAACTGCTCTCAATTCATATCGACTCAATAGTTAAGAGGTAATTTGTCATGTTTGTCATCCGGGGTAAGCGTGATACTTCTCCGGAGGTGCCGATCAATGACCCCCGCAGGAAATGAGAGCGCAAACGTTTCGAATGTCGTCTGAAGGCCTTGAATTAGGAAGGAAAAAAAGCGAGACAGTTGTTGTATTTTACTGGGGGGGGGGCTCTCATCATAGACGATAATTTTTATTGATGCACCCTTGGCCTTGACTACTTTGAAATTCTGCGAGAAATTGAGCAGTTTTGAGGCAAAATATATTGTTTTTAGAGCAGCTTTTCTTTTCATAACACTAATGTTGCAAAAAAGACGGCGACGAAGCTCTAATTAAGTCAAAACGTGGAATAATCTTCACGACCAAGTATAGCATTTTGGGGAGGCGTCTTTAGCGGATGTTGCAGTAAAAATAAGACAGCCCGCAATATAATTCCAAGTTTAAAAAAAAAAAAAAAAAAAAAAAAATCTTCACGCTCACAAATGGTAGTTTTGGGGTGACTTATCAAGTTTCTAGCACAGCATGTCGGCCATTTTGGTGGAATATGATGTAAAAGAATGTGCTAAAAACTAGCGCTGCCTAGCAAACTTTATTCCTCACTTTTATTTTGTTGGGGGAATATTTATGTCTTCTAGGAAGGAAGAAGGAAATAAAAAAAATTGGCTATCCATCGAGATAAAGAGCAATCGCAAATGACTAAATGAACCTCTAATACGCCGAGTGGCACGACTGAGAGGATTAAAGGCGAAAACATGTCCCAGCATCCCCTAACGTTCGCCGCCGATCACACGGCGTTAGGGAACGCCGCCAGATGAGGCGGTCGCTGGTTTCTCCTGATTTCCCATCACACACTTCTAGCATAAATTTATATCACGGCAGCCGGAGCAACTTTAAAAAAAAAAAAAAAGATTTCTTTATTTTTTTAAACCAGCAGGTGGGCACGAAGAACATGGATCTTGTCTTTTGTTTCAACGCCTCCCAACTCTGCATATTTGATTTTCCGCCGGAGGTGCGCTGTCACCCCCGGTGCCCTTTTTTCCCGCAGATGGAGGCCAATTAAGAGGAAAGCGCGCCTTGAAAGTCTGCCCGAGTCTTAAATGTCCCGACGGCAGACGGAGGCAGCTGGCACGAGGCGGCCAGATACGTCGCTAATTGAGACTTAAAAAAACAAACACGACTGTCAGCCCGTTGCAACTTTTGAGACGCCGTCGCGTTTGTGCCGCCAAGTGCGAGACCGAGCACGTGTGAGGAGTTAATCGTCCAAAGTCCAAATGTCGCGCACAAACCCGTGAATCGAATACAGCCTTGTCCCACGATTGCATTTTTTTTAAACGGGTTTTTCGAGGGCCCGATAATAATTTGGGTTTTGATTGCAATATTTAGCAGAAATAAATTCTGATCACCGATTAATTGTTTGATTAATTGAAAAATAAATGAGCTTTTGTCACAAGTAACAGCACCTTATGACATTTACATTACAAAATGTCATAATAACATCATTAAATCTAATGAAAATCATGAAACAATTTGTGCCTTATGATTAATTCCTTGCAACTTTTTCTGGTGGGCAACTTGGCCACCGGGGGCAGTATAAGTCAGTTATGAAGACTTGCAAAACTACTGTAAGTGACTCCGTAAATGTTTTTGTTTTGTTTTTTTATTGATGGTCTATATAAAAGATTCACACCACAACTGTTGATGCCATTTGTTAGCCCGTCCATGGCGTTTTTGCATTGTTAGCTAAACTGACTTCATTAAGGCCAATGTGGTTGTTTTATGTTTAGATTGACATTAACAAGCAACAGCAATCCATCCAACACCATCCACTGAATTCTTAATGACCAATTAAGCCCCGAATTGATGACTCATCCCGTCCACATGATTTTACGCCACTCTCCCGAGGTCTCTCTTCTTCCCATTCACATTGGCAAATGATCCTTTTTGTGTACTCTCCCTGAGTGTTGTATTGCCCCCTTTTGTGATCTCAAGTTTCTCTCTCTTTGACACTTGCGCTAAACCGGCTCGCCATTGTTCCGCAACAATGACGCCGGCGCGCTTCATTCTCCGCTCTATTGACAGAGTGGGCTGCATGTGATGCAGATGGGTGCTCTTAAAAAAAAAAAAGTCTCCAATGTAGCACGGTGGTACTGACATGACAGACAAAAGTCAATTTTAGAATTACAATTGGAGGAAAGGTAAAGCAGCTCGGAGGGATGAAAAGAGTATAACACGCGCGCGTCTCCACACACAAATGTTAAAAGTGGTACGTACTATGCGTATATGTAAATGGATGAATAAAAAAAATATATATATATTTTACCGCAGTGTTTCTCAACATGTGGTCCTTGGGGTCACTGGAGGTCCTCCAGAGAACAGGATTGGTCCTGTTACTAGAGCTAAAACATGAGGAAAATTTTCTCTTCATGATCAGAAACAATTACGATTATCATGAGGCCAAAAATCCGTTTCAGCGCAACAGGAAAACAAAATTTGTATGCAAGCAAAACAGTTTCATCACATCACCGTTGCTGGAATTGAGAAGCAAAATAAAGAATAAAAAACAATCCCTGAACGAGTTCTAAAAGCTTTGCTAATGTGTACCGAAAAAAATGCAGAATTAGCTAATGATTGCAACAAAATAAATAAATAAAACAAAACAATAAAAATAATCAAATGGCTTCATAGATGGAATTAAAGTGAAAAGCGTTTTACAGGTGAAAATTCGATTTTAATCAATAATGAGGTTTTGCACCGATAATGCAGGTGTACCTAATAAAGCGTCTGGCGTTTGTTGATTTCGCATCCGAGCTTCCGCATCACGCGCCCGGGGGGCACAAATCAAGGTCGCGGGCTTGCGAATGACGCCGCCAGTCGGTATATTTATGTACCTGCGTCGTGATCATTCGCCGAGCTTAACAAAAGGCCTGACGTCCCGAACACTCGAGGCGAGCATCAATCCGCCCGACACGCTGACTCGGCTCGCAAATTATGTGACACTCAACACGCCTCTCCTCAAAAAAGGTGAAATTGAAAGAGTCCGCATTAAAGCACTCGCCGGATGACAGGTGGTCTGATACATTTGTCAAGTACGCTACATCAACCGGAGACAATGTATAGCTGGAGCCTTGGTAATAACTTACTTGTCAGTCACATGTGTTTGAGAGAATGGTGGTGATGCACAACATCACAAACAAACACATAAGATACAAAGCCAAATCTAAAAAAAACAAAAAAAAACAAATGGATAAAATCATAGAAAAAAAACTAAATAAATGGAAAATTAGTTTTGCAGAATACCACAAAAACAAAAGAAATTGAAAAAAATGGAAGTAAACAATATTCTAAAAATAAAATAAAATAATATTTCATTGATTAAAAGAAATTAATATATAAATGAGTGGGTAAAAACAGTCAATTAAAGTTGAATTGAAAAACATGGAAATAACAAGAGTTCCAATTAAATGAATGACCTATTATAGGCAAAATAAACAAATGTACTGTAAATGGCATGAGGAACAATGCCTTGAAATGAACAAAAAAAATTTTGAAATAATCATAGCAAACTAAATTGACAGGCTAATAAATGTTATTGGCGTTATGTTTTAACCCTTTAAGCATCTATTTGGCACGGCAGCCCAATAGTCAGAGGCATATATTCTTGATCGTTTCCAAAGAAAGATGTACAGTATGTCTGTAATATACTGCCCCCTGGTGGCCGAGGCACACATCAGCTGGAGCAGCAAAAATGTCAGAAGAATTGAAGATAAAATTAAGAAAAATGCGGTAACACGGATTTAATTCTCATTACTCAGGTTGTATCAAGTCGCCTAAAATATTATGGGATGATATATATTTTTTAAAAATGATTTCTGCCGTTGGCATTGAGAAGACTTGAATATCCTCTTCTTGTCACGCAAATGAAGAGACGCGGACAAGGAGGACGATGAGAGGTTCTTAATTGTTTCCGTGGGCTCAAATTGACGCTCGCGAGGGCCAAGTGTACAATTTTATACTGAGAACGCGTCCTCGACGTCGGAGTGGCGCGGCAATAAATAATTAACCTTGCGTGATTGTATTAAGAAATGCGTCGAGCATTCACGAGCGAAAAGAGAGGACTTGGAAAAAAAACTGGAAAATGTGTCGAAAGAGAAAAGTTGTATGCAGCAAGTCTTATTTTGACTAGCAGGAGAGAATGGAAAGTAACTGAGTACAAATACTTTATTACTGTATAAATGCATATATTTCGGTTCGTCTTTACTTTGCGAGAGGATTTTTTTTTCTGGAGGCTTTTTTTCTTTTATTCTCTTGCTTTTGAAAACAGTTATGTGCAGTTTCTACTCGTTACATTGCAAAATTGGGCATTAAAAAAATTTCATGAAATTAGTAGCAATAATTTATTCATTTCAGTACAATTACCTGCCAATAGATAAGAAATGTGTTAAATAAAAACGTGATGATTGATGGCACCCGGAAAATTAAATGGGCAAAAAAAAAAAAAATTAAGCTTCAACAAATTCGGCGAGCAATGGTTAACTTGTCGATTTAAAAAAAAACTGTGGACATCAAACTAACAAAAGCTCAACAGAAGTCCGATTCCCTGCAGTCAAGTGACACACGATGCCACAAAAAATGGAATAAAAAATTAAATGAAATGACATTTTAAAAAGTACGAAATTAAAAAACGAAATAAGAAATGGGACTTCGCCAAACGAGGTGTGCGAGCACTATTTTAACTCTTTTAACGGAAGCCATTTAAAAAAAAAAAAGCTTTTTTAGGTTATCAGAATATGTTCTTTTATTTAGCCCCCCCCCCAAAAAAATGCAGAAAACAAACCTTTTGTGCAAAAATGCGGAAATACTGTTGCTCATTTATCTTTCGTGAAGCTTCAAAAATCTGAACAGGCATTTTCATCTATAAAATACTAACAAGAACAATGATAATATTTTTTTAATGGCAAACTAATTTTCACAAACTATTTGCAGGCTTTTTCGTCGTAGTAGTATTTAGTCGTGTGTGTGTGCTTTGTACATTACGTCAATGCTTGTACATCGAAATCCAAATAATTTACACAATCTTTTCTCTCTCTGTGACACTTCTTGTCGTCGTTTTAACATTACAAACATTTAAATCAATTATCAGCTGCTTCAAAATCCCAGAGGTCCGCCACGTCAACGTTGCCTTGAGACACATTCAAAAGGGATTAATTGCCACATTTATTTATTTATTTTTTTTAAATCAAATCACATGATTAGCTATGAAGGAAATGCATATCAACCACGTTGATTGTTTTATGAATCAAATAAAATCTTGAAACGAAGTCCCCCTCGTTGCATGTTTGGCACATTGTCGCGTGCGTGCCACACAAGAGTATGATGATATCGTTGCTCACATCCGGGGGTGATAGCGAGCCGAGAGTCCTATTGTTAGCTTGAAAGTGTGAGCGTTCGCGTAAAAGGAGCACGTGTTGGCGGATCAAAGCGATAACGAGCCATTTCTGTCAAGGGCTCGTCGCGGAAGTGAGAGCCGCTTCACATTGCGAGCCGTTTGCGGCATTTTCATCCGAGACCTCGTGATGAGGTTTGACTTTTACACCTTACTTTTGAAAACACATGTCGACGCTGTAAAATTTGGCCTAAAAAAAAAAAATTCTAGTAATGATGAGAATAACAATAATAATAACAAATATTTTTATTTTATTTTATTACGTTCAATATCACTTTTGTCAGGCAAACCACAATCCGGTAGCATTAAAAACGAGAAAAGGAGACGAATGAGACTCTTCTCTGATCTTTTGACTGCTCAGCCGCCACTCACCAGATCGGCTTCTTCTGCCATTGTCGTCGACAGCTTCAATTTCCCCTTTTGCCTGATTTTTGGCGCACAGCATTTCACTTCCCAGAGAAATTGGCTCCACATTTTCTATGCACGCACATGCCGCCGCACTGCTTTGCCGACTTAAGTGGAATCAATTTGCTGGAGAGAGTCGACTGACGTGCTGGCATTTTAACCCCCCCTCTCTTTTTTTCCACCACTCTCTCCGCATTCTACTGAAATGGGAGAATCTGTTTGCATCATTTTCAGAGTCTTATTGAAGAAAATGCAAAAACATCGCGACAAAGCAAACAATCCTATCAAAGGTTTTCTTTGGATGATGGTAGATTGGACATTTTCCGTGATGGAGGAGTGAAAAACGGAGGAAAGTAGACAAATAATGGACATTGAGGAAAAGGGCAGTTGTGGGAGGAAATCAAGTAAATTTCTTTTTTTTTTAGTGTACTTCAGTAGATTTTTCAGGTATTAGTAGCTACAAAAGTTGAATTATTTTTTTTTAAGGACTTTTGACCTTTTTTTTAAATTACTGACACTATATTTGCCAATACAATCATTAAAAAGTCACACCTTGATAGGATAACATTAGCATTTTGGCTAACGAGGTAACAACAGCATCAATTTAGTTTACAGATAATAAAATACATTCCAGATCATCCCAAACTAAGTCGTGGCGGTTGATTTTTGAGAAAGGACAAAAAGAGCTAGCCTTGTTAGCTTAGTTGGTTTCAGCTCTCTGGTAACAAGTCCTCACGATAGTAGCTTACAGTTAGCGTTTTGGCTAATGTGCTAACAACTGTGGGTGCTTTTGGAAATGAATGCCGAGCAAGCTCTGCTTCACTTTTACTGTACCGACGCTCAGAGCACTCAAAAATGCTGTTAGATTATAAAGGGTGCCGCAAAAAAAATAATCAAAAAATGGAAGTGCTGGTTTAGCCACTCCAACTGGGAACAGAGAGTGACAAGCGCATCAGTCAGTCCAAATGGAAACAGTTGAAGCACAAATTCCCGCCTGGTTCGTAACAATCGGAGAAAAGCTGTGCTAGGGCGTCAAGGTGAATTTCTAATAAATAAACCCGATAGTGTAAAAAAGTAAAAAAATAGTTAGCAAGGATGAATTTAGCTTCGTTAGCTTAACTATTTTTTTTTATGGAACAAGCTTCCAGCAAACGTAGCATTATTTTACCTGTAAAATAAACACAATTCTAGAGCACATTGTAACTTTTGAGAATTAAAATGACTTTGCGGACGACCGCATTGCATAATTGTAATTGTAAATATTAATTTGTTTTTTTGGGAAAAAGGAAAAAAAATGACGATAGCTAATAAGGGAATTAATTAGACTTTCAGATCCAGCGAATCATGAAGGATCAGTGTAATCGAGCGTTAGTCATTTGGCTGGATCTGGAGCAGAAAAAAGAACACGGCTTTGTGTTTTTGCAGGACAATTGCGTCCGAATCAGGCGGGAGTATAGAGGAGAATACTTGGGCGGCGTGCCAGAGCATCTGTTGATGTTGGGAGTTTGGCGTCTGCTCCGCTGTTTGCTCAATCGTGGCTCTCTTCTTTTTTTTTTTTTTTCGTCATCATTGGGAGCCCAACTGGCAGAGTGGCCTTGATTGAGCCGCCTTTTTGCTCTTTAACTTTCTTTCCAGCCGCCGCACAATTGCTTCGCCTCCCGCTCCAAATGGAGCAATTTCCCACAGTCAAACGCCATCATCGCTTAACAGATAGCCAATCACAATGAACTCGCTCATGATGAGTCTTTGAGGAGCTCCGAACGTGATCGGCGTCGGAAGAAAATAGAAAATGGATGTATGTATCCAAAAGCAATGCCCTGAACGTCATTCGGGACGGTTAGGGGGAGAAAAAAAAAAAGAAAAAAAAAAAAGAGCTCCGACACAAATGATCCATAATTCAAAGCAGGCAAAATAAAATAAAAAGCCCCCAATAACAAATCCACCAGTGGACTGGGTGCATGTGTATCAAATAAATAAATAAATAAATACAATTTAAAAAAAAAAAAAAAGTAATTCCTGTAACTGAACAGGAAGTTTCCAATTTTTGTTTGAAGTCGACATTTTGGGCGCCCACTCCGACTCGGAAATTGTTTCTAATGAACCTCGATTCTATTTGCAGTTTCACTCCCGTCGTTCGGGTTGGCTGCGGCTGAAACGGGTGAGCAAAAGCAGAGAGCCGCTTCGGGGAGAGAGAGGCAGCAAATGAAATGGCGCGTGAAAAGACGACAGAGGCAAAGTATTTATTGCCACCGTCTTATTAAATCGCTAAGACAAACGGGCTTGTGTCTCTTCAGCCGACGTTTCTTCATCATCAAAAAAAAAAAATCAATTGAGGATGTTGTGTGTCATTATTTCAAATGCGCTCTGGGATTGAAGGTTTTTACGAGGCCCCTTCTTACTTGTTTCTGCCGAGCAACAAGTAAACCAGGAAGTAGATTATGCTATCTGTAAATTTATATTGTTAGTATCATTGGACCCGCGAGCTCGCTAGCTAAAATCTGTTGATAATTAATCATTACTTTCTGAAGCCTCAATTAACGTTATAGGAAACAATTTAGTGAGATTCTTCTTTATTCCTGCCTAGCAACAAATGACCAGGACTTCAAATGTAAGCAAATATTTGGTTTCATATCGCTAGACTCGCTAGCAAGCTAGCTAAACTATGTGGCAATTAATCATTGTCGTATTTTTTTTCCAGGAGTAGTTTCCTGGTTCTTGAAGTCTCAATTTAAGATGTCGTAAACATTTTGGTGAGATTCTTATTTATTTCTATTGAGAAACAAATGTGAACCCGCTAGCTCGCTAGCTAAAATATGTGACAAGTAATCATTCATCTTTGCCGTGTTTTTTAGGAGTAGTCTGAGAGTTCCTAAAGTCACGATTTCAGATGTAGTAAACATTTTAGTGTGCTGCTTTGTTGTTTCTGCCTAGCAACAAATGGCCAGGATCTTAAACCCAAGCTAATCTTATGACTTTTTTTTTTTTTTAAATCACTGGTCCGACTACCTAACTAGCTACAATGTACAAAAATGTACCATTTAACTTCTTACAGCTGTTTTATGAAGTCATTTTGTGGTTCCTGACTACCATTCCCGTCCTTTCTCTTCATTTTTTTTTCAAAAATCCAAATTCCAGTTGGTATTTAATTAATTTACTCTGCTTGGTCGTTTCTGGCTCGCAACAAGTGACGAGGAATTAGATTTACAACAAATCTACTGATTTATATCATTGGACCTGCTAGCTATGCAGCTAAAATTTACCACCAAATTCTCCTTCAGTTATGGTGCTGTTTTGTGGAGATTTTTCGTGTTTCCCGCGAGCTCTTCCAATCTTTTTTTCTGTTATTTTCCCCCGCAAGTCTCACTTCCAGGTTGTAGAAAGTGTTTTATTGGACTATACATCATTTCTGCTCAGTAAGTGACCAGGAAGTAAAATCGGAGCAAATCTATTGCATTATATTGTTGTACTGGACCCGCCAGCCATGGAGAGACTTTTAGAACAATTTAGTCCTTTATTTAAGAGTCACTTGTTGTTGTTGTTTTTTTTTTTTTTAAAGCTTGATTCCATTCTGTTTGTTTTCACTCGGCTTCTTCGTTGTCTCTGCCTAGTAAAAAAGTGACCAGGAAGTGGAAGTCTTTTTTTGTCAGTTTTTCCAGAACGTGAAAAACAGAACCAGATACTGATCATTTGTGTTCATTTTATTTCAGGTGTAGAATTGAATCTGTTTATTTTACCAGATGTTGCCGGCAGCATCTGTGGGGATGTTTGAGTAAAGTTTTTGACCAAATATGACTGATTAATTTATTTAGATAATTTAATATTATATTAATTATTAATTATTTCAAGAGTGTGATAATTGAGGCGAGTCATTTTGTGTTGACATTTTCCTGTAATGTTTATTTCAAATCTCAATTCCAGGTAATCTTCCAAGCAAATCTTTTGATTTTTTTTTTTTTTTTTTTAATCGCTGGATTTGCTAGCTCACTACCTAAAATTTACAGAATTTATTTTCATCATTTTAGCGTTGTTTTTCCTTCCAATTTTGTCAAATCTATAATTTAATACGAATATAATATTGAAAATATTTTACTCGTCTTTTTTTATTGTTTCCGTGTAGAAGCGATCATTTTACGAATATTCTCGGCCCTGCTCCCGAGCGATTTGTGATTGCGTTGTTGGAGCGTCGTCGTACATTCTTGTCTGAATAGAGACGTTCCGACGATGTTATTTCCTCTGAAAACAACAGCTATATCAGTCCAAATTTGCAGCAGATCATATTTTCGCTGGAAGAAAAATTCTCCGTCATTTGCAACGGGAGAGCAGAAGCGCTGCTGTTTTGCACCGCCGGGCTTGTTTTTCATTAGCGGCACTGGCAAACGTTTTTCGAGCATATCATTCCCGACGAGCAAAAAGCTCCCGCCCCCTGGCTACGGCTGAAAACAAGCAACATATTTACTATTTCCCTTGTTTCCTCTGGTGAGACGTTGCACTCCTCTGCAATAGCAATGAAATTGGATATGGAAATGGTAGACGGGCGCAGGTCACTACTTTCTGCTGATGCCGCGGAACTCGGGCAGGGCGACGGGGTCCTCGGAGAAAACTGACACGCCGACGTGGATAGCATCTCTGAGGCACGCTGACACGTGAAATCTGGCACATGCGCGCAAACGCACACCCGGCGAAGCTGCGGGCTGGTGCAGAAAAATGAAAAGGCACGCAGTGAGTTGGTGCATCAAGAGGTAATCGGATTCTTGCTTTTTGTGCTCACGCCTCCTATTCCACTCCAATCCTCCAGGGGGCAGCGTATTGACCGAGGGATGAGAGTTCGACTTTGGCGAACATCAACCTCCATTTTCCGGCTTCCAAAAGTGTCAAATTGTTACATTTTACTGAGAACTTCATATTAATTTTCCTCCCCTCCATTTAAAACGGTTCCTTGGTATTAGTTTGAAATCATGCATGAAAAGACAAAGAAATATATATATTTTTTTAAACTCATTCACGATATGGAAAGCTCTTTGTTGCAGCCCCAGCTGTTGCAAAATGCGCTATATAAATAAAATTTTATTGTACCAGCCGAGTGAAAAAAAACCCAAAAAAAAAAAAAAAAAAAAAAAAAAACAAGGATCTTGGACGTCTTTTGCCGTCAATGGCAGTAAATGAGTCTAGAGAAACTCAAACTCATCTGACAATATGAAAAAAAAAAAATTGATTACAGACGATCAAACCAGAAGTTCGCGTCACTTCCACTAACAACCCAGACTAAACTGAATTCCAATACATTCTCACTCCAGCGCCGCTAACTCGCCCGTTCCCCCTTCCCCCGAAACTCTAAACGGGAATATTTTTCCCGCCAAGCGGTCAATCATTTACGTCCAGTGTCGTGAGTATTCTTTTAAAAGCCCCTCTCAAAGCACATCTACGCTTTCTCTCTCTCTCTCTCGTCTGCCATCTCCGGTCAAATCTCCCTTACGCATGCCATGACTAATGCATGAAGATGTGAGAAGGATGGGAATCGGCTGCCAAGACTACCAGGCGAGCGGCGTCTGATGTCAACAAATGTCAGCAATTACAATGTGCACACAAAGAATGTCAAGAGTACGTCACCCGAGTTGGTGACGGAGGGAGTAATTGCCGTGTAATCACTGACAAATTGTTCCTTGGACTTGATGAAGGCTTGGTTTCATTTCCCTTTCCTTTTTACAGTTTTAGTTTAAAAAAAAAAAAAAAATAGAAATCGCAACATTCTTCTCTCTTGGGACACGGCGAGCCGGCGATGGTTTGCCGAGCCTTCTATGATGTGTTAACATAAGAAATCAATCAGGCTCACACACCTCCTGCAGCCGTTCGGCTCTTATTGATTTATCACCGTTGCATCAGAGATGAAGAGCGACTCTTGCGGCGTTGCGATGCCCGAGAGACAGACAGAGAGATGATGGCGTGTTTGAGGGGGGAGTGGGAAAAAAAAATAATACACGCAAAAGAAAAAGATACGGAAAGTCTGCTATTTTGGTTCAGGGTCATTTTCAGGTGTCCATCAAAGGACGACGTGTTCAGGAGATATTTTGGAAATTCTTAATATTTGGGAGAATTTGGCGCTTGAAACCAGTTTTATTTCGCAACAGTAGATCGACAAAAAAGCAATCCATGCCATAAATGACAAGGGAAGTCTGCCATTTTGGATTTTTTTATTTTTTTTTGGTTCCATTGGAGCCATTTCTAGTTGTCCTTCAAAAGCAAACTTGTTTTGAAATTTTGCCAAAAATGTGGACAAATTTCAACCAAATATAATTACACAGGGGACCAAATTTGGCCCACGGGCCACAGTTTGACACCCATGCCTTAAAACATTCCATTTGGTTGGCATGTCTCTCACAAGCAGGCCACAAAAAAAAAATACTCAAGAATCCTTGTCGGACATGGCAAGCATTCCTTTTTTGAAGTCATTTCAGTCAACGAGTCCGACATTTTTTGTCTCGATTCCGACAAAAATCGAATTACGCATATTCGGCAGGCGACTCCAAATGGAACATCGTGGCGGACTTTAATGACTTGCCGTAAAACACCAAACTCTAATTTTAGCCCACTAAATTAAAAGAAAAAATGAAGTTAATTACTTTGAATATTTTTTCTTACCGATAAATCGATTCTATCGTCTTGGGTAAAGGCCTATTTGCCACCGATGGCATCGTTAATTTTCTATTCGACATCAGCATGTTGCGCAGCTGACAGCCCCTCTCCAAAGAGGTCGGCGGTCACCTGATGTGGTGGTGTCTTCCATTCCCTGCGGACGCCGTGGTTCAACTCGGAGGCGACGTGGACAGCTGCTCGCGCGTCATTTGCATCGTAATGAAGCTCACTTTTGAACCCGTCCGTCCCCAGCGAAGAATTAATCACGTAAACTTGAAATAAAACTCATTTCAATCCAATGTTTGCAGGGCCACAGCACCAGGCCCTCGTGGAATTGATGTTTATGTTTTATTCCGGCGACAAACCAACCGCCCGTGCCCGGGAACGTCATCGTTTTTTGGAAGGGGAAGGTTTCAGTTGTCCTCCGAAGGAAAGTCGAGAAAATTTCAGCCCTGATTAAGTTTCACGCGTCAAAATGAAATTGGGTGGACATGTCTATCTTAAAAAGATAGCCGAACTTTGGGGATTCTTTTTCCGGATGACCTCGTTAAAAAGTGATTGCACGACAAGCTCGTCGGCAGATTTTTGATCCTCGAAATCGAAAGTTCCCTTCCGGGACAATTAAAGGATTCTTCGTCTTTGACTTCTTTTTCTAATTATTTTCTCAATGATTTTTTTCCCTCCTTGAAACCATGAACGATGGCACGTCTATATCCAATTTACTTTTTACATCTTAGGAATGATTTGTTATGGAGATTTTAGCGCCGCGGGATAATTCTGCCAGGAAAACAGTCATTCGGGCTGAACCCGGCCACACACTACAAAAACTGGTCTTAAAGAAACGAAACCAAAAATAATGAAAAAAAAAAATGAAATTACCCACCCATATTTGAACTTAAATTCAAATAAACCCCGACCAATGTCTTAAAAAAAAACATATTTCTGCTAACTATGCTCGCAATAAAATGATTGAAATTAAAATCAAATCAAACGGTGGAGCAAATAAAATACTCAGACACAAATTGCCTGCTTGGTAAGACGAAATATCTTACTCAGTCTTGATTTCAATTTAAAACTCATGCAACTTTACCATTTAACTCATTGACTACCATTGACGGATAAACACGTCAAAGATCCATTTTATTTTTTTTTACTTGGCTGGTAGTGAATGAGTTGAAATAAACAACTTAGAGACCATGAGATGAAGCTCACCCTTACAAGACTAACAACGTAGAATAAATTTTGCCGCTGCCAGACTTCTAAAACTTCAACATACTTCCTTGACACGACTACTACTTTCCTAATTAGCCACGATTTTGGCTGTATGGCGTCACATCGTAGTGTTTGAGAGCGAGAGAGAGCAAAAAACCAAATCGGTGAATTTTTCAGCAAATATCTGAGAAAATAAAATGCGACGTTTATATAATGCCGGTGGTACATTAGCACTGCGTGTCGTGGCCATATGTCACTTAGCAGAAGGGTCTTTCGCAACGGGGGCGGACGAGCCTGATTGAATGGGTTAAAGAGGAGATTAAAGCGATAATGTATTGGGATTATCCCCGCAGCACTTGAAGAGGAAGGGCAAAACTGTCTCGAAAGGCAGAGCCGGAAGCGTTGCGTCGACCGACGTCGCCACGGCAACAGATTACTCTGAATAATTATCCCGGCATATGTGTCTCGTCACAATTAGAAGTCGGCTGTGAGCCGGGTCACGGGTCAGAGGTTGCGACTGGGTTTTCTGGTTGGGACGTTAAAACTCATCGGCGCTCTCTGGCCGACATACATTTGTACACACATACTGATGAATTTCTCATGGAGTCGAGTTCACGCGGGCTCCCAGGGAGAAGCGGTGACAAGGTGCAAAGTGGTTTATCCTATGAAATGTTTCACTCTGAGGCACTCTGGGGTCCCTCCAAGTGGTACTCTGGTCTTAGGAGGATGATAAATGGCTCCCTGGTCTAATGGGTTTTAAGTGGACTAGACGAGACGCTGGTCTTACATAGCAAGTCAAAGCTAGCAATGTTAGGCTAGTTGCTATGCTAATCCACAACCTGGACAGCGAGGACCAGGGATGGACCACAGCTTTTCCTGTTTTCATCATCTGACCTACAATATTGTTCTGAAGAATATCAATGATGTCATCGACTAGTTGACGCTCATTCGACTTTCATCTCATTAGCGCCATAGTTTAAAAAAAAAATAATAAAATGTGACGTGGAACACCTGGGGTGAGTGGTACAGAAAATTGATGAGTCCAAACACATGATTGGCAATTAGTCGACTTCAAGTCAATGCGGAATATTAAAGTCGACTAGTCTGTTCAGCCACTATACTACATTGTCATTCCTTGTTTAGTCGGTGGATTTTTTTTTTTTTTTTCAGTTTGGGCCACTTTAGTTTAAGTAATGAAATTTAGAGTGAATGAATGACGTTTCGGGTATTTTTTTTTAATTGCGAGTCAAATTTGACCTGAGACAACATTTACGAACATTCCTCCTCCTCAACGTTTGAGCGGCTTGCGCACCTCGTAAATCTGCTGAGTATGGAGATTGTCACCCGCCACCTTGTCAGAGAGCCTGCTGGCACTCCGGGAAAAATAATTACATTCTCAGTGAGTCTTAATTGCTGCCTTGAAAGCTTCCCCCTTTCACACACTAACAAAGCACTCTTTCAAGAACCCCCCCCCCCCTTTCCACCATCCTTATTCCCCATCCACGCGATTCCCCCGCCGAGCTCTGCCTGAGCGTCCTGTCCTGATTTAAGTGGCTTTATCTCGTAACGCCAGAAGAACATCGCGTCAGAAAAGGCACTAAGTGGTTACCGGTATGTCGTGGTTTTTAAAAATAATTCTCCGCCAGCTTTTTGCTTGGTGTCCTTTTAGCTGTCGGATGCCAAATTTTATTCTCCTCTTTTTGCAATCCACCAAAAGTGAGTTGCTTTATTGTTTCTTATGATGAATCCAAACGTCCAAAATGTCCCGTATTGACCTTTAAACGAGAACGAGTGTGTTGATTTGGAAAATAGATGAGCATACTGGTACCATTAATATGACACAGTTAATTTGATTTGCATTTCGTCGCAAAGTTGAAAAGAGCCACATAATGAAAAATGTACTTTTTAACTACTTTTAGACAATTACTTTGCCCATTTTTGTGTCTGTGAGCAAGACGTTGCGCATTTTCATCTGATGTTCACATGCCACTTAGAAAAAAAAAAGATCTCCAAATAGGGGAAATTTTCAGCTAGAATAAGTTTGAAAAAAAAATGGCATAATTAACGAATAGAAGGGCAGGGATTACTGTTACATTTATACAACAAATTCTACATTTCTTGTAGTCAGTTAATTTAATGGGCTCTGTAAAAAATACTTGGGAAGATTACTTTAAATCAGGGCTTCTCCCCTAGAGCATGAAGAAAATAATTCACGCCCCCACCCCACTTCCCACTCTACGCCGCATTTCTGTTGCAAAACAAACCTACACTGTAGAGTTAATACTCGTGGCGCACAATGGGCAAGGAGAGCGCCACTGCCAACTAGTGGAGAGGATGTGCAATTACACTTTACACTGCTTTAAATAATTGCATAGTATATCCCAGTCATGATATTGAGGGAAGAAAATTTGAGGTTGATTATTATTTTTTCCAAATTGATAACAAGCACTTTTTTTTTTTTTTTTTTGCATTGACCAGTGGTGTCTTTGAGCACAAGACACTCATTTGCAGGCTGTACGGGTATGTCCGAATCCCCAGAAGTCGGCAATAACACCATAAAAGACGGCTAGACTTGCTTGTCATCGCTTTATTGGGAAAATAATCCCGCGAGGGTTCTGAAAAGTCGCAAAATCACAACGTCCTCGCTCTGCACCCCGAGTCGTCATGGCAACCAAAAACAGATCATTCGATGACAAGTGGATTTTCAGTGCGCTGTAATTCTTTATCCTTTGTATATTTTTACCGAAGAATGTCAGATCGCTTTTATTAGAACACCCGGGAGCTATTGGAAATCGTGGTGGGCGCTCGCTGAATATGAAGAAGTTGCTAATAACAACGGGAGGCCCCGAGTGTCTCCGGGCTGTTAGATTTATGGCGACAGGATATAGAACCTGCGCTGTTTTGACTGATTGGTAACATCGTAAATTTTTTGGTGGCTCTCAAGCGCTCAGGCGTCATTGGTTTCGCTCGACCATTCCGCTGTGGCCAACTTGTCGTTCTTAGAAAATGTTGCTCACATGTTTTGCGCGACTCTGCGGAGTGCGAGTGAACCTTTAACAGCCATCTTCCTTTAGAATGTCTAGCCATGTCATTCTTTTTTTTTGACGTGCACGATGACATGTTGACAGTTGAGGCAGTCGCAAGCTAGTTTGCCTGTTCCTGGAGTTATAGAAAAAGTCTACACACCCCGTGCTGGGTGTTGAATTATGAGACCCACGATAAATATTTCAATATCTTTTTCACCGTTCAAGTCACTTAGAAGCCGTACAACTTGATAAAAAAAAAAATGATAATCATTTTTTGCTTCTTCTCGAGAGGAAAAGTGCGAACCAAATAAAGTTCGGATGTTCGAGTAGGCTTTTCCTGCCATTTCTCTTTCTTTGTAGGTATAACTTGAGGGTGTTTGTCCCGGCACTGAATGCTATTTGGAAGTGTCCACTTTGTCTCAGGCCTGAAGAAAAATAGCCGCAAAGCATGATGTCGCCAACACTCTTCAACGGAAGTATAGTGTTTTTTTTTTGGAATCACGGCCAAAGCCTCGGTTTCTGTGGACCACGGCACGGTGTTTGGGAGATTATATTCCAGATTAAATATCGATTTGAGGTAGGAACGGCATAGGCTGAATCATGGATTAAAAACCGGTTGTGAATTTTGGATGAAGTTTAGAAAAGGTCAAATTTGGGTCGCCGGTACATTTTAGAGTAGGTTTTGATTTTTAAAATGTACTTTTGTAGAGACAAATAGTCATTCACGCTTTTAGACAATTTAGTCCTTAATGAATGCTTGGCAGGAACGATTTTGAAAAAACATTGTAATTATTTTCCCCTCAATATTGAGATTGCGATTTAATATGCGATTATTTGAAAGACAATTGATGTTGATTCCACTTGTGCACAAGTGTACAAAGCAAAAACAAAACCACCACTCGGAACATTTTAGGAACAAATCAACAAGTCGAGCCAGCTAACTCACTTGAGGGCTGAAAGCGGTGGTCAGCGTGTGTGTGGTGGGGGAGAAAAAAAAAAATGGCTTCCGACTTTGGGACCTGAGACGAACCACAATCCGATGTAGCAAGACTTCCCCTCGGGGCGTGGAGGCGGGGGGGGGGGCAAACATTGGGCACTTAGCACCCGATAGTGCTCAGGCAGCAAGGCCTGCAGTCACGCCACACACACACACACACACACACACACACACACACACACACACAAGGAGTATGAGTAAAAGAGCAGACAGCATATTTGTTGCGTGCCATCCGCATCAAAATTCGATCTCCTTGCCAGCCAAGGTCACAACGTCAACAAGTCTTCACACTAACTCAGGCGCACAAAATACACACACAAGAGGAGGTTGCGTAGACAAAGACAAATAGCAAAGTTTGCGCGCACGCACACACACAAACATGCAACCGCCCTCATGCCCCGAGCGGCAATCTGCAAGGTGGCTGCACTGCGACACGAAAATCCCCCCCAACCCAATCCCCCCCGCCGCCGCTCCCACCCTCATACACACACACACACACACCGAATTGTCATCCTTCTTAACATAACGTTATGTATGAGTGAACGCACATGTGCAAATGGACGCGTTAAGGCCACTCTTGTTCTCCTCGTTACAAGGTAGAGTTTGCCATCGTATCTGGCGAACGACGCTATTAAAGCATCCAGCGTGTGGGGCCATCCATCCCAATTTTTTTTTTTTTTAATGGCACGTCTGTGTGTGTGTTGATATTTTTGTGCTCGTGAGTTTGTCTTTGGGGAATGTGGAAAAAGTGACAAGGCTGCAGGCACGCGCACAGGTAGACCCTCGTGGTGCTCTTTTTGTCCAGATTAGGAAAAAAAAAAAAAATGGCCTTTCCGCTGGAGTCCAATTTGATTATTTATTTTTTTTTTCCATTCGTCAATATTTAAAAAAAAAAAAAAAAATGCAATACAATTTTAGTTCTATAAATAAAACTGAATAAATAAATAATTCTCAATGAATTAATCACATGTACAATATTTTATCTTATGACAATATTATATTGTATTTTACGATAATTTCTGATTATTTTCCACGTGTATTAAATGTTGCAGTTTATAAATTATTCATTGCCTTGTAAAACAATACGAGTAAAAATAATATTCAAAATGGTAAAAACAAAACCAAAACAGCACATTGTGCCACAATAAAGGTAAAAATTTAAACTGAAGTGGAAGTTAAAAAAAAAAAAGCACATTATCATTATATTGCCAACAAAACTGATAACACAAAAAGTGAAGCAAAAATACAACCGGGCGGTATGGCATAAATATGAATATATTACCTTGTAAAACTATGACTATCAATGTGCACTGCTACACCCACACAATTTTTTAATTTATTTTTTTAAAATCAGTTTTCAGGTAAACAATTTGTCGTGTAACATGCAAGCTTGGTGCAGCAGCATGTGGCTCATCGGCCACAGTTACTCTCACTGATGTGAATCCAACCTGATGCTCGTGCTGTTGCTTTTTTTTTTTTTACCCCCCTGCATTTTTATTTAACTTGAATTCATTCCCGGGGGCCATTTTTGCTGTTGTTGTTGTTGTTGGTGGTGGTTGAAAGTTTAATTTTCCAGTCAGGACAAGTCAAATTTATTTGTATGGCCCGGCGTCGTATTTAATGTCTCAAACGGGGTCAAAAAAAAAAAAACATGAAGCAAAAACTCCAACCTTTATTTCACTTCAAAGCTAACGCGGATGATTGTATGCTTTGGAACAGCAGCTGTGTGCGCGTGTGTGTTTTGTGCGCGTGTGAAACCGGGAGAATGTGGGTGACGGACTCACTTTACTGTGTGTGTGGCCGA
The DNA here is from genome assembly GCF_059441095.1 of Idiotropiscis lumnitzeri. Lineage (NCBI taxonomy): Eukaryota > Metazoa > Chordata > Actinopteri > Syngnathiformes > Syngnathidae > Idiotropiscis > Idiotropiscis lumnitzeri. Next base: position 3,529,811 of record NC_142408.1, read on the forward strand.
TTGCTTGATAAGCTCCAAGGACAGGCAGTGGAGAGGAGAGCAGGTGATTTGTCTCGTAGGGTTGAGCTCATATCCTGCAGGCTGCCTTTTCCTCCTCTTCTTCTTCCTCCTGTCTGTCTGCCGAAAAATTGAACAAATGCTGAAACTGCTATTTTTCTTATGACCGTTATTGCGACATTCATGCACGTCACACCTTGCAGGTTATTATTTTTCTCATTCCAAAAATTCACTGGTTTCCTAAAATTCAACATTTTAAATAAATAAATCATTCCCCATGGGACAGACCAGATTCACATCATTGCCCATTTGCAGCAAATTTAATTCACCTTGGTAGTCATTTTTAACATGCCAAAAATATCCAAACCCCACAAAAAAAAAAAAAGAAAATCCCCATTCAGTGCCATTCTACATAATTTTTAATATCTTTCACCATCATTCCAAATGGATTCCTATTTTTTTTCCTCCAGCATTTATTATATATTTTGTTGATTATTTTATTATTTATTTGTAGATGTCATAAATTGTTCTTTTACAATATTGCATTCATATATATAAGAAAAAAAAAAAAAAAAAATGCAAATTTTAAAAAAAAAATACTGGAATGCCCTCCGATTGTCCCGGACCAGCTTCATGGGTTGACTACATGCATCATAAATGCAAAGCAGTCCAAATCAAAACCGATAATACAAGTAAATATGAGTTCCACTCGAATGTATGGAGCGCCACTCAGAACCACTATCTTACGTGATTAGTCGGCCCGCTGGTCAACTTATGCAAAGCCTCCCCAGCCGTCCTGCACTCCATCAGCTTAGCCAACAGTGGGATTAAATGCACCTTGCTAACTTCAACACACACACACCCACACACACGCGTATACGCACCCCCACTCACACACAGTTCAAGTTCAAGGACGACGCATAAAAGAAATCCCGGCATTCTTCGACTTGTTTTGGCCCAAAGGATTTGTGTGCAAACACACCACTTGCTCATTGAAAAAGTGCGCATGTACACGTTCGGTCACAGCTGTGCCTGTGCCTGAGCTGTTGTTTTTTTTTTTCACTGGGCTGCATTGCATTTCTGTGAGCACGCGCCTAACATGGCAATGTTTCCATTAGGTGTAAAGCCTTTGGAATGAAGAAGGGGATATGTTATGAATAAAAAAAAAAAATAAAGAAAATACTGTTGGTACGTTGCCGAGAGAACGGGTTAGCTTAGCATCACGGGAGACGTTATTACTGTCTTGACCCCGCACATTTATAATTCGCAGATTCATGTGGAGAAGCGTGAAAACCCCCAAATCTCAATCTCAACCGTCAATGACTTTGCAAAAAAAAAAAAATAACAAAGTCAGAGAGCAAACGTCGGTTTGCCAGGTTTTAATGCAGCCAGCAAAAGTCAAGTCGTCAGAAAAAAAACTAAAGACTTAATTAAAATACAGGTATCTGGAAAACCGACTTAATTCCAGTAACAAATATTTGTACGTGTTGACTGCTGTCGGCTTGAATTAGTCGGCATGTTGAAGGCCGGGCATTGCAGTCGTTTGTCAGCCCCTTTGGCGCTAAAATGTGTGAAGGCGGGCTCGCTGTGAGCGAGAAACTTGAAGGGGAATGCTGTCGGTGTGTTATTTGTAAGTTGGAGCTGGAAGGAGATAAAGGGGGGAAGCGGCGCGGAATCTTAATGGGCAGCGACGGACGCCGCCGCAATACAAACAGAGGCGGCAGAGAAACTCGGAACCGACGCTCGACAAAGTCGGGAATCAAGTCGACTGTCGTGTGTGAATGTGATCAAATGTTGTTGTGTTTTTCTTTTTTCTATTCAGTTAAATAAGTGAAATTAACAAGCCTGTTTTTGAACATTAACAGCCCTGATTTTATTCCACTTTCTGATTTTATGGACGAGCGGCCAACTTTTGTTATGTTGCGTTAGTAAGTATTGGGCCATGCAGTAACGTGTGCATTATAAGTATGTGTATTTAAGGTCATGGAATATACAGCAAATAATATTTTCTCTCATTTATTTGCGGGGCCAAAGACGCAAGGTGAACTCGTCACAATTTCTTCTCTTGTCCGATGATTCATTCATGACGCTGTTGGCGGTGCGTTGATGTATTTCTGTGAAAAGAAATATTCATGATCTAACAAATACATTTTATCTACCTTTCTGGACACCTGAGACCTCACGAAAGATGAAGGAGCAGCAGCAATAAAAAAAATAAAGATCAATTCAAATGAGCAATAAGCGGACAAATTGGAGCGGCTTCCAAATGTTCACGATGCAGATGGTGTTGAAATGGAATGTGCTCATGAGAACGGATTCGTTTTCGGGAAAGCGTCCAAATGATTTTGCTGTTTAAAGAAGTCTTCATGACATCAGCTGTGGGACGTTTTACTCTTCTCTACAATAAGATAGTTTCTCCCCCAAAAAATCCCCAAATAGCTAAAATAGTCAAATTAATTAAAAATAGGTGAGCAACTGGTTGACATCTTATTGTAAGCCTAATGCTAAAATGACCAGGCTAAGTTGCTAGCTTGGCTGAAAAATGCTAACATGGCTAGCAACATGCTCCCAGTAGCAACTCAAATAAATTATTTGATTCCTTGATGGAGACATGTTAGCGTAGCATCACCTCGACACACAACCAACATAAATTCACCCCCAAAAATCGACAAATAGTTGAATTCTCAAATGCCCGTTTACTGTATCTCAAAAGAAGCTAGTGACTAACCAAGTAACTTTCCAAATTTAGCTGGAGAAGCTAACAAGGCTAACGGCGGTCCCCTGGTAACACCTCAACCAATTATCATTGAGTGATCTACGTTAGCTTAGCTTAGCATCTCAACAACACACAACAAATGCTGTGTGTTTGTCCCATGCAGACGTTCTGCGAGTGCGTGCCCGGCTCCTCGCAGCTCAAACATCGCTGGTCCGACTCGGAAAGCGCCCGGGAGACGCCGGCCAAGGTAAGGCCTCGCCCTCCCCGTCGCTACAATTAGCTACACAAAAAAAAACAAAAAAAACAATGGCAACTAAAATGTCCACCTATGCTCTTATGTTCCGTCACTTTTATCGTTAATTCCGACAATCGATGGATGGTTCTGGCTTGTTATTCGAAAGATGGTGTGGGGTCTTCATTTCTGCATTTTTTTTTTTTTTTTAAATCAATTGGGTCCATCTCAGTTTTGATGACGATCAAAGCAATGTCGTGCTAGCGCGTCCGATCCCCGCTGCTCTTCCATCTTTTTCTTTTTTGCGATCCCTCCATTCAAATCCCCCTGCGGTCCTGCTCAATCCCGCTGCGTGACACCAGCTCCAGTGGGCGCGTGTCCAAAAGCGCCTCGGTTCCAGAGCAGGACCCCCACGTTGATAAGATTGAGACATTCATTTACCCCCCAAAAAACGTGTTAATAGGCATGTTGGTGTTCCGTCCGCTTTAGTTGAAAGGCCCCCTCGTGTTCCCCGCGGGCTCCGTAGAGAGTCGCTCGAGGGGACGGGGGGGGGGGGGGTGTCCAGGCATGTTGGTTACAAAATCATCTCAGAATTTTACCGCACTTGTCACTTTTGTGAGCTAACTAAAACTCTGTGTTTTTTGTAAACGAGCCAATCATTTATTTGAACGGCCGAGTGGCTTTTAAGGCACCTACTACCTGCTGATAAATGCGAAATGGGTTTAATTAACATGGAGCCTTTCAGCCTTTTCACGTAGCTTAAAGTGCTTCTACCTCGTTCACCCAAAGAGCGAGGTTGAGGGATGGAGGGAGAAATACAAGCGGTTCGGTGTCTATATTATATGACATTGGGCCGACAAAGTGATGCAGATTGTGTGAATGGATTACGATGTAACGCGCAAGGCTGTCCGTGGGCAGACGTATCTGACCTTGTCTTTGAAGATGTTTGCTGTCAGTGGGCACTCTGATCATCGCTGGACTAAAAGGCAAAAAGATTCTTTTTTTATTCATCTTTCTGCTCACAGAAGCGCTCAATCCAAGACGGCTGTCAGAACGGGTGTCTTGTTGCAGACGGGAAGGCTTAGTGACTGATCAGCCGGTTGTCGCCTATTGTCTGATTTCACCCTTTTTTTTGGGGGGGGGGGGGATGTTGTCATGACACGGCTGAGGGATGCGGGTAGATGTCGACTTAGTTGGACTCGTCCTTGTGTCTGTACTTGTGGTTGGAGCCATTTTTGTAGCGGCCCCCAGTCATTGCGGCGGTCTTGTGGTTCAGGTTTTCCGTGCTGCTGTGGTTTTCACTTGCGACCGCAAATGTCGCCCTCGTCGCCATTGCTCATTGCCGATGAGGTAGTCACCCTTGTGACTGGCCGTCTTGTGGCCGTCATTTTTGTAGCCGTCACTCTGGAGGCCGCCGAGCCATGGTGGTTCTCCGTGCGGCGGTCACCCTTGCGTTAGTCCTTGGTCCTCCCCCCTCATGGTCATTCCCATCGTAGCCGTAGAGGTCATCGCCATTGCGGTAGTCCGCCTTGTGTTTGCCTCTTTTTGCCGTGGTGATAGTTGCCTCATGGCTACGGTCCTCTGGGTTGGTGGTGGTAATCACCCTTGTAGGAGACTCTCGTGGTAGTCAAGCTTGTGGCCACCTGGTCGTGACGGACGCCATATTTGGTCGTCACCCTTTGCCGGGGTGGTCGTACTCCTCGTTGCCGTGGCGGTCATTTTGGTAGTCCGCACTTTTTGCCATGGTGGTCAACACACATGGTTGTTACCCAATTGTCAGTGGGGACCGTCAACCTGTTGCCACGGTGACGGTCGTCATGAGTAATCACCTTTGCAGCTAGAACCCCCGTTGCCAGTCTTGTGGCCGTGGTGGTATTCAACTTTGCGGCTATCCTTGTGGCTCTGGTGGTCCCCCTAGTGGTCATAACACTTCCGGCTTATAACCTTTGTCTTTCTCGCGGTTACTCTCGTTGCCATAGTAGCCGTTGGCTATGTTTTAGTTGCACTTGTGATCATCGCACTCGTGGTAGTCACAACAGCCGTCACCCTCGTTGCCACTCTTATGGCAGTGGCGGTTGTCAAACTTGATTTATTATCTGTTGCTTGTAGTCCGACATCCTTGTGGTCGTCTTTGTGGCCGTAGTGATCAATTTGACCTTCAAGCTCTTGTGGCGATCGCCCTAATCGTGGTCACCCTTGTGGCCATCGCGGTTGTTGCTCAGCAATTTCCACCACCCTACACTGAAGCGGTAATAATGCACGTTTTAGTTTCCCTCCGAGGAAGCCAGCCCGACACCTCAACTCCAAGTCCAACTGAAAGTACAATCGCAGTCTTCCTGAGTCATACTCCATCTACGCCTCACCTCACTCGTGATTAAATTTCGCAAAAAGCTTCTCACGCTCACGATCTGCGAACAAGAAGTTGAGTGTCAGCTCCTCGTGCGTCTGACGATGAGCAGAGTGCCAGTTGCTGTATATCTTTTCTGTTTTAGCGTAAAAGCCCGGCGAGCAGGCGATGAATGTTTACTGCAGTGCTGCTGTGCCGATGGCCCCCTCTGATGTCTCGGGGTCCCGCCGGCAATAAAGCTCGGGCACAACTCGCCTAACGTTTGCAGCGGCGAGGACGCTCCCGATCATCCATCGAGGAATTGGATCCGAAATGATTTTGCTTTACAAAATGTGAGGCGCTCGTGTGACTCTTATCCATTTGAGGTCTCATCTTCCCGTTCCATATCGTAATTTATGACTTTGAAAGCACGTGGATTTAAAAGATCGGACCTGACCCGGTGAGTGCCGTGGGTGTCGGCCAATGAGTGTGCGGAATTATTAGTTATGGCGTGTAAGGATGTGACCTTGCATCATTTTTTTTCCTAAGTATAATTTGTGTGGCTCATTTGAGTTTCCCCACACGAGCCCGTTGATTTTCTCCCCATTAAAGAAACCATAAAGCTCTCCCGTCATAAAGCATTTACCGTTAGCTGTCTACTAGCGCGCCGCCCTGCGCCGGGGCGGCTCATTTGCATATTAATAAGCCCGCCGTCTCTTGCACACGCGTTTGCACATACAAAGCATAAAACAAACACAGCCCGTTCTACTCCTCATTCATCCTGCGGTGAAGACCGAGCAATAATAAGAAATCAGGCGCCGATCCATCGCGGCCGAGCTTGTGATCACGGCGAGCGGGGCCGGAATGCCTCCTCGCGTCCGACTCGCGCCCGTCTGATGGAAAATGGAGCCGAGTCATAAAAGGCCAAACACACTTGCGTTTTACGGTCCCGTTAATGGCCGCCATGCTTACAAAAGACGTCTGCTTTTTCCCGTTAGGAGGCTGCCCTGCGCCTTGAATATGAAATGTTGGATGAAGTCATCAGTTGCAATCACTGTTTCATGATGGGGTCGTTTTTTTGTTTTTTAAGTCAACATGGGGTGCTAGTGTGCTTCATGCAGGACTTATGGACAGCAATGTAGTAAAAAGAATTCAGAACATGCATGCAATCATCACCTTCAACGTAAAGCCAGCGAGAAGCCACACTGTAACCAAGTCGTGATCTGATTGGCTACCGCAACGGTCTATCAACTGAAAAAGATCCCTCGCTCACACTTCACAGAGTGTTTAAAGGCCTCGGACGATTAGTGCGTGCTACTGGTACTATGAAATCTGCCTGGCAACACCAGCTAGCTTAATTCTGATTGGATAAAAACTCTAACCTAAAAATTCAACTCTAGGAGATCAATGTGAAGAATATGATCACAATTTCTTGATCATGTTAGGCCAGCAGAGAAGGTCTTGGAGGCCTTGACCACTAAATTTGACCCAATTTGGGTTACTTTTAAATCAGTGGTTTTACGAGTGAGGGGTTACAATAAAATGACGGTTTACGATTTGTATTTTTTTTCTCGGGTCCGTAACATGTTTTGTGTTTGTGTTCCCTTCGGACAGAGGATGAGCTGCAGCTACCTCCTGTGCACCATCCTGCTCTTCGTGGCCGTCCTGTTGGCCGTCACGGTGACGGGTACCATCCTCTTCATGAACCACAACCAGGCGCCGCCCATGTCGGACGGCGTGCCGCACATCTCCACCAACCAGGACGAGGCCAACGCCCTTGTGACGGTGGAGCGCGGCGATGGCTCTCGCGTCAGCATCTTCATCGACCCCAACTGCCCCGATTACAGCAGCAACTTTTTGCGCCTGGAGGGCGTGCAGACATCGCTGCTGCACTCGCTTACCGACCACGACTCGGACCTCAAGTCGGTCAAGGGCCAGGACCGCGCGCTGCTCGTCAGCCTGGCCGAGGAGGTGGCCAAGCTGTCCGCCCACGCCGGGCAACTCAAGATGGACTACGAGTCCCTGCGCCGGGGACAGGGGAGTCTGGGCCAAGACCTCAACACGCTTCAGTCAGAGCAAGCGCGCCTCATACAGGTAGGACGAAAGACGAAAGAACTCCATCCAGGGTTTGTGGTTCTCTTCACAGTGCGGAGGTCGTGGGTTTGATCCCGGCGGCTTCGGCCTTCCTGTGTGGAGTTTGCATTTTGCATTGCATTGAGTTTTGCATTGTCTACGCGTCAACCACATCTAACGGGAATTAAGCTCATCGCCCAAGCAAAAAGTCTGAATGCCAAAAGTGGGCGAGAGGCGGCGCAGTGGCCGGCCGGACTCTCCCAGACGATTGATGGCGTCTTCGGGAACAGCCAGGCATGTGGCGTGCGCTCCCGCCCCGGCCGGGTGTGATCAATGGGCCACCTGTGGCCGGAATTGCGATGCGGACAGTGACGCACGGCATCCACCGCGCCAGGCCTCCGCGATGATTCGCTTGTGTGTTGTAAAGAGCCCTCCGCGGACTGCCGAGATTTTCACTTTCTCCCGCAGCAACGGATTGCACTCAAACAAAACACACGGAGAATAGATTGTATTCATATTAGAGGTGTAGTTTCAAAATAGGTTTTAAAGCTCGGTTTCAAATGAACTCATTTATTACTGCCATTGACGGCTAGAGACGTCCAATATTTTGGTTTTTTTACTCGGCTGGTAGTGAATGAGTTAAGGTTTCAAGCAGAGATTAAGGCGTTCATATATTCCAACGTCCTGTCCTTGGTGTTCTTTTGTGAGTCTCACTGTGGAGTGGAGGGCAAACATTTGCTCGAGGTTCCCGAGATCCGAACGTCTGGGTTCCGTCAGACGCTCGGCAAACAACGCCAAAGTCCTCTTTGACACAAAACGGCAGCATCTAAACTCGGCGGGACGTCCGTCGAATATCAACGTCGCCGAAGCGAGTCCCGACTCACGCGACACTCGGCCGGAGATGTTTATCGGTCCTGACACGAGGTCCTTTGAGGCGACGTAATGAGAAAGAAAAGCTCGTCACTGCGGCGCAATTAACTTTGAAAGCTCCGGCAAATAACCGCGGATAATGATAATTGGATCATTGGCGGATAACCATCAAAGTCACGTCGGGGATTAAACCTCTGCTCAATTGAGCAAATGGGCAGCCAAGAAGATTTAGGACAAAAAGTATTTGGAGTACGCACTCACTACTTGGAACATGAAGTACTTCTCTGTACTTACATGACAAAGCCGCCGTAGGGCTCTGAGCAAATTTTGAAGTCGATATGATTGATGATCATTCATAGTTCAACACAACTTACAAGTATGATGGAGCAAAAATTAAGATTCCAAGCGAACATCAATGAAGTGAAAGAAAAAAATTTAACCGCTTATAGTTGTTTAAAAATAACTCGGTTTGGCTTTTTAATTAGGGTTCTAACGAGGAAAGGCACGCATGCCAGAAGGAGCACTGTCTGTTGATTTCATTCATGAAATCATGACGATATCTTTTGGGCCCAACCGATTAATCGGACAAATATTGGACCTTTTAAAATTGGATGATTATTTTTAGTTAGTTTCTTTGAAAGATTAAATTTTTATAGTTTTTTTTTTTTTTGCAAATCACAATTTAAGACCAAGACACACAAGAATTTTTTTTTAATCTTTTACAGGAACTTACATTTTTTTCTATCTGCAAAAATCTCCAAACAATTAACAATTTTTGTTTTTTGTTTTTTTTTCTCTCTGATGAAAAGTTAAATACTCAAGTACAAAGTATGTATTGTAAAACAGTCACATGTTCCCACTGACATTCTTTGTGTTAATGATCCCCAAAAAATTAATATATAGTCTAAAAGTAATCAGCTGATGAATCGGTTGTGAGAATTTAGTTCGACCAAATTTTGGATTAAGCACTACGAAGTCGCCACTTGGAACAAGTCTTACTTTGTTTTCCTCCCAACTCTCACAGTACGGACCCCGGTACCCCAAACATACGCTGCCATTTAGTGCTGATAATGAGCGTTTAATGGCTTGATAATGACTGAATCTGCTGACTTACCCCGGCAGCCAGTGTGAAGGGTGTCTAACGAGAGCTAATTACATCAGCGTCCTAATTGATGAGCCGCCGCGCCGCACTTCATGACGAGGCCCCAAGAACGCTTTGCCTCGCCGCGGACGTGCCCAGTCACAGTAAGTAAAGGGAGGCAGCCCTGAAAATGCTATCGTCGACATCCTTTCCCAATACGGAGGAGCTCGGACCACATTTGTTGCAAATAAACGAAATATGAACCTTTTATGGCAGAGGATAAAGAAGATGTGCCTGTCAGTATTTTCGTACCCCCCCACCCCCACTCCCTCCCGTGCGCCTTTCTACACGTGAATTTGTGGCAAAAAAACGCAAACGGTATGAGGGGATGCCAAACACCTGGTGGTGCGAGGCTGAGAGCCAACTGGGGCGCCGCGTCCAAACGACCCCCCTTCGTCAACTGGGGAAGGGGGTGGGTTGTGGTTGTTCGCCGCGGACGGGAAGGCACATTCATCAGCGGGCTTCCCACAGGGCCTTTGTGCTGCCGTGATGTTCTTTTTATGTCTTTGGATGATGCAAGGCTATTTGTCACGATTGCGTTGCGCATGCGTTTTGATTCTAGGCAGTCTTTAAATATATTTTATTGATTTGGATTATTTATTATATTATATAATATTTCATTTTGCCCGAAGATGGCTGGGATAAGCCGCAGCACGTCCGCCATCCTCGTGCGGCTGTGGATTACGAACTTGGTTTTCGAACCCGGATTAGTGTTAAGGGTTTCATGTTTGGGTTTTGAAATTTGGAATTCAAGACACGTTTCGGGTTTCAAACAAGAGCTCGAATTTCACAAGCCACGGATAGGGATATTTTCAATTATTTGTTTGCCTAATTAATTCCATTTTCCAGCCTTCTCAAAGGCACTTGATCCGTCCTTAGCGGTGCATTCAAGGACATTGGGACTAATTAGTTGTAAATCTCTGGTGAAAATTTAATGATTCAATTTCAGTCATTGAACAAACAGGTGAGGCTCCACCAGCGTCATTGCGGGTAATGTCAAATGGCTTTGTTAGCATCTTATTAGCATGCAATTAGCATGATATTAAGATAGGCCGCATCGTAAACATAAAATGGGGGCAAACAAAATTTTGTAACATGTTATTGACCTGTTCTTAATGTCGTACTCATGTTATTAGAGGTAAGACACACGAAACAACCAATTAAGGCAACACTCAATTGGGAATTTAAATAAGGTAATTAACATGTTATTAACACATTAACTAGTATTTCTGGGGGAAAAGTTTTTCGTTATTAACTCATTCACTGCCAGCCCAGACAAAATTAATGCACTTCTATATCCGTCAATAGCTGAAAATGAGTGAATTTGCATTTTTAATATTTGTATTTGATGTTGCCTTTACATGTTATAAACATCTTATTAACTGGCAAGTTATGTGTTGTAATCATGTTCATAACTGTATATTTGCCCCCCCCCCCCCCCCCCGCAGCTGCTGTCAGACAGCCAGGTGAACATGGTGAAGGTGGTCAACTCGGTGAGCGACGCGCTCAACGCCATGCAGAAGGAGAACGTGGGCCTGAGGGCGCGCACCAAGGCCGACCTGCAGAGGGCGCCGGCGAGGGGCGCTCGCTTCAAAGGCTGTTCCAACGGTAAGGCCACCAGTTTGTTTGTTTTGCGTGCGTTAGAATTGAGACAGCACAGAGATAAATATGTTATTTACGTGTTATTATCATGTTATTACCATCTCATTTCTAACATTGATGTAGGTCAGAAGGGGAAAAAAAAAGAATGACATTAACAGGGATGACCTGCATTTGGTAACATGCATATAAACTAGCAACAAATTTGGTATTAATGTTATTAATGTGTTAGCATTGTGTTATTAACATGTTAGAATTATTTAGGATGGTGGCAAATTAGTACACAGGCCACCACAATGGAAGCCAAACAGCATTTTATAAGAACATGTTATTAATGTGGTATTAATAAAAATGTATTCACGTGATCGTTACAAGGAAGCATTTGTTACATCTTGCTTTGTTCGACTATTGGGCAAAATGAAAGATTTATATGAAATTCCTGAACTTCTGTTTTCATGTGGCGTGTTAAAACTTCGTTGGAGACAGCTGCCCAAAGCCTGCCAAACCACCCAGTCCCCCCCCCCCCCCCATCTCCTGCACAATTCTCCATTACAGGAAAGTGTTCCATGTGTCGTCAGCCTGACGTCCGCCGTTGTAGCTGACGCTGACGAGCGCATCGTCAGCGCCGCCGTGACCGCTGGCGCCGGGTCCTGTCAGGGAGCGTCTCATAAACCCGCCACGTTCTCATTATTTTCGACAAAAAGCCTGCCGGCAGCAGGTGTCCTGTTGGCTCAGCTGTCTGTCAGGGCTCATAGGTCATCTTTCAAGCACCGCAGCAGCCCCAAGTTCTCCCACCCTCATCTGAGGAACATGTCATGCATGTTTAATAATGTCGGTCAGCGCAAACTATGCAGGGCTTTAAATGTAATATTTATCAGAATTGAAAATACACTGATACCTTCCACGAACAAGATTTATCAGTTTATTGAATGGAACAAACAGTTATTTTTTTGATTAACTTTTTTTGATTAATTTAGTTTGAATTTTTAATAAGAAACCCACATTTCACAGACAAGGTCACAATGTAAATGTACGAGATCATATAGCTTTTTTTTCATTGAGTTATTAACATGTTATTAACTTGTTATTAACGTGGCATCAGCTTGTAAGCATGTTTTTATCTTGCTGGGGGGCAACGGAGCATTTTTCGTGATGGTACCACCAAATGAAGTGCCAGTGTAGTCATTTTGATGCATTTATTTGAAACCAGGCTTACGTATGCTCGGGTTTTGGAAGAGCAGCTGGAGTTGAGTAGTTTTGGCTAAAAGCTGCTCATACGCAAACACTGACAAATTATGTCTTTCATTCCCACTTAAATATCCATTTGGCCTCGGCAAAGGTCTGGCCTTTCTTGTCTTTTTACCAATTGCATCACTTGTAATGGCTACCAAAACTACGCTTAACGCCAGCAAATGTTTTTTTAACATGGACTCCATCTGGGTAGCAGACAAAATATTCATAAATCACTTCAGACAAATTTGATCACGTTAACAGCAAAAATGTATGAGTCAAAGCATTAATTAAATATGATACGCTACGTTTACCTCCCCAGAGTGGATTCGTTTTCCATGTGTTGTTTACGAAAACTAATAAGGCGATTCCAGCAACGGTGTCACATGGGCAGAATACTGTTATTTTTTTTTTCAACACATTAAAAAATGTCACAGAGGACAAGACCGGTTACTAAAAATCCGCCAGATGGACGGCTTTGTTTTCCCGCTAATGGCCAGAAGAAACATGCTTGGCTCGCATTTGGGCGCTCTGATTTAGAACGTCGGAGCATGTTAGAGGCTTTTGCCAAGATGCGGCAAAACCTTTCAGGAAAGCTGTGCATTGACAGTTTGGATGAATGGATGAATTGCAGAAAAAAGATTTTTTTAAAATGAAATGAATGAATGGTGGGTTGGCGAGATTCTGAAAGATGGATGAATTATTTTATGGCTAGTTAGATGGAGACATGAATGAGCATTAAATCCATTTTACATTGATATATGATGGCCAGATGGATGGATGAATGGTAGGTTGATAATTTGGTGGCTGATTGGTTGCCTATGGCTACCCTACATGGATGAATCTGGGAATGGACAAAGGTTAGATGGATGGATGAATGGATGGTTGGATGAAGTGACTTTTTGAATGCCGGTTGGATGGTGAAGTCATCTTGAATGAATGGATGAAGGCTTGGTTCACTAGATGGGTGGATGAGGTCATGAATGCATACTTGGATGGGTGAATGGATGGTCAGACGATTGAATGCGTTTGAAGTAGCGGATGATGGCTGACTAGAAGGATAGACAATTGGATGGATGAACACATGATGGCTGTTGGATGGGTGGATGACTATCTGGGGAATTATAGCTGGATGGATGACTATGGATGGATGATTGGTCGACGTATGGAGGAACGGATGCTCCTATAATGGACATAAAGAATTCCCGTTGGATGATGGACATATAGTTGAAGGGTAGATGAATGGGTGAATTAATATATGGCCAATTACATGGATGGATGAACGGATGGCTGATGAATGATTTATTTTCAATAAATTAATGATGACTTACTAAATGTTGGATGAATGGATGGCGCAGTGGAAAAATAACGGATGACCGAGTGAATTTCAGGATACATAATCCATATATTTATCCATTCATCTCAATTTCCACCCTTTCAACTCAGCATTTTTGCATTTCCGTAACGGTTAACGGAGAGCGCCAGTAACCCATGCATCCTCCATCCATCTGCGTAGCATTAATCCCTTTTTGTTTTTCATTCCAAACGCGGCCGGCGACGCAGGCGATTGTGTCGGTAGTCGGAGAAGTGTGTTTACATGAACTCAGCTCAGCGAGAACAAAGACAAGCGGACATAAATCAAACGTGACCTTACTCACCCAGCGTGAACAACTTTGTGCCGCGTCAGCGTCTTTTCTCGTCTCGCGGGAGGAAGAAGCCAAAGGAATAAATCAAAGGAAACGGATGGCAAAACAAAAAGTTTGTTGACTGCGCTAACGCTGGCTCGCGACGATGGAAAGCCCTTTGAGCGTTTATTACAAATCCTTGATATCCATCTTAACTCATTTAGTGCCATTGACGGCTAAAGACGTCAAAGATAAAATTTTTTTTTACTCGGCTGGCAGTGAATGAGTTAAGATCCATGTCTAGTACAGTCCTCACGAGAGACATTTTCAGCACACTAGAGGAACAGTGTCCTATTAGTATCATTTTGAGGCCAAAGAATATGAATTAAATGCTCAAACAGCTTCATGGAATGTGACAAACATGACTTTGGGATTATTGCCAAAAACGAAATGTTACCGGTTTTGATGTTTTGTTTTGATTTGTGTTGCCTCTCCTTTTTTTTTTAACTCAGGCTCACGTCCTCGCGATTGCGGCGACCTGTACGCCAGTGGCCAGCGAGAGGACGGCATCTACTCCGTGTTCCCCGTCCACCACCCCACCGGCTTTCAGGTCTACTGTGACATGACCACGGACGGAGGCGGCTGGACGGTGAGGCGCTGAATTTTTTTATTTATTTATTTTTTTAACATGAGAGAGGCAGAATACTAATTGGTCATTTTAACCAAAATGGAGTGGAGAAAAATCAAAAGGCTGGAGCCAGAACAAAATGGAGTTGGAATCGAATTAAATCGTTTTTGCTGCCAAGTAAACAAAACTAACTAAAGACAGATTTCGATATTTCCCCATAGGAAAGTACGTACAACGCAAAAGAAGCCCAGGAAGTCCTCCTCATTACGCTAATAAAAAAGGAGTTCGCTCATTATACACTGAAAAAAAAAGTTTTTGGAGGGACTTATTACATTTTGTTTCGTCAACCGGTTGCGCAAAGTGAAATCTTCGGGAGCCAGCTACAATTTATTTTTAGTTCACCATCCATCTACTAAAAATATAAATTTAGATCCAGATTTTATTTTTTTGCAAACACTTGACAAAATAAAATGGAGTAAATTTAATACATCACATTTTCAGTCCAGTGGAGGTGTTTTTCTAACGCAATATTTATAGATTTAATTTAATTATTATTTTTTTTTTTTTTGCTAATGACTAGACAAGGAAGATGAACCATTTTGCCGCTTGTTATTTTTTATGCTGTTCCCGATTCTCTTTTGCCATAGATTTATTTATTTTTTTCTTTTGTGTCACGTAAATGAGATTTCCATTCGGGTTACGTAGAGCGCTAATTTTGCGTTTTGCAAATGTGCGG
The DNA here is from genome assembly GCF_059441095.1 of Idiotropiscis lumnitzeri. Classification (NCBI taxonomy): domain Eukaryota; kingdom Metazoa; phylum Chordata; class Actinopteri; order Syngnathiformes; family Syngnathidae; genus Idiotropiscis; species Idiotropiscis lumnitzeri. The sequence continues at coordinate 3,544,984 of NC_142408.1, forward strand.
CCTTGCTGCAGTGAACGCCTCCCTCGTTGTTGTCATTGCCGCCGCTCAGAGGTTTTTCAAGTTATATTTGGAAATTTGTTGAGAATGTATTTCACTAACACACACGCACACGCACAGTGGCAATGACACGTATAGTGAGGCGCACTCCTCCGAGACGTTTAGTCGTGTTTGTTCTGAAGTCAAGATGTCCTCGGGGTTTCGGGGCGTAATGCAAGTACTTTCTAACGGAGAGTTGACGCCTCGTGACATCTTTAAGTGTTTTCTTTTCGTTCCGATTTTTGGAGTCTGTCCAAAACACAAATCAAGAAGTGTGTCTAATTTTTTTTTTTTTTTTTTTTTTTTTTACTAGCTATGAACTTTCTGGAAATAATTGGTTCCTTTCATGTCTGCCAACTAGTGCGTGAAAATGGCCCGTGCGCTTAAAGGGAATAAAGGAATGCGGTGCATTTACATTTTAATAAACCTAATATCCGCTTTTGTCATTCCGCCATTTGAAGGATATTTTCAAGACCTCGGAAGAAGCAAGTGATTCTTTTGTTTTTTTTTGTTTTTTTTTGAGGGGTTTGGAATTTCTGGCACCAAATTTGTGTTTTAAATGGAAATTGCCTTATTGATCCGTTTTGGACAGATTCATGGTGGTGAAGTTTGGTCAAATTGTAACTTTGCCGTAAATGATCAGAAATTCCCCCAAATTTATACGCTGCACGTATACGTACAATACTGATATTTTTTGGGGGGGAATGGGGACCACAAATAGTGAATACCCAGAAATAAAAATACATTTGTTGGGTTTTTATTTATTTATTTATTTTTGGTGTGAGAAAGTGTCCAAATACAATTGTGTTTGTGTGCTTTTACTCTTAAATATGTTTTATTTTATTATCGAAGAAACAGCACATGCATGACAAAATAAATGGCAAAATAATGACTTTTGAGCGATTCAAGATACCCACAGCGTTTGTTTTTATAAGCATGATAGCGTCTGTATCACAAACTTCCCAGTTTGCCGTCTGAAAGTGATGATTCAAAACATTTTTGTTTGTTTGCTTTTTTTTTCCCCCCCGCCTGCCTGCGGTGACGGGACACCCGCTGAGCAGGCGTCACTTCGAGTGCGTCGGCGTGACAGCGAATTTGCCAGACGGGCAAGGTCGCGACCTCCCGATCATCAAATAAAGCGATACTGTCAGAGTGACGAATTGCTCAGCGCGGCATGACGGGACGGAGCAGCATCGCCGGCCCGTCAGTCACTTTGCGCTTCTTCCCTTAAAAAAAAAAAAAAAAAAAAAAGAAAAGGTGAGGGCTTTGCGACACCTTTTGCAGGTATAACCTTCTCTTAATACAGATTTGAATTTGCGATCGCGGCTGCTGATCCCACCCGGTGTGCTGAGCTGATTGCCATCACACTTCAGCCTCATTAGCAGATCAACACGGCGTCATCCAAACCGGGCGCCAAGCCGAGGACGGGTTGAGTCGGTAGCTTAGCAGTCTGATGGTGGGTCGGTCCCTTTCGGCTGAGCTTAAATAAGGAATGAGCCATATGCCGCAGCTGCATTAGCATACCGCCGTGACATGTCGTCGTCTTGAGGGATGTACGGGTTAGCTGGAGGGGGGCGGGAAGAAAAGGAAGAAGGAGAAGAAGAATGGGGGACTCGAGGGTTCTGACTCCGATAAAAGGGAGAGAGAAGAGAAAATGTGATGATAACCATAGAACAGGGAATGAAAGTTACTGCAACGTCGCAGAGCGCAATGAACGAAATCAGAAATTTAAAAAAAAAAAAAACCTTGGAAGAGAAAGTGGAACTTATTGCCACATAGAAAAGCACAAATAAGAAAAATGGGATGACAGTCACAGAACAGGAAATGGAACTTTTGCAATAGAATTTCAAAAAGTACACCGACGGCCATAGAACAGGAAATGAAACTTTTTGCAGGAAAAACTCACAAAGTAAAAAGAAAACGTGATGACAACCATAGAACTGGGTATGGGACCTTTTGTGGCGTAGAAATGTGTAAACAACGTTGTAATGATAACCATAGAAGAAGAAATACAGATTTTGCTAAAAAAAATGAATAAAGAAATTGGGGTTACACAAGAATTTGAACTTTTTGTGACAGAAATTCACAAAGTGGAAAATGTGATGCCAACCATAGAACAGGAAATTAAACTTTTTAAAAAAATGTAATGACAACCATAGAAATTATGGGATGTCGTAAAACATCCGCAGAACAGGAAATGGAAAGTTCGTAAAAGGAAAACGTGACGGCAAAAATAGATCAAGAAATTTTGGAAAATGCAAAAGAGGAAAGGTGATGACAACCATAGAACAGGAAGTACACCTTTTTGTATTAAAAATTGCAAAAAAAAAATTCATATTCTAAACGACCACGGAAGGGGAACTGGAACTTATTGCATCGTTTGAAACAGTAGAAAGTAGAAAAAAAGTGACGACAGCCATAGAACGGGAACTTCATGTCCTTTGCGTTCAAACCTACAGAAGCAAAAGTTAAAACACTCGCAATGCACTGGCCAAATACTAAAAGATGTATTGGCTCAAGCAATCCAGTGGGCGAGCTTTTAAATGCGAGGCTAATGTCTCCGATTGTGACTTGTGTTAAAAGGTATACGGTGTAAAAATAAGCACGTCGTGCATTATTGAAGGGACGAGCGTCATCAAACGCTGGAGGGGCTTTTATCAGAAGTCGCCGACAAATAAACCATTCAGAGAAATGTAAAAGTTTCATCTCCGATGTCGGATTCCTGCGCGTTTTGGTGCTTTAGAAGGCCGCAGCCTCCCCGATTCGGAGTGTTCCTCAACGAATGATCGGCTTCAATATTTCATGCGTTAGTCGACTGGTTTGAAAGAAAATGGAAAGGTGAAATATAAAGCGGGGCCCGCTCGCTGGTTGGATGCACGTGTGTCCTATTCACGTTTTTGTAAGGCAGCAAACCTGCAAAAAAAATAAATAAATAAATATTCCTTTTAAGCGCCTTTTTTCTCCACTTTTCATACGTTGTGACATTTGCACAAAGCGAGTTCCTATAAATAAACACCTCCCTCAAATGTAAAAAGGCCTCGCTTTTACCCATCAGAGGAGGAAAAAAAAAAGGTTGTAATTATATCTTTTCAGACAAGAACAGCGAAACTCATTTGAACTGTGGTGCTAACCAAATCAGCAGCACAAGAGTCTCATCGATGATTATTATTTATTTAATCATCGCATCTGAAGACGCACATTGAAATAATAAACATCCATCCAAAACAATCGGGACGTGACCATTTCAACTATGTTGCTAACCAAAACAGCAGCAGCGACAGAAGCACAAAAGTCCAGCTGGATTGAAGACAAAATTCGCATTCCAGTCAACTCTGACGTGTAACTCCGCAATGTTGAGACACTGAGGCCAGTTCTATTTGGATGCTAACCAAAACAGCAGCACCAACAACCTTCACGTCCGAGGTTGTAAATCAGGTTCCTGTGCGTATTTTTGAGTGTTGTGTCACCATGTTGGTTCTGGCGTTCGATTGACACTCCACAGTGTTGTGTGCCACCATGTTTTTGTTTTTTGCTCATTTAGACTTGCGGGACGTCACAAAGTTGTGTGTGCGTTTCTGCTTCGTAATTTAAGGAGTTTTTATTATTATTATTATGATTCATTTTTTTTTTTTTCCGCTTTGTGCCCATCTTGAGCTGTTTTCTGGTTTCAAAGACAACCAGGAATAATCTTATCAGCTAAAAAGCAAGAAAATGCTGGAGGATGATTGCGTTTCTCCGTCTGCTCGCGCCTGTTGCCGCCGTCTTCCGAGCACATCTGTCTCTCTAATAGGATTAGAAAACATTCACCGACATATGTTGCTTTGGAAAAATGGATTTTCGCTTTTCATCATCAGATTTGTCGAATAATCATATTGCTCATCAAACCGTTAGCGAGCGCTGGTGTGTTTTTGCGTTGCGTCCAGAAGGGCCGCTATGCTAAAAACGCTGCGACTTCCAACGCGGTTATCGTCGCTTATGGGCTGCTAACGGCGTTTGCTCGTGACACACCTCCTATTTTTCCAGCCAGATTGTAAATCTCCCCCAAACAGCTTTTTTTTTTTTCCCCCCCCATCATCCCAAAGAGCTTATGTTGATTCTCGCCCCGCGTTCCGTTCAGGCTGTCGTCGCGTTCCATCTGCGCGCTCCGCAGACGCCCCGCCGCTGACAGAAATCCCGCTGAAGTGCTTAAGGCGGCTTGTTAAGTAGCCTTCATCTACCGCCGCGATTACAGGGAGGTTAATGCGACGCATGCAAATCCAAGCGCGGGGACGAAAGCAAAGCGTCGGCCGCCACGTCGCTACGGGGATTGACGTTTGGTCGCACGGCTTGGAATCTTTTGTCGAGGGGGGTTTCTCGGTTGACAAATTCTATTGTTCACTCGGAATCAACTGGCGAGCTTTGTGAAACTTTGCTGCGCACCAAAACAGCAGCACCGGCGAGTCACGGAAACAAAGTTTACAGTCTTGCCTTTTACTGCCACTGAGGTAGAAGTACGACAAGTGTGTTTTTCAACGGGTTGACGCGGAAAAGGTTGGAGCCCAGCTTGGCTGCGAGATTCATGTTTGGAAAGCACTGCACTCACGAACAGCTTTGGATTTGAGATCAGCACAGGTTTTGAGTTGAAGACGAAGATCATAGGGCGAATGTCGGCTCGATTATGAGGGACGAAATAAATATATAAATATATAAATATATATATATATATAAATTAATATATATATATATAAATATAAATGTTTAAAAAGCCTCTAACGTTCAACTCAATAAGTCTAGAATGTGTCAGTGTGGATCAGGATGTGATTCTTGTTTTTTACTGCAAACAATTTTTTTTTTTTGGGACAGTTTGAGATGTCACAAAAGCAAAATATATTTAGCTTGACATGTTTCCCAAAAAATCTTTTTCCTGCCCCCGTTTTTTTTTTCAGGGTGAACCCAACCGTGTTCGACAGGTGAAAGAGCTAAAAGTGAGTCTTAAAACTCCCGTGAGAATGCTCTAAAACGGCTTGTAATAAAAAAAAAATAAAAATAAATGAAGATAAACATTCCCACGTGGGCGTCAAACACTCAACCTTTTTTTTTTTTCCTCTCTATTTGTGATTAACTGTACATGGTGCGGTGCTTTTTACGCACCTTTATAATTCAGAAGCTTGCATCAAACTCAAGAATGAACCCAACAGGGACGAGCAAGTGGAAAATGCCTGACATTTTGACAGTCAGTACCTTCCGCCTGGAGATAAAACCCATTCTTTAATTCCAACTTCCTCCCGGGCATCCCTCACGTTATCGATGCGGTTTTAACGGAGGATCGACACCTTTCCAGCAGGATAAACCTTTTCCAACCACGGGATTAGCACACGTGGAGACTTGGCTCTCCGTCTACCTTTACGCATTTGCGAGCCGAGGTAGTTCTGCTCGTCAGATCAAAAAGACGTGCGGCTTGATAGAATTAGCGACGACAGAGGGGGATGGAGCATGATAACGAGGGCGCGCTGTCTGGAACGGCTAATACACCAGACGTCAAGATGTTCAATCGTGCGTGTCAACGAGGCCCCTTCGGCGCGAGCGTAAGCCTAAGTGGCGAATCCACCGCAAACTTTTTTTGGGTTGCTCAGAATATGGTTGATCCTTTGATAAAGTTAGTGTTCGGTTTTGGCCCAGAGCAAAGCCTTGTCTGATATAATATTATTTGGCGCCATCTTCTGGCATTTTGATGTCAATGAACTATGTTGAGCCGAGTTGTGGATTTTCATGTAGTGCTTTGACGCCGTCTTAGGCTTTACTCTGGCTGTATCATAATAGTGGAGAGGAAAACTAAAACTAAATTAAAAAAAAAAAAAAAAATCATTTGCGAAGCTAACCAAAATAGACCAACCAAGGTTATTTTATGACAAAAAAAAGAAAAGAAATAAAATAAAATAAGAAAAAATAAAACTAAATTTTAAAAAAAATTCATTCGCAAAGCAGAAAAAAAAAAAAAAAAAAAAAAAATATATATATATATATATATATATATATATATATATATATATATATATATATATATGTCAGTGACCTCAAAGTGTCTATATTGACAGTTTTCTTTCTGAAGTCTGAATAGGTCGCAAAGCAGACAAGACAGGCGGTAATTCAGGGGCGAAAATGGGTTGTTTCGACTTTGTGCAGCATGTAGAACAAGCGCGTATAAAGAATTTAATACCTAAGAGCTGCACGAAGAGAAAGAAATTGAACTGCAGAATGGAGACGGCTTGATGCGGAGAGCGCAGCGCAATATGAAAAGAGGTTGCCACTGTCCCAGATTCATCCTTGATTTTTTATTTCTTTTTTTCCAAACTCGGCAGGAGGTGAAGACAATTGATCCTTTTCATTCAAACTAGTCCAATGCAATAAAAATGCAATTTCCAAGCTTCAAGTGCTGCATTAACAGCCTGGTTACGTAAAGTGGATCGTCTTTAAATGGGAGCGTTTCTCAATCCAGAGGTTTTGTACCAACTCCACACTTCCTTTCGCAGTGTATCGACAGTATCGGCAACAACCGGCTTCACTTCCTGCCAACCCAATCAGACGGGGGTTTTTTTTTTTCCCACCTCGACTTTGACACAACTTTGATCACCTGTTGCCCTCCGGCTTCACTGTGAGGATGCGGGGATTTCGGAGCCGGCGCCGAGGCAGGGGGTTGTTTTGATGTCGAGTGCAAACATTGCAGCTCAGTGACACACTTGCCGTTTGTGGTTTAAAAGGTGTCAACATGAGACCTTCTCAGCTGTGCCGCTCGAGATGAGGTGAAAATTTATGCCGAGAGGAAATGACATGCATGCAAGAGCCTGATAGAATATAAATGTAAATAAATATGCGGTCATAACTGCCCATAAAATACATGCTCACTGAAATGATGCCAAGTTTGTTCATAAAGCGGAAGAGTCTCAAAGAGCTTCGAGGGCCAGAGTTCACCAAAATTGACATTGCCTGATCTGCACCCACCATAAAAGGAAGGAGGAAAAAAATCTCGGGTGGAGGGGGAAGTGGTAGGAAAACAGGCCAAAATCCACACTCCATAAGGTAAAAAATGTTCAGCAGGCATCGCTTAAGTTTTGTGGTCTTTGATGCTCCTGGCACGGGGCTCTCTTGATTCTGAACGGGATCTGATAAAATGTCAAACCTTTCCAGGGAATTTGAGTGGAGTTCTGCCTGGAGTCAAAAAGCTTGTTCATGCTGCCTCCCGACAGCATATTGACCGAACACTAAGAAAAATGTCAAACTATTCGAAAGAAGTCGTATCTAAAGGATGAGGGTGGTGAAGAGGCAGTAAAACAGGCCAAAATGCAGATGTCAGCGAGACGTTTAATGATGTCAAAATGTCGAAAGGAAAGTAGACACTGCTTTATTTTTTTTTTGCCAGAAGAAACAAAGACCACAAAAAAAAAAAAAAGACAGGATAACAACCCGAAAGCAAAAGGCCCTGCTCAAAATCCTAATGACCTCTGCACAAAATGAGGAACACAATGCTTCAATTAAATCCAGCGAGTTTCTGATGCTTGCTTGGAAAGGAGAGCAATAATTGTCCTGTCGCGAAGATGGAAACATTGCGACCCTCAAGGTCGACTTGTAATTAAAGCGCAGAAAAGAGCCGGGCGGTGGCGTAAGGACAGCGGATATTGAAGGGAGGCGACCAAGCCGGTCGAAGACACTTTAACCCGCAGCTGCACCAAACAGCTCCGCGCTTGACTTTGACGACCACGCAACGGCTTGGGGTGACCTCACAAAAGTTTCCAGCTATATTGGAAGGCTTCTCTTCAGATATTGAGCTCCGCTTTACTGTATATTTGGATTTTTTTTGGGGGGGTCTGCAACATTCAAACTGTCAGCGTAAAAGCTTTCAGAATCATTAGAACATTATAAGTCAAAACCGACCAAAAACTGCCATTGAGTGTTACCCCAAATAAATTTGGCACTCTGTCGTGTCACCCAACAAGCATTTACAAGAATTCTGTATTATTTATTCCAATACTGTATAGTTGCTCAGTTTTGGTCAAATGTGTTAATTAAAATGTATTATTGCATTGCTATAATTTTTTTTTTTTTATTCACGCATCTTTTTTTTTCAATTATTTTAGGGTTAATATAGATTTATGTTAATATTTTTTCAATTATTTTAGTGTTATATATTTATGTTAATATTTTTTTCCAATTATTTTAGGGTTAATATATATTTATGTTAATATTTTTTCAATTATTTTAGTGTTATATATTTATGTTAATATTTTTTTCCAATTATTTTAGGGTTAATATATATTTATGTTCATATTTTTTATTCACGCATCATATCTTTTTTTTTTTCAATTATTTTTGGGTTAATATATCACAAACGCGTGAAGCTAACGTAGCGGCCTCCATCTTCAACCACCAAATTCACAGAAGACCCCAATCAAAGCCCTTTCCGAACAAAAAGTGGGTCAATACCCGTCAAGAATTGTCCCATCACTTCAGACTGTCAACAGAATTCAATTTCCGAGGAAAACAAATTTTTTACAGAGCAATAACGCAACATCACAGTTTAGTCCAGGACCTGTGAGTGAAGGAGGTTTCGATGATCGGCGGAGAAAAGGAAAAAAAAAACCCACCATATGTCGGCGAATACGAAAGGCAACGCGATCGGTCATTTGGACGAGAGCGAGAAGACATTGCGAGCATTTGGTTTGTCTTCGCAGATGTTGACGCGTACATATAGACTCTGTCGCCATATGCTGCCTTGTGCTGCGTTCAACAATTACAAATAATCATAAAGCTTGAATGCTAATTGGTTTCATTAACAGAGAACAAGCTGGCGTCAGAAATGGGATCCAAACATCAACTCGCACCACCAAAACTTATAAAAATACATAAAGTATAGCCAAAACTCTTGGTATTAGAAGTGGGACCCTACGATTGATTCACCCCACAAAATGAATCAGCAACTCTTGATGACAGAAGTGGGATCCAAGGACTGACCGGCTCCTCAAAATAACACGACAACTCGTCTTGCTGTGCCTCAGTGACAATCAAAATATTTCCTTAAAAATTGGTGTCAGAAGTGGGATCCGCGGAACAAATTGATTCTCAAAATGTCAAAAAGGTTACTTTTGGATGTGTTACCGTTGTTTATGGTCGGAATGGATGATAGATTGCCCCAATAATTGGTGTCAGAAGTGGGATCCAAGGATAAACCGGCTCCATAAAAGGACAAAAGACAAATCTTGGCGTGTCTCACAATAATCCAGAAAGTCGTTTCTTCAACAATTGGTGTCAGAAGTGGGATCCAAGCATCAACCAGGCACACTAAATGACATTAAGACAATCGTTGACGTTTGCGAGCGGTGACTTGATTTTGGCCTGTTTGACTGCCGCCCCCCCCGCCGCCGCCTCCTTTTCTGTCACAATCTCATCCCTCTTTGTGTCATCTGCGAAAGGTTAATCGAAGTCAACGTGCCCTCTTACCAAGTGGCGCCGTCTTTGTGCGTGGAGAGCAATTTTTGCAGGTTCCACTCTGAACTTCATTTCAATTCAATCCACGTTTAATTAGGTCCTCTCTTTTAATTATAATTTTTTTTTTTTTGGGGGGGGGGATAAATTGCGTTTTGGCCACGCAGTTCTTCATTTGTGTTCATTTGCTGGCTTCATTTTGCGCGCGCGACGAGCTCGGGCCAACACTGGAGCGCTTTGAAGGCGTCATCAGAGAGGCAGGATGAAACGCTGGATGAATCGCCACCTCGTTTGCTAACCCCCCCCCCCGTCTCCCCCCGTCCCGCTTTGTCCCGTCCTGTGTAGGTGATCCAGCGCAGGGAAGACGGCTCGGTCAGCTTCTTCCGGGCCTGGGAGTCGTACCGCGAGGGATTCGGGAAAATCACCGGGGAACACTGGCTCGGTAAGTGGAAAAAAATAAACGCGTATTTCCGCGTCAAATGGAGCGACTACTCTCAGATATTTGGCACTCAGTCTCCTGTTGGATAAAATGTGTCTCGTGTTTTGCAAGTGGTTTGTAGGGGTTCTGTTTTGAAGTGGAAATAACGATGGGCCCAAAGTTCGGATAACAATACCACTTGAGCCCTTAGTCTCCCATTGGATAAAGCGCGTCTCGTGCTGAGATTGTTTTTTTTGCAGATTTATTCTGAGTGGTTCTTAGTCTCCTCTTTGATAATATTAATGTCATGCTTAAGAATCGATAAGGGAGACAGTCCTTCTCCTTCATTGTTTGTTATAAGTATGAAACGCCACTGTCAACATTATACCACAAAAGTCTTGCTGCCCTCAGTCTCCTCTTGGATAAAATATGTCAGAGACAGACATATAAAGACAGGAGTTACTAGTTTCATACAGAAAAATAGATAAGGGAGATTTTCATTCTCCATTGTTTGTAAGCAGTAAAATGCCGCTTAGTCTCCACGTGGCTGCAACGCGGCCTTGCTTGCAGCCCGTAGTCTGCTATTAGATCAAATTTGACTAAAGTAAATATAGGAAACCCTCGTCCCCTCTCTTGTTTGTTAGCACTGTGATATTTCTTGTATGGAACATCACATTTTCTTGCAGAACCTTAGTCTCCTATTGGATAAGTCATGTTGAGGAATACATATACCAGGCGTTCTTTCAATATCTATTAGTAAGGCTCTTTTCTTACTTGAATGTGCACTTTGTCACCTCTCGGAAAAGGCCGCACGGCTCCAACCTGTCGGAATGGTCGGGGGAGGCGCTGCCAAATTGAGTGAGCTCGCCCGCCCGCCCTCCCTCCGACGCCGCCATTCCAGGACGCAGTCAGTCTTGATCAAGCTGTGACTTTCCTCCAAGTTGGCCAGATGCCTTTCAGACAAGGTCGCTACAGGGAGAGAGAAAAAGAAAAAAAAATACAAGAAGTTACCTTCTAAACTATACAGTAGAAACACTTCAATGCCAACTACCTCATGGAAAAAAAAAAAAAAAAAAAACGCACAGCCTTCCCCACGCCCAAAAAAGCTAATCTTTCGTTGAGATGTTGTTTCCCGAGGAAATTTGGCTCCGGCCTCCGTGTTTTAATGAGCTTTCACAGTTGTAACCGTGTTGTTTGGGTGTGTGTGTGCATCTTTGAAACCTCTCATCTTAGCCGCACATCATTTTGCAAGAGCAAATGGAGCCTGAAGAAGAAAAAGAAGTTTGTCTCAGTGGCACACACACACACACACACACTTGGGTGGTCAAGGTTCCCGGACGGAAAAGACGTCCTCTTTCATCCGCACTCCAGATAAAAAGCACTCTCTTGAACACTTTAGAAGCGCAATGTGCCCCGGGGGAGTCGGCCCTCACAACGCGGAGCGGACCGAATGTTTGGAATGGAGTGTGCCAGCCCGGAGAGATTTTGGGCAAATAGCCGCAAAGTAAAATAACAACCGAGTGAGGCAAGAACATGAGTCGTTTTGATGGCCAGATGCTTGCATTACCAATTAGAACAAAAGTCCATTTCAAGGATTCAAGACGGTACTGGAATTTTTAGATGACATTTCTACTAAGGCCCTGAATCTCCTCTTCAATTCTCGTCTGGAGAAATGGATGTGACCAGTATGAGCCTCCACAGTCTCCTCTTGGCTGCAGCGGTCAATTATCTTGTTGGCCTCAGTCTCTCCTCGGATATAATGTTTCTCACAAATAGATTCCGGTCTTGTTTGTGACCAGTTTGATACTCCACAGTCTCCAGTTTGCAGCAACTGTAAGTTGTCTTGTTGCCCGTAGTCTCCTCTTGGATAAAATGTCTCAAGCTGATTACGAATCGAAGGAGTCCCTCGTTCTCTTGTATTGTATATGATGGATATGATACCTCACCGTCTCCGCTTTGCGGCAATGGTTTCTTGTTGCCCTTAGTCTCCCCTAGAATAAAATGTGTCGTATGCATAGAAATAACTTCAAGAGTTCCTTGTCTTCAGTTTACAGCAACCATCCTCTGCCTTGTTGCCCTTTGTCTCTCATTGGGTAAAATGTCTCATGTCTCGAAATGATTGAGGGTGACCCATGGCTCCACAGTCTCCAATTGGTTGCTGCAGTAGGTTTTCTGGCCCTTATTTTTCTCATAGATAAAATTTGACTTCAAACCAAGAAATAAAGACGAAAAACACTCGTTTTCCCGTCACTTTACTAATTTACTTTCTTGTTGCCCTCAGTCTCCAATTGGATATGTGAACCTTATGTGATGCAAAAGTTAAAAACTACACCCAAGATTAATGGAGTCACCAAATTTCTCATCCAAAAGGTTGCTCTCAGTGGCTCTGGTCTTCTCTGTCTGTTTTTTGTTTTTGCAAGCCAGCCGGTTATTGTTTTTGTGGATGTGAGGCCACTAAACGGTGCAGCTTGCGATTTTAAAACAACACAAACAACGGGAGGCTGAGTGGATCCCGGCAAAACCGTGGCGGGATATACAGCTTTCCCGCTAAGTGTACACAGAAGGCAAAGGAGCCAGCAGGCCTTTCACATGGAGGCTTTAGTGGCTCGCCCAGGGTGCGCTATTGTCTCGTCACCCCCGTCATCGATTGCCCTCGGGGCAAAAATGAAAAATGGATTCAGTCTGCCGAGAGAGCGCGGGAGCGAGAACGTCATTGGGGCTGCCGCCTCCAGACGAATAATACTCACCAGCGTTGTTAGCCTGCCATGTCTGAAGACACGACCTTCTGTTTTGCTCTACATATTGCACTACTCTTAGAAATTGCCTTTTTTTTTTTTACCTCAAAAATGACGGCAAATGATGAATGATGGCACCGTTAGGCAACAACAGACGGACTGCAACACATATCGCAGCGCTGCTGATGAATTGACCAACACGAACGCTGCCAGGATGGCCGAGTGGTCTAAGGCGCCGTGTTTCGGTCCCAGTCTCCCCAGGAGGCCTGGGTTCGAATCTCGAATTTCCCCATTGTGGGACTAATAAAGGGAATCTTATCTTATCTTATACGTTCGCTGCAAAAAATAAAAAAATTAAAAAAATTTTAAAAAATGAAAAAAATGAAAAAATGAAAAAAATCTAATAAAATCAAATCAAATAAATAAATAAATAAATAAATAAATAAATCACAATCCAACAGGTTTCACTTTATCTGTTGGCAGCCGTGTGCAGCATGACAGATGAATGCCGCTTTACCATGTTTGCTTCGGATTCTGGGCTCCGTTAATTGACCTGAGTCTGCAGGCCCCGACCGGGTTTGTATTTTAGTCGAGTTTCTTTAAAGTGAATAGTCAGAAATAGGAGATACTTTGAGAATGCAGAGAAAAAAAAAAGAATAATAAAGAATATAGCCTTTTGGTAGATTTCTTGATTTACGTTTGACCCCACAAGGCCACCGCGCGTCCAGTTTCGCAGACATTAGTCGTCTTTGGACGGCACCGACAACTCCCGCGCGGTGTTTGCGTTCTTCTTCATCTTCCGTTTTTGTCTTATCCGGCCAGTCAAGCCTGACTGGCGACGTAAACACTCGACAAGAATAAATGAGGACAAATGCCTGCGGTGAGCAAAAATAGCTGAGGCGTTAATGGAAAGCGCTCGGAGCGGCGAGAGGAACAGATTTTCTTTAAAACGCCGACATCAATACGGCAACCTTCAAGCGCATTCTGTCGCCGCAGATTCCCCCGATAGTTGGACGCTTCCCCCGGGGGTTGAGGTGCTCAAATTGACGGATAAACTCACCTTCCCACATGCGCGCATTTCAAGAAGAAATCAAGAAAAGCGTCCACTTCGACCCAAATCCAGAGACGCTGTCCATCTGTCGTGCTGTGACCGGTTGCCTATCGAGCTCAACCGCTTTGTGAGGGTCCCGTTAAACGGCCGTCAGTCAGTATAGACGAAAAAACCATCTGCGGTCACACTCCTAGGAGCAATTTGGAGTGTCCAATCAACCTGCCATGCATGTTTTTGGAACGCGGGAGGAAACTGGAGTACCCGGAGAAAACCCACGCAGGCACAGGGGGAACATCCATTCAGGAAGGCCGCAGCCGGAATCGAACCCACAACCTCTGCAACCGTCGTGCTAACCAGTCGCGCATTGTGCTGCTAAGGTGAAAAAAAATTAATAAATAGGGAAAATAATACGAACCAAAGTACACGTACCAAAAAAAAAAATGTTTCTATAAATAGCACACAAACACAAAACACAGGAATGAAACAAATATAAGCCGCTACTTTTTTACAAGATTTTGAACCATGCGGCTGATAGAACAGTGCGGCTTTTCTGTGGATTTTTCTTTCACCACTAGGGGCGCTCTATTGTTCAGGAAATACGCTAAATAAATCTAGTTGGGTTTTTTTTCTCTTGGGTCTGTTGTGTTTTAATTAGCAAAGATTTTGCCGTGTTAAAAAAGCAATGTTTTAACAATCTGTTTATGTACCTTTAAGGACCTTCACAGTACAAAATCGTTCTGTACATGCCGTAAACAACTCATTTTCTTTCCAACATAAAAAAACCGGAAAATACGGTAATTTCTAAAAACAAAACCCAATCCTGAATGGTGATGGGCCACATGACCGTTCTTTTAAGTCAACTGAATCCAAACATTTCATCATTTAAAAGATCCGTTCGCCGAATTGACCGCCCCCAGGCCCAACTAAACCCGGAGTGCATTACGACAACTTTGTGTCAACAAACGAAGCAGCCACTCCAAAGAGACATATTTGGAAATATGTGACGCCTTCAGTCGGACGACGCGGGCATATATTTACGTCATCGCATGGAGCACACTCGGGTTTTGCTGCAGCACGGCGACCATAAAAGGCGTAATAAGTTGTATTAAGAGCCATAATGCAGACAAATGTGCTTGATTGGCGGCGGGCAAACAAAACACATGTAAGCCCTTATGGATTGTCATTATCCCAAAAAGCAAAAAATGCTAATGTGCCTACTCGAGTGTTTAATGAGCCAGCTGTACCGAGCGTGAAGCGAGACCTCATCAAATTCATTTGATACACAACAGCTTTCGCCCGAGGACGTGAGACATGCGAGCGGATGTTATGGATCGCCGAAGAAGCGTGTGAGAAAGCGCCCTCGCCGGGTGGTAACATCTTCGTTTATCTGTTCTGACTGAAATGATCTGAACGTTGACGCCCAAGTTTCAGAGTTTTCTACTTTGCTTGTCAGGGAGAAAAGTTGGATTTCATGCAGGATGGATGAAAGGCCACATGTTCAGGACATTCAAAATAGTGATTGACCGATTATCGGCGGCGCCGATTATCGGGGCCGATATTTGGCATTTTGCCGATTATCGGCATCGGCCATTTTTTTTTTTTTTTTAACTAACTGTACTTCTCACTTTATATTTACGTACTATAAGACATTCAGCTGAGCTTGGGAGCTCCGTGCACTTTTTATTAGACTTTTAAAATTAAATTTTCTATTTTCTAAACTCTAAAAAAGCTTTAACACGTTGTAAATCACTAAATAAACGAGCTTAAAGACAATTAAACTAAGTCAAGTTTTGGAGTTGCTGCTTTTCAAAATCTTGACAACATTTAGCACCTTTTTCTCAACAAATGAATATCGGCTTCAAATATCGTTTATCGGCCTCCGTGATTACTAATAATCGGTATCGGTCTCTCGCTAATACAAAATGAAAATGTGTAACAGTTGCAATTGCATTGATTATGATCATGAATTGCCTGAGTTAAATATTTTATTTAAATTTTTATATTTAGAATTGTTTTGTACTTTGTCATTATTTTCTATATATAAAATATTTAAAAAAAAAAATAATTACTGACAATTTGATTTTAAATTGAAATGATTTTACTCAGTAGGATTCCGATTCAATTCAATTTGGTAAAGGCAATTTGAGAGGGTTTGATAAAAAAAAAACATTTCACGTACATTTGAATGAATTTATCAGTACTGAAAAATTTAGCATTTCGTTCAAAAACAAAAATATATTTTCAAATGGAACGATTCGGTTCAATTCGACGCTCTCACGTCTTGTAAATCCGAACCGATTTTCCATATTTTTTTCTTACGCCCTTAACTCATTTATTCCCAGCCATTTCCACTAGAGAAAACCCCTCATTCCCAGTGTTTGATTTTGCGAGGCCAAGAGAATATTCTGTTCTAATGCTATACAAACACGGAGCTATGACGCAAAAAAAAAAAAAAAGGCTACGACGTATAAATCCGTCTTTGGGAGGCGGGGACTACGTTTTTGAAAAGGTATATTTATGTCTTATGGATTGAATGAGTTAACTTATGAATAATAGCATATTTTAATCCTGCTTCTTCAAAAATGACATTTAGACCCTTGCCAGACATATTTCGATTCTTTTATCTGCTCTTAAACCTAAAAGATTTCATGTCCCAACACTGGTACGCGGCCCGCGCAGATCTCCAGTAAAGTCTGCTTTCAACGAGCAGCGTCTCGCTTTCCAGTGTCAACCACTCTCGTATATTATACGGCCGACCTTCTCGCTTACACGGCCAATGGGAGCGAGTCCTTCACCGTGGCCGTAAAAGCATAGGTGGCCGTGCATCGCGGCTCCTTTTTAATGGAACACTTTCCCCTGCTGCCCGCGACCCCTCGGACTCTCGTGACGACTTTATGTTGACGGACGAATTGAGATGAGTCTCGTTCGGGGCTAGGGGGTGGGGGGGGGGTCGCATTTATTCCTTTTCATTGGTCATTAGCGGCAATGTCCTCATGCGATGCGTTTTTTTTGGGTCATCCAAGTCGTCAAAAAACAAAGTTGCAGTTACTTTGTTTTAACGATCCAACAAGCTTGAATAATGTGTGTTCTTCATTAGAAGAGATTATTGAAATAAATACGAAAGTACATCCAATACGGGCTGCGTAAAATAATCATTGGCTGTTACTTTGTATTAATAAACCAACGGCTGACAAACTGCGGCGATGGCCGTTTGTCACGGGACGCCGATGCTTGTTGTCACTTTGCTTGAATAAAACAAGATAATGAGGCTTCTCGTTCACGTTCAAAAATGGAGAGCATTGACGATAGGTTTTTGTCACCTTGCGAAAACGAACCCAGAGCTAAAAACTGGATCAGGACAGTTTTGCCATTATTGAAATGAATGAGCACTGAATCAATAAATAAAATAATCATTTGCAAATCGGTGATTTAATTCAGTACAATTTCATTTTTCTTGTTTAAATTAAAAAAAACAAAAAACATTCTCAAACATGCTTGGCAAGGATTGCATTCATATTTGAAGCCGCTGTAATAAAATGTGACATTTTCTCGATGGCAAGCCACGGTTACTTGAAATGTTTATGGATTTTGCGGGGCTAAGGTTTTTTGTCACAGCAGCCCAAACTGCGGGGAATAATTGAGGCTTTTAGTGGCAGGTAATTACCTTCATCCCTACCCGGCAATCGTATATCGACACATTTGGAGACGCCTCTCCAAACGCAGAGGTGTTCCGTCATAACGTTCGTACGACTATTTGGACACTTTGGACGGAATGTCAATGTGTTGATGAATAAAAGAGCCGACGTTGACGGCACGGACGGCATTCAATTTCCCAAAGAAAGGATGTTGGCTTGACATCTTGACATGAAACAGCCGAGAGGAGACTCCGGGCACCAGAACAAACTCTTTATGAGCAGCTACAAACCGAGAAGTAAATACAACACAATTACAATTACTCCCCTCCGATCTTAATTGTCTTGATTAGACAAGAGACACAATTTATCTAAGAGGAGACTAAGGGCAGCCATAAAGTGTCATAAAACAGAGAATCAAAATTAATTGTGTTATCCATTCATCTAATTGTGCATCCAGAGTCGCCACTTTTGCGCAGCTGTCTATTTTATGTCTGCCCTTATTCTCCTCTTAGATAAAAGCTGTCTCACATTTAATATTGACTACAGAAGATGCTCAACCTTAAGACATATGCTTGACGTACGTAATTATATTTACCGGTACGTCTTGGTATGTGGCTGTTGGTAAAGATATAAAGATAGAGCGAGAGGAGATTAAGGGCTGCTGCAAAAAAAATAAGGTGACAGTACAGTATAACACTGCAGCATACGGAATTCCTCTTCTCTCTCCTTCGTTCAATGTGAGTTGCAGTGTCTTCGTATTCCACAGTCTAAATTTTGCTACAGCAGCCCTTAGTCTCCTGTCAGATAAAATGTCCCTACCAACAATATGGTCGCCTTTCGTGCTCTGCTTTATTTAGTCCATTAATGTATCGTAAGGACAAGAATTGTCTGTGTTCACTTTTTTGCCGTGAGACACATTTTGCCCAAAAGGAGACTAACGGCAGACATAAAATAGAAAACTGCAGCAAAGTCGAGACTGTGGTGCGCATAAACTCTGTTACACGATTATCTGCTACTTTATGGCTAACGCTGAGGAATTTAATCTTCTGCCCTTATTCTCCTCGTATTCACAATGTGTGTTAACGACAGATTGCGTTCTACTCCGCAGTCTCAATTTTGCTGCATCAGCCCACAGTCTCCTCTCAGATAAAATCTCCTTTTGACTTTTTTTTGTTTTTTTTGTTTGTTTCTCAGACTATTTCTTTGAACAAACGCTACCAAGCAAACCGATGCATAGCAACAAGCTAGGCTAACATTAGCTTAGCTGTTTATTTTTTTTAGCTGGGAAGTCACACAAATTATAATTGCACTGAAATATCCTGTTGTGCTACTTAAAATGCAGAGCTGAGAAAACACTGAATAATCATGCGACAGATCGCGTTGCCGCCATCAACTCACCTGCGGGTGACCCCCCCCCCTCTCAGTCGGCAAAACTCTTCCGCGCTCACTTTCTGCCCACGCAGTCGCCCCGTGCGCCTCGTTTGCCTTTTGGCTTTCGAGCCCGAAGCCTCCCTGCCGCTTGCGCATAATTACAATCCACCACGGCGGCAGTTTAATTCCGTACTTGAAGCCCAGTGTGGCGCTTTCAAGTGTTTCGCTGAGAGTGTTTGCCACAGGCAGCGTGGACCGTTTGTCTGAAACGATATTTAGGAAGCTCGTGCGACGCAGGCTGCTGAGCAAAATCACGAAGGTTCTTCCCGGGCTGACTTTAACTTCGGCTCCCGGAAAACTTCAAGTTAATCGGTTTGATTTTAATATACAGGTTTTAAAAAAAAAAAAGCCACTTTGAGTAACAAACAGTAAATTTAACAAACAGATGAAAGTTATTGGGGCCATCTTTAGCCATCTCAGATGGCGGCCATTTTGTCACGTTCCGTCGGCTGAAAATGACATCACAGTTGATCGGGGATGTCAGGTAATGTCCAATCATGGCTCGGGTTCAGATAACAGGTGAGCCATGATTGGTCAATCGTCAGAGCCCTGAGCAACTGTGATGTCATTTTCAGTCGACGGAAGTGACAAAATGGCCGCCCTCTGAGATGGCAAAAGACGGCGCCTATAACTTTCGACTGTTTGTGAGGGCGCATGAAACTTTTTAACACAAAGAAATTTAATTAAATAAAAAATAAGTTAATTTAATTTCATCCAAAAATAACTCTGGGTAAGTCACGTCTTAACCTAATTTTATCTTATTTTTTTTGAGAATTGGAATTTTTTTTCAAATTTAAACAATGCCCAACACTAATTGGGCATTTTAGGCTAGAAAAAAATCAGAATCCACCAACCACTGACCTCAATGAGTCCGTTAAATCAAGGGTCAACTGTACTTAATAACTGAGCCGTTGAATGGACGTGATGGTCTATCCGTGTGTGCGTGCGTGCGCCCCTGTCAGTGATATGATAACGTATCCTGCATGACCAAGAAGAGACGACTACAATCCCCCGTTGCAATCTATTATTCAAAGAGCACCTAAGTGTTTTCGGTTAAGGCTCCTCCAATCCGGCATTCCAGTGCCATCAATTATTCAAGCGTCATTCCTGCTCAGTGATGAAGGCGGCCTGGAAGTTGGGCGAGGCCGGGTTTGGGTTGGCGTAGCGGGCGGGTGGGCGGGCGCGCCAATCGGCCACCACGCTGACAATGCGATGCCTCAGCCGGCGGGCCCGGGGGCGTCCCACGCTTCCTCGGGGAGAGGCTCGGCCGGCGCAATCATGCCGATCGGTCGTCCGGCGTGGCAGACGCTCCATCTGCTCCAGATTGCGGCAATTTGCCGCAATTGGCCTGTCATTTCGCTATGTATGAGGGGGAGAAGAGAAAAGCTCCCCTCCCCTCCCCTCCCTCACTCCTTTCTCCACAAAGCCGGAGTGCTTCATTTGATAGCTCTCATCGCGCAGCTATTTTGCCCGCACTGCAGCTGGAGTCAGACTTGTTTTGTCTGGGGTGACGGATGAAGATGTGGGACGTAGAGCTCGAGGAGTAATGCATGCGGAGCGGGTTGGAGATGGGGCAATTAAAGATTTGATGATTAGGATGCTAATGAAAGCACAGTTGGTCCTGCCTGGCCTGAATTCAGAAACAGTCATTAAAATGGAACAATGTTTGCTTTTCAAGTTTTACACTCGGCCATTTTTTTTTTCTTCAATTTTTCCTAAATCCAAAGTTTGCATGGTCAACGGCAGATTTTGATCAGAGATGTATTTTTGACGCAGATGGGAAAAAAAATAAATAACTAAAAAATATTTAGGGTTTTGAGATATTTCCATTTTTTGGTTTCAGATTTCCCATGTTCTTTTGGTTTTTTTTATCATTGATAGCGATGGCTTTAAAAAAAAATAAAATCCACCTGTCACTGAACCGACTCCTAAATTAATTAATATGAATAACTATAGTACTATTACATATTAACCAACACCCCCCCCCCCCCAAAAAAAAACGGTAAATCCATTCTCTCCGAATAGAAGTAATTGCATAGTATTTGCAAAGGTTGCGCAATATTGCAAAATCAATTTTTCCGATAATCGGTAGAATATGATGATTACCGTTTTCCTCCATGAGATGAATTTGAATTTTCTATTTCTTTTTTTGCTTCATATTCTTTCGCTGCAGTTGGAGAAACTCACTTTTTTCTTTTTGAGTTAGTTCTTCGCATCCAAAACTCCATATTTTAATGATTACCTTCCGAGGTAACGCTTTTTTTTTTTTTTTTTTTTGTCTCAGTTTCTTTAAGAAGCGATGATCAACATGTATGGTAAATTAAAAAAAATTCTCAGTCGGGAACTGAGATAGGCATGGGCTTGCTGCCCTTTTGTTCTTTCCCTGCATGTGAGATTCAGTGCAGGAGATGGCGGGGAATTTTTTTTTCCCCTGTCATGGTGATGAAATATTTATCCGACAGCAGGGATGTACGTACGGTGTTTTAGAAGCTGTCAAAAGGCATGTTCATGTTTTAAACATGACTGAAAGCTCATCAGGTCATTCTTGAACATGAGTCGTTTGCATATTTAATAATCACTAGTTGCTCCTGAGAAAGCTTGTATAAAGGATGAGATATTTTTTTTTTAGATAAATTCATGTTAAATCAATATATTGAACTTATTCAATGATCATGTAAATTAAAAAAATAAAAATAAAAATGAGTCTCTTAAATTTGGGTGCCACGCCCCGCAACGGTACAGAAGTAAATATAAATATAAGTAAATATATTACAAAAAAAAACAAAATATGTTGGTACACACATTTTCAAAAATGCCATTAAATAATTCTAACATGTTCATGCCATTTAAGTAAGTGATTTTTTTTTGTGATGAATACAAATTCACGTTGGTATTTGGTCATTAAATTAATAAAAATGTCATTCAAATAATAAAAGAAATGTGAATTAAATCGGTTGAAAAACTTAATTAAGCACTCAAATTCACAATGCTTTTAAATAAATTATTGAAGAAATGAAAATGCAAGCGTGTTTTATATTCTTATCAAGTATGAGGGAAAAAAAACGCCATTAAATAAATTAACTCATTCACAAACAGCCGAGTAAAAACAAAAAAAAATAAAAATGGATCTTTGACGTCTTTAGTCGTCAATGGCAGTAAATTAGTTAATCAATCAAATTCGACCATTTTCCGAAAATAAAAAAAAAACACTTTGGCCTTTTTAAAAAAAAAATAAAAAAATTATTGATTCATATATATTAATTTAAAAATTATTTGGGTAATTACCCTGAGGCTAATAAAATAGTTTTCATAAAATATGAAGCATTACATTTCGCATTTGGAATCAATCATTGAACATTTTCATTGAATTAATCCAATTGCCATTTCATTTATTTAATTTGCCACCAGCAAAAAAACGATACCGCTTGTGGCGTTGGGCTTCATTATTCGTGGCCAAATGAAATTTCTCAAACTTTGAAGGAGGCTTTGTAAATGGCCGCATTTTAATGATGCCCTGCGCTTAATTAGTGATGAACATGTTGCAATGTCGCATCAGGCAAACACTGCCGGAGGCTCGTAAAGCTGCAGGGCTCCCTTTGGACGGTCGCTCGCCCGCTCCGTCTTCTCATTACTCTCGAAAAATAAATAAAGAATAAAAAGACAAATCCGAATATCAAAAGGACGGCTTCGGTGCTGTCGTCTGCGTTCTCTTGACCAACGTCCTCGTGGCTTGTCGTCTCATCTGCATTCTGTCGGGCTCGCGCTCACTTTTTTTTTTTTCTAAGGAGTCATTTCATACACGACTCTCGAAAAGCAAGGTCAAACCCTCAGCGGGACAAAGTGGATGTAAGTGTCCAATTGGTTACAAGAAGGCCTGATCTTGGATCTGTCAACCGTGCCTTGTTCATGGTCCTGTTCCAGAACGAACGTCGCGTACGGTGGACGTTCACAGAACGGGCAGGCTTGAATATAAATGACGAAAAATTCAAAAAGAAAAAAAAAAATGTCATAACATTGCACCAAACAAAAATGTCTCATCCATAACGTAGCCTGTTAAGCTATCAAGGCTAACGACACGCTCCAAGGCTAGCAACAAACACGGGCGTTCCGCTAACTTGATTTCCGGGTTTGGTCACACGACATTAGGCAGAGAGCGGCTAACACATTTCTTTTTGCTTTCGAATTAATCTAAAAGTAAAAAGAGACATACCTGAGAGACAAGCAAACCATTACATAGCCTGCTAAGCTAACGAGGCTAGCTTTGTGCTAACATAACATAGCCTCTCAAGTTTACAAGATTCATTAATTACTCCTGATTGTAACTTTTGTAAAAGCATATATTTCTTTTAAAGCTTTTTAATGGTAAATCGTCCAACAAACGAAGTATAGCTTTCTAAGCTAATGGGGCAACCTACCCGCTAGCAAAACAAAGCCTGAAGCACTACTGAGGTTAGCTAAGCGCTACTCTTTTCAATGATTATGTTTTGTGATTTTTTTTTAAAAATAATTACAATTGTAAATGCAGAGCTAGCCACAAACACACGAGGCATAACATGCTAAGCTAACAAGGCAAGCCACATGCTAACATGAAATAGCCTTCTAAGCTAATGTGCTTCCGATTAACAAACATGCATCACGTCGCAATGCCTCCTAAGTTAACGATGATAACACGACCTGCTGGTTGGCGCATAACCTTCTTGGCGGAGGTATCGAAAATAAAAAAAAAAAAAGGCTCACCCCATCCATCAACCTGGTGAATGCCGTCGTCACGGCAGACATTTTTTTACTGCCTCCTCAGTGTTAAATTACCCGCGCGTGAATTATTCTTGCCGCTATGTTTCATGCACGGCGTCATGTGCGAATGCGGCGACACGGGAGGAAAATGATTGCGTGGGCGGGTGACGCCATGATAAAGTGAAAGGATAAATCTACTGGTGTGCTGCTAAATCATCATCAGAAACTGCCAATTAGGATGACACCCACCCCTCGCTAAACAAAATATACCCGCCTGGGAATCAGCAGAGGCGGCGGGAAAAAAAGGAAGCTGCAGGCGGCGGTATCACAAGTACAGATACTCGCCGTCTGTGAACTCATCTCATTTCACGACTACCTTAAATAATGTTATTGACTATTAATAGACCAATATGATTTTTTTTTCAGTGCCGATACCAATACCGATTATTAGTAGTCATGGTGACCGATAACCGATATTTCAAGCCGATATTATTTATTAAAATTTCGACAAAGTCTGTTGTCGTGCATGTGACTCAAGGTGAAAAAGCAAACAGGCACTGCTGATTGGCTGCCAGCCACTGCACAAGGAACCAATCAAATGGTGTGGGCGGGCCAATTTGCTTCTGCAGGCAGGGCCATCAGCCCACCAAAGAGAGGGAGAGAGAAATGTGCTGCAGCGAGCCAAAATAAACCAGCTTTTAATTTATCGTCCTTGAAAATTAATGCAGATTATCAGCAAAATACCAAATATCGGCAATGCAAAACGATAATCGTTAAGATGCATCGAAGGGAGGCGTGGCGCAGCCAACCACATTCGGTCCGAACAGCGGACGTGCGGGCACCTGGACGTGTTCTTAGTTTTATTTACTCAAGTAAAGTCGAGATATCTAAAAAATCTATTTAAGTCCTCCGACTTGCGACCACTCGGTACAACCATCACACTTGTTTCCCTGTCTCGTAGTTGGCTTTGAGCTCACACCGTCGGCGTCAACAAGCGAGCGAGCGCGCCGCCGTTCATTCATTTGGAATGAGCGCTGGGAGGTAACGCCGGGCCGAGTGACAGCTGGCGGGAGCGGAGGAGCAGAAGGAAGCGGGAGTTTGCGGGGCGAGTTGACTGGAGTTCACCGTGAACTGAGCTGGTCCTGACATGGTCTAACACGGATCCCGTTTGGATTTAGGAGTGATGTGGAATCTCTGAAAACTGAGCGGAAGGATGAGTTTTAATTCATTAAGAAGTCATTGCGGGGATCGGTTCACAAAGCTTCAAACGCTCCAGAAAGTCATCTTGACATACGTCTGGGTCTGAACGACGCAGTCTACGTTCCTGATCTGGTCATGTTGAGTTCTTGAACTGAATGGCATAGTCGGGTACCAGGAAGTCCTTGAAAGTTTCTCATTCAAGGATGTCTTAAACTCTACAGCAAGTACCCGACTTCAGTCTTGGTCCACAGTCCTTGTTTTTTGTCGGTCATCAGAGGTCCGCATAGTCCATAGTCCTGGCCAGGTCGATTTCCGTTCCCAACGAGTGAGAGTTGTGTCGAGTTCGGTTTGGAAAAGGCTACGCGTAGTCAGTGGGGATTCTTCGTGCTCAACTACTCAAAAGCAAAGAAAAATCGCAATCTCCGTCTTGCTCCTCTGAGATCGTCTCTGGTCCTTGTTTAGTCCAAACGCAGTCTTCAAAAGAGTTCAGTTTTCAATCGAGTACGAGGACGTTATCTGAGGTCTGGTGACTTGCGTAAGCCTCCGTCGCAACCTCCAACCTGGTTGGTCGGATCCGATCCATTGTCTTAGCTCGTTTTGTCTCGTTTACGAGTACCGAGCGTTGGGTCGGACTCAACGTTGCGTTGGCTCCATAATGACACGTTCGAGGGGCTATTTGGAAGCCGTCACCGCTTTTGTACGCTTTTTTTCTCCGTACATGTGCCCCAATCTCGTTCGATGTGCCGCATACAATGACAATAGCGGCTTTCGCTTCTATTATATGAACGGAACATTTTCACTCTGGCACCAACAAAAGGTCCAAACAGCCACCGTCAAGTCCAATCATTTGACCATTTGAGATGCATTTGCACGCATTTTCCAAACATCGACCTCCCACGACTGCTCATTAGCACCTGCTCATTTATTGTTCCGTTTCATCGTCAAAACAAAGTCGGCCCTTTCAAAGGACCCCGGCTGACACCGTTGACTCCTGGTATCTGCAAACTGTCATCAAGCTCACAATGAGGCCACTCCCACCACCAAAAAAAAAAAAAAAAAAAACAGAATGGATTTGGAGTAAGTCTCAAATCAGCAGCTGTATTAATAACTGCCAAAAAAAAAATTACGCGTTCCAAAAGCGATGTCGCTCCGGAGAGGGGTAATGAGGGCGCTGGGGGCGAAGTGAACAAACATTCCCGTGATAATTATTCCCAAGTTAGACTCCGCCTGGGGAGGCCGAGCATCTCCACCGCCGCCACATCGTAAAGAACGCAGCAGTGATTTTTTTTTTCTTTCCGAGCCGGAGGAAAACTCCACGTTTGACAAGTGGCTCGTCTTTCAGTCGTCGCCGTCAAATTCTCGGCATCGTGATGGGATCGCCGTGGCTTTTTTTTGGGTGCTTGTCAGTCAAGTTTGAGGTGCCGTTGCCTAATAAGAAAACGGCCCATTTTCTTCCCTGTGTCGCTGAATTCGGAGTGTCTGAGACCTCCCTCCAGTCACAAAGTCTCCCTTGACAGTTTGAAAAAGGGGAATTGTCTCGATAACCAACAGGCAGTCGGGGAGGCGGGGGGGGTCCTTGGTCGCTCTTTGCAAGGGAGACGCTTCAGAAAAAGAAATAAAAAAAAGCGAGATGTGACAGAATCAGACAATTATTTTCTTTCTTTCTTTGTCCCGCCAAATGTCACCGTCGCCTTCGGGAACAGGGCCGGGGCGGCGGCGGCGGCGGAAGGTCTTCGGGTGTCACAGTTGAGCGCACACCTGTCTCTGGTCTTTTATTCGAACCTTTTGATGTTGCGTTTGCTCGCGACGACTTTGGCGTCACCCTTCGAGAGCGGATGACGATGACGTTGCCGGCGACAAACGCAGAGCGCCCCGGCCGTCAACCGACGTGGGGTCAAAGACGAAGGAAACCGTCGCTGTCTTTGCAGCTTTGAGGAGTCACATCAAATTTTTCAAACACAAAACCTGACAATACGACAAATCCTACGCTTGTTTGCGGAACGCTTCAAACTTTGGTTGTCGGATGTTAACGCTTCTAAAAATGACACCTGTTCCAACCTGGAACTCGTCGCCATCACCCTTACGCTGCCCTAATTATCACATGACTGACATTAACGCCTCAAAACCCCCCTGACCATCACCCAGAAATCATTTTCCGCCTTGTACGCCTTCCTGAGCCACAATCTCAACAGAGCTTGACAGGAAGATGAAGTAAAAGGATAGCAGTGGGAAAGGGTTTGAGCTATGAGTGTGTTGAGGTGGAATGGGAGAAGGGGGTGGGGGGGGCGAGTGGGGGGGGGGGTCTCGGAGAAAAAAAACCCAAAAAAACACAGAAGGATGGGTTGAGTTATGGTGATGCAAAGATGGGAGCGACTTCTCTCCTGTCGAGTTGTCTCAGGAGCTGCCCCCCAGGCAACGCAGGGAGAAAAGCATGATGAATAATTAACTGGGAGAAATGTCACGAGCGGCATCGAAAAGTAGTGTAATCATTCCTCTGGTGGATTTAGGGATCATCTGCCTTCACAACTCACACACAATATATATATATATATATATATATATATATAGATCGCATTCAAGGATGAAAGAAAGCGATTTAAAAAGCCTTTCCTTTAAAAGGCACTTCATATTCGCTGATTTTAATTCATTACAAAATATTATTCAAGTAAATACCTGTTAAAAGCTTCACACAAAAAAATAGTAGTCGAGAAAATGTGATTAATCGCAATTAATTAAGGATTGTTTTTTGCGATTAATTCGTTACAAAATTTAATCGCTTGACAGCACTAATGTATATATATATCTCTTTCGTAGATCACGTTTTCAATTTCTGACCTTCATGTCGCCATTTCGACAGCATTCCAGAAAAGCCTTTCTTCGGGAACACGTTTGAGTGGTATGAGATCATGCCGAAGGCAGCAGAATGTCCGCTGCTTATCGGCTCGCTTGAACATGCAAACCTTTCACTCGGAAAGGAACAAGTGACAAATGAGTGTCTTGAAATTCCAAACAAGCTAAATTTGTCTCGTTTCCTGTGAGAAAGCTCAGCTGTGGGAAATGACTTATGGATCGCAGTGACCCACTTTAATGAGGTAATTGCAGATATACATCATCTTTTATGGACGCAACAATGCTTTGTTCCCACATGGATGGCTTAGAAATTTAATACAGTTTTGTTTTTGTTTTTTTCACGGGTGGAAGGGGAGGACAGTCTTTTTCTTCTCATCTTGTTTAATGTAATTTATTATTTTTTTTCAAGTGAGGGTTTTAGACGGCACAATTTCATCATGTTCCAGACGTTTCTTTGACTCGGAGCAAGTGAATGAGATTTGCCTTGCATGCCGTTTTTTTTTTTTTTTTTCATTATTGTTACATCAGTTTCGCCGATTGACATGAAATTGGGTGGACACGGCTATCAAAATGGGACGTGGATTAAAGTCTCCTCGTATTAATCTTAGTTTAAAAATTTATATTTTCAGGGATTCTTTTTTTCTAGGTTTTTTTTTGGAAATATATTACTTCTGCTTGAAAAATGGTTGTATTATTTCAAATTTTGCTTACAAAATAAACTTTTTTTTTTTTAAAGTTTTGTATTTGGGAATTGTGTTTTAAAAGGAGATTCTGAGATTTATTTTATTACGTCAATCATTTTCTTTCAATCTTTCAATAAGATGTATTTTGGATTCCTCCCCAAATTCTTCTTTTGAGGTAATTAGTACACAATTTTCCAAGGAAAGTGAAAAAAATATATATAAAAAAAATATATATTAACTGAATATTTTTAAGATTTTTTTAATTTAAAGAGTATATTCTTTTAATTTTGTTTGAGATCATTAAAAACCTTTTACTATTTTTTTTCCAGTAAAAAAAAAAAATATATATTTTATTTTTCAACACATCTTGAAGTTTTGAGGCAACATTCGCTATCCTTATTTGTCATTATCATCAGACGTGAAATGCGAGTGCCTTTTTCCCCGTGATCATTCACGCTCAACAAAAATGGCACGTGGCGAGTCGAACTCTCGAGGACGTGCGACGCATTTTGAATCCATGATAACAAAATGAACAAATAAATAAATGCCACATTGACAGAAATAGTTTGTATGTTGTTCCCCTTTGAAAAAGAGTGCCTCGTCGCTCCGTCACCTCGGGGAGCGCCACCCTGTGGAGTCATTTGACAAACTTCAAAAGACTTTGGGCCGTTTTCTGTTTGGGGCGGGAAAAAAAAAAAAACTGAAAATAATCATCTAGATGCACGTACACGCACGCACACGCGCAACTATTTATAAGAGCGCAGAGTGTATTTACATAACTTGAATTCCGTCTCTAATTAAAGCCCCGGAGAATCCCGGCTCAGCTTTAATTTGGAATAATTAAAGAGCAACACAAGCGAAGTGGCGGCAGACGCATCTCAGCATGGGAATCTAAATGCTCAGGTGTACCTGGCTGTTAATGAAATGCAATTGTTCCAAACGGGCGCTCGCTTGCGCGCATTTTCAGGTATTTTGCTCACTGAATTAACGCACAGGATGCTGAACGCCCCGCCGGGGGAAGACTCCGGGATCGGCTGTTTAGCAGCGCCTTGCAAGAAGGAGTCACAAATAGAGAAGTTTATTTTATTTATTTATTTAATTTAAAAACATTTTTTGAAAGCCACATAGCAGCCCGAGAGGCTCGGGAGATGGCCTTCATGCTAATTAGCGCAGAATGCAAAAAGCACACGAGGAGACATTTTGAGACGTTAAATCTCAGCGGTTCATTTGCCCGTCAGGAATGGCTCACGGGGGCAATCGCCTTCTTACAAAAGCAAACTTTCCACGAAAAAAAGACGACGACTCTTCTACTGTGCACGATTATGACCTTCACACTTACACAAACAAGACTTTTTTTTCCCCCTCCAAACAGAAAAAAATGTGTTTGTTGTTTTATGAAAAAAGGAGTTAAAAAAAATTGAGCAAAGGGAGAGGAGGACTCTTATGAGAAAAAAAAAATTGGGGGAATCATGGTTGGTTTTTTTTCAATGCAAATAAAATTATCTTCTTTAAAGGGGGAAAAGGCTGTTTTTCTTGGGAGGGGAGGGTGGATTTTTTTTTTTTTTAGTTTTTTTTTATATTTTTTTTTTAGAAAAAAATTAAATTATTTTAGCTAATTTAATTTTTCTTTTTTTGGGGGGAGGGGGGGCTACGGTGGCATTCATTTGAGAATAACATATTTAAAGATTCTCTTTATTAGTATTCTCGATATTTATGATTTTTTTCCCCGTGAAAGTGTGTAGTTTGGAATCTTTAAAATGAAATCTCGCTAGATTGCGGCAGACGCTCCTCAAACTCTTAAAATCGCACAGCAAGAGAGCGGATTTTTTTTTCTTTTTCCCTCCTCGGGACCTTGGTGTTTGTCTGCCGCCGCCGGATGTCGCGTTTGAGGGACCGGCGAGGCATCTTTCATCAAGCCGGGGAAGGTGAAGCCCCCCTGGGAAGCGGCGCTCCCGCTCCCACTCAGCGGGCGCTCAGGAAAAAAGGTTCTTCCCGCTTCTGCGTCTCCACACGCTCCCGTTTCACGTCTGAGCAACAATTAAGAAGACGGTTTGGCATGTGAAAGTCAAGTCGAAGCCGACGGTCCTCTTTTATTTTTTTCCCCCCGACCCCCCCGGAGAGACTTGTCAGAGAAAATGTAAGTTCACCTGACTTGGCAGCTGCCTCCACCCACAGCAAATGTAAAAGCAAAAGCAGCGTTTATGTAGTCAAGAGAAACAAAAGCTGTCAGATCTCACCAAAAGAAATATTTAGAGAGAAAAAGTTGTTGTTTTTTTGAGGAATAAAAGTCTTAGGGGGGCTGTTTTGAAATAAATTCATTTGATTAAAGTAGCATGTTTTGTCAGAGAAAAACTTTGAAGACAGTTAAATGAGAACAATAAATGAAAGGGGAAAAAAATGTTCATTTTAGTTTTACAGACAACATAATTTGTGGAAACAGTATTAAGGGGAAAAAAAATAAGAGAAGAAAGAGTATTCATTCAAGTCATGTTTCCTTTCTCG
Source organism: Idiotropiscis lumnitzeri (assembly GCF_059441095.1). Lineage (NCBI taxonomy): Eukaryota > Metazoa > Chordata > Actinopteri > Syngnathiformes > Syngnathidae > Idiotropiscis > Idiotropiscis lumnitzeri. The sequence goes on from NC_142408.1 coordinate 3,575,715, forward strand.
AAAAACATTTTCGAGGAAGAAAGATTCAATGCGATAATTTACAATCATATTCAATTGATGAAAACTTGTTCCACGACTCAAGTTCAAACTTTTCAATGATGGCCACATTTTTTGGAGTGATGACCTTGACCCGAGTCAACAGGGTAGGAAGTACAAGAGCCACTTGGAGCAAACACAACAACTTCTATTTTCATTTTGTTGAAATTCCATTCAAGTACCATCCAGCCTTCGATGTCCTCCGGAAACGGACAAAAGTGGCCTTAAGGCACAAGAGCGACCTTTTTGCTTTTAGCGGCACGTCGATGTGACTGTCATCTGCGTAGCAGTGAAAGGAAATACCATGTTTGCTTAAGAAGGAACCCACAAGTAGCAAATACAATGAAAACAGCAAGAGCTCCAAAATTGAGCCTTGTGGAACACCACAGCTGAACAACCAAGGCTAACCCAGTAAGTTCTGTCTGCCAAATAAAATGCAAACCCGTGTCAAGTGCTTCCACCAAATGCTCACCGGAAGCTGAACACGAGCCAGCAGAATAAAAACGCTGTCGTCAGCTCGGACAAAATCAGCAACGCTCAGTTTCCAGTGTCAGGAGGATGTCATTAAAAAGTCGGAACACCTCCAAAAACCTCCACGATGTTATGTTCAACCAAAAACGTGTCCAACCCTCACCCGAACCCAATATGACTTTTCTCGGCGACAGGACTGAAGCAGATCCACGCTCTGTCCATCCAAGGCAACTACGAACTTCGCATCGACTTGGAAGACTTTGAAAACGGCACGGCGTACGCCCAGTACGGCACCTTCGGCGTGGGGCTCTTCTCGGTGGACCCGGACGATGACGGCTACCCGCTGACGGTGGGAGACTACTCGGGCAATGCAGGTAACTTTTTGGCGGGAAAATTTGTGACCCCCGTCATCCTGATGAAATTACAGGAGATTAATTGAGCAGCAGCATAAACAAAAGCCCGAGGTGGAGACATAAGGAGGGGGGTGAGAAATGAAAATGAAAAGAAAACGGACGCCATGACGTCTTGTGATGGGCATTTGTGTTCACCCCCCCCTTCCCCTTGCAGGCGACTCCCTCCTCAAGCACAACGGCATGAAGTTCACCACCAAGGACCGCGACAACGACCACTCGGAGAACAACTGCGCCTCTTTCTACCACGGCGCCTGGTGGTACCGCAACTGCCACACGTCCAACCTGAACGGGCAGTATCTGCGCGGCCAGCACACGTCCTACGCCGACGGCATCGAGTGGTCGGCCTGGACCGGCTGGCAGTACTCGCTCAAGTTCTCCGAGATGAAGATACGGCCCACCCGTGACCCGGACAGCAAATGAGGCCCCGCCTCCCCCATTCGTTTGGTTTTCACCGCTTCCTGGTGTCTCCGCCCATTCTAGTTGCACCTTTTTTTTTTCTGTGGAACAAACCAGGACCAAACAGAAAGTAGAAGACGAGACAATGGAGGACGTCATTCCTCTGACCCAGGACGCAGTTGGTAACCCGGCACATTGTGTGTGTGTGCGCGTGCACGTGAACATGAGCGTGCACAGCAGACCCCAAAAAAAAAAAAAAAGTTCCTCAATTGAGTCACCTGGTGTCTGGACACGCCTCCTGTTCTAACCCTAGAGTCCAACCCCTTGTTATTTTTTCTATAGTTTGTTCTTTGCTTTTATGCAAATGAGGAAAAAAAGCACCATATAAATAAATAATCTCTCTATACATATATACATACAAAGAAGACAAATATTCCAGAGACAAAGAGTGCAATTCAAATTTGTACGTCTTTTTATTTTCAATGGTGAATTTGTTTTGATTTCTACGAGGGAGCACGTTCGGGCCACCTGGGGGGAGGAAATAAACTACGGGAATAAAGTTGTCATCTTAACGGAGGAAAATTTTTAATAATAATCATAATAAAAGTCAAATGAGTGAACTAAAGTCAGATCTGGAGAAATAATAGTTTGAGGAAAAAAATGCCCGCTATTTTATTGGGACAAAAAGTGATTTTAGCTTATTTTTCATCCTTAAAATAAAAGAAAATTCTGAAAAGACTCGCGCCAGACTTTGTTAAATGTTAGGGGCAGGAGTCTTTCTATTTTGCAGGAATCTCATTCGAATTCAGAATTAATTGGGATTTTTATTATTTTTATAATTTTTTTTCATGATTATGATTTTCATTACAGATTTTTTTTTAACCGCACAATTACAACTTAACTGACTAATTGGCTCCACGATTAATACTTTTCTGATAATTCCACATGAAATTTTAAAAATCTGCAAAAAAAAAAAAAAAATGAACACATTTTTGCTGCTCTTCTCCGCTGTGAAATTAATCGGTTATCAGAATTTTGAAAAATCCGTAATTTTTGTTTTTCGTAAAACAAAAAAATATATGGCTCAGGAAATAAGCTATATTTGCAAAATGTGACTTTTTTTTTTTCCTCTGAAAAAAAATTGGGCTTTAATGAATTACAATTTTGGGGGGGCAAAAAAATATTCATTTTATCCTTTTAGATTGCAGCTTTATACTTGCCATTTAATGCTACATTTTTCCCTCCAGTGTGGCCCTTTCCCTTCTCTTCATCCCTTTCTTTGGATGTACTGAGAGGTTTAAAAAAAAAAAACTGTAAATTTGACTGTACAGCGTGTATGACTTTTAGAGCATGTCCGGTTTTTGTTACCATGCTTAAAAAAAAAAAAAATGAAAAAAACTGAACTGAAGCACATGCAAAAAACAAAACAAAAAAAGAAAGAAAATGCACAAGGCAGAACATTCCAACCATCAACTAGTTGGAGAGACTCCTCCTAGTGGCCAGTCGGAGTATGGCACAGAACGCAACGCCCGGCGGAACTTCTGCCGCCGTACAGCGCCTGAAGCACATGTCCCAAATGAACTCTTGCACACACACACACACACGCACACACACACCCACACACGTCCCTTCTCTGCTGATGTTTTTGAACATCTCCGTGCGTGAGGATGCGGCAAACAAGCCGGATAAAGCTGCTCGAGAGGCAGCAGTCGGACCGAGCGCGGCCACGCGTGCAAACGCGCATACGCGCGAGTGTGCACGTGTGGGCAATGTGCGCACGTGTACAAAACAAAAGGACGAGCAAGCGAAAGAGCGAGAGAGGCGAGTTCCGCACGTACGAGAAGGGTATTTTTACATTTTAAAGAACGCAAGGGGCCAAAATATAGATTTGCAAATTCGAATTTGGTCAAGTTGTAGTTTCAACCAGGGACGTCGATCGAAAAAATGTGAAATAAATGAATTAGAATGTAGCGCAAATTTCTGAATATTTTTTTTTTCCAAATTAACTAATTTTTTGGGGTGATTTAAACTGATAGTGACTGTGGGAAATTAAAACTGATTATCAATAATAATAATAATAAAAATTTGTTTTATTTGTTAAAGTTTGTAATTTTTGGCATCAATACTGACGATTCGGCTGAACAAAACTCCAAAATCTACACTAAATAAATCCACGTTTAAAAAAAAAAGTTAAATAAAGAAATGAAAAATACCCGCTCGTGCGTGTGGACGTATCCTCCGCGCGCGTCCGAGTCACATGACGCTTGTGTACGAAACCCCCCCCCCCCTTCCTGGACCCTTTGCTGCTCTTTGTGTTGACCGACGGAAGGAATTCCGCATTGTTTTAGACGGAGCTTTTACTTATCGTGACCGTGAACCCAATGGAGTGGACGCCGCCTACTGGTACTGTGTTGAACTGCGCTTGAACACCCGCCCTGAAAACTCCCTCCTCGCCCTCCACCTCCAACCGCACTGCCACGTTGTGCTTATTGTATACGTTGATGCTTTGTTCAATAAATGTTGGAGCCTCACCTAAAACACGCCCGCCCTCGTGGCCCACCCACCTGCTTTTTTTTTCTTACAGATGATAAAAAGGGTTCTCCAAACTTCTTCAAAAATCCCCACAGCTTCCCAAAACATTCCCATACTTGCCCAAAGGTCTTCAAACCATCCCAAAACATTGCCAAAATTGCCCAAAAGGTCCTCAAACCTTCTTAAAACATTCGCACACTTGCCCAAAAGGTCCTCAAAGCTTCCCAGAAAATTGCCAAAATTGCCCAAAAGGTCCTCAAACTTAACTCAAATGTTCCCATGACAACCTAAAACATTCGCACACTTGGCCAAAAGGTCCTCAAACCTTCCCAAAAAAATTGCCACAAATGCCCAAAAGGTCCTCAAACCTTCCTAAGGACATTCCCATACTTGCCCAAAAGGTCCTCAAACTCACCCAAAAAATTGCCAAAATTGCCCAGTTCAAAATGTTCCAAAAAATCTGCCCAAAACTTCTCCACACCATCCCATGTGTTCCCTAAACTTTATTAATAGATCCCCACACCTTCCCCAAACCTTTAGAAAATGGCTCCAGTCCATCCTTTCCCAAAACATCCCCAAACTTCTATAAATTGTACCCTTCCCAAAAAGTTCCCAAACATTTACAAAAAGTTTCTGAAATGTTCCCGAAAAACCCAAACATCCCCAAAACTTCCAGTAATTTCCCCCCACGACCCCCCAAAGTCCTCAAAAATCTTCCCCAAATGGGCCAAACCTTCCCTAAACATCCCCAAACTGCACAACTAGACGATTTCATTCCCCCGTGAAGTGTTAGCGTTTCGTTTTCTTTTCATTATTTTGTTTTTCGGGAGGGCTGGATTTTGATTCTGTGTTTTATTGTGCTCGTCAGCATTCAATAAACGTTCACATTTTTATAAAAGAAGGAGAGGGGGGGTCCTCAAGTGTGTCTTCCTTGCTCTGTGGCGCTCATTGGGGGGGGCGAGCGTTTGATTTTTTTTTCTTGATTAAAAAAATTGATTATTTTTTTTTCAGCCCCTGAAGACAGTTTCGCTTCAACGTGATTACCGAATATCACAAGAAAGTCTGAAGAAGCCAGCAAGCTCCCGTTTTTGCTTTGAACGGCCATTTTAAGGGGTCGGTAAAAATACTCACCGAGTTACTTCACACCCTTCTCCAAAGACTGCAAAACTGAAATCGTCAACCAAAGAGAATTCAACGTTCTATATTTAAACTCCCAAAAATGTTCAGGCAAAACGTACAATTTAATCCAACGAAAGTTTACGACGCCACAGTGGCACCGTCCTCCACGCCGCGCTCCCGATGGTAATAAAAAAACTTAAAAACAGGACTCATTGATAAAAAAAAATTCAACGTCAACGGGGGCCTTCTGAAGACATTAAACTTTGATGAAAACAAATTATTCCGTTTTACATTCCAATCTATGCTGGAAGCTTCTTCTTGTGAAGACGTCGCTGTAATGCGCTCTGCCCCCCCCCCCCCCCCCCCCCCTTCCTCCTATTTGGAGGTTCAGGCGAACCACGGCAACAACTGCGAGCCGCCTTATCAGTGTCAGAGCCACCGGGTAGAGACTGGATCAGATTAAGCGCCGCGACAAAACGGACAGAATTTACCGCTCAGATGCACCGATACCACAATAGTGAGCGTCGTCGTCGCCGCTGCCGCATCTTAATCCGGCCGGCAAAAGCGGAACGGTTCGAGACGGGAATGCTCATGATTAAAAAAGGAAAACACGTTTTGCAATTGGGACAATCGAAGGAAGCGGGCCGACGTGACCCGTCGGTCAGACGAGTCACCGATTTTGTCGCGACCCCGGCGGAGCATGCAAATGCGAAAAGTCTTTGAGCCCTCTAGTGGAGTAAAGCGGTACAGCAGGCGATCATGACCTTGCAGAACTCAAGACCTGGCAGACGGAGATAACCGGAGAAGCCCGGAGGAACGAAGAGGGGAATGTCAGGTCGACATCTTTCCCCGAGAGTGTCAAAAGTGCTTCTTATTGCTAACCTGGAGCCGCACGCGAGAAATTGACTTTCAACGCTCCTGCAATTACGTCTACGTCTGATGAGCAGACAAAAGGCACTTATTATTTTATTTTTTTTCGTTTCTGATAACCTCACACTTGACTGGTCAGTGAAGCTGTTGTGGAAATGTTTGTACCACTCGCTTTTTTTACAATCATTTGCATCGTCAGCAACAGGATCAGCGCAGTGAATAAATGATGAGGGCGGGGATGTGTTTAGTAGCTCGACGCGCTTCCTTCGCCTTATTTATTCCGCTTATACGTTACGCGGTGAAGGCGATGCAAATGACGGGGGGGAGGAGAGTCGTAATCTGCCGCCGAGACCGATGATATCTCAACGGATTTAGGATGAAGGGAGCAAAAAAAAAAAAGGCACCGTCTTTCTCTCCGCCTGCAATATAGACATGGAAATTGTTACAAATTGTTGTTGCAAATTCCTTTATGGAATTAGAATCTAATCGACTGGAATCGCTTGGCTGCTTCGATTCATAGGTGGATGCAAACTGATTCCAAGTTTTGTATCTTATCAATGACATTTCTAGAACAGCCCCGGCGAATACAAAAGCAAAAAAGGTCATTGCGCCGCTCCCCCGATAGCGTTCCTTTCTGGAAAGATTGGGAAGTGACTTGAAATTAAACATGCATTCCTCGGCACTATCTCAGCTTGCCCCCCCCCACTGCAGATCGCGAGCATAAAGTCGAGACAGACGAGCAGGACAAAAGCGGCGTAGATCAATACGCCGAGAGCCAGCGCCAAGATTGCAATCGCTACATTTGCAGCGTCTGTGTTATCGCGGATAAAGTTACACAAAGCCTTTGACGGGGGGCGGGGGGAGAAGCAACACGCGAGCGCTCGCTTAGAATGATACATCGTCGCGCGAGGTTTGCCGCCGCCGATGACAGTGAAACTAACTACGGAAAAACAATTTGGGTTTAAAAAAAAAAACAAAAAAAAAAACATGTATTGGGTGCTGGGTTGATGCATTTGATGAGCTTTGTTTTGGGCAAAGGAAGGGGGGGGGGGGGGGTTATGGGGGGGGGGCAAATGGGAGGAAGTCCTGAGGTGGTGGAGTTTGGTTGAGGCAATAAAGGAGGAAATCTAATATGGTGGAACTTTTCGTCCCACAAGGCTCACAAACGACATTTGTTAGGTGTCGCCTCCTCCTACACACACACACACACACGCACGCACACACACACACGCACGCACACGCAGTGATAAGCGCTGTCTGGCAGCGGGCTGTAACCTGATTGCGATGTTTATTGGGCAGCGCCGATGTCGAAGTAACCTTGTTTTGCCAGCTGGAATACGAAGTCAGCTATTTGTCGGGGGCGCCGCGCAACACAACCTCTTTTGCCTCGATGTCACCGTTACCCCGATGACATGACAGACGGTCGAGGGTGTTATTTAAAGAATTCGTCGTTCCTTTTCCAGAATGAGGTCAAAGAAAGGTAAAAGATTTTTCGATTTTTTTTTTTTCGACGGAATATTAAAAATACTTTGAAAAGAACAATGTAAATAAATGACAGTTTTACTTCGTCTTATTTTTTTTTTATTTTTGCTGTATTTTAAAATTAACTCAGTTTTTCGCAATTATTTTCCGCTACACCCCCCCGAACAAGAAGAAAAAAAAAATTCCTGCCCCCACCCCACCACCCACTCTCCGCCGCGACTAAAAATAATAAAACGTTCGTTGCAAAACGAACCGACACGGTAGAGTTAATACTCGCGGTACACAACAGGCAAGGAGCGCGCCACTGCCAACTACTGGTGTGGAAGTGCAATTACACTTTATTGTAGTGCGGCGGGAAAAAATAAAAGCATGTTCCCCAGGGTCACACTTTTTTCGGCACTTGAGCCGACGTGGAAAAGGCGGCAACTTCGGGTCATTCGCCGCCGCTGAGTTCGTGACCGCGTCCCTTAAGCGGGAAATCATGAAGTCGCGAGCTTAATGACTTGCTTTTTCCATAATGGGAAGAGGGAGATGTGATGTCATTTAATTCTCCGCGCTACATTTGGAGTCCGCTGGCCTTTGCGCCGACGCCCGTCAAGCCTCATCAGAGCGTGGGACGAGGACGCTATTAAGATTACCAATCGGGAGGGAATTTTTTTTTTTTCTTTTTCGGTTACAGTTGTACTCTGTAGCATAAAAAAAAAAAGAAAAAAACGAGAAATCTATTCCTATTCCTGCGCAAGTGTCTCATTTTCTTCAAGGCTCTGTAATTTACCTGCTACAGCGAGCACGTTGCCGAGGCAACGCGAGGCATCGTGAAATTACACGAAAATGAATTTGGAGTTTTTGTCATTTTGTGCTTTGTCATAAACACAAAATAATTTGCTCAGTGGCCATGTGAATTTCAGCGACATTCCTTTTTTTTTTTTTTTTTTTTTTTTAAATCCATTGAGTTTAAAATGACGTGAGTCGCCTTTTTACATTTCTGGCAGCAACTTTTAGAAGTCAATTTTTGTGAGGTCATGCTTGGATGTTGACCTCACCTTGTGCCGTTGTGCAGTCGGTTCACAAAATTGCAGCTGGTCTCATTCAAAATTGACTGTCGCTTACTCCCACAGCGGCGCAGACCTCCGCTGCAAAATTGCGAACAACTGGTCTAACCTGCCGCCATGCAGAACCACCCCACGCGTTGTGGCGGATTGCCAAAATATCTCGAATAGAGCCCTTACAAAAGCGCTTTCCATATGGTGTGATATAAATTAGCGGGGAAATTATCAAACTTATTTCGCTTTTCGCTAATTCAGATTTTGAATCTTCAACGAAGCGAGCGTGTTTTGGAGCAGGACATTTAGTCATTCGTCGATCTCAGCATATTTCAAAATCAAACAATACAATAAACTCCAACAAAAAGACTATCAAATGTCCACGTGCTTCAGCAAACCGAGCACAGCAAAGACAAAAAAAATAATAAAAATCCATCGCTCGTGTCTGAAAGTGTGAAAACCGAAGCGAACGGCGCCATCGTGCAGTCAACAGACGGCTTGACTTTGCTCGCCAAATCACACCGACACGTTGACGCAACGAGGCTATCGATTAGCTTCTAAGCTGTTAGCATCCAAACGGGAAATTCTCTCATGCCATTTGCTCGTTACGATGGAACGACGCCATTTTTACATCAATCACCTCAGGAATTGACGTGAAATAATTGGCGGAAAAAACACTCCGCAGGAGATATGCCGGAGGACGACGCCGGCCGCCCGGCACTTGGCCCGTTTTTGCGCCGCTTCCCCAAGGAAAACAATTAGAGAGCATCACAGCTGCCACCGGCTGCCAGCGAGACACTTTGTAACTTTCTGCGTTGTGCATAATGAACAGCAGGACCCTCGTGCAGAAATTGCAGCCATTTCAACACCTTTTATTAATTGTCACAATAGCACGGCGAATTTGCATATTCTTTTAAATGCACTTATTTCCCACTGCCATGTATTTTTCATCAATGCATGATTTGTGGCCATAAATATATATATATATATATATATATATATATATATATATATATATATATGTAGAAATAAAAATTATATATAAATAAAAAAATATCTATTTATAAATATATAAATATGTATAAATAAAAATTACATATATATATATATATATATAAAAATAAAATATATATATAAATAAAATATATATATGTATATATATATATTAGGGCTGTCAAAATTAAAGTGTTACCTCTAGAGGTTAATTGAAATAATTTCAATGCAGTTAGCTCAGTATTACTTGCTTCAAAAATAATTTGCATGTTTTGCATACAAATTCAAATATTATCTGATCATGAGCACATCAACTCAGAAAAAAACAAGAGTAAAAAGGACTTTGGTGGTCTTTCTTTTCGCGGCTGGCGGTAAAGTTAGGATTTGTCATGGAGTTCTGATTGGACCTTTCCATTCCGGAATCATCCCGGGGGGTCTTCAAGCGGCTGAGATGAAAAGGTCTCACGCAGCTTTTATGAAGTGCGTGGGACCTGCGTCAATATGGACTTTAGCGTTTGCGTTCCAAGGGCTGAACATCATCTTGTGTGTTCTGAGCACCCCTTTCGATGTCATTTCAATCACAGCGTGTTTGCCTAAACCTCATTTTCCGCCGGCCGACATCTCTCAATCAGGCGCTCTCGTCGAGGTGTGCTCGGCCGAAACGCCGCCACACCGCATTTGTAAAGTGCCACCGGTAATAATCAGGCTCCAGATTACCGACGCCTGTGTCTGTCGACGGCAATATTGGACCCACCGCTGATGCCGGGTCCCATCGGGGCCGTCTACGTCGCACTTCTATCAAAGCACTAATGTACAATGAAGTCTCCAACCGGCGCGAGGTCGCAAGCTTGGGATGTTTGCGCGTCAGAGGAAATGAGAAGTCATTTCACTCTGAAATAGGGAGTCGTACCTCAAAATGCACATTGGCTTGGTAGCAAAATTTGAAAGAAAATTTGGCCTCTGAAGGCATTCTCACTATCAACATGAGATTTGGTCAATGTGCCTAAAAATATATAAATATATATATATATAAATAAATAAATAAATAAATACAATAAAATAAATAGATAAATAGATACATTAATAAATTAAAATTAAATAAAATTAAATAAAAAATTAATTTGAATTATTATTAGAATTATGCCCTAAGTCAGGGGTCACCAACTCGGGTCCTCGACGGCCCCTGTCCTGCACGTCTCCCTACTCCAACACACCTGACCATTTGAATCAGGTGTGATGACCCCCTGTTCCAATTCTAAACAATCATGAAATTTGTGGTTGCTTCGGCATATTAAATTTAGTTGTGTGCGTTTTTTTTTTTTTTAAATGTTGCAAGCCATTACATCTGCAAGCCAGAAGCTGAGCTTCACCGTGTTTGTCTACGGCCTCTAATGTCGCTCGAGTGCAAACCGCTAACGCTTCTTGTCCCTTAGCTAATATGTTCCGTGCGCAAACTCTAACAAACGCCTCACGACATTAAACACGCCGTTCATACGGAGAGCCTCAAAGTAACACAATCATCATTTTCTGCTTGCTGTCACAGCATTGTCATTTGCGCACGTTTGCAACCCGACCGTCATTCCGCCGTCTCACATCACATTTGCAAATGACTTCGGCTGCAACGCTCGCTTATACGAGCTGTCGACGGCGGCCGGCGGCGCGCGCGGAGGGGTCTCCAAATGAGGTTTGGTGTCTGCCGACATGAGCCGCACGGCCGCCGACGCGATGGCGGCCGTTGATTTGGGCTGCGGCAGATTATAATGATACGATAAATGGATGGATAGAACACAAGCAAAATACTCAAAGACAAATGCAACCTATATCGCTTAACCCTGAATCAACATAATGCGGTGTTAACGCATTCACTGCCATTGACGGGTACAGACGTCAAAAAGTCCATTCATTTCAAAATACCGTGTGGGTCGTTAACGACTTTTTTGGGGACGGGGCTAACTCTCCAAGAAAGTTCCAATGTCTTTTTGAAGAAATTGGAGGACTTAGTCCGAATGGCTTTTATATGATTACTACGTCGTCCGTTTAAGAACGAAGCACTTTAAGGGCACTGAATGGCTGATGATAATATCTAGATTTCTCGGGAACGGGACAGGGCGGGAGAGTGACTTTATGAAGTGGCCATCGAGGCGCACGATGGCCTCATCCATCGTCTTTGCTTTCCTTTCAGCGTTGATTAAATGAGCGTGATGGATCCCGCCGCCATTAGACGAACTGAGGGCTGGCACATCGCAGCTGCCACAAATCACTTTTATGCGGGACGATGGCGGCGTGGCAGCGACAGCTTTACGGCTCTCACTGTATTAATGGAGTGCTGCGTTTTACATGGCGTGCCCACGCGACAACCTCGCTGCTCTTTCAGTGTGGGGGGGGTGGCGGGGGGCGGGGCTCGTTCCATCGGTGCTCTGGAGCCGAGTCAGCACATTCCTCAGTCTTCAAGTTGACGCTCTGGATGGCATTTGCTTTGTTTTAATTAGCAATGTGTCAACAAGCGTACAAAACAAACTTCATGGTACCTGAGGCGGAATCCGTCGTGGTAAGATAAGACTAGAAAAGGTGGGACGGACGGATGAATTTCTTTTGTTATTTTATTTGGGATCATCGCAGTGTTGTCGTTAACGCCATTTTTTTTGTTCAAAATTGAAGTGCGGGTGCACCCGATCCTTTCATTGAACCAAGTCTTGACAACGGCGGATTATTAATGCTCTGATGCCTGAAGCAGTGTTTAGAGCAGGTGTGGGCAAACTACGGCCCGGGGGCCACATGCGGCCCGTTAAATCATTTTAATCCGGCCCGCCAAAATTTTAAAAAATTAAACGAATAAACCTTGTTCAGGATTGACGGAGTCTCTCGTGGCAAAAGGGAACTGCCCCCCCCCCCCGTCCACATAGCAACGTGGCGCAGAAAGCGGCGACAGATTCATCACGGTCGGGAGTGGAGGTCACCTTTCATAGCATTACGGCTGCAGTAAATTTCAGGCGTGCTGCTCCGGAGAGAACGAGATTCATGCAGCAGAGAAACAAACAGGAAGAGTGAGCGGCATGTTTCGCTTGCATGCCATGCTGCTACCTTTGATGACTCAAACTAAGCCACGCACTTCCGCCGACGTGTCTTGATGTGCATCACATGTGTCATATGGAAGATGTAAAACTCTGCGTGACGCCCGCGGAACATTTCTCCTGGCGCGAAAATCCAATTTTCCTCATTAAAGTCCCCGGGTGGGGTGTCGCAGGTGTGTCGTACGTGACACACTAACTCCGCCCCTTTTTCCAGTCCTTTGATTGTTGGTATCTGTCATGCGCGCAAAAAGGCATGACGACGACGCTTGGTGCCACGTTTGATGGCAACGCGTTCCACAAAAGGTTAAGACAATGCACTCAAAACGTCATCCACGAACACCAAAAAGTGTTCCTCCTCCAATTACACAAGTAGCTTATTTATGATAGATTTATGAAATGGCATGGCATTTTCATTTTGTTGAGTCAAGTCAATTGCAAAATATGGATTGGGAACTGCTTCAGTTGCGTTCAGCTATCGTATGGACGGTTTCTATAATCGCGACGTGATGGCAGTCGTCGGATTAAGTCGCCACAGAGGGCCAAGATAGCGACTACATAGGCCGCCACGGCATATGAAAGCGGCATTAGCGGCATCGGCGACAATAACACAGCAGGCGTGCGCAGCAGAAGGAAGGCTAATAAGAGCCTTCAGGCGGCTTCCACGATCGCAGCGGCGAGCGTGCATCAGCGCAGACGGCGCCAGCCAAACACCGACCGAGCAGCCAAGGCGAGCCTATCTTGACAAAACATGACATCTGTCGCCTCCCACGCCGCAAATCTCACGCCCGCCACTTTTCCACGACATGAACCTGCAGAGACCTGAGATTGTCTCTGTGCCCTCCTCTCGGAATTGTACGCCACGAGGATGTGGAAAAATAGAGAGTCGGGTTGGAGGGTCGATCAGAAATCTCCTTTCGATGTAAATTTCAGAATTGGAGGAAAATCTCATCTCTAAATGTAGGAAAAAATCCAAACTTCCATTGGGTCGTATGATTTAAAATACCATACGTTTGAATTCAGACAAAACTTCGGACAGACCCAAATCGACAGAAAAATCCAAACTTGTATAGTACAATTTGTCATTTTTGCTTTTACGAAAAGTTGGGGTAGGATGTAATAAACATGTAATAAACGAGTAATAAACGATAATAACAAAATCCTGAACATATAGCATGTGGTCTTTCAGTACCAATCTGTGGTGTCGAGTTTTCGGGCCTTCACAGTCAGTTCAGTTTTTTTAAATTTTAAATAAAAGAAAACTGCAGCCAGGCGATTTTCACGCGTCTTGTCTTTGATTCTTTCCTTGACATTTTCTTTGTTTACCCGAGAGCGACTCAACCTGACTTTTCTAAACGCGCTGGTATTTTTTCCCCGCAGTGAACAGACGCTGTCAACTGTGCGGATATTAGCAAAATGGGATTTGGTACTTTTTCTACCCATTTTTTTTTTTTGGTGCCTGCTGCCCCGCGCTGTGATAGGGCGACGTGTACGAGGGCTCTGCAATGTCATTTGGCACGGCGTCTCGCGGGGACGCTGAGCTGACGGTGTCAGCGTCAGGACGTCAGTAAAGAAAAAGAGACTTTACTTTTTTTTTTTTTTTTTGCAACGGCGGAACAGGTACAGCGACAGAGAAGGCGGGAGAAGGCACTCAGACGTTTCGGATTTGTCTTGACTGTCACCGGCAGGTGGAATATGTAGGCGACACGACTCGCAATGTTCTTGACGCAAGCAAAAATACTGCCGAGATTACTTGCACGTCTGGGGTTCTCAAATTTGAGAATTCTTTCCAAGGACGCCCTCCTAATCCTAATCCTAATTTAACATAACCTCCATGTGCACCCGTAAATGCTTCGGGAAGAGTTTTACTGCTTCCACTAAAAACAGCGCTGTAAACAGAGCGGAGATTGAGAGTTTATAAAAGAAATCAGTGCTGAGAATTTAGCGATTACCAGGGGTGGGCAAACTTTTTAATTGGCGGGACACAATGGGTTCTAAAATTTGACCGAGGGGCCGGACCAGGAGAAGATGTCTTTGACACACCAGAGTGATTAGAAAATAAAACATGAACAAGGTTTACTCATTTCATCTTTTTCAAGTTCAGCGGGCCGGATTAAAACGTTTAACGGGCCCAATGTGGCCCCCGGGCCGTAGTTTGCCCACGCCTGGATTAGCCGGACCAACAGAACAGTTTAAAACGATAGAGCAGTGGTCTCACCGAGACTCATCGCTATTGGCAAACCACAACCTGAACGAAATCCACACTCCCCACCCAACGGGCAGATAGCTCAAAGTGACAAAACCTTAACGCGCCTCGAAAATCTCCACTCATGCTTCAATAACGAACAATAAAAAAAAAATCAAGTCGTCATCCCTCCTGCAGTAACTCCATCACTTCATTCACCAGCTTTTCCAAAAAATCAATACGGTTATTTCATGGCGCTCGTACTCATCCTGATCAAATCATTTCAAGCGTTGTAAATATTGCGGCGCGTCGGCCGCACCTGACAGATTGTCGCTCGTTTGTCGTACTGTTAGATATAAATGTCAGGTGAGGGAACGGCTAAATGTCAGACACCCGCAAGGCCGTTTCATATTTAGCCAGTTGCTCCGTTCAAAGAGGCAAACTTGTTCCTTAATCCACCGGCAGAAGGCACCAAAAAAAAAAAAAAATCAATAGTACTTTGCTCACCCAGGCTGAAAAAGATTGTAGACACCATCTCATCAGTCCATTCCAGTATTTAGTATTAATCAAAATATCAACCTGGGGGGGGGCGGCTGAAACAACCACGAGACAAAAGTTTGGTCTCTCTTGAATGACGCAAGAGAGCAACTTTTTCGAAAAGATGAAACCCGTCCGTTGTCATTTCAATCAACGTGATGATTCTAATTATCGTCAGATACGAGAGGACTAAATCATTACCTGGGAGACGAACATTCCTCAACTTGACCTTCACATTCACGGGCAACCAGGAAATATGCTTGCCTTTAACAGACAAAAGTGAAGAAAAAAATGTATGCCCCGCCCACCACCACCCACTCTCCGCCGCATTTTTGTTTCAAAACAAATTTGGGCAAGGAGAGCGCCACTGCCAACTACTGGAGAGGATGTGCAATTACACGTTATTCACTCCACAGCATGCGTCGCTCTGCTGTTGAGGTTTTTTTTTTTTCTTCCGCCCCCCCCCCCCCCCCCCCCATCATCTGCCATTTTTTTGTCAGATTTTTGTTCTTTCAGTTAAACGGTGTAAATATTCCATAAGCAAGAAAATTTAAAAGAAAATTACGGAAAGTTCCTTAAATGTTCAACCTTGCATTGGTTTTTAAATTTCGACTCGTCTTGGTCTTGGTCAGTCTCGACTCCCAAAATTCTTGGTTTTGTCTCGATCTCTGTGAATTTAAGTCTTGGTCTCGGATCATGTCGTCTTGAACGCAACACCACCTTGATCAGAGTCATTATCGACCAAAGCCAATAAGATTTATCGTCTCTTAATCCTCTCGAAAGATCCGACTGGTGGATTACCAAGAAATGGCTCTTAGTTTATTTTTTTATTTTTTCTTATTTCCTCCTGCCTCCCCTTCTTCTCCTCTCTGCCCGCTGGCTGTTCTTCTTCGCCTCTAATCCGCTTCTCAGCATTCCAGGTAGAGCGAAGACTGATGCAAGCGCCTCCCGCGCTGACGGGGCCAAGCAGGTTTCCAGGCGAGATATCGGGAGCATCCATCGTTTATTTATCAGGACTCGCTTCCAAGTCCTTGAGTGTCTTTTGGAGACTTTTTTTTTTTTTTTTTGGGCAAGAGGGTGGCTGGTAACAAACTGTGTGACGAAGACTCTGATTAGACTGCGAGGTCGTTTGGAGTTTATTTAGGACATCGGGAGGGCAAAAAGTTGCGAATTGCGCATCGGTCACTTCAGTGGACGGGCTTGTTTTTACGTACGATGCCACCCATTGGTCAGCCGTTAAAAAAAAAAAAAGTTGGGCCGAATAGTGAGCGCTTCTTTTGTTTGCTTGGCTGACAATCGCGCTTCTCAATTCCTCTTTGCCTGGCTACTCGTGAGGCTTAAAGCATCTCGTTGTCATAGCAACGGCCGTGTGAATGTGCGCTGCGTCAAGCCCGTCAATATCCTGCTGGAAAGGTGGAACGCCAGAGCTGCACCACCAGCTTTACTCTTTTGCCGGATGAAAGCAAATATTGTGCGGATGTCGTCACTCAACTGTAGCAATGTCGCGCTTGGATTCAGATTATTTTTTTCGTGTCTTGTTGTTCGGGCGTCGCAGAATATTGAGATGTAGTAGACTGACATTTATTCAAATTTTGCCAAATTATGTTTTGACGCGAGGTGAAAAATCAAACAGGAACCAATCAGATGGTGCTGTGGGCGGGCCAATCTGCTTCTGCAGGCAGGGCCACCAGCACGCCAAAAAGAGAGAAAGAAGTGTGCTGCTGCCAGCTTTTAATTTATCGGTCTTGAAAGTTAAAAGAAAAAAGGCCGATGCCGAGAATCGGCAAAATGCCAAATATCGGCCCGATAATCAGCGCGCTCGATAATCAGGTCCATCACACATGATTTAGCGTAGTATATTAATAACCATTGCTGATCGGTGTTAAAAAGACTGCCTGAATAAAAAAAAAAAACATGTATTCAACATTTGCAAACGTACAAAAAAATAATTAAAAGAAAAGTGAAGAGGGCATTAATGAGATTAGAAAAACATTTGGGAGACTATTTGTATTAAACAACGCAAACACAATTTCACTAAATGGATCGTCATCCACGGATGCGCCCTGATCTGATTCGAGCGCTTACACCAGCATTTCATCAGGACGAATATCGATTTTAACGCCGATTTTGACGCGCGGCAATATTATCAAGGGCCGCGGTTATTACCCGAAAGGCTGCGGTCAGCAAAACGCAAACATCTTTGACAGGTGACGGACACGAAAGAGAGAGAGGGAGTCACTCCGCTTGGCTTGATCTGCAATTTGTCCATTTTCAGGTTGGAGTGGAAATCAATGGAAGTCGTTGCGCCCTGCCGCCGCGTTATCTCCACACGAGCAATATCAGAACAATATGCCGGGCTGGTTGCAAAAGTCTCGGGCGTAATACAGTTAGCAATGACAAGTAGACTAATGATCTTCAGCCGGCGCGTCCCGTTGGGGCTTTCGCAGTAGGCCAAAATCATGAATCATCATGCGAATAATGCTTGGCTACTTCTTGTACTCAAGGCCCCGTTTTGCTCGCCGATATTATTACTCTTTGATTGTCTTGGACTTTTAAAGATGAGCCACCCTGGAAGTGAAGGTTCGCATTTAGCGCCAATTAAACGCCACGTATTCAACGGCGAGACAGAAATGGAATTATTAGCTGCGTCCTTGGCCGTGCTTCTCAATTTTTTTTTGTTACGCCCCCCCCAGCAGGACGAAAACAATTTGTGACCCCCCCACCAGCAACTCTGCACCACAACTCCAAATAATAGCATTTTCGTTGCGAAACAAATTTGTTAATACTTGCAGCGCACAATGAGCAAGGAGAGCGCCACTGCCAACTACTGGAGTGGAGGTGTAATTACACTTTAATGTAGTATGGCGGGGAAAAAAACGCATGTTCCCCGGGGTCACACTCGCCCCCCTCAGCATCGCACCGCGCCCCCCCCGCCCAGGGTCTATTCGTGGTTCGCTATTAAAATTTGCGATTTGTAATTTTTTTTCTGCGGAATTAATCGTTGGCCATTTATTATTTATTAGTATAGAAAAAGTATCTACTTCAATGTGGTCACTACCTGATGATGACGCTTATCAAGATATCGACGTGCAATTTGCCGATCGGATCTGAGCATTAAATTGAAAGCGGGGACTCGGACGAGCGGAGCCATTGCAGCATTAGCTGTCGAGAGGAAAAAACACAAACACTGAGATGAATTTCCCCCTCCTTCCTTGTAACTTTTCCGCCCAATCGGCCAACTGGCATCTTGCCAAGTCGTTGCGGCGAATAATCGTCGAGCTGTGACATTTTTAGAGGCAAATCTTGTGAATCTTCAGCTCCCAATGGGGGATGAAGATGGGCAGCGGCGGCGGCGGCTTCATTTCTGTGCGAGGTGACTCCCGCTTTCCCCCGACCATCTGTCGGCTCGTGCATCGCTCTCATCTATATGGATAAGACGACACGCATTAGCATGGCTAATACAAAGGCCGTCGTATGGCGCGAGTGCCCTAACAAGGCGAGGGCGCGCTGGGGTAAAAGGCCGCAGGGAGAAGGTGGCGGTGGCTTGGCACCGCATTATGTCCATCCGCTTAACCTTGGCCCGTGTTTATATTAACCTGCACAGCAGCGTGGGCTCCGACGATTATTTGCCCGGAAACGCAGCGTAGCCAATCACAGCACAGAACACACAGAAGTCTCAAACATCCCGAGCAGATGACAAATTTCAAATAGTTTTACTCCTTTAAAGAGACAGACATAATGTGAGGAATATTTTTTGGCTTCTATAAAAATAGTCCTGCCAACTCCATCGCAAGGGTTATGTTCCAGACAAACCCCGTGTCCCAAAAGCGGAATCCATATATCCATAAAATAGATTTAGAAACTGTAAATGTAAATTTGGAGATTCCTGAGTTGCGAGCGTTTTGTTTTTTTTGCCCAAAAATAAATTATGAATGAGTTTCAAATTGCTCTGCCAAACGTAAGCACCCGTGGCATTGTGGTCAAAAGGTCCAGACATAAAGAGTAAAGTAAAACATGAAGTGTGGTGACATTTCTGGTACCCTCACGTTAGCATGTGAACCAAACCAAGAGGAAGACGTTCTTTTCAAAGCCATCAACTTCAGAACCTACTGACATAACCCCAAGCCGGCGGGGATCGGACCCAAGCCCGCCCCATGAGTCCGAACAGAACACACGGGACAAATAAACGCATGAGTGGATTCATGGCACGAGGGACAAGAGGGTCTCCGCTGGTCCAGGGACGGAAGGCATGAAGCAGCCACTCGGGATGGACGTCCACAACCCGACGTGGCCATCCACTGCGCCCTGAGCGAACGGCTGTCCGCATCCAGATGTTGACCGGATGACGGATGGATGCCTCTCAGGGAAAAAATTAAAAAAAAACGAGTGAATGCGGTGATTGCGAGCATGTTAGTCAAGAATTCCTACTAAATATTTCAAAGGGCCAAGGGAGAGAGACAAAACAAAGTGGATATCAGAATCTGGAGCAGCGGTCCCAGAAGAGATACCCTCCCACTTCTTCTCCTGGTTACAACCGAAATAAAATCGTTTGATCTCGGCGACTCGGGCTTCTATTGTTATCCTGTCATAAACCTCCACTCCTCCCCACAGAGTGAGCTGTTGAATAGGTAGAGCACACATCACCGTTAGTTGAAGAATTCATTGCTAATTAGGAGCCTTTTTACACTTGAATTGAGGGGGACTGGTAGCGCGACATCGCCTTTAATTCAAGCTTAATATCCATAAAAAAACTTCTCCGCGGAGAACAGTGCAGAAAAAGCTCAGATTTCCACTTTTAAATGACACTGACTGTTACAAAGCGTATACCGTTGTAGAAGTGATTTTGTTGTTTTGCATTGTCTGGCGGTCCAATTTAAAAAAAAAAAAAAAAAAAAACGACAAGCCACAAATCTCTCTCGGGAAGAATCCAGATAATGAAAAATAACAAGCTCGACAAACAGACAGAAAAAAAAATAAACGCTTCCCCAATCGCAGATGTCTTGCTTTGTCTCACGGGGAGGTGATAATGCGAGAGCGAGAGAGAGGGAGAGAGAAAAGGTCTACGTCCTTATCGTCACATTTCGATTACGAGATTCTAATCAACGTAGAATACATTTTATTAGTTCAAAGACGTATTTCCCTAACAGGATCAACCGATTGTGGTACCCGGTTGGAGAAGCTGTGCAAAAAGCAAACCGACAAGAAAAGACAACAACAACAACATCTGTTGTAACCCGAGGAGAAACAACCGGGCTCCAGACTGCCTCTATACGCTCGCGTTTTATCCCTCAAAATTTGGAGACAGTGCGAGTAAACTTTTCATCTGCTGGCACATGTGCGACCACAAAATTTGACGATGAAGTCGCTGATGAACTTCTGCTCCGCACATGGGCCCAGTTGTTGGCCATAATGCACCAACCTGTCTTGTCTGTTACACAGTTTCGTCAACGCGTGCTTTGTGGGGACCTGATGACCTTAACGTGCTTCTGTCAAACCAGACACACCTTTCTATCGTTAAGCACCCCAGTGACCCCCGCCTTGGATATTGACTCACTTATTGATAAAGCTCCTTATCAGGTCCAAGAAGCACACGAGCTGTTTCCTATTCACGGATCAAGCCGTTGATTAGCATCGATTGTGGTTCCAACGAACCTAAAACCAGAGAACCGCATTCTTTTGCTCCTTCTGTTTAGTCGCGCCGTATCCGTCCTAGCCGCGGCTTTAAAGGGATTTCTTCAATCAGGCGCCATGCCTCGGATTTTCTCATTTGGAAAAATAACACACACAGACAGTAAAACTCTCACACTCACCATAAAACTCTCATGCATTCCAAAAGAACTCTCACACACCACATAAAGAATTTCAGACACCATCATCATTGACCCTCCCCAAAATTCTCTCTCACACACTCGCACAAACACACAACATTTAAGTGTGTGTTTTTTTTGGGGGGGGGATAGTTTTTTGTGTACATTTTGGTGTGTGTGTGCATACAAAAGAGAGCTGGGTGAGATATGAGTTTTGTTCTGCAATTGATATGTGTGAGTTTCCAGTTAAATGTGTGAGATTTCGCTGTTTGTGTGTGTGTGTGTGAGAGGTAATTGTTATTTTTTTGCCTATAAGGGCCCTTCCCCATCTTGTGTATTTTGCACGCTACGGCACCTTTTATGGCGGCTTCCAAGAAGTCTGGGAAAAGGGGATGAAAAAGCTTGGCTTCCCTCTTTTTTTTTTTTTTTGCTATATTTTTTTGTCTGCAAGGATTGCTGGAGGATTTTTCGCTTTCCTGCTCTTTCATGCTTTTGTCAGGAAAAGGCAATGCGACTTCCTGTACTTTATTTTTTTTTTTTTCCTCACTCCCTCCTCCTGGCGAGAGAAGGGCTTAAAATGCTTTACTCGCGCTTTTGGATATGAACACTTTGCCTCGGTTGCTAAGCCAACGTAAATACTTTACTTGGGTAATCTTTTCTTTTCTCCCGGGAGTCGGCGCGAGAAATAAACGGCGTGGCATTCTGCTTTTTTTTTTTTTTTTCCTGATAAATGGCCGTGGTGCGCGCTGCTCTTGTTGTGACTTTGAGGGCAGAGGGGAAGAAAAGGAGGTGGCGATGGAAGAGCAGAACGGAGGGAAGATGACAAGATACGCTGTTTGTCTGATCCCTGAGAAGGGAGAGCTTTCATTACTCCGGGGACTTCTTGTTTTTTTTTTTTTTTTTCCTCCCTCCTCGGTCTCATTTCTGCTTGTCAGACGGGGGGGATTCGGCATTTCCAGGCGCGACAATGCGATGTCAGGCCAGAGAGTCAGCCGTGATGGAGTGAAAAGTCCGCCAAATGCACCTGAGCGCCATCCAAGACAACAACAAAAAAAAATTGGAGTGTATGTTGAGCCCAAGTGTCTTTGATGTTTCCAAGTCGGTGAAGCTTGCTGAAGACGCGATACCAGAAAATAAATAACATTTTCTTTACATGGCATTGTTGAAGGCTGTCTTTGATGTTTTTCAAAACCTAATACGATGTCTCTTTGGTTATTTACAAACGTGGACGTATCGGTTTGACGAAGGCTGTTCTAAGATTGTCTTTGATGTTGACATTAGGTGTGTTTAAAAAGTCGTGTCTTTGATATTCCTAAATCTGAAGAATTGTCTTTGATATTTTAAAAAAATGTTTTTTAGGACAGAATTGTCTATTTTTTTTTTTTTTTTTACAAAACATGTCCATAGCATTTGTTGAAAACTGCCAACGAGGATCAATGAACAGCGGTGTCTTTGATATTCACAAAAAACAAGTCCATATTGTGAAGACTTAACAAGTTAGTCTTCCCAAAAAAATAAAAATCTCATATTTGATGTTTCCAAAACTGTGTTTGCTGAAGATTCTATTTGATGTTTACAAACATGTCTCTTAGGTTCATTGAAGACGCAAAACAGTCTTTGATATTTACAAAACACGTGCGTTAGGTTCACCGACGACTATCAAACGCCGTTTCTGTTTATAAACCGGCGATGTCAGATTTAATAAAGAATTTATGGAAGAGCAGAAAATCTGCCGTGATTGATTGAAACGTCCGTCCAGGAAGACTGAAAGGTCGCCGGGTTCCCGAACGGTGACGGAGTCCAATCTGACGTGACTGTTTTTAATGACCCTTTCTGGGAGGTCCATCGTCTCCCCCCGTTTGGATTTAATCACGCGCCGGGAAGCGTCTTATACGACCCGATGGTGTCTCGTATCGTCTTCCTTCGAACGGGAGCGCCGGCAAGTGGAGCGAGCCCCTCGGTGCTTCCACTCTGCGCGACCTCGCTTTGGAGCGTTGCTATGCATCACTCAAGTCTTAACGGCGACCTTTGTGCGCCGTATTATGGGATGCCGGGATGTTTGGAAACGACATGCTAGAGTAGAGCAACGAAAACAGAAGGAGTTGGGATGCTTTTATGTAAAATGTCTCGCACTGAAATGGCTTCATGGAATATAAGAGGTTTGGCCAACGAGGATTAGGAGGGTCATTGAAGACTGTAAATTGTCTTCGTTGTCAATGTTTGCAAAAAAAAACCAAAACATTTTCATTCAATTCACTGAAGGTGAAACTGGCTTTCGAAAACAAAACTTGTCTTGATGTTTACAAATGGCGAATATTAAGTTCTTCAAAATTTATTTCTGTTTTGCATTTCCACTTTTATGAGAGATTTTGTATTAAAGTGCCCCCCCACACACACACACACATTTTCCTCTGCATTTAAACACCCCTAACAGAGATTAATGACATCTTCTTTGCCGAGTCTTGCCAGCCTGAGATGTAACTAGCCGGGCAAATGAAAGGAAGCCACCGGAGAAGGAGATAAATTAGTTTTCGGAATATTGAAGACGAGAGGCCACCTGTTGCTCATAGCCTCGATGCTGGACAGCGTCCACTCATTACGCAGATAGACACCACTTAAAAGTCCGCCTCTACAGGGGCAAATATGTGCTAATGTTCTGGAGATGTGCTTTTATTGGGGCAGTGGGGGCGGCCGGTGATAAATTTGGCGCCCCCTGTTGCCTGTTCGGATGTGTGAAGACGAGAGAGAGATGAGTCATGCATCTCACCATGTTGCATTTACATATATTTCTTTTTTTTTTTTTTTTGATGAGTACTAAATGAACAGTACAGTGATTTTTCATTCATTCAAAAAAAAATAAGGCACTGGAGCGTTTGGTGAGAACATGCACGGAGCAACAGCGCCCCAGTGTGGATGTCCTGGAAACTACAGCATCCCCATTTTTGTGCGCGGTCCTAAAATTCTATCTTGGATTTGTTGAATAAATATGTTGGCTTAGTTGAAGACTCTAAAAACACTCGTCTTTGGTCGTTTACACACTGATGCGTTAGGGGCATGAATGTTTTTAGTTCACAAAACACCAATGCTAACAGTATGTGAACTAAATCATTTTTCATCTTTATGAATAATGATAAAGTGCCGTTGGTCATTAGAAAGCACGGAGGTGCAATTTAAGTTTATTGAAGGCTTATTTGACGATGTATCTGTGAAGTTAATTGGCTTTGATGTTGTAATTATTGACAACTATAAACTGGCTTTGCCGGTTGACTCTACAGACTGGAAATTGTCTTTATTCATGTTCCTTAAATGAAAACGAAAATTGTCAGATTTTTAGGATTTTTTTTTTAGTTTGGGTTAGTTGAGGTTCCAAATTGTCTTGGATATTTAGTAGTAGTTGATAATCGCCATTTTGTCTCCTGAATTGCATAAAGTGCAAACATTGAGGCTGTGGCGCCCTCTGCCGTTTGCTTAATGAAGCGCAGCAGTGTGGCAAGATGACTAGTTTTTTTTTTTTTTTTTTACCTCATCCTGTCTTTTTTCGACATGCGAACAAAGTTGAAAAATGTTAAGTGCACATTAGATTGCTTGGAGACGCGGATGTGTCTTTAATGCTGATAAAAATAATGCATTATGTTCAGTTCACTCAAAATGGTTTAACAATTTACAGAAAAACACGTTATTTTGTCTTCTTCTTCTGTCTTTGTCGTTTGAAAATATGAACCCAAACTGTCATGTTCACACAACACATTGATGTTCATTTTTGATGTTTTCAAAAACATGTGACACCTAAGTCCCAACAAGCAAATTTCACATCATCGTACACGTTCGTGGTTACCGTGGAAACATAGCCGAGGGTTAACAAGGTAGGAATACTTGCAAAATCGTGTCAACGTTTCCATTAATAGTCAAGAGTCGAAGTTGCTTCGCCTTTAAAGCGCCGCCGCCGCCGTCCGCGGATTATCGTTTTGCGTTAATGCGTAATCGCCAAAGCCATGCGGATGGAAATAAGCCTGACGGTGGTTCCTTTGCTTTGACGAGATTTTGTCAAATGTGATAGATTTAGTGGGAAAAGACGCCAGTATCACTTAACATCGTAAATTGGAGAAAAAAAACACTTAACACATATTCAATTACTTAATACAGTTATTATATATTTAAAAAATGTATCGACTGTATAGAGTTTCACTTTTCAAAGTTGTAGTGTTACAAGGAAGTTGTAAACAGTTTTTTGCAATTAAATATTTTAATGAGAAAGAACATGAAAAATGTCGAAGAATTACTGCAAAAAGTGTAAGGTTTTTAGTGGATGAGAGAACTTTTTGGTGGGTGTCGTCTAATTGGCCGATTGGCATGTGTTAAAGACGCTTTTTGGTGAGTGTTTTTTGGTGTGCGCGTGTAAAAGTTTTTTTTTTTTCAAATGTGATGTTTTTTTTACAGCTGTGTGATGTTTTACTGGTGAGTCTGATGTGTTCTCAAAGTCTCGGATTCATAAATAAGATTTTATAGTTTGCGTGAGAAGTTTTTTGGTTGGTGCGAGAGATTTGTTGGTCTGTGTGAATTTTTTGGTGTTTGGGAAATTACTTGTGAGAGAATGTGAAGAGAAAGTGAGAGAATTTGTGTGCGTGAAAGGTTTTTATGGTCTTTGTGTTTTTGTTTGTTTGTTTTATTTTATATTTCTTTTAATGACATGGAAGTTTTTCGGTGTTGACCGAGATCTTTTTCAATCTATGTGAGAGAGAGGTAAATGTTCTTTTGGACCACCTCCTCTTTCCTTCCTCCACTCTACCTTGGCCCCTCCCTCCTCTTTCTCAGGATCTGCCCATTATACCCCCCCCCCTCTCGTTTGTGTCACACTCACTTTGCGTACGACAGACACACAAGCTGAGTGGCGGTGGCCGGGCGATGCTTGCTCTCTTCTCCTGGCTTGTCATTATCGCCTTGCGCTCCCAGTGAGCTGACACACACACACCCCGAAAATCAAAGGATGGGGATGCAGCCACAAGAGAGCGTGGCATCTGATTACCTGTCAGGTGAGACAGCCTCTTTCTTATCTTTCTGATCTATCGATCTGATCTCATTTGATCTCATATAATCGTCGAATAATCTCATATAAATCTATTTCTCTCTGTTTACATTTGCCATGTTGAGACGGTTTATGTTGCTGCGAGCTGTGAAACTAAAATGGTTATTTTGTTGAATTATTTTTTAATAACCTTATATATTCACATTGTACAATATTTCGAAAGAAAAAAAGTAGTAATCATAAAAGAATTTTTTAAAAAAAATTCTAAGAAAAAGTCAAATTATCGGGGAAAAAATTCAATTTGCATCTAGATATTACACTTTAAAAAAAGCTCAGGAAAAAGTCAGAATATTTCAAGAATTCTATTTTTGAATAAAAAATTAAAATACAATATTTTGGTAACCCCCGAAAAGATTTATTGAGATCACATTTATTGAGAATAGAGCTCATCTCAAACGATTGAATCGTCCATGCCGATTAATCGGGCGAGGACAAATCAGTCTATATCAATGACATGGATAAAATTATGCTTTACAACAAAAAGTATTTACTATAAAACGATTAGAGTGGGAAAGTTGGTCGCTCTGAGATGCAGCTGTTCATTTATTTTATTTCTTATTCCTTTTCCTGATGCCAGACGGCTGCAATTAGCAACGCTAGCTCAACATTATTTACGCTCAAGTGTGCAGCATGACCACCCGGAGCGGTGGCAGCATAGCAGGTGGCCAGCAATATTATGCAACTGTCGTTCTTCAGCGAGCAAGTATAACACGGCAAGGAAAAAAAAAAAAATACTTAGAAACTGCTTGCAAAAGGAAAGTAACAAATCCAACGTAACGACGGCTCGTAACTTGAAAAACACTCAAATCCGGCCGCTCGTAAGCGGAGGCGCCACGGTACAAAATTCCTGAACTTACTGGATCACATCACATCGAAACGGAGAAGCGGCTTATTGATCCTGTTACTGACCCACGTCAGATGTGCGGCCTCGGGCTCGATCCGTCCTGCTAGTCACGCTCCGCCGAGCGTCGCCACGGCAACAGTTGCTCGGGCAGCTGATTTCAGATCAGATTGTTAACTCCGCGCCATATTCGCCGGAACAATTAACGGGTCGCTTAAAGTGCTGACAGGATATTATTTGAGCACGATGCTGTTAATTTGCGGTTAAAAAATAAAAAATAAATAAACCACTTAAAATATGTATAAATAATAAATCAAATTTTTTTATGTAATCGTCCAGATATTTAATTTTTTTTTACAATTTCCTACATTTTTTTTTACTCGTAAACCAGGATTTTGTTAAATTAATATTGATACCCGTAAATTTTCTGACAATCGGAAAAATTAGACATGAGCGAATCACTTTCTGAATGTTCTAAACTCCTGTTTCCATGCCAACGGCCGTTTCACTTCGAGTTTCGATGCTCAGATTGCCTGAACATTACAAACAAGATTTTTTTTTTTTAATTAATAATAATCCACTAATGGATTACTATGCCCCTCCCTGAATAAATAATAAACTCTCGTTTATTTTCTGACTATATTATTGTAATGTTTCAAGCGCATATCAATCGTCCAAAGTGATCTTGCTCAGCAGTGTTGTGATGATTCGCCGTTCCTTCCTGCATCAAAATGGCCGTTTTGAATATTTCAAACATTCCGAAGCACGTTTGCTTGTTACTGGCCCGGGAAGTTATGTTTATTTCATCGCTGCGGCTTTGTTTGTCAGCAGCCTCAAACGACACACGCGCACATTTTCAGGCAAACTTGGCAGAGGAACGAACGGGATGACATTCTTCAAGGTGCATTCACACGAGCAGACTTCAGCGGCCGATGGGTTGAATGAAACAAACTACCAGCCAACCACCTCAACTAGGATTCCTTTCACCAATCTCTCAATGAACTAACCTTCAGATCTACTCTAACTAACCAGATAGCTAGAAAAACTACCAACTAACCATAAAGTAACAGACTGATTGACCAACTACAGTATGTAACCCAGTGCTTCTCAATTATTTTCGGCCACGCCCCCCCTAGAAAAAAATTGCCCCCCCCATCACCGGCCACTCTCTGCGGTGACTTTAAATAATAGCATTTTCGTTGCAAAAAAAAAACACCGTTGCGTTAATATGCGCGGCGCACAATGGACAAGGAGAGCGCCACTGCCAACTAGTGGTGTGGAAGTGCAATTACACACTTTATTATCATACGGTGGGGGGAAAAAAAAGCATGTTCTACAGTTTCTCCCCACTATTTGAGAACCACTAACCCAACAGTCATCTGTCCAACCGCAACTACAAAAAAAAAAAAAAAAAAAGTTGCCATTTATTGAACGTGGCCAAAAAGCGCAGGCCAAGACGCTCACACGCAGACTAATGGTCCAAGAAAAAAAAAAAAGAATACGACCACCGGGAGGCAGCAGTGGCCGAATGCATGCAAAAGCACGGTGCTATCAGATTGGAACGCAGCTTATCTTTCCCACACAGCGTGGCATGGAACGCGCTCATGCATGACAGCGCTACAAACACACACAAGGCCGATGAATAGCAGCGCAAATCCTTCCTCGCACTGCCGACGTCATTGAATTGCAGATTGGAGTCGACGCCGGCGGACACTTGAAGGCCTGATACGTGACGAAAGCAAAGTTGTTTGACAAGAAAACAGGGTTGCACATGAAACGACCTTCGCATAAAGTCGGGCCCTTCCCTGTTTGTGTCCGCAGATGTCCGATGGCCGTCGCCAAACTGGCTGTCACGTGGACGATCCTTCGACGAGCCAAACACGCGGAAGGCGCAGCGTAGCGCCGTTCGCGATGGCCCCGCCGCGCTTCGGATTGAAGAGCAGGTGGCGACATCCTTCCGACTTTTCCAATATAGTCTCAAGACCAATAAAGACAAAAGTACTCAGTACTTGCTGGAAGTAAAAATATTTGTGCAGTTGAAGTCCTCGCATGAATGGGACTCCGTCTCACACAAACACCTTGCCTCGACAAAATGGTCGGCGTCCGTTGGGCATGACCATATTTCTTCGTCCCCTCCGATTGTCCAGCTAATTTGCGACAATCAAACGTTTGTGATCGAGGCTTTGAAGAACAAAGTCCTGACGCACGCCACCGCCATTTCTCCTTTTACGATCCTCGTTTATCACACAGCTGTGGTTGGTCTAAAGCAGTCGCGGACAACCTGCGGCCCAAGGGACATTTCTAGACGACCAGAACATTTCAACTGGTCTCAAATCAGAGGAAGTGTTGTTTCGAAAAAAAAAAAAAAAAGGGATGACTTTTTGGTCATAAAGGCAGTGAAGCTATGCTACACTTAATAAAATAAATAAATAAATAAATAAATCCTAAAAAAAAACCAATTTGGGTCAAGGTACAGATCGACTTGGGTCAACTTGACCGAACTGGAAAAACAAAAGAATTCCAAGTAGCGTGTTGGTTCTTTTTGGACCCGATTTGGGTTCTGTTCTGTTTTACAGAAGTTAACTTAATGTGCTTTACAAAAAAAATAAAAATAAAATAACGGCAAGCAGAGCAAAGTAGTCAGTGTAAAGCCTTTAGCGCTGGAGTAATAAGTTCCGATCTCTCTGTTCTGCTCAAATCCCCAAGCTGCAGAGTTCTGAATGAGCTGTTTGATGCTCTTTTGCGGGAATCCAATAAGAAGACCAGCATAATATTTAAGTCTACTGGAGATAAAAGCATGGATAAGGCATCAAGACTATAGAACGCTAAAAAAAAAAAATACAAAAATAATGTTGCATTCATTGATTGATATTCAATTCTTTCGATTGATGAATTTTCTTCCCCGCCAGGAGCGCAGCAGTTGCTCGTCAGGCGGGGTTGGTGTTCTGCGGCGCACAATCAGCGTGCCGGCTGAAACGCACTTCAGCGAGCTGCATGGCCGGCCGTCCACCGAGAGCGGTGAGCTCCACTCCTCAATCATTTAACAAGCCAGACGTTAAATATTCAACACTTGTGCTCACGCAAGAGAGAAGACGTTTAGCGCCAAGAAATGATGACTTCTGCAAAGGTTTGTTTATTTGTGAGCAAGATTTTGGATGCTTTTGACCTTTGGTGTGGGAGCAGGAGTTCAGAACATTAAGACAGATTAATCTAATTGCGGATTTTCCCGGTAGTTCACAAAATGACCAGAAGTTGAAATATTGGGTATTTAGTTTACTTTTTTCGACGTTTGTGATTTTTGGTTAGAAAACCGGAGTTCAAAACATCCCAAGAGTGCGACCCTTGGAACATATTAATGGATGAATGAGCGAAGTGAAGTCACCCTAAGAGTTGTTATACACCTTTTGGCCAACAGGGGGAGACATTTCTTCGCAGAAATAGCGCCTGGTTGTTGTTTGTTTGTCTTGAACCAAATCGATCTTATCCAGCAAGAAATTGCTTTTCCACCATGATCCGCAATGAATCGTTGAAATATGACGACAGGATTCTGAAGGACAACCGAGTGCGAGAAGCCGCGCGTCCTTCCGCCTGCGCATCGTTGGCATTGCTCGCATTTGAGTCCAAATAACTCTGGCACAAAATATGAAAGCGTATTTCATATTGAAAAATAGCAGTGAGATATTTTCAAAACAAAAGTGCATTCAGACAGATAATAATAATCATTTTATTTCAACACGCTTACTTTTATTTGCCTGAAATACATGCCATTGAAATTGATTCAAACATTTCATTTAAATTAAAATCATCCAATTTCATCTGAACAAACACAAATGAATAATAATTATTAATAATACCTGTATTTTTATTTAATCAAATCATAATTGATTGTACTTTAAATATTTGCAATATTAGTTTGTAATTTTATTTAGTAGGAATAGCTTTTGAATTAAATACATCTAATTTTACTTATTTTAAACACTTGAAGAAGTTTGAGTTAATCAAAAGCAATTGACTCAAATACACATCATTTAATTTAATTAAAAAAAATATATAATAATAATAATATACACACACACATATTTACACATGTATGCGTGTGTGGGAGCTATTCTTTTAATTCCTGAAAATGTCACCCTACGTAACTTAGTATTTAAAAAAGAAATGGTGGCAGCCAACAACCAAAAATGACACGCTTTTCCTTGGTTTTCCCGACGGATAAATTTCCCCAATGAGAGAATAAAAATGTGCTGATCGGCATCAAAGTTGAAACCGCTAGGCCAAAACGCTCCTCTGCAACCACAAGTCTCTCTCTCTCTCTCTCTCTCTCTCTGCCCCCCCCCCCTCCCCTCACACGGGAAACCGCGTCTTTGCCTCCACCCTCCAATCCAGTGCTGTTCTGGACTCACTCTCCCTCCCTGTCTTTCTTTCACACCACTCATGCGAGTTGAATCGGAGCAGGCTGGAGCAGCAGCTCGGTCCGCGGACCAAAACTAAAAGAACACCAAAGAAAAAAAAAAAACAACAAAAAAAAAAAGGATGCGTTCGCAGCAATTTTGGACCTTTTGACCATGGATGTGTGAATTAATCATGGAGGCCGAACCGGATGCTCAGCATGGTGAGTGATTATTTGAAAAGTTGGGACAGAACTTTTTGGGAGCTGAAAAGTTGCGTCTGGATGAAGAAGCGACATTTATGTTATCCTTAAAGGGGAAGTCGAGGCAAAAATGTTCTTAGCAAAAATATATTCCGTGTAAATGTACGGCATATACTGTACGCTCGTTAATTTTGCGGTGCCCTCGGACTCGCATCACAGATCACCTGTTTTCTGAATTTGGTCACGTGACCTCCGCAATGCGAGCCCGAGGGCGCCTCGATGCAAGTTTCGGTCGACGGCAGAGGGCGGTAGAGGGCAAAACGGCAGAGCCATGTCATTGATGAAAACACACAGGTCAATCGCTTTATTACTCCACGAATGCAAAACTAATCAGACAATGTTGTTAGATTAATGGCGCCGCATTTAGTCCCGCCTTCCTACGCGGTGTCACGTCAGTTTGTGTTGTGCTGTTTTTTAGTCAGTCAAATACTTCCCCGTTTAAATGTCCCCAACGCCACGTGCGTCACTTTTCCTCGCCTTCACTTTAGCTGTCATCCACAAATGCGGCTCGCGAGGGCTGCGGTGGGCGCGATAATGCCATGCTTCTGCCAATCCTGATTTGTATGCAGCGTGTGGCTCGCCTGTGGGCGTTTGTGTGCGGGCGACAGCGAGAAAGCGAGAGAAAGAGCGAGGGGCACAGTGAGGCGGGGGGTGGGGGGGGGCGGTTGTCGGAGGGAGCCAAAAGAGTTATGTACACAAATAAATCCCGTGAGGATCAAGGCGACAGTGTCGTATTTTCTCCTCCCTCGCTACTCCCCACCCGGAATGTTTGAGGCTCAACTGGATCATTAAGAATAAGAAGAAAAAAGAAGTCATAAAAGTTGGCTTTAACTGAAGCCGAAAAGATTTTTTTTGTCTTCGTGGCTGCCGGGAATTGTTTAATCAATCTACCTGGGAAGAGAAAGCAGGTAGACTGGAATGCGAGGACAGAGACGCCCATGATGGTTAACAATTAGAAAAATGCCGCACCTGGATTTATTTGTGCAGCTCAACAACCGATGTGGACATGTTTGATGACATCATGTGGATACTGAGCAACCTAAGCCCTTAACTTTCTCCAACCGAAACCGTCCCTTACCTTGAACCACTAATCTTGCCCCAACTCTAACTCCTAATCCAACCCTAACACATCCAAACTCTACCCGAAATCTAATCTCAAACATGACATGTTGCCACCATAATACCAGTCAACACATTATTAATTTTGGTTTAATCAGAGATGCAAGTACATTTTTTTTTAAAATCCAATTTTTGCAATGATTCTGAATGTTTTGTTCTTTAGCACATGCAGTTTTCATAATATTGATAAGAATAATAGCAGTCTAATTATTAATTAAGGATTAGGTTCAGAAACAGGTGATTTTTTTTTTTTTTGTGAAGCGACAGCTATAAATTGCCCCGCATAATAAAATATTGGTTGCTCCAAAAATTTTAAAACAAAAAAAAAAATCTAAAAAAAAAATAATTAAAAAAAATATGTAAATCAATATTTTTTATTTTTTAAGGATTTGATTTTTTTTTAATTGTCATCAAAAATAGGATGATGCAAACATGAAAACATCTCAGATTAAAATGTGTTGTTGACCAGTGTAATTTTAAGCCCTGCCGCACATCAGGTCACAAGGCCACACGTTTTGCTGTGATTTGACATTTAGCATCAAAACATCGCCAATGTAACAACAACCCATTAAACGTGGTTCGATCCAGCCAACCACCACCAAGCCTTACCGATATAGTCTACAGCATATTGCGGGCAATAATACTTCACCATATTTATCATTTCCGAGGTATTTGTGCCTAAAAAGCAAAGCGTGGAGAATCTCTGTCGCCAAAATACACAACTTTTAACTGTAATGCTAAAGGAACACTAACCCTACTTTAAGTCCCGATTTTTCACTAACCTTCATCCTAAACCTGCCACAACTCAACCGGTAAACAACCAGAACCCTAAATACTGCTGTAATTCCTTTAATATTCTCGCGTATTTGTCCAATAAATCGGATTGTGATTCTGATTCAAAGGATGTAAATGGTATCTGGATTCGATTTGGACAATGCTACATCTTCCCCCCTTTTTTTTTTTCGCTGCCGGTGGGAGTTCTGCTGATGCTGGACATTCTTCCGCATTTAGCGTATGTTTTGGATCCACGGCGACACTGCATAACTCAAATAACAGAGCGGCGTTTGAGCTCCACCAGCATCGCTCCGCCATTTCACGGACTCCCCGTCTGAATTTGGACGCCCACTCCCGTCCACTCAGCAATTTTTCTTTTTGGGAATTAAAGGAGTATTTCTCTTAAAATAAGCAGCCGAAGGCATGCTAGCGCTAACGCTAGGAGAAAATGTCAGCAGCTTCCAGCGAAGCCTTCGTAATGGTGGAACTCGTCAGTTTTTGGCACGATTTACAAGAAAGATATTTTTCCCCAAGGATCCCTTCATCAACCAAATGCCAAGTAAACTTCAGTATTTTACAAAATTAGTTATAAATTTCGACATGGACTGAATTCAACTCAAGCATATTGAATTTATTCACATTTGTAACGGAAGGGACAGTTTACAAAAGTTCAGGCAGTGTTGGCAACGTTTACCAAAAAATAAAAAATGGAGTAATAATTTCATAATTTAATATCCACTATATAACAAAAAACATGAGTGAAGAATTTTCGCATTGATAATTTATGACAAACGTTTGACCCGAGGTATGTGCTTCCAAGCT
Organism: Idiotropiscis lumnitzeri; assembly: GCF_059441095.1. Classification (NCBI taxonomy): domain Eukaryota; kingdom Metazoa; phylum Chordata; class Actinopteri; order Syngnathiformes; family Syngnathidae; genus Idiotropiscis; species Idiotropiscis lumnitzeri. The sequence continues at coordinate 3,609,960 of NC_142408.1, forward strand.
GCAAATACTTTGCCGGGGTCAACTTGTCTGCATGAGGGGAAAAAAAGGCGAGAAATGATACCAGAGATGAGGAGTAATATTTGCTTTCGTGTGTTTGTTTTGTTGGCTCACTGCTTTGCACTTTTACTTTGTAGTTAAAAGTTTACGACACTTTTTGTTTGTTTTTTTGTTGCAAATTCGGGCCCCCGCTGTGTGTGGGACAAGAGAACACCTTTTGTTTTATTTTCCACGAGGCTGTGGCTTTAACCTTGCCAGAATTGACCAGATTTCATCCAGATGTAAGCAGCGGTCTTGTGGTTTTAAAGCGCCGTCGGCGTTTTTTTTTTTGTTTTTTTTGTGTTTTCTGCCAGGGAAGAATGCACACGGCTTTTTATACGAGCGTAGCTAGCCTTGCTTGTTTTGTCATGTGCTAACCCTCTCGCTTGAGTGTAGCGCTGCGTAGAAAGAGGCGAGTATATTTTAGACGAGGGCCTGCAGTTTTTTTTTTTTTTTTTTTTTTTACACTGTAATCTTGTTTTAGGAGAGGAAAGACTATTTTGTGGCAGGCCGCAAGGTTAAATTTAGCCCAGAGAAGCCGGGAGTTGTGAACCCTGTGAGGTCATAATCTTTGCCGCCGATTTTGATTTCAAGAAAACATCCAGTTTTTCTGTCCTTTGCGTCCTCTCTGTCATGTAAACCGCTACTGGTGATTCATGATATCGTGGACGCTGACATACTGTCCTCGACAGTGTCCAATTTGCAAAAGCGACCACCAAAAGCCTACTAGAACAGCTGAACTTTATTTGGGCTCAATTGGAGGCCTTTTAAATGGTCAAAGGTGCGTTGGAATGTGATTGGTTACGCTGAGCTAAGCCACATCCCCAGTTGTGAGGGTGTATGTCCACCTCCTAAAATGATTTTTCTTTTATCGAAATGAGTTATGCATGTTATAAATCGCAATGGTGGAGGGAGGCGGGAGGTGAGGATGAACAAAAAGAGGAAATGCTATCACCGCAATGTGATGGCAAGCAAGCAGTCGAGACAGAATGCAGTCAGGCAAGTCGTATTTCCACGTCAAAGTAAGACGCCGGGGGCGGGATTTTAGGGTTTGTTTACATGTTAACAACCACATTAAAAAAAAAAAAAAAGTTATTTTTTTTTTGTTTTAGAAAAGTTGAAAAATGTGACCCTAGCACATCTTTACCCCAAATTGCTAAAGACTATTCCACCTGCATCTGACCTTAAGAATAAAACCTAATTCTAAACCCACCTGTTTGTATTATTCATGCGTGTAAGTAAAGCGCACAACATTCGATCCATGATGCGGTTAAGTAATTTGCACGTTCACATTTTTTTTGGTGTCTGTATGGTGGCCCCCAAAAGAGTCACAAAGTCACTCTGAAACTGTCAGTAGAGTTGTGTCCGTCATTGAAAATGCTTGCTTGCTATTCGGCTAGCGATCAATCACATTAAGCCACCATTTAGTTCTCATAATCTTTTCAAACTTGCCCAGGCATGACAAAAACAGCGGGCGAGCGACAGCCAGCGCGGGATTAGGGACAGGGCGAGGAGATGAAAGATGAGGAGGCGTTTTTTTTGTTTTTTTTTAATTACTAAATTATTCATTCACTCTTATGATAAGGATTTTTTTACTTTTACCCAAACCACTCATTCACTACCAGCCCAGGTAAAATTAATGCACTTTTTTGGCTTCTACACCCGTCAATGGCAGTGAATGATAATAAAAAAAATTGTAAAAAATTATTTTAAAATTATTTTAAAAAAATATGAAAAATATACAAATTATAACAAGATCATAAAAATTATAAAAATCCTCATCCGCGCCATCATCATCATAATAAGGGAGTTTGGTATTCATGTATGAAACGGGAGCAACCAGCTGTACAGCATCATTTTGTTGTCGTGTAATTGGACGCCACGATGAGCGCAACAAACAGCCTCCAGGCTTTTGAGTAGTGTGACTGGATGGTGAGATGAAGTGTCATGTGAAGTGAAGAAGGTGGGGGTGTGCCAAGAAGGTTGCGATAAAAGTTCGTCTACTGTCACTTCCGTGGACAAATGCTCGGCTTGACAAATGTCCCAAGCAGAAACACGAGAGTGTCATTCTTAAAAAAAAATAGAAAGAAGAGAGGAACGTCATGGGCTTCTCTTTCTTAAATTCAGTTTGAAAACTTGCTCGGTTGGTCTTTGAGTAAATTAACAAAATGGATTTCAAAGGCAGGGTTTGCAGACTTAAATATTACACAATATAAACTAAAAACTAACTGCAGTGAATATCATCTTGGTATCGTGAATTGTGATTGACAGAGGTTAGGTTTACCGAACCATTGAGCAGCACTCAAAGCTAAAACCTCATACGAGAACCTTTAAAATCCCATTCTTACCAATGAAATATGCATGCAGCGTTTCTTCCAGACTTATTGGAACAACAGTATGCTATACACTGAGGCATTTTTGCCGTAGAGACAGAAAATAATGTGAAAATACCACTGCGAAATCAATGTATTCAAGTTAGCCAGGCCTAGCGATTGGCAACGTAAGATGGCCGCCGGTAGCTTCACTTATATCGATTAAAACGCCATTGTTAGTCCATTCACATATATGTCCATGTCGTCATACTGTATCGAGTTACCTAGCAACTGTGTATTTAGTTAGCTAGCAACTGTCTAACTAGTTAGCTAGCAACTGTCTATCTTGTTAGCTAGTGACTGTATTTATCCAGCAATACTGAAAAAAACTGGGCTTAAAAAGTCATGAATGACGGACAATAATCCATATTTTAAACAAAATTATCTGCCACTAGAAAATCTGGTATTTTGTTTTAGTACAAAGCTAAACACACAAAGCTTAACTTCTAATATATTATTGAGAGTTTGATTGGGTACAAATGCTTCGACAAAAACTGCCTGTTCAGAAAAACTGTATCTTGACAGAGAACCGGAAACATATTTTGTCTCAAATTAAGATCTCATTTTGGTTCCATTTTAGTTTTTCCAATGACAGGATCAAAAACCGGGGAGGGGTTTCAGTGGCAAAGAGCTGGAGTGTTTCTGGAGAGGCCCGAGCCTGGCCCCGCGGTTTTTCGCTTGGGCCGCAACAAAGCCTCCCATTGGCTGGACGGCGACGTTGGAATTTGGCTCCCAACTCCTCCTCCTCCTCCTCCTCCTCCTCTTGCTCTCTTCGCCCTGAGGAACAACACGTTGTTCCCTCTACCTTCTTTCAACAATGAGGGGGGGGGGGACCAAACAGTTTACTTCCTAACTGAAATCAGCAAGGACAAGAAGAAAAGAACGGGACACTCCTGCTTTGTGAGAAAGTGTGTGGGAGGAGGAGGAGGAGGAGGTGGGGGGAATTGAAGGGGGGGGGGGCAGGGGCAGGGAAGGGTGAGCCCTGCAGGAGTCCTCAGTCAGGACACACATGCACTCTCTCACTCTCTTTCACACACTCTCACATAGAGGAGTTGCTCGGTTGGTCAGCTCACGGCTCGGAGCCTGCATGAGGGGGAAAAGGAGCAAAAAAAGGAAAACCAGAGCTACTACTTGTTGCTTTGGTTGGGATTTCTTCCTCGGGATGAGACGCTGAGGTAAGGAAAAGCCTCCCCTGCGGGTTTCGCACCGTCATCTTTTCCTCAATGCCGACGTGTGTTTACATGCCACGCATTGCACGGCGATCCTTACGAGACGTTCCACTTTTCATATTCCATGAGGTGAACTTTTCCATGCAGTAGTAGTACGAGGAGTAAGAGTCTGTGAATGTGGGTCTGGGGGGGGGGCATTGTTGTCCTATTATTAGAGCGCCAGCAGCTGTGGGGAAGGAAGTAAAGCAGAGAAGAGGGATTACCGTTGGAGGGGGGGTGGAAGAAAGGGGGCGAGGAGAGGTTGTGGGGGTGATCAAGCGGGAATTGAGGACTTATTTTTGGGGGGGACGGCGTTCTCAATAGTGGGACCGCCGTGGATAGGCAGAGTGGAGGGAAAGATTTGGAGGTTGATGCCTTTCACACTGGGTATGGAAACTGGACTGCTTGGTGTCAGGCACTGGTGCAGGATTTGTGGGGGGCTGGCCTGGAGATTTTGTCTTCTTCGGACATAGTATGGAGGAGGAGGTGTATAGTTTAAGAAGAAAGTCTGCTCGTGTTGAAAGCATGAACTGATGTTTTTGGCGTTTGACGGCTTTTGTTTTTTTAAGATTCCTGTCTGCATGTGTAAGGTACTGACGCAGGGTGCTAAAGTCGACCCTGGAAATGGAACATTGTCAAAAGTACTATCAGAGAAAAGTGTGTCGTTTCACACCTGAGACATACGACCGAGATCTCTTTGTTGCGAGACTTAGGCTTGGTGCGTTGACGACAATCGTGTAGTTGAACGGTAATTGTCGTCGCGCTGAAGTTTAAACATCAAAGATTTTTTTTTTAAGCTAGCTGGGTACCGATGAGGAACTGGGAGGCTGAAGTCGACCCGGGAGAATTTCTCGTCTTCTGGCGTGGTATCCGAGACAAAGTTCGTAGTTCAACACCTGAGACTCTAATACGTCCTTTACATCAAAAGAAATTGTTGCCGTCTCAAGGATGTTTCAAACGACGGGGTTACTTAATTTCCCTTCAACCCTCTCCGGTTTTGATCAAAACTCCGTCGTGAAGAGCTCCGAAAGCTGTGAAAGCGGAAGACTGCTTGTTGTGCGGGGGGGGGGGGGTTGATTTAAATTCTCTGTCCTTACTCGCGAAGTAAAAGCAGAAACTGAAAACGGGGGCGTGTTTAATAGAGCGTTTGGGAGAAGGTGACATCGCCTCTCTCTTACCCTCACAAACACCTCACTGTGTTTTTCGCAGAGCAGGTTCGACTATTTTTTTTTTTTTTTTCATCCGCTTTACTTCCACGTTTTTGAAGAGCGGCTATGTAATCAGCCGCTCGTAAATCCAGAGACAAGTGAGGGTGTCTGACAGCTGTATTTGGCGGTGGCGTCGCGTCTTGAAACATCCGGCAACTTGGGTGGCGAGGGGAGGGTGTCTATATCAACGAGCACGTGTTGCTAATTTGCTTTTTTTTGTCACTTTAATTTGAAGTGAATTACTTTGCTGATGTTCTGCAATTTTATTATAATGCTATTATGATAATTAACGATATTAGGCAACATTAAGCTTCTGGCTGCTCATTGGCCGGTGGCAGTCAGGAACAGGAACTCTTCAACCAAAGTCTCAATTGGAGGGAAATGCTTTTTTCACGTTGAAAATATCATGAAAAGTATCTACTATATAGTCTCCGGTTACTCACACGGTATCTTAATCGTGGGAAAGCTGGGCCGGTTTAGTTTATCATAAATCTGTTTTGCTGTTATTTGAAAGGTAACAGTTGATTGGATCTCATGATCGCGACACAAATTTTTTTATTCCCCACTGCAGCACATTCTCTGTGCCTACCAGCACGTCTTCCAACATTGGCATTTGTTTCCCTCATAATTGATGTGACAAGCCGAGATTCACCACCTAATCTTTAGCTTCTACTCAAAATCTGTGAATCAATTCCAAAGCGATAAAACACCGCCATCTACTGGGATCTGTTAGTCATTACATTGGTTTACAAACATTCATTGCACAGACATGGGTGAGAAAAAATGTTTTTTGTTTTTTTTGTGTGTAATTCAAGTTTTCATTTCTATACAAAATTAAGAAAAATTAAAAAAAGAAAGTTGCTTTAAATCAACAAACAAAAAACGATTTTTGGACTAAGGACGTGAAATTGGAAGTGAACAGGAAGTGACAAGTTGCAAGTTTAAGCTATCACAGTGTCTTGGGTGCACGCTTCGCTTTTATGGCTCGTCATTAAATTTGCATGAAAAAAATCTCAATGACTTGTGCAAGAAACTGAACAGGAAATGGATTATTTTTGTTTGAAGCATCCACATCTACGGCAAATGACAGAACTCTCCTAATCAGAAGCTGGCATCCCAGAAAAATGAGTGGCACTTGAGACAAACATGGAATGCGTGGCAAAGCCTAGCGTCAAACCTAGATTCTCATTTCAAGGATAAGCCAGGAAAGGAAGAGAGGTTGGAGTGGGAAGCAAACAGAAAACAGGAAAGACAGGAACATAAACTCCGCTCCCTGAGGTTCCCCTTTTTCCCCTTCAAACGTACCTCACTTCCTGTCATGTGATCCACTGAAGCCACAACAGGGATGCTATTTTTAAGGAAAATGCTGCGAGCTTCTTTGTTGAAGCAGCTGCCTGTGGACTCAACTTTCCCTCCTCCTTCTCCTCTTCTCCCTCTTTGTGAATGTCCGCCGTCCTGTAGTGGATGAAAAACAAAAAAAAACCACATTCTTAATCTTTCTGCTTCCTCCATTGATGTGGGAACGTCTTAATTGCTGGGCAGGACAGGAGGGGAGATATTTTGCGAATATTATTAAAAGTGCCATGAATTATGTAAGTCACGGGAAATACACGTTTTATTTTGGTAGGTTTCAAGTCAGCACCGACGAGCATCTGCTACGTGATTCCTTGACAATGAGGACGACTACGTAGAGCCTGCTAGCTTATTTTAGCTAGCGCTATCCGCTAGCTAATTAGCCACCAACTAACAGAACTGAACTTTTGGTGAAGAATTCTTTTCTATGGATCTTCTTCAAGGAGCGTCCATTTCGTACTTTTTGACAATGTGTCGTCACGGATGATACAAAATGCTATGTTAGCTTCTCGCTAGCCATACGCTACAAGAGATTACAAAGCATGCGTTTTCAGGTTTTCAGTCCACTTAAAATGCACATGGCCAGTTAGCAAATTACGCCCATTGTTAATGTCAACAATGAAGCCTCTGTGGCTGCATGAGAAGCCGTGAATTCCTCAAATACCGATGTCAGAACACAGAGTATTACTCAATGCAATGAGTGGACAACTAAATCCAACATAAGGCTCCTACAGTCTTTTTGCCTCAATGTCAAACTTGTTACCTCTCAAATGTTAAAGATGAAAAACAAAAAAAGATACAGTAATCAATATTAAACGCACCCAGTTTTTTTTTTTTTTTTTTTTATCAAGGGGTGGTCAAACATGTTATTCATAAACCAAAGTGTTGTGCTTTAGCATTTTGGTGGCGATCGGTCGCCAGTTTAGACCACAGAACTGACAACACGAGCAATATCACCTCGCTTCCCTCCTTGCTGTGACATAGAGGCTGAAACCGAGTGTCAAACTCAAGGCCCGGGGGCCAGATCTGGCCCACGACTTCATTTTATAAGGCCCGCAAAGGGCAAATGATGTGCGTCAACTTCCTGTTTCTAGCACATTTTCTTCACTTTTTAACATTGAGATATGAGATATAGCCATTTATTTGTTTCCAATACTCACCTTTTGGAAAAAAATTTGTCCAAACAAATTACTTACTGGCTTTTGATTTTCAAAACATAACGGCCCTATGAGGGAAACCATAACGACAGTTGTGGACCCGTCCACAAAAATTTGTTTGACACCCCTGCTTTAAGGCATTTGATAAATTTAATTGTAAACAAGTCATTAGAAGTAAAAAAAAATATAGAACAGAACATATGACATTACATGAAGAAAATGTTCGACTCAACTCCCCCTTCCAGGCAAGAAAAGATGCTTTGAAAGTTAGCCAGTAAAGTTAGCCAAGCTAGCTAACTGACAAGGTGGTTTCCACGTCGTAAAATGAGAATTTCGCTTTTGACTTCTTCCCCCTCCTCCTTAGCTAGCATGTTGTCTGCCAAGGGCTGGGGGGATTTAAAAGGCACTTGGCTGCTAGATTAAAAACGAACAGGATTACGACGAGGAGGAGGAGGAGGAGGAGGAGGTGGAGGACAGCGGCTTTTATTTTTAAAGCGTGTGCTAACATGCGTGAGTTCTCCGTGGGGATCAATGAGGTCTGTGTCTATCTGTTTGGGGTAAGGATGCACGATTGTCGTTTTGCTCCGCGGGTCACGTGGACGTTCGATTCGCGCAGGTCGGATGGAAACGGATTTCTGCCACATAAACGTTTTTGATCGTAATCCGACATTGTTGCCTCGTTGTTTGACATGTGACGGTGTCAATGTGACGTGTTTGGTAACAGCTATTTCAACGTCAGCAGATTGCAAATTCTTTCACCCCCCCCCCACCCCACTTGTTGTCTATTGATTTGAATTGCGTGCTCACTGCGATTACATTTTGGTGACTTTTGACCGTTAAACACTCATGCAGATGTGGCAAACTCTCTGTATCCCATTCGAGTTAAATTACAGATACTTGCGTAAAAAAAAGGAGACTACGGTAAACCTTTGAGAAAGAGAAAAAACAGAAAAATAAATTGAAATGAAGTGGTTACAAATGGAAAAAAGAATGTGGTACAAACTATTTTTTATTAAAACGTCCCCAAGTCTAATAAACCTTTTTTTAATTATTAGATTGGAGAAATATGGTTAGCTATGAAATGTATGTAATAAGTAATATGTTGTAAAGGATTTATTGGCTTTATTTATTTTTCATTTTAGGATTGTTAAAAAACTTCCCAGGTCAAATTGACCCATTCCCCACAATCTTTAAGAGGCACATAATAATAATAATAATAATAATAATAATAATAATAATAACACACTGAAATGGTTCACAATATCTTTTCCATTTCAAGACTTGGATTATTATACATCAGGTCAAAATCGACCCCTTTAAAAGTTTAAAAACAAAAGAAATAAGGTAAGAAATTTGAAATGCATAGTAATGGAGTTATTAATTTAATAATTGTGTTAATTTTTATATGAACTTGCATGCACCCAAAATCACATTTTGATTTTGAGTATTTTGGAAATTATAAAACATTCACCAGATAAAATGGACCAATTTTACATGTTTAACAACACCCCAAACACACACACACACACACACACTGACGCATTGACGGACTGGAATGTGACTTAATAATGTTATGTAACTGCTGTGGAATGATTCATATTTTTTCCTTGTTTGGCACACTTCGGCAGTGTCAAATTGACCCAGGCACCTTTAAATTGCTGTTGCCGGGAGGAGAATGGAACAAGAGGCAGCTTAACGGTTCAGATTAGAAAAGCCCACCGAGGAGGGAGATAAAAAGTAACCCGGGTTATGATGCAGTGACCTCGGGCTTAACGCTTAAATCCCCCTGCGGCCATCTTGTCATTTTTAGGTCTGACAAAACTTATCTTGGGGTATTAGAATTGCTCATTCAATCCGGAAAATACACAAGTGTCCCTGGAAGTATGTCTAGATCCACATATTCATTTTTTTTACCATTGGAGAAGTTCACAGAAGAAAAACTCAGGCCGGAATTTTGTTTGAATTTGTGCTTCACCACTTTCTCCACAAGGGGGAGGTATTGGACTGCACTCTAAAGTCCATTTTTTTTGTCTCAATGGGTCTCCGAGCAAAATGTCTGCCAATATTCATTATTGATCATACATACACTTACATGAGCTCATTGCAACAGTTGCTGCCCTACTGTCTTAACTCGTTTATGATTTTTTAATTAAGTATTAACTGGGCTACTGAATAACATCCACTTTTGAAGATTTTTATTTTATTTTATTTTGCACCGATTCCAAGTCTGCTCTTGTTTTTTCCACCCTAACACATCAGGTTTTTATACTTCTACTACGACTACTAATACTATAACAATAATATAATGTGATTATATTGAGTAATATTTATAAATTAAGGGTTAGGTTCAGCCTCATATTTTTTTTATTTTTTCTATAAATTGGAACAGGTGGTAAAAATCTATGTAGTGGAAGCTTTCATTGGGCAAACTTAAAAACATTAAATGAAAAAAATCGCAAATACCTGATATGCTCCCAAAAAGTAAGGAATTTAAATAAATAAAAAAATCAGCATAAAAAATAAATTAAGTAAATTAAAATTTAAAAATGTAAATTTGAACTTCAAACCATGTAAAAATGTATACAAACCTGTACCTTTTGCGGGGCCCTACATATTTGTCTTGTGCCTTTGGCCGGCAAATTCTGGTATGCACGTCTTGGCCACCTGGTGGCAGTAATATACAGATATATTGACATACGGTCGATGGAGGCTGTCTCAGTGCTGTCTATGTGTGTTGCAACACCATTTGTGTTCAAATGCTCATCAAAAGCACTTTGACGCCGATGCTAACCGTTAGCACGTCTGTGGTGTTTCTCATTTTGTCTTCGTATTAAGCTAAACAAACTTTTAAGACAAAGCTATGACCTCATCTTAAACATACAACATGTCATTCTCTTATATATGTTTGACAGCAAACTGTGGGCTCCCCCGTAGTGTACTTCTTGTGACGTTTATGTTTGGTGGCGCGGTAGTCGTTTCTCAAATCAAATAAGTGCACTACTCAAAAAACACTGCTGAAGAGGAAATGCAGTTTGGGGAATCGTAGCGGTAACCACAACGATTCAGCGTTTGCTGGAAATTGCTCGGAACCCCGTAGCAAAAGGACTTCTCATCATTTACAGACGCTTCCTGACCACGCGAGCTGCGTGTTCACCTCCGGCCGCTGGCTGGCTAAATAAACAACACCAGGCGCATTCTGCACGAGGCTCTCTTATGGATACGGGAACAATAGAGCTGAGTGTTGGAGATCGATACGGCTTCCTTTGCATCTGTAAGCTCTTAATCAGTGATTTTCAAAGTGTGCTGGAGCTTCACACACGGTCCCTCCAGAGATGCATAAAATATCACTGCCTATTACGACTTTTCAGTTGTATTTAACTTTAAAGTACAATACGTTGCGGGGGCCAAAAGTTCATCTTAACCTACTCGGCAAAATGGGCAAATGACAAAAATTGGAGCGTTAAAAGCACGTTCGCGGAGAAGAGGTCAAGTTCCCAGCTCTGCCCTCATCTCTTTAACAGTTTGTACAGAAAAAGGTAGCTTTGATGGCCGATCCTGTCAAGGTGCCTCGCACACAGGACAGCCAATGAAAAAGCTCGGCTTAGAGACTTCTGAAAGTACCTCCAAAGCCTGCAAATTTGTGGGTCGACTTCAACGTTACCTGCACATCGACCTGGTAAAAAAGTAGATCATGACAGTTAGTTGTTTGCTGGTCTCATGGGCCTGTCCTGTCCTGTCCTGTCCTGTCCTTTTCCTTTCTAAGGCAAACAGACGTTTTTCTCTTCTCTATGCCTTCAATTGGAGCGTTGTTGTGCAGCATGGAAAGCGGCCTCGAACAAAACACCAGTTGCCGTTTTATCTTGTAACCAAACCCCGTTTACGCTTGACATCTGTAAAAGCATGTTGTTCTCTCGTATCTGCTGTTGTTTCTTTGAAGTCTTTATCGCCGCTTATTTGCGTCCGTTCTCGGTCGCGGGAACTCTTCCTCTTTAATACAGAGAAAGAGAGAGAGTTGTTTTGCATGTACGTTTACGGCGTTACAATAGGATGTTTCTGTGTTGTATCCGACGGGGAACTTTGTATTTTTTCGATTTTTTTTCTTGTTGTTGTTGCGATAAAATTCCTTCTGTCGACCACACTGGGAAGCTTTCCTGCTCACCAGGATACACGCTCACACACGCAGTATTCCGGACCTCTGGGATCTCGCTGTGGGAAACTTTTTTTTTTTTTTTGGAAGTAGGGGGTGGGTGGGAGTGTTTTAAAGGTGGAGCTGCAGGGACAGGCAGGACACGAGCAGCTGCAATCTCCTCATTCTACCCTGTGGAATGTTTGGACAATGGAGGCGTTTCAGTGCAGGAGCACTTTTCGATGAGAACTTTTTTTTTTTGAAACTCACTTTGAAGAGGACTTGAGGTTGTAACAGAAACTGCGCAAAAAGATGGCCGGGATTACCAGGAAGGGATCTGGGAGACGGTCGTACTACTACAGATTCCTGGGCAAGTCCCGACTGCAGGGTCAGCGCAGTCGCTCTCGCAGTCGAACCCGGCCGGCTGCAAGCAGGGGTAATAAACACTGGCTCGTAAATGAGATCTAGTACTGTGGTTCTCAGCTGTTGTCACTCTGGGACAGACACAGGTGGCAAAAGTACTCGCGTTCTGTACTTAAGGGTAAGAAAAGACTGCGGTGGAAGTAGAAGTACTGATTGAACTCTTAGAAGAACAGACTGCAACAAAACGTGACGTCAAATTACAATCCTTGTTATTGCTCCCCGGTTCACGGTAGTCTACTGAATGCATAGCGCTAACCAGAGCATCCGTGTAGCCAGAGGGTGAGCTGCAATGTGTTTGTTCACCGAGTAGCCCTCGCATATGTTACATGGAGGAATTCAGTATGGCATCAAATCCAAGTACCATTATGCCCCAGGTAATAATGTGTCTGATGTAAAAGCGGTCAATATATTTTCCAATTAAAAGACAAGTCTAATCTTTGTTTCATTGTCAAGGGAGTCCTCGGTTTGAAATGTCAATATAACCCTCGTTTGTCTCTAAGGTCGACTATGTCATCGTTTATCACTCACCTAAGTTAATTTGCTATGAAAGCAGTAAATATTTGTATGGAAAACATAATTAAAAAAAAAAAAAAAAGTACAGCATGAACTTAGCCTTGTGATCATGTACGTATTCACATACTACGACATAATACAGGTGGACTTGTTGTCAGTACACATCATAAGTGCAAGGCACCGAAATGCAGATTACATCTAACCAGCAGTATTAATTGGCATATCGCTAGCCTAATGGAATGGTTTCCTAAGTGATATTTAAACATTTTCGGCAAACAAATTCAACAAACAAGGAGTGCCATTGCCTCGATTCAACCTTTGTGGATTACCGTGACCTGAATGACTGAGAATCTACACAGACTAAGAAAAAACACAAAAAAGCAACTTTTTCATATTTTCTGTCGCTAATTCAGCCGTTAGGCTAACAACAAACAGGGTGGTACGGTATTTAAATATATTTCAATACGAGTGTCTCTTTCTGTACATATGGACAAACTACGACTATTATCATTAGTAATACAGGGTGATAGCTAGTAGCTATTGTATATTTGTCATACTTTTCTATTTAGCTACTAGATAACAGTAGGTTAGCTAAATCATATTGTACGATTTAGCGACTAGCTATACAGTAGGTTAGCTAAAGGTGGCATATTGTACGAGTTAGCTACTAGCTATACAGTACGTTAGCTAACTACTAGCTATATTGTATGGTAGATAAACATTATGCTAACTATACAGTATGAACAGTACTAAAAAAAAAGTATGTTACTTACTACCACGATAAATTGAGGACCCCAAGTCATTTTTAACCACCTGTTTGACACACGCCTAGAAAGGGGCCGAAACCTACTTTTGGGTCCCCCCTAATGGAATGATGGAGTGTTTTAAAGCAACAAGCGTTCATTTCTAGCTTCACCGGAGCGCATGACAGTTTGCTGTCGGCATTCGCGCGCTGACGCTACCTCACGGTTGCCGTGGCAACAGTTGACAGACGATAGCTCGGGGTCAACCTGCGAGAGGAGGGGGGGAAGGGTCGATGTGTTTTTGTGCACTTGGAGTCACACTGCCCATCGAAACTGGCTTTTCCTGTGATGTGATTGTGAAAAGTATTTCCAGCTTTCGAGGTGATATTTGAAGCCCCCTTTCAAGCCGCCCCCCCAAAAAAAAAATTCTAAAGTAAAGTACAGTAATGAAGTCGCGATCAACACTACCAAGGTGTTATCCGAGTAACTTCAAATTAGGAAGTACACACTTGAAAACTTTGAAAAGAACAAACTCAAGGCTGTCGCTAAAGTGTTTGACGGCTCTGTGAAAGATGAAAGAGTCGCGTTAAATGGTTGTATCGGGCTCTGGCGTGCAGAAAAGCACACTTAAAAATAAATAAATAAAAACACACGCGCACACTTTGCCTTGATCTTCGACTGTCGTCGGAGCCTTAATCTAGAAGTTCGTCTCGCAGGCAACTCTTGACACGTCCCGGCGGCGGGCACGTGAGCTCACGTGTTATTGTTTGTGTGCGCGGATGGAAAGTCTGCTATCAGTCGGCACTGTTTCCCCTTTCCCTCTCTCGCCAGTTTGGTGATATTTGCATAGCACATGACACCGTGTGCACTGGAAACATTGGGCCTTAAAAACAAGAACAAAAGGACATTTGATATAGCCTTTATTTAATGTAAGCTAAATGATCTGCCGGTAGAGCAGAAATGTTTTGGCTTGGCAAGATTTCTGAAAACAAGCCTAAAAAAATGACACGTTTTAAAACTAGTGTAAAGGTACTATTGAATTATGCAATTTATTATTTGAAGATAAACTTAGAACTCATAATCTAAATAACAGAGCTGGGCACCTGACCCTTTTTTTCCAGTCAGCCCCCCCCCCCCCGGAATTCCCCAACCTGAGTCAGTGAAGTGATACGAAAGAATCAATTCAGTGAACCATTTCACGAAAATTATTTAAAACCGCCAACTCCAGTTAGTCCATCGATATAACCGAATCGTCATCACTTGCGTCAGTAAACCAATACAACAAATCATCTGACTCTGACGCGTTTCTGGTGAGTCCACTAACTTTCATCAAACCAAATTACCGGAGTTTTCGCTGTTTCCAGCGATTCGGTGACTCGGAATCATCTGAGTCCAGTTGTTTCCAGTGAGTCCACTAGCCCAAATAAATGAACAAAAGATGACAAAACCGAATCAATTGAGTCCGCTAACTGCAGTCAGTGAACCAAATATAACCAAATCATCCAGAAATTCGAGATACCATCCTTCCCTGCTGTCTCAGCCCTCAAACCTTGAGTAAATGGTGGAGACGGTCCAGACGACTTAGTGCTTTTTTTTTCTGAGCAATGCCATGAGACTGCAATAACGCTGACAGGTGCAGGCTAATTCCGTCTGTAATCCATAAATATGGAATCAGATTACACCGAAGAGCCGAACCGCGCTGTTGAAAAGGGACAGAGTGCACAGTTGCCGCTAAATCACGATAGATCTCGCATCAACATGAACTGCCTCTGCCTGACATCCGCCACTTTTTCCTTCGCAAAACTTTCTGTTGAATCCTCAAATTCAAGTCAAGCAACCCATACGAATCAAAAGTGATTCTAGAGCGAATCATTTTGAATCCATGGTTGTTTCCAATAAATTAAATGACTCAAGATGGTGTACAGATACTACGTATTCAATTTGAGTTTCCGGTGAGTCAGATAACTCAAGTCAGTGAACTGATTAGAGTTTGTGATGTTTCTGGTGAGTGCGTCGATTTGAGTCTTCTGAACCGATTAATCCGAATCTTCGGAGTCCATATTGTTTCTAGTCGCTGCGCACGGGGGGCAAGGAGAGCGCCACTGCCAACTACTGGAGTGGAGGTGCAATTACACTTTATTGTAGCATGTTCCCCAGGGTCACACGCGCCCCCCTCAGCATTCCCCCCCCACCCCCCCGGACACTGCCCTAAAGTGTGACAACTGACAAAATCATCTGTGTCCGCAATGCGTCCGGGGTGTCCGCTAAATCAGTGAACCAATCGGCGCGAATTCTCATGAGTCAGGCTCATTTGTGTTTCTGCTGACTTGGGACACTTGAGTCAGTGAATTTATACCACAGATTCTTCGAAATTGAACCAATACAACACAATTGTTTGACTCCGCAGTGGTTCCGGTGAGTCCAAATCACTTGAGTCAGAGAACCAAGACAACCTAACAATCTGAGTCTAACGTCTTTGTTCTTAGTCCATCGATCCGAGACAGTCAAGCAATACAATTTCATAATCCGAGTCAGGTGAGTCCACCGATTCGAGTCAATGGACAGAATCATTTGAGTCCACATGGTTTTTGATGTGTCCGCTAATTCGAGTCAGCGAACCAATCGAGGGACATCATCTTGTGTTTGCCGCGTTTCCATCAAGTGAATCTGTGCACTTCTTTATCAGCTTTTTGTCTTAAGTAAATACGACATCTCCAGGGTCAAGAGTCCAGCGCACTGTCATCGAGCACACTCCGAAATCCTGTCGTTTCCTCATTCGCGCACACGAGCACGTATTTATTTATTTTTCCACCCGCGTCATAAAGCTGGACAAAACTGCGCCTGAAATGTGCGCTATGTGTCTCGTGACCTCGATTACACGGATCACTATTCAAGCGATGAGTCGCTAATGAGACGGCTCTTTGGAGGAGCCCAAATTGCTTTGTATTGCATTGTTCCTTGATTGACATTAACGCAACGCATTTAAATTCAGGAGGCGGCGCGCAAGCCCATCGAGGCGGCTTGTCTCGCACCTGAATGGTGGGCGGGAGTGAGGGGTGATGGTGGGGGGGAACAAAGAATCTCGCTGACAGCTGCGTGATTTTTTTTTTTATTTAATTTTTCCGACGGCACATTTTGCTGGCCCGCAGAGGATCTAAACAAGGCGGCAAAAGTTTTGACAGTTACTCAAGTCATTCTGTCAGGCAGACGGATCTAAAATTGTATTTATTTTTTTTGTAAACGCACTTGGCAACCACTGAATCTGAAAAATAAAATGAAGGGAAAGGTAGAAGTAGAGGTAAGGTTAAGGGTAGGATAGGGGTTAAATTTAGGGGTCAGGGTAAGCGTGTGCGTGTAGGATTGGGGTGTCTAGGAGTTTGGAGTAGGTTGAGGATTTGAGTTTTGATTATGGTGTTAAAGCCCGTTTTGAAATCAGAAGCCAGTAATTGTTTGTTCAACAATTTTTCAAAAGGGGAGGATTGGTGACAAATAAACGGCAATATCTCATATCTCATATATGTCTTTAAAAGTGAAAAAAAAATGTACTAGAAACAGAAAGTTGACGCATTTGATTTGGCCTTTGCGGGCCACGTAAAATGAAGCCACGGGCCAGATGGAGGCCCCGGGCCCGATGTTTGACACCTAATGTTTTTTTTTTTGTTTTTTTTTATAATTATTGTCTACAACATTAGTTGTATTCAACAAAAACATGATGCAATGCAATATAAATGATTTTTGTTCTTGGATCAAAATAGAAATCTTTAACCACTGAATTTGGAGGAATATTTTCTGGAAGATTTTCACTGAACTCCAAACTGTAGCAAAAAAAAAAAAAAAGGAAAAAAAATCTCCATTATTTATTGAACGTCAACCGAGCCTGTGGGATTACTTCCACCAGGAAAAATATTTTTTTTTTTTAAAAATCCAAGAAATAAGCAAAAAAAAAAAAACCTTAGTCACTGCAGAGTGTCTATTTTAAGATCTATTTTAAGATAGAAGACAGACAACTTCAAAGTGTGCTTGTCTTGTGTTCCTGTCATAACACAAGAGTCCTCATTCGGTTTGGAAGATATTTTTATTTATTTTCTTCTTTTTTTTTTTCTTTTTTTTTAGCTCTGAGTGTTGTCAGCTTCTTGTCATAGCGAAGAAGCTGCACTCAGACTCTGTGCTGTTTATTATTTTCACACCTTATTTTGGCGTTACCGGTCTAGAATACTCTAAAGATGAATATACTGCGGGGGTTTTGCTTCAACATCTTGCCTTGATTTTCAGCGACTTTACCGTTTTTGTCGGCATTCTTTTGTTTTTCCCGTGAAATGGGGCAGCTGTTGTCGGTTAAAAGCGGCAAAGAGCGAGGCAGTTATCTACAAAAAGAGACAAATATTTGCCTCGGGTCGTAAAAGACGAGAATGTTGGCGAGATTGAACACTGGCAGGAATAGGTCGACTTGGGCGAGACGGTGAACCCCCGTTTATTGCGGGCGATACGTTTCAGACTCACGAGTGCCGGATCATAATCAGTGATATCGAGGGATAAAGTCAAAAGTGTTACCCCTCCCACACACTAAAATTAAATAAAACACACTTTTATAGAACGTCACTTTGAGGAAGTCCGAATCACATCGATAATCTTTGGGTCCATACAGTAATGGAGTATTTTATTTATATTTTAAATCCCACTCATCTAGCTCACAATGGCGTTAGATCATGCGGCCGTTTTTTTTTTTTTCAGCAGAGTTCCGGCTACGTTCCGGCAACTCCTCGGATGAGAAAAAAATAAATAACCAAAACAAAAAACAAAAAAAAAACACGCGGCTCATCATCTCGGGCAAAAGCACCCTCACAATGTCACGCAAATAACTTCCTGTCATCTAACAAAGTTTGAGCTGTGTCAACACCAGCCTGCACGGGTTGGCTTTTAGGTTTTTGTTTTCTGGGGGGACTCGTGCATGGCCTACAGCCTTTTCCGTCTACGGTTGTTTGCCTCGCCTCCGAGGGTTTAACTGGCGGTCTGTCGGTGCAGCGTTCCACATAGAGGAAATGTGCGGCGTGACCTATATTAGTGAATGTTAATGGAAGGAAGGAAGCAAGAGGGAAAGGAGGCGGCAGTGGCGGCTAGATGGTTAAAAAGCTGATGGTCGCCAACTTCTTGTCCTTGTGACACTTTTGAATGTGACTGCGAAAGCCCAGTGACTACCTTACTTTTTAGTGGAAGCATTTTACCGGTGACGAGGTGAGGCCTTCTCGTGTGATACATAAAATATTACATAATATAAAAAAAAAAATAATTCCTCTTTTATTTTTATGATTTTTATTTGAGTTTTCAACCACTCCCAAAAGTAATTTGGTAATCATGACTAGACCCACAAAAAAAGTCTCAATTGTCCTTGGCGCTTGTGTGCATGATGTTGTTTCAATTAAACTACAAAAAAATCAAGTAAATAAAACTTTTACAGTGGCAAATGCACCCGGATGCAGATGGTACTCACAAAAAAAAAAAAAAAAAATGTAAATAAAAAAGCAATCTGACTGGTGTGGTGGGAGAGTAAATCTGTTCCGCCTCGTGTTTACGTTGACGCCGGGCGAGGTGGGCGTTTTTGCGACGGAAGGCGGCAAGCTGCGCAGCCAGAAGCCGCGATTCCTCCGTCTGCCGAGCCAATTTACATCCCGCCGCTCATTCCGTCAGCAGGCCCGTTAAACAGCAGACGGCTAATTTGGCACAGGCTAACAAACAGGGTGGCGCTGATGAGCGTTTGTGTAAATAAATTTATTAAAATTCCACCTAAAAAACTAGAACTGTGAAAAGTATTGCACTTAAAAATTAAATACAACTGAACTGTACTTAACAAGCATACTGTACAGAAAAAAAAAAAAAAAAGTTTAGTCCACTGAAAGATTACGCACAGTTTGAACATTGAATTCAGTGATACCTTTGATTACCACCAGAGGGAGCTCACACTTTGGCGATCACTCACTAACATGTGGTACTGCGTATTATTTTCTGGATTTTTAATGTAAACAGATCTCTGATTTTTGTTTTGTTTTTGTTTTTGAAGACTCGCCTCCAGAGAGGTCCGGGCGGCGACGCAGCATGCCCGGCAGCCCGACGGACAAAACCCCCCCCGCCATGGAAGCCACGTCCGCCTCTGCCGCCGCAGCCGCTACGCCATTCAGAGTCACCGTGAGTACTGTGAGTCTCTTTTTTTGTTAGTTTTTTTTTTTGGTTATCCAGTGAAGAAACTCACGAGAATTGCTTAAAGGCCTGGTACTAAACCAAAGTAATGCTTTGGCGCCATCTTGGTGCCAAGTACATTTCAAAGTCTGTACTTTATTTATTGTTTAACTTTTACCTGAGTCTATTTTAATCACAACTATCTGTATTTCAATTTTAAGTACAGAGTGTGAGTATTCATGCCACCTCTGCCTCCGTCAAAGGGCGTCTCAATCTGGTTTCCAGATGGACGCGATGTGAGCCCGAGTGGCTTTGATGAAGTGGGAACTCGAGTTTTTTGATGTTCGCCGCTGCGGGTTTGGGTTCGAGCGTGTCCGTGCAAGTCCTCCGCAGATTTCGCTTTCATTTCGCCCTGCATGACATCAAAGCCAGTTCAAGGAAGCACATGCGGGTCAATGTAGAACACACACACACACGCACGCACACAGATAGTGTTTATCATTCTTATTCCAGTGCAATATGCGGAACGCCACCTTTAATTCCGTAGACAAACAGGCGGTTAATTGAGCGGAAAATTCGGTGATGAGTCATCAATTTGAAGCTAATTAGCAATTAGCGGCGGGAATTTGCATAAATAAGAAACGTTCGCCCCGTCGTGCCTATGTGGGTTTTCTCCGGTACTCCGTTTTCCTCCCACATTCCAAAAGGTTGATTGACCACTAAACTGTTTGCGTGTGTATTCCAAGATTTTCTTTTTTTTTTTTTTGTCAACCTTTTGAAAAATGTTGCATTCATCCTCAGATTATATCGCTGACTTCTCTACGTCAATTATACGTCTCCCCCATATAATTTATTCAAATTGGAAAAAACCTTTGAAATATTATGCGGGACCCTTTACTGTATCAGTGGGATGCCTTTACTGTGCATTCCTGTTTTTAGCTAACGAGGGGAAAAAAGAAAAAAAAACGCCCTGTCGATGCTCACTCTCCTCATGGAAGAGTCGGCGGCAACATCTAAAGTGCTCCTGAGCTCAATCTGTCAAAATGTTTTTCCGTCACCTTGTTTGGTGGAGACGAAACTCGGAAAGGAAGCGGCACTCAAACTCATCCTCGGTCTTCAAAGTTCGACTTCCATCATATAGATTCAAAATGAATGAATGACGGACAATTTGTAAGTGACTTTTGCCAGACATCCACCTCAAATTTGTTTAAAAAAAAAAAAAAAAACATTGCGAAAAGAAAAACTAAACACAGTAGCTATGTTCTAATGAAATTAGTTTTTCCTCAGAATAAAGTGATTCATTTTAATACATTTACCGCACATTTAGGGAAAAAAAAAGAAAAACTTGAAACGACTTTGCAAGATTTTGACAAAAAAAAAAAAATTAAATATTTGAGCAACTCGTATAACGGGGAAAAATGTTGAAAAATTACCTATTTGAAAAAAAAAAATAGATACGTAAAATTCTTGAAAATATATTTTGGAAAAAAATAAGTTAAAGAAAAAAATCATCCAGTGTGCTCCGCAGGCCACTACTTCTGGTTTATTGTTATTACTACATTCATTCTTGTTGCATTGACAATTTGCGGGATATGTGCAAATACAAACCAGTAGGGGGCAGCACACAACTGATTTATTCATTTGAAGATTGTGTATTTTATTTACGATATTTTTCCATCGTTTCGCATGCCTCTGATTTATCGTTATGACTGCATTTATCACTGTAACATCAACATTTTGCAGCTGTTTTCCTCCAAGCCAGAAGGGGGCAGCATATGACTCATTTAGAGTTCATTTAGAAATTCCTTTTGCCTTATTTTTTCCAGCATTACAAAGAATCACAATTGCTTCCTTCACTGTTGTAGCATTGACACGATCTTTATGTTTTGCATGATTATTTTTTTTTTTAACACCTGTAGGGTCCATTCATTCTGTCATTTTCTCAGTATATCTCATTTCTTCCCCAGGCCTGTCGTTTCTATATCTGTCCCCGCGTTATCTCAGCATGTTCCTCTATTTTTACTTCCCCTCGGCGTATGTCTTTTTCTCCGGTCGTTTGAGCTGCTTGACGAAGGCAAATTAAATGCACTTTGCAGTACGGCAGACCTTCCCGGGTGATGGCTCACCCTCCCCAATCCTCTCCGGGGGTGCGAGTGGGGTTAATGTAGGCGTCAGACATCCAGACAGACTGATTGAAAGTTAGAGAATAGGCTCCACTCAGAGTGTCGTGACAGGCCGTCGAGGAATAATGCAGCCGTGGTCATCATCGTGCAATCTCGGAAGATACTTTTTTAAAATGCTTCTCAGCATCCATTAGGAAAAAGAGGACAAGGAATCGTCCGTTAAATATGTTTGGCATGATTCAAATAATTAAGCCTTATAAAAGGGTGGTTGTTTTAGGGCATGTGTTTGATGAGTCGCGGTCAAGTCATTGATTTATTTATTTTTCTGTTCATAGCAAGAAATCAAAACAATGAAATATACAACTCACCATTTTGCTAATTATAATTATTGGAATTAGGTAGAATAAAGCGTGTTTATTTCAACAAACCAAGTTGTATTTTCTTTCCAAGCATGTTGTAAGCAGGGTTATAATAGTTTGGGATTTTACATAATA
This sequence comes from Idiotropiscis lumnitzeri, assembly GCF_059441095.1. Classification (NCBI taxonomy): domain Eukaryota; kingdom Metazoa; phylum Chordata; class Actinopteri; order Syngnathiformes; family Syngnathidae; genus Idiotropiscis; species Idiotropiscis lumnitzeri. The sequence goes on from NC_142408.1 coordinate 3,631,887, forward strand.
GTTATATTTAATTTAGTTTGAACTTTTTTTTTTCAATTCAGTAAATTTGAATTCGTTTTTAGAACATATTTGATCATTTTTATTTTTTCAAAAATGCTTTAGTTTTGTTTTTATTAATTTTAGTAATAGCTTCTTTTTTTCAGGATTTGTCTGGTGCAAGATTTTTTTTAAAAAAAAAAAAGGTCACCAAGTATTGTGTAATAAAGTAAATTAAATTTTCTGTGGGAAGTGACAGCAACACCAAAATATTCACTATAATTAGTTACTTTTAGTATGTAGTGTATATATATATATATATATATATATATATATATATATATATATATATATATATATATATATATATTCTGATGTAGTATATCAGTTAATTTTCATTTTTGTAAAAATATTTTCGTTTTTATTTTATATTGTTAGCAATTTTTTTTAACAATTTTAGTTTTATCGTAGGCAGACTAAAAAAATAATTAAATGCAGCATTACTCAGTTTTACTATGCCCATTCCACTTTATGCTTTTATTTTATTTGCAGACAAATCTGCTACCGCTCTCATTTTTGGTCAAACATTTCCATTTGCTTGTACAGCATCGGGATGGTCGTTTACACGGGAGTCAGTGTCATAAAGTAACAAGTGTCGCTTTTAGTGTCATAAAGTGACAAGTGTTGCTGTGTTGGTGTGCGGCGTAGCAAACAACTTGGGCTATATGATGAACAAAGTGCTCCCCAGCACATTGTTAACATCGGCGCATTATTAAACATAATATTTGGGCCGTAAAAAATGGAGTCGGACTTCAGCCCAATGCCCTTGTTGTTCGCCGACAGCCCTCCCAAAGAATCGCAGGTATGAATCTTTAAGACCAGCTGTGATCGGACAAGCAGAAGCTAGCAAAGTGTAACCGCTAATCTCATCCACCGGAATCTTATTTTCAAGCTCTCTGACCCGCGCAGCTGTGTTGACTTTGTTGGACGGACTCCATAGACCATTACAGTGTCAGTTCAACACTTCCTTGACAACGATTGCTACTTTAATATTAGCGAGGGCTTCGGCGACATCTTGTGGCATGTCACAGAAAGGGCGACAAAAATAGAATAGAAATCCGCAAACAGGTTAAGATATGTTCCACATATCTTACGGTACGGCACCGGAGTCGTTTCCTGGCGACAAGCGCTGGACGCGGCAAACAAAAGGCGTGCCTGTGTTGGTTCGCCCGTCATAAAGTTGCTCTCTAATTATCTCCCAAAGCCCTCTGCGACCGTAATTACACAGGTGTCTTAATGGGCCGGCTGTGACGAGGACGCGTCTTTTGACTACCGTGTAAAAAAACAAAACAAAACATGAGAATGCAAGGACGCCGCGGAACAACGGAAACCGTAAACATGTCGGCAGGAGGGCGAGCGGTGCGACCCAAAAAAAAGACCAAGCAGTCAAGTGACAACCTCAGCAAGATTGATGAGGTTGTGGCAGTTGGCGCTAAGCACAAAATGAGAAGGCAAATTTATTTTTGCATTTTCCACGAGTGCGCTAACTATAAACGTTAAAACAACTGCGACTTGAGCACGCATGGAGCAGCAACACATACAAGCAGAGCATATAACAAAACTCACATGCTAAAACGTAAATGAAAAAAAAAATAAGCTTTGTCGCTTTGTAGCGTTTAGCTTACCATCGCTAAAGACTGCTAATCGCTGGCAGCTCACCCTTCTTGATAATAATTCAAAATGAGTTCGCAATACAGATCTTGCATTCGAAAAGCTGACCAATAAAAAGCAGACACCTCGAAATTTTGTGAGTTGCAGAAGGGAGAGATGGAAAACAGGTAGGACACCGACCCTCGTGGAACAGGATTGAGGAACCCTGATCTGGGGTATAATTAAACATCAATACAAATCTTGCCGTGAGTCGCTGATTTTAAAATCATAAAACAAACAGAAAAGCAGAAAATAGCGGCTGTTGCTTTTTAGCATTTAGCTTAGCATCCCTAATGAGCTCCAGATACCTTGCTAATCTTGGCTATCATTTATTGGTTAACGATAATGCTCGTGACATAATTAACTGGCTCATGAATAAATAACCTGTCGCTATTTAGCGTTTAGCTAAACCTAGCTAATTTCAGTTAGCTTGCTAATTTTGGCTATCATTCATTGTCAGGGGTTATTGGTAATGTTGGTAACATAAAACAGAAATATATATATACATATATTTTAAATCCTGTCGAGTTTGAACATTCAGTTTAGCAATGACCGCTAATCGCCACTACCTCACCAATCGTTGCTGTTTTTGTCTGCGTCGTGTTTTTTAACCTTTTCTTTGCATTTTGTGACGCATAAAAAGCAGGAGGAAAGAAATGTCATTATTTAGAGCAAGGTGCTTCGAGCTTTTCCAGGACAAAAATAGTCATCAGTTGCCGCACAGTTACGTAAACATGCTACAATTAATTAGCACTCGGCAATCATCCTCCTTATTCAACCCCCCGCCGCTTCTCTCGCCAAATAAAAGGAGCCTCGTGTCTCGGCAAACACTGGCAGCATCCTGACCGGTTTTTTTTTCTTTTTCTTAATATTCTTCTCGCTCCAAATGCCAGCCGACAGTTGCCATGGCGACGGCGGGGCGCTTGGGGAGCGCGATTGCAGATGTTCGCCAGGGTGAAAGTAAACGCAGGCAGACAAAGAAGAGGGGTGGGAGAAAAAAAATTAAAAATCAGAAGCGAGTGAACGGAAGGCGTGCATCCGGCGAATTAGCGCCTGATTACTCTGTTTGAATAGTAACCAGTCACAGCTAGACCGTGATGTCATTAGCAGGGAACCACAACATGTAATCGTTGAATCATGGAGATGGTGACTAGCGTTGCGCCGCTTTAAGTTCAGGTAATGTCTTTAACCTTGTCCTGACTTTACCTGCCGGAACATGAAAAACGGGGCTGGTCAAAGGGGATGCGCCATCTCTGAGGCGGTGATTAAACAGAACGCCTTTAACTCATTCACTACCAGCCATGTAAAAAAATTTTTTTTAAAAATGGATCTTTGACATCTTTAGCCGTCAATGGTCATAAATGAGTCAAAAAGCTTTGAAAAAAAATCTGGTTTTGGTCTCATTTGTGACGCATTATTATTTTCTAACGGGAATTGTATCAAATTACGTGAAATTGATGACGTTGTAAACTTTTGAGTTTGAGTTGACTTTTCTTGTTATAATTTTGGCCCCCAGGGATTCCTGAGTCGGCGGCTGAAGGGCTCCATCAAGCGCACCAAGAGTCAACCTAAGCTGGACCGCAACTCCAGCTTCAGGCACATTTTGCCGGGCTTCAGGAACGTGGACAATGACAGGTGAGGGCGTGACAAAGCCAAGCGAGAGCTGCAGTGTTGATTTTGGGGCGGCGTGTGTTCATGGTTTTTGTGTTATGACGAAAAAAAATTTTTGGGAGCTGCATGATGACGATTGCAGAAACTGCTGTTTATTCTTTTGGGAAGATTTGAAAAAAAAATAATCATGATATTAAAAACAGGCAACTGTGTGGAGTAGCTTCATTCGGACAAAGGTAGTGCTTTGTGGCCATCTTGTGACATGTTGAAGTGAGTCGAGGGGCTTTATCTCAGCAAAAGTCGCGCTTTGCGGCCTTGTTGTGTTTTTCTTGGTGAGAAGGAACTATGTTGACATGAGTGGAGGAGCTTGAGCTCGGCAAAAGTAGTGCTTAGCCGCCATCTTGGTGTCAAGGGGACTATGCTGAAATGAGTTGAGGTTGCTCTACAAATTTCCTCCCCCAAAAAGTTTATATATATATTTTTTTTTTTAATTCAGAAATGTGACTTTTCTAGAAAAATTTGTTAACTAAGAAAAAGTGACGCTTTAATAATATCAGAATATATATAAGAATATATAACAATTATATGAGAATATATAAGAATATATTTTGGAAAAGATACCGCGTTTAGAAATAACGCACGGCACTGCCTTCTCCTATAGGAAAGGACATGATGAAACTCCCCCGGGAGGCTTTCTCCCATGCTGGGAAATGGGACGGTTACAAAATGGGAGTGTGGCGCACTGCGAGAGAAGTCTGCACCCCCCACCCCCACCCCTGAAACTGGTAGATGATGAAACGTGGGAGGAGAGAGCGAGCAAATTTCATTCCCGGGGAAAAAAATGCCCGCTGTTATATGTAGATACGGTATAGGGAGCAATTTGATTGCATATGGAATGCTTAGTCATACAAACAATCACACACACGCACACCCCCGTGTGTATCGTATTGGCTTTAGGTGTTGAGGGGTTTTTTTTTTTCCCCGACCCCCGAGACGGACTCGAGGGAGTGAGTTGCAGATGAGGAACAGAAGCAGCTGGACTCCCAAAATGAAATATTCATCCATGATAATCAGAGGCCGGACACTCGCTGGTCACTTCTATATTTAGCACAACACAAAACACACACACGCACACACACACACGCCCACCCACCCCTGCACGCACACACGCACACTAAAGGAATGCAATGTTTTGAGGAACATTGTAGCATGTTGTAAGAGTGTTAAACTCATTTTTATGTCTTGAAAATTTTAAAAAAAGAAATTTTTTACATAAACATTTGACATCACGCACAGCCGTTTTATTTTAACTCATTTACTGCCATTGACGGCTAAAGACGTCAAAGATCCTTTTTTTTTTTTTCTTTTTTTTTTTACAAAGTGAATGAGTTAATAGACTACTTTTTTTTTTTCCCGAGAAAATAATACGACTTCCCGGAAACTTTTCTTTTTTTAAATAATTGTATATGATTTGGGATTTGTGAAATGTGATTTTTTTTTCTGAAAAAGAATTTGTTTTTTCTTGAAAATATAAGACTGAGAATATCTTTTAATTAATAAATATTATGTAGCATGGACTTTTCAAAAATATAAAACTTATCTCAAAATATAAACCTTTTTTTTTTTTAAATAAAAAATAAAAATGTTTCTTTACCTTTTCTCAAAAGCATTACTTCTCACAATATACATTTTATTTCTTTTTTTCAGAATGTATCTTTTCTTCCTGAAGAAATAAACAAATATTTTTTTAGTTTAAAAAGTTGATTTTTTTTCCTCAAAAAATTTTTTTTCTAAGGTATATATATACACAACATAACTTTTATTCAGGAAATGAACCCGTTTAGGCTAAGCGGTACCCGTCTCTGTTGAATACAACTTTTGCTGCATGGAATCATTTCAAAACTCGTCGTGAAATTTTGTCAATGGCTCAAAAATTGGTCATGTTTGTGGTCTGTCTACTGGGCAACGAGTTGTATAACATCCAAAGTTTTCTCCGACAAACTGCTTCAGTGCTACCATGTTGTTTACGACGTCAAGTGGCTCATCTCTTGAGGCTACTCATTATTATCATGCGGACGGCGGGCTACTCGAATATTTGTTGGTGGCGATGCGGCACCTGATTGGAACGGATTTCTACTTTGATTGCACACTCGCACCAATGACGCATGCTACGGAGTGTTGTTTTTCATTTTGTTTCGTTTTGTTGAGGGGGTGCCACATCCATCCGTATATCCAATAAAGTAATGACATTTGGAGGTATTAAATTGCGTAAACACACTCCATGTGCTGTGACCGCAATATGAAGGTTCAAGAACGTTTCCCGGTCCTAAAGAACTCGCCACGTTCACATAAAGCACTTTGGAAGGCTATTTAAGGACGGTGGCTTTTTATTCATTGTTGACTTGAAGCTGACGTAACCTAACTTTTTTTTTGTTTGTTTTTGAATAACTATTTTCATCAGATATTTATAAATTTAATTAAACGCATGTTTTCAGAAAAAAAAAAACATCTGCGACAATTAGTCGGTACATAATATGATCGTATGCATTTGAAACATCGAAGATAATTTAGTTTCCGCAAAGCTAAAGTACATTTAGGTGATTTTAGTTAGTCTTTAGTTAAATAAACACATGTATTGGGAAAATTCAGTCTTAAGTAGTCTTAGTCAGTAAACATCCAAGTTAAATGAAACTTTTCGGAAACATTGGAGGCTAGCGTCTGAAAATCTCAAGGTACATAAACAGATTGTTAAAACAATGCCTTTTAACACGGCAACAACTTTGCTAATTAAAACAACAGACCCAAGACGGGGAAAAAAAAAAAAAAAAAAAAAAAAACAAGATTTATTTTACGTATTTTCTGAACTATAGAGCGCCCCTAGTGGTGAAAGAAAAATCCGCAGAAAAGCCGCATGGCTTACAGTCCGCAAATGCAGTACTTAACGCACGTCTATGAAAGCATCAACTTCAATAATATTCAACGAACATCATCCGTTTTTTTGTCAACATACGAGACAATTTCAATTCTTCAAGCAACCACATCCACGGAAAATAAAGACGGCGCGTTTTGTTTTACTCGACACTGCAGATGCTTTTAGTTCACTACGTTAATAATTTCATGTTTTGTTTTGTTTTTTGAACAAGGACAAAGCCAATTCAAACTGAGGCCGATTCAAACCCTTCATCCATCCTTTCTCGCTGTGAGGCATTTTTGAGTCATCTCAAAAGTGTTTTCAAGCTCTTCACATTGCCAAGGACACACACATTTCTCTCTCTCTCTCTCGCTCTCTCTCGCTCTCTCTCTCTTCTATTTATTTGTTGAAGATTTTTTTTTTCCCCCTCGCTTTCCGTAAACAACGTTCTAAGCTGTTACCCACGGACGGCGTTCTCTTCCATGTCGCCGTTCTCCGCTCCTACATTACCGAAAAAAGCGGCTGACGGCGCAAGTCTATTAAGACGCTGCGCTGTCAAGTGTGTCCAGACTTGAAAACGTCTGAAAAGCTTTCTCTTACATTTCCAGTCATCTGCTGTGCACCATCTGCTCGTCTGTTAACGCTGCCGTGCTAATTGCCAGACATTTTCATTCATGTGAAAAGAATTGTAAATCAGCAAGAAAACCAATCCCCGATGGACTACAAGACTCGTGTTGAAGAATTTGTTTTACAATGGAAAGGATAGTTAACTAAATAAACGGAACAAATGAAAAAAATTTAGATATCTCGAGCTATCGGCGACGTCCAGCTGACCATTTTTCGAGTTTTGGCGGGAACAGTTTTGCAGTTTTTTAAAAAAGCTAGCTACTACACGTGTTAAGTGTAAAACGAACGTCGGCGCCGTGCGCAGGTCCGAGTCCGCCAGGGGCTTCTGTGAGCTTCTTCCTCCACTTCACTCGTTCATTCTCTTGTTGGGGTAATGAGGTGTAATGGATGAGCCTCGAGCGTGATAGGAATACCGAGGGCCTCGGCAAAGCAGCGTACCGCCCCGACCACAACCGCTACTCGGCCACGACACGTTTTGACCGCTTGTGGCAATGTCAAACCGTGAACTCTTCTTTACCGTATCAATAAGATGATAATTTCAAATATATACCATATCAAAAGAAAATTAATCGTGTTACCAAACCCACTTGCTTTAAACACATCTGAACTTATATATTAGCTTGATGCTAATGTATAAAGCAAAACGCCATAGACAGGCTACCAGACATTAGCATAGATGTCACTGCTACTGTCACAAAGACGCCACAATCACATACCCACAGAACATGCAACAATTACGCTGGGCACTCAGCTGGTAGTGAATGAGTTAATTATTTTTTTTTTTTAATTACTTAATCATTAGATTTATTGTCAAATATCAATCTGCATTGGTCTACAAAAAATTGTAAGATCAAAATACATTTGGTGAACTCACTATATTAGGTACTATAGTAGGTACTGAGTCATGCCAAAATCGGAACACAGCCTTTCATCATCATCATTAAAATGCAACTGAGACGCAGTATCGGCATCACAGCCTTCAAAAGAGCGACAGGGCCGTTGTCGTGATCGAGCATTTATGAAGCCTTCAAACGGCGCTCTTATCTCTCATCCTTCCCTTCTGGGGCCCAATGTCTTTTTAAACCTCCTTTTAAATCCAGATTCATCGTTTCCGAGAAGCAGATTAAAAAAGTAGAAAGCGAAGCATGTCACAAGTTGGCTGGCACGGTTGAGGGATATGACCCAATTTCACGTAAGTGGTTGGAAATGGATAATCATCGGCAACAAATAATGTTGAAATCTTTGTTCATTTGTTTATGTCAGCGACGTATGGTGACATGCAAAAGAAATCGATGCTCACCACAAGATGGCAGAAGATGCAATTATTGTAATGTAATAATAATACAACAGAAGCTTTGTCGTCAATTTGGTGACCAAAAGCGAGTTAATTTGTGAGTAAATTGAGATCCTATTTTTTTTTTCTATATGCGTAAAATTTATATTCTTATGAAATTTCTTTGGTTGCATACCAGGAGAGGATTTTTCACAATTTTTTTTATAAACAAAAAAGCACAGCTTTATTGCTTAGTTTTAAAAAATTGCACCAATTAGTCATAAAAATCAAAATGAGAATTGTTTTATTATCGAAAGAAACTAGTTTCCATATTTTACAAACACTTCTTTGAATGACCTGGTCCATCTGTCTGTTATAAAAATCCAATGTGGCCCCTGAGCACAAACCTTCGCCTGGCTCTCCTTTAGAGGAATTAAACTGATTATGCGGACGATCCCAGAGCTTTATCCAAAGCCTGCGTTTATCGGGTTTGGTTGTAAAGATTTTCATTTTGATTGGGAAAAGAAAATAAGCCATAAAATTAATTCACGGCACATCTTTCATTTGCGATTCAGAGTATGAACGCCTGTTGCATGTTGATTTTATGCAATTAAACCAGGATGCTTATATACAATTTAGCTCAATTGCTACAACAAGTGACAGTATGTTCGCAGAGTCGAGGAGAAGCTGCAGAAGTGGAAGTTTCTTCAGGTTTTTTTTTTTGTTGTTGTATTTTATCCTTGCTGAAAGCCGCATCTGGCTGCCTACGCATGACCTATAATTTTATTTTTTATTTTTTTTTTTAAACACAAAAAGTAGCATTGAAGGAAACTTTTTTGTCCAAATGGGATAATGTGGTTTCCTTTGAATTTGGTACTTAAAAATTAACCTTCAAAACACTCTGTGGGCCCAACGACTATGAAAAGATTGAAGATGTCTCTTCTTCATGCTGCAAATTACACTTCATGTCATCCATGGAGCTCAACACTGCCTGGCATTTGTGTGGCACAATTTGGTACTACATCGACGGTACATTAAATTAGGCCTTGCCTGTATTCAGTTACGATCCTTTTTTTGTTGTTTAAAAAAAAATCCTCCACACTCCTTTTGTCAGCCGCATTGTGTTGCTGTGCGCGTTAGTACTGTTTGTCCAAAAAAGAATGGCGGTGAATGATGTCATGTTTGATGACATCATTCAGCACAGACGTGCAGGGAATGAAGAGTGGGGCTGGAGTTGTCAACACAGATGCCCTTCAACTATTAGTGGCGGTTCTACAAGTAGCCCCACTAACCCCCCCCCTACCCCCCCTTTTTTGTTTTTACTGCTTAATAATTTGCCCGTATAATTGCGTCCTACTGAATATAAACAACAACAGCTGACCGAGGGACAGCCGTGCAACTCGCACCACAGCTGACAGGACAAAGAGCACCAGCCCACATGAGAGGGGAGGGGAGGATGGGGTGGGGGCAGGGTCTTTACTAGCCTATAGACGTATAACACATAGACACCTAACTCGGTGGGTTAGCCATGTTGCATGTGGCACTTCAATTTATGAAGAGTCGTAGAAAGGCATTGAAATCTACTTTCGTGGACAACATCATGGATCAAAGACCTGTTATGAATTTTGACATTTTGCTCTCACTGCAAGAGAACAGTAAAAAGTTCTATGTTAGCATTAAGCTAACAGACTTTAGGTAAAACATCTATTTATCCATTATCTAATGAGCTGCTCTGTCATTTCTGTGTTTAAAATAAAATATTTAATCATCTTTTGTTTATATACGTCAGTTTTGGAGAACACTTTGCCTCTCACCTGGAGAACTACAAACTCAATCAATCAATTACACGTGGTTTATAATGGAATTTGTCTCAAGTTGGTGGACGTCTACTTGAGAATATCATTAATTGGACAGGATAACTTTAACAGTTTATATAATATTATATAGAAATAGACTATTTTAGCTGTAAATGTATTTGTAGAAAAACTGTAAATCGTAAATATCACACATGCCCCCCCCAACGTATAAGACAGCCACACTTCTCACACTGCCCTCACTCTTTTTTAAAACACCACTGCAGGCCAAATCAAATGTTGTCAAAGGTTATATTTAGCATACGCCATGTGCCGCTGAAAAAATAAGGTTGGGCCAAAAATGGCCCCCGGCCCGAAATTTGAACACACACGGTCTATGGTCTCTATAGTGGGCCCCGGACAGGCGTCCCTTGTGATGAACTGTCAGCGCATTTCTTCACAATGCCACATCCAATATGGCGCAGACGTGTAATTCAGCCCACGACAAGGTGTCTATATACATATGTCTATGAGCTGGCCTGCACCACACACATATCCATGTGATAAAACACACCCTCCCTGCTAACCCCCCACCTGCCCCCCACACCCCCGCCTGCCTGTACGCCACTGCCAGGCTCCTCCCCGCACGAGGAGACGCGATGGGGAGGCGCAGTCAATCACTGACAGAGAAAGGGAGCGGTTGAGCCGGACGGGAGGACAAAAGGGAGACGATAACCGCCGTCGTCCACCCCCCCACCCCCCACCCTACCCCTAAATCCAAGCCGGGGAAGTGGGGCATGTAGACGCGGGACTGGAGGGAGTCGTCGTTGCGCTCCAGCCGGATAGGGAAAAGCAAGGGAGGAGGAAGTCAAGCAACAAGAGGGGGGGAGACGGACAAACATAAAGGCATCCATCCCTGCCTCACGGGGGTTCTTCTTCTCCTCCTCCTCCCCCCTCTATCTCTCTCGCTCGCTCTCTGCCTGCCTCCCCTCTTCCTCTTGTCCAGCCTCACAGTCGCTCGCTCGCTCTGTGGAATTCTGACGATGCCTGGTGAGTTCCATCCCGTCGCTTCACGTGCCGTCGGATTGCTTTGGGGTGTTTTTGAAGGGAGGGACTGCATCCTGTCCGTGTGTGCGTGTCTCATTATTATATAATTCTCTGAAATTCTCAAGAGGCCTCCCTTTCAAGGGAGGGATTGTTTTTAATTGCGGTAGAGGCGAAAGAGAGAGATTTCTCCGCAGCCGATCGGGGGTTGCTATCCGTTCTCAGAGAGGTGCTAGCGGGCCGAGGGGCGCAACACGTCGCGTTGTGTACGCGGGGACGGCGTTACGGGTGATATTCTTGGTGGTTAGTCATGGTTTTGTCTGGGCACTGATGATGAGTCACTCATCATATTTGTCGCTTGTTATTTCGGGACAACTTTGCTTCTGCTCTTGATTGTAAATGGTTGGATGACTGTTAGTCCAGTCATACCCGAACAAACTACAAAACTGTTGTGTCCTTATAGACCTGGTCCTGTCGAGACAATCACACTAAAATCTGGAGAGACTTTTTCATAGTGCAATTTTCATGTATAATTTTCGTAAAATCGTCTAAAGCCTTTCAGCCAGAACCCAACAAACTGGGACATTTGTTATAACTGCGCTAACTAAGCCAAACGTGACCGTCCCGTCGTTAGATATATTGAACGCTAAATAACCGACAAAAACACACAACAATCTTGTGAGATTTTCTAATGCAGTTACATCTTGTGGTGGTTCTAGTCTCTTTCACACGGAACCCAACGAAGCAGGACACGATGGCACCTTTACGTCATTCCTCAGTATGTCACATGAAGGTCTGTCCTCAGATTCGGTGGTGAAACCACACAAACCGACCACAATCTACCGTAGCTTCTAAAATATTGTCACAATTGCGAGTCGCTTCAACTAGCATCGCTCGTGAATCACAAAATCACCCACGTCTTTCACACAGAACCCAACGACACAGGACACGATGGCACGTTTCCATCGTGGCTACTGGAGATTTATTTCCGTTATACCGATCAAACCAGGTGAATGTTTCATTTTTAGGTAACATGGTTCTGCAGCAAACCAACAGACCACAATCACGAGAGACGTCTAATGAAGGTGCATCTCGGTTCCGGTTGCTCGTCACTAAAATTAGCTTGTTTCTACATCAACATCTGAAAAATCCTTTCTGCCTTTCACGCACAACACAAAGAAGTGGGACACGCAGACTCATTCTCGCCATACCCGAGCAAACCAAATAAATGTTCCGTGCCAAGATATGTGGAACTGTATAGAACCAACACAAACCATCACATTGCAAAAAATTCCGAACATGTTCACATCTTGTTCGGTTGCTGACTAGCCTGTTCATAACAGCAAATAGCTTGAGCCTTTCGCGGAGAACCAAAAAAAAAAAGCAGGACATTGCTGACAAGGCCCTCCATCAAAATTCTGGTGTGACCTGTAAAACAGCCGTAGAACTGCGAGAATTTTTTTTAGCATGGGAGAAGAGATTCTTTGGTGGTGTTGGTATGTCCAACCTCTGAAAGAACTTCAGAAGCTATCAAAAATCACAAATGACTTCTGTGCCAACTACAACACTTCCTTTGAACCACCCCGTCAGTGAAACTCGTTACATAAATATACATGCAGTCGCAGTTCTTAAGCTTCAGTCTAAAGGTCGAGTCCTGTTCGTTGTAGCCAAGCGGAGTGGCTGACTTTCTTATCTCCGATTACCGCTTGCGCGTTGCTGCGCTTCAGTCCCGGCTGGATTCCCGCTTGGAATGAGGCTGCGGGAAGAAGACGGTGCACTCGTCTGTGTAAAAGGGGGGTGTAATTGCTTGTAAGGTCAGGTTATACTGTAATGGATCAGTCCGTCGCTACCACAGGGAAGCGGAACACAAAACGGCCACGACTCGGTAAATAATCAGCGCGCACTGCAATCGCTTGAATGAATTCAAACAAATGATGTTTTAAATGGAACACAAAATTAGACTTGGCAAAATACTAAAAAGAAGCAGATCTATTTTTCTCTGTACGTAGAAAAAAATATTTAATTAATAGATATATTTATATATATTTTTTTAAGAATACATGATTTATTATAAATGACTTAGCGGACCGCCAAGATGTAGCCCGCTGACCTCAGTTTGGGAACCACTGATTGTTGGACGAGTCTATGCTGTGTCCCTGGACTTTTTTTTTTTAACCAGTCGTATCATGGCACTGTTTCCCCTGGAAGCTAATAATTGTGTCAGTCTGAATTTGTATGCAGAACGCCCCCCCTGCCCCCCCCCAGCTCACCGCCAGCCTCAGGGTGGGTGGGGGGGGGGTAGCGTGAGAAAACGCTTGTATGCACACGAATGGATGTTCACAACCTAAACGCTTACATGGCATCCTTAGTTGGACACGAGGGGCTCAGATGTGATCGGGTCTTCAGTCGGGGGGGGGGGACGAGGGCGTCCATAAGATGCGAGTGACAACGCAATAAAATAAAATTAAAGGAGTAGAAGGTGAAGAGCCCGGTGCCGTGATTATGCGGCGGCAGTGTCGGTTCCGCATGACCGGGGCAGTTATGCAACCACCTTCTAGGATCATTCAATCCATTCTGTAAAATTCAGCTCGAAATGCATCAATCCATTTTTTTAGTATTTCATATTGTCCTCATCAGAGTCGTGGGTAAATTAGAGCCTATCCTGGATGTCTACGGACTGGTCGCAGAGCGCAAACAATTCAGACAACATATACAGATCACACGACAAAAAAGTCAAACCCTCTCCAACTGAGCCGTACCATATTGAATCGAATCATAATCGAGTCGAATCAAATGGTTCTTCTTTCCGTTCTTGAAACCCCCAAAAAGTTGCGTTAATATAATTTTGTGGGATGTTCGTTTGACCCATTTTGGGTTATTAAATATTTACTATTTTAGAGTGTTGAGAAAATTGATTCTTGCGAGGACACATCCAATGAAAACAACTTTCTTTTGAATCTTGGGATAAGATGACGTTTGGCGATTGGCATGAACAAATATTCACACTCACGTTCACAATTTCGAGCTAATCTTAACTGTCTTTTCATATCCATGATTGGTCTCCGATTTAATGAAGAGGACTTCATGATGCAACATCATTAAACAGTTTGGATCCTGGGAGAGCTGCGAATGAGAGTCTGAAAATCTCAGATGAGATGTCGCAACAGTTCTCGCCGCAAAGTCGAGGAGACGCTCTCCTTCAACGTTGATTGATCTCATTGATCAGGCTCTTCCAGGATAAGCAACTGGACACCGGCCTTTCGATCACTGTAGCGATAAAAGATCTTGATACATTGCACACGTGAGGGTTCACCCCCAACCATCGTGAGGATTAAATGTCGTCTAAAGGCACGATTGAGCTGGAATGGCGGCAAAGGCAGGAAACGGCTGAACCCAACACTATTGATTACTTCTTGACGATTTGTGGGGCTTGGAGGATATGTGGAATAGGAGCAGAATAGTCAGGTTGGGTTATTTTCTCATTTCATTTTATTTTGTAAACACTTCAACATGAAAACAACAAGACGGTCTAATTGATGCAAAAAAGCACCAAAAAAGAATTTTTGATAAAGTAGCACCGGTATTAGAAGAGAATTGTTTTTTTTTTTATTTCATTTGAACTTTTAGGACATTTAGTTTCAGTTTGGTTTTAGAGCGGGTTTGTTAGTTTATATTTTTTCCAGATATGCTTTGTTTAAATTAATTTTGTGATTAGTTTTAGATTTCGCTTTAGTGTTTTTAGGGTATTTGTCATAAACAGAAGTTTGCAACAGATTGGGTCATGAAATTGCAACTAAACAAAATACATTAAATTTGTATTAGCTCACTAACCATCCACGAAACAAATACTTGACAGTTTGCTTTTTTTCTTTATTTTTCTTTTTTTATTTATTTATTTGAAAGATTATCTGCAGCACTTTTCCAATAGGCGCAACACAAAAGAGCTGAATGACCGTTTGTACCTACATTGAAGATGAACTTAAAGGCTTAAGTAAATGTAAAATGTAGTTTAGTATTTTTTTTCTATAATTTTTTTTATATATATTTTTTTTTTTACAAAATAGATTTTTTTTCAATTTGACTTATTCTGTCACGTCGCGCCTTCAGAGTATCTGGCCTCGTGTTCACATTTTCCCAGCTGCACTCCAAACAAACCCTTTGTGAGCTATGACATCATCACAAGCAGGGACTGGAATGAGGAAAGCCCCCTGACACCACCCTTCTCCCAAGGCGGGCCTCTGCAGTTAACCATTAACTGGCCACGTCTGTTTCGCCGCCACGCCAGAAAAGCTGTAATTCACCGTGGCTGGCTCTCCGGACATGTTTTCCTCGTCTGTTTCCTGCTACGGCGGAACCAAGGAGGGAGGGGCCCTACTTCCTGCCAGGCTTACTCGCGCTCCATATATGTCCTTGGGACATCGACTGTCACACAGCTCGCAGCCAGACTGGGAGCAGTTTCATCTAACCCCTTTCACACTGTCGATTGAAGAGGAATCGGATCAAAGTCAAATTAGAACGTTTTGCCAGATGGTTTAGAGCATTTTGACTGATCTTACGAGACAATATTCTGTGACGAAATGAGCACCAAACAGAAAAGAAAGTCGAAAGACTTAGGAATAAAAAAACACGTGCTGCATTTATACGCCATACTCTGCTGGCATGTAAGGTGCGTACGTTTGTCCGACCTCCGACATGTTGGTATTTTTCTCCGTCGTAACAAACGTAACAAGACGAGATTCACGCGCTGGTCTTTTCTTCCACTCAGAAGCTGTGCTGATCTCAGATCCAAAGTGATGCAATGCCGCCATCTACAGGGATCCGTTTGTCATTCCTGTCGTTAACAAACGGAATTTCGCAACAAGCTGTGCTATAAAATGTTCCACGCCGACGAGTTGAAAAACGTACTTTAAAATGTTCTGTAAATCGACGGGATATCATTTGAGGAATATAATTGTCCACTCTAACTGCAATAGAAAGCAAAGAATTTCCCAAAAAGGGGCGATAGCTGTGTGAAATTGTGTGAAACTGGGACAGCGGTGTCAAGTTGAACACCAGACACGCACTTCTCACACCTTGTTGTGTTAAGTTGTAAGAGACAAGACATTAACACATACCACGTGTCATATGCGACGGTGAGTTAAGTCACAGTCGTCCGCTTACACGCCGCCTATAAAAACCGGGACATTTTCCCGCTTTGCTTTTCCTCCCACTCATCAACTCCCAACCATTTGGAGCGCTGTCTTTTTAAATGTTGAGAGGAGTGTTGCGTTGCTAGCAACACACATCCTTTGGGGAGCTTGAGCTCAGAGGGGCAGCGACGTTTCCCAGGACTGCGCTCCGTAACGCAGGTTGGCAAAAAAACGCTTGGAAAAAAAAAAGACAAAACTAGCGACATCTGATTTTGAGGAATGCAAGCCACGAGAGCGACGCGGGAGTCGCGCTTCCGCCCTGGAGAGACTCCGCCGCACCATGTTTCATTTGTTCAGCAGCAGGGTGTAAGTGTGGCTTTTGTGTTGGGAGCTCCTCTTGGGTGTGGGAATCGACTGGGAGTTGTGGAAATCTTTGTTACTGCTCCACACTTGACTTTTTTTTTTTTTTAAATGCCATTTCATGTAAAGAGGTCCGTGGGGAAGGGCAAATGGGGCGCATGGCAGAGAGGGGGGGGGGGATCAAAAAACAAGAGCATGTGCGGGCATGACAGCAGAAAATATTCAACGCCGCAGGCAATGCTGAATACGAGAGCTGCTCGCTTCCTGAATCACACGCGTGGACGATTCGAATCCTTGTACTGAATCAACAATCGAGGTCTCTATTGATTTCTGGACGACTGCGACTAAGTACACAAGAAGAGTTAGCTCATTCGCGGAAAACACTGCAGACTCGTGATTTGACTCGCACGGAAACACAGAAGTGGACTCGAAGGATTCTGTTCATTGACTCGAGTTTACACGTTAACACTGCAGAGTAGATTGACTCACTTAGAAACAGAAGCGCAGCTCACTGACTCGAGCCGTCAGAATCACAGGGCAAAACTGCAGACTCGCGTTACTTGACTCAAATGATTCGACTCAAACGAAAACACAGCAGTGGATTCAAATGATTTGGTTCACTGACGCGAGTTAGCAGAATCTCATGGTAACAACTGCAAACTCGCGTCATTTGACTCAAATAATTACATTCAAAAGAAAACAGAGCAGCGGACTCAAATTATTCGTTTTGTTGACTGACTGGGGTTGTCAGGATCAGATGGCAACAGTACGTCTCAGATGATTTGACTCACTTTGAAACAGATGACTCAAATGGAGGAATCCTCACCTCACATCACGATATATGTGTGTATATGTTATATGCATACGCGGGAAAAAAAATTGAAAAATCACAACTGCCTGATAGTTTAAGGGCAACAGGTCATCAGATAATCCCGCATGTGGGTGTTAACCAGAAGTTCAAAGGTCACACATATACCGCATCCTGATGCAGCGAGCTGAGGTCAAGAGGCAAAGGTTGAGTTAATGATGGGCACCGCTGTGCGGTCTACCAGTTGTGGGCGTCATGGCAACAAAGAGTGAGTGAAAGCAGCCTGGTGGCAAATAAATAAAACACGGTAGATTTTGACTCTCGTTATATTTCCCTTGGAAAAAAATACAACATGATGTAAAACAATCTGACTTTAAGATTTAAAAAAAAAAAAAGGAAATTCATTCTCATGAAGTTACCAAAGACTGCCAATTCATTATTTTACCCATTCTTTCTTAAAAAACAAACAAAAAAAAAAACCACTATGCTCAAAGGATTGCTCATAACGTTAATGTAGGAGATGACTTTTACTCAGTATTTTCGGAAAAATGGAAAAAAACATTGTAAAAGATATCTATTTGATCTATAAATTTTGCAACATTTTTCAAATGAAAACTACGCAAATTACCCCTGCTAAAACTAGCGGAAAGCGATGCCCCGTGCCAAATAAAAATCTTTATAATTCCCTTTGGATGCCACAAGATGGCAGCAAACCTCTACTTTCCTATTAGACAGAGCTATGCTATGGCCTGACTTCCAAGAAGATTTTTATTGTTTTCTTTCAAACTATGATTAGTCTCGTAATATTAAAACTAAACTCAACTTCATATTTAAAATTGATGATTAAAATAACATTTTTATCCAATAAAAGCAATTAAAGGGATACATTCTGAACAAAGTACACAACCTTCCTCGTTAGCGTCACGATAGCCAACAACACGGACACGAAATGCACATAATTGGCGTTTTTTTTTTTTTTTGTCCACAGACTTGACTTGCAACAGACTTTACAGGTACCAGAAATCGCTTGCGTAAGGGCACCATTAGCGCTCGAAGCGATTGGAAAGAGGAGCGGAAACGCTGCTTCTCACTTCTTGACCTGAATATTCAATCAGCCTTGTGGCATTGGACAAAGGCGGAGGAAAACACAAGAAGGAGAGCGGGGGGGTGGGGCGCACCGAATTTCTACCCACGCAACACTCAAGGCACAAGACAAGCGGCCCATTTTTGACTTTCACCACTTTGTTGCGGTTCTGCTTGTTGAGTTTTTCTGACAAGTGGACACATCAAGTGACTTAAATTGGCCTAAATTCTGGAATAATCGCTCCATATCTAGTTGGGATGGCAAAATTGGTGTATATGACGGATTTGTTGGATTTGTCCCGTTTACTTGTAAATTTAACGCACCAAATTTGGGGAGTTTTTTTTTTTTATTTCAAATCTTGGGAGTCGGTGGTGTGACCATATTTAATTAAGTCGCAGAGTTTACTGATGCAAAATGTTGTGGGGGGAAAAAAAGCCTCTGAAACCCTCTCTCGACCAAACGGATGCTTTTAACACGACTGGAAAACAAAGCGCAGCGAAGATTAGCGTCAAGTGGACCAGAATTTGCCGACTAGCGCATGAAACAATGCCGGCGCCGCCTGCTTCGGAAACACTCATTTTGTCCTCCTTCTTTCCAAGGCTTTGTTATTGCTATGCATTAGTCAAGCGCTCGCTAACGCGTCTGAGTGCCCCGATGGCCCGACAATCACGTGAACGTTTTTAAGGATACTTAAGTGAAGCGTGCAGGTTGCCGCCCAGACACACTCAGGATCCATTACGCTGCTTGACTTACACATAAGTGAGTTTCTATTGAGCAGCAAGCGCCGAGAGAGGAAGTAGGCTCATGCTACTCCATCACTGGTAAAATACCGAAGTGTGGAACGAGGATATTCGGGAACGGCAGCATCACTTTGTTATGACTGGATGAGGCGTCACGTTTTTATTCTTTTCGCGTTATCCTTTATGGTATGGAAAGACATTTGAGCATTTATTGGATGTAAGTATCGGATCGTCGCCGTCAGGCAGGAACCTCGTATGTCCAATATGGTCAATTTCAATGTACGGTGGTTTCCTTTTTGTGAAGTATCAAAGGCGTTTTGTCTGGTCAGGCGGTTGGCGTACTAAATTAGGGACTGAACATGTTAGCATGCAACTTGAAGTTGTTATTACACAACTATTACCAACGTGAAGGATGCGGCCTTTGGGAGCTCGAGCAAGATTGCGTTTTTTTGTACATCTGCAAGTGAGAGGATTCCTCCCAACAGTGATGTCATCCAATCATGAAAAGACAACTTTGGCCGAAAAGTGATTTTCACACACTGCTTGTGACAAATGAATCAGTGATGGCACGAAAATACGCCCGACATACTAAGAGGGTGGGAAATGAGAAAATGATCCCGAACACAACCTTTTTTTTTTTTTTTTTCATTTGACGACGGAAGGATATTGTCCACTATGTGAAAATCCATCGTCTGCTTCATTTTGTTGATGTTGCTCAAAGGAAGCGTTTCCATTTGTCTGACATTAATGCTAATCAATGTGCCTTTTTAGAGCGAGTTAGAGCAAGCATCCATGAGTTGCTGATGACAACGTAGAAGATGGTGGCGATGTCGTGGAAGAACTTGCTCGAGGCGTCCTCACACTTCCCTCCCACGCGCTGGCTAACTAGCGCGCGCGGCGCATATGCTAGCCCTCCCGCCGCTCTTCTTCTGACTCAACCCTTTTCCTCTTGTGCTTCTGCTTAGATCTCATCTGATGCCAAGGCTGAAGGAGTCTCGCTCCCATGAATCACTGCTCAGTCCCAGCAGCGCTGTGGAAGCCCTGGACTTAAGCATGGAGGACGAGGTCATCATCAAGCCCGTGCACAGCAGCATCCTCGGACAGGACTACTGTTTCGAGGTGAGGCGTTTGTGGATATTTGACCAAGGTTTAAGGGTACATCAGAACATATTTCAATGTTAAAAGTCAAGAAAATGTGCTAGAAACTGGAAGTTGATTTGCCTTTTGCGGGCCATAAAAAAAGAAGTTGTGGGCCAGATCTGGCCCCCGGGCCATGAGTTTGACACCCGGGTAGTAAGTTATATCTATAGCACGAGTTTTTTTTTTGCTATGAGTTGTTTAGATAGCAGGCGATCATTAGTCATGGTGGCTGTTAGCAAGTTAGCTCAAAAGGAAAATTGAGAGGTTATATTTTGCTATTTAGCTCAAGGTTGTTGCGTCGAACGCTTACATTGGCATCGTAGCCGCTAATGCAACATTTGCTGGGGGAGGAATGCCCCTATCCTTAAGCCGGAGTGAGCACACTGAGACCGGCTGAAGCTTACTTAAGATTATGTAAAGATTATAACGCTGAGAACACATTAAGCACCTTAAATCGCTTTTGATTTGGATTTCGTATTAAAGCGACGGTGACGTAACGAGCTCTCAGGGCGAACGTCATCGGAAATTATTGTGCTTTTTTTTTTTTTTTATGCCTGATTGAAAGTAAATGCAAGTGTGGCGAGGGAGGTTAATCGGTTGCGTCGCCGTCGGTGGGATGTAACCTCTCGATAACCCACAGTCATTTGCTACGTGCTGCGTACAGCGTTGCCTCTGATTAGCACCGCGAGTCACATGCGCATCACGCGCTACCACACTCGAGCTTTGCGAGTGGAAACATTGGGTGGCTTTGCAAGGTGGGCAGGCGGTGAAAAAAAGCCAAGTTTAGTTAGCTTATTGTTCATGTTGTTAGCTCGTTATTTACATTTAGTCAACGTTAGTGAGATAATCAGCCCAATTGCGGGAAGGTAGTTTGCTAGCTGTTGCAAACTTATGTAACTAATTTTCTCAATGCCCCGAGAGGAGCCGTTAGTTAGTTACCAAAACTAAAAAGTCAACACTCAATGTACAGCAAAATGGTATCGTCGTCATTTGATAAAGCCTCACGGGCCAAATATAATTACACTGCGGGCCAAAATTTGACACCGATTATGTACAGCGTTGCTTTGTGAAACTCAAACAAGTACTGTTGGGTTATTTCCCACTCATTTCGGCATTTGTCTCTGCAGGTGACGACCTCCTCGGGGAGCAAATGTTTTTCCTGCCGCTCGTCAGCCGAGAGGGACAAATGGATGGAGAACTTGAGGAGAGCGGTGCAGCCAAACAAGGTGAGGAGGATGCAAAATTTTTTTTAACTAACCCGTAATGTGACCAGAGGGCCAATCGGTGTGT
Source organism: Idiotropiscis lumnitzeri (assembly GCF_059441095.1). NCBI lineage: Eukaryota > Metazoa > Chordata > Actinopteri > Syngnathiformes > Syngnathidae > Idiotropiscis > Idiotropiscis lumnitzeri. Next base: position 3,653,383 of record NC_142408.1, read on the forward strand.
GTTGAAGAAACGTAGGATTGACGGATGGAAGAAAAGAAAATGGTGGCTCTTAAATCTATTTATTTTTTTTTGTCTTCAAATGGTGTTCTTGTCTCCCTCGCTTGTCCGAGCAGGCGAAAACATGGATGAGAACAGGAGACGGTGTAATCGTTTGCATTTTTTCCTGGATGACAATTTAGTATCATTTCCCAACTATCACCATCTCATCTGCAGGACAACAGCCGGCGAGTGGAGAACATGCTGCGACTGTGGCTCATCGAGGCCAAGGACCTCCCTGCCAAAAAGAAGTACTTCTGCGAGCTGTGTTTGGATGACGCGCTGTACGCCCGCACCACCTGCAAGCTCAAGACGGACAATGTCTTCTGGGGGGAGCACTTTGAGTTCAACAACCTGCCGGCGGTGCATGGGATAACGGTGCACCTCTACAAGGACACGGACAAGAAGAAGAAGAAGGATAAGAACAACTATGTGGGATTGGTCAGCATCCCCGTGGCGGCGGTGACCGGGCGGCAGTTTGTGGAGAAGTGGTACCCGGTCAGCACGCCCAACCCCGCCAAGGGCAAGACATCCGGACCCATGATCCGCATTAAGGCGCGGTACCAGAGCATGAACATCCTCCCCATGGAAATGTACAAGGAGTTTGCCGAGTACACCACGAACAACTACATGCTGCTTTGCTCCGTGCTGGAGCCCAGCATCAGCGTCAAGAACAAGGAAGAGATGGCGTGTGCGCTGGTTCATATTCTGCAGAGCACCGGCAAAGCCAAAGTAAGTCGATGGATATCGCCAGAATGTATAGACAATTTCAAGTACCATTCTATGTTCGGGAATATGTTTTGAAATGAACGCAGAAAAGCCCTCACGTCTTACGAGATCAATGATGTGGCTAAGTCATCACCTCGAAGTCCAAATGTTGTTGGCGCTCCAAAGTCAGAACCATAAAGTTGAGGCCCTAGAGTTGAAAGTGAACTTATTACCCTGACGTTGTAACGTAACGTACCCTCCACGGATAAACAACCAGGTTATACAAGCGGCGTGCTTCACGAGGGTACCGTGGAGAGACTGTTGACGCGCATAAAGGTTAAATATTCTCGTACCGACTGCCGCTCTTGTGGTGAACTTTTCACCCCCGCAACTGTAATACCGCAGACAAGAGACCAGACAGGAAAGTGATTTCCTCTTGCATGTAACAGCCGATATTACATTTTTAGCACACTAATCCCTTACGTGTATCCCACGCACCTCTTTACGACATTCCGGCGCAAGATACAATCGCGCATTTGCTTGGTGCGAAGCGCTATGAAGCGTACATTTCCGCTCAATACGTTACATTTTTTGTCACATTTTCGTTATAAAGGATTCCAGAATATCTCACGTGAATCATTCAGCATTTCCGTTTACATGAGGGAGCTAATTGCTTATATCACACAAGATCACACTATGACTGTCCCACAAGTCTGCTCAGGGTCTACCCGATCTGAACCACAGCGTGACGGATTTAATTGTGGGAAATTTGCCCTAGCAAGACTCCCATGACACAATTTATAAGTTTTAGCCTTGAATTTGTAAAGTCACAGCTCTTTAGTCGTAGCCTGAAGTTGTGGCATCAGTCATAGCCTGAAAGTCGTAGCCCAGAAGTCATCGTCCAAACGTTTAAAGCCAAAGGTCGGAACCCAGAAGTCAAAGTCTATATCCCTTCAAACTTTTAGATTTATTCAAGTGTTGGTATATCCCTTCAAACTTTTAGATTTATTCAAGTGTTGGTAAAATGAGGACAGGAAATGAAGAAGTTGTTCTTGTTGTTGGAGACTAAAATAACGCTTGTCAGCTTTTAGTCGGCTGTCATCATTGTCTTTGTCTTTTGCTGCCTCATTAGTCACCGTCTCTTGATACCGGAGAGGAGCTTTTTAAAACTTTCTTTCGACTTGATCGCAGTTGGTTGGCGCGGTGAATTAGTGCTTAAGAAGCTATGTCTATCTTCGGCTGATTGATGAGGGAGAAGTCGGCACAGCATCTCCCCACCCCGGAGAGATGTTCGTACCCTTAATTACTTTGCATTAATTCCCTCCTTCCGCATTTGGAGTTCCTTTGCGCGTCTCGCGGCGGCATGACTGCGGCGGTGAAGTCGGGGCCATTAAGAGGTTGCTTATTGTCTTTTTTACATTGAAATGAGTTAATGTTGGCATGTTTGTTTCTGTAGCAAAGTGGAGATTGTAGATTAAAATCATCGGAGAAGGCACACACACAACAAAGCTATGCTAATGTTAGCATGTGTTATTTCTGTCATATCACATTTTTTTCTTCAACTGCGTACTCAACAGGTCGTTCGGAAGAAACCAAATTTAAAAAACTATTTTTAATCTCTCGCTCATTCCTTTCTCCTTTTAAGGTGTGTCGCTTCTTTTTATTTGCCACATAAAAAAAAAAACATGCCGAGAGTTATTTCTGCCAATTCTTCCCTTCCCAAATAGTCACACACGTTACACCAGACAGTTATTGCGACAATGATCCTGGCCCATCGATGGAATCATTGGCAGCCATATTAAGTATATATATTAATAATTCATCTGCATGTCACTGGAGTTCTTTTGGCGAGCAACCCCCCGTCCACAGAGAGCATCTCGGGACTCTATTCATTAGATGCCATCAGCCGTGTCTTCATAGCCTCCTTTTTTTTTTTTTTTGAGACAAGCTTGATGCCTGATGAAATGTGGCAGCGATACAAAGCGTGTTCCACTTGTGCTTATTAGCGTCGAAGTGAGTGGATGGATGCATGGATGGAGGACAAAAGGGAAAGGAGGATGTGTCACTTTCTTTTTAAGAGAAAGAAAAAGACGTGCAGTACCTTTTATAACCACAAGGGCAAAGCAAAAGCCAGAGAACACGCAAATCTCCAACAAGGCAACCTAGTTTGTTGATGTGCTGGCCCTCTCAAATTAATTTTTATTCTGGGAAGATTGTCTTTCAAATAGGGCTGGACGATTATGAACAAAAAATGATAATCACTGTTATTTGGGATATTTATTCAATTAAATAATCATAACATTTATTATAGTTAAAATAACGATTATTCAAATAATTGTTGTGGAGAAAGAAACTACGAGCCGCGCTTGGGCCATCGTTAACAGAAAGATGTTACATCGTCACATTTAACTCTACTTGCATGACAGGCTGAGAAACGCAGCCAGCTCGTTTTAAATGACTTCCGAGCTAATGTGAAGCGAAGCCCAGACAGGCGGAATGAGTGCCGCCCAAGTAGCAAACACGTTGACATTATTCCACAATTCCTGACCACTTACTCCAGATTTCATTCGACATTGACACACCGAGGTTAAGTTCAACCAAATTGTGACGATAACTTACCAGACAGAAATGACACGGGAAATTGTGATTATGTCCTCGGTCCAGTCCGTGAACGCCGCCACAAGCTTGTGGCTCATCAAGTGTTTTTGGAAGGGGCTGTTTCCTCTCGGAATCGATCAAATAATTGATGATTACTCCGATTCATACACATAACAGATGGGCATGTTGATACTGTTCGAAACTATTCAGAAACTACAACTCATCCTAAAACCAAACAAAATCTACACAGCCACGCAACCCGTGTCCATTTTTGTGCGCGTGAGTCAATGTTACACGCGCAGTCTTTGATGACGTAAACGGAAATGGTCTGGTAATTGAACTTTTTTGTAATGGAATTTTTCGCAGATTAGGAAGAATTGTGCCTTTGGGTAGTCTTATTTTACATGTGTGTACATAACCTATTTGAAGAAAAATCACTCCTGAAGTCGATGCTAATTTTTTTCCGTTAACATTTGAATGGGGATGCTTCATTGACTTGCGCTTTAGCGAGTGCGATGTTTTAAAAACGAAGTTTTTTTTCTTTTACTAAACACTGTGAGTAATTATTTCTGTTGTGTTTAATTTCACAGTGAACTCCAACTAGGGTGTCATTAAACATTTTAAAGCACACTCAGACTAACATACGCTACACGATGGCACATGGTGCGTTCAGGGTATTTTCACAAAGTCGGGAACTTGTAAACGCTCGCCACGTTCTGCAAATTTTTTTTTTCTTCGACTCACAAAAACCTTTGTGAGGTTCATTGAAGACTATAAATCATATAACACAGGTTTGCTCTATTCAATTCTCGTGAGCTACTGATAACTTGTCAGTCAGTCCAATTCCATTGGCAGTCCTAAAGCAAGCTGAGAATGAAAATGCAGCCAAGGTAGAATTGGTGGACAGGAATTCAAACAAGATGACCACATGACGGAATTGAAGGCGCTCAGTGGCGCGGTGGAGTCTAACATGCACTCAAGAGAGGCTAATTGGTAGGATGACACGGACTGACTGGCTGGCTGGCTCCAAAACACCTTTGTCCATACCTGCGATTAATCACAAAGACAAAGGGTAAAGGGGTGGAGCTCAGAATGATGAGACAGCAGTTTTGACATGATGACCATGATGGTAAAATCATGTACGTCACTCATTAGGTTTATTTAAGAATCAGAAGTGGTCTGACCCTGCGCCTGTTTGCCCTTTAGGACTTCCTGACTGACCTGATGATGTCGGAAGTGGACCGCTGTGGGGAGAACGAGCACCTGATCTTCCGCGAGAACACGTTGGCGACCAAAGCCATTGAGGAGTACCTCAAACTGGTGGGCCAGAAGTACCTACAGGATGCTCTTGGTGAGTGGCCAGCACTTTTCTGGCACTTGTACTCCTAGTCGGCGCATGTTTACTTCAATATTGGAGTTTCTACTCAGCCAGGGTTTGTTTGTTAAAAGCGGCTCGTCTCAACGGTATGATTGGCCGGGAATATTGCAGCAGCCTTGTAAATTATGCATCACTCCACTGGCAAAGTTTGTGTGGTTTGTTTGACGTCAGCTGAACTATTGAAATCTTTGGAAAGCTCAAGATTCTGCTTTAACAAAAACAGAAAAGAAACAGACCCGCCAGTTCCCTAGTGAAAAACTGTTGTCCTCGTTTCAGCAATGCTTGCCTCTCCACGGTCCAGATCTTTTTGTTTGCTTCGGTTGTTGCGTGTCAAACTACTTTTGGATTATTTTAACCATGGAAATTACAATATAAAACATTGCTACAACAGTTGCTGTCAGAAGTGGGATCTAAAGCCTAACCAAACCACGAAAGGACAAAAATTCAACTCTTGGCATTTTGATGGGTTAACCGTAATATAAACTGTTGTGTCACAATCTATCAAAAGTGGGATCCAAAAATGGACCACCTCCAAAAAATGTATAAAAGTTGGTGTCAGAAATAGGCTATAAGGATTGACCACCACCAGAAAACAACAACAGTGTTTATGATGCGAATGTCGAAAGAAATGCCACAACAACAAGTGACAGAAGTGGGATCCAAGAATTGTCAAGAATCTCCAGAAAATTACAAAGCACAACTGTTGGTATTTCCCGGAATATTGTCGTTACACCTGGCGTGAGAAGTGGGATCCGCTGATTGACCGGCCTTACAAAGCAGAAACCCTTGGGGTATTTCCAGTGTTTATGGCAATATTAGAAGTCGTGTTGCCACAGCAAACAACTTTAAGGTACGATTGGACTTTTTGTTTTCAAGGCGAGTTCATAAAGGCCCTATACGAGTCTGATGAAAACTGCGAGGTGGACCCGTCTAAGTGCTCGTCGGGGGACCTCCCGGAGCACCAGAGCAACCTGAAAATGTGCTGCGAACTAGCCTTCTGCAAGATCATCAACTCGTACTGGTGAGCAGCGGGATACGTCTCAAAACTGTCCCGCCATCGCAAATGCGCTCCCTGAAATGAATTTGGGGTTTTGTCGTTTCAAACCAGCGTTTTCCCGCGAGAACTGAAGGAGGTTTTCGCATCATGGCGGCAGGAGTGCGGCAACCGCGGCCGGCCGGACATCAGCGAGCGGTTGATCAGCGCCTCGCTCTTTCTGCGTTTCCTGTGCCCGGCTATCATGTCGCCGTCGCTTTTCAACCTGATGCAGGAGTACCCCGACGACCGAACGGCGCGCACCCTCACGCTCATCGCCAAGGTCACGCAGAACCTGGCCAATTTCGCTAAGTGAGTGTTTGAAACGTCGAGGTTAAGTTTTGATATTTGAACATTTCGGGCACATGGAAGAAATTTCGCACACCCCTTTGCTTCCTGCTTAATAAATGTACTTTTTGACGTCAATATCCGTCAATGGCAATGAATGAGGTAAAAAAAAAAACTTTTTTTTGGGGGGGGGGGTCAGGAACAGATTGTCATTTCACTGTATGTGACTCAACAATTTTGATTAGCGACCCGACGTATTGTTGCGCTCGTCAGGTTCGGCAACAAGGAGGAGTACATGTCCTTCATGAACCAGTTCCTGGAGCACGAGTGGACCAACATGCAGCGCTTCTTGCTGGAGATCTCCAACCCGGAGACCATCTCCAACACGGCGGGCTTCGAGGGCTACATCGACCTGGGCCGCGAGCTCTCCACGCTGCACTCCCTCCTCTCCGAGGTGGTCTCCCAGATGGACCAGGTATGGAACGCGGCCTCATCGCGGTTCACGAGAATGTGGGCAAGACCGGCTGATCGGGTTGAAGTTGACACAGAGTCGTGCGCAAATATCCGGACTAACCTTTAGTAAACATGACTTAACTCTCGTGACAAGTTTGTTCTAAAATGCGCATGGGTCAATATATATTCATTTAATATTGACACATTAATACAATATTTATAAATAAATATTTGGCAAATGGAAGACTAGCAATTTAAGTGTCATTATTATTTTTTCTTAATCATTTTTACGAATTTTTGATGAGCATAATTAGTAGACTTATCACAAGATGCACTTTTTCATCTCAAACTAATTCATTTTCCTCAACTCAATCCCGCCAAGAAAAATGTGTCGCTTGTTTTGAGATGCGAAATGCCGGCCGATACTTTTATGAATGTATTAGCACGGTCCATGACATCCTCATCAATTGTTACAAGATCCGAGTTAGATGCGACACAATTTATTATCCATCACATGGCTTATTGTTATTATTATTTATCTTTTTCGTTTCGGGTTTCTACATCTTGTTTGGAGCGACCAAACAAGAAAAAAAGAAAGCTGTATTTCGCAGCTACTGGTGGATAATTTACCGCAGCTGCTGAGAAAGTGGCTCCCTCGAATCGTGCTCGGAATACATTGCGATATTTATCTGGGTGTCGATCAATAATTTATGATGGCGTTACATAAACAGCGCAGAAGCACGGAACACTGTGAAAGGCCCGGGGAGGTCGTAATAATGTTTTTTTTTGGGGGGTGGGGGGGCTTCGCTTCGGTAGCAGATGGGGAAGCTGGTAATCATTAGATAAAGTGTTCCATCTGTTGGGGAAGGGGAAAAAAATGTAATCATTCAGGCATCAGTTCGTCAGAGTCGCATTGTGATTCAGAGTTTGCAACGTCTTCTTCGGACCAAAAAGCAAAATTAGATTTTCGGGCTCACTTCGTTGTCCGAAGTCCTGAATCAGTTGACTTCCGCCTTTGGTGCTCACGACATTCAATGCCTGCTATTTCCTTCTTTGAAAGAGCGCCACCTCCAAACTGGGACCTCTGCCAAGGATACTGCGGGAGGTGAGCGTGGCGCTGAGCAACCCGTCCGGAGTCTATGCGGCGCCCGCGGGGTCGCCAGAGCAGACGGGCTCGTCGCCCGCCGAGGCTGGCTGCAGCATCTCCACGGGGCTGCAGAAGATGGTCATCGACAACGACCTCACGGGGTAAGAAGATGCTCCCACTCAGACCACGTCAGTCCTGAGCTAGGCGATATATATTTCGAAACCATAATGAAAATCGCTGCTTCTGTTGCCCCCCCCCCCCTCAGATTGGTTGACTTCACGCGGTTGCCCTCCCCCACGCCTGAAAACAAGGACCTATTTTTCGTGACAAGGGGCTCAGGGATCCAGCCTTCCCCGGCGCGCAGCTCGAGTTATTCAGAGACCAACGAGCCCGACTTGGGCATGGCCAACGGTAGCAAGAGTCTGTCCATGGTGGACTTGCAAGATCCTCGCGGTCTGGAAGGCGGTCCGAGTCCCGGGCCCTCGGACACCCTGGCGGAAGTTCCCGTCTCTGCGGGAGGTTGGTCCACCAGAGTGCCGCAGTGCAACATCCCCGGCGGTCCCAACATGAGGCGGTCGGGTCAAACCCTGACCACCCCGAGCACGGAAAGCGCTCCAGGGCGGCCCGCCCAGCTACTCGCCCCGCTGTCCTTCCAGAACCCCGTCTACCAGGTAACTTGGTAGATCTTGTCCCCTCACGACTCGATGATTGCAATCATGCCTTTTTAATACCAGATGGCCACCTGCCTCCCGGTGTCCCCTCGGGGTTTGACCGACTCGGGCTCTGAGTGCCACAGCTCGGTCAGCTCGCACAGCAACAACGAGGACGGCCTGCCCGGCGGGAAGCTCCCCTTCCTGAACCACGGCGGCGGGAGCAGCGGCGACGAGTACACCAGACGCTCGGGCGAGTTCACACGCCGACAGCTGTCCCTCACAGAAGCTCAGCACCAGCCCGCCGTGCCCCGGCAGAACAGCGCCGGCCCCCAGCGGCGGATAGACCAGCCACCTCCACCGCAGAGCGTGACGCGGGGCCGCACGCCGCCCAATCTTCTCAACAGCGGCGCGTACGCCCGGCCCGGCTCGGGCGGTGGCATGATGACCTCGTCGCCAGACTGGCCTATGGGCGGCGCCCGCTTGCGGCAACAATCGTCCTCATCCAAGGGGGACAGTCCGGAGACTAAGCAGAGAGCGCAGCACAAACAGGTAAGCGGCAGGTTAGCGCTTTGCTATCACACAACAAAAGTGCTAGACGGAGACGGTCGCTGTCCGCGTCGGTGGATATCACAAATGCAGTTGTTTCCAAAAAGAAAACGTGAGCGGACCGCCTCCGCTCATCTAATTTGCATGCTCAGCGCTCTTATTATTAACGAGTCATATTCACGCTCACACGTGCACACAAGGTGGCAGGAAACGCACCTCCTCGCATGAGGGGGCCTAACAGCCGGCTTGGTATTCATCTGACGTGTGTGTCAAGCCGCAACAAGCTTGACAGTGTTCCTCTACTATTGGATTTTAAAAACTTTTTCAAATAATTTTTATGAGTTTTTCTCGTGGACTTCCTGTCAGGTCCTGTTTATTGGACACAGGAAGAAAAAAAAACATGGAAGCGCAAACTCTAGACTCATGCTGACATCCTACGGCACCCTACCAGGCCCCGCCTCTTAAAGGCTCTGCAAAATATGCTTAAGTCATCACAAAATTCTTTGTCACCTCGCTGCCACAATATGGCGGTAAAGCACAACTTTTGTCTAAATGAAGTGTCTTAAGTCACGTCAACATAGCACCTTGGCACTATGATGCCACAGGATGGCATCAAAGCACTGCTTTTGTCTAAATGAAGCTCCTCATCTTACTTACACACAAATGCCACAAGATGGCGCCAAAGCACTTTTTTAATATTAGAAAGTTCTTTAGCCAGCGAAAAGATGAGTAACAACAAATAACTGATTTATATGAGGGGGGTTTTACTGAGTTTCCATGTGACTGAATAAGTCGTTTCAACCGCTTGGGGCGGCTAAAACAGCAGCAGGAATGTGCGTCCATTCCACCCGCTTTTTGTGTTCCAGATGTGCATTACGAGCTTCTTCATGTTGTACCTGTGCTTTTGTTTGCAAACCCCCCGCCCCCTCCTCGTCCACCTCTCACCCCCTATGTGCACTCCGCTCATGTGCGTGTACGTGTGTTTTTGTGTGTGCGTGTGTTGGTTCCCACTAGGCCCCCTCCCCCGTGAACCCCAGTGCGCTGGACCGCACGGCAGCGTGGCTTTTGAATATGAATGTGCAGTATTTAGACCATGAGGCCATGGAGCACGACTCACTGAGGCACAGAGAGGATCTGACGCAGGTGCAGAAGGTAACCTGCCTTACCTTCTTTTCAACTTCCTTCCACCCTAATTGCCCCCCCACCTTTTGGAAAAAAAAAAACAAAAAGTCAATATTTGAGGAAATGCAGGACAAGTTCTTGGCATGAGTGGACAAAGCGTGTGTATGCTTGTGTGTCTCTTTGTGTACATCTGCAAAACGGCTTGTGTGCGTCTGCATTTTTGTCAGCAATAACCCCCTCCTCCTTCCCTATTTCTTAAAAATAAAATAAATAAACGCACCATCCTTGCGCCATTCATTTGTTTGCGTTCTGGAAGGAAGATGCGCGCTCGTGCTGAGGGGGGTCGTTGATGTACACAACACAGTGGTTGTAAAAATGAGGATGATGCGCATACGTTCATATAAGGGGCTGGGACATTAATAATGAAAATATAAAAAATAAATAAATGACTTGTCCCAACCTGAGCTTTGGCCCAATAATGATTGTAACGTATGATCATGTAAAGGCATGAATTTTAAAAAGCAGAATATTACAACACTTGAATTTTATTTTTGGTATTCACAATATTCCAACATTATTTGGGGGAAAATACAAGTTAAGTCTCAGATTTTTTTTTCCATGAAAAAAACATTTGAAGAAGACATTAGGACGAAGTTGTACTTTTTTCAGAAACGAGGCTCTATTTTTTTTTCTCTTCCAGAACCTTCCACCATTAAGCAGTGCTTTTAATATAATATGCTATAACAACTTTAATCTCCTCGAATTAAATTTTTTTATCCTGCCAAAACCTTTAAAAAAAAAAAAAAAGACCTTTATTTTCTTCTTTTGACAGCTGGTATTCTGATTAAAGTTTTTTGTTTTTTTTTAAAGATAATTTTGGGGCGGAATCTGGGTGCACACTACCGTTATTTAATTGTGAGGGGGTCACAGAGGGAAAAAAAAAATCTCTGTAAGGGGTTCCAGGATCTAAAAAGTTTGCGAACCCCAAACAAATGTCATCAAACTCCGGCAAGATTATGCTGGACGTTGACATGCTTTTAACGTCGACTCTTTCCAATGTCGCAGTACCAGCAGGAGGTTGCGCTGCTGCAGGAGAAGCTGCGAGCCTCGGTGCAGAAACTGGAGGAGTATGAAGCCCGTCTCAAGGGCCAGGATGAGCAGGCCCAGAAGGTCCTGATGGAATACCAAGCCCGGCTGGAAGAGTCTGAGGAGCGCCTGCGCCGGCAGCAGGATGATAAGGACCTCCAGATGAAGGGCATCATCAGCAGGTAGGAAGAACCCGGGGGGGGGGGGGTCGTTTTCCCACCGCCATCTTGACGCCGCATGCTTTGTCCAGGTTGATGTCGGTGGAGGAGGAGCTGAAGAAAGATCACTCGGACATGCAGGCGGTTGTGGACTCCAAGCAGAAAATTATTGACGCGCAGGTAAAGTCCAGCCTAATTTAGGGATCTGTTATGTTGAACATCTCGTTGGGAAAGAATCGAGAATTTTGGGTTGAAAAAGTGAATTTGGAGAAATTAAAAAAAAATAATACCCTGCAAGAAATGAATTTTGCAAATATGTTGGAAGTGGAAACAGGAAGTAGATTGATGTGAAAATGGGCATAAAAAAATAGGAATAACTTAAAATAATAAGTCAAGAGATTACTTTGCTGTATTTTCATATAATTACTGACTTCGTTGTTGAATACCTTTTACAAAATGCATTTTTTTCCCCAAAAAAATTTGGGATAAAAAATTTGGAGCAACTGCATCATTATTGCATCGACCTGTGCAACGATTGACCAAAATTGTTGGCAAAATAACTCAAACTAGAATTGGAAATATATTTTCGTTAAACTAAATGCTTTTTAAAAAAAAAAAAAAAAAAACTGAAACCACATCGTTTATAAAATTATAATTATAGCAGAAATGACTTGTTTTTGTCTTTATCAATAAATCATACATAAATATTGTTACTTTATTACACAATACCTAACTTGAGAAACACTCAGTATATTAAAAAAAAAACTAAAACTAAAACTAATAAAAACGTAACTAACATCTGTTCTATCTCCACGCAGGAGAAGCGCATCGCATCCCTGGACGCCGCCAACGCACGCCTCATGAGCGCCCTGACGCAGCTGAAGGAGCGCTACAGCACGCAGTCGCGCAACGGCATCTCACCCACAAACCCCACCAAGCTGCAGATCACCGAAAACGGAGAGTTCCGCAACAGCAGCAACTGCTAGACGCTAAAAGAAAATGGGAAAAAAAAAAAACAGGACCTACGATGGAAACTTTTCTACCCAGGAGAGTCGGTTCCCCACCTACAGGAAGGGGGACAATCTGGACCTCCCGTGCGAGTCGCAACGGAAGCGGTGGACTTCAAGGGTGGAGATTCGCCGCTTGGGGCTTCGGCGTTTGTACAAAAAGACAAATTTGACCACCGGGGATGAACCACTACTCCTGTCGACGACTACTTAAACGTCGGACGAGGACGCTTCGCTAGCGCTTTAGCTCCAAGCCGACGTTTTCAAAAGAACCAAATGGGAGCTAAAAATCCTGACATTTTGACGTCTGAAACATCCTCTTCTTCAGCCATTTGGGCGGGTTCCCCCGTCGCCTCCCCCCCTTGTCCCGTAACCCCTCTCGGACCCCACTAGTAGTGCACTTTGTGAGAGCTATTGGTACATGCTACGCCTTAAGCTAAGGATGGTGACTTTATTCAACAGATCCCTAATCCTGCAAAAAGTTTAAGATAGACAAAAAAAAAAAAAGGCACAAATATTTACTGTGGATTTGTAAAGGATAGAACTTGTACAAACGTATATGTAATATGTAAGTAAATGAGATTTATGTCATACTATATTGATGCAATTTAATATAGATGTATGCATTTCCGTTTTTTGGGGCTTCTAGATTACACACACACACACACACACACACACACACACACATGGCTATATTTGATAAGGTCAAAGGTAAAAGCAAGACTTGTATTTAGGAGTTTTATTTTTATGCTTCTAAAAAGGATGAGTGACGAGAGCGCGTAGGTTTGCTTGCACCGGCTGCATGTTGTGGTGACGGACACGCTATACACTGGACTGGCCAGCGCGACAAGGAACGGACCATTCCTGACACGTCTGCTGATTCATTTTGGTCCAGAAATGTGATTGGTTAAAGCGCAGTCTTCTACTTTTCCGTGTCGTCGGATCTTTCTAAAAATCTGGCCTGGCGACCTAATCCAGTGAAATCCTACCACTAATAAATTAAACTCCCGCAACTCATTTCAGTTTCCCGAAGACTGACACTTAACCGTACCTACATCACCCGTCGCTAATCTTTCATTTTAGCCATTCAGGGGAGGTGCACGATGCTAATTTTTACCAACTGAGTGGGCCAATGGCTCGTCGAAGACGCATAGAAGTGAAAAGACCACTCAATTATTTTCGGACCAATGAAGCAAAATTGGATCATCAGATAGCGATCACTGGTTATCGGCCGCAGCGGGAAAGTGTCGAAATTTGAATAAAAATGAATGAATAAATAAGATGCGTACTAATTTTGACCGACATTTATTTAGTTTTTCTTGTTAAATGTTACCTCGCGCTCAAACTCTGCTGTATCATCATCCTGGGTGTTGTAAATACAAACGAGCACCGCTAGCAGTGTGCTGCTATCGCTAGCCAAAACGACGAGTTTTTGGGAGGGGGCGTTCGGTTTGGGGCTCATGCATTCTTGAGATTGAGATTGACGAGCACAATCGTGGCTTTCTCATGGCTCAAACGTCTATGCACTTTTACGTTAAGTGGCTGGTGTAAGCGTGTTTATTTTATTTTATTTTTTTATTTGTTAACTAAAGAAAAGGGAGCGCAAACACTGCGGTTGTTATTTGTAAAACAAGAAAATATGTCACAGAAATATAAAGCTCAGAGACTATGCAGCTTTTTAAACGGCCTTCATTTTTTTTTTTTTTTTTTTTTTTTTAAATCTCACCAAGACGCTCGATCAAGACCACTAAAAATCACAATTTGGATAATTGACTAGTGGCGTATTTGTGTATTACTTGCCCAATACATATTGTTTTTTTAATGTCCAAAAATCATTTTTCTTACATTTGTGTTGTCCCAGAATTTTAGGCCAAAACAACCAGTGACTTTGGGGAATTTTTTGTTTTACTAAACACACTATGAATTTTTTTCCCTAGCCTCTTTTTTTCCCCAAAGAAATGCCTGAACTTTTTTTCTACATTTTTTTCTGTTATTTAATAATAATAATAAAGTAATCTGTCTCAGGAGGTTTAGGAGTAAACAACCAGCGTTGTGTTTACTTTGTTTGATATATACATATAAATTTGTTTTTATCTCATAAAAATTGCCGGTTTTTTTCTACCCCCTTTTTTGTTTACATAACGTGATTTTATGATTTTTTTTTTAAACCAAGAACTCTAGCTTTTTTTTTCTTTTTTTAGACTTTTGGTGCCCCTTTTTGTGTAAGAATATAAATATCATACTATTCTAAAATATATATTTTTACAGTACTACAATAACACTGGCTCTGCCGAGCACCCATTTTTTTTTTTCCAATTTACAACCTTGAATTTTGGTAAACAGGGACTTTTATTTTATTTGCATAATATATTATGAATGTTTGGGATTTAATGATCAACAGCTTTTTGTTTTACCTAATGTATTCTAATTAAATGCATTTTTATAAATCAGTGTTTTTTTTATTGGCCCATTCTGGGAGTTTGGTGTTCCCTGCTCACTTATAAAAAACGGCAAACAAATTTTTAGCTTGGTGGCCCAAAAAGTTGCACAGTCTCTCGTTCCCAAAAAAAAAAAAAAAAAAAGTCTTAAGAGTTGCGTCATATCTTTGATGCGGCTCCCACACAACCAGCCCTGCTATGCTACGCTAAGCTAACAGCGCCGAGTTTACAGTCAGGAGCTGCAAGATGAATCAGCTATAAATACAGCAAAATATGTTGTATGTTTTCTATGAACTTGTAGAAAATACTTTTTGTAAGTATGTTGAAAGTATTTGTTGAATTCCGTTCTGTTTATAAGGTTTCTTTTTTTTTTTTGGTGTTGTTTGTTTTCCTATTTGGCGGCAAAACGTGACAAAACAATAATGTACAGAGAATCTTGTGTTGTCCAAATGTGGCCGTGCAATGTATGTACATTTGCAACAAGACCTATTATTAAAGTTTTATTTAGCTATTTTAAGATCCGCTTGTGCCCCCTCCTTCCCTCCCAAAAAAAAATGCAATACGATATTGTTCTTTAATTTTTTTTCAAGAGTGCAATACTTAACTCAGATTTAATTTTAATTGTATTCTTAAAAAAATATATGAATTATTCTCCTTTTAAAAATAATAACCTCTGCAATCCCTCAAATAAAGAAGCACAAGAGAACTTACTTTCTGAATTTCTTTTTCACGTGCAATTTATTTTTTATGAAAAAAAAATTGCCTTTTTGAAGACAAATCAATTTTTTTATTTAAATGAAAAATCTAGGGGATAAAAGACTTATTTTTCTGAATATTTTTTTAATTTGTTTTTTTTCTTAAAAAAAAAAAAATTTAAGTCTTGGAAAAAAATGTTTAAGGCCATACGATGACCAAGATGCTCCATAATTATTATTAGCAAAAACTCCATAGGTAGCCTGTCAAATATTTCCATGCAAGGCAGAACCAGGCGAGGTAGTAAATGAACCTCAAGGTGCATAAAACATCTTTATTTGTTTAAACGTTATTTTCCAAAACCAGCGCTAGTAGTATCTACTTCACGTCCACATCAAACCAATCAAATTGGTTCCCGGTTTCAATCATCTTTGCATTCAAATAAAACTGGACAGAGGAAAAAGTCTGTTCAATTATATCTACCGTCCTTTTTTTTTGTTTGTTTTTTTATAGACGCATGCATACCTTGTGTGTTAATGAGTCTTTGTGCAAAATCAAGAGGGGACAAGTTAGTGAGCGCAGGGGCAGGGGTGGGCAAACGTTTGTGCCAAAGGGCCACCTTTGGGTTTCAAAACAGAAGGTGATCAATTCATCGATGACATAATTGATTTTTGGGGGGTTTTCAGTTGACAACTGGCTGTGGTCACTTCATCTCCAAACCGCAATTTGTTGACTCGCTATGCCCACGGAGCTTGCTTGTACACCATCCCAGCGCCCCTCCCACCAGTTCATCCGATCACGTTCGCATCACTTCAAGGCCTCGCAGACAGTCAGAACTTGGAAAATTCCATCAGAATTTCATGATATTCAACCAATGAGTTCATCAGATGAATAAATGTTTAATACACTGTATATGATTTTTTTTTTTTTTTAGGATTTAATTGGCTAATTCTGAAATTAATTCTATTTAATACAAATGTTTAAAAAACAAATAGCTGCAAAATATTTAAATGTTCATTTTAATAATTATTTTTCAGATTTATGATTTATTTATTACACGATTTATTTCCCCAAAATATGTACAGTAAATCAATTGAGCAACTATTAAATTTGATCAATTATGAAATTATTTTTTTTAAATCGTGAAAGTTGATTTTCTTAGGAAAGTTTTTTTTTATTTTAGAAATAATGTAACTAAAACGAATATATTTAACAATTTTGGAAAATGGTTGAAGTTTTTTTTCAAAATTATATTACAATAAATTAAGTGACGTATTATGAAATACCAAATGTATGTATAAAATCAGGTTTTGAAAGCAATTATATTGAATTCACCAATTTATGTCAAATTAAATGTATTAGTAAAATTTTCATTTTATTAGTTGCCATAAATAAAACAATTATTTAGCAAGCTAAATTTAAAAATATTTTATCAACTTCCGAGAAATAATATTCCAGGACTCTTGATAATGTCAATGTGGGCTGCCCCTCTAGAATGTGGCCCCCGGTCATACTTTGCCCACCCCCCGGAGTAGCATGTGCGTGTTTACCAGGCAAAGGCGAAGGCAAGTTCTCTGTTCAGTTCTCGGCGTGCACCTCTCGCGAGCGAGGCTTGGCTCTGCGGCAGTCCTGGCTGGAGGCCCGGCGTGGTAGAGTTGCGACCGCGGGTGAGGGCGGGGCCACCCCAAGGTGCTGGACGTTAGGCTTGGGAGCCCCTCCGCCACCGCGGGACGCCGCCCGGCTGCAACTCAGTGATCGCCGCTCCTCGGGGCCCGGCGTGGGCGACTCCAGCTGGGCCTCGCACAGTTCCAGGAGGGACGCCGCCTGCTCCCGGGGTGTCTGTGACTTGAACCTGCGCGCTGCCAGGTACAAGAAGGCCTCCACAAAGGCCTGAAGGCCCATGCCTGCAAAATCAGTAGTGTGCGGTATTGTCATATGCTCTGTTTGTATGTTTTGCAGCTCCGTGTGTCAATTTTCTCGATGAAGTCGTTCTCAAATAAAATGACGAAAATGCCATCAAAAAATTAAAATAAAATTTACATTGTTCTCTATCTTACAGAAATAATTATTTAATTCTATTCTCTAAATATTTGACTTATTTCATGAAAGTGTGTTATTTCCTCTCCAGCTGCCTTGAATTTCTTTTCCAGAAAATGAGCCTCTGACTTCGCACTCATTAAAGCCACAAAGTGTGCTCGTTCTTTGAAAAGCTTCAAGGCGGATGACAAAAGGTGATGCGATCCTTTCATCATTTTTAGGAAGATCGACGAGGAGGCGCAGTCTCACAGAAAGCAAAACTATAAGCCGTACAAAAGTGAACCATCACCAAACCAAAATTAAAATATGCTCTCAAACCGTCTTTTAGTCCCATGCAAGCGCGTCAATTCTTACCTGCTTCCCGAGAGTCGGGCAAAGCGCCGGACCAGCGCCGCGCTATGTCAATGTAAAGGATGTCAACGGATGCCATGGTCAAGTTGCTGCTGCTCAGCTTGCAGTTCCTGCACACAATCAAGACACAATGGAGAAAAATCATATAGTGTATTTGTAACAACAGATCATGTTTTGGGGTTTCATACAATTTTTTTGTAGTCACTGTAATGGTACGTTCAGATTTTTTTTCGACTAAAGTCACCTTCAAATGGTGATAGGTACATTTTGGAAAACATTCCAACATGCGCAAGCGGAGCTTTGCGTACCTGATGAAGGTTCTGAAGGCGGTGGGTCCGAGCCGCATGTTCCCCTTGACGCCGAGGAAACGGACAAAGAGGGCGGCGATGCGCTCCACCAGCCGAAGGTAGTTGAACTGCCGGCTGTACTTGGGGTACACCTGCTTGAGGCACGGGGAGGCCATGCCGTCGGGATGCTTCCTGACCTGGCCGTCGCCCGCCGCCGCCTCGGCGCCCGCCGACCGCCGCTGGCAACTTTTTGGTGCATGTGCAAATGACAATTCAAATGTCGATGCTTTTTAATTGGCACGTGGCATCGGTTTGTCTTTATAGAGAGAAGAAGTTGGAATCATTGAGATAAAAATGTATCATTGTATGTGGAAAAAAAATCCTATTTTTGTTCCCGAGGAAATTACTATTCTGTAAGTGAAAGATATTTTTCAAAAAATAAATCTGATTTTTAAAAAATGTAAATAAATACAATTTACATTACTATTTATTAATATTATTATTATTACTATTATTGATTTATTTATATATATTTTTAGGCAATTTTCTTTAAAAAATGCTTTAAAAAAAAAAAAAAAAAAAAATCAAGAAAAACAAAGAGAATTAAACCAGATGGCCTGTACATACGAGGACGCTCTCTTGAGTCGGGGGTCCACCAGGCGTAGCGTGTCCCTGATCACGCCCACTTTCACCTCCTCGTCCACCGGACTGGGAACGCATTCGAACACTCCCGGCGCCACCTGCAACACAAACACGGCAAGTGAGGAAGAGCTGAGGAGGAAGAGAAGTGCGCTATGCGTACCTCCTGCTCGTGCTCGATGCGCATGCTGGGATTGGCGTTGACCTCGAGGAGGACGGGCTTCAGGTTCTTCATCAGCAGGATATCGAAACCTAAGATCTGACAACAAAAGGTCATCTGACAATATCCAAGCGTTGTTTTTTGGGGGGAGGGGCATTTTATTACCCGTGTAGCCAAAGTTTAAAGTAACTTCAGGAAAAAAAAAAAAAAAGAACTGAAAGTAAAGTCAAACAATTCACCTATTTAAAATGCCAGAGAAAGTGTGGAGAAGAAATGGGAAGGATTTTTTTTTTTTTTGTAGAACAACACTGACACCTAGTGGTGCTTTTTTACATGTTGCTGGAATTGACTTCTTGCTGTCATTGTAAGAGAATGAAGACAAATTTTTATTGCAACATTTTTAATTAAGAGTTTTATTTTTTTTTAGGGTAGCAAACAAAATTGAGGGGTGAAAATTGACCTACCAGAGGTCAACAAAACAAATTAGTCACCTTACCTGGAAGCAGGAAGGTCCGGGCTTCCCGGGCGGGATGTCGGCCTGGTAGTAAACTTTGAGTTGAGGCACCACGGCAACGACGGTTTTGATGACCAGGGCGATGATGTCCGACCAAACCCGCTTGACGTCTACGCCCTTGGCGGCCAGCCGCTGCAGCACGCTGGACAGCGTGCGCTTGCTGCCTGTGCTCTGGCTTTCCGAGTGCACGAAGTTGCCGCTGTGCACGTTGAGCGAGTAGTTGGTCAGGTGCATGAACACGTGGCCCAAGTTCTTCTGGCTCGGCTCCTGATGCACGACAGCGGAGCGTCATTGAAAGTGCGTGTGAGAAGGCGTGGGCGGTTGCACAGAAATCAAAAAAATTATTGACTATTAGGGAAAATGACGGAAAGTTAATGATAGATTTTTTATTCACTATATATATATATTAATAAATAAATAAATGACAAAATAAAAGTTACTATTTTAATAAGAAAAATGAGCGACAAAAAGTCGAGTCGGCGCACCTGGTAGGGTTCAGTGCAGAAGCGCGTCAGGCCCTCCTTGGCGATGTAAATTTCCAGCGGCTCCAGCGACTTGAGCAGCACGTAGAGGCGGATGTCGAACTTGAGCTTGTCCACCAGTAGCGGCTTGTGGATGTACTCCTGCACCACAGCCTGCCGGGCCTGCGCGCCCGCCACCGCCGCCGCCGGCCTCAGCTCGCCGGGGTCCCGGATGAGGTAGATGCCTTCGCCCTGAGAGCCGCCGTCGGGCTTGACGATGAATGTGGGGGTGAGCGTGGCGTCGCTCTCCTTTACCATGCGAAGCTGACAAAGGCCAAAAAGAAAAGGAAAAAAAAAAATTTTAATCAATAAATGGAGATTTGGGAGGGGGAACTCATCATTTTGGCGAGTTGTTGGCGTGATTTTTTTTTCTCCCAAACTTCCTTTAAAACATTTGCCCACAGCAACCAAAGCCATTTCAAGAATGTCTCCTCGCACTCACCTGCGTCGAGAACTGCTGGTACTCATCGGGCAGGATCCACGACTGTGGGTAGAAATCGTACTCCACGGGGAACAGCTCCTGCATCATGCGCACAGCCCGACTCAGGTTGATTTTCCGCGACATTTCCAGCATACCTGTCGAGCGGGCGAGAGTTATGGAGGGCACTTGATTGTAGCGACGGGGGTTAAATCATCAATTAAATCTTCAAATTTCGTTGAGTACCTGGGAACTTGTTCACCTGGCCTGATGTGATGTTCTCGTTGTCGTGGAAGGAGACGCCGTGCCAGTAGATGTCACATGGCGCTCGTCTTCCTGCGGGAATCTACAGGTACAAATGTTTTTTTTTTTATATCGGACAGTGAAGCACAAAACATACTCACTTGTAGCAGAGTGCCGGGATTAGAGCATTATCTTGTTCTCATGGAAGGATAATCTCGATTAACTGAAGCTAGGACATGTTACATTGCATTGCGTTGTGAAAGTGATACTATACAAAGGTTTTAAACACAAATTCCGGCTGACAAAAATGTCACTTTTTTCTTTCAAATTTTAATAATATTGTGACATTTCTCAGTTAAGTAAAAAAAAAAAAAAAAAAAACTTTATCCTGCTAAGATTAGGATTTTGGGGGGCGTGGGGGAAAAAGAAATCACATTTGGGATTCCGTCACAGCAATAGCACCAAACTTTGAAATAATCAACCTATGTCGTGAAACGTACTGGCAGTCGGCCATTTTGTATTGATTTGGAGTTCAAATTCTTTTTTGGGGCCATTTGCAAGGGGTTCTCGGTTTGAATCGCGCGCTTCCTGTCACGACAAGAGCTCTTCAGACATGTTGCACTTGACAGTGTCGTCCATTTTGGCACGAGCCACCTGGACTTTCAGCATGAGGATCATCCCAGATAGAATTGGAGAAGAGCATCCCATTAGTGAGTCAGCATGCGAGAGTGCGCAAGAGGGAGGGTAGCCGCCACAGGGAAAACTGTGGAGAAATCTCAAGTGCCGTTTCATTCATCACAAAAAGTTTCACTTGATATCAAGTTTGTTGGGTTTTTTTTTTGCACAGAAAATCAACTTGACATATTATGATGACTTTTTTCCTCTTAAAAATATTAAATTATTCTTGTAATGTCATATTTTGTACTCTCATGATTACAAAACAACATATATTATATATATTTTAATTTTATGCATGCAAAAAAAAAAATCACTTTATTTCTGTCATGATTTTTTTAACCCCCAAAAATCTTAAGTCCTATTTTTAATTACCACTTTATTTTTTCTATACAACATAACATCTGATCCTTTAAAAGAAATACAAATATTACTCCCCAAAATTACAATTATACATTAATCTTGTCAAAAAAAATCACTCAGAAGACAAAGCAGTATTCTCGTAAGACCACATTTTATCCTAAGAAAATTAATAAAAAGACTGTTCATGTCTTTTTTCCTGATCAAACTAATAAGGCCAGATATAACAATTTCATTCCAGTATTAAAAAAAATAATAATAAAAAAATACTGTGTATTTTTCAATTTCCGTGTGGCCCTAAAGTCCTTTAACAAACTACCACCATAATTAAAAGCGACGTTGCCACTCTCGCTTCTGCTGTCGTCATGCCAACAATTTGGTTCCTTCTCTGTGGCCTGAAAGAGGATTTACAGACGATTGGATTAGACCAGTTTACAGCTAATCATTTCCACTGGTTGAGAGAGTGCCATATGCGCGAAAAATCAGATGGCACATGGACAGATCTGCGAGGGGGTGCGGACTCCGGCAGATGTAGCCGAACGAAGCGGCCTGTATACCATTTCATGTCGTGGGTTCATGGCGCGGCCACGATAACAATGGCTACTGGAGTAAGAAGAACGGACTCAATTAGCAGCTTCATGAAAATTTAACACCCAGTTGCAATTGGGTTGCAAGTAACCCCCAAGTTGTCAACACCTCCTTCATGCCAGAAACAGTACGATGCCATTGAGTGAATCAAAAATGGCCTCACGCTGCCTTATCAACAGATGGTGTCCTACAAGGCTCACAGCTAGAGCCCCTGCTCTTTTTTCTTGTCACATTTGGAGGACTGTTGGAAGGGTAGAGCAAGTATATTACTAAAATACTTCCAATATTCTGCCCTACTTGAACATGCAGAATGATGGGGGGAGCTCTTCATTCTCATATGATCGTTTCGGCTTGAAAGAACATGACTATTCTTTTTAGAATCTCACTTCAGAAAGTTTAGATTACAATCTTGCAAGACTGCCCCCCCACAAAAAATTATTTTTTATTCTTAAATGAAATAAATTTGCTCTCTGATTATCACATTTTGCTATTGCTAGAAAAACACATTTTCCACAATTTCTACTTTTAATTTTTAATGACTTTTTAAGGAAAAAAACAACTTGCAAAAAGAAACGTTTCATTTGTTATATTTAAAAAAAATCCATCTAAGATTAAAAATATTTACCTCTGGGGAATAAAAAAAGACATGCAACTACATGCATTTTTTTTTTATCTTTTGAATCTTTCCTTTGACTTTTTTTAGCTATGAGGAAAAGGACTTTTATTCTCATAAAATGTCTTTTATTTAAAGTTTCTACCTGCAAAAGTGACTAAATGTTCAAAATGACTAACACGTTTTAGCTTAAAATATGTCACGTTTCCACTTTTAATTGTACAAACCTCTTTCCACTTGAGCTGCCTGATGCTGATCTTGAGTCCCTCCAGAGAGGTTTTGGCTTTGGAGGTGTCCACCGTCACCGGCTTCCTCTTCCTGCCGAGTTTGCTTCCATCCTCCTGGGCGTGGATGCCAGTCGAGTAGTTGCCGTTTGCCTCCCATTTGCCCCCCACCACTTTCCCGGTGCCTTGAACGAGGATCCGCAATTGCTCACTCCCTTGCTCGTTGAGATTCCCCCCAACCTCGACCCCATCCGTCCCTGTAGTGCGGCATTCTAGGGCGGGCACCGGGATGATGGGCACCCCGGAAGCATCGAGCAACACCGGGGAGAGGGGCACCAAACACTCGTCGTCTTCCCCGCCCTCAACATCAGGCAGCTGCTTCGTGCCGCCATAGCAGTCGCTCATGATGCTCGACGCTGCCGGGCCGGGTGCAGTCGTACCACCAACACGTCCAGTAATCCGACACCGGTGGACCGTAACGTCTCCCGCATTGCTGTATACTCCGGAGCGGCTGTAAATCAATTTTTTGGGGCGGTGGGAGGGGAAGGGAAGGGAGGGGGGTCAGCTAAGTGCCGAACACCGAGACATTTCCGGACTAGGTAGCAACGCTAGCTAATGCTAACAATTAAGTGCATAGAGTTCCATACGTGACACCTGCTGTTGGCTAGCCGGGCGAGCTCAGGGTCCGGTGACGCTAACCTGGCCGGATGCCGAGAGGTTAAATCAGTCAGAGGGGGCCCACACTCCCCGGCTACGACCCACACCGCGTCGCTATACGGAGGAGCAGTAGCCGGGCAGCTGGTCGCCGGACAGCCGCGAACAGTCCAGGCTCCATCTGTGTGCGTGCGCGTGGGAGCGAGAGCTGGGGGCAGTGTTGCATTCAGGGATCCTCGTTAATACCGTCACCCCTCCCGTAGTTTGGCTGCGGGCGTTTTCTCTCGCTCACGTCATGCTGTCACAGAGCTCTAATCATGTTTCAATTATTATTGGCATTTATTTATTTGTTTACCAACCTTTTGGGGGTGCTGTGTTTCGCTTAAACTCGTTCCAAATGGTCCAAAGTCATAGTAAGTATAATTTCGGACAGTATTTGAAGGCTATACATGGGATGCCACGTTTGAGTAGGCATCTACAGCAAATTCCAATGATTGACTAAAATATTTCTTTGCCAGTCTACTAATATCCACAATTTTACAAATAAAATATACAAATCGATCAATTTTAGGAGCAGGTAATAAGGTCTGTTATTTTGAGCTGAGCTACATCCTGTTCAATGACAATTCCTAGCCTGATAGATTAGTTGGAGCCCATATTTCAAAGTAAACATGGTGAAGCTGCATTTAGTTGTTATGCTGTCTCCAAATGGATTAAATGCCAACAGAAATGAAGTCACCCTCTAGTGTAAATGCTTAAATCCAGGTTATTTTCCAGACATCTTTGATTAAGGCCTTCTAAATTTAGAAACCGATTTTTTTTCAAATGTTTTCCGTGTTTGTTTAAATGTTGGCATTGTATGTTTTTTCAGTAATGTTGGTAAGCTACTTTTGTTTTCTCTACTTGTCTTGTTTAATTTCACGAACTGTTCTGTTCATAATGCATTTAGGTGTTGTTTCTGTGCACGTGTGAAGCACATTGAGCTGCATTTGTGATTCAGGGGTGTGAGTAATATGTTCCAAAAAAATATAACATCAGCTGGAACGAGAACAGTAAGACCAGTCTCTCAACTAAAAGTAGTAAGTCAAGACTGCAACATCTTCAACTCTGGTGTTCTTCAGGGCTCATAGCTAGAGCCATTGCTAATTTCACATTTTCTTTTTTTTTTTATTGTTCGAACTCTTTTTAGCATCAGCATTCAGCGTGCACTGGCATCTTAAATATTGATTTGTTTTGATAGTTTGCAATGGGACGTATACTGTGATCTATATCTTTGCTGCTGTAACACCTCAAATTTCCCCATTGTGGGACTAATAAAGGACATCTTTATCTTTACTTCTACCTTACGCTTTGACATTTTGGTTGTATTTAGTCGTTAAAATTCCAAATATACTGCATACTCTGTATTATAGTACTAATATAGTACTCTGTGTACTTTCTCATAGACTACAGGAAATAATTGGCACGCTATAACTTATCGTGGAGTCGTGTTAATGTACCGTAGGTTGCTCTTGTTGCATATTCATGTATTTGTGATGAGGACACATTCACATATTGTCAATTATTTTATGCTCTCTTGACACTAAAGTTAGGCACTTAGGTAGAAACTTTATTTGGGGAAATTAAAAAGGTACTTGTAGGTACACTTGTACAATGTGATGAGGTGTTGATTATATATATTTCTATTTTATTGCTTGTTGTTACATTAACTTATTTTGCTTAGTTTACCAAATGTAGTGCTCAGTGAGTGTAGTCAATTGGCTACATTTAAAAGAATTTATTTACTAAACTGTGCTCCAATTTTGCTATCAAGTTGAACTGCCTGAAGATAAAACTTTTGCATTTTAGTGTACAAAGTTAGTTTCCCAAAAAAAAAAAACATGATGCACACTGTTTAGTTAATGTTTTAAATTGAGGTATTCAAACATTAAAAAGCAGCAAACATATCTTCCTTCTGGCGGTGGTGGTGGTTGCAAGCCAACTGTAGCCATATTTGAAAGGGGTCCTTTCGGCTGGAGCCAGGCAGCAACCAGTCGGAGGAGGACGCGACGTCGAGAGAACCACACGGCGGGTGCTCGAGCTCAAAAGGCGGCCACTTGAATCATCACCACCACCACCGCCGTGTTCGGCACCGGAGCGTTCGGATGCTCACGCTTCACATTTACTCCTTTCTCAACCGGTAAGTTTTCACTTCGCCTTCGCGTTTTTTTTTTGTAATTTCTCCAAGCGTGGCGTAGTCACTGGGACTGGGGGTGTCAGTACAAAGGCTTTCTTAGCCGGAGAAAATGCCGGGGCTGCGGCAGGCGAGAGGCCCCGCTCCCGCCTTTCTACTCGCCGTCTTCCTCCCCCCCACCACAATCACCTTCCCCGCCGGAATCACTTACCACATCGAGAAGCCGAATCATTTCAGTTTTAACTGTGTTTTACTGCGCCTATCGTCAATGGCTGACAACCGCGGTCCGCGCCAAGAAACATGGTAGCTCTGCGGCGTCTCGTAGCTCCCCCACGCCGAGCAGGCGAGCCCTCGACACCGCTTGAGTATGACGAGGAGAGCGAGGGTTGCTCCGTGGCAAAACGTCCGGGGTGGTGGGCATGAAGTGCCTTAAACGCCGTATAAACGTCGCCTACGGCGACTTTTCTCTCAAATGTGAAGCAGAGTAGGCGACATTTTAGCTCGTTTTTTTCCCTCGCCTTTCCACGCCAACTCGCGGGGCTTCTTGGGCGAGCCACAGCCGCTTGGTGCAGTTTGTTTCCGGCCGCCTCTGCGGGGGTGAAGCCGGTCATGATTATGCCTCAAACTCGGGCCCACTTCCCCCTTGTTTTGCCTTGCTACAGTTAAACATTCACGGAGGAGGGAGTGAGACTTTAAATGTAGTTGTGGTGTGACTTTCTGATGGCGTGAATGTGCTTTTGGCTAGCCTGGTCACGGTGGTACAACACCGGCCGCCTCAGGCTCGGTGCTGGGTGGATGAAACTCGCCGACTTCCATGTTAGCATCCACTGCAATTCGTTTGGGTCATGTAATGGAGCAACATTTAACTTTGCTGATATGTTTCACAAATATGTTAAGTTCTGATCTATTCCACTTTTTTTTTTTTTAAAACAAGATTAAAATTCTGGCGGTGGCAGGTGCCTCCGTGTTTCTTGAGTTGAGTGACGTTCCAGAATATTCCAAGTACATAAATGGCAAAACCCTCCCTTCCATTGGCAATTAATACATATTTTAAGATGACAGTTATTTTCTCAGACACTGCCCAAATTAGACAACTATATACATTACTGTGAATACAATGTATCTTAATGTAAGGAGGTCAAACTTGTAGTTTTTTAAAAAGGACCAAATCGAATAAAAGAAATGTAAGTAAGATGCAGTCATTTGCAAGTTTGTAAAATAAAGTAAAAACAACCAGCTTCATTCTTGATGTGTGTATATATTTTATTTGTCTTTGAGATGTTTTTTTTTCATATTCATGTCAAAGTTGTCAAGTGAACGTACCATTTTAGGACATGTCCGCTCTTGTGAAATGCGCTATATAAATAAAGTTGTATTGGATGGTATCAATTAGCTGATGTCTTTTATTTTATTTTTTTGCAGAACATAAATAAAACTATATCACAACTGAAATACTTTCCTTTTAGGAAAGTCCATCATCAATTGTTGGACTTCTCTTTGACCAGATATACTCTGTGTGGGATCTTTGTACACATCTGTCCCCTATAAGAAAAATATCAATACAAGGAAGTCCGATGATGTAAATGTACGTTATATCGAGTTTACGAACATCACACTGGGAATTAGTTCATGTAGTGACGTAAAAGTATGTGCCACAAGACACCTAGTCAATGCCATACCAATGTGTTTTTTTATTTGGTTTCATATATTTATAGCATTGAAGGGCTTTCCATTCAAATAGTTACTGTAATTATTATTTCTCCACTGCGTTAGCGATGTACTAATCCAGGTTCTGACTCGAGTTAAAAGTTTGGGCCAGTTCGTCGTTAACCTATGACTCCCTGTTTGTCTCAATTTCTTTTTCTTTTCTCCTCAGACTGAACAATGTGACACCAGAAGGAGGCAGCTGCACTCCCAATGGTTGACAATTCCACCTCACTTGAGTAGAATGTACTTGATGAACGCGCCCACTGTCGCAGCGCCTCGCACAGAGTGGAGAGCATGCGGACCGCCCGGGGGCTATAGCATTCCCGTCTGCTTCAATGACTCGGACACCGAGTTGTCCGCTAGGGGTTCTTCTATCTCAAATAAGGTCCAGATGATCATCGAGAGCCTGAGGAGCAGCCAGTCCTCACACGATATGAGCGACGAGGTGGAGGGGAATGTGCTACAGAGACAGGCCGGGCCTCCCCAGGCCTGTAAGGCAGCCGTGGGTTCCCTCATTGCGGCCAAGTCCCAACCAAAAAAACGTCCAGCCGGTGTTTCTTTCAAGGACAGCGAGCAGAGCAGTGACAGTGATGACTCTGTGGACAAAGGAATCGAGGAGGCCATCCTTGAATACCTGAAGGAGAAAGACGGCCACAAGCTCAAGGCGCAAACTTTTGTCCAGTCATCCATGCAAACCATTCCCGAACTGAAGTCGGAAAGCCCGGCCTTTTCCATCATGAGAAGCCACTTCCCCAAAAGCGTCATGCAAGCAACACCAGCAACCGTACCGGTGAAAAAGTACATTAAACACAAGGCCTCGCTCCACCAGGCCGCCGTCCGAAACTCGGAGTTGGCGCGCATCATGCTGCGAGATCAGTCGACCAACACCATAAAGCAAAACAGTCTGCTATGCAAGATCAAAGTGGAAGATGTTGCGAACGACTCCAGCAGTGATGATGGCATCGAGGAGGCCATCCAGAGGTACCAGCTGGAGCGGATCGAGCAGCAGGCGAGGGGGGACGCTTTTAAACAGCTAGCTTCCGTGGAGGAATCCGACTCCTCCAGCGACGACGGCATCGAGGAGGCCATCCGCAGCTATCAGCTCGAACAACAGAAAGCAGAAAAATCGGTGCCATCGACGTCTCCGACTCTCTTTACCGACTCGCTCAACGTCGGCCGGAGAGAAACGGGAAATGGTTTGCTCTCGTTCAGAGTGGAAAGATTCAGCGATCGTCCTTCCCCGGCTCTCCCGAAAGCCAACACCACCGCTGAACTGATGTGTGCCGAAGCGATACTCGACATCTCCAAAACAGTCATGCCCGGAGCGTTCATGTCCCATGTGGACGTCGGGCCGAGTGCCTGCGCCCCCGCCGGAGCCACGCGACAATCCACAACTCCCGAGCAGGAAAGCGATGGCAGCTCAGTCGACAGCGAAGATGGGATTGAGCAAGAAATTATGAAATTTCTCGAGCAGAAGGCGCAAATGCTCAAACGTCCTCCGGGAGAACCATCGATGGCGACGACTCAAGAAGGAACTCCAAAGAAAAAAACCAGGTTGTCTTTAAGTAAGAGGCGGAAACACAAAGACGATACAAGCTCGTGCGTGTCCGCAGTACATCCGTCTACCAAACCACAAAGACCGCCGGTGTCCTCGCAGAGATCGCAAGACAAAACGGAACAAAGCGGAGACAAGAGCAGCTCACTGGACAGCGACGAGGATCTCGACACGGCCATCAAAGCTCTCCTCAAGACCAAGAAGAAGTCCAAAAAGCTGACGAGGTCGGAGCGCGATTCCAGAAAGCGCCCGGCGGACGAATCGGACGAATCGCAATCCGCTGCCAAAAAGGCGAAACCTCATCCTTCAGCCAAACTTACAGTTTTGAAAAAGGCCCACAAAAGGAAGAGCGACTCGAAAGGCGCTCTGGCACCGATTAAAAAGACAGTTTTGCCAAATACGCCTGTCGGTAAGAGACAGGTAAACCGTTGCGAGACTGAAGCTCAAAACCGTCTGCCCGCCACCGCTCAGCCGATAAAAGAAGAGAGCAGTTCGGTGGATAGCGACGACAGCATCGAGCTGGAAATCCAGAAGTTCCTCGCCGAGAAGGCCGAGAAGGTGTCTGAGCGGACAAACGACAACGCGGAGGCACCCCGGAATGGCACCGCCGCCGTGGACTGCGCCCCCCTCCGATGTGACCTCGACCGGGAAGATCAGCTGGCTGAAATTCCGAAGCAAAGCGGCAGTCCTTTGGGTCGACTTCAAAACAAACCTGCGGCCGCGACGCCAGACAGCTCGGCGCTCCCTGCGGTCGGCTCGCCGTGGGCCAGAACTTCACCGCGGTCCGCTCGAGCTGACCAAAAGCTACCGACACCCGCCAGGCCCGACGAGGCGCCAACCGAAAAGCTCCCGGCTTTGGATCAGTCCATCAAGTGGCGCCAGAGTTTCGGACTCCCCATTGTTGACTCGAAACTTTACAACCGAACCCAGTTTCATATCAGCTCGTCCAAAACGAGCGCCAGCCCGTCACCGGGTTTTCCGTCTCAAGGCAAGGGCGACCTCAAGCCTTCCACGCCGACCTCTCTTTGGTCCTCCGCAAGACGCTCGTGGTCCACGGACAAAAGAGTCAAGACCCCCGTGATGAGCTCGACCTTTAACCCCTTCTCCGTCGCCGTTTCCGCCAGCCAGCATCAGGGCGCGGCCAGCACAGTGCACGTGCCGCGAGACAAGAGTGTGTTTGTCGAGCTGGAGTCGGGTCGGACCAACCACGTCCAGGTGCAGAGCAGGCAGAGCGATGAGGGAAAGGCCAGGGCGGACGAGGGCGGAGCCGCGAGAGACGTGCGACTTGAAGAAGCTGAGGAGGAGTTTATAGATGAGTCAGAGGGTGAGAGTCCACAGAAGAAGCAGAGCACTTTGTAAGTATCCCGCCTTTAGCCGACCGACCTTGTCCCGTGCGGCGTCGTCATCTGTGTTCCTTCTTTGTATATCATTTCAAGTTTGACTCTTGGGGATGCTGATGACAACAAGCGTGTGTGTTTTTTGTGCCACGAGATTACCGAAAAGCAATACAGCCACTTTTTGGCATGCGAAAAAAAAAAAAAAAAAAAATAGGCGTACGAGAATCTCAAAATAAAAAATCCAATTCTTGTGTTCGATTTGAAATGTTATTGTCATCATCAAACACAACTTGCTTAGAGAGCTTCACAATTTCCAGACCTCATTCGGCGAGTTCGTTCTAATGAACGCAATTCACAGCAGTTTTGTTTTACTCGCGGTCTGGTACAAAAGTGTCGCTCGGTTATTAAACGGCGTGGAACTGTCAAAGTGTTCCCATATAAAATTTTAGTTTCAATCTGAATCAATCCATTTAATTCCGAGGTCCAAACTTAAAGCCAGCCGGTCTTGTCGGTCCTTGGTTTACAGCGGCCTTCCGTTCCCAAAATATCCACTGCTGTCCAAAAGTTTGGGGAAAAATTCCAAATCAGTTCTTTTTCCTAGGAAGGTAGCATGAAATAATTTGGGAATACAATCTTCCTCGTCATTGTTAATATGGTAAAAAAAAAAAACAGCACTTTTCGACTTCGGAAATCGGGACAGTATCGCATCTAGTGCGGGGAAAAAAGGTTGGCACTGAATCAACGGCGCTTCTCCATTAACCACGGATTCACGATCTTGAAATATATCGGACTTATTTACAACAAGCGTTTGCTTCTTTTTAAGCAACCGCGAATATATAGCCGCACTTCTTGTCTTCGGGCTTTTTTGTTTGACGATCGCTCTGAATCATGATTAATCGATGACACGCAGCCGGCTGATTGATTGCCGTTATTGATGTAACATGTTTGTTACAATTTCTGCTTCTTTTTAGTTGTCGTTGGACAATTTCACACAAGTCACCAATTTCTTGACATATCTGACACGTTACAATCTTTTTTTATTTTTTTTTTCTGCAAACTGCAAACATTTCAGCGATGACGTTCCTGTGCGTCTTGTCATCCGCCACTTTGTTTGTCGCTATCTGCAGATTTCTAATGCTTTTATTCCAAATTCCTCCTTTTCTCAGCTACATTCATTTTTCTCTTCCGACATTTAGTTTGACTGTCACTCAGACGTGATTGATTAATTTTTATACATTTTATTTGTTAATTTTTATACATTTTACAAATTTCATCTTTTTTTTTTTTTTTTTTTTGGTGACGAAAAAAAAATGAACGTGTTGCCCGTGTTTCTTGTCTTCAGCCGTTTCATTTGACTGTCGCTCGAAGACATGATTAATCAACTGTCGATTCTGTAAAATTATTGGATTTCTTGACACGACGCGATTCATCAACTGTCAGTTTCACACGATAGACCGACAGTGGATTCATTACAAACATCTGCTGCCTGCAAAGATTTTCATGCATCTGCGGATCCGCGTTTTGTTTCTTTAGCCACATTGTGGCATGTTCTAAATTCACTTTTTGCAACGCTCTGTCCTTAAATCCGCTTGTTGCAGTCTTCTCCAATGCCATTTTCTCTTCAATTTCTGCCAGTGAAAAAAAAAAAACAGACAAGGCTATTTATTTTTGTTTATTAAAAAAAAAAAAGAAAAAATACTGAACATGCTGTGCATTGCCAGTCTTGTAAATATTTTGTATGAACTCTTTTCCTCTCCTATTTTCAAAATCCTTTTTTGTTTTGATTTTGCTGTGTCTTTTGTCTGTGTAATAAAGAGAGCGTAATCCAAGCAACAAATTGGTTTTCAATTCATACATGATGCATGCGTCAATATTCAGATGATTTTTTTTCGAGGGGCAAGGGTGGGAGGGGACGGGCGAGTTTGACGTGCTGTGACTCGCCCATGCAGGTCCTTGTCGTGCGCCATCGACCCCGGCATCGTCGTTCGGCCGTGCATCGCGCTTTCCACCGAAGAGCGCAGCAGCATGTTCCAGAGGAGATACCAAAAAGAGGTATCCTGTTTTAGAAGTCGTCTCGTTTCGCACCGAGCGGCCGCAGCCTTTCCTACCCACCAATTTGTAACCAAACATTGATGTCGCTCGATTATAAAATAGTGTACAAATGGTAATGATGGCTTCTCTCAAGTCAGCCATGACTATTATCTTTTTAAAGAGTCTTGTAGTGGATTGCGTTTACTCGTGCAGGTGTGTTTATTTAAAAAAAATAAAAAAAACTCATCTATTTGCAGACCAACAAGTTGCAAAACGTCAAAAGAAAGCTTCAATTTGTTCCGGTTCACAGGTACAATGTGTGTGTGTGGGTCATTTCCTGTGTGTGTTCAATGGACTAATCATCTCATCTTTTTACAGGAAAATTGACGAAAGAAGAGTGTCCTTTACCTGTTAAACATGTTGAATTGACGTTAAAGGTTGGTTTTATTGACTATTGAACGTCACAATTCCACAATTTGTACCTGTTGCCTGCTAGTAGACGAGAGTTTTCCGTCTTCGTTCTCTCTGGCCTCCGTTAATAACGTGACCTTCTCATCCTTGTTGCTGCCATCTGTCTGCCTTTGAATTGTTCAAGTTGTCTTGTTTAGAATACATTTGTGGGAGTTATGTTACAGGGTGACTGCTTGTTTCTTGAAAATGTTCTGTAAAAATTAGACTAAAAATAACAAATAAATCACAATGGCCGATACAAAATATTACTGTTAAATTGTAGCTATAAAGCACACTGCGTTGTATTGAGAGCTTCTCGGATGCCCTCATATAAATAAAGACCACCAAGTCGAATAAGAAAGCAGGAATTGTGGGCTGCTTGTAGTTGTTTTAGCACATGACGCATAAAAAATGGCTTTTATAGTGGATATTTAGTTACGTTACATTATTTCAATAATAAAAATAACAAAGCAAATAAATAACAAAAGAAAATGAATGGAATAAAATTATGAATACCTTTTTAATTGTGAACACACTGTATTTTTCTATAATTAATATTCTAAAAAATCGGTGTGTAAATAGAGCCCCGGTATTTTGCATTTGAGTGAATGTAATTCCTCCTGGGCAGTATGTAGTGAAATATGAGTTGTTCTTACTGTTTTATTGTTGTTTAGTTTTTCTATTATTTGTAGTAACTACGTACAATATGTAAGTAATATTCCAAAGCGATTAGTGGAAACAACATTTACACGAAAAGGCTGACGTGTTATGTACTAAAACCTGCGGGTGGCAGTAATGAGCCAACTGTAGCAAGTTACACGAAGTAGAAGAAGACGAGACCGGACGCATGACGCATGCGCACACAGCTGACCTTCCGTGCTACAGTCAAGCATGGCTACGCGTCTACCAACGAGAGGTACAGTATTTTTTTTTTAAATGTATATTTTGAATATACATAATTTTTAACGCATATGTGTGTGAATTCATTTCGACGTGTGGCGATTTTAAATCCGTGTATCAGCTCAATAAGTAGATAGCTTCACTCGTGTCATTACGCGGTCATGGATTTTTGGGTACTAAAAAATATTTGCTAAAATGTTTTATTTCAGGGCTATGGAGGCTTCTACATCATCAGATTTGCGATTCTTCCACTGCAGCCTCCATCAAATCGCCTCCACCGCAAAACAACACAGTCTCAGGTAAGAATCAAATATTGACAAGTAGACTATTGATGTATAAATTATAAAAATCATTTGCCCTGTGAAAGTTTGGTATAGAGACAGTGGATGTGCTGCCAGAATGACGGCATTGACAGGTTTAATGTTTCGTGGGGGAAAAAAATTGGTACAATAGAATATAATACATTGTGTATTGTTTTAAAATCTATGCTTTTATGTCCGTTTACGCAACAAAGTTTTTTATGACTATTGTTATTACAGAAGAGGTAATGAAGATTTCCCTAGAGAAGCCAGACTTTTTCCATGTCGCTGAGCTTTTCACAGTCAAAGACTTGTTTGATGCCAGAGTGCACCTTGGCCACAAAAAAGGATGCAGGCACAGGTGAGTGTCAGTGCTTCTGCAAAGTAATTAGCAAGCTTTTATTAAAGAAAAAGTGCTTACCTGTATTTGGTGCATGCTAATTCAGCAGTTGAAACAGGAGTTCAGAACATTGTCCATTTTAGGCTCATGGTCCCTTACCTGTACGGCTGCCGCTTGGATCAGGACATCTTGGACTTGGACCAGACGGTGGAGCACCTGCGCTTGGCTCTGAACTTCACAGCGCACATCGCATACCGCGGCGGCGTGATCCTCTTCGTCAGTCGCCGCCGTCAATTTTCCCACATGGTGGAGAGCGCCGCTCGTGATTGCGGCGAGTACGCCCACACGCGCTATTGGCAGGGTGGCCTGCTCACCAACGCCCACGTGCAGTATGGCACTGGCGTGCGCCTGCCTGACCTCCTGATCTTCCTTAGCACGCTCAACAACGTATTCCGCTCGCACGTGGGCCTGCGCGACGCCGCCAAGATGAACATCCCCACGGTGGGCATTGTGGACTCCAATTGTAACCCGAGCTTGGTCACCTACCCAGTGCCCGGCAACGATGACACGCCTGTTGCCTTGGAGCTTTACTGCCGCCTCTTCAAGATGGCCATCCGGCGCGGTAAGGACAAGAGGAAGCAGATGGAGCTTCTTTACGGCCTGACGGCACCCAACACGCCCGGTCCATGAACCCCCCCAATAAGAGACAGTCATAATCATTCATGCTTTATTTTCATTGTACGTATAGTAATGACTATTAAATATTATGTACATTTGTCTAGCGCAGTGTGTTTTGGGTTGTTCATAAAAATGAGGTGGCTCGAGTTTGGCTGTTGTGTCGCTGTGCCCTTTCCTCCTGGCTCTTTCTGAAGCTGATCTGTCGTTTTCTGATCCCTGTTCAAGTGTGATGTCATTTTTAGTCGACAGCAAGTGGCAAAATGGCTCTCCCATGAGATGTACAAAAAACGTTGGAGTTTACGTTAGAGGTATCTATTATCTTTGACATTTTTAATTCTTGAATGTCATTTAAATTTTTGGGGGTAAATTTAATGGAGATTTTATTCCGTATTTTTTATTTAAATGACAAAGTCCACTTTTATTTAACATGTTAATTATATATACTTTTAAAACTAATCTCATCTGATGTTTTAAAAAATATTTTTTAATTTAATAAATTACATATATATATTTTTTCTAAATGTAATGGTAGCCTATAATTTCTTGTATATAACTTACGTAAATTATTTATTACCTTATTTCATCGCCTTAATGGTCACCTAAATTTGGCCTGAACAACCCTCCGTAGTTATATTTGAAACGCGAACTACTTTGATGTTTGGTCTTTGTGAGTTTCCGTAGTTGCAACCTGTTTTGACAGGTTGGCGTTGTCCATCATATCTTCAGCGGAAGCAGAGCAAGAGGTGAGTTCACGTCGATATAAAACCCTTCAAATGTCTCCGAACCACATTTTTACTGCGCGTAACTATTTGAACGTCCCTATAGACGTCCAATCATGTTTAATTTAATAAATCATCTCTGGTTATTCTTTGATAACTTTGCTCTTTAAAGCTCGTCTGCGAGCGATGTCCTTAAGTAGCCGCATAAGTTAAAATGTGACTTTTGGGGGGTGTTGGTTTAAGTTTATGTGCCAATATGTGACTTATTGAGTGACTTAAAAATATTTTAATTTTGGGGGTTTGTTTAAAATAAGTCAAGTTTCACTTGTTTGTCAGGATTTTCTAGTCAAACAAGTAGTCGCCCATAGGTGTGCATGCATAATTTATTTTTACTAATTAATAAATACAAGTTGGGAAGTCGAGACATAAAAATGAGAAATTAATTAATAGTAATATGCACGCACGGTTTTTGATACATCCATCCATTTTCACTAAACCCTAACCTGCAGTTTTGATGACAAAAATAATTTTAAAAATTGTCACAATAAAGCAACACCTTCAATTATGAATTGCATGTAACAAAATGACTGGGCTTGGAATTTTCATTTTTCAAAGCCAATATAAAAAAACTACTAACAAGCTACATACATAAAGAAATGGTGTTTTATCCGTTAAAAACTTGATTTGCAATTTGAATCATGTTCCCAATGAAATCGTGTTTCCATTTTAATTAGTAATGTAAAGGTAATATAATAAAAACTAGAAACAATCAAAAGCTAATTAATCTATTTCGTGAAGTTAAACATTTGGCTAAGAAAATTTAATCAAAGACTAATATGTGAAATAAAAAATATGTTTTCAAATACCAACAAAGGATACGATACTCATATTGTTCTGTTTTGAGGCAAGCGGAGATGACAGTGAGAGGCCTTTTTTTTTTTATAGTGGCTTTTTTTTTTGCCCATTGAGACGCAACCTGGGCTCCAGTGCCTTTGTTGTGCAGCGAAAGGGGCAGAAAGCATAAAAAAATGTGGCTCACGATTGCTCAAAGTCATCCTGTGGACTTCGGGTTTGGAACCAAGCCGCACATTCAAACACGTGCTTTTAAGTATTTGTCATCATTTTGTCACTCTTTGATTTCGCTGCTGACAAGATTATTATTTGTCTTCACAGAACTTTCCTGGTACTGTAATCGATTAATTTGGACGGACTGATTGAATTGTCATCATTTGATAGTGAAAATGGATACTGTGACATCAGCCTTTCCGATAACTGGAATGGATAAAATTTATTTTTAAAGTTGGCTCTCAGAGGACTTCAAATAAACACTGAAACGTGAAAATGTGCCCACTTTACTTTATTAGTTACAGCTGATTGTCTACAACTTTGTTGACTGTTCAATGAATTTATTTTTACAGTGGAACCGCTAAATATACGCCCATTTTTTTCCGTTCCGGGCAAATGAGCAGGTGATTGAGCACCACCTTGTGGTTGGAGTGTGCACATGCCTCTCCCCGTTGGAAATAAGCTGTTGTTGAACTATCGCCGTCGCGAAATATTTCTCAGTGTTGACAATGGACTCAATAAAACATTGTTAAAATTACTATGTAAAAACAAATAAAAGCAATTTTTTTAACGTTGTTCGTCATCTCCAAAGTGTAAAAATGAGTAGACCACTCTTAGCGTTAAAAAGTCAAAACAATCAAACGTGTTTATTTTTAACACTACCATCACACAAATATAAAAAAAAGTTAAAACACAGATCCAATTGTGAAACTATTGTTTTATGTGTTGCAAGATCACTTAAGTGGAAAGAAAGAAGTTAACCCCTGTTAATCATTAAAACAATTAAATAAAATGACACACATTTGCACAGCAACTAGCGTGTCACTTTTTGTTCTTCACTGTCAAGAAAGTGTCAAAAAAGGTAACTTACGTTAATATAAGTAAACACATTTTAATAAATCAAGATTTTATTCTCATTTTTTACATTCTTCATTGCCACTCAAGTCTAAAGTGATCACCATCTTGTTAATACTGCCCCCCCCAAAATGGACATATTTTTGCGATTATGTAGGAAGTCATCGAATTTCACTATGAATGCTCAATAAATCATTTTCCACGAGTTGGCATAAGGTACCATTAACCCGTTTACCTACTTGTTGCCATACATCCAACAGAATAATAGCTTTACAGATTTCACACATCTGTGAGTAAATTGAGACAAAAACATTTCAGTATCGTTAATTTTGGTTGGTGGTGTACAGCGACATTTTTCAAATGCAAAATAAGTGCCCTGTCACGAAAATACGTTTCGTGGGTTCCACTATACAAAATTGGAACTGTGAGTGGGTCAGTTGCATTTTCCCATCCTGTTTTGTGTCAATTTCCCTTTGGAGGAATTAACTATTTACAAGTTACTTCAGTTTTGCTTACATGATAATACAAGTCGTAACGCCAGGCTCCTTGAGTCGCATTTTCATAAAATCCCAAGTCGTGGGCACCAAATTGCAAGTTCAAGAGATGGCGCATTGCTGACGGGCATGTTGAGCGTACGCTATTAAAATTGCATTGGTACTAGCAGCAGGCGTAAAAGTCATTTATTTAAATGCGGATTTTACACTTTAGGTAGCGCCGCTTGTTTTCGACGTGTTAATGAAAGAGGTAATCAAATGTATGACCAGAAAATAAATACCACTCTGATGATTTTGAGTTAGCCAGCAACCACATAAAAGTTATGCTTTCTGTTTCAACTCATCTTGAATGTGTAGCAATTGGAGGTATCTCCCAATCTTGTCTTATATTGCATTGAATTAGTCTCAGGTTCGATCAATCAATTTGCGTGTTATATGAATCTATTCACAAATATTCCACCCATGATTGTGTGTTTGGGTAGAAACACGCAAAATGATTTTCACGGCTTCATTGTCCACGTGGCAGGCACACTTTTGGGTTTGCCTGCTTATATTTGATTGCACATCTTTTGGGCTGTTTTGCAAGCACAAAACTTGAATAAATCAGGCCCCAAGTTAAGGATTAGTGCCGCGCGTTCCTCATGAGTACTGCGTGTTGGAGATTTTCTTCCACAGCAAGGTCTTAAGGTTGTTGAGGACCAGCGAATGGTGCACCTCCATCTGGCTGGCCAGCCCGCTTAGGGTGACGCAGGTGCGCAGCTGGCGTTCCAGGTCGCCCCGCAGCTCAGGCGGCGCCCCGTAGAGCAGGAAATCCTGGAGCAGGGCGCACACCTTGGCCAGGTTGGGCTGCACCACGTCCGCGTTACAGCGCTTGGCCAGACGGTCGCAGGTGGCCGTGCAGTCGCGGCCGTACGTGCAGTCGGCATTGGTCTCGCAGCGCCGCCCCTTCAGGTGGGCCCGCACCACCGCCTCAGACGCCACGGCGCGCAGGTCGGCTATCTTGCAGTCGTACTTAGCGTTGTAGCCCACGTGGTGCGGGCTGGCGTCGCAGATCAGGAAGCTGCCATACGGCCCGTGGAAGACCTCCTCCACAAATTCCAGCAGGCCGATCGTGATGCGAGCCCGTCGCGGCCAGGCCGGGGCCAGCCAGTGGTTCAAGCCGGACACCAGGACACCTGGCACCAGCGCCTGCAGGTACGGCGGCACCTCCAACTTGTAGAGGGAGGTGTGGCCCAGCGGCTCGGTCACATACAGGTCGCCGCAGAAGCCCAGAAGTTTTGGGGTGTGCTCCTTCTCCTGCAGAGCCACCATCAAGAGGAACTCGTTGACACGCAGGAGGGCCCAGATGGACTTGGCCTCTGCCAGAGACAGTTTGCCGTCCTGGTTGATGTCCGCCAGTGAAATGACTCTCTCCACCAGGGTGCTCAAAGATGGCTGCTCGCCAAAATTATCCTGCAGAAGCGGATAATATTTAAGGTTAGGTTAAGCGTTACAGCACATTCATCCCACCTGTTCTCCCGTCTCGTATCAGAGCCGTAACGGGCGGGATGAAAACACCCACCTTAAAGAAGAGGTGCAACATCTCCTTAAACTCGTCCATGGAGGTTCCACGCGTGGGTTTGTCAAACAAGCTCCTCATCCGACGGTTCGCAGAGTCTGGACCGCCGTCTGCCTTGGCGCCATCCTCGATGCCGCACTTGATCACCACCGGCCTCTCCTTCCAATGGCCGGCGTACACCTGCAGGGAAGCGAAAGCAAGTAACAAATTACAAAGATGTCGCTGTACTATGCAAGATGTTTTTTTTTTTAGGTCTCCCAATATTTTAAAACAGACAAGTTTTTTTTTTTTTTTTAAACATCGGTCTGTGCTTCTACTTAAGCCGACCGGACAAATGACAAGATGTTTCCGTAGATGGCGAACGGTGGTCGGGTACCTGATGTTGCGAGGACGTAGACATGCAGTGGCGCAGCGTCAACGTTTTCTGCTCGCACAGAGCCTTGCAGGATGACCCGGAGATGACACCTCTGCTGTAGTGGTCGCACTGACACAGGAAACAGGAAGTCAGACGCAGGAAACAGACAAGTGGACGAGGGAGGGCGCCGCGACTTCTAAAGTGTTCTGGTGGAAGGAGTGAGTACCTTTTGTTTTAAAGTCTAGTCATACCTTAAGGAGATTTGTGCTTTGCTGGTTGCTAGGTGGCTACATGTTAGCATTTCAATGTATAGAGTAGAAATAAAAGGCAGTTGTGGACTTACGATGACGGCCTGACAGACGTGACCGCGGCACAGCTCCGAGTAGGAAGCATACTGCATGTAGAGCACCCAGCTAGCCACCAGGACGCCCAACCACGCCAAGAGCAAGTACTTCACCTTGATGGATGGATGGATGGCAGACGCAATGATTTTGAACGAAAATGTGAAACTTACATTTCACATATATGTATATATATTTTTATAGCGCTTTGCTGCAAGTGAACTGGAGCCTATCCCAGTTGACTTGGGCCAAGAGGTGGTCCTGGGTACATCTTGGACTGTTGCCAGGCAAGAGACAAACATTTGCATTGACAGCTATGGACAATTTATAGTTTTCAGTCAATCTTTATAAGGGTGGTGGGAGCCGCAGAGGTTGGGGGAAAAAAAAAACCCCAAAGAACTGCAAGGCAGATTTTACACATTGATGTAATTTTGAACACATATCCCATTTGATTTTAACATTTTTAATCAGCAATGGCAGAGTAAAAATGCCCCACAAATGGCAAGTAAATATTCTCAAATAAATTATATATATATATAAAAAGTCAGAATTGTCTCTAAAAATGAATTTGAAGTTATTTCCTGTTGCTAGAATGTAACTGTGACTATCATAGTGATCAGTTTAAAATTCATTAAAAAATGTTGAGGACTGTAAAAATGGACCTGACGGACCTAATTGATTGACGGCCTGATCGATAACACATACATACGCGCACATATGATCGGGTGTACCTGCAGGCCTTTGGATAGAGGACAGAAGAGCACCAGATGAATGAGCCTCCGCAGAGCTCTGACCATGTTGGCGGAGAAGCGGACAGCCGGGAGAAGCGGCTCGACCTCCTTCTACCGTCACCGACAACCCCCCGCCCCCCGTCTCCTCCTTCCTCTAGATCCGACGATCACGTCCTCGGTCCGGATGCAACCTCAACGCCGCAACGGGGGCGGCGCATGTCTACCGAGCCGTGCGGCATCGCATCCATGCAGCAGCAAATATAATAACCTTGAGCACGACACATTGCAACAAGCCGTCAAGTCACTCCTTCCTTATGTCTGAGTCACGTGAAAAAATATAAATAAATACAACACCCCCTCAGTTAACAAGACGGATTATGTCGGAGGAGGCGAAGGAAAACATTTTGAAGACGATTATGAAAAAAAAAATGCCGGTGCCTTCTCCTCCCTCCTCCCTCCTCCCTCCTCCCTCCTCCCCCGGATGAGCTCCCCCTCCTCCCTCCCCTTCAGGTCCGACCTCTTAAAGGGGACGTGCACTATTTTATTATCGCAAAGGAAAAAAATCATTTGTTTTAATAACTTCATTAATGATTAACCCTTTGTGACAATTATTAATCGTAATAATATTATATTATTATTGTAACTAAATTTTGTTCAAATACAACGTGCACAAATCAATTCATTACTTTATGTATCCATTTTACATTGAGTGCATTACAGTAGGCATTCTAATGAATATGCATGCGTTGCATGTTAACGATTTTTTTAGTTGAATATAAAATGACTTACGCTAAATGTAAATTGCAATTTCTAATTTACATTAAACAATCACTTTATTACATATAATTCACAATGAATGTATTTCAATTGGAATATAATGAGCATAATAAATGCTTCAAAATAAGACATTTTTTACATTTACATTTTTTTGGTGAGCGTGAACACCTCCATTCCAATAAAAGGGTTCAAATCTCAAATGTGATATGCACGCATGGTCACACGTGACCCTGACCCAATCACCCACACATTTGCAACTTGCTACTCGCTGATAAATCCGTTAATTTTTTTCAGAACCTATCCACCATTATTTAGTGAAATGTGAACCTTTTCTCATGCCATGCTGCGATGTCTAATATAAAAGTACTGCTTAGGCGCCATGTTGGTGCCAATGAACTTTGTTGAAATGAGTGGAGATCAATGCAGTCATTTGTGGCATCTATTGGAAATGCAAAACCTTCTCCGGCGGAGTTAAACTAGTTGCTGCAGGGCAAAGATGTTCGACAATGTGTCGCACCCCCAGGGGGGGGCTTGGTCTCCAAGTCGCTCAAAAGGCCTTTTGAGGCGGCTGTGTCATAGAGGCCATGATGTCAGACCACAGAAAAATGACCACAGTCCTGTGATGTCACAAAGCAGGATTCATCTCCATGTTGACTTGACATGTTGGCTGTTTGTTTGTCATCGTCTCACGGTGATTTTCCTGAGCAACATGCCGTTTCTCTTCCTGGGTTTTGCTCTGGGAGCCGTGGCCACAAAAACGCTGAGGACCGTCGTGGGCGGCCAACGCTGTCCACCTGCTGGTACGAAAACCACCACCACTACCATCACACGCGCCGAGGTTAAACCCTGGGCTGTTCTAAAACGTGCCGGTGTTTTGCCAAACCCAACAGTTCGAGCAGGACGCGTCGACGCGTGGGACGACGAGCCCCTCGAAAGGGCGGCGGACCAGAAGAAAAGCCCGCTCAAGAAGATCTGCCGCTTCGCAAACTACTGCAACAACTGCTGGATGAACTCGACGCTGCAAGCGACACTTAATCTGAACGTGGTGCGTAAAAAGCTACCCAAGCGTATCCAGCAGTTTGTGACTCTGCTCTCGGAGATGCCGGCGTTCGCGTGCCTCTACCTGAGCGCCCTGGAGAACCCGGGCGTGTGCTTCACGGCGGCAGAGCTTTGCGTGGCACTGGCCGAGCTCTGCGACTGCGTCCCGGCTCTCATTTTGTACGAGAACAACGACTCGGTGGACCTGTTGGTGCCGCTCTTGTCGTGGTTCGACCGGTGCGGGATCCGCACCGGCATCAAGGTGCGTGACGTCAACCGGTGCCCAAAGTGCCACCTCACCACTTCGTCCGTCTCCAACTTGGGCAACATCGTTACATTGCCCAAACCGCTTAATGGCGAGACGTTGGTGTCATTGATTAAGCGCGCCACGGGTGGCCGGCGAGGGCGGTGCAAGGCATGCGGACACAAAACTGTCCGCAAGCAGTTCTGGACCCATCCGGACATTTTGACCTTCTTCGTCAACCGGATCGCTGGTGACGGCTTTGTGAGTCATGACCGCGTCTACTCGCCGGAGCAGCTGGAGATGGACGTGGATGAGAACACCAAGCAGACGTACCGCCTGGCCTCTGTCATTTGCCACGCCGGCGTGGACCATCATAGTGGACACTTTTGGTCCTACCTGTTTTCTGATGACGTTACCATCGAGGCCAATGATACTTACTTGTCCTTTACGAACCAGGGTCCGCCTGATAAGGTCTACAACAACGGTACCACGTATCTCTATGAAATTTAACTATGAGGTAAA
Source organism: Idiotropiscis lumnitzeri (assembly GCF_059441095.1). Classification (NCBI taxonomy): domain Eukaryota; kingdom Metazoa; phylum Chordata; class Actinopteri; order Syngnathiformes; family Syngnathidae; genus Idiotropiscis; species Idiotropiscis lumnitzeri. The sequence goes on from NC_142408.1 coordinate 3,697,120, forward strand.
GTACACAAAACTTCTGAAGTATCACGACAAAACTGTCCTACCACATAACATGTACAAGAATCGTACATATGAAATGTCTGTACCTCACATTGGGCTTAGTCAGCGCCACAGTTTAGTCTGGCAAAACTAAAAATGCGTTTGTGTTATGAAGCGTCAAAAGTGTTCCGACACCCACTGCAAACAGAAATCAGGTAGCAGAATGTTCTGCTTTCAAGTAAGAAACTATAACAGCTGTTTTTCTCATAAGGCTTTTGTAGACAGTACAAGTGCGACTGGTGACTCACCAGTCAGCTCCCATCATGTTCTGCAACGTACCCTGTCACTTTGTTTAAATAAAGATTTTTACAATTTTTTTGTTCTATTTTCTCTGTATGCCACAATTCTGACATTTCTACCCAGTACGCAAAAGCCTGGAAAGTCCTTTCACTGGAGCATAATTTATACATGAGTAATAACTGAAACTGGTTCTGGACCAGTAACAGCCTTGCGGACGGGTTGCTAGATGTGGGCGGGGTCCTTCGGTAGCCTTCGCGTCTGCTGATGACGTCAAGCGTTATGATATATTTATGTATTATATTTCTATGACTCCATGTTTGTCACCCCTATTTGTTAAATTTGTATGTTCTGAGTTACTAAGTAATAATTAAAAAATAATAAAGTATTTGTTAAATTTGTATGTTCTGAGTTACTCAGTAATAATTAAAAAATAATAAAGTACATTTACTGCTACTTTTGCGAGGATCATCCTTTTTTTTTTGGGGTGTCCTCTGCGTGCCTGTCGAGAACGTCACGTCAATGCTACGTTGCTTCGGGAATCAGACTGGTTAAGGGTCGGAGGGAAAATATGGAAATGTTTTATATAGAAATATTTCACACTATATATAGACATTATATTCATGCAATCTTGTAGCCCGAGTGAACCACTGCATTGTTGCAAGTTCGGCAGGAGAAACGTAAACGTTGAACTGCTGTGCGCAGAGGCTTCTCGCGGTATAGGCGGAAGTGACGTGAGAACTGACGCACCAACGTGGCGGTCATGCGGTTATTTAGTTTTATTGTCGTATTTAGTGAATCAAAATATGCAAATAGAATAGCTAGGGGTAAAAAAACCCCCCACAGAGGCAAAGAAATATATTTGAAAAATACGTATTAAGTGTGACGTCATTTGCAAGCGCGCAGCCTCCGAAGGACCCCGTCCACATCTAGTACCGACACCTGTAAGTCATCAGTCAGCAACCACCAAAGTACTGTCACCTTTTGCTGAACTAAAACTCTTTAATGTTGTTCTTTTTCCAATGTTCTCTCTCAGCATATACAACAGTTTCTACAATTTTTCTCGCTGTACTGAACCTGGGAAAGCCCCGGGAATGCATTTCACACCAGCGGAAGTTGGAGGAAATGAGGAAATCCTGGACCCACCGTCTTTTCTGTTTTTTTTTTTTTTTTTTTTACCCATTGTAACATCCTACCAAAGCCCAGTGCGCTTGCGCATGCATGCCCGCAACGCCAATACAGGTAGGCAGCCACTTGTACCTCATCATGTACCTTGGCTCATCAGTTTGAGTTTTTTTTTGTGGGAGTAAAAACAAAAACTTCCCTGGAGTTTCGGCTCCACACCCCAAAACGTGACAGTAATAAAACTATTAATGACAAAAAAAAATCTGTGATATAGCGGGACTGCGTTAACTGATACATTAGGTTACAATATTTGAGTAATTTAGGTCATAGGCATGCGTAACATGACACATTAGAGGGAGACTTATGTTCAATGGAAGGGAAAAAAGAGCTATTCAGTATATTTTTGGCCTGCAGAGAGCAGCAGAGATCCGCTGTGTTTTCTATTTGCCTTTTTCGGAGCCACTTTGATTCAGCATGATTCTTAATTAAATTCAAAATATGGTCCGACGTTGGGATTATTTCAAGAATACGGAATGTAAAATGAAGCAAATGCATGATAGCTACTCATTAACGCCCCCAAGGCTGATGACGTTATTTAGTCGAAACGCATTGATTTTTTTTCCCCCTCGTTCACACTTAATGATTGTAAATGAAGCATTTTTATATTTTAGCATGGTGTTCACTAACATATGAATTTTAAAACCTACCACACACCACTGCATCTGTTTAATATGTTTGATATTTTGGGGTATTAAGAAACACAAATAAAATACACACAAATAAAATGGAAATACTGATGATGGATTTAATATAGTTTCTATTAATGGTTAACATCCAGTGGTGTGCCAGACTAAAATCCACTTCCAGCCTTTGTTAATCAAACTCTTTTTTAACATTTGCCCACCGCTGCGTTAGTTTTCATGACTTCATAGAACGTTTCAAATCATAAATTTTAGTAAAATGTGACTTCCGAATTTTCTTTTGTTGTCAAAACATGTATTGGTGTTTAAATAACTGCCAATAATTAGAATTTTAATTTGAAAGTATGTGATTCAAAATGATCCTGGTCCCGATCTTGATCCAGATCCAGATGCTGATCACGACTCCTATCCCGATTTTAATCCCGATCCTGATTTTAATCACAATCCAGAATTTAATCATGATCCCAATTTTAATTGCGATCACGATTTTAATCTTGATCCCGTTTTTGATCCCAATTTCAATCCCGATCCCGATCCTGAGGGAATTCATCGCACAGAGCGAGAGCGAGCACGCTGTATGACAAGCATCAAGTAATAATGCCTTTATTAGTCCCACAATGGGGAAATTTGAGATTCAAACCCAGGCCTCCTGGGGAGACTGGGTCCTGAACGCGGCGCCTTAGACCACTCGGCCATCCTGGCAAGATTCGAACCCAGGCCTCCTGGGGAGACTGGGTCCTGAACGCGGCGCCTTAGACCACTCGGCCATCCTGGCAGCCACGAGATTCGAACCCAGGCCTCCTGGGGAGACTGGGTCCGGAACGCGGCGCCTTAGACCACTCGGCCATCCTGGCAGCCAGATTCGAACCCAAGGCCTCGTGGGGAGACTGGGTCCTGAACGCGGCGCCTTAGACCACTCGGCCATCCTGGCAGCCCCACTCGGCCATCCTTGATACTATAATGAAGTATCAAATCATGATAAAGAACTGCATCGCTCACTTCCCAGATTGTGGCACTGTGATTGTGACTTTTTGACCAGGATGCCCCCCTGCAGAAAATTGGAGTGAAAGGTTGTCCATAAAATATGCATGTAAGAGCAGGAACTGCTGGCGTTATACGTGTATGTGCTCGTGTGTTAGTGCATGCGTGGGTGTATGTGTGCCACACTAAAGGAAATGTGCAGAGGCCTAAACTTAAAAAATAAAAAAGCACACAGGAAGATTTATGCATGTGAATAATGAAGCAGCCATAATGATTCAAATGATTATGCAAGGAAATGTCAAGCGCTATTTTGAGTGCATCATATTGGCGTCGAAATTAATTATATTGTCATTGAAGCAAATCGTATTGCAATTGGAATGAGTCATATTGTCATTTGAGAGAATTGTATTGTCATCGTCGTCATATCATTATTGGAATCCAAAGTATCGCATCCGATCGTTATTTGGTGTAAATTGAATCGCTCAATATGGTGGTGATGCACATCTTCCCCATGCTCACTGATTCCACATTCCCTGCAGCATTTCAACAACAAAACAAAAAAAAAAGGAAGGACAGTGCCACACTTTTTGTTTGTTGGGAAAACATAAAATAAGGCTGTGAAAAGTTTGCCTGTAGCCCCGCGGCAAAATAAAAATAAAATCAATCCTGCTGCCACAACGGCTGGGAATATTGCCCGTGTGAGTTCGACTCCAGGTTACTTCGACTTTTTGCGGGGCTTTATCTACTTTGCGCCTCGCTTCAACCTTCCAAAACGTCACAATTTGTCTTTTTCTCATATGGTAACAAAATTCACCTTAAATGGTAAAATAGTAGTTTTGCAGAATGTCGCCTTGCTTCTGCACTGCGTACCCCCACCTTTTTTTTTTGTGCTGGTTGCTAGGAGACAACACTGTAGTGCCTAAAGGTTCTGAGTCCTATTTTTTATTTTTTTAACGGCTAGAATGTGGATTAAAAAAAACATGTTTGCAAAGCACACAATGTTTTCTTTTTTTGCAGGTTGATGAAATAAAGAGCAAAAAAGAAAAAACGCCGCATAGAATCTAAACAAGACGAGTCTTCAGTGAACATGTTTGTTTGTTTTTAAGCGAGAACAATCTAGCGTCTTCTATGAACCTAACGCACGTTAGCATTAACACCGAAGAGAATGAAAGCCCTTCACTTACGTGAATGTATCCATGACAATTTTGAGTATGTTATAAACCGAACACATCTTCGCAAACATCAACGGGCAATTTCGTGTCATCACTCAATTTAAAGGATGTTTTTCAACATCAACTATCAATGTTAGCTAACAAGCTAACTAGCTAGCGTTGTTAACTTAGCCGGTGACTAGCACCAATGACAGTAACTTAACCTCAGTTTGTTAGCATAAATTCAGCAATGCGGCTAAAAAGCTAAGTAGCTAGCCTCTGGAAACTTAGCCTGCTAAGCGTACAACGTTAACAACATCCATTTAGGGTCATCGCGATGGGATCATTGGGGAGAAGAATCTTCGTCTCCTGGGAGGTCCTCGGTGGTGTTTTGGGATTGGTCGCCAGGGACAAAAAAGTGGCAGCGATCCAGTGGCCTTTTTTTTTCCCCTCATCTCATCTGAAAAGATGAATTGGGACTCGGGGAACAAGCTCAGGTGTCGTATTAAATCCTCAAGAGGATTGGAACACAAACTCATAGGGGAGGAAAAAAAATAGGGGCAGTCCTCTGAAGGGATAGCGACTGGACTATAAACAGCTTGCACGTTTTTTGTAAATATCAAGGACAATTTTGAGTCTTCAATGAACCTAATGTTCGAGTTCTTGAAACAAACATAACAGGTTTTTGTAAACAGTCTTCAGCTGACCTAAAATTTGTATTTTTGCAAAGATCAAAGACAGCTTAGTGCCTCCAAAGAAGCTACCAAATGAGTTTTGTTTGCTAAACATCCAAGAAACTAGCGTAGCTTTGCTTCCACGAGGCTTCTTTCTTGTCATGTAGTAAACAATGTTAAAATGCTTCCGCTCGTTTTGTCCAATTTAAAGTTGCTAGCTTCTAAATGGTAAAAAAAACGACCCAAAAAAAAAAACCACATGAAATATAGCGGCTAAATTGCTTTGTTAGATACACTGACTGCACTTTTATAAACGAGCTTCTCTCCGTTTGCCGGCGCATTAGCGTTGGTGAACTCTACCGACATTTAGTAAACTAAATGCGACGAGCAGACAAGACAAGGCCACATGATTCCGTACCTCTTAAAATCACCACAGGCTAAATTATGGATACTACAAGCGCAGCCTCCGCAAACGTCGCTTCCCTTTTGCGCTAACATGCGGCAGTTCATGTTGAATTTGATCTTTGCTTATGCGTCGGGTTGGATTTTTTTTTTTACAGGGCAAACGGAGGTAGGCCTGTCAAACATGGAGACAATTCACCAGACCCGAGCTGTCGCCACTGATGGGAAGCAACAAGGTACGTACATACATGCCGGTGGCTTGTTTTATTGTTCATTCAGAATTTTTTTTTGTTTTTTGTATAATTTTTAAGAACAATAGCACTGTACTGTATTTTACAGTATAAAACACACAGTGATAACACATTGACATAAAATGTAAAGAAATAAACTGATTTTGATGGTGAATTTCCCTTGTGAGGGAACTCTAACCTAGCTAGCTACCTAGCAAGCTAGCTAAATGCAGTTAGCTAGCTATGTAAATATAGGATTAGTTTTACTATTGTTTTTCTATTGTTAGTGTCACAATTTTCAAATTATCCTGTATCTTTAGTTGAGTCCATTTATTTTAATATATATATATATATATATATATATATATATATATATATATATATATATATATATATATATATATTGCATTCAGTTTGTATCATCAATTGCTGCAATCAATATTTTTGATCACTTTTTCTAAATGATTACTTAGCTCATAACCTGAATTTGGATTTTATTCTTGCTCTGCTATTAATTTCCTTATACATTTATCATGTGGACTGGACTCACACAGTAATCTTTCCCTTATCACCGACGCAAATTGATATTTTTGAACCAAAAGAAAGTATCAACACATCAGCCTGTCGTTAACAGTTAAGCTTAATTGGCGTGATTGATATTCTTTGGGGCCTAAATAGGTGATTTCAGACTGTTTGGTGTCTTTATTAGAACAAAGTAACACATTTTTTGGGGCCCCTGTGCTGTCAAAGCTGGAGTACAAAAGCAAACCGCAGTCATTAAAAACTCGAATGTATTATTCAGAGTTTATGCAAATTGTACACAAGCTGTGACGGAGTTGGTTGATCAAGAAGAGAACATGGCCAGACAATTATCTCGGCAAAGCTTCAAGCCACACGTGCACTTTATTACTTTTTGGAAACATTTTTATTTCCATATCACAAGTGTTTATCTTCACATTTTCAATGAAACCACTTTTCAATGAGTGCAACTGCAAATGTGCTCTTAATAGCAACGTGATTAAAAAACGAAAAGGGTTTCAGTTTTTTTATTTTTTTTTTTTACATCTCATTGGCACCTAAGTGAGCATGAGTGAAGTTAACGGCCAACCGCCGTACGCCAAAAGCTAAAAATAAAACGTGACTGGAAGGACCTAACAAAGATAATAACGCTGCCAAGAAACAAACTCGCTTTGCGCTCAGGTAAAACTTTTTGAGAGGGCAAAGCGCACAACAATAAAAAGCACAATTATGCAAACAGATACGGAGGAGTTGTAAAAAACGTTTCAAGGTTTCACAGAGCTAACTGATTGCTAGAAAATTGACAAAAATATTAATTTGACTGATCAAAAAGGGTTGCGATGTTCTTCAGCGAGAGAAAAAAAATTGTATTTTAAAGTAAAAAAAAGCTGTATTTTCAGAATTAATTAAAAAAAACCCAAACCAAAAATATTTATTAAAAAAATGTTTTTGTAGTAAACAAACAAATATTTTTCCCCAGCAAAAACTGCTTAGATTTTTGTCCATAAACAAAAATAGAGCAATATTTTTTTGGGGTGAGGGGGAAAAATAATATTTTAATATTTGATTTTTTTCCCAGCAATAAAAGGCAGAATTTTACAATTAAAACCAGTTATAAGATTTAAAAAAAAAAAAAAAACAATTTTTAAAAATATAAAAAGTTGTAATTTACCACAAAAAGTCTTTTTTTTTTTTTTTTTCAAGTTTGGAAGAATGAGCTCGCTCGCTAGAATCTTGCACCAAGGCATCGTGGCATGCAAAAGTCGGATCTAATATTCATGTGTTTGCCACAGAACAATAAGCCCTATTTCTTTGACAAAAAAAGAAGTGTTTACTTCATAAAAGAAAGGGCTTTTCTAAGATTCTTTTTTTCAGGAAAAAAGTTAAAGAAAAAAGAAGACATTAGTTTTGTTTCCATATGCATAGAAGTCAGTCATTGGCCATTACATGTATTTCCATAGATACGATTTACATGCACACACACACACACTCAAAGCTCATTATCTCTTCGGAGTTGTCCCATTTTCACGTCTACAGCAGCAACAAGAGAATAAGACGAAACAAAACAAAAAAAATATCGTTCTGAAGTCTCTCCTGGAGAAGAATAAAAGGAGGCAGGCGGGATTGTGACCCAGATTTATTTCTTCATTGTCGGGAGGGACTAATTCGCCTTCTCGTGTGCGCCGCCAACATCCATCTTAATCGCTTTCTCACGCTGAACGTCGGCGAACCAAGAAAATAGGTTTTGTATCGACGACAGCGCCAAAAGGTCGCTATTCTGTTTGCAAAAGCAATAAAAAAAAAAAAAGCTTCATAGATACTTTCATAAGAACCCTCTAGAGTGGATATAAAAAGTCTACACACCCCTTTTCAAATGCCAGATTTGAGATTGTTTCAAAACTCTTTCCACCTTTACAATGAATTTGAGAAGTAAATACAAAAAGCGTATGTACATAAGTGTGTATACACGCACACCCCCCCCCCCCAACACACACACACACCTTTGCTTTGTTTACTTGTGCATGGTGTCAACAACATCTCGTCGTGAGCTTCTTGTCGAGGGAGCACGTCCCAAACCACCTCTCTCCCAAAATCGTCAGATTTTTAACACGGGGAAGCGAGCGTTACCTTGAGGCGCTGCTAAATGGAGCGCCGCTTTTATCCCACGTCATCTGCAACGCAAGTTTTATTATTAGATGTTTGTGTCGGGGGGGAAATAGGGCTGCCTGTCTGCTTCCCGGCTCAAACGTGGATTTATATTTTATTTTTTTTCATGCAATGTGTCAAAAACATGTGCTGATACCTATTTTGAGACGTTCAAATGAGCTAAGTAGACTACGACAATAAACTTGGAATCTTAAGTCTTTTTCGAGAAGACGTACGTTTATTTATACTTTGAGAAAAAAAGCAAAAAAAAAAAAATAGTGGGTGGGGGGGCAAGATTTTGAAGAAAGTCTTTTATTTCCTGGGGAAAAAAATCACAGTATTACTAGAATAACAGAAGAATGTATTTTTTTACGTGTATTTTATTCAGAAAGTTCTCCACCAATAAGGTCATATATTTAAAAAAAGATTGAATTTACTTAAAAAAAATCAAATTTTTTTCTCGCGATCTAGAAAAAAGTCTTGATTTTTCCAGAAATTGTCAATTTTTTTCTTTTCAAAATACAACATAAAGTAAAATGAATAATTTTTCAATGATTTGATTTCATCAACAAATTAGTTACGTTTTACATTTATTACAATTATTCAATTACTTTTTATTTGAATAACGATACATGGTGCAATTAAAAATGTTTAAAATTAATGAATAAGATAATGTGATAAACCGGATCCAAATAATATTATAATACAAAAAAAAAAAAATTGCAATCCGCCTGTCCACTTCCCACACAAAATGCCAACGATGATGATGATGATGATGTCATCCATGTTGTTATTCCTGTGGGCTTTTATTCCAGATTGTCATTTGCACGCGTGAAGACACTTCTGTTCTCCGGGGAGGCGAACACGCTCGGAAATAACGCGACATCTCTTTTTTTGTTTTTCTTTTCGCACTCACCTCCGAGTGCAAATCCACAAAAGCGAACGAGTGGTCTTATTTGTGGACGTTAGCGACATGTCTGAAGATCGCATCTTACCTTTTATGGCAAATGATTGCTCGCCGTGCCGCATCCAAACACACTGATGCCACACTGTTGTGCCGGTGTTGCCCGTACCAGATGACATGTTTAAAAAAAAAAAAAAAAAAAGGAAAAAATATATCCGTCAATGTTAACATATTTGTACTCTACGTCTCTGTTAGCATGTATGTTAACATACTAAGATACGAGTTTATTTACAGTAAATTCAAATGCTTACGTTTGTACGTTATAAAAGTAATGTACATGTAGGTGAACAAACTAATGTACACGTTAACCTACAAATGTACGTGCTAACATGCTAACATACCCGTTAATATACAGCTTTAAACGTATACGCTAGCATGTATGTCCGTCAAGCCGTAAAGCCCACCTCCCCAAACTAACAGATATGTTTCGAGCAGCCCGACTGGAGCAGAAGGAAGGCGAGCCAGAGGAGGACAGATGGCCGCCACGCTCCATATGGGCCCGCCGCAGCGTGTGTGTGCCTAAACGCGCGCACGCTATCCACCAATTCGCAAAGCCTCTCCTGTGTTTGCTTATTGACATTTTGATCCCACGTCACCAAACATGCATGTGACATGTTGGTCTCAACATGCCTCAAACTGACCCAAAAAAAGAGGACAGGACCTGGCACCAGACAAACGAGAAGTCGCTCGTCACTGGCAAAAGCCAGCTAGCTAGGTACTTCAAATGCTACCTGGCATGGTACCTACTCTCTATTGATGCGTTTCCACTGTTACTAAAAATAGCATTGCTTTGTCTTCAATCCTCTTTTTAAAATGATCTCTAGTAGTATATACCGTAATTTCTTTCAGTTGTCTCCTATTTCTACTACCGCGACTATTCATTTACTGCCATTGATGGCTAAAGACGTCAAAGATCCATTTTATTTTTTAATGACTTAATATTAGTAGTCCAGTTTCTAATAATAATAGTATGTTTGCACGTACTATTTTATAGTACTGTTTCGAATCCTGTGGCTGGTATTATCTCCTGTCCTGTACTGTTTCCATTGATCTTAGTACTTTTAGCGCTACATGACGTGCTGCTTGTCGTAAAGTTATCTGTACATTTTTTGAAGACTACGTCTATAGTCCTGTCTTTCGTAGACTAGTCTAGAACTGCTTCTCGTACTGGTTCTATTATTATCTCTTGTACTGTTTCGAAGAAAAATGTTCCGGCATGCTAATTTGCGCACAGGTTAGCTTGAATGAAGATGTTGATGAAGCTGAAGCGGAGTGGTGGTCTTGGGGGGGGGGGGGCTTTTAGTGGCGTATTTGCACGCGTAGCCACAAGCTAATGGCTAATTCCACATTATTATGCGCTAACTCATGTAGTTGGCGCCGCGGCTAATGAGCTCCCGGTGGACATGGACATTAAGACACGAGGCTAGCGCGCATTAGCACGAGCGTCCACTTCATCTCTGTTAGGTCTTTGGATTCCATTTTGAAGCGCATTTCCGGACAATGCGCTTCCTTCTACATCTGGGTCACTTTGCCTTTTCTTCATTAATTATTCATGAGGCTATTTTTAGACACGCACACTTCTTCTGTGGTTTCGGTTTTGCACGCGAGGCATCTTCATCCGTCGGTCCTCCGTGAGTAAAATATCACAAATGTGCTGAGCTGGCGGTTGATTTGCGATCCAGGATGCGCGGATAATTAAATCCACAGCAGTGGTCCCCAGCTAGGGTGTCGGTTCTCCGGCTAACCTGTGCACAAATTTGCATCACATATACTAACCAGACAGATGGGTGACGCTAAATTCTGGAGTGTTGGCAGCAACGTTTCATGACTTGCCATAAAAATAAATAAATGACGCTAAAAATAAGTCTGCGCCTGAAGATGGCTTATCTTCGCTACACACAATTCCCAAAAAGTAATGCCACTGCCATCTACTGGAGTGGATGAGCAATTACACTTTATTTCAGTACGACGGGAAAAAAGCACGACCCCCCCCCCCCCCAGCATCGCCCCGCACTCCAACATTTTTTTCCGATTGAAATAAAATTTTAAACTATTTTAAAACAGACACTAAATTGCGAAGAACTTTACAATTCACCCATTGAATGCTTAATGACCACAAAACGCCTGATATGTTCAAAGTTAATCTCCAAGATCTTCATCTTAATAGAAAGTGAGGGATCACCGTTGAACGAATTACCCGACACGGTCTGGATAATAATTATGAGCCAACCACGAGCTAATGACGACGCTCTCAATGCTTTCTCTGCCGGACACAAAAATCTGATATTCTCCATTTAGATGAGGCCACCGAAGCTCACGATACATGTGCGGGGGCGTGAGAGTGCATAACATTATCATAACTTCCTCTGCGAAATCTTAATCTCTTATGCAAATAAAATGTGATTTCATTCGCTTCTGGGATGAGTATGTCAGTCGTCTGCCACGCCGGGCAGCCGGAGGAAAGACAAAAATGGCGTGACGTAGGACAAGGCTTGTCTTCTAACGTCCGTGAAGGATCCTCAGTCGGAAGTTGCAGCGCCAGTGACACATTTATCATCTTTTTTTTTCACGGACCACCCTTACACAAAAAAAGTGAAATATGATCCAATACATTTACAACCGATTACCCTGCCAACATGTTTTGGCGGATCAGCGCTTTTTTAAATTTTTTCCTGGACCAATGGAAAGAAAGGAATCTTAAACGACTCAAATTTATCACCGGAGTGACGGCTTGATGGCGGTTACTTTGTCTCTCGAGTTGAGAATCCGGTCGTATTTACGGGTTTAACGTTGCGACTTAACCTCCTGAACCCTCGGGCAACCTCTCGAGGGGTGCTGGTACGATACGGCCGGCGTCATTCTTGGATTCTGGTCCAACGCAAAATAATAATGCAGTCGTGGCATCGTCATTCAAATCAGCATTCAAACCGTGTATTGGCCTACCTTTCATTGTAACAAAAAAAAAAAAAAAACGGATTGCCAACCGACTTGACCACACGGGGCACATCCTCCCGTGTCAGGCGCTAGACTTTTCCAACGAAGTGACGTTCCCGACGGGGTTGAGCGTGCCCTTTTGCAAATGTAATCCGGACCGACTGGAAGTCATTGCGATGTCTCATCTTCACGTCGCTTTGATGAAGGACTTTGACCTTTTTAAGACAAGAACAAATCCCAAAAGAACGTTTCATTCATGGCAAGGCGGAGGGAAGTGTCAGAAACATTTTTACACGTTTCGAGCTGCGCAGGTTAACGAGAGTAGGGATTCCCAAGTCTGCCTTTGTTCTTCTAGCCATGCCGGTGACGTATCGTGACAAGTAGAATAATTACTTCCACTAGATGGCCGAATGTGCAATTACCCTGTTCCGTCTCATAACTGTGAGCCAAACGCGCTCACCGCTCGTTGATATGTCTTCTAAAATCCTTCTTGAATTCCAAGCAGCACGACTACAAATAAGCCTTGAATTTCAATATCTGGCGCGGAGAGTTCCGCGTCTCGCGCTATGAGTCTTTGTCAGAATGCCAGATTGAATATCGATCATTTCAGGAACTCCGAAGCGGGCGGCTGCTCCTCTGGGGCCGTCGCGTACCAAACCGCAAACACAAACAGATCATTTTCTCAGCGCCGTCATATTTCCGGCGGTAATGACAACATTAAAGCACTTTTGACATCTAATGCAACGGTCACCAAAATGTGGTCGCACCACTGACCAAAAAGCAATCTTTTCACTGATTGAGGTAATGCGATATATAAATAAATATTTTTCATTCAGTCTCTGTAAAATGTAAAAAAGAGCTGCCAGGATACTTCCAGGTCTAGACTCGACTTTTTGCTGTGCGATCTGTATGCTATGTTAGCTTAGCATCTAGCTATAAGAGGCCGATCGGAAAAAGGTGGCGCTTGGTGACAGCGAGCCCAGTGAGTCACTCGTCGGCCAGCTGGTGCTCGGTCGGAGAAAGGAAAAAAAAAAAGATTGGCAGCTCCAGACGGACACGACATGGATCTATCTGAGCTGAAGTCATTTTTATTTTATTTTTAATCTCTCATGTTGGCGTTGCTGATTTTGTTTCACATTTGATCACAGTTTAATGGCAATTGGCTACGAAAGATTTACTGGGCGTTTCCTTTATTATCACAGTCGTGAAAGGGACTCGCAGTTAAAGTGGCAAACCTCTGGCGTCACAATTTTATCAATTGAGTGTTTCAGTATGAGGATGCAGTATTAACTGTTTTCTCCGTGCCCGCAGTCTCCTCTTGGACGAAATGTACAGTATCACCTGTTTTCCACACGTAGTTATAAGTGGACTCTCATTCAAAAAAGAAAGACTCGGGCGTTACCATTTTTTAAATTTCAAGAAGCAGGCCCTATTTCTAGTAGGAAGAGCCACAGTCTCCACTTGGCTGCAGCGATCTACTTTCTCAGGTTCTGAGCATATCAAGCAGATAGCACTCAGGTCAACCACTCCTGGTGGCTCATTGGCAGAGCAAACTTATCCTTGTCCTGGCAATTCATGTTTTTCGCTGCCCACAGTCTCCTCTTTTTTTTTTTTTTACCCAGGATGTTAAGGGAACCCTCATTAAAAGCAGAGAGACTCAGGCGTGCCTATTTTTTTTCAATTGGCACGAGCAGGCACTATTTCTAGTAGGATGAGCCACAGTCTCCACTTGGATGTAGTGATCAATTATCTTGGATTCCGTGCATGCCAAGTGGATACCATACAGCTAATTAAATGCTGGTTACTTATTAGTGCAGCACAATCATCCCCATCCCATGATTGTAATATCTGGAGAATGATATTAAACGTATTCTCGCGCCGCAGTCTCCTCTCGGATAAAATGTTCAATATTTTTTTTCTTTAAACAGGAACTTAAGTGGATCTCCCTGTTTATTTCTACCTTAATATGATTCTCCCTCGTCTCCACTTGACTTCTGTGCAGTTTTCTTGGGTTCCAGTAGATACCATATGTGGCCCCGGGGCCATACTTTGGCCACCCCTGTTATTGAACATTAAATATCTGCCTCCAGTCAATTGGCTGCCATGTGACTCTCACAGGCTGTGAAGACAAAAAGACGTGAGCGGAAGCGAGCCCTCGTCCCTCGGCTCTCGTCTCAGCGCCGGCTGGAACCTTGGAGGAGGATCAAACCGTTGCTGGATGCAGATGGCGCAAACATACACCCCCCTCGCCGACTTCCTCTTGTACAAGGACGCACACACACACACAGATCAGCCATGGGTGTGTGTGTGTGTGTGTGTGACTTACAAATGCGACCCCTGACGGTTGTCTCAATCAACATTTAAATAACCATTAAATATTTATTTTAAAATTGCGTTTTTATATATTCTGAACAAGTGAGCAAAAGTATGTGTATGAAAACATTTGTTTGTTTATAACGCAAGCTCAGCAGATTTGTCCCGAGTCATTTGGAATAAAAATGCTCTGCGCCACTTGAAAATCAATCATTTATGTCCTTGTCCTTGATGGACGAGGAATCCAATTGACAATGATCCCGCCCGCATTTATTTACTTTTTAATTGAATCCTTTCTTATTTGTTGTCATTTCATTTTAGTTATTTATCCAGGAATCGACCCATTGATGTCTCCTTGTCTAGGGAGTCCTATCCCCCCCCCCCCAAAAAAAAAGAAGCTCAGTCTAGTTTTAGCTGATGATTCCTCTTTAATCCTGCTTCTTAAGCCCACAGAAGACGACAGCTGTAAATTGATGTTATGATTAATGTTGTATATTGTGAGCTAATAAATTTGGTAGTTTAGGAGGAAAAAATGGGATTTGTTTCTTGTGAACACAATTGGATCGTTACCAAGCAGAATAATTTTATTGGTTGCTCTCTCTCTCTCTCTCTCTCTCAATATATTGCGTATTTAAATTCTTTGGCAAATGCTCGAGTAGCCCAGCATGTATGCAAGGAGTGAAAAAGAAGACGAAAAATGTATTTTTATCCTCGCCTCTACCAGGGTTGCGAGGCGTGTCATTAAGAGTTTGGCTGGATGGCTGTCAGACTTGCTGCCAATTAGTGCCACTTTGGGGCCCGGCGAGTGGGGCACCCTCTGGATCTTGATCTTATTCCAGCTCGCGTGAGGGTCCTGCACACACTCGCACATGGAAAGTTGACTTTTTCCGAGCAATGGAGGGATGAACTGAGTTTGTGAGGATTCAAAGTCGGTTGCACATGGTGATTAAAAAAAATACATATATTTATATATTTATTTTCTTTTTGGGGGGGTAAGCACTTGCAAATTTTGTAAAAATGAAGGAAAAACACTTACAAAAAATATTTTTCGCAATTAAAACAAATCCAAATTCAAACTGTATTAGCTAAACATTTCCCTCGCCAACTTCTAAATTCTTCCGTTAGCTGCTAATTAGCCGTCGACCGACCTTTTAGCACCCCAGAGCTTGTCACTTGTGATGGAAAGGGAGCGTGTTTTTTGCAGCGTGTCAGGGTTTACTGTATCTGTCTGCTTTAAAGGTTAGCGGTGATTAAGTCTGCGAGCCGATCCGTCATGTAAATCGATGTGGTGAAAACCCTGCTGGTCAATGAGGGTCCACGCGGGCCTGCTTTTTCTTGTCAAAGGCAATCAAACTGAGGCCCGCTCAATATTTTCAAGAGAGAGAGAGAATCTATCTATTTATCTATCCATCTATGATAGATGCAGATAAATAAAATAGATAAATGCAGGTAACAAACTATCCAAACTAAAGTCCTAAAAGTCTATGAAAGGTGTATTCGTAAACAGTAGTAAGACAATGTTTTCGGTTCCATCCAAATGGCGACTAGAGCTAATCCGCGCCATTTGCGAGTCCAGCGAGAGCATTTTCCCACCTCGATGCAAACATCTTCATAATGGACCGCAGCCCCTTAAGTGATCACTAATGGAGGCTCTTCGGGGAGGAGGCCCTCACGCCATTTCCATTTGTCATCTGGCGAGAGTGGGGGGGTGGATACCACCGCCATGAGACTTTTTCGTTTCCATTTTTTCCGCTCTCCAGGGAATTGGCGGCAGCCAAAAGAGGCGGCGAGGCTAATCCAGATTATGTACGAATTCACCCCCCCCTGTCGCCCCGCCACCAAATTCTGCGTTAATCCAAAACAACAAGTGTGGCGACCAGAATATGTGTGATAGCATGAAATAGAAATAGAGCATGCATGACATACAGCCTCATGCTCTCGAGATTTTTGAAAATGAGGTCATAGGTCACTTTCACCTCGTCATTCCTAGAAAATCAATCAATTCAAACTAGGTTAGCGACCGAAGCTAACTAGCCTAGCGACGTGCAATGTTTGTACATGCTTATTGCCTTTGTTTTTTTTCTTCTATATTTTATACTAAATAGACGGCAAGGGATGCATCAATGTTTAAAAAAAAACTAAGGAAAAACTAGCACGTTATTAGCCAGCCCATTGTCATTCATGGCGCATCGTCACCCTTCTCGAAAAAAAACACAAAAGCAGCGTGGCTGCGGTTAGGCCGCTAGCCGCCAATCTCCCGCTGTCACCTGAATACCGAAACATGAAGTGCGGCGACCAAAAGTAAATATTGATGCGTTTTACGAGAAACATCTGCCGTTGCGCCGCTCATGAAATATTCACAACCGAGGAGGAAGTGGAGGGATACGCGGCTGGTGTTTGTCACGGTCTGGGCGTGCTTGCCGAATTTGTGGAAGCAGGAATGATATCAGCGCAGCACGAAAGCCGAGCTAGTGGGAAGGGGTTGCAAAATCCTCTTAAGAATCACACTTGATGTGTTTTGTGTGTGCGCGCAGAGCAAACAAGCCCTTTCACACCGGCCAGTTAAGCCAGCTTTTTTCCCTATCTTTTGAAAATGAGGAGTCGTTCTAGTGGTCTTGCTGTTTCCCCTTATTGTCATTGTACTCAGTGTGCAACGAGAGCTCCCCTCTCCTGTGCAATATCACAAATAATTAAATATATCAATTCAGTTGATTAAAGATGAAATAGTTCAATAAAAAAAATAAATGGAGATGACTCTCTGGAAGAAACTGTTTTTCAGTCTGGTAGTCTTTTTGTAGATGCACCTGTAGCGCCTGCCAGAGGGCAACAGGTCGAAGAGGTGTGAGTTCGGGAGAGGATTGTCCTTGATGATCTTGTGAGCTCTGCTGTGGCACCGGGTGGTGTCCATGTCCGACAGGGAGGGGAGAGGGCAGCCGATAATCCTCTGCGCTGTTTTGACTGTCCTCTGGAGCTTCACTCTGTCTGCCTCAGTGCAGCTGCCTTACCCGGTAGAGTCACAGTAAGTCAGCAGGCTCTCGATGGACGAGTGGTAGGAGGCCAGCAGCAACTTGCTGTCCAGGTTGAATTTCCTGAGGACCCTCAGGAAGTGCAGACGCTGATGGACCTTCTTTATCACTGTTTCCATAAACTAATCGGATGTTTGTCGGCCTTGGTCAGGACGGGCCCGACTGTGCAAAAGCCAGCTTTGCTTGCCTATGTTTCAAAAAGCTCGAGCCGGTCAATTCCCCCCCACCCCAACTTGTTCTGTCCCCCTAACCGCATCGGATCATTCCTATAACTTCCAATCCGCCTCCCATCCATCCCGAGTCCCCCCCCCACCACCACCACCACACGCACCCCTTCCTCGCAGTCACTGTGGGGGTATTTCAAAGAGCGAGCCGCACCTCATATGAGCGATCAATGGCGGCTTTAGCCGGTTTTCCTCGGCCCGCTGACACGACCCAGTTCAAAGGAGACAAAAGCGAGAGTGGCAACCCAACACACACGCACGCATACTTGAGCTTCCATAAATCTTTTAATCACAACACCGACAGAAACTATCCCCCCTCCTCCCTCCTCCTTCTCCCATGACACTTCTTCCCTTGTATCCCCCCCCCCCGCATGACGCTCAGCGGTGCACCCCCACTTCCAAGCCTCATCCTCTTTGCCTCATCCCCCGCCATTTGACAGCCCCCCCCCCTTCTCTTCCTCACCCTGACTCCACTGGCTACAGTCGAGTCCTAATGAGTACACTGGCAGCCTGTGTAAATTATTCAATAACTGGGTGAGGAATCTCAACGTCGCTTCTTCCTCCTCCCGTGTCTTCTCTCAAAATAGACTTCCTCGCGTTGGGAGCGAATCATTCACACGGAATGGAAATAGACGCCTCTATTGTTCTGTCGTGACTAGAGCAACACGTAACGCCCCGCGACGTATAGACGCTGATAAAGAGCACACCTGTAGTGCACATGCCAGGCCAGTAGTTGACGATTTAGCTTTGCGATTGGCCAGCAAACTTTTTATTTATTATTATTAAAAAGTAATTATATGCATCGTATTTGATGGATTGTGTTTTGTTTTTTTCTGTTCAAACACTTTTTGGTGTGTTTTCTTACCTTGACACACCCGGGCCCTAATCGGAGCTGTCATCGCTGTGACAAACAAAATACTCTAGCGCAGTGCCTCTCAATTATTTTCTGTTACGCCCCTCTCAGCACCCCACTCTCCGCTGCAACTATCAATAATCGCATTTTCGTTGCAAAACAAACCTACACGAAGAGTTAACACTTGCTGCGCACAATGGGCAAGGGGAGCGCCACTGCCAACTAGTGGAGTGGATGTGCATCAAGCGATGATGAAATGGCTTCCAATAAGGCATCACATCCTCTTCTATCCCGCCGCCGCCGCCCAAAAAGTGATCTGCTGTGATGCCCCGGCTTTGTAATCCGCCCAGATACGTCATATTGCTCCACGAGCTGTTGGCCAAGGACGGAATATTCTCCCGCCGAGTGTGCTTGGAGCTTGATAAAACGTCTCTTTTTTTTTTTTTCCTCTGTAGCTAGCGGTGTGAGGATGAATAAATAAAGGCATTTATAATTCATGACTCGGTGAATGTGAGCGGATTGATCGGTGATTGTGGCAGGAGAAAGGAGAGGAGAGTGGCCAGCCAGGTATTAAAAAAGATGGATGAAGCAGAACAATGTTTTTTTTTTTTTTTTGTCTTTTTTATTTCATTTTACAGAGTCCAAAAGATGAAACCGGTGCGACAAAATAGTGATATCCGGATGTTGCATCGTTATTTTTTAACATATATTATTGATACATCCGGCTGAAATATTGATTTTTGTCACTGCACGGCAGGTGTCAAACTCAAGGTCCGGGGGGCCCGAGCAGGCCCTCTGCATTATTTTTAGGGACTCGCAAAATCAAATAAAGTGCGTCTTGCTAAATGGATGTCACTAACCTAATTGGCCATGTCTTTTTTTATTTAAATAATTTTGGGGGTAAAATTAGGAAAAACAAACCAATTTCAACAGAGAAGAAGAATCCAGTTGCCCTCGCGGATTACCATGATTTGGTTGACTGAGAATCTAAAAAGCAGAAATTGAGAAAAAAAAATTTTGCATCTTTTTTTTAATTGATTTTGTGATTTCAATTTCAAATTAGCAACATTGAAATGTTGGCAGGTGTGTGCTGACTCATGAATTTGAACAAGAGCCACACCATGGTTGTAAGAGGGTGTGCACACTTATGCAACTCCACTATTGCAGTTGTTTGTTTTTTCTTTTTTTTCCAATTGTGCCGTAGCAGTTCTAGATCCCAAACATGGTGGAGAAAGTTTCTTCACTCTCTTATACCACAAAAACGTGGCAATCAAACAGGGGGTGTGTAGAATTTTTAGAGCCAAGATATGTTGCTCACAAAAAACCCAGGACACTTTCAGAGGCATATCTTCTTGACGTCTGAGTCTCAAACATTGAATACGACTTTTTATTGTTCACTTTGCTCAGCCTCACTCTCGTGAAAAAGAAAATGCCAGGACATGTCGCACTTTTTCCGCCCGTGATTGATACGACTGTAAAATCCGACGCATCCATCTCAAGCGGCAATCAGCGACGGCGTCCATGTTCTTCTCTGTCACCCTTCCTCTGTGCAAAGTACGCAAGCGACATCCCATCTGCGCAAAGAAAACACGACCTTGTCTCGCCCATCGCTCTCTTTGTTTGTCAGATGCACTTTGTCTAAATATCATTAGGGCCTCGCAGGTCCCGGACGTGGAAATCTATACGCTGCCGTCAGGAGTGCGCCTCCGCGGAGAGCCCAATGCTAGCGAGACGCCATTTATCTCATTGGCGGACGTATGCCGTTGCTCACGGCACTAAACAAAAGGAGATTGAGCCGCCGACTAATTCTTTTGTAAAGAGAATGAGCAGCATTACGACCGAAGCGTATTGATGTCACGCAGGGGGGAAAAAATTAGTTTGGTAGAATGTGGTACATTTCATGTTTCAACATAAATTTGACATTTAAACGAGAATCTGTTTAATCGTTTTTTTTTGTTTTTTTTTTTAAACTTGATTTTTCACTAACACGTAATAAGTTTAATGTCAATTTTTAACGTGATAAGTGTACAATTAAAACATGCAAAATATAACGTTCAAACAGGCTCAATTTCACGTTAAAACGTAATTAGTTTGTTTAACGTGATAAGCTTGCCATTTTAATTTGCTAAGTTTGATGTTTTAATTTGATACGTTTTGCATTTCACAGTTTAACATTACAACTTGTTACGCTTGAAACGTTTTGCGCTAAAATGTGTTAAGTATCGTGTTAAAATGTGAAAAGGGAATTTTTTATTTATTTTTTATGTTTCACGAGTTATATCATATATATATATATATATATATATATCACATATTTTATTATTATATATTAGTATAATATTTATATTATTTATTATAATAATTATTAATATTATTTCTTATATTATTAATTTATGATATATATATATATATAATTCTGTTGAGTTGATCGATCTTTGATCACACTTCGAGTATTTTCTATTTTATTGTGATAAACAGTAGGAAACACAAGCGTTGTCTTTTTTTTTTTTTTTTTTTACTTTATATAGATCTAATCCAGAACATTTAGGCTCTTTATTGACCAAACTAATCCCTAAAAACAATATGAACCTGTATTTGTTTATTATTGTTTAATATAGCGCGCCATTACACTTTCAATCTGCAGCACAAGATCTCATCATAAAATCGCCATTTTGGATTAGCTGACGTGCTTTGCATTTGCACAAGCGAGCGGCGGCTGGCGTCTATTAACGCGGGGATGAAATATGAAATCCTGATGAGCGAGGATAAAGCCAGGCGGGAAGGAGCGTGCGGAAAATATCTTGGAAAGGCTGCGGGAGGTCAAAACCGAAGTCGTCTTTGTCACACACGGGGAAGACTTTTACAGCGCCGCCTGCTCTTTCCACCCAATTGGACGCCATTTCCAAACCTGATTTAATTAAAAGCGCTGGCTCTTTTATCGCCTTGGAATGCGCGCTCGGCGTTGCTTTAAAGCCGGCCCTGGATGAGATCGTAAAAAAAAAGGCGCGGGCCTAATTTCTCATTGTGGTCGCCGAGGGGGGTTCGGGTGAATGTTTCCAGCGATCCCGCTTCTTCATTTTAAAGATCCTGACATTCGACAAAGCCCGTGAGATAATGTAGCGGCCTAATTGCAAATTCCCAAACGTCAACATACCTGGCAAGCGATGGGAGGAATCCGCCGCCCGCTAATCCTCTGCTGTAATTCAATTGAGCCAATAGAATCCTCGCGGGAAGTTGGGTGCTAATGGAGAGGCAGCCAAATGTTGGTGCCTGGCAGCGGCTCGTTTATCGAGCATCGGTCTGCCGCTTTTGGATGAATCCTTGGATGACGCGTTTCAAACCATTTTATGTCGCAATAGCTTGTACTGTACATTAGTATCGGTCCATTAGCTGTCATTTTGTATGGCTACTCAAGCCTTGGGCCCCACTTCTGACACCAGTTGTTGGGGGGCATGTTTCCTACAGAAATGTGATAAATACAGAAAACACCAGAAGTTGTATTTGGGGCATTCTGTGGGGCTGCTCAGTCATTGGATCCCACTTCTGACACCAAATTATTTTCTATGTAACGGTGCTAATCGCTGGGAAACACCAAAAGTTGTCATCTTGGTATTCTGTGGGGCTGCTCAGTCATTGGATCCCACTTCTGACATCAGTTTTTGTGGTAACATCATTTAATTCTCTACATCGCCACAATACACACTGGGAAATACCGAAAGTTGTATTTTTGACATTTTGTGGGGCTACTCAAATCTCGGATCCCACTTCTGATACCAGTTGGAAGGAAATATTTTCTACATCACTGCAATAAACACGTAGTAACACTTTTTTTATTTTTCATTTTTGCCTTAGACCAACTCATCTATCCTTTGAACCCACTTTAATTTCGGTGTCAATTTTTCCAATATCACAAAATCAGAGTCAGTGTTGCCTTGTCTCGTTCAATTCTTGAACCCCACTTCTGAGACCAAAATTCCATGTCCGTGGTTGGAGCTATTCCTTCCCTCGAGCAGACATCACCACCTCCACTGGTTGCAGCCAAGACGCAATTCATCAGCTACCAATTCTTGGACTTGCCATCCTTCCAGTGTATTATTGTCCGATACACAAACAGGAAACATTGATTTTTGGTTGAGGCTTGAGTTGAGCTCAGGTCACATCGCACAGATGGGATTTGGCTGACCTGAGAGGACCTCTACTTCTGCCAGCGTGCATGTAAATTGAGAACATCCAGGCAGAAAGCTCAATTGTGGGGATGAAGTTGCATTTTTTTTTATTATTATTGGAGGCGGGCAGGAGGCAGCGGGTCGGTCAAGACTCGACTCCCGATTGAAATGCGTTGTGCTAAACTGCCAATTGTCCCGTCGAAGAGAGCCGCAGATCGCGTCTCTTAAAAACGCTGCGGCCTGCTGCATAAAACAGCTTCAAATGATAAGCAACAAAATGTTCAAGTCAGCACCGGGAATTATTTGCGCTGCCAGGAGGCATGAAAACACGTGCGAGAGTTTCAAACAGATTAAAGTCATTGCGTTTCGACTTTCTTGCGTCCACCGAATCAAATTTTAGCAATCAATCCACACACTCAAACGTTTTAAAACACTTTTTTTTTTTTTTTAGCCTTTTACCAATCTCTCGCGTGTAAAAGTCAAAGAATGATTTCTTCGAGTTGTTTTTGTTACTCCCCGTTGGTTTGCTATAAAGCCGAAATATAAAACAAAAGAGGATTTAAATTGCATATGTAAACAACAAATGAGTCAAACAAACCATATTTCATTTCATTTATCAAACGTCCGCTGGCTAAATGCTAACAAATAATGTGAAACGCAATCGACAGGCTAATGGAAATTAGCATATTTAGATCAAATCTTCAAATAAAGTGCTGCTTGCACAATCACGGAGCAGTAACACACACAAATAAAGCATTCATCATCACTCGGGTGGAATCGTTGCAAAATCACAATCTTCAAACAAATCCCCCTCCCCTGGCCCCACACGTCGACGGTTATTTGGCACGTTGAATATTCCCGGGCTGAAATTTGTTCCCGTCAATCCTAACTGAGGGCAGTCTAAAGAGCTTGAAGCCATCACGAACATCAAACCTCTTCTTCCGCTTCAGTACGCTGCATCTCCTACAGGAGAGCTCAGTGCTGCCAAACATGATGTGGCACAATGTGGTACTACACCGCAGAAGCGCAACTCAAAATTCAAAATCTGCGCTATAAACGATGAACCCCTTCATGTTATGAGGAATTGCAAAATACGGCCGTAATATCACGCAGCTGGTGACAGGCTTTTTCTGCACTCTTGCAAGTTGCCAGCCGTGTAGAGAGATGTTAAGATCCCCTCATCACCAGCCCCCATTCTGCCACTTCCCGGCCCCGCCGCCTTCATCAGAGATGCAAATTGCAAGTGACAGGTTAATCGTGAAGTCCGTCGAATCCAACGGCGCATTTTGCGACGGAACGCCAGCTCATGCGTGACTGCTCAACAAGACCCCATGCTTTTGAAATGAGATCCCCCCCCACACACACACACCGTTCCTCCCCACCCCCACCCCCCAACAGGCAGAACGGGTTCAAGCTCCCGGTCCGCAGAAGCCCGCAAACCAATCGGCGTGGGGCCGACGGTTAATCCCGCCGTAATGTAACATTCCAGCCCTAAATCCCTCTGATCCCTCCGCATACATGAGTGTAAATACACGAATTGGGACAAACCGGGCGGGGCTCGTTGGTGGAGTGGTTGTGGGTTCGATCCCTGGCCATTGTGACCATGTCCAAGTATCCTTGAGGAAGATACTGACCCCGCGGTTGCTCCTGGTGGGATGTCATCAGCAGTGCGAAGCGCTTTGAGGGCCTTCACTCATTCACTGCCATTGACGGATAGAGACGTCAAGAAGTAAATTCGTTTTACCTGGGCTGGTCGTGAATGGGTTGGAAAGGCGCTTTACAAGTGAAAGACCATTTACCATACCGTGATTGAACAATGGCTAAAATGCCCAGGTAGAACCCCCCCCGGACACACCCCATGCATCCCGACCCCCAGGTGCAACGAGACGGAGCGCGCAGTGCGGCTCTGACAGTGACATCCATCACGCGAGATGAATAATCAATGAACACCATCTGGCGCGCTCATCCCGGACTGCCTCACCTTCCTCTCCTTGGATGTTTTTTTTTTTTTTTTTCCCGCCACATGTTCCCACAGCTTGTCGCGGCAGTGACGGGTGGCGGGATCCCTCGTTCCCTAATTGCGCGGCATAATTCTTCGGAAGCTAATGAGGTGACCTGCAGGCCTTTAAAAGGACACCCTTTGTGATTTCTACAAGACTAATAGGCTGGATTGACAAGGCATGTATAAGCGCCTCATTTAGGGTTAGGGTTGCTTCATTTGTCACTTAATGCTGTTGCCTATTCTTGATGCTTTTTAATTACACTCAGGTCGGCATTTAAAGCATGCTATGATATCGTATTCTATTTTTATTTGAGTTTTCCATTGCCGATCATTTTATTCTTAACTGCTTGCATCTGGGTGCTAAATAATTAGGCCTGACCAATGAAGATTTTTTAAATTTTTTAAAAATATTTTTTATTTTTTTAGGACAATGCCATAAATTGATTTCTTTGTCAATTAATGAAAAAAAAACTATAAAATTTGGTCACTAAAAGATTAAAGAATTACAAGTATGTATGTGTAAAGTATTGTTTTTGGCTTCGTAGCAGATCGCATACATAAAGCAATTCAGCTCATTGAGCAAACGCTAATTAGCATGTTGACGGGGAGCAGGTGTATGTATCGCTGACGAGGTGCCACAAACTTCGCTGTCCCTTCTGGTTCGACGGCTCAGCTCTTGTCGGAATTTTTTACGGCGCATCATTAAAACAAACCGTCTCCCGCTGGTGTCATTCGCCTCTCGGCCCCTCTTTTTTTAATTTTTTTTTATTTTACACTTCTATTGATTTATTATCAACTGTTATTTCACGCTGCATCGGGCTCGTAATAATTTTAGGCTAGACAGACCCCTGCTGACAGCTACAATGAAAACGTGTCGCGTGATGAAGCCGGCTGGGAAATGTTGGCGATAAAACAGCCGGAAACTGTCAGATATTTGTGTTCCCTCTGTTGAAATGTGATTATACTTCAGGTGAGCATTTGCATACTGGAACAAAAGCTTTCCTCCTGATGTCAATGCTTGCCTTGAAACATTTAAAGGCTTCTGGGAGCTCGGAACTATCTCACAGGGAAGATCTCAAGCGTAAACAAAATTAAATAGCAGATAATTCATCCATCCATTTTTTGTACCGATTCTCCTCACGAGGGTCGCGGGGGGTGCTGGACCCTTTCCCAGCTGTCTTCGGGCCGTCGCCAGCCAATCGGAGGGCACACAAAGACAAACAACCTTCTCTGACAGGTTGTTCTTCCTCAGACAACGAGGTGGTTTTTGCAATCCGAACAAAAAACTGCATATTCCTCCTTGAAGTGAATTTCGTTGGTTGATTTCCTGCAGTGGTTAAGAATTATTCAACTCATAGTGGGCAGAATAAGCAACTCAAGAATTCAAATCCCGAAGGACTTGTAGCTCAATTTACAAAACAAACTGGCTTTAGAGGTGCCCCCAAGGTCTGAGGAAATGTACACAGTGACACCTCGGCGGCCATTTTGGAGCACGTACGCGACATCTGAGCGAGCCTGTTGTTGCCTCGGTCGCTTTCTATTACTGATAAGTGCTTTCGTCCTTGGGGGAAATTGAGCTCCCTTTCGCCCGGACCGAGCAAGGTCAACACTTTCGCTATTTCGCCCTCCATCGCCGCAGAGCACCTGCTTGTGCCACCTAATTAGCCCCCCAAAAAAACCTGTGTTTGTGCCCGTTAAGTCGGCGCAACGACGTGATGAAATGAAAGGCAACCATCAGGTTTGGTGAAGGGCGGGGGAGTCGGCGATAGGATTTGAGGCGACAATCACAGCTGAAAAGAAGAAATCAAATGCTAATGTATTCAGCGACTGACTGACAGCTCATTCGGTCGCATGCGTCGGGGAGATCGTCCCGCTGACACGTCTCCGCCAATCGTCAGTAGCGCATTCCGCGGGAGCAAAGCGGCTTGTGTTGGCCAAGCACTCCAGGTGAAAATAGAAGCAATCATTTATTCATTGATTGAAACATCACAGGACGAAGAGGAACGAGGGGGGTGGGTTACAATGGGACGGCGGTTATTTAGCAGAGGACGGGACAAGAGATTGACAGGCTGGACGGAAAAGATGCTGGCGGGGAGCGAGCAAAAAAAAAAAAAAAAAGGCTAAAGCCAGAAAAAGCGGCACGCCGACAAAAAGGACAGTTTTACAAAAGGACATCAAAGTTGACAGGGTGAGAATCGCATTGGGGTTCAAATAAAAGTGTTCGCAATCAATCCAAAGCTTCAACGAAGCTTGCGACGTCCCTCAGGGTGCATTTGCGATAGCATGCTAGGACAACAAAAACGTTTCATCACCGCAATGGAAATCGTTTTAATATTATCGTTTTTTTTTGTTGTTTTTTTTTTTTTTTGGGCTCAGCTTTGCAAATCAATAATTTAATTTGAGGAGCAACATTCAGATATTTTGAGGCGTGTTTCACTGGACTGACAGAAACAAATAAATAGTCATTAAAAATACAGCTCACCCTTTTAGTGAATATGGTTGTTTTAACTTGTGGGAGTTTTCACATTTTTCTCCGACAAGGCTCATCAGTGTGTTGTCAAACTAAAAACCTTAGAGAGGCTCTCAAAAAATGTAAATTTTCTCTTTTTTTTTATTGTTTCTATTTCTCTTGCACTTTTTTCATATTTAAGAATAAATCCACCAACATAGTGTCCGACTCCCCCCATAAAAAAGAATCTCCTTAAAACACAACCACTATCTGTTATGATTTGGTGCTTTGAGAAAATAGCGACACCCATAAAGAAGGCAGTCTCTGCCGCACACTTCAAGTTTTTTTTTTTTTATCGTCAGAATCACTTCATTGACGATGACCCCGCATGCCTCGGAAAAAGGACATAAGTGTTTGTCCCGCTGCTTTTTATTGCAAGCAGGCTGGCTGAGAAGTTGCTTGCCCTCGGACTGACAGCCACTTCTGCAAAAGGTGTGCTGGATTTCCTCACAGACAAGAAATAAAAAAAAAAAGGCAACCGGGACATTATGTGCAAGGACAGTGAGCATGGGGACACCCCAAGGCTCAATCCTCAGCCCACTTCTAAACACCCTGGAGAAGAAATAAAAAAACAAAAAAACTCCAATGAGCATTCACAAGACGCGTCATGAACTTGAATAGCAAGTGATTTTTTTTTTTTTTTTTTAAGATAACACTCTAAACATTGTGATTCTCTTTTTTTTTTTTTTTTATTGACACAAATCATTAATTATCTCATCTCCGATACAACACATCCAGTACAGCTGGAAAAGAAAGAACGGCTTTTTTTTTGTCCTGCGGGATTACATTGAAAACAGTATTGTCCTTCACAAGCGCGTACGTGACATGGAACGTAAAGAAAGAAATTTCAACCACAGGTGCATGGGGTGACAACCTTGGATACTTTCTGTCATGTTTTTTTTTGTTTGTTGTTCTTTATATTCCTTCCATGCGCTTGAAAACAAACAGGAAGCGATGATGGTGACAGTTACGGTCGTACAAAGACTGGAACAAAAATGAAAAATCAAACAAAGCTATAAATAAGTACAAAGAAGCAGCTAAAGATATCAAAATTCCCAAAGTGAAACTCCCTCATGTTATTATCATTATTTTATTTTATTTTTTTTTTTCAATTTTTAAATAGTAAGCTACCATACAGCAAAAGACATTCAGTAGCAGTAGAAAACTCTCATGCAAAGAAAGCGTTTTTCTACAAGTAGTCACCAACACAGGTTAAATGAGCTTCAATCGCGAGAGCCCAGCAACAGTCGGGGCCTTCGGTCGTTATTGTCGTCGTCCTCCATGGACTTTATTTGCTACGATACTCGATGAAAACGATACGACACAATGTCATGTCAAGTCCTCAGGAAAAGGGAAATTTTATTTTTATTTTTTTTATTTCCGGACTCAGGATTACTGCAGAAAAATCACAGCCATTGGAATGAATGTGAGTTGATAACCATGATATAAAAAAAAAGGCTTTTTTTTTTCTTATTTTTTGGCATCTGTTGTCTTGTATTGTTTGAAATCCGATATACATATATAGATTTATATAGATGTCGTCTACTTTTACAATCATTTTCTACGCAGTAAACAATCAATGGTTTTCATTCCAAACGAATCGTCCGACAAAAAGGATGGGAACTAGAAAATAACATCAACTATCGCCTAACTAGTATAGTCATAGTACAATCCTTTTTTTTTAAACATACAAAATTCTCCATTTTGTGTTTTTCGATATTTTCAGTGAGATTTTTTCCTCTCCAAAGTCTCCATGTGTACATTCAGTCCTTCGCAGATTTTTTTTTCTTCCAATGTCTCACCGCGATTACAGTTCCTCCGAGCGGATGACGTGGAACAGCGTGACGTTATAAAGCACCTGGTGCCCGTTGTTCCAAGCGTAGAGCGCGCGGTCCCGCGGGTTGTAGTCCAGCATGGAGATGTGCGAGTACTTGTTCTGGAAGGCGATGTCAATGTACTCGTATGTGGAGGAGTTGGTGGAGTAGGCGTAGTAAACCTTGGTGCCTCCCGAGTAGCCATTGGTGACGTAGAGCGTGCCACAGATCATGAAGGACTCACCGGCGCTCCTTTTCGGGTGATTGGTGGTCCAGCTCTTGACGATCTGCAGCGTGTTGGGGTTCAGCTTGCTGATCACAATGTTGCCAGCGTTCTGGTTGGTAGCGTAGACGGCCCACAGGCCCCCCTCGTCCACCATCAGGTCGATGTCGGAGTGGCCGCCCCAGGCGTAGTGATACGCGTTGTTGAAGCCGGCGTAGTCCAGCTGCCGGGACTTGCTGATGGCGGAGGTGCGGAAGTCAAACTTGATGATGACGTGGCTCTGGAACTTGTTGAAGTAGATGGAGCCGTTGTAGACCACCTGGCCCGTTCCGGACCACGGGTGGGGGAGTCGGTGCGAGGTGAAGTTGTCCGTTGTCATGAAGTCTTGTAGGGACTTGTACTCCCGCACAAAGCGGTTGTTGTGGTAACCGTCCATGTACCAGACCTGCGAGTCGCAGCAAAGAGGGACATCAAGGAATTAGGGTCACCAAAGATTCGGTCATTCCAAGATCGTTCTGTAATCTGAGCCAGCAGATTTTTGGGTGTCCCATTTGACATGTTTTTAAGTCTGATCTGTTGTCTTGTTTTTAATTTTCCTTTTAATTTAGCTTTACTTTTGCGAATGATCGTCAAGTACTTCAGACTTCTTGTCGTGGTATTGGAGACTTCTGGACTCTCTGAGACTCCCTCCAGTATCCAGACTGCCAATGCTACCATTGGCTAATTCAACCAAAATGGAGTGCACCACTGACTTTATTCTGAGATCGTTAAGCTTGTCGATAAAGCAAATTGCATCGAATGCCCTTCCCTAACTAGAACTGCAGGAGACGAACTGCTCTTAGCACCATCTGAAAATCGACATTCCTTCCGTCACGCTTCCTAATATCAATTTATTGATCAGTAAAATGGAGACTAGCGGATTGAATAATAAATAGCGCAACATCAAAATTGGCTATGTCACCGCTGACCTTTTCCTTGGCACCGCAACGGGATTTCGGCAACGTGAGCTCTCGTCAGAGCTAATTTAAAGAGACAGATTGATGTCAACAGTTTGCAACTGGCAGCGGCAGGTTTTCGACGACTCAGTCCGTCGTTGCATCGTACACAAATTCAACCAGATAAAAGACAAATCGCCAAACCCGGGACGGAAACGCATTTTGGTAATTTAGATAGATTTAGATATCTGATAATGATTTCCAAATCCCCACTAGCTGTATTCAGGGGTCTCCAAGTCCATTCCTCGCATTGCAGATCAGCTCATCAGCAGGCTTTGCACAATCCCGTTAACGATCTCTCATTCGAATCAGGTGTGTTGGAGCCAAGGGAAACATCGAAAACAGGCTGCATAGGGGCGAACGAAAATATTGACTGCAATGGACTGGACCGTATTCGCTCGGTGAAAACGACGGTAAAGATACCAACCTTATATGCATTTACCGTAACTGAATTTTATTGTTTGGTTAAAAAAAAAAAAAAAGACAATAACCGACATATATCCCAATGTTGGTCACAAGAAAAAAAAAGGTAAGACTTCAGCTTTGAGAACCAGACTCTCGATATTTGATATAACCGAACCGAACGTGCTTGGTGGAAGCAAGGCGATAGATTCTGAGTTTTACTGTTTCGTAATGAACCCAGAAAAAAAAATGACAAAATTGAAAATCTCTCAGTGCCACCATTGCGATTCTGTGCCGGAGGCCAAACATTTCCTGCGACATGGTCCTTCCTTTTTACCTGTCGCTATTACACCACCCGTCACCCCGCTGGGATTGACTTACGTGATTCATCTCGGGAAAGTTCTAAGTGACTTATTACGTTGGGTTTTTGTTTTTTTTTTTCAAGCTAATAATTGCTTCTACATGCCATAAATTGATGCCAAAGCACTCCAGGAAGCTTTGCAACTCACTTGGACATAGTTCACAGGTACCAGAATACCACAAGACAAATGATTTGTATTTCCAATTAATCGTGGAGAAGGCGAATGATACATTGATTCCTTTGGAGGCAAAGAATCAAAACCTCAGGATAAAACGAGAGCGGCACGCAAACGTCAATTACGGGCATCTTCATCTTTATTTTCCTGCCCCCCCGTGAGAATAGAACCGCAGATCTTTCCATGTGATCTGCTTATTATGTATCCGCTTGCAGGTTGCCTTGGCGGTGTGCTAAATATAACATTAGGTCAGCAATTTGCAAGTTGAAGCAGCCTCCAGGAAGCAATTTACATAGCTGCGGATGCGTTTCATCCTCCCGACGTGACATTGAAAGTTGGGTCGCTGGTCGCCAGGCTCAATAAAGTGCCGGTGTTTTGCCGCCAATAAAATGTGTTTACTTGCCGCGCTCACCTTTGCTTGTCCGCTATGCTGCGTCTGGGTAAATCCACTAAGATTTATGGCCGATATTTGCATTTTCTCATTGCAGAGTAAAAGTGTGAGCATGGATCTGTTGAGGATTTGTCTCATATTCATTTCTTTGTTCTTGTCGATTGTGTTTTTACCACACGAGATAATCCGGACGATTTCGGGGCCGTTCCGATCAAGGTCAACGAATAAAATGATCATCTTGTAAAACATAAGCGCAAATGTTCAACTTTTGTGATCAAATTAAGTTGTTGGACGTCTTTTAATGAGTTCATCAACACCACTTTAGTTTTAGTTACGTCGTCGACGATTGTCATCGCCTGTGAGATTTAGTCAACATTAGTGAGATTTACTCATTTCGAACCCAAAGTCCTGCAAAAATAGCAAAACCGTGCCTTTCCAAATGTCAGACCAAGTACGTACCCGTGTGTCTCCTTCAGGCGCCAGCGGATCCGTCATCCACGAGCCAAACCTGGACCCGGACGTCTTGATGGTGATGGGGTCGCTGATGCCCGTCAGTTTGCCGCATGCTGCAAAGGACAAGAGGTAAGAAGACGGGAGCCAAAAGCCATTCGGGGGCCGCTCGCTCTTAAACGTCCAATTCATTCGGCGAGGATTTCATTTGCTTGACATCCAAATGAGTTTGCCTGAAGGATGAAGGGAGCGGGCGTCCATCTGGCCTCTCGCTCCGTCTTTGTGATGGTCAATAGATTATTGTTGTTATTCTGCTCACGCCGCAGGAGCTGCTGTGAGTTGATGCGCTCGTTTTAATTGCCGATGATTGAGTTCTTCGCGTGAACTTGACAATACCCCCCTCCTCCCCCCGATCGCCCGCCGACATCAAGAGCAGTCCGACTTTAACGAGAACGGATTAGCGAAGGGATATAAAACGCTTGCCGTTAAGCGTCCTTTCCTTCGTACGCCATTTCGGCCGGGCAAATGTCAATTAGGCGGTTTGGATGAGGTCATTCGTAATGAGCCGTTCCACTGCGCTCATTTAACGAGTAATTCACGATGGCCTGTTTCCACTCGCCATTAGCCTCTTTTGCACAAATTTCCAGTCATTACCCGCTAACTGTACAACTCCTCGACTCTCTTTTAAGCCTCCTAAAATCTCCCCCGCTGTTAAGTGCTCCAGATTTTTTTTTTTTACTTTGGCATCTTGAGTGTTCACGACTGTGTAATAATAATAATCAACCGATTGATCACGAGGAATTCTGATGATTTTGTGTTCAATTATGTCAAACTAACGACCAATCATGGCTCAGCGTCAGACAACCGATGAGCCGTGATTGGTCATGAGCCCTGAGCAACTGTGATGTCATTTTCAGTGGACAGAAGCAACAAAATGGCCGCCCCCTGAGATGGCTCAAAACGGGTGGATTTTGCTCCTTAACTTATATTTATCACAATGCCATGTTTAAACTCGCATAGAAGGTTTTATTGCCAATAATTTTTTGGGAGTTGGCTTTTAAGTTCCGATCCTGGCATTTAATCTTGACTATTGATTAATTTCAAAGCAAAATGCATTCATATGAGTAGCTCGTGATTTGCTGCTGTGGGCTTGAGTCTCTTACATAATCCTCAACAGGATTAGAATGAAGTAGTACATCCATGCTCTCTTTAATAATTCATATATTTTCCCCAATTATGAATCCATCTTAGGACGGCTTCTGCTTTCCCGCTCTGAGATCGCCATCGCCACACACACACCGCCGCAGTCCTCTCTTTGTGCTAATATTCACCTTAGCAGCGCCTCGTGGCAAACTGTAAAATCTAGACGCTAATCCCCCATTGGCCTGAATATACGGAAGTCAGACGGCAAGCGGCGGATGGGCTCGCAGTTTGATAGGGGGGGGGGGGGGGGGGGAAACTGTTGCGCCATAATAGTGCTTTAATACCAATATTTACTGCATTTATATTTTTACTACTGCAATAGCGCAGATTTTGACAAAAATCGTTTGGCCTCACTAGTTGGAAAGCATCAGTTTAGTCTCACAGTGCTTATTTACCCAAAGCTGTTAATAGAAGAATTTTTCAAGCCTTAGCAAACATTAATAGTTAATTTATAACCTCGCACCATCTCTCAGGTGTTGGGGGGAGGCGAAGAATGATGGCGAGCCTGCACCGGTATGGACTTCCTGCGTCATTCGTCAGCATTGAGGTTTAGCCCCAAGCGCTCACATTGTTGGGACGTGACGGCGGCTGATTTATCCATTTGATTATTGCCCGGCGAGCCGACCCGTCCCCTTGATCGATGGTCATTGCGCCCCGCCCCCATTTCCTGCCCGCCTCGCTTGCACCGCGGGACTGTTCCAGTACACTAAAAAGCTTGAAGGACAGAATCTACTTTTCCACTCTCCTCCTGTTGCAGTTACTGCTGAAATAATCTAAACTGATGGAAGAAAAAGGCCCTGAAGCCAGTTTGACTTTGGGAGAAGTTTGGTAGGCACGTCTATCATGAGTAGACCCGCTAATAAGTCTCAAGACGCTATCCCTGGAAATAAAAAAAAAAATAAAAAAACACAAAGTCCGCCATTTTGTTTTGGAGCAGCCATTTTGACGATTTCCAGACTCCTTCAAAAGCAAAATAAAAAAAAAAGCCTGTTTCATTTGGGAATGATATTTGGTCGACATGTCAATCATTAGTAGACCCGCAAAAATGTCCGCGAGCAGGAAGTCTGCCATTTTGGTTTGAAGCAACAATTTTAGGACCACTTTAGCTCTATGCAAGCGTCCTTCAAAGACACGAAAGTCCTTTTATTTTTTTAACACTAAAGAATGCAAAAATTGGCCAATAATCAATAATCCGATCATTGGATTAATCGATGGAGTTATTGATCGAATAAAAGAGTCTAACAATATCCAATATTGACAGCCCGACAATGTTGGATGACTTGCCATTCAACACGAAACTTTTCGATCGCGAGTACCCCTTCAGTGCGGCTTTCAACTTTTATTTCACTTTTCCTCTCTTTCTCAGTTCCGCTGACGCTCATGCAGCTTATTGACCTTCATGAGTGAAATCTCAGCAACAGGCACGCTGCAGCGCCTTTCGTGCCAACTTGAAAGCACCGGCGGGCCTCGATTCTGCCGTCCCTCGCTGGGTGACCTCGTCTTTTATCTCTTCTTGTCTTGTGTTTGTGCACAAACTGCGCTACAAGCGTCAACTGTGCTTGCTTCAGCCCAGAGGTGGGAACACATCATATACGGGATGCGCGAGCCATAAGTGAGTGTTGACCTTCATGTTTCGAGCAAAACTTCCCGTTGCCGACACTCGAGACGTGTCATGTTGAGTCATTATTTGTCTTATTAAGCCAACGTCCCTGAATGGAAATGTGATATTCTTCAGCGCTCCTTTGCTGCACTCGGCATCCATCGGAGTCTGCCGGTGGGTTGCCAGGTTCACAAAGAAAATCAGCCCTTCTTCCAAAAAACTGGCCGTTGAGCCGTGAAGGTGCAACTTTTCAAATGTATTCAGGCAAGACTTGTCACGTTGTTCAAGTAGTCTTTAAGTTCTAAATCTGAACAAGTGCCAAGTTCTAAAATCCTCGACTTTGGTCACGTGACTTGAATCCACGATTCATTTCGGTTCGATCCGATGCCCTTACATCTTGTAAATTAGCCGACTGGAAGATGAGATGCCGAAACCACACGAGTAGCGATTAGTCGACTGCAAGTCGATTCACTAGTCTACCAATCGATGCGCATGAAACATACCAAAGCAGGACTTTTGTCCAAATTTGCTCAGATTGTTTGTGGAAAAAATATTTCATCGCGAGTGTCTCTCGCCGTGTCAAAAATAATCATATAAATACGAGCACGGGGACACAATCTACCCGCGATTTGCGGCGCGTCCGCGTCGCTGCTTGTCTTATTCAATCGAGTGTGGGTGTGCATCCATTAGCGCCGAGACTTGCGACAGAGGTGTGAAGACGCTGGCTGAAGACGGGCTGCAAAGCAAAAGGACTTGGCGAGTCGGCAAGGCATTTATCATCACTGCAGCGCCTCCATGTTTTGTTTGATGATTTCCTCAGTAATTGCGCGTAAGCAACGCTTTGGTTGAGCCTCACTTACCAAAACGACCGAATGATAAGAGGACGTTACCGCGTATCATAGCAATATGCTACGTTAGCATTGTGCTGGATGGCGTCAAAGCACTTCATTGTGAACATGAAGGCAGCTAGCATCCATGTTTCAAGGCAATAAATTATCATCTTTGCACGAAACAGTCCAAGAGGAACTTGGATCGCCAAGCGTCTTTCACATCAAAGTGACGATGGTAGCTGTAGAACAGGAGCCAAATTGTTGTCTGTTCTCATCCCTTTTTCTGTTCCAGGAAAAAAAAATCTGAACGAGGCGTAGACGAGCAATTTAATGTTTGGTTGTGTCAATTGCACGAAAATATGACTTGTGTTAGTATTTTGCAATTTTTTTTTTTCTAGCACTCAGTAGGTGAATTAAAAAAAAAGAAAAATTGGCTTTTTTGGAGCCGAGGCTAAAAAAGTCGCTCTCAAAAAATTGCTGAAATTTGAGATTGGTCATCACCATTTTTTAAAATGTTATGGATCAAGCCAGAAACTGGATGATCATAATTTTTGTACATTTTCTACACCATGATTGAAATTATGTCCTGTTTTTGATTAACGGGATAGAAATAAGATTTTTAATTCGTATTATTTTTTTTTTATCAGATTCATCAATTAATCAAAAATATCGACATATTAATTGATCACTAAAGGGCGACTCAATTCACCCCAAAAATACGTTTGAGGTCTTCAGTCGTTGTCGTACCCGGAATGCAACCTCGACTGTTTGTTACAATGTTATTTGGCGTGATGTGAATGTGCCTGAGCGTCTTGTCTGCGTGCCGGTCGCTCCGCAATGGTTGCGGGTGTGTGCATGCACGTGTCAGCGTCTGCGGCCTACCCAATTTTTGCATGCACGCTCGCAGCCTCTCCTCGAGATTTGACACTCGGCTGTGGAGCTCCTCGTAGTCATAGGCCCCCATCTCCTCCTGCAGCCCGCTTAGCACTGACGTCAGATTCTGGACCTCCTCCTTAAACTGCAATACCAATTTGGCATCGGCCTTGTACTCCACCAACACCGGTATCAACGGCCTAAGTTCCTCCATTTTCGCCTTTATGGCCTGAAAGGATTAGAATAAGCTCGGTTGAGTGTCAGGCGCGTCGCAAAACCAACCCAACCACCCGCCCGGGCGTCGGCCAAAGAAAAAAAATCATCTGTCTTATCCTGGCTACGCTAACACTAACCTGCCACCAAGACCCCCTTGTGTGTTGTGAGCGTGCACTTGAGTGCGTGTGCGCGTGTGTGTGTGTGCATGCGCACAAACCCAGACTTTTTTTTTTTTTGCTCTCCAGGCTCCGTCCCGGCGGTGACCAGCCGCTTAAAACAAACAAAAAGAATAAAAAAAGCAAGCCCTCTGCACACCAGCAACAATTGGGAAAGCTCTTTATTGGTCATCGTCTTTTTAAAATGCAACATTGTAGTAAGAGTTACATGCTTTTTTTTTTTTTTCCATAATCACACACAACTGGAATTTTACGTCTAGATTTTTTTTTTTTTTTATGTATTGATTTTTTTTTTTGTAGCTTTGTCAAGTAACCAAATATGCATAGACAAAAGCTCCAAAGCAAGTAGAATGAAATAACAACAATTAGAGAAGATTAATCAATTACATTTGGGTATCAAAGTAGAGGGGGATTAAAAAAAAAACAAAAAAAAAAAACATCAATAAGTAACATGCAG
This sequence comes from Idiotropiscis lumnitzeri, assembly GCF_059441095.1. Classification (NCBI taxonomy): domain Eukaryota; kingdom Metazoa; phylum Chordata; class Actinopteri; order Syngnathiformes; family Syngnathidae; genus Idiotropiscis; species Idiotropiscis lumnitzeri. The sequence goes on from NC_142408.1 coordinate 3,734,478, forward strand.
GAGATCAGTGGTGTGGGCGGGGCCTGGTCTGGCTCTTAATGGTTGCTAAATAAACTGCTCAAAAAAAAAAAAAAAAAGCTCTCACTTGGGTTAAGGGGGGAGGGGAAAGGTGGGGGGGATCTGGATTTTGACCTGCCTCTTCTTCCCTGTGGCTCTTTCTGTTTCTCTCTCTTTCTCTCTCTCTCTCCCTTTACATGTCTTAAAGTTAGCCCTGCAAGCAAAAAACGACAGGCTGTTGATAGCAGCTTGCTAACCTGGCTAGCAGACACACAACAAACAAAACGCGCAAGATTTGATTTTGCACAGGAAAAACAGCAATGGCATGCATTTGATGGGTAGGGTGTTAAAGTGCTGGTGTTAAATAAGCATGCAGGTGGGGCAGGCTTCACACAGTAGATGTCTTCTTCTGGAAGGACCTCAACATGCTAGCACCAATCCTCTTCTATTTTTGTTTTGTTTACGGCAAATAATTGCCAAGTTGCTGGAGCTTGTTTTTTTTTTTTTTTAACTTTACAACCACCATGTGTGAACGTTATTACCAAATTAATATAGTAGTTGCGTCATAAATCTCTTAAATCTTAAATCTTCGAACGTGTGTTGCCATTGTGGACTTTACGAATTTCTTTACCAGTAGAGGGCGCCATTAATGCACAGCTAAACCGAGTCGCTGCCTAAACGGACAGCAGAAGTAATTGAAACAGGAAGTGAAGTTGTTGTCTTTCTTTCGTTTGTTGTCTAAGGAAGTTAACATTCTTTCAAATGTGGCGCCCCCTGGTGGTTAAGAATGTGCAATATTAATGCGTTAGCATGTTCAGATTTCCTCAAAGTTTAGGAAATACTTTTGGGCGTTACTATGGAAACATTGTTCAAAAGCGTGGGGTCGCTTAGAAATGTTAGATCTTTGAGGAACGATAAACACTACTTTAATTTGTTGAAAGTCATTAATTCAGCCGGAATTCCGTCTAGACACCAGATACAATGTTGTGGTTTCCTGTAATTGTCTGGGTGACCCCAAACTTTTGCCCAAAAATGTAGAGCATGAATGGGATTGGACAAGACGGGCATGACGACGTGGACTCGCTCACCTTGTATTGCTTGGCGATGTTCTGCATGTGGTTCTCCTCCACCTGCCTGAACTTGGTCTGCAGGCCTCGAAGCTGCACCTCCATCTTCTCCACATATTGGAGCTCCCTCTGGGTTCTCTGGTCCAGCACCTGGATGGACTGGGTCATGTTCTGGACCTGCCAGCAAACTTGTGTGATGCGTTGGCTTTGTTTTGGTTTAGTTTTCTTAATTCGGTGAATTTAAGATTTGAGCTACCTTCTCCAGGAGCTGCCTCAGTTGTTTGGTACGAGCGTCCCTGGAGCACATGGATTGTTGGGGCGCGACCACGGTGCAGACGCACCTACCCTCGCCATCCTGGCCCGAACTGTACACCTGCCACGACTCCTCCGGGTTTGCTGGCAGCACCTGAAGAGCGGGAAAAAGCGACGGTTGAGTGGTGATGCTAAAAAAAGCTCACAAGATGGCACCAAAGCTCTGGTTGAATAGGAACGCAATCATCGGTATCAAGGAAGTATTGGTGAAGTGACGCAAAAGTCCGTTTGTCAAGGAGGAGCTAAGTGTAGCCTGGGTTAATAACCCGAATAACAAAATGGTTTGTGTCCTGTCAGCATCGGTTCAGACCTGCCTCACGTTTCCGTCTTCTGGATTTCAGAGTTGCTCGACCAAGCGGGTAAGTTGGTCGACAGATGGGAGGAAAAGGAAGAAGGCCACGATCCCAATCGCTCTCATCCCCCCGTAACAAATAAATCTCGGCGGATCCGGCGAACAAAATCAATCGTTTCGGAGCGGTCTGGAATCATTCATTCGCCGCAGCAAATTTTTATCTGATCGACTGGCAGAACCGAGCAAGTGGAAAAAGCATTAATCATCCCGCAAATCCCGCGTGCACCTACTGATTCCATCAGTGGGAGGAAGCTGCGAACAAATTGGAAAAAGGTTTCTGCTGCTCTCTGCTGCACTGCCAAAAAAAGAAGATCCCCCTTAAGGAAAAACGAGAAACGGGTTTTTGGGGGTTTTGGAAAATAAATCGTTGGACCAACTGATTGATTCAACGACGATTGTGTCATCCTTTTTCGTCCTGCATGAGAATCTAAGACACATAAGCTACAAGCGGAACCGTTGACTGCCCTTCGGTTCAACTCTCTTATTTGATTGGTTTAACCTCTGGGGTTACTGTCCATGACGGAGTATATTCTATTGGGTTGTTTTTTTTGCGAAGGATTCAATCAGTTGGCGATAGATGCAGCTGAACCCCACCGTGGAGAGTTGCTTGCAGGTGGTAAACCCCCAAGCGAGACCTCTGGTCTTTTCATACTTGATTGGTTTCAACCCTCATTCGCTCATCAGTCGGCGAACGATCCAGATGCGTCCCACTGGGGTGAAGTGCTTCGGTTTTGCCGTGCACGCTTCCGTTCTTGGAAGATGCAGATGAGCCAGACTTGGAAGAGTTTCTTAGGGGTAGTCAACCGAAGACTCGGACTAGAGTCTTTATAATTTGGTTGGTTGGATTTTGTCTGACTCTCAACAGAAGTCTCAAGTCAGAGAAAGCGTTACGTACAGGTGGTAAAAGGACAAACTAAATAGTTGCAGACTTACGCCGGTGCTCCGGTCCAGGTAGCCCCCCTGCGCCGCCGTCAGCTTGGTGGTGTTGAGCCCCACCAGCGAGGGCAGAGTCTGCGACATCCAGTTGGTGATCATGGCCATGGTGCTCAGCACCACGCCGATCTTGAGCAGCGGCACCGACATCTTCCTTCCCCCACCGCCCTTGCGAAAGTGCGCCTCCGCTCACGCCGTCTTCATCCCAACGACTCCACGGAAGATTTGCTTTGGACGGGCATCGCGTAGCCCGGACTGGCTCGCCGCTTCACACCGGCACTGCGGCTCTCTTCCTCTTTTCTCGCACATCTTCTTCTTCCGACGTAACTTGATCCAGCAGAATTTTTTTCGGGGTGGAGAAAATCAGATCGGCGCAGGAACCTGTGCGTGGCTCGGCTTTCTCCCGCGCACTGGTCCCTCTGTCTGATGCTCCTCTTTACTATTTGCTTCACGCCCACAACCCGCCTCCCGTCTGCCGTCATTTAGAGGCTGCTCTCTCCAAGTGGATGAGAGCAAAGAGGGGCGGACGTAGCGGGGGGGGGGGGTTCGGGGGAAGGGGGGGGGCTACTACGCATCTACCTCCAGACGCAATGACGTAAGCCAAGCTCATGGAAAAATATGCGATAGTACTGCGATCCGTCCATCGCGGCTCGAACCCCCTGAGCCGGGATGACAACGAGGGATTAATCTGATGCGCCAAAACGGCGAGGGGATGCTGCTGGTTGCTGTGGCAACACTGTCTCCTCCCGCCAGTCCACCTCTGAATAAACTCCCAGCTTGTCATGCAGCGTCTCTGATGGGGCCTTTCAACCCCTAATGAGGGTTCGGCTTTTAATATATTTGACTCTGGCGCCATCTGGATGCTAAATGTGGTACTGCGGGTATTCAAGGACTGCTGGTCCATCAGTCCTTCTCCTCTCTTGGGTTTCAAGTGAGGTGGAGTCTGTCCCAGTTGACTTTAGGCGAGACTGGTTTCCAGTCAGTTGTTCACACTCATTTACACGGGAAGACAATTTTGAGAAAACGTAATGGGAACATTTTTGGGGATGTTGCGCCGGATCATACACGAAAGCTTTTTGTGTTTAAGTTCAGCCATGTGGACGAAGGCTGTGAAAATGGCAGCGATGCATCATGAATGAGACTCCCAGAAAAAGGCGCATTGCAAAGCTTCTGTAAATTGCTTTTCCCGGTTAGAACGGAGACCATCTTTGACGCATCTCGCCGCTTCTGTGACCTTTGCGTTTGGATGTGGTGCATCAGCAGAGGTCAACCCCCCACATGTGACCGGAGAAAACTCTTTCTTACGGCGCTGTGAGCACAAGCCATTAAAATACAAAGCCACAAATGGCAAATCCATTTTTCATGCGCCAAGTCTGACAAATGAGCATTCAAAGTTCCGAAGACACGAGTTGCGTTTTTGAATTTTTTTTTTTAAAAAAAGTAACATCATCGCCCGTGGTGCATTACACTGAGAAGCAGTTGCCATGACGACGCTAACACGTACGCACACGCACACAAACACACATTGACGCTCCGGGCCTGCAAGTGCGCTACGACAAAGCAACCACTCACGGCACAAACACCTCGAGATTCACCTTTCAACACGTCTTGTTTCATGTTTCCGGTTTATCGATTGAAAATGATCAAATATATAAAGTCGTTGACTGCCATTGACGGCGAAAGACGTCAAAAATCCATTTTATATTTGTATTTGCCTCACATCGCTGAGACAAATAAAGTCAAGGACATATTCCGATCATATTGATAAATTTAATTAACACCGACATACAGCAGGTGCGTCAAAGATAAAAATGCTCAGAAAAACATTCATTTGTCGCTCTCATAGTCCGAAAATTTGTTTTTGTGGAATATTTAGTTTTCGATGATGAACCAAACGTATGGATTCTTTTTTGTCCAACGTATGCGTTTTTTTTTTATGAACGGTTCCGTCTTCAATGAAGTGAATTGACAAATTTTGGTCAGAATTTAGCCTGCGATAAAACAAACAAAAAATTTGGTCGGCAATGTTTTTCTAAACATTCAATACGGACAAATTTTGCGTATGTGTTTTAATAAACAATTTATCTTTATTGAACCTAACGCACAATTTTATTTTGTAGAAATTGCAGTTTTGTGAATAATTTACTCTTCAATGTAGTCTTCGGCGAACCGAGCCTTGATGTTCTGGAAAACAAAATTGCCTTCAGTGAACCAGACAATCTTGTTTTTGGCAACAGATACTGAAATTTCGAGTCAAACCTTTTTTCTTTTGGTCTTTGTTAGTCTTCATTGAAGTTCGAGTCTCTAAGGAGCTTAGCAGTTTTTTTTTGTTTTTTTTTTAATAAACATTGAAAAACAATTTAAGTCTTCCGAGGACTAAAACGTTCATATATTTGAACACCAAAATCTATCTCTATCATTGACGAGCGATCAGTCCGCTAAAAATAGTCCACTTTTGCACTTCTATTTTTTTTTTATGATTCCATTCTGCAACGTTGATGGAGTGCGTTCCCGTGGCAACACTCCCTCCCATCGATTACCGTCAGTCAGCTGACACTCCATTCAGCCCTGACCCGAATAAACTTCATAAGTGAAATGTAGGCACACTTACCCCAGCCAAAATCTAACTGACCCCGCCCCCCCCCCTCCTACCCCCCCCTCCCTCCACTGCCTGATGGCATCCACCCATCACTGCGAATAGCCGCCGATATTCGATTGTGTCAGCATCTTCTCAGCGAGCAGGCTGTTAAACCATTTCACCGTTTGCAAGCACAACACAACCACGATGCAGCACTTGGAATGAAAAAAACAAAAAATATATATAATACAAATAGTTTATTGGCTTGCGGTGTCTGGTGTGCATTCGTTTTTTTACGTAAATTTTTTCCAAGCTAATTGGATTAGCGATGAGCTTCGTTTTCATGATGTTGTCATCCAGACTGAAGTTGATCATGCACAATCCCAAATTGGCGCGGGAGAAAATATTCATACGACAAACCTAATGTACGCTTTTTGAAAATATAAAAATTTGAAATTGTATACTGATATCCGTTAACATCGACCGCAATTTAAAAATCTCTAATGACCTTTATGTCAAACGTTTTTTTTTTTTTTAAAAAAAACATTGAATCCAATCTGATCTGGAGGGAATATTTCAAACGCGAGCACGTTCATCCTTGTGCTCTCTTGTTCAAGACAACAATGAACCGCATATTTTACACCACATGGATTGTGTGTTTTATCAACATCCATTATCATTTCAATGCTTTCATAACCAGCCAGTTTAACAGCACTATAACCACGCCAACGCACCTTTTTTTTTTTTTTTTAATCGAGCTTTTATTGCGGCTCAGTTAGAAGGCGCTTGTCGTGGCGGGAGATTATCTTCCCTTTTGTGTGAGAGCCTTTTTTTTTTTTGGATGTATTGATCTGTCGCGATGTTTTCCTTGTAACTATCGGGAGTTCACTGTTGTGTCATTAAAAAGAGAAAAACAAACAGAGCCTTTAATAACGCAATCTCGTGCTTTGTGTCAACGTGTTCGGGATTTTATTTGTATTTTTTTCTACTTATTCGAGGACATTGACCTCACGCTGATCTATTCTTGATGTTGCTCGCCACGCACAGATATTACACGCTAAAAATGATGTTTTTTTTCTTATTCTGTGTTTTTAAAGGTGTCATTTCTCTCAATTAAATAGATAATCTTATAATAAGGTAGAGAGTGAGACTCTTGCGCAAAAAAGACGGAAGCGATCCGCGTGGCTGTGTGAAGAAGCAATTGAGAACCAAAAGAAACATTTTAACTTGCGTTTCATTTGAGCAACGGGTTCAAGTGCGATTAAAAAAAACAGCCCCCGATCCGAACTCATCTGGGAATTTGCCTCGCGGGGCAACAAGTGTCTCGGAAGGTTTTGTTACGTGGTGGAACGATAGCTGCGTTCACCATCGCTTGGGGGGAGGAAAATGCATTTTCCGATTTTTACAACCTGGAGACTCGCGGCTATTAGTCTGACGTAATTACTCTTCCGATATTATATCGAACAATTTTGCGTTAAATTCCCATTGCTAGCTATTCAGCTTCTTGCACCACGACAGTCCCAAGTCATGAAAATGTTTCATGTTTAGAATGGCTCATAATCGGTTATGGGATTTTTCATCAGTTTCATATTCTTAGCCACATAATCCGTAATTGTGAATTATTGTTCAATTCTCATTGGCTGATCTCCTCAAAACCTCACAAAATATTGCGATAATACAGTATCAAAGATAATATAGCAATAATGCGATAAATTTGAAGAAAACCAACCATGACGATGCGATACCGAGCTGGTCACAGTGTCGTTGCATAACGATGTTGGATTTAGGAAACTGGAGGAATAACTTGTAATGTGATAATATTGCATATAATAATATTTTTAAAATCAAACCAGCTGCTGTTCTGACAAAATCCATGTTTTGCAATGACTTGGCAGTTCTCTGAAACTGAAATTTCAATTTTGTCAAAATATTGCCACGATTCATGTCAATTATGCGGTATTTTGAAAGAAATCTTGCTGTGATTCTCTCATAACCGCTGAATCTTTATCGACTTAGAATATCGCAAATACCAGGAGGCGACTTACTCTGCAACTATGCAATATTTTAACGTGAAACCAGTGTAGTAATCCTTGTATCTTGATATCAACATTGCTAAAATAGCGACAAAAAATCATTTGAAATTTCTTTCTTATTTTTTGGGAGAAACTTTACCAAAGTATTACAGTACAAATACCGATATTGATATCAACTTCAGCAAAATATCGCAATTTGCGATACAATTACAACACGACCACTGCATTGATATCAACTTCGCCCGAATCTCGCCGATTCGTTTTTTTGTTTGTTTTTTTACAGTTATGAACTATTATGTTTCTCCCAATTGCTTATCACAACTCACTAAAAAAATACCAGAATTGCTGTTCACTTTCCCAAAATATCGCAAACTTATCCCATATTGCAACTAGTCTCCTCAGGCATATGCACACATATTTTTGCTCGCCTTGATGATGATGATGTTTACCTTTCACCACATCACAGGAAGTCAGCTTTGAAACATTTTTTTTTTAAATTATTATCCTGCGCTAATATTGTTCAAGTGTTAATGGACTCACTGAGCATGCTCACAACACCTCCGGGCAGGAATGCAGTCCATCATTTGAACGCAGTAAACAACAATAACAAGATTATCCCCCCTCAAGTAGACGAGTCGCTGTATGAAGGCTGCATGCGTAATCTCGTTAAATGCGCTTGGCTCATTTCTGCCGAGCCAATTAAAATGCCGGATGACATTTTTGACAGGAAGCCGGGATGCAAAATGGCGTTTTAAAGGCAAAAAGGAGCTTACTTGTGTGAGTTCCGTGCCCATGACGATGAGGAGGACCAGCGTGAGGAGCCTGCTGGCGGGCTGCATCTCTCTTGCCTTCCCGAGTGCGAGGATGGAGTCCTCCCAACCCCCTCACCTTGTCGCTTTTTACCCCCCTCGCGTCTTTCTTCTTCCCGCCGGGGCAGGTGTTTCCTTGTAATGCCTTGATGGCCAAACGTGCGCTTGACAGTCGCCCCCCCCTTTTTCCTCAGCAACCGTGCGTGTGCAGATGCATCGCCTCGGCTCCACCGCTCCTCCTCCTCCTCGCTCTCGTTTTTACACGTCGGGTAGAAGCATTTGGGTCGGGTGGTGTTCGCTGGTGGCTGGTGGGTGGCGGCGCTGCAAAGTTCACATCAGCCCGCGTAGACACGCCGCCGATGCTGCCGGTGGAGAGACTGGCCGAGCGTGAGGCGCCGAGAGCCGGAAGTTGCTGCCTGACGATGGAGGGAGGGATGGGAGGAGGGAGGTGGAGGGCGAGGGGAGGGGTGGTCCGATTGGCACGCGCGCAAAGGAGATGAGTGACTCCAAAATCAATAGAGGTCAATTAAGCAGGAGTGTTAGAGACGTACGGAAAAGAAAAAATAATGTATCAATACTCCGAGACAGAAGTCGGAATTTTGGGGGTGTTGAAGATAAATAAAATAATATTTTGTGTTTATATATATATATATGTATATATATACATATATATATATATTCTTTTTTATTCACTATATTACGAGCTAGAGAAGTAATTTTATTTAGCTGTATTTTTTTAGGACACATTTGTATTGTTAGTATAACAGTAATAGATTTGAGTAGTAATGTTGTTTTTTCTTTTTTTTCTTAACAAGGTTATATTTTTTCAAAAATAGTTTATTTGAAAAAAAATGGCAAAATATTGTGAGAAAAATAAATTCCAGAAATTTTCCAGAAATCTTTTTTTTTCAAAAATGAGATTTTTTTTCTCATGAGAAAAGAAATTCCAAGAGAAAAACATATATTGATTCTTATAATATTATTCCTTTTTTTTGTTCATAAAAATCTATCTGACTTTGTTTCTTGTCGTCTGCGTGTAAGTGCCGCAAGAATAATGAAGCAGGAAGTGAGCATTCAGATTAGTACTGAAAGACGGCGTGATGGCTGAGTCAAGAAACGGGGACAGAAATTGAAGGAAGGAGGAAGCGGGTTTAAATTTAGGTCCCTGACAGATTTTTCTCCTCGGTTCTCAGGCGCGCTGCCATTACTAACCTCTTTCATCACTTTCCCCTCCGCCTCTTCTCCCTCCCCGCTGCTTGTTCACTTACTGCGGCGGCCTCGTCCCGGAGTGCGCCGGGCCCTGATTAGTTCCGTGTTAACAGGCGGCGAGCCATCCGGTGATTTATGAGGAATATGAAAGCGGGCGAGCATGAGGAGGGAGACGGAGCGGCCATTATTGCCTCATCCATCCGTCCCTCCGTCGTGCGCATGATGACTTGTTTGTTCGAAACGACCTTTTTGAAATGTCAGCGGGCTTATTTGTGCTCTGTGCCTCCAAGTTGGAACGTAATACGTTCCGGATTCGGAAACGCCGTTGGACCACGTCTCTCATTTTTTTATTGGGCTAAGTGACGTGTTTTACGCCACAAAGAGCCGAAAAGTGCTTCCTTTGCTGTCTTGAGATTTGTATCTCAAATCAACTTTCCCCATTTGCCGGATGTGCGCTTCAATTCATTGGACATCGTGCTGGTCCTTCTGAAGTGTGCACATTGGCCACTTGGGGCAGTATAATAGACATACAGATATACATGGTCACATCTCACGTCCCACGTAAACTAAAAGTCATATTCGTCATTTTTGGGGAGGATTAAACGCCGACTCGATTATCAAAATAGTGTCGATTAATTTGATCCTTGATTAGTTGTCGATTAATGAATGAACCTTTTTAGAGTCGTGTTATGTGATCTGTCTTTGTGTGCTGCTCCACCGTTTGTGTATAGATGATTATAAGCGTAAAACAATCAACTTTTTTTCTCCACATTTTCCCCACTTCTCCTTTTGAAAAATTGGCTGCTACAACCGAAACAAAATGCCACCAGATTTGCTTGGGCTCGTTAACATGCTAGCGGCATTTATGCTACACAAACACAGCTAGCAAGCGCTAACCCCGGTATCGTGAGGCGTTTGCTTACAGCCTCTTCAATTATACGATAGAGATTAGATGACGACAATGGCGTCTGCCCGCGAGAGCGATGCTAATACCAACGCACACATTTGGACGTGATGTGCAACGGGAATTGAGATGGCGGCGATGCTTTGCGGGGGGGGGGGAGCGGGACACATCGTGCCCTAGGCCTCGCGCTCAAGTCAGGGGTTTAGTCACAAAACTTTAATCCTGGCAAAACATTTGCTCGCTCAGCCGTAAGGGAAGAAGTGCCATTCTGCCTTTTCTTTTCCATCTCTGTGAGTTGCGCGATCCCGCCATCTGTCCTCACTGAGAATCAGAATGATGAGCAAGTTTGGATCCCAGGAGAATTTCCCACCTTGCTAACCAAACAAGTCGTCTCCAGAAGGTAAGATAGGCGTGTAATCATCCCCTAAAATTGTTTGCTGCCTCCTTGGAATTGGTTTCAAAATTCAGTCCATGTAGCTTGTTACACTTTTAGTGATGTGAAATTTTGTAGTCTATCACCAGTAGACCCACAAAAAAAAAAAAAAAAACCACAAACACAATGATTAAAGACGTTTTCAAAAACATAGTCCTTGCCTCCCAAAGACGTATTTATACGTCTTAGCCTTTTTTTTTTTTTTGTCATAGCGCTCATTTTTTATCGCATGAGAACACAATATTCTGTTGACCTCGTAAAATCATTAAAAATCCAGAAAAAGCGCTGGAATTGAGGGGTTCCTCTCGTGCAAATTTTTTGCCATTAATTAGTTACAAATGTTAATCACTTGACAGCACTCCTGGAAATACACCAAAAAGTCAGACAGTCAGTTAATTAGAAGCCTTAATTTTGAACTTTCATCTAGTTTAAAATAAGTAAATAAATGTATATATGTATCGGTCTTCATTTTGCGGAAGCTGCTGCGACTTGCTCAACTGGTCCTTTTGGGTTTGGGATCCGCATCGAGGGAAGAATTTTATTCAGTGCAGTTTTGAGACCCCCGGAATAGACTGCAAGCATGACTGCACCGAGCGGAACGCGTTCTCCTCAGCTCATTTGCATCGTCTTCATCAGCACAGCGCCACATCATTAATAATGCAGCGGCCGGGAGGGAGGCCGCGTGGGCCGCAACACTTGTTTGTGTGCCAGTGTGTCTTTTATATAACTGCGGCAAACGCCAGCGCTGACAGACTTTCACCTTTTAACAGCTTCCTGCATTTTAACCAGATTTTGCACAAGCACCCTTGAGTCAATTTTTTAAAATTTTTTTTTAATGAATGGATCCAAACAAACTGTGAGAAAAATTGGTGCAAAAGCAAACAGATTCAACTGGGAAGTGAATTCATCTTAGACTTGTTTTGTTAATTTTTTTTTTTCCCGTTCAGCCCCCACAGCCTGTGTCAAGTTGAAATTAGAAATTAGAAATTTACCCGCCAAAAAGTCTCAAGTCTGCCATTTTGTTCCAGAGCCACCATTTTATTGTCATTTATCATCCCACATTTGTTCTACAGTCTACAAAACTTTGCAGATGTTATGACGCATTAAATTGAATACTTTCACATTTTGGATTTCATTTTCACTTTTACGCCGTGGAATTACACTGAATGGTTTAATGCGATGGACACATTCCCAAAATCACCTGCAAAAGTTGAAAATTGGCCATGCAGGGAGACATAATAATAAAAAAATAAATAATAATAATAATAATTATAACAATTATATTCATAATAATAATAATAATAGTTGTAATAGTAAAAAATTTTTTTTAATAATAATAATAATAATGGTACACCCGTCCAATGAAAGTCTACTAGCTTAATGCTAACTCGTAATGCAAAACGGCAAAGATGAACATTACCTGTGCTATTATTTTATATTATACTGTCAGAAAACATTCAAAAAGATTCCTTAAAAAGCTGCAATATAACAAATGTATTGATTTATAAAGTGGAACGTAGCCAGGCGACGCGGTACACAAGTAATAGGTTGAATCATTTAAAAAGGTTTTGCCTTGACAAAGTGTCATCATGAGTTTTTTTTTTATGCTCTCACAGGAAGCTTGCTGGATAATTTTATCCCATAAATGATGAATGTAGCGTGGAAAATCTCATTGCTCCACTTTTCCGACGTGACCCGAAAAAGCAGCATATGCTTTGCTTTAATGAGGAAGCTACACATTAGGAATCGGACGAATGCGGACTTCCGCTCGTTTGTCAGCCTGTCGAGGCTTAAAAAAAAAAAAAAAGAAAAAAGTTTCTTGTTTCCGGCAGGTGCAGCCAAGCGACGACGACGCAGGTGCGCTGTCACCACACGCAGCTGGAAACCCGACGTGATGTCTCGCTCAGTCGTGTGTGGCACTTGTGCTGACCACCTGCAGGCTTTTAGTGTGAATCCAGAAAAAAAAAATGCAGACAAGTAACCCAGTTTGGAACAACGAGGACAAACTCAGTGCACCAAAATGGCCATCACTGCTCATTTTAGGAAGACAAATCTTTTTTTTCCCACAATTTGAGCAGTTTCCTGGTGTCTTCATCACAAAGTTTGCGGCATGCTTTCATCAAAATAGCCCAAGGGTCAAGAATTGAAAGTCGTTTTCTTGTCTTGCTAAAAAAAAATAGCAGCCCTGTCGCATCCGAGTGAATGACTGGACACCCTCCGAGCAGCTTATATTGCAAGACCAATGGCGGCTACAGATTTTGTTACCGTGACAACTGGAGGTTGCACAGGTAGATTGAATAGCCAAGTGAGTGTCAGCAATTGAAGAGATTCCCAACACAAATGGATCCAATTGTCCCAAAAAATGACTTGCTGCGGCTAATGGAGGAATTTTTGTGCATCTAATCTAAGATAGCAATTTATAGTGAAGAATTAAAAATCTTAATTTTTAGCCTTAACCCAAACCCCTAACCCTAACCCTGACCCTAACCCTAACCCAAATAAAAAAAAGTGAGCATCTGTCAAGCAAACATTTTCCCTCATGGAAACCCGCTTCCAGCTCCGCACGCTTTAGCCGAGCTATAACTCTTCTCCATGATGTCGATGATGCAACATGGTGCCGCAGCTGCGTGAAATAGTCACGAAGGTGATCAATGTCACACGGGCGCCCCTGGGGGACCGAGGACCGGTAAATTGGATCTGGAGGGGAAAGGGGACGGTTGAGTCATGGGGGGCGGACGATGAAGGCCGGCAGAGGCGCAAGAACACGTCGCCGACATCGCTGTTACCAACGGCGCTTTCGGAGGCGACTGATTGAGCGGTGTGAGCTGATCACGTGACCACGTGTCAGCACGTCTGCGAGGGTCTTTTCACACCATGAGACCTTGGTCTTGGTTTTTTAATGGAAAACCCAGCCGGTCCGCACCCTCGGCGCCGGTCAGTCGGACAGGTGTGAACTCGATCGGGTGGTCGAGGTTTGAGATGAATTTATTTTTATGCGAGTCTCCCACAGGGATGGGCAACTGAAACGCGGAAGGGGGGGGGGCGCAATTTGTGTCGCGTGTTTGATTCTGTGTTGGGAACCGGCTGAGTGACAGTTGAAAGAGTGACATCCCTTTTACGATGTCAAAGGTTTTACAGTCGAAAGCGGATCGGAATCAGGCGGGGCGGCCGCCTCCCGATTTTATATTTCGGAATTTACGAGCAACCTTGCGTTAGCGTCAGTCAGTTTTGAAAAGTGTCTTTGGAAAAGTAAAAATGTAAAAAAAAAATGGGAGCGAAAGACGCACGAAAGCCAGCGAGACGAGCGTTGAAGGCGGCGGCGGCGGCAACGAGGGAGGCGAGCGAGATGTTTTGATGTGTAAATACGCCACCCGAGGCGGCCATGTTTCCCCTGCAGGATGGCAGGTAACAACGTCGGAGCAGAGATCATTAACATGCAAAAAAAAAAAAAAACGCAACGATCGTGTCATAAGGGGTTGCAAACATCAGAGATTTCTCGAGAGCGGGGAGGAAATAAAAAAAAAAAAAAGTTCCTAAAATAGAGCAGCGCTCATCCTTGGCTGACTTGGCATTGGAGGGGCAAAAAGGGAATATTTAACCAAAATGACTTTGAGGCTTCTCTCAGCAGGAGACGCTTTGTAGCGCCGCTGCAGAATGTAGCCTTGATTTAATGAGACGGTGGGCTTTAAGTGCCAGAAGGGGGACCATATGGTCCTGCACCCGTAACCCTCCCCGAACCCGTCCTAAAGCACGTTCGGCTCGAGATGCTGAGGTGAGTGTTTCCTTTGAAGCCCAGCGCGTGCGACTCAGGGGAAAAATGCTTTTTTTTGGCGACAATAAAGTGTAATTGCACCTCCGCTCCACTAGTTGGCAGTGGCGCTCTCCTTGCTCATTGTGAGCTGCGAGTGTTAACAAATTTGTTTTGCAACGGAAATGCTATTATTTATAGTTGCGGTGGAGAGTGGGTGGTAGGAATCGTAATTCACAGTTGGATCATTTCATGAATTTATGAAAATTTATGTTGCTAACTGAAACTGTCATCCCCCCCCCCAAAAAAAACAACTCTTATTAAATGTTCATTTCCACCAAGATGGCATTTTTGAGTATGGGAAAGTCCAGTTTGGAGGAAATGGACTTTGCGTCAAATTTGCACGCTGATATATTCAGCATAAGAAAAATATTTAATCCATCTCCCTCGCTACATCTTGTATGTACACCTCACTCCTCGCTAATGTGCGCATAGATCATATTTTAGTGCCCTCATTTGCATCAACAAATAACATGCTGGGAATTCTCTTGTTGTTCCGCAAATGATTTAAAAGGGAATAAAAAAAAAAAAAAAAAAGAACGGAGAGCCTCGTGAAATATTCTATCATTAAAAATGGCCTGATTCACCAGAGCGCCTTTGTCTTAAGTCGACGCGAATGTGACAAACTTCACCTCGCACCTGAGGACGTGTGCACGATTTACGGTTTAATCAGCGGTCGTATTGGCGTATGTGGCTTTTTTTTTTTTTAGCTTCCAATCCTGATTTATTGTGCAAAAGAAAAGAAAAGCGGCACAAAACATTCTAACACAACAATTGCTTCTTTTGTGAAGAGCGAAACATGAAAAGGCAGGGATTTTTTTTTTCCACTTAAGTTTTTAAGTTAAGGTTTAGTTTAAGTTTAGGTTAAGTGCCGTTAAAGCAGTGCTTCTCTAATAGTGGCGCCCACCAGGGGGGCTGTGAGCTGAATGAACGAAAAACGCTAAACAGGAAACGGAAATATGAAGCGACCCTTCAAAATAAAAGACTCGCCTTTCAGAATAAGACATTTAAACGTCACACATTAAACGACTCGAAGAATTCTTAACAGCGAGGATTAACTCCACGGTTTCGGTTTGTTTTGCAACGAAAATGCTATTATTTATAGCTGCCACACAGAGTGGGCGATGGGGTGGGGTTCCCCACGTTAGCTACGGCTAACAAATCAGGAAAACGTCCTCTAAAGACATCATGAAAATTCCAATGAGAATGCCTCATTTAAAGAGCGTTGTGGGTTCCGTTTAGCCGGGTCAAGATGAGGAAGCTTCGGGTTGGCCGTGTTCCCCCATGTGTCGGCCCGTAATTGCTTTGAGCCCGAGGATACTCGGTTATCAGAAGTCGGGTCCCGCCGCTGCTGACCCACTTGCATGCCAATCAGATAAGCGGTGAGATAAGCAGCAGCGCACATCGCCGGGAATTTAATAACGGCTTTTTCTGCTCCAATGGGCTTCCAGTTGGAAAAGGATATATTTTCCGCGATGAAGCTCTCAACACCCAGCCGTTGCGAAGACCAGTTAAAGTATGTTTGAATTTTACTGACGGCATTCCTTTTCTTCTTCATCTGACAGAAGTGTTTAATGCTTGTGATGCCTCTCCACACCAACAGGTAGCGCTACATTTTTACACAGCAGCTACAAGCGTTTAGAAATGTCAGATAATAATATCAAAAAAGTGATATTATTACGCTTCTGTGTTGTTATTGTTTATATATGTGTGGGTTGATAAATCAGATGAAACTTCTGCTATGTTAGCAAAAGCTACACTAGCCTCATTGTAGACAAACTTGGGGAAGTCCGTCAAAAAAAAAAAAATATTTCCAAGCACACAAATTCCCATCAAACTGTCACTAAGTTAAGCAAATTCCACGCTCGCCTCTCAAACTTCTGGAAGTCGATCAGGAAGAGTGAAAAACAGCTCTGAAAATAATCGCGATTACGTTAGCAACCGCTAGCTGCTGTCCGGATTCGCCGATTCATTCAACAAAGACAACTCAAATGATATAAACTCTTTATAACTGGAATAGCCTTTTTTACACTTTACATTTGTGATGTATATTTTTTTATTTGTTTCATTTAAATAATACAATAAATATAGAACGTGTGACGACAACAAGAGAGCAAACTTAACCATTTCATGCATACAGATGAGTTTTAATGCTTCAAAAGACATACAAAGGAGTGGATGGCCACAGTAAACTTTGATTTATTGACATTTTGAAAACAATAAAATTGAGAGGAAAAAAATAGATCTATTTTTTTTTGTCCGTACACAGGTTTGACAAACACAGACAAAATTAAAAAAAAAAAAAAAAAATCTGAATAATGGCTACTTCTGGTAAAGGACCAGGAAATGCATCCGGTTTTCAACTACAACGCATATGGAGAAATTGTTCAAGTCACATATTTGTTTATTCATTTTTATTATTTTTAAAAACTATGAAACAACGGGGAAAAAATGCGCAAAGGTCTGTCGAAAATTCTGTGGTAAGATACTAGTGGTCATAAGCGTAAAAGAGTGCATAGGTTGAACAGTTATTATTATTAAAATAAAATCCCGTTTCAGAAAAAGAAAAAGCACCGTTCCCATTCAAAATGTCGACTTTAAAGCTGTCATTGTTGTTGTTTATTTTTTTTGGCATGGTTTTTCGTCACGAACATCAACAAAAACAAAAGAAAAAAAAAACGCTCTTTGGATTCTTTCTTGCCACTCTCAAATTCAAGGCTGTATTGAGGGGAAAAAAATACGCGTTTAAAAGATCCACGTGGAAAAATACAAAGCGTAGCACCACTGAATAGAAACATAGCACCGAAGTTCTTCCAATTTTCAGGTGACATCTGATTTTATTGATTTTTTTGTTTGTTCGTTGCAAATATGAGCTTCTATTCCTTTTATTTCCATTCATACAAACAAGAATCTCCAAATTTTTTTGTCCCTCGTTTGTTGTCTTTTTTTAACATGGATTTCATCGTCGTTGTCGATGATAATGATGGTGATGTCGTTGCCGTATCCGCCCAGTCGATTTAGAGTCACATGCACGTTTTGAAGCCAGTAGAGCAATAGAACAAACACCAGCATCAATATACAGAATGTACTTACAAACATAAAAATTATTTATATATTTATATATATTTATAAAAAAAAAACAAAAAGGAGGGGCGGGAAGGGGGGGTGGACAGTTATGCACAAACGAAGCTCCCGACAATAAAGCGAAGATTGAGCGCGACAGGAGCTAAAATGGAGTCCGTGGCGGGAGATGACCGTGTGATCATCCAGTTTCAAAACTTGCATGTGATGGAGAAGAAGGCACGCTGAGGTTTCAAGGTTATTTCCTCTCATCCTCCAGAAATTTGCTTTATGGAAAAAAAAAAAAACAAACCAAAAAAAAAAAAAAAACATTTTTACAAATAGAATTGTCCTAGAAACCAAAAATAAGTGTTGTTTGTTTTTCTCTCAATTTTTCTCAGTCTTTAGCCGACGAAGCAGACGGGGCCCACTTCGAAACCGAACTTCTGCGTGGGACCGCCGAAGTCATTGAACATGATGTCCACAAATGGCACCTGCTCCACCTTGGGAGTGTTGATCTCCAGTACTGTCCTGTCGTAGCCCTTTTTCAGCTGCGGGAAACAAAAAGCCAGAAAAAGTCGACATGAATCGGGAGGGAATGAGCTTCAAGCTGGGTACGCACATACTGATAATCGAGAATCGGGAATGGTAGCAAAGACCTGGAGATCGAATGGCTAGAAAAGATCATGTTGGTTTATCCTTCTTTTTTTTTTTATCCCACTGAAGTCTTTGAAAAACAATTAGAGTCATCAAATTAGCTCCTCCTAAAAAAAAAAAAAATCTCCAGTCATTCAACCCCTAGCGCAGTGCTTCTCAATTATTTTCTGTCACGCCGCCCCCTAGCGAGAAGAAAAAAAATTGCGCTCCCCCACCCCCACCCACTCTCCGCCGCAACTTTAAATAATCGCATTTTTGTTGCAAAACAAATTTGTTAATACTCGCTTCGCATAATGGGCAAGGAGAGCGCCACTGCTAACTAGTGGAGAGGATGTGCAATTACAATTTATTGTACTACCCCCGGGGGGGGCACTTAAGCATTTTTCCCTGTTCTGATGATGAAAATATCGAGGAGCCGAGTCCGAACAGCGTCCCGTTTCCTTACCGCGCAGCCGTCCGTCACGGTGCGAATGTAGGGGTTGTTGTCGTACGACATCTCCTCGTCGTTGGAGCCCAGGAAGCGAATGGCCTTGTCGTAGTTGTCGCCCTCCTGGTCGTGCCAGGCCACCGACTGGTGGCAGCTGTACGTCAGATTCTGGCGGGCGGCGGCGCTCAGCAGGCGCATGAAGGTCATCTGCACCACGCCGATGGGGTTGCCCTCAGCGTCCACGTAGGAGAGCTGCAACCCAAAAGGGACAGGCCACTTTCAGTCCACTTGGGAAAACGCTAAATAAAAAAATAATGAATCAAGCGAGACAACCAGCGTGGTGATAGAAGCAAAGATGGTGAGTAAAAAAAGAAAAGAAAATGTCATCAAAGAATCTGCAATACATTTGAACATTTTTTGTTTTGGTATTTTTGATACGTTCCATTTTGGGCTCCATTTGTAAGACTTTGATTTCGATGAATGTCGACAGAAACAAATTTCGCAGTAAGCTTTTGCATGATTTTAGGATCCATTACAACAAACGCTAATTTCATTACGCAGCATTAGAACGTCCCGTGCAGTAAATGCCGCCTAAGTAAAGTTATATTGAACAAAGCAGCATTTAATTTTTTAAAAACAATATAAATGCAGATTTTTTTTATGAATGCAACACAAATGTTTAATTTTTAAAATTACAATTATCATTTTGAATGTAAAACGGTATCGTCGTCATTTGGTGTCGCCTTGCGGGCCAAATATAATTACACGGCGGGCCAAATTTAGCCCGCGGGCCAGAGTTTGACACCTATGTTCTATGATGACATTTTCAGCGATTTCACTTCATTTTATTAGATTTGCAGAGCCTATGTGGGATTTTCCGATCCATCACGGGAACAAAAAATGTTGCAAAAATTAACGCTTGCAATTGTTCTACGATACGTTTGGTTGTAATACATCTAAAACCATTTGACTGATTGATCTTTATTATATTTGAATATGTACTCATCATTTGCAACATTTTTGTGATGCATCGCAACAAAAACTTCTCGATGAAAGTCTCGTCAACGGGACAGAACATTTTGCCTTGTTGATACACTTTCATGATGATTACATTTCTGGCTAGTTTTAATTTAATATTTTGTTTGTTTGTTACTGTATTAAAAAAAAAAATCATCACCTCTCTCCCACTGGAAAGTTTTTTTTTTTTTTTGTGATTTATCACAACAAAAACTTCTTTGGATCTAATTGCTCTATTAATGCTTCATAAAAGAAGTATTTAGTCACGATGAAATTTTAACTTCACGCAGGAGCTTACAAAGTTTATGGCGCCGGAACTTTCGTTTTAGAGTGACTTTTTATCTTCAGGCAGTAAGATGTTAAATAGCAAGCCTAACGTTTTAAACTTGATATATTGCATCGCGTCTTTTTGAGTTGGATGAATTTATGGTTTCGGATCGTTTGCATTGTGCTTATTTATTTATTAGTCAAGACTTTTTTTGTTTATTTTTTTAATGAGATTGACAATAAACTGAAACAGAGCTAGTTTGCCGCGACAAAATATACCGATGACATCATAAACTTTCAATGAATCTTTATAACCTTTAAAAGTGTTTCCGGCCAAATCGTGGAAGGTTAATGACAACGCTTTTACGTTTTCATTTGCTGCATTTTCAATTCTTAGCTGCTTTCATTTGAATGCTTTTCAACTTTTCATCGCCGAGCTTTTAACATGTTTTAGAATAAACGGCGAAATGGTGACAGCTAATTGCATCTTTTTAATGATTCTTTATGTTTTTTTTTTTTCCGTTCATTTGTTGAAATCGCGACATCTTAAATGCGTTTGAGCTAATGATGCTAAAACCTCTCAAATCGTTATCCTCTTATAATCTCACAATATGCTAATTGTCTCGAAATGAGGAGATTATCATACGATGTTTTTTTTTTTTTTTTTACAATTTTGCTCCGGTGAAGTGAGTCAGATCCCGTTAGCGTGAAGAGGCAGCGAGGACCGTGACGTTGACTTGTATACCAACCATGAGAAATCCATTAAGGTCCACATTGTGGCTTGGTCTTTCCAGACAAACTTTCTGGGCGCATGCGGAATGGCAGCCGTTGGAGCAAAGCATCCTTTTTGTCTCCATGTCTTCACTCATTCGTTCGTTCATTTGCATGCTTGTCCTGAGCCACAGTCGCCACGCCAACACTGGACTCGATAACCAGTTTAATGAAATACGCTGAAGTTCAAATGGGCCGAAAAGTTGGTTGAAAAATGTGGAGGAGGAAAGTACATATCATTGCTGTCCTGTGAAAAATACTGATGTCTTTTTTTTTTTTTTTACGTTATTAATGAGGTTTCTGCTTTAGAGACGTTGCATTGTGAAATTAATAATAAATAAATAAATAAATAATTTGGGGTTATACGTGTTGTTCATAGGACAGCGACAATATTTAAAGTATCTCTTAATATAGAAATGTTATCTTGAAAATATTTCTGGAATATTTTTTATTATTCGTATGAAGAAAATGGCTGAAGAGTTCAAACTTTTTTTTTTTAATTTCTCGTTTCCAATTTCAAGCTATTTTTTTTAAGTTAAGATAGTTTTTACATTTTGGTTTGAAAACCAAGTTCAACAGAGCAGAATGCGTTGGAACTTCAATAAATCACGTCAGCATTAAAGAGTGTCGACACTGTGGCTCAAAGAGTTCAGACGGTCATGCTTCTTCCCAACCCCTGCTTAGCACGGAAATCCCGGCACATTACCTCTTCTTCTTCATCATCATCATCATAAAAGTCTCAATGGACTGAGTTTCCCAGAAGCCCCCGGTGGCTGGTGACTGAGTGTCCTGAGCCGTCGGACTCACAACGTCCAAAGTTGAGTTTGATTTTCAAGAAGGTTGCAGAAATGAAGGTTGTGTTCAATGTTTGCTCGTCATGCCGGTCAAACCCGGTAAGGATCTAAATAGCGAGTCTCGTCTGGACCTGAATAGCAAATGTGTGAACACAACCTTCACGTTTTTGACTTTAATCTTTTTTTTTTTTTTTAGACGCAGCACATCAATCATTTCTGAGTTGACGGCGTCAGGATATACAGCCACTCTCTTCAAACAGGACTGGACGAGCCATTCCGTCCGTCCGTCCGTCCCTGTTCTGCTTTCGGACTGAAAGAACATGCGTCTCATGCCAAGTCATGCAGCACCACTCCCATCATAAAAGCAAGTCAAGCCGTGCGCGCCGCGCATTCAGCGTTAAAAGTGAGGGATGATGGCGATTCGGGTGAAATTTCAAGATGAAGCCAAACTTCACGGTAAACTTTTACATTTACACAAACGCACGTTCAACGGGATTCGCTGTGGTGCAATCGAAGCGAATGCGAAATTTCACCCCAAAAAACCAAGCATCGCTGACTTTGCTGAGTGATGCGCTGTCGTTCCGGTGCCAGTACCACAACCATGCACGGCCTGGGGGGGGCCCACACAATCCCAGCCGGCGCCGCAGGAGGCGGGCCACTTACCAGGGAACCTCTCTTGTAGTGACTATACCATGTGCCTGGCGAGTCTTTGGGCCATTTTGCCATTTTGCTCTGTAAAAACCATATAACATCCATTCAGGGAAAGGGAGTCGGGGAAAGGCCGGCTTACCAGTTTACCGCGTTTGAATTCACTGAACCAGGAGCCGGGATTCTCCTTTAACCAGGAGGTGAGTCTAGCCTAGGGGGAGGGGGGGGCACGGATCGACAGGAAGGAAAAATCATTAGTGCTGCCCGTGCGGGAGAGATGATGAGTTGACCCCGTTCTTGCTCTTGTGTGCCCTGTGGGGGGAGCTATGAGGAGCGAGGGGAGTGGACCACACCTGCCGGGTTGGGCCGGAGCGCAGCAGTGCCGTTTTGGCCAAAATAAACTGCAGCTGGCGGCTAATTGCCGCGCTAAAAATTGCGGCGTACGCAGAGATGAATGAAGACACCGGACAAGCAGACCTCAGCTCTTTGACATTGATGAAGCCGTCTACGGCCTTGCATTAAAAATGTCATCGTGGGCGTAACGCGCTCATGAGTGACGTGTTGTGGATGGAACAAGCGCATGAAGGGGAGCGAAGAGAAAATGAAGTGATGAGACCGGAAATGATGTCAAGATTAGACGCAGCACCGCCTGAGAAAGAAAAAAAGAAAAAGTTGATGTTATGGAAACGAAGACGTTGAGATGGATGTCCAGAGTGGCGAGAAAAGACAGAATAAGAAATGAAAACATCGGGTGGGTTGGTGAAGGTGACGCAAGGTTCAAAGAAAGTTCAAGACTGAGGTGGAATGAAGTTGTCAGAAGAGAAGTGATGCAAAATGGAGTAAGGAGAATAAAAATCAAAAATATCCGAAGTGGATGAAAGGAAGAGGGACAATTGGGAGAAAGAGGAAAAGTCGAAAAGAAGGCACCCATGTGACTTTTATGCCAACCAATCGTGTTCCCTTAACTTTGCGAATGTTGGAAATTCAGGAATAAGCAAACAAAAAAAAAAACTCTTTCCAACTCGCCTGGATGTGTTTTTTTTTTCCCGGCAAAAGTATTTCTGGACACCAGAAGCAAAACGCGATCGTTTGGGGAGCTGACAACATCAACCAATTCTCTAAAGCCCAGATGGGAAATATTTTAATTCACATTCCTCTGAGATACCTTAAAAAAAAAAAAAAATCTCAATCAATCAAGATCTCAACCTCGGTTGACTTGACCTTTCTCTATTTACATCTTTTTAAGTCACGTCATCTTCATCATCTAAAAAAAAAAAAAAAACAATGAGCAAAAACAAAGTAAAAAGTAGAAAGCACTGTCTTCAAATGAGAAGTAAAAATGAAAAGAAAATAAATACCCAACTGAAAATTTGAAAAATCGAGCATTTATGCTCCGCCCCCTCCCCCTTGACAGAAAGCGCTCAACTAATAACACAAAGCCTCGCCAGCGCGGGATTTATTTTCTCCTTCTCCACCTCAACTTCATTATTCCCGGCTTAAGCAAACTGACGCGGCTCCTGCGAGGCGTCGGGGTTGAGAGTGGGTGGCCGGTCGACGCCTCTTTAGAATGGCCGCCACGGAGCACTCCCACCCGACAAGACGGATTGCGCCGTTGCTCTCGTCGTCGCCTAATGAAGCAAAAATTGCTTCAATTGTGTCCGTCTCAATGCCGGCCTGTTCGGAAGCGAATAAAAGCACGAGAATGGACAAGTGAGGGGAGAGAGAGAGCGTTCGAATGCCCCCCCTCCCCGCCACACACAGATGCTCCCTGTACTCTAATGGAGGCTCGTAACACGGCTACCAGAGTGGAAATAACACAATTGACCGTCAAAATCAGTGCTCTGATTACGTCGGCCGGTCACTCGAATGGGAGTCGCGTTACCCGCTCCGCTGAAGCCAAGCTAAAAATAGAAGCACCCCGACTCACCCCTTCAGACTTCTTATCGGGGAAGATGCAGCTCTCGCCGCCGGCTGTGAAGTTACAGTAAACCTTGAAGGAGTCCCGGGAACAGCCCTGGTTGGGGTCGATCCAATACTCGCCTGTGGAAAGCCAGAAGAGGCACGAGTTTCATTTGACCCTCGAGGATTCAGTGGCGGGGCGTGCATTTCATCAGTGAAGTTAATCTCCCGCATTTTACCGTCATTTATGACGCCACGGCTGAAGAAATAATGAACCGAAAGACACGCTCGACTGAGCGAGTGTTGGACGACCTCGCTTCTCTTGAAAAGAGTGATTTGAAAATGGCGTCGCAAGCGTACCGGCAATTAAATCCACACCTTTTGTCTCCTTTGGCCATTGTGGTATAAAAAAAAAAAAAAAAAATCAAGAATATATTTTCGATTTTTGAATGGTCGCCAGTGTGTTGATTCCGCTGAAATCTGAAATCTGCCTGGCAACACAAGCTATCTGAATTCCGATTGGATAAAAACTCTCACCTAAAAATTCAACACTAGGATATCACATGACAGAAATGTGAAGAATATGATCAGGATTTCTTCATTATGTTAGGCCAGCAGAGAAGGTCTTGACACTCGGCGTTCCTTTGCCATATGGCTATTCGCCCACCGCAGCCATGCAATGTCATCGATTCAAAAGTCTCATTGGGAAATGCAGTGGAAACCAACCGTCAGGGAAGTCCGGGTGGCACAGCTGCAAATCTTTGCAGGTGCGGGCAGGGTTGGCCTGCGTGCCAAGCGGGTGCTTCATTTGCTCGATCTCCAGCTTGAGCGAGTTAAGCGAGCCAAAGATCTCCTCCATGCCGTCGTCATAGTCCTTGTAGTTGGCTTCCGAAGCCTCGTCGCCCATCATCTGGCTGGCGTCGATGTTTCGGCGCGAGCGGCCCTTGGTGGAGGCCTGGAGCGGCAGTGGGTGGATGACGTCGCCTGGTGGGCCCTGGCACAGAGACGGGAAACATTTGCGGAATGGTACTCAAATAGTCGCCTCGTGTTTAAACTGTGATTTATTTATTTTTTTTTACAATTCTGTTATATTTAACTTTGAAGTATCATAATTTGACTCGGCTAAATATTTTTTGAGCTCATGCTTGGTGTAAAACGTTTGAGAGCGTATTCATAATTATTAACATCTAGCTGGTGAACTCCAGCCTTACCGGAGGGCCTTGAATTCCTGGCGAGCCGCTCTCTCCCTTTGGTCCAGTTTGACCCTGAAAAGGACCAATCAAAGGAGCTCTCAATGACGGTGCAGTTAAAAGAAGTTTGTCTTTTCTTATTCGTCCAACAACTTACAGATGAACCTTTAGCACCTTTGGGACCGGCAGGACCCTGACGACACAAAGTTGATAATGTCAACCATGATTTCATCAAACGAGATTAACTAACATGTGAGTAGAAGAATCTTACAGGTAATCCAGGCGGGCCAAGCGGACCAAGAGGACCAGAAGGACCAGCAATCCCCTGACGAAAAGAAATAAGACGTAGAAGTGGTTGGTTAGTTTGTTTGGAGCAGGGAACTGGACTATGTGGAAAGCACGGTCAAAAATTAAGAGGTTAAAAGCTTGATTTTGAGCTTTTACGGGTTGACTCCAGTTTCCGTGCCGTGTCTGCTAAAATCCTGAAAGCTGACCTATGACCTCAAGACAAAGGATATCAGTATTTCAGATGCCTCGCTGATGAGGTGTTCTTGGCCAATCCAGACTGTGAGGCGGACCGAGGACAGGCTGGAGGGATTAGATCTCACACCTGACCTGTAATATCTCGGTATTTCCCGAGAAATACTTTTGAGAAAGGAAAAGTCTTCAGGAGGTCAGGGCTTCCCTATTTATACTGTTGCTTCTGCCACTCTGACCCAGATTAGGGGAAGAAAACGATGGGTGGAAGTTCACTCACGTTGTCTCCTTTGGGGCCACCAGTTCCCGCTGGACCGGGAAGACCTCTGTCACCCTTTTCTCCCTGCTCGCCCGGAGGTCCAATAAGACCGATGAGACCCGGGTGGCCCTGAGGAGAGAGCACAGAGCTCGTCAATAACACACCGGCATTTGCGCCATCATGCATCTAACTGTCAGCCGGCGCTCTAATGGTTTTGATGGTTGCGGGCAAACAACGCAGCTGATCAATCGGCTAGGAAACGAGTCCATTAGTCTTTGTTGGTCCAGTTTGTAGCCTCACCTTTTCTCCTTTGATACCAGAGTCTCCTTTCAAACCAGGTAAGCCCGGAGGACCCTGCGGTTTTGGACGAGATAACAGTGTGATGAGTACAGGTCACAAAGCCACAAACACACTTGCGTCAAAGTTAAACTCACCATTGGCCCGGGAGGTCCGTCTGGACCTGGAGAACCAGGTAGACCTTGTTCGCCCTGAGCACAAATAACAAGCGGTGGTACTGAGATCGAGAAAGAAACAGAATGAGGTTTTCACAATATTAAAACTTACAACGGGGCCAGGAATTCCTCTCAGGCCTTCAGAACCGGGTTTGCCAGGCGATCCTTGAGGTCCAACAGGACCGGTCTTTCCTTGAGGACCTTCCAAGCCGGCCTCTCCCTTTTGGTGTGGACACAAAATCACACACAGAAAGGATTTTAGTGGCAGTTTGGCAGGTTTTTTTTTAACGCAATTGTACATTTTGAACTTTTATCTTTTACCTTGGTTCCCTTCTCTCCTTGTCTTCCCTCAGGTCCCGTCACTCCAGGTGGTCCCTGTTTGGGAAAACAGGCGTAATTATTGTCTTGGAATGTGACGATTGGTAGAAAAAGGACACTGGAGGATACTCACTCTCTTTCCTGGTGGTCCAGAGGGACCGGACTCTCCAGTGGGTCCAGGGGAACCCTAGATGGAAATGTTATCAAATGAAATGAGCAAAGTAGGTAACGCCGAAAGTGGGATTTAAAAACATTTATGGCTCACTCACAGCCTGTCCGGCCTCGCCGTCATCTCCCTTGTCACCAGGTGGGCCGTCTAAGCCCTGCACAACACAATCAGAACTCAGACTTTTGTTTCAGTAGCCAACAATAAGTACAGAGTTTGCTCAGTCACAGTTTAGACGTTGTACGTACAGCTGGACCAGGCTCTCCGGGGGGACCTGGATCACCAGGGAAGCCGCTTGGACCCTGAAAGACGACACAGTCACCTCAAAGCACATTTTTATACAAACTGCGATGAGATGGGTCCAGATGGGAACTTACAGGGCTGCCTTTGGGACCGTCATCTCCAGGGGGACCCTTGGGTCCAGGTGGCCCAGCAGTACCCGCCGGACCAGCCTCTCCCTTCTCTCCTCGCTCTCCTCTCGGTCCCTGGAGTCATGCGAGCACAAATTCATGTTCGGTGCAACGAACGGCCTAAAAGTGGTGGAACAAAAACTTGGTTGCTGGTGTGGATGTCAGTGACTCACGGGTGGACCACCATCTCCCTGAAGACCTGGCTCTCCGGTCTCACCAGCGTCTCCCTGGAGAAAGAGTAAGAGGACGGGTGAGAGACATTTCGATGAGATTGAATAATGCCAACTCGTGCGGTCCAACCCACAAGTTCCCCCGCCGCACAACGAAGCCTATCTCCATTTTTATGAATGAAGACCCGATCTTGCGGCTTTACATCCCCTCCGGGCCCGACTGCTTCTCATCTGCTGACAGCAGCCCAAGTGCCATCATGACTGACAGCTACTCAGCACCGTTATTATGCTGATGTTCCGCCTCGTAAAAGTGCCATTTCGGCGGAAGTGTCATTAGCCCCAAAGAGAGATGTGAGAGCGTGACGTTGTCATTTCGCGAGGGAAAAGATTGAGCCATCAGAGGCCTGTGAGAAGCGTTTTTCGATCTTCTTTCGACGTATCGATGGTACAAAGTCAGTCTGGCAATTTTCCGAGGCAAATCCCTTTCATGCAACTGTTGGGTAAAAATGCCAGAATTTTACAGAAACAAATCCACCTTTGGAAGTTGTAACAAATAACTTTCACATAGACTGTAAAGCAAAGCTTATTTGTCTTCATGATCATCATTTTTAAATTTCTACTCTCTTCATATAATCGACTTCTCTTGCAGAACGGTGACTGTCTGACGTCGTCGTTTGCACTCTAGCGGAGGTTTGCCGTCGAATGACTTACGGCATTAATGAACGCATTTGTCAGCCGACAGATGCGAGTTGTTTGTCGTACTGACAGAGTGGCCATGCAAACTGTTTGCGCACAACAAAGTCCCTCTCTTAAATCAAGTAAACCCAAGCGGCGTGTCGCTCGCTTGTTTGCAATTCTCACCCCCCGTCTGGGGAAAGAAAGAAAGGACGGAGAAGCGAAATTGTCATTTGCCACAATCCATCTGCGCAAATGGAGCGGAATTGCGGGACGGCCGGTCGTGACAAGGCACAAACTTGACAGATGCCCAGGAGAGGAAACAACTTTCTGAGATGCAGAAAAAATGCAAACACGCCGAAGGAATAAAAGTGCGGGGTGCAAAGTAAGCAAACAACAACAACGGCTTACTTTCTCCCCAACAGCACCAGGGTTGCCAATACCACCAGGAGGTCCCTGAGGGCCGTCGGCACCAGGGGGTCCGGATGGGCCTCTTGGTCCAGGTGGGCCAGGTGGACCCTAAAAGTAAATGATGTTGAAACAATATGAGATGTGAACGTAATTCAAGTAAAATCCTGCCGAATAACACTTCATTCTTCACACCGCTGCTTTATTGCACATTTTTAAGCTGTCATTTTTTTTTAATCTTGAAATTTAGAATTGTGGTCTTTTGATGCAGTACCACATCCTGCCACAGCATGCCAGGGCAGCACTGAGCTCTACTAAGAGATGCAATGTAATTAAATGGAGGAGTTGTTTGAAGGTTTATAATGACCGTAATCTCTATGCTAATTATTGTTAGCTCATCTATGGAGTTTCACATTATATATTAGCATTAAGCTAGCTGAGTTTCGTTAGTGTTGGCGTTTTAATTAGCAGATTTTCACATCTCATTGTGGGGTTCGGAACATATATCGTCGCAATAAATGAGGGTTAACAGTATAGCGCTTACCATCTGACCAACATCGCCTGTTTCTCCTTTTTCGCCAGGTGGACCGGGCAAGCCCTGCGGAAAATGAAAGGGAGGGGCGTCAGTCAATCGCAATGAAGCAGGGAAAATCCCTCAAAAGATTTAAACTTTTTCTCACCTGCAGCCCGACTGGGCCCGGGGGTCCGGGGAAGCCTCTGGATCCTTCGTCTCCCTTCTGGCCAAACAGACCCTGCTGACCTCTGGGACCAGGCTCACCATCTGCTCCCTGCACACCCAAAGTAGATGAACAGGTCAATTGGCAATTTAACACAGACTGATGCACGAAGATTAAGTCACTTACAGCAGGACCGGGAGCACCGACGGGTCCTTGGGGTCCAGTCGGGCCAGGTGGACCCTGTAGATTTTAAGGGAAGTGTTAATTGCTGATAATTGACGATTAAACATACGGGTCCAGATCAGATTAACTCACATGTTCGCCTTTGTCACCTTTGCTTCCTTTCTGGCCGGGTTCTCCGAGTTCTCCCTGAGGAACAAAGCCATCAGTTATGACAAACGTGAAATTGATTTTCAGCCAAAAATTCGGACATGGAGACAGAATCATTAGAGGCTCTTTCAACTGGTAAAAGAAGCTGACAGAAATATCCCACCTTGTCCCCATCTTCTCCGGGTGGTCCAGGGGGTCCACCGGGTCCTGGCAGACCCACCGGTCCCTGAATTCCATCTCTTCCAGCTGGGCCTTGAGGTCCTTTCTCTCCCTAATAACAATTTCAGGAACTGAATCAGAATTTTCCATTTTGGGCGCTAGTAACAAGGCCCTATCATAGCACCCGTAAAAGTTTACTTTTTTTGACAACCCGGGCATTTTCCACCTTAACAAACCGCGTTCCCACAGCCCGTAAAAGCCGGCTTCAGGGATTACTTCATTCAATCATCCTTCCCTCTAATCTCGTTGCACACTTGAGTACAATGACAATAAAGGGATTTCTATTTTCTTACCGGTCCGCCTTTCTCTCCTGCGGGGCCTGGTGGTCCTTGAGGACCAGAGCGTCCAGGCAGGCCTGTGGGCCCGGCGGGGCCAGCGGGACCACGTTCGCCAGGAGATCCCTGAAGCACCAAGGATTGGAATTCAATTCCGTTTGTGACCATACAATGTTTAAATAAAGCTAACATCACGTCATTAATTAATCACATAAAAACTAAGTATTGACAGCTAGTTTTGTTCAAGGAAGGGTTCTGAGGTACTTACAGCTGGGCCAGGTGGGCCGTGAGGACCCTCGTTGCCTTTCAGACCGTGAGCCCCCTGCGAACACAATCAGAGCGTTCACAACAGCACGGATCTTTAGCTTTTGTTTTCAGAATGTTTATTTCTGGCTCAATATCAAAGTATGAGCAGATTACATAACAAGCGAGACTTTGTGTGCGGGCTTCAGAACAAACAAGGCGGGATCACGTTGTCCTTCTTCTCAAGCCCACGCAAGGTCTCTGTGAGCTTTTGATAGCTCCTGAGTGTTACGCAATGGCAACGCAGAAAGAAGATGATACGAACCACAGGGCCGGGCAGTCCGCGTTCTCCGGGGAAGCCTCGCGGGCCAGGTGGGCCGTCCTTACCGGCGGGGCCAGAGGGTCCTGGATCGCCCTGCAGGGGTGGAGGGGATGACACAACGCCATGAGGCCCCCAAGGGAAGTGCCAATGCAGAATGGATGATTCAACTGTACCAACATGCAACCCACTCAAATCAAGAGACCTGTGATATTCCTTGCATTCATCGCTCTCTCTCTCGCTCTCTCGATTTTCCCACACTGTTGCGTTGAAAGCATTTTATGCATCAATAGCGTCATTTTTTAGGACTCACCTTAGCGCCTTCCTTCCCAGCAGCTCCGGGAAGACCCTGCTCACCGGGTGGACCTGGGGGTCCTGGGTGGCCACGATCTCCCATTGGTCCAGTCTCGCCTGTTGGTCCCTGCAGAATCACAAGGAACAGTTGACTCCTTATATTGTCAGTATATTACTTAAATATGCCAGTTGGGTTTCGTAAAATGCCCACGGCCCTGAAAATGGTATCCAAATCCCAACGAATGGGATTCACTTTGATTTTAAAGACTCCATTGTCTAAGAACAAGACTCGCCTGAGGTCCGACCACGCCCGGAGGACCAGGAGGACCGGTCTTTCCTTGGAACCCCTGTGTGTTGCAGCAGAAGACGAGTTGTCATGCAACATGTCTGATGATGTGACAAATAATTCCTTTTCAGGCGACCACTCACAGTCTCTCCTCTCTGTCCGGGGTGTCCAGGAAGTCCGTCTTTCCCGGCAGGCCCCTGCGGAAGAACGCAAAGTCACACATTACACATTGCTTGATATGACTTTTTTCACTTGGTCGTCAAGGGGCAATATGCGCAGTTTTGAAGGAATTAAAAAAAAAAAAAACGATTCTAGCATAACATGTACAAAAAAATGAATTAAGTGTACAGTCGTGTTTTTAAATTTTTTTTTTTCTATTAAATGATCACTTTCGTCATCACGGTGGATTATATATAGAATTGTAAGGAAGAAGGCGTGATACTTACAGGTGGGCCCTTTGGTCCTGGGAATCCGGTTGGTCCCTGAGGTCCTGGCAGACCCTGTCACACGAAACAACACAACTTATTAATGAAATCATTGGAATTATTCATTTAAGACCTTAAGTCACCTACCCTCTCGCCAAGTGGTCCTGGTGGTCCGTCAGTCCCTGAGTT
The DNA here is from genome assembly GCF_059441095.1 of Idiotropiscis lumnitzeri. NCBI lineage: Eukaryota > Metazoa > Chordata > Actinopteri > Syngnathiformes > Syngnathidae > Idiotropiscis > Idiotropiscis lumnitzeri. The sequence goes on from NC_142408.1 coordinate 3,766,235, forward strand.
GCCCTGCAGATAAGAAGAAACCACAAGGTGAAATTTCCATTTATGAGTAGAATAAAAATGATAGTAAATGAGTCTAATAAAAGATGTGAGCATAGAGTTGATATTTAAAGTAAGTTTTACGCACCTTTGGTCCAGCTTTTCCCGTGGGTCCTCTCGGGCCTCTCTCACCTCGAGGGCCCTGCGTAGAACGAGGAATGGTTACACATATCACGGCAAGACCCTCGGCTCCCCTCCGGGATTAATTTTAGTTATCCGAGGTGCCAGGATGGCCATCTGTTAGTGTCTCGATTCTGCTGACGGAGAAACTCACTGTCGGTCCTCGCTGACCTCGCGGTCCAGGCTTTCCCGCCGTTCCCTGCGGACACAAAAGAAAGTGACTTTACAATATGTTCTGTTATGCTGGGCTTCGTTATGTTCCGCAACGCTACATTGCTAGGCAAGGCTCCGATGTTATACTATATTGTTTTATCATATGTTATTGTATGTTTTGTTATACTACTAAAATCCACACACTCTTTTTTGGTTATCCTATGACTGGTATGCCATAAAAGATGCACATACCCGAGTTCCTTTCTCTCCGTTTGCACCAGGGAAGCCTTGGAAACCTTGAGATCCCTATGAGGAAAAACAAGACTGGTTTATTCATTCAATATGATGATAAATAACAAAAAATAAATAAATTTGGAATAAATAAAATAAAATAAAAGTTCAATCTTTTTTTTTCCTCCACCCACAGCTATTTTAATTGCACAGGTAACCCGTAACGGAAAAGTGGCCAATCAGAAATGGAATGAAAGTCATCCTTGGAAAAGACAAATTAAAGTGTCGCAAGAAAAATGAACATGGCAAAATCTCTAATTCCACTGATTAAATTAGCAATGCTAACCTGACCTTATAAAAACAAGAATGTACCTCTGCCAAGATCAAACAATGATCAAAACAGGGAGATTGTCTTTGGAAAAAAAAAAAAAGAAAAAACATGTGTTTACAGTACTTGAGTACAAAGTAATCAGAATGGCCTCCAAAGTGGACTTTGGTCCAAAAAATGAAAAACTTCTCATTTGTGGTCAAAGAGAGTGGACAAGTGTCCTCAATTGTTACCTTTGGTCCTTGTCTTCCTGGGTATCCGGGCAAGCCGGGCACTCCGAGTTTACCCTGTGAGACGATACCATACACATAGGGGTGATGATTTAGACGGCTATGTTAGCGTCGCGTGCTAGCTACACGACAAGTGAACACATTTTACCTTCTCGCCAGATGAGCCGAGAGGACCGGAGTCTCCGGGGAGACCTGAGCGACCCTTAGGCCCCTCGGGACCATCTTCTCCTCTGGGTCCCGCTGGTCCGAGCTCGCCCTGAGTGGACAGCGCAATGGCTAGCATTAGCATTGACACCATAAATGTTAGCATTGGGAAAATATGGTCCAAAATTTGAAAGCAGCACACTTTTTTTTTCTGGCACCTTTTATGTTGGATTATCCTCTAATCTTTCATATTGATCTGCTTGTTTTCTTGAGGAAATGGACTAAACTCTCCTGGGTTTTGAAGGGATTAAAAGCGCCATTGATTTCTTTTTAGTCGGGTTGAGTGGATGCTTTGGCGTTTGAAGTGCTTTTTGGAACCCAGTTCAGGCTACAAATCAACTCAAGGTTAAAAACGGCAAGTCAAGTTAAAGGCTACGAGCCATGGCGAAAAGCGAAGACGCAATGGTAAAGGCAATGACTCAAGGTTATAAATTGAGGGGAAAAAATAAGGCTCGTGTTTCAAGACTACAACTGAAGTTAAGACTCAAAGTAAAAGGGTATGAGTCAACGTAAAAAACTGAATTCTAATGGGTTCTAAAATTTGACAAAGGGGCCGGACTTCGGAGCTGATGGATGGAGTGTTTTGGAAACCTCACCTCATCTGAGAAAAAATATACATTTAATTTTAAATGAAAGTGAACAAAAGAATTACAACAATATATAAGTCTTTGAAAAACCACAGTTTTTAGAAAATAAAACATGAACAAGGTTTATTAATTTCATTTTTTTAAAGTTCGGCGGGCCGGATTAAAACGTTCCACGGGCCGCATGTGGCCCCCGGGCCGTAGTTTGCCCACGCCTGTTCTAAAGCATACCAGTCAAGGTCAAAAGCTGATTACTGTTGAAGACTCCAGGTAACAAGTCGCAGTAAAAAGCTACAACTCGCAAGATTACAGCTGGAAAGCGGACGGTGCCTCGCGATCATATCGGCGCCTTATGTTTTCTCATTACCCACAATCCCGTAGCAGGTCTAGTGTACCGGAGCGCTACTTTTGGCTTTCAAACAAGAAAACAAGCAAGACTTACCCTGTCACCCTTGATACCCATATCTCCCTTGAAGCCCGGGAAGCCGTCTTCTCCCTGGCAACAAGAGCGAGGCTCAATTTAAATGGAAATTCTTCCAATGACACCCGGGAACGACGGACGATGCACCATGAATAATCATCGAAACTCACTGACACTTCTGCACTTACCTTCTCTCCTTTGGTTCCTTTAAGGCCGCGGACGCCATCTGCTCCCTGAGACACAACAACGTACAAAGGTAAGATACAGAGCTCAAAAGTTTACGTGCATTTTTTATTTTTTTTTTTACTTCATTCTTGCCAATTTCACATTTTTTTCTCTCTGAAATATTGCTTTATTACTACTTAGTGTGACTTGTTCCTAAAAAAATAAATAAATAATTAAAAAATAAATTTCAGAAATAAAAAACTTGTTCTAATAATATTCTGAATATTTTACGGACAAAAAAAAGGTTTATCTATTTTATTTTATTATTTATGGTAAGAACTTGACACGAATTTTTTCACAATTCAATGTCATTGTATTAAGATTTTTCCTGTGGGGGGAAAACATACACTTTTTTCATATTATTTCTCTGAAAATGATTTTACTTAATTAAATCATCGAAATATTCCAGCTTCTTTATTTTTGTAAAATTACAACTATTTCTATTTTTTTTTTAATTCTGAACTTACTGTTTAAATATTATTTTCAAACTTATTGAAACACTTTAAAAAAAAAAACATTTCATTTTTCAGATGTAAAAAAAATGTTCCTTTTCAAAAATTTTAACTTTTCACTCCAAACATTGAAACTTTGTCCTCATAAAGTCCAACTTTTTGCCCCTAAAAATTCCAACTTTGCTTTCCTTTCATTCTTGCCACCTTTTCTTCTCGTAATATTCCTCTTTACTCTCTTCACATCAATCATTCTCAATTGTAGACACTTCATTTCTTATTCCAAACGTCGCTAATAGTTTTCTTATCAGTTCAGCAGCCTTTGGCCGATTAGCAACTCACCTTCACGCCTCGTGGACCGGGATAACCGATGGGTCCTTGAGGGCCGGCGGGTCCCTGGAGACATCAATGAGGTCAATACTTGTAACGCGCACACACATACACGCAAAAGTGTTTGCAGTGAATAAGTTACCAAGTGTCCCTTCTCTCCGTGAGGTCCTTCTTTTCCGGGGTGACCCTAAAGAATCATAACGGTCAAATAATCTCATCTCATTTGTATGTAACGACAATCATAAAGATTTAGGACGATAGCTAAAGATCTTTGTCAAGTCAAAAAAAGAGGAAGTGGTAAATCTACTTGAGGACAAAATAAATGGAACAATTAATTCACCAGTGAGGACTTTGTTCTTAATGCGCTGCTTTATGGCATCACAACTGGACTTCACACACACACACACACACACACGCATGTATATTCTGTATGTGCACGCACACACGCGCTCGCACATTCCTTATTTGAGCCGAGAGAGTGCACAGATTGGAAGGAAATGGAGCGCTGATGGCTTTCCAGTGTTGCCACTTTGGGAAGGGAAATGGATCCGTGATGAGGTGCTGGCGGGCGCCAGCAAACAAATGGAAGTGTAGAAAAAAGAAAAGAAAGAAAGTGCAACGAGCTATTTGTACACTCGAGGCTAAAGAAGGATAAGGGAGGGCATTGCAGGTTGAATATTGATCGATATGCATGCCTTTTTGTTATAGTTTTGAAATTGGCAACGAGTTGGTCGGGAAGTAGAAATACAAAAAAGGATTTGAACAGTTTGTCATAGAAATTATTTTTAAGGGATTTTTTAAAATGAGTGAGAAATAGGAAAAACAAAACTCCTTATATTAATTTTTATAGTTGAGAAAATGGTTTAAAAAGTAATAAAACTCACCATTCATTGATTTATTAAATTGTAAAATTAGTTAGAAATGAATTTATACACTGTGGCAAATGTGTGTTTTTTTTTTAAATTTCTTTAAACTTATTTTTTAAATTATTTTTAAATACTAAAAAAATAATAATATTTTTTAAAATTGTTGCATTAATAACCCAAATAAAATAATTCATAGTTTTTTTTGTTTTTTTTTAACTCGAAGTTCTTGTGGTGCTTTTCTTGGTCGATTAGCATTAGCATTCTGTTTTCATTTAAGTGTAGAGTTTCAAATTAATTATGGTGTTTTCATAAGTTATTTATAATTATGCATACGTTATATAATGTTTTTATTTACAACATTTTGTTTTTGCTGCTGACTAGAAAAAGTGCACAACCTAAAATCAGATATTGGGAAAAAAAAAATATGAGTGATTTAATGGTGTCATTGTGTGATTGTGCAATATCCAAATACATTTTGGGACGTAAGTCCCAGTTGCCTAACAACAGACAAAACTTTTACAAAAGAAAAAAAAAAGATCTCTTTGGGAGCGTGATGATGAAAAGGGGGACTCACGGGTGGTCCGTCAGCTCCTGGCATTCCTGGCAAACCGGGTTTACCGGTGGGGCCCTGCAAGTACAAAAAAAACCCAGAAAATATATAAGTCACACGACAAGAAATAAATCTGCATGTATTGGAGGAATCAGCTGCATTATTTAATAGTTGACTAATTAAAAAGTGGATGGGAGCCGTGTTTCGCTTGTGCCTCGCAGGCACGCTGTGCTCATGACTTAGCATTAGCATTTGCATTAGCATCCCATTAAATTGGATTGCAGAGTTAGGCCTCAAAAAGTTAGTTCCACAAAAACAAACACGTCACCTTCTCTCCGGAAGGTCCGATGGCACCTTGAGGCCCGGCAAGTCCCTGCAAGGAGGTGAAAAAAAAAAATCCAACAAATTATGGATTTTCTTAGAAAGAAAGTCAAGGAGATTTTCTTAGCGACTGCTCACCTGAGCACCAGGGTTGCCTTGCTGACCTGGAGGTCCTGGCTCTCCTTGAGGTCCCTTTGGTACGGGTGGGAAAAAAAAAACATAAGTCGTCATTTCCAAGCAAGACTTTTATGACTACCGTAAATCCAGCAAAAGTTGCTCGGGTTCAAATAAAGGTTCAGAAAATGCGGCATAAGTAGCAAACATTAAAATAAAACGATTGTAACCCCCCCCAAAATTGTGTGAAATTTAAAGTAAAATTAAAAATAAAATAATTATATTATATATATATATATATATATTAATAAATAAATAATTCCTTCAAATGTGCCGATTAAAATGAGACTTTTTTTTTTGCTGCCTGAAACCCAGCTGTCTTTGCCACTTACAATGTTGCCTTTGGGTCCAGGGTGGCCATCCACTCCGGTGACACCCTGCGGGACGCCACATGAAACGGGATATTACTGCATCAACCATAAACACCTATGAATATTAGCAAGTAGCTTTAGCTGTGAAAGGCGAGTGAGGAGACTCACAGGAGGTCCGGGAGGGCCCTGAGGTCCTTTGGGTCCCAGCAAACCACGGGGTCCCTGGCATAAGGGAGGAAGAATGAGATCAGAAATGCTATCGCGCCAGCAGCCAGTGAATTATGAACAATAATCCCCCCCAATTGAATTTGATTCGATTTAAATCATCTTAATTTAATTCCGTTACTTTTCCCCCAATTGTCCTTCTGGCACACAAGTCTAAAAATGATCGACATGAACAGGAAAAAACTACCAGCAAGGTTTCTCTTGAAATCATCAGCATGGTTGTTTTTATAGATAAAATTATTCACACATCTGTTCGAATCATTACGTTAAATAATTTTCCAGGACCTTGTGACTTACATTTTTGTGCCGAAATAATCAACTAATCTAATTAATAGATATGAACAAACTAATAAATTAAATGAACAAAAAGTAACTAGGAATGCAAGATGACTGCATGAACTTATTTTACCGGTCAGTCCTAGTAGAGTACAAATTACGCCGTTTATGACCTTCATTAAAATGAAATTGATACAAGACTTGACACAAATGTTGTATCGTTTTGTATTTGTACACCCTCAAATTCAGTTTTTTGTTTTCCACTTGCCCTGCCTTTGCATGACATCGGCCAGTATAGCACGCCCTGGTGGACAAAATATATCATAGCAGCTACAAGAGGCCTTATACAATTCGATCCAATTCAAGTTTATTTATATAGCGCATTTCCCAATTGCTGCAGCTGGAACAAAGCGCTGGAAAAAGAAAGGGCTTCACTTTAGCCAGCTGCGTAAGATGAAAGAAGCTGGATTGAACAACAGCACTGATTTGCCGATTTCTAATTTAAAATGACTGTCCAGTTGAAAAATCTCTCAAAAAGTGTGCTGGTCAGTAGATTATTATGAATCCCTGAATATCGCAAAGATTAAAATGAGATTACCGCAAATACCCCACAAATTGACCCAGGTTGAAAAAAAGAAGACGAGCATAAATGCCACCAAGGTTGCACAGATTAAAATAAAACTACCCTAATTGAAATTGTTTTGGTTATGAGAAGACCATAAATTCGCAAAAATTGTGCAGGTTAAAGTCCAACTCATAACGTAGACATGTTTTTTTGTTGTTGTTTTTTTTTTTTTTTTACAAAAATGTCAACACTCACCGATTCCCCAGGAAGTCCCCTAGGTCCGATCTCACCGTCGTCTCCCTGGAGCCGGAAATGATCGAGGTCACATGATACGTAGATGACAGTTAAAAAAAAATAAAAAATAAAAAGTGAGCGCAGGTTTTACCCTCTCTCCATCCTCGCCGGGTGCACCGGGAGGTCCTTGGGGTCCCGCTTCACCCTGGAACCAAGTGCATTGATGTCAAGAAAATGGGGATATTAGTGGAGGAAAACAATCAGTCACTCACTCTGTGCCCTTTTTCACCAGGAAGTCCGGCCAGACCGTCGAAGCCGCGATCTCCCTGGAAAACAAAACAAAACACCATGTTGCGGCATTATGAGGTTTCGGGGATGTCACACTTATAAAGTATGAATGGGACCTGCGTACCTTAGGTCCAGACTGACCCGGCATTCCCCTAGCACCGTCAGCTCCGGCGCGACCCTGCAAAGGTAAAGATTTTTATCATTATTACGATATTGGCATGTTTGCCGTATGTTTAAGATTTACTTTGCGTCACACGTACCCTTCTGCCGGGCTTTCCGGTAGGTCCAGATGATCCCAGTGGTCCACGTGGGCCCTGCAAGGAAATTACAGATTCAGCCAAAATTCTCAGGGAAATTGCATGAACACAATAAAATAAAAAGAATGACATTAATTTAAATTAAGTTAAATAAAAAGACAACAGTATAACATAATGAAAAAAATATATGAAATTCTAATTAGAATATATAATGCACATAATTCTTTTTTATAATTCATATAATAAAATGAAAAGTAATACTAATTTGTGCAACAAAGTAAAAAAAACACATTTACGAATAAAATAATATAAAACTGTAAAATCACAAAACAATATATTCAAACATAATTTAAGATATAAAGAATAGAAAATATATTAAAAAATACATAAAAATGTAAGAAAATTATATAATGAAATAAAAAGTATAAGTATCTATGATAAAAACATAATATAATGAAAACCAAAAAATAAGAAAATGCGATCATATTAAAAAATATGGAATAAAAAATAGAATAAAATAAAACTATTTTCTATATTATTAATAAAATTAAAATATATGAAATAAAAATGGTTTCAAATAATGGGAAAAGCATAAAACTAATACAAATTTATTTTTTAAAAATTTGATTCAATTTAAAGAAAAAAAAAAGAATATATATAAATATATACACTATAATTTCATATTTGTACACTTATGACAGTTACAAATGCCCCCTACTGTTAATAACGGCTGGTATCCTGGTATCGTCAACCATATTTCTATGAAAATTTCTGTGTTTAAAATCTCATTTATTAGAGACGGAAAATCAAGCCAACTAACTATTCACCTGAGGACCGGCCTCTCCGGACTCTCCCTTCAGCCCCGAGATACCAGGAGGACCCTGAAACGACAACCCTGACATCATCCTCAGCTCATCTGTCATGTGACCTTGGGCGACTTCCTTTTGGTACGCACCAGCGGGCCGGGCCTGCCGGTCAAACCCATGGGGCCGGTGGATCCGCGCATCGCTAGCTGGACAGGACACGGGAGAACCAAAAGCGTCATTCAAAGACCAAGTGTGTTTGAAGACACGATGCTGTGTGTGTGCGAACAATGGCTCACCCGAGCCTGCTGCATGATGGCCTGCATCTGGGCCTCCTGAGCCGACACGGCCGGTCCCTTCTGCCCGGAGTCACCTCCACCGGCGCTGAATCGGAACTAAGACAGGGAGGGAAGATAAATGTTGACCAAATAAGGCAAAGAGCACCTTCAGTTCTATTTCTTCGGCACAGGCAGCTCAGCATTAAACATAAATGATTATTTGTGTGGTCAGAGATTGTCCGGCGACCAGTCAAGGGTGTATCCCCCACATCCCTTGCCAAATGTCACTTTAAGTTACATTACGAATCTTTAGTTTTGGTGAAGCTTGTAAATTGTCCGTAGTTGTGAATGTGAGTTTGAATCGTTAGGTCTCTGTGGCCTGTGATTATCCGGCGACCAGTCCAAAAAAAGACTCCAGCTCACCTGCCACCCGAATGAGGACAAACTAAGAAAATGCATGCGTGGCTATTTTTGTCTACACTACCACCAGCAGCACCAGCAACAACGGCCGTTTCTACAAATGCCACACCTGCCACCTGGTGGCCACAAGGCAATATTGCACCGCATGGGAATATTCCATGAGCTGCTTTCACACTGGAAATCAAGGCCCGAGTGATTTTCCTGTGGTGTGAGGTGTTCTTGGTAAAGTAAAATGTAAGTTAACCACAGACTGGAGATTTTCAAGGTCATTTTTTTCCCCCGATCTGTCGAAGGATGATTACAGTTCAAATCTACTCTTATTTTACCGCAGCGATGGCGCTGCAATGATTCATACTTTAAACTTTCCAAGCTATTCATTAGGTCATTTTCATGCAAATTGATGGGATATTCCATAACCCACACAATTTCAGGAAATCAACAGATTGCTTCATTAATGAGTTATGTATATGTACACGGTAAATATCAGGAGGCGATATGACTCACTCCCCTCTCAACATTTGTTGGGAGTTCACGTGGCTTTCATTAGCTACTTGGCCCAATCACAAAATCAATGGCCTCACTTGGCCTTCACATATGTCATGTGTTTTATTCTCCAGATCGCAAATGCAAATGAACTCAATGTGCTCAGTTTTTTTTCTTTTTTTCAGCGAATCATTTTTCCAGCAGAATGACAGACTTCCTGTCCAGACGCCGTTTGTGGAAAAAACACTAAACGTAAATTTGAATCTGGAAAACTCATCAGAGATGGTGAGAAGCAAGGAGACGAGGGGAAGCTTGACAGGTTTTGGGTCATTTTGACCCGATTCAACATTTTTCAAATGACTCATGTTTTGTGTTACTGATTTAATCGGAGCAACTCGGTAAAGGTCAAATTAGCATGATCATGATTTTTTTTTTTTTTGCAATGTCCAGATGACATAATTGTTCCTTTGGGTCATTTTGACTCTACATGAGTGGTGACATGATGACTTCATGAATGATCGACTGTGTGTGATTTTTAGTCTTCAAATTTTTTAGGTCATATTGACCCGATTCAACTCAACCACTGCCTCGAAAAGACTCATAAACGTAATCTTATTCTATTATATTTTTCCTAATTTAACCGGTACCCATCATTAACTTTTGTTCATCTGGGTCATTTTGACCCGATTCAAGGTGTTAATATGAATGATTGACATTTTATTTCCTTCACATTTTGAATAATTTAATGAGGGTGACTTGTGGTTAACACATTAACATGATAATAAACTATCAATGTCTTTACTTCTGGGTCATTTTGACCCGATTCAAAATTTAGCATCTCTCGCTGATAGTGACATCTTTTTAAAATGTATATTGTTGTGTTCACATGCTACATGCATCTGGGTTCTTTGGCCGAGTCATCCACATTAAATGAGGAAACTGCATAGATATGTCAGTTATTTGTTGCGAGACGTCACACATGGACTTGGGTCAAAATGACCCGGAAGAACCCTGATGCATAACAATGTCCAGGCCATAAAAATAAATGTCTTTCAATAACCTCAAATGAAATCAGTAGGAATTTGTACCTTTCAATAGAGAGTATGAATCCAACACAAAACCAGACGTGTAAAGCGATAAATCACAGCGGAGGAGAAGTGAGTGTCCCAATACAATGCCCGTGTGCACTCATTTATCAAAACATTGTCGTGTGGTTTACTTACAGGCAGCATCAGGACAGTGCCGGCGGGTCCTGGAAGACCATCAGCACCAGGGAGACCAGGACGACCAGGAAGACCCTGATAGGTGAGGAAACAATGTGTGTAAACACATTGTTAATACACGCTTAAAAAAACATCTTAGTTGAATAAAACATGAGGAAGGGGAAAAAATAATCATACCAAGAAGAAATATTAGACTCAAAGCAAATTATGCTTGTTCATTGTTTGTTTTAAGGAAATTTGCCAAGTCGTGTTTTTTCAAATATTCCTCATGTCATTGCTTCAACGCATGTTTTGTCATGCTGCATTCAAGGAAGGTGGGAAATTTTAAATATCCCACTCAGATATTGTCAGTTCAGACTTCAAACGAATGTAAACAACAAAGACGGCTGATTGCGATAAACTGACAACATATTTTGACCTCCATCGAACCTTCTTCATAATTAATTAATTTATATCAATAAAGGAATCATTATCATCAAAGCGTTTCAATCATTTCACCAAATCACTTCATGCGTTTGAGATAACGACGTACCTTCACGCACTCAGTACTAATCACATTGTGTTACATGAAGTATTTTGAATAAATTAATTAATTTGATAATAAAAAAAAAACATAAATAAAGCTAAATATATGTTAATAAATTTGTACATTTTGACTTCCCACCTTCCCGAGACTAGTTTTTGTAGTATGGCTAACTAGCTATGTAGCTAAGTAGGTTGGTAGGCAGATTCTCCTCCCTTCAATTCTTAATGGTACTTTTTGCAGTGTACTCACTCTCTCGCCGGTTTCTCCAGCAATGCCCGGTGAGCCGGAGGCACCCGGAGGTCCGGGAAGACCCTAATTTATAAACACAAAAAGAAGACATTGAACTCTCACATGTATCTTATGAAGTTTTTTTTTTTTTTCTTTGAAAAGTGATCACACATGTTGGGTTGTGGGAGGAAGTTGGAACTTCCATCAGGGGGCGCTCTTTATATATGTAGGGCTTGAATTGGGACTGCCTCTTTAAGGAGGGGGGGGACTTAATAATGGACATCTGGGCAAGTCCATATCTCATCTGGGAAGGCAACCGCTCCCTTTTTGAATGGGGAAATCGAAGCATGTTTTCTGTGCAGATCGCTAACATAAACAGGCCGGTTGTATTAGGCAACCAGCGTCAACAATCAGGAGGAACAAGACATGCGGAGGACAATGCTTGACTTACCGCTGGCCCCTCAGGCCCAGGCGGACCCTCCATCAGCATTCCCTGTAAGGCACAAAGTATAAAAATGGTGAGAGGGGGTGGGTGCGTTTTGAAAAATTAATTAAAACGACAAGGTCAAGGCTTAACGCGCATTCCTGCCTGTCATTCCGTCACTTGAGTCGGTGATTAATCTGCGCAGGAAAATAAGCCCTGCAGTGCAGCGCAATGCATGGCGCACCATGTCGCGCACCACCACCGAGGATTCATTTGACAGAAAATATGTGCGTGCATGCAAAGACAAGCATGCCAGGTTTACTCCAAAGATGTGTTTTGAGTGTATTCAAACTCGAAATGCACAGTTGTAGCGCTGGATTCCAAGTGGGAGCGGCCTCAAGGGAGGGTGCGCAAAATTAAAAGTGTAATGATATTGTGGTCAGATGCTGATTACATAAACAGATTTTGTTTTGACTTTATAGCCGGGTGGGTGGAGGTCAGAGGGGGTTTGTGCCAGCTTCCGTAAATACGCATCTTAAAAAAATGAAGCAAAAAGACCACAATGCATCGGAAGCAGTGCACCACCTCTTAATGGAATGTTAAAAGTGTGCATGCCTTAAAAGGTTCTGGGGAAGACAGAGCAGAATTTGAAAAGTGGGAGCACCAACTCTTTTGGGATGTTGTAGGAAAATGTCAGGGGAAAAAAACAGTTGCAAACGTTTGTGATTTATGATTGTTGATCCTAATTTTCGCAAGGGTGCGCATTCTCTATGGAATATATCGTTGGGGTGCGCGTGATTTTTCTTTGCCAGTCCTTCTCTTTTGCAATGACCTCGATAAAAACGATTCCCTCGCTTTTTAAAACTCGTTTTTTTATTCTTTGGCGTTTGACTTGTTTTTTTTTAATTTGACTGTTTTTGTTTTCTTTACTGTCTTCATTTTTTTGTAAATACAGTTGAGGTGTTGACAGCAAAAGTTTCGGGAAATTTACATTGTTGCCGATTAAAATGTTTGGGCAAAAGAGTGTTTTCGACGAGCGCAATGTGATAGGGGGTGCGCCAAATCAGTCGGCATGTATTGAAATTGACTAAAAGACCACGGTGAGAATAGGTGGTGTGCCAACTCGATCGCTACGCATTTGGGGTGTACGTGGAATCCAATGTTTGGGAAAAAGTGGCGTTCTTGGCGCACCTCCGTGGCTACTATGAATCAAGCGTTTGGGATGCAATTCTGTGACCTCACAGAACTCCTCCAAGTGGTCGCTGACGAAAAGTCGCACGTTTGCCCGCACGTGCATACACCGGGAAAAGCGACGACATCTGTCTATTGTCGACAAGGCGAAGAAGCCAAGCACCCAGTCAGTGTAAATACGAAAAAACGCTCCGTCACGCCGCAGTGTATACTCGGTGACATTTGTTTTGGGATCGCGGCAAGCTTCGATCCGGAGCAAAAAAGCTTCGAGGGTATTCTCCAAAGCGCTCTTGCAGTGTTTAGGCACAGCCCGATCCGTGTTTACACATGACTGTCAAGCCCCACATGGCTCTTCTCCAAATGTTTACGTCGTGGTCTCGATGACCACCGCCTCGCTCTGGTGGTACGTCCACCGACAGTTTGTGTCTGGATGAGTGCACACATATGGCCGAAGCAAACGTCCATACAAGTGTGGAAGTGCGAGGCGACGGAGGAGGGAGAAAGGACAGAATACGTGCAGCATTCTCAAGGCATCGAATCGATCCAAACTGGACTGCTCTTGCGAGTGATTCAATGCCGCGAGAGGGAATTGAAGTGAATGAAAATATTCACCGAGCCAACTTTGCAGTTTTACCTCCAGTCGCCGGTCTTCATATTGACAAAAGACGAACACCTCAAGTCACGATCGGAATCCCCCTACTTTTGCGTGGTGATACTCACGGGCTCGATGATAGCAGGCTCTCCCTTCTGTCCCTTCTCTCCGCGGACGCCGTCGACCTGCAACGCAAACATGGCCATGAGCCACAAGTCGTCTTTCTGCTCTCCCTTCCTTTTCTATCTCTCTGCATTTAAACCTCTTCATTCTCTTCCTGTGTACTGAATCGTCGTCGTCCAATTGACCTCTACGACCTCACCGAGCTTTCTCTTCGATTAGCATAGTATGCTACTAGCATAAACCTTTTACGTAGCTAGCTAGTGCTCTTCTGTCACACTTTACTGCCACGACTCCATCCCGTCCCTCCTGTCTTCTCTTCCAAACCCCCCCCTGAGCCATCATACCCAGTTTCCCCTCACCTGTCCGTAATACTCGTTGGTCTCGGCGGGAAGCACTTTGGAACCTTTATCGTGGTAATCCAGGTCGTCGTAGTTGTCATCGTAAATATTCAGATCCAAATCATCGTAGTTATTGATGTGCTCCTCTTTGAAGGCGTCCAGGTCTGTATAGTCTCCCTCGCCCGCAATGCCCAGACCGGTTCCGGTGGCGATGGAACCACCGGCTCCAGCTCCTGCGCTGGCCGACCCGCCACCGACTGAGGAGGAGCCTCCCGCTGACACGGAACCGCCTCCGACCGAAACGGAACCGCCGCCGAGGGTGGTGGTGGAGCTGCTTCCACCGCCACCTCGGGTGATGGTGCCACTGCTGCCGTCTCCTCCAAGACCGAGGTCCACGTTGCTGCTGCTGCCGCCGCCGCCCAGAGAGATAGTCCCGCTGCCGCCGCTTCCGCCACCCAGCCTGATGGTGCCGCTACTTCCGCCGCCAAGGTCAACGGTACTGCTGCTGCCACCAAGGCCCAGGTCGATGGTTCCGGCGCCAAGGCCGAGGTCCATGGTGCTGCCGCCACCGCCGAGGTTGATGCTGCTGCTGCTGCTTCCGCCGCCGCCGCCGCCGCCGCCAAGATGAATGGTGCTGCTACCGCCGCCGATGTCACCTGTACGGCTGGGAATAAGTCACATAGGTCCAAATCTTAAATCAAGTCTCAACCTACAAGTTAGAAGCCAGAAGTTACTGCGGCAAAAAAAAATAAAAAAATCCAGTGAGTCGAGTCTCCACAAAATATTCAAGCGCATTGAGTCATTATTTGAGTTCAGCCAATCATAATTCAAGTTCAAGTCCAAGTCAAGTTTCGTCTCGTGAATAACAAGTCAAAGTCAACGTCCAGAATTTTTCAAGCATGTCCTAAAATTTGTGACTGAAGTCTGATTGGAGTGACGTGATGTGACTGGATTCCCCTACCTGCTGCTGCCTCCACCAGTGGTCACATGACTATCCACGCCATAATCGCCATCGCCGTAATCACCGTAGTCACCATAGGAAGTTCCAAGCTGGGAAAAACAAAGTGATTAACCCGAGAATTACTGGAGTCCACATCAAAGTGATTCACCTACTGTAGTTTTATTAAGGGTGATTGAGGGTCCACCGCCGGCGCCACCACTGACAATCCTGGTTTCCACCGCACTTCCTGCGCCCAGGTCAGTCTTTCCCTCCAGTTGCCCGCCGGTGCCGGCGCCGGTGATGGTGATGCGCTGAGAGCGGCCGTCCTCAGGCGCTGGCGTCGACTCGTCATAGTAGTTCTCGTAGGTCCCGTAGTCGTAACTGTTGTACGCGCCGTCGTCATCCGTGGCACTCGCCGAAGAGCTGCTGGACGACGAGCCCGAGTTGGACGACGAGCCCGAGTTGGACGACGAACCCGAGTTGGAGGACGAGTCGGAAGACGAAGAGATGACCACTTTTCCACCCGCGCCAGCGCCGCGCACAACTTCCTCCACTTTGGACGCCAGGCTGCCGCCGTCGGTCACCTGCGACGCGGCGCAGCTTCGTCAGGTCACGTCGTATCTCATCAAGCGGTTTTACCGATCGATTACCTTGACTTCCTTCGTTGTCTCCTCGGCATCGGAAGTCGGCTCGAGAGGTTTTCCGTCCATGTCCTCGTAGTAAGGGTACTCATAATAGTAGCTGTCCTCCTCGGTGTTCTAGAAAATGAACACGAAGAATGAGAGCGGTGTTGCGGTTCGGGTTTAATGTACAGATTTTTGCGCTCCCTCTTTGATGTTCTAAAATGCCACAAGATGGCGCCAAAGCACTTGTAAAGTAGTAATTAGTGTCAATGAAGTACAGCGAACACCCATGACATCATGGTTTATCAATCTTGCACCTAATAGTTCATCAGTTTAAGAGTTGTTTTTGTTTTTTTGTACTAATTTAGAGTTGCGCACTTTTAGTGTGGTGGTACTCGAGGCAGAGGAGGCCCCCAACGATTCTTCTGAAAAAGTTCTTCTGTGAGAACAGAACGAATGTATCCCTAAATATTGTCGTATATTCTATTTTATTTTTTTTATTTTTGTAGTGTGTTAAAATAACAGCTGTTGGAAAGTTTAAATTATAATAAACAAAACGTTTATGGTAATTTCCGATAGCCTGTCTATGGTGTTCTGCAGTAAAAAATTTGCCTTAAGCCAGCGAAAAAAAAAGGATAATTTGCTCTTTATTTATCACGGATTTATCGCCCTCACGATAAACGGGAGTTTTCTAAATTTCATAAGTGGAAGTTACAGATGGTCTTGGCCACATACGTGTGCAATTTCAATGCATTTTTCTAAAATGAGATCATTTTTAAAGCATCATTTTCCGCTTTTTTTTCTACACTCAGAGGTCAAGTTCATGTTCCTTTAAAACAGGGGTGGGCAAACTTTTTGATTGGCGGGCCACAGTGGGTTCTAAAATTTGACCGAGGGGCCGGACTAAGATCAGATGGATGGAGTGTTTTGGAAACCTCACCTCATCGGAGGGGAAAAAAAAAAACATCTAATTTTAAATGAAAGTGAACAAAAGCATTACAACAATATATGTCTTTGAAACACCACAATATTTAGAAAATAAATTATTTTTTTTCAAGTTTGGCGGGCCGGATTAAAACGTTTAACGGGCCGCATGTAGCCTTAGTTTGCCCACACCTGTTATTAACATAAGTGTTTAAATATTATTTATGGGGGTGTGGCAATTACTCCGTTTTTTCTTTTTTGGGGGGGTCATCATCTCAGTTTTTGTGCTCAGGCCAAAGCCTTGTCGAATATAAACATTTGCTCTGGCGCCATCTTGTGGCCTCTTTGTGCCAATGAGCTATGTTGTAGTGGGGTTGAGGAGGTCTGTGTAGTGCTTTGCTGACATCTCGTGACAAATGTAAACCTTTTTAGGGACGTATAACACGGGAGCACTCTCCAGTTGGATCTCTTGTCTTGATTTAGGTTATTTTGTTCGATTTTGGCATCAATCAGTCAGTCGCACATGAAAGTCATAAGTTATCCTCAAATCCTTGAAGTCAAAACATGACTTGCTTAACTCAAGAAACGATTTCACATGCCGGAACTTGACTTGATTTTCGCCACAGTCATTTGGCACCTGACGACGACGAAATGAGACTTACTTATATGACAACGGGAAAACAAGAGTCGTGACAACTCACGTAGTCATCGGTGTTGGGGTCCTGGTTCTGCGGCTGGTCGGGGACGGCCACCTCGCAGTCGGGGCTGTAGTGCTCGCAGTAGTCATAAGCGGCGCGGTGGTCTGCTACAATCATTAGCTGCTGGATGTCTCCCTGGAAACAGCCAGAAACAGGAAGTGAGCGAGACGACCAAGTTATGCATTTCAACAAACAAGGAGGAGAGAGCAACGTCAACAAATAAGGACAAAGCTGGACATCGGCACACAAACTTGGACCACCTTTATTTCGTTTTTCATACAATTTTTGGAGACGTGTGACTCGAAGGTGACGGTGGAAGAATTGCGTGAGCGGACCTGCAAGAGTTTGACTTCCAGGAGATCATATGGCAGCACGGAGGGGTGGGCAGAGAAGGGGCTGGCCGGTGGGCGGTAAAACGGTTATTTAAGAAAGAAAAAAATGCTGACAAAGTGGGATGAGATGGATGAGAAGGCGAGTGCGAGAGAAGAGAAAAGAACGCAAAGGCTCCGCGGGATCCCCGGGCTACACGGGGAGCTGGGCGTGTGCGTCTGCTCGCTACAAGTTTCGCACACACTGTATCGCTTTTTTTGTCCAAACATGTTCTCATCGCACCTCCGAATGCAGTGATGTCATCTCACATCATTCCAACACCGAATCAACTTAGCTCAAACAAACGAGGACTGAAAAAAAAAAAAAAAAGGAATAACGAGGCACAACTCGGACTCCCACGTTCTGTGTTTTTTATTAGGCCCCTCATTCCAAACTGTGCCAGCTGTGCACTGCAAAAAAATCGACTTGAAAAGAGCAAGTAAGAAAAACAGGAATATATGACTTATTACTAAGCAAAATCTTCTGCTAAAAGAACAGGAAAATCTGACCGACAATATTTCTTAGAACACCTGAATCCTGCCGACCTGAATTATCGTAATTCTAATTCTAATAAAAAAAAAACGTATTTTACGAGGTCTTGCCATAATTTTTTTTCTTAAATGAACGAATATATTCCTCATTTCATGACTTTTCTTGTCTTGAAGCCAATTTGAACAGTTCACGCATCCTGAAAAGTGTCAATTTGCAAAGTCCACACACTGCACACTAAAAGCGTGTGATCCTTTAATAGTGGGAGGGAAAAAAAAAAAAAAAAGATGTTTCCTGCTCTGTCCTCGTTTACTTTGGGTGCGTGAAAACAAATCCCTACGCCTCCTCCGAGACGGCAGGAATGAAGAAGCCGAGAAGCGGTCAAGTGACCGACCACGTGTCCGTTTCGAGAGATGCGAGCATTTAGAGTCAGTTTGGCCCGTTGCGTTTGGCCAGGCGGCGAGTTGCAGCTGTGCTCCGATGGGACGATGGGATTTTGGTGTTCGGAATGACTTCACATTTGGTCGCGAGTAACGTTTGCTGCGCTGCGGAGAGCAACGTGACTGTGTTCCCTAGCCTTTGTCCTGCCACCCCAAAAAATTCCGGGCCATTCTTTGACAATAAAACACAACGCTGTGGCTAATCTTCTCATTCTCTTTCTTGGAGTTTGAGCAGCTCTTTGTAGCGCAACGAACGCAGCTGTTGGACAGATGTGATGCGCCGTGAGCCGGCGGTATGCTAATGCAACATTTCTGGTTCAACTAAGTACAATCTAATGACACATGTTTCTTAACTCATTCAAGCCATAAAACATACATACGTTTTCAAAAACATAGTCCTCGCCTCCCGAAGACGTATCTATACGCCTTTTTTTTTTATTGCGTTTTTTTTCGTCATAGCTCTCATTTTTTATAGCATTAGAACGCAATACCCTGTCGGCCTTGTAAAATCAGTCAGAATCCAGAAAACCGCAGGAATTGAGGGGTTCCTTGAGTGAAAATCTCTGGGATTAAATGAGTTAATTGCTAAAGAGATCAAATATGTCACGTATGCCGTGATTGATATGCGGAGGAATC
This sequence comes from Idiotropiscis lumnitzeri, assembly GCF_059441095.1. Taxonomy (NCBI): domain Eukaryota; kingdom Metazoa; phylum Chordata; class Actinopteri; order Syngnathiformes; family Syngnathidae; genus Idiotropiscis; species Idiotropiscis lumnitzeri. Next base: position 3,785,361 of record NC_142408.1, read on the forward strand.
GTCACCATCAAACCTCAAACAAAAGTAATCCTTGTGTAAGCAGGTACCGTTCCGCTCGTGTCCAGGTGGGGGCGGGAGCGAGCCCATCTGAAGGATGCAAGCCAAACATCTGTCTCCCTGCCTGAACCGGACCCAAAACTATTCAGGCTGGGCTAAGTCCTGTGGAACCGAGCCCTCCGGATTGCACTCCCATGATTTGCAATTTTGCGAAAAAGCCGTGCAAAAAAGTGTTGCAACATCGGCCACCGCAGGCGCATAAAACAAAAGCGTTGATGTTTTAAGAGAGAGTTTCTCGAAGCGTAGCACGTAGACCACCGTCAGGTTCTGGGTAAGGATGTGAGTGCCTCTGTTCTATACTGTAGTTTTCTCTGAAGAATCTTGGTGCTTTCATCTGTGGCTAAAAAAGCGAAGCGTGGAGAGTCTCGGTTGACGGATGACTAATAGTCAATGCAGTCAATCCATATTTTCTGTTTCTTGTTCTTGTTATTTATTATAATATAACTACGTTAGCAATTTTAAATTGTTCAATTTAAAAAACAAAATTCAGCAGTATACGTGGCGCCTCAAAATGTGGTTTCCCACTAAGAACACCAGGGGCTGCAGTTTCTGCATTATCTTAATGGCGGTGTCCCCTTGCAGCAGGACCACGGCGGGACGCCGTACTGGAGAAGCCAGCAATGGTTTACTTGTTCCGCCTCACCTCGCATCTTGATTAAGTTAAACCCTCAGGACAAACGAGGCTAGTAGTGGACACACATACACGCAAACACACCTGGAGCAGGACCCTGGGAGGTCCAGGCGCCTAATTTACGGTACATACGACTGCACACTTTGTTTTCTGAGCCAAGCACAGCCTGTACGTATATGTTCTAAGTATTCTGCGATATATGTCAGTAGTTACATTCCGAAATATGTTGAGATATGTGCTTATGATGAGCCTTTAAGCTAGCGATTAGCGCATTAGCTCGTGAACGTCAGCATGCTAACTTAGCCAACTGTTCGTCATGTAGCAGCATTTTTTTTTTTATGCACTTTTGTGCTGAAGCACATTTCAGAGATTGTTCTTTATTTATTTTTTATTTTACGTCCAGGAGTTGAAAAAGTATTTCTTTTACTGGAGTCTGTTCTCATTGTTGTCTCGTGTCTTCAAATAATTTTCTTTTGGAGCTTGGCACTAGACAGACTTGACTATGTGTACTTGCACGTTTGGACTTCAACACACTTCAGATTCTCTACTTTTTGAATTTTATTTTAATTACAGGATTTAATTTTGTTGTGCCCATTGTTCTCAACGGTCGCGTTCCAAGTTAACTGTATTGTGAATTGGAGCGTTACACCACCCCAACTCCCCCCTTCAACCTCTCCTCTAAAGATCTTAGTCTGGCATCTCCCTGGACCACATTGCCATTTCCTGTTTTTTTTTTTTTTGAGGAGGGGTGTGGAAAGGTGGAAAGAAACCAGATCAGTCTGCGTCCTTTACCAGACAACGGTTGCGTGTTTGGATTTTCACCGAAAAAGTGCTAAGATGGAGGAGGACTTACTGAGGGAATAAAAGAGAGCAAACATCTGATTCGAATTAGGGCGCTCATCTTAATTGGCGGAACAACCATTCCCCTTCCCGAACCCAAAAGTATGGAAAAGTGTGACACATGGATGATGTGTTGAAGGACAATGACCATGTTTTTTCACGTGGCCATTAACATCCAATGTTGAGGCACTTCTGGCTGAATTTGAGGCTCGGTGTGCTTAAAATGCACGAGGCCGCTTGCACATGTCTAAAGAACATATTACATGTCAACCTGAACTGCAAAACAGGGGGTTCCACATGCTATGCTCGGGAGCCCGCCAAGCTTAAGCATGCGGCGCACACGATGAGCGCAAAAGAAACCTGTGGATGATGTCATGCCATGTGGCGACCACTCCAAGACTGACCTCAGCTGCAAGCTCATCACATTTTCCAGAGGTGGCTGCAACTACTTTTGTTTGTGCATCCCCCTGTTCACCATCTTAACCTAGTGGTGTCCAAGGTTTGGCTTGGGGGCTATTTGCGACCCACGGCACAACCGGCCCACATTCAAATAAATAAATAAATAAATAAAAATGTAATTACATCTTTTTAGTTTTCATAATTTTTTTGCAAATGTTCAAAAAAAAAAGAAACATTTCTTAAACGATTTCTGTATTTAAAATGTTAATAACTTTTATTTAAAAAAAATATTCATGTAGATTTGTCACTATGTTTTTAAAGTTACTTTTTTTTTTTTTTAAATGTTTCATTAAATATTTTCACATGATAAATGATCATTTTAATTAAGTTGACTGTTCCTAGACGTCATACTTTTGAGTTTTAATATCAAACTAAATTTAATGAAAAATTGTCACGACTTTTGTTGCTGCTACCAGACAGGGCTTTTTATCTACATTTTTTCATGCAAAAAAAAACAAAAAACGACCCCTGAAAATCTGTTCCACAATTTTTTTTATACATTACCTGCAGCATTAAAATCACCACATTTTAAAAATGAACACATTAATACAAATAACTTTCTGCTTTGTCATTGAAATACTAAAATACATTTAACAGCCTAGCATATTTTGACCTGCAGAAAATGACACCGTTTTTATCATGTTTCCTAAACGCAAGCTGAAGTGTTTGTACAATCCCGCCTTGTCGTCACGATTTTGTCTTTGAACGGCACAGGCAGTGGAACCAAGACAAGCCACCAAGACGCTACTTACGTATGGACGTTTGTCCCGCTGACCACGACATCCACTTCAGAAACCAAAACCACAAACGAAGGCTTGAGGCTTTCGGGTAAGTAGCACGTTGCACGTTTTCCCAACTGCCTGACCACCACTGAGCGCGCATGGACAGCAAAGTGCACGGCGATTTATGCACAGAACTTGCTGACAAAGCAAATATTTCAGCAAGTAAAACAACTTGACTGTGGATGGCTACTAAATAATTTGCAATATATTTGTTGGATCATTTTATCCTTTATTTAAAAAAAGAAGAAAAAGTGCAAAGGCTATTTTCTGTTAATAACTTTTTGTTTTTCACAAAATATGACTTTATTCTCGTAACGTTACATTTTACGCAGACAAAATGTTTTTGCTCCTGTAAAGATTTAGATTTTTTATTTTTAATTTTAAAATCTCCAATTTTAATCCCCAAAAAAGGTGTCATTGTTTTTCTAAGGAGCAACTTTTTTTTCTTGAAAAAAATACAACTTTATCCTCATTGCACATTTTTTCCATAGTAAGTACACATTTGTTAGTGAAACTTTAATGCTTTTGGTCCCTTAAAAAAAAAAAAACGTTTTATGCTGAATGTCTTTCCTAAAAGAGTAATTTTTTTTTTTCTTGTAATCGCCCCATTAAAATTATAACTAAAATTTATTTGTACTTCTACTGTAGTTTTTTGACATAATCACATTTTTCTGTCTTTAAAATACAAATTTGAAATCGTCGGATCATATCCTTTTCATCCTGACAAAATACATCTTCATTCTTGTAGACGTTGATATGATTTTAGTTGAAAAATTACAACTGTCCTCACGACATTGTTTATCAATAAAAATTAGAAATTTTTCTTGGCAATATACAACTTTTTGTCATCTCCATATTTCTCGAAAAATATGAATAACTATGACGTTTTTAAATTGCAATTTTGGTGCCCGACATGGTATGTATATTTAATTGTCATAAAGATGGGAACTCCTGACCTTCGGACTCTCGTAAGTACATTTTGTTTCTACATGTGATTATTCTGGCTCGACTGCGTGAAACCCAGCACGCTTGGTAAGTACTCCGACGAAGAAGAAAAAAAAAAAAAACGTGATCAGACTAAACGGCGACAGGGTGAAGGGAGCAAAGGGAGAACGTGTTGGAAAATATGCTGTGAAGTTTTCCATTTTTTTTCCCGCAGTCTTGTCTGTCCCGCCTTCAAACTGGCAGACGAGCAACGGGGGAGGCTTTTAAAAGTGAAAAAAAAAAAACATGACCCCTTCCCACGGTAACAGCCGGGAGTTGGGCTGCCGATAGCCCCGCTCGGATTTGGAATGGTTTGGGTATGGCGTCACTCTCAATAAAACAACTGCAGCCCACATTTGGCCTTCCTGGGTAATTAGACCTGATTAAGACTTGGAGTTGCCACTGCTTGATCCGAGTCAGCTGTACTTGGGAGTCCAACAAAAGAGAGTTTTTTGGGGGATTCTGGACCTGAGAGAAAAATTAGCTTAGCGCTAGCTAGGATTAGGCTAGTAGCAACGTAGATGGATTCATAATAGGACCAAAGTGAAGAAAACATTTTTGGTTCGACCGTTGGCCACGATATGGCGCAGGATCCTGCAGGTTAAATTAATTAATTACTTAGCAAGCTGGTTTTGGTTTGCGCTTGGCGCTGATTAACGGTTTCGGACGATTTAACGTCAGGAGATTGGTTGCTCGCTGGTCGGGAGGTGGAGGGTGATGTCATAGTTTAAACACTGCACTGCAAGGAGTTGTGAGGTCGGCTGGCTCTGAATCACTCGTCAGATTGGCCTCTGCTATTAATTATCAGCTCGCCAAAGTCCTTTTTTTTTTTAGACCAGCATGACATTGGCAGTACAAAGACGATTCGACTCCAGCTCTCACACACTCACTCATACAATGGATTTTTTTTTTTTAAATGCCTACATTCTGATTGATTATCCTATTTAAATTGTCTATCATAGCGAGGAAGTCCGTTCTGAAGGATATTCTCCCGGCCCTTCAGAAATATTTAAGATATTTACAAAGCTCGTTTGTCCAATGGGATAGATAACAACTCCATAAATTGAGTTTTGAGTTTTTTCTTAGTTGATCAAAGAAATGTTGTCCACGCTGTAGTTAAATGACAAAAAGTAATAAAAAGAAAATATTGCTGTCAGAAAAAAAAATAAAGTAAGTCTTGTTACTCTACCTTGTTTTTTTTAACCACTGATCTGAACAAGTATCCTCTTTCATAAGTTTATAACCGCACTGTATTTGTGTTCAATGAAAAAGAAAAAAATTGGACAAGAGAAATGAAACCGCAGAACAGTTTGTTTGACTCGACTGAAGAACTCGCGGTCACAATAAGACAAAGCGTTGGGGCACCTTTATGTGACTCGGCTGTAATTTTTAAAATGTAACGTCCAAAAAAATTTGGTTTGCACAACCAAACTTAATCAGCATGAAGCTACCTATCGAAGCCAAAAAGAGAAATGTTCATCCGCTAGCTATAATCCGTCCTCATTTTAGATTCACGCTGTACGCTCGAAAGTCAAAGCTAATGCTAACACTGCAGTCACGCTGAACGGGCCACAATGGGCTCTAAAATTTGACAGAGGGGCCGATGGATGGAGTGTTTAGGTCACCTCACCTCATCGGAGAAAAAAAATAATAATAATAATTTTAAATGAAAGTGAACAAAAGCATTACCATAATATAAATATGTCTTGGAAAACCACAGTAAGGTTTATTTATTATTTTATTTTTTTTAATTCAGGCGGGCCGGATTAAAACGACTAACGGGTCGCATGTGGCCCCCGAGCCGTAGTTTGCTCACGCCAAAAGTGGATCAGGTGTGTCACGCTCAAACTAAATTCACGCCTCAGCAGAAATGTATTAATAGTCATCCATCTGGTTGAGAGGCCAGTGGTGCCCGTGGACATGTTCCGTCATCTTTGGACCCAGAATCCTAATCCTGCTTCCCTTCTCCGTTTTGTCAAGACTACCAAACGTGTGACTTTCCAAAATTTTATCTGGCTGGCAAGCGACAGTCAGCTTTCGACGAGTCTTGTGCATATTGTGATTTACGGCGCGTGGGTCGTGGGCGAGCTCGTTCACCGACATGTCTGCAGAGGAAATGCCCGCCGTCACCACAAACCGCAAATGGGCACCAATGTTCTTTACAGCCTCACAAAAAAAAACCCGGCAGAACAACTCAATGGGTGGACTCACTGTCAACGTTTTTTTTTTCTTAGCGTCTCTCTCATGCGATGCAGTAAGAGAACACAAGCAGGACCAACCTCAAAGACTTCTTCATCAAGTATTCTGGTTCCGAACACAATAATTCCTTTGGTGTCGATGATGGGGTGGGCTGATCGGAGCAGCTTCTGGGTGGTCTTCTTTTTACAGTCCAGAATGAGGGTGATGGTCTGCTTGTGCACACTGATGGCCACGCGATGCCACCTGGATACGAAGAAGAAGAGATGTCCGTTAACGAGTGCTGGGTCACAGGCAGCAGATTTTGTGTACCAAGACCTGTATTCACGTTTTTAAATCGTTTTGGGTTTTGATCTTGAAATGATTCAAGGAATGCTGTCAACAATAAGATTTGTCTTATTTCCCCATTGTCGGACTAATAAAGGACATCTTATCTTATCTTACAACCTAACTATACTCGGCGTAAGACCCTGAGCCCCATGTTCTGACTAAACTAAAACCAAACCCCCTTACCCACATGCTCACCTATCACTAGCTCCCAAATCGAATTTCCAATCTCAACCCCTAATCCTCAACCTCAACAGTAACCTGAATTTCACAAACATTAAACCCTCTACTCGTATCGCTACGGAATTTTATCCTTAAACCTTTAACCCCTAATCCCATCCCCTAACCATAAACATTTAACCTTAAAACCAAGACTGTAACCCAGGCGTGGGCAAACTACGGCCCGGGGGCCACATGCGGCCCGTTAAACGTTTTAATCCGAACTTCAAAAAAATGATATGAGCAAACCTTGTCAATGTTTTATTTTCTAAATATTGTGGTTTTTCAAAGACATATATTTTGTTGCAATGCTTTTGTTCACTTTCATTTAAAATTAAATGTATTTTTTTTCTCAGATGAGGTGAGGTTACTAAAACACTCCATCCCACTGCTCCTGGTCCGACCCCTCTGTCAAATTTTAGAACCCATTGTGGCCCGCCAATCAAAAATGTTTGCCCACCCCTGCTCTAAGCCCTAACCATGAAGCCTACCCTAACACTCCTTGCCTTAACTCTACTCATCACCAACTCGTACCCTAATTCCTAATCCCTAAATCTGAAGCCAAACGTTGAATCACTTTCTTCTAATCCGCTTCCTCCAAATCACAACTCACTAGCCCAAATTAGCTAACCTTATTAACAATAACTCTAATTAACCCAAAACCTCATGCTAAACCGAATTCCAGTTCCCTGATGGGAATCCCTAACTCAAAAATCCCAACACCCTCAAAAATTACCCTCTAATCCTAACCTCTAATCCAAGCATCTGCGTTGTCCACTAAACAAGTCCACCTACTTTCCGTCGGCCAGGTTGATCCCCCTGAAGAGCGGGTAGTCCTCAGGTCCGGGCTTTCCCGTGTGGTCCTCGTAGAGGAAAACGGGCGAGCGCCCCATTTCCAGTCCGAGTTGCTGGATTCCCTGCTCGTTGTACACGGACAACAGGAAGGACTGGCTGCCCTTCTTCGGCTTCACTGTGGCCAAGATGGAAAAGTCCTCCGGGAAGACATCACCTGGTGGAGGGAAGGAAAGAAGAGTCAGAGAACTGACGTGGTTTTGGTGGAGAAAATGGACAGAACGGAAAGACAGAATAGGATTTAAGGATACGGGAGAGTAAGGATTCCAAAAGGGTTTCCGAGAACCCCTTCAGAGGATTTTTTGAGCCAAACGTAAAAATTGACTCTCCTCTGGAGACATCCCAACCAACTAGCAAACACTCGCTCGGTTTTCTCCCTGGAATGCTTTCTCTCTGTAATCATCGTTTATTTGAAAAATTCAGACATTTTAGGACGTGTTCCTCATGAATTTTTTCAGAAACCTCCGCTAATTGTTTTATATTGATTCCATGACATATGGCGATTTAACATTATTTTTTTTATTCTGCAAATGCTTTCATCTTTTATAATGCCATAATTTAACTCTGGCTCCCAGAAGTTCTGCGAATTGAGTAAAAAAAAAAAAAAACAAGCGACTGACGACATAAACCCTGGCGGTGTTAGCATCTGTAGCTTGAGGTGCTAATTTGCGCGTAGCCTCAGCCGACGTCCCTCGCCGTGGGACGCGCGCGCTATAATTAAGGTGCCCTTTTCATGTCATATAGGTAATAGAAAGGACTTCTGTTTCGGGTTTGAAGCGAATCATCCTTTCCGCACATTTGATGACTGCATGTCTGCACATTTTGTCGTTCATTAGTCGACATTTTTTAAGGATTAGGTGGCAGAAAGCGGAGCTTAATAGTTTAAAACGTCTTAGCGGAGCTGGAAAAATTAATGGGATGGAGTGATGTCACTGGCGCGGCTCACTCGGTGTAACGACAGCCACAGAATAAAGCCTTGATGCTCAATTCAGTTATTTTTGTTTTTGTTAAATACGATCTTTTTATGTACTTGTTCGCGTTACGAAACAAATGCGACCTCTAATGCGGTACAGTGTGTACGGAAGTAAAAATGGTACCGGGTCTAGGGACTCATCTCATTATCTCACATTGCTAGCATAGCCAGGCGGGAGGAGGTAGAAACATTTTGGGGAAATTGAATTCTTCATTTCACGGAGATGTCTACTAAAAGATGGCGTCACGTCATTGCCGCGTGTAATGAATTAACTTTTCACCGGAATTAATTACCTTAATTAATACGCTAGCTAGCTCCTTAGGCTCCCTGCTCCAAAGCGAATTTGGGGATTTATTAATTTTTATTTTTTTTTTATGCGAGGGAAGTGATACATCGGCCAAAAAGAAGGAAGGCACGATGGCACTATTCAAAGGTCCAGTGAGAGCCAGATAGCGTCTGACGCGGATGGTGGTCCAGTGGAGGGTTTTAACTTTCTGAATCCCAACCACATCAATGCACTTCTCATGCATCTTACCCACAAATTGCTAAATCATTCCAAGAATGAAAAGAACATTTCTGGGGGTTGGGAGAAAGCAAAATGTGAGATGACACCGCAAAGCAAAGAGAAAAGATAAACGGTGGAAATTGACGGCGCTCCAGGGAAAACAGAGAGAAGATGGGAAAAGAAGCTTCAAAGCCACGTCAGCGCAGTTTAACCCGCAGAAGCCCCCTCTTGCTGGATCGGGCCGGGGGACCTTCTTTAATTTCTCGTATGTACTCAGCATTTGCATTCTCAAGAATACTGAAACGTTTGTTTTAGCAGTCATTTTAAAAAAATAAATAAATAATGATTTTATTATTATATAGTTTAATGGGAAAATGAGTATAATACATATATATACATATTTATTTTATTTTTTTAAATAATTGTTGAATTCATTTTTATTAAATCCAATATAAATATGTGACATTTTACAAATTTTAAAATGTGTCCAATGTTAGCTTGTCAAGCTACTTCATTTATTGTAACCCTTTCAACTGCACAATTGAAATGAGCATTTTTTTTTTCTTTCCATATTTTGAGGTTGAAAAAAGTGAAATTGCTCAAGATGCTGGATTCAAAGTTCATGCTAGTAGGCTGACATAAATAATGAAGTTACAGGAGCCTTTAAAAGTACCACCCGGAGGGCAAGAAAAGGAAAATAGGAAATTGCTCTCCCGCTATGTTTAGCCATTATATCCCCGCTTTACTACCATGCCGCCTCGAAAGGCCGTAAAAATGGGATCGACCAAGACACCTGCACGGGATTAGAGTAGCTGTAGCTAAACTCACCTGGATACAGCTGTTTGGTGGGGGCGCTGAGCTGCGCTTCTTTGGAGACTCGGTAGGCCACATCGGGTCCTTGCGATGACCGCCGATTCGAGCAGAAGCCCGTTGTTTTTGTGACGCCTTCGGGTAAACTGGGAAAATCTAAAATCTTCAAGAGGTTGGCTGGTTCCGCTGCACAGAAGGAAGAAAAAAGATCAAAATTAGTTGTCAGGTTTGTAGCGTAAATTGATGTGTGAATAGATAGCGACTAGCTCCCAAGATTAGTGAGCTACATTTCAGATGATAAACAAACATGAAACAAGTCAAGATGCTAAGCTAACATAGCATACCGATACAGAATAGCAAAGTCAACAAAAAGCAGTTGGCTTGTATAGATAAACACACACAAACAGTAATATGTAGCTTGGCCTATTAGCTTAGCATGTTTTGGGGTAACAAGTTTTCATAATTTCATTTTATTTTTACTTATTTTTTTATTTTGCTGACAAGGCGACAATAGTCTTTTGACAGGAAGTCTTCATAACGTATCATGATTCAGAGTTCAAAACGCCCGTTGCCGTCCCGTTCCATTCGCCGCTTAAACAACCGCAGTCCAAAACGTGCAATTAGCACACTTGCCGGGGCCACCAAAATCCACATAAGGTCAACCCAACCAGGACCGCACCCCCCCTTGAAGTGCCAAAGCCGCTCTGCTCGAACAGCTGTTCCCACAAAAGCCGCCAGCCTCGGCCGTGTGGACACAAGAGGGGTCGCGGCTGCAAGGCGCAAGATTGAGAGGGCGGCAGAACACGAAGGACAACAGGCGTTTTTACGGCACGCACGGAACAAAAGTGAGAATGATGTTGTGCCTGCGGCAGGGTTCCCATGCGCATGTATGACATTCTTGGGAGTCAGGCGGCAAGAGACCACACACACACACACGCGCGAAAAAAAAAAAAAATCACAATGTGCCTGTGAGCTTTTACATCTGGACAAGAGAGTGTGCCGGAATCTCCCGCTTCATGAAACAAGTGATGTAAAACTGACAACAACAAAATGAATCAAAATTGATATTATGCAGTATCAGTTTAGCGGATTTATTGAAAGATCTATGGCGTGAGAATGATTGTTGCATTTAATTAATTAGTTATTATTAATTCATTTTTGCCCTCTTTTAGCCTCACGTATCGTTTTCCATATATGGGCTCCTTTCTCTCTCTCTCTCTCTCGCTCACTCTCTCTTACTCTCTCTCTCTCTCTCTCTCTCTCAAACGGACAGTACAATACCTCCTCCAGTTTTCTCACATTCTTAGCGAGGCAAACGGGGAGCGACTTTATCAGGGTTTATAAACAAGCAAGTCGCTGTCAAGCATTCCAAGGAAGATGCATTTAGAGCGGCGGGACTTGCCAATCGGGATGTTCTCATCTCGCTCTCGCGCACTTCCTGTCTGGGAGCACGGCATTTGCGCCCGCTTGGTAATTACACTTGTACGCATGACAACACGGCATTGGGAGACACGTTTCGCTTTCAACACACTGGGATTGGAGAGACAAATGCTTTAATCCCGGCCCCCGGAGCTGTGCCTATTCTTGCGCGAAAAGAGATCTTGTGTCTGTCAAGGAGAGTGACACAAATATGCCACGGTGGGTCGTCTTTGAGGGATTGACACGAGAATGCGTCATTATCGCGGTACAGGAAAGAGAGCCCTGCTGCGAAGAGTGAAAATATGCAAAGAATTCAACGAAAACAGTTAGAATAGACTCTAAGCATGCGTCATTTCCGCATTTAGGTTACAGAGGTGTACTACTTTCCGGTCGCTAGTCCAACGCATAGCGATAGCATCAAACGCTTGAAAACGTTCTCGCAATGTGCTAAAAGGATGTCAAGTTTTCGTAAATGACCGTAATAATTGCTCTAATAAACTCTTCGCTTGCAACCCGGGCTAATTTTAGTATGTCATGCCCAACATCCTTACTTCATTGACACCAATTACTACTTTCCTTGTTGGCATAGTTTTGGCACCACCTTGTGGCTTCATCAGGATTTACAGAAAAAAAACACAAACAGAAGAATTCAGGATAAGCAAAATAAGATGTCATATCTAGTAACAAGCTCAAACGTGGTTTTACTGTCGTACGACTATGTTGGAGCCCCCCTTTCACACTGCACTCTGTAAATTTGTGCATCACACGCGTAGGGATTGCAGTGTGAACGCCATTTGAATTTTCATGCCGTTTTTAAAACGGCAATAAAGACAAAGGCTGGTTCTTCAAAACATCAGTCATCATTTTCACACCAATTGTTTTTTTTGTTGTTTTTTTTTTAATAAGATTTTCTCTGGCAACCTGACTATATCGTCCAGAAATAACCAGCTTTGCCAGTGAACAAGCTTCAAATTGTCTGTATTAACCACGGAATGGAACAAAGCGACACTCGATGTCCTCAGACTGTTTTTATAAGCGAGCAGCCAGCCGTCGCCTGCAGTTTCCGTCCGTCCTTTAATCATCTTTCCTTTTTTTTTTTCTCCCTTTTAAGGGCACGAGCGTACATGTAGCCAGTGACTTCAATGGCCGCCGTGGCACATATGGAAAGGGTGTCAGTGACCCCTCACCCACTGTATTTGTGAAGGATGGGAACCAATGTCTAAGAATCTTTCTAATTGCTTAAATTAATTGTCTAGACCATAAACATAATACACACAATGATCTCAAAATAAATGTTTTACAGTCCACTCAACAGAGCAAAAACATGCACATAAAGCAGCCACACTTCCGCTAACGACCCAGGCTAAACTTAGCTTCACCCTGACATACAAAGATCATGTCACATCAAAATACTTCCTTGACACCAATTATACTTTCCCAAAGCTTTGGTGCCAACATTTTTGGCATCAACTTGTTGCATTTGAAGGATTACAAAGGGTGCACAAAAACAGAATTACGTGAGTTTTCACAGGGGTGGGGGTGAATTTGTGTGGAGCAATTACAAATATTCAGATGACAATTTATTAGTTTAGTGACAAGAAATGAAGCAATAACAACACCTCACCAACCGCGGCAGGGCAACCCGTCGACGTTAATAACTGTGTAACGACCTCCAGCCGCGCAGCCTTGCCGGCGCTAATCCGCATTGACACAAGCTTATCCCGACAAGATCGTTGGGGAAACAATCCATCGGGATGGCGCAAATGCCGTACTTAATAAGTACCACATTCAGATTTTATATGAATATTTTTCAGGCGTCTGTCCTTGACATTTGCGTCTACATTTAAAAAAACAGATGTCAGTACTTCCTACATTGTCAAGTACATTTTTCAACCGCCACAAATGATAACAAACTTAATTGTTTTTTTTTTTCTTTTTTTGAATTCTGCAAAAATACAGTCAGAGTATTTTGGCCACCACCGCCCACGGCACTTCCATCCATCACCCAATGCCTTGGCTTTACATTTCTCAATCCAATTTCCCCCGTTTCCCTGGCATACAATCGGGGCTTTTTTTTTTTTTTTTTTTTTCCACCGCCGCAGATCTAAGAGCCCTCAGCGAGGTCATTGGGAGGTGAGCCAAGCGGCAAAAGTGTGATGATAACACAATGGTGCTTTCTCAGCAAGAAGGACCACCAAAAAAGAAAGTCCAATGCCGCGCTCCGAACGCGGCCGCGGGCAAACATGAGCGAGACACACGGCGTCATTCATGAGCTCGTGAAGCCAGCGCGACCACATCCCTAAGCTGTCAGTCGCCACCTTGTTAAGCCGTGATGTTTGCCCACTTAGCGCGAGCACCTTGGGGACCACCACCTTTGGGCCTACCTGCTGAAAATGCGCCTCACTTCCTAGAGGTTTCCCCCACACGCTCGCTGTTTCCTTTCGTGGATGCAAAGTTGCACAGTAAACGACGTCCTTTCTGCAGGCAGACCGTTTAGGAGCTTTTTTTTTTTTTTTTTAAGGCCACTTAATTTAAGCTTCAGCGCCCACTTGGAGTGGGTCAGAGTTTAAAACTACTCAACAAAATGAAACCTTGACTTGAGTTTCAGGTGGTCGGATATTTTCTCATGAATTTTGCTAGCGGGTTACAAAATGATTCTATGGATTTCTGATCTTTGCAAAGCTAAAATTCTAAATTGTTCAAATTCCTCTGATTTCAGCACCGCATCATGGGACAACTTGTCTGACAGGTCAATGAGCATAAATTCCATCTAAATACGCAGCGTTGCTTTATTTATCTGATTATTATTCTCCGAACGCGACCGTGAGATTCCATTTTCACTCAAGATGAACTTTCCGTGAAGAGTCAGCAGCCCGTTTGACGCTTAGTAAAAAAGAGGAGCGTGAATTCCAATTGAAATTTGCATCATTGCGGCTTTATGACAATATCATTCACTCGCCACACGACCTTTTATTTCCACCTTCTTTTCTTTGAACAGTAGCTCGGGATCCATAATCCAGGTCTCGGCTCTGTGCCAAACGTGTGGTGGATCCCATTCCGTGTCTTTTTTTCCACCAAACACACACTCGGGACCAATCCTTGTGAACTCCTCAGACGGCACAGGAGGGAGGGGAGCTGGAATAGTGAAACTTCATGGTGGGGAGGAGATTAACATTCCTCTTTCACTGGCCCTCCTCCTCCTCCTCCTCCTGATGGGCATGGACCCTTGCCGAAGTGAGGCCGGCCGGCCGACTCTCCGGGCGCGCATGCTTGACCTGGCTCCAAGGACAAGCAAGCGGTAATTAGCAGTCATAAAGAGGAGGCGAGCTCCAAAACCAAGAATGCCCGTTTTGAAAGATTCTGCTCCCCCCCCCAACAACGAGAGCGCATCGCCACACAAGCGACGACAATATGCCTTGTTGAGCATCTGTCGTGAACATAATTTAGAGACCGAACCTTAACCCGCGATATTATCTCTGACCCTCTAAACCTAACACTTCAACCCCCCAAAAAAATCGGAATCCAAAAGATCTTCCCCTACCCCCTGAACCCTCGAACCCAAACACTCCATACTTAATCCTTAATGCTAATGAACCATCTAAGCACCACCCCAAAACACTCCAAACTAACCCCCCCCAACCCTAAACTTAACCCCTGAAACCTCTTAACCCCTAACTTTAAGTCGAATCTCTGCGTAGCCAGACCATTTTTATCAATACGCCGTAGTAACCGGAACACTTCCAAACCTACCCAGGATTTTAAAACACCAGCCTGAAAAAAAAAAAACAAAAACAAAAAAAAAACACTAAAGCTAAACCCTAAATCAGTGAACGAACACAATTAACATCCACCCCGATTCATCTAAACCCGGCTTGGGCAAACTGCGGCCCGGGGGCCACATGCGGCTCATTAAATGTTTGAATCCGGCCCGCCAAACTTGAAAAAAATTAAATGAATAAACCGCGTTAATGTTTTATTTTCTAAATGCTTTGGTGTGTCAAAGACAGATATTTTGTTGTAATGCTTTTGTTCATTTTCATTTAAAATTAAATATTTTTTTTTTTTCTCCGATGAGGTGAGGTGACCAAAACACTCCATCCATCAGCTACTAGTCCGGCCCTTCTGTCAAATTTTAGAACCCATTGTGGCCTTACACTTACCTCAACTCTAACTAACGCTTTCCCCTAATTTAACTCGAAACCAAAGGCAACTCCTCACCACTTTTTCTGTCTGAGCCGTTCTTTGGAACTATACCATGGCGAGACTCAGCACCGACCTTTAGCATGTGACCAGACGTGGGAAATCATACAGCAAGCATTACGTCTGCTAGATTGGCTTCATTGCACACACACACACACACACACACACACACACACATGGACATCCTGTTGAGTCACACACAAATCCACTTTTTCACTCTCTTAAGTATCGGTCATGTCGCCCAAATTTCAATCAACACAATCCTCATGAAAGTAACTAGCTAGATTGCTAGCGCTAGCTTCTGTTGTCAAAAGTTGAATGAACAAAATGAAACGCTTGTTGTCAGTTCCAAATTGGATATGATGTGAATTAGCCCACATCACAATTGGACAGATTTTCATTGTTGTTCAATTTCACACTTAATGCGTGTGCAGGCACTCCGAAGAGCCAACAAATCGGGTTCAAGCCATTAAAAGCCCGTATGACGCCTCATCATTTCTCAAGTCAAGGCCAGAGTCCGAGAAACCAAGTCAAGTCTTTTAGTGTTTAGCAAGTCCAGTCGCAAAGTCATCAAAACAGCGACTCGACTTGACTTGAGTCCAAGACGCAGCAGTTCAAGTCTCCATCGCCGCCGTTTCACCACCAGGCTGGTGAATGACTCGTCATGACGCGCAATGCCTCCGAATGCTGAGCGCCGCGTCCCCGAAAGATGAACCGCAAGTACTTTTGTTTTTCAAGGACTCTCTGGCTTGTGCTCTCTCGTTTTCGTTCTGTGCGTCTCATTGCTTTAGCAGAGCCCCAGATGGTTTACTTCACAGCGCTGATGATATAAATCAGTCCACCCCTAACTAGAACGGAAAAACTGACTCAATGTGCTGCTGTTTTTTTTTTTCTTTCCCCCCTCACACAAGAAAGCACAAAGAAGGCTCAATAATCGTTTACATTTCAAGACGCCACATTTAAGGGGAAGGCTTCCACCGCACCTTTTCAGGGACTGATTTATTTATTTATTTATTTATTTTTTTTTAATCAGACCACTGTTTTCTCTACACTGTTTTTCAATAAAGTTTACTATTGTGCTCTCCTATATCAGGTGTGGGCAAACAACGGCCCGGGGGCCACATGCGGCCTGTTAAACGTTTGAATCCGGCCCGCCAAACTTGAAAACAATTTGCAGAATAAACTTTGTTAATGTTTTATTTTCTCAATATTGTGGGTTTTCAAAGACATATATATTATTGTCATGCTTTTGTTCACTTTCATTTAAAATTAAATGTATTTTTCGTCTCCGATGAGGTGAGGTGACCAAAACACTCCATCCATGTGCTCCTGGTCCGGCCCCCCCTGTCAAATTTTAGAACCCCTTGTGGCCCACCAATCAAAAAAGTTTGCCCACCCCTATAGATTGACAATCCGTCACAGCTGTCGTAACGCCTTGGACTGGTCGCCAGTCAAATAGACAAACTACCTTTCACGCTCATGTCTGCGGACAATTTAGAGTTTTTCGTCAGAGCTGACTTTTGGATAGAGACACCCTGGGCTACTTCGTCAGCCAGTTATAAGTCAACGAACCACCATTCACCATACACCCTGCACTCACCGCCAGCCAATCACAGGGCATATAAGGACTAATGACCATTCCGACTGGGAACACCAGTCTCCAATGGACCGGCCATGGATGAAGTTGGGTGGGGAACATGCAATCGCTTGAAATTTGACACGCCAAATCATGCCATATTTGACAAATATTTGGTATAATATTTATACAAGCTAATTGGATGAGGCAGAATCAAAACCCAAGCAGAATCGCCCATATTTTCCATCGCAGCCCCTCCGAATTCATCGACGACCGACGACGATTGTATTTCATCTGGTTGGAAACAAAGACGCAGAAAAAGTGCTTCGCTGGAGTATTTCTGCGGGCCAAACTGCGGGTAAGCCCGGCCGGGGGGATATGAGGTTGGAAAGGATGAGTCATGCATTGATTATAATACCCTCATTACACTGAAAAAAAACATCAACAACAGTTTTCTTGTGAGCGGACTACAATTCCCAAATGAGCCAGGAGGTCGCAGAGAACATTCCTGTCCCCGTGAACTGTAACCTGAAACCGAAACGACGGAGCTTTTGTGCTCCCAGCGGCACATCCCGGCCCGATCGGGGCGGGGGGGGTGCGTATTTTTACACACAGAGCGCCATTCAGCACTTTCAAACAATCAGCCTTAATTACGACGGGCTCTAATAGGCGAGATATACAGTGCAGGATGTGGTGAAGAATGAAGCGTTTGTGCGCCACAAAAGAAGGACGGACTCGGATCCGAATGCGGTGGGGGGTCAAAATCCCGTCCCGCGTATTTTGCTTTCACCGCATGTCGCTAGAAAGGCACGTGAGCGTATTTAACAGTTCGCTAGAGTGGATTCGTTCCCCAGATGTTGCAAAAACATTCCTTGCACAGGCTTGACGGGATTGTAGAAATTTGGAAGAATAGTAAGGATCACTTTTGTCTTTTTGAAAGGGCTTAAGATGTGTGAAAATCAGAAAGTAGTACACTAATTGGTGAGCGAAGGTTAGCCTGGGTTGTCAGTGGAACTTACTCGCAATATTTTTCCGCAAGCCAATTATTTCAAAGTTATGGCGCTCAACCTAAAGATGGTTCGGGCTATACGTGTTTTTACATTTTAAAATATTTATTATTTATTTAAAAAATAATTGCTGTTTCCCGCAGATGGTGGTGATTTAGTGAAGCTCCTGAATTACACACTGAAATATAAATAAAAACTGGCTAGCAGGTAGCTAGCCTTCTACACATCGAAAAAGGATGGTTCGCTTTCACCAGGAAATTCAATTAATTTTGTAACGCAAGGGAATTTAAATGATCGGTTGCTCAAGAAATCGATTATTATGCCTATCCCTGAAATGATAATAAAAATGCAAAATCTCATTTTCTCATTTGCTAACACGCCAGGATTTTGAAAAGCTTCCGCTATTTTTGTTTTTTTGTTGTTGCTCATTTTTGTTTGTTCTTTTTTTCTTAAAAACAGCCATGTCCATTTTTGCACCGCCCATTAGAATCAGAACTATTGATTGATGATAAATCGACTTTTAAGCCCATTCTTAAACAATGTTTTTAAAAGAAGCAAATTCACAAATGTTTTCGTATTCAAACAACCTGGCGACTTCCCTCCATCAACCAAATTCTTCATGATCAATTAACCACCAAAGATGTGATCGTTTTCAAAAGCTTCCTCTCCCAAAAGTTCATTGCCGTACAAACAAGCAACCAAAACTTTTTTTCAGTTTTTATTTCCCTAAAACATGTGGTTTGAAAAACTGCGAAAAAAATGAGGAAATAAAAATTGGACTTCCAAGACTCAGCAGGCATTTTTTTCCGATCAATTCCACATGGAATTCTTAACGATGACTCATGTGGATTAATCGATTATTACGGCCGTCCCTAAACGTGATAACGGACTTGTTTTTGAAACTCCCGCTCGTAAAAAAGCCTTGCATAAATATTTGTAGTTGGTTCCAGACACGATTGTTCTATCCCACACATGATTCTTAATGATCAGTTCAGAGACTTCAATCTACGCAACGCTCATCACTTTCAACGCAAACCTGTCTTCAATTATCGTTTTCCTCATCAGGAAGTCAACAGCAAGTATACTCGTGAAATTCTGCACAAAGTCAATCACTTTTAAACAACTTTAAAGTGCCCGGAGGGGCGAAAAAAAACCCAGCACAAATGTTTATAAAATCTGCAATTAAGAACACATGTGAAAGAAAAAGCATCTTTTAATGACCTCGAACGTGGACGTGCTATCATTTTTTTCCCTTTTTTTTTTTTCAAGAAAATTCAGCTGAGAGGCTGCAGATGTTATTCCATTTGGAATTTTCTCGGAGGAAAAAAAAAAAAAAAGCATCCGCAAGAATGGTGTATTTTCTTTTCAGTGGAGGGGGGGGTGGTTGCAATTTTTTTTTTCCGTCGAGAATCGGGAAGAAAACATCTGGAAGACATTTTTCCTGGCTTTTCTGAGGCTTTAGCAGACGACGCAGTGGAAGCGTATCAAATCCAGATGTGGCGGCCAGCTTTTCTGATGTTAATTTTTTTTCTCCCTTTTTCTTCGGATGAAACAAAATAAGGTATTGATGGATTCTGGACGTATGTTCTTACACCGCCCTGCGTCGCCACCGCCGCCGGCTTTGGACCAAATCCGTCCTTGTTTTCGCAGGGACGTGCTATTCCGAGAAGGTTTTTATAGTCCCTTTCTAACGCTTAGCTCTGATAGAAGTTGATTTGGTCGAGCAGTACGTAAAAGAAAAAATATTTTATAATGGAACAAACGCCGCTGCTAACCCCAAACTACGTGAACGTGCTAACTAACAAAAGTCGTGTGAGCTTGTTAGCCATATTCTTGAACATTTGCTCAGATGCTAAAGCTATCGGCTAAATTTGCCTGTGATGCTAACAATAGCAAAGTGGAGTCAGTGTACATGGTTAGCTCCTCTAGCACAGAGCTATAAATTGCTCCTGTCAATATTTTGCCTAAAATTAAACTAACAAAATTAGTGTTAACATGTTAGCAGTGTTGTAGAAAGCATACTAACGTGGGCTAGATTTGCCCTTCATGTGAACAATAACAAAGTTTTGTTAAAGTAAATGTGACGCTTAGTTTTGCTAGCAGCTGCTATAATGAAACCAAAAAAAAAGAAGAAAAAAAATGCTTCAGTTGGATCGGACAATACAGGTCTTAGCGCGTTAGCTGCTACGCTAAAACTGTGGGCTAGATTGCCTTTCATGCTAACAATAATGTTCAGCTCTGCTAGTAGTCAGTTTGTCGAGCAATTAAAAATAAAGAAATAAATGATATTAACTTTAAATGAAACCAATAATTGAGGTGTTAGCATGCTAGGCGCTACCCTCAAAACAGGTTTGCCTTTTGTACTAACAGGTAAAATGGAGTAAAAATAAACATGCGAACTATTAGCGCTCTTCGGACGAGTCAATTGGGTCTGGTGTTTTATTTAGCGCTAAGAAATTAGCTAAATGGGCTAGCATCACTTTTCTGATGACTGAAGCATCGATGCTAACATGCTAATAATCCCTGCTAAAGAAAACAAATGGAATGGTTGCACCGTCAGCACAACACGGCAAGGCTTCACCTGTTGGACCACCTAGAGTGGCGAGCTGGATGCTAATAATACATACAGGCTCGACCCCCTTTGACCCCCGCATGGCTCATGTCTTCGGGCGACCACTCCAGTTTGCGTCTATCCCCGCTGACTGGTCGCCCGTCTAGTGTCCACGAGGCATGTGAACCACTTCTTTAAGCAACATTCATTCTCCGATATCCTTCGCTAGGCACAAATATCTAAGTGAATCACTACGTTTGACTTATGTGAAGCATTGCACTACCCATTTTTGTATTTCCGTCACCAATATCGTCAAATCTCGACTGCCGTGCTCTACACACGTGAACGGTGCAGTCACAAATTATGATGATCATTACATAGCGATTCATGTATGACAGTTGAAACTGCTAACATGTACTACTTTCCTATTCGCAGTCCACTGTGTGTTGAACAGGGTGAGTCCTCTTTCTTTATTGGGAGTTTGATTGCATCATGTTTTCTTTTGATTCACTCAACACTAACTATGTGACCCGCCACACTCAACTTGACGTCATGTCGCCATTTAGACACGTATCTTGTATGCCCTGTTTTACGTTCTAAACGTGCAGACATTATTGATCCTTGCAAGTCAGCTGTGTGAACCACTACACTCCAATGTCTTTCCATTCGTTATCCATGCCACTTATAAGATTACCGTAAGCGATTTACATCCCTTTCTTTAATGATTTACAACAGTTTGAAAAGTAGCAGGTTTCTCGTTTTATTGGATTTGATTTTGACGGTGTCGTGATTTTGTTCTAATCGGCTATGTGACTCACGACACTCCCGCCGCCCTAAGCGATACATCCGTTACTCACTTATGCTGTCTGTAACAGCTGACCACTCAGCAGTCCAGTAAAATGTCAACCACTACTCGTCTTAACATTTATTATCTTTGCAACTTCTTCACTTTATAGCATTAAAAAGATGCGAACATGTCACACCTTTTCCCTTGTCAGGGCAAGACTGAGAATGGTGGTTAAAAAAAAAAACGAGTTACTTAATTCCCCACTGTCCTCACTATTAAAAAAAAAAAAAAAAAAGTCCAGAAGTTTGACGTTCAAAGGCATAAAAGCCAACTTTTAATTTTTAATAAGCAACTTTTAAGCAGCCTGATTGATGTTTTTACAGCTAAAAAAAAAGGTTTTTAAAGGCACGTTTTTGTCTGCTTCTTTTTACACTTGTGCGACAGTTAAAAAAACGGAAAACGTTTTTAATATCTTAGTCACAGACAATTGTCCCTTTTTGGTGATAATGATGATACGATATTGTGAATTACTAGACTCCCCACTATCACAGCTCTCTTTTGGTCCAGGAAAAGGTTTTTGCAATATACCTGCAGCGTTAAAAAAAAAAAAAAAGTGACTTGAAGTGTCATCCTTACACACGTCAAAGCCAAGACCGCCCTTTCCGAGTGACTTCTGAATGTCAGCGAAGTGAAATAAGCCGAACTTTTAAGCTGCATGCAGAACATTTTTACCACTTGATCACTCCTCAAAAACAACCCAAAAGTGGACTTATTGTTTTCCCGAGTGCATTTTTTGCATCCTACCTGAACTGGCTGGTGATGTGACGAAAAGCAAAATGACAACCAGGGAGACCAGGGCGTCCCTTAACCTCCGTTTAACTTTCCATCTGATGGGGGTATCCATGGCCGCCTGCCTTGAGTGCACCACGGCTCTTCGCAGCTCAACTCAAGTCGGACCCGCGGCCGCTTGTGATCGCTTGACGAGCAAAAAAACAAAAAAAGAAGGAAGAAGGAAAAAAAAAAAAAAAGAGAGAAAGGGGGAACGGGGGAGGATTAGTGTTGAGGTGGCGGGGAGGGGTGGGGGGCTCTCAAGCAGCCATAAGGGTTCCGAGCTTTCGTGGGGGGGGATCCTCCGGACTGGACACACGCCGTCTGTCCCGTTCAGATGCTGCGCTCCTCTGAGGCGCCTGCAGCCGTCACTTTGCGCCCCCCCCCCACATCCTAAAAAAAAAAAAAAAAAAAAATCCCCCTCCCTCTACCAAACTTACACACCCACCAACACGGGCTGTCAATCACCAGGCAGCCAGCACGCTTCAGGCAAATCAGAGCTTGTCATTGGGCAAAAAAGGGAGGCGGTAAGGAGGGAAGTTGGGAGGGGAAAAGTGCAAGGGAAAGTTTCACGCCTACAATTGCTGCACTTGGAATTCCAGAAAAAAAGAGAAAAAGGGGGTTCAGGAAGAATCTTTCCTCAAGTAGAAATGGATTCCAAAAGAACGATGTTACATGCGTGCATACTCCCAAAAAAAAAAAAAAACTGTTCATATTAAAATGTTAAAGCCATTAAAATTGTCCCCAAAAGGAACAATTGTAACGTGAATAAAAAGGTAGCCGTCATACAAGCCTATAAATTTAAAAAAGAAATGCTAAATTTGGAGAGCATGCGAACTCCACACAGGGAGGCCGCAGCCGGAATCGAACCCACGACCTCCGTATTGTGAGGCCGGCCTGCTAACCAGTCGCGCCACCGTGTGCCGCCCACCCCATGAAAGGAAATCAATTTAAATCTTTCCGTAGAAACGTATCCCACTAGATTGTCATGGGGCTTATCCACACCACGCCAGCGCAAAACTCCGGTCCGGTCCGCACTTGCTGTCTTAGTCTTTGATCACTTTCAGCAATGATCTTGAAACATTTATAAAGCATTCAGAAACAAATCTCTGGATTCACTTGAAGACTTTTTTTTTCACCCACCGATGGGAATTCATTTGTTAACACCATTCAGTCTTTGCTTTATGGACAAGGATCGTTACCATAGCAACCGAGACACAAGGTAAAATATGTCACGGCAGTCAACTGCTTTTATGGGTTGGACATAAAAGTTTTGTTGAACATGACAACCGAGTAAACCAGCAAAGCTTGAGGGCGCACGTCCGCCTCAGGTGCTGCCTGTAAAAACGGAAGCCAGAAAAAAAAAAAAAAAAAAGTCCTATCTTACTCTGCATCTTGTCCTTCCGTACAACTGAACGGAATTTTGACGACAATCTCACTTCGTGTGAGTCTTTGTCTGTTTGTCGCCGTGATTGACTGAAAACCAGTCCAGGATTTTGCCAACCTCTCGGCCAAAATCACTCTTGCAACGAAACGAAGATCGCGTTGCAAATTCGTTAAATCACATTTTTGTGCTATTTCATTGGATTTAAGAAGTTCATCCCTCCGAAGCGTCAGTCTTAAGCGCCGAGAGGAAGATGGTCAGAGCGCATGTGTGTCCTGAGGTTACGCCGGGCCCTCAGCGGGCGAGCCACAACCGTAAACGCCCTCCCTCTAATTCGTAGCCTTTACCCCCGCAGGGACCGCCAAAGCCAAAACGCGGTGAAGTGGCCTCCCAACCTCTACTTACGTTCCCAAAACCTGACCATTTGTTGCACTAAGCCATGTCGCCTTACAACCCGCGGCGTTTCAAACGTAATGTAGCATTGAGAGAATTCTGTTTTGTTTTTTGTTTTTTTAAATGTAGCATAGCTTGTTGCTTTATGACTGGAGCCTATCCCAGCTGTCCTCGGGGCAGTAGGCGGGGTTCGCCCTGAAATTGGTTGCCAGCCAATCGCTCACCGCCTTCCATCTAAGCAAATCCTCTTTGAAAAATGTAGCCAAGTCTTGTCGCCTGATGATGTACAAAATCACCTTTTTCTTTTTATAATCGCCTTGCAAGCGAAATCCTATTTGTTAAAATGCTGCATGGCCTTGTTTCCTCTCGATGAGTAAAATGTTGAGGAGTGAAATTTGTGTGTTCAAAACTTACAAGCCAACTTCTGATGATGTAGGAAGAGTTATGGACTCGATGCGAGGAGACTTTATTGATGTCGTCATGTGGAGCCAGAAGGGGAAGTTCAGACTGGGAACAACACAAAATGCAGTTGTAACTAATGAACAAAAGCCAGGACTTAGTGAGCATTCTCCAAATGTCAGAAAAAGACAGAAAATGTCATGCCTCATTGATTCCTATGATAGCTTCGACTGATTAAGATTTTTTTTTTTCAGATATTTATGTATAGAGTTGATGGTCTTTTTACAGAGGCTTAAACATTTTTCACATAAACAGAACAATTATTTATTTTCAATGTACAGAACTGTACCTTCTTTTTTTAAATGCAGATCACTCGAATTTTAATTTTTAAGTCCAAGAGATTTGCGTTCACTATTGAATAAAGTTGCTTTCAAATTAATTTTGTTCAAATCTGGATTCAATAATTATTTTCTTATTTGAGCGCAATTTTTTTTTCTAATAGTTTTATAACACTCAACCACTAAAGCATTTTATTGAGTCCGTCAAGAATCAACCGGCTTACAATTTTTTTCAGTGCATTAATTTTAATCATGATCAAACTTAAAAAAAAAAAAAAAAAGCTCCAAGCTGCACTTGTTTTTTTTTCTACAAACGTTTGTCCTTAGCCAGTTCACCAAGATGCTAACGTTAGCTAGCAATGGAGGGAACAACTCCTACGGGACTCATGAGAACAAAATACAGAAGAAGGGAAGATTGATGGCCCGCAATTATTGGATGTCTCCAGGTCAAATAGCTGCTGTCTTTTCACTTTTTTCTTTTTTTTTTTTTTGCTCGAATGTACGTTACATACAGCATGTCAAATTGTCAACTTTGAACAAGCTGTTGCGAATAACTGTAGCGTCGTCTTGTGCCAATAAATGAAAGTCATTAATTACCCTGCGCTAAGGCAAGAGGAACGCTGGCCCCGTCCTGCCTTTGATAAGAGTTGTTTCCATATTTGATGTGCTTCGATTTGATCGTCTGAATCAGGATCGGGCCAACGTTTGAACTCAAGGGCCACATTTCATTTTTACAATTGAGAGATGAGCTAGCTGATTCGGAAATGAGGTACAAAAAAGTTAAAAAGGTAACAAAAATGTAAAAATGTTAGTTAATTTTGTTGACAGTTAATTGACTTTAAATGAATTTGAATGAATAGAAACAAAATGGTTTATTTTACTTTTGTATTTTGTGTGAATAGTAATATAAAAATTGTGAATTTGTTATTAAAGTGAGTCAATGTTTTGTCATCTTTTTTTTATTTCATTGATAAAAATAATCCATGCTCATTCTGAAATTGCATTTATTTAATTTTTCATTTAATAATAATTTATTAAAAATATTTGAAATTCTTATGTAATATTTCTTATTTGTTATTTACTGCGCAGAAACAAATTAATTTTAAAAAAAGAAGTACAGTATGAATTCGGTACAAAACAAATCAATAAATTCTTATTCGATTTAATTAAATTCGGACTAATAAACCAATTACTATTCAAAATTATGAGCATATTGTATTTTTTATTTTATGTAACATTCAACAAAACTTTTTCAAAATAATAATTCATGCTCACGTTCTTGTGTTTAAATTGGAGTATTTACAATTCATTTGGGTAAAATCAAAAACTATTTCAGTAAAAAATATATATTAATAGTTTTATTGATGTTTACAATAAGTCAATGAAAAAAGCAAGTAAATGAATAAAAAAAAATTGAGAACATCAAATATATTTTAAGGAACCAATTATTAGAGAAAACAATCAATCGATCAATCAATCATGTCAATGTCCATGCTTTGCCCATCACTGCTCATAACAAAAAGATGATCACGCCTGAGAGGGTGTTGTCATCTCGTCTTGCCTTACGTGCCACAAAACTGACTAATCTATCATCGATGGAGGGAAAAAGTACACATTGTCCTGAACATGTTTCATCGAGATTTGCATTTTTTTGATCCGAGCGTGCCAAAGATTAGGAATCAAGCATTGAGCGCTGGATGAGAAGCGACATGAAGCGACGCCTCCAGTGCAAAAAAGGTTCCAAATTTGAAAACGGCTCCAACTTTTGTTCATGTGTTCAATGTATAAACCCTTTGAATCTTCAATATCATGCAAAGATCAAAGCTATTTTCCTTTTATCAACATCCCAAAATCTTTAATATATTTTAACATAAAACTACAAAGCCTTTAGCGGAGAAAAAAAATAATCCATTCATCCATTTAAAATATGCCAGAGCGGCACATTTCATCCCATTAAAAGAATTGACTGTCTTTGTCAGAACAGATTCAACAAAAGGTATTCGAATATGAATGGAATTGCACATTAATAAGATTGTCTCGTATTGGGAAAAAAATCAATTCTAACCGTTTATTATCAAGAGTAAAATGTCACTTTTAAATCACATTAAGTATCGTACGAGTGAAGAGACTTTTTTTTTTTCCCGGCTCCCCAAAACACAATAAATTATTTACCCAGACATGCAAAAATGCCAAATTTTATCCCACTATTACAACTCATTGAATTCACAAAAAATATTTTCAAGTATAAAAATAATACTACCACGTGTTTATAATCAACGGTAAAATGTTGCTTTTAAAAGTCACAAAGAGCCCGAAAACTTTATAAATCCATTTGGGTAATTCGAAGAAAATGACGTTTGCGTCTCTCCGTCTGCTTGCGTCTCTTCTGTTGCGGCGGCAACATGGAAACGCATCTGTTCTCGTGTTTTTACAAGATATGGGGCTTATTTTTGGGGCTTTGACATTTGAGTCAAACTTGTCAAAGTTGAGCGGTTGACGTGTTGAAGAAAAACAGGGTCCGATTACGAGCAGCCCCCCCTTTCACACGTGCTAATCAAAACACACACGACACTTCACGACTTGACACGTTGTGGTGAAGTCGGTAGCTGCCACTTAGCAACTTGGTGCTGCCGGCCCTTTAAGAGGATTTTCCATGAGGAAATTGTTTTCTTTTTTCTTTTTTTTTTTTTTGCTGAGAGTTTGTGATGTGCCGTAACTCACGGCAGACCACAATAAAAAATGGCGAAAAATGTATGTATAGTGAAAAAAGTAATTACTGCATCTCAATGCCCTTAGAATTGTTGCCCGCTATGTGTTCATTACGGACTATCGCCAAAAACGAAATGTTACCGGTTTGATGTGTTTTGTAGGATTTAGAATCAATTCAAATATGATCAACTCAGCTGCAGACCAAAAGGTTGTCGTCAATGATTGTCGCAGTATTAACCTCGGACGTACCACACCTTGCTCAAAATCAGCCGGGATAGTTTCCCGCTCACCCCATGCGACAGAAAAAAAGAATGGCTGAACTTATTCCCAATCTGCTTTGAAACTGGACATTTTCAAGAAATGTTCCGGCACGTGAGCGGCACAAGGAAGGGGACGACGCGTCTGTGAGTCATTCCGTCGTCTGTCCCACTTGGGTTTCGGCACCGCAAGCTGGCCGACTCAGCACATGATGTTCACTCTTTCCAGAGTTTCCTGCAATGTGTCATCCGCATACGGTCTGACCAGAAAATCAAATCTAGGACGACTCTTTGTTCAGACTCCACAATCTCCGTCCGGATGACGTCGGCGGGCTCATTTTGGAAACATCGCTTCACCATTAAAACACGTGGTCGGCGTGGACCGCATATCTGGGAGCAGTTAGCGTTCCATGCTAACATGTGCTAGCCAGCGCATGTTAAGAAAGCTTTGTGGAGATGTGAGCCGTGTCATTGCTGTCTGGTCTTATGTTCAAGACCGACACCCTATTTTGGGTCGATCGACCTCAAGTGTATTGCATTTACGTCATACGTTATACTTTATACACCTCTAATGTACTCAACTGCATTTCTAAAGCCCTTTAAGATAAACAGCACTATAAGCAAAGTGCAATACATGGAGCAAACGTAAATCAAAGAACAACAAACAATAATGATTCGAAATATGTGAAAACAAAACGAACAGGGAGCCAGTAAACAGACGCCGGAGAAGGATTTCTGCGCCCCCACTTCCGAGTACCAGTCAAGAGGCGAGCCGCAGCATTTTGGACCAACTGGAAACGCTTGATGGAGGATTGGCTGACTCCAAAATAAAGTGCAGTACAGTAATCCGGCCCACATGTGAAGAAGGCATGAATAAATTTCTCAAAATGCTGTTGAGAAATGAGACGCTTAACTTAAGCCAGCTGCTTAAAATGAAAAAAAGCTGAATTTAACAACCGCACCAATTTGCCAGTCCAATTTTAAATCACTGTTCAGTTTAGGAACCAAGTTCGGGACAGTTGGCTTTACATCTCTAATATGCAATAACCATGGATTTTTTTCTCTAATATACCATATTTACATTGTATATACACCTCACATATACCCTAATAATATTTCATGCTTGCACCTCGAATGTAGCACACATTATTTGAATCGATTCGCAATGAAGGTAATGTGATATGTAAGTCGCAGTTGTCATCCTTTTTGTCTCGTTCTGAGTTTGCTGGCGGCCCGTCACACATTTGCTCCTTCATACCCTCCTTCCGCATTGCCTGACTGCAGCCGGCATTTCTTCCTGCATTTTGGGTTGCCGAAAGAGTCAGCAGCCCAGAAGAAGAGCTGCGTGCCACATGGGCTACACTCCACCAGACAGTAAGGTCAGCAAGTTTAGGTACGGCCTCAAACCGACGTTGCGACTTCAAAGCATCATTTCCGAGGAGGATTACGGCTTCAAAATGCATTTTCCGGCAATTGTTAATGCTGGAAAGGTTCGAGTTTAGAATTCAGATTTGAAGCCGGGGGGAGGTTTTCAATTAAGGTATGAAGGTATTGTCAAAATGAAATAATCGCTAACTAGAGTGACCAATGACAACAAAAAAAAAGTGTATGATGGTTATACATCGAACAAATGAAACTCCATTTTGATGATGATGAACGCGACACGTACTGCTTTTGTAAGCGCCACTCGTTCCATCCATCCATCCATCGCCAATGTCCCGTCGAGTCCTGGCGGCTCTCTCGCGGAAAATTGTGAGCGGCGCTCACCGTGCCAGACACCTTCGATAAACACCACGTCTGCGAAACCGCCACCAATTGTATTTCTTTTCATTTTCATCTCAGTTGGTCACACACCACCGTTCGGAACGTTATTATAAAAAAAGTTGCTTGAAACTTAGCCCCCCAAAAAAATCCACGCTGTGAGAAAAGTTGTCATATCACAAGAAAAAGCAATCTTATGCAAATGAGCCTTTCATTTTTCGGGAAAAAAATAAATCATGTTATGAGAAAACATCCGATCATTCTATGTGATCCTTTAAACTCTGTTCGACCTTTTGGACTTTAACTCAAACATACCCGGTAATGGTTTTACCTTGATGGAAAATGGCTAACAATCGGCACTATTGTACAGTGGAAAAGTTGAAGCGAGGCGGCGTGGGAGGTGGACTGGCACTTTCCACAAGCTCAGAAGAAAAAAAAATCATTAATGTGAGCACAGTGGCAAAGAAACAGCATCAAATGGTAAGCTCAGCCCCAAAAAATCCAGAAATGACTTCAGCGATTTTTCTGCACGATTGGACATTTCGCGAAAACATGACTGACATGAAGCATATGGCTTTGGACTGTTTGAAAATGTTCAACGCCTCACTCGCGGAATTAGAGCATCCATCACAAAGAGAGACTCATGAAGTGCGCTCATGCAGACGTCTGCAGTTTTAGGCAACGAGAACGTTAGCTAGAATTCATCAAGAAGTGGTTTGAATTTGTTTTTTGTACATTAAATAAATAGCTATGAAAGGAAGATGAACACCTTTTGTTACATTTTTCTTTGTAGTGTTTCAATTTTTTCCCTCCTCGTGTATTAAGGAGTTTTTCAGAAAAATGTCTTCTCTCATCCAATTAACGCATTTTCTTGTAAGGTGACGACCTCGTCCAATAACGTTACGACTTTTCGGACTTTTGTCTGACTTTTGATTATTACCTAACAATGACAATAAAGGGATTTCTCATTCTAATTCTAATTCTAACAGTGTAATGTTTTTCCTTGTAATTTTTTCAATTCTCAACATAAACCTTTTCTCTTATTTCAAATTTTCTCCAAAATTGGAACAGCCTCATATGTTTTTTTTTTTTTTTTTTAGATAAATGTGTTTTCTCATATAGTTGCGACTTTTTTTTTTTTTAACGACTCCTTGGAATGCGATTTTTCCCTCTCAGATGAATTTTTTAAAATAAATATTAGGTATTCTCATGTCAGATTTCTTGTACAATTTGATATTTTTCTTGTGATATGACGTTTTTCCATTCATTGATGTTAAAAATATACAAATATTCTCCTTCGTTGACTTTTTCTCTTAACATTACAAATATCTTTGCAACATTGTGATGTTTCTCTTCATTTTGACTTTTTTCTCATTCATTAGTTTTTGTAAAAAAAAAAAAAATCCCATAATGTTGAACATGCACGGAATTTTTCTCCTAACATTCCATAGAATGTTAGAAATACATTTATAATGCAATAGAACAGTCCAAATGAGACGCACAGCGTCGACAAATTAAACAAAAGCACAACAAATAAATACCTCGTTGGCCGCTTGCCGTGGAAAGAGGTAAAATGTCCGATAATGCACGAAGGAGTTCCTTTTAGTCTTCTTTTTGTGTCATTTGACGTCAATCTAACTTCTAGCACGAGCATTAGCATAAACAGGTGGACATGCGCAGTTGAGTTGCAATTAATGTCCTTGACTCTAAACATTCCGTAATACCAACACAAGAAATAAAAGTTCCGGACATGAAAACGATGTGATATTATTAACTATAATGAACATATTAACATGTTCCCTTCTTGTTACATTTAAATAAGACATCACCTATGAACACATAAAATTATGTATTAATTTCCAACAAAATTACCCAAGTTCTGACTAACAAACTATAAATTATTATTTTCAAATCTAAGAGTTGCGAGCACGTATTTTCACATTGCAACTTTCCTCACAACAACGTGACATTTCATCTTGTAGTACGTTTTTTTTTTTTTAAATAGACGGGCATTCTCAAAACATTCTTACTTATTAGTACATTATTATGACTCTCGTAGTTGTCTCGTATCGCAGCTGTTTGTTTTTTTTTAATTAAAAAAATAGCTGTCCACCATTTCTTTGTTGTTTTGAACAGCTAAGTGGTTCAGTCCGACTCGTTATTAATTCATTGATTACACGTTTCGTCTACACTCAAATTCAACATCTGCCCCGAACGTGTTGCAGCAACCGGAGGACGGAGGGGGGGGGGGGGGGGGTACTGGGGGCGGGGAGGGGTGGATAGCGTGCGGGATCTCCGATGAAGGGAATATGAATGGAAAAGACACCAGAGCCCTGGAGGAGACCATAAATCCGGAGATGACGCTCTAAAAACACAAGATGGGGAATAAACCCAGGCACCGACGATGCTCGCTTCAATGAGCAAAGCTCGCAAGGGCGGATCCAGACACGTTAGCCGTTATGCTAGCCGGCTTCATTTTATGCTGAGTCAGCATGTGAAATGTACTTTTCAACCTATAGAAATACAACACAAAACACTTCAATGAATGGAAATGCCGTTTCGGCGGCCCAAAATATAAATACACCAACAAATATTTTTCACACATGTTTATTGTATTGTACTTTAGAAAAACATACGGAAATAACATCATTTAAATGAATTTAACGAATTAAACAGTTTGTGCATTAGGATGATTTTATGGGCCGTGGCCACTAGGGGGAAGTATAACACATACACATTCTACACGTGGATTTAATGATGAGACACAGAAGAAGACTGTTGAACAGTTGACGTTCAAAATTTTGAAGGTCAATTTATTTTCAAAAGAAAAAAAGCTTTTTGAAAGCTTATTTTGTATTTCACGTTCTTTGTAAAATTCAAACAAAAGCCAAATATGCTTAACTTAAAAAAATAAAAAAAGTTGTTTTATCCCTCAATTCCATGTCAGTACTATTCATACAGAACAGCAGCACAGGGGAAAACTTCATCTTCACCCGGCAGAGTGAAATGTGGTTCAAGACTCCAAACGCAAGAGTTGCCTCTCCAGATAAATAATTTGGAGTCCATGAATAATCCAGAAGAGCCCTTCTGGTTTTTCCGAGCACAGTGTGCGATCGAGCTCCTGCTGATCTCAGCTGCCAGGCCAGCGTGTGTTGGCTTCTTCGGACCAGACACACTTCTGAGGTCCAGTTCACTGAGTGCGCTCAGATAATAAAATCAGCGAGTATTGGATGCTGAGTGAGGTGCTTCTTCTGGGTTGCATTCCAACACTTTCTGGTCCACAAAGTTCTCTGCGGGTTCCTGGCACCGCACTTCACGATGGGTGGTTCTGGAACTTGTCAATGATAAGTGATGAAGAATCGTCTGAGAGTCAAAAATGGGTTTGGGTTTGGTTCCGTTGAGTTTGACTCTGGGTGAAACTGATTTCTCACAGAATGAAAAGTTCCAGCTCGTTCATCGAGACGAGACGACGATGATTGTTTTAGCAGGAGCACGACGTCTAGCAAGATGACATACCACTCAAATTCTTTCTTTACTCCCTCATCACAATGAAAATTCGAAGCTGGTATACTGGTTAGTGCTGCTATTATTATTTGTGGGAGGGTTTCCCGTGGTTTACTGATCCCAGATCATGAGTGGTTCCTGTAAGAATCTTGGGATGAACTTCAAACAACATCGCCGTAACACTTAAACACTAACCCTCACCTCAGTCCAAACCATATACCGTAACTCTAACCAAATATAAAATAAGCCTAACACTCGCCCAAGCCCAAATTCGAACCATTTTGATATCACGCCCCCAAAAATATTGTCATTAAAGCAAGTTTGAACAGAGGCGGAACAAACGGTGGGATTAGGAGTGGTCGATCTTGCTCCTCCTTACCGTCCGCCCGTCCCACCCGGCAGATTTGCTATAGTCATGTCACAGCAGCAACATACGTTCACTTGGGGGTCCGCAGGGAGGCTGAGGGCTGCGCGGTGCAGCAACCAATTGCTCCTTTCCTCCTGCTCTGTCATACTCTCCTCGCCTCGTTTGCTTTATCTCGAAAAAAAAAAGCGTGCAAAATGTGTGATTTTTTTTTTTGGAGGGGGGGGTTGTTGTTTTTGAGCAAAAGTCCTTCGACAACTGCTGCACATTTGCTTGGCTTTGTGACTTTCCAGCAAATTCCGTTGGCGAGGCTTCCCTTCCCTTGCTCCGCCTGCCTTGTGTTCTCACAGCTCAGCTTGCACGTTTTCTCTCCTTTTTTTTTTGTGTGTATGTGCTTATTCTCCTTTCTTATTTCGCCTTAAATCCCCTCGTATTTTCTTGACCGAGGGTGTGGGTGTGTGGATGTAAACATGTAAGTCGGGATATAGCCCTGAAATTGGGCCAGAAAATAAGAAACAATTAAAGAAAAACGTGGAAATTTTTGGGAATGGCTCTACGAATGACACTGAGATGACCAACTTTGTGGTTTAGCTTCGCCTTCTTAGCTAGCGCTTCGAAGCTAGCCAGGCTCTGATCCGCTGCTAATTTTGATGATTAGTGAGCCGCCCACTTATGGAGGAATAACTGAAATGTTCAATTGAAGGCTAGCAGTTTGTTAGCCACGCTTTAAAATGTCAGAACACCCATTTAATGAACTGAACAGTGAAATGAGAGCAACAAAACTTCTGTTGGCGGCTTGCTAACCTTTAAAATGCTAATTGGTTTTAACGCGGATTGAGTGAAAAGTTCAACTAAACGATAGCAAGTCTCCTTTAACCAGCTGATTATAGATGTCATTAAAACAGCAAGCATGACATCGCTCAGGTCTGCTATAAGATTTAGTTTGACTTTAATTCAGTTCAAAAGTTAGCGGTTAGCTTGCTAACTTTCAAAATGCTGATTAGCTAATAGCAGGTTAAGTGAAAGGAAGCTAACATTAAACTCCGGCTCAGATTTTGAAAAAATACAGTTTCATATATTAATATTATGCCTTTAACTATTTTGATATGTAAATATTGCTCATCTGCTTTGACTTTCCACCAACCACTTTCTTCATCATCAACAAATCTGACACTGAAACTTTTCTCCGCCACTCGGTTCCATTTGATTTTCCTTTCGTTTTTCCTAACCGGCTTTGACTCTCGAGTCTGGTGTCCGGGACGAGAAACAGACATACACCCCGCCCCCGACCACGGCCAACGGGGGTCGGAATGTAAACAGTAGCATTTCATAAAAGTACTTTTCTCATGACATCCGTTTGCCTCGGAGCACTTGAAAATTGGTCGGATAATTGCGGAAACTTTATTTCCCATGTCGGGAGAGTGGACTGTACGTGGATCGTGAGAAGCCATTACCTTGTGGTGGAAGCTAACAATGGCGGTCATTGATTTTTATTTTCACATTGTCGAGTTTAGCAGTCAAACTACTCGGAGAAGCTAGCCTTGTGAGATATTTACTAGCTAATGGTGGATTTATTGAAAAGCTCAAATGCATAATAGCAGTTAGCTATCTATCTTTTAGAACGGCGTCACAACCATTTCATTTAGTTTAATACAGTAAAAAAGTTCTAAACTCCTGCTTATAGTTAGCAGTTTGCTCACTAGCCTTCAAAATGCTGTTAGCTAACAGAAGATCTAGGTGACATTTAATACAGTTGCCGGTTAGCTTGCTAGCCTTCAAAATGCTAATTAGTGGCGGACGAGAGAGATGATCCATCAAAGATATGCAAGATAAAACTATTGTTGGTATTGAGCTCTTTTCGCCATTTTAATTCTAATACAGAACAAGTTACAAATGACTAACGTCCCGCTCAGCGTTAGCGGTTTGCTTGCTAGCTTTAAAAAATGACACGAACTGACACTTACAGAACAGACAGACTTCGTTCAAGGTTGCAAACCTTCGCCAAACGGTCAGCAGACGTTTGCCGGACAAAATTCCGTTGCGACAAGAAAAAAACGTTTTGCGAACGTTTGCAACTTCGAACAAACGCGTATTTGTTCACCAACAGTCGCAAACGGGCCTCCGATTTAATTGTCATTAGAATTGCTAGAGGAACCGTTCTCCATCCCTGGACCTAAAAAGTCAGAGTTGTAAAATGTCACGATCTGGAACTTTTTCCACCATCCCAGCCAGTCAGGAGGCCTGAGACCTCCGCACACACACACACACACGCACACACACGCGCATGCACACGCCTCCAGCTGGCTGGGTGGGCCTGCTGTTTACTGAAAAAACAGGAAACGCCAACAATTCGACATTGAAACTGGTTTCTGGGGTCCTCCATCCTCCTCGTCAGTCCCCATAAATGCGACTCTCTTCCGAGTTATCAATTTCCCTCAAAATCATTCGCCGTCTTTCCAGCAACAGCGTTACTTGGATCAGAACCGGGCCTGAGTGCATCCTTGACACTGTTGGCAAGCAGATGTTTTTCCACCTCCACACAGATGGCTTCCTCCAGCCCGGTTTTCCTCCGAGCTCTGGTGATAAATCACACGCAATGAATACAATCGTTTGTCTCAAAGAATGCCTTTGAAAGTATGTATGGAATGTGAAAAAAGGATCTAGAGATCTTAACCCATAGAGAGAACGCTTCAAATTGAATTCTAAATGCACACGGCCCAGGTTTTTTTTTTTTTATTAATTAATTTATTATTATTATTATTATTATTATTATATACAGTATCTTACGATGATTTGTTTGTGAATTGGATTTAGCTGCTTAATCTGTTTCCCAAAAACTTTTTTGGAAAGAACATTTGGTAGCAATCGTGACGCTGGTGTCAAGCCAGCATTTCTTTCTAAAAGCTTTGGTTCCTCCCAAATATCCTTTGATATGATTTACGAAGCGACATGCTATATTGTAACATATGCTATTTGAAGTGACGCTAAGCTACGTGACAGGAAACCAGTCCGTCACTTCGTGATGTCACGCCAGCCAAACGAATGCACGCGTAAGAATTTTCTGCTGCTCTCCACGTTTTGCCCCGACTCAGTCGAGCCATTCACAAACTTTTCCATCCTGCTCCTCCTGTTCCATCCAATGCTGGCTGGTTATGGGGAAGGGGAGGGGGGAGGGGGTGGGGGGGTTGTAGGTGGGTTTTAGGATGGTGGGAACAGCTCTTGTAAGGAAGTACCCCCCATTACCCCCCCCACCCCCCAGCACTCACTCTTCTCTACGTTAACGTGTTTTGCGTCTGGATTGCGAATTCTTTCCACCTCTGTCGGCCTCCCGGGTCAAGCAGAACCAGACCACCAGTCGCCCCCACCCCGCAACGACAACGACGGTGATGATGCGGTGGCAGCCTGTTGGATTTTTGGGGTTTGAATCACACTTTCCAGCCACTTCCTTCTTCCCTCCCGTTTGTCTTTCATCAGGTGCTCTGAGAAAGAGTTAAAGCCAAATGCCTTAAACGTAAACACATGTGGCAGCCGCTACCAGTAACGTGAGTCTTTCCATTCCAGACGCTCCATTTTTGTCTGCCAGGCAAAACACGCTGATGATGATGAAGAGGAGGCGGAGGAGGAGGAGGTGCGGCGATGTGGTCGGAGAGCGCAATGATGAAGGATGCTCACCACTTACATGGCCTCACATCTTTTTTTTTTTTTTTCCTCCAACCAATAGCATTAGCCCAAATGAAAAGTCCTTTTGTACTACGTGGAATTAAAAGGACGCTCATGGACTTGTACAAAGAAGCCCAATTTACAATTTAGGTGGCTTGCCTGAACATTAGCCACCCAAACTTGGGATCATATCATATTAACTCATTCGGTGTCATTGACGGATATAGAAGCCAAAAAGTTCATTTTACCCAGACTGGCAACTATTGCATGACACGGGGTTGAAAAACAGACTAAGGGCAGAATAGATCTTCAAATGACAACAAAATTCAGACATTATAGTCTGGCTGTCTGTTTTACAACCCACGTGTACGAAGTTTTATAGGCACAAGTCTGCACCTCCCCTGCTCCGACTGACATGACAGTGCGCTCGGATGTGAGAGGGCGTACTTCTCTTTGAAGAGGGATTTAGCTGGTTGACAGGCTAATCGTCCGATCATGACAGTACCATTCTCAGTCGGCGCTCACGTTCCATGATGGATGAATTCAATCAGTGGTAGGCGGTCAAGACCTTCTCTGTTGGCCTAAGAAATCATGATCAGATTTTTCACATTGATGTTATATCCTAGTGTTGAATTTTTAAGTGAAAGTTTTTATCCAATCACAATTCAGCTAGCTCGTGTTGCCAGGCAGATTTCACAATACCAGTAGCACGCATTATTCGCCCGAGGCCTTCAGATACAATTGTGCGTCGATGAGCTTTCAGAGTTGATAGACACTTGCGATAGCCAATCAGATCACGAGTTGATGACAGGAAGGCCTTCTCGCCGGCTTTACGCTGAAGGGGACGAACGCGTCCCGTGATTGGATACTCACTGGTGAGGGGGCAGCGCTATGCGGAATCAACACACCCGGAAGTCGTAACTGGCGACCGTTCGAAAACATTAAATATATTTTTGCTTTTTTTAAACCACAACCACGGAGAGAAAAGTGAGGATTTAATTGCAGATGCACTTGCGAGGCCATTTTCAAGACGGTCCTTTCAGGAGAAGCTCGGTGGTCCAACACTCACTCAGTAGTGCGTCCGCATCTCTGTGAAATGCTCAACCTAACCCACCCAGAAACTAAATTTGAACCCCAACAAAGACCACGTCGGTGTGGCCTGAGAATGTTGTCCACGAACATCTGTCCTGTCACGTCCGACTGTCTCAACCAAATGAGCGCAACATCGATTACACACTTTTTCCTCACTTGGGATCTTACGGAGTCACTCAGCCTCCGTTATCTCCGATACGGACCCAGACGCTGACTCATCCCACAGCTGCTTTGTGGGGGGAAAAAAAACGACTGTTAGTGGTGTGAGGGCACCGAACAAGAACAAGCGCTCTCGAGTCTGACGGGATGCTTTTGGACATGTTGCGGTCAGAGTTCCAGAGCATTCCTCAGCTCAACATGATAATCGTTAACAGCTGATCGCGGTATAAAAAGCGCCTTCATCAAAAAAAAAAAAAATGTTTTGTCTTCTTTGAGCCAAAATGGAGAGAGGGCGCTCGAACACGTTGCAAGTTGGTTCTCAAAGGGAAACTTCTACGGCTTTTGTCGATGGAAAGGATTGTTGGACTGGACTCAAGATCAGTTTTGGGGTATCTGGTTTTGGATTTGATTGTAGACAAGTTTAAATCAGTAGGTCATGACGACGTGTTGAGTTCTTGGTGATATTTTTAATCCCAAAACATTTCAAGCTTTGATAGCGACTCTTCTTTAGACAGCAAGTTTCAATTAAAAGCAAAGTTATTTTTACACTTGTTTGTTTGGGAGCCAACATAAATGTCTTAAAAAAAACAATTACAGTTTCTTCGAAGCTTCCAAATAAAAAAAAACATGTGTCCTTTTATTCCGTTTGTTCCAGCCACGTATGAATCGACTGATAAGTGCCAGTCTGCATTCCGGCGCACAGAAAAGTACATGAGATGAAAACTGAATGAAATCTCATCAGTGGACTGTCCTCAGCCGTCATTTACAAACCACTTCAAATCTCTTTCAACACGGGATTGACCTTTGACACTGCCGTACAGCACAGAACTAAAAATGAGAAGACTTCACTGGGAAACCTGACCATGACCTGAAAGCAAGCAAGTCTAGTCGCAAAAGCATCTCACTCATTTCATGAATCTCCCGGGGTTCTTCAATCCTGTTCCTCGAGTGCTTGAAAAGATCAGGATTGTTCTCCAGCTTCTGCAGACCTCGCTGATGATGTCATCATTTAAATCAAGTGTGTTGCAACAGGGTAAGAGGGAAAGCAGGTAGGACACCCGCCCTCGAGGAACAGGATTGAATACATCTGTCCTAACCCAAACACGCTAAACCTTAACCCTCACTCTTATTTCTATTGCCCCCAACAAAAAGTTGAGTTAGCATTTGTCACGTATTTCGACTCATTTCCATAACCCAAAACCGAAGGCCAACATTAAATACCCTAACCCAGCAATTGCCGGAATCCTCTCCCCCTTTTCTCTGACCCGACCCGTTACTGTAATCCTAACACCTCCAATCTTATTGGTCGGGAAAACGGGTAGGATAAAACAAGTCACTGATTTATTTTTTATTTTTTTTGCTTTGAATGACAAATGTAGAGGTTAGGTGCGTTCTAACACAACTCACTTACCAACAAGCCGCAGTTTAGTCGATAGTAAAAGGAATCTTCAAAAAGGTGAATTCAAGCGGTTTATTACTCTTCCCATTTGAAATTTGCTGTGAAACAAAACACATAAGAGGAAAATATTAGACACTTTGTGTATTAAACAGCCACACAAGTTTGTTGATGATGAGAAATGCCATAGACAGGCTAACGAATTGCAACCGTTTAAGCAACGGTTCATTTCAAAGGGGAAAGTTGATTTCATTGAACCTCAAACTGTTAAGATAAAGCACGTCACTCATTTTCCCCAACCCGAATACGACACCCTAGCCCAATCTGAACCCAGCACTTACCCAATATTTCAAAGAATGCGTTGGGATTTATGATTATTGGATATTAAATCTTGTACGTCGTTCTCGTGGCTCATCTCCTGGCAGAAGCTCCAAGCGGCGACGTCCTTGGGGGAATCCGTTCACATTGCAAAAGAATTCCATTTTCCGGTGAGTCAACCTTTTTTTTTTTTTTTTCCTCATTGCGGGGAGGGAACCCCTACTTGCGGGGAGGGGGGCTCTTTTCGGACTCAAGTGTTTGGTGGGGCTGATTCACATCCCAAAAAATT
This sequence comes from Idiotropiscis lumnitzeri, assembly GCF_059441095.1. Classification (NCBI taxonomy): domain Eukaryota; kingdom Metazoa; phylum Chordata; class Actinopteri; order Syngnathiformes; family Syngnathidae; genus Idiotropiscis; species Idiotropiscis lumnitzeri. Next base: position 3,825,387 of record NC_142408.1, read on the forward strand.
GTAGGCTAATTGTCGATTGGATGAGGAAGGAGACGATGAGTCAGCAGGATGATGACAGAGGTCCGTGGAGGTCCACAGGGCCCGCCGGAGAGCCCGGCACCGCTCAGCACGCCGAAAACAACTCCGGCACATGTGTCCGACGCGGCTTTGACCTCCATCTTCTCAACCATTTTTTTTTTCAATTGCAAATGAAAACCAGACGGGGAAAAGAAAGTGAGAGGTTGCCCGGAATGTTTGTTTGTTTCAACATGGAAGACAAACATCTGGCAAACACATTCCGTCATCCAGACCCCTCCTTGCACGCCCTCCCCACTTCGATCTCCTTGTCCCCCTCCACTTGAAATTGGAGCTCTTTAACTCATTTCTCTCCTTTGCCCCCCCCCCCATTCCGTTGAGTGTGCTTGCATGGGAAAGACGTCGAACACAATGTTTCATTGTTACTATCGGGTTTTTTTTGTCAATAAAGCAAATGGCTCCTGAGGTCAGGATTCTATATGCTTGTTCTTGTACAATAAGTACGATACTGCACCCTTGTGGTGAGGAGGAGAAACAACCTCACCCTGCCACCCTCCGAAAAATCACATTTCTCTCCAACCCTGTCTCAAATCAATCGGGATTGAAGAAGGTACGATGACGTGGAATGTAAAGTTTTACAATTTACAAGATGTTTGAGTTTAATATTCCATTGAGGATCGCCGATATGTTGAATACGTGGAAAAATACAGACAAAATAATCACATTTGATTAATTCCACAGTAGTGGGACAGACCCCACCTAACCCCCGAAATACGACACACACACACATCATAATGAAATAAAATATCTCACATCTGATAGTACATTGCAATTTACAAGGAGTATTGTTGACGTGATCGTTTGAAAATGTAAACACTGGCAGAGATTTATCAAACATTTATTATGTGAAATCATTGACGACGAGTGTAAGAAATTAAAATCATCTGTGTTTGCAGATCAACGAATGACATTCAATCTTAATAAATTTAAAGTAATTTGAGCAAATTATTATAGTTATTCAGAAGTGCTAAAAAAAACAACCGTTGTAATGGAGGGCAATCAGGAAGGTGAAAGCAGAACGATGCTGCCACCTAGTGGCACTTTGCATGTATTGCCAGGCACAAAAAACACTTTATTCTGTCTGGAATTGTGCAACATAGGGAATTCACAAGCAATGGCCCCTCAAAAGAAATAATCATCGTTTAAAAATAAAGGGGGGGAAACATTTTCGTGAGAGCTACTTTTCAGTTTGCTCTTGTAAAAAAAAACGTTCTTTTTGCTCCTCCTAATCCCCACCAATACTGCTGATGTGTCAACGGCCATTCTATTTCAATGGCTGCGCACCCACACACACACACCTAAACACACTCTACACACTCTCTCTCTAGCGGTTCCAGATGTGATGCACGGATGATGTCACGGCAGACCTGCGGCGCCATTTTTTTTTTCTTTTCTCCACAAAACATGGAGTTCAAACCAGAAGGAGAACGTCATCCATTCAGTCATTCCTTGGTTGATTTCTGTGCATTAGTGGATAACCTCCAAACACACACGCGTGCATCACATGTGTGACTAATACATCAGTGGAGTGTTGTGTTGGTTGCCAGGCAACCGCAGTGTAAATAAATAGAATAGAATAGAAATCCCTTTATTGTCATTGTACTCAAGTGTGCAACGAGATTAGAGGGCTCCCCTCTCCAGTGCAATACAACAATAATACAGACAAATATATAAATTAGATAAATAAAGAAGACAGTGCAATGGAATTCAGTACTGAATAGGGCATATAGAAACACATCACAATGCTGTTTTGCGAGGTCAGGGTGGTCTCGTGTGTGTGTGAGAGTTCAGTATGGAGATGGCTCTCGGAAAGAAACTGTTTCTCAGTCTATTGGTCCTTGATTTGATGCATCTGTAGCGCCTGCCAGAGGGCAACAGGTCGAACAGGTGTGAGTTTGGGTGGGTATTGTCATTGACGATGTTGAGAGCCCTTCTGAGGCACCGGGCGGTGTAGATGTCCGACAGTGGGGGGAGAGGGCAGCCAATAATCCTTTGCGCTGTTTTGACTGTCCTCTGGAGCCTCACTCTGTCTGCCTCAGTGCAGCCGCTGTACCAGGTGGAGACACAGTACGTCAGCAGGCTCTCGATGGACGAGTGGTAGAAGGCCAGCAGCAGCTTCCTGTCCAGGTTGAATTTCCTGAGGACTCTGATGATGGGGGTGGAGAAATGAACGAGCATGCAAATATTATTTATTTGAGGACCTCCCAGCATTCTCTTCATACGGAAGAGGATTAGGGCCATGAATGAGAAAAAAAAAAAGATTGGAAGGATTCTGACTTTAATCTCAGAATTCTGACTTTAAAGTGAGAATTCTGACTTTAAAGTGAGAATTCTGACTTTTATCTCAGAATTCTGACTTTAAAGTGAGAATTCTGACTTTAATCTCAGAATTCTGACTTTAATCTCAGAATTCTGACTTTAAAGTGAGAATTCTGACTTTAAAGTGAGATTAAAGTCAGAATTCTGAGATTAAAGTCAGAATCCTTCCAATCTTTTTTTTTTCTCATTCATGGCCCTAATCCTCTTCCGTACATTTGGTTTTAAAATGTGAAAAAACAAAAAACAAAAAGCACAACTCCAGGAAGCAGGAAGTGAACCTTTGGACATGCAAGCATTTTGTCACATCAGTGACGACAGAGGCAGTCGCGCTGCATTTCTCCGGAGAGCGAACACGAACGAACTTGCAGACTGAGACGTCGTCTTCACACGGAAAATGTTAAAACGGCATCGGTCGATGGATATACCTTTGAATTTCAAGCCAAGTGACAAGCCTGAGAGCTGCTCGTCACAAGCTTCAATGGAGTCAGAGGACTTGTTCAAGCTGTGCCAGGAAAAACTGGATTGGTTATGTTTGGAGCACATTTTCAATCATTCAGTAGTTTTTATCATTACAGTGTTTCCCCCTCTGTATAATGGACAGGCATTAGGAGTGTTTCCTTACACTTAGATACGTTTATACTGTGTATATTTGCATGCTTTTTATGAATGTCTGCTGCTAATGTTACACATTAACGGCTACATTACGCCGCCGACTCTGTGTGATCTATATCTTTGCTGCTGTAACACTTCAAATTTCCCCATTGTGGGACTAATAAAGGACATCTTTATCTTTATCTTTACATGGAGCTTTTGTGCGGCACCCGCAGAAATGCAGAAATCGACGCTGACCACAAGATCCGTGCCCTGGATGAAGGCACAACATCGCGGAAACAGACGGCGGAAAATCCTGCACAACGTACAAGCGAAATCGGATGATTTTTAGATGACTGGGGGAGTTTCAGTTCGTCAATGTGGCCGGAGCCTCCGATGCGGCCGAAGAAGCCTCCAATGCGGCTGAAGATGATGGCGACATTGTGGAGTTCGCCAATGCGGCCGAAGACGCCTCCTCAAATGATGGAGAAAATCGCAGCCCCCTCCACAGACTTGGATCAGAAGCACAAAGGAGCTGCCGACATCTCACAACGTTTCCTTCCTCAAGAACTTTGACCGCAACGCAATGGGATTTAGTGACGGTACAGGAGTCGGTCGAAGTGGATTCGTGTTCATCGGGACTGGAACAGAAAAAGACTTTCATTTTCCGAATCGCTTACAAACACGAACATTCGCACCGTATATTGAGATTAATCTATTTTCTTGTACGCAATGGTTGCCACCGGGTGTCAAAACGATAATTGTGCTTATTGCTTGTCAAAAGTGCAACTAAATAGATTTCACAAAACACGTGTCGCAAGTCCACCTTTATCAACACAAACACATTTACGCACGACGGAGCGAGTGTTGGATGAGCTAGCTTCCATTGACCCATTTGGCTTCTGCGGTGGTGGCGGTTGCCATGGCAACGAGAGGGGCAAAAAGATAAGACCCGGCGTGATTTTCAGGCATATTTAATTGGCACAGTAAACACAATACAAAGTATTCAGCGCTCCCAAAAACATAAGCAAGTTGGCCGATAGGCAACGAGAAGCAAACACACACGCACCATCTTTCGTGGGCGGACGCTTGCAAAGCGCCACGCTTCCCCATAGCTAACCTTTTCCTTTTGCATCTTGATCCATATATTTATATTTATATTATTTATACTTTCTGGCTCTCCAATGTACACGCAACTTGATCTCCACCAGGAGCAAAAAGTGGTTCGTTGTGACCAAGGAGTAACACCGAAAAGAACAAACATGGACGCCATTAAAAAATAATAAAGAAAAATACAGAAGGTATGTTGGAAGAGTCGTAATATTACGAGAATTTTTGTTACGAGAATCAAGATGTAAACTCTAACGTTGCAAATACTTATACTGTAAGTCGTCTCTTCTTCCTCCAAAAATACTCTATTTTAAGACTTTCTAAAAAATATATATATATAATTTATTGTTGCTTAATTATATTTTTATTATATTTTTTCCCCTTCAAAACAAACATTAATTTTAATTTATATTCAGAACAACTTGTAAGTCCATTTCTTTTCATTTCTATGTATTTATTATTAAAAAAAAAACATTTCTCAATGCCCTCAAAAATTAAAAACACAAATAAATCACTTCGCCCCATATTTGATATGTTTAAATTTTTTTTAAAGCTTTCATTTCCATAAACTTACTTTCTATTAATACCGTCAGAATTGTCCAACTTTTCTTGAAACATGACAACTTTTGTTTTCCATTATTTTTCTTTAAAATAACTTCAGACCACAGTTTTAACTCAAATTAAGATAACAGTTCTGGTAATTGTCTCAAAAAAGTCTAACTTTATTCTACATTTTCAAGCATCTTAAAAATATTTCTTTTAAAAAAAGGTTAATTCTGATATTTTTCCACTTTCTACGTCCCGTAATATTACGACTATTTCTCGCATGACACTTCACACCTTTTTCCACTGGAAACTTTCCTACTTTTTTTCTTTTCAGGATGACTCCTTGGCTCCAGTTTTATTTTACTAGCTGGCTGTACAGTTAGTGTAGTGCGCCACCTAGTGGTTTTGCTCCTCACCAGAAGGCAATCCATCCCAAACATGCCAATTAAACAAAACTAACAACAAAAAAAAACACTCTTGCAGTAAAGTGGGTTTTTCAGTGCCGTTGCATGGCAGAACACGCTATTAACATCTGCTCCCAATAATAATAATAGTTTTAATCATGATAATCATTGGAAAAGGTCAAATAAAAGAAATATGTGCCATTGCGATGGGTGGACATCATGGTTGGTTTTAGTCTGACAGTGTGGTAACAGCAAGTGTCAGTTGAACAGAAAAAGCGGGCTCACAGTATGTTGTCATCAACACCACAGACTTGGGGGGGGGGGGGGGGGGGGCTCAACTGGACCAGGGGAGGAGGGGGGGGGTCTGAAGGCAAGCAGGGAAATAAAAGGTGAGGGGATCTGGGGGGTGCATGCTCTTTTCAGGGCTAACAAAAAATGAAAATTGAAAAAGAGCATCTGAATGACTTTTATTGAGGGGGTGACTTTAGGGAATGAGGGGCGACACCCCCACCCTCGCTGGCACACCCACGTGGGGACGCCGTTGGGGGGAGGAGGCACAAACAAAAATGAAAACATAACCCAAAAGGAGTTTTTGCTGGATTTGCCAGGAAATGATGGGTGGCAACCCATCGATTTAAAAAAAAAATAAATAAAAAAAAAATAGCCCCCCCTCAAAAAAAGGTTATCAGAAAATGAGTGGGGGACCAAAAAAATATAAAAAATAAACTAAAATTATGATCCCCCCCCCCCCCCCCAAAAAAAAAAAAAAAACTAAAATCAAAAGAAACAACCCACAGTCAAGCCCACCCCCATGGGGGACAGCCGGCTGGGATGGGGTGGGGGGGGGGGGGGGCGGTGGTTCGAGAGGAGGCAGACAGGGCAAGCATGCGGCACACCACAACGCCAAGACACGATTGGCTGCCAAAGATAGCCGTAGAGGTGCCATCCTGCAGGGGGGCGGGGTTAAGTGCAGGTGAGGATGGGGGGGGGGCGTTCCGGCAACGGGCAAGCGAGAGGAGCACACGTGACATGATATTGTGGTGACATGACAGGACAAACACAAAGCCAACAGCACGGCCTGAGGTGGGAGGAGCCAAGCAGGTCTCCTCCTCCAATCACACACACTCGGAAAATACACCACTTGAGCCTTGTCAATTTTTCCAATCGTAAATTACAATTGTTTCTTGTGTATATTTTGCAACATAATTAAGTCATAATATTGTGCCTTTTTTGTCACCACAATATAAACGTTGCAACTTTTTTTCTTTATTACAAAAATATAGACATTTTTGGAGAATTAGCATGACATTTCTTAGTTTTGCAATACCATTTTATTTTGTCACATTTATAGAAAGGTAGAATTAAATGGAATATACAATTTAAGTCTCGTAACATCTTGCAAAATTTTTCCCCGTATTTAATTAGAATGACGTAACATTGTTGGATTATTGGAACATTTTTTTCTAACGTTACAAGAAATAATTTGTCACTTTTTCTAATATTTTGAGAACAAAGGATATCTCAATATATTTTCCCACTGTCCATTTCGTGAAACTACAAATATTTATGTTGGAATATTACGACTTAAATCTGCAATTTTTTGTAATATATGTATATTAATATATACATATTTTCCCATAATACTTTCTTAACTTTCTTCCTAATTCCTTATTAGGATTCTGTAGTCAGTAAAACACTATACGAAACATTCTAATACTGTGAGAATATCGTTGTACAATTTTCTAATTTAAAGTAATTAATTCAAGTAATTTTAGAAAAAAGTGGTGACAATTGTTATATTAGAAAGAAGTTGTATGAGGAAAAATAAACTTGAATAATTTGAGGAAAAGTTGGAAATTTTTAAATGTACGTAAAATGATAACGATTGTTTTTTAAAAATGTTGAATCATTATGACTTACATCCACTTTATGAAACATATTAATATTCCGAAAATTAGGTGGTAATATTCCACATTTTTTCTCGAATTCTTCGGAACATTATTTAGTCATACTATTGGCTCCAGGATGGATGGATGGATGGATGGTGATGAGAAATGTGGCGACACTTGGTCCGGCTGCCGGCCGTGTGGGATGCTTCTGCGTCCTCTCTCTGACTACGCCGTTGCGGGTTAGTCGGGCGGCCAAGCTTAACTAACCAAGCCGAGCTGTTAGGGGCCACAAGCGCTAAACAATGTTAGCAGAGAGGGGAAAAAAAATGGTTTCTAAAGTGTCTGTCTCCCACTTTTTTTTTTTTTTTAAAGAGAAACAGGGTGATTTCTCCCCCAGGCCGCTTGCCCTGCCGCTTCCTCAGCCAGCATCTCGTTTAGGAATCTGGACAGGAAATAAACAAACAAAACAAGTGACACAAAGAAGAAAAAAAGAAATGTTAGATGGCGGTGGAGCGGAAAAAACGACAAGTGCAATGATGCAATGGAAGATAGCCGTGGCTCTTGACCATCTCAGTTGAAATTTGAATTTCTAATTTTGGACTTTTTACCAGTCCAAAAATTAAATGTTGTATTATCTGAGTTGAAAAAATATTTTTGTATACTTAGAACTATTTATTTGTATCTAAAAATAACATTCATAAAAAAAAAAAAAACGTTTTTTTTTCCTCATTACTTGACTAAGTTGATTTGCACATTTTTTGCAACAAGAAACAAAACACATGAACCGAAACAATAAAAAAAAAAAAAAAAAAGTAAATGGCTGTGAGGGGGAAAAAAAAGAAGAAAACATGAAAAACAACAGCAAATCCATCAAAAAAAGACAATTGTTAGCCCGTGAAGCTAACACGGCTCGTAAAATCGCTCGTGGGAGCATCCGGTATGCTACCGACAATTATCCAGTTGCACTTAATTTGTCCAAAAATGATTATTTATTGACAGCAAATAATGTATCTTTGTTCATCTATCTAGGTCTGTGACATCTAGTGACAGGCAGATAAATGCTTTTTCCACTAAATGGCTGAAGGTACAATCAACTTGTCGCCTGTTGACATTTCATAATTTCATACAACAGCATAATAGCAAAGTGCTCACCTAAAACCAAGTCATCAATATATTTACACAGTATTAGTTGTGACATTTTTTTTTTTTTGTTTGGTGGTGAGCCGTAATATTTTTCTAAAGTCAAATATGTGCATTGGCAAACACTTAGCTCATGCTGCGAAAGCGTGCATTTTTCACTTCCAAACTAACTAACCCGTTGATCGCGATCGTTATCAAAAGATGACAGCTCGCAAATAAAAAGCGCACAGCATGCGAGAGGACAAATTTGCCATATGAGCCTAGAAAAATAACTTTTCTCACATATAAGGGCCCGACCGATATGGATATTTATTTTTTAGGTCAATGCCAATTCCAATATTTGGCAGGATAAAACCCGATAATTGATTTATCAGCCGATTAATTAATTATATATAACCTATTTTATGTCCCTTAATGCTTACAACAAGAAATAATAATTTGACTTAACTATTTCTTTAATTTTACAACAGAGAAAAAATTGCGGCTTCGTTTGGGCAGATTTTGGGGGCGTGTCGGTCGGTGGGATTATTTTATAGTTTTCTTTGTCCGCTGTTATAATGTAAAAAAAAAAAAAAAGAAATAAAAATTTTTATCAAGCAATTCTTCGGTCGGGCCCTACTACTTATCACTGAATCTGAGCATTTTACAGCAGATCACATTTGGCATGCGCTCCAGTGGGATACAGCTACATGTTTACATTCATTTGGTGCGTGGTGTGAGACTCGGAGGCACGACAGAGGAATACGGTGGGGGGTGCGGCCGGCAGCGGCAGCGGCAGTGGGGGGCTAATGACAGTCAAATGTAGGTCATAGCACCTTTGGCATTGGTCCCCAAGAAGACCTCCACGTAGGACGTGGGCACGTAGCCCTCCTCGTCTTGGTTGCGGCGCACCCGTGTCCAGCCGTCGCCTTTGTCCTCCTCGATGACGTAGAGCAGCTCGCCCTCGGCCACCGAGATGGTGCCCTCGTTGTGGCCTGCGCCAAACGCACCCAAAAGGAAGCAAAAGGGATTAGAAACTCATCGGCACAAAAGTGTGAGTTGAAAAAAAGAAATATATATATTTTTTAAAAAGTTCCTTTTTACTTGTTATGTTTTTATTGAATCGGATTCTACATTAATACACTACAAACTAAAATTTCATTTGAAAATTATTGGTAAAAATGTCTATTTTAGATTTTTTTCTCCTGTATTACTATTTTATTACAGCTTTACGGTTAACATTAAGACTTTATTATGATGATGAATCGATTAACCTTAACAACATTGACTTTGTGTAAAATCGTGTAAAACCTTTCATGTTGACTTCATTCTTCAAAAAATACTACAGAAAATATAACTTTATCCTTGTAAAATGTCATTATATTTAATATATTAGCAATGTTTTTCTGTCATTTTGTTACTTTTTTATACTTTATTAAAACTTTACATTTTTTTAAACTTTCTTCTGAAAAAAAAAATTCCTTAGATCACGTTTGCGATAACATCTCTTGTAAATCGCTTCTTTGAAGCGCGCCTGCTTCACGCAACATTTTTGAAAGCATGCAGCTGTAGGAAAGAGCATTTCACATCCAACACCTCCTCCACACGCTGACCAGGAAGGTCACACTCCTCCTCCTCTTCACATTCCATCAAGTCACATGAGCACAACCAGCAGGCCTCGTGTTTGCTTCCAAGCATCTGCAGCTTCATTTATATGCAACACTCATTTTGGGGCATTTCCTGTCACCACTAGGTGGCAGCAGTGACACGACTGTCAGGGGTTCCTCTAGTTTTTTAATGCGTGTGGAACGAATCATGCTGCAGGTTTGACAGATAGCCATAAAATACACAATTTAAAAAAATTAAAGATCATCTGCCCCAAAAGTCAGTTTAACACAGGCACACAAAATTTGGTCTGCACAAAAAAAGTCAGGAGCTGCTGCTGATCTCTTCCACGCTTGCTTACCATCAAAAGGGTACAAAGCTTTGCAGTTCCCGATGGTGGGCAGCGACTCCTCGTCGTCAAACTCGTCGTCGAATTCGGGCGTGCTGGCCGCGAGGGGCTTGGCGTTGGCGATGTTGGCCTTGACGTGAATCTCGGAATTCTGCTCTTCTGTGTAGCTGCCGTCCGGGCTGCTCGAGGGCCAACACGCACAAAGACAGTAAAAGGTATGAACGTCTGTTAAAGTGGCTTCCGACCGTTCCCGATGAGTAAACCTTACCTCTCTCTGTCCTGCGCGCAGTTGTTGTTGACGGTGGTGCTGCTGTGGCTCTCGTAGAGTCCACTTCGCCGATGTGTGTCGCTCTTGGATGGCATCCGATCCTCCACCTCAGCCAGCCAGCCCTGAAAGGGGGTCATAATAACAATGTTATGACCGTGAGCTTCAATCTTATAATCATAAATCTGGAGGCTGCTGGCTAAAAAAGGAAGTCGGACTTTTGTCATTTTGTTTTCAAAACCCAAGCATCAACAACTGTAGACAATGAACATAAAATAACCCAAGTGTAGACAATGTAGCACACTGTCATTATTTAGTTTTAATGCGTAAGGTGTTGACAGCCTAAAAAAAAAAAAAGAGAAGGTTTCATCTGAAGTAGGACAGGCTCTCCTAATATGGATGTGGAGCACGCTCGTTTGGGATGCAGCCCAGCTGGAGAAGTTTGAATCGCTGGCTGCCTTTCCGAGAAACCAAATAGCAAGAGCGAGTGGTGCCTGTTGCCGTGGCGACTCGCCTCAAATTTCTGCACTTCCAACTGCAGCTTCTCGATGTTCTGCCCGAGCTCGTTTAGCCGGGGGTCCACGCTGGTGGGGTCGCCCATTTGCGGATTCTTCACGTAAACGTCTTTCATTTTGGTGAGCGCGTCCCTTGAGGAGGAGGAGGAGGCGGAGGAGGGCGGGGCACAGTGTCACCAAGTGTCACAAGTGAAGCAGAAATGGTGCAATTTAAATTTTTTTGCAGTGCACCTCTGGTCTGTCTCCTTTTGAATGTCTTTGTTGAGCTCGTCGAGCTTGCCCTGCAGCTTCTTTCGACGCTGTTCTGGCGGCAGGTGGCTGAAGTCCTCGGGACCGGAACCCTAAGAGATCGTAAAAAACAAACAAAGGATTTGTTACGAGGGATAAAATGAGTAAGTCGGGTGTGGTATTTCCCTTTGAGATGCAGTCACTTCATAAGGGATGAGTGTTAGGAAGCAGCGACCTGTAGGCGATATGGCGGCTCCTCGGGAAAATAAAAGATTTAAAGTTAATTACGCTTTACTCTCATTAAAAAAAAAAAAAAAAAAAAACTTTTGGGATGTTTTGTCTATCAACCTATTCGTCCATTACCAGCAGAATGAGATGAGGAAAAAAGCTACACTTTTACAACTATTTGACAACGTCCAGTCAAGTATTAAAAAATACAGCACAGATTAATGAAAGCAAATCAAGAATTTTGCGAGCCCTTTTAATGACGAGAAAGCATGAAGAAATCTGGGCTCAATCATATATTTTGAATAAATTATATTTATAAAAATAGATATTGCCAATGTAAATTCAAATGTTTATTAATAAGTTATAGTACGATTTATATTTCCTTTTTCCAATATTCGTTTAGATGATTACGCAGCCATAGTGACAAGTGTGACGGCTTTTTGTATTAATACCACAGCTTCTAATTTAATTCAACCCCTTGTGTTAAATTCTTTTTTCTGGGTCAAATTGACCCATTATTAACATCTTTAATGTTTTTCGGTCAATTTGACCTGAGTAGGTTATGTTCCAAAAATATTCTCTCATTTGTAATTTATTATTATTATTTTTTTAATTTGACCTGCAAAATAACAGGATGCTTACATTTATTTTGCCCTCATTTTAATGTACATTTATGATTTATTGAAATGTTTTTTGATTCACCAATCAAGTATGAATTATTTATTGAGGTAGTGCAAACAAATTTATTTTCCAAAGAAACGATTGTTAATCACTTGATTTTTGTGTTTTTTCGAAGTGCCTTATTTTTAGGAAAATTTAAGACATCCCTTTTTTTGGCGGGAAAAAAACGTTATAAAGACTTTAACGGTAGACTGGGAATGTGGATTGGTGGGTTTGGATCTCATTGAGATTTGCTCAGCACAGGGTATGAAAGCTGGAACTACAAGTGTGGAGAACGACACATGCTTCCTCACCATGGCAACCGTACCTCTCCCATTGAGAATTAGTAGGCTTACTCCATTTTTTGTCATTTTGCAAGCGTCATACAGTTATCATTTTTATGCTGCCCAACGGCAGCCACGAGAGGTTCCGCGCAACTGAAAGCCATCAAGTCTCAGTTTCTCAGTATCTCATTGAAAGGTGATCAATGAGGGTCACGTTCGCTAACATGAAGATGCACTGGCACCCAAGATTAAAAAAAAAAAGTGAAAAAAAATTCAGAGTGCAATAATGGAGTGTCCTCTGTGTGTCAAAAATGGAGTCAACGCAATTTCTTTTCTCGATTCAATTATGTACTTAAAATTCCAAAATAACAAAATGGAGTTAGCCCAATCTAGTTCGCAGTGGCTCAAACAGTTGCGTGCAACGCTTTCCGGACATGCCACGCACACTCTCACAACACAGATCCCAACTTTTACTTGTCATGCGCAACATGCACAAATATACAAGATCAAAATTAAAAAAAAAAAATAGCAGTTGATTTGCGTTCATATTTGCATTGTTCTACTAACCAGCTGCAGCGTGTTAGCTTAGCATAAAGGCTAAGGGTTAGCAGGAGCTAGCAGTTTAAATGTTTGTCGAGTTTGGCTTAACTTATTGGTTATCGATCGTACCGATATACGGTTACGCGCCACAAGCTAGTGAGCAGTTCAGGATACTTTTTCAAATCATTCGCTAATTTCTCATAATTTACAGGATTGAATCATACAATTTGGAGAAAACATATTTCAGTCCAACCCATACATTTTTTTCTTTTTATGAGTAAGGGGAGCGGCGCGCTTATCAATTATCTAGTAACTAAATAATAATGATGGGACTATTTTTTATTCTACACGCAATGTTGAAGTGATATTGTTGCCAAATAATGGTCGCGGATTAATCAACTTCAACTTGTTATCGTCATTGTGTGTAGGTTTCATCAAAGCAATAACTGGCCAATGGAACCTCTTTTTACTTCCGCCTAGTGCTTCTAAAAATATTATCAGATTGATGCAAATAATTGAAACTTTTTTTAAGGGCTGAACAAGTGAAATTGACATCGCAATTTAGAAGACTGCACATTTTGAATCGCTAAAGCTTCAATCTGGAAAGAAAATTCTGCCGTAATTTTAGTCAGTTGGCAGGCTTTATTTTCACATGTATGCATAATTTATTTATCTATTAATATATTCAATTATTTTTTTTATTTATTCATTCTAGCTACTAGTGACGCAATCAATCAAACTCCAGCACCTGTGATGGCTACAACACTCAGCAGTGAAGAAAAATCATGCAGTGCAAGGACACCAGTTGGCTACTACGAATCCAAAGTTAGTATTTTGCCGTTAGGTGGGCGGCTAAAAACAACAACAGTAAAACGTGGTCACCTCAATGAGATTCCTGACGTGGGAATTGAGTGTGAGCTGCACCACAGAGCAGGGGATGGGAGAGGGATGAGGGGGAACAACACAGCCATGGCATAAAATTCAAATAAAAGCACACAAAAAAACTGGAATGAAACAACACCCGTCGTTATGGCACATTAAATCCAACGTAACAACAAAGCACAACAACTTGCGTTATTGATAGATGTGTTATGGGGTGGACATGCGTCATGCTGCGTTGATGATGATGGTGGTGGCGGTGGTGCGGTTACACGGTCATGCTTACCAGCTTGAGAGAAAGCTTCATGGTGGGGGAGGAAGGAAAAGGGCAAAGGGGAGGCAGGAAAGAGAGAAACAACACAGTCAACGTCAAGAGGGAAACAGGAGGGACATTGCGGCTTTTCAAAAAACCATTAATTGCTCGTCGGCAGTTTCACGGCTACTAAATTGCAGCGGTTCTCAAACTGGGGTCCACGGGGGTCTGCACGGTGAAGATTGGGCGAAATGAAATTGCAGTATTTCATTTAAGTGCTCAACAGCTAAAAAAACAGGTGAGCTCTTCTCCCTTAAGATGCTGATTAGATAATTATTGCTTTAGGCTGCCCACAAGAAAGATCAGTTTTAATTGTGCAATTCTACAAAATTAGACGGATTTTATATTTAAGAGAAAAAGGCCTCTTGTATGCATTGAAAAAAAAACTTTTTAAATTCAGCTCACGGCAAGTGTGAGCAAGAACTATAGTGCTGTCCGTCTGACGGCTGTCTGCTTATGTAGCTAGCTAGCTAGCTAGCTAAGTATCAAGCTAGCTAGCTAGTCATCATGAATAAAGTCAGAACAAAATGTTTTTTATTAAAAAAGGGGTGAGATTAAGACTTTTTATCCGGCAAAATTATTTTTTGTCTAGATCAAAATGTATGAGTTAGCTAGCGTGACATTATGACTTTCTTTTCTGAAACTACCTAACTTCTAATTTCTATGCCATTTTAGGGCCAAACAGAGTACTTGTATTTAATTAGTGCAAAATAAATAAAAAAGAAATCAGAAAAAGTCTCCCCGAGACGGAAGCTTGAGAACCTCTGCGCTAAACGATGAAGGATAGGAAGTTAAAGGGTAAGGCAGGTGAGGAGGAATGCATGAAAATGTCCCCGCGGCCCGCTACTTCCTGCTGCCATGACACACGCTGGACAGCAGAGGGCGCTAAAAGCACGCAAGCAGATCCCAAACAAGGTGGCAGATGGAGAGAGAGACATTTTATGTCCCCCAGTAACAAGGACACGAGACTGTAGAAGCTGTTGTGTTTGTATCGGTGTTAATCCAGTTACAAATCTTACAGGCTGGCGCACACTGAAGAGATCATCCTCGAATCCATTCACAGAATTTCACACATCCGCCATGTTGGCGACGAATCTGGAGCATAATACCTGCTGCACTATAGAGTCGTGCTGTCCTAATTACTCATAATGAAGTGGAAGTGCTAATGTTCACATAAAATTGGGTGTTTTTGTAAAAGAGTAAAATTCTATTTCACATATGCATTTTAATTGTATTAATTATCTCATCAAATAATTGGTTATGTCATTTTCATTACATATGAATCTGAAAGATACAACTGAATAATGAAAATTGTTAGAAATATTTATTATCCTCACGCTCATCTCTGGCATCTTGGTGCCAAGGAACCACGTTGAAATTAAATGAGTAGCTTCATTTAAACAAAAGTAGTGTTTTGCTGCCATAGATTTTCACTATTTGCGACAGGGCTTGGTTCTCATTTTCAGCGAATAGCGAGCGGTCACTGTATTGAACTGCAGAATCTCCAATTCCATGTTACGATGACGCTTTTAGATGTAGAACTATCCCGGCCATTGTTAAATTCTTTTAAGCAGTCAGACAGACACATATACATGTACATTGCGGGAGGCTGCAGAAGTCAATTACGGGGCCCCAAAAAATGTGACCAACACTGGGTTGGCTCATGAGTCCAGAGGTGGGAGGAAATCACATTGATGGAAGTCTCAATTTATTTTTGGGAATCTCAAATTACTGTGTCAAAAATCAAGCAGGTCTAATCATGAGACAATTGTACATTAAAAAAATGACTTTGTGTCACGTGGTTCAAAGTCTAAGTGGAGTCTTTCAAGTTTACCCGAAAATGTTGCGACTCGAGTCAACTCATATGACTCGAGACAACCCCCACGCCCCCCCACCTCTGGCAATTACATCATCGTCACGATGATCATCATGGTGCCCCATGGTGCGCGTGACACAAGAGACGCCATGTTTGGTGGGAAAACAGCCCCGCTTCACACGGGCGGAAACGTCAAAGCCGGCGCATGTGATGCGTGGGATGAGGCTATTGTCCCGGATCATCAAGACCCAAAGACAGCGTGGCTCCTTTATGAGGGTGGCGCACCAACTTACGACGTACTGCCGGGCTTCGAAAGCATACGTGGGCCGGCCCAGAGTCCTCTTCATGAGCTCTTTGTGACAAACGAGCGAGCGCGGCGATTGTTGCTGCTGCTGCGGTGGTTCATCAAAAGTTGTCGGAGAGAACACATGTCAATTGACACACTGAAGATTTGAATTGACGGAAAACCATTTGAGCACTTCTTCAATATTCTATATCATGCACTAGTTCACGCCTTGTGAAACAATTCAGCACACTAGTAGACTGATTCTGCCTTACATTTTTTTTTTCACGAATGGCGCCACTTTTGGCCTCTTAGCATGCCAACGGACCTTGCTAATATAATCCACTGTGCTGCACTATTAACAAGATGAGACCCAACTAGTAGTATGTGTCACGCACTAGTAGCCCCCTGGACCCGCAAATACCAAAATGCCCACTAGCACTCTAGTTTTGCCTTAGCAAGGGTTGAACAACAAAATGTTTTCTGTAATTGACTTGAAAGTCAATGAATCAATGATGTCATTGACACTACTAACCTTTTTGCGTCACGGACCTCTTCAGGTAAAGATTTGCGGCATAGCACATAGCGCAAGTGTAAAATGGCAGATTGAAAAACCAAAATTAAAAAAATGGCAAAATAAATTTTAGCATTAGCAAGTGTGCAGTCGCTTAGTCGACTAATTGATTCAACCTCAACAAATGACATACCAAAGAAATCAAACAGTCGCACTACTTTGCACTGAATTGTCCTACGAAAGAGGGTACTAGTTCATGGACCATAATTTGGACCGAACAAGATCACTCATATAAATGCTCAAACAGTGTTCCAAAAAAAAAAGGATCCTTATACTGTACACAACACCTCCACTGGCACAATTTTTTTATTACTAGTGGTGATCAGTCGATATATCCACAATATGGATCACTTTTTCTCTCCTGTAAGCACAACTACACTTTCATCAACTATTTCCGGTTGGCTTTACAAAAAATCCCTTCATTGCAATTTATCTGCGTATGCACGGCTCTGGTACTTTTTCTCTCCAGGAAGTAGAAGGGGGGCTTGGGGAAATATTTACTCATAAATATATGTAAGAATATCAAAAAATGCTGGAGGGCCTCAGCGGCCGCTACACACTTTTGTGACTGGGCTATAATACCGCCCAAACCTTTCACCCCCAGAACCGCCATCCCTGTTTCTGTGGTAGCTATTTGCTGAAAAACCTTCACCTCTTGTTTTTCATTTTCTGCGCTTTTTGAAATGCCCGACAATGCCACTAGAGGGCGCCAAAGCGATGGATAATGGTACCTGATATTGATACTTGGGTCTTAACTCCTTAATAATCAAAGAAAAAGGAAAAAAATAAACACTTATTGGTCATGACAGTTCTTTTTGATTTGCTTACGCAGCTGTGCTGCGTCACACTAATTAAAATGTATTGGTAATGATATAATATGAGATTCCAGCCCAGGATTTACTTTGTATCAGCTCGAATCTGATACGCACGCCAATAAAGCATACATAGTTATTAATTATTTTTTGTGCCAGTGGGGGTGGAATTAACAAACTATCATCCCTACACTTTTTAACACGGACAAACATGGATATACACGAAACAGAGATAAGTTGCTATCAGGCATGAAGTGCTACAAGCTGACTCCAGTTGATGAAAGGACACATGGGAAAAACGAGCGGTTTTCATTTCAATCATCTCCATCTGTAAAATCGGCATGGAGGCTGTCAACGCATCCCATTTAAAAGCGGTTATCGCGCTTTCAAAGAACGGTCGCAGCCCTTCCCGCTTTTCACAAACTCGCACTTCCTGCTTCATAAAAAAAAAAAAAAAAAATATTCACTTCCTTTATTTCTTCTCTCTTTTCTATCAGAGTTCAATGGTTTCCTCTACGCTTTGCATTGTGCCTTTCACACGTCACGTTCACACCAATTCTTGTTACTTTGAATGACGGCCGCCAGCTTTGAAATAGAAACTGCAATAAGGTTGGGGAACACGATAAACTGGTCGCCGTTTGGTCAAGAGCTGACCTGAAGCTGACTTCTTGACATGCTAACTAAATGTCATGCTTCTAAATGAAGAAGCTGTATTTTATTTTTTTGTTAATACCACGCATTTTCACCAGGACAAAAAAGCCTGCACTACATAAAGTGGGGAAAAACTGTAAAAGGTCCGTCAACATCTTTTATGACCGAACAAAGAAATTTCACTAGGTGTAAAAATATCTGCATCGGGCGGAAGGAAAACATGAGCAGACGCCCAGTCCCGAGGTCAAAGACGACCAGAGGGAGAACGGGAAGGTGTGTTTCGACCACTGAGGCGATGACACTGGTGCTGCTGCTGATAACCGACAAAGCAGAATTATGAGCTACAGTGACCCCCCCAGCCTAACCATTGGTCACAATTTGCCAGTCCACTTGATCACCTCAGAAAGTCACTGAAAAACTCACCTATCCATATATTTTGGGGGTTTTCTTCTATTATGTCCTAATCATAGTCTTTGTGTATTTATAAGACTCTCCATAACAACCCAGGCTAAACTTAGCTTGCAAATACAGTTAGTCTGATCAACGTACTTCCATGGATCAGCAGTACTACTTTCCTATTTGGATGGTGATATTGTCTGTCATCTTCTGGCGTTTCAGAATGAGCTAAAAAATCATGAATGAGTGAAATTGTGATGAGGAACAGCAAATATGCTGGAGATTACTGCAGTCCTTTCGAAATGAACAATCTGCCTCCAGCAAGAACCTCAACATGTTTCCATGCTCCTGTCAAGGCGCACGGCAAGGGTGAGGGGAGTTTGGTGTGTCGTGAGGAGTTACAAATGAGGACACAAGATGAAGACATGGCTGGTGAATCAGACAGCCGACACTGATTCATGGGAACGGGAAGCAAGAAAGGAAAAAAAAAAGAAAAAGAACAAGGACCTGCACCGCACTGTATGAGTCAAGGCATTAAAAAAAAGTTTTAAGAGTTAAAACCAAAAATGTGCCTCAAATAAACACCTCCTTTTGTGACATTGTCACATAATAAGAAGTATAGTAGGTCACGTTTTGTGGAAATATCTATTTAATTATCAGGATTATTATGTAAAACTAAATTTGTACATATAAATGCCTGGCACATTTGTTTGTAAGGCAAAACTGGAATTACTATTTTCTGAAAAAATAAAACATTAATCAAACTGAATTTTCACAAATAACTGTATGCTCTCTGCATTTGAATAATTAAATGCATTTGCCACACAGATTTTATTGCAATAAAAAATAAAAAAAAAACAAAAAACAATGCTTTGCGTAAGCTAAAAAATTGGGGGGAAAAATATTGAAGACCATATTATTAGAAAAAGTGCACTTGCATGGAAAACAAATGCCTGTACTCTCTACAAAAAAAAGAAAACGACCCAACTTTAGTGGGTAATGATGCCTTGTGGGCCCGTACAGTGCGGAAGGTGAAGCGCTCAGGTGCAGAAACACACAAAAGCATGCACGAAGCTTGGCGCGCGCACACACGCACGCACGCGCACACGCAAACACTCGCGCGCACACTTACCCCTCGCCTCAGGCTCCGCAGGCAGTGCATTTTGGGCTTGGAGGACATGAAGTCGTTGAGGCGGTGCGAGAGGGGCTCCTTGTGCTGCTTGGGAGATTGGGAGTCGTTGGGAACAGCAGAGGGTGAGGGCGGGGATGAGGCTGGGGGGGCGGGCGGGGGCTGGCGGGGGGACGTTAACAGGGACATAAACTACCGGTAAGGAAAACCATAGAAGAAGAAGAAGAGGGGGTACAGAATCCCAACGGAAGGAAAAGGAAGGGGGGGAACACAAAATCAATAAACCTCCTCGACACGTTCAAAAAAATAAATCCAAAACAACGTGAGGGGAACGTCGACGTCATCGATGGAATCATGGTTGGAAAAATATAAAAGAAGACAAAGCGGAGGTGCGTTAAAGCAAGCAGCCAGCGCAGCCCGAGCGCATGCAGGTGTCCATTTTGAGCAAATCTTGCCTAAGTAGATGTCCAATGACAAGATGATATTGTGATGCCATGCGCTGTGATGATGTCATTCCCCAAAACCAAAGCAAAAGATTATCAAGTGACACTGGATTAAAAGAAAAAAAAAATCTATTAGCCATTCTGATGCTTTTGAGCTGCTAACGTAGTCCCCCGCTATTCGACGATATTTTTATACGCGCCTACCTAAACACGCCACAAAAAAAAATCTTTATACAGCGAGGATTTGATTTCAGGCATCTGAAGTGAGCGTGTACATGCACAAGCAGCCAATGAAAAGTTTGGGGAAACTTATAAAGATCGCTCTCGCTAAATAGGAAAGTAGAGCAGTAATTTGGTGTCAAGGAAGTACACTGCTCACAAAAAAAGGAAATGTCGTGAGAAGCGTAATTCCTTGAAACCAAATGATTACTACGTAATATTTTGACATGACTTTGTCGACATCTTCTGGATCAGTGAGTTTATCAGCAAGTAGTTCGAGATAGCTTGCAGAGAAAAATTAAATAGTAGTGAACCGCGAATACGCGGGGGATTACTTCCAGTTTTGTCCAAATACCTCTCACACACCCTATTCAGGAAATTCATCCGAAATACAACGCACCCAAAAGTGACTCAAAAAAATAAAATGAGTGTGCCACCAGCCCGCAAGTCAGAAATCAAGTATCACTGCTCACAGTGGACAGCCAGTCAGTGGGAAACGGAGTGAGGTGGCAGGTGAATTAATATGGAGCCGGAAAGGCGGGAAATGCATTAGTGTGTGTTACAGACGGGACGGACGCTCCACGTCGGTGAGGAAGGTGGGGGGCGGGGGGAAATAAACCAGCATCAAAATACTAACAGCAAATCCCGCGGTATATTTTCTGGGAGGGGTTGCAGTGCGGCTGTGCGGGTGTTACCTTGTTTTTGTTCTTGATGAAGGGCCACAGTTTGCCTTTGCTTTTGCCAGTGGGCCTCTCGCGGACCTCCCCCCGCGAGTTGCACAAGCTGGTTTCCGACACCGCCCTCTTTATGGCCTGCCCGTAGTCCTCGAATTCCACGTCTCCGGGCGGCTCGAAGCCGGACTTGTAGGACTCCACAACCTGCTTGGAGTCCTGGACACACACACACACACACACATGCTTTGAATCAGTGACGTCCCATTTCTCCTTTTGAGTCATCCATCAAACAGTATCTAACACGGCACTGTCTGCTTCCTGTGATTCTCCAACAAATCGGCAAGTGTACAGATAAGCCGCCACACAGCCATCGTCCTGCCGTCTGGCGCGTTTATAGCCGGGGTGATAAGAGTGAGAGGAGAATAGGGGGGAACCAGAGAAATGAGTCAGGTGTGTGTGAGGAAAAGATCGGGTCAGGAGCCCCCACAGGAAGAGGAAACATGAATCAGCCGGGGACATCGAATTTCAAGCCCAAGTTACTGCAACATTTAAGCTTGTTCATTTGTTGGATTTTGAAACTCAAATACAGCTTTTAAGCACAAAGATTAGTCCACTTCTGTGCTCTCCAAATCAACATGCCATGCCTTCTTTTGCTTTAAGAGCATGTGACATGTTTCTTGTTTACCGCAGCACGCTGGCGCCATGCCACACATCCATGGCGGGAAGGCGGAAACGCCCTCGTTGCGCGAGTATGATCTCTCTCCCCCGGCCCTCCTCCTCGGGATGCTTTTTCATCACACGGCCGGCATATGACTTGCTGACAGATTAGACATGCTTTTTTTTTTTTGTTTGTTTTTCCTGTCGGCTCACCGTCTTGGCCTCGATGGCCTCGGCCGCCTTGCTCATGCCGTCCAGACATTTTCCCACGATGGGGATCACTTGGCGGTCCACGTCGGCGAATGTCTTCATGCACGCTCCTATCCTCTCGATACGCTTCTCCTCCATGTCTTGGAGTTTCTGCCCAAAAAAAAAAAAAAACCTCATAAAATTTGGTGGCTTGTGCTACATACTGACTACAATTTTTTTTTAATTAATTATTGAATGTCTAATAATATATATTATTTTAATTATAATTGTGTTTCTGGCAGAAAATATTTTAGTGTGAAACCATTGACCAAAAAATTGCAGTCTAAAGCGCATTATTGATCTGTCCAAAAACATATAGCTATCATGTTATATGTATTTTTTAATTAACATGGAAAATTGTATCTAATTTCCAAAAATGGTTATATCATCTGTAAAACTGAGGTTTGTATAATTTATCTGTGGTGGCTTTTATAATGTAAATCTACAGTATATTATCTTCATTATCATCTGTGGAAAAACCAAATTAAAAATTTGAAATGCATTCTAAAAAGTCATTTGGCATGTGTGAAGCAGAAGGAACATCAGTATGTTCAAAATGACTTTTGAAATGACAGAAACATTCCGTACCTGGAAGATGTTGGGTATGACGGTGTAATAGTGTTCATTCTGCTCCTGGTTGAACTTGTGCAGGTAGGACGAGTAGTCGCTCTTGCTGTCGGCCGCCATCTGGTGCCTGGTCTGAGCATGCTGTCGCGCCTGAACAAAAAAGAAAGAAAAAAAACAAAAAAAACCTTGTTACACAATAGGGCAAGTGGCTTATTAACACATACATAAATATGCACAAACATAGCTGGAACACGGAAACATTTGATACTCTAGTTGTGCGAACATTCAAGCACATGCATTTTTTTTTTCAGATGAAATTTCAGATTTTGTTTATATTTCCACATAAAAGAAATGTAACCAAAAGCCAATGTTACAGCATTAGCAGGACAACCTAAGTCAGTCAAGAATAGAATTAAACTTCATTTCACTTCGTTGTGACCAAACAAAACAAGTTACGTTTCATGTTAGGGACGGAGGACAATTTGCATCGTCCACTCATCTAAAATAAAAAAATAAAATAAATAGAAAAATTCAGAAACTAGCTATTCACTTTGTCTTCTTAGATTTCTCCCTCCAAATGAAGGGCCACTGAACACAAGCCCAAAAAGGTTCAAGGGGGGGGGGGGTGAGGTTGTTTCGTACAGTAGGATTTGAAGTTAATTTGGCTAATTTGACATTCATGATGATCAAGTGCAGCAGGAGCGGCCCGATTAGAGATCACAGCAGATGGAGATGAGATTATCTCACTAAAACAACATGTGTGCTGCCTTTATGTGATGCGTGTGCGTGTGTGCACATAAACTAAACAAGTCGGTTTCCTCTTTCCATCACAACTGAGGCCTGTGCAACACAAACTCACTTGTCACCGATAACGTCAATTACAAAAAAAAAGCCTTCTTCAGAACAACTGCTTTCCCGAAAGCCTTTTGATACAGCACAGCCTCCAAAATCGAGATGGCACAAAAAAAAATTGTGTTTCTTGACAAATATTCAGTATATTATCGATGAATCGGAACATATCTTTCAGGACAATTTAAGAAAATAATCTTTTTAGGAGAGGAGCTAGTTTATAAAAACACATCTTGCGGGAACGGGTTTGGTTATAAATACAGCGAATCCCAGACGTGTGGGAATACGAAATTCTGAAAATCAAAGCGTAATTGACACCCTGTAATAGCCTGTAGATGCCACAAAAGGGTGGAAAAGCATGACTTATGTCAAAATTAATCTCCACAACTCACTTCAACATAAGAATGAGAACATCTTGAACGCCAAAGCATGAATATGGCGGTTGGCTTGTGAGTTGCGAGCAAAAATTCTCATTACAAAAAAAATAAACAACAAAAAAAAACAACCTCTGTTGTAATTAAATGTAATCATAAAACAAACAATTACACATTTTAAAATATTCAAATATTTAACTAAATCATATCCACTATCTCGGAGCACATAATACTCATAGGTACATATTCTTTATAGTAAAGTATAAAATTCAATATACAACATTGCTGGTGTTTTGTGGGGGACTGGGTCAAATTAATCAAATTTAAATTCATTTTAATCGGGAAATATGAGTCGAGATACGTGTGATTTGATTGCTCTGTATTTCTTAGGGCAACATTTTTATTTTTTTAATTTAGCAGACACTCAACACACACGTGGATAAGCAATTGCTGACGTCATATGTTCCAGCAGAGGAAGCGCGTCTGTTCTAAAAACCAAGTGTGGAAGTTACAACCTACACAAAAGGAAGGTGATATGCTGGATGAAGCGTTTAAAAAAAAAAAAAAGGGGGCACATGTCAAGAGTGTGAGTGCATGTGTAAGCATGCCGTGCTATGCAAAGTGCGCTTGCACAACACCAACGTGTGTCGCCATGGAGACCAAATCACATCCTGTCTCGGTTTCCTAACAGCGAACGTTTTACATATTGCGGTTCAAACCGACCCTTTGAGATTTTTTTTTTTTTTTTTTGCAACATGTAAAAAAAATAAATAAGAACGACAAAGTGAGGCAAGCCACGGACGTCCAGACACACACGGGGAACCGCCTTGTGTCCACCGCACCTACCTTGAGGGAACATCGCTTCAAGGCGAGGCATTAAAAAAGTTATATACAAACACATAAACACAAAAGAAGGACGGTTAGGCCGGCTACAGCTAAACAAGATGTTGCTGCAGATCCTGTCATCACGCAAATTAAGGAACAACAATCGGTATACAGAGTAAGTGGAAAAATACGCGGACTACGACGATAATATTTCTTAAACTATTTAAATAGATTTGGTCACCGTTTCGTGAATGTTCCGCAATGGTCATTTTTTCCCCCTCCTGATTGTAATGCCAACGCTTTGTGATTGTTATGCAGGATTTGGGAAAATGCATTCCACTTGCGTCATGGTATTTTTGAGAATGTTATGCGATTGTGGTATCAGCGAATTTTTTTGG
Source organism: Idiotropiscis lumnitzeri (assembly GCF_059441095.1). Classification (NCBI taxonomy): domain Eukaryota; kingdom Metazoa; phylum Chordata; class Actinopteri; order Syngnathiformes; family Syngnathidae; genus Idiotropiscis; species Idiotropiscis lumnitzeri. The sequence goes on from NC_142408.1 coordinate 3,850,222, forward strand.
GGGGGGGAATTGTTATTCAAGTTGCCAGTGTACAGATGCATTTTCGGGACTCCGCATACCGTTTATTGCCTTTGCAGCGACAAATCATGTGACATTATTGTGACGATATGGCAGGAGTCCTGGCGTGGCTCCGTTGTGCGCTAATTAATTACGTGTGATGCACGAGGCTTGTACAGTGCGCTTCCATAAATGCCTCCACTGTGTATAAGACACAGCATGGCTCTTGTTTGGCCGGGCCCGCTTGCTTCAGGGCTCTTTTTCCCGATTTTGAGCGTCAAAGCTGTTTGTGCTCATTGAGCAGAAAAGCTCTTTATTCCCCAGCTCGTATTTGCATAATAATCGGGTCCGAACTGTGTCAACTCTTGAGCCTGACACCCTGAGCTGCAGAGGACTCTTTGGATAAGATGTCAAAACAGGAAGTGGAGAGTCAAAGCTAGAAGGTTGGCGTGGGGACAGCGTCCAGCGTACCTTTTCCACGTCGGCCTTTGTCACGTTGATGTCGGCGTCCATCTTGTCAAAGTATTGCTGTGCTTTGTCCGCCTCTTTGCAATCTCGCTCAAACTTCCTTTTACACTGAGGAAAAAAAATATAGCAGACAGAAGGAAGCCCAGATTTATTTATCGTCGCACTTACAGACATGGGTCATATTATGACACGACGACAAATTTGGCAGACGACGAATGAACCATACGTCCATAGTGGTGTTTTGTATGCGCAAAAACAAGCATTCGTCCAACCCTGTGTCGACCCCCCCCCCCTCTCCAGCAACAATCAGGAGATTGTTGGGGGGGCCGCGTGCACTGTGAACTCTGCCTATCTGCCTCACAAAGAGATCATTGAACGCAGTCGTGGTCATTCTGGAGAAGGGGTGGTGAGGAGGCACAGATAAGACCGGGAGTTCTGTGCAAACTCGTCACTAAAACAAATAGATGCGACACAGCCGCATCTGCGCCAACATCATTTGGGGCACTCCACCGTGACTGCACTGGACTGCCTAAATGGTCAAATACTCTAAGTACAGTAAATAGGAGCACATTTCCAAATAAATTCAAGAATGGACTCGTGACAACTTTCTGTGTATGCGTGCGTTTGAACATAATACGACTAAAATAAAGGAAATTGGACAAAATGTATTTAAATAAAATACTATTACAATAATGCATTTTCTTACATATTTTTAATCTAATTCAAATATGAATATTAAGAAAACATGAAAAAAATGGACATTAATAAATCACAAATTATAATTACTAAATAGTTTCAAAAAAATAATTGTAATTATAAAATACATATTTTATTTTCATTACACTACATATATTCAAAATATATAATGACTAATACTATTTTATTTATAAATGGAAATTATATTGTTTTTTAATGATAAAACTAAAAATACTACTATAAAATTTATACATTTTTAAAGACAATTTTAAGACTTGAATTTGTGTATTCTTTACTTATAAAATAACTGATAATCTACTAAATTGTTTTATGAAACAAAAAACATCACAAAAACATTTAAAATAAAATTAGAACATAATACAGTATAAAATACAAGTAAAATACATTTTTAATCATTGCGCAAAAATACACATTTAAAAAAAGATTATGTGTTTTAGTTAAACTCTAAAATATATCGGCTACGTTTCTATCATTTATTCTAACAATTTTACATTAAGAATTTAATGCATTCAATAAAAATATATTTTAAATTAAATTAGAAAATACTAATAGAAAAATTTTATTTATAACCAAATATACATAATTATATGTTTTTTTAAATACACTTAATCCTACAATATATCAGCAGACTATTTTAAGTAACATATCATCATAATTAATTGCCATGGAGGAATAAGAACCTTTTCATGAGATTAACCATTTTTTACAAAATTATTTTTTGGTAGTCAACCGTAGTTTTGACTTTCAGTTCGATGCTTGTCATCGCAATGTTGCTCTTTGGCTTGACACCCTTGAAGAGCTTATCAAAAGCAAAGCCAAAGCAAAGCCAAAGCAAGCGACGACAGCCCAAACTCGCAATCTACTCCAAAAGCGGTTGACGTCACTCACCAACTCCAGTTGTTTCCAAGAGCTCTCGATGTGCTGCTGTGCTTTGCGGCCATCGTGGAAGTGCTGTTGGAAGACACACAAACACAAGTTTCATTCGCCAGCGTCTTGACATAATGAGGATAATGGCTTGTGAATACGATCAATATTAATCATGTGTTAATGGCTCGGAGGGAGCAAAAGTAGGGTAAGTAGATACAAGTGTGTGTACAGTCGATCCATAAACGCACTGTACGTAGATGACCTCATTCGTCTGTAGTTTAATGAGAGATTTGCAGCAGCTCCAGCAGATGGCTACAAGTCGACTTTGAGCAAGCGATCTGTGATCTTACAATTCCCGTTTTGCAATGCACTGCAATATATTATGGTGGATGCGCTGTATATACAAAGCGAGTTTACCACTATAATAGTCACACTTCCCTTTTCCCCAAAGTTTCTAGGGAAGCGGGTTAAAATAAGGAAGTGCTTGAGCGTTTTCAGAGGAAGTACTCCACTGCATGGCGAAGCCCCGGGAGTCGTGTCATGTGCATGAAAAGTGTACAATGTCACATTTCTGTCGTAGCGGCTCGAATCGACACATGCTAAGATGACAAAGCGGTGTCGGACCGGCCTGACTTCATTCCTACAAGTAAATGTTTCCCCATTACGACACTCGTGGAAAATATTGGACATCCCGTCTTCTTCCAAAACGCCCATCAACGCGAATGAAAACCTTGCGCTGTAATCACAAGGTCCTGAAAACAAATACGGTATATTTTCCACAGACAAAGGAATTGCAGCGGGCCCTGCGGCTCCTTCCAGGTTATCAGACAGGAGCAGAGGCATGCGGGAATGCACCGGTGCCAACTAGCCAGCGTCTTGTTTTTTTTCTTTTCTGGGATATCCATGAAAGCTGCGCTCTACTTGAATACGCATGTATGTCAGGAAAAAGGTTTAGCCCATAGGATGATAGTCAACAATAAAAAGTCCAAACATTTTTGCAACTAGAAATAATAGGTTTTATTGACATCTACGGTTATTCGCAAGGAATAGGCAAAGGCCGCTAGGGGCTAAACGATTGATCGTTTTGGGACGGAAATTGTGATCTCAAGGTTTAAGGTTAATTAACGCCGGCCAATTTTAGCTTTCGTTAACGATTGTAATAAAGTGGTCCAAATTGACTTTGATAACAAGTGACAATGCACATGGACATGTTGTAAATGTTTTGTTGTTTTTTGTTCCTCCGTCTCCTACAATAAGTGTCGCATTAAGCCAAAGAAATGATGTCTCCGAGAAGTATGTGGCGATGGTCTGAGACCCCCCCCCGCCCGCAATTGCACACATCTGCATGCACACTGAAGTTCCATCAAGACTTAAGTCATTCATTGGCATGATGTGCTTCAGAGGAATGCACCACCACACACACACACACACCCCCGAGCACCGTTGTCACCACACACAATAATCACTGTAAACAGCCGCAAATCATAAACGAAATAAAACAGATAAGAGCGATAAGAGAAAGGAATGTACACAGACTCAAAGAACGAAGAGCTGCCGTTGAAAGGGCAGCCAAGTCATATTTCTGCCGACTGTACTATCTTGGGTTCACATTCATTTGGTCCTGTTCTTCATTTGGTCTTGGGCTTACTCTAAACTCAGTCTAACGTGTTCTTATTCTTACTTTGGTCTTCACCTACCTTGGTCTTGATCTTAACTAGTTTTAGAATTTGGAGTGTTTTGGTATCCTCACCTCATCGGCGAAATTTTTTTTAATTTTAAATAAAAGTGAACAAAAGCATTACAACAATTATATTTATTTTTTTTAAAAACAGTATTTAGACAATAAAACATGAACAAGGTTTATTCATTTAATTTTTTTCAAGTTCGACGGGCCGCATGTTGCCCCCGGGCCGTAGTTTGCCCACGCCTGTCCTAAACATTGTCTTGATCTTCTTACTTCGTCTCACATGCGCCTTGTCAACATCTCCATTTTCTTGTTTTTGACTCGGTCTTACATTAACTTACTCTTGACTTTGTCTCACAGTTCCTTGGTCCTGATCTCGGTCTTGACTTGTGTGTTGTTGACTACAATGCTATTCTTAGTCTGTGGTTGCGTCAGCCTCCTTTGCCTTCAGCGCTTGTAGACAAGGCCCGCCATCCACAGCACGGACGTAAGACTTCTTACACACGTTGTGGTTTTCAGCTAACTTTTGGCTAAACGCGTACTTCCTAACTGTCGGGCGAATAAGACAAAATCTTGTTGAGTGCTTCCAACTTGTTGAGCGCATGCTCAGCTGCGTCTTCGAGTGCACATATAAAACACAAAGGACACTATATGGCAAGTAGCGTTGAAGTAGCACAAGCCGGCCGGCGCTTTAGTCGTTAATAGAGATGACACCTTAAGCCTGAGATCAGCAGCCTGTTTGCTGACTGAACACCTTATAATCATTCCTCAGCACAATCACAATCCCGTCTCCTCATCTCACGGGGAAAGCGGTGAAAGACCGTATTGTGTAGCAAAGCCAAACTCTTCAGGGATTGTGTCATTTTATTTATCAAGGGGGCTTTTATAATACTAATCGAATTAAATATGCTTGCGTAACCAGCATGAATGCTAAAATCCCGGCTGTGGTGCAGGGAAAACAATCTTAAACTCCAAACATTCTGGGCCTCACCTTGGACGCTACCTCCAGCTGAGCTAAGACGGAGGTACACAAACGGTGAAGGGCGGGAGGGAACGTTACGCAAACAAAAAGCCCTGTGAGACACTTGCACGTAAATGCACCTGTCTAATCATATCACAAAATGTTTTTTCTCATGTTGGACCTCGATCTCCATTTTAGCTCTTCCTGAAAAATACTGCAAACATTTTTCCAAAAGACTTTAAAGTTCGTTAATTGGTCAATAAATTACTGAATGGTTAAGGTCCTAAGGGGGTCAAACTGACCCGAAACATAACAAGCGGGTTGAGTAGTGTCGTTTTGTTTTTTTGTGAATTGTAAAATGAGTCATTTTGATCCACAACATAACCGTTATGTTTAAGTCTATCTTAATCATATTTTATTGCCTTTTTTAAATTTATTAAATGGAACTTAAAGGGTCAATTTGACCCGCAATATATTTGGAGGGTTTAATGAACCAAAGCAGTGCAAAGAGCTGTGGGAAAATCCCCACCAGTGTCACTCTGCAGTCTATAGACTCCAAAATGTGGACAGTGGACAGAGAATGTTCCAGGTCAAATCCAGCCAAAAGAGCAGGAAAGGGACTTGATTGGTGGAGAGGGATTCACAAAAGCTTAGATCACCCCCTCCCCGCCGCTATGGAACAACATGAACAAAGTGTCAAATAAAAACTGATCGCTAGCTGTGTCCCTGGGCAACATGTCAACTGTGAACATAGACTAAAAAAAAAAAGGGTCAGCGTTCCTTTGAAAAAGAGCCTCTGCTTTGGCTTTTTTTCCACTCCAATTCCCTCAGCTGGCGGCTTCCGTGATACGAGAGTCCTCTGTGACTTTTTTTTTACATTTTCCAGCTGGTCACATTTTGCCTAATAAGCGCAGACACCTCAGTCAGGACTCATAAACTTATTCTCATTTTCTATCTTTTCTCTAATATGCCTTCAAAGTCAGCGAAGGCTTTGCGAGACACGGGAGTCAAGATGGTGACGTTCTGCACTTGTGGGTGAGCCTCTGGGTGAAGCTATATTTACTCGAGCATGACCTCAGCGCTGGGTGAGTGAAGCGTGCTCACGAAATAGGCTGCTTCATTCCGCGTTGGAAGAGAGAGACTCTTTCCCTTTTAACCCTCCTGTTGGATTTCTTCTCCAGCGCGTTCAAGCATCCCAAGATAAATATACCTCAACACCATGACTACATTTTCCGTAAATACTAAGATCTGTTTTTCTTGAATAAAATGAGCCATCAACAAAGCCGGCGTCACAATGTACGCGAGTACGACTCACCGTCTTCCTCTCGGTCTTGAGATCCTGGAGATAGCGCGAAAGCTCGGTGATGATCTGCGACGTCAGGTTCTCAGCGATCACCTCGTGTTGCCCGGCGTAGTCGTTGAGTTCGTTGAGCGTGGTCAGGAAAGCCCTGCAGAACGTGTACCTAAGCAAACGCCGCACCGATGACATTTCATTCAAAATTGAAAACGGGGTCACGTTCAACATGTTGGTCTTATAGCTTACTTGCTCTCCTCCTCTTCCCGGGAGTTCTTCTTCGGTTGGTACTTCTTCGATAAATTCCTGTGAGAGCCAAATTGTCATTTAGTCTTCTATGTAAACTCAACTGAAATTATGGAAACTAGACTTGTTTTTTTATTTCACAATATTGTTAATAATTCCATTTCAAAATGAGTAACTGAATGCCTTCTGAATTCTGTGTTGTCCACAATAAATTCAAATTCATCTACGAAATCTCTCCAATGCTCGCAACTATTTTGGTAGACACTGGAAAGCGTAAGCGACTGCTGTTATTGTGCTTGTCTGACACAGTCCTTGTGGAACTGTCAGAGCGCCTAGCCAGTCAATTTCGAAGAGTGTTTTCCGCCCCGGCTACGATATCTCCATCCTTCTCGTCGGGTCATAAATCATCCGCCCAAACCCCCCCCCCTGTCTCCGAGCCCCGGGGGAGGTCAAACTCAGAGCCAGTCACCAGAAACAAACATGCGCAAACATGCTTTTCGAACGCGCCCTTGTTGTGACTCGGGCTGAGCGGCACGAGACGGGAAGACAGATGCTACGTGGCTACGCTGTCGCAAACGCATAATAGGCCTTGGATTAGATTCACGAGCAGAACAGAATAGTATTCCAATTTTACGTTACTGAGGTCATAAAAGTACAAGAATAAAAGTGCTATTATGAGAAGGAAGTCATGATTTTGGAATTTACCTGGCTTGTGTCACTATTTTCATGCCATGTCTTTCGTCGACTCATTGGGTTTTTGTTTCCACCTGCTCTCGTCAGCCCTGTTCCTAATGTCAACCAATCAGCTCCCTCCAGCCACTTATGTCGTGTCCAGGTGAGTCTCAGTATTTAGTTTTGTGGTTTCTCCTTGTTGCCGTCATGCCTCATCTATATCTAGTCATGCTATGTTTCCCAATAAAGTCATAATTTGACAAGTCTAATGGGGATAAAATCATAACGGTGAAAGGACAGTGGAGTTACCACTTAACTGCATTGCAAGAAAAAATATGCAGCAATAAATACTGGGCAAAAACAAAACCTCCAATGTGTCTGTTACTCCATCCTGCTTAATCTGTCTTTATCCCTGATGCCTCTCATGCACTGTTGCTAGGCAGAATTAACAATCCTAGTCTCCCCCACCACCCCAACTCCTTTCTTGTCCTTGTCTAATTATAGCACCCAGGTCGCCATTCAGCCATTCCAGGGCAGATGTCACGTGTCGAGATTGCACGGGTCAACTCACCTATTTCATGTACTTAAGGAAACGTGTTGAAAAAAAAAAAAAAGGTAATAGAGTAGTCCTTATCGTCACCATGCCACTGTGGCTTATGTTGGACTGGAATTTGTGGGGGGAGGAGGAGACATTAATGTTTCGCCTGGACCGGAGCATTGTGCATGTTTACACCGATGCAATTGGAAGAGGATTAGATGTGGATTAGTGCAGTGTGTGTGGTTGCTATGGGAGGGAAAAGACATTCTGCAGGTGGTGAACATATGAGGTGTTACTATTGTTTTGCATTGTTGTTAGCGGCAAGTTGTTTGCATCTGCAAGTGTATTGACGGAAAAATATATATAAATGAAATTGCTAGAGGTCACTGTTTAAAAAAAAAACAAGAGGATAAAGTCAGAGAAATTGCAAATTTCAAATATAAAAAAAAATCATGCAACATTTTTTTAAATTTTATCGGAATTACTTGTCCTTAAATGTACAAGACAAAATGTTTTAGCAGACTAAAATAATCATTTGACCAGACTGACATCAATATTTGAAGAGGAAAAAAAATACTAATTTAAAAAGAATAAACTTTGTTACAGATTATTTTACCTTTTAAATGCATAAATTGCATAAAATTATAAATTTAACAGAACTAAATATTGTACATTTACAGAGGAATAGCTTTTTTTTTTAAATCAGAATAACATGTAATTTTGTAATTTTACCACAAAGGTGTCAATTTACAAAAATAAAAACATAGTTATCATTCTACCTGGTACAGTGGTAAATTAAAAAAAAAAAATCAGTTATTTTAAATAAGTAAAACTGTCATTTGACCAGAATAGAATCACTTTCTTTGTTTTGTATATTTTACGTTTGTCACATTTTCTCTGGTTATGGTGAGAAATGCACAAATACACACACAAGTCATCTTATTATCTTAAAAGGACTTAATTCTCACAAAAAAAAGAGAAGATGTTCGTAAGGATTTGTTGCTAAGGAAATACCGCAACCGTATTGGCTAGTCCGTATAAAAAAAGGAATAAGGGGATAGACAAAATCATATTGCCAGAAGGATGACTTGTGTGTGTTTGTGCGTTGGGGGGGGGTGTTGTAATCCCACACTATGTCGCGCTGCTCACACACTCATCGCCTAATGGGGGGGTTCACTTGTGGGTGGAGGAACGCAAATCTGGGTCAGACCTAGGGGGGGCGTATATCAGGCAGATACCTACATGTCGCCATGGAAACACACAAGCGCCGCCCTCACAACAGACACCACGCACACACACACACACACTGGAATGACTCTCTTGCTTGAAGCATTAGTCAACAACAGATACAAGTAGTGCATGTGATTTCCTCCACTCAAGTCAGCATTTTCCCCTTTCAATGAGATTTAAAAACAAAAAAAACAAAAAAAAAAACAGGTGCTTTAATAACATGTTTGTGGCATGCTTTAAATGAAATACCCCCAAGGATCAGTCACAGCGACTATTATTGCAAAATTAAATTTAAGTGCAAATTTCTGAAAAAATATAGTATTACAAAAATAAAGGCACGACTGTACCAAAATAAATAGCTGAATTTTCCAAGAATAAACTCAGCATTTTTTGAGAGCAGTCATAAATTAATGTGAGAATGAAAAAGTCATGGTAAGTGGTAACTAATGGTAATATAACTGTACTAAAATGGTATTATACTCCAAACAGACAACTATCTGGACACATTTGCCATAATGTCTAAAAAAACAAAACAAACAAAAATATTTTAAAAGTCAAAGTACTCACCTAATTTGTTTTGCATAGTTGGTTTCGATCTCAGACCTCTCCTTGACAAATTTGGCGTACCTCTCCAGAAACTCGATCCCCCACTGCGTATGCTTCTCCAAGTTGTCAAATTGATCCTGCAGCAAAGACGGAGTGCTCGTTAATGGCAGTCATATCAAGAGTGTGCTTTTATAAACTAATGCCAAGGGTCGTAAAATGTGAAAAACACGCATTAAAAATGTACCGGTCGGAAGGAGGCCCACTAATGGAAGTGGACCAGGCTCCTGCGGGCCGCTCCAGCAAAGTGGAGACTGTGGAGAATATTCATTGTGCTGCGTCCATCGCTAAAGCAAAACAGCTAAGCTAACATTTGCATTGTTTTTTTTGTCATTTCTCACCGCATATACTAAGTCTGCTAAACCAATGTTCGCCCGGCAGTGGTTTTCCACTCATACTGTGGGAAACTGCGTAGTTTACTTATACTATAGCCTTTGGAGCTAAAGGACAACAGCATGCTAAGCCAACAAGTACGAACAACTAATGAGCACTCAGCAACCAGGAAATTGTTCAGCAAAGTGGAGACTGTGATGCTTTGTGGCTAGATATGTAAAAAAAAAAAAAAAAAAACACGCGTGGTAACTTTAGCTTAATTGTCATAAAATAGACTTGCTAACATTAGCTTAGCTTGTTGCTTCGGCTTAGCTCTAGCCAAGGCACTCAGTTGTGCAGTTTCCTGAAAACACAATAACAACGTACCGTGCAGATTTTAAAATGTGCCTCGGACGAGACAAAATCCACTCGTGTACTTACAACATTGTCGATATATTTTTGCAGCGAGAAACATACTAGATTGGCGTCACTTTGGCAGCTCCCCATTCTGTCATCTACCATGTCTGGAGTGTTCACTCAATACATTCATGACCCGAGCCGGCAAGCGACGCGACTGACTGTTGCATTTCTGCAGAAAAGTATGTTTGTGACACAGGAAGTAGCTGTGGTTCGGGACAATGCTTGAGCATTTCCACACATCTTCTGTATTCACTGAATAACCACAGTTGCCTTCAAGTAGTAGAAACTCAATCACAGAATGTGTTCAAGCTTGTATAAATTGCGGGGGTTGACCAAAACGTTCCCCAAAAAGTTATCGTACGCGTTGATTTTTACTTTGAAAGCTTTGTAGCGGACTATAATGTCGTGGCATGCAAAAGGATGAAAGGGCCTTCAGCGCTGAAAACCCTCAGAGAGTGGCAGGACAATAATAGTGCCTTGAGTGAGAGGAGAGAGTTTCCGGCCGGCATTGTTTGCTAGCTTCAATAGACAATCACTCATCAGTGAGTCACTCCACAGAACAGATAACTGGATAGTGTTTTTACAAAGTCCTCTCATTTGAACAGTGGTACTCAACCTGGGGTCAGCGAGCCATAACATGGGGGGTCCGCAGAACAGTTTGCAAAAGTCCTGTTTAATTTACTGTCAATATGAATAGCCAAGAGACAAATGTCGTTTTGTTTTTTGTTTTTTGCGATATCTGTGTAGATTCCCCCAAAAAATGCATCGCAATAATCAACACTCCAACCAAAAACACACTCCTCCGCACATAACTGGCGTTACCCTCTTTTGCAATGGCACCATCGTATCCCGCTTTCCTCCGGAAAAGATGCAAAATTCAGGTTAGTCCGAGACGGCGTCCATCCACAAGAGCATATCCGAGAAGCAGTTGGGAACTGTGCCCGCCGACTCCCACACGATAATGAGTAATTCCTGATTGTCGGCGAGAGAAATCCGGTAGAGACTCCACTCTCCGACGCAATGTGAAGCGGCCCGTGGTGTTAATGCTCCATCAGGCGTAAGGTGCAACGGACGATGGTGGAGGACGACAGCGACGGAGTGGAACAGAAGAGGGGAGGTAGGAATGGAGGAAGGGAGGGAAGTGGGATGGGGCGGGATTAATACACAGGAAAGGGATTACAATTGAGGGGGAGTGTTGGCCTTGAACCTCCCATCCCCAATGGCCTTCACTGGACCACAGTTTCATGACGTTAAAACCAAAATACTAACATTATAATCCCCAATTTCACTCATTTCGGGCTCCTGCCATCAAAGCAAGAAGAGCCGAACGACTCGCTCGACATTTATGAATTATGAATGACAGACAATCAAACAAATTATTTAAAAGGCACACAGGCAAACACTCAGTCGAGCATTACTTTCATACAATGTACCCTTAAATTAAGATAGCTACTACTTTTGATTTATATATAAAATGAAGGGAATTAAGAAGTTAAAATGGAAGCAAAAAAAAAACCTTCAGGCTTCTACTCCTATAAAAAGCAAAAAATGTCAGGAAAAGCCTACTAGAACATCTTAACTTTATTTAGGATTCATCTCAGGCACTTTAAATGGTGGTCGGTGTGCGCTGACTCGCATTTCTAATGCGTATGAATAGTTATATGAGGGTGTGCACAAATATCTGTTTTGTTGGTGTTTTTAATTTGCATGTTAAACGTCACAGTGTTCATAGACAAAGTTTGATTGATCGTGGTCTTGGTTTTCTTTTCTTTTTTTAAGATTACCCTTATTGGCTGTGTCGATTTTTGCAGCATTTTGCATTATGTAGACATGCACATGTCAACATACTTCCTTGACCCCAATTCTTACTTTCCTTTGCAGAATTTGGGATAGGCAGCATTTATGTTGTCATTTTGAAACTTTTCAAAATCACCAATAAAAAAAAAAAAAAAAAATATGACTTCTCTTCTTGTTATTTCAGGAGCCAGCCTCTATTGTGGTAACACACGACGGAAAACAAATACAAGTCCACAGCTAAACATTTTTTTATTATTCGGGAAATGGAAAGAGTTCAAGCAGGAAGTGGAACAAAAGGAGCCCCGAGCTAAATATAAGTACAGAAGGCCCATGTGACATAAAGCAAACAAATACGCGGTTGTTCAAGGATCAGCCTAGGCCTGGGCGATAAACCGAAAATTTACCGTTACTGAAATTTATTACAATGACCGAAATCATTTTGCCCATGTCGGTAAATTCGGTGTTAAAAAAAAGAAAAGCCTTTTCTGTCTGCGGCAATGTTCATGCCCCTTTAAGACCGCAACAACGCCTCTAGTCACGTGACTCCAACAGTCTGCTCGAGAAAGAAAACAGACGTCGCTGTCGTAGCTGGGATTCAAATCCAGAAGCTGGATGGATGAATTTATCGTGCATTTATCGTTATCGAGGTAAAATTCCTCAATTTCTCGCGATATTGATTTGAGGTCATATCGCCCAGCCCTAGATCAGCCTGCTGACCCACAACCCTTCCCGACTGGTGACAGGGATTAGGGATCATCTAAATGCACCGCACTGCCACCTAATCGCAGCTAATGCACGTTATTTATCCTCCACTGCGGATTAGAGCTGCTGATTACAGGCTACCCGGGGAATATTGATCTGATCGAGCCAGATAACGGGAGATCTCCTCGTTTCTACAACGCGCCGTGAACAGATTCTAACAGTACAAATGAGTCAATCACATATAATGCAATCAGGCTCGATTGCGGTGAATCCGGGTGCTTACAGAGTTCAGAGTTTCAGAAAATCTGAATTAAAACCAAGAATCTGCATGCACCTGGAATAAAAATTCTTCTTCAAGTAATTGTGATAAGAGGATGGATTTTAACGACAAATAAAATAACAAGTGCCTTTGCACCCAAACGTTTGTGGTGAATTCTCAATATGCCCATCAAACTTCGCTGATGATTCGCAGCACATTTGGCCGCATTCCTTGGCAAAGACCTGCGATTTTTCCAAAATTTCCTTTTCATTTTGAGGCATGTATCCTTGAAACTTTTTTTTTTTTTTTTGCATCCCATTATGATCAACCTGTCCACCCAATTTCATGTTAAAACTGATAACCGGGCTATTTAGCTCCCAACTTTCCAAGGAGCACCACAAAGTGAATTTGGAGATTCTTCCTAAAGCACCTTCATTGAAAATGGTCGACTTCGGTGACGTGTCCTTGATCGTTTTTTTTTGTTTGTTTTTGTTTTTTTGTGTCCTGTTACAATAGAACCGTTCACTCGATTTATTGTTGATAGCGGATACTGGTGACAATTATTTTTGTTCAAACTTTCTAGGTGGTGCTCCAGACTTCTTAATTTTCCCGAAGATGTACGTGACGCTTCTTTCACATTGCATCAATGGTAGACAGGAAACCTGTTGAGTCAACGCAAAGCAGCTGTCCCGCCAGTGTCTTTGGTTCCGTGCAGATGTTCTAGTGGTGGCGCGGGGGGGGGGGTGATGCCCTGAGGCTTTTTGTTATGAAGACAAAGTACAGCACAAGACCTGATAATCTGTATTAATTACACAGTCGACTGACAATGCTACAAAGGCACTTGAGACGGCTTTGAAGTGCAAGCCAAGATATAAACAGAGACATGCTCCCGATGAGGATCATGAACGTTAAATACCGTTTGAGGCAAGTCTCTACCTTTGAGCAAGGTGTTATTTGTCTTAAGAACACAACAAACCCGGCTGGTCGAGATGTATGTCGTCCATTTATGACAAGGCAAGTGCCAATTGGAGGTGAACAATTTGGATTTCAAAACAAAAATAAAATGCTTGAACCATTTATGCTAGAATAGAGTTTTAAAAAGACATCAAATAAAATGGCCTGTTCCGACTTTTGGGTTACGCCACTGAAAGATCCAAAGTAGCTGAGTCTAGAGTTCAAAAACAGACCTTTTGAAATATTGAGCATTGAGACCGGATTACAATTTGAATTAGAACCGATTTCACAATCTAGTATGAGAACAAATCACATCAATGCGCAGCCTAAGTGATCTCGCACAGTTCCCTCAAACTTTATGTAACGAGTCCAGAAGAAAACACTAACTCCCAAATGTGATAACAAACCAATTGCTCTTTTGTCCTCATCTCTTCCAGGAGAGAAAATAAATTGCGTCAAATGTCTTCAGACAACTGCTTCTTCATTTAGCACACACAGCAACGAACTATGCTGCGTCGATGGCGAACTTCGTTGTGCCACGGGCCGTGGGTGTACGCAAGCGTGGACAAATATTTGACGGACATGCCGAGCCCTCTCCTCCGACACACATGGCGCTTTGTCCGAGGAAGCGGGGTGGAATAATGTTCCCGTAGCCCTGAGTAACCTCTTTACGGGCAACAAAGGCCAAAGAGAAACAGCCACATGGGCCAGTCCGAGTAGCTTAACCAATCAGCTTTGAGGAAATCAAAAGCCTTAGTCGCCTTCGTCAACAACTTCAGCAAAGTGTAGGAGGTGCGAGCCGTCGTTGAGCGCTACGATTTCTCCCCTTGACGAAAAAGTGATCTCTTTTCGGAATCGTCGGTTTGGTTGAGGAAGGATACGCAAAACGTGTTTATGAAGACAGAGAATCTCGTTCTGAATGTTCTGGTTTCACTTTGAGATTGTAAGACTTCATTTATTGACTTAAAAGTAACGACTCAACTTGACTTGCTTGATTTTTTTTTTTTTTTTGGGCATAGTAACCACTGGCTTCTTTACTGATATGGTGGTCATCTCAAATAACGTACCGTTAACAATTGCCAAAGTAACAGCACACGGGAGACGGCCACCCGCACAAGCCTCATGTCAAATCAGAGCAGCTGTTTGCAACCACGCGAGTTGCCGTTTGCATGCCGCACGGCTATTTATAGTCGACAACGCCTCAAGCCTGGCTGAAATTTAAGACCTCTATCGTATGGTGTACTCCCCGCGAAGGAGAGGAGCTTGACGCCGTGAAACCAACATGACTCCGCTAACTGGAAGCCTCGTCGAATCCTTTTTTTACCGCCCCTTCTTTTCAGACTCCACCTTCAACCGATCATTCAATCTATAACAGTGGTTTTCAAACCGGCCATAACGAGTCTCAAAAATATTTACCAGAAAATGAAATTATTTTAAAAGTGTCATCAGATAAAACTTTTCTAGCACTCTGGCGCTCTTTTCTCTTGAAGAGTCGCGCAGGTAAGGGAGGCATGGTGACCTCGGCAAAATTGGAAGAACATCCAGTACCTTGGGTCAAAAGTTTTTCAACATGTTGATAAATCTCTACTTTTGCAACATATAAAAGAGCCAATGACTCGCTACTTGAATTGTATTTTTTTTGGGTGGGGGGCAAGAGTGGTTGTAAAAGTCATTAAATAAATATAGCAAGCAAATAATTTAGAGCTAAGATGTAAAAACTGACATCTAATATAACGTTCCTTTATATTAAGCAGGTCATTCCGAAATTGTCTTCTCTGTTCTAGTTTGGGATTCATCTGCGTTCACTCACGGTGCTGGTCATCTTCATCTGGAGAAGCACCTGCAGGTACTCTTGATATGGACTCAGCGTTCGTTCGTCCTTCTCGGGTTTCACATGGGGGCTGTCCAAGAAAATAAAGAACTCGCTTCTTCGGCGCAACATAACGACAGTCTTTATGCTTTTTTTTTTAAAAAGAATAAAAAGTTTGTAGTCTCTAAGGAAGTGGGTCCATCTCTGGTCAAGAACAAAAAGTGTGAGGCGGGAACAAGCAGTGAGAAACTTGAAATGGGCAGTTATTAATCTGATTACGACACCTCCCTGGTAACTGGCCTCACTTATCCAATGAGGCTGTTGTACGGTGGATTAATGCCGCTTGGGCTTCAAGTACACGTTCACCATTGTTGCGGCTGAGCTGTTTTTCGACCCTGTGCAGGACAAAGCTCTTTAATTCTTATACAACAGATTGTCTGGAATCGGGCTACGAAAACGCAAAATGTGACGCAACGTAAGGCACAGTAATGAGTTGAATAAATGTTATTCTTAAGGCAATAGCCTGCAAAAAAGATTAAAGTAAGAGCATTCTAATTGCAATTTGGAATTTGAAAAAAAACAAAACAATGTGTTGCACTTTTTGCAGAAGTGTGTAGTATGCAAGCCCCTTGCTGTGAGGAACAAGCAAATCTCATTTGACTATGAATAGATAGGGCACCGTGCAGGTGACTGAGTCTCGCTCGGAGTATAATTTCAAGAGATGATTAGAGGCTAGCTGTAGCAACAACACAAGAGTGGAATGATTATGAAGATTTGAAGACGTTGAAAGCGTTTGTGACAGGACGAGATTGAGTCATGAGCAAAATTACAAAACAGCTTCTTTCTCCTCAAGTGGTGAGGACATCGTTACTCGATGCCTCCGAAATAATGAAGATATACCTTTGGGGGATTTACGGGACTTTTCGCAGATTTATGGCCGTCACATTTGAACCTGTGCAACTTTAGGAGGCTTTATGCTAATACCTGGACCGATCTAACACATTGTAACTCCACTCACGTGACAAGACACAGCCAATCAAAGAGCAGCTTTGCGAGTTTCGCAATTAATATTCCGATTTGAACTTTTCAATCGAGGACCCGCTTAAGAAATAAGTTTGGAGGAGCCTAAAAAGTGACCACCCCAGACACTCACAAAATAAGACTACGAGGCATCTTTGTCAATGCAGTCCTTTGCATTCCGCAGAGCATTGCAAGCTTTTTGGATCGGATGTGGATCCATTCATTGCAATTTTACAGTCACAAGCAGTTCAAACAAGAAGTGGGCCCGGGGCAATTTCACAGAACCAGCAGGTGGTTGATCATCGGGGTTCACGGGGGTTGAAAATGGGGGTTGGCTGCAAAAGAGGTCTGAGTCACAGTAGGAAACAAAGTAGCTCGGGTTTCTGGGACTCGGAAGCTTCTTGAATGTCAAATGAGCGGCAGGGGAGATAGCATGGGGACTCCCGGGAAGTCCAAGCTTGGAGAACACTGAAAACTGTGCTCTTTAGAACGCAGAATAGGAATATGACTACCAGGAGACCATCACTATAAATACCATCCATGTTTCTGCCTTTGAGTGAAACTAATGAGTAAATCAACCATGTTTCTGGCAAATGCTCCCCCCAAACTCAAATATTTAAAGTCAAGCCCTTTGCAACGTACCTTACAGTGCTGCTGTTTGACGAGACTTTCAGCCTTATCCATGTTGCCTGATCAACGACTAGACGGGACTAGAGGTTATTCAAAGCGAAAAGTTTGTCCGCTAATTCCCAGTTTTTTGGAGAAGTGAAAATTTCAAGGTGGGTCAAAGTAGAAAGGTGAACTGTCAACATTGGACCAAGAGATAATGTTCAACTTCTTTTTTTCCACTTGCTCAAGGGGAGGGGAAGGGGAACTTTGAGTTTAGGCGATCAAAGCATGAATCAAATTAATCTGCTATGCTCTTGAGTCACGTTTGAACCAGACCAAGATTCACGATCGACTTAACTGAACTAGTGGAACTTTTGTGGGCTCTACACTAGACTTCATTGACCGAGGTGTGTTGTGTGTTAACGACGAGCCGAGGAGAACGAGCATACGGGTGTTAAGTACAGAGTTGAACAGCAAGTGTGAATATACATCTTAAATACCTTACCAATGACAACGTGGGAAAGCATTTACAAAAACATTTGATATGCCATTTTCTGAACTTCACGCGAGGTCTTTAAGAGGTCGCACAACTAGACATTCTCCAAATGTGACATCACAGTCGACAAAGTTTCAAGTAGCTCTGGATTTGAAATCAAGATTTTGCAGCTGGACTCAAGTGGGAACATTTTTTTTTTTTGATACAGAGTCTTTCTAGTGAATTTATAGGTCCGGGGGGCTGCGATGGTCATAATTTCTTTCTCTTTGTCTGCCTTCATGAGCACAGAGAAAACTATCATCACTGCTGTGTCGCTGCACCAAAGGCATTCAACAATTCGAGGTCCATCGAGCAACTGTGGTGTCCGTTTAGGTTCTCAAGTCATTTTTTCTGGTGGCCCTCAGTCACCTGTGCCAGTCCGTGGGCTATTTGGTACTGGGTTGAACAGAGAGCCGGAACAAAAACTCTTTATCGAAGGGCCTTAAAGTTTTATTTGAAAACTCCGGTTCATCCGTCGAGCTGTCCAACCACTCATCTCGGCCATATTAGCGATAGTACATTCATCAAATTGAAGGCGGCTCTGAAGGCCCGTTTCCGCTAAGCAGCACAGATGGTCCAGTGCCCATTCTCTTGCATTTGCAATAAAAAAGCCCACGTTTGACCTTTTTTTTTTTGTGTCAAGTATCAGTTATGTCAGTATTCTATCAAAACTTTTCTTATGCAAAGGCAACACGCAACCACGAAGCCTCGACATTGCTTCATACGCGTGCTTGCGGGAAGTTGAGAAATCTGCTTGAGAGTGACATCACTTCCTGAGAGATTAGTCCCGTTTCCTGTCCCGTGGTGGCTTATTGGTCATCTATCGAGCTGCTTTGCGATCTCGTTATGCATGAACTCAAATTGAGAGAGGCGTACAAATCAACTTAGCGATAAATAAAAATGTTTACCCGGGTTGCCTTTTTGTATTTCTTGATTTAACCTTTACTTATCCTTGTAAGGCAAATCATCGAGAGCTTTAAAAATGATCTTGATAATCCAACACATTCAAGCGTGATGAATATGAAACGAGGAAGGGTGGGTAAATACTTTCTCATGCCACCATATTGCATATTATGTTACATATCATTACTTGCATGGATGCCAAACTCGTTACTCAATCGCACTTGCACATCCTGCCCACGCGCTGCAGGAAGCTGCGGTCGCCATCATTCCGTTTCCGTGTTGCTGTTTGTTTTAGTTTAAGCGGACAAGATAGAGAATAAACATCGTCTCCCGTGACAACCACCTGTGGAGTATTGATGTGTCCTGTTTCGGAACGCTGTGCGAAGTGTCTGGATTACATGGAATCAGACAGGACAACATCTGGCTGTAATACAAGTCGGTCTGCACAAGAAGCACAAGACAGTATTTGGTTTTTGGAAGAAATGTTTTCCAGATTTCGGGCCTGTGCGGAGGAAGCCCGTAAAGTAGCCTGAGGCTTTGTTGCACGAATGTAAAGAAAAATACACTGACATCACAGGGAGAAGGAAAAGAATGCAGCGCACAAGTGCTTTTCTCTGTGAACTTTGCACCAGGTAAATTACTGGCAAGCGAAGGAGTTTCCTCTTACTCTCCCGCCGTCCCCCAGAAAGAAAAATACATCCCCGACTTAACTATGTCCAGGCCTCTTTCTGCTCCTTGGGAGGGAACAAAAGATTGGATTTTCTATTTGACTTAAGATGGGCAAATATTGTACAGTTTTAAGAAGTGTTGTTTTCAAGATTGCAACGAATGTTGGACGACTTAATCGCCTGAGACGGTAAAGTAAAAAATATGTAAAGTCATTTGAGCAGCTTCCGGGCTAGTTTAAATATGAAGTTATTTCATTAGCATAATTGCCAAAGTCATTTTAAATTTACAGCCACAAAATTGAGTGTAAATGCTCCTTTGTCAACTACGATACTCTAATCTGCGAAGCAAAGACAAAAGCTATAAAATAAAATAAAAAAAACGAATTAAATCTACGATGTCGTTGCGCTTTGATCAAGCCGTTGCTGATTTATGTCTTTTCAAATGAAACCCAGACAAACGACATTTTTATGATGCGGTTGCTTTTTCCACAAGAGCGTCGAGGGGAGCTCGACAAATACTACATCAGAACCTTCCCGCTGGCTCACAAGACATCTATCTCTGTGTCGCCACTTGCAAACATGTGCGCTCACACATACCAACGCTTGTCACCATGTGCGATGACAAGACGCCAACATTTCCCACAACAACCCCAACCCGGCAACTCAACCATCCCAGCCACCGTTCATTATCATAAAAAAAGCGTTGACTTGCAAGTGTTGTCATCTTCATCGTTGCCACGATTGCGACCCGATTGTGTGACTGAATGTCTGAGGACGGGACCAAAAGTAGCTAATGAATGGTTTCGAGGGTGACGCAACAAGACGAGAATGCATTGGGAGGCATTTGGATGTATTCTCTGCGTTTAATGCGCACCTGTATAAAACCTGACACCACCTGGAGTGCTAGGGTGGCACGTCAACACTTGACAATTAATTTTAAGTAGATGACTGACAACTGTGTATGATGGTCACAAACAACGATGGAACAGGAATCTAGTTCTTAATTTAATGAGTATCCGCTGTAGGAAACATCAAATGCAGATTCGTTCACAAACATACAATTCGTACCCCCTTTATTTGCCTTCACTCTGGAAAAAAAAAGCACACGACAATGAATGAAGGTCCGAAGCACATTTCAACAATTCCTTGATACCAATATGCCACAAGCACTACTTTTGTCCAACAGAAGCTCCTCAATTCACTTTGACGGAGTTCCTTGACACCAAGATGGCAGCAAATCACAACTTTAGTCTAAATGACGATCCTCAGCTCACTTCAACATAGTTCAGTGGCACAGAGATGCCACAATATGGTGGCAAAGCACTACTTTTGTCAAAAGGAAGCGCCTCAACTCAATTTGACATAGTTCCTTGACACCAGGATGGTAGTGAATCACAATTTTAGTGTCACACAAAAACATTTCCCAAAAATACACAAAAAACTAAAATCATCCTGAACCCATCATAATTGTTTTTTTTAATTCTTGGTGCGTTGTACTCAATGCAAACCCTAAAAGCTGTCAATGCGAACGTTCGCATGTCAATCGGAATGATGCTTGAAACTAAACAGGAAAAATGGAAATGTATCCTGACTTTAAGCACAGCCGGAATGTTGTGACTGCCTGTTGTGTGGGACTCTACTCGACTTGCTTGACATTTACCAGGGACTCTGCTTGACTCTTTTGCCACAGTAACTTGGGACTTGCTTGCCACTTGGATTTGCAGATATGTGACACTTACCTTTGCTCTATTTTGAACGGCAATGCAGTGATTCAAATTAACACGAAATGCTGTGTTAACCACTACACGCACCTGTTTACGGTGAGATAGATAGATAGATAGATAGATAGATAGATAGATAGATAGATAGATAGATAGATAGATAGATAGATAGATAGATAGATAGATAGATAGATAGATAGATAGATAGATAGATAGATAGATAGATAGATAGATAGATAGATAGATAGATAGATAGATAGATAGATAGATAGAGATATTATTGTTGAATGGTTAGGGGGAGCGTTTGTATGTCGTAACGTAACGTGTTGGGCCAAAATGGACGTCCACTAACAAAGACGACGAATTAACGAAGGGTGACGACATCACACATTAAAGAGAGATGATAAGAAACCATCAAAGACAGCTAGCTATGCTAAACCAAAATTAGCTTGGATGTGTTTGATTGGGGGCTAGCCAGGCTAATGATGCTGGTTGGACGTTGTTTTAACGTATCTTAACAGGTTCAAAACACACTCGACAGAAGGAAAAAAAAAAACAATATTATGTGATAATAATATCGAGACTTACCCATAGCTCTGAGCCCCAGCTCATGGTTTCGGGACGACGTCCTCGGAAATTAATCCACGACGAGGCTGCTTGTTGTTATTGTTGCGATGATATGATAGTGGATGAAATCACCATAAAAAAAACTCTTTTGTTTTCGTTTTGCTTAGCGTCTCATCTTGAGCTTGCGGATGGATCCTCGATCAATGCAGCGGTCGCGCGCGCTCCCGCCTGGACTCAATGACAGCTGCCCTGGTGGTGCGCGTGCACGATGGACAGCGGCAGGCGTGGGCGGGTGGGAGCGGTCCCGCACAGTGGGCTTCGTTAATTGTCCTTTTTGAGCAAATAATGCAAGTGTAAAGTGACCTCGCAGATTTTTTCACGTCAAGTGAGGCTTGAAAGGAAAGCGGGAGAGACAGCGGGGGTGCAGTGGGAGGAGGAGCCCACCCCCTATCCCCCAAAAGGCACACCCACCCACCAACCAAAGCAGATGTTTCATTAAATGACACCCCCCAGTGGTCTTAACAACTACCGCCCCCCGTTCCTGCTTTGTATGGCCTCATTCTCTTCAAGAAAACGTGACATGCACTGAATTGTGTGCCTTTAATAGATTTAGAAAAGGTCTACACACCCCTGTTCAATTGCAACGTTTTTGTGGAAAAAGAATTGATCATTGCAAAACATATATTTTTAAGAGGGGTCGTAAAAAATAACAAATAATGTTACGTAATAATTTTCCAGACATTTAATCAACTAACATTAATTTAATTGAAAATAAAACTGTGTTGTTATTTAAAAATATATATTTATGTCACCCGTCAATAAACACTTACCTTCATTGTGTTCGAGTCCTTGAAGATACAAAACTGTTGTTGTTGTTTTTCAACAAATGAGTAAGGTTCTGTAAAGACTATCTTGTCTTGATGTTTAGAAACTTGTTGGAAAGTAAACGGTCTCGTTTGGGTGAAAGATTTAAACAGAGCTGGCTTTGATGTTTTTCAAAACACAGAAGTTAGCTCTCGCAACTACATTATGTTTGATGTTTTCAAGAGTTGGTGAGTTGTCATTGACGTTTACAAAAACAGGCTAAACAATTGCAAAAATCCGTCCAATATTTTCTCAGATGACTATATTGTCTTTTATATAAACACATTGACAGTGGGGTGGGTAGACTTCGTGTGGCTGCTCAGCAAGTCAGAATTGTTAAAACAACAGCACCACTCAGTGGCAGCAAATGAAGATACGCCACGAGTGGTTAAAAAATGCAATTAAACAGGGGTGTGTAGACTTTTAATATTCACTAAACAGGTTTTGAATTTATCGAGACGTGTATGTTCAATTTGTGGGAAACTTAATTGTCTTTGGTGTTTAAGAAAAACATGTACATTGGGTTTGTTCGCAACAGTTTGTGAACACACACACTCTCACACACACACACACAAAATAAATAAATACATCATTTTGGTGCCTATGCAGCTAGTCTATGGCGATGCCATGCTCATAGTTACTCAGGATCAAGAACTGTTCAGGATGAAGGATGCAACCATCCCTCCTAATCTGCCAAATCGTGTCAAGTGGAGTTGAAAAACTCCAAACAGACAGCCTCAGATTATATGGCCAAGGATTGGATTAGCACAGATAATCCCATTATGTACATGCTAGTCTCATTTCTGAGGATCGAGTGAAGTGAACGTGCATTGGCCAATTAAAGCAAACTAACCTTCCATCAATCCATCCATTATCTAAGGCGCTAGTCCCAAAAAGGGTCACAGGGGTGCTGGAGCCTATCCCAGCCATCTTCGGGCAATAGGTGGTGTATTGAATCCTGTACGTCAGAATTGTTCTAACCAGTCGGCCAACGTGCCGCCTGCAAACTAACCACTTTTATATTTTTTAATATGTAAAACAAAAGCAATTTACATATTGTGCCAAAAAATAACATATGTGTTCAAATTTGTGATATTTTATAACAAACAAAACGAGAATTTTAAAATAATTTAATATCATGCATAAATTGAATGGAAATTAATAAGTAACACCAAGGCAAGAAATTCATTAGTAAAGTGGGATTAATTCAATTAAGTGGAAAAATTGGTTTGGGAGTAGTTTTTTGTTTGTTTCCATTTTCAATTTCCCCAAACAAAATATTAAGTAATAGATCATATATCATTAGTGCTCCTTTCAGTAGCATCGGAAGTAAGTTGTATACATGGATATTTTTTTTTAAATGTATATAAAAATAAATGTCCAGGAAAAAACAGTTTTAACCTGATTGCAAATTGTGTATGCACTGTCTCACTTCGACTCCCTAATCGGGATCAGAATTTTGATTGTTCAATCAAAGCAACAAATTCCTAAAATGATACCATCATTTCAACCAAAAAGTGAGGACATTTTGATTTGGAACCCAAAATTTTTTTCTTTTTTTTAATGTTTTAATTGATTTATTCGCTTTGTGCTAATGTTATTAACATCCAAAGCTAACGGTACTGATGACGTCACATACCGCGGTCCAGCAGTAACCGTCCCGGAAATTGAAGAGGGGGGGAAAAAACACATCGGATGACGACGACTGTGTTCCGGACTCCACCTCGCAACAGATGAATAACGATACATGGTCGTCACAAGAATCGAGGGTAAAAGAAAGTACCACTACCAACTACCGTGTTATGTTTGACCGACTCGCGGCGCCTCTCCTTCGCCGAGCAGCGTGAGCGGAGCCCCGGCCAGACAACCGAGCGAGCGACCCCGCTTCCCTCTTCCCCCGCTATGGCTGTTCTCCTGTGGATGGCCCCGCTGGTGGTGCCGCTCGTGGTGGTGCTTCTGCTGTGGAGCAGCGGCCACACGCTGGTGTTTTATTTCAAAGAGTGCTTTTACGTGGCCTGGATGATGGTGCTGGCGCTGTTGGCGTTGCCGCTGTGTGTTCTCAAAAGCGGCGGAAGGGACGTCGAGAACATGAGGTGAGTTTGGATTTGTGCTCGCTTTGACAGCTCGATCGGTTCCCTGTTAGCTCGCTTGGCTAACAGGCTAGCTGTGGTCACGCGACTGAAATGAAGCTCCTCCATTAAATGTCAACAAAGTATTTCATTCCCACGTTTGCTGGAATTCTTTGTGAAGCTTTAAATCAAAAATGAAGCTAACATTAGCTGCTGCCATCATGTTACCCGCTAACAACAACAACAACATAAAATTCTGGAATATTCTCGCGTGCGCGCGTCTAAAACAATGCTCCAGCTACAAAACGGGGAAATCGTCTTTATTGCAGTTATGGGTGGTTATCTCCTACGTATTATCCCATCATTATCAAAATTGAGTTTGCAGTATAAATACTATAAAGTGTATGTGAGGTACAGTTTGGGTTCTCTTTTGGTATCTTTGAATTTGTGTCCATATTTTAAGAGGCAGGTCCTGTCTTCACCCAGTGAGTGACGTGGGTGTCAGTGAATGAGTGTGTGGAGTACAATCTATTATTTTTAATCCAATATTTCATATTTATTGTAATGCCCTTTTTCATGTTTCTATGTGTGTGTTTTTAAAGTCTATTTCCAATATTTTGAGCATATTGCATTGGCTGGCCAGTGCGACAATGACCTGTCAAGCCTACAATACAGTACAACTTTATTTATATAACGCATTTGACAACAGCTGGAGCTGTAACAAAGCACTTTACAAACTTATTCACCTGACATCTATACGACACACGTGAACAGAAAACAGCCGAGCAAACGACACTTGTCATGTTTGTAGCGCAGGGCTTGGTGGCTGTGAGGGTTGATTGCTGCATTGCTTTAATTACCTCCAAGAGCCAGATGGCCCCACTGATTAGAGGTAGCTCGCACATATGAGTTGGTCAACTGAGCGTACGTTGATGTTTCATTCATTTACTGTTTGGAGATGTAGCAAATATTGTACACTCAAAAAGCCACATGTCACAGGATTTACACGTTTGGCCAGTATAACATCATTTTGAAAATAGAATGAGCTGACTTTGTGGCTAATACGGCAAAGTTCTGTAAATGGATAATACTGTGCTTTACGCGCTGACCTTCCTCCTGTTCACATTCCTGCAACTAATAATAATGTTGGTAGTTTGTTGTGGCGATAGGGTAAAGAGCCAACATAATCTGTGATATTGTGTTGTGGAAAGTGCCACAAAGCTCCCTTCTAGGACCACAATTGTTTACCAACATCCCTTGCTGGTGTCCAGTAATTAGCTGTCCCAATCGAATCGGACACGTAGGTTATTTGCCTTTTTTTTTTTTTTTTTAAATCAGGTTTGCAGATTAAGAAAACTAACTTTAAAAGATGAAACCATTTTGCTATGTTTTGGATCTACATTGAGATGTGTACAGTTTAAATTTCCAAGTGACCGCTTTGAGCATGAGCACTACTAACATCTCAGTCTCTTGTTGTTTTGGCTGCTCGTAAAATATAATAAAAAAAAAACAAAAACAGCACGAGCAATTGCGTGACTGCCAGCTTTTAAACTCAGCTGACTTATCACCGCCTTGATGATAGATAACGCTAAAGAATTCTGACATCTTGGGTAAAGGTTGCTTGTATTACGTTGAATAGTGCAACATGGTTTCACTGTGCTGTGCGTCACGTGCTGGCCAACGGACGTTAGTCATGTGTTCAGAATTGTCCAATTAGTGGATTATAAAGCAAGAATGTGACGTGTTGCGCTACAGGAACCGGAAATGAATACATTGCATCATAAAGTGGTATTTTGCTGAGATAATACCGAGATTTCCCACTATTCACACACGCGTAAAAGTCTTTGTGTTGTGACAATGTTTCATCCCCTTTTAATCCACTTGTGTCATATTTAATATAACATGAATGTGGTGTGTTTACAAACTTATAAAATAATGAAAGATACCTAATACAAATGAGGCCAGCAGAAAAAGTTCCATTCACATTTAAAGAAAAATACTGTTTATGTTTGTCGAGTTGCCAACGGGTCAGTTGGACCCACAATGTAACAGGAGGGTTATGATAACCTCACCTTCATAGGTTGATGACATTAACAGTGAGTGATTCACAAACAATTTCACTTTGCTACTCAGAAAACTTACTATTTTCATTTATTATAAATTTCCGGCAGCAGCATACACCGACATGCAGAGCAATTCAATTAAACGAGATTATCGCAATTGCAATATTTTTCATTTGAACACGAGTGTGTAGACTTTTTCTCTCCATCATATGTGCAGGTTTTGATCTCTTAGAGCAGGCATGGGCAAACTACGGCCCGGGGGCCACTTGCGGCCCGTTAAAGGTTTTAATCCGGCCCGCTGAACTTGAAACAAATTAAATGCATCAACCTTGTTCATGTATTTTCTAAATTTTTTATTTTTTTTTAAATACATATGAATTGTTGTAATGCTTTTGTTCACTTTCATTTAGAATTAAATGTATTTTTTCTTCTCTGATGAGGTGAGGTTACCAAAACATTCCATCCATCGGCCCCTCTGTCAAATTTTAGAACCCACTGTGGCCCACCAATCAAAAAGTTTGCCCACCCCTGTCTTAGAGCGTTAAGCCTTGACAGACAGTCAAAGATGGCATTTAAATCAAGAGTCGCTGATGTTTGAGGTCCAAACGAGGACAAAAGTGATGTGATTCAGCGACACCTCACAAAGAATTAGCAACAACTCTGCTCTTTTTCTCAGAGATGCGGTTTGTTCTCACTTGTTTGTGACCCAACTATTTTATTTTCCCCTTCATCAGGATCGTCCGTGCCCTGGTGCGACACGTCAAGTATTTCCTCGGCCTGCGGTTCGAAGTCAGCGGCTGGGAACACCTGCAGACGCCGGGCCCCTACGTCATCATCTCCAACCACCAGAGCTCTCTCGATGTTTTGGGTGAGTAGCGGTTCGGATTGCTACGTATTTTACTCAAAGTCCGAGTGAGCCGTCCTTGTGAGCATTGACATGATCAACGGCCCTTGTCGTATAAACCATGCTACCAAAAAAAAAGTGGGACAACCATTAATTACTTTAAAAGCATGTTTTGATTTGTCGCTCTGATCAATACACTCAACCATTATGAAAGCGTACGGCTGTCATCTAGTCGGATTGCAAGTCGGCACACCTCCTTGCGTGCGATATCCTCCAATTGTTCTATTTTACATGTTCGGGCTTGTGCACTTTTTATCTCCTCACATTCTCCCGTCCAGACTTCTAACACATCCACGGGAGTGCCAAAGAGGCGTGATTCATTGAATTTGATTTTGTGAGGCAATCGTGGCGCGTGGCATTTTCCTCAGCCTTGTCAATGTCACTTCTTACGCTGGAGCCATAACAACATGATGGGCACGTTTACCATCAAGGATCATCCTGCTCCAAGTTATCGTCTTTTGTCAACTGACGGAATGTTGCGCTCGCTTCCTTCCGCAGGCCTGATGGAGATCCTGCCCGACCGCTGCACCATGATCGCCAAGAAGGAGCTGATCTACGCCGGCACGGTGGGCATCCTCTGCTGGCTCGGTGGCATCATCTTCATCAACCGCAAGAAGACCAGCGACGCCAAGAGCGTCATGGCGGACGCCGCCAAAACCATGTTGGACGAACAGGTAACAGCATCCTGCTTCGGGAGAGCGGGTGATAGGGCCTTTAAACAAAATCTGATTTTAAGTCTGACCCCCACCAAAAAAAAAAATAATAAAAAATTTCAGTTAGAATCATTGCCTATTTTAATAGTGTAACTTTCCGTAGATCCGATTGTGGGTGTTTCCAGAGGGAACGCGGAACCAGAGAGGAGACCTGTTGCCCTTCAAAAAAGGCGCATTCCACCTGGCTGTGCAAGCACAAGTCAGTACCATTTTTTTTTTTTTAAATGTCAACTTGTGATGGTCGTAGCTTTGGTCAGCACTCTAAGCCACAAGCCAAGTAAAGTGGCAGCAGAACAATGAAGGGATTTTCCACTAGAGGGCAGTAGACACGTATTTAACCTGCCATCCTTTTTTATGTTTTTTTTTTTTCATTTTGTTTGTTGGTAACGCAAGTAACTGAAATTGTACTTTTGACCTACCTTAACCTGGGTATCAAAGGCAGCAAATAAATGTGCAAGTCTCTTCCCATACCAACTTCCATCACTCTGAATAATTGAACGATCTGCCACTTCCAGACGTGAGTCGAAGCCGGAAGTCTTCAATTGTTTAGTATAAGAGTTGTCGTAGCCGTGGTTTATTTTGAGAATGATTCCTGTATGTTTTTTTTGTTTTTTTTTTAATTCTGGAGAAGACTCCGTCACTCTGCCACGAGGTAGCTGACATCTGCGTGCGTTAATGAGCTGTATCCCCTGGCGGGTCACGATTGGGAGCGTTCGCGCAGAGCGTCTGTTCGGAGCACATGCCCCAGGCCAGGACAGGTGGAAGGCGTGTCACTAAACGGGGTCACAGAAAAAAAAAATGTTTTTTTTTTTTTTTTAAATGTTATTGTTCAACCTACACGAACTTCACTCACGTGTTCAAAAAAACCAAGTTGATCCTTAGATGCTGGCTGCAATGAGATCTCGTGAGGAGGAGACTCACGTGTTGGTCATGGACTGGTTCTATCAGCCCATGTTTGCTTGTTCGGCTTCTTGATTTTCTCCTTCCATTAGTGGCCGGCCGGCCAAATCGAGTGAAGCGGGACAGCCCCCGGGAGATGTTTGGTGTGTCACTGAGGGAAGACAAATTGGAGGAGATGTGTATATATAGACGAGGGCAGCAGGGTGGCCTATTGGATAGCACATCTGCCTCACAGTTGTTAGATTTGGGGTTTGAATCTCGTGTCGTATTTTCTTGCTTGGATGGGTTTCTTATAGGTGCTCTTGCTTCCCGTCACATTTCAAAACTTGTGAATTGTCTTTTGGGAAAAAAAAAAGAAATTATTTAAAAATAAATTAATAAATAAATAGCCCGCAGTTTGCATGGTGATTTCTGGCAAGTAATGGCTGCGTCCTCCACGAAACAACAATCTCCCCAGTATTCTTTGCATGGCGGGGCTATGGCATGAGCGGCCGACACAGCCCTCCGTGAGGAAGCTGCACTTGGCAGAATTTCGCAGCGAAATTTCTGGCAAGAACTGGCGGTGCCCTACATGTGACAACAATCTCCCTGGTATTCCTCGTATTTCTTTCTGTGTAATTTGACTTCCTGTTTGTCCGCAGGTGCCCATCATTCCGGTGGTGTTCTCTTCTTACAGTAATTTCTACTTACGGAAAGAGAAGCAGTTCAAATCGGGTAAGCACTGCTGCCGTTTTTAGTTTAGTTTTGTTTTTCACACAAGTAAAGAGTGTGAGGACTTTCCCCCCTGTGGCGCAGGGACCATTCGGTTGAAGATTCTCCCGAAGATCGAGACCAAGGGCATGACGTCCGAGGACGTAGCGTCCCTCACCGACAAATCCTTTAATGTGATGCGCTCGGCCTTCCTGGACATCTCTGGCTTGGCGTGCGGCAACGGGCCCGTCAGGCACTGAGTGCCCGACCGCCATTTTGTCAACCTCAGCCTCCTGTCTATGTCCACCGCCACTTTTATCTCCCATGACTCTCGAGCCAGGCGGCCCATCCCGGTCCAAAGGCAGGTCCGCACAGTCCCGACCCTCGCGGTGTCTGCGAGCGGAGTGACGGACGGCGAGCCCAACTGTACTGATGTGCGTTGTTTTTCATGCATGCCCTTGCGTATTATTCGCTTTGGATGCAGGGTTTATTTTTCCTTCTTTTTATTTAATAATCATCTCGTTGCCTTTTCGTTTTGGTTGTTTTGGGATTTCATGGAGCTCCACTCACCACTGAGTTTATCTGGTGTGCCAAATAGCGCTTATCAGGCTGTCAACTATTAAGGATCTGATCTGATGGGGTGACAATAAAAAAAAAAAAAAAAAAGACTGCAATTGTTGATCTCGCCATGACTTTACATTATACTATGTGTATATTTTTTTACAGGCAAAGTAATGCAGTTCTCCGTTTACCTTTTTTTTTTTCAAGAAAATATGGTCAAATATAGTCGCGTAGTTCTGGCTTCATTCTCCAAAAATGCAATTTTATTCTTCTAAAATTACTATTTTGGGTAAATCGTAATTTTACAATCATGAATTTTGACTTCAATATTGTAAAATTATGATTTATTTCGTAGAAAAAAATGTAACTCTAGGTTAACTTTTTTTTTTTGCCCCAAAAAATATTACCTTTTGTCTCAACATTACCCTGGTCAAAAAACTTTTTTTTTAATGCTGCATTTTTCTGTGTAAACATACTGGATTGAATTTTATTTTCTCCCCGGAGACAATATATATATATATCTATATATATATATAGATATATATATATGTTTGTTTGTTTGTTTTTTACGTTTGACTGCTTTTCCATAATTCGTTAATCCACGTGTTTGGCGTTTTCCCTCCGCCACTTAATATGCGACTTTATTCTCACAGAGATTTTATTCTCGAACTGTCCCGTTGTTCTTGTAGTGTTGTATTACACCTGCTGTAAACTTTCTTTTACTCCAAAAAAAAATCTATTTATTGCTCTAAGATTGACTTTTTGTTTTGATAACATTGGACTTTATTCGGAAGACATTGCTACTATTTTTATTACGCTCTGTGTTGAAAGAGGACCTAAAATTATTTCTTTAAAAATAAATCACATAAGCTACACTATATATAACGTCAGTTATTTGCGTCTGAATGTCAAATCGAACCAAATAAATGCTCTGAACTAAGTTTTTTTTAATCAATTTAAAATGTTCTTGGTATTGTTTCATTTGTGACAAAGTGCAAACTATCAGGGATGTACACCCACCCGACCAGCCAACGATCTGATTGGTCGAGCAGTCAGGCTTATTATATGGGTGATCATATTTATGCTAATTAAAGTGCAGTGCAATTAATGGCTAAAAGATTACTTCTCTATATTTTTTGTGACCCCCCCCCTCCTCTCCCGGCATGTAAAGTAAATTAAGATTAGGAAAAAATAATTTTCTAAAATTGTGATTTTTTTTCCTTTTTATTTATTCTGAATCATTTCACCAAAGCTATTAAAGACGGGATATAAGTAATACCCTGCAGTATGTGTGCATATGTCTTTGTGGATGCGTGCGCGTGTGTGTGTGGTCACTAAGCCCCGCCCCCCCCCCCATTGGCAGTATTCAGGCTAATATTGACGATGTCATGATTTCTGCTTTTTCAATTGACTGACTAAAAAAGTGGGATAAATGTGAATGCCTTGCAAAAGATTTCAATAAATTGATTCCTTTTTATTTGATTTTATTTATTTGCGGCTCGATCCTTCAAGTTCTTCCTGAGAGTTTGTCCACTGTTCACTTCGTCATTGATCACACGTCACATTTTTATTCACTGATGTTCTTTTATTTAAAAAAAAGTTACAAAAACAAATGTGTACTGAGAAATAACTGGTTGTAATTTTAAATAAAATGTGAAAGAAAAAAAATTCAAGATAAAAACAGAGGTCCTCTTGTGAAGACAAAGCTGCTCTTGACGATTTGGGTTCATGTTATTTGAAACCTCAAAGACGTGTTGGTTATTATTTGAAACATCATGGATGCTTGTTAGTTTGATACGGAAGAGGTTACTGCATTGACATGTTTCATCCAAAACATTGCATCAAAGATTCAATGCTGTCATAAAGAATTTTATGGAATGAAGACTTAATGTTTGGAATCATCAGTCACTTTGTTAGGTTCATTAACATATCAGATATTTTGTTGGAAAAAATGATGGGGTTTTCCAAATTACTGTTTGAAACATCAAAGACACAATATTAGTTGTTTGAAATAAAAAAAAAAATACTACTACTTGTTTTTGAAATGAGGCTTCATTTTTTGGTAACATCAAAGATATGTTAGTGATCCCAAATTTAAAGACAAAGACATGACTGTTTACATTTTTGGTGGCTATTATTAGAACCCCCAGAGACATGTTACCGTTGTTGGACGTATCAAAGACACAAAGTTGGTTATTTGAAGACTTTGTGGAAGCGAACCTGTGGGAAAACATCCCCGAGTTGATTTGTGCAAAAATTGCACTCCATGAGTACAATCTTGATATGTGCGTGTGGCGGCCATGTTGTTTTAGTTTTGGTTCCAGCTAGTTTTCTTGGCAGGAACCTAGAGGGGAGAAAAAAATGTTTACAAGGTAATTCTTCGGGGTGCTCTGGCCTGAAGAGCCTTCCAAATAAAAACATTTTTAAACTCGAGGCACAACTGCAGCCTAGCTTAAGCCTTAGCACAAAAACTGATGTTTGGGGTACATGTTCAAAAAGTCTTTGAGTTTCCCCATCGGTTTTTCTTAAAATATTGTTCTAGCATAGCCTGCCTTAGCAGAGAACCCAGATTTTAGGTTACTCCTCTAAGTGTTGATTTTCATTTACTTTTTAGCACCAACACTTATTTTCACCTAACAATAAAGCTTTTGAAACAAGAGGTTCCTCTTCATGCTGACATTTTTTTTTACCTGAATGTTAACTTTTGTGTCTAAGCTAGCAAATCTTCTTCATGAAATGTTTCACTGGAATTATTTTTTTTCCACATTTTTTTGTAATTCTTTTTTTTAATCATGCTACATGTACAAGCTATTGTGTTTAATTATTTTCTTTCCCGTCTAAATGTTGCTGGATTTCCTGCGCTTCACTTACAGGTTCCCAGACGCTCTTCTAGGAATCCAATCTGCTCACTTAGGGAGTCGATGCGGTCCAGCTGGCGGAAGGAGTGCGATAGCAAGGTGGCGCTATTCTCCGACACGCCCTCCTCTGGGAAAACGCTGTTGTAGGGCGCCAGCGCCACCTGCAGCTTCTGCGGGGAATTACAAAAAAATAACAATGACGCGCAAAGAAAAAAAAAAAAAAAGAAATCCGTTTGTGTACATACCTTCTCCAAAAGCTCCACTCTGCTCCTCAAGTTCTGCACTTCCTCTGTCACGTTGTCGGAGATGATGCCTGATATTTCGCCTGCAGTGTCAGTGAGGAAGCGCAACGTTAGCGAGTGGTGCTAAAGTGGCATCTGTAGAGCTGCCGCAGTCGGAGGCTGAGGGACTGTGGAGCAGGCACTTCTTAAGACTCGTTTTTGTAACTTAATGCCTGGCTTTGTCAATCTTAGCTAATTTTAGCTTAGCATAGCTCAATAAAAAATGCTGGACAGTCCACAAAATATAAATTGGTGGCAGGTGGTATCTGTAAAGCCGCCACAGACGGAGGAGTAGCAGCGAGGTTGAGGGAATGTAAAACACGCGGGGTTAGGATATGAGAATGGTAGGAAAGTGGAGGTGACTAGAAATAGACCTATTCAATCTCTCCCAGATGTGCTCCGTTACTGACAGAGCGGGAACGCCGTGAACTCAGACGGAGTTGGAACCAGGACCAACTGGAACTAAACGCACAGGTGTCAGCCAAGCGGGCCAACAAAAAAAACTCCTCCAACGGCGGGATTTTGCTCTCTGCCGACCTTGCATTTTTTACATTTTCTCAGCCGGACATGGAAATCTCCTCCACAAATGTTTTCAAGTCAAGACACTTCTGTAGTCCTGCCTATCGAAGCATTGGTCATTTAAGCACAAAATGACTGCATTTTAATTTAGATTTTTTTTTTTCATTTTCTGATAAAACAACATCAACTCACTGCACCATTCAAAACAAAGCACTTTGGACTATTCCAGAAAGCGGGAACCCTGTTGCAAGGCTGAAAACTGTAACAATTTATTGACATGAAACAATCTGAGTAGGAGGAGGTTTATGTAAAAAAAATTTAAAAAAACATAATTGTGACAAAGCTGTAGGGGGCGCCAGTCGCAGTGCATTATTACTCACGGTACGAGTTGAGAGCGGCATAGCGCGTACCAAAAGTAATAATGAGCCGCGAGGCTGGCTATGATCTCATCTTTGTCTTCTTCGTCTTCACTAGAATACACAACATAGGCGCAGGTTAGTCTATGTGTTTCCTGCTCCCACCTGATGGTGACGCTAAAGTTGAATCGGGCGCTCCGAAGCGGCGGCAGGAGCGAGCATCCTCGGCCAGGACGAAGCCGTCGTGGCACAAGCAGCGGAAACTACCGACGGTGTTGACACAACCATGAGAGCATGGATGCTGCTCCACACACTCGTCCACATCTGGAATACAAAAAAAATAATCATTCATGACTGGTAGGTTCCCTTTTGACCACCAATTAGAATAGCTTGTAGCATTTCACCCTCAACTAGCCATTAGCATATAGCTTAGCATGGATAGAAATACATCCTCAATGTTTACCTTGGTTACAGTGAAGCGAGTGAAAGCGTCTCCAACCCGGACAGCATTCGGGATAGAAGTTTGAGAAAGACGCAATTCTGCTCACTAGCCGGTAAGCCACCGTGTACACCGTTCTGTGGAGACAAAAACGCAAACATTAAACACCGTAAGAAGCAAGGTCCTGAAGAGTATCTATTTGACTTAGCAAAATGATATTTGGCAAACATGGCTAGGATGAGTAGAGATACCATTTTTATTATTATTATTATTATTATTATCATCATCATCATGTCCTACAGCACAGCTTTAAGTTGTCCACTTTGATTCAAAACATAATTTTAGAGCATTTCTGAGGGTCATTTGCGATGGCTACTAAATTTAAATTGGGCAAACTATGCAGATGACCGAGACTACATT
Organism: Idiotropiscis lumnitzeri; assembly: GCF_059441095.1. Lineage (NCBI taxonomy): Eukaryota > Metazoa > Chordata > Actinopteri > Syngnathiformes > Syngnathidae > Idiotropiscis > Idiotropiscis lumnitzeri. Next base: position 3,885,413 of record NC_142408.1, read on the forward strand.
GTGAAGAATTGTTTTCATGAATTGGGCAAATTTCTACTCGCCAGTTTGTCGCCGATTTCACGTATCTGACCTTTCCATCTTGTTTATAGCATGATGACTTGGAGGATGTGTATTAATTTGTGTAAACACACTGTCGGCCTACCGCAGACGTCGGGAAAAGTTTTACTCAGGAGGAAGAATATATAACTAAGAGGAAGAAGAAGAGATCCAGCTGCTTTGCAGTTGCCGTTTAACTCTGATGACAGGGAATGCACATTGCCTTCATGAAGACAAAAGTGAGTGCTTTGATTTGACCAAAGTGGTGCAGCAAGAGTTTAAAAAAAAAAAAGAAAGAAAAAGTATTAAAAATGGAGCTGGCTGGCCGTGGTGGGAACGAGTGAGCCGGGAGGAGGACGACCAAAATAAACAAGCAGAGCTGTCTCAGTGGGCGCACATTTCCCGTACTTACACAAAGTATTTTATAACTACACTACATTTTGCTTTGACCCACTTGTGTTCATGTGTGCGTGTGTGAGAGTGCTTAGATGCATCATATTGAGTAAACATCTGACCTAGTGTGCATTTTTTAAAACCTTATTCACAGTATATATATATATATATATATATATATATAAAAGCCTGATTTATATTTTTTTCTGAGATATCCATGGACATTTTAAACATTAACTTGTATGTAACATAGTTCTAAAATATAACGCTTTAAAAATTAAAACTAGAAAGATGAAATTCAGTATTTTGCGTGGCAATATTTGTGAGGATTTGGCAGACTCACTTGTAAGTGCTGCAGAGGCGGTGGGCCTTACACACAGTCATGTAGGGCTTGTGCTGCGGCAGGACATACGATTCGGTTGCCATGACGATGCGATGATGCTGACGATGCTGGTCCCGGCCGCCACATACCCTCCTCCTAGCAAAAGGACACGAAAGAAAACATTGTTTTATGTATATTATATTAATATGTATATATATATATATATATATATAGTTCTAAAAGGGACAGTGTGTAGAATGTTTTGAAGTTAATCCAATTAAAATAATAACGATAAATTCTAATATAAAAATATGTATCCGCTATATGTGGAAATTTTCACAGTTTGTATGAATCATTTTATGTCTTTACCACTATGCCCTTTTGTCTTATGCAAGAAGTGTATTTTTTTTAGTGAGCCACCAATGGCTTTGGTTTACCCGTGGTGGTAGTGCGCGTAGGACGAGGGCGCAGGTGCGGCATGGAGGACGAGGAGGGCGGCGAGGAACGTCGTTTGGATCATTTTCCTTTCCCACGACGTTCCCCCTCTTGCTCTCTTTTTCTCTCACGCTCTTCGGAGCCGTGCCAGCCGGAGTGAAGGAGAAGAGGGGACGACCAGGGCGGGTTGGAATGCGCTCCGCCAACCGGGGGACCACCTGTGAGGCAGAAACAGGCAGAGTGCTCGTTTTATTGCATCACAGAAAACTTTACTCAGTGTACAACCTCCCCGCCCCCCCCCCAGGCTCTCCGTTTTCCAACATAAGGACCAAAATTCAAATACAGTAGTGCAGCAGTCCTAGGTGTTCTTCAAAAAATGTTCAAAATGCTATATTTAACTGTAAACATATTTTTAAATGTACAAACGAGTTATTTGATTAAAATGCATTGGATGTAAAAGTTAAGCAAATGAATTAATAATGAATTTACTTAGGCAGCGATTCTACCGCATACCACTAGAGGGAGTTCACGTAGAATTAGTACATTTACATTAGTAACACTTGTGATCCATTTAAACATCTGTGCATTTTCTGTAAAAAAAAAAACAAAACTTAAGTATAATTTGTTCCTAATTTTTTCCATAAAAAAACTTCAACATTTTTTAAAAGTCATTATTTTTGTATTATTTTATCAAGGTTAATTCGTTAATTTACCTACAATTATTTTTTTGATATGTGTTGCGACGGCCCTGTACGTCAAGAGAGAGACCGTGTCATGACCACAAGTGTCCACACGAGGACGCCTTTTTTCCCAGTTCCCTCCCGACAACGGCGACTTCCCGCACTCACGACGAGCGCGCTCACGTTCAACTGCCGCGTGCACGTACGAAGCGACTAAAGCCTGCACGTAGTACACGCACACGTACACGCGTGCGACCCACGCACACTGACAAAACGAAAAGAAGCGCGCACTCAACAGTCACCTTTGCTGTGTGAAATATCCAAAAAGTAGAAGAGAAAAAAAAGTCCAACAAACTCGGTTCCGGCTAATAGTCCAATTCAAATCCACTCATGATTATCCCAATCATAGTAATCCGATGAATAGTCATAATGAATCCGGTGAATGTGTGTGTGTGCGCGCGTGTATTTGCGTGTGAGTGGCTGGTCAGTTCAGACTGTCACACACACGATGCGCACGGGGGGGGTGATGGGAGTACCTCCCCCCACTTGTGACCCCCCCCTCTCCCACCACCCCCAGATGGACCCCTAGCTTCTCAGTGACGTCATCTCGTACACACTGCTTTTTGTCTCTCTTTGATGACGAATAATTGAAAATACAAAAAAATCACAAACTATAGAACGACTGATATTTTATCTTTTGTTATATATTTTAAGTGTATTTTGAGTTAGAGAAAGTCACTTTAAAAAGTAATATGTTTAGTTGATTTGTGTGCTTTCTTTTTTTTACATTTTTAAATGTATTTATCAAAAAAAAAGGAAATTTCATTTAATGCACAAATGTACACTGAAATGTTTTTGGGAAATTTTCTTCCCTCAAATTATAATTATATATAAGTATGCATATGTAAATATAGCATAGACATGAATAATTCAAATTAAAAAAAGACTATACTTTTAAAAGAGTAAATTGTCTATTTTTTGTTTATCACTGTTTTTACTTTTATTTTTTATCACATTATCAAAAGAATGGTGAGTGTATTCATTTTCCTTTTTAAGCAACCAAAAATACACTATTTTTAGGGGGAGGAGGGACAATATTAAACAAAAATGCATCCTTTCTTTAATATATTTGAAAATTAAAATTTTAATACACCATTTAGTTTTGTTAAAACAACAAATTAAAATGTAAAAATCTTAAAATGTATTGTACAATTACGTAGAATATTCCAACATTAAAATTTAAGTACACAAAAGTTCCTTCAAAAAGAGAAAGTAAAAAATAAATAATAAAAGAAGAAAATCATTCATCATGATTTTTTTTTTTTTACCTGTGCATATGCAGGCCATTAAATGTGTGGGTGGAGGACCTTGTGGTGCCCCTTGTGCTACGGCTCTGCGGCCCAGTGGCTGCCTCCTCCATCATGGAGCCGTCCGTGTGTTCTGTGGCGCTGGTCTCGCTGGTCCCAGTGGTCCCGGTGGCAGCGGTGGTCCTCTCCTGCGCTCCAAAATGATCCTTGGGCGTTTTTCCTCTTGGTTTTATGCCGCGCTTCCTGTTGCAACTAAGGCAGGAACTGCACGGACAATCCCCAAAGCGGACTTCCTGTCACTGTTGGGCCTTGATAAAAAAGAAGGAAAAAAAAAAGGGAAAAGAAAAGTTGACTAATGCACAAACAGGCTCTCATCCCAAGACTAAAAGTGTTTAGGAAGCACTTTTTTGGGATGTATTTATCTTACTGGTTTATGAGACAGACTTTTAATGCAGTTTTAATGAGCAGGCCCGTACAAACGGGGGTTTTACCTCATCCTTGGACCACCCAATTGAGATGAGAATAGAATATTGTGTTCCCGGGTCAAAGAAAAGTAGCTCATTTGAGCCACAAACAACGAGAAAGTCCATTTTGTAATTTATGGGTACAAAAAAAAAATGGTAATTGACTAATTTATCGATTTTTTTAAATTTTTTATTAGCTTCAGTCAAAAAGTCATGACAGGATGTACAAAAACACAAAGCCAATTACCGAATACTTATTTGTGACTTAAAAATAGTAAAATTTCTAGTAAAATTTCTTAGAACAAAACTCAAACAAAACATTTTTTTGGGGGGGGGGATAAAACCGACCAAACACGCTTGAAAAACCAATGACAACTAATTACGATTGTTTAATCAATTACAATTAATTATGTCCACGTTGGCATGTTGACTACACAGAGTAGGATACCAAATCAGTGCAGGCAATGCGGCAGCTTTCGTTCATTGAAATCCAAAGGCGCATCAGCAGAGGGGGGCGGGCTTAATGTCGGCGGCACTTCCTCCTCCACAGGAAACAGGAAACGGCTGCGTTGAGAGATGGCCATGCCGGCTCCCTGCGAACAATACCAATCTCGCTCTGGCAGGAAGCGGATCTGCGTCAGACAGATTTTGGCTAAAGGGCGAGAGACGCTGACCTCGGACCAGGGCGGGCAGCTTGCCTGGCAAATCAACGTGTTTCACAAATGTTAGGACTTGGGAGTGCAGACATCAGCGCGGTAAGAGTTGGTCCAGTCAGGAAAAACATTTATGGAGAGGATGATCAATTCTGGGGCTACAAAGTCACATAAAATTGTAAACAGTAGTAGTAGGAGTTGAAAAAAGAAGTCAGATTAGTCATCTGCGAAAGAAAGCCAGTACTTGCCAGAAATTCCTTCAATGAGGTCTCCAGAAAGTTTCCACCGTAGATTGGGGACCTTAAACATCGTAACGTTTCTTTTGTCATGTTTAATAAATAAAAATAAAGATGGTCACCATCTTCACTTGCAGGACACAGCCAGTAATTGCTAGAAATTCCTGTAGCGAGCTGTCCAGCAGTTTGCCATCAATTAGTGGTGGAGGTCTTGAGAGCACATCAGTAACTTTTATTTAGTAACAAAAGTTTTCATCAGCATCTTCTTAAAAACAAACAGGCGATTGTTGTCACTTATTAGACACAGCCGGTGCTTGCAAGAAATTCCTGCACTACGGTGTCCAACAATTTGCGATCAATTAGTGGTTGAGGTCTGGGGAGCTGAAACATAGCAACTTTTATGCACAAATAAAGGCTGTCATCATCATATCAGAAAAAAAAGAACAAGGAGATTGTTGTCACTTATAGGACACAGCCAGTATTTGCAAGAAATTCCTGCAAATGTAAATATACCACACTCAGCTGTATAAATAAAAAGCCTTTTTTTTTTGTCTATGGACAGAATGGAAAGTACGGTGTGTCAAAAGGAAAAAAAAAATTTTTTGCAATGCTGGTTGGCATTGTTAACTTGTGCTCAAGACGACTTACGTGAACGTTAAGTCACAAGATCACATTGACCATGTCCGCATCCTAAGCGAACAATTTCAAGCAAATCTAGGGAATCACGAGCAATGTCACATGTTATTTTTTTTTCTGCTCAGTGGGGTTTCCATCCAAACAGGACATCCTGCCATCCGAGGCCTGACACCCTCTTCCTCTACCAGCCTCCTCCCCAGCCGAGGCATGCTTGTCTGATTCTGCCCCACCCCCCGCCCCCCTCCTTACCCCACCTTCCTGCTTTCCTTGGTGGTCCCAGAGCTTCCTGGTGTAAAGGCGAGCTGATTCAAAACGTGTGCGCGGCGTACCCCTGACTAATAACGTGCATATTTAGCTGGCCGGTGTGAGTTGTAATGCCCCTTGAACGGCCTCCCTCCGTGTTTCTAACCCCGGCGTACCCTCTTGGATTTTTCCAAATGTTCCTGCGAAAGCGTTGTCCCGGAGTGACTTCATACTTTCTCCCGGCACAAATCCATAAATATTAGCTGGAGCTCGCGGTATCACGCGGGGGATTGGATGTTCCTTCAACCCGGCTGGAGCTTCGCCAACATTTGCCGACAGCTTGACAGCTTTTGTGGAAGGCGAGACGCTAAATGTTAGGAATGTGCAATATTGGTTGTTTCTGTCAGATTTAGCCCTCCCTCACAGCCTGGACATGGAAAAGATACAGTAGATTGTTGTCACATGTCAATGACAGCCAGTACTTTCCAGAAACTCCTGTAGCTACAAGGTTTCCTTAGGCCAAAAATGTGAAACTGCCAGTGTAATAAACAATATAGTAGATTGTTTTCACATATAGGCAACAGCCAGCACTTGCAAGAAATTCCTGCAGCTAAGAGGTCAACAAAGTCCAGCTTAATAAAAAAATTTCCTTCTTGGCGGAGTCCTGGGGGAACCCGGTTGGCGCATGGCCAACATTTGCTGACAGCTTGACAGCTTTTGCAGACGGCCAAATTGAATAGCTCTATTAGCATGTAAGCTAATACGGGAAGCAACCCGATTGGGATGTCCAAAATCATCATGTTGACTTTTTTGTAAGAAACATTTCCGCTAAAGCTGAGCTTCTGAACTGGTGCTGTTTTTCACTCTATAAACACAGTATGCATATGCGATTGGCGGGCAATAAATGTACAATAAATTAACCAATTACTTGTTATCAAGGAGATTCTTGTCACCTGTGGGAGTCAACCGGTACTTGGAAGAATTTCCCGCGGCAACAAAGGTCCAAAAGTGTAAATCATGCTTGCCATAGCCCAAAATGCGGCCTGGACCATTAGCGTGCCAATTCTTATTGTTAGCTTAGCCTCAATAGAAAACACGAGGCATTGGGAATCATTTGATCTGCCTTTGAATGCATCCAGATGGATCTCAGAGCTCGTTTTGACAAATTGGTGCCAAGGTCCAAGAGCCACTATGGTTCTTTTCAGACTGCCAACAAGAAGATTGAATTTCTGGCCACGTGCAACCCAAGACGCTCACGCAAGCCGCCACTTCTGTGGATGGACACCACATCAAAAGCAACCAGCGTTTTGAGGGGGGGGTTGGGGGGGTTCCGGTCGGGCCATCTGTTCCCACTTGTCCTTCGGGACCACCTGATGTTGCAGCAGGTTGCCCACCCGACTAGTCGCTAATATTTTCAACAACAACACAGTTCACCTTAGCATGCTAACGTGAAAAATGTTTTGTGACAATGCTAACAGTAGCGTCATGCTAACAGGAGAAGTGTTACATTGCTAACATGATTTGCTTTTTTTGACCACAGGTACATATGAACTCCTAAAAATAGTTGCCGTATTTTCCGAACTATAAGCCGCTGCTTTTGAAACATGCGGCTCATACAATCTGTGGATTTTTCTTTCACCCCTAGGGGCGCTCTATAGTTAAGAAAATACGATCAATAAATCTCAATTTATTTTTCTCTTGGGTCGGTTCTGTTTTAATCAGCAAAGTTGTTGCTGTGTTAAAAGGCACTGTTTTAAACAATCGGTTTTTGTACCTTTAAGTGCATTCACAGTACAAAATCGTTCAACATAGAAAACTGCGGCTTATAGTCTGGTGCGGCTTGTATATATTTTTCAATTAATTCATTTATTTATTTTTATTTTCACCCCCTAATTCCATGCCGGTTTGTCGTTTTGTTACGGAAATGTCAATTTGTTGTGAGGGGTAAGGTTTCGAGACTTGCACATATGAGATTTCCTCCCACCTCCAATGGATATTGAAGACGACGGATTAGCTGGCGTGTGGGAGTGCGGCCGTCCACCACAGGATGTGATCAGGGCGCGGCCCCAGGCGGGCGACGCTCCGAGCCTCGAGAAACCTTTCTCTCAACTCGCGGTTCTCCCGCAACTTAATGAACTTGTTTTGAATTCCTTCGCCCTCCCCGCCCCCTCCCCCGCGCCACGGGAGCGACATTCCAAGCCATGAAAATAGCGACAGAAACAAAGACAGGAAGTGATGTGAGAGCACTTCCTGCCCACTCCCCTCTGGATTTATCTGAATCCTGCAGACCGGACCCCCGCGACCCCCGCACACCCCTTGGCGCCTCCCTCGCTGGGATTTGCCACTTTGAATGGAGGCACAACACTTGGGCCAAGATGGTGGACGGGAAACGTCATTTTAGCTACCGGCTTCAATCTCCGAGAGCAGAACTTCCGCTCGCCGGCTGCTTCCCTACAACAATAACACACCGGGCTGTGTCAGGAGGGACGAGACGGGCACCACAAGAGGCGGGATGTGCCCGAAGAAGCACAACCCTGCCGTGAATCCAAGGAGAAAAAAATGCAACTCATTGACACTTTACTTCCAATAATGTTTATAATTATAGAGATTAAAGACTTAAACTATATCATCAACTACAAATTTTTTTTTTAACGAGGACAAAGAATATATGCCTGTGTGTTTTGTGCAATTGTCTGTCTACATGTGTTGCTCACCGTTTGTGTTCAAATATATCCGTTGGTATTAGACTACCAGACTTTTTTCATTAAAAAAAAAAAATGTTTGAAATTAGCAGGAGGAGTGGCAAACAGTCACAGAATAATAATCTGTTGCTTTTTTAGCATTATTAAGATAATTATTATAATTAGTCGTAGAAGTAGTAGCAGCAGCAGCTGTAATAATATTTACAACTTCTCATGTGTCCTGTGATGCGTTCAAGGACACCTTAGCGCTGTCGTTTGCTGATTTCCCCCCGCCCTCCCTCTCTTCTTTCCCCAACCAACACAAGTTTGAAAAGGCCATTTAACCCGCTCCCCAAAAATCAGATAATCTGTCTCACCAGCCAGACTTTCAGACTACACTCAACAAAGTTATCAGGTTTAAAAATGACCCTACGACTCCTCTTCCCAAATTAGATTACGTCATGTGACCTGGTAGGATGCATGAAAGCACCTGCACACTAAGACGCCAGGCTTGTGTGTGTGGGGGGGGGGGGGGGGACGTTGGTGTGTGGGGGTGTGTGTGTGTGTGTGTGTGTTCAGGGGGGAGTCAGACACCAAACAACCAGAAGATGTTTGAGGAGCGTAACCTCTTATCAGCGTTTTGCTTTGTCAGACGTCTGCGATGTTTGCGAGTGCTTGTCTGTTATTTGTGTTTGTGTGTGTGCTGCATGTGTGCGTGGATGTGTGTGAGGGTCAGCGGTCAAAGTGCACAAGAGGGGGGGAGGCTGTTCAAATGAAGTTGTATAAAGAGGCACGATGTCTTCGGACACCTTTCGCTCGTCTTTTGTCTCTCCTGAAGTTGCAAATCTAAATTGAATGAAGAAACACTTTTTCAAGCGAGAGAGAGAGAGAGAGAGCGAGATATGAGGGTCTCAAAAACTATGAACCGCAGGGAAAGGGGTCTCACTGTATTTTTTACGCCGTCTCCTAATAAAAGTCAACAATAACGTTACGGTTCAGCATCACGCGAGCGCTCGCACTAGGTCATAAAAGCAAATATTTACGTAGCAGCAACGCTGGCTATTAATAATGGTTCGCTAACATTTGTTTGGCTGCGTGCGGTTAGCCAGCAATCGGTCATCGCTCGGCATGATTGATAGGCTCCCAGCAAGCGGGCGCCTCGGCCTGAGATTGAGTGAGTGTTTCATAATGGTGATGAATGAACGCCTCCCACTCGCTAACTTTGTGTTTTTATTAAAGTTACAGTGGAGAAAAGTCTTCTGGAGAACTTTTCTCTGCTTTTTCTCATAAATGCATTAACTGTGCTTGCGTTTATTGGGCGCTGTTATGTATCATAAGATTGTCTGCTGAGTGTTGTTAAGTTGTTTTAATACAGCGTTATTCTTTTTTTTTTTTTTTTTGGGTGGCTTTGATATGTAATCGATCCTGCAATAGCTCACTTTTAATGGTGCTTGCTGATGCAAATTGTCTACTTGTTAGAGAGATTTCTTTTTTTTAAAGAGTAAATATGGCGGCACGGTGAGCGAATGGTTAACACGTCCACCTCACAGTTTGGAGGTCGTGGGTTTGATTCTACAACATTTTCAGTTATTTTAATTCATCGATGAAAAGAATAACAGAAATATTAGAACATTTGAAAAAATCCTCTGTGGTACCTAAAGTTGTGGATGACAATTTGTGGTTTTCAAAAGGCCGTAATTTATCTTTACAAGTCACATCCACGCAGACTGAAATGAAGGCAAAGCCATGTGCGCCCCCTCTTGGTGAACGGAGGTATGACAACCCTTTAAAAACAGCCCAATGACCCACGGCCTCTTCAGAATCAGAATCATCTTTCATTCCCTTCTAGCCTCCTGCAAAATTGTTGCATCAGAGGCATATGAGTAGGATCCAGAGTCCAGTACCTTTTACACAGAACCCAGCAAAGGAGGCTAATATCGTAGGAATAGGCGATATCCCGGATTTAGATAATTCAGCTCTGTTGCCTTCAAGGACAAAAAAAATAAGTAGAATGAGCTTGTTCACTTGTTTTGGGTTTGACTGCGTCGCCGACGTCCTTAAAGGCCACCAAACCCCTGCTGAGTCACAGGAAACATTTGGAAACCATAAAAGTGCTCAAAATACATGAGCCTGATTTTTGGGGCGGGAGAACATAAAAATGGAGGACACCCCCCTGGCACCCAGATATTCCAGCTTTGATGTCAAAGCGTGGTTGTTTTTTTTTTCTTTTTTTTTTCTTTTTGGCACGCTTGATTGAAAACAATAACAACAAAGTCCCATATACAATGAAGTGCAAGTCCGTTTGGATGCCATATTTCCTCAAATAATGGCCTCTGCTCGCTTGGAAGAATTATGTGCCCCACCCCAAATCAACTCATAATTTTCCCCTCAGGAAACAAAAAATATCATATAATGCTACTAACAGTGATTTCCTTTTTTTTCACATTTACCCTAACGTGTTCCCTGAAATGGACGCCTGTCCTCTCTGCAGTTGAGTGAATAAACAAATCCTCCAATGCCACTTTACAAAGGATCAATCAGAAACTCACAAAGTGAACAAACTAATACACCACGTCCTCGTATATGAGTTGACATGTTCCCAGATGTCCATTCGCTAGCCTTATTTTTATTATTGATAGCAGTATGGTTTAGTTTTATTACCATGTAGATCATTATGTCAAGAGCCGTTCTTGAAAAAGGGAGTGTGGTCTTAAACCTGCCCCACATGAAAAACAGCTTTGAATTCAATGTCTTTAAGAATACAAATAGTGGATTACAGTCTTTATTTTATGTACAGGAAGGGCCAAAAGTAGAGTCAGTCTACAATTTGTAAATGACCTTGTTAGTTTTTGAGTGCAAAATGAAGACAGGAGGATATTAAAGCAGTTTGGGGATGCTGGTAGACGGAAGGAAAGAAGGACAACCGGAGGGGAGAAAGGTGGAACAAAGGAAAATGGGAAGGAAATGTGGAGAATGGAATTAAGAAATTGGTCAAGATAGGAGAAAGTCAAAGATCCCATGAAAAAAAACTATAAATAGAATAAAATGGGGGAACAAAGAGTGGACAATATCAGTCAAAAGCAAATTGGTTACTGAACTTTTGACTCACGTGAGCTAATGACGCTGCCTGGGTTACCATGGCAACCCACTTCGGAAAGGTGGGGGCGGAGCTTCCAGCAACTCCAGTATGTCGTAAGACCGAGACCGCTAGACCGCAAACTGCCCAAAAATCTAACAAGTTTTGCAGCACTGCCAACACGCCAGACCGACTAATAAACAAGTTTAGTGGATCAACTACGGTCGGTAAGATGCTGTCTATAAAACATAAAAATTGAAAATGGAAAAAAGCCAAAATCCGTACGTACAACTTGGGCGTTTTAGCTAACTGCTAGCTGAACAGCCAATCCAAAAGTGTCACTTGTTTCCTAAAAGGTGTGAACACAACTATTGTTTTGAAAAAGTGAAAAAAAAATGTACTTGAACGTTTATGTATAGTAGGGGGAAAAAAACAACAAATACCATTTTTTTCTGTTAAAATCATCATTTGTGAGACATATACGATGTTGTTTCGTTCACAAAATGGAGGCGAGTGCAGAATGTCCGCTCTGCATTTAGCGCAAGTCTTGTCTATTCTGAGCATTTTATCCCTTCATTTTGCTGGCGGGGATTATTAAAGTAATTGTATGTATGTATTTGAATGCTTAACCTACCACCAGTGTCTAGTCTATATGACGTCACACTTTCGTCTCCGCATTTTCAATGGAATGGCTCGTTACTCGTTGCATCATGCTCTGTATTTTAATCTTATATCAGTCTACTCCACTGTGAAGTCCCTGTAAAATGAACGAATATAAGATGGAGATGGTCTTTAAAGATTTTTTTTGCGTTTTGTGCACATGAATAGTTACATCCGCAACTTGGATCATTTGTTGGTTTTTACATACTTTTCAAATTAATCCTTGTTGCATTCATAATATCTATCTATCTCTCTAATCTATCTCTCTAATCTATTTATCTATCTAATGTGTGTGTGTGTGTGTGTGTGTGTCTGTGACAGCAGAAGGCCAGAATTAGGGCGAGCTAGATCATCAGGGCAGTGATGGAGAAGCTCAGGGAAGAGTTTGAGCAGATTGTAGGCGAGCTCGAGTGGCAGGATGTTGCCGACACCCTGCAAGAGTTGTGCTCCAACATCATGTGCGACCCCACCAACACTCCTCCTCCTCACCCTCCAAATCATCACCCGCCCTCAAACCCCCCTCCGTCTCCCGTGTACGCCGGGATGTCTTTCGACGCCCGCCCTCAGCCGGCCCGCTTCCCTCTGCGGTTGCCGTTTGTCCCGCATGCCCAGTTAGTGCCGCTGCCCAGTATGCGATACGGGCCACAGTTCAACCCATACCTCATGCACCCCTTTCACCTCAGCCGCCAGGCGGGGGCTCCTTTCCGTCTCCAGGTAAGTGGATGACATGGAGTCAGGTGCAAAAATACAAAAATAGTATTTATGAAGCAGGCGATAGGTTAGACTTCTGACCACTTGTAGCAGAAATGTTCCATACCATCCAATTTAAACACCATTGGTTCGGATTTGATGAATGTAAACTTGCAATAAAAACCTTGATGTCTCACGCCTCCCTGCCCCCAATTTGGTGACATCACACGCTTTAAAAGTTGAAGCCGTTTGACCTCGGATGTTGTTGTGCGACTTTAAGGGTCCAAAAAAATCAAATTACGATTTACGCGCTTCCACCATATATTTTATTTGATATGACAGTGTGTTCGCATTTGGTATTATTAACACACTTTTCCTCTCTCTGCAGTACTTACCATGCCAGATGACGCCACAGGTCGTCCACAGCCAGCCCTCCTTCAGCTTCCCAACTGCTCCACCGCAGCCGGTACACACACACACACACACACACACACACACCCCCACACAGTTCATCTTCAATGTTGCATTGCTGAGCAGCAATATGTGACATTTAAATGTAACGTTTGTATACAAAAACAAATACTTGGGTCGTAATGCTTGCCCAGACATCATGTGTGAAACTAATCAATCAAGTAAATCTTATCTAACCTAATCAAAACTGGACATGCTGTATAACAGCAGTTAAAAATATCTTTCTTGATCCTCGGGGTATTTGGATGAAAGCCGACCACATAGACAATTTAGAGACACTGTTTGAAGTTTGGTCAACAAAATGTTCTTGCAATAGTTAAAGTGCATGACCAATCCCAGAAAACAGGTGAGCTGTGATGTTTGCAACGTGAGCCTCATATGATGGCAAAGAACATTTTGGACTTCCACGTGTTGTCTTGCCTGTCAAAAGGCACACACTGACATCTAGTGGACTTATGACACCACTGCAGCTTTTTTGTGTCTCCAGAAAAAAAGTCTGCCCGTGGTGCCGCTACCTGAAGGTGCCACGCTGCACGCCGTTGGGATGTTGTGAGTTACACACGCAAACCTACGCTTACACGACCACGACGAGATGTTCACTTCCTGTTTACATCGTAGGAATGGGGAAGTGTTGTACGCGGCAGTAGACGCCTCTCAGGCCACACCTCCTCCTCTTCCTCCCGTTGCATCCACTTGCTCCTCCAGGTAAGGCCTCTCCTGTCCCCGATAAGACGCATTTTGTACGTTTGACGCAGGATTTTTTGGGTTCTTTAGTCATAAAAGGAAGTGCAAGCGGCGACGCAAGCCGGCCGGAGTCAAGAAGCCACCGAACGCCTTCATGTGTTTTCTCAGAGAGCGACGCCCCGCGTTGAAGAGCCAATTAGAGCAAAAGGACAGTGTGGCTGTCAACAAGTTTCTGGCACAGCTGGTGAGTCTGTAGTTGGGTTGGAAAATGAATCAAATTTAAATTGACATTGCGTTGGAGTAGAATGCAATTTTCACCTTTAATTTTGTGTGAACAGTGGACGTCGCTGAGTAAGGAGCAGCAGGCTAAATACTACGAGCAGGCCTACGTGGAGAAGAAGCTGCACGAGCAGATGTCGTCCGACGGCTCCACCAGCAGCAACGACGACGACGTCGTGCGTTCACGTTCCCGCAGAGAACACCATGAATGGCCTGGCCTTCCCGCCATCTTAATGTGTGTTTCATGTTTTGTGTGCGCAGGGCCCCAAAAAGAGGAGGCGGCGCTGCGACACCACAGCCGCCAGTCACCCAGGTAAGACGTTATGCAACCGGGCGTAAACAGTGTCTTGTTTCTTGTGTGTGAATGCTGAAGGCCAATGTCATTCAGAACCCAAAAAAACTCAACAAAACATTTTAAAAATTATTTTTCATCATGTTCCACAAAATTCTCCAATTAAAAACTATCCCACAAATTGACCTGCTCCTTTTATGGCTTGAACAAATTGGGATTTTGTTTTTTTTAAAGTCAATTAACCAATGACTTTATCGATATAATTTTTTCGGCACTGTACTGTAGTGCCCACCCTTTTTTGGGAAGACATATTTTAATGGCCCGGCAGAAAAACAAATAAAAAGAAGCGATCAAAAATACGACTCACCGTTCCAGCTACTGTAGTTTTAATCAGTGAGAGTCTTTAAAGATTCACGCCGGCGGTAACGAGGCAACAAAATGTTATGTCCAATAATACGCAAACAACTCTGTGCTAACTCGATTCATCATAAAAGTTGTGTAATATAACATTTTTGTTGCTTTACGACACTGAAAGCGACCGTTGTGTCGCTTTACGACACTGACGTCACTGTCTCTGGAGGCTACAAGCCAATGAAAATATTTCACCAAAAATTACCAGTAACAAGCAGTATAACCTCCTGTATAAAAATAGCCCGAGTGAATCCGAATTTGTGAAATAAGGAAATGATTCATTTTTGGAGCCCGAGTATGCCTCGTCTTACAACACGCTATGACATCAATGTCGTAAAGCGACAAAGTGTCGTAGTGTTTTAGAGAACACCTTCTATGATGAATAAAGATGGCCGCTGGTGTGAATTTAGCAACCGGGATAACCGAAGCTGGCGAGGCTAACTGCTAATCTTGTGCGCCACTAATTATTTTTCGTCAAATTTTCATGAAATATTTCCCAAAATATATTTTACATGTTGACCGACCACATTCTACATTTTGCCGCTGATCAAAAACATTCCAGCTTCAAGTCTCTCATAGCATTTCAGTGCGCCGTCTGTACTGACGTATATTTTCCGCAGCCAAGCGTCACGGCGGCGACGCCTGGAACACCGGCGATGACGCGCCGGCCTCCTCCTGCTCCTCCTTCGTGTCCTCCCTCTCCTCCTCGTCGTCCTCGCTCTCCTCGTGGTTGGAGGCCGTCATCACCGCAGAGGGCGCCAACTCTCCCGCCGCGCCGTGTCCCACTTCACCCGGATCGCCCGCCCCCAACAAGTGTCCCGACTCGGGCGAAGAATCTGACATAGAGGGCATGGACGCAAAATTGCTGCACCTACTCGGATGCTGTTAGTTTTGCTCTTGGTTTTATTTTTGTGCATTCTAATGTGTATGTAAATAGTGTATAAAAATATGTGAGAGTAATTTTTTTACTGATCCTCCCTTGTTTTATTAAAACGTAATTTGGTCTTACAAGCTTCTTCTTGTTGATTTCCACAGCGCCTCAGACATAAATTGGGAAGTAACTTTTTTTGGGCCACAATATAGATTGGGTAAGCAAAAGGAGCCCACTTTCTCGGGAGACATGGAAGATGTAAAGGATATTGCAGTGTGCGTCATTTTCTTGCCCATCTATGCAAGTTCTGCTTTGCTGCCATCTTGTGGCCTCTTTAGGCACTTATAAAACTTGGAGCGGGTCTCGCATGCAGAATTTCATATATATATATATATATTTATTTTTTTAATTCGTCTACAGGATGTGGTATTTCATAGGCGCACGTTAAGATAGTTTTGTATTCGCGCAATTAGTCTCGCGAGATTTGTCATTGTGACAAAGAACGATAACGATAACATGGCGCCACCTGTTGGCCACCGGTCACTCTTAAACCTCCCATGTGCGGCAACTGATGTTTACATAACCGAGCGGAGGAAGAGGAGGAGCCGCTCTTCTCTCACCTGCCAAAAAATAAACAGCTGACGACGCGGATGGAGCCGAGAGTGAGAGAAAAGAGAGACACACTCGAAGTTACAAAAAACCTCCCAAAAAGTGGGATTAAAGTGTCCAAACACGTGAGCGCGTGCGCGGATCCAACACGGCCAAAGCAGGTACGATGAGCCTCATGGTGCGTTTAAGTACCCCTCGTAGCCATCCGTTGTATTCGCTGTTTGAAGAGCCGTCGGGCGTGAAAGGTTGGCTTTTTTTTAAAAGGTTGGAACACTGTAAATGTCAACTCACGGTAGATCACGTAAGGGCGTGTTAATTAACACGTTAATGGCATAATACATGTCTTAATCTGGTTTAATTCGTGTACAGTAAAATATGTGATTAGAAAGTTAGCAATTTTTGTTCACAGTTTACAACACAAATATGAATATTCACCAAAAAAAAATAACGCTATCTAATTTGCTACATTAGCTTAATTAGTTTTGTTAGCTCACTACTTTGCTAGTTCGCTAGCTGAATTCGTTTTATTGTTTTTCCACCACGTGGAATGGAGTAGCCTCATTTAAAAAGATACCTGTCAGAAAGTTATTAATCTCCCTCATTATTGGATGTTGCTACGAGTATGTTTGGTCACTCACTCGTTTGCTTGTGAGTTAGCTAGTTAAGTTAGTCCTCGTTAGCTAGGAGTTTGTTAATTGCACCTCAACTGTCAATGTCAATATAACTAAAGGGGCCAAGGAAAACTTGTGTCACTCGTATCCAAAACACTTAGAACAGATGTCACTACTCTTGTGATAGAAGGAAAACCAAACCACATTGATTCACACTGCACATTATTGGCCTTGGAAGACTGCATCTATAACTATTTGGTCAATACCCTCTTATACGTTGAAGCAGAGGCCCCCAAAAATAAAGGTGGAAAAATGGTCATGAAAACTCACAAAGCAAGAAATAAAAGACGTGATATTTAACATTCAGTCCCTATAAAGCGTTTGTCTGATTGCATTCATGCATTGAAACTGTACAGTGAGCTCTCGTTTCCTGAAATCCAAACCCGTGTACCACACAAGAGAGCGATGGTTTCATTTAGGAGGGAAGTCTGATTGCAGAGGAGGGGGGAAAAAATTCCAGCAGTGAAGATGATGCTGTGATGACACCCTTGTGTATATTTAGAAGAAACAAGTCATGGGAATTCGGTTTGCTTGAGTCATTATCACCTTCCTCTTTAATGGAAAATAATTTGATGTGATCTTCTTCATTTCAGTCATAGTGTCCGTTTACTTCTCGACTGGTTTCTGGGCGAAAATGGAAGAGACGAGATGCGAGATGCCGTTACATGTAAGTGTTTTACTCCTTTTCTAAGCATGATAGTATTTTTTATTACATATGTACAGTGGAGCCGTGCATACTTGCGATTCCGCACCATTGGAGTCACCTATACACGTATTTTTCTTCAATATTTGTTGTAATATTTATTTTCATTTATTTTTATTTTAATAACTTACTGGAGCTTACCACCTGTGACATTCTGATTAATACTGTTTTTTTTTTGTGGAATATGAGTTAAGCAGCAAAATCCGCCGGTTTTTAGCCATCTCAGAGGTCGGGCGTTTTGTCCCTTCTGTCATCTGAAAATGACATCACAGTCGCTCAGGTAACGACCAATCACAGCTCACGTGTGTGTCTGTTAACTGAGAGGTTTTTGTTTGTTTCTTTGCTTGTTTTTCTACGCTGACATCACGGCCTGCATAGCTCTGAGGGGGATGATGAGGCTCAAGAGCTGACGATTGCCGGTTACCCTGCCGACGGCAGGCAGCACGTGCGCTTGTTTTGTTTGCGTGCTGAACAGGAAAACACACGCGAAGGTGCTAGAGTCACCGTATTGTCAAACCAAAACAGGCACTGTGTCATATCTCCGCAAGGCTGCAAGTGTCAAACCTTTATTATTCACTTATGCTGTCCAACATGACGCCGAGCATATGGGAGACATGCGCAACAAGGATACGCTGCTGAATATTTCATGGTTACAGGATCAGGTTGTGTTGTCCCATAAAGCCAGGGATCAAATCAGCCCTTTGTCTCATGCCTGACCGACCTCCCCCAAGGCAGAACTGATCCAGTTAGGGTTAAAAATTGTATTTGTCATATGAGGTTCATGGAGATGGATGTATTTTAGTTTTCAAAGTGGATTGTTCCATTTAGGTTGCCATGAAAAAATGTAAAAGCATATATCGTCAAAGTTTGGGTTTCCTTTCTATAAAAAAAAAGCCCTGTCTTTTTAGATTAAAATAGAAAAAAAACCTGCAGTTACAACCTTCGTCCAGGAGTGGGCAACGCTGGTCCTCGAGGGCCGGTATGTTTTATATGTCTCCCTCCTCCAGCACACTGGATAATAATAAAATAAATAATAAAAATAAGCTAAGATTCGTTGTAAGACTTAGTAAGATCCAAGTAAGACTGTTTTAGCGAGACTGGTAGCAGGACCAATAACGAGATCATTTTGTGTTTGTTGGAGTTCTTTAATATTGATCTTATGTTCCAGATCCGGTTGAGAGCCGAGGGAGTCGACGTTGAACACCGTCCTCCTGAAAAAGGTGCGGACTTAATTGGGGCTCCTCGTTAGGTTTGTTCTTGAAAGTGTGTTTACTTACACATCATGTTCTCTCTCCTGTTTGTTCCCTCATTTGTTAGTCCCCTCGTCACGTGCACACCCCGGCAGTGTAACACATCCTCACCACAAACAAGACACACAAAACCCAGAGTGCGGGAACCAATTTTCTTTCGTATTCTTTTTATTCTGACCTTGTATTTATTTTGTTGTCAGAAATATTTCAATTTTTTTCTTGAAGAGTGAAAACGAGGCAAAACAACTCTTTTTTTTTTTTTTTTTACATTTGCATAACACCTTTTCACATTTTGTACAATATTTTTCTAAACAAGCTTTTTCAAAAGGAAATGCCCCAAAACACATCTTTTAGGAAATTAATTACTATTTTTAATTTAGGACTTAAAACCCCCCAAAAAATAGTACTCTTTCCTACCACCCTCTAAGAATCTTTTTGCCCTCAAATGAATCCAGAAAATATGGGAAAAAAAGTCAATTTAAAAGGGGAAAAGAGTCCTTTGAATGTATTTTCAAAGAAATTTGATTCAGAAAATAAAACTTAAAAAAAAAAAGAAATACACCAAAACATGTCTTTTTCCCTAAAAATAAGTATGACTAATATTATTTAAAAAAAAATAATAATAAAAAAAACATTCTTCAACAAATCCAATTCCAGAAAATAGGATTTCTTGTAAAAAAAATAATAAAAAAATCTGACTTTTGCATCATGGCTCTTTTACAACTTTGTTTCTGGGTCATCGTTTATGACGAGAAAGCCAATAAATGACAATCAAATCAAGTCCACAGATAAACAAGAAGCATGTATCATGTCTCCCTCCACCTGGAGCGATCTTTTTTTTTAATCATCAGTTACCAAGGCAATGGCAGATGGCCGTATTGACCAGTAAGGCTCAAGCAGGAAGTGCGCCTCGGTATTGACCTTCAGCCAGTCCCGACTTCGGCAAACGCCCATTACTCTATTACTGGTGGGTGGGCTTTTTCTTTCCTCGCGTCCGACCGCACTGAATCGTCTACAGACGACAGCGGGACGAGGAACAGGGTGTTGTGTCTTCTCAGGTGCAATATTTTTTTTATTTGATTTATTTTTACCCATGACTTAAAAAGGATCTGCATGTAAAAGACGACAGGTTGGTGGGCGCTTCACAGGTTGACTTTCTTCTTTTAAATCCACAAATTAACAATAGCTGCTTCATTTTGTTTCCTTTTTTTTTTCTTTTTTTTTTTAGACACAAGAATTTTGAAGCTCGTCCTCTCTGTTTACGATGATGAAGACGGTTTATGTTCTGATTGCTTAAAAGCATGGGTGTGTGATAAATACAATGGCACATGGTTCTCAAACTGAAGAGCGGAGTTTTTATCGGGTCGCTAAACGGTTATAAACTGTTTTAGTGTAATTTAATATGTCTGTTTTTTGTTTTGTTTTTTAGGTTGGTTGTGTCAAAACCTGCCTTTTTCTTGAGTTTGAACATACTAAGCTGGAGATTTTATGTTTCATTTAGTGCACGGCCCCCCCATGCAATCCAGAGGTCAGCACTTCTCCCAGCATGCCGCAGTCCAAATCAGGAGCAACATCAGCGGCGTGACGAGTGACAGCACCGACACAGACGGAGCGTTTTCGGATCATCTACTGCCCGCCACGGACACGCCACCTCCATCTCCGGAAGTGCCCCCCGCGGCCATGTTGGCACCCCTTGCCGTGGACCCTCCCATGGACACCTGCAGCCTCAGGTCTGTTTGCGTGTCCCTGTGCGAAATAAATAAATAAATAAATCATTCAATGTGATTCAAGGATAAATGATCGATATCTGGGCTACTTTAAACACACACAGTCTAAGCCATGTGTCTCTGGAGTTGGACAACGACGAAAACGACGCACAGATGAGGTCGCCCTTGTCCGCCGTCGAGAGGAACAGTGACGCCGGCCTCAATTTTCCTCGCAGCTTCTCCCCCTCATCGGCTTGGGAAACTGACTCAAAAGTACAATATAAAGACAAAAAAAAAAATATATATATATTTTTGGGACAAAAATAAGAAGTCGTTTTCGAATCTGATTTTGTTGCTGTTGCTTTGCAGAACCTGAGTGAGTCGGCTATGCGGCTGCGCTCTTATTCTTACTCGTCTGCCAAATTCCCTTCGCGTTCCGCTCGCTTTGGTCGGGACACCTGCAGCCCTGGTCAGTACCTGTCAATTTTGTGTATTAAAAGTGCAGAAATTAAATATAAGGTTCACTAGGGGTGTCTACCCGAGTGTGCGACCCGTTTGTTTGTGTCCCGTAGATGCCCCTCCCCATGGCGTCAGCCAGAGTCGATCTCTACTTCAGGCGCTCTCCCTGTCTAAATCGCTCTCTCTGCTACACCCGGCCAGTAAGTAGAGAACAACACCAGGCCCAACTCCTATAAAAAGACGACATACTGCTCTAATTAAGTGTGCATGTACATAAATTGCGTGTGTGGTATTGAGTGGTCAGATGCTTTGCTATGCTGGATTATAAACGCCATTTCCTATTTTATGGTTAGCGTCACACTTTTTGCTATTTGTGCCGCAACACGTTTGTCATCATGGCATTGAGCGGTAACAAATGTAACACGATTATAAATGATTGCTTTGCAGCCTACTAATGAGATAAGCGGGCGTCTTTGTCTGCGCTTTGCCGTAGTTGCACTACTTCTCGTTTTATTTATTTATTTATTTATTTTTTTGCTTATCCACAGAGCAAAGAGCCTCGGAGTTACAGTTGCATGAGAAAAGGTAATATTTCTTATATTACAAGATTTAAAAAAAAAAAAAAAGTAGTAGCAGTAGGCGGGGTACACCCTGAACTGGTTCCCAGCCAATTGCAAACAACAAACGAACAACCATCCGCTCTCACACTCGCATTGAGGGACAATTTAGAGTGTTCAATCAACCTCCCATGCATGTTTTTTTTGGAATGTGGGTGGAAACCGGAGTACACGGAGAAAACTTACGCAAGCACGGGGAGAGCATCTAAACTCCACACAGGAAGGCCACCGTCGGAATCTTGCTCAGCAGTTTTTGGATCTTTGCTCCTTCCTTGTTTTGTCTCTCATGTTGTGTCTCTGCAGCTCCCCCTAGTGGTGGTTTTGTCACTTAGGAATCATGTGTGATGTTTGTGTGCATATGGTGTTGTTGACAGGGAGTTAAACTCCCGTCTTGATGATGATGATGATGAGGGCGGCACGGCGGCGGTGGAACCTCTGCAACATCTCACCCTGTCTGAGTTCCTCAAAGAGTATGTGCTCGCGTTTACGCCAGCCCCAAAAACAAAGCACAGAAAGAAGAAACTAACTTTTGTGTGTGATCTAATACTAATCTTCATTCACTTTCTTCAATTCTTCGCTTTCATTGTTTAACGCCAGTGATTCCAATCCATTGGGGCCAGGGCACATAGCGTAAGAGCTCATCAGGCGTGTCTTTTTTGTTTCATGTTGCCGATGATTGTTTATGTGCCCTGGCTCATAAAAGATTAGGAAATGCTGGCTTGTCCCTTCGGTTTGGAGACTAACTTTGACTTCAGGAAGACCATCGCAACTAACATCGGCAAGGGGTTGAACTACGGATGTGTGGATTTCTACTTAAATGAAACTAACGACTGGCATTTGTTGGTGGACAGGATCGAAGAAGAGCAGCTGGACGCTTCCAACGTCCCGGCCAAGGCTGAGTCGGACAAGTGCAGAGTCATCCGCACCTTCAGCTTCCTCAAGAACAGGATGTCCAAGACCAAGGTAGCTGCTGCGGGCTTTCAGCATTAGCTTTGATGATATTGTATTGTATCTCTATTTTGGATTACGGTTAGCATTTTGACGTCTACATCCGTCAATGGCAGTGAATGTTAATTGCAACCTTAGGTTAAGCTTTAGCCAGTTAACAAACAGACCACGTCTCTTTAGCCATAGTGTCACCCTGCTAGCTCACAACTTCAACACACTAGGGTAGTTTTGTCAACAAATGAAAACAGGATAACGATAAGAGTCCTGCTGAGTGCTAAAATAGGAATTAAAGCCTGACATTTGCACATGTTTTTAGACCAAAGGGAAGGTTCGAGACAGCAAGGACAGACACGCCCATGCGCACCATTTTTCCACCAACTCCTTTTTGGCCCCCACCGTGTGCGTGGTGTGCGACAAGCCGGCGTTTGGAAAAGACCTTCTGCATTGCCCTGGTAGGACTCATTCCCTGCACATTCTTATCATATTCCAACTGTCTTCTTTCATCTTTTGTCTCACAGCTTGCACCGCCACAGTCCATAAAAGTTGCCAAGAGTCGGTCCCGCCGTGTTTCAAGGTGAGCGTTGCGCTGGTCGTCGGCTAGCGTGTCACGTACCCCTTTAGCTTCTGTTTTTTTTGTGGCTGTTGAAATTCCAGGAGAAGAACGCGCTTGTTACAAAGACCAGGACAGCATCCCTCCCGCAGAGTGAGTCAGAGACTAAACATACAATTAATTGAATCAAATCATCACTTAAACATTATATATATAGAGTGTGCACTTCTTTTGCTTCAGATTCCACCGTGAGTGAGAGCCCTCCTCAATATGCGATGCCCTTGTCTAACGCCATGAATCCATCGGCTTCCGTTTGCCTTTCTGGAAATGACGGGTATCGAGACATCCTCGCCGAGTTCCTTAAACATGAATCCATACGTTGTAAAACTTAAGAATGTTGACACGCCTTGCAGTCGTCACAGCGAGGGCTCCGAGTCAGAAATGGATGCTGGGGGGGGCAGCTGCCTCCCAGAGGAGCTTCGGCGCACGTCTTCTGCTGATTGGACCCCGGACGAAGGTATGACCAAGGCGAATGAATGAATCATTTTATTATTGATTCGGAATTTAAGTCAGTAACTTGACTTCCCCTTTAAAATAAACAATTTCACATGCGTGAATCGTTGTATTTATGTTGACATATTATGCCTTCCGTCGTCCCTCGACAGACTACAGCGACCTCGCTGCCGATGCCGCCGATTACGAGGCCGAGTCGTGGAGTTTGGCCGTGGCGCACAACTTTTCCAAGAAGCAGGACCGGCGCGTTGTTAAGCGACAGGACGTCATATACGGTGAGCTGAGCAATTCTCAAGTCCTAAAACTGTCCGTTCAAATCATGTCAGTGAGTCCACCACCTTGGCTTAAAATGCAGAGCTGATGCAGACAGAGATTCGCCATCTCCAGACACTGCACGTCATGGCGGCGGTGTTCCGCCGAGGCCTGCGGAAGGAGGTGCCGCTCGACGGCGAGGTGGTGGAGCGCCTCTTCCCCTGTCTGGACCAGCTGCTCCTGCTCCACAGCGCTTTCTTCGTCGCCTTGAAGGAGCGAAGGCAGAGCTCGGCGCAGCTCGCAGAACGCAGGAACTACCTCATCCAGCGTGTGGGAGATGTGCTGCGGCGACAGGTGAGCTGGAACTTTTATAGTTCAGCCCCCGGAGCCAGTTTCGGTCAGAAAACAGATGGAAGGGGCTAAATTAACATTTAAAGGTCGGCGAAGCATGGTAGCAAAGTTTGATGACTCACCATAAACACTCAAGCTGAATTTGAGTTTGAGAATTCATCCTTTAAAGCAGGTGTGGGCAAACTATGGCCCGGGGGCCACATGCGGCCCGTTAAACGTTATAATCCGGCCGGCCGAACTTCATGTTTTATTTTATAAATACTGTGGTTTTTCAAAGACACATATTGTTGTATTGCTTTTGTTCACTTTCATTTCAAATTAAATGTATTCTTTTTTCTTCCGATGACGTGAGGTTACCAAAACACTCCATCCATCTGCTCCTGGTCCGGCCCCTCTGTCAAATTTTAGAACGCCAATCAAAAGGTTTGCCCACCCCTGCTTTAAAGCATGCCTAGCAACTTGATATTTACCAGCTTGCAATTGTTTATCGATACCACATGATGGCGATAAAGCACTTAAAACGGTGAGGATCATAAAACACCAACACCATGTGTCTAGAATGTACACAATCATGAATCCATGTTTGATGAATCCGATATATTCAAAAGTCAAATGATTCAGCCCAAACCAACCACCTTCACATGAGGCTTCTGAATATTTTGATAAATCTTCACAGTTCACGATCAATAGCAGTAAAATGCGTTGAGAAAACTGATACACCGCCGCGTGTTCCTCCCGTGTCAGTTTTCAGAAGAGAGCGGCGAGAAGATGCGGCGCGTCTACGGGGAATTCTGTAGCCGGCACAGTGAAGCCGTGGGCCTGTTCAAGGAGCTCCTACAGAGCAACAAGAGGTTTCAGAACTTTGTCAAGGTAAGTACGTCCTCGTTCACGCTTGATGAACTGTACTTCCAATGCTTGAAAAAACAGTTTCATATTATTTAAAGAGACTTTTTTGACAGTGTCTTGTGGCATCATATTACAGAAAAAAAAACCCGCAAATGGGGTTTCGGTGTCATTGTCTTTTATAAAATTCTGCATTGAAGCAACAAGGAGGTAACTGTCTGGTGCGACGGCGGGGGATCCCAGAATGCATCTTGCTCGTCACCCAAAGGATCACCAAATATCCCGTCTTGTTGGAGAGGATCCTTCAATACACGGAAGGTTTGTCATTCATCCGCCTTTGCGGAACACTCTAACGCGATTCGATAACCTACGACTTCCTGTTGCGTCTCAGAAAACACAGTGGAGCATAGCGACCTTTTGGCAACGCTGGCGCACATGCGCAAGCTGATCGCCGCCGTGGACCTGCGAGTGAGCGAGTACGAGCGCCGGCGGCGGCTGCAGGACGTGTGGAGCCGCACGGAGAGCCGCAGCACCGCCAAGCTCAAGAACGGACGCACCCTACGCAAGCAGGACATGATGGGCCAGACGCTCAAGCACCAGGGCGCCCTCCTGTGGAAGACGGCGACGGGGCGACTCAAAGGTGTGGCCTTTTTAGGATGTTTAATGTTTTCATTCATTTTTTTTTTACTAGTTTTTAACATCCATTTTTCTGTAACTTATCAAACTGGTTATGATATATTGATTTATGATTTCTTTAATAGTAAAAAAGAAAAAAGAACAGAATGACCAATTAATTCTATTTTAATTGTTTTAGATTTTTATATTATATTTATAAT
This sequence comes from Idiotropiscis lumnitzeri, assembly GCF_059441095.1. NCBI lineage: Eukaryota > Metazoa > Chordata > Actinopteri > Syngnathiformes > Syngnathidae > Idiotropiscis > Idiotropiscis lumnitzeri. The sequence goes on from NC_142408.1 coordinate 3,911,241, forward strand.
GTGTCATATTAATTATTTGTTTATTAATAATATTAGTTTCCAATTTTATGATAAAATACAACAACAAAATCACTCCTCGGAAAAACCATTTCACCTTTTAGCATCCCCAAAGAGAACACACGCCCTCTTACTGGTGTACACGTTAAAAAAAAAAAGAAACTAAATTCATTCAAACATCAAAGTTCATTTATATGAATCATGTTATGAAAATTAAAATTAAATCCTTATTAATGTTACGCCCTGACTGTGCTGTTTTGGGAATCCTCGTTTATAAGATTATGGAATGCTTGCTGTAATTGAACAGACGTCCTGGCTCTCCTGCTCACCGACGTCCTGGTCTTCCTGCAAGAGAAAGACCAGAAGTACACATTTGCTACGGTGGTACGTCCCCGCCAAAGCGCTCCAAACATTGTCCATCGTTCACTTCCTGTTGACTTGTGACTTGGATGTGCCGCAGGACCAGAAGCCTCCGGTCATCGCACTGCACAAGCTGATCGTGCGGGAGGTGGCCAACGAGGAGCGCGGCATGTTTCTGATCAGCGCCTCGGCTGCTGGGCCCGAGATGTACGAGGTCCGCGCCGTGTCCAAAGAGGAGCGCGACACCTGGATGCGGCTCATCCGCAAAGCTGTGGAGAGGTGTTTTAATTGCTGCTCATCAGCTGTTTGAAAATTGGACAATACAAGAGAAAACAAACTACTTGATGAAGAGTGTCTCTTGCATCCTCTTTCCTCGTGTACTCTTTTCTCATTGTGGTGTTATTTTGATATTCCTCAGCTGTCCCGAAGAAGAGGAAGACTACACGAGCGAGTCGGAAGAGGAGAAGCGCATCGCCGAGTCCTACTTGCAGACGGTCCAGAAGTTTCAAGGTGTGTCAGCATGTGGACAAAACTATCAATACTGCCAACTTTTTGGGCAAATAAAAATAGAAAGAAATTCTCCTCTTTGACCCCCGTGTCAAACCCTGATCGATGAATCAATTGATGATTTCTTTAAACTGCCAGAGAGCCTGACTAGCCGGGACCAGCAGATCTGCTCCAGTCTGGAGGAAAAGCTGCAGATGTACACTGCGCTCTCAGCCGACGCGATGCAGAGCGAGCCACGGTTGCTCGTTTGGCCGCACCCGAAGGAGCTGCCGCAGCCCAGCGTGCTGCTGGCGGCTGCGCTGCATGAAGGTTGGCTCTCCAAATTATCATTCTGGTTCTGTTCCAAAAGCAATAATGTTTCGTCAGTGTTCATACTTTTGACTTTTGTTTGTATCTTGTGCAGGGGTTTGCCCTGGTATTTGAAAAATAAATGTTTTTTCATTTTCCATGCCAACTCCAGCCGAGAGCCTAAAGTCCACACTCGAGTCCAAATCCGGTCGCGGCTCTGATTCAGGTAGAGACTCCGCATTCCCAGGATGTCCCGCCACACCTGCAGAACGGCAGTCCGACACGTCTCCTGTGGACCCTGACACTATTCAGCTTCGATCACTGACTCACCTGCAAAGTGACCATGTAAAGGTATTGAGCAGAAGGAACTAAAAATAGCATTTGTTTGTCGAATAAAACTACTCTGGCTAGCATGCAAACGAACATATTATCAGTGACAATACATGTTGAAAAGGAAGTGTATAGTTTTAATGGCTGTAAAAGCAAAGCAGGGACAAAAAGAATCAAAAGTGGCAGTAAAACAGTGTGTGGCCTCTGGGGGGCGCACATGTCTCACGCTTGTCACTTCACCGCAGCCTCTACTAGGCATAAAGCAGTTCTTTGTTCATCCTGAAGTTGTGTGTCGTATTCTAACAGATTGTCCGCAGTGTGCAGAGCCTCACACAGCTGCTTTACAGTCTTCAGGTGAGTTTTATCATTTCTGGTCATTTTATTAGCCTAAAATGGCAACGCTAGTCACACAAAAAGTAACATTTGTTCTCCGTCACAAAAAAAAATGTCCCATTGAAAACCAGTGGAAATGACATTTTCAACTCGTATAAACCAATGCAATCCTTTTTATGGTCGCTGTTCAATTCAGGAAATTTAAATTAATAAATATTTAAATTATTTATTAATTAAATATTAAATTATATATCATTATAAATTAATAAATAAAAAATAATAATTTAATAAAAATGATGCTTTAAAACATGCAGAGACAATACTCACTCGTATATATTCCTCATCTTTTGCAAAAAATAAATGCTACTATTACTGCAGCTTTTGGGTTGCTTAATTGTGATATTCTTCTTTGTGTATTTAACATCTGTATTATACTGCCCCCCAGTGGCTGAAGTGCACCATCAGAAGTAGCTGCACAATCCATTGAGTAAAAGCAAGCAATCATTATGCGATTTGCCATTTTCTAAACTTACATCACACTAGATCTTTAAGTCATTTTTGGGATGAATTGAAGAGAAGCGGAACAGATGATGGTTGGCTGGATGGACTTGCCAGAGTAGTTTGTTACCACACAGAAAGACTTAAAAGAAAAAATCTTTTTTTTTTTTTTTAATAAGCATGGCCTTTCATTTCTCTGTGTACGGCCATCGGAGGAATAAATTTGGACACCAGGTTTTTAGGTGCAGGTGCTCTCGGGCCCACTTTGTCATTTTCATATTCAAAGCATCCGCATCCTGCCCGCAATCACCTGCGCATCTCAGGTGAGCCGTCACATTCAAATGCACTTGTTTTTCTGCGCTCCAGGCCGCAGTGACCATCCAGGACAGCTGCTACGAGCTCCAGAGGTTCCTCCTCCACGAACACACACTCCTACCCCAGCGCCCAGTGAACGCCCAGGCCGGCGATCAACAGGATTCTCGGCACCACCTGGACAAGTGCAAGGAGGACACGGCAAGAAGCCAGGAGCGCTGGGAGAGGGAGTGCCACACTTGGGAGACCCGGCTGGGCGAGAAAGAGACCAATGTTGAGGAGCGGGAACGCCGGTGCCACCTGCTGGCGGAGGGGCTGCGACGCGAGCGAGAGATGCTGGACCGGCGTCAGGAGGAGTACCGGCATGACCTGGAGAGGCTCCGGCAGAGCCAGATGAGTGTGGAAAGTGAGAGAGAGCATCTGGAGAACCACAACAAGGTCCTCCACACGTTGAGGCACAACCGACAGCGCAGTCTACCCGACGGCATCATCCCGCTGGATGACAAGCAGGTGGGCGTGGCTAACGTCAATCACATCTTTTTTTTTTTGCTATTCATGATAGGTCTTGTTCATAAGTAGTCAATGTCATAATACAAGCAGTAACAAATCTAAGAAGAAAAAAAAAACAATATAAACAGGCATTTTAAGAATTAGGAGATTGTTGAATTATTGAGCGGAATCTTTTTTTTTTTTTTTCATTCGATAAGAAAGAAGCCTAATGCAAGGCAACCATGGACAACACCCTCTTTAAGACCACAGTTTTCCCTAAGGATTAATGGAGCCGGTCCGGAATGGTCCGGCAAACACGGCACCTTCCACTGCTCTTGATGTACGAGCTACGATAATGAGCGCCATTTCAGCTCCATTTGTCCCCGCCGCCGCACGCCAATAAACATCTACGTGATGGATGGTAATTAAAGTGCAGCAAATAAAAAGCCCCGCTGCAATAATTAAAAGCGCCGGGGCCTGAAAGGTTCCTCAATGATTGCCTCTGTGTCCGAAAAGCAGTGGGGGGAAAATGGGGGATAAAAGGGCTCACTGTTCCCCGTGGGGCTTCAAGCTAGGCAAGGGATGGGCTAACTTTTAGTCAAGGACCATGTTTAAGCATCAATGTGAGCCATCACTGAAACAATTCAATAGATTTTTTCGGAGAGAAGAAAGTAAAAAAACAAAAACAGAAAGAAGGTGAAATAAAAAGTAAATAAAGTTGTGACTGTGCTCAAAATGTACCAGTTACATTCAAACTTATGCTAATTGGAGTCAGCACACGCCTGCCAGCATTTCAAGTGTCTGTTTAACCCCAAATGAACTTCAGCTGGTTTTTCCTCACTTTTTTTGCTTTTAAGCAGAAGCCTGCCTATTACATGACTCACAAGGGCCGTACTTTACCCTCTGAGCTACGCTTATAGTGTCTGCGATATTTTTTTGTCTCAAAACACTTGATTTAGTCCGCACAGCCTGGGTGATGGCTCACCTGGTTTCTTTTATTTGTTATTTCTTCTTTTTTTTTTTGGGGGGGGGGGGTTCATTTCTAGTTGCTAGGCAACACTGGAGTTGACAAGCAGCTTGGCAAGCTCGAGGCAACAGGTCACGGGGTGAACTCTCAAGCCTGCTCTAATTGGCTGCGAGTCATGTCAATGTGACAAGCTCGTAAGCGCTCGGGGAGCCAAAGCGCTGGCACGTTTTTTTTTACCTCTGTCGTCGGTCTGTAGAAATGGCAACCACAAGGGCCTTGTGGCTAATCAGAAGCTTGAAGAAACAAATTGTCCGAAACGTACAAATTGCCATGTCCTTTTGGTGACTTTTGCAAAGGCATTTTTAGACGTATGTTTTTTTTTTCATGTATTCATGACAAGGTTTTCTCTGCCTTAACATTTATTTTTCCAATTCTAACCTCATGCTGCCGGTTCTGAATGTCAAAGGGTATTTTAGCCAATCCAATGTCCGACTGTTAACTGCCACGTTCTTCGCATTATTTGTTTTCTTTTTTACTTTTTTGTTTTTACTTTTTTCTAGCTTATTTTCTTTATATGTCGGATTTTTTTAAAAATATTTTTATTATCTGGAGATGATTTTATGCTTCAGTACCCAATGACATCGTGCACTGCCTGCTGTGCGTGCCTCTGCCACCAGGGGGAGTATAACACATACTGAAATATTACGGGGAAAAAGATGTTCACAACAAAATAATTCAGTAAGCTTCACCAATATTAGTTGTTTTTTTTTTTAACAGGATAAATAATGGGCTCCTGTGAGTATTGTTATTTGCTCTGTCTACATGTGTTGCCGCATCGTGTGTTCCAACACAAATTGTTTAAAAGGTTAGAACTGCTGGTTTTCTTGGAATAATTTATTATTTATTTTGCATTGTGTTTTTGCACTAAGCTATTCGACTTATTCACTTTTTGCTAAACTGTTGCTTGTTATATATTTGGTACAAAAAGTGGACTCATTTGTGCAGCACTTTTTTCTCCATCTTTTTTCTAGAACTCACACATAGGAAGTGATTGTGGATTTGTGAACGGGGCGTCGCTGTCCAGTGGCGGCCTCGTCCGCATCGACAACAACAACAAGCTCAAATGGAGCGACGCCAGCGCGCACAATTGCCTCGAACTGCTGCTGGCCAGGTCCAACAGCAGAAAACCGCTCGCCCGTGCCCCCTCTGACGACACCTCGGTCTTCGATCCCGACCCGGGCGAACAGTACCGGACATCAGGGTGTGTTTCGTTTGGTAAGTTCTCACGTTTTCATGAGTTATGCATCATCAATAGTGCTTTAATCTTTGCTATCAGCACACATGAAAACCTGTGAGAAGGTCAACAAATCAGTATACACACGTAAGGTTCTCAAGGTTGGCATCTGATCTGTCCTTCCAGTTAATCAGTGTCACCTGACAAATTCTGGACCACTGCCTGGAACCGCTGTGTGACCACTGATGTAGACGCAACAACCATTTTGTTTAACAGGAGTTGCCATGGCTTTCGGGGGTGCTAAATTAGGTGGTGCTGATGCTCGTGCTAAAATGAGAGTATATCCTGGTGTAAAGGTGGGGGTAGGGGGGGTTGTCACCATAGCAACAACAGATGAAGTTGCTCCATACATGCCGTGGCTTTTAAAGAGCACATCTAAGGGCTCGCTGGTTCAATGCTGACATATCATCTTTCACACTCACACCCCTTCTCTAATGTACACTTAATATCATTCATCAAACACACACACGCACACACACACACACGCATAGTCGCCTTCAGGGACACAATCAGGCAATTTATAGTTCACGCCATCTGTTACCGTGACAGCGCACCTGGCCCAGTACACACGCATGGCCACCTCCAAAAGTCCTTAAAACAGTGTTATTGATCCCCGGGAGGAATTCAGAGAGCAGCTGGAAATTAACCAACGCACCTTTGCATACACGAGGCCCCAAAATACCTTGATTGTGTTGCCCCCCTGGTTATTGTTATTATTTCGTTGCATTGTGGTTATGCATCCTGGCTTTTATGATGATGTTACTTCTTGTAGTCCTCATAGTTATTCATTACGCCTTTCCTTGTTTGCGACTTGGCCTCAGATCAACGCTACGCGCTCGAAGCGTGGTCATCATCAGCGAGCGGGCTAACCCCTGACCTTGGACGTCCGGTTTCCATGGAGACAGACAGTGGCGACGAGCAGGGCCGAGAGGAAGCAGTCATGTACCTCTGAACCTTAACGTCAGATTTGTCACGGCCTGTTTAAATCTGTGAGCAGTAAGTATAATGTACAGTACAGAGTTTGCATATTAACATTTATATTAGCAAATGTTAAATCATATTTTTATTTTTATTTTTCATTCATTTGGTTCATTTAAATGTATTTTTTTTAAATAGCTCCTTACACAATGGTTTCATTTATTTATTGTAAATAAAATGGTTGCAAAGAATAAAATGCGAAAAGGGATTAAAAATGAAAAATATTTTCATTTCTATAAATACTTGCTTAATTAATTCTACTAAAACAATTACAGACAATATGATACAAAACTCAGGAATTAATTAATATATTCTTATTAGAATGAAGTACTTTAACGTACAACATTTCATTATTTTTTTTATTTTCTGACTTAGCCGTTTTGTCCTTTTTTTTAAAAATCAAATGTGGCACTTGAGCAGCTGATAAACTGGCCTCCAACAACAACGTGTGACTCCTGTTGGACTGCAGAGACGTATTTTCAGCCCAGCGCCATCTACGGTAGACGTGCGGTTGCCAGTGGTGACAGGTAGAGGAGCGGCAGGTGCGCGCATATCAATGACTTCCTGTCCGACCACCAAGCACGTCTTCAGTGGATCAACCAACACCAGCCAACCCCATGTGATAGTTCTGCTTTTAACTCTTATAAAGATGTCAAAATAATAAGAAAAAGGTTTATAGTTGCCAACCTGCTACAAAATATGGTGCCATGGAGCTCCATAACTCACTTCAACGTAGTTTTCATCCCTAGTGCCAAGATGACGCCAAAGCAAGAGATGGAGCTCCTCAGTTCACTTCAAGATAGTTTCTTGGGAATCAGAAGTGAAAAGAGGGTGCCGAAGCACGACATTAATCTCCTCGGTTCACTCCGGTATAGATCATTGCACAAGGATTCATTTTTAACAAATAGCCAGAGGATAGATTCCACAGAAAAAAATAACATGATTTACGAACTGCGAGTATGTGGAGGATTACGGTACTCAAACTAAAATAGTCCACCCTCACTCCGTTCGTCATCCGTCATGTTTATCATCTCTGTCGCCCGTTAAAATTCAGATTGCAGCGACGGCTCCTTCCTCCGGAGGCCCCAAGCGAATCTCATCTCATCACCTCATCAATTTCGAAGACTCGGCTCCGGCGGGCCGCCGTTTTACGGCGCTACAGCCTACTTTTACCAGCTTTCACCTTTGATTTGTTTCCTTCTACTAGAAGCTTAGATTGACTCACATATTGAACACAGTTGAGCAGTGGAGCTATTGATGCGCTTCTATTTGACCAACAAGGGTCTGCTCGCCATAGCTTGGGGGTCCGCAACAAAATATGTTGTCGCATCATTCTCAAAAGTACATATTTTGGATATCAAATGTCTTCACGCCCTTGTTCAAATGCTTGTTTTTGTGATGTTGAAATATGAGACAAAGATGAACCATTTTTACATCACTAATGTGACCAGTTAGCCTATTTTGCTCAATTGGGCAAAAATGTCAGAAAAAAGCCTACTAGAACAGCATTTTGTGGTCTCTGAAAAAATGGCATTTGAAAATGGGTGTGTAGACTTTTTATAAACATTTTAAATCTTGAGCTCCTGAATGAATTTCCTCTGAGCAAAAAAAAAAAAAAAAAAAGGTTGACATAATAATATAATGGCAATCTATTGCAAGAATCAAATTCTTTGAATGTTAGCGGCTAAAGACCACTTTTCCCGCCTCGTGTGTTTACGTTGAAGTTGGCCAAACCGCAGAAAGGAAAGTGTGTTATTTTACTGAGTGTGATGACTTCTGTGGCCAAATAAATGTGAAGAACGGCCGTAATAAGGCTTTTATGGCGAGCCGCAACAATATACAGCACATAGTGCCGACTGTATATTTCTCTTGGGTGGGATTGCAAAGACTGGCAATACACTCGGTGGTGACGCTTCCAACCACATGAGGACAATTTATAGGTTGTTTTTATATTCTCCATGACGTTGCTGCTTTGTCAGACTTTCTGTTCTGCTCGTTACAGAAAGTTGCTGACAGTACGATGCTAACATCAGGGCTAGCTTAGCAGTTAGCATGGCTTCGCCGTCTATCTTGTCATCCCATGGTGAGAACGATACGTGTCCGAAGTGTAACTTAGCTGCCACCACGGAGGCGATAGCTTTAGATGTTTTAGCGGCAGCACTTGCTAGCCAAATCTTGTGCTAGCTAGCTGCTGCCCACTCGTAGCTGATGTAGCTTTTTGCGAATGTCTTAGCGAAGGTGATTCTCATTTTTGGTATTCCGTATGTTTTGATGAGGCGCAAAATGCAAATTCTGCCATGCGAAACCGCTTATTTTGATCCTTGCGCTAAGAACTACAGTGGGCTAACTCCCATTTTTGTCAACCACTAATAACTGCAGTAGGCTAACTCCATGTTTTTGTCAGCCATGGAAAATGACAGTGGGCTAACACACATCGTTGATTTGTGTATTTTCATAATTCACAGTCGAGCCTGGTCTCCAGCCACTGCGAAAAGCGAGGTTTCGCTTGACTGATAGATTTGACAGATTTTTGAATTTGGACCAATATGGCAGCAAACATTTAGCGGCGGCTCCTGCAAAATGGCAAAAAGGAAGTGAACCCACTTTCGTTCGAAGTGGCTCATTTCATCCCCGCGGCAATTTGAATCCGCCATTAGTTTATTCGGGAGACAATTTAATATCATTTCCATACAAATACAACAATGACGCTAATCTATTTTGTTCACTTTTTTTTGGGGTTGGATTTCCAATTGAATTGTGCAGGAGTCCTGTTTGCGTTCGGATTTGACCTTAAGTGTAAACCACTACTGTTGCTTTCGCATCTTATCGTGCGACCCTGAAGTCTGCTTGAGTAAGTACTTTGTACTTCATTACACACACACACACACACACACACACACACCCACACTCCCTCACATAGAGGTCAAACCACCTTATCGTAAGTACGGGTGGGGTCATTAATAATGATAAATACCCCACCAAGACAACATAAAAGAGGCCTGCAAACAGCATCATCCATCACTAATATGAATGCCTCGCTCCAATGAATGGCTTCCATTAGAGGATAAACACAACTAGTCAAGGTAGTTCTGCAGTCAATCAATCAAGTGATGAGATATAAGAAAATTAAAAAAAAAAAAAAAACACTAATCTTGCGCCTAAGTACTACTTTAATCTTAGCCAGGGTTTTGACTTGTCTAATAGAAGCTCCTTCCCTCACGTCAACATAGTTCCACAAGCATGGCATCAAAGTGCTACTTTTATATTAGCCGTTTTATATTGTGAAAGAGTTTTACGAGTGCCAAAAGAGCTTAGAGGCAAGATTATTCCGCAGAAAAAAATAAAACAGTCGAATATTGATTTGCTTTATTGGTGAATATTTAAACGACAGCAGGTTGTGTGTCTCGCCTTCCACCATATATTAACCGTGTACGCTATCTTAACTAGCAAAGCTCCTGTGTTAACCTCGCACCAGCAGAAATACGGCCCAAGGTTAATTATTCGCCGTCTCCCCGAGCGAAAATACAACTGTGTGCTTGAGTGAGTGAGAGGATGGGATGAAAGGTGGAAAGAGTTTTACAGCCCTAAAAAAAAATGTGTTTGAAAATATTTCAATGTTTTGAATATTTTTCCCAGATATTTGGAATATTTCAAATTAGACAATTGTATTTTTAATCAATTCTACATTTTAGTAAAATATTGTGAACTTGTTTAGAAAATCTTTTTTAAATATTTATTTTTTATTTTTTTGAAAGAGGAACTCAAGTAAAAAAATGTTCTTGACAGTATGATGATGTCCTATGCGCCCCCATTAGTCTAATGCACGGTGTTCTGATTGATATTGCAATTTTGGATTACGAATTAAGCAGCAAAATCCATACGTTTTTCTTCGGCCATTTTGCCACTTGCTGTCGACTGAAAATGACATCACAGTTGCTCAGGGCTCAGGTAACAACCAATCACGGCTCACCCTGAGTTTGATCATGTGACATTCGCAAGATGAGCATTCAAGAAACGCTTGAATCAAATGTTAAAAATTAGGGCTTTTTTTTTAAAAGCCTTACCGAGTAGACGTTCAAAAGTTTCTGAAAATATGTTGAGATTCATGGAAAAAATGTTTGAAACCAAAAATGTATAAAAATGAGGATCAAAATACGCATCAAGATAGAAACTGGGAAGTAAAGAAAACATACGTGGTTGTTGTGTTCAGTGAGATGGTGAACATGACCTTGTAGTTGATTTTGGTGTGCTGCCGCGAACCAACGTCAACTTTGCCGCAGCATCAACTCTCGTTTACTGGAATTGCCGGTGGGTGCTGCTTGCTTCACCGCCTTCACAAAAGTCACACCTGGGTTCCGAATTCCCGGCATTTAAAGGCTCGCGCTTACGGTCCGTGAAAACACCACGCCGATTTGTGACTTTTTTTTTTTTTTTTTACCGAGACGCATCGGGAACATTTGATGGCGGCCAACCTTGGTGAATCATGAGGGTTTGGAGTCCTTGACTACCTCGTCGTCGACACCTCACACAGCAACACGCACACACACACACACACACACACGCGCGCCCTGCAGGAATGTTCCAAACGTGTCAGTTTTGACACCTCGTCCCTACTTTTTCCAGCCAAACGCGTTTTGCATCAACAAGATAGTAAGGAACAGCCAAAGCTTCTTGTGCAACGCTTGTGAATTGCTTTGACGTGGTTTTTTTGTGTATATATATTGGTTATTGTTCCTGAATGTTTTTTCCGAAAATCTCTCTCTCTCTCTCTCTCTCTCTCTCTCTCTCTCTCTCCTCTCTCTCTCTCTCTTTCTCATCACAAAATAACGTGTATTACTTTTCTATTGACCATCACTCGACTATATATTATTCCATAATTTTTTACTTAATGTTACATTAAAGTACAGCAATTACATTACGCGGTATTTCATCACTTTGTGTTCCATGACATTTGCAATCTCTGAGGAAGTAAAATCTAGTGTGCAAGCAGCCTGACTGTAGTAATAAACAAGTGTGTGTTTAAGGCATTTAATTAGCATCGAGTATACGCAGTTACCATGTTTTTCTCCCCGAGGCCAATTACCTTCCAGCGTGGCAACTCGCAAAATGCATAAACATCAATGTGTGTGCGTGTTTGCGCACGTGTCTTGAAGGATAAAAAGTGAGGAAACATGACAATAACGGTCTAGTCTGTCATTGGTCCGTTATTTAGCGAGTTAGTCGTTTGGGTGGTTCATTATTTGTTTAGCTAGCTATCTGGTTGTTTAGTTAGTTAGTTAGTTAGTTAGTTTAACTCATCCTCGCCTTTCCTTCCTACAGATCCATTTTGGCTATAACCACAAAATTGTAAGTCAGCGATACTGACAAAAGAGGAAGACTGGAATGTCTGTTTGTGTAGAGACTTGCCTCCCAGGCATATGCAGTCACCGCTCATCAAAGCATGAGGACTCGTTTCATTGTATGACATTTTCCTTGTTGCACGCGGTGTCGCTCTCCTTGCTTGGTGAAGTCTCCTCTGTGTTTGTTCGCAGTAATTACCTCCTCCTCGGCTCTCTCTCCACCCTGCTCATAATTTGATGCCTGCGGGGATCCGCTTGACACGCTCTACATCAACTTGTTTGAATTCAAGGCAAAAGCGGCGTCGCAGGAGGCAAGACAGAAAGACCAAAAAAAAAAAGACTTGACACCAACAAAGGGAATGCGTAATGAAATATTTGCTTTGGATTACGACACAGCGACATCAAGTGCAAGTATTACATCCTATAGGCATGGCGCAAACCAGGACAAAGCTGATGCTCATGTTAGTTACTGAGTTATTTGGTTGGTTTAAAGGTTGTTTTGTTCACTAGCAATACTGTATGAGTTAGTTAGCTAACTTGATAGCTAACTTTGTTGGTCATTGAGTTGGTTAGTAGGTTTGCAAATTGGTTGGTGAGATAATTGTTATGTTGCTTGGTTTGTTGGTTATTGAGTTAGTTAGTTGATTATTTTGTGACTCGGTTGGTTAGTTGGTCATCAGTTGGTTAGGTAGTTGCCTTGTTTAGTGATTTGACTTGTTTGTGGGTTCGTTAGTTGGTTGATTCATGTTAGATTTGTCAGTTTGTGGATGAATTGGTTAGGTGACGGGACTGTTTTTCCCAATAGTTAGTTAACTGGTTAGTTTGTCAAAAATCTGCAAGATTTTGCAGATTTTTTTTTTTTTTGAAAGCGCTAATTCCTCCCGATGAAAGCAGTCGGATGATTATTCGGTCGGACCCTCAAGGCATTGTCATCTTCCTCAACGCAATGACAGCCTCTTGTTCCTTTGTCCGTGAAGCTGAATGATCATCATCATCATCATCATCATGCAGCCGCACTCGTGACTCACCGTGACTCACCGCAACAAGTGTGGTCAGGGGACACGCATGTGGGAGCACCTTTCTTCTGCGCGAACGCGACAACCTATCGCACTGTCAACACCGAACGCCAAAGTCATTATTTGTACAAGTCCAAAACAAATCAAATCACAGACAGACACCGCAGAATGACGCATGAGGTGATGAGCGCCCATGTTGCCATGGCAACAATGGACCAACACACTCACAGGAAATGCACCACACAATCCCCATGCAGGCGTCCAAACACCCCCGACCCTCGCTGACCCTCCGATGTGTTTACCTTTCAGCATCCTTGTGACCACGTCCTCCTTTGTTACCGTGGCAACCGGGGTGCCCACCTGATGATGGTCAGACTCCCGGACTCTTTCAATCTGCCATCGATTGGACTTTCCTGCCAGGCTTTTTTGAATGGACTGACTTGAGTGAGTGATGCAGCTGTTCATCCTCGCTTTTTGAGCTGTATGAATTATTATATCATCATTTCTGCTGCATCTAATCATTGCCCACTCTTTATGTTGATAGGTGCGAGTCGGCTGATGTTTTTTTTTTAGGAATGCTTAATATTGGTTGGGGAGCGACATCATTGTAGCAGGAGGAGAAAAAAACGATATAATTTTAAAATTGATAAATGTAAAGTTTTTTTTTTAATAATATTGACATGGGACACAATTATTTCCAATGGTGATTTTCTATTTGGATGTCCTCAGTCTGTTTGATTCTTGTCATTTGACATAATTTTCGACTTTGCTGTTATAAAGAAGCCCACTCAGCATAAGCAGTAAAATGACCCACCGCTAACGCAACCCCCGCAGCCGCCCCCCCCATCCCACTCCTTCCCTCACATGACTAAATAATGACATGACAGCAGTTACTTTAATTATGTGTGCGCATATTCATGGGATACGTTGATGTGGACATGTCGCCATTAAACAAATCCATTTTATTGCCACTTTCTCTCGCCACCCGTGGCTAACTTCCATCCTAACTGACACTGACATGCACACACACACACACACACAGCTTCACATTGATTTACATTTGTGTGTGTGTGTGTGTGGTTCAAGGCCCTCCGTGAATTCCTTTTTTTTTTTTTTTTTCCCCCTCACTGCTCCGTGAAAACTCTGACCTTGTCCATGTTTCACATGATAACCTGCCAAGGGCAGCAATCCTGCCATGCACAATGGCGGCGGGTCCCCACGCAATTAAAGTTGATTAACGGCTGCCTAGCTGGGGAGTCTTCATTTACCAGGGACGAGCTCGTCTAAATGTCTACTTTAAAAAATAAATAAATAAATAAATACTTTGGCTTCACCAGGGGACCAAAATCATCTTACTTTTTTTGTCAAACATGACAAAAAAATTCAAGCTTCTTTTTGAGAACGAAACACTTTAACGTTCACTCATTGGCGCGAGAAATTATTTTGGCAAATGCTCTGGGAAAATAGCTGCCGCTCATCTTTTTCTTTTTCTTCCTCTTCCTTGTTGTCACTCAAATGAACGAATGCTGGTGAGAGCTGTGAAGGACAAGTGAAATCAAAATTCCAAGCATAGCAGCAAACAAAATGCCTGAGCTGCCTTTCGAAGTTTCGGAAGGCGGGAATTCCCGTGCAGTGAATGCATCATGATATAAAGGTGTGAGAATGAAAAAAAAAAACAAGAAATACTCACAAATGATGTGCAGTTTTATTATTCATGAAGCAAAATTGTTGAGCGCTAATGCAAACAATAGATTAATTTATACATAACCAAACAAAAATAAATTCTTATAGATAATCTAGGTAATTAGATCATTTAAATTTTTTTTTCCATTTAAAAACACAGTCAAAAAAAAAAAAACAATCAGTCCTATCTCTTTGTTGTGGCCTCCATTGAGACGTCTGTCAAATGTTCTTCTTACACGCCGCGCACATTCCGCGCTGCTATCACACCTGTAATTATCACAGCTTGGAATCCTCCCATCTGCGCCCTCGGGGAACAGCAACAGCTAATACTTTTCAAGTCCGTCCAGCTGACATGTGCAGCGTGCTGAGAGCTTTTCCTAATGCGTATTATGCTCAGCTACACTAGTGCACAAAACCCGTAGTCATACCGCAGTCTACGTTTTTTCAATATCGCCTGCACTGAACATCCACAAAGTATTCGCAGCGCTTCACTTTGTATTGTACTTTTTGCTTGAAGGTTTATCTTTACTGCTAGTTTCGTTAGCCTGACTGTGTTGTTTATGTGTTGTAATTAAGCTACCGGACTGAAGTTAAATATAAAAAGTACGTCTAAAAGTGAAATTTCATGTAATATGTTTAATTCCAGGAACATTCCCAAGTAAGGAAACTTCTAAGATGGCTCATATTGGCTGTGCCCGGAATTTTTAAAATTAGAAAATAGGGGTTCAACACTTGACAATCACAGGTTATTTTCTGTACATACTAGAAAAAAAATATTTTTTAACAGTCTAATGAAAAATGTAATTGGTTTTGGCTCAGCTTTGTTACGGAAACATTCCAAGGTAAAGACATTTCTAAGATGGCGGCGCCCACTTTTCTATATGAGGACCCTTAGTCGTCTCGCAAGGTGCCTGACAAACCATTAATTAAAGAATTGGGATTTAACACAAAACAATGACACTTTTATTTTCTTACTTTACATACTACAGCCAAAATGTTTTCTAACAATCTCACGTGATTACGGCTCGAGCTGGAATGCTTTACTCCCCAAACATTCACTGGTAAAAAAAAAAAAAAAAAAATCAAAGCTAGCTGATGCCTCTTGGCTAAATGAGGACCCCTGTTTGTTTAGCCAGGTGCCTGATTAAATTAGCAATGGCTTTAACACAGCAGGATTCGATTCCAGGTAATGAAACCTCTCTCATATTAGCCACCTGAAGTTGTTGTTAAAAAGCTCCATCGTGTAAATGCAGGATCAAAGACAGACATTCAGTAAAAATTACGCCAACTTGTGTCATGCGCTCCTCGAGGATAATGCGGCCAATTATGATAAATGGAGAGCTGGGCCTGTCCAAAGTCGTTTAAACATTTTTCGATCCAGCGTGGTCGTGCATCTTGAAATGGCACATTTAATTTGTTGACAATCCCTTCCGTACGTGGAGAATTAAAGTGGGTAAAGCGGTGGAAGGTCACATGACGAGCACACTCCAAGGGGGAAACGGGATGCGAGCGTCACCTGATACTCGACAAGACAGTGTCTCTAGAAAAGTGCCATATAAATGTCATGTATTGTTATTGTTATTATTATTATTTGTTTATTTTTTAACAGTAATAGTAGTTGTCGTAGTAGACAGTGACGAGCAGAACAATTCAGTGCTCCTCCACTAGATGGCAGAGTATATACTTAACCTTTTGCCATTCACACAATAGAATAATAAACGTTTTATGTTTAACTAATCTGCGCCAGATTTCACTGAAATTGAATTTGAAAGTAAAGTGAAATGAAACCCACATCATTTCAGTATGAATACTTTGTGTGAGATTTTTGTGCTGTGACGTTTTCCTGATATAAAATATGTGCCTCGGCTCAATAAAGGTCAGGAGAAGCGGCATTAGATGGATGAGCACCATCAGACAAACATCAGAGGTCAAATGCTAAAATATTAATGATGGAGAGCAACATCAGCGCTCCTCCGGTAACAGTGAATAATTCAAACTTTCCGACGAATGCCCTTTTAGCTGTGTGGCTGTTTCGGCGCAGTGGATGGGGCGAGACAATGGGGCAAACTTAACCTAATGAAGGAACAAAGGCCTGCGCTGGTGCGTGTGTGCTACGCCGCATTCCATCCTTTTGTAGACGTGGACAAAAGGAAAAGCAAGGAATGCAAAAGTAAATGCATGAATGAGGAATACTGCATTTAGATCTGGCTCACACTGCCATTCAGTTTTGTTGGATAAAAAAAGTGCGATCAGTGTAAGGAGTGTATATATTGTGTTATGGAATATAAGAATAGCATGGAGAAAAATGAGTAAAAATCTCTGTATCGTTGAATTTTCCAATAATTCAGAAACTCTAGTGCAAGATTAACTGGGATGATTCAGCCTTTAAAAGTGAAAGCAAACTTATCTTGATTTGGAATGAATAATATCCCCATTCATCTCATCATAAATACAATTTTCGTGGTATTATCGATTTCCCATTGTTTCCTCCCCTGTCGTCATTGTGACGGATGCGCCTTCGAAAACGCTCGTCTTCCGTCGTTCCGTCTATTTGTCCGTCCTAGTGTGTGCCAACTGATGAGAGGGAACCTTTTTTTGTTTATAATTTGCATTTATTTATTCAACCTGTCACGAATGACAATGACGCTGCCCACGGAGCCCCTGTGAGTCACGTTGTCCCATAATGCACTTCTCCACAACAGACGGACCCGATGACTCATCCCAGAGGCTTCGGAGAGCGAAAGAGACTGATTGAAAATGCAAACTACTTATTATTATTATTGATGCTCAGAGGTTGCAAAAGTACTCACACTCTCTACTTAAGTGGAAATACGGGTACTTGTCTAAAAAGGTATTGCTAGGTACTGCTAATATGATCAATAAATAAATAAACCGTCTTGTAGTAGAGTGTACAATTAGCAATTTTTGGATAAAGAACAAAAAAGTTAAATAAACAATTGTCAGAAAAATAAATACTCCAGTAATGTAAAAGTCTATTTCTGTACAATACCAAAGTCTTTGCTCTTTCTTACTTCCCACCACTTGGAGAGCGAGAATTATTCACAAAGCCAACGACTTCATCTTATTATTGGTCCTCAAACTTTTTATTTCTCGGGGAGCTGCCGATTCGGTTTTCAAATGGTGAGCGTGCGCACGTTGAAAGCTCAGAGCAATGCGGTGGAAATCTCATTATGGGGATCATGTTGGCTCGGGGGCGCATGAGGCGCCTTCCCCTGCATGGCAAACAGGCTCGTTCCCCGTGTGGGAATGTGGCGTTGCAATTTTTTTTTTTTTTTTTTTTTACGTGGAGGGTTTTCAGGCTATCGCTATTTGACTGCTTTAACGAGCTTAGAGTTTAAACCCTAACCTCGCGTTGCCTGCGGTGCGCTTCATTTGCATCTGCTGCACATGCTGGAGGCCTGAAGCGCATTCGATGGTGTGTGTGAACGTGCGTCAGTGTGTCTTCACGCACAGAAATGCTCGTCATTATGAGGGGCAGTAGCATGCGACGACGTTCTTTCAGCGCCCGCCATGCTCGGGCTAATTCTCCGAGTCTTGAGAATAGTATGTTGTATGTTGTGTTAAAGCAGGCACGAGCGTGCATGAATATTGCGTGGCGCTCAAGCACCTGACCTTTACCCTGGTTAAAAGTTTTTTCCTTCATTCATCAGTATTCAAAGCAAATTAAAATTACAGTTGTTTTATCTTTTTTTTGTGTGCACGGTATAGGTAAACTAATAGTTATCTTGTTAATAGCTTATCTTAGTTTCATTTTTGTCTCAAGTCATCCCTCCTCGATCATGATGGCTAGGTTCCAGACCACCCCCGCAAGAAGTGAAATGCTAAATATAGAAAATAATTTTTTTGGGGGTCAAACTCAACAAACTAAAACGTCTCCCAGTACTGAATATGTCAATAATATACATTCACAAAATAAACCCCCAGCTGTCGCTTTCTGTAGGCGTAAAAAGCAGGATTAAAGAGAAATTGTCATTTAGTAATCTTCAGCAAAAACGAGGTTGGGCTCAAGTGCTTCCTGCGGTGTTTTCATTCTTGGTCTTTCGTCAGATATACACAGTGTCAAAGAAAAGAGCGTGCCGCCAAAATAAACAGGAGGGAGAACAAAATAGGATTATAAACTGCATCCCAAAAAATCTGCAAAATCATGGAACCATATTCCTTCCGTTGCCGATGTCTCGACTGGCGCTAGTATCCTGCAACAAAAGACTTAAGGCTCTAATTTGAAATTCATTTGGGAGCGATGAGATAGACGTTAGCTTCTCGCTAAGCCCATTAGCCTGTCAGTGTGCTTGGTTTCTGTCAAGTCATTAGATCAATTTCCCGGCTCTCAGGTCATTGGATGAGTCACTTGCAAAGGCAGGGAGTGGACCACGGATGATGATCACTCATGAGGGAGGAAGAAGAGGATGTTGCTGGGAGGTCTTAAATGTCCTCCCCGTATGTGATCTCATAGATGGTAGCAAGAGTCACGCAGAGTTGAAAGTTGAAAAGTGGGTCGGAGCGGGTGGTCTTTCTGGTTTTCTGGTCGTCCCTACTTCCGCAGTTGTTATGTCGTGCAGACTGGGGTAAAGTTCATTTGAAAAGGTTCTGAAAAAAAGCAAATCAGTTGCTCAAGTTATCGTGATATTTCATTTTCCTCCCAAAATGATTGAGCTGTCTCATTTTTTTTTTTTGCATCACAAAAAATGTCTCATTAAAAATTATTTCTATACATTGTTGGAATTAGTCGCCAAATACTAGGTAATAAACCCTTAATTACATATGTAATGGTATAACTTTTTTTCCTAAGATCTGTGCTTGTAAGAGATATAACTTTACTTTATTTACTTTTTTCTTGCAACATTAACTTTACCCCCCCCATGTGTGAACTCTAATACACCTTGGGGAATATCGTCTTGTAAAACAGTCCCTGCTTAAAGCCTATGTTTGCTTTTTTTTCACTTTGGGAATAAACAGACAGTAAATGAAAATTAGGGGGGGTAAAAAAAAAAAATCCTCTCCTCAGTGTTCTCTCAAATTGAGTTTCTTTTTTATTTCCAACGCGTAAACACATTTGCAGGCGTATTTTTGGACATCACAGCGCCTCCCTGTAGACGAGCTTTAATCTGTTTGCTAATCTCCAATTAAAGTGCCCATTAAAGGTGTTTGGTCAATACATCTTCTGCTCCATCCTCCTCCTCCTCGTCCTCGTCCACTTTTAACTCGCAATTCCAGTGTCTCACACACACACACACACACGCTCGAGCGTCCTGCATGGATTGACCTAGATTGAGCCAGCGAGTAATTTCTGGAGACACAAAGGAGGATTAGTAGAGATTAAAAATGACAACGTGTGAGGATTGAGGAGTAGCCGGCCGAGGCCAATTATAATTACTGTCCAAACATTTTACAGACGTATATAAATATATAATGATAATGGACTGCGGCTAATCCAGTAAGTGGAGGTTTTGTGTTGAGATTTCCCCAGTGCTTGGTTATTTAGCTCATGCTGGCCCGGCCAATAAGGGAGGATAGTAGCACAAGGGGCTAAGGGAACAAAGAAAGAAGCAGAGAAGGGAAGAAGTCTTCCTGCGCATGAAGCAAATACAAAAGTACACTTGTAGGAGGTTTTAAAATGCTTGCATCTTTGAATATCGTACTCCAATTATTGAGCTTCGTGTGGAATCATCTTTTATGAGAGATACAAAATTGGTGGAACGCTGCTGATGATTTGTTATTTGAATTTAACTTGCTATTAAATAATACTAATAAACAATAAAGTGTAATTGCACATCCTCTCCAGTAGTTGGCAGTGGCGCTCTCATTGCGTATTGTGTGCAGCGAATATGAATTCTACGTTCTCGCTCCCTCTCTCTCTCTCTACTATCATATTGTAATTTGGCAACAAGAAACTCATTGCATCATCCACCCTCGTACTCAGCCGTACCGTATCGAATCGAATCAAATCGTAATTCCACTGAATCGGACTGAATAGAATCGTTGCACTTTGCAATGAATCTTCCTTGAATTGTATCGCACACCTCATCTTTATCGGTAGAAATGCACCTAATATATATGTATGCTATATATGTGTGTGTTTTGCTATAATTTAGCTTTTTGTTTCTGATCTTTTTTTTTTTTTTTCCATCTAACATTGTTGTGTGTGTGTTCCATCGGAATAAGTTTCCCCCCCTGCAATTTGCCATCTCGTCTTTACGACAAAGGTTTCTTATTAGTTTTGCGGCTACTTTCTAGTTTTAATGTCGGCTGCACGACTCCCACCACGGCCTCAGACCCGTTTGGAAGCGCGCCAGCGTTTTCATGTGGCTGTTCGGGGGTCGTTAGTGCTCACTTATTAAGCGCTCGGGGGCGACTTTGAAGGCCGGCGAGCGACGGCGCGCTTATCTGCAGGCAGCTTTGAGAGGTGCATGTAATAAGCGTTTAGAGGGTTTGCCTGCCTCGTAACCTTGTTTGGGTTCCTTTTGAAACGACCTAGCGGGGATGTTTTAATCGGCGCCTCGTGAAAGAACCTCGCCTCGCAATTTCTGCCCTTTGAATGGATTTTCACTGCGGTTTAACGATGGCTCAGGTGCGTCTGTAAACAGGCAATCCTCTTTTCATGTGATGAGCCAAAACAATCCAGTCAGTTCTGACTTGGAAATAATTTGGGGAATTTACCTGCAATTTAGTCACACCTCTGGAATGATTTGCATGCAAATGTTTATATTTTTGAGGGGGAAAAATTGCTTAGTATTGATGTTTTTAATAATCATAATTTTTGTGAGGGAAAAAGGTAGATTTTGATTCAAAATTCTGTTAGGTAGATCAAAGTTGATAATTGTACATTTTTGTGATTTAAAAAAAAATTTTTTTAATTATTACAAAAAAATATTTAAAAAATATAAATATAGTTTTTATTTTCATGAAAAGGGAACATTTTTAAACATTCAATGAAAAAAAAACATTTTCAATTTTCAAAATCTTTTCATAAATTCCTGTATATTGGGTAATTTTTTAAATATTTTAGATATTCGAGATGAAAAAAAGGACATTTTGATTTTTTTTTAAGTAAAGTCGTATATTGTGAGGAAAAAGATCAATTATAAATGTCATTTTTGGATTTTCGTCGCATTAATTCAGGACAATTTGAAGGCTTAATCCAACTTGAAAGAAATAGAAGTTTTCCATCTCGATTATGGGCTGCCACGACAACATTCCTTTATCTCCCCCAAACAATTGATATTTTGTGTTCTTTTGTGGGTTCTAATATTTTCCTTTCATGTGACAGCCAAAGCCAAAACAATTCATTAAATTCGGCCTTGCGATTAAACGAAGCAGCGTCCTGAATACTTGCTTTGTCTTCTTTCATTTTTGGGTTGAACTTCTCAAAGCGATGAGACGCTGGCGGTAGATTGTCAGCTGTGACCTTTACTCTCCAAACATAATTTTATGCCCTTCAGTCATCCTCCTCTTCAAAATGGATTCTTTCTTTGTCCTTGTTATCCTACGACCAAATAAATCGCCACTCGGACGAGTTTGATGATTTGCCACATAACAGGAAATGCTAATAAGTCTGCCATTTTGCTTTGAAGCATCTATTCTCAGGGTTCCTCAAATTGATTACAGCCATTATCTGTTCGTTCATCAGCTAACCTGTACTCAGTTTTTATTTTTATTTTTCCATCGTAAATTGTGCCAAAAAGTATTTCCCCGTCTATTTGACATTCTAACCCAGCCTGAGATGTTTTAATGTTGCCATTTCAAATCCCTCGCTCGCCTCTTATCTTCTCCGAGAAATGTTTTGTTGTTCTGTGGATGGATGTTGTCGTGACTCAGCGGAGGCTGCGGACCGACCTCAGCTGTCAGATAAAAGGTCATGTGTGCAAACAACTTGAGGCGACGGCGGCACGTCCAAACAAAAAAAAAAAAAAAAATGCTAAAATGGAAACACATCTGCGACGGATTCTTCTGCGCTGACATAAGACGTGAGCGTCGACCGCTTCGGGTCTGACCGCTGCCTGCGGTGATGGGTAGCGCGTATGCGGTGGTGGAAATGAGCCGGGTGGTTTGTGTGTGTGTGTGTGGGTGGGGGGGGGGGGGTGAATGATGTTTGGGTGCGGGGCCTTGCCATTATGGGGGGGGGTTATTTATTTTGAAGAGTGAAGTCAATTATTTTACAGGAAAAGGTTCAATATATTTTGAAAAATGTCCTACTTTCATTAATTCAATGTTTTTAGCAAAAAAAAAAAACAATGATATATTTAAAGAAAAATTTAAAGAAATATTTTTTTCAATGAAGTTTGTGAATTTTCAAGGGACAATTGCCTAATTTCACGTACTTAGTTGAATATTTTTGCAAATAGGTTTTAATTTTTTAAATCTATCTAATATATTTATTTTTAATTGAGAAACTCATGTTTTTCTGAAAAAAGTACATTTTATTGTATATTTTGGAGCAAACTGGGGAGCAAAAGTTGAGTCTTAAGTTTACAAGGAAAGCAATTTTGAGAAAAAAATAGTTGCAAAATTTGACTTTTTGAATCTTTGAGGAATGCAATTTCATTAGAAAAAAAAAAAAATTCTCTTGAGAGAAATCAGATTATTTATTTCAAAATAAAATGTCCATTTTGTTTTAAGAGCAAAAGCTCATTTCCAAAGATAATGCGATCCACTTTTGAGGCACAAAGCACTTTGGATACTTTTGCTCTGACGTAAGGGAGCTGACTTCATGGCCACTTGGTTGGGTAGGGGGTGCTTGAAAAGGGGGGGGGATTAGGGGGCGTGGACTTGCGGCCTACCATGAAGCCTTTGACTTTGTAATTAGCGGAATAACAACGCAGGATGTCTGACAGCTGGATGGGATTTTAGCACGCCTCTTTGGTGTGTAGCTCCCCCGATGTCAGGTTGTTATCAGCGCCCGTGATTGGCTCCCCCACCCCCCGGACCTCCTGATGGGAGCTTGTGTTACATCTTGACCTCCACCGAGAGATAATGGGGGAGTAGGGGACCCCCTAAATGTTTTTGGATTCAGCACACACAGAAAAAAAGTTGCGTTTAATGGAAAAAGTTTTTTTTTTCCTCTTTTTTTTTTCAGAAAAAGCTGTACTGGTTTCACTGAAAAAAATTGTAAAAGTTGGAAAAAGCTTGAGACACTCTGTTAAATTTTAGTGTAGCCATTGTTAAATAATAATTAAAATTAAAAAAAAAAATCAAAAGGGTTCAGGTTTTTTTTCTTTTTTTTTTTTTTTTTTTAGTTTCTTAATATTGGTGAAAAATAATCCACAACATTAAACTTAAAAAGATGTGTACGTTTTCCTGAAACCAGTTTGCGTTACATCATGGGGCCCCCCTGACAGCAGGGAACCCCCTTCAACTTTTCTTTTTTTTTTTTTAAGCATTACTCACGCAAAGAACGTCCGGACTGGCACACCTGGTCCCCATCGCGGTGTCAGCGAGCGTAAAGCCAGATGAAACGTCGCTGATGAGCGTCCGCGTGTGTGTGGACCACACGCACATCCAAACGGCCACTCAGTTTGCCACAAGCACTTAAACGCTGGCTCGCTGTAAAAACTTTTGGAAGCTGCCAAAGTGTGATGAGAAGTCAGCGGAACTTAATCACACGTTCGCAACCCCCCATGGACACGTCAAATTTTGCTTGGACGTGGAGCAGATGTTTTCCACTTGAATAGAGAAAAGTATCGTTCCACAAAAAGGGATAAAGTTGTGTCATGGAGCACACACCCCAAAAAAAAAAAGTTTGCGCACCTTTTTTTTTTTTATAAATATTTGATTCTATCTTGTCGGGAAACCCTGAAGAAATCATGTTTTATTACAGTTTAAAGTAGTCAACAGTATCCCCTCAAAATAACTCAACAGATGTCGAAAGTGATGGCAACAAAAGTGACTGAACTCCGTAGTGAGAATGTCAGAATTACTTTAGTAGTATATTTTCAGGGTAAAACTTTTGTGTAAAAAAAAAAAAAAAAATCCAATAATTTGAATGATTGGAATGAACAAGGTAACTTAAAAAAATATATTTTTTTCCCACGAATTTGGTCCATTTTTGTCACAGAAAAATTATGTTCATTGTCACCTTCATACTCTTATTTGCCTGACAAATATTTGAGGCAAACGCATGTATTTTATATATATTTTTTTTCCGTTGAACAGCTTGCTTGTTTTAGTGATTACATCTGCGTGTGGTTTGGCAGCATTCCTGCCGGCGGGCACCACTTGGATGAACAAGTCTGTCTTCACAAACATAACTCTTAAACGTGACCATCAATAGAGATGCTACGCTGTAAAAATTTGCATTTAAAGCCATCGTTTGAGCTCATTTTAGCCATTTCCAAATACATATTTTGAACAAATTCCTCAGAAGAAATTCTCCGAATTGCGACCAAATTCGAACCCGGTGTACAAGACAAATGGACTATGGTCAGAAAATTGAGCTCTGATTTGCTTAGTCCTGGGAATTTTCATTTTCCAAAAAAAAAAGTCTGCCATTTTGCATTGAAGCGGCCATTTAACTCACTCACTGCCATTGACGGATAAATACGTCAAAGATCCATTTTTTTCACTCGGCTGATAGTGAATGAGTTAAGGATCATTTGGGCGATTTCTCTTCAAAAGGCAACTTGGAAAATAAAATTTAGCTCATGTCGCCAGTTTCCCTCAGCAACGTCATTTGATGAACATGCCTGTCAAGAGTAGACCCACAAAAAAAGTCTCAGGAAGCCCTGCCTGAAAAGACACGGGGGAAGGCTGCCACTTTGGTTCCAATTCGCCATTTTTTGGTCCTTCAAAGAAAGACTCTGAATTCTTCTTCTAAGACCAAATGAATCATCAGACAGTAGAAACGGCAAACTATCATCCATCCCCAGTGGTTATTTTTTTTTCATCATGGCGCAGCGAGCAGCACGCAAAGGGCTTGTGGATGTGTCGCATAGCACCGGCGTGGCCTCTCTCCGGGGGAATAAGTCGAGCTTCCTGCCGGACAGGAAATTCAACTTCCTGTTGTGATTAATGTGACGGCTCTGGCATGGGGAATGGGGGGGGGGTGTCTTAGGGGCAGCGGTGAAAAGTGGGGCTGCCTCCCACACACAGCGTCCCCACATTTCACCTTAAATGTCAGCCTTTGTTAGCAGGCCACACACGCACCGGAGAAAAGATCGTTTTAGTGGCTCGTTGCAACATCTCGGCACTGACATTGTTTATTTCTTCAACGCCCCGCATCGCAACCCTCAATGGACCCCAGCCCACCCAGCCCACCCAGCCGACCTTTGATGAGTTCACCAGGGGCAGGATCCAGTCAAACTGGTGTTTCTCAAACCGGTGTCAGGACCGGGAATGTGAAAACTGAATGAACGGATGATTTGATGACTTTTTTTTTTTTTTTTTAGTGTGCGCTTGCGACGTGGCTATTAAAGAAGAAAAAAAAAATGATGAGAAGAGTGAGAAAGGAGGGAAGTGAGAGGAGGAGGAGGAAGCAGGGGGCTTTTTAAGATTTCATGTTCTCCTCCAGCCCCCACAGTTTGCAGATAATGGTTGCCAAGGTGACTCGGGAGAGAAAGGGAAAGTATGTGGCTCTTCTTGCGCGGGAAGCAAAACCAGCGGCGGATTTCTCTGTCATATACCACCTTCAAAAAAAAAAAAAAGCCTTAAAGTTTTCGTGCAATGACACACACACGCAATTTCTGTACAGCCAAGAGGAAAAAACTCATGTTTATTCAGCCATGGATTTCACATTGTGAAAAAAGAAGAAAATGTACAAAATAATGCCATGGAAATTGAATGAGTCATGACATCGACGACAACAAAGCAACATGTGGCCTCATTCTCACATTTTTGGTCTTTTGGAACAAAATCCTTCTCATAGCAGGCAACAGCCGTCATGGAGCTCGAATCCAATCGAAAACGCGTGCAGGACGACGTCAAACCTCTTCTTTTAGCCAACTAAAACAAAGCGAGAGCGGGAACAGGATTGTGCTTTTGTCTTTTTAAAGTTTCTGAAATGAATAAATGATGGGAAGGGCAGCCGGGTGGTCGACGCCCACTGCTCCAGTTTTGTGGTGAAAAGCAATTGTGGCCGTCATCAAGTTTCTTAATGCGGAAAGCCGCAGTGGCTGACATTATGTAGTGAATAATTGCCAGAGGGGGGAAAAAAAAAAATTAAACCCAAAAAAATTATTTGAGGGGGAATGTTTGAATATTATATATTTTTTTTGCAGTCCACATGTTTACATATCATCGTTTAGTAAAACAAAAGTTGACGTGATGAATTTGTTTGCATTAATGTTATGTAATCTGATTTATGACTTGTTTACGCCACAATTGGTTGGCAAACTTTTGTGACATCATCGTGAACACTTAAAAAAACTGCAAGTTAGTGTTTTTATATTTTTTTTTTTGAAACCCTCTAATAAAACATCCCACCTCACAAATTAGATGACGTTGCCGTTTATTTTTTTAATTTCCTGGCGCGGGTCATCACGTGACTCCACAGCTAATTGTCACACTTTTTCAGGGCCTTGAGGGTGAGTTGGCAGTGGCTGGCGGGGTGCAACGCGGCGGCTGATTTAAGGCAGGTTTGGCGGAGCTGAGTTGGAATTCTTTTCGCTCGACCCCCTGCGGCCTTCCGCGGCCTCACACTGTGAGTAATCTGAGCTTCCTCCTCCTCCTCCTCCACATTAGGACTGCACAAGCCACGGTGTGACCAGGTACCAACCCCCTCACGTACAGAAGGGAAATAAATAGCAATGAAATAATATCTCCGTCGATAACCAGTCGTCTGTGGAAAACAAAAGTAGCATCTTATAGTCCGGAAAATACGGTAATCGACTCGCAGATTTAATTGGCCGATATCAGTGCTCCCTACCCCCCCCCCCACACACACACACACTTTACAACATAAAACAAAGATAATAATATTCAAATAAACATTTAAAAAAAATTGACAAAAAAATTGGGCGATTTTTGCTATTTTTTTTTTCTGTGTTATTAAATTTCTGCCTGAAATTAATATCTTTGTGGTTGTAAGCGTTAAGGGAGCTAAAAATATGTTACATTAGTCATTATATATTTTTAAAATGACTCAGCTGATTACTCGGTTATCAGAATTGTTTAAAAAAAAAACAAATTTCAGAATCCGCATCAGTATAAAAAAAAAGCAGAGGAGTCCGACCTCCTACCGTCATAAAGTGTTGTTGTTTTTTTTTATTGTGTCCCCTCTCAAACCGCCAATAAATATCCGTTGCAATACAAATAACCACAGAGGGAGTCTCATCAAACTTCACTGTGTTGCACAGCAAAAACTCTTCCAGCATTAAAAGGCATAAAGATCCGCCAACGGGGTAAAAAAACCAAAAGCATGAAATGTACTTCGATGAAAGGGTGAGTTGAGCACATAAGAAGAACTCATGCCGGTTGTGCTGAGTCAGCAGCCGCAGGGTGAAAAAGCAGCATCAGCAACAGAAAGCGGCATCCCCGAAACAAGGTGGCTCCGCCCCCACAAAAGTTCCGCCCTCAACTCTGCACGTGTCATCATAAGCGGGGATGGGGGTCAAAAGAAGGAGCTTATTGCCAAAATGAAAAGCTTTGTGTGCATTCAAGTCCAAATACATGCTTGACACTGCAGTCCAAAACAAAAACATCAAAATGCAGTCAGCAATGTGCCACGCTAGCCCGTTTGGTTCTCTTGTTTTTTTTTTTGGTCGAGCATCCGTCTCGAAGGTCTTCTCTTGGAGCGCCTCACAGTCGGGAGTTCAGTAGATGATGAGAAACCAAGCAAAAAAAAAAAACAAGAAGACATCTGGAAGAGAAAAAATAGTTTTTTTTTTTAATGTTATGCCAAAATACACAAGCAAATCCTCACTAAAATCAGCCTGTCCGAATTCCATCTCAAGACTTCCCGTGTATAAATCAAACTTGACTTAATTGGTCCAAAAAGTATGACTTTATCCGTCTTTGTTTGTGACAGCCAATTAAATGCCGACGTCGCCATTATTTCCGTCTGTATGCATTTTCTAACTTGACCAAAACAAACGGCCGATCTAAAAAAGCAACTCAGTCGAGAGTGCAGTCAAATGTTTCGATTTTAGCACTCGCTTTAACGGGCTTGGCCAGACCAATGAGAAGCTCCATAAAGTCTAAACGGGATCGTTGGCGGACGCTCGGACGTTACTCTTCCCTCGGGGGGGTGGGAAGGAGACTTTTATTGCAATCTTTCTTCGCTCAGCCTTTTTCCCCTCCCGCCCTCCCGCTCCCCCTCCTTTTGCAATTTGCCTTTACCCGGCAAGCAAGCTGTCAGCCTGAACCGTGGCGCACACAAAAGGCCAGCTGAGGTTTAAATAAGTGGCAGGATTAAAGCCCTCGGAGACTGTTTTGAGCCAGGGAGTAATCCCGAGCTATTAGCCGCTTCCCGGGCTTTATCCGACGAGGATGTATGCGACGGATGCTCGCCCACGCCTTGTTGTCAAGAGCTGGCAGCCATGTGTGGGTGACGGGTTCGCGCCATGCCGCCCCCCCCCCCGGGCCCGGGGCGACTGGCGGCTACCGGAGCGCCTCCTACGTCGAGCCTGCTCAACATCATCAGCGTTGCGGCCGAGAAGGAGGTCAGGAAGAAATCACGGGCAAAAGCGACGTGTTTACAAGACAGCGCAGTTCACTTTCAATCTTGAATTCAGGGATGTTTGAACTTTTTTTCAGACCGATACCGATACCAAGTACCGATACTTCTTTATTTACTTAAATTCACCGCAATGACAAAACATTTTGAACAAAAATTTCTTTTTGATGCATATGTTTTAGCCGGAGTATAGCCCCACCTACTGCCAAGGAGGACTTGTCAGGTTTATTTTTTTGTGTCTAGTATCAGGAGTAATCAATACCTAAAAAATATTCGATAGTATCGGCCCGATAGCGATATCTGGTATCAGGCGATTTTAGTCTGTTAAAACTCCAATAAAGATATGGATTTTAAAAAAATGTCTAATTATTTGGCCATTTTTTTGGCAAGCGTGTGGGAGCTAATGTTTGAACATAATGTATTAATGAGTATAAAATTAAATTTTTTTTTTTTAAATAAATCAGCTAATTCTTGTCAATTTTAATTGAGCTAATATCGGCCGTCCAATGATTTTTGTCAAGCCTTACAAACCTAGTCCTAGATTCTAGTCCTTAATTTATCGAAAAATATCCTTTTTTCACAGCTGAGAGGCAAATATTACTTCCGCTTTCCCCACATCAGCCACAAAATCCTGCTTTCAAATCATCAGATGACGACAGCGACGATCGCTTTTGACACGTGATGGCAGGAATGTGTTAGATGTTAAATTTCGCACCCCCGTTACAGTTCTTTCCACAGACTGTCGCTTCTTTCACGTCACATCCGGGTTGAGCGTGTATATTACCACGCAGCAGATAGAGAATCTTGCTTTTAGATAATGTGAGACGAGTAAAATTTGAAGCAGATGTGCTAACCACTAGCTTACCATGCTAACAAAATGTCTCATATTTAAAAAACAAAACAAAACATCGGAACAATTACGATGGAAGGCGAGTTCACTGCTAGTCGTGTTGATTTTCAGTTTTTGTTTGGTGGATTACATTCCGTGTCCTCCTGGTATGCTAACATGTGGCTCTGTTTACGTAGCGACTGCCATTACACCCGAGTAACAAACTGGACTTAAATGTAGCTGAAACATGGCTTTTAGGGCAAGCACTACAGAAAAAAAGAGTGATAAGCGCTTGTATTTTCACTGGTGGAGGCAGCACTTCATCAGAGAGCCACCGAATTACACTTGTGAACACAGCGTGTCGCCAAACACAAATGAACCACTCCGTTCTTTTAGTTTATACGTGGGCGGGTGGGCAGGTACTCATGGAACAAGTATATCAAGGTACTACCACAGAGGCCTCCAAAAATGGGAAACGCTACAGAACTGTACCCGACCAAGCCCAGTCGAAAGCCTTGATGAATGCTTCCCGACGGGGCAGCCTCCTCCTCGCCCGCCACCGGGAGCGTGACCTCATCAAAAGGAGGCGACGGAGAGAGGATTAGCCCGGGCCCAGGCGTTGTGGCCTGCTGGTGTGCGCCCCCGTCCCTCCACCGTCTAATTGGCCAACCGGCCAGGAGTAACCTCCCCCACAGGAGCAATAAAAGTATCCTATTCTACTTCAATTACCCTCTCTGTCCTCTGGCACATCCCCGCCGTCACTGAACTAACGCATGCAAAATCCTTGGTCAGCCCCCTCCCTCCCAGGACCTCCCGCCATTCGACCTGGCTCAAGAACCACTCCGACATTCCTTTATGTGTGCAAAGAACCTGCTAAAAGAGTCCAAGAAGTAAAGAGTCGGCCTGGATTCAAAGGCCTTTCGGATTGAGACTCGCAATATTCCCACATTACTCGACTCTTAATTCCCACGCAAAGAATTTTAGTCATGCGTGGTCGTACCAAAATTGACGACCACATGGTATCCCACCGCACATCTTTGGAGTTTTCTCACTGCATTCCGATACGCGAGAGGGGGGGCGCACAGTTAGAAGGAAGGAGATAGCATTTGAGTTCTTGAGTGCTTGCGTTCTGCACGCAAAACATTTGAAATGCTCAAGAAAACAAGATGGATGGAATTCGACTCCTGAAATTTGAACCAAATTGCTGCTTTGAACCAAGATGGTTGATTTCCTGGGTTGGCTGCGGGTCCTCGCTGGGGGGTATGTTTTTTTTTTTTTTTTTTTAAACTTTCCAGTGGATGCAAGTGAGTGACTTTTGGCCCGTGGTGTAAGAACACTCAAGCTTGAGGGGTCTCTAAGAGAAACTAGTTCTCTCCGAGGCTTTGGAAAGAAGAGCTTCAGCACACCAAGCAGGGAAACGAAACCCTGACTCCCAAGACAAAGCACAAATGTAAATGTTCTGCCCTGAATCTCAAGAAAATATCCACAACAGAGCAATGGTAAAAGTTTGGACCTGAATCTGAAAGCGCTGCCCAGGACAGATCAAAGCTACAAAAAGAAACAACGGAAGTCCTGAATCTTAGATGAGCTCCCTTGGCAAGCGGCATGTTTTAATTATCTTCTGTCTAAAATATGTTGTGGACTTCATTCTATTTCCTGATTTCGGAACAAATTTTGATCGTTTGTACTTTTCTTAAGAGCATTGCCTGATTTACTCAACCTTTGGACCATTTCTGGAATACCTTAAGGATTGAGGCCAGTAGAGGTGTTCAGGCAGGCAGATGCTTCCAGGTGCTGACAAAGGCGGTGGGGATGAGGGAATACGGCACCGTGGTGATGCTGTTCCACGTGTCCAGTGTGGGATCGTAGCAGTCCAAGGTTTTGCAGCGCTGCGTGCCAAAGTAGCCCCCCACCACATAGAGTTTGTTCCCCGACGCCACCGCCTGGCAGCTCATGCGCTTGGCCGTCACGTCGCCCACTTTAGTCCACTGGTAGCTCTCGCTGCTGAACTTGTATGCCGAGCATGCCGAGAACTCGGTGTCGCCGCCCATGACGAAGATCTGGTTGCCCAAGACGGCGGCGGCGGTGTAGCGCCAAGGCTGCGGGCAAGACGCCGGCACGGTCCAGCGGTTCTCTTGGGGGTCGTAGCATTGCACTTTGGGCAGCTTGTCGTGGGTGACGCTGGTCCCCCCGAAGGCGAAGAGCTTGAGCTTGACGCTGACCACCGCGGCGTTGCTCACGCCCTCCCTCAAGGGCGCCACCATGGTCCACTTGTTGGCCGCCGGGTCGAACTGCTCCACTTGTTTGAGAGACACAGACGGCGAGGCGGGGAGGCAGCCGGTCGCCGCCGTGTGACCGCCGACCACGTAAAGGCAGTGTTTGAGTTCCGCCGAGCCGTGGCCGAACCTGGCGATGAGCATGGGCGCCGCTTTGGACCATTCCTCGTGCACTGTGTCATAGACCCACACATCTTTGGAGACGCCGTTCTCTGAGCCCCGCCCCCCCGTGATGTACACCTTACAGCCGATGGCGCAGGCGCTGAATTCCTTCCTCGGGCTGGGAATGTCCGCTTTGGGAATGATCTCCTTGGCCTTCTGGTCCACCAGGTACAACTTGTCACACATGAAGGTCTGGCCCCCGAGGAGGAAGAGGGCGTGGCTGGTTTTCCGCGGTCGGGCGCACTGACTGTTGACGACGCCGTCGTTCTGCAGGATCCTCAATTTACACCGGATGGCCTCGTCCACCAGCTCTTTGCTCCCAGCTTGGGCGTTGATCAGCTCCTCGGTGGAGACGTTCTCCATCAGAAAGATGGCGGGCAGGAGGGCCAGGCGGACCGTCCCGAGGAGTTCTGGGAGGTCGCAGTGGCGTCTCTCCAGGTCATAGTTGATCCAGTTCAAGGCTGCCTCGTACACAAGCCGCTCGTCCTCGGTCTCTAGCTCTTCGTGGGACAAAAGCTGCACCACCATGTCTTTGGGCAGCTGGAGGAAGTCCTCCGTCTTGCAAATGGCGGGGAAGTTGCTGAGGCACATGCTCCAGGAGAGCTCCGACAGCTTGGTACACTGGTGGGCGTCGGAGAGCAGCAGCATGCCTAGGCAGTTGGACGGGTGAAGGTTCCTCTCCAGGAACTCTGCGCAGGCATCGCGGATGTCTTGGAACTCCAGCATGTCTCCGGCCTCCAGCAGCGACTCGGCGTTCTCCTCGTTGATGACCACCCGCGACGTATAGGCGTAGTCCAGCAGCAGCTCCAGCACCTCCGGGTGGATCGAGTTGTGGAAATCCACCTCGCTGGCCTGGCTCTCACGCAGCCCGCCGCTGAACATGGCCTCGAAGTAGCGGCTGCATGCGGCTAAGACGGCGCGGTGGCATGGGAAGGAGCGGCTTCCGGCGTGGAGAAGCACGTCTGTGAACAGACGCTGCTGCCGTAGGGAGTTCAGGTGCATGAGGACGCTGTCGGCGTACGACGACTTGTGGAACAGGTAGATGTTCATGGAGCCGGTGCTGGCCCGCGACTTCCGGTTCTCGTGGACGCACACGGACATTTTCATTGAATCCTGGAAATAAAAGCAAAGGGGGATTAACATTTTTTTTAAATCAGATACAGACATTACTTGACTTACAAATTGAGTTACAGAATGCCGTTCGCCCGCTTTGGCCCATTTGTATTATCGGTCACAATCGTGCGTGAACGTTTCTCAGCAAACGACAACGATGACGTCCCCCCCCAAGAATTCAAATCATCAAAACAATTGAAGGTGACAACAAGGTCGACGTGCATGAAAGAGATGCTCGGGATTCCACGGATGACAGAAAGTCAACGATTAGGACCAACGTCTCGCATGAGTGGTTTTCTCACTTGCTGGTATTTCAGGTATGTGCGCAGTAAAAGTTCACACTGCAGCTGGTTAACTTAGCCGTAGAAAGTGCTAACCAGCCCTTCAATGTCAACAAGCGTGTGAAAAAAAAAAGAAAGTGTAAATGTTGCCTATAATATAGCACAAGCTATGATGCTAACAGATAGCTCTTCAGTTTGTAGTGGTTTCAGTAATAATTTCTTCTTTTTCTGTGTAAAAAAAAAAAAAAAAAACTCATTCACTGCCATTGACGAAAAAAAAAAAATTAAAAAAAAACATTCACTGCCATTGACGAATAAAAAAATAAAAATAAAAAAAACATTCATTGCCATTGACGGATAAAGCAGTCAAAAATATATTCATTTTACCGAGGTTGGCAGTGATCGCATTATGTCGCAAATTGTAATTTCACACAAATGTTGTATTCCGGCGCACATTGTACTACCCGACTTTTATGTTCCAGACATCATAGTGAGCATCCATGCTTGAGAGGAAATATCAAACAAAGCAGAAAATCTTCAGCCCGACAGGACGGGTTGCATTCCAGCGCCGACAAAGGCAACAACGCGTCACCTTGTGGCCTCTGGTTCTGCCAAGATGACAACCATACACACTGCGCCAATTCTTGACCTAATTATTCAATTAGAAAAAGGCTTCCTGGTAAAGTCCCGCCGAATCATCACGTTAGACTCAGAATCTAACAGAAAACTCCACCACGGTTTGCTAAAACATCCATTTTCGGTAGCGTTTGCCCTCACGAGAGTCTCGGACAACCAGAGCCGAGCAAGCGTTCACACTCATTCACACCTGTGGAGAATTTCCAAGCCCGAACATATTTTGACCAAAGCCAACATTAAATCCCCAGAACCACAAAACTTTCACGCAAACGTGCTCGCCATCTTGATAGCTATCTTAAGAGCGGAAGGTTTTCCTGAATCGAGCACATGATTTATTTTTTTTTTGTTGCCCTTACGCTGTTTCTCAATCTGGATCTGATTCTGTGCTTTTGAAGAATATTAGCAACGTTCTGAAGGATGAAAGAATAAGTTCAAACAGCTGCCCTTACTCTTCATTGATGGAAATCATTTCCTGCTTTTTCCAGAAAAAAAAACAAAAAACAATCTGTGGCTAACTGTTGTTCCCACACTTTCCGCTAACAGATAAAAACATTTTTCTTGTTCATTTTTTTTTAATTTGGTTTGTATAAGGTTAGTCAAAGTCACAGGTGGGAGTGTTGTTTCTGTAAATAATCACTTCAATCATGGTTTTGCGTTCTCATTGCCAGACATGACTAATGGAGCCATGAGCTCATCCTAACAATCATCAAGCATCCGGTTCACCGTGGTCCTTTTTAAATGCACAGCTGCTGACTTTTTGAAGTGTCCTGCTGAACGTAAACAAGCCATTTTGTTCTGTTTGGTATCGCTCTTGAATCGTAATAATCAGACACAAATGCCAACAAACAACACCGGGAGAGCCCCAGTGAGAAAGTCTCTGGGCTCCATCTGAGGCCTGGCTGCATGTAAACTTGAAATCATTGCCAGGTGTCCACAATCACGGACTCAGGAAGAGGGATGGGAATGTGAAGGGGGGGGGGAGTTTCCTCACAAGTAAACATGGCGATCAGATGGGCCACTTGGAAGAGACAAAAAGGAAAAGCGAGAGGACGTGGCGGAGACCATTGATCAACAGCAAAACTCCCCTGGATTTAATTTAGCGTTTCAAGCCAGCTGTCGTTGCACATGCGGCGGCCGAAAAGCTCATTTACCCGCCAGCGACACCTGATGTCGCCATTTAATGTCTCGGGGAAACAATCAATGACATATTACCTTCTTGCCCAGAATGTACCGATACCAAGGTGGTGATTATGTCCTTATCATACAAAGCACTATTCCCTGGACTCTTTCTGTTTGATAAATTTGTGTTTTTTTTTTCTTGTTTTCCAAAAAACATTCAAATTTGACCCGGGTTATATTGAAAGAATGATCTGGTCTTGATTTACTCACAAATGTAATTAGTCACTGTAAAATGTGACACTATTTAGTTGAACACAAAGCTCTTGTTGTGTTGTATGACAGTTGGATACAATTAAGGTTAATTGTTTGTTTCATTGTTAATTGTTTTTGTGTTTCCTGTAGTCCGGTGCGAGCGCATTTAATTGCTCCGTCTGTCACTATATGTCGCAGCTAGCGTAGAGCACAGCGGGCGTTGTCAAAGAGTTTATGATAGCAAAACAAATCGGGGTCCTTAGAATGGGAATCTCACACAATGCAGACCACCACACAGGCTGAATAATGATGTCAAACTGTGATTTTAATGGCCGAAAAGAGACTTGAATGTGTTGCGTTTACATTGCCGCTAAATGCTCAATCTGGATTACATCTGGATTAAATTGAATTGTACAATCTTTGGCTCAAAATCACATAAAAGGGATGAATTTTCACCAAGTTAAAAAAATTGGAACATGACAAGTTGAGTAATTCACACAGTGGGCAATTTTGGAGTTTCAGTAGATTAATATTTCAATGTTTTAAGCGAAGATATGACACAAAATGTGTTTCCATTGTCGTCCTAGTTCTTACACTGTGGACACTTTATTATTTAGTCGCTGATATCTTGGAGGAAACTCAACCTTTTGCACCACTCTACAAGATCTTACAAACTATAAATCCATACATTTATCCGTTCGATATGCATGCATGAAATCATAAAGTATAATTAATAACAATGTCGTAATCAGCATAATAATACATTTATAGTAGCCAATAATGCTTGAGTCTAAAAATATGTACTGGATAGTTGCATTAATCGCTCACCTACTGTAATGATCATCAACATTTGGCAAATATATTCACAATTTCTGCGTGTTATTACGTTACTAAATATTTGATTAAGTCCGTCTCGTGGCTGCTCTTTGTTCCTGTTGCATTCTGTACTGCATAATATTGTGCATGGCGTAAATATTGCTGCTTGCTCTCTATCTTGTGGTAATAATGCTATTTGGCGTAGAAACATGTTTCTTTTTAAAATTGCAAAATAAAACAGTGATGGTTTCACTGACCTCTTCGCGGGAACGCAGAAGTTCAACCTCGCCCGTGGAATCCCTCGGACATACCCGCGGTGAAAGAGCCACGATGCGGCCGCCGTGCTTGCCGCTCTTCTGCTCCCGTTACCACCGAGCGCAGACCCGACCCAGTCGTCCGCGACGTCACTTGTGCGGGCTGGGAAGAACGGGATCTTAGAGGTGATGATGAGGTGGTGGCCGCTGGTGGGTCGTAGTTTCTTCTCTTGTTCTCCAGCTGAGACTGACGCTTCTGTTCGCTGGACCTTCAACTCGGTGCTTTGGGTTGATTGGGCGGGGTTGAAGCGGTAGGCGGGACGTTGTTACGCTGTCGAGCCAATCAGGTCGGAGCATGAGAAAGGGGGGAGGGGTGTTGGCATGCAAAAAAAAAAAACAACAACAACAACTTGCGCGGTCGTTTTTAATGCACACGCACCATGCATCTCTTTGATTTGCTTTTAAGTGTGTAGTTAATGTGTTACTAAATCCATCACTTCCGGTTACGGTCTGGGAACTGCTGAGCTCATGTTGTTTTGTGGGAATAACCTGTTGGAAATAATTTCCATATTATGTGTATTTAAGGACGTAAAATCACCTAAATGCATGTGAAACTTGTTCCGAAAGATCTACACACAAAATCACCCAAAGAATAGCATACCTACACTATACCTTCGTGCCAGATGAAACTACAATTTAAATCTCAATCTAAATTTTTCAACTTGAATTTAAACTTTAATGTATTTATTTGTCAAATGAAATAAATACATTGGCTCAATAAACTCGCTTTCGTTTCTTTGATCGAGAGAATCACAGAAATATGGGGCAACAGTGACACCCGGTGGGCAATATGATTCAGTTCAGCGCATTAAACACGTCAAAAGTCACGCAAATCAAATGACACTCACAAAAATTACGTTTATTATTTTTTTTTCCACAAGCACAAACAGTTGCACTTGTTGACGGTGAGTGGAAAAACAACGACAACATATCAATTTTGACGAGCGAAAACAAACAAAAAAATAAAGAAAGAGCGTCCCCTTTAAACATAACTTCAACTTCAGCAAAATTACTTCCGCTCTTGTCTTGGCTCCGCCCATTACATGATATTGGGCTGCTGCTTGCGGTCGGAATCTCATGATTCTTCACTGTCCCCTCGGCGGACCATGTTTTCGTCCTTGAACGTTTTCGTCCTGCTGGGGGTCTTGTCCTCCTGCCGGGGGCTCCGACAGGACACCCGGGTAGACGAGGAGCTCGCTCGGAATCGACAGCCCTCCAAATGGGGGTCGTTGTGGCCGCTACCCCAGCGAGTGGACACATTTGACGTGTCGTTCAAGTTAGCCGCCGCCAGCTTTCAAATCTTCGACGGCAAAGCGTCGTCGTCCGGGCCGAGCTGTAACCTCCTGCAGAACGCGTACAGGAGGTGACATTGATGTTAATTGTTTAGAAGTCGTTGTTGTATGACCATGAGGGGGAAGTCACGAAATATTTATGTTGTAAAGGGAAACGATCAGACGTTAAAGTACAATAAGGAAGTACAAATATTTTAAAGTTGATTTTGGAGAAGATGCCTGAAAATTAAGATGTGCGGTACAAAAACGTCCTTACAGATTTTCAGGTATCTACTCAATTTACAACAAACGATTTTCACTCAGTTCCTTCCCACCTCTTGCAAACATTGGATTTAACGATTTTTTTTTGTTATATCAGCACAAAGTTACACACGTGATGCAAAAAAACCCATACAACCAGAGTTATTAGATGTTAAAATAAGTACAAAGCAAAAACATATACACAAACAAATATATTTTTCCGTTATCTGTTTCTCATTATTTTTCAGACATTACATTAGAATTTAATAATTTTTGGTGCCACACTGCCTACCTCCAACCAATGCCATCCTATGCGGCCTCACATATTGCCCATGCCAGAAACAGCCAGCGAATGACGACACAGCTCACCCACCTCTGTTCTTTATTTTTTTAACGTCTTCCTTTCCAGGTACTACAAGTACATTTTTGGCGGTGTTAAAACCAAACGGCCACACTCACACGACAAGTGGACTGACTTTCCTGAACTACTGGGGCTACAGGTGTTGATCACAGATCCAGACCCGGAATGTGACCGTTACCCAAGTGTCACATCAGACGAGTCATGTAAGTTCGTCAATTATTAACCTTGAATTGCTTAATAGTCACTTCAAGACAATCTTTGCACACATTTCACCTTTTTGTTAATGTGCTGTTGCCACAGTTTACAGTCATATAGAACCGAGCAGCCAGGATGGAGTTGATGTCTTATTGTAATAGGCTCTGTTTTCTGTCTATGGTCTATCACTGGTACCATTTTCTTCCTTGTAATCACTTTAGTGTCCTATAAAGTTACTCAAAGTGCTTAGACAATGTCACATGATTGAATGATGATTGATCAAGATAAAAAAACATGTTTGTGTCTTCAGATGAACTGTTGGTGGACCTGCCCTTTGCAATCCTGAAAGCGCCAAAAGTCTGGGGTGCCCTCCGCGGTACACTGTTTTTTTTTTTTTTTTCAAATGTTTTATTGATTCTTTTATTATCTTTGTTTCTGTCTCCCTTTCTGAATGGCAACTTGCTGAATCTTGAAATTTTATCACTCAAAAGGGGAACAAGAACTCTAGAATTTTGTACGAAAACTACTGTTGCAACAAATCGCCTGACGTGAAAATAAAAATGACGTAAACTTGTCATTTTCATCCAGTCAAGACACCCTTTGTCTGTTTTTAGGACTGGAAACATTCAGTCAGTTGGTGTACGAGGATGAATATGGGGCTGTAAGTGCACTTTGTCTTGCTGAAAATCATGAAATGGATGTTCACAATCAGTGTATCATTGTTCTTTCTATTTTCAATTGTTCACAATTCTTCTGTCCGTCATTCAGCCTGGTGTTTTTTTTTTATTTTATTTTTTTTAATCCCAGAAAAGTGTCAACTGGACTGAAATCAGTGACTTCCCTCGATTTGCACACCGCGGCATCTTGTTGGACACCTCGCGACATTTCCTACCTGTCAAAGTCATTTTGGCCAATCTGGTACGTCTAAAAAACAAAACTTCAAAACTGTTTACTTTTTTTTTTTTAAGTGTTTTGCTGTCATTCATCCCTGCAGGAAACAATGGCAATGAACAAGTTTAATGTCTTCCACTGGCATATCGTCGACGATCAATCCTTCCCGTACATGAGCCGAACATTCCCGGACCTCAGCCAGAAGGTAGCCTAACATTGGTCTTTTCTTGAACCAACTTGACTTTCTCGGGTTCTTTGCTGCTCTGTGATGAGGCCAGTCTGGATTTTGCAGGGCGTTCCTTCGCAACACTCGGACAATGTCTCTACTTTCCCTACAGGGGGCGTACCACCCTTACACTCACGTGTACACCCCATCGGACGTGAAAATGATCATCGAATTTGCCCGCCTGCGAGGCATTCGTGTCATCCCGGAATTCGACACTCCGGGCCACACGGCGTCTTGGGGAAAAGGTTGGTGTCGCTTCTCAGCTGCCATATTCAGCATTAAGTGTCCTCTTAGAACTCACTATATTTAACAAAACAGGCTTATGCTATTTTTTTAATTTTATTTTATTTTTACTTCTTTCAATCTTGAGGCAACATAATGCTACATGGCTGCCGCAGAGTTTTACGGCACTTCTCGGACAATTACAATAATCAGGACAGTTAATAGATTTTTTTTTTTTCCCCTCAAGATATAGTCGAGACTTTCAATTTGTTAATAAGGCGTAAAAATAACAGATGATGTATCATTAGGCCAATAGTATTGATTTGTTAAAAAATACCCATATTTGGGCATACAAAGATTCATCTTTTTCCAGGGTCTCTTTTTTTCTTTTCTTTCCACAAGTAGCAGCCGTTCTTGTGGCATTGTCTCTCGTGGCTTGAGATAACTCCTGTTGTGAAGTGACGCTACAGAAATCAAATTGAGTTGACGTGACTTCCTAAAACTGCTTCATTTAAATGGATTTCTGTAATTCTACCATGAACTAATTTTGTTATACGTCAAATATGTGCCTTCATGCAATAAATGTTTGCAAGCACCCGTCTTATTGGAGTACGCCAGCATGAATGAATCCATGTCTCCTTAGGACAGGCAGATCTTCTGACGCCGTGCTTTGCCGGCTTAGAACCGTCGGGCAGCGTAGGCCCCGTCAACCCCATTATCGACACCACCTACAACTTCATGAGCCGCCTCTTCCAGGAGGTCGCCGCCGTCTTCCCAGACGACTACATTCACCTTGGGGGTGACGAGGTGGACTTCACCTGTTGGTGCGACTCACGGCCAAACGCGTATGCAAATGTCTCCACCGCAATGCACGAGACTTGACAACATCTCCTCTTTCCAGGAAGTCCAACCCTGACATCCAGAATTTCATGGAGCAGCAAGGCTTTGGGAAAAACTACAGCATGCTGGAGTCCTTTTATATCCAAAGGTCGGGTATGGAAAATATATCACCAGGTTGAATCTTTGACGATCAATATTAATATTTCTGTCTTGATGTAGACTTTTGGACATCGTGACCTCCACCAAGAAGGGCTACATCATCTGGCAAGAGGTCTTTGACAATGGGGTGAAGGTAAAGGAAGCATTGATCATTTCAATCTCAAACTCGACACCTCATTTCCAATTTTTTTTTTTTTTTTTTTTAAGAAGTCGTAGTACAAAAACGGAGACGAACAGCAGCACAAACGTTAAGATTCTGTTGCATTCAAAAGCAAACAAGGTCTTGATCACGGGACTGAAATGGTCCAGGGTAATAATTGCGTTGCGTTGAGGTTTTCTAGCAGTGATTCTCAAGATAATCACTTGCGGCCTCCGGTCGTTAGCAAATAATCACAGAATTAAAGGTTTGAACTGATTTTTTTTTAAATTTTGTTTTAAATCCAGTTCAGTACAGTTCAGTCGTATTTAACGTTTAAGTACAATACACATTTAAGCTGTTAAAACTATTGGTTTTCAAACATTTATTGAGATCACATTTTCATTTTACTCGAAAAGCTGAGCACATTATTAAGTTCAGCCTTAGTCTGGGGAACTCTGACACATAAACAGTCACTCAAACGTGTTGAGTGTTTACTACGACACTTAATTTATGAATAAAGCGTCGTGTAAGCGTAGCGAGGCACAAGTGGCGCACTAAGTTTGGCACGTTGCAGCTCAAGCCGGACACTGTAGTGCACGTGTGGATGGGCGGCGCTGACTCCGGCGGGGAAATGCACAACGTGACAAAGGCCGGATTCACCGCCATCCTGTCGGCACCCTGGTACCTCGATTACATTAGCTACGCCCAGGACTGGCTGAAGTACTACAAGGTGGAACCGCTCAAATTCAACGGTCAGTCTGTGGTGCGGGTCTGAGGAGGCTCTGGATTCATCAACAGGCTTACGCATACAAATATGACAGAGATGTAAGGAAGTTGAGGCGGAGAGGAGCCTTCATTTAAGACAATTTTATTGGTGTAGGCAGTCGAAAGAAATGCCTAGTTAAATGTGCCCGTCTAAATAAAAACAGGAGTGATATGGAGTACGCTGTTAATTCTTAAAGCTGCGTTTACTTGAGGATCAATAATGTGGCATGTTCAAAAGGTATAAATCAGACTGACACATAGCAGAAAGTGGAGCAAAACATCCTTATGAAGAGGAGTTTTGGTCCTCTCAGTTTTAAATTACATACTTAATACGGGTGTTGCAAACATTTTTGCCCCCCCCCCCCAATATAATTTTCCATATATGTGGCGGGCTATTAAAAGAAATGTACGACAGGCAGCAAAATGGCCCATTGGCCGGTCTTCGGACGCCCGCCTTTTTATGACGTGGTCGCTTGTCTTGTGTGTGTTGTGTAGCTGAAGGCAGACACACTCATCCATGTGTGGAAAGGCACCGAGCAGCAATACCAG
This sequence comes from Idiotropiscis lumnitzeri, assembly GCF_059441095.1. Taxonomy (NCBI): domain Eukaryota; kingdom Metazoa; phylum Chordata; class Actinopteri; order Syngnathiformes; family Syngnathidae; genus Idiotropiscis; species Idiotropiscis lumnitzeri. The sequence goes on from NC_142408.1 coordinate 3,953,935, forward strand.
AATGAGATGGCCAATGTCACCGCGGCGGGTTACCGGACCTTGCTGTCCACCCCCTGGTACCTGAACCGTATCGCCTACGGCCAGGACTGGCGGGGCCATTACAAGGCCGACCCGCAGGACTTCCAGGGTTTGTGTCCCCAAAATAAAACGCAACATCAAAAAATAAATAAATACATTTTTGGGCGGAAAAAAGTGGGCGAGACACAGGACAAAATTCAGATGTCATGTGTGATATCCGAAACCTTGACTTCTGTCTTCTGTCCAAATAAGTGTAAACCTGTTGAATGAACCAAAGCTAAAAAAAGAAAACAAAATTATGAAACAATCACCTAAGTTCATTGTTTCTAAATGCTCCCTCTGCTACCTTTTTCTAAAATAGGAACCGAGGCGCAGAAGAAGCTGGTGATCGGCGGAGAAGCCTGCTTGTGGGGGGAGTACGTGGACGCCACCAACCTCACGCCGCGACTCTGGTATGACGTTTCAAAGTGGAAAACGTCTTTGTGCCTATAGAAAAGAATTACTCAACGATATAAACCATTGATTCGGCTCATTTGCGATGTTCTTGGAAAGTATTTTTCACATTCCTGCATTTGACAGCGATCTCACTTGAACGTAGCTCCCAAACAGGAGAATTCACGAATACCGAACCGCAAACATGACTGTTCTGACAGGCCTCGTGCCAGCGCCGTGGCCGAGCGTCTGTGGAGCGCCAAGAACGTGACGGACGTCAACGACGCGTACGACAGGCTGTCCTCGCACCGCTGTCGCATGGTCGAGTGAGTACCCGCGCTTCAAATTTTCTGCGTGAAGAAAACAGTAAAGAGCGGGAATCATTTTCTCCCGTGTTGGCGGCAGGCGCGGGATCCCCGCCGAGCCGTTGTTCTCCAGCTACTGCCCCCACGAGTTCAAGGGAAACTGAGGAGTGCGAGAGAGAGACGATAACTGAGGAATCAAGTGTGGCGGCGCATCATGAAGGCACCTTTTTTTTTTTTTTAAATCCACACACACACACGCTCTGATCAATGCACTCTTTTGTAATGTTTGTAATACTGTGAATACAAATGCTGAAAAGTAGACATGGCATACAATTAATCTTTTATTATCATAGACAGCTGTTCAGGCAGCATGGTTTTAGTGATAGACCGTTTATCGGAGCCGATATTTGGCATTTTGACGATTATCGGCATCGAGCTTTTATTTCAAGGCCGATAAATTAAAAGCTGGTTTATTTTGGCTCGCTGGAGCACACTTCTTTCTCTCTCTCTCTCTGCTGTGCTCGTGGCCCTGCCTGCAGAGGCAGCTGGGCCCACCCACAGATTAGTTACTTGTGCAGCCAATCAGTAGTAAGCTGCCCGTTTGCTTTTTACCTCACACGCACTACAGTGGAGGTCCCGCAAGCAGAGGAAAGTATAGTGACAGACTTTGCCCAAATTTGAATAAATGTCAGTTTACGTAGAAAATGTGTGGATGGAACAAACAGCATTGTAATCAAGTCCAGAATGGGAGAAAGTTCTTTTTGGTTGTGCATGGCGTTCAAATCGGCAGCCAATCACAGCAAGCCGGCCATTCGCTTCACGAGCGTGTTCTGCTCCTGTGTGCTCATGGCCTCGTATGTGTCCAGCTCCAAGGAGAAGGTGGCCTTCCCGGAGGTCAACGTTCGCAGGACGGTAGAATAGCCCTTTGCCGTTAGAGAAAGAGCACAAAACCAGAAACATAATTTTTTTTTTCGATGAATAACTGAGGATGAGTTGCTTAGAAAAATATACAAATGAAGTGAATTGGTGCCCCGCAGCTCCCCGAAGACAGACACAAACAGTCGTTGGGACTTACCCTGGTTTCCGCCAGGGGGACGCTGGCCAGCAGCACCTTGTCGTCGTGGCGACTCTGGATGTCCCGAACCGTCCCTCGCCTCTGGGCCAGGTCGCCTAACACGGCGCCCATCTGTTCCTCCTCAACCGTCACCTCCAGGGACATGACGGGCTCCAGGACCTGCCCCCCGGCCCGCCTCAGAGCCTGCGCGGGATGGGCATAGAGCTTTGGAGTTGAGTTATCAAAAAAAAAAAAAGCGGCGTGTCATTTCACGAACCTTCAGCATGCAACGGGACACGCAGGCCGAAACCATGGCTGGTGACGTTCCCGCTTCTATTTTGACACGTTGGATCAGTGTAGACACGTGCTGTAGAGGGGAGCCCAGTAGTGGCCCTAGACAAGGGTGTGGAATTCTTTCAGCATTTTGCACTTGTGACTTGCGGCATGTTACCAGCACAGGTGCAAGGGACTAAATTGCAAACCTTTCTTACGACACCATATTTGCATTTTAATCGTCCTAACAAATGCACTTGAACGAATGAGATCAATCAATCGCCCAGCCTCACCTTGGAGGTACGAACTGTGCACTCCGTTCTCCACCGCCTCCCTCATATCTTCCGTCAAGGTCCCGCCGACTTCCTCCATGAACGCTACTTGACATGATCCGGCGGCGTGGTCCTCATCGGGTCGGACGGCCAGCTCCACAGTCACCATGTGTCTCTTCTCGCCCACGGTGCGGTCCAGAGTGTCTGTCACGGTCAAAACAGTTGGCAAACTGATCTGGCCTGGATTTGCTTGTCATGAAACTGAAAGTGTACCTGCGGCGGAGGCCTGGTGGAGGACGGTCTCCCGGTACGCCACCTGCAAAGGGCCCAGGTGGGTCTCAATGCCATACTCCCTTCGTATTCGGTCGTGGATTATCTCGATGTGCAGCTCTCCCATCCCGCACAGAATTGTCTGAAGACGGCATGACAGAAAGGTTTAGTCGTCAGACCTCATCACACCGGGTCAAGCCCTTTTCACACTGCACTTGGCAGGACACAGCTGGACGCCGGCAAACCCGTTCCTTCTGTAGTGAGCGGCGGGAACCAGACGATGGAGTGAAATGTTGATATCTTTCACGAGTGTGAAATTTTCACGATGAGCCGATCATACCTGTCCAGAATCCGGGTCGATCCGGACTTTGAGACTGGGGTCTTCTCTCTGGAGGTTGTTCAGCGCATTCTCAAGATCTGTGGTGAAATTAAAAAAAAAATTGTGGCGGATGGCAAGTAATGCAAGAAGCTTCACATGCAAACTCACCAGCCTGTTTGGCCACGGTGGGGGGCTCGATGGTGCAGAAGAAAACGGGGTCAGGGACCTCCACCCCGGAGAGGACCACGCCTGTCCGGCCCTCTGCCTGCGCTCGGCGGGTGGCGGCAGTAGCCGATGCTTTGGAGGAGACGATGGTGTCGCCGGTTACTGTCTTTGAGAGCGACAGCGCACATGCGGTAAATAAAAAGGAAGGACATGAGAAAGAGGAAGTGGCGCCAAAGTTCACCTGCTTGAGTCCGACGGTCAGGGCGATGTTTCCCGCCGTCATAGAAGAGATTTCAACGTGTTGGTCGGCAAAAGGCACCAGGAGTCTGCTCATCCTCTCGCTGATGTGGAATGTAACAAAATGTAATTATTTTATTGTACTTAAGTAGATTTTTTTTTTTTTAAGGTACCGGTTGAGGATTCATTTTTCATGCGACTTTTTACTTTTACCCTCGCCATTTGAAAAGTGATCGATACTTTCTCTTCCCGCTGAGGAACATGCCTCCCCCCCCCCCCCCCCCCCACCGTACTACAATAAAGTGTAATTGCACATCCACTCCAGTAGTTGGCAGTGGCGCTCTCCTTGCTCATTGTGAGCAGCGAGTATTAACTCTACAGTGTGTTTTTTGTTTTGCAACGAAAATGCTATAATTTATAGTTGCAGCGGAGAGTGGGTGGTGGTTGGGCAAATTGATTTCTTCTTGCTGGGGGGGGCGTAACAGAAAATAATTGAGAAGGACTGACGTAAGGAAAGGTGTGTTATTTTAGCGACTTTAAAGTATCTGCACTTTTATTTAAGCACAGAGTGTGACAATGTTCGTAGATACGCACGTGCCGTTCCTGTTGATGTTGTGCACCGCCGTCTGCGCTCTCAGCGTTCCCGAGTAGATCCGAAGGAAGACCAGAGGACCGCGCTGCTTGTCGTGCAGAACCTTGAAGGCCAGAGCACACAAGTCGTCCTCGTACCAGCGCCTGTTAAGGGCCGCCCCCCTCCCAGAAATGTTCAAGTCGAAAGTGGGTCTCAAGTCTTAACGTTCAAATTTCACTCACACCAAGTCGTGTGTCCTTTCATCGGGGGACGGCAGGAAGGCGGTGATGGCATCCAGGAGCGGCTGAACGCCTTTGTTGCGCAGAGAGCTTCCGCAGAGAACCGGAACACCTTTCCGGCTCAGAGTGATCCGCCGCACTGCCTCTTGGAGCTGAGGGTAAAACCTCGTTTAGCAGGCTGGGTGAGAATAGAGCTCCTGGGTCAATTTTGAAAATTCATTGTCACTTTTGCTTAAGAAAACATCATTTGGTCGAAATATTTGATCATGAGGAGACCCACAAAAAAACAAAGAGGGAGTCTTCCATTTTGGTTTGAAGTGGCCATTTTAGGATTATTTTGGTCATTTCCAGCTGATTGTCTCAGGCAACAGACTCTAATAAGTCTGCAGTGTATAACCCCCGTCAAGATGACCATTCATCGCTCCTGGCAATTTTCATTTCTGGTATTTTGTACCGCAAATCAATTTGGCCACGCCACTCACTTTTTGGGAAGGAACGGCATCAAAATTGTCACTGAAGTTGGTCAGCAGCAGTTCAGCAAACTCGTCATCCAGGTCTGCAACCTGTCATTGAGAAAACAACATCAAGATGACATCTTGGGTGGTAGCAGAACCAGCACAGAATTCTGCGAATAGGTGAGTTCTTCAGGGATAAGTCCCAAAAAAAAAAGAATTTGGAAGTAGTTGACCATGAATATGCGAGGGGGGGGGGGGGTTACGACACCGCACCTGTTCAATCAATGCGGTTCTGGCCTGGCAGACTTCCCGCAGGAACTCCACCTTCTCCTCCTGCGACTCGTGAAGGGGTCTGGTGTCAAAAACGCGCCCGTCCTCCGTCGGCTTCCACATCAGCCTCTGATTGGTCAACAGGTCAACAACGCCGGAGAAGTTCCTGCCTTTGCCGACGGGAAGCTACAAAGCAGGACAGCTCGGTTAGTCGTTTCCTCAAATAGTGGCTTCCATGCCTCAATTAATTGCTGGCTGCTTCTTCTCCACCTCAGTTTTTTTTTTTTTTTTTTTTACATAATATACATAACACAATTTTGGGGGTGTACTGTGGTGGATTTATGGAAATTTATTGAGGACGATTGATTTCATATGAGTAAATTTAGATGCTATCTTAGTCACCAATTACAGTTAAACTATTGTGCTCAACAAATGAGAAAAAACAAATATTATACATTGCAGTTACATTTTTTCATGTTTTTTAACGGTTTAAATTACTTCAAAATATTTTCCCGTAAATGTTACCTGGAGCAGGACAGGATTGGCTTTCAACTTCTGCCTGATGCTTTCCAAAGAGAAACTGAGACTAAAGAGAAAAAAAATTTATGTAAATCCATCTGACCCGCTTCTCCCCACGATGGTCGCTGGAGCCTATCCCAGTTGTCTTCGGGCAGTAGGCGGGGTACACCCTGAACTGGTTGCCAGCCAATCGCAGGGCACACAAAGACAAAACAACCATCCACTCTCACACTCACACTAAGCGGCAATTTGGAGTGTCCAATCAACCTACCATGCATGTTTTTGGAAAGTGGGCGGCAACCGGAGTACCCGGAGAAAACCCACACAGGAAGGCCGGAGCCGGAATCAAACCCGAACCCACAACCTCTGCATTGTGAGGCCAACGTGCTAACCAGTCGTCCACCGTGCCGCCCTCATTATGTAAATATTTGAATCAATTAAAAAGAGTACATGATAGTGGACTATTCCCTCACTTGGCTGCGGGCTTATCCATCTTGTTCAGGAAGCAAACGCAGGGGACATGATGCTTCTCTGCCTGCCTCCACACGGTCACAGTCTGGGCCTAATGGATCCACATTGAAGAGATAATAGTTTTTCTTTCAAAAAATAAAATAAAATTTCATCAGAAATTTGAAAACCTCGACACCCGCAGATGCATCAAACACGGCCACGGCTCCGTCCAGAACACGAAGAGCCCGCTCCACCTCCAGCGTGAAGTCCACGTGACCTGGTATGGCACACACATGTAAGAAAGTGCGAGTCCCAGTAGAGGACCACGACTTCAAATGAGAACCCAGTCTTGTCATGCCTGACAAAACTTGATGCGCACCTGGCGTGTCTATCAGGTTGATCCTGTGACCTTTCCAGTCAAAGGTCACTGCTGCCGACTGAATGGTGATGCCGCGCTCCCGCTCTTGAGCCATGAAGTCCGTCACCGTGTCGCCATCGTCCACATCTGGTAGGATGTTGTTGTGACCCCATAAAAATAGCGACTTGATGCCATCTGTACAATTTTACAAACTCACCTCCCAGCGCTCTGGTGTAGCCCGAGTAGTAAAGCATCCTTTCCGTAGTCGTCGTCTTTCCCGCGTCGATGTGGGCCATGATGCCGATGTTGCGGATCCTAAGACATGTTTGCGAGGTTATGGCACCGGTAGAATAAAGTATAAAGGCTCAGTCTGCATTTAAGTAAATAAGCATGGGAGTGTATGATGCAACTATACTACAGTAAAAACAGGCTGTGTTTTCAGTTAGCATTTAAATGTAAAAAATAAAATATAAGTTACCCTGAATTTAATTTTTGGTGGTCATACAAATGTTTAAAAAAAAGTTATGCATTGTGATACAACTAAAAGTAAAATTGAAGAAAATTTTAAAAAAAATTATGGTCATAACCATTATAAGAATAAACCAACCACTGTGTGGGACCAGAATAAAGTAGGTCCCACTTACTTGGACACTTCAGGGTTTACCACAGACCGCAGCGATTTCACATCTTCTGTAAAAAGAAATATGGGGTTATGCATTCATAAGTATAAAACAACTATAAGGTTTGATATTTTTTTTGTAATGGGAATGGCTAGAATCTGTCAAATAACTTACCACCAGGAAGAAAGCTGTAACGCCTCTTCATAAACCTGCTCGGTTTCCATCTGCTGCATCGCAGTACCAATAAATACTTTTCCTGCAAAGGACATTGAACGTCTCACAACAGGAGCAAGTGTCATTCAAATTCACCGCACGGTTTCTATCATACCCAAATCATCCTTTAAATGTCCAACGATGCCTGCATATTAATATCCGTTCACCTTCCAAGTCATTCTTCACAATAGATATTATTTAGACATGGGTCAATATGACTTTTCCATTGAAAACATATATATATTTTAACGATGTATTCTGGACGAAAATAGCAAATATTTACACTGAAAGCACCATTCCACATTGGCATAGGTCACATTTTTCTTGGGTACTTTTCGAAATACGTCCCCCTCGGAACGTAGAAGGAGCGTGTCGTTCCGCAAGTATAATTAACATTGTAAAACGTTCGTGTTTTGATTGGTTAAACAATTTACATTTATTTTCATATCTATTTTTTTTTTACAAACAGTGCATCATATTTATTAAATCAGCGAATTTGAATAAATATTTTTTTTACCCGAACTAGCACAACTTTACGTTGAACAGTCGGACATTGCATCGTGACGTACTTCCTCTAAAACTCGGCTCGGGAATATCGACATCTAAACAACCCGAGCCTCGAGATAAAAACATCCACTTGTCAACTTTTGAGTAACTTTATTACACCAAAAACTATTTTATCGGAACATCGTAACACTCGCAGCACAACATGGTGAGTCTATATATGTGTTAAGGTCCTTATTTCGATATTTATCACGATAACACCACCTGATGCTAAGGCTAACTAGCCTCCATGTGGCTGTCCCAAGCTAACGAGTTTGAGTTGTGTACGCTTGACGACTTGAAAATGAATTGTAAGGCATAATAAAACATTTTTTCGTAGGTGTTAAATAAATGGATTGACGCTGTGCCGCAGTCGCAGACGAACAGGATTTAAGTAACCACCTGAACAATTGTAAAACAGACATAAAAAAAAATACACATTTAAACGTAAAGAATGTACATTACCTAAAAGAAATCTGAGACTTGGTCACCCTCAAAGAGGCAAGCTTTTTTTTCCAAAATTGTTTTGCGTGAATATGAGTTTCTTTGAAAATATACAGCATGGTCTTAAATACCTGACTTCATTCTCCATAGATTATGCTTTTTGGAGAGAAAATATCAAATGTATATTCTTGAACATTATACCACTTTCTGAAAAATATGTAAGTTCTCAAAATATAAAACGTTCTCTCCCAAAATATTTGTATTCTAAAAAGTAAATAAAACAATATTGTCTAAAATGTATAACTACCTGTTTGTGTATTTAACCTTCTGAAATGAAACTTATACCTTTATTTCTTCAAATATAAATTAAATATTTAAAATTATTCAATGTTATTCTCATTAAGATTTTCGATCCTTTAAAAATATTGAACATTGTTACGTTACCCTCGTCATCCACTTGATCATTCTCACCTTGTGAATATTATTTCTTAAAATGTGAAAACGCTTTGCTATATTTCTTTTCCAGCCCCAGAACGAGCACATCGAGCTGCACCGCAAGCGGCATGGCTACCGTCTGGACCACCACGAGCGTAAGCGCAAGAGGGAGAGCCGTGAGGCTCACACCCGCTCGCACAAGGCCCGTAAGATGATCGGTCTCAAGGCCAAACTGTACCACAAGCAGCGGCACGCCGAGAAAATCCAGATGAAGAAGACGTGAGTAGGCCGCCGGCCGGGATTTCAACATTTGCCTGTTCGCAGTCAGCACACATTACTCCCGGGGTTCTGTTTAAGACCCACCCTCATGCCCCACTGCGCTCTGCTGTCGTTGGCCGCCTGTTTAGCCATTGGTGATGTGTCACTGGACAAAAAGCCCTCCATCATTTTTGCAGCTACAACCATTAGTTGTGTACGTTAAACACTTCAATGCTGTTATTTAATTTTTAATTAGTATTGTCAAATTTAAAATACACATTTTTCTACAAAGATTAATAGATATTTTGTCAACAAAATTATAATTTGATAGTGGAAAATATGTATGCCGTTATATACTTTTTGGTCGATAATACAACCATTTACCATTCAATCCAAGTTTGCATCGTGTTATATTTTTGTACAGCATCAAAATGCATGAGCAGAGGAAGACCAAGCAGAAGGATGACGAGAAGACCCCCAAGGGGGCTGTGCCCGCCTACCTGCTGGACCGCGAGGGCCAAACCCGAGCCAAAGTGCTCTCTAACATGATCAAACAAAAGCGCAAAGAGAAGGCGGTGAGTCTCATTAGCGTGTTTGTCACCCTTTCTCCTCCTCCCCGTTTCCGGTTTTGACTTTGATCTCGCCTTTCAGGGTAAATGGGAGGTGCCGTTGCCCAAGGTGCGGGCCCAGGGTGAGACGGAGGTGCTGAAAGTTGTCCGGACGGGCAAGCGACAGAAGAAGGCCTGGAAGAGACTGGTGACCAAAGTTTGCTTCGTGGGCGATGGCTTCACGCGGAAACCACCCAAATACGAGCGCTTCATCAGACCAATGGTGAGCCAGCACTGCAGTCCCGAGACAACAAAAATTGTACTCAAGTAGGAGTACTGTTACTTTCAAATATGGCTCGAGTCAAAGCAAATACTCGTTTAAGTAAATACTTGAAAAAGTATTTAGTGGAAAAACTACTGTCCCGCTCAAGGTAAAAAAAATGTTTTTAAAAAGCAATAATATATTTTGTTTTCTCCACTAATCTTAACACAATATTGAGATTAATATTGTGCTTGTGGAATAAGAATTAAGATGAACCAATCTGTTTTCATAAGACTCAGTGCACTGCCATTTTGTCCTATACCGCCCTCTGCTGTTGACTGAAATTGACGTCAAAGTGGCCCCAGGTTTGCATTGGGAAAGCCACCGCTTAGGTTTAGTCACGTGATTTTTGTAACTCAAGCCCAGGGCACTTTGACATCCATTTCAATCAACAGCCAGGACAAGCGGCACTCTAAAATCGTTACCTTAATGTCAAGGCATCCATTTATGTTGGAACTGAGCAAGACTAATAAATGTGCAGGGTCTGCGCTTCAAGAAGGCGCACGTGACGCATCCCGAGCTGAAGGCCACCTTCTGCCTTCCCATCCTGGGCGTGAAGAAGAACCCATCGTCGCCGCTCTACACCTCGCTTGGCGTCATCACCAAGGGCACCGTCATCGAAGTCAATGTCAGCGAGCTGGGCCTGGTCACGCAAGGAGGCAAAGTCGTCTGGGGTAAGTTGAAGCAGCCGTTGTAAACTCGTTTCCACCGGTCTTTCATAACTGCCAAATCATGTCGTTTGTACTTGGCAACATGATTAGTAGTAAGCCCCCCACCCCCAATTACTAACAAAGTTGAGCAACTAAACTTGAATAAGTCGCCCCCAAGCTTATATATTGATGGTTTTGAAGTTGTTCTAATTGAAATGTTTTTCCTCCTCCCCAACTCGCTCAGGTAAATACGCACAAGTGACAAACAACCCAGAGAATGACGGCTGCATTAATGGGGTTCTGCTGGTTTAAGACTCTTGACTCACTCAAATTTTTTAAGACTTGCCTGGTGAAGACATGCTGCCCGTGAGGACTTTTTTTTTTTCTGAGCAGATACAGGACGCTTGTGACGTCAACATTTGTTACAAATAAAGTTGATGTTGAAGCAAACACACGTGAGTACAATTTAAAAGACCAACATGTCGTTTTATTTTGTGCGATGATCATGATGTCGTTTCAAAACAAAAAGTGATGTCTGTTGAAGTGGGCTTGAGGATTATTTGATCCATTTGAGAGCATTTCCGCTCAAATAGATGCCACTTGAACTCAAAACAGCTGCTCCAAAAGTACAAAAACAGACTCGGATGATTATTAGTCACCTTGAGAAACGGCAGGCTCTTAGATTGGCAGTCTGGGTTTGCCTCGGTTCTGAGTTTGAATTAAAAAAAAAAAAAAAAAACATGTTTGGGTCATTGAAGACTGAATTGTCCATTGTTGCGAATGTGAGTGGAAATTCTCGTTTATCTACGAGTGCCCTGAGTTTGCGTCGCGTCTGTGGTTCCTTCTCACAAGCACAATTTCTCCCAAAACGCCCACCCAGTCTCTTGTCAAATGGATCACCGATTCACAACCAGTGTGCCTGAATTATCGGATTTCAATTTGTTTTGATTTGGAACAAATTTATTACAAATAAATTGTTTAACTTTTGTTGCCTATGTCCGCAACATATTTTTTTTTTTATATATAAACATAACATGATGACATTTGCTTAGTGTGTTGTGATATTTTTTCCCTAATGTTAAAATAGAAACGGTGGAATAGATGAACCCCTTTTGAGGGGGCGAATATTTAAAAAGAAAAAGAAAAAAATCTCAATATTACCTTTCAATGAAAGGATTTTTTTTTTTTTTTTTTTTTTTTTTTAAGTTCAGTGTGGGCGACACCGCTTCAGTAACACGGCGTCCGTCCTGTCGCTATGTGTAATATTCCCACTTGCTGTCGATGGTTTTGCAGCCTTTGACGGAAAAGATGCGCTCGGCTTTGGGGAAGTACAACAGGTCCCCCGCCACCTTGTCGGCAACGGCGGAGTCGGGCTCCAGGCCCTGAGCAGTCATGGAGGCAATGGCGCACTGAACCACGTGTTTGTACTCCAGAGGCAGGAAGGGCACAAAGAAGTCCACCAAGTTCTTGTCGATCAGGCTCGTGTGCCACAGGCCACCTACGAGAGAGGAACATGCAAGATTTTTTAAATTGAACAGCCGTAATATCAGGAGGAAAAAAATCTTTGATCTCATCAACTTGGTCATGAACAAGCTTGTCTCCTGGTCAGGCGGCACAAATGCAGAAGTCCAAAAATCATATAAAGAACTCAACGCTATCACATTAAAATGTGGCAAAGCTTTTGACAAATATTGTCAAGTCGGCCTCCCTCGGCTTAATGTGTGTGAATGGTTCAAATTTTTTATTTTTTTTGCCAACTCACTTCTCTTGTTGTTGAAGACGGACAGCGCGAGCGACGTCTCCACATCCTTGAGCTCGATCTCCTCTCGACTTCTTCCCGCGTTCCAGAAATCCAACGTCGTCTGCACGATGCTTTCGCCGCCGGCATTGCTATGGCGCCAAACAACAGTCATCAGTTTAAAAGAAAAAAATTGCCATTAGCCAAAAAAGTTTGTTTAAAAAAAATAATATTAAAAATATATATTTGCAAATATTACCAAGACAATATTATGAATTTTAGGAGGTTAAAATATCTAATATTTTATCCTGCCTAAAGGAAATTGCCACATTTAATTCCTCCATTGTTGTGACTTTTCTTTCAAAAAAAAAATGTTGAGTGTGGCCCCATTTGTCCTTTTTTGCCAGTTTGCATGTCTGACCTGAGAAAGATGAAGATGGCTTTGCGGTAGGAGACGCCGTCCACCTTGTCGTAGTAGTCCAAGTAGGGCTTGATGCTGTCGATCAGGCCCGGGTGCATCTTGTCCATCTCGTCGAAGATGAACATGGAATGAGCGCAGCTGCTTACGTTGCCTTTGATCCACTGCTGCAGTTGAGTCTGCAACAACAAGAATCACCTCAGAATGAGATGGAAAATTTCTGGAGCTTTTACCTGGGGACTTTGGGGAAATATGGTGTTCATAGTCACAATTTGACTCAGGCTATTAAAAGTTCAGTTTTGGCACCCATCTTGGAGCCAACCAACTGTTGAGGTGAGTTGTGACGCTTCATTAGAAGCGGTTAGCTGCCATCTCATGGCAGCTGCAGGCAATTTCATCAATTTTTAGGGTTGTTTTTTTTTTTTTTTTGCACATTTTACAACGCTACTCAAAATGTCAGTATTCAACAGTTATACCTTGTAGGTGTCCATCTGACCAACATGCGGAAAGTGGAGCTCGGCGGTGAAGACATGCACAAATTTGCTGTCCATGCCCTCCTTGTAGATGTTCTCTGCGATGAGCGCGCTGGCAAAGTTCTTGCCAGTGCCGGTCCAGCCGTGCAAAGACAGCACCAGAGGCTTCTTGGGGTTGGCATTGTTCATGAAGCCGCTCACCGCTTTGGTGATGATGTGCGACGCCAAGTGCTGCCCGAAAAGCTTGTTACTGAGGTCCTCCTCCAGACCTGCCCACACAAATTGAATTTATGAACATGATCACTAAAGAATTAACACCTACCTAATTTGTGTGTTAATCTTGTGTAATGTTTTAGTTGGATTGCTTTACTAATTAATTATTTTTTGTGGTTAGCTGTTTTTGTTAGTGCGTTTGTGTGTTGCGTTCATGTGTGCCTTTTTTGTTTGATTGCCCCATATCGCCCAGGCGACACGATACGCTGTTGATTGCTCCAAGTTAATAACCAATAAAACGTGTCTTACCTGTGGCGTTGAAGGCGATCCATTTTGGGTCGCAGCACTCGTGTAAATAGTTATAAATGGTTCGGCTCAAAACGGCGCCTAAACTGAACACCACAGTGGTCGTAATGGGGTCGAAGGCACCGGCCAGTGCCGCAACGGTCGACAAAGCGTGCAGCCACAAACAAACGCGCGTGGCTCTCATCGTCGAACGCCGTAATTAAACACTTTGTGCGCTAGGTAAACGAACATAGCGCCAAAAACGAAAGCAGAATTGCAGGAAAGCTGGGTTTCTTGCTCCAGCGGGTATAAACTTCCGTATACGTCATCAACGAGCGACAACTACAGGCTTCTCCGCGTAGAAAATGTTTAGAAAAATAACTCATTAATTCGCGTGACAAATACAATGATATGAAGCCACTCTTTACATATTAAAAAGAGATACATAGATGAGATGGTGTCACCCGTTCTGTTGAATGCGATCCACTCGGGGCGGCAGCATTCGTGGAAGTAGTAGAAGATGTTCTGGTAGCTGGCTAAAAAGCCCGTCAAAGCGGCCGCCATGCCCACCGCGATGCTGGTGCTGATGGGCTCGATCGCCATCGAGCTGGTCGAGCACAGCATCAGCAGCGGTGGCAACGACAGCACGACGCGGCGCTTCATCACAAACGACTTCTACTAGTTGCAATTCCACATCCACCCGCAGTTAATTGTTCCAATAGAGAACTGAAACAATCACTCGCACCGGAAGTCTTGTCTGTGTTTGCGGGAAGTACCTGTGGTGACGACACACGGAGAACCGAACTTTTTCGGTGTTTCTTAAACTTTTAATACCAACTGTCTCCTCGCGCTTTATTCCTAAAATTTAACATCATATACTTAAATTACAAGTCTATGAAAATACTTGCATGTAAATTAATTGTATCGAAATTAATTTTTGACAACAAACAGTTCTCAAAGATTAAAGATTACATGTAAAAGTATTATACTTAAAAGTTAATACTACTTCGCCGTGATGACCTGACCTGCCTAAACAAAAGCAATGGCAAATAATGATAAAAAAAGGTTCGATTTAATGTACACACAAATAAATATGCGCAAAACATTGCAATAACAAATAACCAGACACATTCTTCCTCACTCAGGAGGTGCGCAGTTTTATTTCGCATAGACGTGAGCATTGGAGCGTGGATGCAACGTACAGTTTTTTTTAACTTTTAACAATGTTTAGGCAATAATAAATAATGTTTCCTGTAGTGCGCCCCGTTGTTCTCAAGAGGGCGCTCAAACACGTGCTATTTTCGGTTACGAAACGAAGAAGTAAAAAAACAAGATGGCGCCGTTTAGATAGCCGTTTGTTGCCGTATTTCGTCTTAAAACTAACACGACATATTTGCGTTTTGAAAGTGCTATTAACGTTATTTTTAATATATCTCTTATTTGTGTTATTATTTTACACATCAGCCGTGCCGACTATTTGTTTCGAGGCGATATGACATGTGTTTAACTCGGCGCTGTTGACAACTGTGCCATTTGGAGTCGGTGACCGAGAAATGGACATCGTGTCCGGCTCGGGAATCCCCGGTGCCATGTCAGACGACATGGAGGGCCTGAGCGGCGGCGTCTTGCCCCACCTGGGAACCATCAAGACTGAGCAGGGGTTGCCGGTGAGCGGCACGGACGAGGCGGGCAACCCCAACGTGGCCATGGGCATCAAGTTCATTTTGCCCAACCGCTTCGACATGAACGTCTGCTCCAGATTCGTCAAGTCGCTCAACGAGGAGGACAGCAAGAACATCCAAGACCAGGTCAACTCCGACCTGGAAGTCGCCTCCGTGCTCTTCAAAGGTTTGCTTGCAGCAACAACAATTCAACAAAAACAACAACTGTGTTTTGTTTACAAGCATGTGTAACAATTTGTAATATATGACATTTCTCCAGGTATTTCTTTGTTTATATATTGTGTAAATAAATTATTCATAGATAAAATGCGTATATACATTTGTATTTTTTTTTTGTTAAAAAAAAATGCTCCCACTTGAATTCCAGTGATGCCATCTCTTTGTTAGTTTTCACAGTCTCACCATCATTGTGTGTCCATTTGCTCCTGTTCTCTCAATATATGATGTTTAAATGTGAAAGTGTGTTTAAAGACTTTTTTAAAAAATGCAAAATGCCATAACATGCGTAGGTTTTATTGAGGTTATTTCTACGGTGCAGATTTTCATGACATTTAACTACAAAGTGTCAGCATTTTTTTCCAATACCATTCATTTGCGCTCACAATGAGCTGCTCTTATCCCTACATGTTTTATTAACATCTGCCCGTTTTGTGTCTTCAGCGGAGTGCAACATCCAGACGTCTCCGTCGGCGGGCATCCAGGTGCGCCACGTCTACACGCCGTCCACCACCAAGCACTTCTCCCCCATCAAGCAATCCACCACCCTCACCAACAAGCATCGCGGCAACGAGGTCTCCTCCACGCCGCTCCTCGTGCACTGTACGCCTGCCACCCCCACCTCGGCGCACCTTGTTCTTGCATTTGCCATCACACATCATTTTTTCTCTTGTGATTTTTTTTTCTGGCCAGCTTTATCCATCCATCAGCTTGCAGCTCAAGGCGAGATGGTCTTTCTGGCCAGCAGGATTGAGCAAGGTACACGTGTGCTCTGTAATATAATGTCATAACATTTTAATTAGGCCTTTTCATAATTTGATTGGTGACTTTGAACTGGACAGTTGTGTCACTGTGACCTTTCCTGGCTTGACTTGTTAACTGTGACACTCAATTATTATTAGATTTTAACATTGTTACTTAAAAATAAAAACTAATCTTCATTTTTGTATCAATGCCTGATTATAGATAATACTGTTAAAGCCTGCCATGTCTGCAGCGCGTTGTATTCTCTTCAAGGGACAAAACAATTTTTTTTTTTTCTCATGGGAAAAGTTTGTGATGTTCCTGTTCTAATTTGTTTTTTCAAGAGACCGTGATCAATGCCCAAGATGAGGAAGGTTTCACTCCTCTCATGTGGGCGGCAGCACACGGGCAGATTGCTGTGGTGGAGTTTCTGCTCCAGAATGTAAGACATTCATTCTATTGCGCCTGATCAGTGCAATAATGCTAATTGTAGTAAGAATGATGATGATGATGACGATGTTGCGTATGTGTGTGCAGGGTGCTGATCCGAACTTGTTAGCCAAAGGCAGAGAGAGCGCTTTATCGCTGGCGTGCAGCAAAGGATACACGGACATCGTCAAGATGCTCATCGACTGCGGCGTCGACGTCAACGAGTACGACTGGGTCGGTCATGTGCGAGCATGCACATTTTAAATTGAAATTTAAATAAAAAATAATAATACTGTAATAAATAAACTGCTTTTATGATTGTATTTAGATTGTTTAAATATAATTAAAATTTTATTTCCAAACATGCTGATAATTCAAACTATAATTGTTATATAAAATAAAATTGAAATTTGTATCCAACTAAAATCATTTTTTTTCCTTGCCAGTATATTTTGTTGTTGTGCTTTGTACTTAAAATAAGAAATTATTAATTATAATTACATTTAAATTACAATAGTAATTTTCTTTTCTGTAAAATCAAACTATTACACATTAATGACAAAACCCTAACAACTAAAGACAAAACCAAACATAACCTACAGATGCAAAAGAAAACTGTAACAGAAGCAGTCCAAAAAATGTAAAAAATAAAATAAGTATATAAACATTATGCCAAAGAACACTAAATTGCATTTGAGGAAGTATCTTTGTTGCCGCTTTCAGAACGGAGGCGCACCACTGCTCTACGCCGTCCACGGCAATCACATACGCTGTGTGGAGCTGCTGCTAGGTAAACACGCACACTCATACACGCACACCCCTTTTCCACCAGTACATAGTAGAGGGGAGTGACTAACGTTTGGACAAACAGATGACGTCACCTACCACGAAAATTTAGTTCCAGTTCAAAATAAAGTTACATGTACAGTTCAGTTGTATTTAACTTTGAAGCACACAACTTGGCATGCGATTCTCATTCGCAGAGAGCGGCGCCGATCCCACCGTGGAGTCCGACTCTGGTTCCAACGCCATGGACATGGCCGTGGCCATGGGACATCGCAACGGTATGTATGCAATTTGGATTTCGAGTTTGGCAAAATAGCCAAAGAAAAAGCAAAAACGCCCAGACATCATCAAGGAACATTGGCATCTACAGCAGATTGGAAAGTAGGAAACGCTGACTAATGCTAATCGTGCGCGCGTGTTTGTAGTTCAACAGGTGATGGAGGCGCACCTGCTGAGGTTGCTGATGGGCATACGAGAGTGATGTCACCAAACGTTCTGTCGTGGATTTGGTTGACTTTGTGCTGCTTTGAGCTCATTTGGTTGGTGTGTCGTCGCACGTTATTTATTTCACATCTCAGTGTCATTATTACTTGATGCTGTATTTAATTTTTATTTAATTAATGTTGCAATATTTTTTCATTGTAATTGAATTTTTATTTTATTAACATTTTTTCAATTTAAATATAGGTCAAACTTGTTAAATTTTTTCAATTTTAAACATATAATTGAAAGGAAGTTTTAAATGAAAATGTAGTTAGTTTTGTAATATTAAATGAGCATCTGACTGTTTAAGTCCTTCCACTTGGATTTATTTGGCTAGTCAGAAATTAAGACATTGATTCAAATGTTTTGTCCATAAAAAAAAATATTTGACCATAGTACTTTCCCGCCAAAGTAGTTTTCCTTAAAAAAATCATACTTTTTTTTTTGGAACTGTCAATAATACAATTTAGTTTTTGGACACTACTTTTTTTTTTTAAATGCCTGAAAAGTATATTCTATACATACATTTTCTCCTATGTATACAGTACATCCTTTTTTTTAACGCAATGACAGTTTTAATTATATAAAATGTTTTTGTTTTCACATGTTAAAGTGTGTAATTAAAGTAAAATGTCATTTACAATTTTAAGTAATCTAGGACATGTAAAACATGAGGCATGAAGTCCCTCCTATTTATTGAGTTTTCTCACTTGTGTTCATTTTAATGTGCTGTGTTTTCAAAGTATACAAAGGTGTGTTTGTCCCTCAAGGTTGCTTTTTGTGAAGTTTTCAATAAAAAAAAAAAAAAATCTCAACAAGCATTTCCACTTATTTTTATTCTCAAGATCATCTTCCCCTCAATAGTATATAATTGCAACGACAAGCGGACTGAAGTCTCAAACAGTTCAGCTTCACTGTAAGCCCGCATGAGTCACTTAAAAAAAAAGAAGAAAAGTTGCACTTGTTGATTAACAGTAGCTACACGTTTTTTAATTGCAGATATGGCTTTTTGTTTTTTTTTTGCGAGCCCACATATGAACAAAATTCAGTAACGCGGAGGAAAAATATCTTACACACAATCAGTGGGTGGGACTAAAACGGGGGGTGGAGGATTGGAGAGCCAAAAGCATGGAAATTAAAAAGATGCTGATTTGGACGCCCTCCCCCACCATCCAGTCCTGAGGTCCTCATTTTGTCCCAATTTGGTCCTCTAGTTTGCTTCATCCTTGGATGCCTCATCAAAATTTTCCACCAGGTCTGAAAGCACACAGAAAACAATAATGGTGGAGTCAAAAACGCCACAGTGGAAGCAGAAGCTGTGAAAATGAAAGGAAAGGTTAATGATTGGCGGAATTGGAAAAAAAAACACAACCCGCCCACCGCCTCCCTCCCCAAAAAAAGCTATGACTTTCAGAAAACAATTACATCTTTACCAATTGCAACAAAGCCTCTATCCCCCAAAAATTCAAAAATTGTTTTTCTCTTCTCAAAGTTTTTTTTCCCTCTCCTTGAAAAAACAGTCCACCCAAAGGACCGGACTGGAATTGCCAGTGAGTTGCCGAAAAGAAAACTGCGGATTCATTTTGGTTCCTTGTGGTTCTCCGTCAAACAGAGAAGAAGCAACTGACCTGGCACTTCGTCGTCGTCGTCTTCTTCTTCGACTGTGGCGATTGGCGCTTTGCCATCTGTGGCTGCAAGAAAGGAACAAGTTTTTATTTTAAACAACAAAACAATATAATATCTCAATGGTGTTAAACTACTCTTCGTGATTTTTTCACGATAAATCTTTCTCGCTGCACGCTTTAAACAAAATATGACATCTTGGTTGAAAATATATATTTTTTTCTCTCTTAAAACGCGATTTTTCTATAGAGCTTGAAAAAAAAGTTTAAATTAAATATTTTTCCCTTAAATAAATTATTTATATGCGTTTTTTGTTTTATTTACATTTCTATGACTTCAAGAATAAATATTTGCTGATTATTTTGGGGTTGAAACGTCTGCCGCTGGACGGGGAGGGCGACGATACCTTGCTTCGGAAGCGCCTCTGCCAGCCTCCTGAGGCTGGTCAGGCTGTCAGCGCCGAGCTGGTTGAGGATGCCGGGCAGCATCTCTGTGAGTTGCTTGGCCTCGGCGTGGCCCGTGACGGTGAAGGTGTTGGCGGCCAGTGACGCCTGCACTTTGGGGTTGTTGAAGTGGATTACTGTGCCCTGATTGGTAAACATATTCACCTGCCAAAAGCCAAAAGTTCAGTTTCGGCTTTGGGGGTTACCGTGACGGTTTTAGCCTCATACCTCCTCGATGCCGGAGATGTTGTTGACGCCAAGCTTCTTCAAGGAGAACTGTAGCTTTTTGTCGTCGGCCGTGGCCGTCCTGTGCACCACCTTCTTCTTTCGTCGGGCGCTGCCCTAAAACACCAACACACAAACTCTCTTGTCAGACAACGGCGGATAGAAAAAGTCTAGACCCCACCCTGTTTAATTGTCGGAAAATCATAACAATTCAAAAGCAACTAAAGCTAAAAAAATAATCGACAATGACGCCACAAAGATGTGCACACCCCTCATGTATGAAGACTTTGTTCAGAATTAACCAATAACATTCAAACTTGTGTGAAATGGGAGTCAGTACAAACCGGTCAGCATTTAGAGCGACTTTGATCAACCAAAAATAAACTTAATATATCCTAGGCTTTTCCTGACAATTTTTAACTAGAATTGTTGACAATTGTAGATATATTTTTTATATTATTTGTGTCTTACCTTTCCTCCGATGCGGACCTGCGCCTGCAGCTTAGCTAATTTCTCTTGATTCATTATTGTTTCTTTCATCTGTGGGGTAAACACGACAAACATGAAATGAGTTGGCAACAAAAGTTTCACCCAACCAGACAATCATCTTGACATCATATGAACAACAGACAGAGGTATTCATTTCACGAGTGTCACGTCAAAAAAAAAAAAAAAAAACATACTTGTCCTAGAAAAGATACAACTTCATATTAACGTTATTTTGAAAAATATGTATTTTTTTGTTCATATAATTTCTCAAAACATTCTTGAAATTTGACAAAAATTTACATTTTATCAAAGACCAAATGTTAACAAAAATAACTCATTAAATTAAAAAAAAAATCAAAAACACATAACTTAAAATATATGCCAATTTGTCATAAAAAAAAACAATTTCCTGGAGCTTTTCCTAAAAAAGACAATTCTACAGAAATTAAAATATAGATTTCATCTGCATGTTTATATTGATTGTCTAAAGAAAACATGTTTTCTTGAATTAATTTTCTTTCAAAATATGCATTTTAAGATCTACACTTAAATACCAAAATCTTTTCTTCAATATTTATTGTGACTGTTTTTTTCTTCTTTTTTTTACAAAAAAGTAACCATTTTCTTGAAATTACACATCTAATAAAAAAAATAAGATTATGTTTTTGAAAGAAATTTGTAACTTTTCCCATAATTGTCCTAAAAAACAGCACTTTTTTCCTTAAAGGTGTGACTTTATCTTGTGAAAATAAGACTTCTTTTTTTTTGTTAGCGTTCAAGTAAACGTGATTTTGTGGCACAAGTATACTGCCTCATACTGAGCTTGTTTAGAATGCGGCATGCTGTGAGAGTACATTCATCAACTGAACACAACTCAAACGGGGCACTAACCTAACTACGTCAATTTTGAACATTGACAGCACCATTAAAAGGAGTTAGCAAGTGATGGCCCAGGTCAGTCACATATTGACAACTTTTTCAACACCACCTTGAGCAAGTTGTTCAGATGACAACTTTATTGACACGGCACCGGAGCTGTAAACTTTCGCCTGAGGGCTTATTTGGACGCTAAAGAGTTCCACTTGCAGCAACCAAAACATAACAAATTCACAATCTGAATGGATGTTAGAAAAATCAGTGTTTTGACGCCAAAATTTAAAACATAATGAAAATGGGGAAGGAAATGTGCGGCTGTGTTTGGAACGGCAAGTGGTCGGCTAACGTCAGCTAGCATGCTAGCTTTCAACCGCCCCTGCCAAGCGACGCGCTTCAGGCGCTTGCCAACTTCCTGAGTCCACCCGTCCCGGTTCCGTGAGGGATTCCAAACATGCGGACAGATTCGGAGACGTCGTGCAGGCAATCGGCGCGGTAAAACAATGGATTGAAAAGCTCCTCACTCACCTGTAAGATAACAGCAAACACATGCGGGGCGCAAGATGGACGCCAAAGAGGAAGACGGAAGTGACGTCAGGGAAAAGTGGAAGTTGCTCACGTGCCTGATGTAAATATTAACCGTTTGCCCTCCATTTAGTTTTGCAGGTTCTTTCGCAGCCTGGAGTGAAAATTGAAATAGAATTTGTTAGCACAATATACTAATTTGTCCTCAAGGAATTGGCTAAACGTGCACAAAATGCCAATTTATAAAGGTGGCTAATACCGCAAAATATTTACATGCAATACATTTATATGCACTACAATGGTTTGTATTTGTCAGAGTAGTTTTAATGTAACGTACTTTTTACTTTCGCTTGAATGGTTTTGTTAAGAAAGAAACTCGACTTTGACTGCGTTTTAAAAGATACTTTCCGATTTAGACCTATTGCGCTTTAATTTTATTTTGTTTTGTCAGACTTGTGTGACATGACGCTGTTCAACCAAATCTAACCAAATTACTGGCAAGGTGGACCATTTGTCCAATCAAACCTTAGCCAGACAGTCACATGACCTCACATTGAGCATCTGAAGCCCCGCTCACCCAGTGGCGAAGTTTTCAAATTATTATTATTATTATTTTATCCATCAACTATCCAAGCCACTTATCCCCACGACGGGCGCGGGCTTTCTGGTCTAAATATTACATTTCTTGTTGCAGTTAAAATTATTTTGTTGGGCAGTATCTATATTTGCAATTTGTTCCAATTTAATGTTTTTATATTTCATATTAATTCTCTGCTTTTAAAAAAAAATCTCATAATTTATCATAGTTTTTATTACTTGTTCTGATTCAAGTATTTATATGGAGGAGTAATTTAACTTTTTCTCAAATACAGCGCTACGATCGAAACATCCCTGGTGAAACTTTGGTTGAGGATTGATCAGCCGAGAAGTTTTGAGAGTCAAGTCTTGTCATTTTTAAAATGTCCAAATATTACTGGAATAGTACGATCACAAACTTGCATATGATACATCGTTTTCTCTCTTTATTTTTTTACATGCTGACCACTCGTCCGCACACGCAGCAATGAATGAGTATGCGTGCGTGTGCGTGTTTTTGTGCGTGCGTGTGTGTGCATGTGATAAACGCCAGAGATCACGCGCCCTTCAGCCGGGGTGTTTGGGGTGACATTTCATAACATGGATAAAAAACTGCTTTGAACGCACGTAAATAATAATTAAAATATTTCATTAAAAAAATAAATGGAAAATTAATCTTACTGATTGTCAGTAATAATGCGGTGGCAGTTTTAATTAAAGCTCATTTTTACATTCTGTATTTAAAAAAAAAGGTTAATGCAGGTACGTTTCAAAACCTATAACATCGCACAAAATATACGAGAAAAGCAGCACGAAAACTCAGTATGCTTCATGTATCGCAATTGGAACACTCATTACAAAAACGTGTGTCGAGATATTTGCTTAAATCAAAAGAATGCAAGAAAATAAACGTCTTCTTTCAGAGAAATATTTTTTTCGCATGAAAATGAACGTAGCTCTACAACAAAACAAAAAAAGTGTTCAAACCATTTTTCCCCGAAAATAACCGTTTCCCCTAAATGATATTTTTTTCCTGGAAAGCACTTCTAAAATATTTTTTCCCGCAATGATTTAACCTAGGGAATTAAAAAAAAAATTTCTTGGTTGTTACCTCCAAGATGAATTCATTCATCACAAAGTTGAACCACAGTTGCTTGTGGCGAGTGACGCGTGTAGTTCATATTGTGGCCAACATGAATAAACAGTATATTTATCAAAATACATGCACATTAAACGACACATTTAGTTTTCAATCTGTATGCTGTGATTCATTTGTCAAAAAAAGCATGAACGACGCGTAAAAAAAGTCTCCGTGTAGCGGTAACACAAATACAAATATTTAGGCCCTCTCCTTAAATACTGTCTAGTATACACGTATATAAATATACGTAAACATTCACAGTTGGATTTACTGTGCTTTGTTTCAGGGGGGGAAAATCATGTTAAATTTGTACAAACTCGTGCTTCCAAAGTGGACGTGTAGTCTAAAAATCGCCTCTAGATGGCGCCGGAGTAAAGACAACATCTGCACGAGGCACAAGAAATCACTTCAAAGTTCACTTTGAACTGCATGTGAGCACCCCCCCCCTCCTACCAAAACAGCCTCTGGAATTAAATGGTGACAATATTTACGAAAATTCATGAAAATGTGCAGAAGGATATTTCCGAAACGTAAATTTTATTTTTTGAAAACAAATGATCTTTCTATCTATCGCTATATAATGTCAATTGTATTATTTTTAACAGGCCGCTTTTCATGTTCGATCGCCTGATGCAAGCCTGAGGGCTGCAAAAAAAAAACAACAACAACAAAAAAACGGACTGACTGTAATGTTTGTTTTGTTAGAGCAGCGAGCGTGTTTATTGCTGTTGACATTTAAATGTCATTCATAGAAATGTTGTTTCTTGCTGTTCCACGCACACCGAGATATGCGTCGGCCAGTGTGTGTGTGCGTGTGTGTGTGACCCGTGACTGATGCGAGTTAACAGCTGACTCTTTGCCATTGCAATTCCAAGTGGCTGGCGGAGAATGGAGATAACGAGCGACTCACGCAATGGCCGCCAGCTTTCAGGGAAGCAATTCCTTTTTTGCTCGTCTTAATGGAGGACATCAATCAAACTCATTAATTTGTTTTGAAACATCCTTTTTGGTTGCATTGCGCAAGCTGTCAACAAACGCAGCAAGACGTGTTTTTTTCTCAAAGGAGTCATTGAAAATGAATATTGTATTCATTGTTGCTTTTATGAGCTATTGAATTGCTATTTTAGTCATATTTTACGTCAAGTTTACTTGCCTACAGTACTTTGTTTCACTTTTGGTGTTTTTTGATTTGATAACGTGAACACCTTTGTGCGTTTTATTTTATGTAATTTTATTTTCTTGGTGCTTTTCTTGTATTTGTTATTTTCCTTTAAAGTTACTTTGGGTAAGTATTTTTTAATATTTATGTGTTGGTATTTTTTTCTTCTGTTGGAATTTTAGATTTTTTCGTTCATAAAAATAATAATTTTTGTGTGATTTACATTTTACTTTAAAAAACACTTAACCACTAAATTTCCAATTTCCTTTAAAAACAATGAATAGTTTTCATTCATCAGAAAAAAATAATTTTGAGGATTTTCATTTTCAGGAATCTTGAGCAGTTTAGTTTTAAATGTGTTTTGTGAAGTCAATAATGAGTTTTACCCTCGTGTCGTGTATTAAAATCTGTGGAGTAAGAAAATAAAAAAATAACTTCATAAAGAATAACTGATTTGACGGCCTATTTTTTGTTGTAGTTTATTTTTAGATTGATAATTAAAGACATTTTGGGTGATATGTTAAATATGTCCGTGAAACGTAGAAATGTTTGCATTCATATTTTACCAAATATTATTCATGTCGTTGATTTGTTTTTAGCCAGGGATACACTAACGTTAATTAATTTACTTTTTGTGCGGGGGTCGGGGGGGTAATGTTGAAATATACTAACTATTAAAAACATATATTAATTAACAGTTTTCCCAAAATAACCACTAAATGTACTATTTTCCCGTGATTGAATACAAAGTGAATTAAAAAAATAAGTGACACTTTCTTCCTCTCGCCGTCTTTTGGTCGGCCTGTGTGACGTGACCAGGTCACGTGAGCTGCTGGCCCGTATAACTAGCGCCGGCCGGTCCGCCCCCTCCCGGATTCACTTCGGGCCCTCGCGTGGCATTTTAGCGGCTTCACTGCTCTCGCCCGGCCCGGCACGGCACGGCGAACCGCCTGGAAGCGTATGGACCTAGCGGCAGGAAACAGTGGCCCTCGTCTCCCACTTGCGACCTCTTCCTCCACATTTCCTCCATCTCCTTCTCCTCCTCCCCCCGTCCTACTCCCCCATCTCCTCCTCCTCCTCCTCTTCGCATGAGTCTCGTCGAGGGAGGGGGGCACGGCGGCGCTTCCTCATCTGGCCCCGGCGGACGCGGCCGGGCGTGAGAGGGGAACCATGACTCTGAGCTCCGAGATGTCGGACGCCTCGGTCCTCTCGGAAGAGACCGACATCGACGTGGTGGGCGAAGGGGAGGAGGCCGAGCACGGACGCGGCTCTCCTCCGACCCAGCCGCATCTTCATCCTCATCCATCGAACGCCTGCACCGCCGCCTCGGAGCCGGGGCGGGACGCCTACAAGCCGGCGTCAGCGGCTGGCAAGAACCCTCTGGTGAAGCCGCCTTATTCGTACATCGCCTTAATCACCATGGCCATCCTCCAGAGCCCCAAGAAGCGGCTCACCCTCAGCGAGATCTGCGACTTCATCAGCAACCGCTTCCCCTACTACCGCGAGAAGTTCCCCGCCTGGCAGAATTCCATCCGGCACAACTTGTCGCTCAACGACTGCTTCGTTAAGATCCCGCGGGAGCCCGGCAATCCGGGCAAGGGCAACTACTGGACGCTGGACCCGGAGTCGGCGGACATGTTCGACAACGGCAGCTTCCTGCGGCGGAGGAAGCGCTTCAAGCGGCAGCAGACGCAGGACTTGCTGCGGGAGCACGGCGGCTTCCTGCCGGCCGCCGCCGCCTACGGCTACGGGGGCTACGGATGCGCGGGTTACGGCCTCCAGCTGCAGACCTACCACACGCACTCGGCTCTCTTGGCCTTCCAACAGCAGCAGCAACAACAACAACAGTCCGCCCGGCACGGCGGCACCGTGCTGCCGGCCGCCTCGCTCTTGCCCTCCGCGGAGCGCCCCCGCGGTCGCTTTTACCCGCAGCTGGGCGCTGGGCCGCAGGGATCCCCGGCCGGCGTGCACAAGTCGGGCTCGCCGACGCACCGCTCGCCCTTCTCGATCGAGAGCATCATCGGCGGCGGCTCGCCCAGCCCCTCCAGGACTTCACCGGTGGTGGTGCCGGTGATGGGCGCCTCGCTGCGGCCCCCCTCGGCCGTCTTGCACCCACTGGAGAACTTCACCGCCGGTGGCTGTTAAACGAGACTAAAACGAACAAACAAAACACAAACGAACAAATAAACGACCCCTCAATGAAAGGTAGGAGGATTATTTTTGTACGTTTCTTGTAGCGCGCGCGTGGACCGGTTGGCGTGCGCGTTCACGCGGTTTGAGATATTTAATGTTCATATTTCTTGCTTTCTTTTTTTATTTTCGGGACCTTGAAAATCAGGATGTTTGGACTTTGTCTCCTCCAGCCACAATCTCAGGACGAATTGCTATAAATGATCACATGTTGGATTTTTAGTTTCTTTTTTAAGTAATAATAATAATGTATTATTGTGTCAAACACGTTTCTTTTTATCATTATTAATATTAATAATTTTGACAATTTCAACAGGTTTTTAATTTTAAACTTTGTAATAAAAACACAAAGAGTTAAAAAAATCATACATTTATAACATGCAGTGTGTTTATTTCAGTAATAAATAAATGTACATTATGGGCTACGACGAAATGTAAATGAAGTGTGATATTTTTACACAACTTGTTTTTACAAGGAGAATAAATTCTGTTTAAAAAAACACGATGAGAAATACTTTTTCCACCTAATAATATATAGTCATCACCTTGTTTATCACAAAACTCATTGGTATTTTTCAGTATACAAGTACAATATTTAATATATTTCACATTTGCCACTTGAACCTAAAACAATATTGTTAAAATG
Source organism: Idiotropiscis lumnitzeri (assembly GCF_059441095.1). Lineage (NCBI taxonomy): Eukaryota > Metazoa > Chordata > Actinopteri > Syngnathiformes > Syngnathidae > Idiotropiscis > Idiotropiscis lumnitzeri. The sequence continues at coordinate 3,981,532 of NC_142408.1, forward strand.
TAATTCGCTTCACTCCACATGACGCAAACCACTAGCCTGACACTTGTGCACATTACTTACAACTTTTATCAGTCTTAAAACATTTTTTCGCCACTGTGACAGTTGCTAATTTCACATCATTAATCTATTTTCTACATTCATGTCAGATTTCCAGGGGCATGCGCACAAGTGTGTGTGTGTGTGTGTGTGAGAGGGGGGGGGCGTGACCCTTGTCACGCTCATGACAATGAAGGTGCACCCACCCTCACGCGATACTTGCCGCCGTGCCCTCATTTTCGAAACATCTGCACGATTTCTTGATCCATTAAAAAAAACACGGTTGTTAAATCCGCTGTAAATGAAAACAAAAAAAAGAACTCGTTTGCTTTATGTTTGCACATCCTTCGCGTTTGTTGTCTGCTGCTTCCGTGACTGGCGTCCACTGCGAATGTGTGTGTGCGTGTAGTAGTGTATCGCAGCTAAATCGGTGCATCGCTCGCAGCGAGTTCACTGGGCCACGAGAGGACAGCCATTGCGTGATGATGTAACACGCAACGTGGGAGAGAGAGAGATAGGTAGAGAGAGGAAGACAGAGAATGAGGTCAGTGTGTTGACAAACAAAACAGGAAGCAAAAAAAAAAACATTTAGTGGTAAGTGTAACAAGTAGTACTCATTAAAGCTACACCAAGAAATGTTGGCGGCATGGGCAAAAAGATTTGTAATTTAGTGGAGCCCATCTCTTCTGAATGAAGACATTTTCTATAGCAGAATGCATCATAATTGCAAAAAAAAAAAAAAAAAAAAAAAGGCTGCTTCAAACCTTGGTCAACTTCACGGGGCCCTTGAGACTTTTTTATGATCGACATATCTGCCCAATTTCAAGTCCACCAATGCAACTGGTGTCATATCAGAGGTTGATTATTTTGCTAACTTTCCAGGTGGCTCAACTGTGTTTGCAGGGTTGTCATGGGAACCCCTCAAATATATTTTCACCAGGATATGCACATTTGCATTAATTGGTACATTTTAGCGAAGCCCCACGAAAAAGGCAATCTTTTCATTAAAATAACAATGATGGACGATTCCTAGTGGGGCAAACAATTGCTCAACTTGCAAAATAGTGAGCCGATGCTCCAAGTTAAAGTTAAAAAACAAACGAAAAATTCCATTGTTGCAAGTGTAAATAATTGATAGCCTTTTACTAAAATCCTCACGTTATGTTGTGGGTATTTAAAAAAAATAATAAGATTTCACATTTTGTGTCCTCATACTTCCTTTTCAGCTTCTATTTGTGTGGCGTTCTCTATTTAAGGAAAAAGAGCATTATGAAGTTTTTAAAACATGTGAACAAACTCGTTCATAAATTCTCCTGCCAGCACATAGACATTCACCTGCAAGTGTGTGTGTGTGTTTCTTCCTGAATGACACACATATCACAAGAGTTTTAGTGCATGAATGTGCAGAGACCCACATTGTGGATGCACATAAACGCACCACAGGCGGGCCACAACGTTAGGTACACGTGCACAATTTTAGACTAATAATATTAATAATACTAATAATAATAATAATACATTTATATTGCATTATTTCCATTTATTGTCTTTACATTTCAAGAGACCCAAGAACACTTGAGTATTACTGAAAAAAATAAAGCACCAAATGATATATTCACACAAAAAAAATGGCTAAAAATAAGTCAATAATTAAGTTTATTACATGTATATAAATGTTATCTTTTATTATATATTATAAACAAAATCTAACCCCTCCTCCTCACTTTTTTTTGATGGATTATGTGGACATGAGCACGAGTGATGCTCGGTGAGCATTTGAACCCTCTGGGTTCAGAGGTCACCATGAGAGGAGACAACACGCAATACTTAAAGACCTGAAGACAAGACAAGGCCGGATTATTCGGGATTTGGAACATTTTGGTTTATTTGACCTGTAACTAGTTATAATTCTAAATGACAGTACACATGTCAGAAATATATGAAAATATTACATATATAAATATCATTACTTATATATTGAATTTATATGTCAAATACGAACAAAGCATATATACAGTCAGAGAAAGGAGTAGAAACCAAAGCGCCAATATTAAAGAAGAAAAAATGAAAACTAGAAAAGGGAAGAAAAAAAGCAGAAAATTACAAATCATAATTGAGAGGAGAAAACAGAAAAAACAGAAAAGTTTAGCTGCTTAAGAAAAAAAGAAAAGTAACCAGATGTGTTCACAGTGAAGTTCGAATGTAACATGAACTTCATTCGGGATCCCGCAAGAGCGTTTATGCAATTGTTTCCTCCCTCTTCCTCGCTTACTTCTTCACTCCTCTTTTACACTTTCTTACCCATTTTCTTTTCTCTTCTTTCTGCTGCTTTCTCCCTCATTCTGACCTTCCTTTTGTGTGCCCTTTTTTTTGTCAATTGAGTGGTCAATTTAGTTAGACAATATGTTTGTTACTCAGTTAGCTAGCTAGCTTGCTAGCTAGCCTAACACGCATGGTGTGACATTATTGCAATTTGTTCATTCGCTCATCTATCATCCATCCATCAGCTTTATTGCGCATTGAAGAAAAAAAAATCATGCTTCAATGCCTGTTAAATTAATCATGTGCGTTTTGTTCACAGATAGTCATCAAGCTAGGTTCCTTATATAGCATGCGAACCAGTTAAGAATAGAATAGAATAGAAATCCCTTTATTGTCATTGTACTCAAGTGTGCAACGAGATTAGAGGGCTCCCCTCTCCAGTGCAATACAACAATAATACAGACAAATATATAAATTAGATAAATAAAGAAGACAGTGCAATGGAATTCAGTACTGAATAGGGCATATAGAAACACATCACAATGCTGTTTTGCGAGGTTAGGGTGGTCTCGTGTGTGTGTGAGAGTTCAGTATGGAGATGGCTCTCGGAAAGAAACTGTTTCTCAGTCTATTGGTCCTTGATTTGATGCATCTGTAGCGCCTGCCAGAGGGCAACAGGTCGAACAGGTGTGAGTTTGGGTGGGTATTGTCATTGACGATGTTGAGAGCCCTTCTGAGGCACCGGGCGGTGTAGATGTCCGACAGTGGGGGAAGAGGGCAGCCAATAATCCTTTGCGCTGTTTTGACTGTCCTCTGGAGCCTCACTCTGTCCGCCTCAGTGCAGCCGCTGTACCAGGTGGAGACACAGTACGTCAGCAGGCTCTCGATGGACGAGTGGTAGAAGGCCAGCAGCAGCTTCCTGTCCAGGTTGAATTTCCTGAGGACTCTCAGGAAGTGCAGACGTTGGCGGACCTTCTTTACCACTGCTGTGGTGTTGTGACTCCAAGAAAGGTCATCGGAGATCTGTACTCCCAGGAACTTGAACGTGTGGACCCTCTCCACACACACGCCTTCGATGCAGAGGGGGGGGCGGCAGCGTCTTGTTCCTCCTGAAGTCGACGACAATCTCCTTTGTTTTAGCAGAGTTAAGGTGCAGTCTGTTGTCCTTGCACCAAGTTGTCAGTCTCTTTACCTCCTCTCTGTAGGCTGTCTCGTCACCTTCCGAGATCAGACTTAATTACTTATTTTTACATAAGAGGGAATGTTATGTATTGATCCCGGTTAAGTAATCAATTAGCTAGTCAGCTCTATAATGCAAGTGTAGTTTATTTTTTCCCCACTTCAATTACTTAATTTACTAAAGAAGAAGATGAGGGTCGCTAACGCAACATAAAGTGTGAGCTAACAAGCGGTGTGTGGTTTATTTAGCACCCTTCAGCGCTGTTGTTATTTGTCCTCTATCTTTGCCATCTCCCGGCATGAACTTGCACAATTATGTTGCTGCATTTTTCCATTTTTTTTTTCTAGCCGCCGTGCAGCGCGTGTTTGCTTTGGCACGTTCCTCATGCAAAAACATGCCTGAACTGTAGCTTATCCATCACACTGGTGCACAAACGCCACGATAAAATAACAGGCATTTGTTAACGCCACCTTCATTACAAACTAAAACTTGGCCTAGAACAATAAACGCAAAATGTATGCCGGCCACTGGGAAAGTCCCCACCGACGACCGCGCTGCTCGTTTTGCCTCCACTGACGCTCAAAATTTCCGACAGTGCTGCTTGTATCCCATTTTATGACTGTATGATTTAATTCAAGTATTTAAATATCCCATGTCAACATGGATGAGAAAAATGGCAAGATACAACTAGCTAACCAGCTAGTGCAACTTGGGAAGCTGTCAGATAGTTAGCTATAGATAGCAAGTTAGCTCGGTAGTTAGCTAAATAGCACCAAGTGAGAGGCTCCGATCAAATTTAGCTTGATAGTACAATAACACAAAGTTTTGATTATGGATACCGAGATAGCTTTTTAGCTAGCTAGCTCAATAGCACGAGGTGAAAGGTTTTGACCACCTACCGAGAAATCCAGTTAGTTAGCTTAATTTCTAGTACATGCACCAGCACAAGGTGGGTGGGTTTAATTACAGTTTGTTAGTGAGCTGGCTAGTAAGCGAGTTAGCTAGTTAGTTAGTAATCTAAGCTTACAAGATCTAAGTAAGAGGTATCAACTTCAGCTCGCTAGTTAGTTCAAGAGTACCACGTGTGGGTTTAAATCAGTGACTTCGGTTGATAGGCAAATGCTCAAGATAGCTCGTTAGTTAATCGGCTAAATAACTCAATATTAGATATCTGATTTATTTGTGATTTTTAACTTCTAACCATTTTTATTTCCTCCAATTCTTCATGATGTCTATCTGAATTGAATCTTGGTGAAACTTGACTTCGCAATATAAGAGTGTGTCATAATGTTTAGCATTTAGCATTGTCCACTTCAGGGCCTGCCCGCCCACTTACACGCAACAACGCCTCCAGCGCATAAACACATCATGGGGCCCTTCGTCACGCTGCCGCGCGGCGAGTAATTCACGCCGGCAAGGATGACGCATGGCAGAGACTTCCCCCGAGAGACCGCCGACTTCCACGCACAAGACCACCAAAGTTCCTTTTCATCGTCCACACATCACTAGACCATTTTTCATCATTAAGGCAGGTGAGCTTGCAACCATCTTAGTTCACTTTGTGTGAGAAAAGTGCAGCAATCCCTGGACTTTAATACGATTTTTTTTTGTTTTTGGCATTTTTTAATTAACATTTAAATATGTTAATTTCCTATCTTGAGTTATGAAATTCCAATAGACAAAAGCATTGCATTAATAAAGCAGTAGACGGGTTGTTGTCAATGTCTTATTCAAGCTACAACGCTGTTCGCTGGACTCTGCTGTTCCGTCTCAGTGGAGTTTTATTTGATACTTCCTGTCCCCCGTCACAACAAGCGCACGGGCCCCCGTATCAAAGTACGGCATTGCTGCAGAGAGCGCGCAAAGGGTTGGCCGAGCCCAACCGCCGCCCACTGCGCTGAGCTGGCGGAGTAATCAGATACAAATCAGATACAAATTCTCCAGTTCTCTGCAGGCTATCAAAAAGAAAGTGAAACCAAAGTGACCAGCTCCGGTATCCGTGCAAACGTTGGTTTGGATTTTCTTTCAGTTTGGACGTGCCCGCCTGCCTCTGTTGAAGAGGGGCACTTTTGCTTGTTTACCGATGGTGACGTCTTTTATCTGCAGCGCTTAAAGAGATGCACTCAGGCTTCCATTTGGCCTCTCGTACAACCACCAGCTGCAAAAGTGGCTTTTACACCCCCGTGCCGCATGTACACACACACACACACGCAGGTGGTATGCACACGCACTCATACACACACACGCATGCTCTTCAAAAGTGCCATTTCACCGCTGCGGCTTCCAAATGTAAAAATAAATGTGACACTATTGCGGTATTTTATGGTGAGTAATCCACTTTTGTCGCCACGCTCCTCCAAGATGCCACAACCAACACTAAACTGTTCTGCAATTTAGCGTCATCTGTCTGGTCCAGTATATGTGGTCCAAATTTGGTGGAAGTTGGACAAAATACTCAGAAGGTGACTAACTTTCGAGGACACCTGGAAAATGGACGAAAAATATGGTGGACTTGCGTCTTTTCAGGCACCACCGAATCTGGGAACAGGGGTCTTGTTCACGAGTGAGGGGCGGATGGAGCGCGAGATCGACAGGCGGATCGGTGCGGCGTCGACATGCAGACCCGTATCGGTCTGTGGTGGTGAGGAAGGAGCTGAGCCAAAAGGCGAAGCTCTCGATTTACTGCTCAATTTACGTTCCTGTGGGTCTTGCAAATAAGATTAGTTAGAAATCTGTTCTAGAAAATAACTACAAATAACAATTTAAAAAAAAATAGTGTCTTATGATTAGAAAGGGAGACTGGCTGAAATTTAGTTGAGAAAAACACGGCTGGGCTTTTTTCTGGGACAACAGCAGCCTGACTGTGTTTTTGCCGTCGTGTGCGGCTTCTCGATTTCAATCCCCTGAGGGAAGTTTGAAGACTTCCGAAATGTTCATCGGAAAAAGTCATTTCCTGTTTTTTTTTTTTTTTTCCTCCTTCGGCTGTTACTCAACACCATCATCACGGTGAGGGTGCCACTGAAAAAAAAAAATATATATATATATATATATTTTTTTTTTTTTTTTTTTTTAGCTTTCCCCCACAGGTTGATGATCCTCCCACACCCGCTCACCGATCCGTCTCACTTAAGTCAATATATTATAGCGACGCCGAGCCTCCAGCTTCAAAGGTTTGTTGACTTCATTGCCAGAGATCCATGACCTCATGCTGTAATTTTACTCTAATTCTATTCCAGACGGAAGGGAAGGCAGTTGGCAAAGGGTGTGAGAAAGAGAAAGTGGCCTCCGTTTAAGAGCCGCCAAGGTTAAGGAAGGCTTGTTGCCTAATATGAGAGGTCAGGATGCTTAACACCCCCCACCCCCCAATCCAACACGGAAAAATGCTTTTACACCGAGAGGCAGCTCTCTGGTTGGTATATCGGTTAGAACTCCAGATGTTATGAAGTAAGTATATCCGATACATATTGCTTACGGCTTCAGGTAATGCAATTTAATGTAAATAAAATAAAAAAAGAAAAAAAAAAATCAATAAATAGATTCGCCCACCCCCCACAGAAATAAATTTTTGCAGGGGATCGAATTCCCAAATTGGTGAAACAACCACCCCACTACTGAGCCATGCCACCCCAGTTGAATTCTAACACGCCCCCACCCCAACGACACCATTTTCCAAATATATTTTGGTTACATTTTAAACCTTTAAACCTGCTCAATTAGGAGGATTAATAACCGTCAGTCCAAAGTGCTGCCCGGCCGGAGGTGCGAGGGCACAACAAGAGGAGGCCTCTCGCTCTCGCCATGTTGGCACGGGGTCGGTGGCGGTGAGAGGAGGGGGGGGGGGGGAGGGCGCCGTCAGGGGGGCCCCAGCTCTGTGAGGTGTGTGGGTTGAAGTCTGGGTGTCAGTCTGCTGTAAGTGATCCGCTTGTAACGGACCGCCGCTTCTGGCAAGCCGCCCCGCAGCACAGAATCATCCGCGCTGGAATCTCCTCGACTGGCCACAATAACCACACACACGCTTGCCCGCACACACACGCTCACGCACACACACTTGCGCGCGTTGTGTTCGTGGTTGTGCCAGCAGATGTACCTAAAAAGTTCACTTTTTTCCCCCTCGATTTCCTTAAAAAATACAAAACTATAAATTTAATAACTTGGCACACCTGTGAGGATAAATTGAGTGAATGTCATTCAAAGATCTACGGTAACAAATAGAGATAGACCGATTATCGGGGGCCGATATTTGGCACTTTGCCGATTAGCTGCATCCGTCTTTTTAATAACTTTCAAGGCCGGTAAATTAAAAGCTGGTTTATTTTGGCTCGCTGCAGCACACTCCCTCTCTCTCTATCTGCTGTGCTGGTGACCCTGCCTGCAGAAGCAGATTGGCCCGCCCACAACACCATCTGATTGGTTCCTTGTGCAATAGGTAACAATCAGCAGTAAGCTGCCTGTTTGCTTTTTCACCTTGAGTCACACGCACTATGGCAGGCAACAGGCAGCAGACTTTGCCGAAATGTGTTTAGGAATTGTTCCATCATTATGAAAACAAACAATAAAACTTTGTTGTTGTTTGTTTATGTAACCAGTGATGTATCGAAAAAAAAAAATCCACTTTAGACCCACTTTTGAATTTATGCGTTATCTGGTGAAAAATGACAAGGTTAAAAAGCCATCTTTTTTCAGGTAATGCTTTATCTATTCATGTAAAGAAACTCAACACTTTCCATTTTGAGATCCACTGTGAATCAGCTGATTGTTGTGGAAAACAATGACAACTACGAAATTGTTTAACGTTTTCATTTTACTTTTTCGGCTTTTTTTATTTCAGTTTCCGGAAGACGTTTAACACAACCAACCAAATTGTCACTATTTTTTTAAATCACGCACAAATTTCCAAGGGGGCGACGTCGGTCTTTGCACACCGGGGGGTATATCCAACCCCGCCACTGTCGTGCGTGCGTAAGGCGCCCTGGGACGCTCCGGCCACATGCAGCAGCATTTGTGCGAGATTATTGGAGCGAAAGCGATGGAGTCTGTCGCTCAGGAAGGAGGTTCCTCGAAAGAACCAACCAATGGATGGCGAGTGTGTGTGTGTGTGTGTGTGTTTGTTATCATAATATTGCTGGGATGGCTATAAAAGCAAAGAGCTCACATGTTTCCGTTATGACAGCAGTGACGGATCGAGCTACATAAACATTAGCACCCCCAGCTAATAAATCACGACACGCCGTCAACATGGATATGGTCACGTTGTCACGGCAACGATTAATAATGAGCAAACGTAAATGGTCAACATTATTATTATTTTTATTGCTACATTCATGTTTCAGTATAATTTAAGTTATTAATTAGAAATAATAATAATCCCACATATCTAATATTGTCTGTTATTTATTTCATTATTTTACTGATTATATCATATTTAATGTATCCATGTTTTTTATACTGGACTGCCCCCCCTTAGTTCTGGAAAAAATAAAAATATTTTAATATACATTGTACAGTGCATTGATTTGACAATTTTATTTATTTAAATGTAATGTATTTATTTTGTATCAACCATTACATTGTCATTGAGGGGATAGACGACAGTGACTAAGCAATTCTAGTAATAAGGATTACATAATGAGGCACTAGTGCTGCGTGAATGTTTCGGCAATTCAGCAAAATATTTGGAGGAAAATGTTGTCACCTGGTTGTTGTTATTTTTAAAACAGAAATACATGATTACAAAAAACAAACACAAACTGTTAAATTAGGATGTGGTGATATTTAATGTAGATGCAAATCATCTTAAAGTAACAGAAACGTCACAATTTATTATTAAGATAAACTACTTGTATATTCTAGTATTGTTTTTAGGACTAGGACCACTTTTATTTAGATGAACAGGAAGCAAATACCTTGTTGTAGTATGTGAAAATACATTTTTTAAATTCTAGAAACAATTGTAACAATTAATTTAATACATTTTAAATGTTAATATTCATTACAAGTTTAGTATTAGGTTTTTAAGAAAGCAACAGCAGTCAAATTATTGTCAATCATTTGGTGGCACAAATATGTCATACATCATGTGTATAATTTGAATAAATTATTTTTATCAATATATTAAATAGGAAAGATTAAATATACAACATATATAGTTCTTATTTGTGTTGTATAACATTTTTAGACAGTTTTTAGTAGCAATAGGGGAGTGAAGGCTGCATGCAGTATTGTGAAATGCGCTATATGAATAATAATCAATAATATATGAATAAATTCCTAATTTACAAAAATATTTTCACTCAAAACTGAAAACTGAAACTATGAAAATACACAAAATTTGGAATTTGATAAGTACAACGAATGAACAGCTAACTGGCAACTATTTGAACTCTGTGTGAAAAAGTACAATTTTGTAAAAAATAAATAAATAAATAATAACAATATATATATATATATATATATATATATAATAATCAAAATTAATTTATTCCTTGAATTTCTTTCCTGTAATTTTAGTAGTTATAGTATAAAATAAATAATAAAAAAACAATGAGTGAAAATCCATTGTTTGCCTCACACTGACCCAAGTTAGAAAAATTAGCATGGATTACAAAATTCAGCTAAAGAAAACAAAAGTAAGAAAAAGGAAAACATTCGCCTCTGCAGTTGTTTTTATTTCTTTTTTGTTACTCCAGCTGAGCGCCTGAAAAAGTGACGACGGTGAGGGGAAAGTACATGAAACACAAAAGCTGCCTTTGTCTCACACACACACACAGACACACACACACGCACACCCCCATGCACGCACACGCGCTCGCGTAGAGGTAAACCGGAAAATGTTTGTTTTGCCTGTGACGCACACCACAAAGAAGCAGAAATGCGAGTACAAGTGAAACACCATTTTGGGTGTAAAGGGAGGATTTAAGGGGGTGTTTAGAGGTAAAACACAAGGGGTGTTGGGGAGGTTTGCGGGGTTAGGCCGATTCCAAAGTGTCCCGGGCGGCTTTGAAAGTTTGCGTGAGGCGGCTTAACGGAACGTTGGATTGTTTTTCCGCTCGGCTGCCCTCTGGACTCGACTCCAAACTCAAGACGACATCCTCTCATTAGTCGGCCCTCCGCTGCTAAGCCGGCCCATTTAGTGTACCCCAAATCCCATTGTCCGACCGGCCGGGTCGAGTCAAAGGCCAACCAAAATATTGATGAACCGCTTCAAGGGAGCGCAGAGGTGCTGGATGCAGGCCCGGAGTGAGGGAGGGGGTTGGATTTGGGGATGGGGGCGTTGAGAGCTCCAAAACACACACCTGCATGCCCTGGCATGGCTCCGAATGGACCTGCTACCTCTTTGCTAACCTGGAAATCATCAGGTTGAGGGTAAAATTGTTGGCAGCGGATGCATGGATGCTCCAAAAATGCTAACAGCTAGCAGGCTAACAACCCACATGGACACTCTACAAGTCCCGCCCCCAAAATAGTAGTCCTAACAATGCTATTGGAGAAATGCTAACATCCATCTTGAGTGGACATTCGACATGAAGCTCCAATAAAATAAAAAAAAAAGCTTTAATGTCAACAGGTAGAAGGCTAACAGCCAGACTTTGTAAATGTGGTCCAAACAAAATGGACGTTCTAACTTGTAGCATTCTATAAGTTAGCATGCTAACAGCTAAAAGGCCAAGATCCTAAACAGACATTGTACATGTTGGCCCCAAATGAAACGGCAGTTTTAACAATGATTAATGGCTACAACGCTAATATCTTGTAGTGGACTCTACATAGAAAGAAAAAAAGAAAAAGGAGTTTGTTTAAATCCACATTTGCGGGATTAAGCACCCTGGCTAAGAAGGCCTTGTCCAGGGTTCGAGGGTCATTGTGGCAAAAGGGCCTGTAAACTCAGCTTTGCTCCTTGGATCACGCAAAAATATTAATTTTTTTCCCCTTACTTTTTCAAGCAAACTGCTTTTGGCGTCTAAACATCTGTAAATCATTTATCACCAAATAATATTTTTAATCTTTTTATTCTTTTGTTAAAAAAACATTTGTACGGTAGTTTATTTTTTTTTTAAATACTGACTAAAATCTAATCTGAGATTTTTGAATTTGCTTTCAAGTTTAAGAATAATAGTTTTTAGAATATACAACAAACTGATTTCAACTCAAATAAGTTGTCTGATGTCACACATTAAAAAGAAAATTCTAAATCAATGACCTAAAATTTTTCATGCCAAGAAAAACACCTTGACTGAACTACATTTTGGAGTTTATTTTGAATAAACACACTCAAATCCGATAAATTGTAGTAAATTTGATAAAAATATTGATTTTTCTTATCGTAAATCTCAAAGTTCTTTTGTTGGCATGATAACGTCACAAAGTCGTGGTGTCATAGCCTGCATTGTGAGTGCCTGTTATTCCTCTAGCGTGTGTGTGCGTGTCAAAGGTGACGCAGTGTGGAGCTTTGAGGTAAAACCTGCTGACTGGACCCCATCCAGTCCAAACTCTGGAAAGTGGCCTGATTGCGCACACACATATACACACAAACACACACTGGGCTTGTTTGGATTTAAAGCCACTTCATTTTGGTACACTTGTATATATATATATATATATATATATATATATATATATGTGTGTGTGTGTGTGTGTGTGCCACTACTTAAAATATGAAATATTGATGGTGTGCAGCTGCTTGTTTTTTAGGGGGATTTCTCTCCTGATGAAAATGGAATCCATTGTTTGTTTTCTTTTTTAAATTCTATACAAAAAAAAACAACAAGAAAAAGTTGTGTCAAGAGAGGCGCACATTATTTTTTAACTCTTTAACAAATACTTTTGAAACACACACACACACACACGTAACTGAAAAAACATTCACAAATTTTGTGTGCATTTTATCTTAAATGTGTGAGAGCATTTCAATATGTCGACGAACATGTCAGCATATTATATGACAGCATTGTTGTAAATTGTGTGAGCGGACTTCCTTTATTTATAAGATGAGAGCATTTATAGTCTTGACTGTGCGAGAGCTTTTTCAAAATAATATTCGGGGAATATTTCAGTAAAACGTGCAAGAACATGCCAGCATTTCAGCAATGTGCATGAGAACATTTCAGTATATGAGTGTCTCCTTGTGAAGTGTGAGATGATTTGAGTACGATATGTGAGAACATTTCAGTTGTGTGCGAGTGCAGAAAAATTCAGTCGTGCGCATAGGAGCATTTCATTAGTGTGCGTGTGTGAGGTAATCCTGAATTATGTCCCTGGCAGCCCCTCACGCACGCACGCACAAACACATACGCACGCATACAGTTTTGATTTTTACAGTAAAATGCATTTCAGATTATTCATAAATTTCAGGATACATATCAGTTTTTTTGGTCATGTTTTCTGCAGCAATATGATATGAAGCTATATTTTGTGACTGATGCATTTTTTCCAAACATTAATTGCTATTATCAAAATACTGTCCATTTTTTACAAATGCAATTTTTTTAAAAATGTATAATTTTTAAAAAATCCTATTATGGTATGAGTGTCTAGTTTTACAGTAGTACAGGCAGTAAATAAGTTTTCTAAGAAATAAAAGTAGCACACATGGCACCTCCTCAGTCGGGGTTCCGACAATGTGATAAAATTTAAATATTTCATACATTTATCAAATCAAATTTTAACACATTGTAATTTTGTAAAGGAATGAAATAATTAGAGGACATTCAGAGGACATTCAGTGTGTGTGGCGTGTGAAAGTCAACCCAACATAGGATGCTTTTACTTAATTGATCCACTCTGTGTGTGTGCGTGTGTGTATTAATTCATACCAAGTGCTCTGTGAATTTAATGTAATTATCACTGCATGTGCACGATCATGTGTGTGCGTGTGTGTCAGTGGCGGCTGGAACGCACGCGATGTTTACATTGGCTCGCTTGGGCTAATTGACTGGTCAGGTTCACCCAGCCGAGGGTCCGCGGGGAGGCCCGGGAAAGTGGGCCAGGACTCCCCCGAGGGGAACGCCGGGACGACGAGAACGAGGAGGAGGAGCCGTAAAAGTTGCTAATATGGCACCTGTAGGCACTGATGATCACGAGTGTAATACTCAAATATGTTTACTCATTCACTCCCAGCCGAGTAAAAAAAAAAAAAATAAATAAAATAAAATTATATATATCTTTGACGTCTTTAGCCGTCAATGGCACTAAATGAGTTAATGGGTGCGTCTATGAAGTGTACTACTAACTACTAGTACTACCCATAAAGCACGACACCACTACTGATAAATATATTACAACTACTCACACCAAATCGTTATGATACTTCAATTATCAATGTTAGGTTGGTGATGCTTTAACCTCCGGAATGAGCCTGGAAAACACGACGTCAGCCATCTGGGCATCCTATTTAACCTCCACCTGTGCTCACTGATTTGCAAATGGCCGCCCAAGTTCAGGAAGCGGCGCCGAGCCCACCGCCTAGCTGCTAAGCGCCAGCTGCCGACGTAACACCTCGGCCGTGTTAATTAGGCTGGCAATGAGGCGGCCACTTCAGGAGACTTTGCGGACCCTTCAACACAAGTGTCCTTCTTTTGGGCACGAGAGCTCATTGCGGCAGCGGCGGTGGCGTAATGCGTCTCGGCGCCAATAAAGAGGAAACCCGAGTGGGACTCTAAAGCGAGGACCCCCGAGGAGCCTTGAAGCGGCGACGTTGAGAGTCTCAACAAGTACAGAACGCCACCACAAAGGCGCAGGTTGGTCACACTGGTGGGAAATGGAAATTTAATTCGCAGTTCATTTAGGCCAATAGAAAGTGTCGCCTAATCGCATTGCAAGCAGGAATTTTGTTTTAGAAATCAGACTGAAAACTTGAAATGAAGCAGAAACCAGCAAAGGGCACACTTCATTTCGGCCCATCGAGTCTTCTGCCTAAACGGGTTGCCATGGAAATTGCAACAGAAGAAATGAACAGAATTCGAAAAGGTTGTCGGAAAAATCAAGCAGCAACCAACAGAGAGCGCTGTTAATTTCTGCCAAAATGTCTGCTGCCTAAATGGGTTGCCGTTGAAATGCTAGCAGAAGTTTTGCGTGGAAACATTTGCAAAGCAAACAATATAAATAAATAAATACATATCTACTTATTGTCGACAAATTAGCCAGAAACGTCAAAATTAATTTGAGCCCAAGTAATCTGCCGCCAAAACGGGTTGAATGGAACGATTTAAATTCTGAGTCAAATGCAGCAGTTTTTTTTTTTTTTTTTTTTTTACTTTTTTCCACTGTAACTACAATACAGAATAGTTGAAAGGGAATGTAGTGCAGTTCTAAAACATTTCTTTCTTTTTTCTGCTTTGTAAAATACTGTTACAATTAAAAAATACAATTTAAGATAAATATTTGATTTCATTTTTTTTCTAAATTTCTTTCTTCTTTTTCACATCATTAGCGGCATTGGGGATACTGCAGGCAAAGTGGCTGTTTGAGATGGAGAAGGCTTTTGTGTGTGTGTGTGTGTGTGTGTGCGCGTTCTCATCTAATGTTTCGGGGGAAAAGTAGGAAAACCACCTAAAAGGCTTGAGAAACACAATGACACATCAAAAGGACAAGCTACAAAACTTTGGCGGATAATAAGACTCATGAATACGCTCCGAGCCCAAAGGAACAATGCGTTTAAGAGTGTGTGACCCGACAAGTGTGTGGGTGTGTGCGTGTGTGTGCGCACGTGCGTGTCAGTCTTAAAGTTAGCGGTTAAAACGAGGGACAAAGGCGGAGGAGCGCTCATTCATTCAGCGCGTTCGTTATTCCACAGCGTCACATGATCATTTTATTCGCCGTCTGCTGCCACTTCAAACGTCTCTTTTATGCTTGGAAAATATTTGAAAACAGGAGGGGGGCGGTGGGGGGGGGGGGGGAGAAGGAATTTAGGCATTAGCCAGATGTTTTTACTACTTTGACTGCTACTTATTTACGCCTGCGTCCTGACATCCATGATTCTTGTCTGTCTTACTTCCCAGCTCGGTTACGCTTCCACCTGTGTCATGTGATCGCCACCCGTACCTCATGAACACCTGACGGTACCCGAACCTGCACCTTCGTCCCAACCCGTGGAACCCCGTGCTTAAGCGATGACATTTAGCGTAACCGCCTGCGCCATCCAAACGCCATTTTGTCTTTTCGATCTTATTTCAACATCTCCAACAAATATTGCACATCTCCTCTAACTACCAGACACAAATCACACCTGTTTGTGATTCTGCGCTACTATGCAAAACATCCACCGTCTGTGCGACGCTGAGGGGGCGCGTGTGACCCTGGGGAACATGCTTTATTTTCCGCCGTACTACAATAAAGTGTAACTGCACATCCACTCCAGTAGATGGCAGTGGCGCTCTCCTCGCCTATTGTGCGCAGCGAGTATTAACTCTACGGTGTAGGTTTGTTTTGCAACGAAAATGCTTTTTGAGCCTGTGCTTTATTTGGTGAAAACCAGCATGATAGTCACTTGAACTTTATTTCTAATATCACAATTACAGACAATGTAACCACACATAAAGGAATTCTATACGCAGTTCTACATCATCTCCACTATGCACTTTCATGTCGTTTACAGCGGATGGATTGATGGCAGGATATACATCGCGGCGCACCACATATACTTTTCCAAAGACTGAGGAGAAGCAGATTGTTCTGGTCACAATACAAATCCTCTTTTTTTTTTATGATTTGTCGATAAATGACTTTCAGGGGTCGAAGGGGCCGGCTGCGTGTTACGTTCCATGACATCATCCCACCACCCGTCTTACCGTTTGTTCTTTGAATGGAAAGTGATCCCACCGGGGCGGGAGTGGTAAACAAGTGGAGGCCGCGCTACAATAAGCAGAGACGCGTTGGCTCGCTTGTTTATGCGCAATGTCAAACACGTCGCTCGTTGTACTGACAAACACTGCACCGCTGTTGGCTGGGGGAGAAACGCATTAGACGATGAGTTATGAGGCACTCTAGTAACACTTTATGAGCTCTCATTAGCATTGTGTGTTTTCTTTTTGTCGAGGGATCAATCGATGCACTTTTTGTTAATTGCCCGTTTTATGACTATAAAAACAAACCTCTTACTTGATGTTAACTCAAAGATACCTTGAGCCCTAAAATCAAGCATAAAGCCTGTTTAGTAATTGCCGGTGCAAAACTTTCCTCGTAAGATTCTGCTCATTCTACATCGGAAAAGTGCTTCAAGACCTTTTGAAAAAAAAAAAAAACTCTTTCTTGACCCCCCCCTTCCCTTTGTTATTGTTATTTAACAGGGTTAAAAGAGGAACGCTGCTTTAAATGGGTTTACGTTATGCTTTGACATCTGACAGCACACACACACACGCACACACACACACGCACACACACACACGCAAGGGAATGAACAACACTGTGCAGGCCGGGCCAATTTTCAAGACCATTTCCTAACTTAAGAAATGTGTGGGCGAGTAATTGTGGCATTCTTCATGCTGCCGATAACACGCTTTTGTGTAAACTGACACGCATGCTTGAAGCAGAAAACGCTTAAGCAAAACAAAGCGGGGGGGGGGGGACGACGACAGCTTTTCATAGTTTTTTTTCGATCATTTTTAAAGGAGAGGATAATGTAAAGGGAAACAAAGGTTTTGATTTAACAACGTGGATTGTGGGCAATTTGTCTTCATTACAAAAAAAAATGTGATTTTCTAAATTAAAAATACTAAAAGGACATCTGCAAGTAGCTCCAAACATTTGAACGGTGGTTCATATCTTCTGTAGCTCTTTTTATGACGGAATCTCAAGAGAAAAGACGCTGAGACGGCTTCTCTCATCCTGTCTGCCCTGTGTGTGTGTGTGTGTGTCTGCGCGCATGTGCGTGTGTGTGTGGGTGTACATATGTGTACGGCCAATACCTCAGAGAGGATTTGTGTACACACTAAATAATGTATTAGGAGATTTTGATTGGACGCTCCACAGCCAACTACACACACAGAAAGAAAAACAATGCTGAATTACTAAACCAGGTTCTTCATATTTTGTACATTATTTAATTTTCTTTCTTAAGAAAACTGCGTTCTTTAGTTATTGTAGGTAAATGCGTGTGTTTGTGTGTTTTAAGGAGAGAGGAAGTGTGTGAACTTTAAGTTTGGGTAGATTTTTTTTTGTTGCAGTGTCATTTCAAAATGTAATCAAAAATTGGATTCTGGGTGGGCGTGGGTGCGTGCGTGTAACCATGAATTGCATTCTCTTGTTATTTTATTATGATGTTGTTTTCAAATTGGGCAGGTTGTGTTTGTACACTGCATGTAAGCAGATGTGTGCGTGTGTGATTGTGTACATTTGTGTATGTTAGGAGAGAGGAAGCATATGTCGTTGTTTGTTTATTTTGTCTGCGATGAAAGTGGCCAGACGCTTGTCTCATCCTGTCTGCTTTGTGACTGTGTTTGTGTGCGTGTCAGTTTGCGTGTGCGTGTAAAATATCTCAAAGACTGTTATGTACAGTAGGTACAAGAGAGGATCAAAATTTGAGAGACAGCTCATTTATATTCCTTGTTCAATTACAAAATGTGTAAATTGTATTCCCTGGTTATTGCTCTGAGCTTTTTTTTTTAAATTGTGAATTTTGACAAAATTCATGAGAAATTGTATTACTTGAGTAGCCTTTGTTTCATGTCATTACAAAATTAATTTTGTAGTTGTTATTTTCTTTTTCAGTGTGCATATGTAAAATAATTTCAAAATTGCACTCTGTAGAAATGATATTTTTTTCCAATTAGCAAACATCATTGAATAATTCAATATTAATTATTGTGCAATTACAAAACTCATGAGGAGAATGCATCGCAGAAATATGACAATTTTTTTAAACAATTCAGTTACAATTTAATTTTCCATTTCCTCAAAGTGAAATTATTAAATTATTTAAAAATGTCATTCATTTGTCGCAAATAGTACTTTTTCAGAACGCAACATCTCTTTCATGACAAACTGCACTCTGGCATAATTATTACACTTGAAAAAAAAAAATGCAATTCCAAAATTCATTCCAATCGGATTGTTCAGTTCTGATTCTCCCAATATACGTTTGCAACCTAATTTAGAGACTGCATTTTCTAACCTTTCAAATACCCCCCCCCCCCCCCATTCCTAATAAAGTAATGGTTGACCTTGTTGTGTGTATTTCCCCAGCCTTCCGTCCTGCCACCTCACCCCGCCTTTCCTCCGCCGCCCAGCCGGCCCCTCCCAAGCCTACTCATGCGGAAGGTAGCGGGGCCGAAATTCGGCGCTCTCGGCGCTGCCTCTGCACGCAAGGGTTACCGCGGCGATGGTGTGAGCAAGCGAGAGAGTCAGAGAGAGAGAGCGAGAGGACATTGGGGGGGGAAGGTGTTTTCCCGGGCCGTCAGTCAGGAGTCTCGGCTCAGCTGTAACCATGGCGATGCTTTTTTTTTTTTTTTTTTTTTTTTGCCCACTGAGGTCAAGGTGACATGGCTGCCACTCACGCAAGGCGGCCTTTAAAGGAGGAGGGGTGTTGAGGAGTAGGGAGGGGTGACAAACCTTCTGAAAATAGAAGTATGGAATGCAATTTTTGATATGCACAGTAATTGTTGTCATACGTTTTCAAGGAAAATAGCCCTCAAAGAGATTGTACTTTATCCATCAAAGACAAGTATTAAACAATTAGTGCCTCATGAATTCATGCTTGGGCGGCACGAGGGACGGGGGTTAGATTCCGGCTCCGGCCTTCCTGTGAGAAGTTAGCATGTTCTCCCGATGCCTGCATGGGTTTTCGCCAGGTACTCAGTTTTTCTCCCACATTCCAAAAAAACACCCTAAATTGCCCCTAGGTATGAGTGTGAACGCGGATGTTTGTTCATCTACGCGTGCCCTGCGATTGGCGGGCAACCAGTTCAGGATGTACCCCGCCTACTACCCTTAGACATGTGAGATAGGCTCTTGCACCCCCCTCGCCCTTTGTGAGGACAAGTGGAACAGATAATGGATGGATTTCATGCTTCAGTTCAATTCATTGGGCTGGTCCTTTTGGTGTGTGTCCCTTTGGCCACCAGGGGTCAGTGTAATGTCAATAAAGACACACACACTTGACCTGAGGAAGCAGGCATATGCTGTCTGCGAAAACTCGTGTCAAATAAAGCAGTTGGTCTCAAAGTTGCCATCGCTGTCTTATTTGTTGCATTTTTCTTCATTTTTCGCATAAGATAAAATACATACACCTGTGAGTATTGTGATATTGTCTGTCTACATGTATTGCACCGCCTTTTTTGTTTTAAACACAGAACGCATAATTCTCTTTGTTTTATCCATCTATCCATTATCTGTTGCGCTTTTCCTCACAAGGTTTGCGGGGGGTGTTGGAGCCTATCCCAGCTATCTTCGTGCACTAGGCGGGGTACACCCTGAACTGGTTCCCAGACAATCGCAGGGTACACAAAGACGAACAACCATCAGGTTTGATTTTAAGTTTTTTTTTTTTTTTTTTGCATTCATCTATAAAACGCTTGACTGTTTCCGCCCACCTTACTTTACGGATCTTTGAACCGTATACAACATGGCGGTTTTCCGATTGTCCTTGAGTCACAAGGAAGCCATCCAGTGTCACAACCCGCCATATAAAATTTGATTCCTCAGGACAGTTGAACTAAGAGAATGACTCGAGTGCTGGACAGTTTAACTGAGAAAATGACTTCATTGCTACCGTTTCCTTCCAAAATGTTTTTGTTCCAAGGAGAAAGTGCGACGAAAAAAAAAACAAGCGGGTACCATTTTTCTTCTGCACACTTAGTTGTGATTAAAGGCGGGAGGCCGTGGTTACATGGCACCCATCACTCACTGTCACCTCACTTTCAGACCTCAAAGCCGGGCGAGTGCAACCTCTTGACACTCACCATTCCCCGTGGGGTCCCCGCCGCCGCCGCCGTCGTCGTCGTCGCACCGCAACACAACACCACCTCACCCGTGATGTATGGTCTTCGCCAGGCCAGGCGGGTCCTCGGGGGCCAAGAGCTAACGACGGCGTGATTAGGCGTCAAACACGTCGGATCAAAGAGCGGCACCTTGAGCGAATAGAACTTGTTTAGAATTGTTCGACATTGTAATTGTAATGCAATTCCTCAGATGGGTGTAAAATTGTTCAGAAATTGCAAGCTGGAATAACTTTAAAAAATTGATGAGTAGGCTGTTTTTGTATTAGAATGACAAAATTACAGTACTTATGTGCAGTTATAAAGTTCTCATTGGATTTGTCTTGGAATCAAATAATAATATTTTTATTATTACGCAGATTTATTTATTGTGATATTACAAAGTTACTTAGAAACTGCACTCCGTAGTATTATTACCTAATC
The DNA here is from genome assembly GCF_059441095.1 of Idiotropiscis lumnitzeri. Taxonomy (NCBI): domain Eukaryota; kingdom Metazoa; phylum Chordata; class Actinopteri; order Syngnathiformes; family Syngnathidae; genus Idiotropiscis; species Idiotropiscis lumnitzeri. The sequence goes on from NC_142408.1 coordinate 4,002,358, forward strand.
TCATTTGAGTTGTAAACTGAAATGATCACATTGTTTATTACTGGGCAGTTTTTGTTTTGTTAAATTATGCAATTATCGTACAAAGTTGTTAATTTAATAACTGCATTCTGTTTTAAAAGCATCGGTTTGGCGTGTTGAAAATTCGAGTTCCCACAACAATTTTGTTACTGTGTATAATCTGTTATCGGATTTATACTGGAAGATTGATTATCTTTTATACATTGAGAAATGACAAAACCTTTTGGAAATTTTCTAGTTATTGTATTGGAATCAGACAACGACCTGAAACACAGACGATGATCCACGTGCAACAACACGCTAACGACGGCGTGATTGGGCCCCGTGAAACAGAGCCGCACCTCGCGCTGGAATAATAAACCCGAGGAGTGATGCATGCTGGGAGGATTAGTCATATTTCGACATGTAATTGGGACAATACATCACCGGGGGGCCCAAAAAGCCGGGTTGGGGGGGAGCTTTCTTCTCATTGTGAAGCAGGGTTTTAATCATGCGTGTAACTTATAGCTTTAAGAGTAAATAAACGGGAGAGTGTTTGGCATATTGCAGGTGTGTGTGTGTGTGGTCTCATGGTGGTGGTGGTGGTCTTGAGAGAAAGGAGAAGCGTACCTCTTAGGGTTAATATCTGCTTTCCATCTTTCCCAAGTGGCTCTTGAGGATCTGCGGCTTTTCCCCATTTTGTTCTCTAAAAAGCCCCCCCCACTCTCTCAACCCCACTCCCTCACCAAGACCCCCGTTCCGTTCCCCTCCCTCATCTTATGAAATTACAAGCACTTGAAAAGATCTAATGTGCTCTTAATTGTCTCACGCTGGCCACCGAGGGGAAGCGGTAGGCTCGCTCAGAGTGGGATTTTTTTTTCTCCCTTCCCTCCATAGTGTGTTTCGCATTAACAATAGCCAGACGCACTCCAACGGAGAATTTGGGATGAAGAGGTGCGCCGCTACGCTCGGGTACAAGTGTTTTTAGATCTAGGCGAGGACACACACATATATACACTCTGTTGGGGGTTTCAGGTGGCGAAACGTGTCCGGCTTTCAACATGTTGGCATTTCATTTGCCACCTTATCTCCATCTTCATCTCAAAAGCTGTGCTGATCTCAAATCCAAAACAATGTAAATGTCACCATCTACCAAGATCTCTTGGTCATTACAGTGGTTTACAAACCTGCCGATGTGACAAATGATATTTTCAAACACATATTATATACAGAGTACGTGTCCGGTAGCTCGACGAAAGCATCGCTCACAACAGCAGGAAAAGACGAATGATGTAAATGCTAAACATCATGTAGAAAAGCCACCAACATATCCGTAAATAAATGTTTTTTATCATCAAGATGCCTTTTACAGTCTTGTATTTATTTTATAGTTAGAGGGTGACAAAAGCAAAAAAAAAACATTAGCGTCAAAGTCTGCTTGACATGTTTCTTTTCCCAAAAAGCTATTTTCTCTGCTTTTTGGTCAGAAACCAGTGCACTCGGTGAACCCAACCTGTGTTCTGCTGCTGATGACTAAAAACCAGAAAACGTGAGAACTTTTGTTTCTGTAGGTAGGTTTGGTGCGTATATTGTCACAGGTGGATCTTCAAACATCAGTCAGCATGCGCTAAAATGCCTGTGACGTCCACATTGGTTTGGCTATCTCCCTTGGTTCTCAAATGTGGAATGATCCCGGCTCACTCACCTCTAGGTGGCGGACACTCAGCATGCTGTCCTCTCCAGGAATTTGGGTGAGAGACTTCTTGAGTACTGTAACTGTGTCTAAAAAAAAAAAGAAAGAAAATGACCCCAAAACGAAGTCTAGCTAAGATCCATGACAAGGGTTTTTAACACTAAGCTATGAATGTTTTAAGTGATGGTAGTCTGCGAGCATTTTAAAATAAGATAAATTAAACTAAACTATGAGTGTCACCTTGACAAAATGGTCAATGTTTTAAGCAACAGTGAAGCTATGCTATGAACATTTATACAAAGATATCAACATAAACTCGGCTAGCAGTATTTTAAGATAAAATAGACTAAAGTGTTCAAGCTAAACTTTAAGGGTTTAAATTAAACTATAAGATACGAGTGTTGTAAGTTGATAGCCACTGGGAGTTTTGAGTTACGCTTCGCAACGCTAACTCATGATTAGCGTATGCCTGCTAAATGCTAACCAGCGAGTGTCTCGTGACACCAAATATAGCAACCTACATCTTCACTCTGCGCTCCTAGTCAAACATCACATCTCCGCCGTGGCAGGCAGAACTTTGACATTTAACATTATGTTGCTCTCAATAACCAGTTCGAGAAATTACACCCCTCCGAAAGTGGTCGTTGTGGTCTTTCCCAAAGCCGCCGCTGAGCGTGTGCGAAGCCGCCAGTTATTAATGGGAGCTAATTTGGCACGGAGGCTGCCACCAACAGTGCTGCGCCTTTCCCACGCTTTATTTATATTTAATGTGTAAAAATATACGTCGAGTTGATTTATAGACGGTCGTAAAACGTTTAGGATGCAGGTGGAACAACGGCTGCTATTCTACAACTGTGGACTCAAATGCTAATAGCTAGCCTCGAAAAGTCACGTGACATGTACACGTTAGCACTGGTCGGACTCTGGATGATTCCAACATGCCAGGAGGACAGTTTCGCTTCACGATGAACAAATTGCGGGGTGGGAAATGACATCATGCACGAGTGGTAACGTTTGAAAGATGTGGCTAAAAATAAGCAACACAATGGATGGCGTCATCCAATGCTACAAATCAAAGTGGATATTGACAGGCTTCTCTGTGGCTTTTGCAGAAGGAAATAAATTACATGTCCTCTCATGTTGTAAGCACTTTTTTGGGTTGTTTTTGAAGGCGCTCGACACGCCGATTGTGATGGATGCTCTTTTCTTGCGGCAGGGGGCAATTATGGTTTTCGCCATGCACAGGATCATGCCGAATGACTCTTGGTTAACGCGGTGCTGACGTAAGTCAGTTAGAAGGGGGGTGTCACAGATGGTGGTCCCGATTTTTAAAAAATAGTACATAGGGAAACAATCAGCAAAGGCTTTTATTGACCACTAAAAAAATAAATAAATCTGAAACTAGCTTGCGGCCAGTTTGTCGCCCGAGCACGAACTGACGGCAGACGCGAAGAGCACATTTGCGTCCTCTTTCATGTCATTGAGGACAAATAGTAGCGTCCAAAAGTATTAAGATGACATTAAATTACAATTAAGAAGTGTTTTCGTGTACGTACGTGTGTGTGCGCAAGGGGCGGCGGAAGGTGGGGGGGGGGGGCATAAACAGTGTGCCTGTCTTCTCTAAATGTTTCAAAATGAGCTCTAATGCAGTCGGGCTGCGTGTGTTTTCCCAGCTGCTGGACAAATAAGCTCCAGACCTGCGCGATCTTCGCCAAGGTCCATCAAAGCAAACACTGCAGAGAGGCGGCATGGTAGACGACCCCCCCACACACACGCACACACGCACACACACGCAGCTGACCGTACAACGTTGACTCCACTTATCCCCGTCACTAAAGAGGCAAGACGGCCACGTGACGGTACAGTATCGTCTCCTCTCCACCAATCACCAGCCACTCAATCTCATCCAGACATACTGTACATAGGATGCCTTCACTGACCTCTGGAATTGACCCCCTAGCAACATCCCGACATTTGGTTCACCTTCTCTCCCTTGAACACACCCTAAAACATGTTAAAGAAAAACAAATGGAGGTTGGAAATATAAACAATGGGAATTATTGTAAATATTAATCCAATCAAGATGGGTAAATATGAGATTTTAAAGTGGGCGGGATTTAATATTCTTAAATTCAGATGTATGGTCATTCCACAAATAGTCTGCTAGTGGTACTCGAGCGCACTATAATAATTTCCAAGATTCAGGAACACTTGGACCTACTACGCTACTATAACGCTGGCCATTATGGTGGTACTTGGTGCTCTCAGTCTTATTTTTCCTTAGGCGGCACATTAAAATTTTGCGTGGTTGTTAACAACACTTCTCAGTGATGTGTCAAATTCACAAGACATTTTTTACTTTCACTTTAGAGGACGTAAAATGCAGCGCACATCCGTCCTTCCTTCAGATGGCTTCAGGGGAGGGGGGGTGCGCGGTGCGTTCCGAGCAGCCTGTGAATGGTTACTGTTCAATTTGTATTCGCCTCCCCACCGGTGGGCGAGCTGAGATCAGAGGGGCCAAGTGAAAACACATGGTGCGGGTCAGCCGGATCGCGGGACCACCGCGCGACTCGCCAGAAGCCGACGGGAAGAACGCGCATGAAGCGGCCCACTGAATAAACACGGCCCCGCCACCGCCTGCGCTCCATTATCCCGTCATTTATACGGCGTACGCGGGAGCTGGGCAACGCCGGTGGTTACTGGAAAGCGAGAACGCCGTTCCGTGTCTCGTGCCAATCAAACGGGCTCGGCGATATAGTCGCAGACACCTCATGGATTCCTCGGGGCCTAATGTGTTTGTTTTAAATATCCCGAGGAAATGATTACATGGAGGCCAGTGAGCGCTCCCCTAACGACATAATAACGCAGAAAATTCTATTTACACAATCAATCACGAGAATTTAATGTTCTCCAGGATGAGATTAGGGGTGCGCCGGAGGAGGTGCGCCATCTTTGTCAGGATGTTCAAGGAGGAGTGAGGTTTGAAATACCTTGGTCCAGGTTTTGTCTTTGGCTTCTTTTTTTGGGAGGGGTTGTGCATGGCAGAGGGGATACACCAACAATGAGGCATTTTTAAAGGGGTGCGTGCCTTCAAAACTTAACCCTTAGCCTTTTTACAGGGTATGGGGCAGTAAAAGAGGGTGCACCATCTGTTTCACAATATTGGAGGTGGTGTGCGGCTTGAAAATCTTGGCGAAAAGCTTAGACTTGACTTTTTTAGGTCTTGTCCAGGACGTCGATGGTAATGCATGTCTTGTCAAGAAAGACTTTAAAAAAAAAAAAAAGAATTAGGATATGTGGGGGTAACAGAGGTGTGCCACCTCTGTCATTGTTGAAGGAGATACCTGCCTTTGAAAATATGTTGCCATCAATGTCATGAAGTAGAAAGGAGTGCATGGATTCAAAAATTCGGGGAAAGAGCAGATTGGGGTGCGGTCAACTCTGCCGGGAAGTAGAAGGGGGTGCGTGGTTTAAAAAGTCCAAGACACTTTTTTTTTTTTTTTTTAACTTTTTTGTACCATCTCTGTTGGGATCCACGGCTTAAAAAAGTCAAATAAGGTCTTCAAATTTTTTTGGGGGGTGTGCAAGGGTCTTTTGGGATGTTGAGAGGGTGCGCGGGGTAAAAGGTTTTGGAAAGTCTCTTCTAAAATGACTTATCGAGGCCAGCGAACGCCTGCAGAGAAGGACAGTTTGTCAGTGTTTGGCTGCTGTCTTTTATTATTTCAGTAAAAGTGCATTTTTCAAGACCACCCCCATTTTTTTCGGGGGTGTTTATGAAAGCAAGCTTCTTTTTTGTAGCCTTTTTTTCTTCACAACTTGTGGGACTGTTGCGATTGTGCGGCTGTGTTTATTCAGCTTTTATCGGGGAGAAGAAGTTAAAAAGAAGCCTTGTGTTGTTTTTTTTGGGGGGGGGGTGGCTGGGGGGTTTATTCCCTGGACGGAACGCAATAACTCTGAACGGGATGATCCCGGATTACGTTAAAGACTCTGTCAAGTGTTTAGTGAGCCGACATAGTGAAGATCGCAAATGGAGGAAAACGCAAGCTGGACAATTCAAATCAAATAAGCAATGTCGTCAAATGCTATTTTCAAATTGAGGAGGCTACTATTTTGGGAAAAAATGTTTTCCTCATATCGCAAGTCTGCTCTATAAGGCCAAAACATTTAGGCCAATGTATAATAAATCCTTGAAAAATATTAATATTGAAAATTTTAGATTATTTTTCAAAATCATTCTGCCCACACTTAAACGTGGGCCAGAGCCAAACTTTTTCCACTCAGAGGAACCTAAAATTGGAAAAGAAATTGTGCTTATGAATTCTACTGAAAACAATTCAATATGTTCCTGGTAAGCAGTTAAACGTTTTTTTAAATAATAAAAAAAAAAAAAAAAACTAAATCTAAAAACAATTCCAAATCTAAATCTTCAAAACAGGTGTTCTTTCTATTGATATTATACATTTTTTGCAAGCTTTTGATTTTTAATTTCATTAGAGAATTGCAATTACATTTTCATTTAATCTTTGAAAATGACTTTTATTTTGTTGGATTTGTGGAACCTTTATGTGCAGCGCGACTTAATTGAATTTTTAAGTACAGTTTTTTATTTCCTAATATTTAATCTTAACATTGAAACTTTGCATAATGTCACAGTCTTTTTATAATATAAGATCTACTATAACCTCTTTTGCTTTTCATGAACATTTGGGCCCTAATGTAAACATAATGATATGTGTGCTGCTTGCTTCGTAAACTAATTAAATCATCTTTTCCTCGACCCATTACACTCTTTTCAGACATTTTTCCCTCCTTTATATGTCGAAGGGTGCACTCAGCTGTTTTGCATTAACGCCGGCCGCCTGGGCCGCGTCGCCATCTTGTAAACTCTGCTTGGTTTATTCAGCCTGCTTTTCATTGCAGAAATTTTGCACGCTTTTACCATTTGTTTGCTTTGCTGAGCCGCGAGGTGAGCGAGGTTAAACGTGGCGCATGATCAGTGCCGCTGCTTTAAGAGACAACAGCACATAACTTTGCCAGCGCTTCTTTTTACACTTAGCAGGTGGGCAAACAAGCAGAGGATTTCTGTTCGGAGTCGGCGCACCCCCTCGCCAACAGCGCACACCCTTAGAAAAATAGATTTTCCCAAAGCGTTACACACATACCCTTGAAAAAAAAGTTATCACAGGTTGGCAGCCCCCGTACGTGAGTAGATGCGGTATTTTTAACGTATTTTTAAGTACTTTATAGATTTAAGTGTGCAGCATCGGATCAAGACGATAACTGGAACAACAACATAACTGCAAGTTTTGAGATCTTGAATCGACTTCCCTGTTAAAATAAATGAGTCAAAACAAAGCCTTTCCAGAATTTTTTGAAGCCACGCATCCCCTTGAGCATCCCGACGATGTTCTTTGTTAGACCTCCCCAGACTCTAGCATTCACTGGTTTCAATTATACACACCACTAGCGCACATTAGCTGACTAATCTCACAACATCCAGAATGACTCCACCCCCAAAGAGCAGAAACATAAAAATATGGCCGCCTTTTGCATGCAGCAGTGGCCTACTGGTGCGCTGGCGGCGTTCCCATGCTCCTCCATGCTGCTGTTTCCAGCTGCAGCTCAGGGAACATGGGTGGTGGCTGCTTATGGCGGAGTGGAGGGAGACGTGGGGTGATGCTTACGGGTGGTCCGCCCCACATGGTCCCCTCACACTGCGGTTTGTGCCCAAACATCTGATTGCGACGCTTTACGGCAGAAGGATGCTGGGTGTGCTTACAGGGGGAAGAGCGTAATCAGGGCTGCGTCATAAGGAAATCCGGGTGGGGAATCATAACATAATTAGAGGAGATTCAGTGTGTGATGGGTTATCGGGTATTAGGGGATGAATCGTTGGGGGGCATCAAGGCCCGTGGTAGGGAACAGATGAGGTATGCGAATCAGTCATTCCGATTGAAATCATTCTGATCTGGTGTTTATATTAAATCAGAACAGACGTTTTACGGACGTGTGACAGGAGCAGATTGATGTTAAAGTCACGTGATTCCAAGATGGAGGTCTTAACACTTGCTTTAACACTTGGATAAAAACAAGTTACACTCCATTTTCAAATGCTTAAATGTCATCGTCAATGTGCCTTTATGTTAAGACAGCACACGCAGGCAGGACGCAGCCTGCTTTTTCTGTACTAAAAACACGATTTATGATCGGATCGGCAAAATGTAATCAAGGCGGTTAAGTCAAGTTAGTCAAGGCAGCGTCCCAAGTTAATCAGGATGGTATTGGAGGACGAATTTCATGTGGGGTGTAGCACCCCTCCGAACAATGATGAGACTTTTAGATTTTTGTGGTTTATTTTTTTGTGCAACATTTATCCACAACCGTGTAACCTTCGAACTCACCGTAAGAGTTGAAACGCATTTCAAAACACACGCAAACAATTAGCTAACATTTCACATTCAACACTCAATATTTACAAACACAAAATACTCACATCATTTACACACCTTTTGTCTCTTCGGAGGGGGTGCTAGTTAAAGAAATGTCCGTTTTTCTGAGGCTTAATATGAAACGCTTGGCCGTACTCTTCGTTAAGTTACCTTACGTGTGAACTGTACTAAACAGGAAGTTCGCATTCGCAATAAAATCATCTAGCTTAGACCGGAAGTAGCACTTATCATTACAAATTTCAAGTGAAAATAAAATGAAAAAAATAAATTCACCGCTGCTGTTCCCCAAAATATGAATGTGGTTAGTTACATGGGGTATCATGGGGAATTACAGGAAAATCAGGGTGTATCAGGTATTAGGCAACGGATCAGGGTTGGGAATCTGGGCGTTCGACATAAATACCTCCGAAGGGTATTCAAGGACAAATCGGCGGCATGAGGTGATTAATTAAGGGGGATTGTGTGGAATCAGGCATCAGAGGGGAATGCTCGGAGGGTTCATCATCCAATCATACTGCAGCTCATGAACAGGCAGTTGGGGGATGCTAATGGACGTGCTAATTAGCATTACTTGTTAGCATCCAACCTGTTAGCAGTCAATGACTGAGTAAAGTGAACATTTGACTACTCAATCAGCGCTAGGCGGCACATGTTCCCGCTTGGAGAGACTCTCACTAAATGCCGCGCCACAGGAACTTTTACATGAGCGAGGGGACTGGTGAATCGTTCATGCTAAAGTGGATTTACCCATAAACCCCCTCATAAGTGCCCCCCCCCTCGCCCAATCCTGTAGGCCACAAATACCACATTTTATTGACTTTCATATGCTGGCAATCAGATCTGAAGTACAGGAGGACAATTAGCCTCATTGTAACTTTTTATGAGCATCATCGATATGGTGGCTACACGGGTGGTCTCAGGCGTGTGCCACACACACTTGCACGTGCACATGTCCTGACACGCAAGTGTGAAGTCGGAAAATGACCATGTTCCCGGTTAATTCCCATCCATCCGCTAGTCACCAGTTTAGTTCAAGTCAGAATGAAAGCATTCAAGATGTGATGCATCGGGACTTTCGACTGATGGATTCACTTGTACAGATGCTAACAGCGCCAACGTTGTCAATTTTATCGTGTTAGACGGGGAAATAAAAGAAGACCCGAGTCTCCATGGTGGTGCACATGGAAAGCTCATAACGTAGCATATTAGCGGTTTGTAGTCACATCAATGACTTTTACAGACACAACATGAATCGGCACGCCAAAGGTTAGCGCACTGCTACATACCGTATGTGTGCGCGCGCCTCACACACATGCACACATGTATCATAAAATCAGAAGACAGAAAGCTTGGCGGAACCCCGGTGGTCCGTGTCATGCACATTTGTCGCACATGCACGCTGAGGTTTGGCACGCTTCCCGTCCAGACGGCAAGCCTTTGCACGACTTTCTTCCCACGTCGGCCGCACGGAAGCGCCCCAACGCATCGCGGCCGCGACACCACAGCAACAAAAGAAGCACATTTAGCCCCCAGTCCGTGCTAAATGTTTCAACAGATCGAAGCGCCAAGCCTCACCTGCCGAAAGTTAGTTCGCATGTCAGGCGACCTTTCTTCCTTTGTCCAAACAAGCAGAAACTTCGCATTTGAGGCGACCAGACAGTTCGCATGTGTAGTGAGCAGCAAGTGATTGCAACGAGTTAGCATGTTCGGTGGTTAAATGCCACCATCAACTGGTCAACAGTGGAATTACACATAAAATAGAGTAGGCAGAACAAAATAGAGTAATATACAGGATCAAAATAAAATCTGCAATATACAGCGGGACTGTAAATCCGGACTCCGCGATGACAAGGGGGTGTGTGTGTGGGGGGGTGTCCACCATTGTCCCTTGGTGGTGTGTCTTCACTGGTATCACGTCACCCCCTAATCCCCCGCCCAGCCTCCACCCATCGCCAACCTTAATTGGCCTCCGTGACGGACCGATGCGCCATCTTTTTGTGCAGTGGCTCTTTAGTGGCGACGTTACCAGCTAAATCTCCATTGTGCAGCCGTGTAATCTCTCTTGTCAAAGGGGAATATTCGCTGATTAGCATCCCCCCCCCCCTCCTCGCCACCCGCAAGCCCTGTGACAAGATTCCACGGGTGTGTCTATGGAGGGCTCATTAAGCGCTAACAGGACTCCATCAGAGCCAACCACACGAGCAGGACCTACGACCTATCACCCCTGACACCTGCAACTTTGCTCAAATTGGAGCGGGCTCATCTTTTGGTGGCGCAGTAAAAAAAAAAAAAAAAGTGACATGGTTTAATGTTTATTGAACAAAATATAATTCCAGATGTATTTTTTTTTCATTTCATTTTGAATATTCAGATTTTGTATTTTTTTTTTGTGCATTTTATTCATTTTATTTTATGCTTTATTTATTTTTTTAAATATAATTTTTTAGAATTAGCATTTAAGTCCATATCTTTAAATGAAATGCAGTGGGAACCAAAAGGACGTATGGCATTATCAAGGGACCACCCATCTGTTACACACTTTTTTTTCCCTCATTGAGGTGTAATATCTTGCAGATGGGGGGGTCCGGGCAACGGACTGAGGTTTGGGGGCGCATCAGAAAGGGCTCTTCAATGCGATGCTGGTCAACTGGTCATTTCTGCCCACTCATTAACCACCTGGGAACGTGGTGTTTTGTCAGCTTTTGCCGAGTTTTGGGTTTCAATCGGGTCAAAATCAAACACAGACGCAGACCACCCCCGAAACAAAGATACCTTTCACACAAATGTGTACACACACAAAAAAAACACACTTATGTCTTTGATGACTTATTTCAAAACAGCAAATATGCGCCTCGCTTTCAGTCACAATGCTAATGTTATGAGGTAACAGGAAAAAAAAAACAAAAACAAAAAAAACAATGGGAAGTCATTACATATGGCTGTCATGCCCCCCTAACCCCCATAAACGCAGAGACAAAAACTCAAAACAATTCATAATTTAGTGTTATTCATCTGTCTTGTATATATAATTGAAATTTTGTTGCAATCTTACAAAATTCAAGGACAAGTTAGTCTAGCCTGTGTGACCCTATGGTGGTCCCGAAAATGGCGACAACTAACGAAAATGGTAAACATAACACTTTTCTTGACTTTCTTGTTTCAGTTCAGAACAAGAATTCGCACTTTCAGTCACAATGCTAACGCTACTAATGCTAACATTAGCACTAGCAGAAAACAAGAACGTGCCAAAGAACGTCATGTTAGCATCGCTAACGCTAAATCTCAGACTTGAAGATGAACTGATACCATCAAACGGACCAATCCGATTCATCTGATGTCATCTCGTTGGTTAAATACAAAACAGATTCTGGAAATGATTGACTTACAGATGACAAACATGCATGTCTGTTTTTGTTGTTCTTTCTCCTCTTCCTTCCTTGGCGCAGTGGCCATGTTGGAGTCAAACGTTGTGGCTTGGCCCTCGTGTGCCTTTTATTTTGGGTTTGGCTCTCGCGCTGAAACCAACGGATGCAATGCAAGCAGTATGTTGTAAAAAAAAAAAAAAAAAAAAAAAGAGGTCGGACTTCCTCTTCGCTGAGGGCCACCGCAGATGTCACTCAGACTCAGAAATCACCGCCATTAGCTTAGCCTTGAAGGGGCAGTCACGAGTTTGGAGTTGCAACAAACTATTTGCGAGAAGGAAAAAAAATATATAGATCTAACTGAGTTTGAAATGTTTTATTTAGTTTATATTCAATGATTAGATTTCAGAATGAGTTGAAATGACTTTTTCTGATTTATGAGAGGTTGAAATCGCAGTCGCTAGGCTGTAATGCCACCTGGTACTTTGGATACGGACTTTCGTTAATCTTGACTGTCATTCTCCATCTACATGAAATAAAGATATAGAATTTTAATGACACCTATCTGTTTAATACTGTATACACCAATCCAATTTAGTGGCAATTGGACACCGGATTTCCCCCCAATCTACGAATAAATTTGCTTTTGAAGGAAGGGGGACAAAATAACCTTCAAACACGTTAAAACGTTAAACGGGCCGCATGTGGCCCCCGGGCCGTAGTTTGCCCACGCCTAGTCTCGGTGGAAGTTCACAAAACTTTTTTGTGGGTCTACCCATGCTAAACATTACATTTGATTTTCTCACGTAAACTCGACGTGATGGAACAGAATTTCGTATCTCAAGGCCAGTTAGGAAATTTTGCCTCGCACTCAAATTCTTTGGAATTTAACCTTGTCAATCTGTTTTATAATTGCTGCTCAAATTTGAGCGCTCTTGGTAAAAAAAAAAAAATAATCCGCCCAAAATGACATTAAAGTTGAAATTTGGTCAAAGTACAGTTTGGCATTATAGTGCCACCTGCTGCTGTGGCATGCACTTGACAGCCTGCAAATGCGTTTTTTTTACATGGACCGTTAAAAAAAAAAAAAAAAAAAGGAACTACTCCCGGTGTGGCCCAATAAAGTAAGTTTTTCCAAATAATGGTGTCGTAGGTGTGGACAGAGGCTAAGTTGTGCTCGCCTATAAAAGGCTGCCATCAACACACATAATCTCTTGGCTGAGCCCATTGAAAGCTGGGTCCCGGGGGTTAATTCTCCCATCAGTCTACGTTTGAATCAACTCCTAACTCACATTGAGATGAAAGCCGCCCAGGTCCTGCGGGGACCCCGCCCGGGCCCGGGCCCGATCCCGGCCGACCGGAGCGGATTATTGCATGTCGGACCTCCATCGGGACAGGCAAACTGAAAAGAAAAACAATAATTAGAGATAATTGCTTGTGTCCAAACACGACGTTTAAAGCCCCCTCCGTCCCCATGTCCTTTCATGGCATGTGAGCTGGAATGAAAGGGACACCCCCTCCCCAACGCACACTACCAGCCCAAACCGCCCCCCCCCCATTCCACACACACACACACTCACACCCCACCCCCCCGCCTTGTTTTGACAGCTGGGCAGGCGAACATAATTTGTGACAGCTGAACTGAAACGTCTTTAACCGCAGAGTGAGGGAGACCAGCAAGGTGATCTTCGCAGGAAAGAAGGCGGGGTCTCGGCATCGTTTTCATCCCAAGAAGAAAAATCAAGAAGAAGAAGTTCGAAAAAGTGATAGAGAGTGGTAGAGTTATTCCGGTTTTGTGTCTTATGGCGTCTCATCAAACTTCTGCAATGCTCCGCCCACACCCAACCCTAAAAATTGTATTCGTCATAATTTAGCATCACTCGTCATTCGCAATCAGACAAAATCTCTTGGACAATTTCAAGAAAACCAAGAAATGCCGCAAACAACCCCACATTTTCAACATCGCTTATCCTGCTCAAAGTTGGCTGAATTCTCCATTGCGAAAAATTTGACGGGATGCAAAATTCAGACAGTTCTTTGGGGTCCTGTGTTGATTTGGAGTAAGAAAAAGGCCTCAAACGTAAATTCATTTGGGCCTCCGAATCTGAACATGGTGTCATGGCGCCTTTGACACATTGGGTTAATTTGCTGCTCCCCGCAGGTGACCTTTAAACCTCCGGGGCCGGGGAGTGACACAGGCGGAATCATGTCATTCCAAGGAGCTGGGGTCACGGGTCACCACGGAGATTCGGGTTATCTGGGCCCAAAAAAAAAAGAAGAAAAAAAAACGAGGACCACATGTGCTCCTAAAGACATTTAGAAAGCAAAATAACGGGTGATTTTCCATCTTTGAACACTCCTACCTCCCCCCTGCTCACTCCTTTCTTCTTCGTTCTCCCCACCGCACACTTCATTCAATCAAGTCAGGAATCGACATCATCTCCATCTTCAAATTGGCAGCGACGGGAGTTTTCCCAGAGGTGGAATATTAATACAAACACGGGAATTTCTTTGGCCCCCAAATAATTCTCCCGTGTTTACTTTTCCCGCCGGGCCTCTAATTTGTGTGAGTGGGGAAACGTTAGACCTACTGTTGCCTTCTTGGACACTCCGGGAATGACGGCGCTCGTCCAGATTGGCCTGGAGGTCCTTCATCAACACTGCATGGATAGAAACAAATGGCATTTCATTGTGTTCATATGCATCACACACACACACACGCGCGCACGCGCACACGCACGCACACACACGCACACTCGCACAACCATCCCAGAGCTTTGGCGTCACTTAGAAATGACTATTTTTTTCAAGAAAAGTTATCAATGTCAGACTGTATTTCTGACTTAATTATTTCTTTATTCTGTAAAGTAACATTGTATTATTATATTATTATTATGCAAATCAATGACCCTTTCAAGTGCATATCTGGAATAACTACAATTCAAATGCACACTTTGGTCACTTCATTAGGTATGTGTGTTCCTCCATTTTGTCATATAAATCAAATGTTTTTGGGCAATATTTTTTAAATACATTTATATTAGAAACAGTGCAAAAAACGCCATATTAACATTTAAAGGGGTTGTTGGAAGGCAGGTGTAACTCATATTGTTGCTGGTGAGTATATTTCATAATGTTTTAGAATAAGGAAGTTTTTTTTTTTTTTTTTTACGTATATAGCACTTTTTACACATAAAACTCACAAAATGCTCAAAGTAGGCAAAGAGTAGTTAAATGCAATTTTATATATCAGAACAAAAAAAATAATAATCCAATCAAAATGCAAATGTTTATTCATGGGCCGAGTGCAACACCAAACAGTGGAAAACAGGCAGATTCATTTAGTTGCATCAAAATACAATAAAATGATGTGCAGTATTTGATTCAAAAGGAGAGCAAGAATTATGATTAACAACAACTTATTAAACGTTATGAAAATGATTTTGTTTTAATAAAAAAACAAGATCCAATTTGCTACAAACTACTAATAAGCCACCTTGCACTAAAAATCAAACAATGTTTGAATTAAAAACGACATTACATTGAGTGACAAATGACGTCACATGAATTTAACTGAATACTAATACACCTAAAACGTTTTCATAATTGATTTAGTGACGTCATGAGCGTCGGCGGGTTAGGAATAGACACAGCAAGCGGACTTTTTTTTTTTTCACCCCGCCTGGAATCCTTTTGGCTCGTAGAAGCCCTTTGAGGCACCCCCGAAAATGGAACATGACGTCATTTTACGGCCACTTGGCGTTGTAAATATATTCACGTTGTTTTTGGAAGTCTTTAATATGTGGGGGGGGGGGCTGAGTAAGAACACACTCATTGTTTTGTTGATATTAAATGTAACATTTTTACTCATATTTTCATTTTATCTGATACGCACCTTTTGAAAAATGAATAAATCAACTTTTATTTTTTTACGTTACTACCGGATGTGAACAACATTGTTTTGTTTTGTTTTTGGGTCTAATACGCGATCGTAATAACAATGCGAAACATTTTAGAAAATTCAAATTCGTCTTGTTCGTGCAAAAAGACGATGAACGGTCCTGCTGAGTTCAAGGCCCCGTCATCGAAGCAGACAAATAAATTTCGGCAATTTTCATTTGAAGCATTTTTGTCGCAAGCAACGGTCATTTGAATAATATGAAATTGAATGGACATCGTTTTTCTTTTAATTTTGTTTTTATTAATGATACGATATATTGTACATTTTATTTTAAATGAAGGTACGACGGCCTAATAAGGGGTGATGAAGTTATAATGTTTTTTTTTTCAAGTGTTTAAAAAAAAAATAAAGGTTCAATCGTGACTATTCGTTCAAGGATTCTTTTTATGTGACAGTAGTCATTTTAAGTTTTTAGTAAAGTAGCAAATAAGTGTGTTATGTTATTTGTGATTTATACAAGGTGTGGAAAAATATGGGCCGTGAAACACATCAGTCACACTTTGTTCTTTAATCTCACACACCAAGTATTTTACACAACCATGAGTCATGTGGTATGAATTCATTTGCGGAAAAAAAAACAATCTAAAAATAACATTGGTTGAGTAAAATGTATGTATTCATTATTTGACGGAACTGTTATTCATTTATCAATAGTTGTTATTGGATTTAAGTAATAGTATCTATATATATATATATATATATATATATATATATGTATATATATATATATATATATATATATATATATATATATACAAACAAAACTTGGTTAAAAAGTATTTGTCACTCTACATTTATTATGCAGTTGTTTATTAATTAATAGTAATCAGTAAATTATAAATAATTAAATTCTAAATGAGAATTAATTGAAAAAAACAATTTTATATATTTTTTAAACAAAGTTTCCCCGATTTTTCCAGTCAAATGAACAAAATGTACTTTTGTGAGTGTCCAAATAGATACAATTAAACTAAAAATCTTATTTAGTACACATGAAAAATATCAGAATTAGCAGAAAAACACAAACGGCACAAGTCAGGAGAGAAAGACGTGAAGGAGCATCGGAGTGCAAAGAGGGAATTGGAATCTGAAAGTGTGTGTGCATAAGTTTGTGTTTGATTTCCCGTTTGGTTCTAATTCGGATGTTGCTGCTTGTGCCCCCATGTGGCTCCCTCACCAAATTTCTTGCAGGACAATAACCACTCACAAACAAGCTCATGTTACTAACCCTTGCCCTTGAAATAATTGCTCAAATGGCCTCAAAATACCGTCGAGTACATGTTGGTTAAAAAAAAGCCAAAGAAAAAGCAAAACAAATGACAGACAAACAAAAAAACTTACATTTCGTCAAAACCAAAGAAAATGGAATTAGAGAAATCCAAATGTAGTTGTGCGCCTTCACGTGTAGTACCACGATGTGCCACAACACTGAGGCCTACTCGAAAATATTCCGCATAATTATGAGCCAGAAGAAACACGAGCAAAGCGCATAGCTGCTTTTTGCGACATGTGTTGCTGCTCCGAGTGTATCGAAGTAGCAGTTGTTTAAAAGGTTTATAAATGCTCATCTCTGCTAGTGCGTCCATTATTTCCTGTTGTTAGCATTTTTAGCATTAAGCTAGCAAACTTGCAATGAGAGGTGGACTACATTAAAAAGTGTGTTTCGTTCGGTTGAAATGTGTTTAAAAACATTCGCTGTCAAAATAAAGCGTCGGGAGGGCTCGCTTCCTCTTCAACGCACAATTTATCGAGCGATGCGAGGCTGGCATGTAAAGACACTCGATCACGCAACCCAACACGCCAGCAACACGCTACAGACCTCGGTGCTATCTACACATGCTACACTTGCTCAAGGATGCCAACAAATGGAAACAGCCATCTGCTTTCTACACAACAGGGGTGTGTGGGTGTGTGTGTGTGTGTGTGTCTTCATACCAACAGAGTGACATGCAAACATGCTTGTCAGTGCATCACGCGTGTGTAAGACTGCCGGCAAACACAATAACACACTAAAAAAATAAAATCATAACACTGTGTTTTCTGATGGCACAATCATCACACACGCACACATGTGTGCGTGTGTGTATATATCAGATAAGCACACAATGTGTCCATATGTGTTTAAAGACCCCCCAGAATTGAAGCAGCACACATTCAATTTTAATTAGCACACTCCAAATATTTATCAACTGGACATTTCCTTTTCCAAGGAATTGTGTGTGTGTGTGTGTGTGTTGTATTGATCCCCTGGGCTTCTGCTACATTTGGTCCACCCTGCAAAAGAGAGAAGAAAATACAAAAGGCTGCTTGAAACTGAAGAGTCAATTCCTCAATCTTTACAAGCATGACTTCTTGAGACTTTTGTGGGTCTCCTCATGACAGACACGTCGACCAAATCACATGTTGCCAGGTTAAACCGTCTTTGGGGGCAGAATTTTCCAAAAATCCCGGGGGGGGGGGTGCAATGGAATGCCCATTCTCACTTGGACTGAAGGAAAAAAAATTGAGTATGGGAAAAGCAAAAATAAAAAAAATACAAAAAATGAGATTAAAAGATGGTCTTCTTGTGAATGTGGATTAAAAAAAAACACTTAAAGTGGTTAAAAATGCTTAAAAGAAATGTGGCCAAAATGAGCCTAAAATGTCAGCATTGAACCAAAATGGCTGACGTCCTGTTTTCGGACAGAGCTTCTTGAGCATTTTTTGTGTCTACTAGTCACTCTTGTACCATTCTCCCGATTGTAACGTTTGACTCCATAAATGTCAGGGAAAGCCTACTAGAGCATCTTAACTTTATTTGAGGATGACCAAAGGCACTTCAAATGTTGTGAGGTGACTCCCATTTAACGTGTTTGAATGTTATTTAATGCTGAAAATGGCAAAGTCACTAGTTAAGAGGGTGTGCACACTTTTGCAAACACATTTTCTCACGTTTGTTTTCATTTCCTCTGTAAAACGGCTCATTGTGAAGGGCGACGATTGGACTTAAGATGTGAGCACGTCTCAGTCAAACCCCCCCCCCACCCCACAACATACACACTCGCTTACGCTTCCCATGACGAAATTATATGTGACACGGCTCTGTGAACACGGCACGGAAGGGTCCACTCCCTCTCCCCGGGGATGATGAGGCGGCGGCGGCAGACTGGACGCTGTTCCAGATCGGCCATTTTAATCCCCCCGTTTGTCTTGGGAAGGACGCGACGGTGCTTCTGTGAGCAGAACGCAGGCAGGACTCAAGTGTTTTAAGTTTGTTTCTCGCGTACGATTGGTTGAGACTTTGGAGGTAGTTGGTTGATTTACCGGTCATGAACTGGTTGTTGAACGGCCATTTTTGGAAAATTGGTTGGCATCGGTTGCTTTCAAGATGATTGAGCTTTGGTGGATCGGTCCATTTGGTTGAGTAGTTAGTGGTAAATTTGGTTGGTTGCTCGATGGACACCGCGCCAAAACATACACTCCAAAAAAATGCATAGACCAGTGCTTTTCAAATATTTTCTGTTACACCCCCCCTTGCAAGAAGAAAACAATTCCTGCCCCCACCCCACCAGCATTTTCGTTGCAACACAAACCAACACCGTAGAGTTAATACTCGCGGTGCACAATAGGCAAGGAGAGCGCCACTGCCAACTACTGGAGTGGAGGTGCAATTACACTTCTAGCCCATTTTGTGGGGGTGCTGAAGCACATCTAGAGTAAATCCAAGCAGCCCCAAATTTGAGAGATCTTCAAATATTTGTTACTGTATATTACTATAAGATAGAGAAGTGTTAAAACTAAACAGTACTTGGTCGAAAATTTGATAAAAAAAAAAATAAAAATTGGGCACTCTATTGTACCAAATTTCAATTTTGTGTTTGGTTGTTAGATTTCGATTAGTCAGCTGGTTGTGAATTTGTCTGAAGACTAAATTGATTTTTCGGCAGGATATTTTAAAGGCGGCACGTCTCTGTCTTCTTGTCTTGTGGAAAATGTGACCCGGTTGCCGCGGGGTCTGAGTTATTCCGCAAGAGGTCCCGCTGGGATGGGGAATCCGAGGAGGAGCAGGGAGTCCATATTCATGCAATTGAGTTACAGCATCCTCTTGTTTGTTCAGATGGTTCTCTTTGGCGAGAGCAAACGGCCACATCAATTCTAAATGGTCCATAAAAGTCAGTGATGTGGGAGGGGCGGGAGAGAAGACAAAAACTCCCGTCGGGCCTTTGGACAAACACCGACAACAAAGACGTCGGAGACCCTGCCGACATTCGGGTCGTCAAATCGACACCAGACAACCAAGTTCAAAGTTGACTTCTTTAAATAGACGTTAACCACTTGCGGTTTTCAGAGCCGGTCCCGGCCATCAGTCCAAATATCGGGAAGGAAGGAACTGTAGTGTTCTTGGCTTAGTGTGAAAATGGAAATATGTCCGTTTTCATCGAGACGCTTGTGTCAACAATGGATTTTATTTTATTATCATTGTGATTATAGCGTCAAAATATTTCCATAAAATTCTCGCACAGGAGTTGTCATACAGAACTTACTTTTTGGAGAAAGGTTAAAAGTCTGCATGTATTTTTTTATGTTGGACAGTGAATATGTGCAGGAATTGATATCCCAGAAACAAATTGCTGTCTGACAAAAGTGGCAGTTTCATTTAATTGTTTTTGTTGGACAGGGTTGAATGCGGTCAAGACATGAAAGCAGTTAATACTGAATATTGTAATATCATAATCTTCGCAAATGTCAAGATAGTAATAAAAACAACTCTTTTTTGTATTTCAGTTGACAGAAACTTTTAAACGCAGCCTGATTTTTGGTCCGTTTGGAATTCAACAAAAATGGCTTGATTTTTTTAAATAATGAAAATTTAAAACATTTTTTAAAAAGTATTTTTTTCTTTGTTGATCAATTTTGCGATACATTTTTCATTCACAGATTTTAATTATATTCAGGAAAAGTTTTTTTTGTTTCCCCTCAAATTGGAGGGAAAAAAAAAAAGACAAAGTTTTGGCTAAAGATATAAGGCACATAATTTAGTTTTTTTGAGGAAGAGGGGTGATGAAATTAAACCACAGTGATCACGCAAATGTTTTGTAAAACAATTTTTTTGATGTAATATTAACAAAGCAGCATAAAAAAACTTGAAATAAATGACACCAAGCTTAAAGTTGTCATTCATATATTTGTATATATTCATATATTACACATTTAATACAGGCACAGTGAGAATTCATTACGTAGAGACAAAAGTGGCTGATACTTGTAAAAAAAAAAAAAAAGTACAATGTATGAGAATCATTTACACTTCCTTAAAAAAAAGAAAATCTGTTAAATACAAACACAAAGAAAAAGTGACCAAAGATGGAGGCTCGTAAATAGAACGTCATTTTTTTCCCTCCCGTTTTCGTTGTTCAGGGCGAGCAAGAACCAGCTTGCTATAAGTGGCGCTTCAAAACGTCGGATGCTTCAAACAGACGATTCCGATCGGGCATTTTTTATTTTTTTTCGTCCACATCAGACGAAAATAGCTCATCAAAATCTAAAGATCATGTGACACCAGTCACCATATGGCGTCCATTTTAGGTGTCTGAGCAGGCGAAAAAGCCGCCGATCGCCAAGTAGCGTTTTTGCGGACGTCTTCCCTTCGGCTTCCTAACAACGTGGTGCTATCGTTCAGGCATGATTTTTTTTCCCCTTGGCTAACAAGGGCACATAAATGTCACAAAAACCCCCAAAAAAAGAAAAAAATCCTCAAGTTTTGTTGAAAGGCTATGAGTCAATTTGGAGCATTTTTATAAAGCATTGCAACACTTTTACAGGAGCTTTAAAAAACATTTAAAAAGGACGTTGACAAAAGAGCCCTGAATCCCGAATGCGCTTTTAAAAAAAAGAAACGAACACAGTTTTGCGAGGAGGCACTGAGGTCCTGTTTTTCTTTCTCTCTTTTTTTTGTGCTACGAGACTCTTCCTTCATTGCACGCCATCCACAATTAAAAAGCAACAAAATGATCATAAAGATTTCTTTTTTAGCGGTTAATATTAACAGTGTGCAGAGTTACGGTGGGGAAAAAAAAAAAAAAAAAAGAGCGCCTGCAAATATTGTTAGTGCACATGTATTTTTTTTTTCTTCCTCTTTTTCGGATTTCAAATATACACTGATGAGATCAACAAATGCATTAACTATAAAGAGCCTGAAAATGTCACTTAAGACGTCGTAAGCGACACAAAGCTCACCTTTGCGTTGCTTTTTATTTCTCCATTCAACAGTGTTCAGTACTCAGTGCTGCTTTATTGTAGTGATTCCCGCCGGCAGCAGGTGGTCCTGGGCATCTTCTGTTTAAAGCGAGATAAGGCCATTTTGTTTTTTCTCCCGACAACAGCCTCAGCAATCTGCCATATAGCGACCTGAGGGGGGAAAAGACAAGCGGCACCACACAAACTATTTTTTTGGGAGTTATATTTATTTTTTTACAAGCAAACTGTAATGAAGTTGCACAAAAAAAAAATCCAGTTTTGTGGCCATTCCATCCTCATACAAGGACTTATTCACATATCACATAATATATATATATAATAATCACATATCGGCAAAGTGTTCATCAGTAGCTTTAGGATGACATATTACATGGGCGGTCTTTTGTTTTTTGTGAGTGGCCTTACCTGTGCCAAACCTCTTTTTGCTGAGCGACAGCCTGTAGCCGCTGCCCTGCAGCTCCATGTCAACGCCCGAAAGTGTGCTGCCCTCGCTCATGAACTGAACGGCCAGCGTGGACGGGTTGGACGGGCCGTTGGACACCTCGAACTTGGCCCGCAGGGAGCCGGCGCCTGTGAAAAAAACAACACAAACAATCACACCGATGACGGACGTCTGCGCAACCTCGACTTAAGAGCGACCTGACTTCGGAGTTTTTCGCGATATGAAATGTAGCTACAATTTTATTTTGTTCAGTCGCCAGAAAATTTTCAGTTCCGAGCATTGGCAGCAAAATTCAAAACAAGCAGCAATTTGACAGATAAACAATTTCCCTTAAAATGAAAGATAAAAAGACAATTACATGTTGCGCGGTTAAACAAACCACCCAGCTTTATGATAACAACAATTAATGCAAAATTCTACAGAAGTGCTCACAAAATTAGCATTATTTAAATTGTTGCGGTAATTGTTAACCTTTAAACAACCGATATTTTAAGTGGTTGGAACATGTAGATAAAGTAGAGCATGATATATGCGCAGACATATTCTTTATCCTCTGCAAAAAGAACACTATTGCTACGGCAATGCTGTATTTGCTTAACGCCTCCCCCCTCCCAAAAAAAACAAAACACACCTTCGTTTTCAGACTTTTCCGAAATGTCGTTCAGCTTCCAGAGACATTTATTCTGCTCGGCGTTCCTGAAAGGACACACACAAAAAAATGCACTTTTCTAAATGGTACCAAGTATGCCAAGAATTTTGCAGACCCCAAATTACGTCTCACAGAACACTGGGCGAACCCATTTTCAAAACAAGTCCCACCAGAGGGCGACGGGCAGCGACTGCATGCTGGTGACGCCTCCATCCACAGGCACGAGGATCTGCAGGTTGCCAAGCGACCCCGGTGCCGCCAGAGAGTCGGGGTTGTAGCGGTAGTCCACGCGTAGGTCCGTGGAGCCTGACGTGCACTTCCAGTACACGGCAAGGTTCAACGGTGTGGAGCGGATGCCGTCCGATTGCACCTGGACACAACACCGCACATCAAACTCACTTAACAATATAGTCTGGCTTTTTGATTTAGCTCTAAAATGGGAGCTTCAGCTTTGTTTCATCATTTTATCTGTGTAGTCTATGCATTACACTGCCCCCTGGTGGTCCTAGCGCAAATATGAGAAGGTGCAGCACAATGCCCATCGAATTATCATGATGCACAAACTAACTTAATTATGTTATTACTTTATCGTTTGATAAATTACATCATTGGAGAACACAAATTTCAAGTTAAAATGTTTTAAATATTATTTTACGGAACTAATTTCTAGCCGCTCAGCTCAATTCACCCGGTGTCATGATAATAATAATAATATTGCCTTTATTAGTCCCACAATGGGGAAATTCGAGATTCGAACCCAGGCCTCCTGGGGAGACTGGGTCCTGAACGCGGCGCCTTAGACCACTC
The DNA here is from genome assembly GCF_059441095.1 of Idiotropiscis lumnitzeri. Lineage (NCBI taxonomy): Eukaryota > Metazoa > Chordata > Actinopteri > Syngnathiformes > Syngnathidae > Idiotropiscis > Idiotropiscis lumnitzeri. The sequence goes on from NC_142408.1 coordinate 4,025,955, forward strand.
GGCCATCCTGATGGTGACGGTGTCTGTGGTGTATGGTGTGGCAAGTCCTAACCTGGTACTTGAGGATGTCCACGTTGTAGTAGGAGGCGGCGTGGTTTTGCTCCGAGGCTTTCCTGAGGTAGGCGGTCAGTGCTTGCATGTTGAACCAAAAGTCCTTGGACTCCGAGTCACCCTGGGACGGATCGCTGCACGACAAGAGACAGCAAGCGCGCATGCACGCACGTGCACGCACACACAAAGTCACAAAGCCTTGCATGCGTAAAAGGAATAATCATCCGTTCAATTATTCATTCCTCCCTCACATCTCTGCCTGTCTCGGCTTTGTGCGTGAACCTCCCGTTGTGTCATACCAGCTACTAAATCATGGATTCCGTTTGATTCAATTAGTCCAGTGGAGGTGAAAGCAGGGAGCGAATGACTCCAATGCAAGAACAAGTCAAATTTAAGACCTCTCCTTCGCTAAATGCGACTGTGAGGAGGGAATGATGTGGAATACAAAATGTGCGACTCTGCTACACTAGTTCTTGGTACATGAATATTTTTTGCAAAAAAAAAAAAAAGTCACGGAGTATTTTTGCAGCTGTTCACATTCAATTTTATATCCATACTAACTTTTCATGCATAACAATTCATTCAATGTACAGAGACGTGACTGCTGATATTATTGCTGGTGCCTGATTTATTTTCCTCTATTTTTTTTGATACTTTTTAAAATTTTTTTTTTCCAAAACATTTATGACAAAAACTACAAATAAAAAAAAATATGATCAACAGATTTGACTTCGTCTTTTTTTTTTTTTTTTTAATTTGTCGAGCACCACCTGCAACGATTAACACGCTGATGACATCAAGTAACGACGAAATCAGACACATCAGCATTTTTTTTTTCACGCCGTAAAAAGCAGCCTGACCGCAAACAGGAGCGTGCGCTAAATGGAGCGAACGGCATATGAAGCTGGCCGTTGTTTGCTATTCCAGGCGCACGTCTGCTGGAAAGTATTTCCCTGACAGCTTAATGACACGTTCGGGTCCGCCCGCTAATTCAATTCCCCCCCCGTTTATGCGTTCCGCTCCGGATCATCGCTAAAAAGATTGCCCTTGCTTCCAAAAAAGGTTACCTGAAGAGCAGCTGCTGGTTCGGGAGGATCTGCTCTAGTCGGCTGGAGTTCTTCAACTTGAAGGTGAGCACGGCGGGCGAGGGGTTGCCTGTGAACACCTTGATGATGCCTGAGGGGAACGACAGCGTCATGTCGCCCGTGATCTTCACGATGCACCTGGAGGACAAAGTGGGAAAAACACAGAAAAGCTCAATTACGCACATTGGATATTTAAATACGCGACATAGTTTGTTTTAGAAACATCGCCAGCGCTAATGCTGGTTGTCGATGTAAAATTCCATTGACAGGCAAACAGAAAATTAGCAGTGAGTTGCACGAGGGATATTCCTTTAAATAACGAATATTCACACGCAAACGTTCTCAATCGCAATTTTCTTCTGCTACCTTTTTTTTTTTTTAACTTGTGTGCGCACTGTTGTTTTTTTATTGCTCTTAGTTTTTTGTTTTTTTTACTAATTTATTTTGTGGTTGTTCTTAAATGCTGATATTTGGTTGTTGAATACAAACAACATTTTGAAATCAATGACTAATAGTGAAAATTAATTGTGATTTCAGTATTTTTATTTTCAAGATTATTTTTGTTGTAATGGGGAGAACAAACAAAACAAAACAAAAACTCCACACAGGAAGGCGAGATCTAGCCTATCAAAGATTTTTCCCTGCAGTGTCGCAATTGCGTATCAACTGCACCGACTATAATTGATGCTGCAAAGTCGACTCGGCAATTTTCCATCTTTGGAGGTCATATCAGTGGTGCAACAGAGGTGGGACGCTGACTGTATTCCAGAATGAAAAAAAAAATGACTGTGAAACTTTGTTGCTGCGGAATTGTAGCATTATATTTTCCAGAATTCCAATGTCTGTTTCTACAGGTAGCGTGTCAACAGACCAAATTGTTTTTCGAGACACCTTAATAGGCAAGTAAGTAGTCGTTCCCTCGGGTAGCCCTGTCTGACTTCATTACAAACGCAGTGCAGCTACAGTGTATAAACACCTCCACTCGCATTCAGCTCCAATTTCCAAACAGAGGCCGATATAAAGGGGGGATGTCTCGCTTCGAGTCGGGGGTGGGGGGGCCTCTGCTTGTATTGCTAGTGAAATGTTCCACTGGCTAATCCCTGACTAAATAAGCCGCCTTCTTCGACTTCAATTTAGCAGCAGTGAACCAATAAAACACCTCACGGTTGCCTCTGCTCACAACTCAACTAGCATGTGCGCCGCATGGCTTCCACACACTGAAACTTGTGTCATCGTTTTGTTTGGTTGACGGAAAGTAAAGGGAGAGGGTAGGGATAAAAGGAAGGAAAACAATGGATTGAACAAGGACGGAAGGAACAGATGGATGAAGGAAGGAAGGGATGCATCGTTGGAGGACGACGTGAACGTGTGCCTTGCATGCGAGACTCACTTGGTGGGGTCGGCGCCTTTGAAGTAGGCATTAACGGACTCTGTGAAGGCCACGGCGATGGGCAAAGCATCCTGGGACGCCAGCGTCACAGGGCTGGGACCGCGGGACGTGCCTGGACGACAACAAAATGAACACCATGAGGAGGATGAGGAGCATCGGGCTTGGCTCAATATCGACTCTGCTGCAGGTCGAGCGGCTTCATTTGGGGAAAAACTCACATGGCAAAGAAGTTTCATATTATTAGGAACAAGGGCAAATTTTTTGCCCCATAAAATAACATTTTTGATGAATCTATTTTTTCCCCCCTTTTAACAATTAAATAATTCTAACGATCAACTTTAAATACACCAGTCAACAACAAAAAGCCTTTAGTTTGGTTAAGTTGGCAACACTGACTCTGCTTTTGTAAACCACATTTTTAGAGTGAACATTCACGTTCAAACAGACGTTTGAGCGGAAAAGAGTGCTCGCCGTTAGACCATGGGGATGCAAACAAGACATTTTGTTATTTTCGCAAAAACATAAATTAGTAGTGGATGCTGTTGAAGTGAGTGAGAGACACAGCAGGCGGCAAAGTTACAACTATTCACAAAAAAAAAAAAAAAGAAGCAGACTACATTCAGAGCGCCTTCCAGGGATACCTGCTGGTGTTTCACATCGCCTCTCAAAGGTCGGCAGCTTGGAGACAAACATGTCGTCCTCTTTAATCAAAAGAAGCAAATGAGGATAACACAAATGTGAGGACCAACTGACAAATGCACACAATTCACAATTTTGTATCAAAGTCCTGCAGGACTTTAATAATGACAAACTATTCCTTTTAATTTGTTGCATATGTGCATTTGGGTGTGGCGAATAAATCAAAAGTGGGAGGGGAGAGGAGAGGAGAGGAGGATGCTTTGGCTTCAGGAAACTCACTTTGACTGAGGGGGAAGAAAGACGAAGGAGATGCGGAGACTTCCGACACACGAACGGGGACAATGTGATCAGGGCCTGGAAAATGAGCAAGAGAGGGAAAAAAGAAGAAGGGGAGGGAGGAGAGAAGAAAGGAAGGATGGGATGAATGAAGACAGTAGGAGAGAAACAAGGGATGGATGAACGTGAGCGTTTAAGAAAAGAAGAGGTGAGTGACAGATAACAGAGAAATAAAGATGGATAAAAAATCCAGGGGGGTAGAAACAATGAAGGAAGGCAAACACAAAATGAACGAGAATCAAAAGCAGACAGGAAAGCGTGAGAGCATAACGATGCCTTCAGGTGCATAGGACAAAGCAGCGTTGAAAAGGAAAAAATGGCGGCCTCCTTACCGACAGTGGGCGTGTTTGCGGCGCTGAGCGAGGCGTTGGAGGACAGCGACGACGAGCTCTCGGCACGGGCCAGTGGCGCGGCGGGGGGCGGACTGGCGCCGGGTGCCTTGGGTGGACTAAAGGGTCTCGCCTGGGAGGGAAAAAAATTGTTAATGCGCCGCTCACCGCTGTTTTAACCGTTTTGATCCAACTCACAATTTCATTGATGCCACTAAGTTTCGTCGTGGAGAGTTTGGGCCTGGAGGAAGGACGGGGCGGCGGCACCAGTGCGCCCGCCGTCAGAGGCGTTGTTGGACGGTTGGGTGCTATGCAAAGCAAAACGGAAGATGGTGATTAGTCACAAAAATGTAAAGTGGAGATTTTGCGCGAGGCCAATCCATTAATTGCATTTCACGAGAAACCCATTCCAAATAAATTCAACACGCAGACAAGAAAAACAGGCAGCCAGTTCAAAATACAAAACATACATTAACAGAACACACAGCAAAGAAAAAAAAAAAAAGGTTGAATACGAAATAGGAAAAACAAGCACGTCAAATAAAAAAATTAAATGGGCAAAAAATTATTAAATTAAATAAAACACAAAATAAAAACAGGCACAAATAAATAAAAACAAAAGACAAGAGAAAAAACGGTCAATAAAGAAAATTTTAAAAATGCACAAAGAAAGACACTTAAAGAAAAATACAGTAAAAAGAGTGATTAAAATTAAATTTAAAAACAAATAGCAAAAATCATAAAAAACAAAGACAATGAGTAAACTAAATTAAATGAATGAAAATACAACTTTTGAAGCTCCCCTTGAGGGACTCTGAGGCGAAAAAAATCGAAATCTAAAACAAAACCTAACCAAAAAGAAAACAAAGGGAGACAAAATAAATAAACTTCAATACACAGAATTAAAAAAACACACAGAAATAAAAACAGCAAGGCAGTGAGTCAAATTTATATGAACAAAAAAAAATCAACTATTAGAATAAATGAGAGGAAAAAAAGCAACAATTATACCAAATCAAAATCAATAAAACAAAATAAAAAAAAAGGATGAAAATAGGTCAGTTTTAAAACTACAAAAAAATAAAAACAGTAAAACAACAGGTGGGGGAGTAAAACTAAATAAAACACACAAAGCATAAAACCCCCAAAATAAACAGCAAGCATGCAGTCCAAACTCAAGCAACTTCCGCAAACATTACCCGTCAATATTTGCGCAGCCCCATCGCTCAACCCCAAGAACGTGTCGGAAAACCCCTGGGTGGCTTTTCCGTACGCGTCGGCCGAGTCGTCCGACAGGAAGCGGCTCACCCTGCCGGGCGGCCGACGCCCACCAGCCATCTTGTCCCCAAAGGCGATCCACTGGCTCTGGGCCCACGACACGGAGGAGAGGGCATCATCATCGCCGTCGTCGTCGGCGCCGCCCGCTGAGCTGCACAAACGGTTGGCCGCTTCGGGTGGCAGCGTGATGGGGGCGCTGTGGGCCCGGGCAGGTGGCGGCCGGAGCACTTGGAAAAGGGTTTCTGGAGAGTCCCAGGGAGACGATGCGGACGACGAGACATCTTTGGACAGCTCAGCCAAAGTGGGTGAACATTCGGGCACCGGCGACGTCTCTGGTGGCGCTTTTTAAATTCACAACAGTCCAAAGCATAAAATACAGTGGACATAAAAAGTTTACACATCCCTGTTCAAATGTTGGATTTTTACGACATAAAATTATATGAACAATCATTTCAAAAGTTTTTGTCTGACTAGAGCAATTTCACAAATACATCCCAAAATAATTGACTCCCTCAAAACAACAAACATCAAAAACAGAAGGAATAATAAATAAAATGAGGATTCCGGTGAGACTGGCAGACATAATCGCCCCGTGCACTTTTTGACTTTGAAGCTTTGACAGTAACGAGACGTGTTTGACAACATACGTGCCTGGGGGGCTTTCATGGGCGACCCGCTCGACCCCGACGAGGTGCCAATTAACGCTGGATTACGGCTAAGCTTAGGCGGAGGGTCAGCACTAATGTCACGCCTCTACAAACACAGCACGGAAAGGCCGCCGCACTCACAAAGTGAGTTTAGAGATCGTACATGTTGATATAAAAGGGCAAATGCGTCGAAAAAAAAAGAGAAAGGGAGATGTTTGAATACCTGCGGACGTGGACACGGATTGGGAGGAAGATGCGGTCAGGAACGGGCCGAGTGGATCCAAGGACAGGAGGTCGTTGTTGGTCAGTCTGCGGCACGCGTGACAATGAAAAAGTGACATGCCACATTTTTTTTTTTAAATTATTGCATTAAATAAGTTGTTAATTTTATTAATATCAATTAAACATTTTTTATATTCAGAATTAAAATATTCAAAATAATTTTATTAATATGAAAAGCTTATATAAATTCCCAAATTATCAGTAAAATAAACAATTGCACATTTTAATTAACTAGAAATTAGAACACTCAAACTGAGCTTTAGATAGATATATGGTTAATTTATTATCATCAAATAATTCTAAACATTTTAAAATGAGCATAATTTTATTAAAACTATATGTATCATGTAAAAAATGGTTAATTATGTAAATAAGAATTGTTACTTTAAAAATAGTACAAAAAATTACTATAGGGAAAAACACATTTTTAATAAAATAATTGGTTAAGAGTCATTAAAATTCTTATTAAAATGTTAAAAATTACATAAAATGCAAAAATACACGTGGACATAATTTGATTAGTTGTCAGTTTCCTCTGATCCAACATTTCCTTTTTAAAATATATATATTTTTTATTCTTTTTACCTCATCTATGCCCGGTGTGATGATCTGGCCCATTCAATCAAATGTGTGCCTTTCGCTCAAACGTTTAGCCACGCCCCCAAGAAGTAAACAAAGTGAGAAAGTTGTTTGACTCACTCGTATGAAGCCGGTACTCGCGCTTTGGCCAGCTCGTCACCTGTAGGGAGGAAAACAACAACTTTCACCCATGGAATGCTATGAAATTGCCCGACCAACACACAAGGAGTGTTTTGACGTCCATTGCACCTTCACCCCACCCACAAAAAAAAAAAAAAAATCTGTTAAAAGTCAGCAAAAACCGCTAAAAGGACACTTGCCATTAAAAAGACCAGGTTGCTCCGCGATAAATGCACTTACTCAGCACTTTCCAACAGGGGCAACAGACATTGGACTTGCCGCCAGTGTTTAAAGTCTGAGGATGCCGTAAAATACGGCTGGATTTACACAGCATTGAACCATCTTGTATTCATATTTGTGTGTACACCCCAAATGTGCCATATTTATCATGTATATATTTTTACTGTATTATATTTTCTATCAGACTTTACACCACTTCACATTTCATGCCTATAAAGCTTTATTTATGAGGCTATGTACATGATGCATACAGTGTAAATCCATCTTAAATATTAAAAGCACACACAGAAATTTTGCAAGTCGAGAGTCATGTAAGCCATGTAGTTGGGTAGTGGTGGTGGTGTCGGCGGGGTTTTGGGCAGGGCTAAGGAAGGTTGGGGATCCTGCTATCAACAGATACTCACCCTGATCTTGGGAGCCTAACGTAGATGCTTCCTTGAACCCTGAGCGCATGCACAGCGACAACGTCAGTAGTAAAAACAAAACAAAAAAACTCCGCCAATCTACCTACCGACACGCCTTTTTTTTTTTTTTTTTAAGACTAATACATTTTCAAGTGTCACTAAAAAATTAATTGCACCATCCGGATCGACTGGCAACGAATCGAGAACGAACTCACAAGCAAACCGGCCAGTTCTGACAAGTAATTGTGGAAAGAGTGCACAACAGATGAGCTCACTCACATTTGAACGGTGTCAAATCAAGAAAATGAATTGGATGTGCACGGAAATTGGTTTGACATTACAAATGGACACAGACAGAAAATGTGCCGTTTATTTTTGGATGATGAGAATGACATCGTGGATGTGTTTCTTTCGACCAATTGCCGCTCAAAAGATCAGCCAATCAAAACACAGCCTTGTGGAGAGGAGAATGTAAAAATAAAAAAATAAAAAATAAAAAAAACTTTGTGGATTGATAGCGGGTGTTTTTCTAGCGGGACCCGCCGGAGCCAAAACAGATAACCCAGCTGGGAGCTGAAAATGGCAAGGGATTATTTGTGACATGTTAAAATACAAGCGGCCAATTAGGCAATTAATCTCCCTTTCGCGCCGGCGGGAGGCAAACAAACGCCGACGCTGGCGTTCCCGGGAAAAGAACAGCTATTTGCTTTTTTTCCCCGGGAAGTGTTGCTCTTGGCTCGGCTTTCTGAACGACTTCTTTGAAAAACAAGCGGCCGGCGAAAAGGCACTTGGAGGTGGGTGGTGGGCGAACGAAGCGAGGAGGCGAAAATACTCACTGGATTGGTTCCTCCGCATTTGGCCCTAGAAAAAAGAAAAACAAAAAGAAAATGTACACTTAATTTGGTTGAATATATCCAAAGGAAAAGACAATGTGGAAAGAGAAAAATGACACCTTTGAAATATTTGTGTTTCTGTCATTTGTGGGAAGGTGTGGCAATGTGTCTTTATTTTATTTTTTTTCCTGTTTTGTTACGAGCCAACAATAGCGTGTGATCCAAAACGTTGTTACATATAGAAAGAAAAACATTCCCTGCATTTTTAAAAAGCTTAACTTCATCCTGGATTTATTTGATAATTTTATTTTTTTTTTCACCTGCTCAGTGCGAGCCTAAAACGATGCTTTCAAGTGCTTAAAAAAAAAGTGGGAATTAATCACTCCCAATGGGACGGGACGTTCCCGCATCGGAGTGAACGGGCCTGTAAATCAGACTTAATGTTGTTGCAAGCGGCGGGGTGTCAGAAGATTGGACGTCGTTTAGTGACCATCACTCATAGCGACGAGACAAACGCGTAAATCTGCAGTCAGGCTGCGTAACACAAGAACCTTGCCGCTGCTGTGTGTGCGTGTGAGAAAATACAAAATGGCTCAGAGCAACACAAAACAGGCGAGGTTCCGTCCAATCCGGCACTAAGCGGCAAATGGGTTCAATTATGGCTCTCCTCTGTGACCACACACACACACACACACACACACATGCATATAAATAGAGAAATCGGTGGAGGGCGAGCCAAACAGGAGGTGGGGGAGGGAGGGGAAAAAAAAAAAAAGACATTTCAATAATTGACACCAGACGATGCAATTGTGTCAGCAGCCGAGAGGATGATGGATGGCGACTTTAATGGGGAAACCTCCTGTCAATATAAACAGGAAGTGACACGGGGCGACCGTGCGTTACGGCACAGGTGAGCAATTCTGGGCTCGCGGGCCAAATATGAAAGATGAGGTGATGATTAGCGATGTAAGCAGTGCTTGAAAGCAATACTTGAGTAAAACTAAAAGTGTCTTAACAGAAAGTAAACTTTGGTGGAGGTAAAAGGCACTTTGTAGAAGATGACAAAGGTGTCTGGAATTTGCTGCACTAAGTATCTCAAGCAATGTTCTGTTTTAGGAGGGAAAATAAATAAATGGATTATCATGTTATTTATCTTAATTTTATCCAGACTATTGTAATTCTTTTTTTTTTCCTAAAAGAAATGAAACATGTGGGAGGTAGAAAAAAAAAAAAAGACAAGAAGCCTGTCACCGCTTCACAAAAAAAAAGTATTTTTGGGGTCATTTTGTTTCCTGTCCGTTGCTGATGTGAACGGAACCGTGAACTTAAAGCGGAGATATCCCCAACTGCGATTTTTTGCCATAACTACGAAATGGTTTAAAAACTTCCGAAATGGACACTTTAATAGCAACATCTCGGGAGTGCGTGTGTGTGTGCGCGCGTGTTTTTGTGTGTGATAAAGAAGAAAGCAGAGAGGAGAAAGAGAGGTGAACGGCCAAGATGGAGCAAGTGCCCTTGATGCCACGCCACGCCTGGCGCACACACACGCAAACATTTGCGCACACGCTCGCACGCACACACACACCTTGAATTTTTAATGACTGCTTATTTTCAGAGAGTGAGGCCGTATGTGAGCGTGTTAGACCGTCTGCTGCGACATATTCCATTAAGTGCGGGTGTGTGTGCGTGTGTGTTGTAATAGTTGTTTTGGGAGTAAAAAAAAGTTTAAAAATACAACTATTAATAATTTAAAAACCACTGGATAAAAGTAGAAGCCGGTCTTCACTGAGCAAAAGTGTGCTATTATGCAAATTTTGGAAGTCAATTTATTTAGCCAAACAAAACAATAAAATCTTCCAAAGTATTTTATCCATCCATCTTCTGTACCGCTTCTCCTCACCAGGGTCGCGGGGGGTGCTGGAGCCTATCCCAGCTATCTTCGGGCAGTAGGCGGGGACACCCTGAACAGGTTGCCAGCCAATTGAAGGGCACACAGAGACGAACAACCACCCGCGCTCACACTCATACCTAGGGGCAATTTAGAGTGCGCTATTGGCCTGCCATGGATGTTTTTGGAATGTGGGAGGAAACCGGAGGAAACCCACGCAGGTACGGGGAGAACATGCAAACTCCACACAGGATGGCCGGAGCCGGGATTGAACCCACGCCCGATGCTGTCTCTCACTGTGAGGCCATCGTGCTAACCAGTCGGGCCACCGTGCCGCCCAAGAATTTTATCTTCTATTGTATATTATAATATCAAACTATGCTTTATATTTCCTCACAATTAATTGACTTGCAAAAAAAAAAGTTAGGCATTTATGTAATTATTAATGATGATTTTTTTTTTGGTCGCAATTTTTTTTCACTTTGCATTTTTACTCTATTAAAATACATTACCATCGAAAGATAATTTTAGCGTTACCCAGTTGTTCATATTAAATTAGGTAATAATTCAATATGAAAACAGAAAAAAATGTTCAACAAAAGAGGTCAAAATGACCTATTTACCTTCCTTTCATGATATATAATTGAAAATATTTTAAGAATTCACGTGGTATATTGAATATTTTCAGCCAACATGGACAAGTTGGAGATTTTTTTTTTTTTTGCTTGTTAAACACACAGCACCTCACATTAAGATTTTGGATGTACCAGAAAAACTGAAGGATCTGCAGACAACTTGATGCTTGCTTAATGTGTCATCAAGGCAGACTACACCCTGAACTGGTCGCCATGACGCCAGTCACAAGGCAAGAGTACCGCTACACCACCAGCAACAAGCTGACATAATAGTTATTGCACTTGCCATTTTTGTCTCAAATAATTCCAGAAACATTTGTTTAAAATTTGCTTGCACACATTAACACATTACATGTAATGTTGCAGGTCAAATTGACCCGTGTTTGTATTTGGAAAAAAACGTTTCGGCCATTGTCCAATGATGTAAACTCTTAATTTTGGTCTGAAATAATCCCAGAAATATTAGTTGAAAATCCCCAAGTCAAGGTAATATATCCTGGGAGATGTATGTAAACACTGTATTTAACTTTGTGCGCTGTTAAGTAGCGGGGGCTAATGCAATCGCGTAAATCCGCATGTGACTCACGAGCTAATGCTCAGGCTCTTGTTAAGTATAAAAATAAATGCCTTGAAAGGCCAGGAATGCCACCAGCCTTCTGTGGTCAAGCGTGACTAAAACATTGCCCTGTTGCCCTCTAGTGTTGAAAAGCGGGAGTGTTCTTCCACTCAGTGTCCTCCATCTTGTCCAGTGACAAACTTGGCAAGATTTTTCCCAACATCGGCAGCTCGAAAACCTCTGACAAAAAGGAAACTTTTAAAAAATTATTATAAATTAATTCATTGCCTATTTTTTTTTTTTACTTCAATTATGGAATTGTCCCAAACTTTTTAAAAACTTTTTTAGTAAACAAGCACGTTGGCTTTATCAGGAAAAATATTGAGTCAAATTTAGTAAAGTGACGTGAAAACCGTGATTTTAATAGCATAATAGATGCCGCATCCCCGAAGTAAGCGATAGAAAAAGTAAAATGCATGAAAGAACGTAGCACAGGATAATGGTCTTGAGGTACAAAAATTGAATGGTTTAAATATGATTACATTATTATTGAATTATAATTTATTTTACATGCACCGGAAGACAGTCAATTTTTTACATTCCAGTAACAACCCAGGCTAAACATAGCTCCTCCCTCCCTGACATAAAGCTAGTCTCTTGTCAGGCCTCACTTCAACATACTTACTTGACACCAATTATTACTAAATAAGCGTTCTTGAATTTTCATCTTACATTTTATTCTAAGCTATTTATTATATATAATTTATTATATTATTTATGTATATATATATATATTTATTTTATATATTATTTATTTTATTACATTATATATTTTATTCTATTTATTATTTAGCTTCTATTTATGAAAAAAATAATAATGAAGACTATAAACCACAGAAACCTTTTGAGCCAAGAAAAAAAAACCAGCACGTGGGTTGCGTTGAAAGACATTAACGGCGACGTACCGAGGTAGATGGCGACAGGACGATGTTCCCGATGGAGGCCTTGAGCTCGTCTATGGTGGCGCGGTTCTGGTGCGTGGAGTTGTTGGGTTGCACTGGCTTGATCGCCACGTGGAACTTGCGCGGCTCCTCCTCGTCCTCCGAGTCGCTGGACGAGTAGAAGGAATTCTCTTTGGCATGTTCGCCCTGTCCTGTTAAGGAGGCAACACAAGAAGAAGAAAAAAAAAAAAAAACGAGCGCAGAGACGGACCAACTAAGGCAGGGAAGATCAAGGTACTCATTTTCATCAATCTCAGGGCATTGTGATTTCATCCAATATCGCCCTCTGCTGCCCACTGAAGTTGACGTCAAAGTGCCCTTGGCTCACATTACGCACGTCATACCTCATGTTTTCTAGGTTTGGTGCGCTGGTATCTAATTTATTGCAAATATTTTTTGCTGACCCCCAAGCCACGTCAAAGTGACCTCAGATTGAAAAACACTGATCGAAGGATATCATTCTCCATGGATTCTGGCCGAATGCAGAAGCCCTCGTCGTCGACTCGCGGGACATTCTGCAAAAGGCAAACAGGACAAAGTTGACTTTGGACGCCTTTATTTGTCACAAATGCTATTTCTAAAAAATGGATTGTTACATTTTTATCCATCTTAAATTTATTCTCTGTATGTGCCGGATGGGTCTGGACCCCTACCTCCTACGAAGAATAGGAAATCACGCGACAGCGCTACCTCAGTGAGTGACTGGATGTACAAAAATTAGAGTGAACTCATGCTAATTCTCTTGACAAAAAGCAACACTTGTGTATTCAACCTAAACACAACTCACACATTTAATCACCAAGCTTAATACTGAAACACAATGCAAAATTCCATAGACGGGCGAACAAAACTAGTATTGATGTTGCAACAGTCAAGGCACTACTGTTTATAATTTTTTTTAAAACTTTTTTTTGGTGTAGCGCCACCACAGTTTTCTAAATCAAAATATGAATCTGTGCAAACTGTATTATTGCAGAAGCTTCTATTTGAGGAACCACGGCAACTGTGCAAGTACTGGGTGTGGAAGACTTCATCATTTATTACAGACGAGTGTGACTTGTAAAGTAACGTGCGGCTGTGTGTGTGTGTGTTGGCTTGCTTACAGCGTTCTGAATGTCTATGGGCCCGTAGTATCCGGGGGGAGCGCCGTTGGCAGCGTTCTATGAGCATAAACAAAGACAAGCTGAATGAATGAATGAATGAGCAAATCTGCAAAACAAACAAGAGGGAAGCAGGGAAGAGAGAGAGTCACATGTTCAAGTAGTAAGAAGCGACACAAAATGAGCGCCTCCCCTGCTGCTCGACATGGCCAGTGACAACAACACAACACAACACAACGAGGAGGAGGAAAGGGGGAAGCCGTTTACTCACACTTTCTGCCTCTGTTGATTCCCTGCAAGACCAAAGGGACACGACACCATGACAAAACACTTGTCATTGTTATGCTGCGCATTAAACTGTGAGTGCAGAGAAAAACATTGGATTCGATCTGATCACGAGATTTGGACATTAGCGGCACTGGACTGCAGAGATGATTGCGATAATTGGCATATTTGAAGGATGGGGGGAAAAAAGAAATGGAGTAACAGAAATCTTTTCACTGGACAACAATAAAAAGTTTGTGTTTGATACCTCATTCTATAATTAAACATTTAATTATGTATTTTCAAACAATTAAATAAAAATATATTTGTGCCAGTCTTTTTGGTTTGGGGACAAGGGACAATTTAGTCTGTCAGTCGCAATATGAAGTCGTCACCTCTTTTAATTCCGACACTTACGTGGAATCCGTGTCTTTGTCTTTCCGCCGTCCGGGGATGCCAAATGGCTTTCTCCTCCTGGGTTTGGCACCTGTTAGAATACATAATGTCATTTATTAAAAAAAAAAAAAGTTTTATGTTATAGATGATTATATTTATTAATATCTTAACAACCAACCTTCTGTAGCGATGGCGGCATTACACTCTTCAAACTCAATGGGACCTAATGAGACAAAAAAAAAAGGGGGGAAAAAAAATCTTTTTAGGTTCATTTGGCACACAAAGGGTCAACGAGCCGCCGCTGTGAACGCTGCGAATGTACATCACGCAATAATCGCACACACGTACACACTTGTGTGGCATACACAAAAATCTACACACACGGACGGAGGGGAAGTTGGCGTGCAGCAAAGAGTGTACGCAAACAGGGCGAAGCTGATCCCACGGGGCAGACGGGGTCAACGACCGAGTCAAACGTACGTCTGGTGGCTGTCGCGGCGAGAACGACCCCCCCCCCCAAAAAAAACACACACCAACAGCGACTTAAAATATGTATTTCAAATGTCGTTCATATGAATATTGCGGGACGAATTCATTTGAATACATCAAAATATCGTAGAAAAGAATCCTTTATTTTACGCTGTCTATAAATAAAAAGCGTCTGTTGTGGAGTGATACACACCCTTAAATATTACTCATGAAATTTTATTTTATTGAGATGGTTGGTTTTAGCTGTAATCTATAATCAAGAAAAAAAAAATAGCATCTGGTAATCTATCACACAGTGTGTCGTGAATCCATCACATATATTGTCTCTTAACCCTTTTAGAATAAGACAAACAAGCCCAAGATTACACGCGATCAAGTGTTTAAAGCCGCATGGACAAAGCTGCTGCGTAGGCTTACGAGATGCCCTTCTTGACTTCTCCAAGACAGAAACGGCGGTAGCACATTCTAGATACTTGGTTCAGTGATGATCAACATAAAACTTGCCAACATCTTTGGAACTGACGCTGTTGTGATAATGAAACTCGGCCGTGTGTCTTTGCTCAATGAGATAACTAGCTTTGAGGAATACGTCAGCACCAGCGTCTGCGTCCTCTTTTTACAACGGCCAGGTGTGACGGTCGAACACAGGAATACAGCAGCTACAGTTCGAGAAAACTCGCATGCTGACGCTCTCATGCAGACTAAATGGTTTATGTTCCTGACGCGACTCACTCGGCCAAAAGAAAACCTGTACCGAAATAAAAGTTCAAGAACAAAAGTACTTGAAAGATAAAATGCATGAAGTTCAACACAACTGAGCGGCACCGCCAATGCACCAAGGTTTTTATGAGTGAACGTGGCCGTGGAGACAGCAAGTGCGTTTTGTAATCAGAGCAGCTACTGGAAGAGGCAGAGCCCGGCGGCAATGCGGCACGATACGCTAACGCGCCTTGACCTGAAAAGAACAAAAGCCGGCAATGTTTTCACTCGCAACGTATACATTAGCCGCGTCGTCCGCGACTGTCGTCCTCTGGGGTTGGTGGTGGTGGTGGGTGGTGGGGGGGGCTCCATTGATGCATTGTTTGGCGTGCGGCAGCACCCCGATGTGAAGCGCAGGCAAGCGGCGAGTCACGAGAGGCGCCCATCACGCCAAGTGAAGTGGATAAAGTACACCGATGACTGATCTACTCTACTGTGCAATATCGGCCCTTAACCGCTGGTGCACACACACACACACACACACAAACACGCACAATGGCTGCACAAACTGTTCTGTTGGTGTGTGTGTGGTTGATGCCAATCAAAACACAATTGACATTCAAGAATAGCACATCACACGGGAGGACGGGCAGACGCTGGACTCAAACTCACGGGGACATTGAACTGACAGTTTCGCTGCTCTCGTTCGTACATTACAGTACGTGGGTGTATGTGGGTATTTTCCAGTACATATTACACTAAGGTACAATTTGAAAAACAATCTGTTCAATTAGACTTTTATGCAGATTAAAAATGAAATTGGCGTGCTGATTCTAACGTTGCAGTCAATTTTTTTTTTCTCTCGACAGCTTCCCCTCCAGATAAGCAAAATTCCACTGATTAGCTGGAGTAAGAAGATCTGATTGCGATTGGTCTCACCTGCAGCGATGTGGCAACGACAGGGTTCGCACTCTGATTGAAATAATTTTCCAGGACCATTTCATCGGTCACAGTACGAGTCACGTTACCGCAACAAACACGAATAAATTCCACCAGCCAAATTTGAAGAAGTGTTATTTTCTGCAATTGTACATTTAACCAGACTGCTTCAATGTTACCAAATAATGTACCAAATTGGTAAAAAAAAAAAAAAAACAAACAGCAAAACAATTCTCCGTCACAACCATTTCAAAGGACGTGAAACTTCATTCAGATTGAGCAATTTGATGAGGAAGTCATAAATAAATAAAATAAGCGACCCGTATCGGCAGTGGTGATATTTTAGTGGCCATCAACCAATTAGTAAACAAAAGGACAAATCACAAAACCACATAATGGTCCTGGAAGATTACGTAAGATTTAGCAATTTAATGATATATCCCTGCAGTTGCTCAAAAGAATCAGTATAATTTGTGATCAAAGAGGAAAAAAAAAATTCAAAAACAATTAAAAGGTCATAAAATGTATGCATAATGGCCCTGACAATTCATTAAGATTAAGAAATGTGATGATGTACCCATCGTAAAATGATTAAAACGATCTAAATTGACCTACTACTGGCAATACTGACTCTATTGGTATTCATTCACACTTTGATTTCAACTAATTAATAACTCCAAGGAAAGATATTATCAAATTGAGATCATAAGTCAAAATCTTGCATATATGACACACCTCCAGATACTCTGCAAAAAAAAAAAAAAATTCAAGTCCCCCAAAAAACATCAGCAGACTTGTGCGTGTTCTGCAAAGCGTTTAAATGTCTCGTTTGTTTATCTAGGGGAAGATGTTTCCTTTCTTTTGGACTTGGCAAGCAGTCATGCGTGAATAGCGGATGCTTTTTTTTTTTTTTCTTCTTCAAAACGCATATGCTTGGCATGGCACTGGGAGGGTGGGTTGGTCAGGAGGGTGAGTGCTTGAAAGGGGGGTGGGTAGGTGGGCAGAGTTTGCGTGTCTGGCCCGCCGCCAGTTGACAGCTCAGCTGGATATCGTTGAACACTCCAAACGCACCCCGTGGCCCTCCCTTACCTCCTCGCAGCGTGTCACTTTGGGATCGTTTCCGCAATAAAAAGTTTATTCAACCTCGCTGACTCGCGAAAGCGGGGAACGGGGCAAAGGTTGGCCCGCGGGCTACATGCGGCCCGCTCTGGTATTTAATCCGGATTGAATCCTGCAATTACTTTAGTTGCGTTTTACCACAATTAGTTCATCATCATTAGTTCAAGTTGAGTAAAAATATGAAAACATTTTGATATTGTTAGGGTAATTGATTAAGTCATTGTAATTAATTATGAATAAAAAATATGCATAAAAACATTTATTATTATTTGTATACAAATGCTATCCTTTTTAAATGTGATTTGATGTAATAATTGGGTAAGTCATTGTAATTTTATTAATTAAAAACCAACGAGAATTAAGATTTTATAATTAGACAAACATTTTCACGGGGCCCATTTTTGGTCTGACCTATTCTAAAAAATTGGTTAATTTTTTTAATAATATACATGTTACTCTGACTATACCATTACTATTTTATTCATACGTTGTCATTGTTCTCTTCGGAATAACTGGTTAATTAAATTAATTAATGAATAAAAAAATCATTAATTATGATTATAATTGGAAATACTTTACGTGAACATTTTTTCCAATTTGATTTCATAAAATAATAATTGGCTAATTGTCAGTAAATATTTTGTTTCACCTCATCAACAGATGACCACACATATTTATTACCATTTATTAAGCAAAGAATTCTGCGGCAAAGTTTACACACCCCTGCGTGGACCGTTCAACTATTTCATCAGGCGGCCGACAGGTAATTTTTCTGATGGATGGCTAATGAACAGCTCCGTGTGGGCAGGAATTTTCTGTCCTTTTTTTTTTTTTTTTTAAACCTCAATTAATTCTGCTGTCCAAACAAATGAGGGCCACCACTCGGTTGGCTGTGGTGTCTGGAGACGGGAGGGGTCACGCATTGTTTACACACACACAAACCGCAGAGGTGAGCCGCCTGCGTGCCTGACGTAATGCTGTGCATGAGTGGAGATGAGCAGGAGGGGTGGGATGGGGCAGCGAGGGGGCGTAGACGTCACAGGAACTCGGGAGGCTTTAAATATTTACACGCATTACATTTTGGAGCATTATTAGCATTTTGGTGACACAGTCTGCCTTCAATAAATAACATGATGAAAGTACATGACAACAAAGTGGGGGGGTTGGGGCTGGGCTATTGTGGGCAAAGTTTACACAAGAGTCATTGTTGAGCTTTGACCTTGTCGAAAAGCTCGGTTGTGCCCGCTTAAGTCAAAGCCCCCCATGTGACGCATGCTTACTGGAATGCCGAGCCTGGCTACCTTGACAGCAGATTACCATGATCGACTGTGATGGCCGCTTGGCCTTGGTCTAATTGCCCCGCTACGCAGCCCCGCCGCCCACACGGGCGCCTTTGTTGACACACAAGTGACCTGATTATTATTTGACTGTATTAAGACACAATTCAGGCTTACCTGGTCTCTCCTTGCCCGTTCCTTTGCTTTCGGCCAGTTTCTGTATTAAGCTCTCCACTGAGGTGTTCTCCACGTTTCTCACAAATTCATTGTGAACCTGTACAATGCCAAAAAAGTGACATGTATTTATTTAATATTTAACATTTAACGCATTTAACACCATAGGAAGTTACAGAAACACACAGGGAGCAGAAACGCGTGCCACACAACGGAGTGCATATAAAAAGTCTACACACCCCAGTTGAAAGATTTTTTTGTTTTGTGATTAAAGTAAAATAAATAATAAAAAAATATTTTTCCCACTACGTGTGACCTCTAACCTCTACAACTCAATTCAGAACAAAAATATTTTTTCAGAGGAAAAAGCAAAAATAAACAAGTCAGACAATATGGTTGCATAAGTGTGCACACCCATAATAACAGGGGGTGGCTGTGATCCGCAATCACATTCAAAATCACGTTAAAATGCAAGTGAACACGCACCTGCCACTATTTAAAGCCGCTGATTAAGGCCAAATAACAGCCAGATGTTCTAGTAGGCTTTCTATTTTTTAAATTTGGACTAGCTGAGTAACGGGGGCTTTTAATTTTTAAATTGGAACTTTCTGAGTGCGAGATGTTTCCGTCTGTTTGAAAAGTTTTTAAGTCATTAAATAAATCACTTCCAAATCTGCACTATAGCAGTGACACTGAATCACTGTTGCCACCGCCACCCCCTTGTGGGCACAGGAGGCAACGCGGCACCATTTGTTTACAGAGCTGATGCGAAGTACGGGCTCAGAGGACACGGAACCGCCTGTGTGTCGTGTCTCCACCACGCCATTTAGATGTGCGTGATATACTGTACGAGTGACTCTCACACAAACATACACGTATGTAACACACGCGCGCGAACGCGCACACACACACACACACACGCCCACACACGCAAACACACGCCCTGGCCCTGAGGGTCCCGTGGAGAGGTGGAGTGCATTAGCTCTGTGAGTAGAGCATGTTAGACGGAGGGCGAGGTGTACGGTGGAGGGGGTGATGCATGCTCACGCAAGCTGTCAGGTGCTGCTGCCATGAGGAGGGCGCGCGCGTGCAAACGCAAGCAAACACGCACACTAACTCACACATCCGCTGAGGCTTTCGGCCACATGCATCTCCCTTCAAGGCATCCTCACTCTCACACACAAGCTCACTTACAAAAACAAACAGAGCACGCACACTGACAGATACACCTGCCACACTCACACACACTCACGCCCACACACACACAAACAAAGTGCACTTCCTTCCACTCTCGCCCTTTAAAAAACATTCACCACTTCCTCCACCTCACGCTGTACTCTTCCTCTTCTCACGCTTTTAACTCTCCGAGTTGGAAAAATGCTTGAGCTCTAGTGTGGCTTCAAATCATTCAATCAGTGGCGTGTATCGTTGGATTTGGCGACCAGTGCGTAGGTGTGTGTGTGTGTGTGTGTGTGTGAGTTAACAATGAGTCATGTTCACCTGCCAGCCAGACCGCCACAGATGGGATGGGTCTCGATCCAGATACGGGCGGACTCAGTCCTATTTTTAGATCACTTTGTCTGATTTTGAGGGGCTAAGATGACAACGCTATTTTGAGGGTAATAGTCTGTGTACAAGAAAAAAAAAAAATTGGACTCTCATTTTACAGTTGGAGGATTTACAGTTGCCTCATTTTAAATAGTGTTACTTTTGGGGGGGTTAAGGTGGTCTGAGGTGGGCAAGCACAACTTCTATGGGATTTATTGTAGTCTTATTTACACCTGTTGAACCTTTGAAGGGTTTTTGGTATTTTTTTTTTTTTTTATCTTTAGTCTAATTTCACCATGGGCAACTTTTACAAGATTTAAAGTAGTCTCATTATAAGCAGTGTAACTTTGAGGGTGTGGTCAAAATGTAACTTAAAAAAATGTATGGAAGTTTTGTGTGACCCTGCACACCTTTTATGGGATTTAAGGAGGTATTATTTTAAACTGAACAATTATTTGGGGGATTTACAGTCATTTAAATTGCAACATTTGGAGGGATTTATGGTAGTCTTATTCCAAACTGCAAAAGGTTTGGGGGATTCAAAGCTGCATTTACATTGGGATTTACATTTGGTAATTTAAGTGAGTTAAAATGAGATTTTAATTTGCGCAATTTTTGTTATGACTTACAGTAGTTTTTGAAAAAAAAAATAAAATAACTGTGGCAACTTTTGGGCGATTTACACTATCCTATTTCAACCTGTGCAACTATTGGACGCTAATTAAAAAGCGGTTACTATACTATGCTATCCCAATATAGTGTTAACTACAAAAATAAAATGAAATAAAAAAATGTATAATAGGAGAGTGATTTAATGTCTGTGATATATTGTGTTACATTTATTCCAAGCTGCTCTTTATGCAAGCAATTGCGAGTGTTGAGCGCATATAAACATTTGCTCAGCTTGTCAGCACGCATGCCGCAAGCCACGGTGACTCAACACAATATTGCAATCTCTGACTACAAGAGCATACGAGTTGTGGCGCTGCCTGGTCGCCCGCTTCGGAAAGACAATTTATCACCAGACCACAACGGCCGCTTGTCATTTTCTGGCTGGGAAACACAAAGGCCGGAGTTTTTCTAAACGAGGAGCATCGGCCATCACACCAAGTGTGGCGCGGCGCTAAATAACCCGCGGTGCCCTGTCGCAGTGCATCGCTTCCAACTTATTTGCTGCTTCAACTGCAGGCATCCATGCAGCTTTCTCTTTGGACTTGAGCGCCTCTCGGTGGATAATAGAGGGACATGTTCATGTTGCTCATGAGACGGGAATCTTATAGGAATTTAGCTATATTTTTTTCAAAATTACAGTAACAAAAAAAAGTTTTGCATGAATTTATTATTCATTTAAATAATTATTAATATTATTTCGGTATTATGGGCGACTAGTTAGCACGATGGCCGTTGCTATTCAAAAAAAAAAAAAAAAATGAAAAAGTGCCTACAGACAAACTGGAAGAGTTTCAGTGGAGTTGAGCGCCCCCGGGTGGACGGCACAAGAAGTGCAGCACAGCGGGCCTCATCCCGCTGTGCTTGCAAGCGGAGTGAACCGTAAAAGTTAGCAAACAAGAGGAGACTATGCTGGGAGCGTGACGGAGGTGTTTTAGATGAGTTTTGATCACTTTTTAATTTCCGGGCACGGAAGACCGAATGGCGCATTTCCTGCTCGCCAGTAAAACGATTAGGAAGATCAAAGCGAACAATAATTGATTTGACGCTGCGTGAACCCAGTCGGTCGGGTCAACACCTGCCTCCGCTCGCTGGAATGTTCCGGAGCATGTACGTGCATGTGCATGGACTCACCTCTCCTATTTGGACGTGTGTTTCGTCCACGGACTGCGAGTATGACTGGATGATGTCTTTCATGTGGAGGACGTGGCTTTCTTCAATGTCCTGGAATTTCTGCAATGAAATGTGTGGTTATTTGAAGGAATATCACTCAAGTCGATGCTAATTTCCCGTGACCTTTTGAATTTGATATTACAATGTTTTAAAAAAGAAGCATGTTTTGTATTAAAATATTAAAATTGGGTCATTCTTTGAGTTGTGCGTTTAGTTATGCAGTCAACTCCAAGAAGAGTGTCATTAACTCATTTACTACCATTGGCTAAACACGTCAAAGATCTTTTTTATTTTTTTTTTAACGAAAGCACCCTCATGTAAAAGATCCTACCTGTGCCGTTTCCTCCATCTTGAGTTCAAAGTCGGATTTGGCATAGGCGTATTTCTCCACGTACGACTTATATGTCTCTGTGGCTTTTTTGGCTTTTGTTCCGGCCTGAAAACATACAAACAGTTGTTTGTTTACACACAACCGAAAGAAGAACATCCAGCACATAGTACAAATAAAATATATACTGCTGAGGCACATGATGGCTTATTTTCTTTTTTTTTTTTTAATCAGTAATACGTGACCTGCTTCGTGAACGTGGGGCACAAACCGCAGCTTTGACGATCTCGAAATCGCGATGTCTGAGTTCGCAATTTTGGTCCCAAAACGATAAGTCGTTCACAGTTCGTTCCCATCCTACCTTGTCCACATCTCTCTGAGTGGCCCCTTCCTTGCGAAGGCGTTCCTGCTCCACAGTTTTGGCGTTGTAGTTCTCCTTGGACTTCTGCAGGGCCTGCCCGGTGCTCTGGATGTTCTGCACAGCCTCCAAAGTGGACGCCACCTCTTCTTTTGTCTAATAATAATCCAAACAATAAGATTATCCATTGCTGAGGTATCGGACCAGGAATCGGTTTTGGCAAATATTCAAAAGTAAGTCTCGGACTGGGCCAAAAAAAAAAAAAAAAAGTAATCAAAGCAGTGATTGGCGCTCACCTTCTTGTGCGCTTTGGCTTGCTCTTCCACATACTTGTGCACATCTTTGATGAGCTCCTGTAGCTTGCGTACCAGCTCCATGTGGCACATGGCCAGCTTCTCCGTGGAGCCCTTAAACAGCTCCCACATCGGCGCAAACGTCCTGCGGTTGAGAGGCCCATTGAACGTACATTGGTACGAGTTCACGTGGGTAAAAAAATGCACTCGACTCACCCCAGCTGTGAAAAGTTCCCCGCCGTCTTGACGAGCTTGGTCATGGACCTGGCGTAGGCCTCTTCGATGACACTCCTGCAAGAAGAGTAAAATGTTTTTTCCATACAATCATGATCATTCTGGTGCTAGCATACGTTTACATTTTTTTCTTTAGGCTTTGAGTGGCTTTTTCGTGTCATCCAATTTTCGATTACAACCAATTTTGCAGGCTGTAAAGGAAGCTAAAACCTAAAAGTAGAGCACAATAAAATAGAATACCTTCATTTACGTGGTGTGACTGAGATTGTTTAACACTTTTTACCTTTCTCTGATGAAGTCGGTCAGCTCCTTGGAGGAAATTTGCCCATGCTTCATGTTGTGGTACAACACATCAAAGCCATTGTTCTTGTCACCCTGTCAATAAAATTGGAACATTAGAAGAATGTCAGTTGGCCAGCGTGCAACGCTCATCGCCGAGACCTTTTGAAGTGCCCGCCTGGTTTGGAGTTGCCACAAAATCGGCTTTAAGTCAAGCGTGCCCATCTCAGCCATGTTCAATAAATATTTGCAGCGTTCGGAGTAAAAAGACGGTCAGGCTATGAGACCGTTTGTCTGTGTGCGTACGTGCTGCCGGGAGATGGTGTCGACTTGCGCGAGCGTTTGAAAAATGCAAAGCCACCTCTGAATAATTGAAAACGTTGGATTAGACTTGTTGAGCGATGCTTTATACATAGGTGCAAAACGGTGAAGTTTCCTGTTTAATGTTGAGTCACCAGACTACCAATTTTCTGTGCGATTGTCATTGGAGGCTCTCTCAAAATGCCCCAAAGGGTCTGCTTCAAACCGAAATATCAGACATCCTCTGTTTTTGGGGAAATGGCCTCCAGACTTTTTGTGGGTCTCCTCATTAAAGACTGCATTGATGCAGTTGTCTATAATATTTAAATGTTGCAGTACTGCAGACGCCTCCAGAGGGCAGTGTGCAACAACAGGAGGAACCTGCAGTTGCGATCCCATTTTTTTCTGAGGGGAAACCTATTAGAGAGAGTTTATTTGTGGATGGCACATGTACACATTGACTATTTGGGGAATGGCATCAATCAAAGGGACGTAAATTGGCTTTGATGGTAAAATCTGGGATGCAAGACAGTCAGGACAGAGATTGCGTGGAAGCGGAAAGCTGGGACGCAAATTTATTGTATTGTGTGACGTACTGCTCAAAAATATTGTGGGGTCACGGAATTGCAATGATGGCTCTGGAAAAAAAAAAAAAAAAAAAAAAGAAAAACAAACACGACCAGGATTATTGAGTTAAAAAAATGACTGATCACTTATTCAATTAGATGGCAATAAGATTAGAATTTATTTTAACAAAATTGTTTTATTTATCATAGAGTTCAGTTGAACTTTTTTCCATTGAACACAACCTACTTGAACATTTGGTATACTACTAATCCTATAAATGAAAAAAAAAGATTTTTTAAAGAATAAAATTAGTAAAAAGTACTTATCCAAAAATGCACAGTTTTGTTAAGTAATGTGCTTTGGTAGCAACTCCAAAGTATTTATTTGACCTTTGTAGACGCCTGCAAATGTTCATTTTGCAACTATTTTTTAACATATTATCCTTAGCTCAAATTTGTCCAAGTGTGAACAAGCTTGTAAATCTGAAATCATTTTGCGCCCTCTAGCGGTCACTCTCCATAAAAAACATTTTACGTTTCCTTACGCCTGAATTTGCGGGGTTCTGTGTTTGAATGTTTCTGATGCTCAACTTCGTTTCTGAGTGGAAAAAGCTAGAATAGCAATCGCAGATAATACAAAGGTTAATTTAATTTGAGGGATAAAAGGACAATGACAAGGAACGCAACCTCAGCAAGCATCCTCATTTTTGCCGAGTTAGTTCCTCGTTCCTGTACGAACCAACACAGTCAGCACTTTGACACGGGCCACAACATCCCAGACAAGCCCCCTTAGTCGCCGCCACACAGCGTGTGTGTTGACCTTTGGCTCGCAACAAACTTCTTTATCATGACTGGCCCACATTAGACTCAAGAGGAAGGAGAAACGTTAGAAAACAGGTTTGGCAGTTTTGTTGCTCGCGGCTACAAGAATGACATACACACATGCATGACGTGTTTAAAAAAAAAAAAAAAAAAAAAAAGGGAGCGACGAGCCAGCACAACCCTCACATAACCTTCAGATAAGCAAAAACAAAAATAAATACCCAACAAATTGAGAACAAAGTTGCTAGATTTTCTTGTTTGATGGCATGTCAATAAACTTGATGGAAGCCGCGACGGACGTTATCTGAACCTTTCGGCACTGTGATGTCATTTTCAGTCGACAGCAACCGGCAATATTCAGAAGTGTTCTGCTAAATTCATATCCCTGGGAACAATACTGTTCAGAATTTTTCTTTTTTTTAATTTCCCTTTACAGGGACATTTAAAGAGTAAAGGCGCATAAAACAAAAATGATGCTGAAAATAATAACAAATGATAACATACGAAATGGGGAATTCTGCCCACCACAAGAGCCAAACCACAAAGTTCCACTCAATCACATACCAGAAGCACAAAGGAATGCAATTTTTAATCTTCGTGGGTGAAGCAATATTTTTTTTTTAATGGCCTGCTGGCAGTTAACTCAGCGTGACATGAACAGAACTCTCGCCATGATTGTCCTGCGAGCTCAAAGCGCCTCTCATGTTCTGTTTAAGGACCGAGCATTCTTTGACGAGGCCGTCGTGCGCATCGATCGCGGTAAGGTGCAGAATGTATCACAGGCGGGTTAAGTGGAGTTTTATTTGGTCGTTTCATGTCCAGCCAGCCGGCAAGTAGACGCAGGAATGTTCAGGTAAGTGCAGTGGAAAAACACCAAAGCCCAAAGGGGATTTGCGGCCTCTAGGCGGCTTGTCGAGACCAGTGTTTCCCAATCTTTATTGAGCCGGGGCACATATTTTACATGGGGAAAAAAATATATCACTGCACACTTTCCAAAAAAAAAAAAAAAAAAAAAAAAAACTCACTAGTCTAAACATGGTAGTCAGATTAACGTTGCCTTTGTGGAATAATAATTAAGATTTTCATCCCTCTCATTTTGTCTCGTAACACCCCTCCGCTGTCGACTGAAATTGACATTAAAGTACTTCGGGCGCGCATTATCGTGGCTCACTAGTTTCCTTGGTTTGGTCAGGTGAGGTTAGCAAAGCACTTTGTCAAATTCAGGTGACGACAGAGGGCGGTACAAGACGGATTAGTCGGTGTAATTGTTATTCCACAAACACAACATTCACCAGAATACCATGTTTTGACACACAGAACTTTTGATTCCAACGCATGTGACGTTACGCCTGTGATACTGTCAGATTTCTTACACAAAAGGAAAGGGAAGTTTTGCTGCATTGAGAAAAAACAGGCAGAACTAAATCAATTCTTCTGAGACAGCAACATCAGAGCGCCTGTTGAGCTCATGCTTTCTTTCGGAAACACAATAAAAGTTAGCATTAACATTGTTTCTTGGTGGATTTTCATTTCAACTACGTAACCCGATTGCACAAGCCCCGCTTAACCTTCCTCTCGAGACGGCCATGTGATGAAACGTATCCGTTGTTTAAGTGACGCGTTTCAAATGTACGATCCACCACCATTTGAGTTGTGCAATGAGTGTTTAGACACACACAATGCAGACAGCAGCAAGTGGAGGGCGGCGAGCGGACGTGTGTCTGTTGGCATTCGCTTATCATGGATGGCCAATCTTGCTTTCCCATGACGCTGGAAGCTAATGCGAAGCTAAACAGTGAAGCAAATGGGGGGGGGGTTATCGGGACTGAACGCTGCCACAAATGACACCCGTTCATATCAAATTCAAATAACGACTCGTCCCACCCCATGAAAAGCCATTTTCCCCTCAAATACTATCGGACAAAGTATTTAAACAGATGAGCATTCTGCTTGTAATTCGTAGATTTAACGGACCAGAAAGTTATTCTATTTAAAAAATATATATACTTTTTTTTTCTTAAATGGCTTATTAATTCACCATCTAAATTTATTCTGCCAAATATCAATACCTGCTTCCGAGGCAAGTATATGTGATTTCTATTTGTGTAAGTGTTTTGGTTGATGATTTGCAGTCCAGTCAAAAGTAAACGGACGTGCCGTCGAGTGCCAACGTGTGCGTGTATGTGTGCGTGCGTGCGTGTGTGTGTGTGCGCTTGGCGCATGTTAAACACACAGCTGATCTTTGCCATCACTGGATTCTCTTGTGGCTGAGGCACAAAGGGCAGACTGACAAGAGTCGCTCGCCTCCTTTCCATTTAGTTCACCACCGAGTCGGCTTCAGCGATTGCACTTTCAATTGACTCTCCAAAGGCTACATATGAAAAGTCTAAACACCCCTGTTCAAATGTCAGTGTTTATGATATAAATGAGACCAAGATAAATCACTTCAAAACGTATTTTGATATTAGTTCTGACCTAGCTAATACGACCTATACTTTGCGCAACTATATTTAAAAAAATATATACAACTGAATTAATGTAGTTGCATAAGTGTTCACACCCACAAATATATGGCTGTTTAGAATTGACTGAAACAGAAGCAGAAACAAAAAAAAAAACTCTTGCAACATCTCAACGATATTTATTGCGTCTGACTTTTGAAATATTGGTACAGATTTTAGCGAGAAACATGGAAGGTGACACACATGATTTGCTTTCCCAGGCCACACGATGTGTGGCAGGCCAGATTTGGCCCCCAGAACTTGAGTTTGACACCTGTCACCAGACTAATAGTAACCAACTTTTTGTTTGCCAAATAACACATTCGCCCAAATCATATTTGAATGTTTTCAGGAAACAAAAACCCATTCAATTTTAGGCAAGCGCAATTTGACCACTGTAAATTCACATAAGAATGACAAGTAGTTATGCCATTGGCCAAGCTTTTTTTTTATTTTTTATTTATTCAAAGCCAACATATTTTACGAATGTATAAATGTGAGTAATCAGCTGTGTAAAAACATAAACCTGTTGTTTTCTGAACCATAACTCCCACACAAACAAGTATTTCAAGGACTGGCGAATCCCACTAAACTTACTAAAAGTGTCTCCAAACAAATCATGCCCTTAACTACTTTCTATTTAAAAGCACGACACTACAAACGAAAAGACGAGAATATAAACTTAAATAAATATTGATATGACTTCTAGGTGTCAGGCCTCTGCTTGTTTGAGCTAACATAGCCACGTCAAATCACGTTCGTGAGGAAACGACCTTTGCGCAGGAGAAAGGCGACATGGCACGCCATAAAACAGTGGCTTTAAGACTAAACAATTAGATTTATACGACTGTAAAAAAACAGATGAATTTTAGAAGCATCGGAGAACTTTCTAAACATCTGGACTCTCACTGAAACTTCACGGAAGGAAGAAAAATGACGCGAAAAAGGACCCCAAAGAGGCTGCGATTGACAACCACACGAGCCAATGGCGTCCTTGAACGGAGCGGCGAATGTTCCCACACAGACCATAACGGCCAATCGACAACGGCAAATATAAAGGGGGCGTATACTTTGAGTTTTCAAGATAGGTGGGCTCTCGCTTTCCCTTCAAAGGCCCAACCAAATTCCGGTCTTGGCTAAATATCACATAATATTAACAATAACAATTACAAAACAGGCGATAGAAGGGTATTTTAAATGCGGGAGCAAATATTTTTTGAGCAAATTGATTTAATGCGAACAAAACGAGACGGGAAGAGCAAAGATCAAGTGTAAACACTCACGAAACGAGACACAACCTACCCAGAAATTGTCTACGAAGTAGGGCGTAATCATCTTGTTCTCGTCGTCCTCTTCGCCTCCGACACTTCTGGAGAAACTTTAGTTTTTCGTTTAAAAAATGGCCAAATTCATCCAGTGAGCTCCCGCTTAGTTCCTGCCGTTGCACTGCTTCGTTTCTTTCTTTCCCCCGCCCCGTCTCGTCCCGTCGGGATTCGCCTCCTTCGCTTCCCTTCTTCTGCCCACTTTTTTCTCCTCCCTCCCCAGCGGACAAAACTCCACCTCCCCGCCTCCCGGTCGATTGTCCAAGTCGTCTTTTGCGACTCCCTGTCGGCCAACAAACGAGTCCAGCCGCTCAGTATACTGAGCCAAACAGAACGAAACACCGCTACCAATGGCGGACAAGAAAGCCAGCAAACTGAAGCCAACGCCGGTAAAAGCGAATCAAAAGGTGCGTTCAGTGACGTTCAGGAACCTCTGAGAGGCGTTCAGGGACATTACGAAACACGTATATTTGAATCGAGAGTGTCGGTGAAATCACCACTTTACTGTCGTAAAATTACATCGCCATTTTATTAAAATAACTACCTTATTCTCGCAGCTTTACTTACTCATTTAGCTTTATTCTTGTTAATTTAAATGAAGGCATTATTGTGTAATTTAAGACTACAACTTGATTCTAGGAAAATTACTACAAGGAATTTTGACTATTTACATAAAGTGATCACTTATATAAGGTTATTTTCATTTTAAAAATAGGACATTATTCTTGTTAAATTTCAGCATTAATTTAGTCAAATTCCCAAAATAATTCACATGAAATTATGGCTTTTTTGCAAAACGATATATTCAGCTTTCGATGGGCCACTAAATTAAGGACGATTCGATTTGACACACAATGATTCAATTGGGTTCGACTCAGTGACATTACGATTCGATATGGCTCAGTTCGAGAGGGTATGATGCGATGACTATTTTGTCGTCATTTAACATACATATTTGAATGAACAATTGTAAATTTCCTTTAAAGATATATCTCTCCAAGAAAAGACGAATTGATACATCTCGATTATATTCATTGAAAAGACGCAACTCACATCTTTTTAATCAGACAACAATTTTTCCATTTAAATCGCTCTTGTTATATAACTGATGACATTGTTTGCGTAATATTACAATTACATAAAAGTACTACTTTATTTCAGTATAATTAGGACTATATACATAAAATTACAATCAACATGAAAATTGTGACTTCATTCTCAGAATAATTATTGCTTTATCGTCATTAATTTGCTGCATTATTTTGAGAAACTTAAGGTTTAATTCTCATAAAATGCTTTTTTTTTTAATTACGACAAGTGTAAATTTACATCCAAAAAAGGAACGTCATAATGTAAACTGTTTATTGGAACAATGCACATATTCAAGCAATGGTAACCAGTCACACACCCACCACTGTCATCTTACAAATATTACAAAAACAGTACAATATATATTCTTTGCATGATTCAAAATATTTGGTGGCCCCAAAATTATTGTTATTAACCATTTTATTTCAGCAGCAGCTCATTTAAAAAAAATGGGCAAAGTATGGCACGCATAATGCTTGTTGTATTAACATGTCTTTCCTCTTAAATAGTGGCAAATTCAAATGTATTTATTGATTCTTAATTCCAGCAGCTCATTAAAAAGAAAAAAAAAAAGGAAAGTGAATATGGTCTCAATAAAGGGTGGGCAGAGTAAGGAGCGCTTCATATTTGTGATGTTAATTTTAGTCGTTATTTTCTTGGAAAGTAGTGGTTCATTAAAAAGCTCATTAAATAATTCCTTCATTGTAAATAAAGTGGTAGTAAAATAAAAGGTTGAGAATAAAATAAAAAAGTTCACTTATAGATTTAACTTTTAAAGTATTTTATTCACTTATTTATAATTAAATTCATTTATTTTGGATGATATGAATATAGTATATTTGTCTGTTTTAACAACCAAAAGTGGCACTTCGGGACAAAGGACCACCTGTGCTCCAAATAAATAATACAAAAATAACTTGGAGTATCATCACGTTTGACATGAAATACGTGCAAGTTGCCAATCATAGTTGTCTTTAAATGTCAATTTTATCGCAAAAGAATAGCTTTATTCTCATAAAATTACTTTAGCGTAAATTAGCGCATCATTTTCTGAAAATTATGACCATCATTGTAAAATAAAGATATTCTTTGAAAATTACTGCTTTGTTTAGGTAAAATTATGACTTCATTTTCGTGAAATTCTAATGGAATATAAAAAAAAAACTATTATAAAGTGGTAGCTTTTGAGATCATGAAAGTACGACAAGATAATGGTCATTAGCAATAGCAATTGACTATTGTGAAAAATTACAACTATTTCCGTAATGTTCCGACATTGTATTTCATGAATGTATGACTTTGTCAAATTATGACTTGTATCATATATCAAATATTTTTTGGGGGGGTAGTTTTTAGTGTGAATATGATTACATTTTTGTCCAACTCCAACCATTTTGTCAAAAGAACATTTCAACTTTATTCTTGTGAATTATCACTTGGAAAATGACTCCTTCTTTCTCAAATGAAAAATTAGTTGTAAAAAGCCAGTTTCTATTAAAAGTACAACTGAAAAACTATGTCTTTATTCCTGTAGAATCAGAACTATTCTCGTAAAAGTATGGCTTTATGCTTGTAAAATTATGGAATTTGTCTCAAATGGACGAGTATTCCAGAAAAACCTCCGCTTTATATTTCCTAATAGTTTTACTTTAGTTTCATAGCGTTCCAATTTCAGGTTTAGAAATGTTTCACAAATAAGTGTGACTTCCTAATTTCAGTTGTACAGGAGGGGGCTGGACTCCAAAAACTAAATCAGCAAACACAGATGACCTGAGGATCACATGTAGAAAACGCATATTCAAGTAGTAAAACCACCATGGCTAACACACACACACACACACTCACTCAAAATCAATCAAGCAGCGATCACAACACTCGGAATGTGACAGACACAAAAAAGTGACGTACGCGTGAGGATTGGCCTCAGTATTCCATAGCGTGCTGCGAAGAACCTCGAAAGTCCGACATTGAATTTTTGAATTGGCAAGAATCTGACTTTTTTTTTCTCTTCTTTGACACAATACAACATAGGACACAGATAATGACATTGAAACATTCCTTACGCTCCGCCCCGAAAAAGAAAAAAAAAATTGTAAAGAAAATAAAATTCGACCATAATTTGAGGGAGTCTTCTTAATAACATCTCAACTAACGCTTAATGGTCGCTACCCAAGAAGGGGAAAAAAAATAAATTGCAACCAAAATATGCCTCAAAAGTCATTTCTGCTAACATCGAATGGTCGCATTTCCAAATTGGAAAAAAATACAACGAAAACTCAACACAAAAAAAACTCCCAAAAGTTGACTTCTTTTTCACTTATGTAAAAAAACATTTAAGAACGTTAGAATTATTTACAAATTTTACAATTACTTACTGTTTGTCCACAAAATGAGTCAATTATTTTCATGTTTATATATGGCATTTAAGAATGTTAAATGACACTAAAAATATTCAGTCACGTTAGCTGTACCTTCAAATAATAAAAAAAATAATTTAAAAAATCATAACCAAAATTGTATGGGGGAAAAAAAACAAAAAAAAAACAACATACTTCACTTCATTTTACTTTTATAAGACCGTTAAAACTAACAAAAAAGCTCAGAAAGCTTTCACGCTGGTGACACTTTGAAAATGAGGAAAAAAATTCAGTCAAGTAGTCCCGTGTTGGACTTTAGAGGTTCTGCCATATCATTTTTGTCACAAAAATGAAGAAAATCTAATGACTTATTTTGTTCTTGCGTTAAAAGTGAAAGCAACATCACTTCACATAATAGATCCAATTTCCAGGGTTGAAATACAATTTTTACTCTGGCCAGCAGAGGGAGGGAAGGGGGGGAATTAAAACAATGATGATTCCAAATTGTCACAGAATACATTCAGGCTGTTTAAAACACATCGACTTTCACAGTATTTCCAAGCAAAAGATGTGGAGGGGAGGAAACACGGCAACAAAATCATGTCGTACCAAGTCCCAGTGTTTTACGACATTTTACTACCCCCTCCCCCCCCCCCCCCTGCCCCGATACGCCATGAATTCCCCGCTAAATTTGAAGGGCCATCGACATGCATGAAACGAGAGTCAACAAAACCTTTACTCGCAACACAATCATCCTCAACATCATGCAAAAGGACAACAACTAAGTTCAGACATGAAGAAAGTAGCTTCGGGAAAATGTCTCGTTACATGGTTATCAATATTATTTTTGTTTTTCCAAACAATTCGCCAAATCCGTCCCGCTCTTAGTACGACAAAAAATGTAATAGCTTTACGGGGAAAATAAAAGTCAGACTTTTTCAGATTTCAAGGCTAAAAATGTTCATTTGAACAAAAACGTCATACAAAAGTATATCGGAACATTCAGACTATTCTCGCAATTATGACTATTGTAATTGTTTATAAATATTCATATAAAATGACGACTTATTCCCCCATAAAATTGAGACTTATAAAAAATTGACATTGTAAAATTAGGACTTC
Source organism: Idiotropiscis lumnitzeri (assembly GCF_059441095.1). Taxonomy (NCBI): domain Eukaryota; kingdom Metazoa; phylum Chordata; class Actinopteri; order Syngnathiformes; family Syngnathidae; genus Idiotropiscis; species Idiotropiscis lumnitzeri. The sequence goes on from NC_142408.1 coordinate 4,059,666, forward strand.
ATTACTGAACATTTTGACTTCTCTTTCTGAATTATTCTTTTTTTAAATTATGGCTTGATTTTTATATAAAATTACAACTTTACACTCATAAATTCCAATTTCTGTCCTAATGTGATTTTCATAAAAATTACTTGATTTTCATAACACTGAAAAATGAAACTTTTTGTATAATTACCTCTTTTTGTCAAATTCTTGTGACATGAAATCATCGTTCGCTTTTATTTCTCAGATTTTGCTAACATTTAAAACAATTCACTTTACAAATTACAATTTTACGCTTGTAAAATTATGGCTTCATATTTTTATTTTGTCATAAAAGTGCGACTATTGTCAATCAATGACGACGAGTCACGTAAAAGTTGTTTGTAAAATTGAGACTCGTAAAATTATGGCTTCATTTAAATTACAATTTTATCATCAGAATTACAATGGCATTTCTGTAACATGACTTTTTTCCCCGTAAAATTAAAACTTTCATCGTAAAATTACGGTTTTACTTACGTAAAATTCTCACTTTACTTTTAATGACATCTATTATACCATAAAAATCTCGTCAAATTTATTCCCATCGGATTTCAACTTTCCGTATTTTTCAACCACTGGAGAAAATGGATCACTTTAAAAGGATCTCATGCGTCTTCTGTTCTTCCGGAACGCTGGGGTCCGAGTTCCGCCTCATTTAATACTCATGAAATATCCCATAAATCTGCGGAAACTCAAAGATAAACGATGACGACTTGATTATGAATGGTGACTTTGGTTGTTTTGTCCTCGTTCCCCCCTGGTTCCCGCGCAGGCCCAGCGGGTGTACCGACACCCTCCCACCCCGTCCCTCCAGGTGGGGGGAAAGCGGCCCGCCACCCGCTCCCCCTCTCCCATCAGGTAAATCCTCCCCCCTGGTAAAGGGCGTGATGTTCCCTGGGTAAGAGGTTCCCCATGTTGTCTCCTGACATCAAAAACCTGCATGGAAATCGAAAATCTATAAGCAAATCGGAATCATGGTTATTTTATAAAAAAAAATTGGGGATTTAGAAAACTGACCGTCTTGCCCCATTTTATACCCCATAGAAGGTGGCCAAGCGCTCTTTTAGAGGCATGGGGAACTGGTCGGAAAAGCGTCGCCAGTTCTCCTCGCCCACCTGGTTCTTAAAGCCATGAAGGATCTGAAATAAAAAATCAGTTTGGACGTTGGGGTACGAAATTAGGGAGGCCTAAATCACCACAGTAGTCCGGTAACCAAAGTTCAAGAAGCTGTTTGGTGTTTATGAAAAATCCATCTCTATTTGTAAAAAAAAGTATGACACTAGTAAACATACAACAAAAGAAATGATTACTTTTTGGGCGAAACCAGTTTGAGAACAGAGTTGCAATATTACAAGAATAAAGTACCGAGTAGTAATTTCCCAAAGTTGTTACCTTGTAGAACATGTCTCGCAAATCTTCCTTGGGGTTGACCCAGGATGCCACCGCGTCACAGAAGAAGATAAAATCCTGTGAAAAGAAGACAGGCAAGACGTGAGGCAACTGGCTCCCGTCCCCACAGATTTTTTTTTTTTTAATTATATTTTGATTAATTGATTTAAATCTCACCTGTACGACACCTCCCGGGTTGACGCTTATCATGGTGCAAATTCCTCGGAAAGCCGAGTCTTTCTCCTCGTTGTCTCTTATATTCCGCAGCGAGGTGCACCTGCCGACGGGGACCGCAGTTTTTAAAATGCAGGTCCACATCAAATTGGCAGGCAATGAAGAGTTGACTCACTGGGCTACGATTTTAAATTCAACGTTCGTTCTTATATTAGCATGACAATGAGTTCGATATCTTTGCGAGAAAATGAACCGTGTCTACCGGTGGCCAAAAATAAACTTCAGACGAGACGAAGGACGCCCATTTCAGCCAACAGGAAGATGAACCAAAATGAACCCATGGTGCTGTTTGTCATTCTATCACCAATAAATGTTAAACTGTATGACCTGACAGAAAAAAAAAATCTGTTACACCCCCCCCCCTAGAAATAAGAAAATAATTCGCGCCCCACCACCACCCACTCTCCTCCGCAACTATAAATAAAAGAATTTTCGTTGCAAAACAAACCGACACCGTAGAGTTAATACTCGCTGCTCACAATGAGCAAGGAGAGCGCCACTGCCAACTACTGGAGTGGATGTGCAATTACACAAAAAAGCATGTTCCCCACTATTTGAGAAGCATTGCTCTAACCCAATTTTACGCCTCAGATTTTATTTTGAGGTGATCAAAAATATATGCAGGGGGTCCGAGGCCTCAAAAAGGTTGAGAACGACTGGAGAAAAGACACCGCGATTCGTACTCGTATCACATGTTGCCCAAACCCAACCCGACACCTAAATTTAAACCCCTTATATCATAATACATTTTTAATGAAATTATTGGCTATAATGGGCTTCCATACACCAAATTCAAGAAAAGAGAAGCAGCATTTTGTAGTACAAACCGGTCATTAATGCAGTGTGATTTGCGTAATAGAAAAAAATATATTTTTGTAAAATGGAAATGTCAGCGGTGCTTTGAGGTGAGACGGTGACATGGCGGCTGGGATGCAGAGAGGGACGGCGAAGCACGTTTGACCGTGGCAACAAGTCCCTGTCCCTTCTCCGATTGGCCACCAGCTGCCAGGTGACCGCCTTGCATTTTCTTTTAGCTTGCTAGCAGCTACAGTGGACAATGACAAAAAAATTAAAAACTAGACACAATAATGTGGAGCTGCCATTGAGGCAAAAAAAAAAAAAATCACAAGTAGGACCTAAAAGAGGACAGGGTTAGTCACATGGTTGGCAATGATTACAAAACTCAAGACCAAAATGAATCTAAAACATTTTTTTTAAAGAGAGGAGAGCGACAGCAGAGAGAAAGAAGAGTACAGAGAAAAGATGAATGAAATAAAAAAAAAAAAAAAAGATTGAATAATACACACCAGGGTCTTATAAACTGCTGTAGCATGGGTGCCACCTCTTGAGGGCAAACGTAACCAAGACGACCAATTGTTATTGCTACGGTAACGCAATCACGGTTACACACCACCAAACGCCAACCAAGACATGAGCAATGAGGAGGAGGGGGGAGGAGGGAGTGGGGAGGAGAAAAAAATAAAGAAAAAACACACAACTCAGAGACATAAAATAATCAACAGAATCTGTGCATGATCATAAAAAACAGAAGATTTTCACTTGGTGTCGGCCGTTAGCACACTACTGCCCCCTGCAGTGGAGGAGGGTAGAATGCAAAAAACTAGGACATACATACAAAACACGTTTAAGGGAGAACACATTGACAAGTTGGACAAAGACAGTTGTCGAAGAGAAATTCTTTAGTTTTTCGGTGAGGATCGTTTAAAGGAGACATATTATGCCCTTTTCCCCATGAAATTGAAAAGACTTCACCCAATGTCTTTGGTCCAAATACTCCAAGGATCAAGAATTAACTGACACTTTTCAGCCTGCTTCACTCCACCACCTCTTCCTCCGTGGAACCGTGTAGGATTTTTTTCACCTCAAAATTTAAAGTCTAGCTTGATTTATTGATTTATTAATTTTTTTTTTTTGCTGTAATGCTTTGGCACAAGAAGGAAATGTTAAATATATGCAGAATATATTAGGACAATTCACTGCTTAGTCAGCGCAGCGTTTTTTTAATTTATTTATTTATTTAATTAATTAAGCTGGCACTGCTGATATCGCTACCATTTTAAACAAATGCGTAATAATTATTTCATTTTTAATTTTTTTTATGGGGGGGGGTTGGGTGAAATAGATTGTGGGTGGTATTACGTTAACGGTAATTATCTAATATGTTTAACTCAGTTTAGGCCGTTAAAGGCTAGGCTTGTGCTATCCGGTTCAAAAATTTGGGAATTTTGAAAGAGAGTAAGGGAGGAAAAAAAAAAACACTGTAGAGTAAAGTCAGTACGGTGTGAAAATGTTTTAAATGCTGGTCGTTGAATTAGACATTTTAAGGGTGGGCAGCCCCTAAAAGCTATTCGAAAGTCAATCTTCCATAATATGTCCCCTTTAATTGTCGCGACTCATGCCTCACAAGCACATTTCTCCCTTAAACTCACCAATGTTAACTGTACACAACAAACAGAAATGTGCGTGTGTGTGTGTGTGTTTTTTTTGTGTCTGTTTTTGTCACTGTTGTTGCCGCTCTTTTTGAAACAGAAATGACAACATGACCCCGACTACATGGAGGATAGGGAGGATACTATCCAGGCACAGCAGGTTGGTATGAGGCAGAGAGGAGGAGGAGGAGGAGAGGAGGAGGAGGAGCGAGGACCTAAGTTTAAGAAAACACAGAACTATGCAACATTCTCATTAAAACAAACAGGCATATTTTGTGAACAAGTCCAATGACACATGCAGAAAGCAGATGGTAATGCTTTTTTTTTTTTTTTTAATTATTAAATCAGGTTCAGTGCAGGATCGTCTGGAATACGAAAAAGACAAAAATTACAGTGGAGCCTCCAAAGTCAAATTCAAACGATATCGATTTTTGACGTATCTTGTGATAGCAATCGCTTCACAAATGGGAGTGAATTGATTGTGAAGAAGACAGAAAAATCAAGCCTCAACTTGAAACTCATTTTTTTGCCAGACTTGACCGCATTTCCAGAGATGACTTCCACAGCTACCGAAATTTGAATGATCATGTGATCATCTATTTACAGTAAAAGGAAATCAGCTACAATGAAAATCAAGGGTGTGAACATTTCAGAATAATGCACAATACAAAAAGCCAAAATGTTTCCAACGGTATAATAAAATACAATACAGCCTCATTTCACTTTCATTGCAATCCCAGAATGGACTACGTTCAACTTTGGAGTTTCCGGCGTAATTCAAAGTTCAACTGTGGCCCCGAGCGGCTGCTTAGAATGTTGAACTCAAACTCCACTAATCATTCATTACGTTTTAATCATTATTATCCAGGTAGGCTTTGCGCCCCAAATCCTGCACCGAACCACATTCAACATCAATTAGCAGAAATGCACTGACATTTAAAGAACATTAACTAAAAGCAACAAATAAAGTGACGGCAAAACAAACAGGAAGACGTACACAATTCCTCGTTGACGGACACTTTGCCCTTGCGTCTTGTCTTTTCAAACGGATCATTCAATGTGCACAAGAGCAAAGTGTAACCTTGGATTATCTTGAATGTGCTGTGTGTGACTGTTTGTATAAGTATGTGTTTCTTGCTAACGTTTAACGGCACACGCTTAACGTTGGACCTCACATGTTTGCTTTTGATTTTTTTTTTTTTTTATACCTGAGCACTGGAATTGATTCCATTTCAGTCAATTAGCTTTATTCAAACAGTGTTATTTATTTATTTATAAATATTGTTTCCTTGTTCATCTCTTTATGCCAGTGAGAGTGACAAGCAGAACAATTAAAAGTCCCTCCACTAGAGGGCAGACTATCCGGTGTGTTCACCTGTTGCCATTTATACAACAGAGAACTGTGTTCAAATAAATTAAACCGGATTATACACTACATAAATCTGCAAGTAAACTGAGACAAGATCATAATTATTTGTTCATATGCTTTGGAAATCACTGCTCTGCTATTTATCGCTTAAATTGTTTGCATAATTAACAGGAAGCCAGAAGAACCAGTCTAGCTCACAGTTTGCGGAGTGGCTGATGCTCTAAACGTGTATATGTGTGTGTGTGTGTGTGTGTGTGGCGGCCGCTCTGGCCCGGCTCAATACCGCCACAGTGTGGTACCTGTGTTTTCCAGAAGAGTCTTTGGCGTATTGGGCCTGTTAATGATCTCTACCAGCTGGTGCAGCACCACAGCAACGTACGGCTGCATTTCAGGCCCTGGACAAAAGCAAGAAAAAAAAAGAAATGATGATGGCAATCGCACGCTGTATGCAGACTAGGAATGTTAAAAACAACGTTAACAACGAAGACGACGCACAACTCCCTTCCAAATAGGAGTTTAAACATCAAAGACGGTCACATACAGTGGATATAAAATGTCTACACACCCCTATTTACAAGCCAATATTTGTACTAAATAAAAAAAACACAATAAAACATTTTTTTGCACTGACAGAATCTGTACAACTCGACAGAAATTTCTAAAAAAAAAAAAAAAAAGTATTTTTGAGATGGGAAATTGAAATGACGTCAACGGATTGGCTGTAATGGACGCACATACACACACGCACTCGCACACACACACTATACTAAATACTACTTCTACTAAATAATGTGCAAATCGTTTCTAAAGTTTGTCAAATGTGCAATTCTTACACTGGTGATTGTTCTTAACAGATTAATTTACCATCAACCGCCTCGTTGGTATTTTATAGAAGAAAAAGGACTGTTCAGATGTTTGAGGCATTTTAAAGCAAAAATTATCAGCATAAAGGTCACTGTTGTGTGTTTCGGACATGCATCTCCTATTTCTTTAAATCACAAAATTTTAAATGTCAAAGACAGCGACACAGGCGCAAATGTGGACAGTGACAAAAAGTGAATCGTGTTTTATTTTGTACTCACCCATTTGTATGGCTATCTCTCCTATAGCCCACGTTGCATTGTTGCACACGGATATGAACTCTGGGTTTAAATTAGTTCCCAGTATGGGCATAAAGTCAGCTAAACGAAAAAAAAAAAAAAAAAGGGGGAAGAAAGCCAATCAGACTAGAACATTTTTTTGTTCTCATGTTTCTCCAGCTGAGAAAAACATACCAATACACGGTTTGACATGTTGGAAACAAGCCTTGGTCAGATCTCCCAGCAGAGCGAAGGAACTCTGACGCACTTCAGGCATTTTGTCCTAAGCATGAAGACAAGCACAAAAAAACAAGTAAGTTGTGAATTTGGTGTTAGCCAGAGGAGGCGGGGCCTCACCTGCATGCATTGGTACATGAGGGTTAGAATGTTGCTACAGGTGACCAGTTGCTCAATGGTGCCTCCCAAACCTTCCGCCAGGCCGCTGAGGAGATCCAAAGCCACGATCATGAAGTCTTTGTCCGGTGCTTCATACTGCTCTGGCTGCGACTGGTACAGCTAGCGCCAAGCAGATGGAGGATGGAATGAGCGCATTTTTTTTTCTTTTAAATTTTTAGTTGCAGTAGACAACAGAACTCTGTTAAACGGGGATGTCGTTTGTTGGAATTTAAAATGAATTGTATTAATAATAATAATTAATTGTTAATAAATGATGAATACAAGTTTAATAACAAAATAGAATTTCATCATGTTTGGCAGGAAAGTCATGACATTTTTCATTTGGACACACACAAAATATTCCATGGTGTGGTCGAATCTCCCCCAATTACTAAAGCGGTAACTTTGGAGGCGCTACTGTATTTCATGTGTTCACTCACCATGGCCTGAGCGAGGGTCTTCTGGACCAGGTTGACGCATCGCTGGTACACGGGCTCGCAATAGGGCAGGAAGCCGCTCTGCAGGGCCGTGGCGACAGACGACAGACACTAAAGGAGCGCAGAAGAGGTCGGATTGAGAACACTCGCATGGAAATGCGGCAAAGCCTGATGGGACTCACTTCTAACAAAGGGAAGAGGTCTTTGTCTTCATCCTTGAGCTGGTTCCACTTCTGGATCAGAGGAGGCATCAACATTTGGATGTACTCCTGTGACAAGTGCAATGTTTAAGTGGAAGGTCACGCCCACAGGCACTCATACAAGTTTAGTTCCCGGGGTGCGAGATTGACCAACGAGAGTATGAATGGATTGATCCCGTGATCTGATTGGCTGCGCATCATTGCAGCCACAACCAGCAAGCTTAGCTCGCTCAACACATGGACAACGAAACATCGGGCCCACAATTTTGATGAATTGATGAATAAGGCCGGAGGGTCGAGGCCGGAACCGTACCGAGATAGCGGGCGGGGGGACTGACCAGCAAAAAAAAGGGTCAAGTGCCCAGCTCTGAGCAGAAGTGACGGTAACTAACCGGTTTGTTCAGATGGTGTCCCACGGAGTCAGCGAGCGTTCCGATGGCGTCGTAAAGGATGAGAAGGTTCTTGTGCTGGTACTTGTTGAAGGCGAACACCAGCGTGTCCAGGATGAAAGCCAGGTAGGGCACCAGTTCCGTGCACGCCTCCTCTTCCAAGGTGGCGAAAGCGCTGGCCAAGAGAGAACTCATTTGTGAATTCATTTTAATATTGCTCTTTTTTTTTCCCATTATTCCGATTTAATTATAAGAAATTAGACTATTTAATTCAAATGTAAATGCGTTCTTAATTTTAGTTGTGTTTGACGTAAAAAAATAACAAATAAAAACATTTTAAAGGAAAGTCCAGTCAAAAATGTTCTAATGATATGTCGTATGCTCCACTAGTCGAAACCTGGTATTCTGATTAATATTGTGTTTGTGGAATATGAATTAAGCAACAAAATCTTTAATTTCATTAGATAATAAAAATGTTTAGGTATATGTTAAATATCACAATAGTCAACATCCAAATTGCCCTAATTTTTAGTTAAATACTTATTACTTATTATTATTTTTCTAATAATTTCAATAACATTAATTCTATTTTTAAACCCCAATTTAATCATAATGAATAAAATAAATATGTACAAAATATTTTTTATTTTTTTTCTTATTACCAACAACTAACAAATTAATTAATTATTGGATATTTCTTGGGGGATTCCGACAGGTAAACATAGCTAACCTGCAAGCGGCCTCCTGCACGCGCTTGTTGCTGTCCAGAATGCGTTTGAGGAGCTCGGTCATGAGGGGCTTCAGATAGACATCAGGAGGCTGGCTGACCACCCAGTGGGCGTAGCGGCTGAGTGTCCAGCAGGTGATGGAACGCACCAGTGCCTTCTTGTCTAACAGACACTGGACCAGGTGGGGAATCAGCTCAGGGAGGTACGGAATCATCCCTTGCATGCATCCTGGAGGCAACGAGCATGAAACGAAAAGTTTTTGGGTCTTTCGCATAACCAGTGGAGGATTCAGCGAGAAATACAAAAACAAATTTGACAAAAGAAAATGAACTGATTGAACTTTCAGTTGTATGAAATCTCCATGACACATATTCAGCCCCTCATAGCCGTGTGAATGAATTCTGGAGAGGAAAGGTCAGATTACCTTCCGCTATGGCTCCCAGCACGAGTATGCCCGACTCCTTGACGACCCACTCGGGATGGAAGAGCAGCTCTTTGAGAAGTGGCAGAATATGCAGCAGCAGCTCATCACGGAACACGTTGGCCAAGATGTCGAGGGCCGCCGCTGAACATTTACCTGAGAAGACCACCACAAGTCCGGCCAATTTCCACCACTAACCCCGCCCCCCTCACACCCCCGCACGGGGACTTACGCAGGTTCCAATCCGAGATTGTGTCGTCGTCATCGTCAAGGTCGTCGTCATCATCATCCTCGATGCCGTCGGCCTCGTGCTGCTGGGCGACCGTGCGCGAGCGGTGGAAGCGAGGACGGATGTCCTGCTCGTTGTCTGGGATGGCGTCGTCCTCCTCGATGTCGCCCTAGCGAGGCAAGCAAAAGGTGATCTAGTTGTAAGACTATTACCACCATTGTACATGCATTCCACACAGATGTGGAAATGTAAAAAAAAAAAAGAAAAAGAAAATTGCTTTTATAAACACACATCTATAATTACATTTTTAGTGAGCTAGCAAACATTTTTCCGACGTGTCATTTGTCTGTAAGTGGTCCTAATGTAATGTCCGAGGTTCACAGGTCACATCACGTTCAAACAGCCAGCCGTACAAACTGACCTTGAGCATGATGATGTCGATCTCGGAGTACTTCATCCCATTGACGAGCACCGGCGTGAGCCTGCGCGAGCGAGGACATGACAAAAGGGCAAGGATGACCGATTACTCACCGGCGATTGCGACGGAGGTGGCGAGTTAACATGACGCCGCCGCGTGACAGATGTTTACAGCCGAGGTCAACTGTCATGGTTCTTAATCCGAGCGGCCAGGGTCGGGGGCGGTGGGGGGTATACAAGGCCCATGACCAATCAATTGCAACTTACTTGGACAGGTGTCCGCACAGCACCTCTTTGCACACCGGCTGCTCGGCCAACGTTAGCCAGAACTCGCAGGCCTCCAACGCAACGTTTTCGTCCTGGTCCTGCGTCCTCTGGAGCATGTACTGCGACCACAGACAAAAGATGTTCATTAAAATATTCTCATCCGGAGAGAAGGTCCTGAGTGAGAGGGTGCTCGGACTAGGAGGGAAGGTTCTCATAAAGGTTCTGAACCGGAGCGGTAAGATTCTGGTCTCAAGAGAATGTTGTCATGCAAGTTTGTAATGTTTTCCTGAGCAGGGGTGTCAAACTCAAATACACAGTGGGCCGAAAAGTAAAACGTGAACAAAGCTGAGGGCCAGCATTGAATTTTTTTAAAAACAATATAGTCATTTTTTTGTATTAGATTATTTTGTATTTTTATTATAAGTGGTTTAATTAATCAATACAATTTTTTAAATTACTATTATCATATAGAATGTAAAATAGTTTAATAGTCAACAACAAGAGCTACATCTCCACCCACCGCTCATCTTTGCCCCAACTAATATGGCAGCAAAGTTGACGTCCGATTCAGCACTCAAGGATGCATACACATCTAAGATGGCATCACTCACCTCGACGATGCTGTGCATGTGAGGCAGCAGCCGGTCCAGGCGCACATCCAGCAGCATGACGAGTGCTCGACACACGTTTTTGCGCACCTCCGGCTCCTCGTCAGTGGCTAGGGCAAACAAGTTCTACAGAGAGGGGGTAGCAGTGAAACTCAACTGGTTGTGGGTCTGTCACAGTTAGGTATGAAAAAAATGACGAGGGTTGATTAAAGAACCGCCGTGCGATGATTAGAGGTTAGGAACGACACGCAATGAACGGGTTTGTACAGCAATGCAAGAAGGCACGCTCAAATTTGTTATCCTGACGTTCGTATTTAATGTTTTTTAGAGATTGGCAGACAGACTTTCGGCACAAGACTCGCAAACAGACTGAGCAAAAGGACCTCAGGAAGCTCAAAGGATTCAGAAGTGAGGCGGAATTAGTAACATCCTCGACTGGAACATTTATTAACTTTTTATTTTATTTATTTAAATGGACTGCAAAATACCCTGAAAAAAATCTCAAATAGTGGGGCGGGCCCGCTGGGGGGTGCGGTGTAATGCTGTACGACAATAAAGTGTAATTGCACATCCACTCCAGTAGGTGGCAGTGGCGCTCTCCTTGCCCATTGCGAGTATTGACTCTACGGTGTAGGTTTGTTTTGCAACGAAAATGCTATTATTTAGAATTGCGATGGAGAGTGGGTGGAGGGGTGGGGGCGTGAATTGTTTTCTTCTTGCTGGGGGGGGGCGTAAGATAAAATAATTGAGAAGCAATTAGCAACCGCAAGCTTGTGTGCAAATGTTAGTATAAAATTAAATTGGCTTGTGTGTGGGAACCTAAACATACAATCAGTCCATCCTGCCTGAATTAAAACCAAATAAAATAAATCCAATCTAGGTTAAGTTACATAATCAGCGCCTATAGAAAACGAACAGACGGATAGTTTGCGTCAACTCTTACTGACTGACCGTACACGGCAGCCTCACATGACTTCACAAACGACAGATCATGGCGGTCACACTTGCCTCGATGAAAGCGTCGATGTGAATCATGAGGGCCTGAGTCCGGCTGATGATGAATTGATTCACGCAGGCGATGGCATGAGACCTGACAACGTACAAAGTAGAACAAAGTGTCGGCCACATGTTTTGCTGGAAGGCAAGCAGGCACTAAAAGCAGCCTGTGTGTGTGCCGCAACGAGAATAAAGATGACTTCATCGGTCGATGTGAATGAACCTGATCTTGGGGCTGCTGTGCTTGAAGAACTGCAAAAACTTGGGTATCATAATATTGAGGGGACGATCCAGCATGTCGCTGTCCAGGATCTCGGCAGAGTCCTCGCAGATTTTCTGCAGGGCTCCGAAAGCCCCCTGGACGATAAGGAAAAACACTTGGTGACTGAAGGTGAACTTTGGGGGATAGGCCGCATGTTCTCCTCATGCCTGCGTGGGTTTTCTACGGGTATGAATAAACTCATTACAACAAAATATCTGTCTTAGAGTGCGCCTCATAGTGGGGACACATCAGAATTACAGGGAAAATAAAACATGAACAAGGTTTATTTATTTCATTTTGTCAAGTTCGGCGGGCCTGATTAAAACACTTAACGGGCCACATGTGGCCCCCGGGCCGTAGTTTACCCACGTCTGCTCAAAATTGTCCCGAGTAATGTGCTTCAGCTTCATCTTGGGGCGTTTGAGAAAGTAGACAATGGGTGCAGGCTGCAGACATTCGCGTCGCACACGACAATCCGGTCTAATGTTTCCATGGAAACTGTTGCCATGGTGGCCCTTCCATGAAAATGGACGATGAAGAATGCGAGGGAGCTGCAAAAGATGAATAAGTAATACAGACACTGGGCCTCGCTTTGAATTTGTAAAGCAATGAGCTGAACATGCTGGGGGCACCTGCGCGTAATCAGAGAAGGGAAGTGGGCGTCGTCTCGGAAGCATTCCAGCGACGCCAAGCTGGAGTGTATAACCCACCGTGAAAAAGCAACTCCCAGCCGAGTTTAGGTCGAGCGCAGTAAATTAATATTTTTAAACATTGTCTGTCAAAAACTTTGTATTTGTAGGTATCAATGTCACAGTATTGTAATTACAGCTTTATAATGCATCATTTTTGCGTAAATAACTTTTCTTCCGCAGTCTATTTTTTAACTACAAATAGAATATTCGGTGCATTGGTAAACGTTCGGAAAAAAAAAAATTATTTATATTACAAGCCATGCTTGTTATTTATTTAATCGGAGTTTATACTTTTAGTAGGCTACGCAATTTTAACAATAACTGGAAATTCATTTTACAACCCTTTAAGTCATGCTCTTAGAGTCAACGTGTAATATGGAAATCTGATTTAAAAAAAATTTAAATATGGGTTAAGAAAAACAAACAAGGCAACAGATCGGATCAGTCATCATCCTCCACAAGCATCGCAACCAATAAGTGGACAACACCCAATCGGAATAAAGTAATCTGCCGTCACCTGCTCGACTCTTTTTATAGAAACGACAGCCCGGCCCGACGTACAAGTGCTGCTTTGGGAATGGCTTAACCTTTTAAACCCACCAGGTCAGGATGTCGCAAGGACTAGACAAGTGAAAATGGCATTGGAGGGCTTTTTCAGAGCTTTCGAATAGCCATACACGAGACGTCAGAACCGATGCGAGTCCATCAGGAGAAGACGCGCAGTTTACAGAAGTCTTGGATGACTATCCATAAAATGAACAATCCCGAATAGATCCTCAGAAAAAAAAATAAAAAATCCTAAAGAACAATGGCGGAGCTAGCCACGGGAGAACTTGGCCCTCCTGAAATATGATTGGACCCCCCCACCCCCGCCCCCTCAGGGGTAGGAGACCAGAGAATTAATTCTTTGGGTATTTTCCGATTTTTCCAAAAATCTTGGTCATCTGTGTTACAAAATATCACAAGCAATTTTAACGCACAATATTTCATTATGTTATCAAGCAAAAACGGTCATCAAGTGGATTTACCGGCACCGATATGATCCTCCAGCCAGAATTTGCATCTGCTTAAATGGTAACAGGCTTGCAATGTGACCAATTTAAGAAACTGAGCAAGAGGACTACCAAGAATAGACGATAAAATATTGGAAAGATAGCTTCCCAGTTTTCTTGGATGTGAGTTGAAGTCACGGGTGGATGAAAAAACGATGAAAACACAACAGACCACATGACCAACGCGAAGTGACTTGGCGCAACAGCAACAGCAACAAAATGTCCGTCACAAAACAACATGACCAAGCAACAACTTCGGCAGCGATAACTAAGAGGCTTTGACGCGTTCAAGCTGCTTTTCCAAAATCTTATGAGAAATTGCCACATTTGCGGCCGCATTGTAAGCCTCACACACGTCGCGATTCTTAGCCGTGACCTAAATCTCCGCCCGCTTCATCGGCGAGGCGACACGTGCCGCTTTGAAGAAGGCATTTCTCAGTGGAAAGAGGGGTTGAGTTTTTCCACATGACGGAATCACGTGATTTGATGAGGGTCGAAAAGTTGCATGATGTAGTGGTAAAACAGCCTGTGCACATTTTTAGCAAATATCTGAAAACAAAATGATACATTTTGAAACAGATCTCCTATTTCAAAGTGTCTTACTGGGATTCTGGGAGAAATGGTTTTACCAATGTGCAAAAAGTGTCTGCAAAATGAGGCCATATGGCATTGGGAGCAGAAATGATTCCACAATGAATAATCTGCAATGGCTCCAGCTGTGAGACGCTCATCTGGCTGGCGGGCTACGATCCAGACGTCGCTTTGTCGCAGAGCCAAATCTCGTCCGATTCCACAGTAAGTAATAAAAAACAGACACGCCACACCTTCTTGCCAAATCCATAAACATGAAGAGTAGTAGTGTTTACTTGTCCACACTCCAGGTTTATTTGGTGCGCTTGGTCTAAATCAGGGGTGGGCAAACCTTTTGATTGGCGGGCCACAATAAGTTCTGAAATTCGACAGAGGAGGAGATGGATGGAGTGTTTTGGTAACCTCACCTCATCGGAGGAAAAAAAAAAAAACTTTTAATTTGAAATGAACGTGAACAAAAGCATTACAACAATATATATGTCTTTGAAAAATATTTAGAAAGTATTTAGAAAATAAAACATGAACAAGGTTTATTCATTTCATTTTTTTTTCAATTTCAGCGGGCCGGATTAAAACATCTAACGGGCCGCATGTGGCCCCCGGGCCATAGTTTGCCCACCCCTGGTCTAAATCTTCCTAAATGAGGTCATCAACAGTTATTGTAGGGGGGGGGCACCTGTAAATATCGAGGGCCGGACCTTTCTCCCACACAAGACGTTTGGTCAAACTCCGACCTCGTGGAGCTGAGTTATTAGACGTCCCTGTTTTATGGCCAGTCATCAAATTCCATGGCAACGCTCCACCCACACGCAATGACGTAAACTCCAATGCATCACAATTTCGCGTCTCACTGGTCTGTCTTGTATAAGTTAGTAACAATTGGACGAAATTATAAGCACACGTTCATCTTTAGACGATCTCCGAAAATCAACCCTGGAATGGTTTTAAACCAAAATGGCCGACTTTGTGTCTTTTCAGGGATGGCTTCTTGAGACTTTTTCTGTGGGTCTACTCATGATAGACACGCCTACCAAAATTCAAATTGCTTCGTGAAAGTGTCTTCTGGGGCTGGTGTGACCCTGGGGAACATGCGTTTTTTTCCCCCCAGTCCAGGAGTCCAGGATGAAGACTCACATATTTAACAGACATACACAGATTTCGTCCGAGTCAACTTCAACTGATCATTTTAAATGAAGGCTTCACAGTCTCACCTCACACGTGTTGTAGTCTTCGGAATCCAGCAGCTGGCACAGTTTGGGCAAAAGCTCCGGCCAGTTGTGCAGCTCTCCCTTGGATGCGATGGTGGTGATCAGAATACCTGTTTGGGGAGGAAATGCAAACAAATTGGAAAAAGTCGCAACAACAAATGGACCAGGCTACACAGAAAACAACCTACCAACGGTGGCGCGGATAAGCGGCGAGGAGTCGCCGATGTTTTGGAGGCACTCGCTCTTGATGAAATCTGACACGCCGTGAGGGAAATTCTGATAGTGAGCTTTCACGTTGTTCTTCAGTATTAGGCCGCTGAGAGAGCGTGTGGGCTCATCTTGGAGGGGCAGCGGTGGATGGATGGAAAAAAGACAAAGAACACAAAGCATAAATTGCTGATGTCACTTTTTACTCTCTCTGGTGTGCTGGTGGCCTCGTCTGCAGAAGCAGATTGGAAAGCACCATATGATTGTTTCCTGGTGCAGTGGGTAGCAACCAATAAGCAGGAAGCTGCCTGTTTATTTTTTCACCTCAAGTCACACGCACTACAACAGACTTTGAATTTTATTCAAATTTCGCCAGTCTACTACAACTCACAACAAATACATTTTTTTTTCCCGTAGTAAACTTTAAAGAGATGTTTGTTTTCATTCAACTATAATCCATGCAGCTGAGCCTGGGCGTTCCGTGCACTTTTTGTTAGACTTTTAAAATTAAGTTTTGACCTTAGGAACCTTTAACATGTTATAAATATGATGCTAAACATTGAAAACTAAAGAGGATATAATGGCAAATGTCTTGACGGACATGTAGGTCATCTGCAGCGCAGACAGCAGAGAGACGAGCTGAGCGCTGCCAGGAATCAGGTTTAAAATTAGAGTGACCCATATTCCCCGAGCGCCTCAACATCTGCGGCCGATGGGTCAGCGGAGTCACGGCCATTAGGGCACTTACGTAAAAACAGAAGTAATGACATAGTCCTGTGCGTTGATGCATCGAGGAACAGAAACGTCACAGGGCGCCCTTACCTTCTGATTTGAGCTTGGTCAGAACAAATATTAAGTAGTTGTTAAAGTCAGGAAACTGGTTCAGCTGTTCCAGTCTCTGCAGGAAAAAAAATGTTGAGGAAAAAGGCAGAACAAATATAAATATATACATATACATATATATATAACATCATGCGAGCCAAACTATAAATGTCAATTAGTAATTTTTGCTCACGGATCAATTCTATAGCATGAATAATTCGGCCGGTTGCTATCATATGTTGCGCAAAAACAAAAAGTCGACATCATCACTCGGTGAACCTTCTTAGCGATGAACGAAGGGATGAAGCCAACAAGCATGTCTTTGGGACGTGGGAGCAAGTCGGAATACCTGCACGAAATGGAACCGCATGCCTCTGAAATGTGAGCCAGACCACTTACTCATCGTGCCGCCCGACTAAAACATTAATTTTAAAATCTGTCTACTTAAAAAAACTTAAATGACAATTAAGTGATTCCACATGCATAGAATCGCTGCATCAGTTCTGTCGTCACGCACACGCATTTCCTCCACCAAAAACACCACACACGCACACGCAATATTATGAGTTCACCCCGGAGTCCCGGCAGACATTTGCTGAAGATATCAAAGATATTAAATCCCCTTAAAGCACAAGCAAAGCACGACTGAGAGATAGACGAGCCAATAACAGAACTTAACCTCACACGCATTTGCAATAAATACACAACTGCAGATGGAGCACTCTATAAGGGTGGGCGGCCTTAATTTGTATGCATTTTTGCAATGTTAATAGTATTGATTAATTCAACAAAATATCATGGCAAAATGTTACAATTAGACAGCAGAAGCAGCAATTAACCTGAATAATATAGCTTAATCACAGAATCAACAGACATACCAACAGGCAAACACTGAGACTTCTGGGCCACCCAAACAGCTCATTAAAACCTTTGAATCAATTATTATTTAATTCAAATAAATTGTTTTATTCTTAATGACATCCATTCATCCTCTCTTATCGTTATTGATTCACGTGGTTAAATACACATCACAATAATCTATCATGATCTTTCCAAGTTCTCAGACCTCCTTTCTCATGCAAAAGATTATCTTTTTACTTTGCATGTGCAGGCTTCATTCAGTTGCAAAAGAAAACTTGTTGGCCTATTGTGAGGACAATGCATCAGAATTATCCCAGTGGAGCAGCAAAGAGGAAAGGCGAATAGAAAACAGTCTTCAGCGAACATACTGATGGTTTCAACTTGTTTTCTTCATTGTGACAGACAAGAGGAAGGGTCCGAGAATCTTGCCATTTACAATAGTACTGCTGTCAGTGTCGGCGGAGAAGGATGCAATAGAAATGAAGAGGCGAGTCACGAGTGATATTTTTCATCACGAAGATGTATTGAAGTGGTCCAAATGGGAAACGGATTCATGTTCATGTCAATTACAGCAAATGTATTGAGATGATGAATTCAAATAGGAGCATATGCTCAAATTTAGGTTAAATCACATAAAAATGTTACGTGCAATGGTTGCCTTTTACTGAGCAAAGCATGCAAAAGGCCGCAGCAAATGCGTTATACACACACATTCATACACAAAAATCAACCTGCGTGTAGACAATCTAAACGTAAACATCACAGCTAACGTCAGCTAACGCTAGCCTGCCCCGACAAGAAGGCAGAATAAAAAGGATACTTGCTGCACAGATCTCTGCGTGGATGTATCCGGCGACTGCGACTCCTTGAGCAGCTGTAAAATCTGCTGGAGTCCTTGCTCGTCTGGCTTCCACGCACACTCCATCTTCGCTATGACTGTGAATATTCCAAAGAAAAAGGCAACAAGGCGCCGAGCTAGCAAGAGGATTTATCCCGCATGAACAACACAAGAGGCGAGGACAACACGCTCGACAAGACCCCCGGGAGATCGGCAGAAGGGGGCGGGGAGGGGAGGCCGAGTCTCGCCTTGCTCGTGTATCTACGGGCAGCCGAGCCGAGGCGTTCGAGCGAGGCTGCGTGTCCGCTGAGGACGAAGAAGAGGAGAAGCGAGTCTGGGCCGTCAGACGTGGGCCTGTCAAAGCCGAGGAAGGTGAGCTTGTCGGCCGACAGAGTGCGTGAAGAAGGCCGTGCGCGCTCCAGCCGCCTTTTACTGACATGACCCGGCAGATGACAGGCGGCTGCACGGTCCTAGCGCCCTCAACTTCTTTTTCATGTTACCATAAAGAGCATAACCATTGTTCATCCGTCTATCTATCTATCAATCTATCTATCTATCTATCTATCTATCTATCTATCTATCTATCTATCTATCTATCTATCTATCTAACTAAAGAAAAATAAACCTTATTCTTAAAGGCCATAGCTAAAAATGCACGTTCAATTAAGTGGCAAAACCAGGTGTCATTTTAATGTAAAGCGGGATTGTTGGACTTGGTATCTGCTAAATGTAATTATTAAAGTAACTTGCAATATGACGTGGTTACTATTGAAACAAAGTAATTGGTTAAGTAACTTTTTTTTGTTTTATTCCTTCCTGTATTAAAACCACTAATGCCCACCAGGTGGCAGTACAGTAGAGAAATTTGCCCAAGTCGGCCTTTTTGACGTCCCAAGAAGAAGATGAGCCTTTCGCACTCGTCTGTAGGCTTGTCCTGGTGCCTCACTAGTCAGCTCAATCAGTTACGGACAACAGAGCAGATGTCAGTGGACCAGCTGCTCCTTTGTATAAACCTCTACATTTAATTCAAGCTTTTTTCGTGTGTTTACAAATACAACACGTCCATCCACCATCGTCGCGGAGGTAATTTAACCAAAAGACAGCGAGAGGGACCGCGAGATAGGCCGAGAAGTCACGACGAGGACTTGTGAGACTTGCACAAACAATTCCTCCTTCTCCTCCATTTCTCTTTTCCTCCTCCTCAGCTTCTTTATTCTTATTTGCTTCGAGAAGGAGAGAGAGAAAAAGAAACACCGCCTGAGGAAACATGAGCTTTCTGTTGTAAGTTGTTTTGTCACCTTGTGTGTGTTCATGTGTGTATTGCCAAACCACTGATCTGTGCTTTTTAGTTTTCATACTTGGGCAGCGTCTGGAGGATAGCTATGCTAGCCATAGCATTTTCTGGGCTAAGGCTATTTCCCGCACTAACTAGCGAGCCGTAAATGTAGACGTTGTCTTCTTTAACGTGTAAAGTGCGATCTCCATGCAGTATAATATTGAATACTGTCATATTTTTGCAAGCATCGCACAGGGGAGACGTCAAGGAGGTTGTATTGTATGTAACATTCTACGGAAGTAGTGCCAGTTTTTCTTTGCATAGTTACTGTTTTTATTGACTTTCTATGTGGATAAAAAAACTGTTATCATAATTCGTCATAGGTGGAGGTGGCGATTAGTGTCATTGTTTGGTGTGTCTTGAGCCGATAAAAGCAAATGTGACAAGTGTGGTATAGTGGCTCACTTAAAGGGAATGTCTGAATAGCTTTAATTGCAACATAGTATTTACAGTGTATTATTTCATGCAGATTTTTATTTTCAATCATGGACCAAAAGACTCTGCGAGTTGGGATACTTCGTTGGCGGAGTCAAAGAACCCATGGCAGGGTCTAACATTTATTGGGTATGAGCCAAGTTGTGGTGGCCCTGCCGGAAATTCATAATTATATATGTAGGATTACCTGTGGATGAAATGGTGAAACAAATGTATGCAAGTACGCACGGTTAAGGCAGCCACTTAAAAAAAAATATATCCACACTCGGTGCAGTATAGATTACAAAACATGATGTACTATACCTAGGAATTAAGAATATCTGTTGGATCGGTGTTTCCAAGCCAAAATAAGACCATGACGGGAAAATAGTACTTTTGGAAAGTACACAAACTGTGTGAGGCCTCAGACTCTGATTTGAATTTTTTGTTGTGCAATTGAGTTTTTGGGTGTGAACGTGTAAAGTCATTTTGACCTATACAACACTCTCGTATAGGTATAATCCTTCAGAATAGAAGATTGCGTCAAATTGCATGTCCTTGGCTTGCGTCCTTCCCTGCCGTGCTGACTCTCACGATGAGTTGCTGTTGTTTAATGGTGGCCATGGGAGAGAAGACCACTCCAAACGACCTCATTAGCGACACAGAGACGCTCTGTTCTCCACCACTGTCCCGCCCCATCCCGTTCTGCTCGGCCAGACATGTCCGTTCAACTCTTTTGTCAGCACTTTTATTAAACATTTATAAAGACTTATCGTGAGAGAAGATTTGGCTCCCCTTTTTCGTACAGAAAACGCGATCAAAATGGCTTTATTCAAAATTAGGCATGTTTCGATTAGGATTTTAGCAGATCACGTCTGAGTGAGACCGGCCGATTCCAATACTGCTAACATAGATTAGCTGCACGTTTTTCAATTTCAGTGCTGCTCACGAACGATCATTTTAATAATCAAATAATCTGCCAGTCATGAGCGGTGGCCAAACCAATTTTGCTATTGTTTTTTT
This sequence comes from Idiotropiscis lumnitzeri, assembly GCF_059441095.1. Taxonomy (NCBI): domain Eukaryota; kingdom Metazoa; phylum Chordata; class Actinopteri; order Syngnathiformes; family Syngnathidae; genus Idiotropiscis; species Idiotropiscis lumnitzeri. The sequence goes on from NC_142408.1 coordinate 4,080,605, forward strand.
TTTCCCCTTCTGACATTTGCTCCACTTCTGCTGATGCCAAACAAGCTTTGAAACTGTATTTTCACCAAAAATCTTTATTTTTTTTCTTCTCTGATAATACAAAAAAAAAAAACTTTTGGAGGGAAAAGTCCCCTTTTTTATATAAACTTTAAAAATATATTTTTACAGATTTAAAAAATTAATTTAAAAAGCCTCGACAAATAAATATGCATTCGTTGTCTTAGGCTCTGTCTGTGTCTCTCCTCTCACAGCGGAAGTCGCTCGTCCAAGACATTCAAGCCCAAGAAAAACATCCCGGAGGGCTCGCACCAGTACGAGCTGTTGAAACATGCCGAGGCCACACTGGGGAGCGGCAACCTGCGCATGGCCGTCATGTTGCCCGAGGGTGAAGACCTCAACGAGTGGGTCGCTGTCAACAGTAAGCGCCAAATATTTTGCAATATATTTACAGTTGACCCAGGACAGAATCTGCATATTTTCATATTGACGGCGATTGTTTTTCGTTTTCCACCTTAATTTTACTGGTCCTGCCCACTTGGGAACACATTTTCCTCCATGTGGTCCCTGAGCTAAAATAAGTTTGACATCCCTGCTACAGTAAAACAAGACTTTGAATTTGGTGCAGAAAATTCCAAACTGCACCATGTTTCGGGATGTTTCTCTATTTTAGTTGATTTCAACAACAACAAGAACATTAATGACTCCCCTGGAAGACTGAGTTTTGGCATTCCCTCAAAGACCACAAGCATTCCTTGTGGGGAAAAGACTTGGTGAATATTAAATAGATGTGATTGTGTTGCCCGGGAGACTCTTGTTTCCCGGGTTTTAGTTTCTGTCACGTTAGAGGCCCCATCGGGTCCAAGCTGCCTGTTTGAATACAGCTTGGGGTATTTATTTCTTTATTTATTTTTTCATTTTTTTTATATCAACAGCTGCCCAACTAGGCAGCAAGCACAATAAGTGACCAGGCAGCATGAGTCAAATAATTTTCACAGCATTGAAAGGTTTGTCTTCACAAATGATGTTACGTAATTGATGATTCATGTACCTCTTTTTGTAGAATTTCGTAAGGTGAAGTGCCGTGTAAAGGTACAGGTGAACGTAACATTTTTATTTATTTTTTTTTTTAATTGCATTTCCAGCTGTGGACTTCTTCAACCAGATCAACATGCTTTATGGAACCATCACTGACTTCTGCACTGAGGAGAGCTGCCCCGTCATGTCTGCCGGTCCAAAGTGAGTCAACGCTGTCATGCTCGTACCACACTTTGGCTTTGTTCTTTATTTTTGATGCGCTCCAACATGTCCTGAAACTCCAAACCTTTTGTCGACCGCCTTCGGGTGGAAATAGTTGAATAATCCCGCGAAACCTTTTCAGCACAATTTATGTCGTCACTTTTTTTCCGCAGGTACGAGTACCACTGGGCAGACGGCACCAACATTAAGAAGCCCATCAAGTGCTCCGCGCCCAAGTACATCGATTATTTGATGACCTGGGTACAAGACCAGCTGGATGACGAAACGCTTTTCCCCTCCAAGATCGGTACGCCTTTGAAGTGTCGAACAGGTTTAACAATTACGACTGTCAATCATAACTGTTCTCTGAGTTGCTCTGATCATACACCACGCCACAGGATAATCGCTCACAATCATCTTTTCAAACTGTCCGAAAATCTGGACTCATCTGATTTTGATCGGAAAGTCGAGAGGTTGGGGGTGCTTGAATTTGTCCCGATTATTTTGTAATACACACTTGGAGGATGGAATATTCGATTGGGTTTTGTGTTTCTTCAATCTGCCGAGTCTTGTTCGGTCGGGTGGCGGCCCATCAGAGCTGGACAGCAGCCAGATCCAACTAAAGCGTCTTCCTCAGTGCGGGTTTCGTTCTGACGAGTTTGTTATTGAATCTAAAGGCGTATGCATGCAGTCGGAGGTGACAAGAAGGCAGCGTTGCACGCGGCGTATCTGATGTTGCAACACTTTCGCAACCCCTCTGACAGCTCTGACACAGGCTTGGCACGAGCGCGTGATAGGATGCGCGTTAATCACGGCGCCCATGAGTCACAACCGCTTGCACTTTGACGTTGTGCCGCCGCCTGTCCGCGAGGAGCCACTTCTGCTCTCGCTTTGGTTTGATATTTTTATTGTAGCCAGGAAAAGTGCTCCACAGCCTTATAATTGTTGCTTTAGTTTTTAAAAAAATATTTTAGCCCTCCATTCAAGGACTGAATGAGTGTGAATGCTTCTTTTTCAAACTCTTCTAAAGCATATTGTAGCAGCGATCAAATCACCAATCAAACAAGTAATTTGGCAGGAAAGTCTTGAGTCTGTACAGAAACCTGTCATGCTAAAGACGTAATTACGAGACAATTTTCATCATGGCCGTTCTGGTCCCCCCCCCTCCCTCAAGGCGTCCCGTTCAAGCGGAACTTCATGTCGGTGGCCAAGACCATCCTGAAGCGTCTGTTCCGTGTCTACGCACACATCTACCACCAGCACTTTGACTCTGTCATGCAACTGCAGGAGGAGGCCCACCTCAACACATCCTTCAAGCACTTCATCTTCTTTGTCCAGGTAGAGAACGTCGACGCGCAGAGATTGTCTGTGTTCTCTCTGTCTGTTTCCGGCTCCTCGCGTTTCGCCGTCTATCTCATGTGTCAGTCTTTGTCGCTCTGAACATCTGTGTGTGTCTGTGCTGACATTTCGTCGTGTCATGTCTCATCAGGAGTTCAACCTGATCGATAGGAAAGAGTTGGCGCCGCTGCAGGAGCTGATTGAGAAGCTGACCACTAAGGACAGATAAACGCTGCCGTCCCTTTTTTTTGTCTTTTAAACGATCTTCTAGTTTTGCACAGACACCCCCCCCCTCTTCCTCCGCCGCTCCCTTCCACCTCCTCTCAACTCTCCTCGGCTGTATGTATGCAGTATAAACTATATTTCCATTTGGGGAAATGTTTTTAAACGTGGCCCGAGATGTTGGAACGGGTCTGGATGGGTTTTAAACGCACTGGGACTTGAGCTTGTCAGGGGAGTGGGATGAAGAGCAACACTCCTCCCTCCTCTATGTACCTACTAGCTTTGTGTGACACTTGTTGGCTTACAATGTGCAAAAATAGTGCCGAGGCGTCATCCTGGAAGCCATTCCGAGAGCAGAAAGTATTCCAGTATTTTCTTCGTTTGCTGCCCCCCCCCCCCACGAGTAGGAAACGCATCCCAAGTGCCTGGCCCGGCATCTGCGGCAAGAACTGTACCAAGGTAAAGATCCACGCAAACGTTTGACCTTGATTGACATGCTAAATTCACGCTCATCTCTGATCGCTGGATGTAATGAGTTCAAACTACTTTCCATTAGCCATTTTCATTGGCTGCTAAAAGGTGAATCGGAAACGTTAACAGCAGAACTGGGATATATTCGCCTGTGCCTTTTCAGACCGAACTTGCCCCAACTTGAGCAGAACTTTGACCAGTTGTGGCTTGCCACATGGAGATAATTAGATGCATGCTGATATTATTGCTTTCAGATGTCGGTGGGGTTACACCTTTGTTACGGCTTTGGGTCCCACTTTCATATGGGTAGCTCACAATGTGTTCAATTTTCCAAGCTTTTTTGAGCCAAGGCACAAATTTGGCTTTGAAAAAGAAATTTCATTGGATGCCACCACACAAAATTGTTACGGAAATATATACTTAACCTGTATGCTGTCAAACCCCATAAAACATTTTGAACAAATTACTGCTTGAAAATGTGCCATTATAGTGGTGGCGTGAACATTGAAGCGCAAAATAGAAAGGGGCTTGACGTAGTGCAAAGTTGCCGCCACTTTGAACAGTTCTCCCGACCTCTTGTCTGAATGTCTACACTGCATACGCTTGCGCTTTGTCACACGACTGATCTTCTTTTTCCTTCCCCAAAACTGAATGTCCGCCTGCCCTACTCTTGAGGCACAACTGAGATAATTTCAATTTTATTTTGCATGCACATCTCCCGCTCTCAAAAGTGTACTTTACTATGCAATAAGAATTGACGCGTTTAAAAAAAAAAAGGGGGGAGGGTTGTTATCCGTTGTCGCATTCACGCTGGATATAGTTACTTTTTACTTAGACATTCAGGTTTTGAAAAGAATACCTTTGCTTTTGTTTTGTTTGTGTTGAGTGCTTTTTTTTTTTTTTTTTTTTTTTTGATACAACAACTGTTTGCCAGAGGTCATATATACTGCAACGCACAAGATGTAAATAATGAGGCCTACGGAGGAGTATTACTGAAAGACAAAAATATACCACGAGAAATAAGGTCAAAAGTCATGGGGAAAAAGTTGAAATATTGCTGTTAGTCATTTTTAGTCATAATATGAGGGGTGGGGGGGCAATACCACCACTGTAACCACAAAAGTAATTTTTTAATAATAAAATTGTACTATTAACATGTACTTTTATGAAAACAGTCATTTTTTTACGGCACAAAAATGTAATATTGAGCATAAATGTCCTGCTGTTAAGATACCAAGTTGACAAAATATTATTTTTGACTTTATATTAATGTGACTTTTTCTCGTATTAATCCTCCCTTCATGTTTAATTTTTTTTACACCCATGATAGAGTATTACGACTCTATACTGTTAACAGCATGACCGTGTTATGCACCGACCCCGTAGTTTTGCAATATATCCTCGTTCTATTAGATACCCCCCCCATCACATTACGATTTAATATTATAACTTCATACCAGTAACTTTAGGAATAATTAAGACCAACATATTATTACTTTACACTGTTAACATTCAAACTTTTGGTTGCCCATAATATTACAACTTTGCATTGTAACATTCACTTTTTTTTCTTTCATTTTTAGAATTTTAACACTAATATTTAATTGGTAACATTGAAATATTACAGCCGATACTTGACTACACCGTTTTTTTTTTTTTTTTGCGTGGAATAGTCCAACTTCATACTGGTAACAGAATGACTTTTTCCCCTGAATATTTCTTTACTGTCTAATATTCCTTCGTAGTTCAACAACTCTCTTAAAGCGGAATTAAAACAAGCATGCATTTTTTTTTCCAACCCATCCCTCTGTTTGGATATTCAAATGGTGTTTGCTTGCTTGCTCTGGTTGTTTTTTTTTCATGATTATGAATGTGTTCACTCGTCATACACTATCTGAAAAAGGTCATTTAATGAAACCTGGAAGCATCTCCCAGTCTGGCCTGTTGCTGCGTCGTTTTGATCCTATTTCTTGTCTCTCTTGGCTGTATTATTTGAGGAACTGTGTGTACATAATCGCTCGGTGTGGATGTTCCAATGCTGCTGAAATGAATTCTGCTGTTTACAAGGCAAATAAAGGTGGTGTTGAATCTTTACAGTTTTTTGTCCCAATAAAGGTCATGTTGACTCTTTACTTTTTTATTGCTATTGGGCAAGTCGATGATACAGCTGCTGCGGAAGTGACGACTGACGATATGCAAACCTACTTCTCGAACCATGCCAATGCTAATCTGGCGGTAATAACGCCCAGATCTCAACAAAGCGTGATTCGCGTAATGTATCGTGGAATTTATGTTACACTTGGAAGTCTAACTGGGCAGAAGATGCGACTATTTTTTTGTCCAAAGAAGAATGTGGAACATTTCCATCATACGCCCGTAACGGTTAGCACGTGTCTGCCAATAACTATCAGTATAGTGAAGCGTATGTTTGAAATGTATGCCATTTTATAATTTACAGTGTTGCCGTTTAAGAAATTATTAGCTTCCGTTTCAACCATTTGCTCTGATTTAACAGCAGTCTCCAGTGCTGCTTCCTGAGCGGAAGGAAGGAAAGCTAAAAATGTTTTGTCGGAGGTGCCGTTTTTCTCGCATCCTGTATCTCCTTGACAGTTCCCGCGCTATATCCTCGAATAATTACACATTCTTTCAGCATGGAAAAGGTAAAAGGTTGCAGTTTATTATATGTAATGTAAATTACAAATGAGAAGCGCTTTGTTTTCGTTTAACGTGAATATGCTTTCCGGAACACGTCTGATTATCACTTCCGGGTTGTTGATGCTGCTGTTGCCCGCCAAACTTTGACGTACGACGCCCGCCCGCCGCTTGTCATTATCCCGCCTCGATCGAGGTCGTTATGATACAGTTCAACGCCGTTTACCGCTAACTAAAAACATGTCTTTAACCCCGAAGAGGCCGCGCTGCAATTCAATGAACGACTCCATGGAGAAGAGGATCAAGCGGATTTCCATCGAGGGAAACATCGGTGAGTGCAACTGAACAATTATGTTGTGTTGTGAACGATGACTTCTAATAGCAGCCACTACATGGATGGCGCCAACCTCTTTTATGCTAAGCTCAGACACCGGTGTCGGTTAGCATACTGACAAGATAAAGTACCTAATTAATTTTTGCAAACGAGTAATTTTTATTTTTATTTTTGGGGGTGATCCAGCGGCGGGAAAGTCAACCTTTGTCCGCCTTCTGGAGCAGGAGTGCGCTGACTGGGAAGTAGTACCCGAGCCCATCGCCAGGTGGTGCAACATACAAACGAGTGGCAGCGACTTTGAGGTACAGTATTCCCCCGCAGAGTCGCGACTCTCGGACTCATCCATTTGTTATTTGTTGCCGCTGTTATACCCTGAAAATTTCACGTTTGTTGTTTTTGTGTCAAGGAACTATGTTGGAGTCAATCAAATAAGTTCCCCTCTAATTAAATGAACAGAAAACAAAATAATCCAATGAATTTCTTTTTTTATTTTGCCATACCTGTGGATAATGTTGGATCAAGTAAAAGTCGCTCTTCCAATCTAATGTTCAAGGATTACATGCCATTGGTGCGTGGGCATGGTTATGTCATGAAATGGACATGGATACGCCATCCCTCTGTGCATGAGCATAACTGGGAGCGTCTTCATCTGTATTTAGAGTGCAGCTGCTGTTTGTCCGCATGTCCGCTGGGCACCACTGGTCACGCACCCCGTTCAACATTCCAATTGCAATTGCAAGATAAGGCTCACTTTCAGCAAACACAACATACATATTTTTGTAGACAAGTTCCAATACTATTTAAAAAATCAATTTCATTTGTAACTACTTAAATAACTAGTTCAATGCCAACCATTTTCAGAAAAAAAACAATAATTTTAATCATTTTGAGGTAGCAAAAAAGTGCACACGCACAAAAATAACAACAAGTGGCCCCGTTTGGCAGGAGCTGACGTCGTCGCAGCGTAGCGGCGGCAACGTGCTAAAGATGATGTACGACAAGCCGGAGCGTTGGGCGTACACCTTCCAAAGCTACGCTTGCATCAGCCGCGTGCGCGCTCAGATCCGCTCAGCCAACGGGAAGCTGCGGGAGGCTGAGAACCCCGTGCAGTTTTTTGAACGCTCCATCTACAGCGACAGGTTGGATGTGGCATCGCTTGAGCTCAAATAAGTGAGTCATTCCATTACAAAAAAAAAAAGCCAACTTGCTGTCTGTCAGGTACATCTTTGCTGCCAACCTCTACGAGAACGAGTGCCTGAACGACACAGAGTGGACCATCTACCAGGACTGGCACAGCTGGTTGCATGACCAGTTTGGCCCGCACATCGAGCTGGACGGTATCATCTACCTGAGGGTCCCCCCGGAGGTACGCCACAGACCCCTTTTCTGCTTCTATTTCAAAATTAGAATACTTTTGATTGACCAACTATGTTAAAACGCACAAGAAATTCATCTGCAACAACCACCCCAACCTTTTCCGTGCGTGTAGAAATGCTTGGAGAGGCTGCACGTGCGTGGCCGCGAGGAAGAGCAAGAAATACCTCTGGAGTATCTGGAGAAGCTCCATGTCAAGCACGAGAGCTGGCTGCAGCACAAGACCATGACGTGAGACCCCCCCCCCCTTCATTGTACACCCACACACCCTTTCCAGACACTCCCCATGCGACATGTTTACACGAGGGGGCCCGAGCTAGCCTCATGCGGTCATGTTTGCGTCGACCAGAGAATGAGCGCCTTTCATGAAGGACGCCCGAGGGAAGATGGAAGAAATCCCTTGTGATCTGCATCTGCCTCTGCGTGTGCCTTCTTGAGTGCGTGTTGTACTTTGTGTATATATACGGCGTGTGTGGCAATTTTTTGCTAAATGTGTATAGAATGTGCCAAATCTTTGACTGGTAGTGTATAAACTGTACAGTACGTGTCTGTCCAAGTCGATTCTAACTCTTCTGGTCATGCAGGATGGACTTTGAGTATCTGACAGACGTGCCGGTGTTGACGCTGGATGCCACGGAAGACTTCAAAGGCAACGACAGCAAGAGTGCTGACATGATGGAGAAGGTAAGAGAGGGTGATGGAAAATTTGAGGTCACAGTCTGTAACTGTCATCCGTGCTTTCACCATTGCGCATTTCGAAGGTGAATGTTGTTGCTTATGTTTTGACAAAAGGGGGGAAAATAGAAAAAAATAATAATGCCTTTATCATTTGCTTTTTCTAAAAGGGATAACACTGATTAAATTCAGAAATCCCGTCACACTCACACAAGTCATACATGAATTATGGTGTGTGTATATGTAGAGGGTTCACTCTCACTGAAGTCCAAAATGTGTTCCAGGTGAAAGAATTCCTGAGTACCTTGTGAGGAGCCACAGTCGAGGCAACGGGAAGGGGAAAAAGTGCTATTTTAATTTTTTACATTTTTGTAACCACTTGTGTGTATTTATAGTTGTGTGTATGTGTGTGTGAGACTCATACTGAAATACATTTCTATGAACTAAAAGCTTCCATTGAAATCCAAGCTAATTCAAAATAACCACATTTTTCTTGTCTTACAATTCTAAAATGTTAATACAATGGGGAATGTAAATGTTTTTAAATGCTCAACTGTCATGAAGAAGAAAATGTTTGTGTACATTGAGAGAAACAACTTCCTTAGAAAAGGGAAAAAGTTGTTTCAGTGATTACAAATTTAGGCCAGCAGATGGCGCCAGTCCTGTCAGTTGCTTTTTTTAAGGACTTGGAATGGCTAATATTTCGGTCTTATAAATTATATAAATCCATAAAGTAAAAGACAATACATCTCCCCCTTGAAGCAGAATGCTTTGTATATTGTAAATTTGCATTTATGAATAAAATTTCAATATTGTTCACAATTGTTCATTCGTTATTATGCTGGCCCTTCTTGGTGTGCGCCTCGGCCACCTGTGAGCAGTGTAATAACAGCTACCCATGGAGACGGTCACATCTCGTCGGTAAGCTACAGTATTAGCATTTTTTATGGAAGCTAAATAATACATGCCTGTGAGTGTTATATTAACCGAGTGCATGTTTATGTCAAATATCTGTTGCTTAGGGTTATAGCACTGTGACCGATTCATTAGCCTGTCTATGGAATTTTGCATTGTTTGTTAGCATTATGCTAATCCAACTTTCCTAAGACAAAACTAAGTGGGTGTCCACTGTGAAGAAGATTTTAACATGATATAACAACAGAAAGTTTTGCAATCCGCGTTAAAGAGCTTGAAAAGTGCTCTTGGTCACTAGGACGTAGCTGTGGTGTAATTGTTATAGTTATAAATATGTACGTATTAATTAATTAAATATTGACAAGAGGTGAGCGCGCGTGTGTCTGCGCATGTGCGTGTAAAGGTGGGGGCGTGACTAATAGGAACCGCCCCCATGTAGCTGACATCACTGGCAAGGAGGGATGACACTTAAATGTGTCCAAAGGAGGCACCACCATCCGCGAGAGCACGCGGGCGACACTTTCTTTTTTTTTTTGGGAGGGGGTGGGGGGGTCCTCCGCCGACCAAGATGATACCTGGACGCCACCTGTGAGACACTCCCTCAACCCGACCTACCTAAGGGCACGGACGCGCTTCCCAAGCCGGCCCTTAGCCTCTGCCGCTCGGCTACACGTCGGCTCGTCGTCTTCCTCCTCCGCCGAAGTTTGAACAAGAAGACGCGACCATGAGTTCGGTGAAGAAGTAAGTCTGCCAAAACTTTTTCAAAAAGTTTAACATCCGCCATCTTTTTATTAGTCTTATTTTTTTCATTATACTAGTTCGTAATGACATGTTCTTAAAGGAGACGCTAATCGGTTTTGCGATGAGCTGTCAGCGTGCGTTAACGCGCAGAGGCGACGGGAGCGCGCGCTTGCGGAATCTTCGGGGTGCGGACCCCGAACCCCCCCACACACACACACGCACACACAAGCACACGCCAAACCCCACGGAGGGTGACGGAGAAGAAAAAGGGGGAGGGGGAAGACCACTTTTTGTCAGTTTCCACCACGTGTTGTCTTCACAATTGCTTCATCGTGTTAAATTAGAAGCCGTTTGAGTACTACTAGTAAAGGGATCGATCTCAACTAGTAGTTTCTTAGAATGCACCTTCTACTACCATTACTCATTGGTCAACTAGCGCAGGTTTATTCACTATCCTTGATATCCAGCTCAAAGTTCATGCACTTCCATGCTCTTTGGCCCCATTAGTATAAGAGTTGAGAGCACTAGTAGTAGCACGCAGTTGTCAACTGTTCTGCAGACCATATGGCCTTGGTTGCCTAATTAAAAAAAAATAAAAGTGGGGAGGTATACAGACCCTATGTATTTTCTCTCCAAAACTTGTGATTTTTAGTTTTGTTTTTTTTCTGAAGACCCCTGTGCAACACCTACTAATTAGACAATACTCTGCAGAGGTAGTAAATCATTTTAAATATCTAGGCACTTGCTTTCAGTGAAAACACTGAGCACACTTAACTCTTCTAACCAAAGCCTCCACTTACTTTGCAAGCCCTACTCCTTCCGAGTGAGTAAGCACATTCTGGAAACAGTTTATAAGAACATCATCTAGTAGGCCGGCAACTATTATAAATATTAGTGAGGCAAAACTGTCCAATAGTTGACTTATGCTACTGCATGCTGCTAGAGCTCGTGACATTATAAAATTAAACTTGTTAACACCCACTATGTCACTTCAGGTAGCGTGCAAAACCTTCTGGACTACTACTTTTTACTATTAGTCTCAAAATATTATGGACGGCTCTCACTTTGATGCATTTGAGACCTGAATAATCCCTCTGGCAGTGTCAATCAAAAAGTGGTATTATCGGATGGCGAGTGGTGGTTATCTACGTCACGTCATCTCTGATCCCCGAGCTGATGATGATGATGATCCCGACTCTAACGAGGAAGGGGAGGTCACAGAGCATTAAGATAAGATCAAAGGAAGATTTGCACACTCTCGTTGGATCTTATCTGTGTTATGCTTTCATGCACAAAAGTGCGTGTGCGTGAGCGTGTGTGTGTGTAAGATAATAAAATTTGTGTGCGCAAGTTATCATGTGAGAGTTGTGGCGAATGAAAGGCTTGCGTTCAAGAGAGCGAAGTGTGTGAATAAGAAACATTCAGATCAAGAGCGTGGCATGAGAAGAGTGTGTTTATACGAGAGGATCAAAAGATGTTGGTGTTTGTGTGAGAGCATTGTATCACGATGTGAGAGCGTGTGTGTGTGTGAGAGGATTATGTGATGTGTAAGGTCGTTTTTATGAGTCTTGAGTGTGTGAGGAGTGTCCGCATGAAACAGGTGCCTCAGAGAGAGGCGATAGCTCTTTCAAAAAAGCTTGTGCGAGAGGAGGATCTGTCGTTGAGAGGAATTGTATATGAAAGGAGTGTGAATGAGAGAAGTCCGTCAGATGGTGAAAGTTTGTGAGAGAGGAATGACAAAATCAGAAAGTGGGGTGAGACTATGTAAGAGAAGAGGGTGTCATATGTGAGAGTTTCCGAGAGAGGAGTGTGAATGTGTGTTTTTCCACATGTGTGTGCATGTTGTTCCGCATGAGTGTGTTTTTCCGCAAATGAGCGTGTTTTTCCGCATGTGTGTGTGTTTCCATTCTGGTAATTCTGGCTGGCCGGCTGGCCACCAGAACTTTGCTGTCTTCTTAAGGCCGCAACCCGAGCCTCCTGCTGGTCCTGAGGGTCCTGCAGTTTCTCTGAAAGCCGATGGAGGGGGTGGAAGTGTCACATCACCCCTATCCACCTCCTTGTCCCACCACCACCACCTACTCCAACACTACCGCTCCCATCTCAAGGGGATTTGGTGTCTCCTTCCTGAGTTTGAGGACAAGAGTCCACTCACCTCGCGTGAGGCTAATCCAATTTTACACTGTCCAAACATTTTTGTTTTTGCATCTATCTGTGCCTTGATGGATATACCGCCATTGGCCATTATATCAAGACAAGAAATCTCCTGACAATGCACGGAGGGTTCCACCCTGAGTCCAGCATCCTGAGGCCGTGCATAATGCGTAAAGAGAGGGGCCGAGGACCAGTGAGCGTCACAGGCAATATCCAGGCGGAAACAACAGGTCTCCAAGAATGCATCAAGAAGATGACCCCCAGGGACGATCTGCTTCATAAATACCTCTGGCAAAAGAAGCCCAGTTAGGAGAAGGAGCCAGATGGACTGTCATGGAAAGACAAGGCCCTTTGAAATTTAAAGAGTGGTTGATATCGAGAAACATAACAGCGGCTTTAAAAGGTTTGACTGAAAGACGACATTAAGGAACTACTCGAGCGACAGTCATGGCACGCCCCCTTTTGGAGCTTGGCTTGTTAGTTTTTTTCCGATCACAGCAGGGAGGCAAGTGAGGTAATATTGCTCAAATTGCAATTCGTCACTTATTTCCTAATTTAACCCAAATGAAATGATTAAAAATAGAATATGATGACTAATTTCAGTTTCCTGAAAAAAATAAAAGTGAGCTTGTGAGTGAAAAATGGGTCAACTTGGGTCTTGTCCTCTTTTAACAATGCAATAATTGAACTCTTTTAATTACAATGTTATTTTTACTTTTGGCCAAATGAGGCAACCGATTTTTAAACTACTAATACACCCACTTGCATGTTTATGTTTTGTTTTTCGCAGAGTGGAGGACGAGGCGGTCCTGGACCGAGGGGCGTCTTTTGTTAAGCACATGTGCGACGAAGAGGAAGTGGAAGGTGAGCGGATGCCGTGGGTTTTTTTCTCACACCACCGTCAGGACGTTTGTTATGTCATACTTGCGCTCGGCTGCGTGAGAATGTCGTTGCTCTAGTCAGCCCCACTGCCGAAATTCTGATAAGGAGCTACTATTGACTAAATCTAGTTCAGATAAGTGGTAACATGGTGGGATAGTGCAAGTTTGGGTTTGAACCTCACTCCACTCGCAAAGTCAGTTTACATTAAGTTAGTGCTCCTCAAACAGTGGGATTGGGCCCCCTGGGGGCACGGTGCGATGCTGAGGGGGCCGCGTCTGACCCTGGGGAACATGCTTTTTTTCCCGCCGTACTACAATAAAGTGTAATTGCAAATCCTTTCCAGTAGTTGGCAGTGTCAGTAAATGTCCATTGAGTTCCACATAATCACACGTCATCCTCAGCAGTCAAACAAAAAAAGGGTCAAGAAGCCATGTAAAAAAAAAAAAATAAATAAATAAATTAAAAAAAAGACACCGGAAGTCTGCCATTTTGGAGTTACTTTAATTGTTCTATATTTTGTCCCATTACTATAAGATTTTGACTTTGCAAAATACACCGAAGGATGACACAAAAACCTCACAAACTTTTTTTTTTTGTCATTTGTAGTTGGAGCATTATGTCAGTTTGCCGATTTTGCCACGAAGCACAAAAGTAATATCTTCGCTGTGCTTCGTCAAGGCGAACAATTTCTTTTGAAAATTCAGCCCCTGAAGGCAGTTTCACTTAAAGCATGACATTTGCTAGATTAATCTATCATGAGTAGACACACAAAAATGTCACAAGAAGCCAGCCTAAAAAAAAAAAAACACGGAAAATCTGACATTGTTAGTTTGTAGTCAAATGTAACTCTTTTTCACTCATTATTGTCGGCTGTGAAGAACATCCTGACAATCTTCAGCTAAGTTTTACGGCCCTAATCAGGCAGTTCAAATGTTTGAGAGTTGAGTTACATCGGCTCTTTTCAACACAAAAAACAGACCAGGTTGGGACAGACCAATAAAAAAAATATATATAAATTATATATATATATATATATATATATATATATATAAGATAATATAATATTATATATATATATATATATATATATATATATATATATATAATATAATTTTTTATTTTTTTATTTTATTTTTTATTTATTTTTTTATTTATTTTTTTGGGGGGGTGACTTGACCATATTTGGACATACAAGGTTTCCACCTGATTTGAGAAAAAATTGCAAACGTTTATGTTCCGCTGTTGTGTGTGGGCGTGGCATGGCGACCAAGTTTTGATGACTCCATTAAACCCAAAACCTAGACGTCAGGCCGTGTTTTCCCCTAACGTCTTGTTTCGGCAGGTCACCACACAGTGTACATCGGCGTGCATGTTCCCAAGAGCTACCACCGCCGCAGACGCCACCGCCGCAAGTCCAGCCACAAGGAAAGGCGCGAGCGCCCCGATCACAGCACCGAGGGCTACAAGTCGGATGGCGAAAATGTGGACGACGCCACTGCCAGTCTTCTCAAGCCGCTCAGTGAGTCGCACGTTCATCTTTTTGCTTTTTATCAAATATTTGCCACTTTTCAGATGGGTTAGGGATGGGCCCTACCGCTAAGAATGGAATAACGCTTGTAAAAGAATTCACAGTTGGCTATAACGTTGTATATCGGTGGTGCCCAAAAAAAAAAAAAAAAAAAATCACTGACCAATGGAAATGAAAATGGCAAGTGCGACAAGCTTCGAGCTTTGTCGTCAGAGCGCACCAGATGTCGTCAGTCTTTGTGGAAGCTTAGTGTGATGACACCGGTGTTAATCTGAGATTGACGAGATATGGATTTGTTTTTTTGTGTGTTGTTATTTTAAAACATATTTTTACAGGAAATGACATTGTGAGCTTCTGCGGATAAAAGCTGAACTGATAGTCCTTGCCATTGTTACAGAACAGCCCGGATAGCATCTCTATGACAGGAAGTTTTTTTTTTCTTTTTTTTTTCTTTTGGGCCACAAAGTATGCCGGAAGTGTTTGTTTATAAATAAATAAATAAATACACTACTGCCCTTATTTATTTATTTTTCTTTTTGACAATCTTTGTTCCGACATCTTACGTTAACA
Organism: Idiotropiscis lumnitzeri; assembly: GCF_059441095.1. Taxonomy (NCBI): domain Eukaryota; kingdom Metazoa; phylum Chordata; class Actinopteri; order Syngnathiformes; family Syngnathidae; genus Idiotropiscis; species Idiotropiscis lumnitzeri. The sequence continues at coordinate 4,095,694 of NC_142408.1, forward strand.
TTTTTTGTTTTTTTTCCACATAGAGCCCAGAATAATGGATTATTAACACTCTGCGTGTTAACTGTAAACCATTCCACCACACCAAGTAATTGGTTTTGCACTACTGCACACAAAATACTGAACACATTCACTTTAATTTTACAAACTGCACCTGAAGTCATGCAGAAGTCATGCGAGTGTAAACACGGGTGTCGGCTGAACGGCAATTATGTCGACCCGAACAAGCTGTATGGAGATGCTTGCAACACATTATTTTTATCCGCACGACACGCAAACCACTGCAAATGAGCTCAACTTAAAATGTTGCAAAGATCACAAATTGAGCTAAGTAAAAAAAAAGCTGTTCTAAGCACATCAAATGGCGAAATTCAAATCACTAACTGAATATGAACACCGAATAATCAATTATTCCAGCAATTTGCTTCGTGTTCAGGCAGAGATGTTGATTTTTTTTTTTCACCCCAAGTGTGCGTTCCAAAGCTTAGGAATCGCAGTTCTAAATGAGCACCACTGTTTTTCCTCCCAGATGCTTGTACCAGTTTGGCATTTTCACCCCTCCCTCATAGTTATGAAGGGTCATGTACTTGAATTGCCAACCATGGTTTGAATGGGACCTCATTTAAAAAAAAAATAATTTATTTATTTGCAGCTATTGGGCCTGCCTCATGAGAATTGTTGGGGGACTTGGTACGCTTAACAAGAAGACTCTTTGTGGCTTTATTTTGCTTTATCTTCATCTCAAACCCCTGCCTTGAGGGGTCTTGTCTCTGGGTTGCTACCTTCAAAGGGTCTTTTGTTCTCCTCGCACAAGGAAACATACCTGTACCTTTCTTGGCACAGGCTCAAATTGTTCCCTCGGAATCGCTTGCACCTCGAGTGGCATAAACCGACTCCTGCTGTTTCTTTTTATTTCTGACATCCTGACAACCCTGCTAAATTAAGATCAAGTGTCGTGAGTTGGGATTAGATTCTAATCATTAGAAGCTCAATTTGGAGCCTCTTGCGACGGCGCTGTTGTGTAACCTTCCCGGTAGGGTTGCTCCTTGGGCTAATCCTCGTGGTGCCGTGTCATCGAACCCGTTTGCACTTCTTCTCTAATCAATGAACGCCAAGGACAAAAGCCGGCCGCACGTGACAGAGAGTGTTAGTCAACCGTTGGTCTGACGGCACACACGGGTGACACGCCCTCCTGGTGTCAGACCACACATCTTAGAAGGAAGTAAACATTCGGCAGTTCCTCGAAGCGAGGGCGTGTGAAACAAGAGGAGTATCCGATACTGGCTGCCAGCTTGACAAATCAGCCCGATTGTTGGATTTGAATGTGATTGGGCTCAAACTGTCTAAAGGAGTAGCAGTACAATATAAAATATATAAAAAAATAAAAATAAAAAATGAAAAATAAAAAATAAATAAATAATAATAAAAAAAAAAAAGGAGTAGCAGTCAATAAAGTACATAATTCGTCACCCCTTTTTCCAATTCCAATAATAGTGAGTCCACAGGCTGTCATGTCAGGACACATAATTGGACCTTCACGTTGTAAATATTTCGAGTGGGAATGTAGCGTCACCAATCACGTACACTATTTGTATCCCTTTTCCTGTGTGATTCTAAGCAAAATATTAGCAGGAAGGTTTACACTCCGTAAGCGCAGTCCAATGTGGTCACCACTTGCGTTTTGATTCAATCTGGCGGAAACGAAACCAGGAAGTGAGGGGCAGAGCAATAGAAGGAGAAAGGAGGAGGTATGGGGAGTAAATGTGCAGGCGCTCAGTGGTCCCGAGCGGAATTCCTCAACGTACGACCGCCACCCCCCCCCCCCCCCCCTGATTGTACATCTCATGATGTTGGCTTGCCACAGATAAGAATCCCAATCTGAATTCCTGCATTCCCTGTCTTTAGTTTCCCCGGCGGAGAGGATCCGCTTCATCCTTGGCGAAGAAGACGATGGCCCCCCTCCACCGCAGCTCTTCACCGAGCTGGACGAGCTGCTGGCGGTTGATGGGCAGGAGATGGAGTGGAAGGAGACAGCCAGGTAAAGGATCTCCTTGCTGCCTTGCGCACTGGTGCGTTGGATTTCATTTTGTGTTTGGCACTGAGAGCCACGAAAAGGGTGCTTACGAAACCCTTAATAAATTATAGGAGCAGGCGGGTGGACTACCGGTCTGCTCTTATCAGATGAATACCGGTAGTACCTGCCCCGTGGGAGCGGGAAGGGGCAGAAACTCCCAGAGATGGCAAATGTACTTGAGAAAGAAGGAGCAAATACTGACAAATGTGCTACTGGTATTATGAATTCTGCCTGGCAACACAAGATAGCTGAATTCTGATTGGATAAAAATGCTAACCTAAATATTTAACACTAGGATATAATATGACATCAATGTGAAGAATATGATCATGATTCTTGATTATGTTAGGCCGGCACAGAAGACCTTGAAGGCCTTGACGGCCTACCACTGCTTTTACTAAATGATACTTAAGGGCACACGGTGCTCGAGAATCAAATAAGATGCCGCAAATGTTTCTTGGCACAACGTGGATAGGTGGGATCACGAGCTTGGCAACCGTTACGCCGTCCTGATAAGATGGCGTGCGGTGCTGAGCGAAACCCGATGCCCCGCAGGAAACCTCATCCGCCAAAGGGCCTTTGGAGAATAGCGGCATTGTGGTCGTGACATCGGAGGCGAGATCATCAGAAAGCAATCCTTGTCATCCGTGTTACCTACTAGTCTGCCATGTGGCATCTTGAACATCTTGGATGGAAAGATCCTGCCAGTCTCATGTTTCAATTTGAATCCTAAATGCTATCTGATCATCAATCCAACGCATACTTTTCCCAAAATTGGATTGTTCCGTCAGAGGACTGTCCTTGTGTGTTTCTTCAAAGCATTCGAAGCGTCTCAAACCGGAGATGCTCCTAACGGACCACCAACCTCTTTTTGCTTCCTGTGCATCCAGATGGATCAAGTTTGAGGAGAAGGTGGAGAAGGGCGGCGAGCGCTGGAGCAAACCGCACGTGGCCACTCTGTCGCTGCACAGCTTGATGGAGCTCAAGACGTGCATCGAGAAGGGCACCATCTTGCTGGACCTGGAGGCCTCCACTTTGCCTCAAGTCGTCGGTACGCCCACGTTGCATGTTATAGACCCCCGCACAACTGACGCGATCCCTATTCAATTTCCTCTTTTTCATTTTTTTTTAATGTATTCGTGTTTACTACAGAGATGGTGACGGACAACCAGATTGAGAGCGGCCAGTTGAAGGCGGATCTGAAGGAGAGGGTCATGTACACGCTGCTACGCAAGCATCGCCACCAGACCAAGAAGTCCAACTTGCGCTCGCTCGCTGACATCGGCAAAAGTGTCTCCAGTGCAAGCAGGCTGTTTTCAAGCCAGGAGAATGGTATTCCGATTCCGACTGCAAACTATTGGGTGCCGTCCCAGAAAATTGTCCTCACTCTTTGACTGGCCGATACTGAGATAGACAAAAAAAAAAAAAGATTTTGAACTATGCGGCTAATACAACGTTGCAGCTTTTCTGCGGATTTTTCTTTCACCAGTAGGGGTGCTCTATAGTTCAGAAAATACGCTAAATAAATCTCCATTTCTTTTTTTATTATTTTTATTTATTTTTTATTTTATTTTTTCTATCTTGGGTCTGTTCTGTTTTAGTAAACAACATTTTTTTTTCAACATAGAAAACTGCGGCTAATAGCCTGGTGAGGCTTGCATATTTTTATTTATTTATTTATTTTTTTTTTTTTCCAAAAAGGGGTTGCTGCAACTTATATGCAGGTGCGCCTTGTACTCCGGAAAAATATGGTGATCTAAATGCCATAAAAATAAGAAACAGGAAGCTACTCACAAGATGAACTCTGCCGAGCTATTTTAACTTTCAATTGCACTTCATCATTTATTTAATTCTTTACAAGTTAAGCGTAACCCATTATTTCATTTCAACAGAAACAAACAAAAAAAAAAGAGTAAAGGGAGTGTTTTTTGGGACAGCCTTGTATACCTCAACTTTCAATTCTTACCACCTTACGTTCCATCTACACACTAATGACTTCCTTTCCTCATTTCTTCCTGCTTCCCAATTTTTCTTTCTCTTTTGGGCCACCCGCCGTCTCTGACTTCCTGCCCTCTGTTGGTGTGTTAAAGCACGCAACCTCACTGAGCACCCGGTGCCTTGTTTGTCCCCACACGAGCCCGAAGACCCCTGTGAGGTCCTGAGGAGCGCCAGCATGGGATACCTCTGTAAGTGAGGTCGTGGAGAATCTCAATCAGGCTTTAGCCGCTCATAGTGCAACTGGAATTATTTCATAGATTAGTGTGTCTTGGAAAGTCTTTTCCCAAAAGGCCTTGACATTTACTTCTGTCGTGGATTAATGTGGCTTTTTTATTTCTGTTGCATGGAAGACAGTCGGCGAGAATAACTCGAGCCATTAACGCGATTTAATCCCGTTGCCCAATACCAAAACTCTAAAGCCTTAACCTAGCACTCAACCTTCACCATCTGATACTCCAGTCAAAATCGGCGTTTTATTCTACCGAACTTCACAGTGAAATCCTAGCACCGACCTTTAACCCCCTGATACAGCCGACAGACCCTACCATCTAACCTTGAAACCGCAGGTACCGCCGCCTAATCCCAGATACTTCTGCGTAATCCCCAAATAACACAAACTAAACCCTCACCATCGCTTCCTAAATCGAATATAACTTTCTTTAGAGGCAAGATTATTCTTACGAATGCATCTTGGCCACCACACTGACAATTAGGATCAAGTCGGAGTCATGAGATTTGCATTAATCTTTGACAGGTTCCAGTTTTATGAGAAAACGGGATTTTGGAGTGCGTCACTGGGAATTTTAGCCAGAACTGGCATACCTGTCGAGTGCTATCGGTCATCCCGACCGTTTGCCGAAATTTAACAACATTCCCTTCTAATTGAAAGCATTTCTCAGAATTTGCTGACGTGTAAATTGAGTGGCCAGGCTATGAATGAGCGGCTGGCATCCGTCCCAGGAGGCTTTAATCCTCGCCGCATTTAGCGCAGGTTTCTGGCTGTGCTCATCCACTTTGCTGCTGCCTTTTCTCAATTCTATCTGCTTTTGGTTTCTCTATAAAAAGACTTTGTCGGTATCGTAACAACCACCTTCATGGCCTCTCCTCAGGTAGTCCCACCACGACCCATCGCAACCTTACCTCCAACAGCCTGAGCGATTTCTCGGACAAGCCGGAGAAGGATCAGGTATTGTGTGACCCCAAAGCGAATAATTTCTTAAAAGTTTTTAACTAAGTCACTGCCAGCCTTGGTAAAATGATTGTACCTTTTGACGTATATACACGTCAATGGCAGTGAATGAGTTTCAATTATTTATTTTTTTATAATAACATTCCAGACCCGTAATTTTATATATTAGACCTCACCTGATTTTATTCCCTCCAAATGGACAATAAGGACAGAGTGAAAAAACCATAATAGTCAGTGACTCTCCTAAAAATGTTACATTTCTTACCTTAATAAAACTGCGATCCCAAAACAAAGCAGTTTATTTGAACTGAAAAACAGTCGCATCGTGCTACTTATTTTCGATGAGCAACTCTTGAGCCTCTTCCGTCTCTCAAGGTTGCCAAGCTGTTAATTTGTTGCTCTGAGAGTCATAAATAAAAAGCTGCAGGCCAACAATAAGATCACTGTCTGTCTCACAGAATTTCCTTTTGCGGAACGGCCAGTCGATTCATCTGCTTTTCACATGTCAAGGCCTGGCTTGATCGTTTCCATTCTTATCTTTGCTTAGGATTGCGATAAAAGTGCCGTCATCGCATTTAATATACAGAAACACACTTATACACGTCTGAGTGTTGGACGAGCTAGCTTCTCTTGAAAGGTCCGTCTTGAAAACGGCCTCGCAAGTGTATCTGCAATTAAATCCACACTTTTCCCTCCGTCGGCCATTGTGGTTTAGAAAAGCAAGAACATATTTTAGATTTTCGAACGGGAGAGAAATTGATGTCATCATGTGATGAATTTCACAACCCTGTCCCGGAATTGCGTCGTACCGTCGTTTGATCAGTTTTTTTTTTTTCTTCCCCGCTGTCATCCGCTCGATCCAAGCTGAAAAACAAGTTCATGAAGAAGCTTCCCCGCGACGCTGAAGCATCCAACGTGCTAGTGGGCGAGGTGGACTTCCTGGAGACGCCATTTGTGGCGTTCGTCCGCCTGCAGCACGCCGTCATGCTGGGAGCGCTGACCGAGGTCCCGGTGCCCACCAGGTACAAACGTTATGACCCCAGTGCATGAATGCTAATGCTAATTGCTAACTCTCTGCTCTGCTGCAGGTTCCTCTTTGTGCTGCTGGGCCCAAAAGGAAAAGCAAAGTCCTATCACGAGATAGGAAGAGCAATCGCCACTCTGATGTCTGACGAGGTTTGTACTCGGTGTACTTTGTGCGCTTAGCTAAATGTTAAATACATACAATACATGCTAAATGACTTTTTTTTTTTTTAACATTCATTTAATCATAAAATTATTTTATCATTAGCATCAGATAACTTTATGTCGATAAGTTAAATGCTGAGCTGGAAAAATCCTTGATAGATTTTTTTTCTTACTTTTTTTTTTTTAGGGTATAAGCTGCAGTTTTCTATGTTGAACGATTTTGTACTGTGAATGCACATAAAGATACATAAACAGATTTTTAAAACAGTGCCTTTTAACACGGCAACAACTTTGCTCATTAAAACAGAACAGACCCAAGAGAAAAAAAATAAAATAAAGATTTATTAAGCATGTTTTCTGAACTATAGAGCGCCCCTAGTGGTGAAGGAAAAAATACACAGAAAAGCTGCATCGTTGAATTAGCCGCATGGATCAAAATCTAGGAAAAAAGTAGCGGCTTATCATCTGGAAAATCATTGTGCCGTACTTAACCATACAATGTGTACATTCTTAATGTCATGGCTGTGTCAGTGTCCTGTCAGGAATGTTAAGTTCCCACGTTGGCCTCCGCACTTCCCAGAATGCAACCTATGTCAACATGACGGCACAGGAAGCACTTTTCCAGGATTTCCTCATGTTAAACTTTACCCCCAGAGGCCCGTCAAAGCTTGACTGCACGTGTGTGCTCGCTCGGCCCCCCACCCCTTCCTGGACCACTGGCATGACGTACTGAGTGACAAGTTTACAGCCGTGTTTTTCGCCAATAATGGGCGTTGGCACATTACTTTGTCCTCCGCCAGGTGTTCCACGACATCGCCTACAAGGCCAAGCATCGGCAGGACCTGCTGGCCGGCATCGAGGAGTTCTTGGACGAAGTCATTGTGCTGCCCCCAGGCGAGTGGGACCCCGACATCAGGATAGAACCGCCAAAGACGTTGCCGTCCTCAGACAAGAGGTGGGCGCTGTTTCGTGAGGGAACACTTTCAAAAGCAACACATTTTTCTTCATTTTTTTGACACGGGGTCCTCAGAAAGAACCAGTTTGCCGGCTTGGAGCCCCCGCCCATGAACGGCGATGCACCCCATGACGGGGGTCAAGGCGGGGGTGGAGGTCACCAGGTTGGCGAGGAGCTGCAGTGCACCAGAAGGTAGAGCAAATAAAAAAAAAAAAAAAAATCAAGAAAATATTCAAGGTTCCATGTTAAGGACTCAAATATTTTTTTTTTTTGTTCAGGTTCTGCGGTGGCCTGGTGCTGGATGTCAAGCGCAAATTACCCTTCTTCGCCAGCGATTTCTATGACGCGCTGCACATTCAGTCGCTGTCCACCATCTTGTTCATCTACCTGGGCACGGTCACCAACGCCATCACTTTCGGAGGGCTGCTGGGTGACGCTACTGAAAGCATGCAGGTAGCACACGCACACACACACACCCACACACACACAAATATTACACAAAGACATAAGTGAAAGTGTTTGTGTGACGTCGTTTTGTCTGGCTGACCTTGGAGCATTTTTTTTCTTTTTTTTTTTTTTTTGCTATCAGCACTGACTCAGCACAAAGATCAATTTTGCAGCCATGATCACAATGTACTTTACGAGGCACTAACTTTCCTGCAGTTTACACACACGGTTGAATTTTATATATTTTTCAGTCGTTGCTTGTCTTTTTTTTTTTTTTTAATGGAAGTAACATTTATTTTTTTATATTTTAGTTTATTTCTTTTTGTCCATTTTGTACTTAAAAATACTATATAAGTGAAAGAAGTGACTATTAATTTTTTTTGGGGGGGAGGGTTGGCGAAAAATGTATTCCAATACTTAAATGATACTTTCCAGTCCCCGTGTGCATCGGTTGATGAGGACACACGCACACACACACACTTAGTCATGTGTGGCATCATCTTGCTTGTGGCAAGCCACACGATGTGGGGATTTGAGCTCGCCGTAAATAACTGCAGATCCAGATTACTTGGTAGACTCGTCATGGCTGTGCGTTTCCACTGACCTCTACACACGCACGCACGTTCAGTGAGCAGAGGGAATCCCCGACCTGACGTGATCTTTTTTTTTTTTTTAAACACAGACTTGGACCCGCAGATTCTTTCGTCAAATATTGCTCTTCTTATTGAGTGGCAGCTCACACAAGTGTAACACAAACAGGCCTGTCCTGATTGGCCGGCCCAGCGGCATCGCGCATGTGCATACGTGTGTGTACAAGTGCACATGTAATGTAGAACTTCCTCCTGAGTTCACGGAGTTTGTTTTGTTCTAAAAATAATTTGATATATTTATTTGTCAGTGCTTTCTTGGGGATTTTTTTTGTGTGTTTGTGTCTAAAACGTATGACTAATTCCGTACCTCTTTTCTGGTGAATTTGGTTTTATGCATTTTATACACCAAAGCTTTTTTTTTTTTTTAAAGAAATGTATATTTTGTTTTTTAATTTGTATATCTACTGAAACAAGTTATCAGGTAAACTTTTAAGAAATACTGAACTACATTTTTAAATAATATTTGGAGAAAAAAGTACAGGTAGTTGTAGTCCCCCCTAAGAAAATGATATTTGGCGTTGTAGGTGAAGGGATTTCTTTTTTTGGGGGGGCATGAAAACAAACAAAAAAATCATGGTAATAATAAGAATAATGTGTGATAGGGTGTGTTGGAGAGCTTCCTCGGCACGGCTCTGACGGGCTCCGTGTTCTGCTTGCTGGCGGGTCAGCCGCTCACCATCCTCAGCAGCACCGGACCAGTTCTGGTCTTCGAGCGGCTTCTCTTCAACTTCAGCAAGTCAGTTTTCACTTTTATTTCATGAACTTGTTACTATGCTTACGAGTCGCAGCTGGTCAATAGTGGGTGCCTCGAATAAGGCAAAAATTTAATTTAGAAAATGAAATAGAAATTCTTTAAAATGCACATTTGGATCAAGTTTACAAATTGTTTTGTTTATATTTATTATCTCATTTTGTGAGGCTCATTGGGCGCTAAGACTAGAGATGTATGTGTTAGTATTTGTATTGGTCCCCAATAAAAGAAAGAAAAATATAAATCTGTGATTATTTTTTTAAATAATTTTTTTTTAATCTTTTAAAGCAATTTGATTTAATGTCCAAAAAAATAATAATTTGAATATTTGTTACACATTAAAATGGATAAACTTTTTGCTTAAATACAAATATATTTGATTAAAAAAAAAAATAAAAAAAAAAGAACTGTACACAACTGTACTTTCCTGGGATTTCGCTGTATTAAAAAAATATTGCATATGGACATTAACAGGAAATGAAAAGTAAAAATTAAAGATCTAGTGTTGATTCCCGCTTTGTGTTTTGCGAGCAGGGACAACGGCTTCGACTACTTAGAGTTCCGCCTGTGGATCGGCTTGTGGTCTGGCGTCTTCTGTCTGATGCTGGTGGCGACTGACGCCAGCTTCCTGGTGCAGTACTTCACGCGTTTCACCGAGGAAGGCTTCTCGGCGCTCATCAGCTTCATCTTCATTTACGACGCCTTCAAGAAGATGATCAAATTGGCGCACCACAACCCCATCAACGCGCACTACCAGGGCGACCTCGTCACGCAGTACGACTGCAGCTGCGTGCCCGGTGAGAGCTCCACCCGCCGTCACGTAACATTCACAATCATTCCCGGTACCGATCGGTTCTCACCAGTTACAATACGCTTCACTTCGGTAACAATGCGGTTCGATAGGATTCACTCAAATAAGTTTCTCGGGAATTGTGTGATAGAATTAAATCCATTTAAAAACGATTCAGTGCGTTTGTTCCTCTGCAAACACATACACCATAAATGGCTAAAATCGGAGTCACTAACGCCTCAAAAATTTTTTTAGCATTGCCTATAGATGGCGCCAAAGCACTACTTTGCCATTAGACAAAGCTTTGGCCTGACTAAATGAAGCTTTTCATCACAGTAATTTTGGCACCTAGATGCTATTGATTATTTATTTATTTATTTTTTTCTCCGTCTTATCGTCGCTGACCTGATTGTTGCTTTTTTCTCTCTACAAGGTAACACCACGGACCTCTACGACGCTGCCGCCTGGACAAACAGTTCCGACCTGGTATGCAGCATCCCCCGCCCCGTTTACCCAACAGTAACCACTGCGTAGGCAACACGACTAACGACCACCGTTTTTCCCCCGCCGGCAGTCGGAAAATGCCACTTGGGCGTCGCTCAGCCGTAGCCAGTGCGTCAAGTTTGGCGGGAGGCTGGTGGGCGAGGCCTGCAGCTACGTGCCTGACATCACCCTCATGTCCTTCATCTTGTTCTTCGGCACTTATACCTGCTCCATGGCGCTCAAGAAATTCAAGACCAGCCGCTTCTTTCCCACCAAAGTGATTTTAATTTTTTATCATCGTCATAAGTTGCAAAGGCTACCCAAACGAAACCCAATTCCAAATTCATCCAAACGTTCTTTGTCTCCTTTCCAGGTGAGGAAGCTGATCAGCGACTTTGCCATCATCATGGCCATCCTTCTCTTCTGTGGCGTGGATGCTCTGGTGGGCGTGGACACCCCCAAGCTCATTGTGCCAAGTCAATTCAAGGTATCCAGAGTTGCAGCTGTGGACACTGTCTGGTTCCCAGGATCTGCCTACAATTCAGATGTAATCATCAAGACATTCCCAAGGCGACGCCGAATACCGCCTTGGTCGCGGGTGTGCACGGGCGGCGTTGTGAATGCCGCCACAGAGCCATCTTTGTTGGCACTCGTTCACACCGGACCGGCCGATTAAAGTTTTAGCTCATTGTTTGAAGTCAATGAGGCGCCAGCGGATTAACTGGTTGAAGCAGAAATAATCCTCCGAGCCCGGTTTCTTCATTGTGGTCATAATGACCCCTTTCGCGCAGCCAATCAAAGCTGTCTTTTTCTCTCAGTTGTGCTGCATTGTGTGAAAGGTACTGACACGGAATTGGGGTTGGCGGAAGAGTGGAAAGCTGGGACCAGGGCTGTGTGGTCTTAGCCCTAACGCTCACGTCTCACGCCTGACTGCGTTGAAAACAATTGTCTCTGTGTGAAATTTTGCGGCAAAAGGTGGTGGGCGGTCAAAGCCTTCTCTGCTGGCCTAACAAAATCAAGAAATCATGATCATATTCTTCACATTGATGTCATATTTGTTGTATTTTCAGGTGAGAGTTTTTATCAGAATTTAGCTCGTGTTGCCAGGCAGATTTCATCATACCAGTAGCACGCACTCATCGTCCGAGCGTTCTGAGCAGTAGAATGTGAAAGAGAGGAGAAGCGGCAGTAAAATAGGCCAAAGTTTTCCTGGTCACCATCAATATGTCTTGTTTTGCCTCAGCCCACCAGTCCATCACGAGGCTGGTTCATCCCTCCCTTCGGCGGGAATCCCTGGTGGGTGTACCTGGCCGCCGCCCTCCCTGCCTTGCTGGTCACCATCCTGATCTTCATGGACCAGCAGATCACTGCGGTCATCGTCAACAGGAAGGAGCACAAACTCAAGGTGACGTTAAATCTGGTAACTCCGGGTCATGTTGTCCTTGGCTCTTGGTCCAACCCGGTGCGCTTTGGTCCCACAGAAAGGCGCTGGGTACCACCTGGACCTGTTCTGGGTGGCGGTGTTGATGATGGTGTGCTCCTTCATGGGCCTGCCCTGGTACGTGGCCGCCACGGTCATCTCCATCGCGCACATCGACTCGCTCAAGATGGAGACGGAGACGTCGGCGCCTGGAGAGCAGCCCAAGTTCCTGGGTGTCAGGTTGGGGCCCGGATGGGATGACATCATCTGTTTTCTGATTTGATCAATTTCAGGATTCTTCATTTTTCTTTTGTACGTTCCAGGGAGCAAAGAGTCACTGGAATCATCGTCTTCATCCTGACCGGACTTTCCGTGTTAATGGCCCCTGTTCTCAAGGTAAATTCCGGAGTTCTCCTTAATTCCTCCATGGAAATGTGGATTACTGTCAGACGCTTTTTGGACAAACTGTTGTCACCTCCTCCCCACCCAAAAAAAAATGTTCATCCCGTTAGGAATCTTTGAGGAGAAAGTAATGTGTTGCGAAATAAAGCGTGATTAGCAAACTTGAAAGCTTAATGGCCCATGCTCCGGATTTGTCTTTAATTCTCCCACAGAACTATGGATTAGGCCTACTGTCAGCTTCTTTTTAGGACAGACTGCTGTCCTCCCTCGAACCACTGCCTCAGAAAGGTTCTTCCCGTTAGCGATCAAAAATATTTCAAGTCATGAGTTGACGTCAAGGCTGTTCTAGCTGGAGTGACTACTCCCCCTGGTGGACAATTATGACATTTCATGGACAAACGAATGCATTATTTTACGTTTTAATTCATGCATTCATCTAATTCCTAGTCTACATTCTTGTCGTTTTATTTCATCACAAATTATTTTATAAGTATAGTGAAATATTAATTTTTATTAATCAATAGCAATTTTTATATGATTAAATGATATATTCCAAATTGTAAAAAAAAAAAAGGGCAATTACAGTGATAGTTAAACGAGCCTGACAACTTAAATCGAACAAACTGCTTGCTTAGAAGATCACATAACCCTCGATATCTACTAGTAAGAACACTGATATTTTTAGGCAGACAGTTCTAGGAACAAATAAAGTGTCTAAAAATACACGCGCTTCCGTTGCTGACTAACTGGTAAATTCAAGTGTGTAATTCCAGAACGTTCTGAAAAATGTTTGCAGGCTATTTTTAAGGGGAGCCACGTTGCTAAAAATAATCTTTTTTTTTTTGTAGTTCATTCCCATGCCTGTGCTCTATGGCGTCTTTCTCTACATGGGCGTGGCCTCACTCAATGGCGTCCAGGTGAGTAATACCTTTTATAATAACAAGAGTGTCCATGATTGCTCGATCAATGTTGCATTTGTATTATTTTAATTTTATTATTGTGATTATTTTATATCATTTTTTGCGGCAGTTCATGGATCGCCTGCAGCTGCTGCTGATGCCCGCCAAGCACCAGCCGGACCTCATCTACCTACGTCACGTGCCCCAGCGCCGCATCCACCTGTTCACTTTTATTCAGGCCCTGTGTCTAGCCCTCCTTTGGGTGCTCAAGTCCACTGTCGCCGCCATCATCTTCCCCGTCATGGTGAGCCTGCAGTGCAAGTCTAAATCCTGTGTTTCCCCAACTTTACTGACCCAAGGCACATCACTGCTAAATCACGAAGTCTCGTGCGAGTCTTAAACTTTAAATGCCAAGGACGGAAACGCTGGGTAAGTACATTTGATAAAAATAAAACACGGTTCTAGATGTATAACGAAATAAATGGGGCGTGAGTGAGGCTGACTCCCCCCAGGGCTTGACTTGAATGTCTTTTTCCCTTTGATTAAAATGTTAAAAGGAGTCTTTGGACTACCTACCGCGACTTGTTGTCTGGTATACAGTCATCCCCCCTCCATCACAGATTTCTGGTTCGCGCCACTAATTATTGTATTTTGTTCTGCCTTCCATTTATTTTGCGTGTTATTCCAATTTTGACCACTTGGTGGTGCACTTTTGTTTGACAGTAATTTGTCTGCTATGGCATAATGGTCCATTTTTGGTTTAGATTTTGGCGTTGGTGGCTGTGCGCAAGGCCATGGACTACCTGTTCTCCCAGCACGACCTTAGCTACCTGGACGACGTCATCCCCGAGAAGGACAAGAAGAAGAAGGAGGATGAGAAAAAGAAGAAGCACAAGAAGAAAGGCAGCATCGACTCTGAAAACGACTTTGTAGGTCTTTTACGTCTCGTCCATATTTGCTGCTCCTCTAGATGTGACGTGTTTAATGTTGTCCCTCCTCTGACAGTCCGACTATCCCTACCATGACAATATTCCCAGTATAAAAATCTCCATGGATATGATGGAGCAGGAGCCCATGTTGGGACAGAAGTCTTTGGCTAGTGAGTACCAGCCGTGGTTTGCTCTTCTTTGGGCTTCTCGCTGCTTCATGCTCGTCCCCTTTCCCCACGCCCTCTTTGACTGTGTAGCCCAAATATTTTTAGGCCAATTTGGCTGCACTTAGTCACCCCACACGTTTAGATCCTACACTGCAAATGAGATCGTCTTTTACAGGTACATTTACCATTCAGGATCAATTATAGTTTAAATAATATTGTTACTATAAAAAAAAGGGAAAAAAAGTTTGCATGGTTTTAGAAATACAAATTGCTCTTGTAGGCTTAAAAAAAAACCTTCAAATATACATTTAGATAAGTTTGTCAATTTAAAAAAAAAATACATGTTTTTTTTTTAGGTTTAAAAGACTCAAATTGTTTACCTAAAAAAAAAATCAACTTGCACTTGGTGCAAAAAAACATGACTTGTTTGAGAATAAAAAGAAACAAAATAATATACTATACTATACTACTTACTTTACTACACTTTGAAATACTAAATTGTCTGTTTAATTAAAAAAAAAGTTTATATTTAAAATGACAGTTTTCTTTCATTAATAAAAAAAAAGAGGTTCTTTTAATTGGAGAGTTTAAGAAAACGCATGTGAACTTCATTGTAGCTTCAATGAAGACTAAATCTGATTTCATTTTGTGACATATTGCGTTCTCAAGACTGAATTGGCTTGTTCGCAAATTGTGGTGTTTATAAAAACATTTTCTTTCGTTTCCGTCCCCTTGCTTTGGCATTAATGTAACATTCTTGACTCCGCCCCCTTTGCAGGAGGCACATCGCAGACTTTCCTTAACACACATTCGCCGTGCTGAGCACCGCTTGGACTCGTCCACAGTGGCCGAGTACGTGAGTTCAGAAATTCTCCTTCAGCTTTTGGATTTATCAACACAAACTTCACAAAAAAAATATAATAATAATAATAATACTAATTCTGTTTTCTTATGGCCATCCTTCAGCCTTGAGAGAGGCGGGTACACCAAAGCGTCGCCTCACATCCGAATCGATGGCGACGTCGAGGACAACAGTTTCTTCTGGAAAAAATCTTCAGAAACGGACCTGTGAAAAGATATGAAGAGCTACTTAATATTTTTTTTACTCTTCTTAGTGCTATTTTTAAAAATTCCTTTAGAATCACAAATGGCTGGATCTATTTTTTTTCATTGTTATGACAAAACCTTGTGCAATTTTGTTTGTACAATATGATGATTTTTGGAGTTTTCCTTAATTGTATACATGTAAAAGATAATTTATTCAGCTAATAATTACGAGCCTGAATTGGTTATTCCTTTAAATAATCTATTGAACAAAAAAAATGTTTTTTCCTTTTCAATGAAATTGTTTTAGATTATACTCAAGTGGACATTTATATAAATAAGATATAAATAAAAATGAAATTTTTATTTCCCACTAAAAAAGTAAATTAATGATTTTTTTTTAAATTATATTTTTAGTTTAACCTTCAGCAGACATTTTTCAAATATAATTTGATTTAAGCGTAACCTGTATTTATTTCATCGATACGTCTTTAATGACGGACCTTTTGTGGTCTGCGTCCTCTCTAAGAATCTCGTCCTCCATGTATGATTTATCAATAAGAATGTAGTTCTACCTCAGATTCCTCTGTAGGTGCCAGACATTTATCATCACGTGCAATTATGTTTTTGATCAAAACATTGATTTTTTTTTTTTTTGGTTTAGTTAACTTTGTGAAATCTTCCTTCCAAGCAACATTGCATACATCTCTCAAGTCATCATTTTATTTTCTTCAGAAGCATTGTATTTTGTATTTTTATGTGATTTATTTTTGCTAAACTACAGAATAATCTTTTGAGTAATACTGACAGTCTATGCAAGAAGTGAGATGTACAAAAAACTTCAAGTGAATGTGGCGCAAACGAGATGCTGCTTTTGACACAAGACTAAAATCAAAGCAGTCTTCCGTGTAAATTGTGTGTTTATGTTCGTCTGTAGACATCTTTTCGGTTGTCCCCCCCCCCAAAAAAAAAAAAACATTAGACAATTTTATATTCCAGAAATTTATACAATTATATATGTGCACCTTATGGGCTCAATGAAAATCGAAATCATCCAGACAGAAGTTTTTTTTTTTTTTATGGTGGTGTGATTTTGAATGACAAATGAAATAAAACACTTTAAATTATTTGTAAAGATGTGACTGCATTTGTGGTTTATTTAACAACAAAAAAAAGTTTTAATAAAATGGATTATAATGGAGGTTCATTCCAGGCCCTCAAATTATCCGATGATAAAACACACCAAAAATAAAGTGTGGGGGCTTAAATATTTTTGTTTGTTTATATTCTAGAGCATAAAAAAAACAAAAACTATTAATTTTAGGAAAAAAGTATGTATATATATATATATATATATATATATATATATACACGCATACACACACACACACACACACATTGATCCAATATAAGAGCATGCCCCACCTCCTGGCACGCACACACCTTGTGTGATGCTACCAGTCTTCGAGTGACGCTCGCCTCGAGCGGATCCTGAAACCGACTGACAGGTAATCTCTATTGATCGTCGATATCCTTCATGTGTATTTGTGCATTCATGTGAATTTTGCTGCATATGAAGATTAAAATTGATGCACGTGAAGTTCACTGACAACAAAATTGTCTTTTATCTTTGCTGTTTTTTGTTTAAGACTTGCTTTGGATTCTATGGAGATTTTGAATAATTTTGATATTTTCAAGTTTGCTTGACTCCACATTGTCTTTGACGTTTACAAAAATAGAGATTAAGTTCTGTGCAAAAACAAATTTTTCACTTAAGATTGATTCCAGAACGCTTTGAAAACGTGTCCGTTGTTGACTTTCTTCATCGCAGGCAAGAAAAAAAAAACATGAAGCAGAACATCAGCGTCACCAAGAACTCCTCATGGGAGGCGCCGCGGGTCCGCCAGGACAACGTGACCTACGTGGACTTCTACCTCCACCGGCCGTCGGTGGCGGCGGTGTTCGCCGCGTCCTACCTGCTCATTTTCCTGCTGTGCATGCTGGGTAACGGTGTGGTTTGTTTCATGGTGCTGTGGCGTAGGAGCATGAGAACCGTCACCAACTTGTTCATCCTCAACTTGGCTGTCAGCGACTTGCTGGTGGGCATCTTCTGCATGCCCACCACGCTTTTGGATAACATCATTACAGGTGCGCCGCTTACGCACTTAGTTGGGCACTTTCTTGCCTGCTGCTCTCATCTCATCTCATTCCCTCTCATCTCATGTCCTTATTAGATCTCATCTCATCATCTCATTCCCTCTCATCTCATCTCATGTCCTTATCAGATCTCATCTCATCTTATTTCATCTCATCTCATGTCCTTATCAAATTTCCTCTCCTCATCTCATCTCATGTCTCATCTCATCCCCACTAACTTCCTCATCTCGACATCTCATCAACTCCTTTTTCTTCCCGTCTTCACTTTTTTAGGATGGCCTTTTGGGAACCTCATGTGCAAATTAAGCGGCATGGTCCAGGGAATCTCAGTGTCTGCATCGGTTTTCACCCTGGTAGCCATAGCTGTCGACAGGTAAAAATGACCCAACTCTTGTAAAGTTTTAACCTTCCGACGAGCTTTAAACACATTCCGTTGCATTAAAACACCCTTTTAAATTATTACTCAATGCCTGTTCCCATTCTCACACTCATGAAACTGGAGATAGCATAATGTAAAAACAAATAATTGGTTTGTTCCGGTCCAGGTTCCGCTGCATCGTGTATCCCTTCAAGCAGAAACTCACCATCGCCACGTCCAAGTTCATCATCGCCGGCATTTGGGTGCTGGCAGCGTCCATTTCCTGCCCGTCCGGCGTCATGCTGCACGTGGCGCAGGAGCCCAGCGTGCGCATCGTCCTGCGCCACCGCAAAGACAGCCAACCCTTCTATTGGTGTCGCGAGAACTGGCCCAGTCCGGACATGCGCAAAGTCTACACCACCGTGCTCTTCGTCACCATCTACCTTGCCCCGCTCACCCTCATCGTCATCATGTACGCCCGCATCGGCCTGGCGCTCTTCAAAAGCGCCATAACAGGGGCGTCTCTGAGAAGCGGCGGGACAGGACCCGCTAAGGAGACCCGGCACGCTGTCTCCAGGAAGAAGAAGCGCGTGATTGTCATGCTCCTGGTGGTGGCGCTGCTCTTTATCCTGTCGTGGCTGCCGTTGTGGACGCTGATGATGCTGAGCGACTACGCCAGCCTAACCGAGCGCCAGTACCACACCATCAACATCTACTTGTACCCGTTGGCCCACTGGCTGGCGTTCTTCAACAGTAGCGTCAACCCTATCATCTACGGCTTCTTCAACGAGAACTTTCGCCGCGGGTTCCAGGCTGCCTTTAAATTCCAGCTGTGCACCGTCGTCACCGAGCACCCGAGGAGCTTTTCCCTTCGCACGCAGCGGAACGCCGTCCCCCCGGTCCGGTCTGTCTGAGAACAGGATGTGATTGTGGAGGTTTCCCGGAATTAGATCAAATAGATTTTTCTGGATTGTGGGTCACTTGTCAATTTGGATTGGCTTCAAATCAATCGTGATTCGTTGGCAGTCAATCCAGATTGGTCTCCAGTTAATCCGGATCCTGTCAATTCAGATTGGTCGCCAGTCCAACCTGGATCCAATTAATTAGATTTGGTCTCCAGTCAATCCAGATTCAGTCAATTTATTGGGTGCAAATCAGTCCAGATTGTTCTCAAATAAATCAGAATTGAAAAGAAGTCAATCTGCACTGGTCAGCAAACAAGCTTCGAATTTTGGCTTGGGTGCCAGGTAATCCAGATGGTCATCAGGTCCTGCTTCCCTTTATTGGTCTTTTTAAAAAAAAAAATTATTTGATGTGTTGTAACTGTTAAGTGAATATTCTCAGGCTTTGTATTCAATCCATCAATCACGTCCGCCACCATGAATCATTAAAATTTAAATTTTATTGTTTTTATCTCGTGGATTAATTTTACCCAATCCAGAAGATACTGGTTATGATTATGATTTTAAACGAGAACCTAATCATGAAGTCTTCCTGTGGCCTAAGCGAGAGTCTTGGTGGTAATTCCCGGGAGGAATCACGACTGTCATTTTGTTTAATGCGATCCGGTGCAATTAAAGGCGCCGCACAGGAACCAAGGCAGTTCGATTCGAGTCCTTTGAGTATTGTCTTCTCCCGCAGATTAAAAGTGTCTTTCTGGACCGGCTAATCTGCCATTAGAGCATCCGCCTACAGCGTGTTTAATGGACACGACTTAACGTTGTTAAAAGCTAATCAGGTGTCAATCAAATACGTTATAGAGCAGGGGTGGGCAAACCTTTTGATTGGCGGCCCACAATGGGTTCTGAAATTTGACAGAGGGGTCGGACCAGGAGCAGTTGGATGGAGTGTTTTGGTAACCTCACCTCATCGGAGAAAAAAAAAAAACGTTTAATTTTAAATGAAAGTGAACAAAAGTGTTACAACAATATATATGTCTTTGAAAAACCACAGTATTTAGAAAATAAAACATGAACAAGGTTAATTCATTTCATTTTTTTCAAGTTCGGCGGGCCGCATTCAAACGTTCAACGGGCCGCATGTGGCCCCCGGGCCGTAGTTTGCCCACACCTGATAAAGCACGTGGTGCAAGACTTGGAGTCGTTTTTGATCAAATGTATTAACAGTACAGTTGAATGGATACAGTACATGTTTCCAGGGATTGTCTCGACGTCGTCGCCGACAACACGCTTCACATACAATGTGTACAAGATCTTGGAATTCACATTCAAAGTCCACGGAGAAAAAAAAATTATTAAAAAAAATAAATAAATCACACACCTGTGTCCGGATTCTTACACTCCTCGCGTCAAAATATCCTGGACGCTCCACGTGAGTTAAAATATTGAGACGCACATCATCAGTGCGTCGTCATCGGGAGATCTTCCACTTTGGTGGCATGCGTCCCAATATTTTTGTACCCATGGTGCTACGAGCCCCAAAAAAGGCATTTCATACAAACTCACTGATCAAAATCAGTACTTAATTTTTTTTAATTTTATATATATAGATCTGCAGCAGATGAATGGTAAGCAACAATTGGAGAAGCGAGAAATCGCTTTTCAATTCACCCTCAAGATCATGATGCAATTTACTTGTATTTAAAGTTTGCAGTCTTTAAAAACAAACAAACAAATCTGTCCAATATGCTAAAACTGTCTACATGACCTGACAGTGCAATATTATTCAAATGATCTTTTTCCAAAATCCTCCCACTCTGGCCTTCTGTTTTGCATCCAATTCAATTTGCAATTTTTGTGTCGCGGCATGGCAAAACTGGCCAATCGGAGACTGTCGAGACAGATGGAGTGAGCGAAGGATTTGTGAGCTCTTGCTCGCGGCGTCAACATTATATACAGCAAGCGTGGTCACAGGATGAATTCAACTTGGCGCTCAAGGCATCGCTGTACCAATGGTTCACAATCAAACAAAATCTCTTGGATTAGTCCATCTTTGAAGGACCCCTGGAAATGGCCAAAATGGCTTCTTGAAACTAAAATGGGAAACTTGCCGTGTCTTTTCCGTTGTGGCTTTTTGACACATTGCTGCATGAAACAGTCTCTGGGGGCGGAATTTGTTAAAAAGTTCTCGTGGTATGTTTTTGGTCGTCCCACAAAATGAAATATGGTGGGTTTATAAGTATGGGAAAGGCCTCAAAATGGTCTTTTTTTTTTGGGCCTAAGAATAATAATGATGAAGAAACAAAAGAAACAAATCGACTTGAAGACTTCTCGACAACAGTTCAACCTTCATCCTTGGAAGAGTTTTCCACCGCATTTTGTTCTTGGTACAAAGGCAGCCTCTTGGCCGTGCGATTCCGACTCGGCTCGTCATTATCTGGAGCATTGTGGGAAATAAATGAGAGAGAGAGAGAGATGCAGTAAAGTAGACTTGATGATTTTGGGATGTTTGTTGTGGGCGGATCACGAGTCTGATTTACCACCTTCTGGGTCTTCAGCAGAACCGCCGTTGTCACTGTGGGCGGCAGCGGCGAGCGTCTGCTTGGGCTCTTCGTTGGCCGCGATTCTCAGCCGGGCGCTTTCGAAGACAGATCTGATAACGATGGAGTCCTCGTAAATCTGCGGTAGTAAACGTAATACACTAATTAGATGAGCAAGTAGCACCTCGAAATGATCGTCAAACTTTGCCCCTCCGTCTTGGACTGTTTTTCTCAACTTCTATTGAGCCAGATTTTATAGCAAAGAATCAATGTCATAAAAAGTCGATACACTATTCTAAAAAAATCAACTAAATTGTATAAGTCGACTAATAAAATAGGTCGATTCCGTAATAATGGTCACCGGTGAAGAGGACAGGCTAGTTCTCACTAAACCTGCTTTGTGTTAAGAACCTTTTATCCTTAACTCTTGTGTTGGTACGCCACCTAGTGGCTGATGCTAATTTTGTACTTTCTGCTTACACTCATTTAGACGAATACAATTTACGGACATGACGTTTGCCCAACAAGGCGGGGAAGGTCTGAAGTTTGGAACTTCCTAAGCAACCCTGCAATAAATTCTCCAACAATACAAGTATAACCTGCCACTAGCACCGCTCTGTAGTTGAGCTTCGTTTTAGGTGTTTTTCAATTAACCAGTAGATGGCAGCAATGCACTAAACTTGTCAAGTCAGTCGGAAATCAAAACGAACAAGACGTAATTTTACTTCTTTTTTTATGTTTTACTCTTGTCGAAGCATCAACTGTAAGTACGTTTTGACATTATTAAGTGTGAAATGTATATGTAAACTTGATTTATGTGTGAGCTGGATGGTATATATTTATTTTTTCTAACCTGAATTGTAATCGCTAGCTCGTTAATGCTAATATCGCGATTGCTAACTGTTTAGCAAGGAGTCATTTTGTCGGAATGTGATTATTAATGTGTATAAAAGATGATTAATTCCATTTATAAACTTTAACTCAGCTTTAATCTTAGTAAATACTTATGTATACACAATAGATTTGATAGTGACGGCCGTAAGTCTACAATACATATTACAGGATTTACTGTATTCCTTCTGCCCATGTTTGAGCATTTATTAGATATCCTTGATTTTTATACTAAGGCCCATGTACTAGTACACTCTACTCTAGGTCATCACTCGAAAGACAATTCTGTGCACTAACAGGAGACTAGAGCACACTAGTTGAATGAGATGTATACTAGTAATGTGTTTCCACTACTCCTGCCACTTTTGGCCCGCAAACACATAATTAGACCTTGTCAATGAACTAGCACTTGAAACACTACTAGACACAACTAGTAGGAATGTGTCACACACCACTGGCTTCCTGGGCCCTACCAGTGTCACTAAAAAGGCCTACTACTAGTTTTGTCTCACTCGGTCACATGCAGTTGTCAGACTAGAGTGCAGAATGTAAAATCATTACCAGTGAGACACAGTTCAACTAGTGTGCTGAATTGTCCTACTAGTGAGGACAATGAGTGAACTAGTACATATCAAGGATATGGAATCATTTTATTTACTTTTTCTCTGCTGAACCAAGTGCCAAGTCCAATCCAAATTCTGGGGATTCACCTGAGATCCTTCCAGGTTGTACGTCTGAGCATTGTGACAGAGCAGGAAAACGTCCTTCTCCAAGTCCCCCACACTTCTGTACTTGTGATTTCGCACTCGCTCCTTGAAAACAAAAAGAAAACCGTCAATGCAAGAGTAGGACTCTAATGACAATTGGGACTTGTACGATCATAGATGCTCAGTTGCTCACTCGGATCCGTCGGAAGTCCACAGGCTTTCGGATCAGCTCGTAGTACTCGGGGGCTTCCTTCCTGGAAGGTAGTTGGACAAAGCCTTTGCTGATCTGTCGACCCAAACTGGAAAGATAAAGGAAGTTACGTTTTAATGCAGGGAATTGGTCTGACTGCCATTACTTTGTTTTACTCAACAAAATGTTGACACCATCCGGCAAGGGAGCTCTATGTTTCGACAACCTGTGACATTGGTGGCGAATATTTGTTTTATTTGATCGCGTGGTGACAACGTCAGGCTAGTGTTTCCTCACCCGTCCTTGTAGTTGACCACCATGTCCACCAGCGTGCTCAGTTGCCGGGTGAGCTCAGGCGGATTCGGGGGTAGCTTCTCGGCTGGCGGTCGCCCTCGTTTCCGTTTGACTTTTTCGCCAGCGGTGTCGTGCGCCGCCGGCAGGGGCACCTCCTTGTCGCATCGTTCATCGTGTTTGCGCTTCTTCAGGTCGCCGCCGTCCTCCTCCATCTTCCCGCCAGCTTCCGGCTGTGGTTCAGGAAAGAGTCACGGTTAAAACTTTAAATTTTGAGGCTCAATGCCAGCAACTTGGAAATGTTCTTTGTACCATGGACTCACTGGATTTTAGTTACATTTTACCGAAGAAATGTGATAATAAACCAACGGTTCTGCGTTACTTTAAAAGACTCATTTTAAGATTTCAATCTCCTCATTAGAATTGAGTCGGATTTTGTTAGAAAAAAAATCCCAGCACTGTAAAAAAAAAAGTGTAATTTGTCATTTTCCTGTTATTATTTTCGACCACAAAATTATTGCGATAGAAAAACATTTGTCTTTTTCTTTTCATATGTAAATTCATATGTGCAATTTTGTAATTTTTGATCGCTCTCAATAGCATTAGTGGGATTTTATTGCGTCTGCCATGTTTAGTACGGTCCAACGTTATTTAGTAACATTTTCCACAAATATTTTACAATCACTTGTCCTTTGTGCATGCACATTTTTTTCCCCAGCCGCACTGTAGCTCTCCTTCTAGTTTGTGCTGTAACCGCTGGGCTTTGTTTGTTATATTCACCCCGCAAAATAATTTTGGGGGATGCTAGCGTGCATGCTTTCTGCGGGAGAGCCGACCAGACAGAATACTGATGCGCGGCTGCACGGCACATGCTAAACAACACGGATCGCCAAGGACACGGCTGGCGGCGCTGAGATGTTGGTAAACAAACTAAATGCACACAAGCAGGCGATTAGGTGGTGGGTGGGGGTGGCGGTATGCTGTGAGAGAGCTCCGAGGGGGGGTCTTGGTGATGAGAGAGGGGAGGGGGGAGGGGAGGGGGGGGACGTCTGCAGCATCACCCTGGAGGAATGAAGGCGTAATCTCCCCCGGCAGTCGTCCACATTCCCGCCACACCAAGCCTTGCCTCTTTCTTGACTAATCTGACTGAGATTACACTCCCCCCCCTCTCACACAAGAAACGCTCCCTCTCTCGCTCACATCCACCCGGGAATGTCGGGATGTTTACCTGAGCGCGGTCTGCGGGATCCAGCGCGGCGGCGACGGCGGCAGCGACGGGGGAGAGAATTAGCAAGCCCGCATAGCAGCGAGCTGCTAGTCTCTTCATCAGCTGATCACTCAACAAGAAGCGGAAAGGGGGAGCATAGAGGGGTGGGGGGGGGCGTGGGGGAGAGAAAGAAAAAAGCACTATGTTTTCATACACAAATCAATGAGGGGGGGCAATGCGGACGCTCACGTCTGCATCGCTTCCCGACGTCTGCGGCAGGCCCCGAGCGCGTCTCCCTCTCCCTCCGCATGCTTTCAACATCCGGACTCCCTTTCTTCTCTTAGCACCCTCCCTCTCCACAAAGGTCTGCTTTTGACTTTGCATTCCATCCCAGTTTAGCGGCGAAGCGGCCCGACACACTTCCCGGCCTGTAAACACAAGGACTCGTATTACAAGCGAGGAAAAAGGTGGAAAAAGGCCGAGGTGAAGTTGACTGCGGGCGACATCTGGTTGTTGTTAAGCTCTCAATTGGATTTTTTTTTCCATTGGGGCAAACAAAAAGCATTTAAAAAAAAAAAAAAAAAAAAAAAAGTTGTCGAAAGCTGGCATGAAAGCGCTTCGGCTGGACCGTGTACAATTCCGCCGTTTGGGATTTGGAAAGAAATGCGTCCGTCCGCACATGGATTTGAACAGGCGCTGGCGCATCGTTTAAGAAAGGCAACAAAAATCGTGAGAACGACAAAATAACGTCACGAGCCACCTCATACACACATGCCGATAATCAGACCGATTTTTAGCCTGACGTCTTCGTGGACCAAAGTCAACAAAAGGGTCTTGTACTTGTGACATGCATATGTTTTCACGACTGATTATCAAGGCTCTTGTGTGATAAGTAGCTCCTCCTATGTTGGTCATCTAAAGCCCAAGACATTCATACCTTTCGATAATTGGGCTGATTTTGGAATGTCAATGTGAAAGGCGCATTTAGACCCTTTTAATCACTTTTGGGCACCTCTAACTTCCATTGTACCGACCCTAAGAGTAAATGATGATAGTAGGCATGCATTTTTTTTAATTATTTTTTTTATGTCATTGTCATGCGATTGAGCATTCAAAGCAGGCTCTGTTGATACGGCAACGACAAGAATGCAATAGTTGAAATATTGAAAAAAATCAAATGATAACGAGATTTTTAAAGTCATCTTAAAATCTGATTGCATTCTTATTGAGTTCTCGCGTCGTCTCCGGCAGATGAATGCGTTGAGACCAGCATCAGTCGTGTGTTTTTTCCGGGAACCGCTCAAAAACCACTGCCTGTTGCCGTGGCAACAGCAAATTGATGGTTGGCAGCGCTTGTGTATGATTTGATTTGATTGCACTTGCTGGAAAACCGCTCTCGCTCTCACACAAACGCTCACGCACACACACAAGTGTTTTAGGACACAAAAGGCATCGGTTGTACTCGTTTTGTTTATTTTTATTGTGCAAAATGTTGGTGAGCCTGACAAACTGGCGAGAGGAGCAAATGCATTAAAGGGGAAGTCAAGTCAAAAAATTTTTCTTTACGATATTGTGTTCTATGCACCCACACTTGTCCAAACACCGTAATCTGATTGTTGCCTTTTTGCAATATGAATGAAGCAGAAAACAAAAACTGTTTTTCTCCATCTCAAGGCGCTGTCATTGCCTGATGTCATTTCCGAAGCTCACTGAGATGTAAAAAAACGGGAGGATTTTTCTGGTTTATTCATATTCCACAAACGCAATATTAAATATAAAAAAAACCTGTTTGGATTATTGGCGGCACACAGAACACACTATTGTAAGGAAAATATCCGACTTTAACGACAGTTTATAATAATAAGCTACATTGAGCAGGAATGCTGTGGGCTTGTTTTTTGAATTTGTAGATTATTTCATCATTGGAATTTGGTAAACGTGATTTCCGACTTCATTAGCGTGAATCACAAACGGCTTCAGATTATTGCTTGGATATAATGAAAGACAGATTTAGGAAGAGAGATTAGCAAATTCCTCGTCGGCTAGCGTTTATCCTGCATCCAGAAAGGAATTAGGACCTTCCACAATGATGAGCCTGTGAAACACACACAGAATGACACACATTATTTTGTCGTCTTTTTATGATAATAAAAAATAAATGCAAATCTCCACATGCTGCGCATACCTCAGCATGTACTTTGGAGAAGTTGGCGTGCGCGTAGAGGAGCACGGCGATGTCATTGTGTCCCGCCTCCAATGCAATAGACAAGGCAGTGCTGTCATCCTGGGCACAAATAGATGTTTATGGCGGACTGGGAGAAGCAGTGCGGGCTTCAGAAAACTCCGTTTTGCTGCCATCTGCTGTGTCTTCCTTGTAACAGATTCTCTGCAATTTGTGGATTATTTCTTGGCGTTGAGGGACTGTAGAGTATAGTGATTGGATTAATTATCCGATAACCGATATTTCAAGCCGATATTCATTGGTTGAAAAAAGGGAAAAATGGTGTTAAATTTTTCAAAATAATAACTCCAAATCTTGACTTAGTTTAAATGCCTTCAAGCATATTCATGAAACAACTTTAGTGATTTACAACATGTTAAAGCTTTTTTTTTTAGATCTTAGAAAACTTCATTTTTAAAAGTCCAGCAAAAAGTGCATGGAGCTCTCAGGCTCAGCTGCACGTATTATAGTTCAATGACAACAAACTATAGAAAATAGTTTTCTATTATTTGTGAGTTGTAGTCGACTGACATTTATTCAAATTTCGGCAAAGTCTGTTGTCGTGCGTGTGACTCGAGGTGAGAAAACAAACAGGCTGCTTATTGCTGATTGCCTGCTACCCACTGCACAAGGAAATAATCAGATGGTGCTGTGGGCGGGCCAATCTGCTTCTGCAGGCAGGGCCACCAGCACACCAAAGAAAGAGAGTGCTGCAGCGAGCCAAAATAAACCAGCTTTTAATTTACCGGCCTCGAACGTTATTAAAAAGACCGATGCAGATTATAGGCAAAATGCCAAATATCTGCCCCCGATAATCGATCTGACCGATAATCGGTCTATCACTAATACAGTGCGTGGACTATTTCGTCAAATAACTGGCATCACATTTGTGTCAAGCGTGTTTCGGCCCGTCACTCACGCTGTCCGTCAGTGCGGCATCACACTCGGGCTGATCCAGCAGCAGCTTCACCATGGCGGCATGGCCGTGCTCGCTGGCGCACATTAGCGCCGTGGAGCCCTCGTCATCCTGCGCGTTGACCACGGCGCCGCGGGCCAGCAGCGCCCGCACCATCTCCATGCGGCCGTGGCTTACGCCGAGCATCAGCGCCGTCTGACCAGCCTGATTGGCACACACAAAAGCGGAAAGTCACTTGAGAATTCAGAAAAAAAAATTTATTTGAGCAGTGTCCGGAATGCTTGCAATGACCCAGTAGGGAATTCCGACATGAAAGTAGTTGGGGTGAGTGCAGAGGACGCAGAGGACAGGTTTAGATGGAGGCAACTGATTTGCTGTGGCACCCCCTGAAGGGAATAGCCGAAAGAAAAAGAAGAAGAATAATTCAAATAAAGTATCAAATTAAAGGTTGACTGACCTGGCTGGCTTTGGTGTTGACGTCCCCTCTGTCGAAGAGCTGCTCCACCACTTTCATGTCTTCCGGTCGGTCCACGGCGGCGAGCGCGGCCAGCATGATAGGCGTGTACCCCGCTTTGTTTTGCTTGTTGGCATCGCACACGTCTGTAGATGGCAGTTGGTTTTCAACATCACACTCACCAAGTACCGGTATACGGTAAATATTAACCGCCTCCTGGAGCTGAGTTAAATTTTAAATTTGGTACGTCTACCCGGATTCGACTGACAAAAAGCCTCCCGAACATGAATCAGTCTGTCTTTTTGTATTGACGCTGCCATTTTCAGGTCATTTTAAACTTGTGGACCACATTTACTTTAGATGAAGGGCTCGGCGACTGACGGTGACCGCCATTGTGTGTGGGCACAGCATGTTAGAAAGGTATCGGGTTCCCCTGATGGGCAGGAATGTTCTTAAAAATGGTGCCGCTAATGCTTTGATTTCCTCCCCAAAGTAAAACAAAGTCACTGTATGACCTGCCCTTAAATTATAAGTCTTGCTTCTGGTTTAGTGAAAGAACTGCAGACACTAACTTTGTCATTCCCTGCTGGTCTTTGTTCAACCCCACTAAGCTATAAACAATGTCCAACTCTTAAAAGATATCCCTCATGCTTAAATTTAAAAGCTGAACTGAATGTGCGGACTGTACCGGCATCCAGCAGCTTCTTGACCACGCCAAAATTGGAGTGTGACACGCTGTAGTGCAGCGCTGTATTGCCGTTGCTGTCGGCCATGTTGGCAACGTGTCGCAGTAGCGTTGGCGAGATGACGCGGAAGCCGGACAAGTAGTCCTCTACGGACTCGACGGATGCTGATTTAGGGCTGGACACGGAGAACCACTCCTGCTGGACCGTCTGCAGGCAGTCGCGCTGCCGGGGAGAGGACACAGCACGTAGTCGAAATCAGTTATTTGCTCAAGTTCTTCCCTGGTGGAGGTAATTATTCCAGTTATGTGTTTTATGGCAACTCAGCAAAAACACAAAACCGGTATGGCGTCTTGAGACTTGAACGCAACACCCCGTCACAACCAAAGCATGCACTTTAGCACTTTAGCATATTAGCATTTAGCATAAACGCACCAGTTCTCTCCCGGGCAAGCGCTTGCTGTCACTCAGGTGCGTCTTCAAGGCCTGGCAAGCGGACATCATCTTCTCACTGAACTTGCACCTGGACACATACAGCAACACATTTTATGAAATTATTCCCAATTGTCTATTCTCATTTTCTTATCTGTGGGTTTGTACGTTCGATTATTTGTTTAGTCAAGACTTCAAACTAATCTGCCCAAGGCATTCGCAGTCATTGCATTCAGCGTGTCAGATTCAACATCGCGAAAAGTAGCCGTAAGTGTAGACCACAGGTGTCAAACACAAGGCCCAGGGGCCAGATCTGGCCTGCAAGCTCATTTTATGTGGCCCGCGAAGGGCAAATCATGTGCGTCAACTTCCTTTTTCTAGCACATTTTCTTCACTTTTAACAACATTGTGATATGAGATATTGCCATTTATTTGTTCCCAATCCTCTCCTTTTAAAATTAATTGAAGAATGGTTGAATAATGACTTACTGGTTACTGGCTTTCCATCAATTTGTTGTTTGTGATAACAGATTCCATAACAGATCTTATTTAAGGGTGCAATGTGACGCATTGATAACATGCAAACTACGAATCCAAAAATGCAGCGTAAAAGCGTGATGGTTCTAGAATTATATCCGATTTATTTAAACCAACGCCGTAATTTTGACGTCGGGCCACGAGCTTCATGGCGGTTTACATGCATGAAAGCCCCGCCCCCCCTCCAGAACAAGACTGCAGCACTACCTCTTGGTGATTTGTGATTTTGCTGACCCTTTGGATGCTTTGCTGGCGACAACGCCTTTGATCCGTTTCACTGGCGTTGCATCGATTAGAGCCTCCCGTGACTTCCTGTTTGACGCTCCGTCCACCTCTGGATTGTCAACGGAGAGCTTGGGAGGTGGGTTTAACCTTCATTGAATAATTATATAATTGAATGTTTGGTGGAGCTAGCATAGGTATGAATTTAAGCAGAAGTACATCTACTTGTGTAAAAAAATAATAAATTAATAAATTAATACATTAATAAATTAATCAAGTGTAGGTCATTGTCATTACTGATAAATGGTGCTAAAAAATAAAAGATGTAAACGGTGCCTACCCGCTGGCCGCCTTCATGAACCTCATGTTTTTCCTGCTGTTGCTGCAGCCTTGCTCGCTGTTTTCCTTCTTCGTGGCCTTGCGTGGAACACCGAAAAGATTTGATCCATCTGGACACAAAATGGATTCAGGTTTAACAATTTTATTCATTCTAAACAACACTGCTATTTTCACATTCGCCTCTGTGAGTTCGCTCGATGACTTATGTTTTTTTTTTTCCTTCTCCCCATTCTAAATCGGAGATGTGTATTGTGAAAGAGAACGTTGGCTCCCGCACTGCTTCTTGCTCCTGACCGAGACATTCAATTTTTAGACCCTTGACCACAAATTGCTGTGCAGCAAAATGACTTCCAAAACCAGATAACATTCCAAACATTGCGAGTGTCTCAAAGGCAGCCACTTCCTCCAAGCCAAAAGGGTAAGTTTAACTGAAGCGCGAGAACTCAAAAGAGGCTCGCCAGCTCAAGCGGAATTTTAAACCACCACGTGATCATGTCGCCGTATTTTGAAGCGATTATTTACCTCTCGCAGCCGATGAGGTCTGTTGTTCTAACAGTTGTATCATTCTTTTCACTTCCGAGTCAGATCCGCCCTGTTGACACGACGTGCACGAGTCTGCCGGCAATTGAATTTCTCTGTTGACTGTGGCAGAGAAAAGACAACAAGAGGGCTTTTGAAAGGTAATAAAAAAAAAAAAGTATTTGACACATTGCAGAAGTGGTGGGAGTAACTCGCATGTTTGCAAGTTACGACAAAGTTTCAAGTTGTAACCTTCAAGTTTCATTCGCGTTTCAAGCAAGTTAAGTCAAGGTTCACGAATAACAAGTCAAAGTCAAATCTAGTCTTGCGAAAGTTTTGGCCAAACAAGTCCTAAAATTGGCAACTTAAACCGGACTTGATTGAAGTCATGTGACTTGAGTCTTTGACGGTCCAAGATAGGACGTTTCAAGTTTATGAATGGTAACTCGTTTTGCCAACGGCTTACCGTACGTGTTCACGTATTAAAAGATCTACCTGAATCCAGTGGACCTCCTTGAGCTGTAGCTTTGGCATTGGCTGATCGCGATGAGCTGGCTTTTCGTTCAGTTTGAGGGCCGCTATGTGTCTTGAGTACTGATGAGATCTTTTCGCTACTGTCCACCGCGGCATTGCACGGAGACGATGCAATCTGCTGACAGGCGGCGCCGTTCAAACCAGACAGATCTCGTATCCTTCCCTCGCCGACGCCAATGCTCCGAGTGTTCAGCGGGTCCGGTAGATGGGATGGTCCAGAGGCCATGTTTTGGGTCTTCAGGCCAACCAGGAAGTTCTCATGAATGCTCAGGAATCCAACACCAATGTCTCTGGTATTTGGTTTCGGGACATTTCCTTCCAGGGGGCTGGTTGCGACCCCAACTGTGCGTGTCTTGAGGGTGCACTTGACATCTTTGACCCCTTTGCCGACTGATACAGACCTGGTCGTGGCGGCCTTGGTGGTGTTGGTGTGCTTGTGTTGGCTTCTGAGGATGGTATTTGTGCTCGAGTCGGTGCTGATGGCGTGTCTTGTGTTTGTGAAACGAGACACGGAGCTGAATGCGTTGTTGGTACGCTGGGATGTTGTCTGTGGTGATGCCGTCAGTCCAAGACCTTTGACGGGATCTGTCACCGTGCCTCGAGAAACCATTTCCTTTGCTTGGCAGACGATCACGTTCACGGAACAGTCTCCGCATGCAACTGACATGACTTCTTTCCGCCCCAGATTCTGCCACGGTATGTCCGTGTTGCTTTCGGCATCACTTAGCTTCACCTCCGCCCCGACTCCTTGGGAGTTTGTCAAAATGTGGACCCCCACGCCCTTCTCTGTGGTATCTGCTCGCTCTTTGACCTCCCAGCGGCTCATGGCCAGATCAGGGCCAATGCTGACATTTTTCATCTCTGGGCCACCGCATGATATCGCCACATTCTTCACCTGTGTGGCATCCTCCGTAGTGGCGTCTTTGAACTCGGTGTGGTTGCCCACCCCTCTGCTTGTGGTGTCGGGTCTCGCCTCAGTGCTACAGTTCGCAACGGATGGCCTGGCGGAGGAGGCTTTGTCCACTCGGTTTCTCGCTTCCGCAGCTTGAAGCTCCAGTTTCAGTCGGTTCATCTCAGCCTGGAGAGAGGATTCCTTCAACTCTGCCTCCAGGTGAACGTTTTTCTCCTTTAAGGCCGCGATGACTTGTTGCTGCGCTTGAACTTCTGCTTCTAATTCCGTGCTGCGTCTACGTTGAAACGGTGACGTCAGTGAAGTATGATTGTCCTCTTTCATGACTTCTCCGTCAACTGTCTTATCATCGTTATGGTAACGGCTTCTTCCTTGCCATGTCGGATAATGTCCACTCTTGATGGCTCTTTCAAGTGCCAGCATCTCCTCATCCTTGTCGCTAAAGTCATAGCAATCCCTTTTCTCTTTGGCCTGCAGTTCTTCCTCATTACTCCCCTCCTCCGAGTCCTTATTCTGCATCTTGAGTTGAGAGGCCAGTTGCCTCTTTTCCTCCTGAAGGACCGAGATTTTCACCTTGAGTAAAGGGATGATCTTCACTTGCTCCTCGAGCTCCCTCAGCTTCTGCAGGGCCACCACCATTTGATCGCGGACATTCAGCAGCTGTTTTGGACCAACGCTCGAGACCGGGGTGCTTCTCCCGGATCCCTGCGGGCTCGACTGGAGGC
Organism: Idiotropiscis lumnitzeri; assembly: GCF_059441095.1. Taxonomy (NCBI): domain Eukaryota; kingdom Metazoa; phylum Chordata; class Actinopteri; order Syngnathiformes; family Syngnathidae; genus Idiotropiscis; species Idiotropiscis lumnitzeri. The sequence goes on from NC_142408.1 coordinate 4,128,809, forward strand.
AGCCTGTGCTGCCTCGGCTTCCCAATGAGTAGCCAAGAAGTCCATGCATATCGCTGCAGATGCCAGGAGTCTTGCCGTCATTGTTGCTGTCATCATAAGCTCCTAAACCAGTGAAGCGAGAGAGAGAACCGGGGGAGCTAACCCCTCCGAAGCTGGCCAGTCGACGGCGAGCACCAAGAGAGTGGCTCGTTGACTCCTGCTCCAGGTTTAGGTGTTGCTCAGCAATGGTCTGCTCCAACAAATGGTTTTGCTTTTGCAAAGAAGGAGTTCTTGAAGAAGGTGAGGTCTTAAATTCACCACTACGGTCTGGTCCCTCATTTCTGGAAGGATGTCTGTCGGCGGTGGATCCGTGCGGTGGCGGCAGAGGAGGTCGACCCAGGAGTCTTGTGTCATCGCTGCTAGTGGACGACAGGGACTCTGCAGAATGCCACTGGCCTGATGAAACGCTGCTTTGCGTTTTTTCCGCATTGCCGATGGCCACTCGAGGCCTCCTCTTAAGGCTTAGTCGCTTAATGTTGGTGCTGTTTTGCAGACTCTTGGAGAAGTCCAGTTAACTAGTTAGTCTTCAGGTAGTTAAGAACACCTGAAGTAAAAAACAAAACAAAACTGTTACTTCTCTTGCAAAGGAAAATCTAAAAAAGGCTCAGTTCAACTTCAAGCGTGACCTCGGTACTCGTCACCCTCTGTTTTTCCAAATGTTCTTTTTTGTCTCTTGCAATGCTTTTGACCATCATATTGCCGAGGCCGTCCCACATCGAGAGGAGGGACATCAAACCGAGGAAGGTTTGGCCATCCAGCACAAACTGTTTTCAGCAAGAACTATCCCCAAAATGTCAATTCTCGCTACACGGACCGGACTTACTCTATAATTACTCCTCAAGTTTCCCTCTAAATGCCAGCTGCCGCTCTTGGCTCTTGTCTCTTCGCCACAGACTTTCTTTCACAAAGTATGCAAGAGACATTTCTGTACTGTTAACTTCATGAAAAAAAAAAGAACACTTGATGTGACGGAGTTGAATATCATTTGAAGATTCTCTTTTATTTATAGGCTTGAACACATAAAAGCTAGTGGAAAGAATATAATCATTGTTACCTGAAGCATTGCTGAAGGCGAAACCGCGTTCCGTCTTGAGGACGTTTCCATCCTCTTACGATCCACAAAGAGCCATGCATCACAATGCAATGTAGCTACGTGCTCATCTTGATTGATCACCATTGTCCAGTACAAGAGCATCTCACTTTCGACGTCTGTGCTTCTCTCACTCTTCTCTTATCCACACACGGAGCACATTCTGCAGTTGACTGCAGCTCAGCGTACAATGCTTACATAAAGGAAATGCGATACTATTATTGACTTTGCACTTTTCTTAACACCACCGGTGGGACGTTTGGCACTTCATTCCTGTATTTAAGTCGATTTTTCAGGTATCCGTAGGCTATTTTACTCGGGGAATTTATTTTATTTCTGATGCCTTTATACTTTTACTCCCTACATTTGAGAATACATAATGTACTTTCTACTGTTGACTTTTTAACCTCAGTGGATGATGACAAAAAGAAGGACATAAATAAAAAGAGTGGTTTAAGTCAACCACTGTTGAGATCTTAAAGTTAAAAACAGGGACAGCGACATGGAGGAATGAGGGAGCATTGAGGCAATGAAGAGGCAAAATATTCCCTTCTCGTTGGTCTTATAACCACACACTTTGTTTTAAAAGTTTCTCTTTCTAATCAGAAAAATTACAAAGGTCATGTATATTTTTGGAGTTGTTATCATTAGCTATTTTAGCATTTTTGTTGGTCAATTCAGCAAAGCTATGTTGACCCTTGATTTGTTTCAACAGCTTTCAATTTCCTTGTTTTTAATACACGCTTTGGTCATGCTTTCTGCTCCAGTCGTACAGTAGTAGTAATTAATAAATAGAAAAAAAATAATGGCATAAGTTGAGGAGAGACAGACTTATAGGGTAAGTGAAGTGATAAATATCTATGGAGAGAGAAAATCCTGGCATTGTGCGTGGGGACAGACGACACATAGTAAAATACTTGACACCTCAGCAAAAATGCCGGGTCTGCAAGTGCAGCGTAACACGTGTACGCGAACTCACCAGCGTGGACTACGTATCCCATATTGCAACGCGCCACGTCGCATGTTGTTGACGTAACAAGCCGCGCGCCTCGTTTCTCTTCGGTTAGTGCTCTATGAAAACGACTCACGAAGGTAATTTAACGGTGTATTTTTCGCCCATGTAATTCTGGATTATGTATCGTTTTTTTTTTTTTTTTTGCCAATGTCTTGTTTGTATTTAGAAGCGATTTGAAGCAATGACGCACCACACGTTAGCTAGCAGTTGAACACTTGCCTAACATTAGTTAGGTTTGCCTCTTAGTTTTTTTAAATGTATTTTTGTTTATTTATTTCTTTTTTTTTATAGTTTGGCTGCATTTATCAGACGTTTGTGCCACGATGTCGCAGCAAGCGGGACCTTCCGCTGCAGACTCCCCGGCGTTGGTGGTCACCACCACCGTGCAGAAGTATGGCATGAAGAAGAAGGAGATCCTGAACGCGGAGGAGAGTGAACTTTATGAGCTGAGCCAGGCTGCGGGCATCACCGTGGACCAGGAGGTGTTCAAGTAAGTGCGGGGATTCAAATCCACATTATCAGACACATGATGATTAGGAATAGGAAAAATATGTAACGGGCTCCAGTAAGGATAAATAACGCATATATAATGTAAATGTCCTACACATCTGGACCAGTAAGTCATAGAAGTCAAATGGGAAAATGTTCTGATTGTCCATCAAGAAACTGAGAACCAGAGCAGAGTGCATGTGGTCCTATTGACCCCTTTATACTCCTTTTGTTCCCCCATGTTGTCCATCTAGGATCATGGTGGACCTGCTGAAGATGAACGTGGCCCCTCAAGCGGTCTTCCAGACTCTGAAGGCCATGTGTGCCGGCCAGAGGGTCCCTGAAAGCTGCAGTGCAGACACCGGAATTCCCTCAACCAAGGCAGAAGCCAGAGGTTAGTGCTTTGTGTGCATATGTAGATGGTGTTCAAAATTGGGGTAACGCTATGAGCCGGGACTGGACAGTCTGCATTTTCTAATCTGAGTCTTTCATTTCCCTCACACCTCAACAAGATGAGAGTTTGAGCTCTGGGAAGAGTGCTAAGGTACCTGTGGGTGCCCCCACCGGGTCCGGACCCCGAGCCACCAAGGTCAGCGGCAAGATGGCGGCCTACACCGCCCAGGACGTAGGAAGTCCTCCTCATGCTCAAGGTCTTGCTTGTTTGTTTTTGTTCTGGTGTGCGTGCATTCATGTGTGTCTGTGTGCAAGCTTTGATGCAGTGTGTGTACATTTGTGTTGGAGTGTGTTTATTTGTGTGTGTCTGTGTTAGTGAATGTGTTATGTTTCAGTGTGTGTTTTTCTATTCATGCCTTTGTGTACTCCTTGTGTTAATGCGTGCATATTTGTGTTATGTTTTTATATAATTGTGGGTTACTTTATGATGTGTGTCATTGAGAAATAAGTGTTTTTGTGTTACTTCCTGAATGTGTGTTAATCATACTACTACTATTACTGCTACTACTAATAAGTAGCCATGAAACAAAAGCTTTACATTTTTTTTTTAATTTAACAAAAGCTTTCAAATTTACAGCAAAACGATTTGCATAGGTGGTTACATTTGAAGTACTTACATAATTATAAGGGAAAATATTATAACTTGACTGTGTATTTATGGAGGAACGACATGAGTAAATATTTTGGTCTGCATCAATAATATTTTATTACCCTGGTAGCCTTCACTAAATCAACACTTTCCACATCGGAGCGCATTTTTTTTTCCATTCGGTGTGGTTGCTGCTCTCCTCCTGGCGTCATCGCTTCACTGTTTCCATATTTTCTTACGGTTCATCAGCAGTGCGAAGCAAAGCGGCATCATCTTCATCAACAAATCCCGCTGACAAGACACGCGAGGCCTCTGGCCAGCGGGCGCAGCGACAGCCCAGCGCCAGCAGGGGGCAGAAGACCAAGAGCTCTGGAAGCAGCAGCTCCTCCTCCCAGATGTAAATATTACTAGGGTCAATCATGTAAATACTAACATCTTAAGTTAAAACACGCATTTTACATATGGAATAGCAATATATTTGTTTGTGTAATCCACCCATCCATTATCTGTTCCGCTTCTCCTCACAAGGGTCGCGGGCGTGCTGGAGCCTACATACCCAGCTGTCTTTGGGCAATAGGTGGGGTACATTCTGAACTAGTTGCCAATCAATCGCAGTTGTCTTGGGTAGACATTCGATATTTCAACAGTTTATGTCTTGGTCTCCTGTCGTAGTGCACCGCCAGTCACCTGATCTGGAAAGAAGTGCTTTGACCTGTTTTAACAAATTCACAAGTTGAATGCACATAACCCCTGGTAACCAATGACAACATTGTGACTGGTGGGGAAGAAGTGGGGTGAGCAAAAAATTTTGCAGCGCATCCTGGTCACAACACGCGCTGGTTGGGAATCACTGCTATAGATTTTGGTAATTTTATATAGATATAAAAAAAAATCTGTAACAAATCATCAATGTTCTTTCTCTGTCATCATTTACTGTGCAGGTCTTTAAATATTCTGCAACATTGTTTTCATAATAAAGTTTAAAATGACGTCTTATTTCTCAGGTAGTTTAATTTGCGAGAGATGAAATGTAAGAAAAAAAGTTGTTCGTAAGGACATTTTGCAATTGTTACTCGGTAGCTTTTTTTTTTTTAAATCAAAACGACTGATGTGAATTTTGGGTGTTGCACTTACTTATTTGTATTTTTTTTTTAAATGCCCTGATATGTCATTTGCATCATAATTTGTCACAGATGAAAGCAGCATCTCAAACACGCTGGGTTCAACTTTGGCTGTCCTTACTGCGTGAATTGAATCATTGATTGCGCCACATGGGGGCAGTAGAGTGACGCTGAATTTATGCCCCTCCTCGGGACCCTCCACCTGCGCCCCACCTCCCCCACTTTACATGCCCAAATTGTTGTAGGGATCCTTCTTGATTGGAGTGAAAGTGGAGCTGAACTGCATGTTTTGTTTGTATAGCCGCATGCGTGTGTGTAAATGGAGAGGCGGTATGCAGCTTCAGGGGTCATTTTAAAGTCCACGGGCCGCCCGCCTTTTATGTGGCCGTCCATCCTGTTTATACGGCCCTGCCTGTGCACATTGATAGCAGCGTGCCTGTAATTGATGGTGCCATATTGCCGCGGTGCAGCCGGTTTAATGGGCCTTGACGGAGCAAAAGGGGAACGAGGCACGGGACTGAGCTTAACCCTTCCCGCGCCTCCGTACCGTCTCCTCGCAAACTGGACCCTGGGTGATTAGCGTGCAGCCGCTCACCGTTAATGGCCGCTTGCTTCATGATCAAGGAAGCGCAGACGCCCCTCTGACTCCACTTCCAAGAATAAACAGTCGCCAGCTGTCGCCGCTCGCCTCTGTTGTTGCTTGCAGGCGCCCTAAATGTGTTTGACAAAGCCGGTAAACGGCTGGGAATTTATTCTTAGCATGCCAGGCTGCGGCGCTCGGTGTCACCTCTAGGGGGCAGTGTGGCTTTGAGATAGTTGGGGGGGGGGTCCTTACCTCCCCTTCCCTCCCTGTATCAGTCCGCCACGCCTGGCCTTTTGGATGTGTTTATTTTCTTATGAGGGAATTTCACTCTTCCATTAAATAGAGAGCGCTATACACCCCCCCCCCTCTCTCCAACACACACGTGTGTGTGTGTGTGTGTGCGTGCATGCATGCATCAGGCACAGTATATGCACCATTAATCAATAGAGACGACCAAACTGCGCGCCTCGGCCATATTGTGCGAGGCAAGCGAGGCGGTACATTAAAGAATGAGCGGTTCAAATCGTTAACGTAAGCGCTTTGACACGTTGCCTAAAACAAGCAACCAGAAGACACCATTTTGTGGATCGCGCCGATGGCGATAAGACATCGAATATTGATATTGCGACTGAGAGCGTTCACGGCCACTCTCTTTTATTCCATTCTCAAGTTGTAAAAATATTCCCGAACCAATCGGCCTGACATTTTGCGAACTGCGAGCTACTTCTCTGGTACTGATGACTTTGAAGGGCTACCAGTTTGAAACACACTTTTGAACTAACCAATTTACTCAAAACATCTTTCATTTTATTATGAATAATGATATTAATCTGTGACAAGATTTTTATGATTTCTCACAATAGTAATGATTTAACAAGGTAGTAAACAAATATTTATAACTCAAGGCAAAAAAGGAAGAGAACAATGGGCAGAACTATTCCAATCGTCCCATTTCTATAAATCTCCACAAGAGTTTACCTTTTCAAACCATCCCTTCTGCAGCATTCCAATGAAATCACTCTCACCGCTAGCGAGAAGTTTTGAAGACAGGCACCTACTAGCTACTTATGTGGTCGCTGGGTGCTACCTGGTGCCCATAGGATGACCCCGCTTTGGAATCTTCAGTGGACCTTGACGGACTTTCGTCAAGACAAGCGGACATGTAGTACAAACTGAAATGCAACTCAACTCAATTTTATTCGTAGAGCAAAAATATAACCGCAGCTGAGTAATGTAACAAATAAAGATCGTATCTATTATTAATAATAATAATCACATAAGAAATTAAATTAAGATTCCAATGTAGCTCTTCAAAGACTAATTGCTCCAGTACCTTTGTTTTTAAAAATGAAAAAAAAGCAACTATTCAAAAATCAAATCTGATCCCATACTGAAACACAGTCTGAAAAACTCAAACTTCTCAACATATCGCGAACATTCCCACATAAGTAACAACGGTCACCCCTTCCCGCTTCCCGCTGATACTCATATTTTTCGACAATCCTTTAAACTGTTTTCTGTTTGGATATTGCTTCAACTTCTCACTCACACTGGTCCACAATTCCACACCACAAATTTAAAATCAATTATTTTTTTCCTGCTTGTGTATATTGTCCATTTGAAATTATATGAAAAAAAAAAATGCATATGATCTGAAAAGCATGCAATGTCTCCTAAGTATCGTTTAAGGATATAATAAACGACGGACTAGAAACAGGAAGTAGAATTGTCGAAACAAGTGTCGTGCAACATCAATCTAATACATTGCACAGGTGTGCCTAATATTGTGACTGGTCCGTTTGTGTCGTGTTCCCTGTGTGCAGCCGAGTGCATAGGAATCTTGTTTTCTTGCTCAGTGCTCCCCCCCCCCCACCCCATCCCCTCCCTTCATCCTTCCATCCTCCATCCTCCTCGCAAGGGCCCGCCTGCAGATTGGCTATTTCCCGCGCCCGGCCGGCCGAGCTCTTATCAGCCGGCCGAGTGCTGATTGTTGCTGTGTCTCTCAGGCTGACTGACAGTTGGCGCGCTGGCTGCTGAAATGGCTGATTTGGTCAGTGTTTGTCTGCAGCCTTATCTGCAGCGCTTATATTAACTGCCTTGACAGTGTGCGCCGGCAGTCTCGCTCCATCTTGCGGAGGATTGGAGAGTGGGGGGGGGGGGGGGGGGGGCGCAACACTGCCCGTTCCTCCGTCCCTGCTGTCTTTATCCGCTCCTGTGTGAGTCAGAGTATATATATATTTATATATATATATATATTTTTTTTTTTCCCACCAAATTTCAGTATTTGCCGGTAGTAAGGAAGGTGATGATGTCAACTGGGTGAACGGGAATCCAGTATTATAGTGCAGATTAAGTCCGAAATTAGATGCGAGTGCCTTCAATTGCAATGTTCTGTCACAGCGTGCCATGCAGCGCTAAGTTCTACTAGATGCAGCGTAATTAAGAGCAAGAAGAAAGGGCAGAAAAGGTCGGCACCTGATGTCCGGTAATACTTAGACTAGTTCCCACCAAGCAGTGAGAATACATGGGGAAAAAAAAAGAGAAAAGAGAAAAAAAAAATCTAGATTTATTCAACATATTTTCTGCACTATAGAGCGCCCCTAGTGGACAAAGGAAAATCCACAGAAAAGCTGCACCGTTGTATTAGCCGTATGGTTCAAAATCAAGGAAAAAAGTAACGGCTTATAATCAGAATAGCAGAATGTTTGAAGCTTTATAATGACTGATATCTATGCTACTTTCTATGTGTCCTTTAAGCTAGCAGGCTTTTCTTTGACGAAATATTGGTTATTAATATTCGGTTGAACATTTTTTCTATTTAATATCCAATGTTTAATTCTCTGTTGCTTTGTCAGTTTTACTGTATATTTCCACCGGGGGTGACAAGTAAACACTGAACCAGTCTAAGCTGTCGTTATTTATTTATTAATCTTTTCCCCGTGTCGGCATTCTAAATAAAAAAGTATCGACGCGGGGATGGTGGTGGACGAATGTGACGCACCAATTTTTCTGGCTGTGGCGATAGTAACGGTGGTTGTTTCATCACGAACCCCCTTTCACAAATCTGGCTTTATACACGCTGGTCGTTGCTGTTCTGTGTGAAATGTACTGATGTAGCAATTTTCTGGCTGGGGATGTTGTATGGCTGTTGGAATAAGTAGAGAAATATGACCATTTTCCAGTTTTGGAGGTAGAAGCACAGGCGGGATGGTGGCTGTGTGAAAGAGGATAATGGAAAGCCGGCATGTTTTTGTGTTAAACAGCAGATTCCTTCACTTGTGTGGAAATACTGCTGTCATGTGTCGATTTTGGACCATCCGTGTAAAACTGCAAATTTTCGCAGGTGGCCGTGTTAAAGGGAATATAGCAGGGACGGAGCTGTGACGTTTAACCCCCCCGCCACGTCATGCATGTCATTATTTGAACGGGTCATTCCACATCGGCTGCTTAAAAGGTGTACACATTGTTGCGGCAATATCTAACGTCCGTACATATCGGACCAGATCTCCCCCCCCACCCGCTGGCATTGTAAGCGGCTCAAATAGACAGAACCCAAGCAGGTAAACACGGCCTCCTTAAGCCTTATTTATTTATCCGCTTTATTCGCGAGAGGCTGTTGGCTCCGTCTGTTCGCGGCAGATGTGGGGACCAATGGAGTTCACACTCGCTGGCGAAACCCCCTCGGCAGTACACACGCGCGCTCACAAACACAAACACACAAGTGTTGGGATCCGAGCAATGCCTTGTCAAGTCTGAATCGGAATCTTTTTTTATTGGTTACGCATGTTAAAACCTAATGGATTTGTTGCCGGGTAGAAGGAGTCACTCAAGTATTTTGGCACAGTAGTTTTTTTTTAAACTGGGGTCTGTGGATTTGTCCCGTAAAGCTGAATAAAATTGTCGCAGAATTTGCATTTGTCAGCTGGACTCACAGATTCACGAGTCTTCTTATTTTTTTAATTATTTTTATTTTGGCTCCAAACCTTTCTCCCAATTGGCTGTTTCTTTATTGTCTTTTTAATGAAACGCGTAACTGAACAATTCTTAGTTAATGTTTGACCGGGTATCCCTTATCTAAATTGTAAAGTTAACGTAGCTTAGCTTCCTCGCGGCTTTTATTGTGACGGATGAAGTTATAAGCCGTCGTGGTCGTGTCGCTTATCTTTGCGTTGCAAACCTTGCATGCTGCCATTTCCGTTTTCTTGATTTTTTTTTTTAACCCTTGAATACAAATGCAATCATCTTTGGAGGAGTTTTCGTGGACTGCAGTACAAAAAAACGAACAAAAACGTCAAGTGTAGTCCAACTTTTTTTTTTTTTTCCCCCCGCATGTCCCAAATCCTAAAATTGTTGACTTAAGTTTGATTTAAGTCTTTCACCTCTGGTGTCGTGTTAGTCGACTGTGAAGGCTGGCCTTGGGTTAGCCTAGCACAACAGCTTCATACAATCTGTATATAAATCATATTTTTTGTTTGCAATGTATTGTTGCATTTGTGTCGGAGCTGTATAAGACGAGCAAACAATCTGCGCGCTGAATGATTAGCCGCTAATTGGCAACTAAATACTAATCGGAGAATTGTCATTTCCGTGTGTTTTTGTCGGGCGTGTGCATGTCTCGTTAATTTGCACATTTTCTTTTGTTTGTTTTTTCTTTCTTTTTCCCCCATGCGACGCTTTTCATTGCTTCTAATTGGCTACGTTTAACTCTCCAAAATGAGAGCACCTCCACTTTAGTGATCAGACACTGGTTTTTGTTCCGCACGTGAAATGCAATTTGACGGCACAGAGAGATAAAACGCAATTAAAAGTCCTTTTTTTTTTCCTCCACATTTTGTTGTTGTTGAAATGTTGTTGTCTGCGCTCGTTTTCAAATTGTTAATTACAAGGAGAACATTTAGGGTGGCAGTTAAAATTCTTACATTTACCGCCTTCCCTTCGAAAGTTATTCGGTGGATACTTGGATCCCGGCGGAAATTCTGTAAACCTGACAGGCGACAATCAATACAATTGCTTCAAGCAGCAAGAAAAACATTTCCATTATTTATTTATTTATTTATTTTAATTGATCGAAAGTTGTTTTTTTTCCTAGTGCATAATAATCTGTTGATTGCCAAAACAGCCTAATTAATACTCAAATCTGACGCTTCTCTTCATCGTAGACCAGGTGTGGGCAAACTACGGCCCGGGGGCCACATGCGGCCCGTTAAACGCTTTAATCCGGCCCGCCCAACTTGAAAAAAATGAAATGATTAAACCTTGTTAATATTTTATTTTCTAAATTCAGTTTTTTTTCAAAGACATTTTGTTGTAATGCTTTTGTTCACTTTCATTTAAAATTAAATGTATTTTTTTTTCTCCGATGAGGTGAGGTGACCAAAACACTCCATCCATCCGCTCTGTCAAATTTTAGAACCCATTGTGGCCCGCCAATCAAAAAAGTTTGCCCACCCCTGTTGTAGACGGATGCGGATGATACCACTGGAAAGCTCACCCTTAAAAATGTGGGGGAAGACATTCAAGTCATCCCTGTCTGACCTTCCCATCCAAAGTTATTTGCAATCCTACCAGTCCGAGGACTGGAAAAACATCCCTCACTTCAGGACACTTCCCAACACGTGGTCCCCCCCTTTTGAGGAATGGGCCAAATATCAGCGATGTTGTGTTATGTCATGTCAGTGCCCTGACTCCGCTGCATGTGTAAAGACAGATTATCTCCATTTTTCTGCCACATGCTTGCAAGCTGCGGCGTTTATGCATGCATGAGTGCACGTGTGTGTGTGGTCGTGTGTGTGCGTGTTGGCTCGCCCATTGTGTCGTCTGCTGGCATTGTCTCCGTCGCGGCGCTGGTCGCGGGCCAGCGGCGGCAACGGCGACCCCCATTGTAGGCGACGTGCTGGCGTACACATTCACCTGTCTGTCACCCCGGCTAAGGCTGTCATGCTACTAATATTTGCATGCACCAAACGCGTTTTCGGTGAGCCAGCATGTAAACCGAGTACAGAACTCCACATTAAGGCTTGACTTTATTGTTTTGACAAATGTATTAACATGCTTGGACATACTTTTTTCTAAATCTTGGCGCCACTGCATCTTTGACGATGTGGCCTGACATCATGTGCGTGCGTGTCATTCTGACAGTAATCACCCAACTGTGATTTTTTTTTTTTTTCTTTTTGCCTTCTCCCATCCATCTTTTCCCATTTCACTCTGGTGACTTTCCATTTCCTCGCCATCTTCAGCCTCATATTCCGCCTCTATCTCCAAACGCCAAAACACCCCTCCTCATCCCCACCGTGCACAAACCCCCCCCCCCCCCCCCCCCACTCTCCTCCACACCACCCCTTTTCCCCTCGGCAGGCTGGTGATTGACACTTACAAATTACCCGGCGGCAGTGGCATTGTGTGTGACCCCTCTCTCTCATCTCCAGCCCGCCGCCGTTTTGTCATCTAATTACTGTGAATCCCCGGCCTGCTCCCCACTGCTGCATTTTTAATATGTACCCCTTCCCAACCCCCACCGCCCGCACACCCTCGCTTCCACGCACACACACGCGCACGCACACACGCCCGTTCACCTGCTTCACCTGCAGCTCATCCCAACACTCGGAGTGTGAGCTCATCGTCTCCATATCCTCCTCCTCCAGTGCACCCTCCCCAGAGTGTTTTCTCTCCACCACCTCCATTATCACACCATCACCTCTCCTCCACTTCCTTCTCCTCCCTCGCTTCCTCCTCGCTGGAGTGTCACTCCATTCGGCGTCGTGTCAATCTGTCTGTTTGCTTTGTCGTCTCCATTCGAACTGTATGGTAAACACGTCGTTGGCTTTGGGTGATCAATGCGCGCTAATGAGCGATGGCAAGCGAGCCCCGACGGGATCCCGTGATGCGCTCTTCTCACATTTGGGATCGCTTTTCTTTTTTTCTTTTTTTTTTTTTATTATCGTGGCTAACCAATGGCAAGCAAAAAAAATAAAAGGTTTAAAAATCGTTGAGAAAAAAATATTGCTCCACTTTTAATTGCAGCTGTTGTTCGTAAATGGAACAGAAGCACTTGTGGGACTTGTGCTGCTTTTCTTTCCCGAGGCAATGTTGAATTCACAATCACTTTTAAAGAAAAGAATGAGGACAAACCAACTTGAAACATCAATGGGACAAAAAATGATTAACTGTCATTGAAAAATACAGGAGGTTGTTGTCACATGTTGCAGTACAGGCACAGTGGGGCGAACCATTTGGGTTTTGGGCCTTTGAAAATGCTGACTTCAGAACTCAACTTGATTGTGTTGGCCAAGACAATAACAAACAGTATGAGGGATAAAGGAGATTGTTGTCACTTGTAGGACACAACCATATATAATACAAATGCATCCATATTAATTTAAGTTTTTATTACACTGTATCATACTTATACTTATTATACTAGCACAAATGTGAGTGTGCGTGTGCGCCCGTGTTTCAGTTTGAGTCATCCACAGCCAGACAGTGCTCCCCCGCCGATCCCTATCTTCTAGCTAGAAATCAGCCGAGTGTGGCTCAGAGAGAGAGAGAGAGGGAGAGAGATAAATATAATATAATGGTACCTTAACGACAGAACGCGATTCGTTACAAGATGTGTGAGAAGAAGAACCAAGGAGATTGTTGTCACATGTAGGACCCAGCCATAAAGTCCTGCATCTTGTTGTGTTGTGGCAGATGTGTAACACTGACGGACTGAACAAGCCCGCATGGCCCAGGCCGAGGCCCCGGCCCAGGACCCAGTCTCCCTTTTTGGACGTCTCTCCGTGGGGTGGTGGGATTTAGCGTGGCCTCATTAGCTTGTCACGGGCTGGGAGAAATATGGGCCTCCGGAGAGAGCGTTTCAGGGACGGCGACTGATGAAAAGAGAGCGAGGAAAGGCAAGTTGACAGCAGATGCATGGACAAGGCGGAGAAATGGGCGTGGAGGGGGAAAAAAAAGAGAAGTAAGAGGCTGGGGGGGGGGCGTTGGCAGGAAGGGACGAAGGAGGAGGAGGAGGGCGGTGGCGCGGTGACGAAACTAATGGTCCTGCCTGGAGAAATAGTAGTCGATCAATCATCTTTAAACAAAAGCAGCAGCCCCGGGAGAATATTTAAGAAATGCTTATTTAATTAATAGTCCCCGTGCTCATATTTATGGGCCATCCTTCCTTCAAATATTAACCTTCCAGGTCCTTGGAGGCCTCGGGACAGCTGAGCCCAGACCAGCTCTGGACCGGCCAGATGGAGGAAGTCAGCTCGCTTTACCTGGACTTGATTCACGTTTTCACTTTTTTTATTTCTTGGGATGAATAAGTAGCCACTTTGAAGGATTCACATTTTCACCTAAAATTTGGGAGGCAGGTCCATCATGATTAGGCCCACAAAATAATCTCTTTTGGTTTAAAATTTGTACTTCAGATTTTGTCGGATGGCAAACAACTATTATACGAGGTCGCTGCCAATTTTACTTAGCCTCGTGATTTTTTTTTTTTTTTGGTAGAAATTCCAGAGTAGACACCAAAAGCTTTTTAGTACAAAATAGGTTTTGTAGTTTTATTTTTTCTTACCTTTTTTGGGGTTCCCTCTTACTCAGCTAATCACCAAATTTTAGAAAATGTCTTCCCCCAGAGACAGTTTCACTTAAAATGAAATTTCAAAGGAATTAAAAAAAAAAAAAAGCTATCCCTGAAAAGACTGGCATGTTTTTCTTGAGTAGACCCACAAAAACGAAAAACGTCTCAAACAGCCATGACGGAAAAGAGAGAGTCTGCCATTTTGTTTTGAAGGGGCCATTTTGGAGTCATTTGGGCCATTTTGGGGGTGCTTCAAATGGGAAAGTCGCCCGAGAAGTTTTGTCTGATTGCAGCCAAACTTGAAGCACGTATCCTCGACAGATAGATAATGTTTAAATGCGCAGAATTTGAGTTTTCAAAAACCTTATAACCCATTTCCACAGTCTTGCGTGTGTGATGGCCTCACGCCGAAAAGTTTCCTAGATCGCATTTTAACCATGCAGTGACTCCGCTTCTGACGCTTCGTTTCTTCTCTCTTTCGACTTGCATTGTCTTGGCATTTTTTTTTTTTTTGTCAAAGCATAACTGTCACGCTAAACACACTATTTGATAAATAGCAGTTAGTCGCTCCACTGCTGCGCTCACGTTTACGCACTCCAGCCACCATCTCTGACGGAATTCACAGGTTGCGATTCACAGATCCCTGCGACACGCCGCCACTTCAAATGCGATCACAGGTAATGCTCACTTCAGACCCTCCCGACGCTCTCCACTCGACATAGCTGCCGCCTGCAAACGTGCTCATTTTGCCAAAGCGCCTTGCTCGTCTTCAACTAGCTGCCGCTTTGTTGCCGAGTTCTTCAAGTCACGTGTTTGACATGTCATTGCTTCAAACTTTTTTTTTTTGTTTTTTTTTTGGGAGTCACTTGCTAAATGGACCTGTCCACCAATTTGAATGACCATCAGCTTTCCCAAACTTTCTATGCTTTTCTGTGGTTTTTCCTTTCACCACTAGGGGCTCTCTATAATTCAGAAAATACACTAAATCTCGATTTTTTTTTTTCTCTTGGGTCTGCTCTGTTTTAATTAGAAACGTTTTTGCCGTGTTAAAAGGCACTGTGTCATTTTCAAAATTGTGTTATTATAACCAGAAAAGTTGGCTCCATCTGGCAGGAAATTTGTCACCAAATTTGAACCGCGTCTCCTTGACAGACAAGCAAAATTGTCATGTGACTCATTTTTTTCCATTTTTAATTTGGATCAGAACCTCAACTTGAAATGAATTATTTTTTTGTCATCTTTCATTAAAAATGCGATTAAAAAAAACCTAATGAAATCAGACATTTATATTTTTCAAATTTTTCATTGTCATTTGAAAATGGAAAGAACAGATGGGTGGAATTTGTTCGAAATGAACTCATTTTTGCTTCCACCCAAGCATCCCTAACTACAAATCTATTTATTTTCCATTTCCATCTTTCCATCAGGTATTTTCTTTCCCCCATATTTGCCCATCTTTACCTGCTCTGCTTGCTCTCCAAAATGGGAGGCAAAGACGCTATTTTGATACCTTTCTCAGCAGGAGAGCTCAGGTATTCCACAGAAATACTTTGCATATTGAGTGTGTGCCTCTGCACGCCTGTTGTTTGCTCTGCATTATGCATGTCTGAACGGGAAAATTGCATTGCATGGGACGAGGGGGAGAGACAATGACACCATATATATAGAGAGACGTGCATTTGAGGTGAAGCGAGAAAGAAGAGAGAGAGAGAGTGTGGTGAGAGCGAGTGGTTGTTGCTGGAAAGCGTGAAGACAATAATGCAATGTGACACTTCAGAAATGAGAAGCTGGTCGCCTTGGCAACAGGCCCTGGGCGAGGGGCTAGCGGGGTGGAGGGGTAGGTGGCGTCGGGGAAGGGGTGAGGGCGAGCGAGATAGCGAGTAAATGATGTTTGATCAGAAGCACCGTTGTCGGACGAGAGAAGCCTTCAGGACGGGATTGCGTTCCCGACGGATGGTCGGACCCTCTTGGGGGGGCTGCTCACGTCTGATGTTTGGCTTTGGGGGGGGGGGCGAGTGCCTTGCCTCCAGCAAAGCAAATTTGTCCTTTAATTGTGTTTTCATTCTTATATGGGATCAATATTTGTTCACACCTCACAGGCTTTTCTTATAAAATATCCATACGGTAATGCGATACGGTATTGATACTAGGGCTGCAACTAACGATTGTTTTAATAATTGATAATCTGTCAATTATTTTGTCAATTTAATCATTGAATTGAATTGGAAAAAACATCATATTTTGATGTACATCAATTAATTAAAAAAAAAAAAATTTTTTCGTGGTGTACATAAAAGGTTTGGCGTTCTCGAAATGAGCACCTGAGCTTATTGTTTGGTCCTTTTCTTTTTTTAAAAATTTTATTTCAACCAATTCCTGGGTGATCTTAGACTTACTGTACATCTGGGCAAGGTTTGTCATTGATATGTGTCATTTTAATGTAACTGAATATAGTTTTTTCAGGGGGGGTTAAAAAATGAGGGCACTGTAAAATTACAAAAACTTTTATTTTGGTGAATATACATACTTTGAGGAGTACTGCTCAAGAGAAAATCAGAAAAACACCTAACTTCAAAAACAGATTCATTGTTCTATTTTTTTTTTTTTTTTAACTTTTTTTTCGTACTCCTTTGAAATGTTGAAAGTGGAGTGCGCATCATAAAAAACTGGGAAAGTCTCCTCTGGAAAAACCCAGTAGAACACAAAAATTCCTTCTTTCTCTCTCTCTCTCTCTCTCTCCTCACAACGCTGCTGATCGTGCTTTGCATAAATTGTCAAGTAAACACAGTCATGTGTACAAAGTTTATAAAGAATTGCCTCCACCAGCGCGGCACACATTCTACTACTGCACACACGCACGCGCGCGCGCGCACGCACACACACGCACACGGCGGCAGCAGCATTGAATGCGATAGGGAAGTGAAAAATGATTAACCCGAGGTCAGCTCTCAGCCTCAATCTCGGCGGCGCTCAAAGAACATCCTCGCCTGATTTACACTCGTCATGTTCCACAGCACACATTTGCATATATTTATTAAATTCGCCGCGCGGCAAAGAATAAAATATAAGGCGGGGGAGGGTGCGACGTTGGGTGGGGGGGGGGGGGGTTATTTAAGGGAGGCGTGTTTCGGATAGATTTGCCTTTCATTCATATTCACCCCCCACCCCCTGTACCCTCCTCCGACTTTCCTTCTCTGTCTCAGTGTTTTGTTCATTAGCGCAGAGGTCAGCGCTATA
This sequence comes from Idiotropiscis lumnitzeri, assembly GCF_059441095.1. Lineage (NCBI taxonomy): Eukaryota > Metazoa > Chordata > Actinopteri > Syngnathiformes > Syngnathidae > Idiotropiscis > Idiotropiscis lumnitzeri. The sequence continues at coordinate 4,145,994 of NC_142408.1, forward strand.
GCTAAACGTCACGTGGCTGTAGGCGAGAAAAAAACATGGCTGCCGATCCGCTCCGTGGCGATGACCTCGTTATCACGGCGACGCAAGCTGCAATTTATCGGTTAGTCATCGGAAAATGAGTTGCAGCTCTTTGTTGTTGTTGTTGTTTTTTTTTTTTTTGCACCTGATGACAGTTGTGGCCTGGAGGTTTTCGGATACCATGGCTATCGTAAAGCAAAAAAAAAAAAAATAGATCAAATAAATAAATAAAAATTGGATGGTTGGACTTGAGATAGCAAAGACAACAGTCTATTTGTTTTGTGTAGTACACATGAAGTAATTATTCTAGTAAATGATTTTATTAATCAGATGTTGCTGTTAAAAAAAGACATCCAAAGGGTTTTTAGAATAATAATAATAATTATAAAAAGTCATTGTTGTGTTAAAATTGCCAGTCCTATCTTTTAGTGTAGTGTCAACTATTAAATGTGTCCATTTAGTGTTAAAAGTGTACATGCTGCAAAGTTAGAACGAAGCCAGGTGCTGCTTTTCGTTTCCTGAAGCGTCCATCAGTTTACCTGCACGTTATTATTTTTCGGCAGGTTCTGATTTTGTGTGGACGTGCAGGATCTCGGCCGTCAGGCTTTTCCGCTATTATCCAATGCTACGAAATAAATGAAAAATAAATTAGCTGTCTCTCCCTGCAAGATAGCAAACATGACATGCTTATTATTGTTTCGAGTACTTCCGAGACCGGAACATTGTCTCACGCGGGAAAATGAACATCATTTTGACAACAAATCCTAAAAGTAAAGTTCTTTTTTTTTAAGCAATTGTCAGTGTTTTCATTTCAATTTGCTGGAAGTGTACTATTTGCCGGTTTCTGTATGGAATGTGCAGGCCGATAAAAAAACAGATTGTAAAAAAAAATTGTCTCTTTGATGTATTGTAAATATTGATCCTGCTTTGCTGTGTTCTGTGTGAAAGGCACAAGCTGTGTTGTATTTTTTTTAGTATCTGAAGAGTACAAATGAGTCTTTTTTCCGTGTCGAATCTCTGCGTGAAGGAGCTTCATGAGGCAATCCACTTGAGCCGTGTCTCTGTGTGAAATTGGCAATGTCCCCACTCGCTGGCATTCTGTGTGAAAGTTACAGGCTGGATTAATCTTCTCAACTGATATGGCAATTTGGCTGTATCTCTGCGTGAAAAACAGCCCGCGTTGCCATCGACTTGTTTTTGTTTAACGTTTCATCGAGCGCGCCGTAACGACGGGACGCGTTACTTAATCACCGCAAGCTTGCTTGGGGAAAAAAAAAAAAAAAGAAATGTTGAGTGTGCAAACATCCCATCATGCATCCCTTCATCAACAACCCCCAGCGCGTCCCCCCCCTCCCCTCCGCCAAACCACTGACGCTAGCAGCAATGACAGCCGCGATCAATACGGCCCAAACGCGTCCGCAATGTTCATCCATCAGCGACGGGACGACGGCGGCCATCAGTCACGCGTGTGGCGACGGCGAGGCGTTCCCGCCTTTTGCCGCGACGGCCTGCTAAATGGGCTCCTGCGGAACATTAGCAAGCGGCGCCGTTAGTTTATGGCGGTGCGCTCTTATCTCGCCCAGTAAATAATTCAAATGAGAACATAATAAAAAGACGGCCCTTTAGCTCAAACGCTAATAAAATAAAAAAAAAAATAAAAATTGTCTTGCTCTCAACGCTTTGTAAAAGAAATATACTCCTGACTTTGCCGTCCGTGATGCGCTTGTCTTGATTTGCCGTCCAGTCGGGAGTCGGTCCGGGTGCTGTACTTCAGTCATAGGAGGACTGCAGATATATTGCTCTGTATTCAATATAAATGGCATTTTGGGAACACAGGTGATAAAACAAGTCTGTGTGGATTTGAGAGCAAAAGTCCATGACAGAGGCGCAATTGTGGTAAATCCTTCAGAGCAGTTTGCAACCTCACCCAACAAAAATGTCACAAAACGTGGAAAGATAATTGTTGATGCCATGTATCTTGACTGAGAGACACGGTTCGAAAGGGCCTGAATTTTTTTCATTGGCTGTTTTTTAAATTCAAATTCAAAATTTAAATTTTTAAATTAAATGTAATTAAATTATTTTTTTAGTTTTTCGAAAATGGTTTGTTTTAATTTAGTTTGCATTAGTTTTAGTATTAGCTTTAGTTTTTCTTTTATTATATGTAAAGTTACTAATTATTGCGTAATAAAGGAAACTACATTCCTCAATTTACCTTCCAAATCATAATATTCTGTCTTTTGCAAGTCCAAAGTGCCTTGACAGCGGTGCAAAATATATTTTTAATAAAGTTAAAATTGATCAAAAAAATATCCATTTCATTTGACCTTTTTCCTCTTTTAGCACAATGTTAAGAAGTAGGAAATAGTTTGCCCCACAATTTTTTTTTGTTTGCATTTTTACACATTACAAATAATAACTGTCAACTGAATTTTTACACTGACGTGTTTAAAGCAAAAGATCTGGACCAGAAATCTTTAATTATTGGCGGATTATCTGGCCCGACGATGTTGTGGCACTTGCTTACCGTAATTTAATTGGGCCGTGTACTCGCGGGCCACTTCATTAGACGGAGCTTTGCAGCGATCCAGTGCAGCTGCTCTGTTGCCGTCAACAGTGGCTCGACACAATCTTTACGATCAAGGTTCAAGAGAAACTGGAGGACTATCCAGTATTTAGTCTTTTATTCCACGCGTCCTTCAAGGCAAGCGCGCTTCGACGTGGAGCTCCCTCTGTGACCGACCGACGTCATAAACATCAAGTTGAAATATTGCTCCTTCTCACCGCATCCACAAAAACGGAAAAATGACAGCAAGATGGAATTTACAGCGCGCGCTCACCCAACAAATAGATGTGACGCGCACGTCTTCAATTACACGTATTTGTTCAGTATGTGGCCTTCTCTCCGCTCGTTTTAAATATGTCCATCGTGTGCAGGCATTCGAAACTTAGAACTGCGTGTCTAATTTTTACCTTAGTTTTGAGTTGATAACGTGGCCAGCTTATGTTATGTTGAATTTTTGTAGTGGAAATGTTGTATATTAAAAATAGTACATTTTTGGTTCATCTTAGACTTGTCCATCTGCAGCTAGATATACACCGTACAAATATTTTCAACCATTCATTTGTGTGTGAATTTATAAACCGTGCGGGCGCACCCACTTGCTTTTTTTTTTTTTTCATGCACACCATTATCCAACATTAATAGCATCGCACAATTCTCATTTCAGGAGAAAGGGAATTTAGCTACATGCTTTACATGAAGGCAAAATTGGATTGGGATTTTTTTTTTTTTTTAAAGTGAATTAAATGGTTCTTTCTTTGTGCCTATTTTGCTGCATGCTTTGGATGAAATAGCGCCATCTGTTGGGCCAACATGAAAATGAAGTCTCAATTGAAATCTTAGCATAAAATATTACATTTGTTGTCAGTAGCAGCACTCATAGTTAATTTCAGTAGCCGGGCTTCCTTGCACAAAACAGCGATGCTTTGCTGCATGCTTTGAATCGGGGGAAGTAGCGCCATCTGGTGGATGTACGCAAATAGTCATCTGAATTGAATTCTTAGCATAACGTATTCCGATGGTTGTGTATCGACACGTACATTAATGATTTCAGTTACGACAAAAACTGTGTTTTGCTTCATGCTTTGAATGCGCACATAAACTTTTGCGTGTTTGTGTATTTCAAGTAAGAAAAAGCACACTATGAGTTCTTGCGGCGAAAATGTGCTTCTAAAAAAAAAATCTGCTTCATGCTTTGAAAAGTTGACATTATGCTGCATTCTTTGAATGGCAGGGAAGTAGCACCATCTGGTGAAAAAAAAAGTATATCTGTCATGTGAAGGATTGCATTACTCGAGCGAAGATGTGGCATTGGGAAAAACACCGCCGGCATTTTCAATGAGAACACGTTTTGTGTCGCTTTTCAGTATTAGGCTTTTTTTTTTTTTTTCAAGAACAGAAATGACGTTTTCATTAAAGGAATCACCTGGCACACTGCAAAATATGCTACATGGGTACACATGCGCGAGCTGAAGAATTAAATGCTCATTAAATGACAAACAAAAGCCGCACAAATGACGTTTTGGGAAAAAAAGCCCTCGTTTCCGATGGGCTGCATGCCAGGCAGCCTGCTTTCCTGGGAACTCTACCAGCTCGTGAGAAGTAAAAATATTGGCAGGCAAGATGCACACAAACGCGCACACACACACGTCCGCACGCACACACACACACGCACACGAGGAGAAGCAGTGATGGCAGCAGACCAACACTGAATGCCAATGCCAGTGGGTGTAGTGGGAGCACTGGACATGCTGCGACCAGCCTCGCCAGTTAAGTCTGGCCCAGGCTGGACCAAGTGAGAGACGCACGCACACACACACACACTTTTCACACGCACACACGTGATACACACGTACAATGTGACATACGCTTTCCACACACACAAAGGCGTCTGTCTGGTCCCGTGCCATGTGTCTCAGCTGTGCCACCGTCAGCCCCCCTGCGAACACCCACTCGGCTCCTTATACACACACACACCGACACGCACACACATACGCCCCTCAGGCCTGGACCTCACGCATATGCCACCCCTCTCGTCCACACCTCCCCCCCCCACACACCACCCCGCCGCTCGTCTTTGTGGGCTAATTAGCGGTGAAATTGGTGAATTGCAGGCTCGGACACACACTCACACGCAAACACACACACACACGCACACATGTATACAGTGAGTGAATGGAAGGCCCGGTCACAGCCGTGGAGACACTCAAGCAGAGCCAAGCGCCACTTCAGCCCTGAAAAGCCCCCCTGAAATGGGACACAGTGAAAGAGACGGAGAAAGAAGAATATGGGAACCACTGTAAAAGGAAGACGCAGGAATATGTTTTTCATGGTGTTAAAAAGGAAATCATAAAATCATATCGCATAATTCTTCATTATGTCTATCCTGTGGGTTTGGCCTGTATCTTTCTAAAAATGTTCCAGGTCTTTCAAAAGCAAAAAAAAAAATGAATAAGCTGACTAAAAATTTCTATCAAATATTATCGGGGTCCTACATGTGACAACAATCTCCCCTATCCTTCATGTCAGGGCTGAAGTTTGGCAAAAACATGAAGTCTGAGTGGAATCTCGGTGGGGAAACCAGCTTTTAATAAATGTTGTTGGACTTTGGAGAAGTCATAGCAGCAATAACATCTGTCAATCATTGTCTTGTATGTGGCAACAATCTATTGATTTGTCATGCCTAAATTTGGCAACCACAGAGGAAAATGTTTTGTGATGAATGTTTTCAGACCTATGAGGCCTTGTAGTTTAAGGAATTTCTGGCAAGTACTGGCTGTGTCCTATATGTGACAATAATTCACCATATCCTTCATATGTCTGGCCTCAAGTTTGCCACAAGACTTTGTGGGAAAATCTTGAATGCGTTGGACCTTGGAGGAGTCGTAATTGCAGGAACCTCTGGCGATTATTGACTGTGTCCTGCGTGTGACAACAATCTCCCTTATTCTTCATATGTGTGGCCTTGTGTGTTAAGGTTAAAAAAACATGCAAAGTGCGCTTAAATTTGGCAAAACCGACACAAAGTCTTGCAAAAGTACAGAGGAAAACATTTTAGAACGAGCGTTTTCGGACATTAGAGACCTCGTAGCTACAGGAATTTCTGGCAAGCACTGGCTGTGTCTGACATGTGACTCTTTCTGGGCTTAAGATGGGAGAAATACGTCTCAGAAAACTGTCGGAAAAATTTTTAGAATTTTTGCCGGACCTTGGAGAAGTTGTAGCTGCAGGAATTTCTGGCAATTACTGGCTGTGACAACAATCTCCCGTATTCTTCATATGTATGGCTGCAGGAAACATCCTCTGGTTTTCGTAATGACGTGATGGACGATGCTCGCTCCATCATCCCCACCCACACTCCATAAATTACCCCCACAAATTAACAGGCCGTATTAATACCGCGCAACGTGTTAGGGCTCTCATTTAAAATTAATAAGTGGTAATTATGGAGGGAGGAAGTCTGTTTGGGGGAGGCTGCTAAGGGAGAACGAAGGGATGACTGAGTGTGTGCGAGACTCCCTCGAGGACTCCGTGTGCCACTTTTCACACTTTCAAGACAAAAGAGAACTTGAAGCTCATTTTGATGAGGGCTTGGCTTTTTCTTTGGTTTTGTGTGCTGCACGTGATGCAGAAAGCTGCGTATGCATGATTTCCTAAGCCTGAATTTGCTCGCTATGTCTCCGTAATGTGCGACACAATGATTTCATTTTTTATTTTTTATTTATTTTTTTACACTTGTATGGCCTTGGAAGAATGTTAAAATGCCCGATTTGTGTAATCCAATTCCTCGCTACGCCTCCGTAATGCGTCATCAAAAGGTGAGTCGTTTTACTTGATTATAGTTTTACTGGTTAGACAGCACTTAACTTCTTTTTACAATTGTGAAACGTTACGATTGCAACGTATCATTTGGTTTAGTGATGGTGACATCCGTTTTTCGAATTCTCATTTCAAATGGGCTTGTTGGTGGGAAAGAGCAACTGGGAGAGCTTGGTTGCCATGGTGACAAACATAACAGCAGCTGAAGATAAGACAAGATAAGATGTCCTTGAGTTTTGTGCACTGGGGTCATTGACATTAAACACATTAATTGTTGATTTTCTACTTTCTCTCCCGAGTTGATTCCAGGGGGGGGGACGTTTTGTTGCCGTGGTTACCGGAGACGAGTGTCAATTACGGCGTTGAACACCTTCAAAGTGACGTGAATGGGACCGAGCGCTGACAACAAAGGCCCGGCGGTGTGTAATGTGAAAAGTAGCAAACATCATTTGGAGACGTCACTCATGATGAGTCATTATGTTTGCCACAAAAGACCCCCGCGAGCCCCCAGAGACACATCAGTCTCTTAATGCTTTGTCATCAGCGCAGGTTAATGGACCTCACAGCAGTCTGTTAAAAGTAACCCTGATCAATACCCACTTTGTGCGTGTGCGTATGTGTGTGCGTGATTGCGCCCGCGTTTAAAATATGAGCTTCCATTTCTTTTAAAGAAACAAAAATATAGATCACAACACCTGGAAGGAAAAACATTGAGAAGGAATCACAAATGGCTGGATCCGCCCCCCCCCCTTCCAGGATGCCGGGTGAGCAACATCAATGACATGATATGATGCTCCATAATGTTACTTTAAATGGCATTCCATTTAATGAAATAAAGTAATACAAGTCACTTCTTCTGGGGAAGTTCTTGCCGCTTTCTTCAACAGGCGAGGATGAGTGGAGGAGAGGGGAGAAGCGGCAGTAAAACAGGCCAAAATTCAGTCATCAGGAGGTGAGGGTGGGCAAGAGAGAGAGAGAAACGGCACTGAAATAGGCGAAAATCCAATTCAATGCAAAAGTAGGGGTGAGGCCAAATATGAGTTTAGAAGTCTTACATTGAGATGGAAACAATTCTACGGAGGTAGTTGCTCTATTATTTTCCTTCCTGCTTCTTGAAGGATCGCCAAGTTGATTTCTATTCAGGAAAAAAAAAAAAAAACTGGCATGGCAATATTTGGACGTTTCTGTCTGTCCTTTGCTTCCTGGTGCAATTCCTCAAATGGTGAAAGTGGAAAATTGGGGGACAACACCATATTTGGGCGTGAAAAATCTAGTTAACGCCTCCCCAAGGTCACACTCGTCGAACGCCATCGAGGTTCCAGGGCACAATCAACAGCGTCCAAACAAAACATAAACAAGACAACACTTGTATGCCTCACAACACACACACACACACACACACACACACATGCACGCACACGCACGGAGTCTGCCTTGCATCATTATTTCTCTTTTCTTTCGTCGGTCTCCAGCTGGGGTCCACTCCTGGGCGTCTGACACCTTCTGGCCTTGAATCGGGCTCTCCAGTGGGGGCGAGGAAGCGTCCAGACAAGGCGATAACACCCTCTCAGACGCCGCGCAACATCCAAGCTGTGCTTTAATTGTGAGGTATGTGTATGTGCGTGCGTGCGTGCGTGCGTGTTTGTGTGCGTTGGTAGTGGGTGGCGATCGAGCGCATGCGGTGGCGTAGCGTGGGTTGCCAGCGTCCAGGGCAAGTCAAGCAATTTGCACTCACCAGCTAACCATAATGCAGCTCGCAAAACAAAATAGTCCGAATATATTTTTGTTTTGTTTTTGAGAAAATTAATGATATTATGAGAATAAAAATACAAAAAAAAAAGTAAGAATAATATAATATCATCTTTTTTAATGAAAAAAAAAACTTAATTAATTAATTAACAACATTACACAAATATATTTTGGTGAGAGAGCTTCTTTTTTTTATTTTTTTTGTATCATAGAATGACGTCGTAATATTGGGAGTCTATATTTGAAAAATATGTATTAAATAAATCAAGTTTTTCAGGGAAAAAGTCAAAATATTATAAGGATACAGTCGTTTCTTTAAAGAAAATCATGTATATTAAAAAAAAAGTCATATTCCAAGAATGTAGTTGCAATATCAGAATGAAAAGAAATCATATTCAGAAACAAAAGTATGTATATTTTTCTGAAAAAAAAATAGTTCTGGTTTCGGACCAAAAAAAAAAAAAAGTTGATGTTACAGGAATTAAGTCGGAATTGGAAAAAAAATAGTCTTTTATTTATTTATTTTTGTGTGTGGAGTTGTTAGGTTACTAACAATATTATAAGAATTGAATCATCTTTTTTATTGTTATTTTTTATTTTGCAATATTTCGAGGAGGGATTTATAATATTTGTAGGAAAGAAGTCATAGGAGATCAATCTTATTTTTCGGCGCCCCCCCACCCCCGCCCCCAACTCCACACACACACACTCACACACGCATGCACACCCCCACCCAAACTATAGCACCGAGTGAAGGGTCGACACAGAGATTGGGGTGGAGGTATTGTAATGGCGATTAGTGTTGGTGCGTGGTGGTGGTGGGGGGGGGGGGTGTTATTCATTCGTGTTGATAAATCATTCAGGCTTGTGTTTATCTCTAGCTGTCAGTGGAGCGCGTAGCCTGCGATATCACGCGCGCACACACGCACACACACACGCATGCACAGTAGGCTACCTCAGCTCTCTTGCTTTGCCCCCTACATGAGGGGTGCATGGAGTCCAGTGATAGTCCAGCAAGGGTGCTTTGTACACCCCCCCACCCCCCCTTCCCCTAAACAACAAAAAAAAAAAGAAGAAATGTAGTGTGTGTTTCTGTTGATTACAGCTTCATTAATAAAGCCTCAACTGGCCCAAACACCCCCCACGACCCCCCCTCCTACTCTTTAGGTGTGATTTCTAATGAATGAATACAAGCATTCATCCTGGCATGAACAAATATGCAGCGTCTCCTTATTTGCATGTTCTCATTAGGACGACAGAATATACAAAGCCAAGCATTTGCTTATATTACATCGTCAAGGATGTTAAAAGGTTACCTCGAGACTTATGGTTAAGGCATTTGTGTTTTGGGTAAAAACAATTTCATGAGAATAATGTTAGGACTCAAAAGATAATGATAGTACGAGAATGAAGTCAAGAATAGAGCCATTAAAAGAAATTGAGTACATTGTAAATTGCTAATTTTCGATTTTAATTTAATTCATGTTTTTAAAGGAAAACTAGACTGAGAATGATGCGGTGTAAAAAAGGTCACAATGCGTCAAGAGTAAAGTTGTCATGTGAAGCAAAAAAATGTTTTTCAACATATGTTGGAACGTTACAACAATGTCGACATGAAAAAATTTTTGCATTATAGCATGAAAGTAAAAAAAAAAAAATCTCTTATAGGACAAAAATGTAATATAAAAAAAAAAACATGTCGACTTGATGATGATTGATTTTTTTTAGCAAAACTTACTCACATATATCTCACCAAACAATTTTTTCTCGACTAAAAAACATCCAGACTTTCAATCTTGAGGTCCCATAATGCTGCAAGGCTCCTACAGACTGAGGGAAACGCTCGACTTTTACTGCACTTTCCAGTTGAAGGTTGAGATTTCAAGATTTTATTCTCAAGCTATCTTTATTTCTTCTTCTGTTGGTTCATAATTTGTTAAAAAAAAGAAAATAAATAAATAAGAAATGAAATGGACCCCATTTGGACATACTGAGTTTGTGCCTGACTGAGACAAATTTGCGACACTTCTGGTCAATAACGTGTCATCAGGTTTGTTTCCATGACAACCCCAAAGTCACTTTAGCCTAATTTTCCGTGGTGTACCGCATCAAATGCTAAAACTTTGTCCCCGAGCACTTTTCACAGTGAGCTTCTGGACTGTGCTCCAAAAAAAGACGACAGGTCGCCCTCGGGCCCGCTCGTGACCGAAGCCTTTTTAATGGGAAAATGCAACCGGGCGGATGCCGAGCTGCGGGTGGGCGGCCATCTGCCTCGACAGGCTGCGTTTGAAACCGAGGTTTTAATAGTTTGGGATTTGGGATGGGATGGAATTGATTGGCAGTGCACATGTCACGAGTACGGAACAACGAAATTCAACGAAATATAACCCGTCCAAGCGACATTAAACAAAATGACCAACAGAGGGAGACAGAACGAGGACTCTGACGGGTCACCACAAGGTGGCGCCCCGAAAAAGAAAGGAAGCCCTAAATTTTGTTCCTATAGTATGAATTATTCTTTTTTTAAATATGTAATATTTGTCGAGTGTAAGATAACGGGCAAAAAGTAATAAATTATTGTGTGATAGAGTTCGCGACGATTCTCAAACAATTGACCTTCCAAATGTTAAATATACTGTCAGTTATTTATTTTTCATTCTGTTGAGGACAATGTTTTTTCAATTTTAGTTTTAGTTTTCATGGTTGAAGTGGATGATGAGACGGACGAGGCGTTTGAATGGAATTGAATGGCAGGTGCATTTGGGGTTAATAACGAGGAGACATGCAGAAACATCAAAGCGAGCGGCGGCCTTTTTAGTGTTTTGTTTTGTCGCGTTTGGCAACCTTTTACTTTGGCCCCGTTTCGCTCGCTGGAGCCGCTAAAATCAATATTTTCCTATCAGCGACCAATCGCGTGGTGACGCGTCGCCGTCGAGTGCTTACTTGACCGCCCAACTCTGCCCGCCAGCGGCTTTTAATCAACTCTTGAGCTGATAGCGCTGCTTTTTAACGCTCACTCATATACCACACACACACACACACACACACACACAAAAAAAACAATTAGTGTACAAAGATAATTAATGAAAAAAAAGTCTCATGACTAATTTTAATTTCACAATTTTATGTGCAAATGATTGCATGAGAATTAAGAAAGAAAGTCAAATTAAAAGTTTCATTTAAAAAAAAATCAATTAATTAAAATCAAGTAATTAAAAAAACAAAATAAAACATTTTTTCAAAATAAAAAAGTTATCTTACAAGATTCAATTATGGGTTGTTTTTTTTGGACAGAGAAATTCAAAATATAATGAGATAACATTTTTGATTAAAAAAATAATAAATTAAAATTTTTAGTCTTCTAAGAAAATAGACAATATTCAGAGTTTAAAGTCTTCAAGAGTTTATGTTTTACAGAATAATTTTAAGAATATTCAATATTTTTTGTAGAAAAAATATTTGGACAATAATCACAGCTGTTCAAAGGTCAAAAATGTCATAATTTTGAGAAATTCAATTCAAATAATTTATTGTGAAATGATGTTGGATTTTTCGTTTTAAAATAAGTATAATCATTGTTTTGTTAGGTGAGTTGGTTGGTTTTTGAGGGGAAAAAAAAACATACCATTCAATCTGATCATCTTGTAGTTTACCATGCTTAAAATTTACTTCATTTGATCCTGAAAAAATAAATAAATGTGAAAGTCTCTAGGTTAACCTTCCTTACTTCGTGCACATTTTATTTTATTTTTTTACTTTCCCTGCTGGGGTGTGACGTTGATGTGTTTCAACATGTTGTCATTGTTCACGCCACAGCTGCTGTGCATTATGCACCCCGCGCACATTTGCATACCTGTGTGTGCGCGTGAGCATGAGATGACATGCTAGCCTCTCACATTGCTGTTTGACAGTTGCTAGTGTCACGTTTGCTTTTTTTTTTTTTTTTTGCACAAAAGTCACACTGTTACACAATCTAAGTTAAGACATGCTTGTTACATTTAATTTAAAACCCCAAAAATTATTTCATAGGAATCAGTTCATGAGTAACAAACGCGTAACAAGTTGAACTTTTGCAGGTTTCAAATCAGTAGTAATGCTGGTAAAATGGTATCAAGTTGAAGTAAATATCAATATAAAAAAGGAGTAATTGTCAAAGAATATTCAATGTTTTTGAAGGAAAAAAGTATTTTTTTTTTAAAAAGGGTTGATATTTTTTTTATATTATATATTTTTTTTAGATCACAATGAAAGTTGGATTTTCTGCAATTAAAAAATATTTTTTTTGTATTTGTGTTGAGATGAAAATATTTGTAGCCTGAGAAGTCATATTTTTGCAAGAAAGAAGGGAATTAATATTATTTTAAATAAAATTATATTGCTCTGAGATAAAGACACAGTGCTATTGTAAAAGTTGTAATATTCTTAGAAATAAATATTTTTGAAAAAAAAAATCAGAAAAAGTTGTAATATATTGGGGAAAAAATCTGAGAAAAAAAGTAATTTTGCATTGGAAAAAAAAAGTCATACTCTGAAAATAAACTATAATACTAAGATAACAAAAACAATTAAATATTCTTTGAACAAAAAATATTCTTACAAAAAAAGTGCAATAATGTCAGGAAAAAAAGTCACCATCAGTGAAGAAAATAAAAATCGTATTATTCCGAGATTGAAGTCATATTTTTTTGTGTCCATATTTCGAGAAAAAGTCCAAATACTTCAAGCCAAACAGGCGTGATATTAAGTGTGAGGAGGATGTCGCGCCGCCACGGCAACAGGCCGGCCGGCCGGCGGGCGGGAAGAGAGACAGATTGCGTTTTAACAGTCATCGCTGTCATCTCCAACAGCTGTCCTCTTCCCGGCCACCATTCACACGGCCCGTGTTTGCATTGTCTCCCTCGTGACCTCCCCTCTTGAGGAGGCGTGAAGGGGTGCGGGGAGGTGGGGGCAAAAAAAAAAAAAAAAAAAAGGAGCTGGCCTAGTGGACAGCAGCGGATGAAATAGAGGGAAATGCAAATGAGGGCAAGGAAGGGAGAGTGAGTGATGGGGGAGAAAAAAAACATTAGCGCCTTCCGCCGCTGCCGCGTTCTCCATGTGCAGCGGCGGCATGTTGCGTGTTATCAGGTGGAGCGGCAGATAAGGCGGCTATCGGGCCCCGACAGGGCTTTGACACGACGCGCTAATGCATAAGAAGTTCACTCTTGCTTTTAATCAATGTGGCCAAATGATGAGCTTTTTTTTTTTGTCAAGGGTTAACAGCCAGCCGCTGGCAGGTGTGCGGCTACAAACGCAAAGATAAGGCGGCGGACGGGCCTTTTAGCCCGTTAGCACGCCGGGCGAGTATGCTAATGAAGCGCTCGCGCAGCCCGTCAAAAAGTCGCAGGCTGCGCAGATTACAGAGGAAATGTGGGAAGACATGCATGCGCAAAGGTCAATAATGTCGGATTTTTTTTTTGGGGGGGGGGGTTGCGGGAGGGAGGGAGTACTTACGACAGTGGACTGAGCTGGTTCACCCTAAAATTCTGCCAATCGGCAAAAAAAAAAAATTGCGAGAACATTTCAAAATTATTGTTGTGTATTTTTAAATGACAAATTCACAATTATATTTTCAAGAAAATATTTTGTAAAATTATGAAATTGAAGTTTTATTTCTGTGAAAATGCCACGCTGTTTTGCTTATTATGAAAGTATTTCTAGTGAGAAAATAGGTTGTACTATTACCAAATTAATGTTTTCATAGAAAATTAATCATTCAAATATGAGATTAGTTTTTTTTCAAAATACATACTCAAGGTTCAGTCCCCCTGCATATTCACCTACTCGCAGATTTTTTTTTTTAAGTATTTTTAAAAATCTATTACATTTTTATGGGGGGGGCATTCCCTATTTTTCCTGGAAAATGCTTACTGCCAGATTTTTTTTCAATTCACTTAATGGACATTAATTATTTATGGAATTTCTCTTTTTGTTTTTTTTGGGGGGGAATTAAGTGATTTAAGTTTTTTTTTTTTAATGAAAAAGTGTGACTGTTACGACAACATTTTTTTGGGGCAAGAAAATGATGGTAATAACTTTCATTTTTTGGAGAGAAAATTGCCATCAATTTTTTTCCTTCCAAAATGTTCTCTAACCGACCTCTCTGCCCCTCCTTCCCCCTCCAACCTAACACCCACCTCCTCACCTCCACTTTCACCAACCCGTCTCCTCCTCCTTTTTCTCCTCCTCTTCCGCACAATCGCTCACCCTAATCCTGCTCATCCCATCTTCCCCCACACCTGCATCATCCCTCTAACCTCCCTCCTTCTTATCCCCCTGCACCTCACACCATCTCCTCGTCCCCTCCAACCTCCCACCTTCTTCTCATTTCCCCCTCCTCCCCGTCCTCCTCCTCCTCCTCTTTATTGTACGAACCCTGCTATTCCCCATGTCCTCCTCTTCCTTGCAAACTTCCCACACTCCTCCTGCGACTCACCCCACCGCCCTACTGCCCCTTTCCTCCTCCTCCTTTGTCTTCCATCTCTCATTTTCCACTCTCCATGCTTCTCCCATCTTCTCCTCCTCCTCCATCCTCCCACTCTTCACCCCTCTCCCTCCTCCTCTGCATATTCCCGTTCCTCAGCCTCTTTCCAACCTCCTCCCTGCTCCATCTCTTCCTTCTTACCTTTCATGCTTCCCCATCTCCTCCTCATCCCGCTAACCTCCCAATCTCCTCCTACTTCTCTTCCCTCCCTCTCCTCCTGCTCCTCATCCTTTCCGACCTCCTCCGTAGTCCAGCTCTTCCTCCTAACTCTTCCATATTTCTTCCCATCCTCTCCTCTTTGCCGCATCCTCCCCTCCTCCACCTGCCCTTCCCTCCCTTTCCTCCTCCTCCTCCTGCTCCTCCTCCTGCGGCCTACCTCCCCCCTCGCCCTCACTCAGGATGCAGAGTTCACGGGTCACCCGAGTGACAGGGCCTGAGTCGGGAGATAAGAGGAGGCCAGAATGGCTTTACGGCAAGCAGCACTCTGAGGGAGTGATTGGGGGGGGGGGCGTCGGTGGGAGGGCAGCTGGATGTAAGGACCAAGAAGAAGACTCGGGGGGGAGGGTGGGGGGAGGGGGGTGGTCGAATTGAGGAGGAAGGGATTTGGGGGGGGGGGGCTAATCTGCCACGGTTTGAAGTAATAATACATTCCTGATAGTCATCACGACACACAGGCCGAGAGAGGATGAGGAGGTGGTGGTGGAGGGGTGCAAGATGGGAAGGGGGGGGGGGGGGGTGCTGCGTTCAAAGACATCCAGCAAACACAAATACACAAGCGAGGCTCATTCTTATTCCCGCGTCGTCTCGCGCTGTAAATCACAATCCCCCCACTCCCCCCCCCCCCACTCCCCATCACCATATAACACCCACCCCACACCGTCGCACTCCCTCTCAATCCAGCCTGGATATCAGGCCTCTGCAGAAGGGCTCGGGCCGGCTGATAGCGGGTCCTCTGGGGTTTGGGGGAGAGGGGTGGGGTGGTGGCTGGATGTATGCTGGAGAAAAGCATTGTAGGTTGAGGCTACGCCAGCTTACCGTGAACTCTCAGATATAGAGTTCAAGGGTCAGGTGGCTGGCGAGCTGCAGACCGACACATTCACTGTTTTCGTTTTTTTTTTTTTTTGGGAGGGGGAGGTTGTCAATCTATGCACCTGCATGTGTGTGTGCGTGCACCTGCGTGTGTGTGCGTGTCCGTTTCTCTTTTATTGCCATTATGCAACGACATCATAGCAAAATTTTGTTGCATATTGCACAAAAAAATTCTTACGTGCATTGCTTTACTTTTTTATTTTAATTGAATCCAATGAAGTTGTCACTTTTTTTTGTTCTACATTCTCAGGAGAAAAAGACTCAATTTATGTGAATCTCATGAGAATTTATTTGGATGGCAAAAAAAAAAAAATTTATTCATGAAAGCCAAAGTAATTGTTAGTTTTCTTCATTTATTTACAGTGTTTTTTTTTTTTAATTTATACCAAATACTACTTAATTAGCATTTTTGCACTAAATGTATTGAAACGAAACAAAATCTAATATATAATATAACAACCCCCCCTTATGTCACGAAAACAGGTGTTGCCATATTGGTACTGCACATCTGTGTGACTATTGTTCGTTCATTCATTTAACCCCCCCAAAAACAGAAGAAAAGACACTTAATGGTCTGCGTTCACTGCTTTTTTTTGTGTGTGTGTGTATGAAATTGTTGCGAGAACACACTCAGCGTGTCTGCGTGAGTCTGGCAGCATCACAGCACATAATGTTTGTGTGCTTGTAAAACGAAGTCATCAAGGGACAAATGATCTTCCTCCATTTCTGCACGAATGCTGCGTGATGTTTTTTTATTTTTTTTTAAGCGGGGGTGCGCTCGGCGTGTCGGCAAAGTGACAATTTGCCGCCCGCCGAGAAGCACTCCGATCCAAGCGACTTGTCTCAGGTGCAAAAACGCCAGCGAGCCACACGGCGGCATTAACGAGGAAAAAAAGCAATTTCCGTTATTTAGTGTCGACTTTCATCACGGCGGGAGTCGAAAAAAAAATGTTGCTTGTCTGGAAATCAAAAGAAACAAGCCGACTTTCTGAATCCTGTCTCGTTGAGTTTTGGCACTTAATATCTAATTACGCTGCGTCTTATTACACAGTAATTGCTTCCAATCTTTTTTTTTTTTTTTTTACAGAAAATATATTGCGCTACGATTGGACACATCCCGGCAGGAAGTGATGTGACTTCAGGTGTCCGCCTGCAATGTGAGTGAAGAACTTTTATGCTCGTCAATCCAAGTTTGAGCTTACATTTTCGTTGAAATTTTCACACATTTTTTTTTTCCAAGTTGAAGGTCAGGTATGTTGTTTTTTGGGTGACAGTGCGTATTTTTCTTTTTTTTTTTTTTTTATTTGGGGTGGGTGGGGGGGGGGGGGTTGAAATCCTACTAAATTCTCTCAGGAGCAGGCTTTGGCACACCGTTTCATACAATTGTAGGACTGTTGTTTTTGTGTGAAATCCTACTAAATGGCTTTGTCATGCTATTGTTAGTTAAGTCATTCAAACAGCCGCTAAATAACCGCACATTGTACTTTTTTTTTTTATTTTTATTTTCTTTGGGATGAAATCTTGCACAAGAACAGCCTTTGACATTTTGTCATTCGTTCAACAGCAATAACAAAAACATAGTTAAAGAAAAAAAAAATGTTTTTGGTGGTTTTCTGTGATTGTTTTAAAAAAAAAAAAAAAAACTGTCGCAAGCTTTTTCATGCTGCATATGATTATTTGTGTCAATTTTTAAGTGACCGCCCCGAAATATTTCTTTTGTGACACAGTTCATTTTTCAAATTTCTCACAACAAATTTGTTCCCTCTGTCTTGAAAATTTGTAACAATTTTTAATGAGAAATTTGATGGGGAGCCAAAAAAAGACTTTCAAGCCAAGCACTTTTTGAGTGTTTAGTGTTAAAATGTGAGTTAAAACATGAGATGGAGTTTGGGTAAAAGTATTTTCATTTATTGCGATGACGATAAATTCGTATGAAAGCGTTACAAAAGTGATTAATTCCAATTTATCTTAATTCAATTTCACTTTTCAAAATGCATTCAGGTGTCTGCCGAACGTCCGCTGTCGTTTTTCTTCCTTGAGAGGCACCAAGTCGTAAATGAGTCCAACATAACGACAGAAAACGATTTCTTATCCCCCGTTGAGATGATGCCTCTCCTTTTGCACAACTTTGGATGTCACGTAACTTTTTGAACATTTCTTCTCTCACAGCGTCACATCTTTTCAAATAAGCCCTGGGCCCGAATACGAAATCAAGAACTTTAGTGGCTGTTGCTTGCTTTCCCGTCATTCCGTCACTTTTTTTTTTTCCTCACTCTCCCCTTCCTCCTTTATTTTTTTCCCCTCAGTTTTTCTAACCTGTCCTTCTCCTCCCTCTTTCCCTCCCTCTCTCGTTTTCTCTCTCTCTCTCTCTCTCTCTCTCGCCATTTCAGCTGCCTCGCTCTTATCTCGCTGTTGCCGTCCTCAGTAATTATTATTATGTGCCGCCGAGATAATTCGCAAGCCGTGAGGAGGGCAAGCGAGGGGGGTAAAAAAAAAAAAGGGATGAAAGAAACAGTGGCTGTGGCTTCCTGGGCTGTGCTTCTCTTATCTGACCTTGGGCAGAGCCACTTATTGTTAGGCAAATCGCATGTGCAGAAAAATGGAGTGGAGCGAGGTGCTAGCCGGGTGCAGGGAAGAAGAAGAGGAGGAGGAGGAGATGGATGGAGAAGGAAGTATAGAGGGAGGAGGCAGCGATAGGGAGAGAAAAAAAAAAGCAGGATGGAGGTGTGCAGGCAGGCGAAAGGAGATAGCGAAGGAGAGGGAGGCGGGAGGAAGTTTGTTTGAAGAAGAAGAGCAGTGAAAGCAAGAAAATGGGCTAAAAAAAAAAAAATCTTTCTTTACAGCTTACACCCCCCCCCCAAAAAAAAAAAAGAACGAAGAGGTATCCCGTTGTCATTGCCCAGGGAGGTAGACAATGTCTGCAGTCATATCAAATCAATTGAGACGAGTCGTCGACGCTCAATTCTGCTTCAGAATTCATTTTTTCCAGCTCTTTCAAAGTCTTGCGTTGCATTTTATACAATAGCTATCCTCAAAAAAAAAAAAATCACACTAAAACCATAAACAGAACACGGAATGAAACAGTACACTTCTCACGCTCACTAAATCAAATAAATCGTAAGCAAATCAGTGACCCCAATTTATCACGGCGACCGATTTTTTCTTTCTTTTTTTTTTTTACAGATTTAAGTTATGCACTTAAAACGTACTAAACACACTTTTAAAACAATTCCTTAATGTCTGTTTTCACTCTCTCGCTGTCAAATAATGAGAGATCTGATGAGCGTTCACATGGAGACTTCGTATAATACATCACTTTGCAGAAAGGAAAAGACACTCAACACAAAGTTCAACAATTTTGAAGAAAAGCATATTTATTCATCACCAAAGAGAATTAAACATTGCGTATTTAAACACTAAAAAAGTTCAACCAAACTAAATAATGACGAGAACTTGTGAGAAGCTTCTTGTTTATCAACAAGATACCTGTGGAAAGTCTACTAGCTTAATGCTAACACGTAATTGGAAATGGCATAAATGGGCTAATGGAACTAGCATCGATCAAAAGGGGTCCAAGGATTGACCCTTGAGGGACTCCACATGTCATCGCCTTTTTAGCAAATGGAAATTTTCAAAGGACACAAAATAATTTCCCTTTCCTCAAAGTAAAACCTGAACCATTTTCGGACTGTTCCATGTAGTCCTTAAATTTATAAAGTATCGTACTGTGTTTTCCCCCTTAAATAAGGCCAAAAAAGGCTTTTTTTAAATCTGCCAAATTTTTTTTCAGATTCTTTCCTAGTTTTTTTTTTTTTTTTTGTAATTTTTGTAGAACTGTCAAATGTTCTCCCTCTAATTCAAATCTTTATTGTTATAAATGTTAATGGGCCAAAAGTTAATTTATTTTGGATGTATTTTGTCAATTAATCAATTATGGAGAAAAAATATCGCTCTGGTTCTACTTTTTATTAATCAGTTATCATTTCTGGACCACAGCAGTGGAATTGGATATGTTCCTGCAGTGGTTGGCGATTCGTGCCATCCATTATTACACGCTCTGAAATGTTGTAATATTTTATCAAGTTTGCAAGTGTACCTAATATTCTGTCCAGTAGCCATCACGGGATCTTGCAGCGCACGCTTGTCCTTTCGGCACAGCAGGCGAAACGGGAAGCGACAGTGAGTCATTAAATCAGCCAGCTAAGTGCACATTAAAAGGCAGTAGCGGTACTTCTGCCAGAGAATAGTCGAGTAATCTTTACAACTCTGAGCGAATAAACGCATCTGCGCAATCAACTTAATGGCGCGGGGTGCCTGATGCTCCTCGCCGAAGCTCGGTGCGTGGAAGTGGTTGTGGTTTGGTGCGTGGAAGCGCCGTGTCGTCCGGCGTCTGATGTGTGGCCTTTGCCGCCATCGCCGTAGCTCAGCTCCTTTTAATTACAAAGCCGTTCGGCGGCAACAACAGGCTGTCCTTCCGCCAGATTTAAAACCAGCCCAATAATTAATCGGCCTGTGCGTCGTTTCAGCGTGTATTCGTGTGTGCGTAGAATAGTTGAAATAATTTCAGTCGCTTGCGTGAAAGCGCGCAAATATTCCAACAGGATGGTTTTCTTTGTTTTTGTTTTGACTTTTTTTTTTAACTCATTTACTGCCATTGACGGCTTAAGACGTCAAATCTCCATTTTCTTTTTTTTTTTTTTTTTTTACTGTACGGATACTATAGAGCGCCCCTAGTGGTGAAAGAAAAATCCACACGTTGTATTCGCCGCATGGTTCAAAATTTTGGAAAAAAGTAGCGGCTTATTGTCCGGAAAAAATACGTACAAATATAGTTTTTTTTAACAACATCAAAGAATTATATTACGTAACCGTCATGGACAGAGAAAAAAAAAAGTCAGTCAAGATCACGACTGTGCTCGACTTGGCCATACTAGATTTCAACATTTTTTTTTTTTAGGGGCGTTTTGTCTTCATCCGCAGCAGAGATTGAACAAAGTATCAAACCTAATTTGACAAAGTAAGGAGTATGAAGAACCATTTTCAATTAAAGCGAGTAAAAGTAAAAAGTCAACAGAAAATCAAATACCCAAATAAAGTCCAGATTCCTGAAAAGTAGTAAATACAGTAAAAATATTTGTGACGTTATTTCCCACTTAAGTTTTCTGGAAGGGACCCCAGAGACCCCCGGGTCCTCAGCTCCATGTCGCCCCAGCCCGTAACCCTTGCGAGCGGCCCCTCACTCTTTACCCCCCCAACACACACACACGCACGCCTTCTTTTTTGGGATTTGCTGCCTGCTGCTCAATTGAGCTTCTTTAAGAGAGGAACAAACAAACAAAACATCTCAGGCTAATGAGGCCACCTCCAGGAACACAGAGGCTGAAAAGGAGGCCTTGTGTACCGACGCGGGATTGAGCATTATGGGGAGAAAGGGGGAAGAAAGGGAGGCAAAGGGGAGGATTTGCAAGGATGAGCTGTGATCTGATGGAGTGGATTGAGTCGTCTGAGCCGCGTCCACCGTGGAGACAAAAAAAAAAAAAAAACATCAGTGTCTCGGCCGTGATGACTTTTTTTTTTTTTTTCCCTTTCTCCGGCCAGGTCGTTCCCACACGGTGATGGTTGACCCAAGTGGGTGATGATCATCGGCTCTTCTTGGTGTGGCATTGTGCTTCATTTAGTCACTCAGAAAGATTATTAAAGCAATAGCGTGTCTTTCACTGCGCTCGACCGACACGTCAATTGGGGACGCTTTCGGCGTCCAAATTCGGACATTCCACTAGAAAATTAGAAAATTAAAAAAAAAGCACAGCACGCGTTCAATTAAACTACGCTTAAGTTAGCTGCCACTCACGTCTAAATATCCCTCTTAAAAAACGGTTCTCAAAAATGGAAAAAAGTGAAAACGAGAGTGTTTGAAAAGCAGGGAACTGACATTTTACGAAACAATGCTCATATTAGCGGCCACGCCATTTTGGCTAAAATCAAATGTCGACACATGCAGTCAACCGAATTGTCATCTTTAAACAGTTATAATTAGAAAACGTTTCTAAAAATTGGGCCTTTTCGAAAACAACACCATTACTGCGTCAACTTTGAATTTGGAATACTGGCAGTTAAATAAGCCACGCTAACGTTGGCCGCTAGCCTAACGTCTTAACGTTGGCACACAAGAAAACGGAAATGGGAAACGACACCGTTCCAGTTTCCACATCAACTCTCAATGTGATGTTCTTTGAAAATGGGCAACTGACATTTTATTGAATGACGCTAATCTAAGGTAGTTGAGTAAACTGTGTTAAAAATGGCTGCTAGCGCATTTTGGCTAAAGTCTAAACATCATCACATACATTCAACTGAATTTGCTTCCTTTTATGGATCACCTTTTTAGAAATGACACTCTTACTGTTTCCACGGCAACTCTGAAAACTGGTTTACCCTATGAACTCCGAAAATGTAGAACTGGTTAGTTACGTCAACAATGCTAATTTTAGCCTCTAGCTCCTTTTGTCAAACTTCGACACGTCAGCAGATGAAGTCAATTAATTCAGCATTGATTTTTTTATTTTTTTTTATTTTAAGGTTTTCGGAAACATCAATGTTACTGATAGAGCTTCTACTTTTGAAAACTAAACGATGCTAATGTTATCCGTTAGCCGCTAACGTCTAAATGCCAGCACATACTGTCATCTAAATTGAACATCCTCGTACATTTTTAAATAGGTCTCCAAACAGCTTCAAATCAAGTCTAAAATTAGATTTTTCTTTTTATACATGACCGTTTCCATATCAAAAATGGAAAAATGGTAGTGTTTGAAAATGGAGTAGTGCCAGTTACGTAATCTATGCTAATTTTAGCCGCTTGGCCCTTACGTTAAAATGTCGTCACTTGCAGTCAACTGAGTTAGTGTCATTTTTTTTTTTTTTATTTAAAAAAAAAACAAATCTCAAAATTGACCGCGTCACTTTTATTCGTCACGTTGCATGTGTCAGTTTTATTCTAATTGTCTGTCCAAAACACACTAAAGAGGAGGTCAAGGCAGTATGAAATAAAACTTGGTGTGTTGTTTTAATCCAAGTGATGGAATAATTGTTGATGCCACGGTATCTCCACTATCCACGGCTGCCAAGCTAATTAACCTCCTTCTGCGGTGGCGTTTTTTTTTTTTTTTCCTTTCTCCCTTCTTCTTCCTTTAATTCCTCACGACCGCTTCATCCCTTGTGGATGCGAGGAGCCGTGCTGTTCTTTTTTTAGCGTCAAGCCTCTCGCACATCATTTAGTGCTTTCTGCCTATTGGGAGTTTTATTTTTATTTTTAGAAATGGGAGCAGAATGTCAGCAGTACCAGCTCAGCTCACTTCGACTTGGTTTGCAAAAAAAAAGAAAATTGTGACGAACACGGGACATTGAACGCATCAGAGAAGACAAAGCAGGGAGCGAAAACATCAAACTATAACAACCGTCTGTTGTATTGTTGGAATGACGCAGGGGAGTGCGCTAAGCTAACGTTAGCATGTGCGTTCATTTGCGTTGTTTCTCGCCGTGTTCCCGCAACTATTCCGACACAGATCTCGGTTGTCTTTGCGTGTTTTCGTGAACTGCATTTTGACTCATTCTGAAGGGACCATTTGTTGTCCCGCTCACTTTCCCGGCCGTAATCATCTTAAATGGGCTCGTTCCAAACCTCTTCATTGTGGAATGACTTCATTAATTAGCTGTTTCTGCCACGGGATAATGGCGAGAGCGTGCTAAATAGATTAGCCCCGGAACTTGATTTATCGCCGCCGCTTGGCGTACCCCCATCTACCAGTTTATCACTAACCCCCCTCCCCGAAACAGCCACCCAAGGCACTTGTCAGTGGAGCCTCTATAGAACGCTCAATGAAAACCCCACATGGGACCCATCAAAAGCCGGCAAGATGATAAGGTAGAGAAACTCAGAGTCTTGGGGGCGTCGTTTACACCGGACCGCGAATACGATTGTGGTCATGTCGAGCACACGGTCCGTACTTCTCTGCTATCATGAAAAAAAAATAATTGAATTTTCTCACATGATTCTGGAAGACTTAGTAAACGTTGCTGTTTTTTTTCTTTTCATAAAAGAAGAGATTTGTACTTGAAAATGAAAAATGAAATGAAAGTGAACGAAAGCATTACAACAAAATGTCTTTGAAAAAAAAAACGTATTTAGAAAATAAAACATGAACAAGGTTTTTTCATTTCATTTTTTTCAAGTTTGGTGGGCCGGATTATAACGTTTAGTGGGCCGCATGTGGCCCCCGGGCCGTAGTTTGCCCACGCCTGATGTAGACGATACTTGCCGGTAATCTCTGTGGCGACACGGCCACCACCATCCGAAAATGCTAATTAATTCATTGACTACCAGCCAAGTAAAAAAAAGATCTTTGACGTCTTTCGCCGTCAATGGCAGTAAAAGAGTTAAGAACCTATTTTTTTTTTTAATAAATGTCGCCAACTTGGCTGTCTCTCTTTCCAACAAGATGCTTTTTGACAAAAGCAAAAGTTTTGTCACGTGTTGGACATGGCCAATGCTGGCTCTCTCCTGACGTCACAAACTCTCCGAGTCCTGAAAACGTGAATTTTTCACATTTGGCGTGTGCCGTTCGTTGATCACAAACAATACAAGTGGGGGAGTATGGTGGCTCTCAAGGGACTAAAATACATGAAGTGAATATCATTTGCCTGTCCCCGAGATTTGAATAAGGTTTCTAGTTTTTGCATGTTAGCGGTATCGAAATACAAGCTGAAATGTCGGACTGAAGACGAAAATTGGTGTTTATCGTTTGGGTGGGCGGGATTATAGAGCCGTGGAAGGTGCTGGACTCAGTTGATTAATCAAGAAAGAGAAGCACAACTCTCCAATCAAAGGCGGTGGGGGGGGGGTGCGACATAAATCCCCTTGTTGCTCCAGCAAGGGCGTGAAAGCCACGAGGGGAGTCGGTTTTTGTGTGCACAAAGGCAACCCTAACGCGCTTTCACCGAGCTCTGTTTTTTCGGGGGGGGGGGGGGACGGTAGTAGTGTGCGTCCTGAAAAACAGCCAACAAGAGGTGCGAATAAGATGGCCATTCATCTCCCGAGCGTTCCACTAATTCCCCCGGCCGTCTCCTTTTCTTGGCCGCCAAACAACAAACATGAAAACACTGGCGTGCGGGCGGCTTAGAGCTCGACGTGTAATCCTCGCCACTTCTGACCCGCCATCGCCGTGTAAGTCTCCGACCTTCCCATTCAGGCGCCGGGATGTGTGACTAAAGGACGGGTGACCCCTCCGTGCACACATTGGGACCCCCACGCTCCAGGCCCTCCAAAGAGCTGAGCTGAGGAATTCAGGCAGCGCTGAAAGGAGGGAGTCTCTAAGTAGGGCCCGGCCCGATCGTGTTTCTTTTCTCCCACCATTTAATTCGTCTTTAGAGGCCATCTCGTTAACACGATCTTCTCTGGCAGTAAAGAAGAACCCGAGAAACCCCGCCCCCCTCCCTAACCAACCCCCCCAACCCGCCCCTCCACCATCCCGCCGATGTGCCCGACTTCAAAGGTCCCCGCCAACCGCGCAAAGAAAGTCACCTCTTTCTTCCATTCAGCCTCCTCTCGCTCAGCGCTCCTCGCCTCTTCCCCAAAGCGGCAGCCCAGAAATCATCTCACTTTCTGCCGCTGCTTTGCATTTGAAAAAGGACGTAATTAACCAGAGGCTGCGTGCGGTGAGCGGATGGGGGCAGGGGGGGCGAGGCCAAGCGGGAGCGGGCGCGGGCCCAGGGCTGGCCTTTCCTTCCTTGTACGATGCGAGAGGGCTGGGCGAGCACCTGCCCGTGCCGTCCACCTGCTCGCTGCGGCAGCCATGTTGGCAGGGGCGACGGTCCCACCAAACGTTAGCTTAGCATCGGCGAAAAGCACGAAGCTCAAGGGCCAGGTTGCATCTACCTATCCATATTTAAAGTCATGTACACGTCTCTCTTCAGTTATTTTTTTTTTGTTATAGTATGTAGTTGTTGTTTTTTGGAAAGCCAGTGAAAAAGAAGCGGGAAAAAATAAGAAGCGCTAACAGCATGGAAGCCATAATCTAGCTCCCCAGCACCAAGCTTTTTTAGTTCCAAGACTTGTTTACAGTCGACCCTGCAGATTTTATTTTTCAAAATATTTTTAAAAATATTTGGGGTATTTTAAAAAAAAAAAAAAAAATGTAATGCCCCCCCTCCAAACCTCTCTCAAATTTTTGGTGGAATTTTTTTTATGATTTTTTTGTAATTTATTCTAATGCATTTCAATTATTTGCAGAGTTTCACCATTGGCGGGTCGGTCTGGTGATGAATTTACAATAATTTTGTTCTGTACTGGGCATTTTTAGGCTTTGAAAAAGTTACAAAATAATCGTTTTGCGGTGTGCCACAAAAAAAAAAAAAAATAAAATAAAACTCCGCCACGTGTCGTGACTGTCGCGTGAGTTCGCTTCTCTGACCTCGCATCCTCAAAATACCCACAATATCTTCCATTCGGTGGGTCACTTTTCCATCTTTTCGCCAAAGTACACTTTCGACATTGGTCGTGTCATTCATTTTCTCTTCTTATTTTTTTTTTAAAGGGCGCCGTTCTTTCCCAACAATGTCACAAAGAAATCCTATCACGGTTATCCGCGCGCACTGTGTTTCATTCGCCGCGCCCGTGGTGTGGCTTTCCATTCCTTCGCCTTGGTGTGCACGACAGCGTCTTTCAATAATCTACACACGTGTCGCCCGAAGGCGCGGCGAGGCTGAGCTGGAGCGTATCTAAAGGTGCGGTGTAATCCTGGAATATGCAGAGTGGCGAGGAAAACTCATTCTCTCCTCACGCCCATCGGGATCTTAAGCCCCCTCCCTGATGCTCCTGATAGGGATCCCTTATCTCCGCCACACAGAAATGTCCACACACACACACACACACACACACACACCATTAGCACATTTTGCACACAGCTGCTTCACGAAACACACACATGCAATCTCTCACGAGGCGTTTTTTTTTTTTTTCCGATAGCGGGAGGAGCAGACGTTCGATCGCTCGATTGTTAGCAACCCCTTTCTCATTTATCCTCATTTAAGCCTTCAGGTCAGCTGATCACTCGAGAGCTAATGTGCTGTGATGTTTACATACGATGCGCACGGTGGTCTCGCTGACCTTTTGGGACGCTGCGTTGGAGTCGTTCGCCCACCCGGCGTTATTGTACCGTGTGTGGCCTCTTATAATTGTGTTGGTTCGGGCGGGAATACTTGCTTTTGTTTGACAAAGAACTGTCATGTCAAGATTGCACATATTGAAGTTTAGTTTCCAGTAACGCTCTCTTCATCGAGGGTTTTCGGTTTGCGGTCGTGCTGTTTTGTGTAATTAACATGACGTAAACTTTTTTTGTGACTGTTCCTAACTGTTTTGGCTTGCCGACCATTTATTTTTGGTGTAATTCCACTGTCAGCCAATAGATGGCAGTATGCTATTTAGCTTGACACTGTTTTGCTACAAAAACTCGCCTAGGGTGCATTTAAAGTAGCTACTTCTGTGCATACGTTCAAATTGAATGTGCTTAACAGAGAGATCTGACTGTTTGTGTTTTTGTCCAATGTTTGGCATTTTTCTGTCTATTATTTCAAGTCCCCCCTCAACAATTCAGACTGTTTTTCATTAAATATTTTTTGAATTTTTCTCTAACATTTCTTACCTGGTTTTCTGCCATTTGTAAATTTTCATTTTCTCAAATTTTTTCAGCATTTTTTTTATTTATTTTATTCATCCAACTTATTTTCTACGTTGTTTTTTTTTTTCCACATATTTTTTCCGAGGCTCTTTTTTTTTTCCATGTAATTTTCTTTGCCCCCCCCCCCCACCCCCCACTCCATATGTATAGTTTCATCTCCTATTGTTTTCCAAAACAAACATTTTTAAAAATTAATAGCGCGAACAGGAAAGCTAACAATATTCGCACCCCCTCCCCCAGCTTCTCCATATGGGGTTGGAAAAAAAAAATCTTCAAATAAGGTTTGGAATAGATGATGAATTGAGGAAAGGAGTCAGGGGTCCCCCCCAGGGGTCCCGCTTGTTGGTTTAGTCTGGTTCTGGCGTGTTTGCGCTGTCTGCACTGTATACGGCTGTTTACCCAGGCTTATGTCAGCCGTAAACGCCGACTTGGCGTGGCGCTGCGTTTTCTCGTCGCGCTCGGGCAGCATCACTTTGTCCCGGCCCTCCCCGCTCAGATCGATGCCGCTCGTGCGGAGCTGACCCAACTGAGGCTCGCGAGAGAACTGTGCGATGTTAGCAACGCACCCTCTGCCCCCCCACTTCCCCCCCCACGCTGCTAAGGCGCATATAGCGGACTTATTGTCAATACAGTAGATGGCGCACTTGATAGTGTGCGCTGTTGACTCTGGAGAGGCATCGTGGCTTGTTTGCTTGGCTGCTTGTGTGCTGTCAAGGCCTCCAGCGGTGGTCTGGTGTGATGGTGGCTGAGGGGAAGTGGGAGGGCGGGGGTTGCTGTTGGATGGAGGCTGCCTGGCTGTTTGTCTGCTTCCAAACATATTGATCTCCTGCAGAAGGGGGAAACATTAGCGATAGTGCCTGCACAGGCCAAGCTACGCAGCTAAATAAGCTTGGTCACGTCTGCTAGGACTGCTGCTGTATGAATGGCAGAGGAGGCTAAAGTTGCTAGCGCTAAAGCTGGATTTAAGTCAAAGAACAGATTTTTGTGTAACAACGAGACTCTAATAAAAGTAATGATTTGACTCTTATACTTGACGGCGGAGTTAAAAAAAAAATTGTGATGGAAAAAAAAAAATTCACCCCTGAAAGATCGATTTAATGAAGTATTCTCCTCAGTGATGACGTGCAGGTGTGTTTGCGTCTGTGTGCAGAGATGCCGGATGTTAATTGTCATAAAAGCAGACAAGCAGCTCATTTCTAAAGTGCATTTTTTTTCCTTTCCACTAAGAAAAGCAGACTTTACAAGTTTGTCTTTGAAAAGCGTCCTCCAGTGGCGCCATGAATAGAATTGTACTTGACAGTGGTGTCCTTACAAAGTCATACATTTCATTTGTGAAATGTAACTTTTTAATTAAAGCCCTTTTCGGGTGTATTTTGGTGATAAAGTCATAAGCTGGGATAAGAAAGTTAAAAAATATATATTTGCTGCGGTTTCTGTTCATTCGTTTGCGAGCTACTTCCTGGTTTGTGGAGGACGACAAACAGCCGAGTGTTGGCATTATCTTCATGGTGACGGACTGTTCCATTTGTATCCTTAAAATAAATTCCTGCAACTGGACCTTTTTCCAAATCCTCACTTTAAAATTTAAAACGTCTTCATGCTATTTGTGGAAATATTTCAATTGTGTCCTGAACGCTGCACTGCAGTTTTTGTCCAAGTGCATTCCATCTTAATGTGTCATAACTTTATGAATAGGTTATTACATAGTTATAAGCAAGTTATCTTGAAATAAAAAAAAAAATCATAATTTCACAGGCATAAGTAATATAATTCCTTATTTCTAAGACATGTTTATTTGTTTTAAGAAATCTTAATTTAAGTTTCCTCTTCTATTGGCAGGTCATTTTTCTCCAGTTAACTATATTGCCTATTTCATTACTGCGCTGCGCTGAGATAAATCAATCTATGAAAAGTTTTTACTCAGAAAAATAATTCTGTGTATTTTATAAAAACACAAAATAGTAACATTATAATATATAATAATAAATAAATAAATTTTATATATATATATATATATATATATATATATATATATATATATATATAAAAGTATAATAATTATATTTTAAAAAAATTGCAGCAGAGGATAAAGAATATCTGTGTTGCTGCACCGGTTGATTTCAAATATGCCTTGGGTTTCTAACAATGCAACATTTATGTTAGTTCCGTTAGCGCATTTACAGTGTTTTTAAGACAATTTTTAAGCAGTGTTGTCTGCTTTTGGACATTCGTGTGTGTGTGTGTGTGTGTGTGATCCGATGCAGACAACATTTAGTCACCTCACCTGCCTGTGTGCATTTGTGTGTCCATGAATATTGAACGTTAGTGTGCACGCGGGGGCCTGCCAGTCACGGCCAAATAGGACTTAATCTTTTCAATTTCGGGGTGCAAATATCCTCAGTGGCGCATGTTTGTTGGCCAGATTAATGAGGCTCTCGGCCCATAATCCTCCGCTGCTAATTCAAGTGGCCGCCGTTGCCGCGACGCTGACAACACATACGCACCTCAGATTATTATTATTTTTTTTTTCCCTTTTGCCTCACCTCCACGTCGCACCCCGACGAGCTCCTCCTCATGCGAAAGAGCCGTTGGGAAGACAAGATGGCCGAAAGGTTTGGAAAAGCGTTTTCACAATTGAGGCTCTGACAACTCAAGTGGAGTAAATCCGTTGTTTTTTTTTTTTTTTTGTCATTTTGCAGGGGAGGGATTTTAATTTTGGGGGCTTTATAAGGCAGTGATTACTTCATCGGAAAACTTGCTTTTTGCAGAAATTGTGATTTTCTTCATCTTTTGGCGTTTTGTCAATTCTAATAATTCTGGATTTGGATCATGAGAGGTTGTCACACTTTATCATTTCATAAACTGGATCTCAGTCGCTTTCATTTATTGCCAGGAAAAATTTGATAAAAAATCCAAACGTGCCTATTTAAAACCATTTTGGAGACTTCTTTCAATCTCTAAATTTCACTTCCTGTAATGTTTTTGCAGAGCCGAGTTTCATTTTGGAAATGGAATTTAGCCAATTGTTGCTGGGATGACTCAGGAAAAGTGCTTAAGCGCACTAAATCGGCGATCCCCATCTATCGGTCCAACGGCCATTTGGTACCGAGCCCCAAAACAATGAAATCTACATTTTTGTACGTCCTGATCAGCAATAACCTCTGTCAGTCGATTTGTTTTATTTTGTTTGCAAAAATGTACGATG
Organism: Idiotropiscis lumnitzeri; assembly: GCF_059441095.1. NCBI lineage: Eukaryota > Metazoa > Chordata > Actinopteri > Syngnathiformes > Syngnathidae > Idiotropiscis > Idiotropiscis lumnitzeri. The sequence continues at coordinate 4,176,692 of NC_142408.1, forward strand.
CGGTTCTTGCCTTTTTCTCAACTTTCTTTTGTCTAAATAGCGTTTTTTGACGCAAATATGTCTCATCCCAAAATACCTTTCCTACCTCCTGCTCCTGTCTCCATCTTGCTCCATTTTGTCTTCCTCAGGCCCTCCTTAGCACTGCCTGTTCTCCATTAGCGCTGGCAGATGGAGGAGGCTGCCTAGCGTGTGACCCCGCTCTGATTAATAGAGTAGGTGAGGCCAAAGGTGCCCAAGTAGCCCCCCCCCCCAACTCCTCCTTCATTACCTCATTAGAAGGCCTGCATAGTGCAAGGTGAGCGTCCTCGTTATACGTGACTGTGAGAGCCATTCAGTCAGAAAACGCGCACCTGGATGTCACATGATGTCACCCCAAGTGTGTGTTTTTACGTGTGTGTGTGTGTGTGTGTGTGTGCCAGGTGAGGTGGGCTTGTTCTTTTTACTCCTTGAGGGGGAATGAAACCTGTGGATCCTTGTCACTCTTGCTCACCTGCAACTAGCTCCAATTAGCTGTTCACGAGTGAATGCGTGCATGGAAATCATGACTCGATATTCCCGCTGTGTTTTTCCAGTAGAGGAATTGTCCAGAAAAATGGCAGTGAGAAAAAATAATGTGCCTCTCTGGAGCCTCACTTCAACTTTTCTCCATTTTTAAGGTCGGCACAACCCCTTGCCTCACACACATCCTAAAAATAAGTCAACGTGAATCCTTTCTCCAGCACCTGAAGCCCCACACCTCCTTTGACATCCCGACTGAGTTTTCCCCGCACGCACCTTGATAAAAGTAAAAAAAAAAAAAATAAAATCTTTTGTCAAATTCCGTCAGGCCACCCACCTTGAGCACCTCGGCACATTCGCATTCAAATGAGTGACGGACGCCTGACCGATCCCTTGCAAGCCAACTCACGGACCGCAATCATGACAAATGTTCCCATAAAGTGGCACGTACGTGGCGTCGGGAGGCCATTAAAAGCAACATTGGCATCTCCCGCTGCTCACGGCGGCACCGGTGGACCCGCCGCCTTTGATGCGCTCCTGATTTGGGTGCTAACGAGAAAGCGAGGTGGCGCCGCGTGTTGGCGGTATCAGAGGGGGAGCGCGTGTGCAATGCGCAGGCCTTGAATATTTATGTGTTTTTCGGCGAGGTCGGCCGCCTCCGGCGGGGATGGAGGTGAGCGAGAGGCGGAGGAGGAGGAGGCGGGAAAGAGAGAGTCCCTCAGGCGTGTCCGGGTTCTGATGGCTCCCCTGACAAGCTCCCGTGTAATGGCCTCCCCCCCCCCCCCCCCCACAACCCTTCTCCCTCTCTCTCTGAGTGCTGTGAAATTGCCGGCCGGCGCTCTACAGCTGAGGACTCGCAGGAGACAAACGGCCTTTTAATTCAGAGCGCGGAGAGGTGACGGCGAGGGAGGCCCCGGGGGAGGGCTACCAATCAGACATCCATCACGCTAACCTCTCCCTTGGGAGCGGCCCTGCCAAAAGAGGTGCCCTGAAGGTGGTCGCCGGCGTGCACGGCTGGCGCTCGTGCACGTCGGCGTCTTTATGGTTACGCCGACGAGCGCCTTCATCGAATATGGGGGGGGTGCTCAGGTGACGCGCGGCGCAAAGATGCTTCATTCTTCTTCAAAATGTAATTCAGTAATCACGGGGATATAAAATATAAATAGCAACTCAGCCCTGACGCAGAAATAGATGAAAATTTCTTGCGCCGGCAAAATACAATACAGCGACACGCCATGACGAAACTCCAATATTTTGCAATTTATCACGGTTTGTGCGGCATACGAGGTTCAAATTCGGAAGCAATCGGACAAAATCTCAAGGCAAACTGGCTTTGACCTTGCGGAGCCGAGTTATTGAAATGTTTTCATTTTATGGCGAGTCATCAAACGTCGCCGCTGTGCTCTGCCCACAAGAAATGATCAAAAAATTCAATTCTTTGGCCATTTCGCGCCGTCCATCTATCGAGCGTACATGCTTCAAATGAAGTTGGAATCGAACAAGACAAGACTTCCAGAAACGGTCAAAAATTGACCTTCAAATGATCACGTGACGCCAAACTGGCCAACTTCCTGTCTCTTTTCCGACATGGTTTTTTGACATTTTTTTTTTGTGGGTCTACTCATGATTGACATGTCTTGTGAAACCGACAATTAAAATTTGGTCAAACTCGGACCAAAACTCCATTATTCATAGAAGTAGCCCTTCAGGTGGCCAAAATGACCCCAAAATGCCGACTTCTTATCAGGCATGGCTTCTTGATGCTTTTTTTTGTGGGTCTCCTCTTGATAGACAAGTCTACCGAATTTCATGTTACAAAGCAAAACTGTCTTTTAAAATTAGACAAACTTCAAGTTTGTGTTTGAAGAACCCTTGAAAATTGCCCAAACGACTCTTAAAATGGCCACTTTGGCTTCTTGAGCCTTTTTTTGCGGGTATACTCGTTATCGACATGCCGTCCACCTTTCATGTCGCGAAGTGCAACTTTCTTCAGGTACTGAATTTGGAATTTTCCGAACGTCATTGTGTCTTCCCTAAGTTCCAGTGGCCCGTGGACGGCCCGTGTTGGTCCTCGGAGAATTGCGCCTTTGAGATGTGTGAAGAGTCAAAGTGATTCTTGTAGAACGTTCAACTTTTACGCAGACTCTTTTGAAGTCTTCCTGTCATTTGTCTGACACTCTGAATGGCTTCCATCCTTCACCGTGTCAACCCTGTGAAGATGCTTTTTTTTTTTTTTTTTTTTTTGGGTGAACAATACGCTGCATGTAATAGATATTTTATTACAATCGTCAACAACTTTTTCCTTTTATTGCGCTTAAAAGCCTGCTCCCACTTGACATAGTTTTTGTTCGGAGGGAAAAAAAAAGGTCAAAATTGAGAACTGAAACTGCTATTTGAGCTCTAATTTTTGTATACCGAGTTCCTGCTTCTCTTGTCAGAATCAAAAGGTAAGCAGAGCTGCGTTGAGCGTTCGATTGCGATAATCAGCACTTAGTTGATTGCTTCGTGAAGTTGGTTCCGTGAAGGCGGTCGCTTCTTCGTGGTGTCCGAAGTGCTGCTTCCATGAGTGAAAATGCTTTTATCGTCTTTACGGCCACTTTGGTACCGCCCTCGTTTCCCTAGCTCCACCTCTGTTCGCCATGGTAACAAAATCGTTACTAATTTCACCCCTGCAATCATGTCATGTGTTAGCTTGCGATAAGCGGAACCTACTGTTTTATTGTAATTTATTATTTATGAAAGCAATCATGAACCGTCTGCTTACAATTTTATGACACAATGCTGACTAAAACATTGTTTCTCGCGTTATACTACGGAAAAAAAAATATTCCGAGTGACAGTTTTCCACATTTTGCCGGCGTGTCCGTCATTACCGCCATCGACCTGGCAGTGCTCTTTTATTTCCAAGCGCCTGTGGTCATGTTCTCCTCTTTTTTTTTTTTTTCAAGTGTTGTAACTTTGCAAGGCGTTACTCTGAATCGTTGGCCTCCCATCGATTGCCATAAAAGTGGAATTGGTCCGGCTTACCGACTGATGTCGGGGGACCCCAAGGTTCCCTTCAAATAGAAGTGCAAACACGACGTCCTTGAAAGAGGAAGTCGCCCAAAAAGAAAACATCTTTTTATCTCGCAGGACCGCCGAATGCCTCGATGTGAACTTTTGCCTTTTTTGGTTTCATTTTTTTTTTTTTGCCGGTTCAAAGCCGAGCTGTCAGTCAGAAACGGAACCGAGCCTCCATTCACGCCGTTGAAAAGCGGGCGTCCTTGGTTCCGGCGTGGACAGATCCCACCTCAGACCAACAGAACGTGACAGACAAGAGGGTCACTCCTTTTCCCGCGTCGCTCTTTCCATTCGGCTCTTTCTGGACTCGTAACACACGAGAGTTCCGAATAAAGGCGGCAAGCGCACGCTTATGGAAGGCAACGGTTATTGAAAAGCTAGCCATTGTACACACGATGAATGTTAAGAATCTCCATGTCAAAGTTGCGCGTCATTCAGCACAGCTTGTTAAAGACCCGGTAAAGTGAATGACGAAATTACGTTACGGACCACCCCCGCCATAGACAAAATCTGCAAAGTAGCTATTTTGTTGTTTTTACACACACGCACACATATATATATGTATATATATGTATATATATATATATATATATATATTTTTTTTATTTTTTTTTATTTTATTTTTTTTAAATTTATTTATTTTTTTATTTATTTTTTTCGTTGCACAGTACCGCATTCTGAGTGGCCCCTTTCGTTAGATTTATTTATTTATATTTATTCTCTCGCATCCACTGACGTGATAGATTGAAAATCTGCTGTCTTCTTTAAGCAAAAGTCTTGATTTTTTTTTTTTTTGCTTGTAACAATGCACATTTGTTCACGATGTGCATGAATGACCTCATCGCACCCTGGAAATGGGCGTACGTTTTTAGGATTTTTATCTTTTGGAAAAACTTGAATATAATGAAAATAACATGCAAAGAATAATACCTAACCCAGCAGACACCTCTAACATTCGCTGATAAAATATCGTATTCTAATAGCTCTATTTATCTGCAGTATGTGTTGTGGTATGTTTTCATGTTATATTCACTTTTTTTTTTCTTTTTTTTTTTAGCTGCCGCAGTGCTGACATGCTGTTGAATTGTGACCGCTGTGACCTCCATGAGTGAATGTAGCGTATTTCTGAATCCCCTCTTGCATATTTGATAGAAAACACAAAAGCTAACCTGAACATATTGATTTGATATTTTCATTTCACACGGCCAGATCTTTATTTGGGATATTCTATTACAATCTTTTAAATGCAAGTAAGTCAAGTCAATCCACAATGCTCTCTGATGTGTTCAAGTCAAATTGCATCGTCTTATAATGCAGTCGTTTTAAAAAAAGAGAATCTCCGATATATTATGTTTTTGGATAGTGGACACAGGAAAAAAAAAAGTTAGCACAGGAACTTTACTTACAACTTCACTGCTAAGATATTTCTGAGATTTTGTGGCTGTATTTGGAATTATATTTAATTTAACTGGACAATATTGATTTTTGTACATGCAGTCGTCTGTTCATCCTCAGTTTCTAAATGATTCTCATAATGATTCTAATTGCAGATTTTTTTTTTCCGGGAGTGGGGGTGTTCTATACGCCATTATATGGGAACTCTCACCTATTTGCAGTTTTCTGTAATATGGCAAGATTTTTTTTAAATTTATTTTCTTATTTTCACTGCAAAAATACCCTCTACATGTAATAAATATATTATATAGGTTTTAATATTTTAATTGAGATAACAGACGGTTAAATGAAAGTTTGTGCCTTGGTGGAAAATTTTAACTTTTCACTCATTCACTACCGAAAAAAAATTGTCTTTGACGTCTTTTTCCGTCAATGGTAAATTAGTTAATATTAACAGTTTGAATGATTTGCTTTGCTCGATGATATGCGGTAAATTATAACTCTATTATATATTTTCAAAGACTCTTTTTGAACTGCGCACTCGCTCTATTGTGCTGTAGCGCTACAAAAGTGGGTCGCGACCTGGGGTGACAACATTTGAGAACGGCTGCTGTAACGCGGTGATTTCCAACTTGAGTGCCATCAGAAATTATTTTGTTGAATTTGACTGAAAAATGCTCGCTTATTCATAACAAATCTAATTTATCACGAATATTGCAGAGGTGAGCCAAGGCAAGCGCAGTGATCAAAAAAAAAAAAAAAAAGTGCAAACCAACCCGCTCTGTAAATATTGAGATTGGCCTCTTGGACTGGCCCCTGGCCTTTCCCCTTTTATTGATGATGCTGCTGACTAATCCGTGGCATTTCCCTGTAAATAGCGTTGTGCATGTGAAAAGAAGCCAACCCCCCCCCCAACACCCGCACCAGTCACCGTGTAATGTCATGCGCTCGCTGTTGCATTAGTCCTTGTTTGGCACCTCCCTTCCTCGCATTCACATGCATGTGTGCCCCGTAGTGCTTGTACTGCTTTTTGCCAACCTTCTCCTGCCTCACTTTCAGAGATTTCGCAATAATATTCGAGACGTGCATCAGTCACTACAGAGGAGGTCAGTGTTTCCAAACAACTGAGGACTGATGCACAATCCTGACATTGTTTTGTTTTTAGTTTGGAAACAGTCACTACAGTAGAACCCAGAACGTCATCCCATGCAATGAAAAAAAAAATGGACTTTAAAAAAACATCAGTCACTACAGTGGACGTGAATATATCATCCCCATACGCCGCCACTTTTTTTTTTTTCTCGTTTTTTGTGTTTCATTCTATATGCCACCAAATGTGCTTTTTCTGCACTTCCATTGGCTGACCAGTGTGTGGCAGTGTATGTGAAGACATATTGGCATCCTGGTGACAAATGTGCATCATTCACTACAGTGGACTACTGTGATATGTTCTACAGTATCAGAAGGGGGCTATTTTTTATTAATTAGAAAATAGATGGTACTGTGTTTTTAGTTGTACGTCAGTCACTACATTGTGTCAGTTTTTGAGAGATTAGTTGTCCGCTACAAAACTTCACAACAATTTTGACCTCTTACTGTATAATTGATGTATGAGGAAGAATGTCATATGGGGGAAAAAAAGGCCTCCTTGCCAATTTTTGGGCCCGTCTCAGTTCTGCCCAGCTTGACATCCAGGTCCACTGGAGAAGCGTGAGCTCGGTATCCATGACAACCGAAGCCTCGCCGTGATTGGCTCTCCCTGCGAGGGAATTAAGGCGCGCGTCAACCAATCTGCGTGCGTGGGGATGGTTGGTGGGTGATGGCGGCGGCGACGATGTCGGGGTGGAGGGGTGCCTCGCTTGTCCACACCGCGTGACAATCGGCCACAGTGACGCGAAGGTGGCGAGGAGCCCGCAGGACACGCGTGGAACCCCCCCTCTAAAAAAAAAAAAAAAAAAAAAAAAAAAAAAGAACATCCACGAGCACGCGCTCTTTTGCTGGATATTCTTCTTGTTATGGTTTTGAACAAGTCAGGTGCGCGCGCCTGATCAGGGCAGAACACCAAAGAAGCAAGTGTGGATTGTGGATATAGCAGCCAGAATCGAGCCGGTTCCGGGATTTTTTGTTGTTGTTGTTTTTTGACAGCCCACGCGGCAGGAGAGAGGCAGCGAGTGGAGTGGGGGGGGTGGAGGATCCAAGTCGTGGTTCCGCCGAGCCAGTCCGTAGAAGGAGGAGGTCGGCCGTGGGCTCGCCGCGGGCCGCAGACATGATGGTCCACTGTGCCGGCTGCGAGCGGCCCATCCTGGACCGGTTTCTGCTCAACGTGCTGGACCGGGCCTGGCACGCCAAGTGCGTGCAGTGCTGCGAATGCAACTGCAAGCTGACCGACAAGTGCTTCTCGCGGGACGGAAAGCTCTACTGCAAGGTGGACTTCTTCCGGTAGGGATGAGAAAACAGAAAAAGAGAAGCAGCATTTTTGTCTTTTGATTACGGTGCGCTGTCACTGATATTCGTTTTTACTTTAGTTGTTATTCTAATTTGTGTTATAAAAGAAATGGCATTATTTGGACTTTAGTTAATATTTAACTATAATACAAATAAAGCAAAGCCGCGTGTTATTTTGGTCACTTTTTATTTTTCAGGTAGGCATTTTTTTAATTGCTTATTTAAAACCAATAATATTGAATATAACATAAATGTGTGTTATGGTTTTGATCATTCAAACGAGTCCAAAGCAGTTTGGGTCAAAAAAAGAAAGAGGAAAAAAATAAAGTTGAAGATTTTTAAGCCACATTAAATAATTCAAGCAAAAAATTGTTTCGAAGCAGACAATTTGAACATGATATAATCAGACTGTTTTCCTTTTTTTTTTTTTTTTACATAAAAAGAGTTGTGCAATGTGCACATTACTGTTACAAATAAGACCATAATAATAATCGTAAAAATACTAATTAAAGCTGATAATTTCAAAGTTACAATTACATCTCCAATTTGAAAAATAATACACATTTAGTTCAGCCATGAGAATTCGGACTAACAAAACGAGCTCGTAATAATAACACGTTACATAGCTGTCTATTTTTATTCACATGATTACTTTGCTATTTTTAAAAAATGTTCGACAAGCTATTAAACAGATTAGAAAAAAAAAATCTGAATCAAAGAAAAACGGCTCTCTCGTTAGATTTAAAAATAAAACTTGCAGCTACGCGTACTCTCGCTTCAGTCGCCCAATAAGCAGCTTTCCAAATTAATCCTAATTAAAGCAAAATGGAATATTTGAATTCATTTAATGACGTTTCCTATTTTAAAATAATACCCCCATGCAGCCGCATGTGTAATCGGGCTTTATTTCTCCAAATAAGCCAATAAGCAGCTTCATTTTTTTTTGCACGGCGTAATTTCAGGTGTGGCACCCTCTCCAAAATCCTCTTCAAAAAAAAAAAACGTCATGCGTTGTGACTGAGTGATTGAGTGAATGAGTGACTGGGTGAGGCTCATCCGGGTCTACCTGCTCGTATGCAAATGAGCGAGCCATTAGCGGCCGCCAGGACTAATCACGCTAATGTGTCCAATTGTTGTGCAGAGTGGACACGCAGCTCAGTGGCGTGCATGAGAAAGGCGACACCGTGGAGTGATACCAGGGCCCAAATTAGTGTTAAAACAATAGCTGGGGTGGGGGCTTCCTAAATCACCCTCCCCTTCACGCACGCACACAACTCAGGTGTCCCTGAAACAGCTGCTTTGTTTACTTTTTTATTGTTTGGATGCCAGGTGAAGACCATTTAGGGCATTTTTTTGAGGGGGGGGGGTGCAGGGGAATCCTCCCACATACGTCTTATATGGATTAAGAGAAGATTTCCACGCCTAAAATACATCCCACTCTGCGTAATCCGGTCTCATATCCTTGGCTACAATGTGCTGATTGCCACTAATGTGTTTCGCGTAGGTTTGTTTTCACGCCCAGTCTGGCTTTTCCCCAAAACTATTATTTTTATTATTATTTTCAGCGTTATTATTGCATAACCTTATGTTGTGTTTTTGTACGTGATTTTCTATCTATCTATCTATCTACACGAGTGTGTGTGTGTATACATGGCTGATCGAAAATGTGATTTTTAAATCAAGTAATGAATAAGATCGTATTTTTTCTTGCGACCCTCTTGAATGCGGAACAAAAATAAATAATAGTAAATTAAAGATATTTAAAAATGACTATAGGAAATGATACAATATTACTTTTTTATTTCTCAGATTTTTTTTGCGTTTTGTCAGGTCAAATAAAAAAAATACAGAACCCAAAAACATATTTTGATTTTTTTTATGGCGCCTAATTATACAGTTTTAATCATGCCCTTGCGCACAAATATTGGCGCTCATGTGCTTGCTGTAATTCGGTGATAAATTCACCGGGGTCCTTTCTTTGCAACGTTAAAATAAGATCGCCGTAGCCGCCTTGGAATTCCACCTTTTCTTGCTCGGCCTTCGCCTGCATGCTCCCGCAAAGTTCTCCGGCGACCGCTTTCTTTCAGTTTGCATAATCCCGCTCACTGACAAACAAACGGCGACTAAAAATAAATCCTCTCTTGTGTTGGCTCTCTTGCAAATGTTTCGTTTTCTTCTCCCCCCCCCCCTGTTGTGTGCGCATATGCACGCATGCATGCAGGCGGTTCGGTACCAAGTGCGCCGGCTGCCTGCAGGGCATCTCGCCCAGCGACCTGGTGCGCAAGGCGCGCAGCAAGGTGTTCCACCTCAACTGTTTCACCTGCATGGTGTGCCACAAGCAGCTGTCCACCGGCGAGGAGCTCTACGTCATCGACGAGAACAAGTTCGTGTGCAAGGACGATTACCTGAGCTCGGCCACCATCAAGGAGGTCAGCCTCAACTCAGGTACGGAGAAGCAGAAAAGGAACTCGAATATTATATATACGTTGATGTCACTTCACGAAGAGGAATTGGCGCGAATTGTGTTTTCGAAGGAATGAGCTTTCTGCATTGATTGGATTTTTGGTTTGTTTGGTTATAAGGAATCACTTTTGGACAAATGTTTAGCACCCATAACCATTAAACAATGGTCCCTGTAACAAATGGTAGCACAAAAATAAACAAATAAAATACAAATCTATTTTGGGCACAACGTAGAACCTTTATTTTTTATGTTTATTTTTATTTTTTGACCTCGAGTACTCCATTGTTATTGTCATTACGCGTCAGGGTCCATTGGGGGTCCTACTGTCATTAATATCGACAACGCCCCCCCCCCCCTTCCCCGACACACACACGCACACACCACTGACCCCCTGCCTCAACACGCACGCACACACGCGCACACAAAATCGTGAAACTCGTCGATGTAAAAAAATAGATACACATTTGCTCTTTTTTTCTGAGCAAAAAAATATTTTGAATACTCAACGAACCTTTAATTCTTAATAATTTTAACTTATTTTTTATATAACAATAATAATTTTAAACTAAACTTTTTCTTTTTCTTTTTGCGTCCCCTGCTCCGCGTTCCTGCAGTGTCGTCGTGCACGGACCGGAGCCTGTCGCCGGACCTGCAAGACGGCGGCTTGCACGACGAGCTGAAGGAGGGGGACAACTGCACGTCGTCGGACAAGGAGACCAACAACATCGAGAACGAGGAGCAAAACTCGGGCGCCAAGCGGCGGGGCCCGCGGACCACCATCAAGGCCAAGCAGCTGGAGACCCTCAAGGCCGCCTTCGTGGCCACGCCCAAGCCCACGCGACACATCCGGGAGCAGCTGGCGCAGGAGACCGGCCTCAACATGCGCGTCATACAGGTGACGACCTCCAGCAAAAAGCCCGAATGCGGCCTGACAAACGGTCCAATTGCAAGGCTCACTTGTCTCATGACCGCTCTCATCTAAAAAGTTACTTACAGTATTCTCTTTTTCCCCCCTTGTCGGTGTTTGACATCTTACTATTTCAGCTTGAAATATTATGCCATATAAAAGCACGACTTAAAAAAAAAAAACGTTTTTCTCTGCCCTATGAATTCATTATAAAGGCATAAAATCTGATTAATATTTGATGTATTCAGTCATACGCCAACAAATGTATTCTTTTTAAAATTTCAATATATGGCTTCTATTTTTTTAGATATACTCCAAAAATTAGGGAGAAAAAAAATAAAGTAGACCCCCACATATAGTGGTTTGGCATCCGTGGATTTGCTCTTTTAATTTTTAATTTTCTCACTATTTTGGGGGTATTTTCCCCCAATTTATTTATAATAGGCATCAATTACACAGAGATTTTCACTGGCATTTATAGTCCCAATCACCACTTTACTATTACTTCGTTACTATTCAAATTGGTTTTTACTACAGCCATGTAAAATATATATATATATATATATATATATATATATATATATATATATATATTTGTTTATATATATTTATATATTTATATATATTTATAAAAAATCACAAATGACCTTCCAGAAAATTTATTCCATAATGTGTTACAAAGTCATTCCGTGTGAAATTGTCCCAAATACAAGCAACATTTGACATGTATGTTCATGGACACACATAGGATCATTTGAGCAAGAAAGAGTAAAAATGGGAACTTTGGCTGCTGCATGCTTTGAACAGGAATAAGTACCGTTATCCATATTTTCCTTCATATCGGGTTAAAATCTCCCAAAACATAATATTTAATGTTGATGTTCCTCGTTGAAGTAATTCACTTGCATGATTTTTTATTTCTTTTTTTTTTTTACTTAAACATACCTTGCAGAAAATGGCAGAACATGACATTTTGCTGCATGCTTTGAATAGGATAGGAACCAATAGTTTTCTCTCTGAAGGTCACATATTATCAATATTGATATTTATATTCCTGGCAAAATAATTTTGCTGCATGCTTTGAACGTAAAAAAGTAGCAGCATCTTGTGTACAAATAAGAAAAAAAGAACCCAGAGCATTGGATTGATCTTTTAAGCTCATTTCAAATAGCAAAACGGCTTCAAATTAATTGATTTGAAATGAGTATGGCAAAAATGTCCCTACAGGCTCTTGGAGTTAATTGTGTCATTAAATTGCACAAAAGACAATTAGATTTCTTTGTTGGCATTCTAATAAGCAATTCTTCCGAATAACGTCACCTTGTTTTAGTTTGCAACTAAATGATGTCATCAATAAAAGCGTCCCAATACTTTTGCCGAGAAATCGAAGCAATTTTAGAATGAATTGTTTCCACGTGACGGCATTATGTTATTTTGATGAAAACTCATTTTTGACCTTTGCCAAAGCACATTTTATTGTTCCTTCCCCCATCTCCATGTCCGCAGGCATTCCATTTCTTCTTCTTCTTCTTTTTTTTTTCCCAATTAACATCTACACACCAGGCTCAACAAAAACACACAACTACATCACTATATGTGTGTGTGTGTGTGTGTTTAATGTGTTTGTTTCAGTCACACAGCCGTGAAATTAGTCATAGGTGGTGGTCTTGTTTTAGCTGAGGGGCCACCGCACGCATTCGGGAGTCCCTCCTGTGTGTGTGTGTGTTTTCATGCACGCACACACACACACACATGAGGACGTGTGTCTGGGCGTGCACAATGTCAGGATGATTAGCGCCATCGCTGCCAAGTGTGTTGTGGCTTTTTGTGCGCTGGCTGTGATTATCGCTGATTTCACAGATTTACATATGCCCCCCACCCTCCCTTTTTTTCCCACCTCTGTGCAGCACACACACGCATATAGCTTGCGTGTGTGTGTGTGTGCATCTCCATCCATCCATGCTTGCATCCATCAGTGTTCACACCGCCAGCCATCCTCAACATCCCCCGTGTGTGTGTGTGTGTGGTTGTGTGTGTACGGTGATCCGAGCCAAAACGGAGGCTGCGTTTGGGCCTCGCTGCTTGTGTTAAATAGCAACGCTCCCCCATGTGTGTGCGTGCGTGTGTGTGTGTGGGTGGGGGTGTGTGTGTGTGTAATCTCAGTCTCTTGAGGGGAGCGAGAGCATTTCCATAAAAATGTACCCAACACGTCGACGATTGTTCTCAATAAGCAGGTGTTGCCTCCATGTGCATCCCTGTGTGTGTGTGTGTGTGTGTGTGTGTTTTGTTAATGTGCATCACAGTGGTACTGGCTGCTGTGGACATGCCTGATTCTGCAGCACAGGCCAAAACAAGACACTGTTTGCTGCTTCTGTCGTACACAAGGAAGCTGTAAGCGAATAATGGAAATGCAGTCATCAACTGCTTTTTTTTTTTTTTTTTTTTTTTTTTAGTTAGGAAACATTTCAGGTGGTCCACCACTGTTCTCTGTTTGAATCGGAATGGGTGGGGGGCGAGCTGTATTTCTTGTGCATGTTCGCCAAGGTGCTACCGACAAGCGACCTGATTGGATGCCCATAACCAAAAAGTGTTTTGCTTCTTTTCCATAAATGCCGGAAGGAAATTGGCTTAAAAAGTACAAAATGGTGACATTTATCGTGCCTGGGTGGGAGTCCAAGCGGCCCGAAATCGCTCATACTCGAATCACCCCTGGTTTACAATGATGCGACATCTGAGCTTGTTTGGTCGTCAGAGAATCAAATGTAGACATTTCGTAAACATCTAAAATCATTTAAATGATCAGCTTGTGGCTCAATGCTGTCATTGTCACATTTTTAAAAGAAAGTTTGCAAAAGTTAATTTATTGATTTTTTTTTTTTAATGTGTATTTCGAATGGTATTCAATGATTTTTTTTTTTTAAACATTAACGCCTAATTTGTGTCTTTGACAATCCTCACATTCTGTTATCAAAATACGATGAGACCATTTTAAATAGTTCATGGCACCCGTGTACATGGTTTTGTAAAATCAAAGACTTTGAGAAATAAATGTTTTAGAAGATGTTTTGGTAACCATCAAAGACAATTTAGTCTTGAACAGAATTGATAGACAGTAAAAGGTTGGTTGCTGGTCAACGACTATCATTTTTTGCTGACCTGGAAGAAAAATTTGGACATCAATGAACGACATTCCCATTTCGTAAACTTTTGATTTTAAGTCACTGTAATCTGTTTTTGAAAAATGTCAAAGAGGTTCTCATCAATGAACGTGATGTCAGTTTTTTTCATGAATATTTTTTTTTTTGGGGGGGTGAAAATCAAAGACAGTTTGGAGATGTCAAACCTAATGTTTCTGTAACAACAAATCTGCATCTGAATTTTTACCAGCATCTAAGACAAGCTTGTCTACATCGTTATAATAGTCACAACTGTCCGTCTGGTGGCAGGTTTGGTTCCAGAACCGAAGATCCAAGGAGCGACGGATGAAGCAGCTGAGTGCTTTGGGGGCCCGCAGACACGCCTTCTTCCGGGGCCCGAGAAGGATGAGGACCCTGGGGGGTCGACTGGAGGACCCGGATATCTTGGGACCAGCAGCCTACGGCTACTATGGGGGTCAGTTCCACTTCCTGTCAAAAACTAAAAAACTCTTGTCGACTGACAACTTGGATGTGGAATTCCGGGGAGGGTCCCTCTATTCTCGAGGCACCGTTCCACTCCAAAAAAAAAAACAAAAAAAAAACCTCTTTAGCTGTTTGTCGCTGTCACCTGTCACCGTTGAGAGGATGAACCTGTTTATTCCAATCAGTCTCTTTGTAAACAAATCCGCCGGAAAACGCTTTCGACACCACTCGCTCGGATTTAACGGATTTCTGACGGAAAGGCGGCAGGCAAGTGTTTGAATCTCAGCTGAGGGCAGGACCTGCCCTGATGGTTTAGCATGCAACCGAGTTTTTCCTAATATTAACTCATTCACCACCAGCCGGAAAAAAAAAAGGATCGTTGACGTATTTTGCCGTCAATGGGATTAAATGAGTTAAAGATAAAATAGTCTTTGATGAATACATTTTTTTTGTATTGAGGAACAAAATGTTAATTTTGCATAAACATAATACATCAAAGACAATGTGATCTTTACCAAACCTTAGTACATTTTATTTATTTTTTTTACCATTAAAGACATCTAATCCTTACGGTACCGGCAAAAAACAAACCTGACATGTTTTTGTCAATATCAGCACGAGTCTTTGTGTTTAACTCATTGATGCCTAAAGACGTCAAAGATCCATTTTTTTTCTGGGCTGGTAGTGAGTGAGTTCGATTAAAGACAATTTGGTCATCAATGACCCTAATAAGTGTGTTTTTTAGTCTGAGAAACCTCACATGCGTTTTTTCACTACAAATCTCAGAAACCTAAAATCAGAGTTTTTGTAAACATCAAAGGAGCATCCTCTTTATTGAATCTGACATAAATGTTTTGTATAAACATCAAAGACACCACTGACCTTGAACTAAAAATGTTTATTTTGAACATCAACAGCAAGCCAGTCTTTGATGATTTCTTTGGACATCAAATTCAATTTAGTCCGCAGCGTTCATGTTTTTTGCCAAAGACCATACGTGGTTTTGTAAACCACTACACCACAGAATCATCGTGACCCTAACATCCATGTTTTTGTCCACTCCAAATCGGACATGTATGTGCATGTTTGATAACATCAAAGACAGATTTTAGTCCTCAATGAACCTCACGTTGGCGTTTTTGTTGTTGTTGTTGTTGTTGTTGTAAACATTGGAGACAATTTCAAGTCTTCAATGAGTCTCCATGCAAAGTGAGAACAAAACCTTCATTTCCCGCTCTCGTCTCCCTCGCTTTCTTCAGCCGTCGCTTTTCAGGCCCCTTTGAGGTGCCGCTTAGGCCGGCTCGCTCGCCTTTGTGTGTGTTTGTGCCCCCCCCCCCCGCCTCCTCCGCACACTGCCTGCACCACGAGCCCGTTGCCTCTTCTCAAGGTCGCTCTAACCAACAGGCTCAAGGGTACATTATTTCCATTCAAACACCTTGTCAATCAACTGTTGCAGTGTGAAAATTAAGAAAGAAGAATCACAAAAAAAAAAAAAAGTTCAGCAGAGGTAGAGCCCGAGGCTGTTTGTGTGTGATTTGACAGAATATGGCTCGGTTCATGCTGAGACATCTGCGCTATGAATATTTTGTCTCAAGTGTTTACGTCAGCACAAGCCGAGGAAACGGGAAAGCGGACAGATGGGTTGATGGATAATAGAGGGATGGGTGGCTAGTTAGCGGATGGATGGGCTCATTGTTGGATGGGTGGATGATAATAGAAAAGTAGACGGATGTGCTTGCGCATCGATGATGAAGGACGAACGGAATGGTCGGCTCGGTGGACAGATGGATGGGGTATGGATGACTAGACAATGGGTGGATGAGTGGAAGGATAGATAACGGGTAGATGGATGGACTGAGTGAGGAAGAAGACAACATCTTGGACAACAATGGCGTAGTCCACAATGTCACTGATAAAAACGTCAATGACGTGGATGTCATTGACGTCACTGACTGCAATTGTTACTTACAAAACGTCAATGACGACATCTTTGAGGTTATCTTTGATGAAATCTTTGATGACATCCTCCGGGCCAATGTCAGTCAAAAAAAATGTCATTGAAAACAACGTCATTAATGATATCAAAGACAACAATCTTGGATTCAATTTTTCAACAGGTCATTGTAAACCATGCCACTGAGAAACAAAAAACAATCTTTGTCGACTAAAATGACATCAAGTGTCTTTGATGTCTTTGATGATGAGTCTAACGTTATCCGGGACTTCTTTGACAACGCCGTTGACTTCACTGTCATTTACAAAATCTCGGACATCTTTGGTTACATGAATGAACACGTCACACTCAACAATGCGATAATCGACGACATTGAAAACATCTTTGATGTCATTGTAAATAGATTTTATGAGACAGAGAACATATTCTGATCCTCGACAACATCTTTGACTGGAACATAATTGAAAAGCATGGCCTCAATACCTCTGACAATAGTTTTATCAACGGTCATTGACGACATACTTGACATGTCATTTACGTCTTTGAGAGCATATACTTTGGTCTTTGAGGTTATGGAGAACCAATGTTTTTGGCAACATCACTGATCACGTCATAGTCAATGATGTCATTGACGTCATTGAGAGCGTCTTTGAGGTAAATTGACTCTATAATTCTAACTGAGAACATATTAGACATCATCAAAAAAAAAATCATGTCATTGAGATTGCCTTTGATGTCTTTGAGAACATCTATGATATCAAAATCAACATATTAGCCAACATTGTCATAATCAATAATGTCAGTGTGAGTCCTTGATGTCATTGCGTGCAACGTCACCATAACGACCGTTGTTTTATCCTCCAGAGTACCAAGGGGACTACTACGGACCAGGAAGCAACTATGACTTCTTCCCACACGGCCCCCCGTCCTCGCAGGCCCAGTCCCCCGCCGAGTCCCCCTACATCCTGGGCTCGGGGCCCGGGGCCATGGAAGGCTCCGGCCACCTCCCCTCAGATGACCAAAGGTTCACAGACATGATCTCCCACGCCGAGACGCCCAGTCCCGAGCCGGGCTCCCTACAGCCTGTGCCGGGGGAGGCGTACGGGGGTGGGCCCAGTCCTCCTTTCTCACTGGCCAGTAACTCCAGCTACAGCGCCCCCATGTCCCACCAAGGCCCCGAGATGGGCGAGGCTGCGGCCTGGTGAAGCCGCCAGGGACCCTTGACGGGCTGGGAGTTACTTTTTACCACTAAAGGACGGCTTTTCACCGCTGGACTATCGCTTAGAAGTGTAGAGACGTCCCGAAAAGCTTTCTTGGAATACCGGACTTGATTATTTACAAAAAAAAACTTTGATTGATTCTATCCTGCTTACATGGTACAACAAAATCACCAATAGACAAACACAAAAAAGGGACTTTTTCTTTCCTTGGAGTTTGTTTCCTTCATTTGAAAGCCAAATGTCACCCTTTGTAGCCGTGTTCACGCCGCGTAGCTGCTAAATCGGCGCACCGGAGGTGTCACAGTAGGGTAGATGTAATTCGCCAGGAGTCCACGCAGCCGCTGCGGCGCCACGCTTTGAGATGATTCCATGTGAACATTGCTTTCGGCATGTGGTGCGTGTCGGTTGTTTTATAACGTCACTTCCTGCCTCTGATGCTACCTTGGATGAGGGAAAATTCACAGCTTGACTTTCACTCTCTCCCGCATTGATACCTTACCTCCGTGTTTCCCAACCATTGTTGAGCCAAGGCACACAGTTTATATTGGAAAGATTTCATGGCCCGCCACCAAATACAATGTCACAAAAAGGATATATACGATAAACCGCACATATTTGCGAGGGATGGGAACAAAGCCCGAACACAAATAGCAAAAACTGCTAGTAATTGATTCCACCCCCCCTATTTTCTTTTTCGTTTTTACAATTGCCTATATAAATAGTTTAACCAGGGGTGTCAAACTCATTTTCATCATGCTTCTGATTTTCCTCAGAGGGCCGTTCTGACTGTGAAAATTGTATGGTTGTATAATCACCTCGTCATATCATTAGCCTAATAGCGTAGCTGCCCATTTGAAACAAGAAAAAAAAAAAAAACTAAATTCAACAAACAAGAAAAGTCCAGTTGCCTTGTTTTGACCTTTGTGGATCATCGGTACCTCATTGACTGAGAATTGGTACAGAGAGAAAGAAAAACTAATTTTAGCAATTTTTTTTCCATTTTCTTTTTTTTTTTATGATTTTAATTGTAAGTTGAAAATGACTTTGGCAATTATGCTGTTATGCTGATGATATTATTTTGAACACAATTACCCCAATGTTTCATGGCTATTGTATATATTTTAATGAAATGTCCCAGAAGTTATAAATAGTGACAACCAAATATGTAAGTATGCTATTGTTAACTTTGTTAAAATTGGATTTGGTGGGTGAAAATGCCGGTATTATCTGTTAAAGTGAAGAAAATTGTAATTTTGAGACCAATTTTCTGCCAAAATGAAAAAGACCAAATCCATCTAGCAACAAACATGAAGTAGACGCACTTTATTTGCTTTTGAGAGCCACAAAAAATATGTAGCAGGCCAGATGTGGCCCTCAGGCCTTGAGTTTGACACCTGTGGCTCAAACCGTAAATATACGCCAAACTAGGATCCCAAAACCCTTTAATCTCATTACCAGTATGGGTTGTTTTTACTTCTCAAAATCTTGACCCATTTTGCAGTGTCAAATCCTCAACTCAATATGATGGGTATAAATAACCCAACATTGGCTTTGTCCCTTTCAGACCCAGCGTTGGGTTTGCTATGAGACCCAATTTGGGTTACTTTTATCCTAGCAGTCGAGTGAAAATGCAAATTTTCACACGAATGATACAATACAATACAATGCAACTTATTTTTTGTAAATTTTTTGGGGGATGGCTGCCAAACAATGAGATGTTGGGGGAAAAAAACATGCGGCTGTTAAATTGAATGAAAAGGATCACATGCGCCTCCCCCCTTTCTACCTTGGTCTCACCCCACAACATAATGATCAGATGTTAAAACAAGGGTGTCTACACTTTTGTTCCCACACGCACACACACACACACACACACGCACGCACGTTCACGCGGGCGGCCCTGATTGTTGTGCCCGCGCGCGCGCCTCCGGCCGACCTTCCCTTTGTTCGGCTCCCTTTTTCACAAGACATGTTTTAATGGAAATGATTTTCAAAAGCACACTGAAGCCATAATAGAGAATCTCCTTCAACAGCTGAGGTCTCCTGCCTCTTAAAGGGAGCAAACAAAAGAGGGGCCACGCAACATCTGTGGCGGGCCGCACACCACACACCCCCTCCGTAGCTCCTCAACCGACTCATGCAACACACATACACGCGTACACGCATACACACGACCTGCCCCTCCACCCCATCGCCAACCGCCACCGTTGGGCCTAAAGCGCCACCTAGTGGCAGTGCCCCTTTTCCCGTCCCTCAGCGAAAATGAGCATTTTTTTGAGTTCATTCCTCCCGACATTATTTCCGGAAAGAAAGCGTCATCTCTTTTCTTTGCTTGGTGGACTCCAATCTTCTTGGATGTAAAGATGAGTGGATGGATGAATGTGCGCGTGTTTGTGTGCGCGCGTGTGTGCGTGTGCATGTTTGAAGGGGTGTATTATTTCTATGTATATAGCACTGGTAATAAAAATTGTCTCTTACAGGTTGAAGCCTTTTTTTTTTTAAATTTTTTTTTTTAAAAGCTTAAACTAACAGACTATTTTATCTTCAGTGACCTGACTAACATTTTTCTAAACATCAAAAAACAACTTTGCAGCTTCCGAGACCTTCAACATTTTAAAGACAAGGGCACTTTTAGAAACATCTAATTTAGGCTTGTTGCTAAAATTAAAATGTGTGATTTGCTAAATTAAAATTAAATTAAATTAACTTTTTAACTTTTAAAATTTCGAGCCTTCAACACAAACGTGAAATTTATTTATTTTTTGTCAGGAGGAAGAGCTTATTCATTCACATTCATGAAAAATTAACACAAATCAGATTTTAATAATTAATATCCCATTTTAATTCCATCACGTGTATTTGAAAGGTGACCGTCCACCTCATTAGGTCTTCCTTACAGGAGACATATTAATGATTTTTCATCTGCAAGGATGGAATACTAAAAAAAAAAAAGTCAATGCACTTTCTTCACCCCCATCCACCGCCCCTTACTCTTCATCCTCTTAGCCCCCTTCCTCATCCCTCGCGATGGGCCAGGTGGGTGGATGGGGTGGTTCAGGTCCACACTCATTTTCCACCTGACTGCCTTTAATGTAAAGGCTAATGTGAGAGGAGACAGCCGGATTCAACACACACATACACACACACACACACACACAGACGGAGAAGGCCGACGTAATCTTCAGCATCCACCTGTCCCTTCTCAAGACGCTTCTTTATAGAGGTCCTGCCCCCCGACACCCCCCACCAAATTGGATCACTGCAGCCTCCCAGAATGTCAGAATAAACGAGAAATGCATGGTCAGGATGGAGACCACCACATTGTATCCCATCTGATGAGTTGGGGGGGGGGGGGGAAATTCAGCTCCCAAGCCAGTTTCTGTTTGCTGCATGAAATTTGGTAGGCGTGTTTGTCGTGAGTGGACCTACAAAAAAAGTCTTTTTTAAGAAGACATACTTTCGAAAGACACAAGGAGTTATTTTTAATTCATTTCAATTCAATGAAGCCATTTTCTAGTCATTTTAGCGATCAAAATTTAACTTCTCATCAAACTTTTTTCTTTTATTCATGCCCCAAAACTCAGCAATGAGAAATTTGGTAGACGTTGCTATTAGAAGTACACACACCCAAAAAGTGAAGAACCCATATACTTGACATGTCTGCCGTTTTTTTTTTTCAAAAGGCAATTTATGGTCAATTTTGTTGTCATATCTATTATCAGTAAACTCACAAAAGAGTTTCTAAAAGCCAAACCTTAAAAATACTCGCTGTGTCTCATTTTGCTTTGAAGCTGTCCTAAAATTGAACTTATTCCTATTTTTTTTTTAACTCCAGAGCCCAAAATCAGTTTCATGTAAAAACATTTAATTTAGTAGATGCGACGAGACCCACCAAAAAAATTTGCAATTATCCATGGCTGAGATTTGAGAAGCCACGGTAGATCGCAATTTTGGTTTTAAGCATTTTAAGGTGAATTTGACCATTTCCTTTCAAAAGTGACATTGATCTAAATTGTTTCTTTAATTTAGCCCATGAATACAGTTTTGCTTAGCAGCATGAAATTTGGTAGGCATGTTCACCGAGAGTTGGCTCCACAAACCAATTTCAAGAAAATGTGCTTAATAGAAACAGGAAGGCAGCCATTTTGGTGTGAAGCAGCCATTTTAAGATAATTTGGGCAATTTTCATTGCTCCTTCGATGACTGGCGAGTTTTGTCTGATTGTTCCAATTTTTTTTTTTTAAATAAATAAAAATAGATCGCATGTATACCGCATTATTGCATGTTGTTTGAATATGTCTGCAAAGTTTGACGACTCGGTGCATGCATCCTGGTGCTTCAAACTGACTTACTAATGCCTGCCCAGTGTAAACAAACATTAATGACTGATAAATGAGGCGGGGGGTTGAGAGCCTCGCCTGATTCTCTTGAGTCTCAAACACACACACAAACGCACACACGCACACACGCACGCACGCGAACACGTACACTTGCACACTTGTGGGAAATATGGGAAAGACCCCCAGTAACCTTCACCTCCCATTCACCCAGCAGCGTGTGATTATCACGGCGGTGCACACGCTCACACGGAGGTGTGCGCTCACGCAATTGCACGCGCACACACACACGCGCACACCCAATTGCCATTAACATCAGTACTTTTGTAATGGATGTGTTTGCAGCCCTGCTACGGGAGAGAAGGCGCGAGCAAGAGTTGATGTTATAAATCACTGCGCCTTCCCTTCTCTTCTTACCCTAACACACGTACACGACCCACACACACGCATGCGTGTTTTCCCTCCCTCCAACTCTGTTTAGCGCCTGGGGAGGCAAGGAGCGATGGAGGGGAATCCTATTAGCCAATGAGCGACGCGTCATTCATTAACACTTTCATGCTTGTGCACGTACAAAACTCGCACACACACCTTTTGATTAGCTGAGAAAACACCTTTATAACTTTTTTTTTTACTTCGATTTAATTAAAAAAATATATATTTTGATTCTCGTGGAACAAAACAAAACAAAAAAATAATAGACACAACTTTCAGGGTGATACAATATTTTGAAGCGCTGAATGAGCCGTGCCCCAAAAAGCGAAAAACTTCCAGTAGTTGATGCACCACCTTAATAGTTTGAACTGTCTGCTTAATATCATTTCAAACTCATTTTACAATACTAGATTTTAAAATAAATGTGTACGGATGATTATATTTTGCAAAAATGAACTAACCATTAACGACCCAGGCTAAACTTAGCTCGTCTCCTGACATACAAGGCTAGTTTCTCAGTTGAGACGAATCGCATCAATTCCTTCTTAGGCAGGAGTTTGGCGCCATCTTGTGGCATTTCATTGCATTAGAGAACGTGACAGCAGTAATTAATCTTAACTATAAATCAATTATTTATTCTCTTTTTTTCAATTGTACTAACTAAATTATAAACAATTCGACAATTTTTTAAATAGAAAAAATGTTTAGTGTAAAATGCACGGGATAGGGACAACCGATGGCAAAAGTCTGACAATAATTGATGCTCCATATTTGCCCAAATTGTTTTTGAAGGGAAAAAAAAATAAATAAGGGACAATCAGGTGAACCAAAAAAATGCAAATGCATCGTATCAGTAAAGGTGACATCACTGAAGGTTTATCCGAGGCACATAAACTCACAATACAGATCTCAACGTTGACCGTATCATCGTGTGTTTGTGTGTGTGTGTGTGTGCGAGCGAGGCTGGCAGGCGGATCAGCCGCTCGTATTTATCGGCTGCCTCTTCAAGGTTGACGAGAAAGATGGAGGCCACAAGAGATTCGAGTGAGGGATGATAGCAGATGTGTGCACGTCAGATTATAAAAAGACTTTGGCTGTTCAAGAAATTTAATTTAGGACACTGTTTGTCAAAAGACCCAAAATAATTTCCAGGAATACGTGACTGTGAGTATTGGTTTGTTTGTATGTGTTACAGTAATAGTTTAAAGGTTAATATTCCCAATTTTACTTCAAACAAATGGCATTTTGCGGCCCCCTCGAACCAATCACACACCTGTATGATGGAAACCGGATATCACGTGACTGATCGGGTGACGATATTTACATTATTGGCGGGTTTGGTAAAATGCAGACGTGTGGTGCGTGTCAAATTGTCGTTGATAAGATTTTTTTGGCTTCCCTGACCATTCTGTGCGCTACAGATGCGAACAATCAGTGGAAAAACAGCAGCATCTAGTGGACATGGACAGTACTGCGGCTCTGAACACATTTCCCAGCCCATTTATTGAAGTCCTATATTCATAAAGTTTTACTGTTTAAGAAAAAAAAAATAATTCATTCATCTCAGAAGAATTATGCGGCTCCTTTTCTTGGGAAAAACAAAAAGTATAAAATTCGTGCGAAAATGATTTACTGGAAAAAAAACACCTGGGCAGTAAAGCGTTAAAAAAGTTTATCTAGGACAAAAAAATGAAAAATTTCTAAATAAAAATATAATTTATTTTTAATTGCTACTTTGATGATCGTTGGTGTGGAATAAGCAGTTTTGTTCTTTTGTGCAGAAAACAAAAAACACAGATCTGTGCCAATGTTTCCAAAGAGAAATAATGACTTGACAAAAACATTGGATGACATAAATCTTTATAATTTAATATTCTATGACACTCAAAATACACTTCAGTTTCGAGCTTTCGTCTTTCAAGTCTGTAGTGGTTTTATGGCTTGCACATCCAGTTTTAGTCTTCTCATTGCAAAAAAAAAAAAAAAAAGTGTTCAAAACGAAAAGACGAGTGCGCTGAGGGATGTCTCGAGTCGCTTGACGGTCTTGATTCAGACTGCACTGCTGCTGCGGCGGTCCCGTGAGCGCGTCAACATGGCTGCCGGTGTATATGTTCCGCAGAAAAATGGCGTCATCAAGTGTCACAAAACATCCCCGGAAGCTGAAGACATGGCGGCTAAATTGGATTTGGACCTGAAATGACGAAGGTGACAACATGGAATAAAAATTAAATATAAATAAAATTATAACGTATTTGTTTTGTTTTTTTCCTTGGCTACAAAAGACGTGAGCAAGTCTTTGATCACACCTGTTGTGGGTCATGTGACTCTTTACAAGGTGTCCCGCTTCCAAAGCGGCCATAAGAGAGAGCTCTCCTGCCAGGACGGTGGCGCAGACCACGCGAGCCAGCTGCCGGGCGTTCTCACCCGGCTGGTCGGGCCTGGTGCCTTGGACGCCGAGCATCTACGCACAAGAAAAAAAATATTATTATTATTTTGTTTTTAAAGGAAAACATTTCCTCAAAAAAAATATATATAAAAGAGTTACTACTTTACATTCTCAGAAACAATTTTTGTTTTCCTCTTAGAAAAAAAGCATTACAATTTTTTTTTCCTAATTGGAATCTTTATTTTCTTCACATACTTAAAATGCAACTCTTTTTGTTACCTGTAGACAGGCCTGCTGCGGTGGCAGGTTGGTGCCCCCGCCAACGGTGCCCAGCTCAATGGAGGGCATAGTGCAGCTGATGTAGAGATCCTCGCCATCTGGCCCGGCGGCTTCCATCTGCGTGATGCAGTTGGCGCTGCCTACAGTCTGCGCGGGGTCCTGCCACCAAAACGCAGCATTTGTTTTGACCCAACCTGAAGCCTTCCAGTTCATTTTAGAGTGACCGGGACTAATTAGAGCGCTACATTCATCTTTCCAATTCAACCAAAATTTGCATCACGAATGAGCATCAGCTCCACCAAGCAACATATCTCTAAAGTTCGCTTGAAACTTCTGCTCGGCTCATTTCACTTTTAAGGTGAAATGAGCAGAGCTGAGGAAGCGAGTTTGACCCATCTGCCAACTTTTTGTTCACACCTGGTGACATGTAATCTGTCTCGGTGGCTGCTTCGGTTGAAGGAGGACTTACTTGCCCACAGGCGATGAAGATGGCCGCCACAATGTTGGCAGCGTGCGCGTTGAAGCCGCCGATGCTGCCCGCCATGGCCGAGCCCACCAGGTTCTTGTTGATGTTGAGCTCCACCAGTGCTGTTGTGCTGCTCTTCAGAACCTAGTTTTACAAAAAAAAATTTAAAAAAATCCCCTTTTATTTAAAAATAAAAAAAACACTAATATGGTAATGTCACAGAATTTTCCCTGGGAAAAAAGTGATGAAGAAAAAAAAACATCTTGTTTAGTTAAGAACACTTTTCATTTATGGTTAAAATGAGACTTCAATATAGATTAAAAATCAAAAATCAAAAGAAAATCTGACTATTATGGTAAATGGTATTAAAAAGACTTTAAAAATAATCAAATTAAAATTTAAATTAATTAAAATTTAGAAACCACCAAAATAAAATTTTCACTCATACGCACACACAAAACAATTTGTGTAAGATTTCTTGTGGGGAAAAAAAACAACTTGATTAAAAAAAATAAATAAATAAAAAGACTACATTCTTGTGATTCTACTACCTTTTAAGGCTAAAAAATAACTCAGTCTTTGTGAGATTATTTTTTAATTTTTGAAAAAAAAAAGAAAAGTTTTTCCACGCAAAAAAGTTGCCTTATTTTTTTTTCCCTTCAGAACTTCATTTATAACATTGCTTCCCCTTTTACCTCACGGACCACCTTGGCTGGGACTGTGGCCTCGCAGACGGCGCACTTCCCGCGCCCCAGGATCCAGTTGATGGCGGCAGACTTCTTGTCGGTGCAAAAGTTCCCGCTGACGGAGAGAACCTCCACGTCGGTGTGATGCTGCCATAGTCTGTGTAAAGCCTTCTCACAGCCCTGCAAACACGCACGCACAAAACATTATCTCCACTAAAGGAACTCACTTTTGCCCAAATCATTGTAAACTATTTAGAACTTTTAACTCCTTCACTGCCACCAAAGCTAAAATGGATCTTTGACGTTTATATCCGTCAATGGCAGTGAATGAGTTAAGAGTAGAAGACCGCCAAAGTTTACTTTATTCTTTATTGTGCAAACAAATAAATACATGAATATATTTTCAATTAATTGATGCTCCCTGTTCCTGTACAGTGTAGACATTAACCAAAGAGAATTGCACGTTGAATGTACCTTTGAAAGCATATTCATGCCCATGGCGTCTCCCGTGTGCGCCTCAAAGCGGATGTAGAGATTCCGGCCCGCTAAGCCCACCAGCATTTTCTCCAGCCGGGCAAACCTGGTCAGGACAAAATGTTTCGTTAGCTCAGCGACGAGATTGACGACGCGTCAATCAAGGACCTGGCGTGACGCCCGTGATCGCACCTGCTGGTTTGGTCGAAGGCGTCTTTGATGGCGCCCAAGCCCTCAACGCTCTCCAGCCACGCTTTGACTTCGGCGGCGCGGCAGGCCGACGGGAGGCGCACCACGGGACCGCGAGTCATGCTGTCAGCGAGCACTCTGCTGTGGCAGCCACCGCTCAGCTGCGACAAGAAATGTTAGTTGCACAAAATATATCAATCTAAAAAAAATAATAATAATAAAAATTCTCACATATGATTGACATGTGAAATATTATATTTTTTCACTTAAAATGTCACTTATTTTTCTCATTTAGCATTTTCTTTATTTAATTTGTAAAAAGGTTTGTGTGACACTTACAGAAAGAGCCCGGCATCCCCGGTTGGTGCTGGCCACAAGGCAGCCCTCGGTGGTCGCCATGGGAACGTAAAACTGCATATCGTCCAAGGGCAGCGGGCCAGCCACGCCCACCGGCACTGGCATATAGCCGATGACGTTCTCGCAGCACGTGCCCATCACCTGCCGATCAGGAATGCAGGAAGACTTTCACATCAACTTGATTTTGTTTAAAATGAACACAAATGAAGTTTTGCGTTGCCCTTCACCTTCGCGTAGTCGTAGTTCTTGTACGGAAGTGACAACAAGGCAGCGGGGACAGGAAGCTTGGAAGACAACATCTCCCTCCTGATGGACACGCCCCTCTCGGGGCTCTCCAGCACAGCGTCGAGCTTGTAGTTGGGAATGTGACGTGACGCCACCAGGTTGATCACCTCGCCATCGCTGAGGCAGCGGGGCCCTCGCTGAGAAGACGCCGAGCGGTTGCGGTCGGACACCGTGGACGTGGATTTAACGTTGCGAGAGTCGTGAGGGGGCTCACCTGTGGATCGGCGAGGACCTCCAGACATTCTTTCAACGAGCGCGGATGAGCTTCAGCCTTGCACTCATCGAGAGCCACTGGAGACGGGCTGGCCTCCGCTTTGGATGATGTCAACAAAATACAATGTGATAAAAAAATACTCGCCTCTACAAAAAAAAAATCATCGCCTAGAAAGAAACCTCACCTTCCTCCTTGCACACAAGTTTGGACTCTGTTGCCGCGGTTACGCTGTCGTTAGCTGTGACGACGGGGCGTTCCATCCTGCAGCAGCCATTGGCCGGCACCAGCCTGCGGGTGGGAGGCGAGCCGCCCGAGGGACTCTTGATGGACAGCGACGCCTCGGTCTCGCTCTGCTCGAAGAAGACGTACTTGACGGCGAGCAGCAGGGCCAGGCCGAGCGTGATCACCTGCTCCAGGTCCACCCTGAGAGACGCCAGCGGCGGGATTAATACGCCAGCGTGTTGAATTTGCTCTTCTTGAAATGTAATTGCCCTTTTCATACATTTACCGATAGAAGCCACAAGATGGCGGCAAAGCACCAATTTGATATTTCAATACAAAAATGAAAATACAAAATTCACGAGAGTCTAATAGGAAGTATACATATTTTTTTTTTTATTAATTTTTCCACCCGCAAAAGTGTGTCTTAGACAGAAATGAAAATCACAAAATTAGTCGCATTTTTCATAAAATACTTTTTTTAAGCACAAAATATTTTTTCACCACTCAGCCTAATTTTTTCCAAATTCAATAGCAATCTTTTTTTTTTTTTTTTTGTTCTTACCCGTTCAGCTGCAGCGGCCGCAAGGAGGCGCCGTGCTGCAGCCTCTTGTGGGAGGACCCCGCTGTCGTCCGATTGTGGCCAGGATTCTCGGCCGCCAGTCGCGCGTGAGCGTGGACCAGAGCGAGTCCCAGCGACTTCCAAAGACACACGTCCTTGTTACAACTCGAGATGAATGCGCTGCTGCTGCCACGCACGCCACAACTCACCATGATGAGCTTCACCCTCTGCGTCACAGGATTGGGCTTGTTGTGCTCTTCTTCGGCCAGCACGTGGGCAAAGTGGCTCAGCTGCCAAATGGGACGACCCTCGCGGCTTTCCATCGACAACTGCACACGCGCGGTGGAAAACGTAAACATAGAACAGCAAAGACCTCCACCAAGGCTTGGGGGAAAATGGATTTCAAAGATTTAAGGGTTATCAGAATTTGAACAGCAGGGATATATTTTATTGACATAAGAAAAATAATACAATTAAGAGTGGTTGATTGGTGCCGCACAAAAAAATGAAAATGATAATGGGAACATCCTGCGAAGAATGCCTTAACCATTCAAAAAATTGCAACCAGGAATCCTCTCTCCTTGGCGGAAGTAACAATCAGCTCCAACTAAAGCATTACGGGTGCCATTTTCAGCCATCTTACCTCAAGAACCAGCGAAACGCAAGCGGGGAAGAAGGTCATGAAGACAAAGTAGTTGGCCAGCACTGACATGCAGCCGAAACAGCACATGATCTCCAGCTGCGGCACACCTGGAGAACATGGAATCATGTTCGTGATCTTGACT
This sequence comes from Idiotropiscis lumnitzeri, assembly GCF_059441095.1. Taxonomy (NCBI): domain Eukaryota; kingdom Metazoa; phylum Chordata; class Actinopteri; order Syngnathiformes; family Syngnathidae; genus Idiotropiscis; species Idiotropiscis lumnitzeri. The sequence goes on from NC_142408.1 coordinate 4,205,926, forward strand.
ACTTCCCATCATTGTCGGTGGTCCGTCCTACCTGACATGGTGCCGACCCCGATTACAAGACACTCCACCAGAGCGTCCAGCGTGAAGGTGGGACCCAAGATGGCCATGCCCTGAGAGATGTTCTCACGCACCTCCTCCTAAATGTGTGTGGGCGCACATAATAAGCCAACCGGAGTTCAGGTTCCTTGCGTCACAGTGGGTGCGCTCACCTGGGAGTTGCTGCTGAGGGCAAATTTGGCCAGCGTGCAGGCTTTGGACAGGTCGATGAGGAGGAGGAAGAAAGGGAGCGCTTCACTGACCGAGGAAAAGGAAAATAAATGAGTGTGAATGTCATTCTGAACACAGCCACACCTTTGGTTTTTTTTTTTTGCAATTGAATTAGAGGTTAGACGTAGAAAAAAAAAAATCACTAAATTGAGGAATTTTTCAAACTAGTGTAAAGTTAACAATGTGGATGACTTACTTGAGGCCAGTCAGCTCTCTGCCAAAAAAGTGGATGACAACCGAGCTGAAAACAAAACTGGAGAATAAAGTAAATAAGCCGGCAATACCTACGGGAGACCCCAAAAAAATAAATGAATGAAAGTCAGGGAGCTTCAATGGCAGTACAAACGTTTGAGGAGATGCCGCGATACCGACCCAGAATGTACTTGGAGCCCAGTTGTCGGAGGTTCTTAAACTGGAAGTAGATGTAAATGAGAGCCATGCAGCGCGTCACAGTCAGGATGACGGCGTCGCTGCTGGGGGTTGGCTAAAAAGGGAAGATGTACAATTTAGTTTCTGGCTTTCAAAACCAAGCCCAAGGCAGAAGAACGAGGGATGCAAAAAAGCTTCACCTCATGCTCAACTTTGGGACAGTCGTTCCAGCTGCACACGTGGCTGCTGGCGGCCAGGCTGTTCATGGACATAAGGCAGACGGTGAGCGCCATGGTGCCAATGATGACCTCCCAGGGGTGGGCGGCCACCAGGAGGCCGTGGAGTCGGAAGAGCCGCGCCAACATGTTCTCTGGAAGGGCAAAAGTGTCGCACTCAGTCCAAAAATACGATGACTGGCAATTCCTCATTTTTGTTGATTCTGGTGCAAAAAATGGAAATTATCATACGAGTCACTTTTGAAGAACAATTGTAAAACAGTGTTGTCCTGCGTACTTCGGCTCGCTGATTCAACTACTGGCGGACTTTTCTGGAACCTTTCCTCCCATAGTCACTGAAAAACTCCCCTATGCACTGTTTTGTTGCACTTGGGTTGAATTATTTGTTTTTTTAATAATAATACATTAATCCTGACTCATCCCTTTTTCCTTCAACAAGAATTGGAGGCTGTTGCTTAAAAGATAGGCACTACAATATAAAAACTTTTGTATTTTGTTATTACTCACAAACACGGTCCTTTGAATTTAAATAACATTCTATACACGTGACTGTTGTGAAAACAATGAAGCAAAGTGAAACTACCTACTACTATTGGTAAATTATAATAACAGACATCAAGGAAACGTTCAACGGACAGCTAACATATTGATGAACCATAAATACCGAAACACAAATTTAGATAGAATGTCGTTTCATTTTGGGACAAGTGTGGCGTCAACATAAATAAAGTGTCACAACATTTAAGATTGAGTTAGCATCCTAACGTTAGCATTAGCGGTCCGTCACGCCTACACGAATTACGACAGTCTAAACGGGGTAAAAAAAAAAGGTTATGTGGGCTGTACGCGGGGACAACACTCTTGTAGCCGGTTAAAAACATACGTACTTTAAAAAAACGTTTTCGGGTGGTCAGGGAGTTATTTCCATGATTATGAGTGTCCCTTCCACGGACGGGTTTGTTCGATAGCTTAACTACGACGACTAGCCATAGCCGATAATGTAATCCGGAAATGATGACACACGGAAAATACGTCATTTGCGGCGTGCGAATTGACGCCATCTTGGGGCGGTGTAAAAAGGGGTGGGGCCAATGTGGCATCTTTGAAGTAAAGGCATTTTAGAGAAAATATAGTACACACATTGTTAACTGGTTATTTAGCTAATATATATAAATGTTGAACTATAAAGCACTGAAAGTATGTAAAATGAGCAAATGTTTGAGTAAAACCAAAACCAAACACTACGCCCTCAATACCGCACTCTGGAAAAAAATAAATAAACCAACCACTCCATGCTCTTTTGATTGCTCTACTCGAGTGCAGACGATGCCACTACTGAACCTCTGATTCCTCCCGGCAATCATAAAATGTCGTAAATGTTTAAAAAATGTTTTTCATTTTGCACAAAATGTATGCCAAAATACAACTACCTCCCAAATAACATCGCATTTTTAGTGAAAACAACAGAAAGGCAAACGTTTGGCCTCCGTGTTCACTTCATGTTCACAATACAAACAGCAGTGACACTACTACTTCCGGGTCGCATTTCAAAACTAAATCTCCTGCTTTTATTTGTTTATTTTTTTGACAGAACGATATGTACAACAAACTTTAACCTTAAAAATAAAAAATATTTACTTAAATGTGTTATTGTAGGGATTTTTGTAGGAGTTAATTTCCGAAATAGAATCATACGTGTAAGCCACTTAAATTTAATTTGAAATGTGCCAAAGTTTAACTTCCTTTCGCTAGAGATGACGGCTGGTGAGAACCCAGGGAGGAGAGAGCAGAGATGGACCACCACCTGCAATTGCCTCCCAATTCTGAACGGAAACTCGAAAACGAAGGCACGTGTAAGGTGTATTTGCAGAAAATATTTGTTTTTGCGAGATCAGAGGGGTCGGCGCTAAAGCTAAACTGAGTATCGGCAGTCAAGCAGCTTGCTTACCCCGTGCTAGCTGCTGCTCAACTATTGTAACGTCATGATGCTTTCTGCACTGTTTGTTTTGTTCAGTTGGTTTTCAAATGTCACCCTGGTTGGGATTCGCACTGTTCCATTTGTGGACCTACTTTTATGTAAGTTAAGAACATTGAAAAAAAAAAGTCTTGTCAGTGCCAGTGAGGGCTGAACAATTAATCAAATTCAACTCACAAATGTAGTAGAATGCAATCTACCTATCGAAAAGGCTGCAATAATTTCACAAAACACAAAAGCTGAAATAATAAAGCCACATGTTTTGCATTTTTATGTTCATGCCACTTTTTCAAATTATTTTTGTGAGGTTCTTGCAGTGAATACTTATGAGACTTAAAGTTGAAGTATTTCGTAAGCTAACAAGGAGAAGTAGAAAACGAAACTGACTTTCATGTTAATTTTCCCTTATTTTAGCGTGAATTTAACCTGTAAGACGTGAAAAATTATCAATATGCCCTATTGATATTTTTTTGCGTGTGTGTGTATTTCAGCGTTGCCTCCGGACGTCTTGAAAGTGATTGTTGTCAAAGAGGAGCAGCAGGAGTGGAGCTGCGGCACGGAGCGAGAGGAGGACGTCTCGCTGACTCGCATCCCAGTGAAAAGCGAAGATGAGGAACCTCACTCGTCGCTGCTAATCCGCCAGACAAACCACGATGGGGGATCAGAAACTGACCCTCAGTTTGATCCGCTGTCAGCTTCTTCTGAGACGGACGACGGCAACGAGACCAACGGACCCTTAGTGAGGAGCAGCCTCGAGGCGAGATGCAACGATGACAAGAAACGCTTCAACTGCTCAGAATGTGACAACATTTTTGACCACAAGCGTAACCTGAAGAGACACATGCGGCGCCACACAGGGGAGAAACCCTTCTGCTGCTCGGTGTGCAACAAAACATTCCGTCAGCGCTCGAACTTAGTAGTGCACTCACGCACTCACACAGGGGTGAAGCCCTTCTCCTGCTCGCTGTGCGACACCAGCTTCAGCCAGCGCATCTCGTTGGTGCTGCACGTACGGACGCACACGGGGGAGAAGCCCTTCCCGTGCTCGGTGTGCGGCGAGCGATTCTCCCGAAAGGGCACCATGTTGTCACACATGCGCCGACACACTGGCGAGAAACCTTTCAGCTGCGCCGCATGTGACAAACGCTTCACCTTCAAGTGTCAAGTGAGCAAGCACAAGTGTGCCGGGGCCCTCAGCAGCGCTAATTGAAAAGCGGCAGGAATTCAGGCTACTTGGATTTCAGATTTCAGTCTCAGTGTTGCCATGACAACTTAATCTGCACAGAACTTTCATAATCAGTTGGTCTGGCCCATGCAACTATATTCGCAATGGGACTGTTTCTTTAACCAAACAGATTCAAAAGCTAGTGAACCCTCAATGACGTCTTCAGTTTTCCGTCCTCTGATTGCTTGTTCTGACCTAGCCAAGTTCGACTGGTTAAACATCTGTAATGAGCCGCACACTTGAATACATTTAATTTAAGCATCACTGGGGAGTATTATGTATTTTATTTGTTTTTGCCATGTCATTCGATAACTATTGTGACTGCGGCAATCATCCTGCAGTGTTGACTGTGCAAAGAGTGTTTTTTATGTTAGATGTTAAAACCTGTTTAGTATTTCTGATGTCAAATTCTTAAAATGAAAAGCTAGTCTATCAAGAGGCTTGTAGAGGCAGGCGCTGTTGCTGGAAATAACTCAAGAAGCAATTCCTTATGTTGAGCGTATTACATGTTGATCCTGCAAAGGTGGTCGATCTCAAATGTCCGAGAACTCAGGTTGCCATGCGAAAAATAAAGGGATTTATTTGTTTCAAGTGTCAGTCTGTTCTCTTCTTTAAGCATTCAAGATGTTTAAATGCACATTAGAATATACAAATACATATACTTAAAAATATAGTACATGAATGCCAAATAGATGAGGAAATTTGTAGGAAATGTGGAGATCTTACAATTTTTTAAATGTTTTGTCCTCTTTGGTTATAGGATCAATAAATTTAAAAGATGAAAGAAACAGAAATAGCTTTAGAAAAAAAAGACCATGCTAGCCAGCCAATGGGAGAATAGCGTTGGCGCAGTATGATTTACAAGTCATGAACGCGTACAGAAAAAAAAGCAAAGAGGTCACACTGGTAATGTAAGCCAATCAGAGTGTGGCGCTGGCACAGCTTTACGTGCATGACATTATGTGAACTTGGAGGAAAAAAATGAAAGCTTAAAAAGGACTCACGCAAGCAGGTCACTGTTAGCCAATCAAGAAGTGGCGCTGGTACAGTTAGCCAATGGAAGAGCGGCGATGACACAGTTTTATTTACATGAATAGGCTATAAGTAACACTGGCTGGTACGTGATCTACATTACTGCAGTCTTTGATCAGCCGCCATGCCAGAGCCAAACCCGAAGTCCGCGCCCAAGAAGGGGTCTAAGAAAGCTGTGACCAAGTCCGCTAGCAAGCCTGGCAGGAGGAGGAAGAGGGGAAGGAAGGAAAGCTATGCCATCTACGTGTACAAGGTGCTGAAACAGGTGCACCCCGACACCGGCATCTCGTCCAAGGCCATGAGTATAATGAACTCGTTCGTCAACGACATCTTCGAGCGCATCGCCTCCGAGGCCTCTCGTTTGGCTCATTACAACAAACGTTCCACCATCACGTCCAGGGAGATCCAGACCGCCGTGCGTCTCCTTCTACCGGGTGAGCTGGCCAAACACGCCGTGTCTGAGGGCACCAAGGCTGTCACCAAGTACACCAGCTCCAAGTAAATCGCTGCTAACATCCCAAACCAACGGCTCTTTTAAGAGCCACCCACTTGTCCTCAAGAGTATACTTTCTTGGCCATGCTTATTACGCAAATGCCTAAAATATACTTGTTTTTAGAGAGGATTAAATTGTGTCACGTGTTCTCTTGATGAAAATGTTAAGTGAATTTCGCTACAAATAAGTGCACTAATCATGAAAGTACGCATGTGCAGTACTGCTGCTGACTAAATGATAAATACTGAGTACTTAATAAAACCGCTTCTGTCAGATTTGAGTGGATGAGCCAATGTGTGAATCTGGCTTATTTTTTTTATTTTTGCATTTTCGGAGCAAATACGCACACACACATCTGTGTGTTTGTTGCCGCCGCAATGACGTCATCTTGCTCCAAAATGATCATCAAAATATGTCTCTTTGCCAGTTGAATGACTGGACAAACACACTTTATCTGCAAAAGAACTGCTGTTGATCTGTGAGCGATTTTCAATATTTTACAAGTTTACCAGATGCGGAAAGTCAGCGAGCCTCCCTCACGCTAAAGAGATGTCCTTTGGAGGCTCTGCAAAAAAAACCGGAACAAACCGGCGAGCTGTAAACCACTTCAATGTGGCGCAATATTTGTTTTATCTCACTTCAAATCATCTTTCAGTTAGTTTCCGGGGTCATTTTTTACCTTTGAAAGCGTGGAAGAAAACACAAGCGAAACACAAAACACACTATGTCCGCTGGGGGGCGTGCTTGACTCTCCACGGTTCTCAAGTGATTTTTAAGTAACGCCTCTCACACTCACAGCAGCATTTTCCTTACACCAAATATTTTACTGGAAATGGCAGAAGTCGCTCCAGCTCCAGTTCCAACCGCACCGGCGAAAAGCAACACAAAGAAGAAGGCGGCGTCCAAGCCTAAAGTGCCCGGACCAAGCGCCAGCGAGCTCATCCTCGAGGCCTTGGCCGCGTCCAAGGAGCGCAATGGCGTCTCTTTGGCCGCCCTTAAAAAGTACCTAGCGAGCAATAGTTACGATGTGGAGAAGAACAAAGCTCGCCTGAAGACTGTCATCAAGAGCATGGTGGCTAAAAAGGTTCTTGTTCAGACTAAGGGCACCGGCGCTTCCGGCTCCTTCAAGATGCAAAAGACCGAGAGGAAGGCGAAGACTCCCGCAAAGGTTGATACGAAAGCAAAGAAGCCCGCTGCCAAAAAGATACTAAAGAACAAGAAGTCCGTTACCGCTCAAAAAGCCGCCAAGCCCACGAGACCCAACAAAGTAAAGCAGCCCGTGAAGAGCACCAGCAAGGCGACGGCGACCAAAAAATCCGCCGCGGCTAACAAGACTTCCGCCGTCACCAAGTCCCCCGCCAAAAAGGCTTCCAAGCCCAAAGCAGCCAAGAAGAAGTAATTCAAACCGTGTCTACATAAACGGCTCTTTTAAGAGCCACCACGTTTTATTTGAAGGGCATCACTTCCACCGTGCAGAACATTTCCTGAGGCTGTGTTTGCCTTTGTGTTTCGATGGAAAGACTGCCTTTTTTGGATTTACTTGTAAAAATATTGTGAATCATTTTATGTTTTAAATGTGTATTTTAAAGTATATATCTAAATTATAAATCAAAGTTTTGTGCATTCTCAAAATACAGTTATGTAAAAAAAAACAAACTAGTACGTTTCTTGAATCAATTCATTCTGCCGTCTCGGTTGCCTGCAGTACAACGCGACACCAGCAGGTGGCAGTAGTAACAAAATGGACATTTTCTGTGCAAGGCATTTTGGCGGTTCTTAAAACGCAACCAATATTTTTACATTTTTAAGGAACTCATGAATATTCGTATCTTTAATCAATCCATTTCCATGCCGCTTATTTTAATAATTAACGGCCACCTGTTTTTTTTTCATTGTAGAGCCTATGTCCGTCCATCTATCTGTCACTACTTGACGACACGTATTTAATACATATGAATCACTGTTCACACAGTTGTCTAAAACGTTCAGGTAGGCATATTACAACGTGTATATTTCCTTCTTTCTGTTTCTCGATCGGATGTTTATTTGCAATCGGCGCTGAGTGGTTCAATTCAAATCACGTCTGTCCAATGCTGAAGCAGATTTTGCGCGGGCCCTTCGAAAACGCACCAATCAGCGCTGTTTTACCGAGATAAAAACTGCTGTTCGCTCACGTCAAAGCATTCTCTTCTTTAGGAACGTGAAGTGCGAAGGAAATGGCTAGAACCAAGCAGACAGCTCGTAAATCCACCGGTGGTAAAGCCCCCAGGAAGCAGCTTGCCACCAAGGCGGCCCGCAAGAGCGCCCCGGCCACTGGCGGCGTCAAGAAACCTCACCGTTACAGGCCCGGTACCGTGGCTCTCCGTGAGATCCGTCGCTACCAGAAATCCACCGAACTGCTCATCCGCAAGCTCCCCTTCCAGCGTCTGGTGAGGGAGATCGCTCAAGATTTCAAGACAGACTTGCGCTTCCAGAGTTCGGCTGTCATGGCTCTGCAGGAGTCGAGTGAGGCTTATTTGGTGGGTCTCTTTGAGGACACAAATCTGTGTGCCATCCATGCTAAGCGAGTCACCATCATGCCCAAAGACATCCAGCTGGCCCGCAGGATTCGCGGAGAGAGGGCTTAAGCTTTCTTGACACAAATACAACGGCTCTTTTAAGAGCCATCACACTGTCAACTAAAAGAAACATTCCACTTTTGTCACGCTGTTATGTTGAACATGAATGCATAGCCAATTAACTGTGAAACACTTCATTTAATTTGAAGAAAAAGAAATGAGAAAATGAAAACGCACTTCTTGTGTCTCTGCTTCCTAAAATATGAACTACAGAATTTATATCTCTTAATCCCCCCCCCCCACTCTGGAGCGTATGGATTTGCAACACCCGCCAAATTCTCTCTAACCGCCACTTTCAAAACTGCCTCTGTTGCTCCTCCCTCGCATCTCGTGATGCATTAAAAAAAGTCGGAAATTACCTTGTTCTTAAAACACTATTCACACATACACTTCGTATGTGAAGTACCCTTTAGTTATTTCTAAGAGTGATCAAATTAAAAAAAAAGAAATCGACGACTATGGATATCTAAACACCCCAAAAATCCCTAAAGGGTGGATAAAACACGACTTAAGAAAGAAGCATGACTACATTACGTTCCTCTTGTAATTTTGAAAACGTCTCAAGCTAAATGATAAATGGCGTGCATTCAGCCAATCAGGGAGCGGCGCAAGCACAGTGCTATTTGCATGACAACCCCTTTAAACTCGCTGGCTCTACTCGTGTCTACTCATTGGACCCATTTGACTTTTATCCAATTCGTCATGCCTGACATTGCAAAACCAGCCCCCAAAAAGGGCTCAAAGAAAGCAGTCACCAAGGGCGCCGTTAAACCCGGCAACAAGAAGCGTAAGAGGGGAAGGAAGGAGAGCTACGCCATCTACGTTTACAAGGTGCTCAAACAGGTCCATCCCGATACCGGCATTTCGTCCAAAGCCATGAGCATCATGAACTCGTTCGTCAACGACATCTTTGAGCGGATCGCCTCCGAAGCTTCGCGTCTGGCTCTTTATAACAAGCGCTCCACTATCTCGTCCAGGGAGATCCAGACCGCTGTGCGACTTCTGTTGCCGGGTGAGCTGGCTAAGCACGCCGTGTCCGAGGGAACCAAGGCTGTCACCAAGTACACCAGCTCCAAGTGATTTTCCCGGCTTGACCACCCCAACGGTTCTTTTAAGAACCACCCACTAATCTCTGAAAGAGTAGACGTTGTCTATATTTTATTATTAAACTTATAGCGCCTAAATGACAACACTGGCCTATGGTTAGCACTGTTTCTCCCCATTTTTCTATTGCATTCTCCAGATGAGGAAAAACAAAGTTGGGCATTTTACTTTTTTTCCCCGGTCAGTCATCCCCTGGGTTATCGTGCTTCTTTAGTCTTTTTTTTTAACCCGAACCAACCAGTAGTCGGCTATTTTACCTGCTCATTTGCCAGTCTATGGAACTTGTGGATGCGTGCGGCTGTTATAACAAAAGGGCAAAAAGTTTAAAATGGCTTACCTTAGAATCCAGCTCTGCATTGTAACTGCGGGCAAATAAAATCCACAAGTATCGCACTTGAGCTTCTGTTTATAAATGTTTTTCTTCCTCCTATTTGGAGCATACTGCCACCTACTGTCCAGGCAACGTTAGAGGATCTTGAATATTAATGTTACCCATATTTAAAGACGCACTGCGCAGGATTTTGTGCCCAAAATATTTACCATCGCTTTTTTCATTTGGCTATTTATGACTGACACTCCTAACGGATATTCTTACAAGCCCCTGGAAAACTAAACGTTTAAAAGGTAAGCGTAAGTTATATTTGCATTTTGAAACTATGGCTTTAAAGTAGACTGCCGACTGGTCAGCACGTCCGCCACTCAACGCAGATATGGTGGGTTGGATCAAATTGAGCAACTAATTTTTTTTTAAAAATATGAAATTTGTTGAGCAAATCATTTCCCCAACAAATTGAAGGAAAATTAAATTCCGCTACTGTATGACAGCCAGCACGCTTGGGTACTGACATTGTCAAATTTTTCATTGGGAAACATTAGAGCAAACCAACCATCGTAGGAAGGATATGTACTCGTGTTAGAAGCAGTGTGTGGCCCTTAAAAGGACCTTTGTGGTTGCGGGATGACAGACGAGATGAATTTAACCGCCGAAACCGTAGAGAGTGCGTCCTTGTCTCTTCAGGGCGTACACCACATCCATGGCGGTCACCGTCTTTCTCTTGGCGTGCTCGGTGTAGGTGACAGCGTCACGGATGACGTTCTCCAAAAACACCTTGAGAACACCGCGGGTCTCCTCATAGATGAGACCGGAGATGCGCTTGACGCCGCCACGACGAGCCAGACGACGAATGGCGGGCTTGGTGATGCCCTGGATGTTGTCGCGAAGAACTTTACGGTGACGCTTGGCGCCGCCTTTACCCAGACCTTTTCCTCCCTTGCCGCGGCCAGACATTTTGATGGGCTTAGTAGGCAAATGTAGAAGCACAGTCCAAGAATGAATGATGTGTAAAGCTTCTGGGTGGGTCATCTTATTACAAGACTGCGGACCTGAAGGAGGACAGTCAACCCACGCGTGACGTCACTCTCAGCAGCCCTTCGCCAAACATTGAACCTTCTGGAAAGGTGATATGATTTGGGACTTATACTTCAAATTGTTTTGTCGGAGTCTGTCGATAAATTTTCTCAATATATTTACGTGTTTCTTTTCTGTGTCATTTGGTTGTACTTACACATATGTACACATTTAAAGACCTCAAACAGCAGTTTCGTAGTTTGCTGTACTATTTACTAAACTATTTGGACGATCGCAGTCGCTTCCGCTACCAATGATTAACGGTGATAGATCAAATCCAAATCTGCTGGCTTTGATTAGATATGAACATAGGAACTGTTACACTGCCAAGTACCGTTTTATTGCATTTATTACAGTCTTGGTACACGTTGGCCTACTATACTACTGTATTTTCTTTTGAGTCATTTATATTTTAATTCTGTCACCATTCTAAGAAGATAAACGGTTGCAATCGGGAAGCGGTCGTCCTGCTTTTACCAGTTAACATATTGTTCAGATATTGCTTTTGTATTGATGTCAAGTTATATAGAAACTATTGGTTAACCTTCTTTCGCATTTTGTTTACTGCCATGATAAACATTTAAACTTCACAGCAATATAGAGCTGTACTCTTAATGAAATATATGGTTGGCTCTTAAAAGAGCCGTTGTGGGAGCGTTTGGGTCACATGATTTTACTTGGCTTTGCTAGCCTTTTCTGTCTTCTTGGGTAGGAGCACCGCCTGGATATTCGGAAGCACACCACCCTGAGCGATCGTCACGCCGCCGAGGAGTTTATTGAGCTCCTCGTCGTTGCGCACCGCCAACTGCAGGTGACGAGGGATGATTCTGGTCTTCTTGTTGTCACGAGCGGCGTTGCCAGCCAGCTCGAGAATCTCAGCGGTCAGATACTCCAGCACGGCTGCCAAGTACACGGGTGCGCCGGCGCCAACGCGCTGGGCATAATTTCCTCTGCGAAGCAGTCTGTGGACGCGACCCACTGGGAACTGCAGTCCAGCGCGAGACGACCTGGTCTTGGACTTCGCTCTAGCCTTACCGCCGGTTTTGCCACGTCCTGACATTGTTACAGTTTCAAAAGATCACCCTGCAAAGTACAACTGCTTCCTACGGAGTCGGTGTTCTTATACACACATCTGCTGCTCATTCATTGGCTACCTGGTGCGGGGAAACAGTTGTCCAATCAGCAAAGAGCTGCAAATGACGTGGATCTCTTTTGAGCAGAGATCTATTTTTTTTGCTGGTTTCCAAGACGACCTTGCACGATTAGCTTTCAAATAGAAACACGCTTTATTTCTAAACATTTTATCTCCGAATTATCGATCAGTCATCTGTCTTGTACATTAAGTTGACCATTCCACTACAAAGGTGTGATTTGCTTGTTGTAACGCGCCCCAAATAACCATTTTTTCCCCAACGGAATCAGAAACATTTTGAGCTTCTCAAAATATGTATCGGTCCATCACAGGCAACTTCCAAAGACTATATGAATTTAGGAAATAAAATTGAATAGGGATTTTTTTATTAAAACAATACATTTCACAGTTTATAACGTCATTTTAATTCTAACGTTTTGATTTTCACCAATTACACTAAGCACGTTCAAAACTGTTTAACTACTTTGCATAAGCACAATATGGTTGAGCTAAAAAGCTATGGAGTTCCATTTGTGCCAAAAAATGTGGTGACACCCGTTCCAGTCTCATATGCTCCCAACCACACCCATAGGTACTTCATGTTCAATCTTTCAAAATAAATGCAAGCACTTAAAACAAGTTTACACCACCGCGGGAACAATTCACGACATTGTCCGCATATACTCTGAATGGTCGATGCAAACTGTAGATCTAATCCTTCAAGAGATAAATAAAAATGATATATTATCAGCGCGTTGGAATGTTTCTTTTAGTTGCCAGTGAGGTGGCTCTTAAAAGAGCCGTTGTATTTGTGTCAAGAAAACCTAAGCCCTCTCTCCGCGAATCCTGCGGGCCAGCTGGATGTCTTTGGGCATGATGGTGACTCGCTTAGCATGGATGGCACACAGATTTGTGTCCTCAAAGAGACCCACCAAGTAAGCCTCACTCGACTCCTGCAGAGCCATGACGGCCGAACTCTGGAAGCGCAAGTCGGTCTTGAAATCTTGAGCGATCTCCCTCACCAGACGTTGGAAGGGAAGCTTGCGGATGAGCAGTTCGGTGGATTTCTGGTAGCGACGGATCTCACGGAGAGCCACGGTACCGGGCCTGTAACGGTGAGGTTTCTTGACGCCGCCAGTGGCCGGTGCGCTCTTGCGGGCTGCCTTTGTGGCAAGCTGCTTCCTGGGGGCTTTGCCACCGGTGGACTTACGAGCTGTCTGCTTAGTTCTTGCCATCTTTTTCGCACTCCGCTTCAATAGAGAAACTACTCCACTTCAGCCAAGCTGTGAATTTTATCCAAGCTGGACAGCACTGATTGGTGCGTTTGAGAAGAGCCCGCGCGTACGATGCTTGACCATTGAACAACTTTCATTTGAATCGAACCAATCAGCACCGAGTACAACTGAGCAACGGCCCACCGAACAGAGACGAAAAGAAATAAATGCGTTTGACATAAGATGCTTAAGCCATTTTTATAACATAACAGTGAAGTTAATATTTTTTAATTAAATATTTAAAACGGTATGCTCAACTTTATTTACAGAGCACTTAAAACAAACTACGGGTGCGAACTAAGTGTTATAAATAAAAAATAAACACAATAAATCCCTAAAACAATGGAGAAGCAAAGCCAAACTCCTTTCTAACAATCTTAACATTGATTTTATCATTCTACATTTATTATTTTAATCTCAGAGGAAGTGATTTTAACATGTTTAATAAAATCATTTAACATTAGCTTCATGTTTAAGATTTTAATTATATATTATTTTTCAACAGACACTTCGATGTAACACTTACACTCCCTCATAGAGCTTTTCACAAAAGCCGAGTGTTCAAAAGGGAGATTACGTACAAGATGGACGATCGGGAATTGAATATCTCTTTAAAGCAGATGTGGTGGCTCTTAAAAGAGCCGTTTTTGTGTGAAACTGCTGAATCACTTCACTTCTTTTTGGGTGCTGCCTTCTTGACACTTTTGGGCTTTGCCACCTTCTTGGCGGGGCTCTTCTTAGCTGCGGCGGTCTTCTTCGCCGCGGGGGCTTTTTTGGCCGGTGCCTTCTTGGGGCTCTTGACGGGCTTCTTGGTCTTCTTTGGCGATGAAGACTTCTTGGCGGCTTTCTTCGCGGCGGCCTTGGCTGCGGTAGTTTTAGGTTTCTTGCCCACGACAGGTTTCTTAGCAACAACTTTCTTGACTTTGGTGGGTGTCTTTTTCACCTTAGCGGCCGCTTTCGGTTTCTTGCCTTCGGTCTTCTTGTTCATCTTGAAGGAACCAGATGCACCGGTGCCCTTGGTCTGAAGAAGGGTCTCCTTGGCCACCATGCTTTTGATGACAGTCTTCAGGCGAGCTTTGTTCTTCTCCACATCGTAACCTTTGCTCACCAAGTACTTTTTAAGGGCGGCTAAGGAGACGCCATTGCGCTCCTTCGACGCGGCCACCGCCTCAAGGATGAGCTCGCTGGCGCTGGGTCCGGGCTGTTTGGGTTTGGACGCCGCCTTTTTCTTGGTGCTGCTTTTGGCCGGGGAGACTGGAGCAGGAGCGACTTCTGCCATTTTAGGTTTACGCTTTGTCTGTCAAAAGAAAAAAATGCTGATCGCTAACTGCGGTGAGGGAGTACTTAACTACCAGATGAGAACCGTGGAGAGTCAAGCAGTCAGTTTGTGGTCCAAGCGCGTTTAGTTGTGTTTTCTACACACATTTTTAAACGCATAAAAACTCACTAGAAATGACGATTGACATTTCAATCGATTCATAGTGATAGAAAACAAATATGGCTTCATTTCAAAGTGACTTACAGCTCGCTAACTTGCGTCTTTCTTTTGGTAGAGCCTCCAAACGGCACCTCTTCATTGGCATGAAGGATGAAACTGGATGACTTTCCTCACTTGTTAAACCTCTAAAAGATGAAAAAATCGCCCACAGAGCAATAAAAATTGTTTTACAGGTGACAAAACATGTTAGTGTGGGTATTCAAAGGGCAAACAGACAAATGTTGTTGATCATTTCTGAGCAAAACAACGTTTTCGTGATGGCAGCAAACACACCAAGGTTTTCTCATGCACTGAATCCTGTGAATGCAGCAATAACATTTTGCATGAAAATAATTCAAGATCTTACAATACTTTCATTCTCTGTTTTACTCTTTCGTATATGTAAGTGCAAACAAGAAAAAAAACATGCACACGGCTAGAATGGAGTAAATTATCTTCATTGTATTGGAAATGGTGCACTGCAGCCAGAAGTGGCTGCTTGTAATGACAAACGTCACAATCATGTCGTTGTGTCTTTTCACGTCCCCCTCAAAATTTTAATTTATTTACCATAAGCATATTTTATATTGTCCAGTCATTTTACAAAGGGCATGATTCAGATCTCAAATATTTCTTATGAAGATCCTTTGTCAATGGAAATTTGATTGTAGGTTAGCCACCAATACAAATGAAAATATATTCCACAAATCTCACAATTTCAAAGGAAAGACTAATGAAATTTGCACCGCAAAAGGCCCAAAATTTGTTTTGAAAAACAACAAACCGAAGGTATAACTTAAGAAAGAACATTTGAATTTGATATAAAGATAATCCATCAAAAACTAAAAGCGTTACATATAAAATTGGAAAATGTAGCTTACAATTGCCCCATCTAGTATGCGGAACTGGACACTGTTGCAACGTAAATGTAAAACCCACTAAATAAGCATCATGAAACAGTCTGGTTTTTAAATAAAACATTTATTTAAAATTCCATTCATCACAAAAAAAAACTTGATAATTACATAGGGTTCCTATCGCTACTAACAAACCGTAAAACTGTGTGCATTCAAGTTATGGAGGAAGGGCTGCTGAGTGACGCGCCGATTTAGGTCAGCAGTCCTCTCTCAGGTCCGCAGTACTGCCTTATACTTAGGCCTGATCACCCATGCTGCATCACAGACCGATTTCCTCAGCTGTGAAACGATGTCTGGCAGAGGCAAGGGAGGTAAAGGGCTTGGAAAAGGAGGCGCCAAGCGTCACCGCAAAGTTCTCCGCGACAACATCCAGGGTATCACAAAGCCCGCCATTCGTCGTTTGGCTCGTCGTGGTGGAGTCAAGCGAATCTCCGGTCTCATCTACGAGGAGACTCGTGGTGTTCTTAAGGTGTTCTTGGAGAATGTCATCCGTGATGCCGTCACCTACACCGAGCACGCCAAGAGGAAGACCGTCACCGCCATGGATGTGGTGTACGCCCTAAAGAGACAAGGGCGTACTCTCTACGGCTTCGGCGGTTAAGCATTTTTCGGCATAACACCAACGGTCCTTTTAAGGGCCACACACATAATTTAACAAGTTTCATTTTCCTTTAATCAATGTTTAAGGCAATTGTGTGTAGTTTGACGGAAGTGCTAGGTAGACACTGCTAAATGCTTTTAGACAAGCCATTAATAAGTTGTCGGACCGTTTCAGTTAGTCCCGTTCGCGAAGTTACCTCATTGATTCCTCCGTGAGCGCAGAACCGCTATCTGACGCTGGCTACTGATTTAAGATTGGCCCGGTCGAGGATATTACCCACAATTCATTGCAGATTTGACCAAAAATAGCGGGAAACTGTCGTCTGCTGGTATTTCTTTACCTATGCCGAAGGTGTTTTTTTGGAGTAAATATGAATTGTTATAGACTTGTTAATTCCCGTCGTTGTTTTAAGGTCACCGTCGTATTCTTTTCTAGTGGTTTGCCGTACTTGTGACCTTATGCGCATGCGCCGCAGATTGTGCAGGGGCGGCAAATAGTATGAAACGACTCCATCACTCCCATAGACTGCCCGATCATTTTATTTTGCGTTACCACCACTTTAATGAACACTGAATATTAAGTAGTCACAGTTGTGTTGCACATTAAGCCCTTTATTAACATTTCATTTGTTATACATACTGTACAAGTTAAGTGGGCCACACTATTTCACTGAATAATTTACTTCTTGGATATGCACGTAAAAAAAAAACAGACCAAAGCAGATTCATTCCTTTAAGTTTTTACAAGTGCTAATTCACGACACATGCCCACAGGAGATATTTATAGGTACACGAAATACAGTAAGAATACAAAAACTTTTTAAAGTGTTCCAGTTGTAAAAGATGCTCCACCTACACACAAGCTACATGAACAGCTAAAGCGCAAGGTTCGAGCTCTCCACTCAAGCTGTTGTACTTGAATTTACAAAGCCTGTGTAGATTATGGCCGAAATGTCTTACATAATTGTAATAGTCCACTCGGTATCGGTTCAATAACCTAACAAATATCTTCATATGTATTCACAGTTTTATCACTTCTATTGTCACCAGCACACTTGTGTCTCTTAAAGTTACCCTTTTGATAGAATTTTTGACCACAGTCTGAGCAGGCAAAAGGTTTTTCGCCAGTGTGTGTCCTATTGTGACAAGTTAAGGTTCCCTTCTGAGAGAATCGTTGACCACAAACTGAGCAGGAAAAAGGTTTCTCACCTGTGTGCGTCCTCGTGTGACTTGTTAAATTTCCCTTCAGAGAGAATCTTTGGCCACAAATCGAGCAGGGAAAAGGTTTCTCACCAGTGTGCGTTCTCATGTGACTTTTAATGGATCCCTTTTTGGAGAATGTTTGACCACAAACTGAACATGGAAAAGGTTTCTCTCCACTGTGTGTTCTTTTGTGCGCTATCAATACATGTCTACGGGAGAATCTTTGACCGCAAACTGAGCATGCAAATGGTTTCTCGCCAGTGTGCTTTCTTGAGTGCGTTTTCAGAGCTTGTTTACGAGAGAATGTTTGACCACAAACCGAGCAGGCAAATGGTTTCTCACCCGTGTGAGTTGTTGTATGGCTTTTTAAGTTTCTTTTATGAGAAAATTTTTGGCCACAAACTAAACAGGCAAAAGGTTTCTCGCCTGTGTGTGTTCTTATGTGACATAGTAAGGCTCCCCTCTGAGTGAATCTCTGACCACAATCTGAGCAGGTTAAACATTTTTCTCCAGTGTGGGTTCTTGTGTGCATACTTAATTTTTCCTTTTCAGGGAATCTTTGACCACAAACTGAGCAGGGAAAAGGATTCTCCCCATTGTGTGTTCTCATGTGTCTTCTCAAGCTTCCATTAACAGAGAACGTCTGACCACAAATTGAACAAGCAAAGGGTTTCTCTCCAGTGTGTATCCTTTTGTGTACTGTCAAAACATGTCTACGAGAGAATGTTTGACCACAAATTGAGCAGGCAAAAGGTTTCTCTCCAGTGTGTTTTCTTGAGTGGGTTGTCAGAGAGTGTTTACGAGAGAATGTCTGACCACAAACTGAACAGACAAAAGGTTTCTCACCAGTGTGGTTATTCATACTTTCCAAATGGCACTCATCAAAGTTTTTCCCACAGCGTTTTTTGTCAGTGTGACATGTAACATCACCTTCAGACTGTTCATCCTCAGTGTCATCATCGTCGTCACTATCGGATACTGGAGCTAAGAGTTCGTTAGTTGGTGATCCTCCACAGTGATCTCCATCACCTTCTGTTGTCATGTGTTGACTTGACCTGCTGCTTGGAGGCTCTGTCACCTTACTCTCCCCAGTTCGATCTTCATCACTTATACCTTCATTTTCATCTTTAGTCTTCCAAGGGATACCAGTCAATCGGAACCTGATGATATCCTCCTGCTCTTCCTCTTTAATGAGCAGAAAATCTTCCTCCTCTTGGATTGTGGGAGGCTCTTCATCCTCCACTTCCTCTTTAATATGCAAGACATTTTCTTTTTCCTCTTTGATTTTTAAAGGCTTTTTATCCTTCACTTCGTCTGTCATGTGAGGGGACTCAGACTGAACATCTGATGAAGACAGACGACGATCGCCACTGATGTCTGCAAGACACAAGTTGACAAGCACACATCAGCCAAATCTCCTCTTGATTTGTAACCTCCTCGTTCCTTTATCTACATGTACTGGAGATCCTACTGAGGGGAGAGCAAAAGAGCAACAGAGGGTCTATCAGGCTACTTTAAATAACTTCCTGCCAGAATGTTTTTTTTTTCTGAGCTTATGGTACCAATTGCGAAAGAACGGCATTGAGATTTACACACAAAGATATACCGCCTTAGTTTAATTTACTGTCTAATTCGTTTTATACCTAAATATGAATTTTAAAGCCATGTTTTTAAACTGAGTTAAACCTGTATTTTGATAATACAGCATTGCCCACAAACCCTTCCAAAATACGTTCAGAGCCACATAGCCAATTATTAAGCACGTTCTAACGTGTTGACATTAAATGTACTGTTTCAGAGTGGCTGTAACTAAACGCTGGAATAGTTTTAAAAATGAGAATACATATCCTAAAAAAAGAGTAAGAAGGGAACAAACCCGCGGTGTGGAAACCAACTTCATGCTTGAAAACTGCATCCAGAGGTTGGCGTAGTCGATCGTTCTGCTGTTTTGTTCCACAAAGTTCATCCTCTTGCTCGACTGGGCTACTTGCCCACATTTTCGCACGGCAATCACAAAACCTTATGCCCACTTTCTCCCTGCTTTGCGATGTTACCCACAAACGCGCCTCACTCGCGGCTTGTAACTAAGCTAAACTAAGCTAGGCTATGACAGGCCGCGACGCTTTAACGTGCACCGAGACGCGTTTAAATTGGCACGGAGATTCGCCGGATTAAGTTTTAGTCTACTAAAGTAACGACTGACGTCCTATATTGAAGATCCAGAGACGTTCAGTACGAACTCAGGATGAATTTAGTGAAGCGCTTGAGGCGGATCTGCACCGAGACACAGATCATGGTGACGTCAGATTACGTCTCTTTGGTGTTTACCGCCACCTAGTGTACAGGAGTAGGGCAGAGGGCCTTGGCAAACAACGCTCCCCGCAGTTAAATTTAATTGTATTTCGGTTCGTTTTAAATATGTGGTCATTGTAATAATTTACTCAACTAAAAGTTGGGGGTGGGGTGCGCATGATCGGAATAAGAATACAAAATACCTTAACTGGGAAGTCAAATCAAATTATAATTATTATAATCTCCTTGCAATATGTTCAATTTGGCCCCGTTGTTCTAAACGCGGCATTCTGATTTAGATTGTCTTTGTGGAATTGCAATTAAGCATCAAAATCCACCCATATTCCATCTCAGGGTCAGCCATTTTGCCGCTTGAAAATAATGGGCTCAACTAGACCTAACAGGTGAGCTATGATTTGTTGTTACCACAAAATAAGATTGTTTTCCATTACTCATGTCAACAGTTTAATATTACTGCCACCAACTGGTATGCAGTGTGGATCTACCCGCGTGATTTTGATGAAAAAGACCGCGGGCCGTGCATTTTCTGTATATAGCTTATTAGTGCGAATCACTTTGTGTTTGAATATGTTTTTTTTTTTTTTTTTATAAATAATTGTAAATAAACTGGGACTTGTGTGGACTCAAATAAAGCTAAACAAAAAAAACCACGGAAAGGCCATATTATGCGAACCGTCCTCTTTCAGGTCCGAAAGAAGGCCAACAAAGAAACACCGCGGGATTCTTTTGTGCGAAGCTTTCCAAGCGGTCAGCCAATCAGAGAGCGGCGCTGGCACATTGCCCGATAAAGGAGTCTCCTATAAGTACACCGGCTCTATCACCTCCTAGTCACTTAGTTTCTGCAGTTTGACTAAATTTTGTCAAAATGCCTGAGCCAGCTAAGACAGCACCCAAGAAGGGTTCTAAGAAAGCCGTCGCCAAGACCGTCAGCAAGACCGGCAAGAGGAAGAGAAGGACTAGGAAAGAGAGCTACGCCATCTACGTATACAAGGTGCTGAAACAGGTGCACCCCGACACCGGCATCTCCTCCAAGGCCATGAGCATCATGAATTCCTTCGTCAATGACATCTTCGAGCGCATCGCCTCTGAGGCATCTCGTCTGGCTCATTACAACAAGCGCTCCACCATCACATCCAGGGAGATACAGACCGCTGTGCGACTCCTCTTGCCCGGTGAGCTGGCTAAGCACGCCGTGTCTGAAGGCACCAAGGCCGTCACCAAGTACACCAGCTCTAAGTAACTTCGTTTGGCAATGCCACAAAACAACGGTTCTTTTAAGAGCCACTCAAATGAATCACAAGGGTGTATCTTCCTACCATATTAGGGCTCAATACTTCAATTAAGCTTATCAAAAAATGCGTTGAAGTTTACATGCACTTAAAGAAATTGCTTTTGTTTGGCTTGTCTCTTTTGTAAGGATGGCGGTGGCGTTAGACTTGTATGGCCTTTCAAAGCAAAACTCCACTGGAGCTGTCTTGATGAATAAACGCCATTCTAATCATAGCATCATTTGGGACAGTTATGTCTGAGGAACGAGGACATCGTATACGTCGAGTGTTATGTAAATATTTATAAACGTGTGCATTTCAGACTACTCATTTTTTAAATGTATAAACGATTGAGAATGTGCGCGGGTTTAGTAGGCCCATTTGTAGCGTATTTATTAAAAGGGTATGCACAAATCATGCAGTTTTCTTATACATAAAATGTGCAAAAATATAACGCTGGGGTGTTTTATTGGGCCGGAGGTGTTGACAAATTATTCCAAGATAAGACATTTCAAGTGGGGCCTATTGGACTTAAATAAATACGGATACTGAAAAGCTGAAACTTTAACTGCTCTGTGTTATCACAGCAAACATTCGAGGTATAACCACAATCTAATACAAAGGAAATCATACGGACGCGTAGCTCGTAGTAGAAAATGTGTGTGGTCCTTAAAAGGACCTTTTTGTTGATGGACCGAAGAATGAATTTAGCCGCCGAAGCCATAGAGAGTACGTCCCTGCCTTTTGAGCGCGTACACCACATCCATGGCGGTCACAGTCTTCCTCTTGGCGTGCTCAGTGTAGGTGACGGCATCACGGATGACGTTCTCCAAGAACACCTTAAGAACGCCACGCGTCTCCTCGTAGATGAGACCGGAGATTCGCTTGACTCCGCCGCGGCGAGCCAGACGGCGGATAGCCGGTTTAGTGATGCCTTGGATGTTGTCGCGAAGAACCTTGCGGTGACGCTTGGCGCCTCCTTTTCCAAGACCTTTACCTCCCTTGCCTCTGCCAGACATTTCTTATGGATTAGCGTACTTCTTACACGAGAATGACCAGACAGTCGTTCACGAACGGATATTTATTCCTTGACTGCGGACCTGAAAGAGGACTGTAAAAGCGCCAAGAAAGGTCAGTCAACCCTCCCCCCATCTCCCCCCCCCTCTCCCTCTTTCATTAAAATGAAATTACAATCTTTGGCAATAAATAAATCCCTGCAATCACCACCAATAATAAAATGGCCAATTGCCTTTTATGATTTATTGTAATGCGAACATTACTATAGGCAAAGATAAGATAAGATGTCCTTTATTAGTCCCACAATGGGGGAATTTGAGGTGTTACAGCAGCAAGTTGTTGCACCAGAATTTTCCATCAAATAAACCACAAACCCACTTTGCCTCTGAAAGAACTGGGTGACATATTGTCGACCCTTGACATCTTTCTCCTGTCCAAGCTTCTTTGGCTTTCCATTTTTTGGCTACGACTTTATTTGGATCAGGATTATTAATTATGCCTATACATACACTTAATAAAATGTCATTTTCTCATCCAAATCCATTATATAAATTCGAACGGAAACGTCTCATTTAGTTGCAAGTGAGGTGGCTCTTAAAAGAGCCGTTGTATTTGTGTCAAGAAAACCTAAGCCCTCTCTCCGCGAATCCTGCGGGCCAGCTGGATGTCTTTGGGCATGATGGTGACTCGCTTGGCGTGGATGGCACACAGATTTGTGTCCTCAAAGAGACCCACCAAGTAAGCCTCACTCGACTCCTGCAGAGCCATGACGGCCGAGCTCTGGAAGCGCAAGTCTGTCTTGAAATCTTGAGCGATCTCCCTCACCAGACGTTGGAAGGGAAGCTTGCGGATGAGCAGTTCGGTGGATTTCTGGTAGCGACGAATCTCACGGAGAGCCACGGTACCGGGCCTGTAACGGTGAGGTTTCTTGACGCCGCCAGTGGCCGGGGCGCTCTTGCGGGCCGCCTTGGTGGCAAGCTGTTTCCTGGGGGCTTTACCACCGGTGGACTTACGAGCTGTCTGCTTTGTTCTTGCCATTTTCCAAAATGTATTTTCTCGTTGGGAAAAAAAGATATAAGAAGAGACTCGTGAGCTCGTTTTAAACCCTTGGTTCGGCATCGAATGAGTGACGTAGCCTCATCCTGATTGGTGCGCGGCCCGCAAGAAAGACTTCCCGCCAACAGACTCGCAGCCAATTGGGGTCGGATTTGTGTTCAAACTGGACCCTACAATGCAAAGACCCTTACCGCGCTGAAAGCCTCTTTCCTGGTTGGTCCGACTCAAGTGTCCCGCGCATTCTACAACTATATAAGCAGGACTTGTACCAGCCAAGGACACAATACCCTTCGAGTTTACTCTACTGAAAGAACTGACAAGATGAGCGGAAGAGGCAAAACCGGCGGCAAGGCCAGAGCAAAGGCCAAGACTCGTTCCTCCCGTGCCGGACTGCAGTTCCCAGTCGGTCGTGTCCACAGACTGCTCCGCAAAGGCAACTACGCCCAGCGCGTCGGTGCCGGCGCCCCCGTGTACTTGGCGGCCGTTCTCGAGTACCTGACCGCTGAGATCCTGGAGCTGGCTGGCAACGCCGCCCGCGACAACAAGAAGACCAGAATCATCCCCCGTCATCTGCAGCTGGCCGTCCGCAACGATGAAGAGCTCAACAAACTCCTTGGCGGCGTGACCATCGCTCAGGGCGGCGTGCTGCCAAACATTCAGGCCGTTCTTTTGCCCAAGAAGACCGAAAAGGCAGCTAAGTCCAAGTAAAATCGGACTACAAGACTTCCACAACCCAAACGGCTCTTTTAAGAGCCACCCACACTTTCTTAAGAGCTACTTTTTAAAAGTAATTTATTATACTCAATGTAAAAAAATGTTAACTACATTTTTTTGTTGGTAAATAATGACTAATATGTCTAACACGCATGAGTAAAAAATACAATTCAAAATTATTAGCTAGCACAACTTTTTTTACAGTGTTTTTGGTAAAGTCAGTTTAATCAGAGACCAGAAATAAAAAATACTGGTTAGTACTTGTGGCGAAGAAATATGGCTGTTCAATAGTAACAAGAAGTTGGCTCTCATTATCAAAAGAAAATGCTTAAATGCATTACTGTGGAGTAACTATTTTTATATTTTATTCAATGTAAAGACAAAAATGTGTTTCTGCAATTTATTTTCCGTTCCTCAATTTCACACATTTTTTAGTACGGCCTTTCCTGTTGTTGGTTTTCAATTTCTTCTGAGTGCCGCCGCCACCACCCTGGACCTAGAGAACAGAAATTGTCATTAATTAAAAGCGAGGATTACAAGTAGACATAGCAGTTGTATATACAAATGACATTTACTCGGAATTTTTTTTATTGTTTTTTAAATTTTACAAGAGTTTTTGAGTAAATTTTACTAGTTTATTAAATACAAAGAAAAGTCACTCAAACCATAAAGCAATGGAGGTTTTTTTTTTCCCTACATGGCAAATTTCACATACAAGACAAGTCGGTGAGGTTGAGGATCGAATCACAAAAGCACGTCGCAGACATGTTTTTAAAATGCGAACAGTGAGAAAGGTGCCGGTCACGCAGATTCAGCAGACCTTTTTACGTTTCTGCACGGCTAGCGGGTCCACCTCCATTTTGTCATCCTCATCCGTTTGGAAGTCATCCTCATCCTCGGGCTGTTCCGCCTCCATGTTCTCAACGACCGGGTTTTTCAAAATGAACACTGATGCTGTGACAAAAAAAACGGTGTTAGCAGATTAAAAAGTGTCAAGTAAACAGTCGCAGCATAAGAGCGGCTGACAGGGGTAGAGGTCGCTCATGCTGTCTTCGGAGTCGCCGCGGTCTTCGTCGTCGCTGGAGGACGGCTCCCATGTGCCTTTGCCATGTTTGGACTTCCTGCCCTGGTGGGCGTCCGTGCTCGTTTCCTTCGGCCTTTTCTGCTGGAGTCTGATTGGGACAAACTCGATGCCCTGCTTCATGCATTCCTCATCTTGGGTAGCAGACACAAACAACCAAATCAAGTCAGAGACGGACATCTTAATGAATTCTTTCAATAAAATTTGTTAAAAAAATTGAATAACATGAATGATTTTTTTTCCTCCATCACTGTCATGATTCCAACAAAAGGTGTTTTGTCTTGCGTTAACATATCTAAATGTGAGTAACTGATTTCTGATCGTTTGTTTCATATTGTCACCCTCTTCTTTTTTTTTTTAGTAATAGTCGCAAGCTCACATTTGGCGAGGGCCTTCTTGAAGCGCTTCCCGTTGACGTGTTTTAATACATGGTGCGGCTGTCTGTTCAGATGTCTGAGGGTCAACTTACAGAAGAGCTGATTGCTGCACAGGACAACACACAACAACTTGCATCATGAGATCAATTTGATTGAGTACTTTTACTTTCAAAATTTCGATGGTAAAATATTGAGCAACAATGGCAAATCACTTGACAAACAGAAGTGATTGAATGTCCTTACGGTTGTTTTGAGCTTGTCACGATGTGGGGTTCATACTGGCTGTAGTTAAACTGCGCTTGGGAGCTCAGCTTCTGATACTTTTTTCCTTTGGTGAACGCCTGCAGCTCCTCCAGGTTGCATGGAAACTCATGGCCGTTCAGTGTGCACTTTATCTGAAACAACATTCAGCCTTTTAATTGCCAATTTATTTTAGTCCCACAAACGCTTCAAATCAGTGACTGGGACTACATTAGCAAGGCGACACCTAGCATCACATTCGTTTATTTTTCCGAGACGAGCTCGCTTACTTTTTTGCTGTCTGTCAGCTCGAGGAAAGGATGGTTGAGCAGGAACGCCTTCACGTCCGCAGGTACGTCCTCCATAAGTGTAAAATATTCCCAAACTTAAACTCGCCTAAGATTTTGATTTTGGGTAGCGTCTTCGCAGGGTAGCATCTAGCTCACATGTGCGTGACTGCGCTTGCTCTGACGTAATAAAAGTGCGACACTGAAGGATCACGTTATTCGAGGGCCTCGTTTTTGCTTAGGAAATGTCTTTGGAGTATATAATCGTTAGAATTCTACAAACTGCTTAGGAAAGGTGTCTGGATGAAACCTTCATGTCGACTTTGGAATAGTTTTCTCTTGACTAAGCTTTACGAAAGATTATTACCCACAATTCTGTACGACAGCAGCATTTAAGCAACAGGACAACGCGAAGACGCTCTTAAAAGCCCATTCAAAAAATACAACTTTTTCTTTTTGACGCAATTGATTAATCAATTAAAATAAGATTACACCGAAATTTGAATATTTTAAGAGCACTTAAATTGTTACTTATTTTTTACTTTCATTATTATTATCCATTTGAATTTCTTTCTTGTGAGGTGTAAGCATCTTTCTCATCTCATAATCTTTGTCAGCTAAATAGGCCCCGCCTACAAACCTCCCAGAATCCCCTTCGTTACTGCGTAAATAAATAACACTGTCTATCAAGACTACACTGACGTTATGTCTACTACGATTCATCTTAAGTGTTAAAGCTTTGCTAGTCTACAAAATTGTATTCGTCTTTTTTTGCTGGGTTGATAAAGTGCCCGTAGACAAGTTAACGAGTCGTCGTTCGGTGTCTACGTCGAAAAGCGGAATTAAACTAAACTAACAATGTCTGGGCCAAATGGAGATCCTGACGTCTCCATTGACGATGGAATCATCGAGGATGGCGACGAATTTAGTGACGAGGGTAACGAAGACATTTTTCCACATTTTTGTTTCAAACACGTCAGTGGAAAACAGTTCTGTCCTATTTGTCGGTTTAATGTTGCCACCGATTTACCTCGCGATGTTCTTATTTGAAATAAAATTTGATGATATTCATTTTAACTTATTTATTCTAATTAAAAAAAAATCAGCAAAACAGAACAATGTAAATTATTACAAAATGAAGCGTAGGTAATGGTTTTTCTTTTTAAATTTGTTGGCCTCCCTTTCTGTTCAATTTATTGTGTGGTATGCACGAAATTGCTTGGTGTCTTCATCACTTCATGCTTTACTTTTGCTGAGTCAGCATATCCAAATCTATTTCAATACACCAAAGCAAAAATTATTTCCACGCTTAAACCATGCCCACCCCTCTTAAGCAAGTAACAATTATTATTTTACATTCTCCTACAGAGTTTACAGCAATCAATACCATGTTGGACCAGATCAACTCGTACCTTGACGGCCTGGAGGAAAAAAATGATGCCCTCAACAGCAAAATGCATGAACTCCTCGAGTCCAATCGACAAGCCCGGCTGGAGTTCAGAGCCCAGTTGGAGGAGAGGCAGCCTGGGGATGATCGCTCCTATTCACAAGTCTCTGACGAGGACCACCATGAAGACACGAGAGAGTCAAAAACTGAACAGTGACCCCAGTTATTGTTGTCATCATCGGAAGACGGTTTTAGGAGTCCTTTTGAAAACCCCAAATTTGATCACTGGTCCCTAGATCAGGGGTATGGTATTCCTTTCCTCGAAAGCTGATCCTGATCATTTGAATCAGATGTGTTGGAGCAGGGAGACATCTAAAACATCCAGGATACCGGCCCTCAAGGAACGGTGTTGCCCATCTCTGTTCTAACCATTCCCCTTAAATGTCGCTCCTAGTGTTAAAAAGCAGGGAGACATCTAAAACATCCAGGATACCGGCCCTCAAGGAACGGTGTTGCCCATCTCTGTTCTAACCATTCCCCTTAAATGTCGCTCCTAGTGTTAAAAAACAGGGTAGCTTCCTGTTTTGCCTGGATTCTTGTCTGTAATTCATATAAATATGGTAAATTTAAGCTATAAAGTTAATTTTCTCTGTTTGTTGTTTTTAAAAGTAAGGAACAACTAGTATGTACACTGCAAGGAATTGTTGGGGCATTTTAATCTAAATTAAAATGACATCCAAAAAATAAATTTCAACTTCCAGCATTTTAGGAAACATGGCATAGCTGAATAAAAAGTGTTGTGAAACAAAAAAAAAAAGTTTTGAAATCACATTTTTCAGTGTGACAATCCACAGATTGAAGATCCTGAAAAAAAATGGAAGAGGGTGGAGGGGAAGCTTGTGCTAATCATGTGCTAGGTCACCATGGCGATGTCAAGCTTTGCTACATGTGAGCAAGACTCAGTGGCTCGAAATAACCACAAATGAGGAGGAAATGGTAAAGAGGAGGAAGTGATGCATTACAAACTTCAGAGCAGAACAGTACAAAAAACCCAAAGCCAAACCAAACACATTTGCTTGAAAAAGCCGTGTGAACCCATTTTTTTTTCTCCTTCCATCAAATATTAACACATCACTTAAAACGTCCACAAGAAGGTGACACCAAAATGCCATGAACAAACACCGATGGTCCAACGTGAGTAAAAACAACACCATAAGCGGTTTGGGGAGCAGCATAAAACGGGCAGGTTTCAAATGATAAAGCTGTTGAGTCTGTTTTACAGCGAAATCCATTTTGTTGCCTTTTAGCTTCGCTGTAAGAGGCTGGTTTCAAGGTCTCACATTTTGTGACTTAAATGCTCTCAATATCTTGAGTCTTGGCTTTTATTAGATTTGCGTTGGAAATCACCAGGATGCCCCTCTTAATGTGTGATTCATATCGATTTACATTTTGTCTCATTAGGGTTGGGCTAATTTGTCTTGAAATTGTTTAACCAACTTATTCCGCTCACATGCTCTGCCATCAATTTTGGAACTTACTGCGATTAAAGAAAAAAAAAAAAAATCACGTCTCTCATCCACGCTTCAACATCTTTTAGCGGCCCTTGCGGACCTGCGTCTGGTGTTTGCCTTCAGCAAAGCATTTTCTTCTTCTTCATTGGTGTTGGTGGGGGCTGGCAGATCTGTGCAGTCAGCGGCGAGTTCAGCCGGCGCGTCAGACACTTGACAGGCGCGAGGCTCCTCCGCTTTGTCCCGGAGCTGGTTTTCGGTCCCGAGTGTACTGCTGAGTTTTGTTACCGACCCTGCTGTGCGGGAGGGGCAATCTCCTTCCGGAGAGTCTGTGGGCGTTCCTGTTAAAGACCTGTGGTTGTAGTCAGCGTCGTCACGCTTTTCGCTGAGTGATTCTTTGTGTCTCTGAGGACGGACAGCAAAAACAAAAGAGGTCATTTTTCACAGTGTATGACTTTTTCCTCACATTTTAAGATGTCAAAATCATTTTTAGCTTTGCTGAACTCAGCCTGTGTTGAGTGTGCAGTCCTGTCCCACGAAGCCCGAGACGGCTTAGGGTGTGTATCAGAAAAGCGGCAACGTGGGGAAATAATGAATGCTATTTACCGTATTTTCCGGACTATAAGCCGCTACTTTTTCGCTGTATTTTGAACCGTGCGGCTAATACAACAGTGCGGCTTTTCTGTGGATTTTTCTTTCACCACTAGGGGCGCTCTATAGTTCAGAAAATACACTAAATAAATCTTGATATATATTTTTTTCTTGGGTCTGTTCTGTTTTAATGAGCAAAGTTGTTAAAAGGCACTGTTTCAAGAATCTTTTTCTGTACCTTTATGTGTATTCACAGTACAAAATCGTTACGTACATGCAGTAAAGAAACACAGAAAACTGCGGCTTGTATATCGTTTTTTTGTTGTTGTTGTTTTCTACGATGACTGCTGACTCTTACCTTGAGGTTTTCAAAGTGCTTCAGGGACTTGCAGTGTGTGTGTAAAGCCGACGAGTCAAAATGGTAGAACTTGTTGCAAAGTCGACAGATGAAACCAGCCACCGGCACGAAGAAGCTGGAGCCTGTGGAAAGAAAGTGGTTGAAAAGCTCAACTAAATGTTTAATAATGGTATTACTAATTATAGTAAGCGTTGCGATGCTTGACTTGTTAGGTAAGATCTTATCTTAGAAGCTCACCGTAGACTGTGTCGGGGTCATACTGCTCATCACCCGTCATGTCCTTTAGAGTCACCTCTCGACACGGGCTACATCCATCCTGCCGCAGGAAGTTAATGCCAAGTTAACAACATTGCATTTGAAGTATTGACCATGAAAAGCAGCAAAAAAATGAATTAATAAAAAAAAAAAGCACCTGGTCCTCAGGGTGGTCTTCTTCATCCCAGTCGAGCCTGTCGTCGTCTTCCTCCTCCTTCTCTTCGTCCATCTCAAAGTCATCGATGCTCTGCAGCTTGGATGAAGTGCCACAGCTCCCCTTTTCCTGAAGCTGGTGACGAATACGGCGGGGGTTAAGGACGTAAAAGGCCTTAAGATAAAATACCAGAGTTTGAGATATAAAAAAATGGAAAATTGACTAAATGCCTCGGAATTCGGAAAGCTGGGCAAAAAAAAAATATATATATATATATAGAATTTACTACCCTGACTTCAATTGACTAATTCAGAATCAAAACATTTTGTTCTTTCTCTATATTTTATAACAAAGTAGAAAATAATTGTAATTTTGTATACGGTTCCCAAAGAGAAATAAAATTGTAATTATTATTTTTCTTGATAAAATAAATCGATGTTAGCCCAAAACATCAACAATAAATGGATGAAAGCAATTCCACACCACGCCCTCAATGTACTCTTCAATGAGAAATGCCCTCGGATACCTTCTCTAATCTTTGACGGTGCTCCTGGGACTGCAAGTGGGCCACAAATAGCTTGGAGCTCCTCAAGTGCTTCTTGCAGAGGCTGCAGGACGACACAGCTGCTCTGCTCGCAAGCTGAAGACAGAAGGACAGGAAGCAATTTAAAAACTATTTTTTGTTTAGTAAAATATATTTGGATTTTTGTTTCAATGAGGAGTGGGCATTGTTAAATTTATCAAGCACATTTAGAATATTCAGTTTTGTCAGCTATGTGTAACATTGCTACAAACAAGGTTGTGCAGTGTTTTAAAACAACCAGCAGAGGGCGGAATTAAGCTCAAAGTTGCAAGCTTTCTAAATACAGAAAACAACCCAATTCTTATTTGTGTTCCACAAACTTACCTATTTGCAGTTTTCTGCGCTTAAAAAAATAGTATGGTGATGTTTTATTTAATTGGCGTACAGTTCTAGCGTTAAACTGAGCAGTTATAATTTTAAAACATTTTACATTATTGTGGTCAAACATACTTTCTTCAGTACAGTCCGTCATTAACAAAAATCAACTAATAATAAATTAGCAACAAAACCGTTCCAAGTTTCATTACAAAAACCAACAGTCAAAGTTACTTTGTGTTCCTCGGTACGTCGATGTTCTGAGATGCTGGTGGAGTAGTGAGCGCAACAGGTTGCACACCAACGCTGTGTTTCTGCCTTTTTGTCACTTTTGGATGGGGGGGGGAGAACAAAACAAAACTAATTACACCGTGGAAGACGCCCAAGACACAAACTTACTTGTATAAACATACCCGTCTTTACTGGCCCCCTGTAGAGTCTCGTGCAGTCGTGGCAGCAGCGTAACCAGGCACGCGTTGCTCATGTGCTGAATTTCCATCATCCTCTGCTGGTGGGAAACGCTGTTCATATGACTCCGAAAGTTCTTTTAAACAAAAAAAAACAAAAAAACCCACACACGACGGGATAGTTAACGAAAGGTTCCTAGCTGAGTATTTCCTGACCTTTGACCTACCTCCTGACTGTGGCAGGTGATGGTACAGAGGTAGCAATAGAACTTGTTGGCACCTTCTGCTGCACTGCCATCCGCTTCCTGTTTGTCTGATGTCTCACCATCACCGGCCGCATTCGCAGGGCTCTCTTCGACTCCTGAACCCGGTGTAGCGCCTCCCCCTCGTAGAAGAGGACAGTCTGTGAACATGACGAGTATTCAGTCCACAAGAAAATGTGACTTTCAGTGAGTGCACTCGTGTAATTTACCATCAGGCTGGCTGGCGTCTGTGTTACATTCTATAGGGAGGATATCGACATCTGAATCCGCAGGGTTGAGAACGGGATCTTTTTGAGGGTCTTCAGGTCTGATTGAACACAAATGAGAGAAAATAAAAAAGCAAAATTGCGTAAAAGGACAAATTGATTCTAAGAAATTAAGATGTCTTTTCTATGTATCTGAACAGACATTCAGAATATTCCAATTCAATTTTTTTTTTTGCCCCACTCTTCTATCCTCTGCCTCTTCACCGCTGGTTCTTCAAGCTGTTCCTCAAAGGTCTGAGCAGATCCAGCCGACCATTCCTCATCACCATCTGTGGGTTACATTATAACATAAATACATAAAAGAGCCACTGTAAGTGTTGTATCAAGAGTTCTGTCCATGTAAAGAAAATAATGCGCCATTAATTATCATGGTTCTCAGTCAAGCATAAAGTTTTCAGTTTAGGGTCAACAAAGACATTTTCTTTGTAAAACAAGCACAACTTCTTGGATTAAACAGCTACCTGTTTCAGTCTCCCTGGTCTTGCTAACTGCTGGAATGTCAGGTGTACGCCCGTCTGACATCTGCTCGCTGTCACTCTTCTTGTCCAGCTGGGGAGTAACAGCATTCCACAAAGGAAAAGCTTAAGACACAATCTTTGTCAATATATATATTTTTTAAGATGATGCTGTTATTACTGTGCTGGTGGTGGTAACAGAGGAGGCGGTGACCATGCCGGTGGTGGCGGCCGTGCTGGTCGTAATGGTGGAATTATTGTAGAAGCGAGGGTGATGGTGAAAGGTCCGAGCAGCAGCGGGGAAACCCCTGAGGGGGGACTTCATTGCCATGCCAATTGGAACCGGCCCCAGCAGAGACCTGTTTGCCGCTGTGTAGAACTGACGGAATTGCTGTCCGGCCATCCCAAAGCCCCTCATGTTACCTAAGGATATAAAATGTGATGCGTGACACATAGTAAATGAATGTGTTTATAGTGGGGTTTTTTAAAAAATTTTTTCAAGAGTCACCCTGCATTTGCTGCATCATTAAGGCTCCCTGCAACATGGGGTTGGGGCTGATAATGGTGGTCTGGGCTGCCTGGCACAGGTTGACCATTCGGGCAGGAGTTGGCGTTGTATGTGGAGGCACAGGTATAGCTCTGGCAACAATGACACCAACAGTCAATTTCCCTGACACGCAAAGAGGCTAAACTATATAAATAACGCTGAATAAAAGAATATTTGTAATATTTTGTTGTTGTTTTTTTAGGTGGGTTTTAAAAATATTTTGGCATTCTAAGAGTTCAGAGCATAGTTGTACCAATGGGAAACGAACATAAAGAAATAAGTACAAATGTGAACTAAATAAAGCTCAGGCAACTACTTTACCCAAAGGCCTCATGCAAAGCCGCGGGGTCGCGTCGAAAAGCTCACCGCGGTGCCTGGTGATGGTGATGGGCGACATGGTGAGACGGAGCGGACTGTGGCGGTGGCGGCGGCGGGGGTGGCGGCGGCGGCGGCGGCGGTGGAGGCTGCTGGTGGAAAAGTTGTTGAAGCTGCCGCAGGTGCTGGTGGAACTGCTGCTGCTGTTGTTGGTGGGAGTGGGGGTTGAACATAACGGGCTCTCGTTGCTTTTCTTTTCACCAACAGCTTGTGGTTGTCACAGTTTCTAAAAAAAAAAAAAGGGGGGGGGGGCTAAATGCTAACTGGGCAACTTTCAATGACAGCCGCCTCAGGGACACAACAGGTCGCTTTCATAGGTCGCGATGACAACTAGCTAACGTTAGCAAGCGAGCTAACACAAAGCGCTAAATTGGATTCACTTTCCTTTACAACCGTAGGCAACGAAACAAATGTCCTCCAAAACAAAGAACAAGCATACTCTCCGTGAAAAAAAATAATGAATTAGCCACAAGGTGCAGAACGAACTCGAATAGCGCCGCGACAAGACAAATAAACAAAGCTGATGTTGGACGCCAATTCAGTAAATTAGCTTAGCCTAGCGTAAATCGGGCTAAGCGCATTGTTCCACTGCTTTATGTCAGACTTCCTCGATACGTCGTCCTCCCTTACCTCCTAAAAGCGAGAATCAACGCGGTGGCGATTGTTAATTATATCCTTCAAGAGAATAGCGCAGTAAATGCGACCTCAAAGCGGCTGCAACACTGAACTACTTTTCTCTGGCTCGACTGCACTTTGATGCCCTCTGGCGGTCATCTCCAAAACCCAAAGTTTGCGTTTGCCTTATTTGAGATATTTGGCCTCATAAATGCCTTTTCACATGGTCAACTAGGGATGTGAAATTAACTATCAGATGTCATCTACAATGATATAAGATGTTTTTTTTTTAGTTTCATTTTTAATGCTAAAAATACAAAAGTGTTCGTGTCCACGAAACTTGTAATTCAGCACCATGGACAGATCTGGACAGCAGTTTTTGCTCACAATAGCACTAGACTCTAGTGACTAGAGCAATTGAGGAAAGGGCATAAGTAGGTACTTTCAACAAATTCTTAATATCACATTTACAATTGAGTCCCGGCATCTTTTCCTATTTCCTTCCTTTGTTCCTACCTTCCCTTTTTACATATTTCCTGTCTTTGTGGAATAGCTGAGAAATACACATACATATTGATTTATTTTTGCAAATGTTAACACCTCACTGCCTACGTTGCTCAGAAAAGAGGATTTACGCGACTGCACATGTAAACAATAATGAAAAAATACCCCAAAACGTTGACAAATGAAGTAAAAACCCTCTTCAAACGATACCGGAAATGACGGTGCGTTCTGAAACTTTACCGGAAATACGTCACTCCACTCCCTGCATATAATCCATACGATATGGAGTCTTTCATTGTTATCTGTTTTTAACTATATGAAACAGAAAACAAGTGAAATCAAATTATGAGACAATCAAAATGTTTAATCAAATACTTATATTTTGCATACTTTAGAGAAGTCTAATTTCGTCTTGTAAACGGAGAGGAAAATAATGCAGGTGAATAAAATCATCTCGACTCAAACCGGTGAACTTCAAATTACAACGTTAGGGGATGGTTTTTTTTTTCAATTTCAATTCCAGCTAGTGACACACCATTTAACAACGCGTCATTATTACGTCTTATTTTATGTCTAAGTGGTGTTGATGCAACGCCAATATTCTGTTTTAACACAAAACGTTAAACACTGGCCATTTTGCAGTGTGCAAAATGAATTATTTAAAAGTGTCTACCTAATCAGTTGTTACATATTTGTCAACAAACGTGTGCCGTTGAGTTGCATTCAAACCATTTAAGAACTGAGATAGTAAGCAGAGCAGTGTGGCCACCAAGCGGTGAGTGTTGAGAACTACATGCAGGGAGTTTTCTAGGCGTAATACAACGACAGCTCATCCTCATCCTCGTCCTCATCCCCCCGCCCTCCTGCGCTGCTTGGTGGTGGAGAAGCGCATCAGGGACGATAGCGCAACGGTCGCAACTCAGAATAGAATTCAACGGGAGAAATCGTGCTAAATACACCCGCCGAGGACTGTCCACCCGTCCGCAATGGCGAACCAGGGCATGGAGGATCTGATCCCCCTGGTGAACCGCATGCAGGATGCCTTCTCCGCCATCGGCCAGAACGCCAACCTGGACCTGCCTCAAATCGCCGTGGTTGGCGGGCAGAGTGCGGGGAAGAGCTCGGTGCTGGAGAACTTCGTGGGCAAGTAAGTGGATTTAAAGGCTTTACTCCATTTAACGCACCAAGCATTCATAGTCCCCATCCCCCCTCCCCCTCTTCCTCCTACTCATCTTTCTCCTCCGTTTATAGAGCAGCCACATCATGTAATAAACACATATTACCTTTTCATAGAGTAAATCAAAGGGCTTATTATTTTGTAAGGTGGTGCATAAATCACCTTCTGTGTAGTGTTTTTACCGTGCCTTACAAATCTTTTCAAGGCAGCCTCGAGACCTGTGTTGCAACCGACGGCACGTGGGCTGAATAAGGCCCACGGCCGCGTTCGATCTGGCCCGAGTCACTCATAATTAGCCGTTACAATTTAAGATACAGCCGCTCGAGTGTCATCTTTGCAACTAAGCGAGCGTTTTGTTCATCCCATGCCATTTGAATCCTCACTAAGCAGAGTTTTATGTATAGATTGACTTTGTAATGATTCAAATGATGCAAACCCATTGCAGAGTATAGCCAGCGTTGCCGTGTTATGCCATGTGATGACCTTGTCGCCATAGAAAAGAATAGAGAGAGAGAGAGAGAAAGAGAGAGTCCACCTGAGCTTTGAGCCCTTCCGGCTCAGCCCCTCCATCTGGTCTACTTATGAGCGAAGCTTAACCAGCAGCACTCAGGCGACAACAACACGGCACCTTTATTTTAAGGATGTGTGCATGCGTGGTGCGTGGAATGTGAGTAAAGGACTGCGGTTCTTTGCTGAAAGCAAGGTCAGACTGCATGTGCAATGCTTTGGCTTCAAGCTCGTGCGGCAGCACAATTAATCCCATTTAACTGACATAAATCCACCCCCCTGAAGCAGATCATTTTAAATTGTAATTGATTTATAGCGAGTTTTAATATCTCATTAGCCACAAACATGCCCTCTATCCTGCCTTACTGCACATTTATTTGGCAGCAAATTCCCACTGTGCACAACCACGTGGCCACAAGTGCTAATCCTCGATTTAGCAAGTAGACTACGTGATACTGTTTGCATCATAATATGGCCTTGTGGGAAGGTTTATGTTTAATTTGTGCAATTTAAAAAAAAAAAAAAGTATTTCGAAGACAATCAACATTTGATTGAAGTGTAGACTTCAAGCTTTCGTCGAAGTTTAAGAAGAAATGGTGTTATTACAGCATAATAGCATTGCTAATTTATTATACGGTAGTAGGTCAATTTTTAAGGTTGAAAAGTATTTGGCCTGCAATGAAACCTGTGTCAATTTGTATCACCAAAATGAAAAGAGCCAAGCATCCAAGTCATATCACCTCATGTGTCGCTTATAGTAACACAGTGCTTCTCAATTATTTTATGTTACGCCCCGCCCCCTAGCAAGAAGGAAACAATTCCCGCCCCCCACCACCACCCAATTTCCGCCGCAACTATAAATAAAAGCATTTGTGTTACAAAACAAACCCACACCATCGAGTTAATACTCGCTGCGCACAAAGGGCAAGGAGAGCGCCACTGCCAACTACTGGTGTGGATGTGCAATTACACCTTATTGTAGTCTGGCGGAAACAATGTGAAAACAAACAAATTAAATGTTATTCAAATGTCCATTTAGTCACCTAATCTCAAACCAATAGAGTATGTGTTTTTGAGTTTGTTTGTTTTTTTAGTCAAAAGACCGAGCCGCTTAAATGAAGGTTCTCTAGATCAAATTCATGCAATGTGAATGCCGCTTGCATTAAACCTCATCGTAACACGTCCGCCTGACTGTTTTGAGGTTCAGTGTTCGAATCTCAGATAGGTCCTCCCTGTGTCTGTGCTTGTGGGTATAAAAACATTCCCATTAGGATTTTTGAATAAAGTTAAACATTTGAGTCACATTCAGCTCGCTTCCCTTCAAACCCATTGTGCCGGCAAACAAACCCACGTTTGGACCTGACAGTACAAGCGATTGTTGTGTGCTTTTCATCATGGCGCAACACTATTTCCCGCTCTCCTCTGTAGTCATGGCAACAGCTTTTGCCTAATTACGGCGCCTTTACCCGAGGGAGCTACGATCATGTGGAGAATTGAATCGGAAAAATGTGATACGTTATGACATGCGCATGCTGAGATTCCAAACCTGCATTGAGCTACGAGGCCGATACCGTGCGTGTGCGTGTGTGTGAGCCCTACGTTGCAGTTCGAGTGACATTGTGTGTCCTCTCATCCTTCCAGCTTGACACAGCACCCCCCTCCTCCGCGGTGGCTCATTGTGGTGCATTTGTGTTTGTTATCAGCTTAAAACACAGTTGTTGCCTCAGAGTTTTATCACGAAACCGCCACGGATTCAACTGCAACGTGAAACGTTTTCGCCGTAAGGGGACACCTCGTTTGCTCGTTTTATTTTGGCCCCTGTCCGGAAAAAGGCTTGGCCCTTCAATGCTGATGCTTCTCGTCAGCTCGATCAATAAGGAAAGCATAGGCTATAAATGCGCATAATGGCAGGGAGACGTCTATATTTGCAGAGCAAACAAAACAGAAGATACTCCCGCACTTTTTCCATGGAGGATCAATGTCTGCTTTTTTTTTTAAAGTTAATAACGCCTAGTTTTGATGGTTGGCAGTGTGAGAGGGGTACTTGAACAATTTCTAAATATTTTGATTGTAGTTGGCTGTTCGATTAGTTAATAAATCAATACCCACTTCCGTCCTTGCTTCGTTCGTCCTTTTAAAAAAATAAAAAATAAATAAATAAAATATTACTGACGGCTTAAGCCGTCAATGGCGGTATAACAGTGTAAAAATCTTAATAGCTGAAAATAAATACATAAATGACTTGAAATTTTCTCAGTATTTCATGAAGAAAGTCTAGTCAGAAATGTCGATCTCATTTAATTTCTAATTTAGTCAACCAAAATTATAGAAACACTCTTCATTGCATTGTTACTGATTAATGATCGAATGCCTTCTAAATGTTTTCTGGAATACGCACATACGAATGAAAAAAAGGTTCAACGTGTCAGCAACCAAATAGAGGAACGCAATCAAGTTTGTATAATGACTTCTGTCTACCGTTATTTTTGCTTGCAAACGATCTCATGTAGTCGCTCATAACCCACCATGATTATTCCAACCCCCCTCGTGGAGATTACGTCCAAGCGACATCGTCTTAGCGTTCACATATTATGTAATATAGCAAGTGATGGCCAGAGGCATTATGACGAATGTGGCAGCTTCACTCATTTTATTCAGCTCAAATAAACCATCAGGGGAAGAGATAGACGTTGCTTTAGAGAAAGGATCCTTTAATTCTAAACAGTCACGTGATTTATCCGCAATAGATGACTCATTCAAGATGCGGTATCAACATTTTTACATTTGTGTTGCTGTTTTCAGTCTGCCGTGGTAAAAATCTAAAAACATGTAAACACAGGAGTGCGGGACAGACGAGGAAGGCGATGGTGGATTAACGCTAATCGTGCTCTCCATCTTTTCGCATCGGTTCAAAGTTAATCTGTGCGGCCGCTGTGGAGCAACCTGCCTTTTCATTGGCTCCACTTGCAGGAGTTCAGAGGCTTTGAAGCGCTTGTGATATGCACGTCACATACATGCCACAACATTTGGGTACACCCGCATAATATCCAATAGGAGCTAAAGCTAAATTTGGCCTTCATAAAGACAATATAGATAATTTAACTTTGTGTATTATTGTGGTTGATATGGTGGAAAACTTCAACACATCAAAAAAAAAAAAAAAAAAAGTGGAGCAGCATAGTAGTGATAGGAAATTGAAGCTTCAAAATTGCTTCATGAAGCAGTGTATTTTTGACTCCTCTAGATGGCACTGTTGGTTTAAATAAAGGGTTTAAAAAAATTCCAAGTCAGCCCAATGTTGACCAGAGAGTGCCCTCTACTGGAGTCCAGAAATACTACAACTGGATCATGAAGCAGATTTGAAGCTTCATTTCCCCATCACTACCTCATAGGGTAGTATTTCCGTGCCCAAGTGTAGTTTGCGGCACGGCCCAAATCTGCAAGCAGGCTAGATCAAATTTTTTTTTTTTTTTTAAACTCTCAAATTGACCAAGATAGGCTCCAAATCCACTAAAATCCAACACATGTAAAGATGCTGATTTTGAACTGTCGTGTTCGCCGGTGGAGATAAACACACACTCACGAGGAGGTTGTGTTGATCTTACATAATAGATGAAACCCTGCAGGAAGATTGCAGCTCATAAAGACACGTTGGCACTAAAATCACTTTCACCAGCAACACGAGACATGTAATACAAGCCGAAAATTGTTTTCTTATCATGACTAAATGAATATGCTGTTTGGATTTTTTTTTTTTTTTTTTACATAATAATTTGTATAGAAAAGAAATAAGATCCATCTCACATATTATTGTTTTGTTCTAGGGATTTCCTTCCACGTGGCTCCGGCATTGTGACCCGTCGTCCTTTAGTTCTGCAGTTGATGAACTGTCCTACTGGTGAGAAAAAAAAAAAGGTTTAGAGTCATCCCAAAAAAAAAAAAAAGAAAATCAAAGGTAATCTGACTGCATTTGGTTTATCAGATTGGATCAAATCTTGAAAATGAGAAAAGGAAAAGAAAATGGAAAAAATAATTCTGAAATTATATCATGTCATGCAATTCGAGTTTTAATCTGGATGCAACCTCCAATTTCATTTCAGTCGGAGTATCAAGATCTCATCAGGAGTTACTAGGGGTCAGAAAATGTAGCAAAACTGGAAAAAAAAAAAAAAAAAATCAATATAAATGTGACTCCGTCGCAAGTAATAAGGTACCGAAATTAGAATGACTGAAATCTTTTGACACGCTTCCTTCCATGTGTGTTTCAGAATACGCCGAATTCCTCCACTGCAAGGGAAAAAAGTTCACCGACTTCGATGAGGTTCGTCAGGAGATTGAAGCTGAAACAGACCGAATGACAGGAGCCAACAAGGGCATCTCGCCCGTTCCCATCAACCTGCGAGTTTATTCCCCTCACGGTGAGACCCTCTCCATGAATTCATGCGCACTTGAAGAAGATTTTTTTTTTTCATATTATCCTCTGGCAGTTCTCAACCTGACGCTGGTGGACCTGCCTGGCATGACCAAAGTACCCGTGGGCGACCAGCCAGCCGACATTGAGACTCAAATTCGGGATATGCTGCTGCAGTTTGTCACCAAGGACAACTGCCTGATGCTGGCCGTTTCGCCGGCCAACTCGGATCTGGCCAACTCGGACGCTTTAAAGATTGCCAAAGAGGTCGACCCTCAGGGTGGGTTGCTCGGTCACGCGCGCAAAACTGCTTTTAATCCCTCCATCCATTTTCTATAACGCTTGTTAGCATCGTGGCTAACTGGAGCCCATCCCATCTGGGTTTGAGGAAGGGGAGATTTAATCGCAGGACCCATACTGACATAATCAATCAATAACTTATCACACTCACAGTCGCACCTAAGAATGATAATCCTAACATACTTGTTTTACGATTTTATATTAGCACCGTGCTACACTACTCTAATGCCCTTTCTGAATATAATATTATGACCTGTATAACACATTTTCAGAAATGACTTCCAATTCATTGTCACAGTTGGTCCCCATATATATATATGTTCTGTGTATGTGTGTGTGTGTGTGTGTACGTGTACGTGTATGTGTGTAGGTATGAGGACCATCGGCGTTATTACCAAACTGGACCTCATGGACGAGGGGACGGATGCCAAGGACATCCTGGAGAATAAGCTGCTTCCACTCAGAAGAGGTATGAAACACACAAACACACGCACACGCACACACACAATTTCAGGACCTGTGGCCCACTGATTCCCTCTTGTGGTGGCGAGGCAGTTCGGCACCAACGTTTCAACCAATGCAGCAGCACTAAAAAGTAATTAGTAGATGAAAAAAGGGAACAAATGAAAAGGGGGCTGGGGGGGGGGGGCATGGTAATAAAATCGCGGTCTTGCAGTATGCTGAAGCTGTACTTTTCTTTTCCGCTTGCACTTTGGTTTGAACCCACACATTTCATATTTTCCATTGCCTGTGTTATTTCTGTCGACCCACACCTCCCTTTTCCCCCTTGTGTATCTGTCTATGCGTGTTTACAAGTCTGCTGGCTGCATTAGCAAAGCATGAAGCCGCTTTTCACGGGGAGATGCATGACCAAAGTAAAGCGGAAGCGAAACAGGAGCCGCTTGACCTGAGCTCACATGGCTGCTCTGCGAAAATAAATCAAAATCGTTAATATACGACTTCGCTCAACTAAACTTTATGGAACATCTTTTAGAGCCTCAAAATACTTTGGATGAAAAAAAATAAGAACAACGTCTGGCCATCACATTAGAAGCCTCTGCAAAGATTGTAAGGAGTTATTGTTGTGTCAAGGCTACATCGGTGTGGTCAACCGGAGCCAAAAGGACATCGATGGAAAGAAAGATATCACCGCCGCCCTCGGCGCCGAGAGGAAGTTCTTTCTCTCTCACCCTTCCTACAGGCACCTGGCCGATCGCATGGGCACAGCGTACCTGCAGAAAATCCTGAACCAGGTTGGTCAACAACCACAAGACCTGACGCAACTTCAGGTTGACTTCTAATCCTGACTTTTAAAACCGTGCAGCAACTCACCAACCACATCCGGGACACTCTGCCGGCTCTGAGGGCCAAGCTGCAAAGCCAGCT
The DNA here is from genome assembly GCF_059441095.1 of Idiotropiscis lumnitzeri. Lineage (NCBI taxonomy): Eukaryota > Metazoa > Chordata > Actinopteri > Syngnathiformes > Syngnathidae > Idiotropiscis > Idiotropiscis lumnitzeri. The sequence continues at coordinate 4,247,974 of NC_142408.1, forward strand.
CCTCTCCATCGAGAAGGAGGTGGAGGAGTACAAGAACTTCAGGCCCGACGATCCGTCCCGCAAGACCAAGGCTTTGCTTCAGTGAGTCATGAGCTCCCCCAAGGTTCAACCCTTAAACAAAGAAGAAGAAAAAAGCACTCATGATCATGGGTGGCCTTATTTGTCTTTGTGCTTCAGTTGTCAAAAAGAGAAAATTAATTCAGAAATTTGTGCAGATTTCTACTAGCTATTTTTTTGACAAATGTGTGACAAGACTCCAATGTGCACACATGCAGGATGGTGCAGCAGTTCTCGGTGGACTTTGAGAAGTGCATCGAGGGCTCCGGAGACCAGATTGACACGGCCGAGCTGTCCGGCGGTGCCAAGATCAACCGCATCTTCCATGAGCGCTTCCCCTTCGAGCTGGTCAAGGTTTGTCCGTTTTTTTTTTTTTTTGCTCCCACCCCCCAAAAACGCAGTGCGTCCTCCCTCTCAGATGGAGTTTGACGAGAAGGAGCTCCGCAAGGAGATCAGCTACGCCATCAAGAACATCCACGGCATCAGGCACGTTCATCCTCTCGCTCACTTCCGCGTCGTATGAGCGGCACACCCGCCGCCTCCCTCGTCCTTTGCGTTGACTCCATTAGCTCAGTCACCTCCGTGACTTCAATCTGGCATCACAAAGCGAATCACGAAAGTCAGAATCATGAATTAAGTGCGCTGGCATTTTTTGGGGAAATCGGCATTGATTAACAGACTAGCGTGGATTCCTTTTCCTGGTTATGCTCGACAACAACTGCGCCATTGGCCAATGAAAAAACGAATTGGCTATATGCCACGCCCACTAGTGTTTTTGAACGACAACCAAGGGCAAGAACTCTAAAACAGCACTTTAATGATTATATAAGTGCTTCTCAAATAGTGGGGGGCGCGGAGTAATGCTGAGGGGTGCGCGTGTGGGGGGACATGCTTTTTTTCCCCCGCCGTGTTACAATGAAGTGTAATTGTACATCCACTCCACTAGTTGGCAGTGGCGCTGCGATTGAAACCCGAGCCTCTCGACGAGGAGGCAAACGTAATCACCACTGGGTCCATCGTGCTTCCCCGATGAGTGCTTTGCAATATCAAATCGAATTGGTGTCAAGGAGGTGACTTTGTTCATGTGATTTGTGAGTCTTGTCAACGTTTGTCTTGTTTGTGTATGAAGTCTGTTATCCTTGAACGTTATTAACCGTAATCACATTTTGTCTTCAGTCCTTGAGAAAAGTGCAGTGAGTCCTCCCTTGTCCTTTATGCTTGTTTATCTTGACTTGTTGGGGGGTGGAAGGGGGGGGGGGCAACCTTCACAATTAACACTTTTCTCTCTCATCCAATTTTTTTTCTTTCTTGTCTGCGTGGCCGGTTCTGACGAGCAGAACTGGTCTCTTCACCCCGGACATGGCCTTTGAGACCATTGTGAAAAGGCAGATTGGGAAGATTAAAGAGCCTTGCACCAAATGTGTGGATATGGTCATGTCTGAGCTAGTCAATACGGTTAGACAGTGTACCAAAAAGGTAAACAAAATGTAGTAAATGCTGTCTAGCAACTTTTTTTTCTTTTGTGTGTTCTCAAATCCCTCGTCCGCCAAGACCCGCCGCTGTCACTCGCGCTCCCTGTTCTCCTGTGAACTTGCCGCTCGCTCCAGCCTCCTTGGGTTGTTTTTGGACAGCGAGGGGCCTGGGGTGGGCTGGCGGTGCACCTGCCTTGTGTTCTGCGGTTGCGTTTTGCTGGAGAGGCTGTCCCGTGGGGGAGAGTTGTGCTGATGGGGATTTAAAAAAAAAAAATAAAAAAAATGTGTGGAGGCTGAGTTGTTGAATGTATGGCTGCCAGGGAGGCTAATTTCCTCTGTATTTTTTTTTTTTTAACTTTTTGTGTACAGTGGAGCCTTAAAGTCATTTTTTAAAATTTTCCTAATTGCCGAGGCACTAGCACACGGCTAGCGCACTGTATTTAGAGGCTATGAAAGGCTTTGATTGGTCGTAACCGAACTCGGTGTGACCACTCCCACAGCAGCGCAGACCTCCCTTTCACAGTGCGTTGGTCTGCACACATTTATGAAATTACGTGTCGAACATTTACGCCTGTCACAAAAACTGACTGCACAGTCCACGTAAAGTTCCCCCGATATGCGTAATCAAATATATACTACACTGCAGTTATAGTTAGCATATTTTTACACATCATAGTGTGGAATTCCACTACTTCTCTTGGCAGCCATATTGGATGACCTCAGCGTCCAGACTTGCACGAGTCTGTGTACGTGAGAGACCGCAGCCGTGCACCTGCCGCATAAGAGAGCCGTCCGAGTATGCGTATCTGGAGAGGCAGCTTGCACGGCTGCAGTCTCACTCTTTCTCCCATCTCGTCCCGAAGGAGAAAATTAAAAAAAAACAAATGTCTCACTTTCATTTTGTTCCTTCTGTGCTGTTTTATCTTCCCGCTCATCTCTCCTCGTCTTTTTCATCGGAATACCTTCCCTCCCTTTTCTATTCCCTTACCTCCTCCTTCGTTTGCTTCTCCATTTACTTTCCCGGCTCTTGTTTTTTCGTTTCAATGTTGTCTCCCGTGCCGCCTGCCTATCCCTACAGGACGGGTCTGTTCACCCCTGACCTGGCTTTTGAGGCAATAGTGAAAAAGCAGATCCAAAAACTGAAGGAGCCCACACTGAAGTGTATAGACATGGTTGTGAGTGAGCTCACCTTCACCATACAAAAGTGTAGTCAAAAGGTAAAAAAAAAAAAAAAGTTTTTGTTATCTCTTTGTAAAGTGTGCAGGTGGGGGCAGACCGATGGCTGGGCTTATTCCCTGTAATGATAGATTTTATGATGTTTTGTTTTCCAATTTAGAAAAAAAAAATAAATAAATAAATAAAATAAGACTGACGTAAAAATAATTAGAATGAGAATGGTGAATAAAATAAATAATGATTTAATTTTTAATTTGGTTTTAACTTTTTTTATTTTTTTTATCTAGTGTAATGACGAATGTTCAACCTTCCTTTTTCTGTACGGCCACACAGCAATATCGAAAGAAACGTATTTAAATTAAACTCAAAAGCTCAGATATGGAATGAATCAACAAGATGACCACAAAGGACATTTTCGCTTAGAAATACTGTTCGTTTTAGAAACTACATGAAATGTAGTTTCAGCGTTTTTATTTCATATTTCATTAATGAAGTTGTTTTTTATTTTTATTTTTATTTTTATTTTTAGTTTTAGATTTAGTTTTAGTTTTAGTTTCAATTGTAATTTTAGTATTAGTTGTATTTTATTTATTTATTTATCCAAAAGTTAGTTATTTCTTTAGCTTTCATTTGGCATAATAACCTTGTTTCTGACATAACGGGCCCAACTATATTGTGCTTTCTTGACATGGATTTTGATATTTTGATGTTTGACGAACACCACTGAAAATCAAAATGAGTGGATTATTTCATGTATCATTTGCATGTTTAGGAGATAAAATGGCAAATGTGAGCATTGGTTATGTACACTCCATATTTGTAGTATGAAAATCAACAACCTTCTTTTTTGTGAACTGAAATTCAAGAGTCTTTTTAACATATGAGTTACATGCGTTATTAATTAATTGATTCTATGCCAGCCTCAATCGGTCTTTCCTTACTCAAGACTTTACCCGTGTGGCCATTTAATACATACCTACTTTTTTAAAAAATTATTTTCTGTTTGATTTAGGCGCAATTGTTGGCCTTCTTTCGATAATTTAGTCCCTTTATTTCAATGTAATCAGCATGTTAGGTCATTTTATTTCATATCTGACCTTACCATGCTAAATCTCTTCATTTGACCCACCTTGTCTTGGTGTTTGTATTTTTTTTTTTTTTTTTTTAAGGTTACGTGGCGCGACTCATTGACTAACTGACACCCTTCCACCGTCTTGATGTTTTTTTGTTTTTTTTCCTACCTGCTTTTATTTGTCACCCATCCTGTCGTCTTGCCCAAACGAGAGGGTGACCTCCTTTGGATTTCTCCTCTCTGTCCCGCTGTTATCTTGATTTTCACTTGCAGAGATTTTACTGTGCCTAAAGATAGACTGTATTTTGATATACAGTACTTGGGAAAATCCACAAAGGGGTCAGTTTGAAGTCGTCCTCACATACCCGCCCCAACATAAGACCCCCCCCCCTGACCCACGCCCTCAGTCCCCGCCTTTTTGCTCCTTTTGCATTGCGCATTTTGCATGTCTGCATGTTGCCTTGCTCGTGTCTGAAATTTTCTGCACTCTTAGTGACAGAAAACAATTTGCGCCTCTTCATGTTGCAATGCGTCTTACAGATTTGCTAGCATCGAAAATTGATCTTAAAAGTCTTACTGCTCACCAAGTTGACTTTCCGGCTAAAAAGGCACTCTAAGTGTGTTTGGTGAGTTGAGGTTGGGTTTAGAATAAAGATGATTTTTTTTTTTTTAATTTCGTTAATTAAAGACCAACTTATGTGTTTTTTTGAGGTAATTAGATTTTACAAGATTGACGCACATTTGAGCTGGGATGTATTTAGTATTCCCTGAGAAATTGAAAAAGTTAAAGATTATATCTCATTTACTGGTTGCAAACCTTTTTTTAATTTGTACTTGAAATGAGCTGATTTTTCCAGATAACAAAAAAAATGTCATGTTAGAGTGCCTGAATTCTTTTCATTAAATTCCAAAACATTTTTCGTGTTGGTTTAATGAGCACCAAACCAGGAAAGATGCATTGTGACATGCGATTTAAAAAAAAAAATAAATAAATAAAAAAAAAAACAAAAAAAGAAAATTATCATTTTTCCCTTTTCCTTTAGTGTTTGGTGTCCCGGTGGAGGCCTGCCAGTGTGTGTGTGCGTGTGTGTGTGTGTGTGTCGTTGTGGCTTTGCAATGAGCTCATGGAAAAAGCCTCTCAGTGTGCTGGGAAAGAGATGCTCCTCTGCCAGGAACATTGTTGATCCTTCATTTGTGCGGCAGTATCACAGACTTTGCAATATTCCTCAGTTGGCCTCTAATTTGCTGATTTTTTTTAAATTTATTTATTTTTGTACTCATCCAAAAAGTAGACCCGACTCTCGCTGAGTCTGTGATAAACCTTTCTCTCAACCCAGAACACTTTTTTTTTGGCCATTGTTTTTGTCAACCGTGTTGTAGTTCAGTGAGAGAAGTAATATTGCGTGTGTGTGTGTGTGTGTGTGTGTGCGTAAGCACCACTGGCACATGCGTCCGACCCACTGTTCTGTGTGCTTGTAGCTGGCCCAGTACCCGATGCTGAGAGAAGAGATGGAGAGAATTGTCACTCAGCACATCCGAGACCGAGAGAGCCGCACCAAAGGCCAGGTAACAAAACATTTAATTCCATTTTGCCGGCTCGCCATTCATCAGTCCACCATTTTTTTTTTTCCAAGTCAAACCTGAAAGCGTCAATTGACTGACTATTGAAATGGTGGCGGCATTGCTGTTAAAAAATAAATAAATAAATAAATAAAATGTATTCACCAAATTCATCCTCAAAAATTGCAACAGTACAATAATTGGCCAATTGTATCGTAAATTTAATTCATTTAAAATTCTGTCAACATAGCATTGCAAAGCTATTCTGCACGACTTAATGATGCAAAATGTTGACCGCACTCGTCAGGTGCTCCTGCTGATTGACATTGAGCTGTCCTACATGAACACCAACCATGAAGATTTCATCGGCTTCGCCAAGTGAGTTATCCGAGTCGTTTCATGTAAGACGGCCTCCCTTTGCAGTCGCGTTCCTAATTTTCGTGTGTTCGACGCAGTGCCCAGCAGAGGATCAACCAGATGAACAAGAAGAAGGCGGCTGGCAATCAGGTGATAATGTCCACCGTGTTGTTTTTTTTTTGTTGTTTTTTTTTTGTTTTTTTAATGACTCTTGCTTCGGCAATTTATAAACTCGTTTAATCTTGATTGAATTCCTTTAGAAGTTCCACTTTGACATCAGTGCAATCTTTTGCTCCGTTTTTTCGTTTCTTCTGCTCTTCCGAGCGCCTCAATTCTGCTTTATTTCCTTTTATGTGATTTCCTCCTTGTGTGTTGCCTCTCCTCTTCTTTCTGTGGCTCGTGTGCCGCTTCAGGAGGAAATCATGGTGAGTAGTGACTCTGTGCACGTCTGAATGGATTTCGATCAAATTTATTTCTTAAAAACGCTTCCTATACCAGTTGGTGTGCTGGTGACTGTTGGAAAAACCCCTCGGCTGCTTCCTTTTCCCTTTGCATATTATTTTACAAACTCGCACCTACGTTTTTCTCGCACGATGATCATTTAGCTAAAACCTGCTTATACATGATGAAAAGCCGTCCCTCTCCGCCTCCCTTTTGTAAGGACCACCACCCAGCACTCTCCCCACCCTCAACCTAAACGGTGGCTCTCATGTCCTGTCGGTGTTTGACAGTCGTCATAGCAACCAACCAGGTTGGGGTGCGGGAGGTGCAAAGGTTAGGAGCGCAGTAAACAAAGTGGTGATCTGCGCTTCCTGTTTACACGTGGATGTAGTTGGCCCTTCAAGACCCCCGACTGCTTCTGTTCTCCATCTTAGCTGGACTTTCTAAAAGTGAACCCCCCCCCAACCCCCCTCCGTCCCCATTATGAGTGTTTACTACACGGGAAATCGTTTGTCTTTTGGCCTCATTAAAAGTGGCCTTGTGAAAGTAAACATTTCAAAGTGTTTGGCAATCAGAAATGTGCATTTTTCAAAGTCACAACGGAAGCTTTGAGACTGTTCCAGAACACTTCAGGACCTTCGATTTGTATGACTTTGCAAACATTCGGGGTTTGAAGTATACTCTATATTTACACGGATCAAATGGTTGATATCGATTTTTTTGGGGGCGTATATGTTCATCATTTCTGCACATAAAGAATGAAACCTGCCTGATTGCATGGTCTGAAAAGGGCAGTTGGACAAGTACTCCCCCCCCCCAAACCCCCCGCTATTGCTTGCGGTCCCCGCGGCCCGCCATGACATGCAGGCTTATGACCAGCAATGCACTCTGTATATATTCACAAATATATGTACTTGCCCTCTTTCATAAAGAGCCCTCGTTGGCTTTGAGTTGTAATGTTCTCTCCACATTCTCACCCAGCCGGAGAGAGGAGTTAACGATCGGTTCAAGGTAAATGAAGTCGCACATCACGTACTGTGTGTGTGTGTTTTCAATAGAGGCAGATCCTTTTGTTGTGCCACAGATGTAGTGAGTGTACTGCATAGATACCCTTGTGGGTCAATTTATTAGGGACACAACAGATCCATTAAAAGGGCTGCATTTACAAAGATAATGTTTCTCAGTTTTGGGATGATTATCTTGATAAAGGCAGACTTTTTCTACATGGCGGTTGGTAGGTGTTGCTGTGATGTCACAGTTTACGTGTCACCTATAATCTTGTTGCATGTCCCGTCTGTCCGTTGCCCAGGTGATCCGAAAGGGATGGCTGACCATCAACAACATTGGCATCATGAAGGGCGGAGCCAAGGAGTACTGGTTTGTCCTCACCGCAGAGTCGCTGTCCTGGTACAAGGATGACGAGGTGACATGTTTCACTCTCTCACACGCTTAGAAGGAATACATATATATTTTTTAAAAAGAACATTTAAAAAAAAAAAAAAGAACAAACATTAACATCTAATATCAGTCAGTCTTCAATCCTTATTTAATTTAATTTAATTTAATTTAATTTAATTTAATTCAATTTAATTTAATTTAATTATATTTTATTATATTTTAAATTTTATTTTATTTTATTTTATTTTATTTTATTTTATTTTATTTTATTTTATTTTATTTTATTTTATTTTATTTTATTCAAAGCTGTGACCACACACTCCGTTAGCACTACTCATTATTGCCCTCTATGGGACACCTTGTGTATTGAAAACTTGTACATTTTCTTGATAATTTTCACAATACTTTTGAGAAGTGTGAAGACGCTTTTGTAATTGTTACAAAATAATACAATAGTTTTTAAATTAATATTTTCCTAATTATGGTCTCAATCATCATTCACCTGAAGATAGGCAGATACTTTATTCATCCCGTGAGGGAAATTAAATAAATATGCAGCAGTTTTCACCCCAACCTGAGCCAGGAGTAACATTTCTGTTACATTAATTTCTTCCAACAACCTTTTGACTTTTTTTTTTCCACTTTGTGCTCCAAAAGTTGATTCCAACTCCTCTGTGGCTTTTTTTAGTCCAGTTTCAGCGGTTTTTGAGTAAATTTGAGCCAACACATTTTGTTACTGAGCGGACTGGTCAAAAAAATGTCCCATGATGCTTTGTGGAACTTTTTGGAGAAAGCCACGCAGTCTCGTTGTCTCCAGGATGCAGCCGCAACCGCTCATATGGTTATATGTGTGTGCGCCTGTGTCCATGCGTGTGTGTATACGTGTGTGTGTGTGTGTGTGTGTGTCTCTGACAGAGAGAGAGAGAGAGAATAAAAAAGCGAGGGAGAGAGACGACCGTTTCCAAAAGAGTCAGGACCCCCCAACATGTCAGACACCAAAAGCTGGCACCCACATGTGCATACCAGACCCCCCCCCCACACACACACCCCTCAACCCCAGTTCCCCTTGCCCTGCCCTGCTCCAAATTACACACACACACACACACACACATAATCTGCTTCTAATAAACATACTTCATTTCAAAGAGAGTGCTCGGTGCAAGTGGGCTAGTTGGCCAGGACGTGAGGGTGGGAGTTTCTGTCTTTTGTTAGCTGGGTACCGTACACGTAACTAGGACCATGTGAAAGGTAAAAGGAGGGGGGGGGGGGGGGCGAAAAGGTCGATGAGGACACAATGTACATCTATTAACATTAAAACAAAAATGCTTTATAGAAATGGAAAATTAATGGAAAATATATCTTAGGTTGTTAAAATGAACGATTCTAGCGAAAATGTTCATTTTAAATGTATTCAATCGGTATTGTACCTGTAAGAAGGAAGTCCCAAAATTTTGGGGGAGGATTGCATTTTCCTTTTTTAGACAATGCTAACAAGAAATGTAAATATAGGCTTGCATTCTTTGCGAAAAATCACTACTACTTCTCCATCTTCCCGAGTCACTGGCTGTAGTCATAAAACTCTTCTTCATTTTTGACTGTATGTCTGCTTTATACTGACCCCTTGTGGCCAAGCCGCATACAACAAAAGGAACACAAAATAGGGCTGCAACTAAATAATGACATTTCCATTTATTTCAATGAGGGGTGATGATTTGCCATGTGAGTGTTTTGAAATTTTTTTTCCCCATCATAAAGAAATTAGATTCACAAGTCTGTTCTGACGACGAGTCCTGTCTGGCGCACCTGCCAAACTTTCACAAGGCCCTCCCGTACTGCTCACGACTCTTATTTCGATTCACGTAAATGCGTCATCACTTGTGGCGTAGACATCTTTTTTGTGCAAGACACACACACAAAATGAAACACTTATAGTTCTTTGAAAAAAAAAAAAAGAAAGCTTTTATTGGTTGGCCTCTTGTCATGGGGAAAACCCTTGCTGTCGTCTGGCATGGCAGCTCGCACTAACCAAAACATCCTGGCACTGCTTGCTGGCTTGGATGTTGTTGTTACTGTGTGTGTGTGTGTGAGTCAAAGCCTCCTGGTCCATATTACCACAGGACATGCCGATTCTTTGAATCAGACGTCGATGTCGAGGGAGATGCAGGAAAAAAAAAAAAAAAAAAAAACTGGAAACAAAAGCGAAATGAGCATAAAAGCGCCACATGACTTTCATTTGATTGACTTCCAGCACGAGTGGAATTCATTTGTTCGCATTAATACATTCGTTCACACTAACACGCACAAATGTAAATGACTGGAAATGTCTATTATCCTGATGTGGGTGGATTTTTTTTTCCCTCAGCGTACACAATCATTTATTAGCTGATATTTTTATTTTTTATTTTTTTTAGAGTACAGAAGACGTCAGAAGCAAAGAATTGCAGGATGGGAATTTGCGCGGACCTCAAAAGTTAACGACTATATTTCCTCAAATACTGACGTGGCCTCGACTTGAATGAGCCCACCTGAATTTTGTTGCTAACCAAAACAGCAACACCTACTCACCGTTTCTCAGATCATTTAACCAAATTTTCTACGCGACGAACAATGGCTGAGAGAGGAGCATTTCTTTTATTCTGCACAATAGTCATTTTTAATTTTAAACTTTTTAAAATCGAGTTTGCTCTCACACGTCCTTAGTCCTTATTTACTGTTTCTTTCACCGAAGATAACGTTAAATTTAAATCCAAACCATTTCTTGTAACCACATCCTTTTGAGCTTTAGTAAATATTTTTTAAATTTTCATTATTAAACAGAGATGCTAATTTAATTATTCCCTTGACATCCCCTCCCCACCTCCCCAGAAAATAAAAAACTCACATTTTTTTGTGCAGCTTCGGACTAGTTCGTGTGTAATTTTTTTTTCTTTAGGAAATCCTCCAACATTTTATTTTTCAATCTTGGTGTGGCACGTCCCTTGACAACCCACTTTTCATTGTGCGAACATTTCTTTTTGCGAGGACATGCTTATAATCTTTTTTTTTTTCCCCTATTGGACTTTTTGTGTGTGCGTGCGCGTGCGTGTGTGTGTGTGTGACTGGGCTTTCCTGATGCAGCTGTAAAGCCGCCAAAAAGCCAGACTTACCAAGTGATCCCAGCAGTAAACATCTTAAGGGAGAGAGGTTGGGCTTACATCACACTCACATGCCTTCTCTAAAGTGTGTGTGTGTGCGTGTGCGCGCCAGGGCTTTAAATGGAAACAGGCCTGCTGGTTTGTGGTTTTTGATGCCGCTCCGAGGCAAGACGCCATGTTTGCATTGCTTTTGTGTCTTTAAGAGGGAACTCAAAGGCCAACCGTACCCCCAACGCCCTTCGAGGTAAATACGGTGACAAACGAGGCAAAGGGGGGAGGGGGGGGGTGGTCGTCGAGCTATCCATCACGTCACCTGCAAAACGACCACGAATAATTTCTAATTTTTCCGGGGGTTAGTTCGATTCAAAGATTGGCGAAAATAAAAATAAAGTCAACAGGAGAATGATAGCGTGTTCGCTCCACATTTTTGTGTGCTCTCTGCATCTAACGTGGTCATTTGAGGTGGAGACGTAATTGCATGGGTTGGTCGCTTTGGGTTTTTTTTATTCATATACTGCATGGTGAGCCTTTCCTGGCTCTCATCCTCACCTAAATTTAAATATACTTCATGCTTTTGTTTTTTTTTAACCCGTTTGGAACCATTTTTACTGACAAGGACCTTGAAACCCTTCCACGAAACTTTCTGATCAATTTCATCCAATCAGTAAAATAAACAAAACCATCCAATAATAACATATATATATATATATATATATATAAATAATGTGTTTGTGATCGTAATAATTATGACGAGAAAAAAAAAATCAACATATTAAATGTTTGTAAAACCTGGAGAATTCAGTAAGGATTTTAAAAGCTACAAAATAAATTTAAGAAATGCAAATTAATTAAAAAAGTTATGTAGGTATTTCTTCACATTTTCAAGAATTTTACAATCAAGGTTTTGTAAATATTTCAGTGGTGTTTTTTTTTTTTAGCCCTGTTTATCAACATAATTTTTTTTTGGTTTATTTTCTAAGTCACAAAAAAAGTCACATGGTATTTGATCTATTTTAAAGGTAAAAAAATATATATATGTATAAATATATATTTTTTTACATATTTTAAAAAGAACAAAAATAAACACTCATTTATCATCTTGAATTATTTATGTATGCAACAAAAGATCCAGAACAATTCACAGTTTAAAAATTTCCTTCAGAAGCTTATGTGAAAATTATTTTGGCTAACACGATTTTCAAACATTTTAAAAGTCACAGTTGTGTAACAAATTGTGTTTTTCATATTTTGGAGTACAACTCAAAAGTCACAAGATGCTTAAAAGATCTTGAGGTTCCAAGTATTTTATGAGTCAGAACAATTACAAAAAAAAAAAAAAACTTAAGCAAGAAACAGTTTTTTCCTGAAACATTTCATGCGCTGCAGATTGTTACACTCGCACGAGCTGCTTCAAATAAATAAAAAATAAATAAATAAATAACATTACAAATGAGAAAATCCTTTATTTGTCCTTTTTTTAAAAAATACAAATAAAAATTGGTGCCATCCCAAACATCAGTACACGTGACATCAACAGAACCATCACTGGGTCAAGTTTCTCTCAACATTTTTCCGTCCATTCCGAATCTCTCAAATAGAATCTTGCGCGTCGCTTGCGAAGTGGTGATTGTGGTCCCGTGCTTCCCCGGGCCAGCCTAACCAATGTGCAGACTACTGTACAACCACTACTTCCTGAACAGGTAGTCTGAACACTGGGCGGGCGGGCCGGGCTTGAAGGATGTTGGGTTTGATTTTCCTGGATGAAAAAAAAAAAAAAAAAACGTAAAGCGCATGCTTTTGCTCACCCGACCGAGTCCATGAGGGGTACTTTGGATTGAGGGGCGGTCGAGGTGAGACGGAGGTGATAGCCGCTGATTGGCAGATTCCGAGACGTTCCCTCCCCAGCATCCCGCTGTGAGGCGCATTCCAGACATCTGTGGAGAGGAAACACGTTGAAAGCTCATCTATTTCTGTCACATTCACCCAAAAAGTTTTGCCACCGAGATTTCAACCGCTAGTCGGGTTTCCGATACCGAAATTACCCTCGTCTTCGTCGTCAAAACGATTACCTGAAGTTGGAGCATCTCTTCTTTGCATCTTCTTGTCCAGTTTTATTTTGAGTTCTTGCTCCTCATCTAATTCTAATTCCGTTCGGACTTGAAGAGTAAACGGTTAAAACCTGCAATACGTAACTTAAAAAAAAAAAAGAGAAAAGACACTCCACTGCGTCCACCTTGGTGGAGGCTTGACGTGGCAGAGGACTGACCACCAAAAAGTTTCCCCTCCAGGAGACAGAAGGAGGAAAATGGGCGAGCGGGAGAGAGAGAGAGGAGATAGGGAGAGAGAGAGAGGAGGAGCTCCCCCCCCCTCATTCTCTGTCCCTTTCTACTTCCTCTGCACCCTCCCTCCGATTTGTCTTAACCACCCCCCCTTACGCCTCCCCTTTTCGGCCATCACCACCTCCCTCTCGGCTCTCTCGCCGGCTTCCAGGGAGAAAGTGGAAGTTCAAAGGTGAACAGGAAGTGAGGGCCATTCATTCTCTTGTAAAAGTTTCTCCATCGTCTCATCGCGTCGCTCCAGCCCGTCTGCTCTATCTGTGCGTGATCAATGATGATTTGGGATGGAGGGAGGAGGAGGTGGATGAGAGCGGACGGCCCGGGCAGGAATGTCTGCGTTTTGTTGGCGAGCAGGAACAGGAGCAGGAGGAGGAGGAGGAGGAGGAGGAGGAGGAGGAGGAGGAGGCCTTGTAATAACTCCAGATGTGCGGCCCTGTGGTCTCCATCGCGCTCTCGCTCGCTCTGTTTTTGCTTCCAAAGCTGATTTCCTCTCGCTGTCAGGGCTGAATAAAGAAGCCTTTATGCGGACCCTCGCTGCACACATGTGCGCGGGGAAAGTGGGGGTAAAACGTATAGGGGGCTAAATCAGAACCAGAACAAGTGAATGTGCGCATAGCGAGCTGTGCAGAAGTCTTTGATTTGTTTTTGGAGCAACGTGATAATGATCGCTCACGTACACTTCGGCGCAGACGTGCCTTTGCGCAGCAGCGCGATGGATTTGAACTCAAAACTGTCACGATGGGATTGAAGTGCAGACTTTTTGGTTTGAGGTTTTCAGAAAAATATGGGGATTTTGCAAAAAATATGACGTTTAGCAATTATCCTTGTTGCATGACAGGCAGCTGAATTTATCAACTTGGCCATTGAAGAATATTTTCTTCAAAATCTTGAGTTGCTTTGTTTCAGGTCATTTATCACATCAGACAGTAAAAATGCAAATAGTGAAAGTTTATTTTTTTAGGTTACGTGTGGGCCGAGAAATTTACCTCTGCAGCTTTAATTTATTCTTTGTTATTTCAGTCTGCAGTCACATCATCAATAAACACCGTGTTTGACACATGATGTGGTATGCTTTGGATCATGAGAATTTTTTTTTTTCACGTCATTCAAATACATTTTGAGCATAGTTTAATTTATTTAATTATATGTATACACCCAATTAAGGCAGGGGAAGTTGACATTTGCCTTGCTTCGTTCACAAAAACGCACCATCGAATTTTCATTCCGAACTGCAGGCGGGCAGGGGTAGTCAGAGCGAGGGATGTTTCCAGGTGTGTGCGCCTGGCTGTGTGTGTGCGGCGTGCAGAGGGGGTGGCCAAGTACGTGTGTTTGTTTTAGCTTTGGTTTCTGAGCTCGGACCTGAGCTCCAAATCAAAGCAGGCACGCTCCCAGGAGAGGCCAGTCAGCAGTACAGCCAAGGAAGACGGGATGTGGAATGAGAGAGAGGAAGAGACAGAATGTGCTGCAAAAAAAAAAAAAAAAAAAGCATTGAGGTTGAAGTGTAGCTAAGAGCATGTACAAAAATAAAACTTGTGCTTCAACACCGACCAGAAAGAGCGTTACTCTCATGTGTCATTGCAGCCACAAGCAGTAATTAGCGGGTGCTTTTTAAAAAAAATGTTTTTTAGCGCAGTAGACTCTTTGCAAGTTCACTTTTCACTTTATAGGGTTGATTGTGTTATAAATATAATCAAATTGTGTTCTTTTTTTTATTTCTCCAAATTTTGCAATGAAAAACACCTAAATATATATATATATATATTTTTTTTTAAATTCTTTTATTTGAGTTACTAAAATATTTATGGCCCCATTTTCGTGCCTGCCGCAAGTCTGGTCCAAATCCAGTCTAACTGTGTGCATGTGTGAAGTTTTCATCCTTTTGGTATTTTCATCGACAGGCACAGTTAGAAATGGGCATTTGCGCCACTGTGGGAGTGAACAGTGCAGACTTGATTGAAGCGACTTTTCTCATTCTCTTGAAATTCAGCGAAGGTGAGGTGCATGGTGTACACGACAGAAGCGGAAACAGACTTGCTGAAGAATCACCTCGCTAACTATTCAATATTTTTCCTCGTGTAAATTCTAAAGCCAGCCCAGAGCATTTTTTTTTTGGGATGGTTCAAAGTCTTCATAGAAACAAAGACTGGCACACTGGAATAAAAACAAAGCCAATTTGAATGGAGAGAAAACCACGTAATTCTATTCTACTCTTAATTAGGTCTATTATACGAGGACTAAATATATTTTGTTTCCCGTAAGCGCTCGTTCTGATTTTTTTGTCGCGCAAACGTTACATTCTGGCAGCTCACTGTACTGTGGAAAATTCTCAGAGAAGACAATTTGCGCTGCGTTAGGGTGTGTGTGAAAGAACATAGTTAAGACTCAAACATATCATTCTGTCGGAGCTTGCATGCCGTATTCATTTACGTATGCGCTAACATTCCTGAGCATGCAACTTGTTTGCGATTCTGACGTTTGACGTATTATGCTATCGTGCTTTGTTTACGAGTAAAGGGCATAGCCGTCATCCATGTGTGTCGTTTTCGGACGGGCCCCAGCCCCCTCCTTTTGCAAACTAAAATAGCCCCAAGGCTGCTGTGGCTGACCTTCTGCAGAAGTAAACGCAGCATGAGTAATTAAGTGATTAGCAATTAGCGGCTAAACAGGAAGTCGTCACCTCGCTGCCAGCCTGAATACGACGAATGAATGCGTCATTGTGTCATTATATATATATATATATATATATATATATATATATATATATTTATTTATTTATTTTATGTTTTTAATAATAAAATAAAAAATATCATATATATATATTTTTTTTTTAAAATATTTTTTAATATATATATCAATATATATTTCAAAAGATATAAACTATTGTTATTATTATTTATTTTTTTTTAAATAAAATTTCTCAACCAAAACCTACCCTAATTAAATAATTAACAGAAGTCATCAATCACAATCTTTTTTCTGGTGATCGCCTCTTGTTGCCAGGCAGAATTTGTGGTGCTCCTTCATAATAGTTACCTGTGCCATAGGCCAATAATAAATCCATATTTCGCTTTTCTATAGCACTCATCTTGCGATCTCAGACGACCGGCCGAGAGGCAATGTACACCGGACAGTTCAGCAGTCAACCACAGCGAAGACATAGACAAACAAAGATAGAAAATTTGGAGTTTTCAACGAGACATAATTGCATGAGGTTTTTGGGGAATCTGGGGAGGAAGCAAGCGGAGCAGAGAACAGGAAAACTCCACACAGAGACTCCAGTTGCAATTTGAACCTGGTTTCTCTCCAGAGTTGTTTCTTCTACGGTGGGCATTATCAAACAGAATTATTTTCTTGGTGGACGGGTTCGATAAGGATTCTAATCGAGACGGGCTCCCTCTCGTCTGCATCGTTATCCGATGTGACTCGATTATAAACGATGTGCTAAAAAGCCTACCCCCTCTTGTCGCTAAGATAACGAACGGCTGTGTATTTTTAACATGCCGCCCCCCCCATAAGGGCCCACAAAGCGCATCCCGCTCGTATAACACTCGGCCTCGCCGATTAAAAATTCTGACATGTGGCTTTCCTTAAAAAAAAAATATAAAAAATAGCCTGGATGACGACTGCATTTGCTGTTTTGGTGCTTCCTTGGTGATTGCGGCTTTTCATTTGGGTCAGCATATGCAGAAAAAGAACAAGGCCCATCTTTGAGTTTGCGACAAATGGGCTTACCCAAAGTGTCAATTTGCTTCACATGGCCTCACCAGGCGGAAACTCGCGGAGCTGCGTTTCATTTCTACAGACAGAACTCAATTTTGCAACGACGGGAGGGAGAGGAGGTGAAGAGGAGGCTTGTGAAAATTGACGCTGGCTGCCACCCAGGGCCCAGTCTTTGCGCTAATGACGGGTTCGAAGCGCTCTTATTGCTCCCAGATGCCATGCGGCTTCGCCATCACTCCTTTGATGCCCGCCTCGAGTCACTCGGACTTCTATCACACTCACAAGACGCCGTAATCAAGCTTCTTTTTACACAAACGGTGAATTGTGAAATGTGTTTTAGATTGTGCGCGGCCAAGTTTTTTTGTTTTTTTTTAAACGTTTATTCAGAGTAGTGAACTTCCTCCAGCGTTTCATAATGACTACGCTATTAGTCACTAGCCAAACAAAAGCATGGAAAGTGCAACAGTTCCAAACACCGCAGGCTACGTTTTTTTTTTTGTTTTTTTTTACTGCTTCGTGTGTGACGGACCGCCTGAGTGTGACCCAAATGAGCGTTACTATGGAAGTCACTCATACCGCCTTTCACGGCGAAGGAGTCTCACAGACAAAAGCGCGCATCAAAACACTCTTAACTCGCTTGAGGGTCCTTTTGTCGTATTTTACGGCGCCGTCGCTGTCTTAACAATAAAAGCAGTTATGTCTCACGAAATGTTGCGGATTATTTCTTATCGTAAAAATCTATTTTTTTTTTTGTAGTCGAGCAAAAAAAATATATATATAAATATCAAAATTTAAACATGTATTGCCATGGTTGTGAGTTCTTAATCAGAAAAAAAATAAAAATAAATAAATAAATAAAATTTAAAAAATAAATAAACAATAGCATTTTCGTTGCAAAACCAACCGACACCGTGGAATGAATAGGCAAGGAGAGCGCCACTGCCTACTACTGGACTGGATGTGCAATTACACTTTGTTGTAGTATGGTGGGGAAAAAAAGCATTTTCCCCGGGTCACACGAGCCCCCCCCTCAGCATCGCCCGCCCCGAGGCAACCTGAGGCTACGCGAGGTCCAGTGTGCCTCGGAAAAAGCATCCCGTTCCCAAGGAAGGCCCCAACAAGTGTAAAGTAGAACTTGATGGAGCGTTCGCTAATCCGGAGGCAGGAAGCCTTCAAGGTGGCTGAGATGATTGCCAGACGCGTCCACCCCTGCCTCCAGTCGGTATCGTCTTTCGCCTCCTACTCATCCTCCTCCCACCTCTGTAGCTCAGGTGTGTCTGGCGTGGATTGAAGCTGACGACCGCAAATCGTCTCAACCGCGCAGCTCCAAAGATTAGAAAAGATGAGGGCGCAGGCGAGAAACCTCCGTTGCCACATCAGCTTGAGGTTCGCGTGCCTCCAGATGTTCGTCTTACTAGGAGGTGTGGCTTGAATAAGAAAAGGTTTTTGGTGAGGTGACCTCAAAACCCTCAAGTACAAATCTCTCGTTAGCCTTAAAGGGGAAGTCCACCCCGAAAAATGTTTTGTGATATGTTCTAGGTGCCTTCATTTGTCTAAACCTGAGATTCTGATTAATATTGCGTTTGTCGCAAATGAGTGAGGCGTCAAAACCACCCATTTTTTAGCCATCTTAGGGGCGGCCATTTTGTCACTTTCCATCAACTGAAAATGACATCAGAGTTGCTCAGGGGTCAGGTAGCGACCAACCACGATTGGTCGTCACCTGATCTCTGCGCAACTGTGATGTCATTTTCAGTCGACAGAAGTGACAAAATGGCCGCCCCAGACATGGCTGAAAATGTGAGGATTTTGCTGCTTCACTCATATTCCACAAACACAATTTTAATCAGAACGTGGGGCTGCATCGACCATATTCTCGTTCAGAATTTTTGGGGGGGAGTTGACTTCCCCTTTAATTGCTGGAAGCTAGAATTTGGCCATGTCAAATGAGTCAGAAGAAAACGATTTGCGCCTTTGTCAAACATATACTGCTGCCGCCGAAACCCCTCAATTTGCTTCTGGCGTGCTCTCAAATCGGCATTCTTGCGCTGTACACACACACACGCACACACCAAATGTGTGCGTGCAGTACGAGAAGTCATATACAATATATTTCAGTAGCTCTAATTATGCTCCATATGCTGAAGCCTTCTTTCTATATGCTCAAGTCGGCATATCCTGACTGCACTTTATAGGAGCATATGGCAAAACACTCCGTTCAAGGCTTCACACACACACACGCACGAGTGGTTTTTGAAAGGTTTTGAGATCGTTGGATTAGTTTCTGTGGATTTTGGCCATAAGGCCATACATCAAATAAATACAGTTCTGAGGTTGCTACCTAGCAACAAGCAAAAAAAAAAAAAAAAAAAAACGCTCTCTCTCTCAGCAATTTATTTTGATATTTCTGCGTATAAGATTTAGTTCATCGCTTCCTTTAAGCTCTTCTTTGTTCCATCTCGACTTATTCCTACTTGCATGCGAAGGGACGCCGTTCACCTCCTGGTGCACCGCTGCCGTCTTGTGTTTAATGGCCACAAGAGAGGAAAAAGTATGAATCATTCCCACAGAGACGCAGAAACCAGAGGAACAAGACAAAGCAAGAAATTCTCAAGTCTGCATCTGATTTAAGTCGCCATTTGCCGGCCTCGGGCCTACTTTTTTTTTTTTTTTTTTTTAATATTTTAAATTTTTATACAGGCACCTGGTGGGTGCACTGATGGATGCTGTTGTATGTGCGTGTGTGTGTGTGTGTGTGTGTGTGTGTGTGTGTGTGTGTTTTTGTTGCCCGGCCTGCGCGGGTCTTAAATGCTTTGATGAAGGGCACACACACATTTACTTGAAGACACACACACTCGTTTGGGCAGGGCAGGCTGCGGTTAGCTGGCCAGATGGCTTTAAGCTTAGTTACAGACTACCAATATGCGTGTGTGTGTGTGGGGGGGGGGTGCGTGTGTGGGGGTGTGTGCGCGTGTGTTTATAGAAACTTGCCCAACCCGAACTTATTTTTAGACTCTCTGTTCATGCGATGGTATTAACCCTTGCAAAAAACGTGCACACAAAATGTTCATGTCCCCCAATCGGACGCGTGCACGCCGTGCGCACGATTACGAAGGACACGTTCTTCCTCGCTGGCTGTGTGTAAAAGTGTGTGTTTCTCATTTGTCGCTCGCTTTCCTTTTACTCCCCACCGCCGTAATCAAAACCACAGACCTGAGTGAACAACTTTCCCATCCGTCTCGTGTGGGTTTTTTTCCCTCCTTTTTTTTATTTTTTTTTTACGTGCTGTTAAATTTAAAATGTATGCCTTTTTTTCTCTCGACCCTCTTACATTTTATTTCAGTTCCTTTGTCGATTAATCGTGCATTAAATGCTGTTGAGAACAAATTTATGGATCATACAAATGAAAATATTCCCTAATTAGTGTCAGAATATCAATTTGCTAGTGTGTCTCACAACCACGTGTCTCGTCTCTCTTTGTCTCCCCCTGCAGGAGAAGGAGAAGAAATACATGCTGCAGGTGGACAACTTGAGGCTGCGGGATGTGGAGAAAGGCTTCATGTCCAGCAAGCACATTTTTGCCCTCTTCAACACTGAGCAAAGGTTCCGTTACAATTATATCTGTAAAATTATCAGGGGCTGACAATTTTTATGAATATGGCCGGAGGGTCGAGGTCGGAATGGTGTAGAGATGGCGGCCGAAGGGCGGGGGACTGGAGAATTGTTATAACCAACACGAAAACCAGAGAGTAAAGAAAAAAAAAGCAATTGTGATTCACTGAGCTCACAAACTGCCAGCCACGATGCGACGAAACGCAATAGATAAGGTGAAGCTTGAGAAAGTCCAATTTTTTTTTTGACTAATGTGGTTTCAACTTTTGGACTAAATCTTATTAGATGACGCACCGATGAAGTGTCCAGTGAGTATACGTCGCATATCGTTGATGGCTGTTAATGCTTTCCATGTGTAAATCGGCAGAAATGTGTACAAGGACTACCGGCAGCTGGAGTTGGCGTGCGAGAGTCAGGAAGACGTGGACGCGTGGAAGGCCTCCTTCCTGCGTGCCGGCGTGTACCCTGAACGCGTCACGGTAACTCGCCATTTAGCATTAGCATGAGCTACTGAAGTGACGTTTGTGTCATTTATTGATTTGCTGTCCCGTCTATGTTTCTCATGTGACTTTTTTTTTTCATCGCTGTGTGACCATGTAGGAAAAGGAAGGGAAGGTACGTGCTTCTTGCTTGACGTCTTGAGTCTTCAGTTTGCCGTGTTATTTTTTTTAGTCATTGTATGTGAGTTTGTTAGCATTTTTTAAATGTTATTCTCTATAAAATGCATTCAAATTGACTCCATTTTAATTTGTCTGTCAAGCAGCAATTACATCTGAATGCGTTTGCAAACATTTCAACGTTAAGACTATGACGTTAAATTAAAGCTGATTTATTTGATTTATTAACATCATGCTCACTTGACAAGGCTGGAGTACAGCAGTACCGTATTTTCCGGACAGTAAGCCGCTACTTTTTTTCCTAGATTTTGAACCATGCAGCTAATACAACATTGCGGCTTTTCTGTCGATTTTTCTTTCACCACTAGGGGCGCTCTATAGTTCAGAAAAATACACTAAATAAATCTCGATTTATTTTTCCCTTGGGTCGGTTCTGTTTTAATTATCAAAGTTGTTACCGTGTTAAAAGGCACTGTTTTAACAATCTGTTTGTGGCCCTTTATGTGCATTCACAGTCCAAAATCGTTCTGTACATGCGGTAAACAAAAACATTTTTCCACATAGAAAATTGCAGCTTATAGCCTCGTGCGGCTAGTATTTTATTTTATTTTATTTTTTTTTATTTTATTTTATTTTATTATTTTTTTATTCCAAAAAGATGCGGCGGCTTATAGCCTGGTGCGGCTAGTATATCGTTTTATTTTTATTTATCTATTTATTTATTTATTTATTTATTCTCAAAACGAGTTGCTTTGGCTTATATACTGGTGCGCCTTATAGCCCGGGAAAATACGGTAACTATCCTCACCTTTGTGCTTTTGCACTTGGTGGAGGTAATAAAGGAGTAGCCTGAAGCTGTGGAAGATAATCTTCATCTTCTCAATGTCAAGAAAGCTAAACTGACGTGTTTCTATCCCCACTGTTTCTACCCAGAGCGACACAGGCGACGAAAACGGCTCTGACGGTTTCATGAACAGCATGGACCCCCAGCTGGAGCGTCAGGTGGAGACCATCCGCAACCTGGTCGACTCCTACATGGCCATCGTCAACAAAACAGTCCGCGACTTGATGCCCAAGACCATCATGCACCTTATGATCAATAACGTGAGTTCTCCTTCTCGAGGTCTCCGGTGAACCGTTTTGAATCGCATGCTAAAGTTCGGTTGCTTTGTCCAGTGTAAAGAGTTCATAAATGCTGAGCTGCTGGCCCAGTTGTACTCGTGCAGCGACCAGAATACGCTCATGGAGGAGTCTCAGGAGCAGGCGCAGCATCGCGACGAAATGCTGAGGATGTACCACGCCCTGCGAGAGGCGCTCCACATCATCGGCGACATCAGCACGACCACCGTCACCACAGCTATGCCGCCACCTGTGGACGACTCGTGGCTGCAGGTCCAACGGGGCGGCTCTGGAGGAAGGTGAGGGATGAACTCAAAGTTGTTCAATTCACAAGTCGGACTTGGTAGTGTAGCCACCTGAGATAGACTCCAGGTTCTGACGTAATCCTGAATTGGCGGTCCAGAGTGCAGACCAAGACAACTTTTGGAATGACTAGACGGTCTTTATTGTCCTTTTCGCCATCCAGGTCTCCAGCCACCAGTCCAACTCCAAATCGCAGGGCGCCCCCAGGGCCCCCAGCTCGCCCTGGTTCTCGCGGGCCTCCTCCTGCCGGGGGACCTCCAGTACCATCCCGTCCCGGGGCTTCTCCAGACCCTTACAGCGGCCCGCCGCCCTCTGTGCCCTCCCGACCAAACCGCGCACCCCCAAGTGTACCCAGGTGAGTTAAAACCAAAATCTTTCCATTTCTCTGTCCTCTTGAGAATTTAGTTGGATTCCGTATAAAAAAACAAAAACAAAAAAAAAGTTATACAGCATTTTAGCTATCTATCAGACACAGGAAACAGGAAAACAAAATCGATCTATACCTTTTTTGGGCAGGCTGAATCCTTCTAAGCAGAATTCAGTCATTGGTGTCCCAGAGACCACTGAAAAGATTGGCTTAAATTGTCCACACTCCTAGATTGTTTGAATCGCAAAACTAGGGACAGATGTTGTCATTCCCCAGGAACAATAACGGCGGGTCATATAGACACAGAAGCAGCATAATCGAATCGCTCAACTCCTCTCTCCAAATGGCCAATTGTTGCCCCATCGGCTAATGAGAAAATGGCTCTCGTCGGCCATTACACTGTTTGAAATTATGTTGTCATACCTCTGGAACAGGAAAAGGAAGTGATACAGGCACAGGAACAAGAGGTCAGAATTGGTCAGTTGCCTTTCCTCCGTAGCTACTTGTTGCCAGGGTGAATTTACAGAGCCCTGTCATTGGTCTTCCATAGACCGATAGAAAGAATTGACGAAGAAATCAGCAAAGTCCACAAAAATGAATTGCAATATTAGGGGCTGTTGTTGTTGTGGACCGGAACAGAAACAAATAATACTCACCTCCTTTTTTTTTTGCCCGGCAAATGGTTACTCATGAACCACTAACCAATGAAAAACAATTCTTCTGTCAATCATGCCCACACGACTGTTTAAATAACTAAACGAGGGGCTGATGTTGTGCCCCTGCAACAGGAACAGGAACAGGAAAGAGACAAACAAGTCCAAATACAGCACTTTAAGGATTATAAGACAAGTTACTTCATATAGTTAAAATCAAATCACTATTTTTGTAGCGGGTACCAAACGGTTGTCCTATTCTTCATCTGTATTAAACATAAAATGATGACGGGTGGTCATTTTTGTACGCTTTCCGACTAAATTCTCATGAAAACATCCAAAGCATTGTTGTTAAGAATGTTTTTAAAAACTGGTGTGGATCCTCTGTGTTGCTAAGGGGGATGTGAAGACACCCGGATGAGGGCGTACAGGAGGTAAATAAAAACAGAGGCGTATGACATAGAAATAGAGGAAATAGATTGTAAGCAGGTCGGAGACCACTTCCTTGTCTTTTAGACTGTCGTCCCGCTCACAAGCACCTCACCAGTGTCCTCGTGTTAAAAGCTGTGTGTTCAAAAGCATGACTGGAATTTTGGATGAGGACAAATATCAAATCCATTTCTGTTTTTCCACTAACTATGCTAGTTCCATTCGTATGCTAGCTAGCTCGCTAACCTTCTCGCTGACGTCCCGCTATGTAACTTCCTGTTTCTCTCTTATTCATCCTTCTTTAATCTCTCTTTCTTTCTTTCTTTCTTTACCACTACATTCTTACCACCACACAACTGCACTTCTTTTCACAGAATCACTATCACTGAACAATGAGGACTAACCTTTCTGGTATGTTGGTGCTGTCTGCCATTTCCATCGTCACCATCGACCACGGCCACCTTTCTTCTTCCTCCTCGTCTTCCTCTCACTTCATTTTCTTATTTTCTTTTCCCATTTCTCTTTTCAGAGTGCTGCATGGGAACACACAAACACACGTACAATTGAATAAGTGTGTGTTGCGTGGATTTTCTGCATAAACCCCACCAAAAGTGCTCACGTCAACTGTTAGCCTCCATTTTTTGTTGATGTTTTGTGTCATTGCCATGTTGAGATGTACCGTGACTCCCTTTCAGCAACCATTTTGGAAATGTTGATTTAAAAAAAAAAAATCTCTCATCAATAATGCAGAATTTTTTAAAGTGGTTAGCCAGTATGAGCTACTTAGCTTTGTAGCTGTGCGTTATGCTTCTTCCTTCATTTTGTTGGTATTAGTTTAGCGTTACAAACACCATAAAAGCTTCTGAATAATATAAATCATTATAAAAGATTACAATTATAGTTGTTTATCTCATCTTTGCTATCTTTGCTATTAGCTTAGCTAATTTTAGCTGAGTTGATTTCATTTTAGTTTCATTTTGAGTGGTGGTCAGGGCTAGCAAATAAAGTTTCGTAAGTAAATTTAGCAAATTTAACAATCTTAACCACAAGTTTGCGGGTTTAAAAAAAATTTAAAAAAACTCAGATGAACAAGCAATACAAAACTAAGATATGCCATGCTAACTAGTTAGCTACTAGAGTATTTATGTGCTATTTTCGTACAGCAGGCTATTTGAATCTTAATCTTACAAAATAATCAGATTTATGTGTTACATTTTTGCCAGCAGTTTCCTTTGACTTCAAAATGTGCTAAGCTTAGTTATGCCATGAGTAGGAGGGTTCCCAATGGCAGATGGTTGTGCGTAACCCGCAGTCCCTCCATGAGATGTTGTGTTTTACGACACGTTTTCCACACAAAGTGACGCTCGAAGCACTCCAAATGAGCAAACGTTAACCCCAATGTGTGAATCCCCCTTCGCCCTCTTTGTGTGCCCCCCCCCAACAGTCGGAGACCCCCACCTTCACCGACCCACTAGACCTCCAAGCTCCTCCTCCTTCCTCCCCTTCTTCCATCCGTCCTCTTCGAGCCGACGGCGCCCCCTTCCTGTCATCTGCGGCGGTGGGGTAGCTCTATCCTGCCGCTCCTACCTCCAACCCTCCAATAGCGCCCCCTGTCAACCACAAAGATGCACAACACCTACACGGTCCTGATGCATGGCCCGCTATAACACACTCAGACCCCATTCAAATAAGCTGTGAATAAATTATCGAGTTGCATTTTCAAAATTGTCATACACACATCTAGACACGTTAACTATGATATCGTAAACTAAAATAAAGCAAAACGGCTCTCCTGACAGATCGCGAGAGTGAAATTTCCGATACACACATAGCTGCTTGCATGACCCACTATAATATTCCATTAAAATAAATAACACAACAATCTTTTGCTATGTTGATATTCTGGTGTTATGAAATTTACATTTTGGTTGTGAAGTGGACAAAAAAAAAAAAATCACTGTAGGTTCTTCTGTCATTTTCATGCTAGCCATTTTACCAACCATGCGACTACATGTTAATTACGTTCGACCCACATTTCTGGTTCTATGGTTATCATCACACTTTTCCCATCCCAACATAACACCCACAGAAAAAGCCAAAGAAAACGCAAAACAATCGCACAGTCCCCCCTGTCGATGCAGTTTTGCCAAAGTCGCACGTGTTGCTGGCTTGAACTCTCGTATGAATGGATGACCATTACTATGACATCATCCTCGCATGACATCATCATGACATCGTTTGACACGCTCTCTTCTCATTCTGCACAGCAGGCCGACAAAGGGGCGCTGTTCGAACTCTGGAAGATGCCTCGCACTCCCTTTTTTTTTCCCATCACTCATCCATCATCCATCACTCACTCACGCCACATCTCTTGCACAGAAGCTATGCAATGCGGGAAGACCCTCCTCCCTCCTTCAGCCTCACTTAAAACACCATTTTTGATCCTCGGGTGAACAAATGAAACTGTTACCTTATCAAGGCGGGATATAAATAAAAAGTGCAATATGGTAGCATGTTTCTGTGCTGGGAACCCCCTCAATGAATTACCTTCTTCTGATTTTTAATTTTTTTTTATAATTTAAAAAAAAATGATAATCTGCCCATTTTTCTTTTTCTGCTTTTTTTGTTGTCAGTGGACACGGGGGTGAGTGAGAGGATACATTCCATATACACGATTCTCCTTCTGTTTGCTTTACTCTCAGTAGTGCTGTGTCGTATTTTTGGAGTCCTTCAAGCTGGTGATGTCATCAATCAATCAATAAATAAAGCACACCCACCCCATGCAACTCCTGTGCATCTCACACCTGCAAAAAAAAATTCAAATCACCCTCACTTGTGTGTTTTTGCAAATAGTTTATGATTCAAGACTTGACCTGTTATTCTGTATATATGTGTTGTGCATCTTACTTTTTTTAAAAGCAGGGTTTCCCACCCAAAACAAATCGGACACGGTTGCCATTTTGCACCAGGCGCCTTCCGTTTTGGGGCAACCTTACTTTTAAGAAGAGGTGCCATGTATGAAGTCTATTTAATTTAAAAACATGTCGCAGTGATGTGTGTATATGGATCTTGGCGGGATGTTTGATACTGTGGTGTAGCAGAGATTATTTTGCGGTTTTATTTTTTCCCCCCTTGTTCCTGCGCCGGTGCAACGAGGGCAGGGCAGTGTACTGTTAATGTTCCCGTGGATGCAACCATGACCGCACCCTGCAGGACTGCTGTGACATTGTTCACGTATAGAAATAAACTGCAGTGTACTGACAAGATATTTGGTGTCCTCTTTTGTTGTTGTTGCAAGTTAGTTTCATATTAATGCTTAAGTAGAACGACTATTTCTAAGAATGTGGGGCATTCCAGATTTGGGGGGCATTTTTTGTCTCAATGAAATATAAAATAAATTATCCATGCACAAAATAGTATTTAAAATATCTAAGAGCACTTGGACGCTCCGGAATATGGCCTTTTTTTTCTGAATATGGCTTTGGTCTTCATGTTTCCCACCTGATGACCAACTTATATTTTAAATTTAAAATAAATAAAAGTTTGGTTCTTCATTAGAGCAGTGATTCTCTAATAGCAGCATTTAGAGGCCCTTCAGATGAGCGGGTGAGATTTTACAATATTTAAAAAAGTACGTAGCATGCATGTTAAAAAAAAAAAAATGCCACCAAGAATGTGTTGTTGAAAATATTATTAAATATGTGAGTCCATTTTGGGGAAAAAAAACAATGAATTTACATGATTTTGCTCAATCCGTTTTATTCAATAGAGGGGGGGAACCAAAAGAAAAAAAACAAAAAAAAATTACAAAAAAAAAATAAATCAAAGCCAACAAATCAGTTTTCATTTTCAAAGCTCACTCACTTCTATTGAAGCATCTAAAACTGATCGGTTGAGACACTAAATCATTCCAAATAATAATAATAATAATAAATAGTATATTTCCTCTCTTTTTTGTCATTCTTTGTATTCAATGTCCGCCTGTCAGTCACAAACCACCTTCTGCACATACATACACCCAGCCACATGAATATACAATATGATACACACTTACAGTATATACACTTCACTCGACTCGTATGATCACTGCTCGCCCTCTCCGTCGCTTTAATTCCGGAAGTAACAGCGTAAAGAAATGCCACCCTATTTGACATATATCAGGGGCGTGCAAACTTTTTGAGCAGAGGGCCACAACAAACAAATTAAGATACAAGGGCCACTTAGAAATTTTTCAACTTCAAGTTATTAAACAAGCTAAAATCAATCCATCACGATATATAACGAACGGCCCTCGGTTTATGTTCAGACACCCCTGATATAGTTTGACCGCCCCGAACGAAAGGAGGACGTCAAATGGTGGCGTATTTGGAAGGAAAGTAACAGAATGAACAAATGGAAAGATGAGGAACAAACATGTGACGCAACCTCCTTCGATATGGGAACGAATCTGCATGTTCAAGACGGATTACAGATAATTTTGGCAAAATTTGGCGGGAAAGGGTTTAGTAACTAGAGCTCTTCCATCCATTCTACTCATTTCCTTCAAAATGGCACCCTCAGCAGCAGAGGCGTCATGGGATCCGTCATTTTGACACTTTGTACAAACCGTTTTAGTGCAATTAACATCTATTTTCTCATCATCTCTACAAAATTATACAACAGACTCCGTCTCACGCACACGCACACAAACAGGCACACTCCAGTTTTTGATAAGTGGTACATTCAAACCTGATGTGTCACAAGTAAGGAGACGTGAGGTCCTGTTATTGCACTTGAGCGCACGGAAAAGGGGGTTCGGGGGGGGGGTGGCGGCCATTTTGGATGCTGCTAAATATACGGAGATTGCGGTCTCACACCACCAGGATCTTCACCTCATCCTGCTCGTCGGGACGGTAGAAGAAGGGGATGCAGGGGTTCTCGCCCATGAATGGGGGCGGCCGCAGAGGCCCCTGCGGGTTTTGAATCTCCTGCAGCAGCTGCATGATCTGCCGCGCCGTACCGTCCTCCTTGGGCTCGGCGGGGGGCGGGCTGTGAGGCGAGGGGGCTTCCTGGCCGGCGGTCGGCTCGGAAAGGGGGATGATCTCCATGGCGTCTAGGACACAGAGAGTCGATCAGACCCATGTGAGCGGAAAACCCCTTTAAGGCTGCCAGTAAACTAAACACGGATTTGGAAGGACTAAGTTAACTTGGCACTAGTGTGTAGAGCCCCTTCAGCTCACCTGTTCCACTGCCAGCGCTGAGGTCGTCCCCAAGTGCTTGGTGTTCAGGGTGACGGTGGTCCTCGCCAACAGGAAGAAGGTCGGGGTTCACCGACGCCACGCCGCCAATGGCGCCGGCGTATCTGCCGTACCAGTCGTTCCGCTCGGCCACGAGCCTCATGACCAGGTCCTGCAGCTCTGCCAGCTTCGCCTGACGGGCAGCAAGTTATTTCAGACCTGCGTTCACTGCCAAGGTGAAGTTCTTGTCAGTACCTTCATCTCTTCTTTGTCCTGAGCCAGCAGGCTGATGTATTGCTCCTTCTCTTGGTGCTTCTGCTTCATGATGGCTCTCTGGCTCTGGTACAAGGCAATGTACTCTCCTGAAAATCACAACAGCATCAACATTTAGCGGGTTTTAGCTTCTTGCTGGCGGCAGAAACAATACCCCCCCGCTCACCGATGGTGTCCGTCTCGCCAGAGAGTTGGATGCACCGGTGCTCCAACTCCTCCACGCGCTCCTTCAGGTCGGCCTTCTCCTGCATGAGCGAGGTGAAACGCTCTTGGAGCTTCTCCATTGCTGTCTGCAACGCCTGATGAACTTCCACTGGCACTCCTCCAGCTTTTGAGCACAGTAGTTCATTTTACACATTAGCAGAATGAAGACATATCGTGACAAAACAGAACGGCAATAATAAATAAAATGAAATAAATACATAATTTTATTTAAAAATTTTCACCTGAATGTTGGTGACTGTGATCACAATGACTATGTTGGCCCTGAGTGTGTTCATGATCGTGATGGTGATCATGATGGTGATCGTGATCGTGATGGTGATCGTGATCGTGATGGTGATCGTGATCATGATGGTGATCGTGATCGTGATGGTGGTCGCCACGCCCAAGGTGGCTGAGAGCCACAGCAGCCTGGTGCTTCGCGGCCACGTGGAGTCGCTGCTCCTCCCTCAGTTGCCTCCTGACTTCGTCCCGCTCGGCCTCCAAACGAGCCAATGCGCCGCGAATGAAATCTTCCTGCGAGGCGGCCAAATCGGTCACAAAGTCAAAGACACGCAAACGTTACACTACAATCACCATGAATGGACCTTGTCTTCAAATTAGTAGTTTACATTTCTGACACTGTTAAGAGGGAAGAAAATAGTGATTTCGCTTAAGCTTCTCGGATTTGCCCTTTTTCCAGAACAAATACAACCGAAGAGACGAGGAAACGTCGGAAAACATTGTTCTCACCATCTCTTTTTGGCTTTCAAAGTCTTGCGGGATGATGATGGGGGATGACTCTGGAACAGCTTCTTGAGGCAACTTGCTCTCCACTCCATCTCCTGAACATAACATATCAGAGATATGATGTTGATAAAAAAGATACTAACGTATCAGACAAAGAGAGCAGAAATAATCAAAATATGCACTTTTTAAATGGCGATTTTATTTATTAAAGAAAAACACATTTTGGCCGACTCTTTTCCTCTTGCAGAAGAACAGAAGTCAGACACAAACCTTCATCTCTGGGCGCCAAAGCGAGAGCCGAACTGTTGAGCAGCTCCCTCACCTCAACCTTCAAATGCTCGTTATCTTTCGCCAAATGCTCCAAATGCTCCTGAACCCGGAGAACAAGGTCAGACATTTCGTTCTTTCACATTAGAAGACGTGAGAGGCACGTGCTGACATACCTGCGCTCGCTTCAGTTCATTCTGGCTGACTTCCAGCTGAGCGCGGCCTTGGGACTCATCATGCTGCAGCCGGTCCATGAGCTGGCTCTGCGATAAATATTGCCGGTGGAACTGCTCTCTCTCGGCGGCCAGTGCCTGGTAGGCGGCGCCGTACTGCTGCAGGTGGGCCGCCACCTGGTCCCTCTGCTCGGCCAGACCTTGAGCCTCCTTGTATTTCTCTTCCAGCTGGTGGTAAGAGAAAGCTGAAATTAGCACAACCATCTGCGGTAAAAGTTTGATATGAAATTAAAAAAAAAAACAAAAAAAAAACAGGAGAGTGATTCCCAACCACCGTGCAGTGTGATTATACCAGAAAAGTCCTTTGATCAGCTTTTTTAGTCTGACACAAAAACGGACTTCATTTTTTTTAGTTTAGGTTAGCACTCACGCTGTATTTTTGCTAGTGAACTATATTCTGTCAACACATCACGCATGTGACGATCGGTCCTCCTGACATGACTTATAAGGACTTTATATATCAGTGACAAACGCGGAAATGGAAGTAAAAATTGGAATCCTGCATTCTTCCCCTGTGTATTTGTGCTATTATTAGAGCTGCAACACAATTTTTCTTGGCTCAATAAAGGTTGGGAAACGCTGACGTGGAAGACCGAACCTGCTCTTTCACGTTGTGCAGTTGCTCTTGAAGCTCGCCCATTCGGCGCGCCAACTCCTTCTTGACATGCTGCTCTGACTGAATTGCGGTAGTCAGCTCCATGTTCTCATTCGTCTGCAAAACATGTTGGAAGCTCAACTGCGACACTCTGGTGTCATTTTAAGCACTTGTCGTCATTTGCTTTCGAAAAAGGAGGATTTAAAAATAAATCAATAATCTCACCAGTTGAACAAAGCCATTCTGCAGCTCAGCAAGCTGGTCCTTCAGCGTTCGGTTCTGCGTGAGAGCGCGGCTGATGGTCGCCTTGTCCGACTGAACGTCTTCGAGCATGCGGCGACGGTCGTCGGCCTCCTGGGCTTGGCTCTCCGCCTGCTGCTCCAGATCCGACAGGCGCGCCTCTTTCTCTGAGCACAATCGACTCAGCTGCTCATTGTCGCGCAGCTACAAGGAGAAATTGCAGCCTTAAAGACATTTGAAATATCCCAGGGAGACAATTCCAACATAGTGGTGCACACTTGCGACTGGTACTGCTCATGGAGAGAATCCTTTTCCTGTTGCAGAGCGCTGAGGGCTTCCTGTAGCGCTATTTCGTTCTCTGAAGGGCCTGAGGACTGCGGTTCTGCAAATCTCTGGTCTTCGGCCTCTCGGGACAGTAATGCTGGAGGAGGTGGAGAAAAAAAACAGATTGAGGTTTGTGTGACGACAATCATTTAAATGGGTGACTTTGACTTACCTGCTGCGTTTTTTAGCTCAGTGACTGTAGCTTCAAGTTCTTGGACTCGTTCGATGTTTCTGTCCCTCTCTTCTGCAACCAGCGACACCTTCAAGATGGACACACATACATTATAGATACATAAAAGCATTTATAGTTAATAGCTAAACCCGCATATTTCCACACACCTAACACAAATACCTCCCCCAAGGGTGCAACACCCGTCTCATCATGTCAAATCCAAAAGGTAAGCAGAGCTGCATAGACTTGTGCTGGATGCAAACGTTAGCATTAGCTAACAACATTAGCATCAAAATGTTCACTTTTTACTACTTGAAATTGCTAAATTAGTAAAGTACTCCGTTAAAATGTTGGCGAACGTCTTTGCAACCTTGAACGTCGACTTAGATGAGATGGACTAATTTCACTGAGACAAAAAAAGTCAACGTGTGTGAAATGTTCTGCAAGTATTGAATCATTTCGGGTATTTTTGATGACATGAAGACACCGGGGAAGCATTTTTAAATTATAAAAAAAAGAATGCACAAGGTCGCCTTGAAATCTCGGTTTACTTGTGTTAGCAGCTGCTCAGTTTTGTCCTTCCAAACGCGTCCCCCCTCCTGGATCTGCTCTGCATAGCAGTCCCTCTCCGTCTTCAGCTGGGCCACCGACTCCATCAGCTACAACGTGAACAACAACAAGGTCTTAAAAGTAAGTCGTCGCGAAGGAAAATACATTTCTATAAAAAGGTATTACAGGTGTCCAGACAAATAAACAATGTTTGCAAAAAGAACCTCATGGTTGTGGACTTCTACTTGCTGCTTTTCATCCAGCAGTAACTGGATCTGCTGCTTGGCACTACTGGGATCCGACTGGGTGGAGCACTGGGCCGACAAACAAAACACAGAAATGGAGATGTGTGAAAGAAATAAGGAACAAAATTCCGATATACGTCAAAAGTCACATGACCATAAACGGACCTGCTGCAACATGAGGTCGGCGATTTCGAGCCTCTTGCGGAGATCCTCCACCTCGAGCCGCAATGTTCCAGTCTCGTGCGCTCTCTGCCTCAGCTGCTCCGACAGCTCCGAACTTTGTTGTTTGGACTCGTCGCTCAAATTACTGCAAACAAACGCAAAAAAAAAAAAAGATAGGTGCGGCTTTCAATTCTCTTGATGATCAATAGTGATGAATACAAAAAAAAATAATAATTAAGTTTTGCCTGAGGACCTCACTTACTTTTGTCTAAATATCTCAAGCCTCAGGACGTCTCTTTCTTTTTCCAACTCTTTGTTGTGCTAAAGACAAAACGAGAGAAAAAGAAGAAAAGAGTCAGAGAGCTCTCTGAGAAGCAAATAATTTTTTTTTCCTGCGGCTCCACAACCATTTGCTTGAACCTTCTCTGCGTTTACAACCTTTTCAAACTGTTTCTGTTGTGTCGACACGGATGACAGCGTTCTCTCCAGCTCCGACACTCTCTGCTTTGTTGACTGCAATCGGCTATTCAGCTCCTCTGCGTCTCCTGAACATAAAATAGAATTCAAAGGAAAAAGGATGTGATACAAGAGATCGTTTGTTATGGCCAAACAACATCGCAACACACCCACCTGCTTTCTGCCGTGCGGCCTGTTGCGTGTATTGTAGTGCCGTCTGCAGCTCCGATTTCTCAGACACCAAGATGCCAATCGTTTGAATGTGAACCTTGAGAGATCAAATAAATAAATTAAATTAGATGCCTACTAATTCAATCACTGCATTTTTTTTTGTCTATCAGGAAATAATCGTTAATCAGTCATCGCAAGCATTTATTGAAGATGCAGTGTTTAAGTGAAGATCACTACAGACTATTTTTTTTTTTTTTTACATGCAACGATTTCATTCACATGTCAACCGTATGAGGGCATACCTGTAATTGCTCCCGCATGGCTCCCTGCTCTTTGGAAAACTTTTGTTCAAATTCCTTTCGCTCCTGAATGAACAGAAAAGCAAAAGTCATGTCTGGGAAAAATAAGATGCGCCGCAGGAGAAGATGAGCAAGAAAAGAAAAACACCTTCTGCAGCTGATCCGTGAGCTCCTGAGATTGTTGCGCCTGCGAAAGCAAATGAACACAATTGTCATCACTGCAGCGTGACAATTCTTGGCCTTGCATTGTTAGCCTATAAGATTAAAACTCATGTCCGAACTTCAAATATTTGGTCATTTTTGTTGCGCTAAATTAACAACTTTACAGCTACCCGCGTTTGAATTGTGTAAATAGCGTAAAATCTTTTTCTTACAGTTTGCAGAATTGCATTCAGCAGGGGTTAAAAAATGTATGACTTCCATGCATGGCTAACCATTTTAGTGTGGACACTAAAAGTGGCGTGCTATAAAAAGGTGACGTGCAACATAGTTCATGCACCGTGGCATCCAAAAGACTCACACGCACAGCTTCTTACCAGCTGGTCAAGCTTGGTATTGAGCTGAGAGTTTGTTAAGTTGCTGGACTCCAGGGCAGCAGAGAGCTCCTGGTTCCGACTCTATTGTGTACACATGCATCGGGGAAAGGAGACAAGGGAAGAGAACGAAAACACATTTGTGGCAGGAGACAAATAAAAAGGACACGACGGGGAAGGAGAAACATTTGTAAATGATTAACATAAGGACAAACAACAGCATCTTCATGTGTGGTGTGGAAAAAAAAATTTTAAATGTGAGCAATGGAGCGTGTGGAAAATAATAAACATTCTGACATACGTCCAATTCTCTCTCGCCAATGGCTGGAGCACTGTCGCCATTCACATGTGCAGCAGACGACTGAAATCACAAAAGAAAAAAGAAAAATAAATAAATAAATAATTATTTTTAACTCATTCAATTCATAAGTCATACATATACCTTTTCAAAAACGTAGTCCCCACCTCCCAAAGACGTATTTATACGTCTTTTTTTTTTTATAGCATTAGAACACAATATTCTGTTTGCCTCGCAAAATCAGTCAACATCCAGAAAAACGCTGGAATTGAGTGGTTCCTCTAGTGAAAATTTCTGGGATTAAATGAGTTAAATGGAGAATGGACTCAGATTTGCATTCATCAGAGGTTGTGGCAACGTACTTCAGAGACAAGGCCGTTCAGCTGCTGCGAAAGTTGTCGCAGGCTCTCTGTGGAAGACAGCTGTCTGCGGGAGAACATATTACACAGAACACATGTTGAAAAAAAAAATGATTATGTGTTTTCCGGCATGTCTTGTTCAAAGTTAAGAGCCCAAGAGTAAATCGATATCGTAATTATCATGACAGGGGTATTCGCTGCGAGCGGTGCTTTAAAGTAGCACTTAACTAAATCTTGAGAAAAAAAAACTCCATCATATTCTTTTTCACAAACCATTTAAGATTGAGCGAAATAAGCCAACCTACCTATTTTCCTCTGACAGACTCTCATTGCCATTGGTGTCAGGGTAGACCTGCAGAAAGACAAACAAACAAAAACGAGAGCGTAAAAACAAACAGAAACAGAAACAATGTAGACATTCCAAAAATAATTAACAGTTTGCAAACGCTCGACTGCGGGGGTTCCACAGAAAATCTGCCAGGCCAATAATTTCTCGTTGTCATCGTCTTCAGCGTTACGATTTTTTTTTTTTTTTTTTTAAACTCACTTGTAGTCAACACCAATGTTGTTAAGTGTCGCTGTATAGCTTTGTTAGAGACAAGCGAGGATCGGAATGGAGTCGGAGTGAGACACACCTGCAACACGTCTGTGTGGCATTCGACACTCTGAAGGTTAGTAGTGGTGTTAGTGCTAGTTGCGTTAGAATGCCGGTCGAGCTCAGCCGATGGAGGCGGACCCGAGGACGCGATGGTCTCCATGTTGGCTACGGTCTGAGGTGGCATGTACACAAAAGAATACACGAGTGTTATGACAGCACAAGAAACACAACAGAGAGGCATTTATGCGATTACGTGCACTGACGACACACGAAGCATTTTGCCAGCCTGTTTTTTGAGACAACTTGCATTGTGGAGCCTGTTCAAAATGCTGTCATGCAAATGTATCATTTGGGATCAGCACACTAGATGAAATGCTCGGCATTAGGTGGTAGGAGGAGGGAGAAAATCTATCTCCACATGTGCAAATGCACCATCTTCTCAAGACTTCAAGCTGAGCATGTGCTCTCTGCACCACGTGACAGATTTAAGAGCCCTTCATTAAAGAAATTGGTTTGGATGGGGATGCGAGCACTTCAATCATAAAAAAAAATAAATAAAAAAAACATGAAGAGGAGCGGGAGAAGCACGACACAGAAATTAAGAAAGCATAAAAAAAAACGTAGAGCAAACACGAGGATTTATGGAGCTCACCTGACTTTTGCCATACGAAGGCAGGACTACTCCATTGCTTTGACTAAATGCTTTGAGAATATTGTCAAACTACAGACATGAAAGGAGACATGAAAGGAAAGAGAGAAAATCTTCAGAAGAGTAGCACAGAAGGCAGACGTTTTTAGGATTACGCACAGGAACTTGTCGAGGGGGAAAAAAGGTCAGCGTTAATATTAAGGCATGTTCAGTCTTACCTTGGATGACAAAGTTGAGTACAAAGGTCACGTGCAATTTTTAATATTCTTAACCAACATAAAAAAAACTTTTTTTAAAACTATTAAACAGCTGAAAAGCATAAAAACAAAAAAACACTCCACGTAAGACAACATATTACGAATGTGAATTTTCTTAATTTGTTTTGGTGGGTATTTTTCTTCTCATAACGCCGCATCTTTCAGAATAAGAGTTGGAAATGACAGAAAAAGCTTAATAATAACCACAAAAAAAAACAAACAGTTGTAGCTCTCGTGAGACCTTCGAGGCAAAAGCAGCTGAACGAGAAGATGAGATGCTTCTTGAACAAGCTTACATCGTCTGGAGAGTTTCTGTCAATCGAGGGTGCATCGTACTGGTTGGGTCCCTTCACTTTCCGCTTCTTCTTGGCTCCTGCGCCGCCAAGAACGCCGCCGCCGCTTCCTCCTTTATCTCCGCCAACACTGGTTGGAGTGCTCTTCTGCTGGAACTCCTTGAGCTGAGTATCGTGGGGGAAAAAAAAAAAAGACATTTGAGTGGAAATTATTTAAAATGAATATTTCTGTCTTAATACCACCAAACCAAAGAAATGATCTTTGACCCACAAGCAGTAGGAATAAACCCGGCAATAGACAAACTGAGCAGGTTGACTAAATGGTGTCCCAAAAATCACTATTTACACATGCTTACCATTTTTCCAACAACAATTCCGGTTTGGACAGACGTGAGATCATGAGCATTTGACATCTTAGGATTTGCATTTCTTCTAAGCTTATTTTCCTTGTCCGTGCCTCACTGATTAACATTAGCACAGCACTGCAAAATTGCAACATGGCAAGAGGTTTTTCTGTCCTGGACTGCAGATCAGCGATAGTTTGCTTTTTTACAGTAGCTCGGCTCAACGGATGCTTTGCTAAGTGATTTGCAAACCTGATTTCAGGTTGTTTAAAGACTTAAAAGTAGATGATTATGATGCTCAACAGCTATCCCCTTTTTACAGTCAATATTTGACAAAACCTGAGTCAACCTCGCCCATAGAATATTATATGATCATCTTCATGTTTTGTTTTTACTCAAGAGTACAGCCATCTAGCACAAAAGTATGCACTTCAAGCTCTCCTTCCTACCAATATCTTTCTTGTGACTTAACAAACAGCGTAATAAAACTTCAGACCCCGGTTGAGTTTTACAATTATTTGATGGAGATAATTTGATTACTATCATCTGTTATACTACTATTTATTTAACTCTGTTTTGTTGGTTATACTATGTACAACATATTGACTGGATTGATTTCCTATTTTGTTATAGCGACCACTCTTTAATTCCGAGGCATATTTCAACATGATTTTGTCATGATCGTGACTTGATTGTGCCTCTGTTCTCTTATGACGGTTGTGTTACAATGTTTGTCATTGTACCCAATTGTGATAGAATGAATCAAAATGCAGCAATGTCACTGTCCAAAACAAATTTCATTTTCTCATCTATCCTATATTGCGAAGCATCTGATGAAGCTCTAGGTAAAAGGTATGCAAGCAATGCAACCAACCCAGTCTCAAACAATGTTCATCCCAGTCCAACTCAGGTCATGTTTCAAGTGAAGCTAATTTTCGTTTTTTTTTTGTGTGTGTGTCTATGTACCAATTAGCACGAAGACAAAATTTATAGACGTTGTCAATGCGATCGCTTCTTAGCTGCGAAAGTCTTCTTTCAAAAAGTGACATTTTAAAATCCTGACTTTTGGGGTGAAATGCCACATAAGACAGATACTATTCAACAGAACTTTTCTGGAAAAATATCGGCATAGAAGATTCCTGAAAGGTAACGTCGCACATGTTAAAGGCCAAATTGTAACCAACAAACAAGCCTTAGACAAACAACCCGGGACAGGGAAGAGGGCTGTCAGCTGTCAAAACACTCCCCGTCATTCTTCCCGTCTTACTTGAATTTACGAGTAACCAACTAACTAACAAAAAAAAAGACGGCCATAAAAACAAAAACAGTGACATGCTTGCAATCGTACACCGCTCCCTATTCACTAGTTAGCATTTTGGCTAATATTTTGTTAGCCAAGTTAGCACGTCCCGATTCGACCGAATACATTTTATTTTGTCAACTAAAAAGCAACTCGGACGCCTTAGAGAAAGAAATCACTGACAATTCAGATGGTGTCGCGTGGTGCAAATGTCACTAAGAAAAAAAAACAATGATCACAATTGGGGAAAAGTTTATGTTAGTGAGTAAAGGCCTCAATACAGCCCCAGACTTTCCTGCGCATCGATGCGCGAGACGACCGACAGAGGCCGGCAAGCGTCAGCCGTAGAGGTCGGAAGACGTGGAATGACAATCCCATTGGCCGGTGAATTGGGACAAAATGGCATACAATGTGGGGAAACATGCCGGCTTACGTGAAAATCGAACGGGCAAAATCGTTTTTAATTGTACCTTTTTCTTGGCTGCGGCGAGTTTTATTTGCCTGCTCTGGTCGGCCATCCTGCTGCTGCTGCTGTGACGATCAACCGCCTGGTCGAACCACGTCATCAGTTTACTGTATGATGCATGGGATCCAAGTCTCTAGGGGGCGCGCTTAACTTTGTTTAAGATTTTTTTTCAATAATAAAATAAAATAAATACATAAAAATAAATATAGTTATCAAGAAAGTGGGGGCTAATCAAATTACAATATTAGAAGGGTTTGTTTGGATATGGGCGATGTTGAATGTTGAAGTGTATTTCAGCAAATCCGCCATAATGGATTTGGCCATTGTATTAATAAACATCAGCAAATACAATTTGTAAAAATTGAATCAGAATGACATTATAAAAGCGATGTTTCGGTATTAATCCATTGAATTATTCCTTGATAATTCCTCTCCAAGGAGTAGTGTGAACGAGGCATCGCTTCACTTTGACACATCCAATATGGCTGCAGGGTGGAAAAATTCAAGTTGGTGAATATGTACTGTATAAGTACTGATAATTGTTAATACTTGCCAGCAGTTGTCACAAAGTGTGCCATTCAATACTGGGAGCGGCATTGCTGTGCAAATACAGTACGCTAGCGTTGAATAAATACCTAAAAAGTACGATCTGTAGGGTAATCGGGCAGCCCATACTTTTCATGAGCCTCCCTTAAAGCAGAGGTTTGGGGACGGATCTGGGTAGTGTGAGGTTTCCAACAAAGAGGTCAGCCATTCTGTCCACATCATTATTGTAGCTTTTGTCACATTACTTTAGCTATGTGCAGGGTCAAAGCGTAATTCATATCACATTATTGTCATCATAAACATCTTCGGATATGCTGCCATGGATATTACGGCCCTGGATGAGGACCCACTCCACTGAAGTCATCTTCCTACAGCACTTCATTCAATTGACTCTTACATTATCTTATCTATTATTGCATAGCATCATTGTATGTGTCAAATGTTGCACAGTTGGCATCCATTGCAGCCTGGTCATCCTGGAAGGGGGATTCCCCCATCTGTGGTCCCTTCTCAAGGTTTCTCACTTTTCCCCTAATGAGGTTTTTTGAGTTTTTCCTTGCCCTCCTGGGGGTTAAGATCGGGGATGTCGATTGTGGCTATGTAAAGCCCTTTGAGACTGTCTGTGATTAAGGGCTATACAAATAAAATTGACTTGACTTGACTTGACTAAACGATGTACGTGCTTTGGCAGCCATGACCCAACCTTGACCTAATTTTACTTTTAAAAGTCTATTATCAGCAGTTTTGTTTGATGTGTCCCGTTGTCTGTTCCCATTTTCATTTTTGATTGAATTAATTAAAGGTTAGTTTTGCTGTCTTGTATTCCTGATGTAATTACTCAGCAATACAGATCATCTGATGCAATAAAATGCAGTAACAAATAATCCAGAGAAACTAACTGGTCATATTGAAAGGTTTACTCATTTATCACCGCAGTGAGTCAACTACGATTGATATAAATCGAATATCAATTATTACGTGTGTGGAATACAACCTGTGGTATAAAAAAAATACACCCACCCTAGCCAGTAATCATGAGTGGCGTGTAACTGCGCGAACCACGTTCCCAGTCTAGCCAATCAGTGGAGAGTTCGCGATGTCGTCACAAAACCATGTCGCGTGCAAATCATCGGCGGCCAGCGTGCCAAAGGGAACCAATCGGCGCGTTCCAACGCGCAGCCTCTCGGCCAATCACTGGCCTCCACGATGGGGAAGCGGTGACGGATTATATAGGGGTAATGCTCTATTCATTCAGTATCACATTTTCTAGACAAGACTACAGACTTAATCTCAACTATCGACGAGCGATTTCTGTTGACTACATTCCAAGTTAACTGTCAATCCTACGACTGAGGTATGTTTTATATGAACATGAATGTTAAACCTTTACTTTCGTCAAATTTATTTCAAATGCCGTTACTAGCAAGGACAACCTTGCACGTGTACTGTAATTTCCTTAGAATTGATCTGTCGCGTTGGAATTTTGCTGTAACGGTTGTTTTAATCCACATTGACGTTTTAAAACCGAACAATGTCTTAAATTATTTAATAGTCTGTCCTTTTTCAGTCTGCCTGACAAGCTAACGCTAACCCGGTTAGCTTGCTACCGGCCAAGGAAAAATGTAGTTACTAATCTGAATGGTTGGTTGTTGCAGTAAAAATTGTTTTAACCACACACTTCATATTATAGCAACTTTTAAAGTATATTTTAAGATTTTCTTTTTTTAACGTCGATCCTCTCGACTCAACCGTCACCCTTTTTAGTGCTACCTTACGTGGTAGAAGTTGGCAGATAGTGGCCTACGTCATTAACAAAGGCAATCGTCTCCCCACCCTTTTTGCAGATTTATTAATTTTTGTCAAGGAACTTGAGTAACAGACTAGCCAAAATGAAGTTCATGTGGCTGTTACTGGCGCTGGCTGGCATCGTGTATGCCGACGATGACGACAAGAGAGAGAATGTGGGCACTGTCATCGGTATAGACTTGGGGACCACCTACTCATGGTAAGATGGCTGCTTTATAAAACTGATTCATCATAACTCCACTAATACTAATGATGGGCCATTTCCCCCCCTTTCAGCGTGGGCGTCTTCAAGAATGGCCGAGTCGAGATCATCGCCAACGACCAGGGCAACCGCATCACTCCCTCCTATGTAGCGTTCACCAGTGAGGGTGAGCGTCTGATCGGTGATGCTGCCAAGAACCAGCTCACCTCCAATCCAGAGAACACTGTGTTTGACGCCAAGAGGTTGATTGGTCGCACATGGGCTGACTCCTCTGTGCAGCAAGACATCAAGTACCTTCCCTTTCAGGTATTGTGATGATTGAGACACTACTTAAGATTAGATTACTAATATCATAAAATATAGACTGATGCGTTCATTTTTATGGTCGTCTTCAGGTGAATGACAAGAAGAGCAAGCCTCACATTCAGGTGGACATTGGTGGTGGTCAGATGAAGACATTCGCCCCTGAGGAGATCTCTGCTATGGTTCTGACCAAGATGAAGGAGACCGCTGAGGCTTATCTGGGCAAGAAGGTACCTAAAAATAATGCAAGTGAATTTCAGCGCTGTTTGAGACAATGTTGTAATGAATGCTTTATTACCTCAGGTCACTCATGCTGTGGTCACTGTTCCTGCCTACTTCAATGATGCCCAGCGCCAAGCCACTAAAGATGCCGGCACCATTGCCGGACTCAATGTGATGAGAATCATCAATGAGCCGTAAGTTTTAAGATTACCAATTATCTACCTTACTTTGTTCTTTCTCATCCTTTACCTTTCAAATGCGCTCATCCTTCCCGCAGAACTGCTGCCGCCATCGCTTATGGCCTGGACAAGAAGGACGGTGAGAAGAACATCTTGGTCTTCGACCTGGGTGGCGGCACCTTCGATGTGTCGCTGCTGACCATCGACAACGGCGTGTTCGAGGTGGTGGCCACCAACGGCGACACCCACCTGGGAGGCGAGGACTTCGACCAGCGTGTCATGGAGCACTTCATCAAGCTGTACAAGAAGAAGACGGGCAAAGACGTGCGCAAGGACAACCGTGCCGTGCAGAAGCTGCGTCGTGAGGTGGAGAAGGCCAAGCGCGCACTGTCTGCCCAGCACCAGACCCGTATCGAGATCGAGTCCTTCTTTGAGGGCGAGGACTTCTCCGAGACCTTGACCCGTGCCAAATTTGAAGAGCTCAACATGGTAAGTTCCCTTAACCGGTTTAGAAAGGGATATCATGATCTAACAACCGTTAATATATTTCTCCTGTGTTGTCCAGGATCTGTTCCGGTCTACCATGAAGCCCGTGCAAAAGGTGCTGGAAGACTCTGACCTGAAGAAGGCCG
Organism: Idiotropiscis lumnitzeri; assembly: GCF_059441095.1. Lineage (NCBI taxonomy): Eukaryota > Metazoa > Chordata > Actinopteri > Syngnathiformes > Syngnathidae > Idiotropiscis > Idiotropiscis lumnitzeri. The sequence continues at coordinate 4,290,937 of NC_142408.1, forward strand.
ACATTGACGAGATCGTCTTGGTGGGCGGCTCCACACGTATCCCCAAAATCCAGCAGCTTGTGAAGGAGTTCTTCAATGGCAAAGAGCCCTCCAGAGGCATCAACCCCGATGAGGCCGTCGCTTATGGCGCCGCCGTACAGGCTGGCGTGCTCTCTGGAGAGGAGGACACCGGTAAGCTTTGCCGCCCTGTTGCATGTATCCAAACATAAGACGTGATTGAATGAACACAATCGTTAACCTCTTTTCTCTCAGGTGATGTGGTTCTGCTGGACGTGTGCCCGCTTACTCTTGGTATTGAGACTGTGGGAGGAGTCATGACCAAGCTGATCCCCAGGAACACTGTGGTGCCCACCAAGAAGTCTCAAATCTTCTCCACGGCCTCTGACAATCAGCCTACTGTCACCATCAAGGTCTATGAAGGTAAGAGTCTCAGGAAAAAAAAAAATCTTTTGGGGGTTGAAAAAAAAATGCCATCTTAGCAACATGATCTCAACTGTACTGATCTGTTTCAGGTGAGCGACCCCTGACTAAGGACAACCACCTGCTGGGCACCTTCGACCTGACGGGCATCCCCCCCGCCCCACGCGGCGTGCCGCAAATCGAGGTCACCTTCGAGATCGATGTCAACGGCATCCTTCGAGTAACGGCTGAGGACAAGGGCACGGGCAACAAGAACAAGATCACCATCACCAACGACCAGAACCGGCTGACGCCCGAGGACATCGAGCGCATGGTGAACGACGCTGAGCGCTTCGCCGATGAGGACAAGAAGCTAAAGGAGCGCATCGACGCCCGCAATGAGCTTGAGAGCTACGCCTACTCGCTGAAGAACCAGATCGGCGACAAGGAGAAGCTGGGCGGCAAGCTGTCCGATGAAGATAAGGAGGCCGTGGAGAAGGCTGTGGAGGAGAAGATTGAGTGGATGGAGTCGCACCAGGAGGCTGATTTGGAAGAATTCCAGGCCAAGAAGAAGGAGCTGGAAGAGGTGGTGCAGCCCATCATCAGCAAGCTCTACGGTAGTGCGGGTGGCCCGCCACCAGAGGGTGCTGAAGAGAAGGATGAGTTGTAAGCGTGCTCATCGCTGAGATGGTCAACACCCCTTGGGAAAAAAAAAACACCTTGATGTACATATTGGACTGATGGGACTCATTGTAAGAGGGAGGGGCGGCCATACGGAATCTTACGAAAGACTTTTGAAGCGAGTTTCAGCTCGTTTGGTGTTCTCTTCGCCGGTGGGTGGAGATTTGTCAGCCTGGATTCTCGAGGCTCACTGCTGCTGTTCTCAGGCAGTCTTGATGGGGGAAATTACGTCATAATAATAGTAGTAGTGGGGAGGGAGGGAGGTCGGGGTGGGCTGCTGTTCATGGGTAAGCTGCCTGATGGTGCCTCAAGGCTAAGTTATTTATTGAATCTGGTCGTTGTATTTCTGGAAAGACATTCAAATAAATGTTTGATATAAAATACATTGCGCCCTTTTTTTTTCCTTTGGTCGGTAATGCCTCCATGGGTATGAGGTAGTTAATTGCATGATGCTGTGGTTTTCATCTGCGATGTCATTTTCAGGCGACAGCGAGTGGCAAAATGTGCTTTAAAAGGTAAGCAGTTTAGTGCCATCTAGTGGAAAAAAATAGAATGCAACAACCTAAGCTTGAAGCGGGTGCATTTTGGAGCTAGCCTATGGTTTAGGCTAAATGTTTATCCTCCAGGTAAAACATTGAAATAAATGTTAGATCCAAAATGACTTTTGTTCACTTTTTATTTCATCTCCGGTCCATCATGTAACCATGGTTACGACACAGTCGTTGTGTATGCCGCCTTGTGTGTCCATCCCACCGAACACAAAAGCCAAATGTGTTGTCTCTGTTGGAACGGCTCCGGGATCCGCGGCGGGAGTTTGCGCTTCCCCGCCATCTCCCACAGCCCCCACCTTCCACGGTAGCAAACACATGCAGTGGTCCAGACGATTCGGGGGCAAATCCCCCTCAAATTTCATTAGGGTCCATGAGTTGTTTTCTGCAAAAAGGCCACAGGTCTGGCATTAAAATATGGTCCGCTGAGTTTGAATAGTACATTATGTCAAGCAAAATGTACCTATGTTGAATGTGTACATGGCATTGGTGGCTCCGTCTGCTGTCAGCCCGCCAAGGATGTAGATGTTGTTGCCCAGCGCCATGGCCGAATGCGCTGCCACGCCAGGGGGAACGTCACCTCCGGGTTGCACCAATTCCCACGTCATATTACCTTTTAAAATTCACTTGTTAATGACTGTCAGATTCACAGGTGCCACTTTTTCAAGATGTAAATGCATGAGAACAGGATAAATCAAGAAAAAGTAGTTCACATTAACGCCATGCTGGAGAATTACGTTGTTTTCCTGCAGCAATAACGGCGGGAGCGACAAAGTCTCACATTCTTACTTGGATCAAGAGAGTACATGTCATCCAAGAAATTGTCGTTCGCCATTCCGCCATGAACGTAGATTTTTGAGCCAGCTGCCACTATAACATGTCCGTGTCTGACTGCCGGCTGTGCGCCTTGCGTTTCAGGCTGCTTCCAGGTGGAAGACACTGGGAAGACCACAGTAAAGCTGACATATTAACATTTTAGTCGTTAATGTGGGGAAATAACTAAATCCATCCCTCACCTGTATCAAAGATGTGAAGCTTGTGGTCCGACACAGGCGATGCTCCGGCTTCCCCACCAGAAAACACGTAAAATAAGCTACCCATATAGGCCGAGTTGGTGTGATACGTCCTTGGACTGGGAGGCTCGCCATTTACTGGGACATTCTCCCAGAGAGCCTTGCTTTCTATACAGATCACAACAGCAGGCACATTTGCATCACACTATCAAAGACTAAATCAGCCATTTTTTCCTTACCTGCTACTTTGATTTTTTGGATGCTGTTGTGGTTGCCACTCTGCTCCGCACCTCCGAACACCCACAAAGTATGTGGTGGGCTTTCAGGCACCAGCGTGCAGTGCTCATATCGAGCTTTCAGACCCTCCCAAGGCAACGCATCCCACTCAAGACACTCTTGGAGAGTCAGAGAGGATAATGACAACAGTTCAAAAATAAACATAACATAAAATGCAATGGTAAATGCTCAAAAAGAAAATTGCATTGAGGAATAAAAAGGCAATCTGATTGAATTCTTGGTAGGTGCTATGATATTTTGGTCATGCCATGGCTTTGTTTTCAAACTTATAAACGGTCAAGTTGAGTCAATAAATCATTCTTTAAATGAGTGAATTGGTGACCCCTACTGAGATTTATGGCGTGTGTATGCGAAAAGCTGCCACCAGGATTTGCTCCCCCAACTATAAGGATCCTTCCATTGCCACCATCGCCAGGCCAGTAGGTACAGGTGTGCCCCACGCTCACACCCGGGGATCTCCCGCTCGGTACCAAGGAATACCTGGGTTGAAGTTGCAAGGTTAGAAAAAAAAAAACAAGCTTGGCCATCTTTGTGCATCGAGACACTCGTTTACCATATTCCTGGTTTGGGCTTTTCTTGAGCTTCAAGCACCGGGAGAAGCTCCATGGCTGCGGACCGAACTATGCAAAATCAAAAAGTTGGGCTATATCATCAAGTCATCTTTTTCCTCACAGGGAGTGACACTAAGATGTATTTCAGACACTGACTAATCCACAAAGAAATTCCTTGAAATTGTGACACGCTTTAGCATCGCGTTGCTATGCGCTAACAAACTACTGCTTAGTTTTGAAATGTGAGAGATTGTACGCTTGTAGTCTTTGTGAACCAATCGCATCGCTTCGTCTCACACAACGTCGGCATGAAGATTACCGTTGGTTAGAATCTTCTTGGTGAAATTGTTTCGACTGTGACGACATTGGTGTTATTGTACATTGTTTATTAGACAATCTAGAGTACATTCTAAACAGCGTGGCACTTCTACCACTCGATGGTACGCATTTTCTGTGCTGAACATGCACGCTTGTGACATCTTTCTCTTAGAACATCTCTAACACTTCCTACTTCCGCCGAGACCGCTGGTGCGTTCAAATTCCAGAGTGGTAAATCGGAATTCCAAAATTTCTACGGAAAAACACAAAATTCCCTTGACATCCAACGTTCTAAAAGCCCGCACTACGAGTCAAATGGAAAATGGCGTGCTGCTTTTAAAAGCGCCGTTAGAAAAATCTTATTTTACCTCTCGCTAATCCATATTTGATGTTGATCTGTTTGTTGTTAGTCTGATACCAAAGGTCAAAGACGTTGCAAGGGATGTGTGACGTAACATCACATTGCCCGCTTGGGCGAATACAACTGCAAGGTGCTATTTGCGGGGCTCTTTCACTTATGTGACGTTTAACGATACGTACCTGAAGGGGATCATGCCGTGAGACCATGCACACGCTAACGTTCACTTCCGACTGGCCGATGTCTGATTTTTGTGTCTCCTAAAACCTTTAATCGTTTTTTATTATTATAAATAACAAAACTAACTTGTAAGGTTAATATTTCCCAAATTATACATTTAGATAATAAAATATAAAGCTGCTTCTGAACAGAATTTCTGGTACAGTATTATTTGAATGCATGTTGCACTTCTATATTCTCTCGATAGGTGGTGCAATTGTCTTGGCAGTAAATACTTGTTTATTGAGGACTATACAGTATATCTTTTTTTCCTTCCAGTGCCCCTTTTGAGGATCTCTTCCTGTTTTCCTGCTCACCCTTGACCCTGCTATGTTTGCAAGATCAGCACATGTTCAGCTTTTGCTCTATGTGTGTATTTTTGGGCCCACTGTGAGTAAACCATACACGGGAAGGCTGTTGAACGGATCTTGACCTGTTTCCTTTCAAGGAAGCGCGGGATAATTCTCCTTTTGTTTGCCCTTCATTCAAACTGATAAGAACCTGAACAACCATGGGGGATTTTTGTGGCGGGGAAAGGAAGATGATTATAATTTAATGATCCAGGAAGGACTAGACTAGAAGGGAAAAGAAGAGATGTGCAGATGTATGAGTTGTGTCAGCATAAATAGCATCCCTAGGTTGTTTTGAATTTAAAGGGGGTGGGTGGATTGGCGACATGGGTATAAATACATCAAGTTCATCTGTGGGTTACTTGTACACGGTCGCTGAGCGGCATGTTAAAATAATACACGGCAGCTTTGTCTGTTGTGTCACATTTGAACCCGGAGGTGTGTTAAATCGTGCTCTGATTAATCTGGGTTAAGCGCCGTTTTAGCTCCACGGCTTTTGACTGCATCAAAGTCATTGTTGACCTGTGATACATCACAGGGATGTGCAGGCAGAGTCTCCACGTTCCCTTTACTTTGCATGTCAAGAGGTAAAAAAAAAAAATCTAATAATGATTAGATAAAAGAATTTTCCATTGTAGTTATTTGTTCTGTGCTTTAAATTAGATTGTATTTTTCAATCCAATGATGTCAATAATGTATCGCACATGCTGACATTCAACATGGTGTTGTCAAGCAAAACGGTTTTGGTGTGAAAATAATCCCTGATGGTTTGAGTAATGAAAGGTTGCAGATTGTGGTGGCTGCATTTACATATTTGATCCCAGTTACCTCCGATTGAGTTGAATATTGTTGTAAATAAAACAAGATTCCTAGCTATGAGCAGTAGAGTATGGTGGAATTTTTGGAGGTACTATTTCACACACACACTCAGACAGCCAGCGTCAAATTTCTTGGCGTCTCGTTTGCGGCTGTCTTTTCTCTGTGATGTCTTTTAGAGTGTACCTGCGTAAACCGTCCGGAACCTCCTTCAAAGCATCGTCCTTCCTGCTGACGACTCACGGTGAGGACTAGTGTGTATGCTTTAGTTTGTTGTATCTCAATTCTGTTGTCATTTTAACTAAAAAACATAATGGACGCCTGTGAGAGCGGCGTCACGGGCCATCCATTGAGCACATCCTTCGGTGTGCTAATGAGGTGGCCCATTGCATCATTTATGAAGGCTATTATCTACACCTGCACTGTTTACCCAAAGAGCAAAGCCTCATCCATTATCCAGTGTTTACCTGTTGCCACTAATCAATATGAATGGGGTCTTGAAGGGGCGTGGCTCTATTTTTTATTTTTAAGGAAGTTATGATTGTGTCTGGCTTTAAGGGCCTCTCTTTATTCGAGAAGATTAAAAAAAACATCAGAAAAAAATGTCTTTTCTGTCCCAATGCTTGTCACTTGCTATACGTGGAAATCAAATATAAAGAGAAACCTTGATTTAATGGATTCAACAGACATAAAATAGAATCCTGTCCACTTAAAATGGTGCTTTGTACAGTATCTTTCAAAGTTTGCTAGTTAGAGAATTTGCCACAGCGCCACTAAACTGTGCAGTGGCGCAATTTACGGAGACAGGTGATTTCTTGTTTCTGGTTTACGCTGCTTTTGTCATAAAATCATAGTTAGTTCCAGTAGACGTGAACCGGCTATGAAGTGCGTCAGTATGGCCGCCATGTTGGCAGGGGCGGCTGTCCCATCAAAGTTAAAGGAGGACAAGATCCAAGATGATCCATTTTTTACTAACAAGCTCAATTTATATATATATTTTTTTTGACCTGGAAAATGAAATGAGCTATCATTTTCTTTTTTTATCAATTAATTTAGGAGAAATTAGGAAATAAGTGACGACTTGGAAAAACGCCTACTTTTAAATGACGAAATGGCCACGCCCCCTCCACACTCCGCGGGGTACGCAGGTGTCAGTGAAGGGACTGATTACGAACGCCATTGGAAATCATTGTACTTTCATTGCTTATAACGTCCAAAAACGGTCATCAATTGGCACCAAAATCTATGTGGATATTCCTACCTATGACCACTTCAACCTATCAACAGGATTAACCTCTCTGTGTCTGATTTATATGAGAATGAGAAACTGTGGGAGTGAGCACAGGTACATCAATTATGCTGTTAGGACGCAGATCACAGTGAGTATGCACAGTGTAAAAAAAAGCACAAGTCGGTGTATTTACAGAGAATGAAGAGGGAATGAGTAGACATGCACATTTATTAGGATGACAATTTTTTTATCGACTTCAGGCGTCGTTACTGCAACATGCTGTTATATTCTTTGGAACGAAACCGCTCCGGGCTACGCATACACCACTCAATGGAGCGTAACAACGCGGCCACACTCGGCTGCGGAGTCGTATATGGAGTCTATAAAACACTTTTCTATGGACCGTAATCATAATTGAGGTGAAAAAAACGAACATGACCAAAATTGACAGCATGTTTTGATCTGACATCTGATCAGCCCATAAAGGGAACTTGAGTTATTATTATTATTATTATTAATGTAGCAAAAAAAAAATGACCTTCGTGCCTCCCTTTCATTCCGGTTTGGACCGAATGCGCTGAAAAAAACTGAACGGAATCCTTGACACAGAACTTCCCCAAATTGCTTCGGTTCTCACAGCAGACAAAGATGGAGTCCATCCCTTCGTCATGCTTCTCTCTGCTGAAAAAGGCATTTTTTTTTTTTTTTTTGGTCACCAAAGAAAGGCTGTCAGTGTCCGCTTGGCCTGGTCTTATTGGGTACCGGTGGGGTGCTTTGCTTTCAAATGTAAATGTGACAAATAAGCAGCAAAGCCAAATTAAAAGCCAAGGTGGAGAAAGAGGGGAAGAGGCACTCCTCTTCCTCTTTTTTATGTAAATCGTTCATCCCATTTCCGACCAGGTTTCTGTGTGGGACCATGGGGGCCATGATGACATGAACCGCTTGTACTTTAAGTGATTAATATTTTTCATTATATATTTAAAAATGTGTTGCCTTTTTTTTCCCCCCGAGGTCAACTCTTTCTTTTTTGTATTTCCTGGCATTCCGGAAGCTTTGTGGCACTATGCTGCCTCTTACAGATCAATCTTGGTACTACAACTGTGGTGGTCATCTTGAATGCAACACACACTATACAATGTTTTCATCACATGAGGGGTTGTTTCCATAAAAAAAAAAAAAAAAAATGTAGCCTACTTAAGCAAAAATAGTTACCTTCTCCCTTTGAACTCGTCTTCAACTAACGAGAATAATCGATCTGCTTTGCCATTTTGCTTGGCTGCTTTTGCACGCTTCCACCAACGCTCTTTGAGGGAGCTTCACAGCAGCTTTTTTTTTTTTTTTTTTATGGAGTTCAAATGTACTAGGAAGACATTTGAAGCAGCATTCCCACTTTGTTCTTCCACATGCCAAGTGCACTGTGGGAACGACAAACATCCCCTGTACCCACCGTGCGAGCGGGGGCCCGAGGTGGTGGCGACGTTATCAGTGCGTGCCCGCACTCTTCGGGGCTGGTTAAATTTAGACAAGCGGCACAAAGCCAATGTTAGCAGTGGACCATGTCGACATGGTCAATAATTGCTTTAAGATGGTTGTTAACAAGACTGAGAGACAAACAGAAGGAGGGCGAGACATCTAACTGCCAGCGAGGACACGTGATTGACATTCCAACGCAACTCACACGCATGCACGACTACGAGCGGGATTTAGTTATAGCTGGCAATGTTCACACTCTCGTCTTCTTCTGCAGGTCAGCTGAAGCTGACAATCATCCAGGAACCGGAAGTTCTTGCTGTAAGCGGTGAGTCATGAGGAAAAACGAAAAAAAAAATAAAATAAAATACAGAAACGCAGTACTGAGTGATGGATGACCTAGCTTCTCGTGAAAGGTCCGTCTTGAAAATGGCCTCGCAAGTGTATCTGCAATTAAATCCACACTTTTCCCTCCCTCGGCCATTGTGGTTTAAAAAAAAGCAAGAATATATTTTAGATTTTCCGGGTGTGTTGATTCCGCATAACGCTGCCCACCTCTCGACAGAGTATCCAATCACAAAACGTGTTCATCACCTTTAACGTAAGGCCAGCGAGAAGGCTCACTGTAAGCGACTCGCGATCTGATTGGCTATCGCAACTGTCTATCAAATCTGAAAGCTCCCTTGAGACACAGAACAGATGCCTGCACGATTGTATCTGAAGGCACCGGACGAAAAGTGCGTGCTCCTGCTATTGTGAAATCTGCCTGGCAACAGGAGCCAGCTGAATTCTGATTGGATAAAAACTCACAAAAAAAATACAACATTAAGATATAATATGACATCAACGTGAAAATATGATCTTGAATATGCTGCTGCTTTAACTGGGCTCGTTAACGAGGCCCCACTTGATTTGAAACTATTTCTAATATAGCAAGGATATATTGATTTGATATTCAATCATTTCTGTTGACAGTTTTGGAGGCATGTGGTATGTTGCACGAGCACCAGGGGTCACGTGACTACTACGTAGAGGTATGATATGCATCTGTTTTTGTAGTTGCTATTTCAAAATACAAAATGTCTTTTTTTTTTTTCCAAATCCTTCTTAACATACATCAGTTTGAACATTAAATATATTGTACTTATTGTGTTTTCTTTTTAGTCAATTGATTATTGCTTGAAAATTTTTCACAAATTGCATTGTGTTATTTACGTTTAACATGACGTTCCAACTTCATTTGGAATTGGGGTTTGTTTTCTGTCCTGGGATTTCGTGCTACTCTTGACTCCTTTTACATAAATAGTGACAGCAGCTGGCGCTTTACAGTTGTGGAACAATGCAGGATGAAGTGTCATCATATGTGGGGAACACTTTTTAGAATCCTGGCTCATTGCCAACACCACATTGGTGTCAAAATTAGATTTAAGGGTCTATAATTTACACGCTTTTTATGGCAGTTCTGCTAAAAATTGTATTAAGGCGCAGTATCATAAGCCACGAGTCTTAGTTTACCCACAATTTCTGTCATCACATGGATGCATTCTAAGAACCTTCCCCCAAAAATCTCCTAAAAAAAGATTTGATTCACTTGGTCATATATACCTTAATCCAAGGGTGGGCAAATGTTTTGATTGGTGGGCCAAAATGGGTTCTAAAATTTGACACAGGGGCCGCACCAGGAGCAGATGGATGGAGTGTTTCGGTAACCTCGCCTCATCGGAGAAAAAAAATACATTTAATTTTAAATGAAAGTGAACAAAAGCATTACGACAAAATATATAACTTTGACACACCACAGTATTTAGAAAATAAAACATTTCCAAGGTTTATTCATTTAATTTTTTTTTCAATTTCAGCGGGCCGGATTAACACGTTTAACGGGCCGCATGTGGCCCCCGGGCCGTAGTTTGCCCACACCTGCCTTAATCTAATAAAAACACTTAAAAAAAATTTCTCAGAGCACTCTGGCTTTCTCCCTCATACGAAAGCATGTATGTTAGTTTAATTAAAGACAAAACTGTCCTCAAGTTGGAATGTGAATGTTTGTCATAATGTGCTTTTCGATTCAGCGCTATAATTGATTTATTTTATTTAACGTTTGATATATATTTCTTAACCTTTTTTTTTTAAGTCCAGAAATTCACCGCTTATTATAAAGTGACTTGTTTTGTCAGGTGGGCATGTTTCCAGCCAGCGACCCCAAAGAGTGGCAGAAGACAGCAACAGTCCCTCAGTGTAAAAATCCTGTCTTTTTACACACCTTTAACTTGTAAGCACACACACAATATAATCATTTAGAACTTTTGACCATGCTGACATGTATTTATTTTTGTATTCTTTTTGTTTATTTCAGTGTGATCTGTGACACGGACCTTCACAAGCGACTGCTCTTCACAGTGTGGAACTTTGACGTCACCTCCGGGTATGTAATGTCATTGGTCAGGTTACAGGAAAAAAAAAAAAAGGTCTGGAAATGCATTTTTTGAAGCACTTTTTTTTTTTTTAATATTTTGTGTTGCAATATTCCGACTTCACTTAAAACTCATTTGCATTCAGAAACGCCTCCAAGTGACCATATATAGCGGAGCGAATCTCAGAAAACTACATTGATGTCCTTGTATGAGAAGATGAGAAAAATCAAAATTAGTGTTTGGCAAAATTCATGATGATGTTACCAACAAAATAAACCCCAAAAAATGACAGGATTTCTTTTTTTTTTTTTTTTTTAATTTATTATTTTTTACATCAAACCCCCAATAACATGTCACGGCCCACAGATGAGAATGACCCTTTTATTAATTGGAGCAGGACACACAAGTTCTATAAATACCCGTATGCTATCGCTACTGTAAACCGCACCCACGGAGCTATTCTGTTGAACGAATAAATCGTGTGTTAAATCCTCCAAGCCATGTAAACCGCAGATTATTGGTGCATCGATTGCCTAAAATCATTTCCTGTTCATGACACTGAATTTGTTTTGGTGGTGATGCTTTCAATAAATGTGGGTGCAATCTCTGACTGCAATTATATTTGGGAATCTCTTGTTTTTATTTCGGCTTGTTGACGATGTCCATCTAGCCGTTATCTACCACAACATCCGCCCACTTGAGTGTGTATGCACTCTTGATAAATGAGACCCCTGGTTTGGGCTTCTTTCTGGGGCGCAGATTAAGAGCGATTTACTCATCTTTGGGAAGCATTTAAGCCTCATTCAAATCAAATGTCTGGTGCTGTTTATTAGGCGCAGACGTGAGTAAAAGCCACAATATTCTTCTGAGGCCTGTCTGGAACAGGATTCATTAAAAGTAGAAGGCTGTTCTCATGTGGAGAATTTAGCAGAATTTTGCTTTTTTTTTTTTATTACAGGGAAACCCCCCCCCCCCCATTTTTTTTCATAGCAGGTTCTCAATAATTACATTTCCATCCAATTATGGATCACGGCAGCACCTATTTATTTCTTGATTAATTTATGAACAATGAATGCACTATTTTTCTTTTAACTCATTTACTCCCATTGACGGCAAAAGACGTCAAAGATCTTTTTTTTTTTTTTTTTACTTGGCTGGTAGTGAATGAGTACTTTACTTATTCAGGGTGCTTAATGTAAAGTGGTACTCATTATTTTTTAATGTGTGCATGTTGCAATGCATAGATTGGAGACAATGTTCACCCAATGAACTTCATTTTGATTGCCCGCGCTAAAGACCGTCTACAGAAATTCCTTTTTTGTCCTGCTCCAATATAGCTGCAATTTTATTCACCCAAGGATTACACGCATTGAAAAGCCCCGTTAAAAAATAATCTTTGTTGTTCTGTCATATTTATCTGCCGAGTGCATGGCCAACCCCTCTTTTGATTGAACACAAAGCCACGGAGGTTGACGAAGTATTCCAAGAAAAAGGGCAATAGCCCCGTGAAAGACTTAAAAAGCCGAGCAGAACCTTGTGTCAGTGAAAAGAATCTTTTTACCCAGACCGCAGCATAGTTATCTCATTGATTGTTTTTTTTTTTTGTTGTTTTTTTTTAAACAGGATGAGTGCGCTGATTGGCTGCATGAGCTTCGGCGTGCGCTCGCTCATACAACCGCACAAGGTGAGTTCACCCGGTACAGGTACGCTCCGCACTTCTGTGTGTGCATGCATGCGCAGGTGAGAGAGAGGAACGGAGTGCGTGTCTCCACCCGAGCATGAATCCAGCGATTTAGTGAATGATGTGCAGTGGCCTTGACGTTCGAGAGCGGGTTACCCGTGTTAAAGCCAGCTGAGATGTGATAAAAGTCAGTCACACACACTTGCACTATTTCCGTATTTCCATCTGGCAGAGAGAATCGTAACTTCTCCTACTTTTTAAGGGATGGCAGTTTTTGGTTCTAGTCAAGTGATATTTTTCGTTGAATTAAGAGTATGATTGCTCCTCCTTCAAACCACCCCACAAATTTCAGTCAAGTTATTTTCAGCAGTGATCGGAATAAAGACAAAAACGCAAGAAAATAAACACCCATGTTATTTTTAAATGAAAGTTATTAATGTCCTCTAGAATTTGCCCTCATGAATATTTAACTGCCCTCGTATGCTAATGAGGGAGCGTTTTTGACCCACAAGGTGTTTTGTCACCTTGTCCCTGATGCCTTCGAGAATTTCATTTTAGTGCATGGGCCACCAGGCCTGCGGTGATTCCTTGAAATTTCAAACTATATATTTTAGTCATTTATTATAGATATTTATTCTATTCATTTTCAAGACCTTCCCATCAGCCGAGCTCCTTCCTGTATTGCTAATTTGTATTCGAAAGCTCTTCCAAAAAAAAATAAATAATAATTTTAAATGAAAATGAACAAAAGCATTACAACAATATGTCTTTGAAAAATCACATTATATAGAAAATAAAACATAAACAAAGTTTATTCATTTAATTTTTTTCAAGTTCGGCGGGCCGGATTAAAAGGTTTGACGGGCCGCATGTGGCCCCTGGGCCGTAGTTTGCCCACACCTGATCTATACTTTACAGCTGAGTTTATAATGGAGTTAAAACTTTACTGACTGACTTTTTTTCTTTTTTTTTTTTTTTTTTACTAATCCGAATTCAAGTTGGTCTGAAAATATTACAGAACCTTTTAACCAAACTTTTAACCGCAATGTGTTTTTTTTGTGTTTTTCTGAAACCCTAACATTCTTTTCTATTCTCTCATTGGGTTTCTTTTTCAATTTTTGAGTCTTTTGCCATTTTTTTTGGGGGGGGGGCTAACCATTAAAAGAATATCGTAGAATAGTGTGAATCCCTCCCTGACTCTCAGTTCGTACTGTACCATTTTCCCCTCCCCCCTTCTGCTGTGTCCTACTGCCTGCAGAAATCTGTCCACTCTGATAAGATGCTTTCAAAGCGCAGATTATTGTGACTGTCCACAACATGGCATTATTTAGCACAATACGACGGGCCTCATGCTTGTTTGGATGTGCGCGTGTGTGTGTGTGTGTGGGGGGGGGTGCTCTGCGTTGTGTGTCACCGTCAAATGACGTATGCGCTTGTGATGGCAATGTCCTTGTCTTTGCATGAATGTGTCCACATCATTCCCGTTACAAATCAGACGCCTGCTGCCTCGGTCCGGCATAGCTTTATGTAACACGTGCACACAACACACACACACACACATGCAGGCACGCGCATACACCATCTGGCTCGCAAGGCAGAAATGCAGAAGGGGGTGAAGGCGGGGGGGGGGTCATAGAGCAGGTCATCAGTTAGTTGAGTAAGCGAAAGCAGAGTGAATAGTGCCCGTGTGGGCCCTGGATGAACTTAGTGTGTTAAATTCTGACATCTGTGTGTGCGTTTGTACACATTTAATGCTTTAAATGTTCCAGCTTGATGCTGACACGTGCATTGTTAACGTTGAACGCTCTAGGAGATCCGTGGATGGTACTACCTGCTTGAGGAGGAAGTGGGCGTGAGGAAGCACCTGAGAGTGTGTGCGCGACAAAACTCACGTAACACTGGTAAGAATTTTTCAGATACTGAAGTATACAGCATGGCGAAAAAAAATTAAAAAATTCTTCTACAACTATTAGCTATTCACAGGCTAAAAAAAAGAATAATTTTTATGAGTGCAACTGATATGAAATTTAACTCATTCACTACTAACCAAGTTAAAAAAAAAATGGATGATTGACGTCTTCTGCCGTCAATGGCAGTAACTGACTTAATTTCAAGCTTGAACGTGTAAACTTTGAAAGCATAGAAGTTATTCAATTTTTTTTGTTTAAAAAAATGTTTATGCAAAATTAATATTTGTATGAATTTTTTTAGACGGTAAATATCAATCAAATGAAAAACTGGTGTAAAAAAAAAAAATCATAAATCGCATGTTTCGACTGCGTTCTTCTGAAGTGTGTTGTGTACGTTTTGTCCTCAAAGTGAATTTCCTTTCTCGTTCCTCACACTAGAAAGCAGCCGAGAGCGGAACCAAATTCCGTATCTGCAGTATTTTACCAAAATGGAAGATGCAAAATGGTGATAGCTTGCTAGCTAGCTAGCTAGCAAGCAAGCTATCTAGATATTTATTTATTCTTACCATGCGGGAAATTAGATACATCTGAAAAGTCTCTTTTAACGCTTACACTGTCAATAATAAAAATGACAAGTTACAAATAATCACATTTGCAGAGTTATTATTATTTTTTTTAAATCCTCTTTTATCAAGGCTACATTCTAGGGATAAGTATTTTCCAAGCACATGTCGATACATCCGCGTTTGTGTGTGGCAGTCTTGTGGCTTCTTTGGACGAGAGGTGTTTAAGCACGGGATTAAAAGGGGGAAGAAAACGCGGGATTGGGAGAGGGACAACAGAGCGAGAGTGGGGGGGGGGGGAGGGCGGTTTCTGGACCCAAGCCCGCCGCCGCGTCACACTCGCCGTAGAGCCACACGGAGCTTACTCCAGCGCTGCTCGGCTCACGCTGCTGGTTCACTCCGTACACCTTCATGAGCGTGCTGTCCTAGGCGTGTGCGTGTGTGTGCGTGTGCGTGGGTGTGTGTGTGTGTGTGTGTGTGTGTGTGTGAGGCAGAGACGGCAGCCTACTCAAGGTGAGTACGATGTTTGTGTTACCTTCTTTACCCAACAGAAGTAAAGTTGTCAAGTCTCTCCTCCTCCTCTTCCTCCTCCATTGTGCATCTTGCATTCCGTTAAATCACCACGGGCTTCGCTCGCCGCCTCTTTTATTTGACTCCCAATTCTTTTCCCCTTTTTAGACCCTTGCCCGGTACCCTCCATCACCACCACTCTCCGGCCCTTTTTAACAAGCGTAACTTACCGACGCCAAATGGCTGCTTGCGCAATATTAGGAGATCCAAGATCGGATTCAAACAATGATGTCATTACATTGTTATTACCATTTCAATTTTTACTTTAAAAGATGACATGAGATGAGAAAACACCCTGTGTTTCATTTCATTATTTTTTTAGGCATGTTCTTCATCAAAACATTATTGCCGCTGAATTCAATCAAAATGCGGAATTGTCGTCTTTCAAACGGCACAATTTATCTAATGAAGTGGCTGTTGCGCTGATCATGACGATGGTTCCCGTCCTGACCTGGGCACCTTTTTCTGTTTTAAATCGTGCTTGGCTGAACTAGGCTACTCTACATCTCATGCAACTTTAAAACGAGTTTGCCTCCGAGTGGAAGTGCAGGACTGGATGAGGCGGCGGCAGCGGCAGAAAACCATAGGAAGGCTTGTTTAAGGGTTAGTTGGACGTCTGCATGCTAAGACATTTTCAATAATGCAAGTCGGCGTAGAGCTGTAGTGGAAGTTGATTTCAGTCCAATACAAGCACATCTGGCTTCAGATTGTGATCATCTCATGCAGGGGTAATACTTGCCCCACTACTGTCGCATCAGATTCATATGCCAATGTGTTGTTTCTCTCTCTCTCTCTCTCTCTCTCTCTCTCTCTCTCTCTTTCACTGTCTCTCTCTCTCTCTCTTTCTCTCTCTCTCTTTCACTCTCTCTCACTCTCTGTGTAGTGGGGGTAGGGGGGTCATGGAGTAGGGTGCATACTCATGCACTTGAATGTTGCCAGGCCAGCTGGCAGAATGTAGGCCATGGCTCTGCTGCACAATGACGTGCACAAACACGGAAATGATCAAAAGCCCTTTTAGTAAAAACAACTGCGTGTGTGTGTGTGTGTCCATATTTCGGATCATTTTTTTTTTTTCCAGTTAGTCCTCTGTTGCGTGATTGTGACAATGTTTAGAGAAAAGCTATCACTCCACCTCGCCAGTGTTTATGACAATGATGATTTACAGTCTAAACAGTTTATCAGCAGGAGGGAATTCCAGAGTATGTCAGGACCGGTGCAGTAGCTGCCGTATATGCACTCACTGGCTCACAAACAATCGAGTAACTTGTGTTATAGTAGTTGAGGTTTATTATTATTAATATGAAGTAGAAATTGTAAAGTAACTCAGAAGTATACCACAAAGGGATGGGGGATGATTTAAGATGCACGGAGAGTACAATTTTTGATTGAGAGGCAGGTGTAAAGTCTTCCATTTGTTTGTGTTTTCAAAATTGTAGTCCCCGCCTCCCAAAGACGTATTTCTACGTCTTAGCTCTTTGCGTCAGAGCTCCATGTTTTTATATCTTTAGAACGCAATATTCCATAGGCCTTGCAAAATCAGTCACAAGCCAGAAAAAAATCGCTGCGATTGAGGCGTTTCCTCTTGCGAGAACGGCTGCGATGAAATGAGTTAAAAATGGTGGGTGGAACTGCTGAACTGTGATTAAAAGGCGAATTTATACGAATTAGCCTCAACATGTAAGGTTTGTCCTTCCTCCTCCATTTTAACAATATTGCTAACTAAATATGACTTTTTCACAGACAACAAACACATTTTTGGTGTTCTTTTGTCCCAGTCAAACTGTCATTGTGTCCACATGCTTCCTTATCTTCCAGACGATGACAGTTAATTACACCGTTGCGCTGCCATGAAATCTCTGCCTCCTTAACTCCTTTTGTGTGTGTGCGCTGAGAGGCGGAACCCTAAAAACTGTACGTGAGTGGCAGCCAAACACATTCCTCAAATGCACACAAATGACATGGCAATTGCTTTTTTTTTTTTTTTTGCATTAGAAGAATGATTTTTCAAGTAAATGCAAACCTTATAAAGGGTTTCCATGATACTGGTGACTTTTTACATATTAAAATCAAGCTTCAGTCGTGCAACGATGCATTTAAGTAATGAAGCGCTTGTATTCCGCTGCAGTGACACGTATCAGTGGAGTGTTCCTTGTATTGTAAATAATAAATGGAGCAGGGGCTCCCGTTACTTGTCGGTTTAGCGTGGAAAGTTAGAGTACTCATCCGTGCTTGCTGCTGTGTGAGCACATCCCCCCCCCCCCCTGTCGCTGCATACATTAGAAATGCCCGTTTCACTTTTGAAAATGGACAACTGCTAGCTTTTATGTATTCCAATAATTGGACAAATGGAATACAGACGGACTCTTTAATGTTTGTTTTAGTCTCGTGGTGTAAGTGGTGGGCTTTCTGTTTTATGTTAAGATTTTGGTCCTGTTCGGTGGTTTGGACTTCATGTCCTTGCTTCCTTTTTTTTTTTTTTTTGTTTTTTTTTTTTTGTTTTGTTTTTTTTCCTGTGCGCTTATTTGTGCACCCACGTGGAACTCATCAGTTATGTTGCATGTTTCTATGACCAATGTTTGTCCTTCCTGTTTTTTGTATCCCACAAACATTTATCGGATCCAAAGTTGCTCATGAGTTTTATTCGGAACATATTGTCTTTGTCCCTCAAAAAGCCAACGTTTTTTTAAATCTTTTTTATTCTTTTGTACAAATTGTTTTTTCAATAAATAAACCAGATTATATGATTTTTGACAGGCAGTCACAATATTTTTTTTTTCTGGAACAGTACTTGAGATCTCAAATTGAAGCAAAAAAAATCATAGATGCCTATTAAAGTCGGGCATTTATAATAAATATTTAAAGTTTTGTATTTGTGAAAAGTCTTGTATTTCACAACAAAGAATTAACTTCAAGATATAAGTAAAAACAATTTGCTTGTAATTTATATTTTTTCCCGACTTAAATGACTGTTTTAGGCCACCCCAATTTTCTTTTAATTTTTTTTTAATGATGATATCCTTCTCAGCCTTTGCCTTATCCCCCCCCCCCCTTCATTTCTTTTGCGAAAACCCATCGTGCCACGGTTGACATGATGCGCCCCGGCTGTCTCGGCACTGGAAGTGAAATGTGTCAAGCGTGGGCCGGCTGCGCACGGCATGCCCGAGAGTCATGGCAGTCTTTTAATATGGCGCTGTCATGTGAGAAATGAGTCAGTTGCTTCGTGGGCATACACATTCAGAAGCCACAAAACAGCCGACAAAATTGAAGATGCGTTCCTAGTTGAAAGTGGTGAACTTGATATTTATCATACCATCCACAGTCAGGGTTTTCTGAAATAAAATACAAACATATCAACCTTGCCCGACAGCCTCATCATCCGGGCAGGAACAAATTAAACAAAAAAAGTAAAGAACAATTAGCTAAACTTGATTGATGAGAAAATTCCTTTTTCTCTTTTTCTCTGCTAATTGATGTCGTGCTACAAGTCTCCTATTCATCCGTCGAGAGTTTTTTTTTCCATTTGTTTGTTTGCGGTTGTCGGAAGGTGAAAAGTGAGAGCGAGAGTGTCAAGTGGATGAGTGGCCCTGACAAAAGTCGAGTCGACTTGTTCACGCTGGAACGCTGCCAACATCTTTATTTCCTTTCTTTGTTTTTCCTTCTCTAATCTTCCCTTTCCCCCTTTTCGTCCCTCCCGTGTATGCTTTTCCCACTGGCCGCTGCCTCCGCCGTTTATTGTCGCTCTGTTTTGATGTCATTCATGCGTCCAGCTGCTTCCACGCCATCGTGCCCGATGTCCTAAGCAGACAAAAGGCTTCACTCCTGGGCCTGACGCCAGCCAGGTTGCCCCCACTCTCTTTCCCTGTCGGACCCCTGAAGTTTCTCGATTCAGATGGAATCTTCTTTTTTTTCTTGTTGTTTAATCTTCTGCATTTCCATGGTGACCGCAGCTTGGAGACTGGACCATGTACTGCGGGGTTTGGCCCAAAACGTGTCAGAAAGTGATGTGTGCAATTTTCTACTGTCAGCGTACGCGGTCGGCATTTGCAACTTTACAAATACTACATGACTTAGCAGTTGTAACTTTACTTTTTTGAACCCCACTTTTTTCTGTATTTATTTTTATTTATTTTTATTTATTTATTTATTATTTATTTATTTATTATTTATTTATTAATTTTTTTTGTGTTTTTTTGTTATTTATTTATTATACTTTTTTTTATCATTTATTGTCTATTTATTATTAATATTTTTATTTTTTCTTATGCCACTGAAAATGAATGGTAAAAATTATTGCATATTAATTATACATTTTTGCTTGTTCCATCAGAGATGGACTGCAAAAGGCTGATCGTAAAATGCAAATTTTTTTGGGGGAAAAAAAGGAAAGCACAACAAAATTAAATTAAGTGTCCAGTTGCCTTGCATGAAACTTTTCGGATTGCATCGACCTGTTTGACTCGGAAGAGACATTCTTTTGTATGTTTTTATTGATAATGTGACAGCCAGTGACAAAATCAGTAAACGATGCTATTAGGCTAATGGCGATATCTGCGGTATGTGTCCACTTTCTGTGAGGATGAGGTCGACTTTTTGATTCCGCTCTTTTCGGATCTCATCATGTTGCTGGTTCACCTCGTGATGTTGGCCATCAGCAAAGCTTTGAGAAGTTGTTGATTCAGAGTGAAACATGTGGTCCTTTGAAGAGACAGGAATTATGGCCACTTTGGTGTGTCATGCGTACCAAGATTGGTAGGATTACGTTGACGATCAAAATTGGTGACGGTTAATTCAATAATTGATCGTTTGCCTCGTCTACTTGACATGCATGCACAGTCGTGGTAATCCGAGTTGGCTATGATGTAACCGGAAAAGCAGCTGTGAAAATCTCTCACGGCTAACCGGCGTTTTCAGCATTCCAGCAAAAATACGATTTTTTTGCTGAAACAAATCATTTGAAAAACAGCCTCAAAATATTCTTCCATGTGACAATAGTTCACTTTGTAGTTTATGGAACCATATTAAACTGCACTAAAAATATACAGTTAAAAATGTTAAAAGCCCGATTTTATATTTATCATATTTAAACATCATAAACATGCTACAAATTCTGGTTACAAATTGCTAAATGTACTTTTAAAGTTAATATAGTAATTAACATCTCAAATTTGTTTTAATTGTGAAAAACACTCATTGCACTGAATTTAGTCCCTGGTTGTAAAAGTTGACTACAATTGTGTATCAATATATAAAATATTATGAAATATATGAAATATTTTGTCAAATGTGTCATCATAAATACAGTACAGAAATATGAAATCTAATCAATAAAAATTTGTCAAGCATTTGATTCAGTATATTGTACTTCATTATACTGAAAGTTTGTTTAAAAAAATATTTGTATTGTATTATCGTTTAGATATGGAAAAACATTGATCAAAAAAAAAAAAAAAATCCATGTTTACCAAATCACGTGTTAGCTGAGGACGTGCAATCGCATCTCGCAGTCAGTTGATGGAGACGTGACAGAAAAGGGCGTGGCATTGGCGGAAAGATGGCGTGGATTTGCCTTTTCGTTGCGAAGTCAACTCGGAACTTTGTGAGGAGGCGGAGGACAAAGTGATGAGTTGAGCTGTAAACTTGGAGACGGACTAGGCATCGAGGCGAAAATCCACATTGTGGCCCGTGTGCTGAATGCAGCCTTTATGAGCATTAGTTAAAAGGGACACATGAAGCGGGAGTCTCCTGTAACCATGGAAACCCTCCCAGGAGCCTTGTGACGGACGGATAATAGAGTGAGAGAGGAGTTCCTTTTCTCTTTTTAAGCCCTCCCTTCCTTTCCCTCCCCTCTCACTTGTTCTCCCTTGCACTCCTCCTCTCTTGGGCACTTTTGTGAGATCCTCACATCTTGTGGGATTTTCACCCAACTCTGCCGTGTCTTTTCAAAATAAATAAATAAATAAATTTACGTAAGTCTGCGCTGAGAAGTTTACGTCCCATTCCGACTGGGCCGTGCTCAATTACGCTCCCCTTATCTGAGACATTTTTTCATTTTTTAAAATTTTTTTTTTATGGACTCTGAAAACTATTTTGAGGACTTTTGCATCCCAAAGGTGGTTTTGTGGCAGTTGAAATGTGCTCCAAAGGCACAGTGTCAGCCCGTGATTCCTTTGTCTACATTTCAGAGGCCGTGCTGTCAAACCATGGTGCTGCCCCTGAGACACACCGACCTGAGAATATGCAATGCTTAACGGTGAGTAGCGCACTTTTTTTTGGGGGGGGGGGCACTTTTCTTCATCTGCTTCATCCTTGGGGTTTTCGTTTTTGTGGGTTTTTTTTGTTTTTTTTTGTCGCGGCTGCTGAGACGGGTGACCCCTGACACGGCTTGATGTTCATTAAACTCATCCTCACTAAGTTATCGGCTGCGTGAGTTCCGTGTCACACATTCCCAGCCACCACGGCAGTGAATCAAAATTGATCTTTGGAGCTTGAGCAGCGAATGCGGCAAAAAGTAAAAAAAAAAAAAAAAAAATGCTTGACTGAAGATGCGCTGTATGTTACGATTGTTTGCATGTAACTTGTTTGTGATGCGAAATGATGGCTTGTCATGAGAGAGCATAAGTGGTTTACGTGACATTGTGGAAAATGTCATTTTCCTTTGGGTTTAAAAAAAAAGTTGCCAGTTCCTCAGTTTACGACATTTCGAGGTTACGCACGGCTCACAATTAACTAATACACGGCGCGATGCTGAAGGGGCGCATGTTTTTTTTTTTTTTTTTTTTTGGCATACTACAATGAAGTGTAATTGCACATCCACTCCAGTAGTTGGCAGTGGCGCTCTCCGTGCTCATTGTGCGCAGCGAGTATTAACTCTACGGTGATTTTTTTTTTTTTTTTTTCTTTGCAACAAAAATGCTATTATTCAAAGTTGCGGTGGAGAAGGTTGGTGACCTCCTGATTTAGAGGCACGGGTACACTGGAGCCGAGGTTCAAACACAGAACTTAAGAACTGTGAAGCAAACGGGCTGACGGGATCATTTTTTAAAAATTATTTTTTTTTTTTTTTGAATTAGGAGTTGTACATGGCACGATTGTTGTATATCGCAGCGAGAGCATTGTTGACTTTTGCGTTATGCGTTCATATTTGTGAGCTTCCTGCCTTCTCCCAGCCTCCCTCATTTGCCCTCTCGTATCTCATCGTGGATCTGAGCAACAAATGATTGCGGCGTTTGTGTCGGGACGGTCTCACGAGAGAGTGGAGGGAGGGGCAAAGAACATTCACGGAAAATTAGAAGGGGGAATGGAAAGCCTTTTATGACTTTTGAAGTATTTTTTTTCCCTTCTGTTACCTTGTCCTTAGTCCTCCTTTTTTACCGCTCGTCGTCCTTCTGGGCCGTCTCCCGCGCACTATCCTTTTTTTTTATTGATGAGGCACGTTTTTTTTTTGTTTTTTTTCAGGGATTTGTGATTTTGTGGGCTTTGGGCACTTGAGATTTTCATGTTGATCGCATTTGATGTGCGCTATAAAGTCACAAGGTTATTCAATGACTATACAACTGTGCTAAGGTTACGTTTTGTTAATGTACATTCAATTTGATTTCAAACGTGGAGAAAAAAAAAAAAATATATATATATATATATACATCGTCAAAGCTAAGCTCTACCTCCAGCTTTGTTGGTCGCAGTAATCTATATTTTGCGTCTTTTTCCCATTTAGCTTCATTCTACTGGTTCTGGTGACTCTCTGCCCACATTCTGCCCCAATGCATGTGGATTGTAACCAGCCCAAGTAAAAATGACTTCCCACATTGGTTACTAACTAGCTAACAAATCCTAAATATTTAAAATAATGTCGAATAATAATGCAATAAATGAAATAAAATTTGAGTTGTATTAAATATATATATATATATATATATATATATATATATGTATTATGTTTTAATTTTTTTATTTTTAAAGACTTTGTGCCCTATTATCTCCCAACCTGACCCTCCCAATTCATCGAAGAAGCAGAGACATCCTGAGTCCGATTATTAGCCGTCGCACCCCCGGTCGCCATGTCCCTCGACATCACTTTGCTTGTCTGCTAGCATTAGCTCCTGATCTGTCACTCTGATAATGGCTCCGACACATCTGTCTGTTGGCCATGTATCAGAGCGAAGGGCGAGGCAGAGCGCAAAGCAGGAGTCTGGATATCCACGGATTATCCAAGATTCCTTTCCTTCCATTTTGTTGGAGCTGCAAATATTGGAATATAAATGTCACGGCTCATTCCTTGAACCAGAAATATGAGCATTTTCCTGAGATTTCTTTTCATGTTTGAGGGGTGTATTGGTCCTTAAATGTTTGCTTGCAGCACCATCTTGATAATTATCCAATGTCAGATGCGAAGACACTAACTCTGTTGAATTTGTTTCTTTTTGTCGTCCAATGAAAACCATGTATGGCCGAACCGCTTGTCTTTCTCCCGTCGGAAAAAGAAATCATTTATTCCATCATAAACTCACAACTAGTCTGTTTTCCTGCCCATTTTTTTTAATACATTTTCATGTTCACATTTAACATTCCTATCTGTGCTTTTGTATTTTTTTTGGCAATGCTTGACACTTGGACAGTTGTCTCACATCCTTCTCGTTTGGAACAATGTGACCTTCAAAATGTTGGAACTGCCGTGTCTGTTTGAATGCTTGTGAGGGCGCCTCCTCCTTTTGATAGCTATTTTTTTTATTTTTTTTTATAACATCCGGGAGGGAGCGAATCCACACCACTAAAGACCAGATTGGCCTCATCTGGCCTGCAGACAAGCATTTCAATCTCCTCTCCCCAAGACATGCTTTTCTTCTCGCCCTCTAATCCGTCCTTCTGCCCATTTAGAGGTGAACAGCGCCGCGTGAAAGCAAGACAAAAGTGTTTTTTGTGCGCTTGACGTGGTAACCCAAGTCCCTTTTGAAAAAAAAGCAAACAGGGAAAAGCTGCCATTACCTCCGCTACGAGCGGATCTTAGTGAAATGGGCCTTCTGCGCCTTCTTTATTAGAGCATTACAGACTTGGGCAACGCTCTCTCCCTTTTTCTGTTCCTTCTCTGTCAGTGTTTCATTCCACGAGACCTTCAATGCCCGTGATAGGCATGAAAGGATACAAACAGTTAATTGATGGGATTTGTGCCTGCTCACACTGGTTGCTGTCTTGTGTGTGTGCGAAAATTGGACCCAAGAGAGAGGGAAAAAAAAGAGATTTATTGAGCGTATTTTTTTTACTATAGAGCGCCCCTAGTGGTGAAAGAAAAAAAAATCACAGAAAAGCTGCACCGTTGTATTAGCCGCATGGTTTAAAATCTAGGAACAAAGTAGCGGTTTATAATCCGGAAAATATGGTAATAAAGATTTTATATTGATAGTTTGGCCCTGGGAACATTTTCTTTTTCAGTTTTTATTATTTTGTAATGAGAAAAATTGTTTCAAAACACTAGAGCCTGGACTCATAGGTCTGCATTTGCATGTTCATTTTCCCATTTAACCCTTAGCCCATGAATAAATTAAAAAAAAAAAAATAAATAAATAAAAAAACAGTTCCAAGTCCAATTTAATCACAATTGAAAATGAGTTGCACTTATATAGTCGGTCGAGTGGTCCTTTCACCACAAACTGCCAATATTTCTTGTTGATGTTGTCAGATTACCACCCCTTTCCCATGGGTGGCGAGACTAAAAACAAAAATACAAGCGTTGTTTGGATAACTGGCAGAGGAGGAGCGATTGTCAGGGATTCGCATAGCTGTGAATTTCCGCACAATGTGTTCGACAGGGCCGAGGGGCGAGGGGCGAGGGGGGGGGGCATTAAAGGAAAAGCGGAGGAAATATGGAAGGTGAAAACATAACAAACAAGTCTGGATAGAGGTCGAGGGAAGCGTGTACTCACTTGCGTCACAGTCTTTGGACCGCCAGTGGTTGCGCGCTTGCAATTTTTCGACAAAAGAAAAAAAATAAAAATCATTCGATCTCATTCACATACTTGTTGCGCTCACATTACAACGTTGGGTGTGCATCTATAAAAGTGATCTGCAGCACCTATGAGAAGCTCATAGTGTGGATACAGGAAGTCAACGGGCCTTATCGCGGGCAGACACTCAAACCTATGCGGGCCGTGGAGGTTGGCGAGGTATGCGTGTGTGTGTGTGTGTGTGTGTGTGTTAATGGGGGGGTTCGGTGCTGCTGCTGGTGGTGGGAGGAACTTCCTCCTATTCTTTGGCTGTTGAAGAGTTCCCATGAGCGCCCCTGCCAGCAGCGACACTGCGGCCTGAGCATCAGTCTCGCCTCGTCGTTGCCGGCGCTCCATGCAAGCGGAGTTCAGGAGGCCAAGAAGACGAGACGGGAGAACCTCGCAACCTCGATGACATTGTTATCACCAATCATAAATGGAACATAACTCAGCGGGCCGAGCGACAAACTTCCTGGGAATCTGACATTTCCGAGGCAAAAAGAATTCCGACTCACCGAGATGATCCACAACACGCTCAAGTCCCCCCAGGAGGACGAGGAGGAGGCACCAAGTCCCGCACGGACGCACTCGGCCGCGCAGAGGCGGCTGTGGAGGTACTCGGGCTGCAAGGGCGGCGGGCGGCCGGAGAGTCAGCGCCGCAGCGTGTGCGTGCTCTCGGCCGACTTGAACGGGACGACGGGAGGACGAGGAGGGGGCGTGATGCACACCATTCACGGGCTGTGTCACCTCTGCATCGGATGTAGGCTACCACAGGTGTGTGTGTGTGTGGGTGTGTGTGTGGGGGGGGGGGTGTGTGTGTCAGGCCTCACATTTGAAGAGGTTGAAATTAGAGCGCCTCAGGGTACAGGTCCAATCCAAAACCCACCCTTTGTCAGGTGACGTCAGAAGTGTGCAACAAAGAAGACCAGCATCTCTCCAAGAACTAATTGTCATTTTTACATTTTGTCCCCAACGGGACTTTAACCGTGACTCTCTGGTTCCGAAGACCAAGTCTTTACAGACGAGCTATCGGTCACGTGGCAACGTAACTGGATGGATGGATGCTGCTAAATGTGGCTTGCAGTGACTTAGCACGACGCTGCCTCGTACTGAGAGCTCTTTCTAAAAAAAAAAAAAAAATGGCTGTAAATGAGTTAATTTTACCAGTCTGGAGCAAACTTGAAAGTATATCGCCACTCAGAAGTGGAACATTATCTAGGAGAATTATAATTGAATAGATAAGAATATATTGAGTTTGCTTATTATGCCGCGTGAAACAAATGGAATTATTTCATTCAATAAATTGCTTTTCATTAGGTATAGGTTAAATATCGCAATGATTTATCGCAATATTCAACAATGCATATAGTGTTTTTTTTTTCTTCCCCCCCCAATATGGTGCTGCTCTACTTTCCATCTTTTTCTGTGGAAGGTATTGATTGTAATTAATCCAATCCGAGGTTCCACAGTATTTCTAAGCGCAGTTCAACTATTCGTGTGTTCAGATAAATACTGCAGTGCACGAATGAAATCGTATTGCAAGGTCAGAATAATCATAAAAATAAGTTTCCCCCAGTGTTCATTTTAAAATGTATGAGAGCAAGGCGGATTAATATTTCAGCAAATCGGACGACATCGAGGATATGAAAGGACGCAAAACACAGATTTGACATCTTGTAGGCCCAGATGTGCTTAAGACTGTGCTCATGCATAAGCTCCGGAGCGTTCCCCTTTTTAGCGTTCACGCCTCGGCGCGTCGACCGCACGGAGAGGAGCGCTCGCTAATAGCAATACGAAGCAAAATTTTGACAGCTTTACACGTGTTTCGTTTGCGTGTCAATGCATGTTGTGGGTTGCATGTCACGCGACGCACATGCACACACACACACACACACACACACGACTCCCGGTCAATTTGTCACTTTCCTCTTCCTTTTGGTTGGGAAATGTTATCTGGGTCAGTATGTTCAGTGACTGGAGCTACACACGCACACACTCACGCACGCACGCAGAACTAATGTCGTTCTCCATTTTGGTCATGACAAAAGTGCTTAAAACTAAATAGTAAACATTTTAATTGATAAAAATATGTTTTTGTTGTTTTAATTTCGAATGTGGGCTCAAGATGTCTCTAGAAACAATGTGCTGTTCGCCGGCACTAAGTAGTCCTCGAGGATCACGTGTAGCCTCGGAGAGTGTTCTAAAAATAGCTCCCGAGTGCAGTGATCATTGGAAAATGTTTACAATCGCGGACGTTTACAAATAAAGTGCAGTATACTGAAATGTATCCGTTGCCTAACATGTTAAATCATTTTCGATAAATGCTAAAATCAGTCGTGCGTATAAAACTGGTATGATTGTTGGATTCGACATTTTTTTTTAAAAGACATGAACATATCCCACGGTTCAGAAGAGCAGAAAAGAAGGAAAAACATGCTCAAATTTGGTCAAATTATCATTATGTGTGTACCCCTCTTTGAGATAAACACATTCAACTCGGTAAGAAAATGAATTCATGTCTTTGCGATACGCAACATTGCATTGGCCGATATCGTGATATCGATATTTTTTTTCGATACATCGTGCAGCCCGACTAGAAAGTAATAAGTGACGCTCAAACTCATTGATCGTCTTTTTCTCATTCTAGAATTTGTTCCTTGATTTCTGCTTTCCTCAAGTATAACTGACTCTTTTATACTTAATCGGTCATTAATGCCCGTTTGTCATTTTCCTCCCCCTTTCTGCCATACCGTATACGTGCAGTGTAGCGTTCCAAGATTTTCAATATCTCGTTTGAGACGACCCGCTTCTGTCACTCAGGTGGGCTTTATTTGTCTTTGCTGCGTCATCATAATCTGGCCTTTTACTCAACCATCTCTTTGTCGTCTTTCTCATGAATTTGCAATCGCGTTTGACGTTTTAGGGTCATCGCAAGCTTCAGGGCCCCCGAATAGTTGCCGCTGTACACTTCCGTCGATGTTAAATTTTCATGTGGAGCTTGGATTTTTTTTTTTTGTTTTGTTTTGGCTAATCTACCCTGTGATATAAATGATTTCATTCTCTATCGTAGTGACTGATAATAACATTGTAAAAAATAAAAAATAAAATGATTGTAGCTGGAAGTTTGGAATTAGTTGTCGGTAGTGATGGGTAAATGATGCTTCACATCTGCTTCATGAAGCAGTTGTAGTATTTCTGGCCTCCAGTAGATGGCACTCTCTGTTCGACATTGGGCTGAAAGCCACAGTGCCATCTAGAGGAGTCAAAAATACAACAACTAGTTCGTGAAGCAAATTTGAAGCTTCAATTTCCCATCACTGGTTGTCGGCTAATCTTTTTCTGAGTCAGATTTGTTCACTATTGAAAAAAAGAAATTAAAGTAAAATTAAAAAAAAGTGATTTCTTTCTATGGAACTTGGTGGAATTTCTGGACATTTCCTTCCCTTTCTCCACCCGAGGGTAAATCTGTCAGACCACCTCCAGTCAGTTTTAACAACACATTGCGGACAAGAAAAGAAGCCGCCTGAGGCCTTAATACGCAGCATGCCATCAGCGGATAAATCACAAGTTTGACATTCGAAGAAGCGACGCAGCAGTCTCTCAGAGCTAACATCTCACGCTATCTCCGGTCCATTTTGTATTTGGGAGCGTTCACTTTTAGGAACGTAAAAATCATGTATGCACTGCTCCGGCATCATTTTCCATCTGACACTTTGAAGAATTTTTTCATACATCTTTCTTTTGTGAGGGCTACACGTTTGTCATTACCTGGGAATGCCATTCCTCCGCCGGCCATGAACAAAGAAAGTCAGCCTCCCGTTCTCTGGGAGTTGTTTTTCTCACCAGCTCAGCTAATTGGCTTCCTCAGGAAAACTGCCGTCAAGACAGTTCGCATAGGAAGCGGACTTTTGAAAACAAATCAGCTTAATCGCTCCTGTTGGTTGGGAGCGACGTTGCTTTCCAGCTCGCGATTTTCATATCTTCCGGTTGGTTGTTGTGTGAAATTAAGATCGTCGTGTGTTTTGTGTCTTTGTAGGTGACCATCCTTCGAGGAAAGGATGGATACGGCTTCACCATCTGCTCCGATTCGCCCGTGAGGGTGCAGGCGGTTGATCCAGGCAAGAATGTTTTTTTTAAGAAGGATCCAAAACACCCGTATTTTCCGGACGATAAGCCGCTACTTTTTTTCCTCGATTTTGAACCACGCGGCTAATACAACGGTGCGGCTTTTCTGTGGATTTTTATTTCACCACTAGGGGCGCTCTATAGTTCCGAAAATACCCCCCAAAACTTTTTGTTTTTGTTTTTAATTTTTTAATTTTTTTTTTATAATGGTTGCTGCGGCTTATATGGTTGTGCCTTATAGTCCGGAAAATACGGTAATATAAAGCCATGTTTCCACCAAGTAGCGTAGTTCATATACTGGTAGTTACTTCACAACACTGGTGTCACACGTCCTTGGGTGTCCAACTCTCTGATGTACTTTGGTTAATGTAGGAGACTTTTTGAAATGGAATTCCACTGAACTGGTCTGGTGGTGGAAACTGGCTTTACTGGAGAAGATTCTTCATTATTATAACCCATAACTCGGCTGCATTTAACTCATTTACTGCTATTGACGGATATAGAGGTCCAAGATCCTTTTTTTCCCTTCACTTGGCTGGTCGTGACTGAGTTTTAAACGTCTCCCTTTTTTCCTCATATCGCACCCCTTTTCCAATCATCGATCCAGTTTTGATTCCTCATGAATAATTCTTCCCGTCATAAAATCTTAATGTCACCTGTGGGCCTTGTGGTTTTTCATCTCGTTGCTTTGAAGATTACTGTGAGGATCAAGACAAGCAGCGGGGTGTCGCCGTTAATAGGGGGAGAGCTTGCATCAGTTTTCTTCTTGAATCAAATAAACAAGCTTGAAAAACAAAAGCCCGTGCACTGGAATCGTATCTTGAGTGACGTGTCTTTGTTGTGTGTGTTTTTTTTTTTTTTTTTTTTTTTTTTTTTTTTTTTTTTTTTTTAATGCGGCAGGAGGCCCGGCGGACCAGGCAGGTCTACAGCAGCTGGATACGCTCCTGCAGCTCAATGGTCAGCCCGTTGAGCAGTGGAAATGTGCCGACTTGGCCCACGCCATCAGGTAAGACCACTCGCCATCTTGTATTTGACGAGCGTGATTCGTACGTGCTATCGTTGCTCATTTCCTTAGCTTGTGTGTTTTGGTAGCGTCATGCGATTGAGACAATTAGCATCTTGTGTAAGTTGTTTTATTTTTTGTCGCCAGGGTCCAAAGTGGGCCGCGGCCCGCTGTTTGGAGACCGCTGGGTTAGACTACTTACTAGGCTTACTAATGAGGCTGATCAAAATGTCCCTCGTACCTTATCAAATTCTTCAAAATGATGATCTTGTCATGTGACCGCAGAAACAGCGCCAATGAGATCACACTTGTGGTGTGGCGCAGCGGCCCCTCAGCCAAGCCCAACTTCGAGGGTCTCATCCACCGGCCCTCCTACAAGCAGTCCACCTCCAACTACGACACGCCCTCACCTCCCGCCCGCCGGCGCACCCCGGATTTGGGCGCCGGCCGAACCCCACCGGCCGTGCCGCCGCTCCCGGCTCATCACCGCACCGCCGCCGCCCGCAGGCTTCTGGTCAACGGCTCTGATGGCGTTGCAAGTGGCAGCGGGGGCGTAGGGATGGGCACCCTGCGCTGGGGCGCCCAGAGCGGCTCGGCCGAGGAGCTGGACGGCAAGCCGCGGCACCTCCAGCACCCTCACACCGCCACGCTGAAGGGAACCAGGGTGAAGGCGTCCAACGGGGACAACTACATCATCCTGGCCCCCTTCAACCCCGGAAGCCAGGTACCGCAGACTGGTGGTGGGCTGCATCTTCATCATCTCCTCCGTCCTCCTCATCCTCACCATGGTCACATGATGACTCACGCTAGATATGTCTCCTTACCCTACATCCCCGGTGCTAATTGATAGATTGACTTTACACAAGCGCTTCCTTCAATGTTTCTTTTATTGTGAACACGGGAAGTGCATTCAGACGACAATAAAGCACTTAGTCCGCCGTCCGCCCATACAAAGACATCTGGTAAACAAAGCGTGTGTCTATTAACTGCATCATTTATCTCGCATTGATTTTGACCATGTTTCATGCAACAGTTCATCGATGACACATAAGGATTTTTTTTCACAACTGTGTCCACTATGTACTGATGGTTGCATCTAGTGGTTGCATCAATAAAGCAAACTTGTTTTCAAAGCAACGACTGAAATGGCGTTCCTTAGTTAATAACAGTGTAATTACACGTTACTAACACATTTGTGTGAGAGCAATTGACTAACAGGCCGAACCTTTAGTTTTCTTGCTGTCCATAACGAGTTTTATACCATCCAAACTGTCTCATTGAGCTTTCATGGACTGGGTGGGAATGTGTGTGAACGAGGAGATGATTCAGACACGATGAATGAATCACAATCACGGTACGAAAATAATAGGTTCATTGCACAATACCGAGAAGGAATCATTTAAGGAGTTGCCATTGTCTGCATGTGAGGGCTAAATTTACCTTGAAAGGACTGCTGGAAACGAGCAACACAATGCTATCGTTTTATCTCTGTGAAGTGATGACACGGCAGCATTTACACGTCAAGTTATGATGACCAAACCCTAAATTATTGATTTTGTTTTAGTGTCAAATGAGTGTAACGTACCACATTTTTCTGCTTTCAGATTTTGAGGCCAGTTTATCAGGACAATCAGGAAACGTTAGGTAAGTCATCTGTCTGTGTTTTTTCTTTTTCTTTTCTGTCTTGTGAATCAGAGAAAATAAAATGGTCAATGGCATTAGAATATTAGATTTTTTTTTTTTTTTTCACCGTTGTGGTCAAACATCAAAGATAATTTATTTTGTTTAGGACTTACTTCCTTGACAGCGTTAAAAAGTTTTCAAATGTATTTTTATTTGATTTAAAATAAGCTTTTTTAATTAAATAAAATAAATCGCTATAAATTCATGACCGTCCTCCCAATATCGTCCTTTAGCGAGCAGGTTGTACCCCACGCGGCAAGCCTCTGGCGCTCAAAATCACTCCGCTGGCACCGCCGGTAACGTCGGAACCCTTTCGTCCGGTTCAAGTGGAGGCGGGCCTTTCTCCAGCCGCACTGGCTTCCTCCGTCGCTCCAACAACGGCAAGACATCAAAAACCGCCTCCGGCGGTACCGGCGTGCCCAACTACCCGCAGCAGAGCGCCAACTTTGCCAACTACCAAAACTGCACCATCGTCCGCTCTCACGTCCCTCATGGTAACTATGGATACGTCTCTGTGGCGCCTAAAATTCTCATCTTCCCCATCTTTGTTCAGGTGAGTCTGTTTTTTTTTTTGGAGGCACGTTAATCTCCTTTTGCTGTCAAAGTTGTAAAATCACTAACCTATGTGTGCAAGCAGCCCCTGGACCTGTGCAGTCGAGCTCTCATCATAACAGAGGAGATGATTTTACATGAGAGCAAGCATCACTCCCTCAAGGTCAGTAAAGTTGCAACATAAAAAAATTAAAAGAAAACTCATTCAATTTTACTTGAATAAAGTCGAAAAAAAATGGCAATTTACAAAAACGTGACATTTATTTACTGGGAAATTTACTGAGTAATTTTACCCGGAATAAATTTGCAATTTAGCAAGATATAAGGATGGATTTTTTCCAAGAAAACAGAATTTTGTGAAAATAAAGTCTGGATTTTACCAAGGATTTTATTTATTTATTTTGCAGAGATTGATGTGAAAAAGTTAGATTTTTTTATTTTTTTTTATGAGATTAAAATTTGAATTTTGCACAAGTAACTTTATAACAAAAAATTATCATTTTAAATTATTTATATCATAATAATAGTCATAATAATAATACCAAAATTGTTGAAGAAATTCAGAAATTTTTCCAGCGACAAAAGCTGTAATTTTGCTTCCTTCCTCTATATTTGAAAACAAAATATGTACAGTATTGCGTAACACTCCTGAGGTTGTTTGGTTGCATCGTGCGTTGCAGGTTACCGTGTTCGTATACACGGACTTGATGTTGGTCACGAGAGAAGACGAGCCTGGCAAGTGCAACGTCCTCCAGAGTCCTTTGTACTTGCGACACCTGCGACTACAGGACGGTATGTTTGGATGCGTCAAAGTGCATGCTGGGAATTTTTTTGGGGTGCATATACTAAAATAACAATGGACTTTAAAAGCGCATACATTTAAGATGAACTTCCACTACAAGGTAGCGGAATTGCGATTTCTCGCAGCCAAGAAAAAAAAATATTCCAAGGGGAATAAATGATCGTTTTGTGAGTCTATTGTAAAAAAATTACCAAATAAAAAACATTTGAAAATTAGGTTTGAATTTGACCAAGAAAAAAAAAATCTAAATTAAGTTTTTGTGAACAATGTTTTGTGGGACTACAGTTCATTTTCATGGAAAAACAGACGTAGAATGTGAGATTCAGCTTTACTAGAAAATAATTTCGGTTTTTTTGGGTAGAAATAATTTGACTGAGAAAAAATATTCTGACTATAGTCACAATTCTACCCTTCTATTATTTCACTTGAATAAATTTGGACTTTTTCCGTTACCAAATTAAAATCTTCTCAGGTTCCATACCGGTCTTGAATCAAAAAGTGAACATCATTCTCTCTTTAACAACACAATAACTCTTGTATCGGCTGTCATTTGACTGATGTCCTGGATTAAGTCTCCTCGAGAGTCAACGAGGACATAAAAACCAAGACAAAAGCTTCATTTGTTACTTTCTTGGTGTTTGCGCCATGTTGAATGGCAAATTCAAAACACTACATTCAGCAATAAACTCTCCTTTGACCTGAGGATATTTAGGGAGCGACAGCCCCGCTGAGTTCCTGCTGCTTTGTTTTTTCATTCCAGTCCGCATGCAGTAAACAGTCTCAGTTCTCTTGTGCCAATGTTTTCCGTAACTTGGCTGTAGCCAATGACGGCCTCATGTCATGACTCACTCTAAATATTTGTCTTTAGGATAGACGTGCAGGGCAGCCAGTAATGTACTTCTAGCGCCTCCATCTTTTTTTTTTTTTCTTTCCCCAAGCAGCACATTGTTTCACATGACTAATACTGGGCACCATTGTGTTACTTTGTACTCTTTTGTTTGACTTGTCACAAATCCTTATTATGAGTGTCACACTGTCCAAAATCTTTGGTGCATGATATTCCATTGGACTAAGTGGCTCCATGGCGACTTAATTGATTCAGCAGGATCACAGGCAGGCGATGACGTGCGGACAAAAATCTTGTTCAAATGTATAAAAGGAAAAATAAACGACTACATGCTTTTTAAATACATTACAAAAAAAACCCACACGAATAAATAAATAAAAATAAGTCAATCGAAGTTCACCACTGTCCTTGTCACACAATCTGAGGTCATTAGGGGTCACATTCAGGTTTGCTCCTTGCATCGTGCGCCGACGTGTATGTGTGCGCGCGTGTACACGCGCGTGCGTATGTCAAAAGCGGACACAGTCACAGACACACGTCTCCGCCCTGCTGCCTGCCTGTCATTGTTTTTTTCGCGTCAGTCAGGAAAGAGGCGCCAGTGGGGGATTGTGTTTGTTTCAGCTTCGTGTGCGTGTGCGTGTGTGTGTGCGTGCGCGCGCACAAGAAAATGATCCATCCGGGACAAGTTCAATACAACAGCTGTCCAGTATTCCTGTCCCCTTACGATGCTTGAATGTTAAAGAGCGTGGGAAACAATGAAGGTTACGCACGAGCAGAAACGATCAGCTATCAATGAATTTTTTTTTTTTTTAGAGTGTTGCCGCGACAATGGATTTTCAGTCAGTATCACATCTAAGTCTGATTGTTGAGATGTTTCTTATATTTTGCCTCATTGTATAAAGCCCCGAAATCCAAGCTAACTGTTAGTGACAGCTCGCACGTGCTGTAAAGCAGCTGCGTCAATATATCCAATAGCGACCTCTGCTGGTCGCTGTCAGTAGTGATTGTTTCTTGATACAATGTGTGTTTACATGATACGGTGAGTACCAGGCGCGTATTTGAATGAAATTATTCTAGAGGCCGCATGGATTTCGTTCAGAAAACGCTTGGAAAAGCATGAAACTACCGTTCGATTTTTTTTTTTGAGGTAGGGGGGTTGATTTATTGGCACAGAGGCTTTAATTTTTTTTCTAACAAATACTTGTGGAAGGGTAGATTTATCTTTACTATTTTTATTATTTACTAGAGTCCAGAGAGTACCAATGGTTTATTTGAATTAATTCATTTGAGAAGAGGCCTTTTTTTTCCCCCCAATAAATGTTTGTGCCTTTAGTTTTTTTTTATGAATTCTCATGTAAGAGTAGAGTGACCTTTTACATTCTTGGGCTTGGTGTGTTTTTTTATGCTGCAGCGACCAGCGAGTACTTGCCACTTATTTGTTTACTTTTCTTACTTGAACAATTTAGGGGAATATGGTGTGTTTTTTTTGTAGTAATGATCATAGAATATGAATGGTGGTATTAAGAGGTTGTGTTTTTTTTTCTTCTCACACAGATTATGCTGAAGAACTAAGATTCTACCTTATTCACATGACCGAGGTAAGACTCTTGTTTACGAGCATGTGTGTGTGTGTGTGTGTGTGTGTGTGCATGCATGTATCTGTGTGCATTTGTGATTCGGTTGTGTCGATGCCGAGCCAATAGGGTTGGCCGTTAATCACATTATTGGTAAGACACGCAGATTAGCAGAGAGCTCTAATGAAAATGCCTTTTCCTCTTGTGTCGCTGTCACTTTCATAACATCTTCACCACAGATAAAAAAAAAAAGTCAAATAGTGTGTATAATATATTTGCGTGAGTTGCAAGTTTAGTGGTTCGGGATTTTTCATTATAGTAAGTTTTTATTTCATTTGGAATTTTTTTAAATGGTTGGTTTTAATTGGCTTTTGTTGCTTTTTTTTATGAGTTTTTATTATTTTGAGAAATAATTAGCTTTAATTTTAGAGTTCATTGTATTTTTGGGGATTTATTTCTATGCTGTTCCATCCACAAAAGTTTGGGGAATGCTTTACTGTACTGAAAAAATACGAACGACCTCGTCCAATCCCAACGCCTCGACTTTCAGCGCATTAACGTCAACGACGCAACATATTTCGTCATGCCACCACAAGTCGATAGCATGCAAAATGATGAGTTGGACTGGAAAATCTCGTTTGCGGTCTCATTAGTTACAGTTGTTGATTTATTTTTTTTTTTTCTTCCAAGTTGACACAAACTGAACTTCCTGACTGCAACATTTCTCTGAAAAAGTGCGCGACACAATATGCTTATGAATGTTTTAAAGGCTCACTCCTGCTTTTTTTTTGGGGGGGGGGGGCTCGAGATTCCAGATTGAACAAGCGGAGTCTTGCTATCTATCCCCACAGGCTGGAAAAAGAGGAAGGAAGTGGCTACATAACTTTACTCCGTCCAATTAGGAAGGAGCGTATAAATAGCGAGGTCTTACATAGGACAGAGTTGGAGCGGTACAATTTGATTAGACATGTTGATAGAACAGTGGAATTGGAATGTCGCCTCAAGAATGCTAACTTAACGAAATAAGGATTTTTATTTGTATTTTTTTTTTAAACAAGCGGCATCGAGAGCTCATGCTAACCGAACGCTAGCGCTAACGATGCTAATGCACAAAGTGACATCGTGTGACGCGCATGTGGGTTGATGTTGCCGTGCCGGCTCTGTTCGTGCTAACGTTACTCATTTCGCTAGTTTAATATTAGCGGAATGCGACTGAGATAATTAGCATCAATTGCAAGTTTGTTTGTTTGTTTTTTTCCATCTGTTAAAAAAAAATAAAAAATTAAAGAGAGACCTGGCCAAGATTGTTCACAGCAAAAACACAAAGTTGCAGACATACAAAGAGAGATTCAAGTACAATTAGCCAACAAAATTTACGACATCTTCGACTGCACTTATGCGAAGATGGTTCATATTGCTTTAAAATTCTCTGCCTTTGCTTTCGCTTCTGTTGTTTGAATATTAAGGTAAAGTTGATGTGGTTATCGCCTCTCCTCAAACTCCAGCTCTGGTGCTTACGCTCTCATCCGTTCATTGGGTCAGCAGTTCATCTGTCTCACAGCTCCAGAAACAAACGGCAGACATGACATGCGGTGTTTGGTGACGTCTCACACAAGTGTTGTTCGACGGACCTGTTTCTTTTCCCCCCCCGTCTCTCGTCTTGTCAACCTACGGTCGTGTTCGTTAATCTCAGAGCGATGACAGAATCTTTACGAGAGGTGCTGACAGATGGCGTGCGAAGCAATGCCACGTGAGGCAAATATGTGTGTGTGTGTGGGGGGGGGGAGAGAGAGAGAGAGAGAGAGAGAGAGAGAGAGAGAGAGAACAACGGCAACGAAGGTGGAAGTTTCAAGCGGGGGGGGGCGGGGGGGGGAGGGAGAGAGAGAGAGAGAGAGAGAGAGAGAGAGACAGAGAGAGAGAGAGAGAGAGAGAGAGAGAGAGAGAGAGAGAGAGAGAGAGAGAGAGAGAGAGAGAGAGAGAGAGAGAGGAGAGAGAGAGAGAGAGAGAGAGAGAGAGAGAGAGAGAGAGAGAGAGAGAGAGAGAGAGAGAGAGAGAGAAACAACGGCAACGAAGGTGGAAGTTTCAAGCGCTTGGGCCGTGTTTGTGTTTATGCCAATGCTTGCGATCAAATGAATTGCTCGCCCGCTAATTCGCTTGCACTTTCTGGCCTGCAGAGGTCACATACATAAAAAAACACAGGCACACACACATGCTGCGATAGAGAAATGAAAGAATGGAAGAAGAAAGATTTAGCTTTTTCAATTCAGAAAAAAACTGCGGTTAATACAGTACAAACAGATGAGGGGTGTCCAAACTACTGATTGAGGCCATTTGGGGTCCACCGTCTGCTTTTTAGTGGCCCGTGGCATGCACTACAATTTACAGTTGACGCGGCCTTTGCTGTTTGCCTACTTTGTACGAAGCAGGAGAAGAAAAGAAAAAGTTTTTTCACATCCTGTACTTTGATGTTTTCTACCAATCACACTGCATTCGGTACGACATGCCTCAAAATCGCAATTGGTTGCTCGTGGTCAGGTTCAGTTTAA
Source organism: Idiotropiscis lumnitzeri (assembly GCF_059441095.1). Classification (NCBI taxonomy): domain Eukaryota; kingdom Metazoa; phylum Chordata; class Actinopteri; order Syngnathiformes; family Syngnathidae; genus Idiotropiscis; species Idiotropiscis lumnitzeri. Next base: position 4,329,435 of record NC_142408.1, read on the forward strand.
ACTAGTGATGGGTAAATGAAGCTTCAAATCTGCTTCATGAACCAGTTGTAGTATTTGGTGACTCCAGTAGATGGCACTCTCTTTTCAACATTGGGCTGACTTACCATTTTTAAACCCTTTATTTAAACCAACAGTGCCATCTGGAGGAGGCAAAAATACAACAACTGGTTCATGAAGCAATTTCGAAGCTTCAATTTCCCATCACATCACTACCAGTCAAGTGAAAAAAAAAAAGGATCTTGGACGTCTTTAGCCGTCAATGGCATTGAATGAGTTAACTCCTTCCTCTTAATTTTCTGATTCTGCTGCAGCTCAGTTCAGGCGCTGAGCTATTCTCACGGGGACCCAAAAATATTGAAAAATTATTATTTGCTTTGCTGCTGGTTGAGTATGTCTGTTCACGCAAAAATAATCACGATACACTTGTTGATCCAAAAAGTTAATCTTGTTCTTGTTTTAAATGTGTTACCTGGCCAATAAAACAGGACAGGAACTGAATCTCCTTCATTTTTCTTTTGTGTGCTCTGCTATGCGGGAGGTCACCCTATTTTAGCAGCCGCTCAAAA